>NC_141915.1:27415000-29975000 GCF_057802395.1 Ceratotherium simum simum | reverse complement strand
GATAAACCCTATGCCTTGATTACCAGAACTAAACACTTTAATCAGAAACTATTAGAATTGCAGAGAGAACTCGATAAAAATTAAAATACAATTATAGAGACTTTAATACACTCCTCTCAGAACTAGCCATGTGTAATAGACAATGACATTGAGGAATTGAATAATGCGGTCAGCAAATGATCATCAGACTATATATAGAATCTTTAAATAGAGAATGTATGTTTTTTGCTGCATATCCGTGGAACATATACAAAAGTCAATCCAATACTTGGCAAAAATAATATTATTACTTAAATATTAATTATTAATGACTAAAGTATTAATATTTAAACAAGTAGAAATTTTGTAGTCCACATTTCATTCTAATCTAATAAAGTCAGAAACAATTAAAATGTGGCTATAACCATTATAACTGTACAGAAATTAAGAAACACAATTCCATACATCTTTGTTTTTTTTGTTTTTTTTAATTTAATTTATTTATTTATTTTTCCCCCAAAGCCCCAGTAGATAGTTGTATGTCATAGCTGCACATCCTTCTAGTTGCTGTATGTGGGACGCGGCCTCAGCATGGCTGGAGAAGCGGTGCGTCAGTGCGCGCCGGGGATCCGAACCCGGGCCGCCAGCAGCGGAGCGCGGGCACTTAACCGCTAAGCCACAGGGCTGGCCCTCCATACATCTTTGGATCAAAGAAGAAAGTTAAAGAAAATGCAAACTGTCTAGAAAGCAACAAAAAGCACACGTTAACTCGAACCTGTAACACAGCAAAAGCTGTACTCAGAGGAAAATGCATGGCTTTAAATGCTTTCAATGGAAAAAAAAATATTTTTCAGTGAAGGAACTTATTCATCTTAAGGTAAGCAAATAGCACCTAAAAAACTAGACAGGAGAAATTGGTAGAAGCTGAAAGCAGTAAAATAGAAAACAATAAAGTCATAGAAGGGATAAATATAAATCCAAAAGCTGGATTTTTACCAAGACTAATAAAATAGGCAAACCACCCTGAATAAGGGGGAAAAGAGAAAAATATACAATATAAGAAACAAGAAAGGAGACATAACCACAGATAACAGAGAGAAAAGAATTAATACTCAACGGCAACAAATCGAAAAATCTAGAAGAATCAGTTTCCTAGCAAATATAAATTACCAAAACTTGTAAGAAGTGGAAAACCAGAATAAACTTATTAGCACAAAAGATATTGAAAGGGTCATTAAAGATCTAATATTGAAAAATAGTCTGGGTAAAAATGGCTTTACAAATGAGTTTTATCTCACTGATAATTCCAATGCTATTTAAACTATTCCAGATGATAGGAAAATTCTCCTGTTTTATAAAGCTAACATAGTTTTGATGTCAAAACCCAATACAGAAATAAGACAAAAAATACATCTTTAGACTTATGAGCTCAGATGCAAAAATTCTAAATACAATTTTACCAATGATAATCCAGCAATGTATCAAGAGTATAATATAATATGACCAAGCAAGATTTATTCCAAAAATGCAAGATATTTCAATATCAGGAAATCTATCAACATAATCTGTTATATTAGCAAACTGAAGGAGAAAAAAAACCATATGATCGTAATAGTAGATGCTCACAAGGTATTTGAAAGTACAGCAGCTATTCCTAATAAAACCATGGAAAGTTGAAAGAGAAAGCAATTACATACACTATAATAAAGATAATTTAGGGCCAGCCCCGTGGCTTAGCAGTTAAGTGCTCGCGCTCTGCTACTGGTGGCCCGGCTTCGGATCCCGGGTGCGCACCGATGCACCGCTTCTCTGGCCATGCTGAGGCCGCATCCCACATGCAGCAACTAGAAAGCTGTGCAACTATGATATACAACTATCTACTGGGGCTTTGGGGGGAAAAAAAAAAAAAAAGGAGGAGGATTGGCAACAGATGTTAGCTCAGAGCCAGTCTTCCTCAGCAAAAAGAGGAGGATTAGCATGGATGTTAGCTCAGGGCTGATCTTCCTTGCAAAAAAAAAAAAAAAGATAATTTACCAAACCCAATGGCAATTATCCTAAATGGTGAAACACAAAACCTATTTCAATTAAAATAAGGAACTTGTGGGGGTGCTGCTATCACTATTAATAGCTCAGATTGTCTTAGGGGTTCTAGAGAAAGGAATAAGATAGTAAAATAAATCATATAAACATTGGGAAGAAGAGACAAAGATATGATTGTATTTCTAGAAATTTCAAGAGATTCCAGTAAAAAAAAATACATAAAACTTGCTACTGAAATTGATGTAAAACTTTGGTAAGGTGACTGGATACAAGGTAAGTATACAAAAATCAGTGGAACTCCTCGCATCTAGTGATAAGCACCTAGTAATTGAAATAGGAAAAAAATATTTAAGGGTAAATTTTATAAAAAATGATATATGATCTATAATAAGCAAATTATAAAATATTATTAAAAGCCATAAAACAAGATCTGAAAAAATGAAAAGATCACATTTTTTAATGGAAAGATCTAATCATAAAATGTCAGTACTCCCCAATTTTTTTTTTAATTTATTTTTTTTGTGTGTGAGGAAGATCAGCCCTGAGCTAACATCCATGCTAATCCTCCTCTTTTTGCTGAGGAAGACCAGCTCTGAGCTAACATCTATTGCCAATCCTCCTCCTTTTTTTTTTTCCCCTAAAGCCTCAGTAGATAGTTGTATGTCATAGTTGCACATCCTTTTAGTTGCTGTATGTGGGACGCAGCCTCAGCATGGCCAGAGAAGCGGTATGTTGGTGCGCACCTGGGATCCGAATCTGGGCCGCCAGTAGCGGAGCGTGCGCACTTAACCACTAAGCCACGGGGCTGGCCCTCAAATTTTATATATACTGTATAACAACACAATTCCAATAAAAACCCTCACAGCGTTTTTTAAATTATTTAAATCTTCAAGTTATATAAAAGAATAAATTCCCCCAAAATAGCAGAAAAGTATTTAAAAGGATAATGAAGTTTATCTGTATTACTAGATATCAAGATTTACCCTAAGCCACTTTGTTCTCATCAGTGTGGCACAGGTACAGAAAGAGGCCCATAAATTAGTGGAACAGAATAAATAATCTAGAAATAGATCTTGGTATATATAAGAATGTAATACTATATGATAAATGTAATGAGTAGTTTAATTCTGTTGAAAAAGGATGAATTACTTAATATATGGAATAAGCACAACTGGCTTTCCAACTAGAGAAAAAATAAAAGTTGACTTCCAACCTACATTATTCATAAAAATAAATTCCAGATGGATCAAGGATTTAAATGTAAAACTTAATAAAACTCGTGCAAGAAAATCTACACCATTCATGTGCAATCTAGGAGCTTTTTAGCTAAAATCAGAAACCCAGAAACCATAAAAGAAAATATCTAATATTATAAGAACATTTTAACACGAAAAACACTTAAACTTTTCATATAGCAAAGAAACTTAAGATAGACCAATAGCAGATTTGGTGAAAAAACATTTGTAATGCAGAGGGCAAAGGTCATAATATATACAGAGCTCTTATGAGTTGACAAGACAAAGACAACCCAGTAGATAAATGGGTAAAGGATAGGAATAGGTGATTTATGGAAGAGTCAATCCAGATGGCTCAACATATGAAACATAAAAATATGCTCAAAATCGCAAAATGGGAAATAAATTAAAGCTATACTCCTCAGTCTGGCAGGAAATGAAAAGAGCTGTGTTCCCTGTTGCTGTGAGGAAAAGGATGCTCATATACTGCTGCTAAAAACATAGTGTTTTGGTCTTTTAGGAAAGCTTGTTCAGCCATCACTGGGATCTTGAGGGACGTTCCCCACGTCTCCCTCATCAGGATCATTTGAGATTGCCCGTTCAGAAGTGCATTTGTAAGAGCTTTCCCACCTTCTCACATCGCTCTCCCTTTCAGTGTCTTGTAATATGAAGAAATGACTATATATTATTTTCTGAATGTTTTATACTCCTCCTCCTCAAGTCTAAGGGACACTTCCATGTGTTAAGTCTTCTCTGCCTCTGCTCTTATGGCCTACAATATTATAAAGACCCTTTCCCTAAGATTCTTATCACTTCCAGTTTGACAGTCAATTTTTCTTTGATGGTCAGAATTAAGTTCAGAGTGCCCAGACCACTGGTCATTTCCTCTACCCCTGGGAGATTAAATTGTTGGGCAAGTTGAAAGCAATGGCTAGAATAGATGCTTCTTTGAGGGCATCCCTTGTCTGCAGATGCAACCCTCTAAAGGTGAATGGGGGCCATGTGGAGGAGGGGAGGGGCTCATGGCTGCACAGAGCAGCCTGACTCTCCTGCTGCCCTCGCCACCCCTCCTGCAGGTCTCTGGTTAATTGCTGTGACATATCGATGGGCACTCACCAAGGAGAGAGCAGGCGAGCCGGCCCGCAGCATCCCAGCTCAGCAATCATTGCTGATTAAAAACTAGTTACAAAGCAATGAAGATGGAATCCTGCATTAACCAAATGACCCTGTCCATGGCCAAGCCCAGATAGATGGCCGTGATTATGAGAGCATCACTTACAACGTCGCCAAACGTTAACGGCTGTTTGAATTTCCGGGAGATTTACAGGGTAGTGACAGCATTTGGCTGGATAGGACTCCTGCTGTTTCCTGCCCAGACGTGCCCGTGTGTCTATGGGTTCCTGCGCACTCACGGCCTAGTCGGAGTGGGCTAGCTCAGCTGAGGTGTGTTTTTTTTTGGCTAGGAAGATCGGCCCTGAGCTAACATCTGCCAATCCTCCTCTTTTTGCGGAGGAAGACTGGCCCTGGGCTAACATCCATACCCATCTTCCTCTACTTTATATGGGACGCCGCCACAGCATAGCTTGCCAAGTGGTGCGTGGGTGCGCACCTGGGATCTGAACCGGCAAACCCCGGGTCGCCGCAGCAGAGCAGGCGCACTTAACCGCTTGCGCCACCGGGCTGGCCCCTCAGCTGAGTTTTTAGGTGGGTCTAATCTGAATACTCTAGCAATTTATCATATTGCCAATTTTCAGAGAATCTGAATTAACTCAGCTACACTTAATGCTGAAACTATCCTGAACATAATTTAATCTTTCTTTAATGATTCAAAAGGCACTTTGAAGTCTTGCACTAATCAGAGTCATGGTTATGAATAGCAGAACTTGATATTGAAGAAGTGTAAAAGTGCCCATAAAAGAATTAAGGGAAGGAGATTATGGAAAACAGCACACGAGGATGTTTCTGTGAGAGCCATGTGTGTTGGGAGGCATGTGTAGGGGTGGTGTGGTAGGGAGTCTAACCTGGCTAATGTTAATGTCGCCACATTCAATGAATGACCCTATGAAAAAGTCAGCCTTTCTGCCTGGCTCCCACCTGCTCCTATGCCCCCTCAAGGAAAAGTTGGTCTTTGCTGGTTTGGGTCTCAATTGTGCACATTTGGAGTGAGGGGTAGAATTGTCCTGGCCAGGAAAGGCCCAAGAGCCCAAGAAGGGATCCACTTTAACAGGTAAGAGAAATGAACAGATATATAAGGTAAGGGAGGAGGGGAAAGACAAGAGCCCACAAGAACTGGGTTTAGAAGGAGCAAGTAGAGAATGTTAGGAGGCAGCTGCCATGATTGTGAAGCATGTGTGTGTACATGTGTCTGTGCGTATGTGTACGCGTGTCTGTGCGTGCTTGTGTGTGTGTGTGTGAAACAGAGATAACAGCATCTCCCTCGTTAGGTTATTATAAGATTAAGAAGACTGCTGTGCTCTCTCTCTCTCTGGTGAAAGAAAATTCAAATAGAATCACCATTTGAAATTTTTTGAAACACTTCAGGAAAGACTTAAATTGCCTTTCAATAATTTTTGACCATAGATATTTCTTTGAATACACCCCCATGTGGAATCAGGGGCAAGAAGTCAGGAGCAAGAAGGCCTGGCTTTTCAAGGGTTTTATAACAGTGCCATTTAGGGTCACAGACCCTCCTTGGAGTCCCCCCAGAATGATACCCAGCAGCAGAGTCAACCAGATGGTGCTGGGCCCGCTTGGGAAGTCGGCTCGAGAACCACCTGAGGCCATGACCTCTGCCCTCACCCCTCTAACCCGGACACTGGAGGAAATGGAGGCGCCCAGTGGTTGGAGCAGCAGCAGGATGATAGAGTGGCTCCTGTAGCCCTAAGGAATAAAATATGAATTGATCTGAGTCAGTCATCAGGGCAGCTGCATTTACCTCCCCTGGAACCAGGCCTGGGAAGTAAGGCTGTGCCTCCAAGCTGGGATGGAGGGCAAGCTGGGGGCAAGGCTCCATTAGCAAAGGACCCAGCTCTGTGGAATTGCAGGCCAAAGCAATTTGCCAAATTTTTGCCAGAGCCCAAATCTTACCCCTGCTCCACCCCTGCCTGCCCCACCCCCAAAACACCCGTCAATAGTCCATGTTTCTGAGGATTCGAGGAGCCCACAGTGTGTATTAGATTCTGCTGCAGATTGGGGACCCACCCCCAATGCCCTCCTGCCATTGACCCCTCACCTAGGCTACTGCAATAGCCAGCAATGTCCTCCCCTGCCACATCCATCCCCCAACAGCTGCCAGAGTGGGCATGCTGCACTACGAGCCTGACCATGTCACTGCCCCTTAAACCTTAATTGGCCCCCCATACCCACAGAGAGGTTCTCAATGTGGGCATTTAGCAGACAGGGCCAGAGCTGTGGATGCTGCAACGTGTGGGGCAATCCCTCGTGAGGATGACTTGTCCTGGGTCCCACGAGGCCTTCAAGGTCCCACGTGATGATCACGTAGAGAAGAAACCAATCTATAATTATCTGGGCTTTTTGTCTCATTTTATTTGACGGTCAATTCAAAGTATTTTTTGCACAATTTCACTATACAATAACTTTTGCAGGTATGTAACTACCACGTATATGAATAGAAGAGCAGGCTTTGTTTCATTCAGAGCTTTACCGAGTTATCCACCAATTCAGAAATCAAGTCCTCAATGGCAATGGCCCCTGGTCAGTCTGCATTTAGTGTCACGTTCACGGTGACTGCACACATAGGAGCATTTGACCACTCTATTATGCCGGCTAGCATAGTCATTCCCAAATGTTTGCATATTAAAATACATACTATTTTATTATAAATTACTTACCTTACACTCCTCCTTTGTGTTATAGATTGAGCATTTTATTGAAGTTTTTTGAAAGTGCATGTGTACATAAGTTATATTATTTGTAGATTTTCGTTCAGGTTAGTAGAGCATTACAATGTGTTTTTACATAAAGAGGGGTTGGGTCTGATAGAGTTGAGAAATACAGACTCATAAACTACTGCTCAAACCTCCTACGAAGGCTTCCAGATCCTTCTGATCCGGCCCGTGTCTGCAGCTCCAGCCTCATCGCTTACCGCCTCTCCAGCCTGGGACCCTGGGCTCCAGTTGCTACAATACAGACAGTGCCATGGAAACACAGCGCAGGTCCCACCATCCCTCCGATTGATAGCCACCCCATCCCAGGCTGCCCAAAGCCGCCATACTCACCCTTTCTTATGCCTCACACACCACACCTGCGACAGGACAGGTTGGCATACCCGCCTGACTCGCTCCTCCTGGGGAGCTGTAACTCCACCGCCAGGTCCCCCCAGAGAGCCTATGGGGAAACATGTTCTGGGAAGGGCTTGAATGTGGGGTATATATAGTGTACATTATACAGTTTGGTACCTGAACCCTTCCTGGTAACAAATTGCCTTACAACTAGAGTTGCCCCGAAGAGTCATATGCTGGGTTTGAGTCCAATGGGCTGAAGATAGAGGTGCCCCTCCTCCTTCAGCTCTGGGCTGCCTCCATTCCTTGTGTCCATCCAGGGCTGGTCAGCTCAGTGTGGAAGCAGGCCAATATGCCAAATGACCAACTGGCCAAGTGTCCGATCTGCCAAGTTTAACAAGTTTACTAGAAACTTGCTTCTCTTAACTATTTAGAAAGTTTTCAGTGATCTGTGTGGAATGAAACCATTTTAATAGCTTTTTAAGATCTTTGTGGAGCTGTAATGACCCACTGTTTATTTCAGCATCATCGCAACAAGAGATGGAGGTTGCTGGGACAGACAGTGGGGACTTTTTTGGGGAAAGACAGCTTTGAGTCAGCATGCAGCTCAGCCTGGTGGTCAAGCCTGGACGGAGACTAAAAGGCAAACCCAATGCAGATTGGGTGGTGGGCGGGGAGGCTGAGGGCAGAAAGTGGGGAGAAGGATGGTGAGAGAGGCATCTGAAGGCCAGGAGCTCTGGAGCCCGACTCCCCCCAGCCCTGCTGAGCCTGCTAATCCACCCAGTAGATGAGAAAGCAGCATCTCAGATGAGTTGGTTGCAACTGGTTGTCAGAGTTTTATTTCAAACTTGCAACAAAGGAGCTACTTGCATGAAAGCCAGTTCCGAGATTCTTCTGTAGTGGGGACGTTTGTAGCAGAAGAAGGGCATCTCAGCCACTGTTAGAGGAAGTACAATGAAGGAACGTGTGGTCACAGGGCTGAGGGAAAGCTGAGTGGATCTATCTAATGTCTTCAAGGGGCTGGAGAGCATGTCATGCAACACTATTCTCAGTTCTGTCAAAGACTAGGTGTATGGCACAGTTTTCTTTCACCAAGAATTTCAGTCAAGAGTGTATCTAAAAGAAACAAGGATGTGTGTGAATGGGTACATTTGGTAAATTTGGTGAAGGCGGTCATTTGGTGAATTGGCTATGGGGTGTGTTGATATGAAGACGAGTTACTGTAAGGCTTTCCTGAAGCGCTTGCAAATGAAGGGATCCAGATCTCTCTAGAGTAGGTAAACTAGAAGATGGAGGTGGGCAGAGAGGCATCATTTAGCCACAAAATCATAGAACAAAGGAGAGTCTCGGGGCCACCGTTCATCTCGTGGGGAGAGAAAGTCTTAAACAGTAAACTTCAGGTTTTTTATAGCAGCCATGGGCAGGGCATCTGCAAAGTGGTGGTGGATGCAGGGCTCTGAGCTGACAGATTTCTAGTGTTATTGTCCTACGTGCACACCCTCCCTACTGAGAGACAGGTGCATCCGACCTCTCTTAGTTGGTGCAGTGAAGCATTTGCTCCATCCAGCCCCCCTTGTTCTGACTGAACATGTGCCAAGCAACCTTCTGGTTAGAATCTGGCCTCCCAGATAGTCCTGGATGATGTCGATGAGCTGGCACACTGGAGCTGTCCCTCCATTTTGTGCTCGGTGTGCCAGCAGAGAAAAGTCCACACTCTCAGGATGCTGAGGAAACCACATGTGCGACTGTGCCAGCGGATGGGAGTAAATTCCACAAGGCGATGCCTTCCTGCCTGAGACACCTGTCCGCCTCCCTTTGGCGAGCCCCCTCCCTCACATGAGTTCAGTGCTCACTTCTACCCCTGAATTTGGGGGTTACATGTCTGTTTCCCACAGAGCCTTGAGGCAAGTACCACAACTAATTCGAGTTTGTGTCCCCAGCACCTGGAACCCTGCAAGTGTGCAAGCCAGCTGGGTACAGTTCCTGACACATAGTAGGTCCTAAATAAAAATGTGCGGAGTGAATGGATGGATGGACCATCTGGCCTTTTAGCCCACTCCTGGAGGCGGAGCTCAAGCCCACCCCATCTGCAGCATCCCCTGATGCCGCCAGGGCCCACTGATGGCTTACAGAATTCTGGGAACCCTTCTCTTTTCTTGGTTCTGCATGGCTGGGGGGACCTTCAAGTCTGTCCTGTCCTATATCCTGCACCGTGCGGGCTTCAGAACCAGCCACTCCTGGGTCTAAAGCCAGCTTCATGACCTTGGGCAAGTTACTTAACCTCTCCGCACTGCCTCAGCTGCTCCTCCTGTGAAATGGGAATCATGCTGCCAACTGCACCAGAGATGGGGTAGGTTTTCCTAGAGTCCCACAGGCTTTGGTGTGAGGAAGAAGGGGCATGGGAAGGTAAATATTTTCCGGAATCTCCCACTGATTGGTCCCAAGATACAAACTCCTCCTGCCCCACTACAGCCTCCCCTCTCCCCGACTCCTGACCCAGACACTTTCAGCTCTGCTCCTGCAAAGAATCCACGGAGCCGGGGCCGGCCTGGTGGCCTGGCGGTTAAGTTCACGTGCTCCACTTCAGTGGCTCGGGGTTCACAGGTTTGGATCCTGGGCGTGGACCTACACACTGCTCATCAAGCCATGCTGAGGCAGTGTCCCACATAGAGCAACTAGAAGGATGTACAACTACGACATACAACCATCTACTGGGGCTTTGGGGAGTAAAAAGGAAAAAGGGAAGAAGACTGGCAACAGATGTTGGCTCAGGGCCAATCTTCCTTAAAAAAAAAAAATCCACCAGCCCTTTAATTGCCTCCCTTCTTCCCCACCCCCCCCACCCCCCACGCGCAGGAGCCTCCAAAGTGAGCCTACTTGGCCTGACAGCTTTGGAACCCGTCTTCTGTTCAGGGAGGGGGCTGGCACCTCCATCTGGAGCAGGGAGAGGGACGTGAGCTCCACAATGAAGATCTGTCCCTGCTCTCCCTCCCCCTCCCACCCCCACAGCAGCTGGCTTCCAAGGGAATCAAGTGACAGCCAGACTCCAGGGAACCGAGATGGCGAGACCAATTCTGCGGAGTGATCCACAGTGACAGAGAAGCCTTTGGGTCTGGGAGCCCAGCAGGGGGCCAGTTAACCCATAGAGGGACAGACAGTCTCGGGGACCTCGGCCTGCTTCTTTGCTCCAATGGGCGCCGTCAATTGTCTCCTAATTCCCTGCTCCCATTAGCATTCTGGAAGCTGCAAATGACCTTCGCTGGCTGTCTTCCTGTGCACAAGGTGGATTCTGTCCACTCAGTGTCTCCCTTTACCTTGGCACACATGGCCTCTATTCTGCCCACCCCTCCCACCTCACTCCTTGCAGTTTCCCAAACACGCCGTGCAGTGCCTGGTCTCTGTCCTGTGTCTCGTGTTGCTTCCTCTGCCTGCCTGCAGTCTCCTTTCCCTGCAATATCCTCTTGCACCTGACTCACCCCTCCTCAGCCCTCTCCACTCAGCTCTAAGTCATGGTCTCTAGGGAAGCCTTCTAGGAGGAATGGAAGGAGTGCCCCTCTCCTGGGTGCCCACAGTACTGGAACTGCTCACCTGTCTGGGCTCCTGGAGGGCAGAGATGGTGTGTGTCCCCTATTTCTGGATCTCAAGTTCCTAGTACAGAGTCTGGCTACTGTTTACTTTCTTTTAAACTCTACTTTTTAGTAGGCGCTCAATTTAAACTCTACTTTTTAGTAGGTGCATATTTAGCACACATGTGGTTTGCTTTTCTCTCTTTTTTTTTTTTTTTTTGGTAACAGTTTTATTGAAATATAATTCATATATCATACAATTCACTCATTTAATTTAAAGTGTATAATTCAATGGTTTTTGTATCTTCACAGAGTTGTGCAACTATCACCACAACCAATTTTAGAACGTTTTCATCACCCCAAAAAGAGACCCCATACCTACTAGCAGCCACTCCCCATTTAATTCCTCCCATTGTCTCCTGGCAGCCACTAATCTGTTTTCTGTCTCAATAGATTTGCCTATTCTGGACAGTTCCTGTAAATGGTATCAAACAATATATGGTCTTTTGTGACTGGCATCTCTCACTTAGCATAATGTTTTCAAGGTTCATTCAGATTGTAACATGTATCAGTACTTCATTCCTTTTTATTGCCAAATGATATTCCATCGTGTGGACACACCACATTTTGTTTATCTGTTCATCTCTTGATGGACATCTGGGTTGTTTCCATTTTTCAGCTATTATGAACAGCTTGCTTTTTTTGAACACTAAAGATTTTTTTTAACTGCATTCTCTGAAATTCTATTAATAATAATTTTGGATGAAAGCAGAAAATGATATTTGCACTACTACATTTTTTTTTTTCTAATTTTCTTTTCTATTGAGGTAACATTGGTTTATAACATAAAAGTTTCAGGTGTACATCATTGTATTTCGACTTCTGTATAGACCACATCATGTTCACCACCAATAGTCTAGTTTTTATCTGTCACCATACTCATATACTCCCTCGCCCCTTTGGCCCTACCCCTCACTCTTCCCCTCTGGTAACCACCAATCTGTTCTCCAATCTCTGTTTGTGTGGTTGCTTATCTTCCACATATGAGTGAAGTCATATGGTATTTGGCTTTCTCAATGTGACTTATTTTGCTTAGCATGATACCTGCAAGGTCCAACCATGTTGTCACAAATGGCAAGATTTCATCTTTTTTATGGCTGAGTAGTATTCCATTGTGTATATATACCACATCTTCTTTATCCATTCATCCATTGATGGGCACTTAGGTTGTTTCCAAGTCTTGGCTATTGTGAATAATGCCGCAATGAACATAGGAGTGCATATATCTTTTTGAACTAGTGTTTTTGTGTTCTTTGAATAAATACCCAGAAATGGAATAGCTGGATCGTATGGTGGTTCCATTTTTAATTTTTTGAGGAATCGCCATGCTGTTTTCCATAGTGGCTGCACCAGTTTACATTCCCATCAGCAGTGTACAAGGGTTCCCTTTTCTCCACATCCTCTCCAACACTTGTTATTTCTTGTCTTTTTAATAATAGCCGTTCTGACAGGCGTGAGGTGATATCTCATTGTGGTTTTGATTTGCATTTCCCTAATAATTAGTGATGTTGAACATCTTTTCATGTGCCTGTTGGCCGTCTGTATATCTTCTTTGGAAAAATGTCTGTTCAGATCCTCTGCCCATTTTTTAATTGGGTCATTTGTTTTTTTATTGTTGAGTTGTACAAGTTCTTTATATATTCTGGATATTTACCCCTTATTGGATATATGGTTTGCAGATATCTTCTCCCAGTCGGTGGGTTGTCTTTTAATTTGGTTGATGGTTTCCTTTGCTGTGTGGAAGCTTTTTAGCTTGACATAGTCCCATTTGTTTATTTTTTCTTTTGTCTCCCTTACTGGAGGAGATGTGATGTTTTAAAAGATACTGCTAAGACTGACGTCAAAAAGCATAATGCTATGTTTTCTTCCAGGAGTTTTATGGTTTCAAGTCTTACATTCAAGTCTTGAATCCATTTTGAGTTAATTTTTGTGTATGGCATAAGATAATGGTATACTGTCATTCTTTTGCATGTGGCTGTCCAGTTTTCCCAACACCGTTTATTGAAGAGTCTTTCTTTTCTCCAATGTATGTTCTTGGCTCCTTTGTCGAAAATTAGCTGTCCAAACATATTTTTTATTTTAAAATAATCTCAAACTTACAAAAACATTTTGCAAGTGTAGTACAGAGTTTTTTTCTTTAACCATTTGAGAATGAATGGCTGACCTGATGTCCCATCACCACTGGCAACCTTTACATACACACATACATACAATACTTTAGTGTATATTTCCTACAACAATGACAGCCTTCTACAAATCACAATACAACCATCAAAATTAGGAAATTAACATTGATTTGTTCCTACCAGACAATCCAAGTTTCACCAGTTGTCCCAGTAATGTCCTTTATTGCAAAAGATGCAATCTAGGATCACGCATTACATTTAGTTGTCATGTCTCATTAGTCTCCCTCAATCTGGAACAATTCCTCAATCTTTACTGACTCTCATGACCTTGACACTTTGGAAGACTATGAGCAAGTTACTTTGCAGAGTCCCTCAATTTGGGTTTCTCGATGTTTCTTCAGGATTAGTTTCAGACGATGCCTTTTAGCAAGAACATCACATTAAGTGGTGCCGTGTGCTTCCCCATACATCTCTCAGGTGGCATACAATTTCTGTTTGTCCTGTTACCAGTGATATTAGCTTTGATCACTCGATTAAGTTGGGTCTGCCAGGTTATTCCACAGTAAATTTACTCTTTTTTTCTTTGTAATCAGTAAATATTTTAGATGGGAGATACTTTGAGACTATGTACATATCCATTCCTCACCAAACTTTCACTCACTAAGTTTGGCATCAACTAATGCTTCTTGGCTGAGTTAATTATTACTATGAAGGTAGCTTCTTGGCTGAGTTAATTATTAATATGAAGGTAGCCGAATGGTGATTTTCTAATCCCATCTTTCCTTCTATATTTTTAATTGGTGTTTTACTCTAAAGGAAATTTATTTATTTATATCAGTATGGATTCAGGGATTCTTGTTTAAAGGATTATAATCGGTTATTATCATTATTTATTTTTATACTCAAATTTTCCCTGGTTTGAGCTCCAGCAAGAGCCCCTCAAGTTGGCGTCTGTGTTCTTTTGACACATCATCAGTCTTTGAGCACTTCCTTGTTTTCTGGCACAAGATATTCTGAACTCATACTGTCTCTGCCCCAGCCCAAGACTCATCCATTTCTCCAGAGTTCTGGCTCCTTTCTAGTGGAGGATGGCATTTAGAAATCAAGATATTGTCACTAGGTGTGCTTGTTGGTATCAGGATATCACTTCTCTTAGGCTCTCCCAATGGACAGAGCTAAAGAACACACACACACACACACACCCCCATACTCACACACAAATACACCCACATGTATGTGTATTTATATACATTTATACCCACATTTACATCTATATTTATATCCATATTTATCTAGATGTATATTGAAAAACGTGAATTCACACTAACACCTCTAATTCCAATCCGGTACCAGAGATCATTCTCATTTTCCCCTTTTCCATATTTGTAACTCCCTTCTCTGACAGTGAGGTACCTGGCTTTCATTATCCTTGACATATTTACTCACTGAATGAACCTACGTGTGTAACTGATCTCCTGTCACCTTTGTGGACCCCTGAATGGGCACCCTCCTTACCTTGGTTTGGCTTTAAAATACCACGAGGCCACTTCTGTCCCCTCCCACGATGTAGATGCCCTCTTCAGCCCTCTCAGGCTCCAACACTCCATACCCCACTTCCCCCACCCCCGCTACCAGGATGCCCCTGCCACGTAGACACTCTCCTCACCCTGATTAAGGGGGCCCCATGCTGGGCCACCACTGTTGCCACCTCCTACCCCCATCCAGGCTCTGAAAACCCACCACTCACCAATGCAGACACTCCCCTCACCTGGACTCTAATCCCCTGTGCCATGCTGCATAGATGCTCTCTTCACCCTGCTTGGGCTCCGACACCATCCACAGGGCACCATTCTTAGCCACTCAGTCTCTGACACCCTGGGCTGGACTGATGCCACCAATGCCATGGCCCCCACAACCACTATACCCCACACACAGACACCTACCTTGCTGATTGAAAAGATTGGGTTCTTTGTTCTTTAGGCTCTTCACAGCTCTTTCTTCTTTAGGCTTTAGGCTCTTAGGCACAGATGTTAGCTCAGGGTTAATCTTCCTCTACAAAAAGAGGAAGATTGGCAATGGATCTTATCTCAGGGTCAATCTTCCTCACCAAAAAAAAAAAAAAAAATTCAGACCCAGTTTTTTTACAATGACATTTCATAGGTAGTGCTGTGTTCTTCCATCAGATAGCACGTGATATTTAGTTGTCCATAATTTCATTGAGGGTTGCAAAATGATATTATTCTATTTCTCACTCTTCATATAAAGAGATACTTCTCATCAACCATTTGTTTATCATGTGGTTCATATGGGAAAGACAAGTAAATGCTTGATTATTTCTCTTCATTTGCCAGTTTTCAAAAAAATTAGTAGGTTCTCTAACATTCTCCAAGAGTGATTTCTCTCCTCCAATGAGTGGTTTCTCTTTTTCTTTTCTTTTTTAAAATTTCTTGTGAACATATGAAATATATCAAATATGTTTGTTACGAACTCATGGATTGAAACATATCTTAAATTTTTTTCCAAATTGCCAATCATTAGGGTCAGACTGGCATTACACAGAGTGCCTATATGACCAAATATGATATGTTTCAATCCATTGCAGTTATTATTCTTATTGATGATCAGATTGTCCCATCTTGGCCAGTGGGAGGCTCTTCAAATTGTTACTACCTTTGATGTGTGATCTTTGATGTGACAAGATGTTCCAGGGTCATCTTGTACATTTTGTGCTCCGGAACTGGAGTCTGTCATGTCTCCAAGAGGCCTGGATCCCCATTTTGTGGGCAATATGATTTAGAGGCCATAATCTGGTCTGGAGGGGTGTTCACTGTTAGTAGGGTGGCTACTGTTCCCAGGTCTTTGCGATGGATAGAAAATGGACAGAGCTAGAAAATAATGATGTACCTCCTGGATTCCTATTGATACTTCCAATCCAGATTCGGGATTACAGGGCTTTTACTTAGCCTTATTAGTCCTAGATCCATATAATTCTTTTTTTCACACTGAATATCCCAATTCCCAATAAAACCAACGCAATCACTTCCTTATCTCGCAATATACACTGAACAGTTTCAGATGAAGAATACCAGCACTGTCATCAATATATGCATATTGATAAACAGTTTAAGAATGTTTTGCGGTTATTTTTGTTAGGATATACCCCCCCACCCCAATGGGGTGATAATCAAATTCATCTGTCCTTGAGGCACTTGAAATAGTTCCTCCCTGTGTAATTATGCCACCATACCAATCAATACACAGGTTTCTTTCTTTCATTTTGTTTTCACAATTTAGATTTATTTTTCAATTTTTATGGATTAGCTTTAAAAAAATTTTTTTATAATAGTAAAAACTATTTACCAGGTTCCAAAGTCACATCTACAAAACAAGTTATCCTAAAAGAAGTCTTCAAATTCCAATCTATTAAAATTTGAGCAGCTCCTAAACATGCTCAGGGTAGTGTAGGCACCAGAATCTTGAGGTTCTACGATATCAACACTCTGGCCAGCTCTCAGTTATTCATATCAAAGTGTTCTAGAATCAGAAGATAGGCTCGATGCTGTAACAAAGACCCTAAAATAACAATAATACGGACTTCTCACTTAGTGGTTCCCGTAAGCTCTCTAGGGCATGTGATGGCTCCATGGTGCTCCTCTCACATTGCTGCTTACTACCGTAGACACACGGCTTCCATCTTGTGATCTAGATGGCTGCCCCAGGTCATGTTTCATGCTAGCCAGCAAGACGAGGAAAGGGGAAGAGGAGGCCAATTCTCATTAAGGGCAGGATCCAGAAGTTGCACACACAGCTTCCATTTATATCCCATTGACCAGTTAGCTGCATGGAAAACTGGGAAATGTAGT
The DNA here is from genome assembly GCF_057802395.1 of Ceratotherium simum simum. Classification (NCBI taxonomy): domain Eukaryota; kingdom Metazoa; phylum Chordata; class Mammalia; order Perissodactyla; family Rhinocerotidae; genus Ceratotherium; species Ceratotherium simum. The sequence goes on along the minus strand of NC_141915.1, from coordinate 29,957,890 downwards.
ATTTTGCTAGAAAGCAGATGCTCAGCTAAAATGTTGGGGTTCCATTACTAAGGGAAGAAAGAGAGAGTAAAATACTGGGAGACCTGTCTCTGCTACATTCTCCAAATAATTAGCCAAAGCATTATATAATCCATGCAATTCTGCCAGTAAATTTTTCACCCTGATGATATTTTTTTGATTGGGATGAAATCAAGTGGCTGACCAGGAATACATGCAGACACAATGTGGGAAAGGAACCTATGCTTAGCCTATGGAAAAAATCTGAATTTTCACATAGTCAAATCTATCTTTTATAAAGTCTGCCTTTGTTTCTACATTTGAGTTGAGATACACGTTCACCTTTTTCTGTAGTTCTTTTATATATTATTACTTTTTTCTCTTACATCCACAATTTTTGTTGAATAGTATCGGGAAACTATGGCTATTTTTTTCCAAATTGCCAATCAGTAGGGTCAGACATGGGACAGATGACATTGCATAGAGTGCCCATATGACCAAGATTATTCAGAACCATTTCAAGTCTCTGTCAATGTTGGTTGAGTACTTAGCACAGACCAGGCTCTCTGCCAGGATCACAGGACATGAAGATAAAGAGACACAGTTCTTGCTTTGAAGGGGCAAGTGAATAACAGACAAATCATAAGCAAATCAGCACCGATGAGTGCAATCAGTATTGGGGACAGTGTGGAGGGAGGAGCATGCACGGAAGCTTCACAAGGGAGGTGACACGAGAATTGAATCAGGAAAGACCTCGGGGTATTTTCCAGGTAGACAGCTGGGGGAAGGGCATTTCAGGGCAACTTAAACTCTCTGAGCCCTGGTTTCTTCATCTAGAAAACACAGGTGGTAATGCCTCCTTCATGGGCTGTTGTCGGAATTCAGGGATGGGGCCCTGTGCTGGGTTTGTTGTGCAGCAGGGGAATCAACATAAGGGGCAGTCTTTCCCTTCCCTGGCAGGAGATGCCAGCATCCCTGGTTAAATACTCCTCTCCCCTACATTCTCTGAGCCTGGGGAGGTGAGATTTCCAAGCTGCATAAGGCGTCAAGGAGGAAGAGTGCTAAGATGGAGCCCCATAGACCTGGGTAGCAGTGAGGGGTGAGGGTGTCCCTGGAATTGCATTTGGTCACCTTCACAGTTTCTACTGGAGGTACACCCAGCCTCTTGCTGCAAAACCGATTTTGGAGTGGACGATCCAGGTAGCAGAGCTATAGAGGCCATGTGGCTAATTCACTGCATGACTTTGGGCAAGTCATTGCCCCGATTTGAGAACTGATTCTCCCAGCTCCAGGACGTCCAGAGCATTCCCTGTGGCTCTGAGCCAGTCCAAGGGTGAAGACAGGGAAAGGGGGATGTATACCTTTAAGGCTGTCATCCCACCCTTAATGGAGTCCACATGCCAGCTGTCCCATTGCCAGGTCCTCGGCCAGCAGTTGGAAGGCATCTCGCTATAATAAGATGTGTTTATTTGAATACGAAGGTCAGGGAGTTAAGTAGTTGGTATTCCAGTCGTATAGAGTCGTTTGCACAGTGTCACTAATAATTAAGGGAGTTTTGACTAATCTAGTTGCTCTTCCTAAATATACTCTGCTCAAGAAACTCATCAAAGCAGCAAAGTAATCTTTGAGGTTATTAATCTCCTCTGCTTCACAGCTGGGGCAAATTTATTTTCTTGAATTAGCATGTAATAAACTTATAATAAAGCTGCCAGAGCCCCAGCTTGGTAGAAAGTGGCTCTGTGTAATGGGTAGTTACATCTAGGAAATGAGGCGCTGGCCCCCAGGCCACCACTGCAGGCCTGGTGAGGCTGGGGCTGCCCCCAGAGGCCGTGCAGAGAGGGGACTGCCAGGCATGGGAGACCCCAAGATGGAGCTGAAGGGAGCTTTGCAGACAGGTGGGTCCACCCTCCTCATCTCTGCCCCTCCCCATTGCAAAAGTGAGGAAACTGAGGCTCAGAGAAAGGAAGGATGTGCCTGAAGGCATGTAAAGGGCCACTGGCAGAGCCCAGGTGAGACTCCAGGGGGAGCTGTGGCTTCCCATCCACCACTCCGTGTTGGCAGTCCTCATGGTCAGGCGTTTGCCGTCCACATTCTACTATAGATCTCTGTCTGTGTCTCCTACTTCCCTTTCTTCTGCCCCTTCTTCCTGCCTCTTCCCTACACCACAGTCCCACCAAGATCTGTTGGCCTTCCATACTTCATTTTCCAAGAAAATGCTGCCCTCCCGTCTATCTGGGAGCCCATCTGGACAGCCCTAAGCACAGCCAGAAAGAACACTGTCTCCATGGTAACGGATCTATGAACACACTGAGAATCTACAGGAGGGTGCAGAGTGTCTCCTTCCTGAGCCCCAGGGCCTGAGGGGAGCCTCAGATGGGGGTCTGAGAGTCTCTGCTACTTCTGCCTTCCCTCTCCTGTCTTCTCTCTGCCTTCCCCTAGGGAACCAGCTCCATCTGGTCTTTGCTCCTTGAAGTTGAAGCTGGGGGGATATTCCCCTGAATCCCATGGGAGTGGGGGATGCTGGGGGACCCTCACATTCTTAGAGGGGAACAAGACAACCACCTTTCTGGTGCCGACACTGACCAGCTTGCATAGCATTACTTTGATGGATTATACCAAAAATAACCTACGCAATGCATGAAGGTGGGAAAACAGGAGGACGGTCAAGAGGACAGGCAACACCATTCTACCACACACGTAGCTGAGCTCCTCATCCCCAGCACTCATCCCTCATCCCCATTCCCCTATCCCCTCATCCCTCTCATCTCCATCCCCCTCATCCCCATCCCCTCATCCCCACCCCCCCATCCCCTCATCCCCCAACTCCATTCCTTATCCCCTATCCCCTTCCTATCCCCTATCCCCATCTCTTATCCCCTATCCTATCCCTTCATTTCCCCATCCTCTTATCCTTTTTTCTTACAGGCTTTGGGGGAGAATGGAAGGGGAAGCAGAAGAGAGGGTTTCTAGAGTGCCCCCAGACCCAGGGCCCTGAATCTTTCCATCAGATACTTCCAGGAGGTTGACATGAGTGTCCTTCCAGCAAAGCTCACACCTGCAACATTCCCAAAGTCACAGTCATTTTTTCTTAAGCAATGGATCATAGAAACACAATGAGTCATCACCAGGAGTCTTGAAACTCTAAAAGATTGAGAGCCACATATCTAGGCCAAGTCCCTTTTTTTGAAGGCCAGAGAGAATAAGTGACTTGCCTCATGTCACACAGCTACTGAGCTCAGGGCCAACACTACACCCCAGATGTTCTGGCCCCCTCTCCAGGGGCTCCTTCCACTATGCCAAGTTGCCTTAGACAGGGACATGTGGTGAGAGTCCCCTCCTTGCTGACCAGCACGTTGACCTATGTCCTGGGACCTGGATGACTCCCTAGTTTTCCAGGTAACTTACTCAAGTCTCCCCAAAAGCCTTCTTCCCATCCAATCCCCCTACCACTCCTCATAAGTGACAGTCTAGGAGGTGCCTTTTCTTAGAACTTTCGAGCCTGGCACAGCTCACAGAAGGAGCTTAGACCCTTGGGAGGGGAGAACTAGACCTGCCCTGTGGAGGATCTGGTGCTGGAAGGACAAACTCAACTGTGGGTGCTGTCGGAGGAAGAACAGTCTGGCAGGCGGAACCCAAAATCTGGCAAAGGATGGCACAGACAACAGCCCAATGGTGGTCAGCACGGGGGGAGCCCAAGTCATTTGGGACAAGGTTGCCCTGGCCCACGGGGAGAGCTCTTGCTCCATAGCCGCCCACACACCCTAGCTGAGCTACATCTTCTCCATTGTCAAGGTGGTCTGGGTCAGCTCAGCCAGGAGGGGCCGCCCCACCACTCTTCACAATCCTATGATTCTACCATAAAGCCGAGGAGCAAATAACTTCAGCCCTTTCTTTTTTTTTTTTCTCCAGCTTTATTGAGATATAATTGACATATGACGTTGTGTAAGTTTAAGGTGTACCGTGTGTTGTTGATTTGATACACTTGTATGTTGCAATATGATTACCACTATAGTGTTAGCTAACACCTCCATCATGTCACATAATTACCATTTCTCTTTTGTGGTGAGAACATTTAAGATTTACCCTCTTAGCAACTTTCAAGTATATAGTACAGTATTGTTAACTATGGTCACCATGCTGTACATTAGATCCCCAGAACTTACTCACCTTCTAACTAGATGTTTGTACCCTTTGACCAACATCTCCCCATTTCCCCCACCCTCCAATAAAGAAGATGTGAGATAGATAGATAGATAATAGATAGATAGATAGATAGATAGATAGGTAATAGAAAGAAAATGGAATATTATTTAGCTATGAGAAAGAAGGAAATCCTGCCACTTGCAACAACATGGATGGACCTTGAGGACATTATGCTAAGTGGCATAGGTCGGACTGAGAAAGATACTGTATGATATCACATATGTGCAATCTAAAAGTGCCGAATTCATAGAAACAAAGAGTAGAACTTCAGCCCTTTCTAGGTAGAGTTGGAGGGTGGGGCCTAGCTGAGATGTCAGAGGTGTCAGCTGTGAGGGAGGTGGAATCACAGAAAGGCATAAAATTACCCTAAGGTGATAAAGTTGTGGGTGAGAAGGCAGAGCTAGAGAGGCCTCCAATTATTTTTCATCTCTCCAAGCCTTCTCTGGAAACCTTCTGTGAGATTTTTGTTTTCCTCTGAAAATTTCTTTCAAAAGTCCTTTGGCAAAGGAATTTTGGGAATGAATAGGAAAAGGATGGAGTCTGCTTCATAAGTCCTATTTAAACAGGCCTTCATGGAGGACAAAATCAGTAGGACAAGGGTGGACCTAGGCTCGAGTCAAGAAGTCTTGAAAACATCAAAACCATGTTGTCCACACCCGAAGGGCTTCTGAGCTACATGGGGAGCGAGCAGAAGCCGCCACTTGGAGCAGGCAGTGCAGTGGGACTGGTGGGGAGGGAGAGCAGAACACCTCAACACTTTATTTAGCTCCAAACGTCTCTGTCATAGAGGAGGGTTTTCAGACCCCAAAGGGTAAAACAAACACAGTTAAGAGAGAATTGGTCCATTCCTGGAATTCTGTACATAGAAAGTAATCAAACATAGAGAAAAGGGGTATGCACAGCGATGCTTGTTCCAACGTTTAATGAAAAACTAGAAACAAGTTAAAGGAGGCCCCCGAACAGCGGACTATTTAAGCTGGTAGGGAGCATCTAACCTGCAGACTCTTACCAAGTCATCAAAACTCCTCCAGAGTTTGTAAGAGCCTGGAAAATGCATGCTCACCTGTTAAGTAAAAAACAAAATAACAGGATTCAAACTTGCTTACACAGTTGACACGTTTTCTATTATGAGCATGTGCTACTTTTTCATGCATTACCTTCACATTAGAAAGACTGTGGCATATAATATTTCAAAATATTTATAAGATATGTTTGAATTACATTATCATATATGTACAACCATCTAAAACAAACAGACTATGCCTAGAAAATGGGAGGCAAGTACACTAAATTGTAAATCAGGTGATGTCTCAGAGGGGGATATTTTAGAAATTATCTACAAAGAATATGTATTTATTATGTTATAGTGGGAAAAAATCTAAGCATTTTTATTTCAAGAAATAGAGAGAGGGCGGGAGGGAAGAGGAAAAGGGAAAGGAAAGAAAGGAAAGAAAAGTGGACACGACATCTGTGAAGCCGGAGTGACTCTGGTCCCTCGGGGAGCTCAGCGCTCCAGACACATGGTCCCAAGGCAAAAACCTCGGGGGCAAGTACAGAGCCCCCGGCAGGCGTCTTTGAGGGACTATAGAGAGTGAAGAAATGCTGGTCTATTGACAGTTAGCCCATGTGCTGATTTTTAGAACAAAACAAAGCATTAAATCCCAGTAACAACAGGCTAGCAAGTTTGATAACAATCCCTGGCAAATTCCTGAGCGTAAGGACTTAAGAAGAGAAAGCAACAATCCCTAGGAGCTGGCATGAGTTCACCAGGGCTGAGCCAGACCCGACTGAATTCCTGTCCTGAAGGGACCAGAAGGATAGGAGGAACGAGGGGGGCCTTTGACAAAGGGCGTGATACGGTGATTCAGGTAAGACAGTCGTCAAAGCCTCTGAGGCCCTGGCTAAGAAGCCAGTGCGGCCTGCCTGACGGCACAGGCGCTGGAAGCTGGGCCAGTGGCAGCCCGGCAGCATCTCCAGCAATACCCCAAGGCTCAGCCCTTGACCTTGTCCGCCTCAATCCTTTCTCAGCAACGTGGATGAAGCAGAACAGAAGAGACACTCATCAAATTTGTAGTTGACACAAAGCCGGAGGGATTGTTAATAGAAAGGATGGCAGAAGCGAGATTCAGAAATGACAGGTTGAAATAATGGGCTGAAAACATGTAAAAGGGATAAATGTAAATTCCTGCATTCAGGTTTTTAAAAAAAAAAGGTTTCATCAACATCAGACGTGCGAAACAGGGCTTAAAAGCAGAAAAGACAGCTAGGTAGGAGGAGCCAGCGTGGCATGGTTAGTGGTCAGATCAAGGGAAGGAAGAAGGAAAAGACAATAACATTAGTGTACCAGGAACTGTGCTAGATGCTTTAAGTGATCACACACCATTTCTCTGGGGCAGGCACTATCACTGAGCCCATTTTACAGACGAAGAAGCTGAGAATCAGTAACGTTACTAAGTGATTAAATGATTCATATCAAGCTATTAAGTGATTCCTATTAAAGTGGAGTTAAGGTACAAAGTGAGACCCAATTTGAATTCAGGTCTTCCTATGTCCAGGGTTAGTGCTTTATCCTTCCCCTGCCCCAAGGGGTAAATCTTTATTAATCTGATTAATCAAGGATTCCTTTCTCCTCACCAGTAATAGTTTTCAAAATGGCACATCATCCAACTCTGGCCAAGGAGACATGGGGGCAAGTATGTGGGGGGAGTTTTGGTAAAATTTTCGTTTTTCATAAAAAGAAGCCCTAGAAACAGCTGCCCTGGCCCTCTTGTGCCTCTAAGCCTTGTTAGCATTTGAGGTCTGGAACTGAAGCTGCCATCTGGGCACCTTGAGGAACCTAGAATTAGAAGCCCTGCCAAATGGGGAGGACGTAGGGTGGAGAAATGGAAACGCATGGGTCACTGATGACTGTATGACGCACTGAACTAGCCCAAACCACCCTACCTTACGACTTCTCCTTGGGAGAGAATCCATTTGCCTAACTATTTGAGCCCCTTCTGCTTGAGTTTTCTGTCATGTTCTAACTGTAAGCATCCTGACTAATGCACAAGGCCAAGTGAGTCGCCTCTACTGGCCCTGGAAAGATCACATTTGGAGTGCTATGCTTACAAACTAAATATTACCTGACGAGGATGATGAAGAGCCTGGCATCCATGTCCCACTCCATCCCTCACTCACCAGCCACCAGTAAGTGACAGTGAGTTGGGGAGTTTGCCTGGAGACAAGATATGGGAGGAAAGTAACATGATAATGTTCTTCAAATATTTGAAAGCCTGCAATTTAGAAGAGCAACTGGATTTTTTCTGAGATCTTCCAGGATGCAGAGCTAGAACCAGTGAGGAGAGGTTACCAGGAGCAGATATTGGTTTGGTGGACTCAGAACTGTCCTCCATGGGACAGGTACCTGCTAAAGGAGAGAATTCGCCATTGTCGGAGGTGCCCAAACTGCGTTGAAGTAGCCACCAGGCAGTGAGGTCAGAGAGACATCCTCACTGGATGGCAGTTAACAAAGGTTGCTTCCGAATCCAAAATTCTGGGACTTTGTGTTATGTACATGCGTAGTGCTAGAGCCTTCCAGGAAAATCAAGTAGAAGACCATGTGTCTGCCGTCTTCTCTCTCTCCAGCTAGACTGAGACCCTGACACAGGGAGCCTGGCAGGAATGTAAGTGCCCAGTGAGGACAAAGAGCCAGTGTTCCATGGGAGGTCGGAGGTGGAGGAGAGCCCTTCCAGGAGGGAAGGTCAGAGAGGATGGCTTGGAGGAAGGAGATGTGACCGGGGGTTGACAAATGGGCAAGATCTGCCTGTTCCCGGGCCTGGCCTGGTTCCCAGCCCCTACAACATCCCCTATCCCACCCCCCAGGTCCCCAACACACATTCAGCTGGGCCCACTGGATCTTTCAGCCCTGCGGACTCAGACCTATCTCTGTTCCCGGGACCAATCCTAAGTGAAAGTAGGAGGGATTTAAACAACTCCAACTGTAGATTCTAGGACTCGCAAGGTCACCCATTCTGCTAGTGTGAAGCTGACCTTGTGCTCCGGTTTGCTGGCAGGGCTTCCGGTTGCTTCTGAGACGCTCCCTCCCTCCCCAGCTCTGCAGGCAGGTCTCCGGGTCATTTGCTGGGGCGCTGCTCCCTCTGATGGACGACCGTTTGGCTCCCTCGCTTGTCTGTACCAACCCCTGTTCTTTCGATAATAGACCCCACCCATAGGTCAATCCCTAGCTACAGGGATTGGCCCAGGGATGGGCACACGTGGCTCCAATCTGACCCATCAGAGTCCTTCCCCAAGACTGTTCTAACTGGATTTTGACGGGGGGAGACCCCTGGCCCTTGGATTACAAAACAGCAAAGCTGGAATCTAGGCCTGGTGGTGGCCGTCTTCCCTGCCACAAGGAGCAAACCTGTCTGCGAAAGAGGGGAAGGAGGCCTCTCCAGAGCAGAGATGAGGGTGAGGCGGGTGGAGGCAAAGGGAGCCATGGCCTCCGTCACTCCTGGGTTTGCCCATTTTCCTCAGAGCTGGGAACTGCCCTCCCTTCCCCACTGATAAACCCCCTGTTTGATGGGGCTTCTGTCAGTTGTAACTCAGAGAGTCCTGACGGATACCCCAGCCTTTCCCATCACCACACGGCTGCCCTGGCCCCGGGACCTTCCATCAGCTACCACATCTGAGTGAAATCCCCAGATCTATCTGTCCTGGCCCCATGTATAGGGGTAGGGGGTTTGGAGCCCTGCCCTTCTGCTCTGGAGCCCAGGCCTGACAGGTGACAACAGCATGCAGGGCAGGATGAGCCAAAAGACGGGGGGAACATGCGAAGGTGAGTGCGTTCATGAAACTAGTCCCTCACTCACGTATTCATTCATTGAACAACAAGGCATTGAGCATCCATGTTCATGGTGCTAGGGCCAAAGACTTAGCACAGGTGTCTGCACGCTTTTTCTGTAAATGGCCAACCAGTAAATATTTTCAGCTCTGCAGGCCATAAGGTCTCTGTTGCAACTGCTCGGCTGTGCCTTGTAGAAGGAAAGCAGCCACAGACAGTACGTAAACCAATGGGCAGGGCTGTATCTTAATAAAAATTATTTATGAAAACAGGTGGTGGGCCAGATTCAGCTGGCTGTCCACGGTTTGCCCACTCCTGACTTAGAATGTTGGAGAAGGTGATAGGACATAGATTAAGTAAAGCCTTGAGTCCCAGCCGGAGAAAGATGAATTTTATTGAATGGCTGATGGGAATCTTGGAAGATGTTTTCACTGAAGAATGGCGATATCGAGGTGGGGCGGTGGGGCGACAGAGGGGTTGGTTCAGCACCAGCCTCCTCGCCAGGCTCTCCCAATTCCTTCATTTATTATGTGAATATTTACTGCATGTCTCCCATGTGCAGGCATGTTCTAGGTGCAGAGGAAACAGTGGGGAGCAAGGCAGGTGAGATGCTGCCTTCACGAAGCTTCTACTCTGCCAGGTTGACAAGGTTCTTCATGACGGAGCCCTAGTCTACCTCCCAGCTTTATCGCCTCCCATTCCCCACCTATTAAACCACTCGAGATCCCGAGTGTTCCTACCCGCTTCTGTAACTCTGCTGTTAGCTCTTCCTGGCACGTCCTCATGCACCTGTGGAAGTCCTTGGAGCCCTGTGGAGCTGCTGTTCCTTGTGAAGCCGTTGCTCTCCACCCATCCCCTGGGGAGAGTTGGCCACTCCTCCTGGGTTTCCCCCGCACATTATCCCTACCTCAGCTCAAGTGCTTCTCACGTGGATTTGGAATTCTTTGCTTATAAGCCTCTCTGCTCTATGGGACGGTCCCCAGCACCTAGCAGAGGCCTGGCACATGGAGGGGCTCAATGAATGTTTGTTGAATGAATGAATGAAAATAGCTTTGGGGAAGAAGAGGAGAGTAATGCTGGAAGAGAAATGGGAGATGCTCAAACCTGAGAAGGCCATCCGCTACCTTAGGGATCTAAATGCTTGAAAGATACAAGGAATCTTATTTGCAGTCTTAAAACTCCTGTCCAAAATTATTTGTTGAGTGTGAACAATAATACAGTCTCCCTCTCTCCAACACCATGGCGAGAGCTCCTTTGTCTGATTAAGTGCTGTCGGGAGAGATTGATGGGCTCCCATGGGACAGCTGAAACCTCTCTCCTCCTGACAGCACCTGTGATAGCTGAGCGGAAACTGACCCCAGCTGACACACTCATCTTAAAATATCTGTTTCCCTGCGGCCTAGATAAAATAGCTGTTGCACTAAAAGTAGGGGCTCCACTCGGGGGATGCTGGCTTCTCCCAGGACTGGTGATGGAGGAGCCTGTGATGTCAGGGGTCAGCTGAAGTCCTAAGAAACTGGCCCTGGATGAGTTGTATTCCGGGGGCAGCTCAGTGTTCAGCTTCTCAAGGCTGGGCCAGGATGAGCGAGATACGTCATCAACAACAACAAGAAGCGTTTATTCAGCATGTATTTGCACGTGGTGCTTGGTTCCGTTCAGATCAAAGAGAACAATCTAGACACAGTCCTTTCCCAACCATACTTTGCAACACACAAAGGATGATAACAATCCCAGTCGGTGCTGTGGTCTTTTTGGTTTACAAAGAGCTTTCAGCAACACAGTGAAGTAGGTAGAGCAGGTGCGAAAATTATTTCTACTTTAGAGGCGAAGAAACCAAGGCTCAGAGAGGTTAAGTGTCTTGCCCAAGGTCACACAGCTCTAAGGGTCAGAGCAGGGATCCATTTCAAAGCAGGAAACAAACAGCAAATTTAAAGGGGAAATTGAAGAGGGTTCAATGAAAGGATTCTTTAAAGAGCTAGGGGCGGGGCTAAGGGAACCAACAATGGACTAGGAAGTGCCCTGAGTGTTTTGGGTTGAACTGTGTCTCCCAAAGATGATATGTTGAAGCTGTAACCCCCAGAACTTCAGAATGTGACCTTATTTGGAAATAGGGTCATTGCAGATGTAATTAGTAAAGATGAGGTTATACTGGAGAAGGATGACCTTTAATCCAATATGACTGGTGTCCTTATGAGAAGAAAAGAGACACAGAGACACTCGGGGAGAACGCCATGTGACCACAGAGGTGGAGGCTGAAGTGCTACACTGCGAGCCAGGGAATGAGGAGGATTGCCAACACACCACCAGAACTAGGAAGAGGGAAGGATGCCTTCTCCTCCCCAGGTTGCAGAGGCAGCTTGGACCTGCCGTCACTTTGGTTTCGGACTTCCAGCCTCCAGAACCAAGAGAGAATAACTTTCTATTGTTTTAAGCCACCTGGTTTGTGGCATTTTGTTATGGCAGCCCTAGGAAACTAATACTCTGAGATGGGCAACAGTGGGCACCCCTAGGCCTCTATGGCCCATCTTATAGGAGTCTAGGGAGAGGAGGAGCTTCCTGACATGAGTAGTGACCCAGCCCCTGGCCCCCACTGTCTCTCAAGGAGGGAACCAGGCAAAAAAGTGCCCTGACCATCTCCCCTTTCCTCCCTCTGAGTCTCCCTCGGGGTCTCCCAACAGCTGAACCCGAGGAGGATCCAGCGGGCAGGAGAGTGAGGGTGATACGGTTGGCAGCGGTCAGCTCCCTGGGTCTGAGGGAAGGTGGGAAAGGGTGCGGTGAGGATCTAGAAGAGCTGGAGACCGCCGGCACAGACTCAAACCCTCGTCCGGCGCTCGTCTCCCACCAGCGTGCTAGTTCAGGAGAGGACCCTAAAGAAGCGGAAGGAACAGTTTCTGCTCTTTGGGGACCCTCTGGTTTCACTAGGGGACCACAAATGCACGAAAAATGACAAGAATATTAACACATGCAACAAATAGGTGTGCAGGGAAAGAATATGCTGTGATGAGCCAAAGGCTGGTGCCAGGGACACCTTCCCACCCTTCCTCACTGGACACCCCATTGTCCCCGGTGTGAAATAGGAATATTGCTTCCTTTCTGAGAGAGATAGAGGGATATGGCTAGCAGAAACAGGCCAGCAGTCAAGACAGTCTGCGCAGGACGACGTGGGTGGGATGGTGACCCATTGTCTTCGGACAGCCTGGCCCGAGCTGGGTTCTCTCTCTGGGGTGGGAGGTGGGGGATTCTGTGGTAGGACCTGGAGCAGGACGCATGACTGCAGAGCTGACACCTGAATGGGGAGGAGGCCGCTGCCTGCTCCCTCCACCTGGCAGCTTGGGTTGGGGGGTTGGGGGTCGGGGGTGGGGTGGGGCTGGGTTTGTGTGGGGCTGCTGGGTGGCCTTGAGCTGCCCTTCTCCATCCACTAACAGCTAGCTGTCTCCCCCTCTGGAAGCTGGGGGAAAAGTCTGTCTTGTTCACACTGTATTTCCAGGGCATAGCACAGGTCCCTAATAAATATTTGTTGAACAAATGAGAGAGTAAGACCCCAGAGAGAGGGAGAAACACTGCCAAGGGGGAGGGGCCACGAGAAAAAAAATCCCCGGCCAGGCCCACTTGGGGGCAGACAGGGCCAGGTCTGACAGGTGGCCCCAGCTTACAGAGGCTTCTGGGTGGAGCAAGGAGCCTCCTGTCTCGTGGCACCTCCACCTCCCACAGGCATGTCCCAGAGCCACAGGTAGCCCGAACCAGAGAGAGCAATCCTGTGCCTGGATCCAGGCCTCACTGTCCCCACTGCAGATTGCTTGAGCTCCCACGGGCACAATCTGCCCCGGTACCCTTTCCCGAGGTAGGGCACTTCCTGGGACCTCAGCACAAAGGCCCCCACAGGGCCCTGGAGCAGGTCCACACAGCTCTACAGGTTTCTCAGAGAACCCGGCAGATGGGCTGAAGACTGGGAATGTGGGGGACTCCTGCCAGGTCAGTAAAGGTCACGAGGCGGGGGGCAGCCTGCTCCAACAGAGCAACGGGTGAGAGTGTCCCCAAAGACACGCAGATGGGAAGGTCTGTCCTCACCAGCCTGCTTCACTAAAAGACCATCGTCCTCCGACTTGGACTTACGCGGAGGCTTTAATTATAGCTTGTCACTCACGCGCCTTCCCCAGGAGACGGCTGAGCCGGACGGCCACGGAAATGAAACTCTCGCTTCAGATGGCTCATTCTGTCTGTCAGGAAATTTCAAATGCGCAAACAATGAAATCTTGAATTGTGGCAGCGCGGTGCCTCCCAAGGGCTCAGTGGGCTCCCCTGCCCCCTCCAGGCCTGGCCAATGAGCTAGTTCCCGTGACAGGTGGGACAGCCACCGAAGAGGCCGGCCCCCACTCACAGATGGAGAAACTCGATGACAGCGAGGCGAAGTGACTGGCTCAAGGTCACCCTGCAGGGGCAACAGGGAGGCCTGTGAGCATTGCTTTATTGTGGACTCTTTTCTTTCTATGTGAAGATGCCCCAGAAAGAAGGCTCCAAGCCGTAATAATACTAACAGCTGTTTATCACCTCCTGGTGCCAGATGCTAAGGCTCTGGATAAACCATCTCACTTAATCCTCAGAGCAGCCCCCATGGATTGGTTATAATTATTATCCTCACTTTTCATAAGGAAAAACCAAGACTAGAGAGCTTGGAGTTCAAGGTCACACAGCAGGAACTGGGACTTGAACCCAGATAGCCCAACAGCAGAGCCTGTGCTCTGAGCCCCCACACTCTCTGCTTACACTCGTCCCTGGATAAGCAGATGGAAGCCCTGGAGTTCTCTCCCTTCGCCTCTGCCAGGAAACACAAATTGTTTCTGGAAGCATTTGACAAAGGGCATCCCCCACATCACAGAGACAGGCTGTCCTTGAGCCCCAGCAAGGTCAGCTGTGAGCATCAGGGCTTGCGGGAGGGGTACCCTCACATCTGTCCCACCAGGTTGGCCTAATGAGGTGCCCACATCAGGGAGGGGGGCTGACGGCTCAGGCCTGGCTCCAGGCAGCTCGGCCACGTGACCTGGTGTTCTTATTGGGCATCTGCACATCCCTTGGCCCCTGGGTCTCGGGCTGGACATCCAGAATGGTGTAGGGTTAGGTCCTTAAGGGGCTTGGAACAGGGCATCAGCTCCCTGGGGTAGATGTGACCCAGAGGAGCATAAGGTGTGACATGCCACACAGACCCCTTCCCAACAGCAGTGCCCCAAGCCCACTAGATGCCCCACTGGCGGCTTCCCAGAGCCACGCAGGAATAAGCTGCTTTGGATTGCCTGTGTGGCCAGGGTGTCCACCTGGGTTGAGAAAGGAGCGGAGTTTCAGCCTTAAGAGGCTCCAGGGCAAGAGGAATGGAATATGGCGCTGAAGGGGAAAGGCAGGGGCGTCCCTGTCAGCCGTCTGGGAGTGAGAAGACTTGATCCAGCTCCTGCCTCTCATTTTGCTAGTTTTGGGCCCTTGGCAGGTCCCTTAACCCCTGTGAGCCTCAGCGTCCTCATCCATGCACAGAGATGACAGCCCCTGCTTCAGGGTGGTGAAGAGGACTGAGCCAGTCCACGCCGCTGGGCCGCTAGTGGTGTGGCGGTGACGTCTTTGTGTAGGGGGGGATGTTCTACAGGCCTAGGATTAAGGTCTCTGTCTTAGCGAGCCTGGGACCCTGTTACCTTCACAAGTGCTTCTCAGTTTTTTCACCCCCTTAGGTGGGACAGGAAAGCTAGAGGGGGCTGGAGTTGGGTATTTCCCTTCCCCCAGGTCAGTCAGGCTCTGATAAAACCCCAATAGGTTAGGCTCTGGTTAACTAGTTTCTCTTGAGGGCAGGACTTGTTGAGAAGAACAGAGTGCTCTGAAGTATCTCTAAATGGTTCCTTCTCCCCTCCTCCCACAGGAGGAAGAGGGGAACATTCTCCAGTCTTCACTGGAAGAACCAAGAAAGTAGAACTCACAGGAGGCCCCTAAAACCGAGTCCCTCCGGAGTTTTTATCGCTCCGGCTTGTCCACACTGAGCCCCCAGCAATCCATCAATTGACAGTTCAAGTTTTCCTGCCCGCACTGGTTCCTGAGGTGGTTTCTGCTCTGTCTCTTCAGTTTGGGGACAGCAGTTTTCCCAGTGACCTCAGTTCTGTGACAGATTTAAGAAGAGTTGTTGATTTTCAGTTTGTTCAGCTTCTTGCTTGTTGTTGGGACAGAGGGACAGCTTCCGATCTCCTCAAGTGGTATCTATAGAAAGGCCTGGTATGGTGTGCTGGCTCCAGGTTGCTCAGGTCTTTCTTGAGAGCCCTCTTTGTGCCAGGCATTGACTGCAGGTTTCGTGTTCTGCACTGGCTTATTACTCACCTCCCGGAAGGAAAGGTGTTACAAGCTCCACTTCAGAAACAAGGAAACTGAGGACCAGAGAAGTTAGGTCACACGGCTGCTGGAGACGAAGGTTCACCAAAGCCCACGTGTTCCCACAGTGACCATGTGCTGCCGCCCACTCTTGCTCACCGCCCCAGCCCCAAATGCCCTCTGAGAAGCAGAGCACACAGACCGCTCCTGGCCCTGTGAGGAGGCTGTGGAACAACTCCATCAGCGCCTGGGGTGAGGGGTTAAGCCGCTGCCCCTAATGGGAGGGAAGGCCCTGGCAGCCCCCTTTCTGCAGGGTCCAGTTACTGGGAAATATGCTCAAATGGTGCATTATAGTTTTATGAATCCAGCTCCTTCTGTTGTCCGGATTGAAGTGCAGAATGCCCGGGGCAGGCTGCCCTCCTTCGCAGACCCATTTGTCATGGGAATTGATTACGAAAGAAAAAAAGACAGGCTGATGGCTTGATTGCATCTGTTTGAGGCAGGAGGGGGGCTGCCACCTGTCTCAGTCATCCTCAGCTTGGCCAGACCAAAGGAACTGCTGGCTCTTTGTCCCAAAAGCAGGAGCTCTCCCGGGAGCCCCAGGAAATGCTGGGAGGAGCAGGGTGGGGGTCAAGATGGTAGGAAAGCAGTCTCCCGAGCCTGGGGTTTTAGGGCAGTGATGTGGCCTGTCCTGTGCAACCGTCAGCCTTGGGGAAGGAGGCGGAGACCCGGCAGAACATTCCACTCTGATTCAACGCTCCAGGGGCTGCAGACCAGGGCTGCTCTGCCTTCAGGATCAGAGGCAAAAAAAGAGGGCAGCTTTGTCCATTTCTGAGCAGAACTCTCCCACCCCAAGTGGCAGTGGAGCAAACCGTAGGAAATGGAGAGTCGTGTGGGAGAGGGCAACCTTAGGGGTTCACCCGTCCCCCTATCAAGATAGGGTGGGAACGGAGCTTGGCCACTCCGCTCCTCTCCCGCACGACTCACTGTGGAGGTATAGCTCAGACCCTGGGCAAGGCAGCCATGATGCCACCTGCGGGGGGTGGGGGGTATGTTTATCCCAGTTCCTGGGAGAGCCACAGCATCTCAGACCATTGAATCCCACACCTTGTTTGAAGGAGGAGAAGGGACTTGCCCAAGGGCACACAATGACAGTGGTAGAGCCAAGACCCAACCTGCCTCCTGACCCCAGGAGAGGTGGCAAGAGTGAGCGGTAAGTGTCAGTCACTGTCCTTGGCCATCAGACAGGGAGAAAAAGGACACCAGCCCCCTGCTGAGTGAGCAGCCTCATCCACCTAGTCCTTCAGCAGGGAGACCAAGGCCTCTGACAGTCCGTCCTCCCAGCCACCTCACATCAAGCCCGGGTTTCAGGTTCCATCCAGACCCCGGCCTCTGCTGCTTCAGGGGTGAGGGGCGCTGCAAAGAAGGAAAGAGGAGGCGAGGGCAGGAGGAGGGCAGCTGGGAAGGAAGAGCAGGCTTGTTCACACACAGCACACCCGGGACGGATTTCCGAGTTCAGCGTGTAGCTGGAAGGACAGACTGACTGAGGTGCCACGTTGCTTTCCAGGGCATCTCAAGGGGCACAGAGTTGGAGGCCTAAACAGAGCCGGGCTGCTCCTCTGTCCTGGGCAGAGGCAAGAGGCCCCACAGCACCCAGCAGGCCCAGATACGTGCAGTCCCCACAGATGTCCCCAAGGCCCAGCAGAGACACCTCTGGCGCTGAGCCCCTCTCACTCGCAGAGAGTGTGCAAGCACAGGGTGGAGAGAGGGAGACACTTTGGGGAAAACACAAACACCGTCTTCCACTCCACTGTGCGGCTTGCGAGCCTCTTCACAAGTTGAACTGAGGGCCTATGGGTGCCAGGTCCAGGGAGACCAGGATATAAGTGCAACCCAGAAACTTCTTCCGAAGGGCTTATGGTCTGATGGTTGCAACACCAATCAATCTAAAAGGCTGAGATGCAGGGGAGCAAAGGTGCTGTGAGCACAGGGGCTCTGAGCCAGGGGAGGGAGGTGGTCCAGGAGGGCTTCCTGCAAGAGTGAGTCTGAGAGGATGGAAGGAGTTAGCAGGCCTGACGGCTGTGACCTGAGAGAGGGGACAAGGGAGGTGAGCCGGCTGTGACCTGAGAGAGGGGACAAGGGAGGTGAGCCGGGCAGGGGAAGCAGCACAGAGGCAGGAAACGGCACGGTGTGCTTGGAGGATGGAGAGAGTTCAGTGTTGCCGAGCTTAGAAGGTGAGGCCAGGAATGGTGGAAAGTGAGGCTGGGAGGCGGGTGGGGCCAGGCTGAGGAGCTTGGGCGAACTTCCAGGAACACAGATGCATGGGGAACAGGGCCCCCCACCAGGTCCACCCTCCGTGGTCCTTTCCGGCCGTGTGCTGTCAAAGGGGCCCCAGGGCTTGAACTGTAACATGTGGTCCTGCTCAAGGTCACCCTCAGGCCCAGGACGCCTTCCTCACCACTGGACTGCTCCCACCCACCGCCTCTCAGCCGGTCCAGCTGCAAAGTCCCCCTCACATAAGGACGCGGGGCTCCTGGGGAGGGGGTGAGTTTGTAGCTGGCGTCTGCTGCATGGATCCCTTAGATCCAGGGAAGGGTTCCATGGGCAAGACTCTGTCAAAAGTTAGACCAAAAAATGACAGGGCGGTGAGAGAGTTGACCGCCTTAAGCCAACTTTAGTCTACGCCAGGAGCTCTAGACCCTGACTGATGTTACAGTCACCAGGGTTGCTCTCCCAAATACAATGCCTGGGCCCTCCCCAGACCAGTTATGGGTTCTCAGGGTGGAGCCTGGGCATGGGCATTTTAAAAAGTTCCCCAGGTGATTGTAGCAGGCAGCCAAGGCTGAGAACCAGCAGTCTATACCAGCCAACTCAGGTTCCACCTCTCTCGTGCCTCCTCATAGCTTCTGTACTTCCCTGGCTCTCTTCTTCCCACCTGTTCCTCCGCTTCTTCTCCAAGGCTGAACCCTCTGCTAAGCTTTGGGTCTCCTCCTCTCTCATCACCCGGGGAACCAGACTGCAAAGAAAATAACGGTTATAATAATAGTGACAGCTCATATTCATGGAGTGCTTAATATCCACCAGACATATGAATCATCACATTTAGAGCAACCCTTTACTGTGAGTCCTATCATTGTCCCTCTTTTCAGATGAGGAAACTGAGTTCCAGGGAGGTTAAGTAAAGTCCAAGGCCCAGCACCACTGAGTGGCAGGGCCAGGGCTCACACCCAGGCCCTCTGCCTCTGAAGCCAAGTCCTTGGCTGTCATGGAGACCACCTCGCCGTCACTGCCTCACACCTCCCACGTCTTTGGCTCCTGTGAACTTGCACCTCCCTAGCAGGCTGATCTGTCAGTGCTCTCAGTCTTTACATCCTGGCCCCTGAGCTGGTCTACACGTCCCAGAACAGACACAGGTCACTCTGTGTCCTCTGGGTCTCCACAAGTTCTGCCCAGGATGATGCTCATGGCTGGCAAGCCCTGGCCCCCAGAGCTCCGGAAAGGCTTCATCATAACTCGTTTACCCATCAGTCGCCTCAAGTGAACAGTGACACTTTCAAGGCAGCACCTATGGCCTTACTTTTCAGGGAGGAGAAAAGGATCATCTTGACTTAAATACACTAAAGTTTCAAAAACACCACTCGTTCATAAAATGTTCCCTTGTACCCAGATGCCTGTCTGGTGCCAAAAGTGTGCAATTGCTTACATGCATTCACTCCACCCCTTTTCCGCTCGCCTGCTGGGGCTTCCCGCCGTGAAGATGACCACAGAGATGACTTTAGGTTTCTGCCCTGGTTAGAATGAGAAGGAAAGCAGGTGGGTGGGTGTGGCATGGGGTCCAGTGGGTGGTGTGTGCTATGGGGCACGGAGGGGAGACATTTGTGAGTGTGGGAGTGGGGCATGGGGGAAGGTGGGTGAAGTGTGTGCACAGGGTGCGATGTGTGTTTGGGGAGTGTGATGGGTGTGTCTTGTAGGTGCTACATGTATAAGAGTAATTTGTGTGCACTGTGTGTAGTTTGTGGGTGAGGTGATGTGCATTTGATATATGCTGTGTGCTATGTTTGTGTAGAGTGTGCTTTGACGTGGTATAATTTGTGTAGTATGTGTGGTACATGGTCTGTGTGTGGCCTGTAATACAATATGTGGCATGATAGATGTATGTGATCTGGTGTGAGGAATGGGGGAGAGATGTGTGTATGGTGTCGGGTACAAGGTGAGCAACACGTGACATAATAATGAGGAAAGAGAAAGCCCTTTCTGTTTCCACTTCTGGCTTCTCTGCTCCACCTGGGTTCTGCATGAACCTTCGCCCATGCTGGCGAGACTCAGAGACTAAGACTAGAGGGGCCCATCCTGAAGGTGACGCAGCAGCCATCACAAGAAGGGAGACGTGGGCTCAGTCCTCCCCACCAGGTAGAACCAGACTCTCCCAGTTTTCTGAGCTCCTAAGAGTCCTATGACCTGGGATGTCAGCGTCAGGAGCGCCAGTGAGGGGAGGACGGAGTCCTGTGAATGGGCAAAGCCCCACTGTGGGAGGACAATTCTCATGTTCTCAAGTCTCTTTTCAAACCCAGGTGGCCAGGATGATGGCCAGAATATGAACTGGAGACAGAATTGCCATGTATCATCTCCAATTCACAATAGGCCTGCCCCATGCCTGATGTGACCCTTATAAAGTGTGGGTTCATGTGGCTCAATTTCAGAGCATTGTCATGACCAAGAGCATAGTTCAATGGCATTCCTTACTCATTAAAGGACACTCAGATCCATGGATGCCAACAGCACTTATCAAAATCCCGTTCATTCTCCTATCCACTTCCTCCTTACACTGTAGCTCAGTGTGACTCTCCTCGACCCCCTGAAAAAGCTCTTCCTTGACCCCCAGTCCATGAACTCCTCCCCTTTCCTCTCCCTGCCCCCCCCCCCCAGCACTTGGTTTTGTGGATCAGCTTGGCCTCTCCTCCTGCAAGAAGGAACCATTTTTTCTAGGGTTGGGGTGAACAGATGATTTCAAGATTCTTTGCATGAGAAGGACGTCAGGGAATAGTACCACGTTAATCCTCTTGATCCTGGCACCCTAAACCGTGTGGCCTGTATGAGTTGCATGTTCTCCCTGGGACTCTATCTCCGGAGCTGTTAAGGTACCCATCATCCTAGCAACTCACTGCTCCCAAAGCTAAAGTCTCCGAAAGAGCCCCAGTAATGCCCAGGTAATGCTTCAGGAGAGAAGACTAGCACACAGACAAGTTATCTTTCTGACTTTTCCGCCAGCGATGCAGCGCCCATGGCAGTGCAGGGGAGGACAGCAGCCTTGCCAAAAACCGATGGAAAGCTACAGAAATGTCACTTGAGACACAAACTGACAACCAATGCCAGCATTTCAACATCCTCCCATGATATTAGGCTGGGAGGGTTTGCACGTGACATTCCTTCGTTACCGAGGACAGGGAAGGGTGACTCTCAACCCCACCCCCCACAGTGATGCTCTTGATTCACTCTCTCTGTATCCACCCTCAACCTTTCTGAGTCTCATTCTCTTCAAGGGTAAAATGAAGGTGACAACTGAGTCAACAGTGCCTTCAGAAGCAGTCTTTGGAACAAGTTCTACTTTTCCTTACTAGATGTGAGACCTCAGGCAAGTTATGCAACCTCTCTGTATCACTTAGCTATTACTGTACAACAAGCCACTTCAGAACTTAATGGCTTAAAACAACAATCAGTTATTATTTCCCATGAGTCTACAAGTAACCTGGGCGGGTCTGCTGATGTGAGCCCGGCTTGGCTGATCCTGGCTGAGGTCACTTGTGCATCTGCAGGCAGCTGGCAGGTCGGCTGGGGGCTGGCTGGTGTTGGATGGCCTTGGCTGGGATAACTTGGCTCTGATCTACATGGTCTCTCATCCTCCAGAAGGCTGGTCCAGGCTTGTTCTCAAGGCGGTGTTTACGTCCAAGAGAGTGAGCGGAAATACACGTGGGCTTTTTCAAGCCCCTCCGTGAAGTTTGCTGCTGTCCCATTGGCCAAAGAGTCATTCGGCCAAGCCTAGAGTGAGAATGGAGGAAGCACATAAAGTTACAGGGCAATTGATGGGGACACAGGGAGGAGAGTAATTAGGGCTGCCAGTGTAATCAATCCGCCTCACCCTCTAAGCTCAGTTTCCTTTTTTTCTCAACTGAGGTGAAATTCACATAACATAAAATTAACCATTTTAAAGTCAACAATTCAGTTGCATTTAGTATATTCACAGGCAAGTGTCATGTCTATCCATTCCAAAACATTGTAATTACCCCCAAATAAACCCTGTATCCATTAAGGAGTTACTCCCCTTCTACCCCTACCTCTAGCCCCTGGCAACCACCAATTTGTTTTCTGTCTCTATGGATTTACCTTTTCTGGACATTTCATATAAATGGAATATGTGACCTTTTGTGTCTGGCTTCTTTGACTTACAACATTTTTGAGGTTCATCCATGTTGTAGCCTGTATCAGCACTTCATTTTTTTTTTTTTTTTGGTGAGGAAGATTAGCCCTGAGCTAACATCCATTGCCAATCCTCCTCTTTTTGCTGAGGAAGACTGGCCCTGGGCTAACATCCATGCCCATCTTCCTTTACTTTATATGGGATGCCGCCACAGCATGGCTTGACAAACTGTGTGTTGGTGCACACCCAGGATCCGAATTCACAAACCCCGGGCCACCAAAGCGGAGCACACACTCTTAACCGCTACGCTACCGGGCTGGCCCCCTTCATTCCTTTTTTATAGCTGAATAATATTCCATAGTATGGATAAACCACAATTTGTCTATCCATTCAGCCACTGATGGCCACATGCAATGTTTCCACCTTTCAGTTATTGTGAATAGTGCTCTGCAACATTCATATACAAGGATTTGTTTGAGTACCTATTTTTAATTCCTTTGAGTATGCACCCAAAAAAGGAGTGGAATTGCTGGGTCATATGACAATTCTATGTTTAACTTTTTGAGGAGCCCAGTTTCCTTTATTTTTAAAATGGAGATAGTGAAATTACTTTGCAAGGATGCTGGGAGGCTTAGAGAGACTGCACGTAAAGTGCTGTGCACAGAGTACACCTCAATAAATGGTTTATATAACTGTTCTTTTGTTCCTTAATTCAATAACCGTTTATTGAGCCCAGGATCAGGAATTATGTGAGGTGCTGCACAGATATGTGGATATATAAGATATAAAATATCTATAAAACACGTGTCTATATTTTTATAGACACATAAATATGTCCCCAGGGTCCCTTCCAGCTCAGACTCACAATGGTTCCAACCCTGCTTCTAGCCTGGTGTGTCCTTCACAAACAGAAGACAAAAGGTTCTTTCTCCCTCCCTCTCTTAACTGATTCCCCAGGAGGCTGTGGGCTTCATCGCTCCCCACCTGAATCAGTTCAGACCACCTATTTGAGATCTGTCGGCTCTTATAAATGTAGCCACACACCCACAAAGTGAGATAAAATGGCAATGTGATTAGTGTGCGTGTGAGTGCGAATGCTTATGTGTCCCTGTCTCACTCCTTTTGTAAAGATTAATACATCAGAGCGAGCACTTATGAAAGGAAGAATAAAAAAAAACAACCAGGTCCAATTCTCCAGACATTCAATAACCAAATGTCACCAACATGGTAAGCAATAAAATAAAAATATATGCTTAGCAGAGGCAATATAAATATGATGTATATTTTGAAGTCGGATAACAGAACAGTGGTATAAAAATAATACCCAGTGGCAAATTCAGGGAAGCGACCTTTTTCAAATGTGGCATTGCTTTGGGCTGCCATTCTTAAAATATCACCGCTTCTTGAGCAGTAAAGCAGAGGTTGGTTTAAATCTGACAGGAGCACCTAGTGTAATGAGGGCATGGAAATTCTTGCCAGCGTCCCAACGCCAAGGCAACATCTAATCCCCCCCACCCTCCCCATCACCCCACTCCTGAGAACCTCGCCTCAGCCGGCCAGCTCCATCCCCTTTGCCTGCCGCAATGATCCCTTCTCAAAACTCCTTCCCAGACGTGATTCCATTTGACTTTTATGATCTGCCTCTGAAGTTGGGAGGACAAGTGTCATCGTTGCCATTTTATGGATCAGGAAATGGAGGCCACAAAAGTCGTGTTAAACCTGGGACTGCCCCTCCACCCTGGGGAGAACATTTCTTTCCTGTCTTGGAAACTATCACTTCCTGCTAGCACGTGTATACCAAAAAACCGTTAAAAAGATTTTCACACAAAACAGACACCTGTCTATGGCCTGGCACAAATCTAGCTTCCCAGTTACTATTTGTTTAGAGAATACAAACCAGGTTTTGCATCAGCCAAACAAAGTATTATTATAAGGGTAGGTCTGAGGGTATATATGTAAACGTCAAAATATATCAAAAATAGACGCTGTACATTTCCTCATACACGCACATTTTCAACTCTTAGGCACCGAGATTCTAACTGAAAAATGAAGGTCCAAATATTTGAGTGATTTGTCCAAGGCCTCAAAATGAGAGCTCTGGGATTGGAATGCATGTTATTGCAGTTGAGAAAAGAGCAACCAGCTGTGTGTCTTTAGGCAAGTCACTTGACCTCTCTGAGTTTTAATTTCCCCGTGATTAAACAAGTAGAACCAGATGATCTCTAAGCCGCTTTCTAGCTCTGAAAGACTCTGATTTTATCTCTAGAACAAGGTATTAAACACCACTCAAGGAAAGCCCTGTGCTGCTCACACAGAGGTCAGTGAAAGGATCCCCAAGGAAACCCAACCTCTAATGCGTTCACGTGGGGAAAAACGTCTGTCTTAGGAGCAGGAAGACTTGGGCCCTGGTTCTAGGTAAGCCACTAGCTCACTGTGTGACCTTGAGCTTCTCCTCTGTCAAGTGAGGAATTTGGACTAGAGGAGGATGGGAAATAAATTTCACTCCAGGTGCACTCTGACAGATAGACGGTGGCTGCCTAGAGTGTGATGTTGAGAAAAAAATAGGTCTGCGTCCAATTCAAGAGGAAGGAGGCCTGGGGTTGATTAGTGATGTCTGCCGCAGGTGAGGGCGGAGTTTGCCATCCCTGGAGTAGACGCTGTCCTAATAGACGGTCTCTTCCAACTTGACACTAATCCTCTGTGAGTAGCACACAGAAAACTGGAGGATTCGGAGTCAGCGATGCACAGGAAGCAGAACTCAGCTTGTTCAACTGTTTTTATATTATCCACGGCTTGGGTTTGAATAATCTGTCCCCTGATAGCACTGTATTTCAGAAATTGCTACCTAAGGCAAATTCTCCACTTTTAAACTCATTTCCTGAGTCGGTCTTTTTAAACCCCACATTAAATATTGATCTGCCCTGGAGAGATCTAAGTTATTTAGGAGAGACAGGTTTGACTCCACCAGTACTGTCAAACCCAGAAATGGGGCCATGCCCCTCCTGGAGCGAAAACCATCCAGGATGGTGACAGACAAGCCAAGGACGCCAGAACTGGCTTCTTTCTTCTCCCTGAGTCTCAGGGACAGGGCCTGCCTTCCTGGTCTCCCTCTCATGGGATTCTCAGAGCGTCTTTGAGAACTTTTCCCACGAGGATGGATGTCCGAAAGTCAAGGCGTCCGCTCCGTGCTGGCTGGCTCCCCACTCTGCTGCCTCAAGTGCCGCAGGCCCGCGGGGTGGACCGCAGAAACCTGCTTGCTCCCAGCATGCTCTGTTTCTGGGGCTGTCACCAGCCAGTTCTGACCTTCAGACTCTGCAGCCTCTCCCTTGAGTCCTAATGCTGTTCCAGAAAGGCAGCATTTCCACTTGGACCTTGGTTTTAAACCTCAGCCACAGTGAGCTTTGACTTGACTGCTTTTCTGAATGACAACATGCTGGCTGTCTCCTAAAGGAACCCCCTGTTTGTGCTCATTAGTGTGACTCGAATGAAGAGAGAGAGACTCAACCTGCCACAGCCTGAGGACGGGAGCCCCATGCCCCGCACAGCCAGCCCAGCACACCAGGGTGGACCGGAAGACCCAGGCTCCTGACCTGGCCTCCCTTGGAGCTGGCCTCCTCCACCTTCCGCACTCAGAAGCACGTGTTTCCGTCACTTGCACTCTGGGTTGATCCAGCATAATTTCCCTCCATAACCTACACTTCCAAGCACAAAAGCCAAGTTCCCTTCTGGGTT
Organism: Ceratotherium simum simum; assembly: GCF_057802395.1. Classification (NCBI taxonomy): domain Eukaryota; kingdom Metazoa; phylum Chordata; class Mammalia; order Perissodactyla; family Rhinocerotidae; genus Ceratotherium; species Ceratotherium simum. The sequence continues at coordinate 29,932,385 of NC_141915.1, read as the reverse complement.
TCTGGCAACATCTGTTTGGGGCCCCACGAACACGAGTCCCTACAGGAGGGAACACAGACTATCTGCGGATTAGGGAACCAAATTTTAATTAAAATCTCAGTCAATTATCCTTCCATACCTGCATTTCCTTTGTTAATTCACCCAACGATCCTTCGAGGTAGGTAGTGTCATTGTCCCATTGGGAGATGTGGGGAAACCGAGGCTCTGAGGCTGTAGCCGCCAGCCACATACGGCTAAGTAAAAATTTTAAACATTTCGCATTCAGTTCCTAAATCCCACTAGCCACGTTTCAAGTGCTTAATAGCCACATGTGGCAAGTGACGACAATATTGACAGTGCAGAATTTTAGGACATTTCCATCATCACAGTAAATTCGATTGGAGAGTGCTTCGAGGGATAAAGTAACATCCCTACGCCATACAGAAAGTGAGCAGCAGAGTTGGTGTTGAAAGCAGGCCATTTGTCTGCAGAGCCTGAATGCCTGTCCTCTCCTGCTGATGAAAGGAATTCAAAAGGAAAGAGGTGAGATGACCGAAAGCGCAACCAAGAGATCTCACCAGAGTGAAGCCTCTTGGAGGGCAAGCCAGAGACGAGACATCTGAAAAGCAGAAGACCTCTTTACCCGCTCCTAGTCACGTGACAACACCTTGGGCAACATGGTCCTGATGCTGCCCTTCGCCCCATCACAGACGTCTTCCGGGCTGGAAGGGAGGCATGGGGCCTGGTCGCGCTCTAGCAGTTGCATCTTCTGTGCCCCCGGAGAGGGGAGGCAAGCACAGAGTTGGGAACAGAAGAATGTCTTACACACGCCGCCATGCTTCTGAGACTTCTTGGAGATGGCAGAGGTCAACCAAGGTCATTGATCACAACATTTTGTGGCTTACTTGCAGTTTTGATTCAATTATCATTTATGATACACTTGTTGTGGGCCAGTCTCTGAATCAGGTACTTTATATATTTATGACCCAAACAAATTCTGGAGCCCATGTGGCTCCACAATGTTCTTAAACTAAAAACAATTTAAAATAATCCCAATCTTGATTTGTATCTGTCAATATGAAAGGGGATTTGAATTATAAATCATGGCATCATTTCTTTTTTTTTCACTGTATATTTGAACTAACTGTATTTTTTAAACAACTTTATTGAGATATAATTCATATACCACACAAGTCACCTATGGAAAGTACATAGTAATTTTAGAACACTTTTGTCACTTCAGAAAGAAACTTCATACCCGTTAACAGTCACTCTCCCTGCTCCTCCAACCCCACAGCCACAGGGCCCCACTGATCTGCTTTCTGTCTCTATAGATTTGTCTATTCCAGACATTTCATATAATTGGTATCAAACAATATGTGGCCTTTTGTGACTGGCTTCTTTCACTTAGCATAATATTATAGCATAATTAGTATTTCATTTTTTTTTATTGCCAAATACCATTCTGTTGTATGGATATACCACAATTTATTTATCCGCTCATCACTTGAAAGACATTTGAGTTGTTCCACTTCGGGGCTATTCTTAATAATACTCTGAACATTCATGTACGAGCTTTGTGTGGATATATGTTTTCATTTCTCCTGGGTATATACCTAGGAGAGGAATTGCTGGGTCACCTGGTAACTGTATGTTCAACATGTTGAGACACTGCCAAACTGCTTTTCCAGGGAAAAACAAGGAAAGATTGACAACTGGTGAATGTCAGGAAAGATGCCCGAGGCTTGCTGCTCTCAGCCCTCCACGAATTGCTAAATGGATTGGATCAGACCAGGAGGCAAAGCTCTGCGTGTGGAATGAAGCCAATTCTCAGACCCAAACCCTTGCTTACCACCCACACCGCCCAACTCTGCTCAGCCATGCCGTCGCCAGAGCGCTCTTCTTCCTGGCCCTTCTACTCTGCTCTTCAGGTGAGTAGAAAAGATGAGAGTGAAGCTGTGGCAGCTGAGGTTCGTTACCTCCCCATGCCGAGCACTATGTGTTGGGCTTTCCTACACCTTGGCCATCTTGCCGCTCATCCAAGCGTCCCAGCTTGCAGCAGACACAGGACTTGGGGTCCTGGGGAGGCCTCCCTTGGCTGCCATGGGTTTTCCTAAGATGGAGCCATGTGTCTAAGATCTCAGCAGCCCTCTGACTGCCGGGCATGCTTGAGAGGAGCGAGCGGAGCACGGCAGCTTGCAGAAAACTTTGAGAACTGCGGCTATTGGCAGGGAGAAAGCCATCTGTTATTGTCGTCTATTTGTTTGTTTTAGAATTTCAAAGAAAATGAGCAGTCGGGCTGCTCAACTTTATTGTTCACAGTCAGGAGGAGAAGAGTAGGAGTGAGAAACTCCATCTTCCAAAGCTGCCAGAAGCTGTCTCTTCCCGGGACGCCTCACAGGCCCTGGGCTCTTTACCATGGAGTCCGCTGTCCTCCAGGACTCGGGTCTCAGCTGTGAGGTGTGACCTGACTGGGAGCCTCCACTGTCCACACAAGGATCTCAAAAGTTGCTCAGAAAAGGCCTCGCTCTCAAATCCCGTGCCAACTTGAGGTGGTGGACAAGGACCTGAGAGTGGGGAGGAGAGGTGAAGTCAAGGATAAGCCCCTCCTGTCATAAATGGGCAGGCCAGCCACCTCTGGTTAAAAGGAAAGCAAAGAGGCACCAACCCGGCAGAGACAGCCACCACCATCCTTATCTCCTGCCCTGACCTCCTGGGACTCGCCCTGCCCACACACTCGCCTGGATCATCCCAAGGAGGGTTACATCTAATGCAAGGGGACCAACCATCCCAGTTTGCCCGGGACCAAGAGTGTTCCTGGTATGTGGGAACCAGGTTTTCAAACAGCGACAGTCCCAGTTAAACCAGGAATAGTTGGTCACCCTAGATAGTGACGTGTGGATTAAATCTACAAGAGTGGCTGCCTATTTTAAGGACTGAGGGGTCCAAAGTCTCCTTGGCACCCTTTGGGTCATCTTAAGCCTCTGACTTCCAGGGTGAAGGCTCGGTATGGGGCAAGTGTGGGGGGAGCAAGTGAAGGCAATGGATTTGCACCCACAGCACTGAAGTGTCGCTCCTCACCTCCACTTAGCCCATCTGTCCAATTCCCAGACCTAAATCTGTGCTTCCCACAGCCATGTGACAGCCACTCACACTGCCCAACTCTGCCCAGCTATGCCGTCCCCCAGAGCTCTCTTCTTCCCGGCCCTCGATATCAGTTAAGTAGAAAAGGTAAGACTGAGGTTGTGGCAGCTGGGGTTGGTTACCTCCCAACAGCCAGCCTCGCTAATGGAACCTTGATTTTGTTCAGATCTTGGGTAACTGAGGCCCCAGCCCTAGGGCCTGAGTTGTGGCACTTGCTTTCCACTTTGCTCATGAGGGGTTTAGGTGGGCAAGAAACCCAGGAATGGCCGAAGAGATGTCAAAGAAAACCTACTGGGGGATTCTGGAAAGGGTTTCTTCTCTGATAAAAAGCAGGCTTGCAAGGAAAGTTCTGCCACCTCTTCCCTCTTTGGAAGTTGTCAAGCCACGACACAATTTTGGAACTCCTGCCGCCATCATCATGTGACATGGGGGGGAGCGGGCAGTGAGGGAAAGAGGAAAGGGGGCCACAGAGATACCAACCAGAGCCCCGTCATTGCTGAGTTACTGAACCAACCATCTACTTCAGATGTCCTGTTATGTGAAAAAAATCGACTCCTCTTAAAGAAATCAGCATAATGGGTATCCTGTGGCTTGCAGCTGAGAGCTCTTGACAGAGGAGGAAAAAGCTTGAAACCGTGCAGCAGAGAAGACTTTCATCCTGTCTCCAGGGGGGACACCGTCTAACCCAACCTGGACAGAGGTGCACCCAAGTTTTCCAAGACAGGAAATTCTCGAGCTTCCTGCCTCTACCTCCAGCACTTCCTCATCATCATCCCTCCAAGATGACTCACCTCCTTGAAGCTGGAGGGCCTTGGGGACACCCCCACAGGACCTTCCAGCAAAGGGGGCCAGCCTGTCACTCCAAGTCCCTTCCTTTGTTTGGGAGGGGCAGTGGTCAAGAGAGGGAGCTCTGGGGTCTTGCTGTGTACTCCTAGGCAAGTTACTTAACTTCTCTATGCCTCAGTTTCCTCATCTGTCATGAGAATAACAGTGCCTCACCCACAAGGTCATTGTGGGGATAACAAGGATGAAATGTCAGGTGCATCTGACACTGCGTCATGGGTGCCCAAGACCACGGTCAAGTTCAATGATTCACTAGAAATACTCACATAGAAAAGCTGTTGTACACGTGGTTACAGTTTATTACACCTAAAGGATGCAGATGAAGGTCAGCAAAAGTAAAAGGAGCACAGGGCAGGGTCCAGGAGAGACCAGGCAGAAGCTTCCATTTGCCTCTCCCAGTGGAGTTGTAGGGACAATGCTTACTTTTCCCAGAGATGCTGTGTGTCAACACATACAAAGTATCGTCCACCAGGGAAGCTCACCTGAGTCTTGGTGTCTGGGGTTTTTATTGGTGGTTTATCACAAGGCATGGAGCACCTCTGTGGCTGACCTTAGTTACTCAGCCCCTCCAGAGGTCAAGTGGCACAGCCTGGCCCAGGGTCCCTGCCATAAATCATATTGTTAGCATAAACTATCTGGTGTGGCCCAAGGCCTCAGGTAAACAAAGACACTCTTATCAGGCAGCATACTGCAAGGGCTCAGAGGTTATCACCCAGGAGTCCGTCAAGGGCCAGACCTTTCTCTGAAATGTGCAAGATCTGAAATCCCACTCCTGCTGAGTCAACTGCTCACTGCACAGATACAAAAGCAGCACCCAATGTTATTTTTGTTTCTTATGTAGGGCTGAAATCTGCCTCCCACTAGCATCCGTCCTTTGTCACTAGTACTACCCCATAGAATGACATGGCTTCAGCCTAACCCTTTTCATAATATTTGTGGGGGACCCTTATTTCCCATTCCTCTTTGATTTTGGAGCGAGCTCCACTCAAGCAGCATTCCTGGCTCTCCTTCCCCTCATTCACTCCTCTCCCAAGGAAAGGGGAGTGACTTTCTGATGGCTGGGTCTGGGAGAAAGATCAGCTCCCACACAGCTCACCCCTTCCTCTCTCTTGAGCTGTCCCTCTACAGAGAGGTCACACTCTCCAGTTGACAGCAGCAGCTGTCTACCACTGCTGACGCCTGTGCTGGAGACAGCGTCAGGTTCAGGGACGAGGTCTCAGCAAGCCCACGTGGCTCGCAGACCCTAACCCACCTTCTCAAGCAGCTTCATCAGCAATAAAGACGATATTGTTTTGTCTCCATTTTCCTGGCTTCTGTGTCTATCCCTCAACTGGTTCCTAATGGAGGCAGGGAACAGAGGGGTGACATTTATTAGCCCCCTCAAACTCCAAACACAATCAGGCCTTCCAGTGTTTGGAAGGTCATGATCGGGTCTCCCCTTAAAACATCTGCTGCCAAGGTCCCAGGTCCTTCAGTCATGCCCCTTCCCCAGGATTCCCTGGTTTGCCCCCATCCTCTGGGCACATTCCAGGCTGTTGGGTCAGAACAAAGCACTGACCACTCCAGGGATGGTCTGGTGAGCACCAATCCCAGGACAGCATCTCTCAATCTCTTCTCAGAGTGTCCGTGAACATCATTTCTGAGCAGTCACATTATCCATGCCAAACCTGCAGTGGATTCAGATCCTTTTCCATATGAATTAGCGTTAGATCCAGTTTCCTCTGCATAGGGCAGTTGATTTTTTAAACATCTTCTTATAGTTGGCCCATCAAGTTCTCCTTCTCAACTACATTTGTAAACACACACACAGGCATCTCCTACAAGGTTTGGGGGACAGGAATCGCCCCACAAAACAGTCCTTTCTCCCAGAGCTCACCTCACCAATTTCAATTCGCTCGTATTTTATCTACTCAAGAAGTATTTAGCAGATATTCATAAGGCTTCCAAAAATACTGCATAGCGGTTAAGAGCACAGCCTCTGTAGTGAGACTTTGTTAAGTTCAAATCTCAACTTGACCATTTATCCACTGTGTGACCTTGGGCGAGTTACTTAGCCTCTCTGAGCTTTGGTTTCCTCAGAATCCTCAAGTGAAGGTTATAATAGTACCTACTTTCAAAGAGCCAAGCCTGGCACCTAGACTGTATCATATTCTTGATAACTATAAGCTATTAGTGGTAGCAGTAACATCACTATTATTATTATTATTATTATTACCACTTCAGCTAAACCTTCCAAAGTAGAATCTGCCTAAAGTTAGAATAGGAATGCACCCCTTCAGGGTAGCTGGTTGATGGATGGATATTGTAGTTAACCATGGGTCACAGGGTCCTTTTGGGGGTTCGAATCTTGTTTGGGGAGATTCTGTGAAAGGAGGCGGTGGGAGGATGGGGCTGAACTAGACTATCAGGGGGTATGGCAGACGCTGCACGTCCCGAGCGAGGGGGACAGAGGCCCAACGCTGCTCAGGTGCTGCTCTGGCCTCCAGGCACCTTGCTTCTGCTGTTTAGGGGAGGGTCCCTGCTGCGTGGCAGCTTTTGGGGACCAGAGAGAGGAAGTGCGACTCGATGAAACAGAAATGCTCGTTGGAAATAAAAGGCATGGTGACAGCCAAGGAACCCCCAAGTCTCCTGTGTGACAAGCTCAATCCTCCAGAAGGATGAGTCCATGCACAGCCTTTCGTAGTCCTAAAGGGGCAGCAGGATGGCAAATGAGCACAGGTGACCTGGACTTGAACCACGGTCCTGCAACTTTCTCTCATGGAGACCTTCCTGAGGTCAGCTTCCCCCTGTGCACGATGGGGAAACATCGCTTGCTTCTAAAGGTGTCTGGGGAAGTAAACGGGATGGTGTGTGTACCTGGCCTGGTAAACAGTCGGGCACCATAACAATTCCTGCTCTGTGGGTCAAACATGAAAGTCAGTTTCCCTCCTTCACAGCCCTCCCCCCTTACAGGTATCGCATCGTCAGTGCACTAAGCTCATAGGACTCCACCATCAGAGCCCCAAGAAGCTCCGTCTATGGGATGGGCAGGTCTGCAGACTAAATGGAGAGGAAGTAGAGGCGGGCAAAGGCAGCAAAGAAAAGTGAGATATGACAGTCTAGCAGTGAAAGCCGACAGAAAAGCCAACTAGGGGAGGGTCAGAATGCAAGAGTAGACCAATCTGGGGCCATTTAGAGCATGGACAAATGTTCGACCTCTCTCGGTGGACCATGCATTCAGTAACAACCAGGAGAACCTTGAGTCTTTACAAGATAGATAAATCTGTTCAACACAACCAGTTTAAGACGATTTTTTAAAAATGTTATACATTTGAGCAATATTACCATCACAAACAGGAAAAGAGTTAAAGGTGAAAGTTACAGGCATCTGAAAGACTAGTATCGGGGCGCCTCCTTCTTAGATGATGCCAAATAAATGGAGCGTCATCGAAAGAACATACTGGGGTCTTTTCGCCTCTCAGCAAGGTGTTATTTACAGAGAAGGAAAGCAATGGAAATGGGGAAAGGGAAGCAAGAGGGTGGGGACTTAGGGTTTGTCCTTCCATTTAAAAAAATCTACTTGGCTGCTGGGCTAGAAGCTTGGCTTCTACTTGGGAGGCCTCAGTTAGCCTGGATCTTCCTGGGGGTGCCCAGCGCCTCGCAGCTCCTGCCCAGCAGCATGCTCTCCAGCCACTTGCAATGCTCCCGGAGCTGCTTCTCGCGGGGCAGCAGGAACGTGAGGACCTTATTTCGCACGACGCCCCGGTCCTCCTCCTCCCTCAGCCGCTGCTTCACACGGGCCGCCTGCTCCTCCTGCTGCGCCAGGGCCCCGTTCATCTCGCAGAAGGCGTCCTCCAGGTAATGGATGGCCTTCAACGCCTCCTTCTTAAAGTCCTCCAGCTCCCGTTGCATCCCGGCCACCTTCTGCTGCAGGATCTCCAAGTCAGCCGGCAGCAGGAGGCAGGAGGGCCATGACTGGGGGAGGGAGAAGTCTCCAGACTGGAGGCCGCTCTCCACCATCTTCTTCCCTTGTAAGGTATTCACCTTCACGAGAATGGGCCCAGCCTGATAGTGTGGTTCCATAGTCTCTCTTCCCGTTTGAACAAAGAGAGGGAGGTAAGAGAGCAGCAGGTCAGGGAATATTTTTGGCTAGAAATGATAATTTGGAGTAGAGAAACCCCACACATTATGACATCAGGGCCCCTTCAGCCAACCAGGAGGAAGCCACAATCTATTCATTTGCATATTGTAGCCTCCTCCGTGGCTTGGCCTGCTCACCTACCCAAGTTGTCCCTCCTGAGATGTGGATGCTCATCAACTCCTCAGCCTTCCAGAACCAGAGTTGACTCTCTCCTTGAACCTGAGGGACAAACTGAGGCCCAGAGCAGGGAAGCAAACCAGCCAGAGCAAAGCAGCCCAGACGGGGTTCACTGGCTGCCAAGTCTGGGTGTTCTCCCACATGGCCAGGGGCCCGGGTGGTCTCAGAATGGTCTCAGGGCTTCAGTATCTCACCAGTGAAACAAGAACGTTGTAAGAGATGATGCCTAATCTCACTTCTAGCTCTAAAATGCTAAAAAAAAAGGTAATTTCTGAGTCCAAATCCATACTCCTATTATGATGCCAGAATTCTAGATAATCTTAGAAGTTGGGAGAAACATATTTAGGTTTTGACGTACGGTCCGCAGCAATGCTGATTCAGTATGTGCTGGGCAAAATGGGTCACTCATTCACTTATTCCACAAGTCTTATTGAGCACTCACTATGCACAAGGACCAGGGAACAAGTGTGAGCAAGAGTGCACGGTCCTGCTCCTCACTCTGCTGGATTGTGCCTGAATGTTGAACAAGATGAGAAAAAAACACAGAAGGATGAATCTTGCACCTCTTACCTGATTACTATAGGAAAGGAAGATGTTTCTAGCTAACTTCTGTTTGGTTTAGTCAAGAACAAATCCCTATCTTGCAGATCTCGATCTCTTGCCCAGACTTCTCTCTTGGCCTCCAGATCTAAACATCTCTCCAACAATGTGCCAAACATTCAATCCATCCGAAGCTGGACTAGTTATCGTTTCACCCAAACTGGTTCCTGTTCCAGTGTTGCCAGCAGGTTAACGACCCGACCCTGGGGTAGCACCCATGTCAGTACCCACGTGAGAAAGCTGGGGTCAACCTAGACCCCTCCACAGCCAAGCAGCTCTGAGTCTTGTTGACCCTGAGCACTCGAGCAAGCATCAAACCACCTAAGCTGGAGTCTTGGCTCCACCACTTACAGGCTGTGTCTCTTTGGCAGATTATCTCACCTCCCTGAGCCTCAGTTTGCTTATCTATAAAGTAGGGATACTAATTCAGTGGTGTGCAGCTCTCTGGGAGGAAAAACAAAACCAAAACCCTGTGATGTATAGCTGTTGCCGATTTCCACGGTGTAAACACCCCCACCATGGCTGATTTCAAGCTACCAATATAATGTCTCTGGGCAGAGATGCGCACAGTCAGCCCTCACGAGCCAATGCGACTCGGGCACCACAGGACCTGTGATGACTGCGGCTGCCTTCTCCCAGATGCAGGCTGACCTGCCTAGAGTTCTTGCAGTAGGCATCAGAGAGGGCATTTTGCCGGGAGGTTTATTGCTAAACTAAGGTGGAGTTTTGAATCTCAAGAGGGGGCAGCAATTCCAGTTATTGAAACAGAATGATTGGTGGAAAGAGCACTGTTCTAGGAGTCAGGAGATCTGGAGTCTGGAATTGCTGTGTGACCACAGGTTAATCATCTCCGCTCACTGAGTCTAGTCCCTCCGCTGTAATGTGAGAAGGTCGAAGAGGGCTTCTCTGAGGTATCTGATGTTCTACGATCCACACAGTCGTGCCTTTAAACCTCGCTCGAGGCACTATGGCCTTCTCCCTCTTTTGGGGACCTAGGACCTTGTCCTTCCAGGTCCCCGATGGCACAGTAAATTCCATGAGGACAAGAACTGTGCATATCTCATCCTATGTATCCTCAAGTGTCCTGCCTGGTATCCTGCACATAATGGCACTCAGAAAACTGATGAAATAGAATTTTATATTAGTAGGTGGCTATCAAATCCCACAGCTCCCCTAGCTTTCCCTCTGAAATGATGACACCTACTGGTCTGAGCAGAAACCGCACCCTCTTTATTCCCCTACCTAAGATCCAGATGGGGTTAGGGGAGATAATGTCTTCTGGTGGATTAACGAGGGGCGTGTCTGCAGGTCAGGTACATTATAGGTTCTCAATAAATATTTCTCGAATCAACAAAAGGAAGAATGTGTCTCTGTCTTCTGGTTTCTGTCATTCTTCGAGTGTTGTTCTGTTTGTGCCTCTGTCTGTCTCCCTCTCCCCTGACTCTGATTCTCTGCCTCTTTGTCCTTCTCCCACAGGGAAAGGTGGAAGTCAGAACTGGAACTATGAAAGAAAAGTAGCAAAAGTTAAGACGGAATAGCGATTTCTCAATTTCCCTGGTGCTTTTTAACGAGGTTTCAGTCCATTTCTCCTCAGAACTTGCCGGGGAGGACCGTGTTTCCACGTGAGCCTCAGCAGAGGTTGAGAGCAAATGAGAGCTCTGTCAGCAGAAGACCCCAGGCTTGGTGGCCTCCCAACCCTTCGGGGCCTCCTCAGCAGGGGCAACTCCACGTGTACATATTCTGAATGTTCTCCTCCTAGAAGTTTTATTGTCCGGGCCTGTGCCTTCCTCACGAATTTCCTCCCACATATCCTAGGAAAGTAAGAAGGCAAATCCATCTGTCCCCGTCAAGGTATCAAGAGAAAGGAATTCTAACTTGTCCTGGCAATGCATCCCTGGGCCACTGTCCCTGGTCTATTTCAGCCGGTTCAGAGGCTCCCTGTGTCTCAGAATAATGGGGGTACGAGAGGCAGATATCAGCCCCACAGAGATCCAGACCCCACCCTCTTAGAATCAGATTCGACCTGGACGGGAAGGGGCTCAGGATGGGGCATGTTTCAGGAGGTCCTGGGTTGGGCTCCGCTGGGTCAGAGCCATTCCTGCTGGGCCCTGCCCACGAGGATCAGCACCCCTTCCCAGCGCTGTCGCATCCCCCGCCCCATGCCTCTGCCTCTGTGTGCGAAATAAACCTCCACCCTTTTTTTTTTTTTTTTAAAGATTTTATTTATTTATTTTTTCCCCCAAAGCCCCAGTAGATAGTCGTATGTCATAGCTGCACATCCTTCTAGTTGCTGTATGTGGGACTCAGCCTCAGGATGGACGGAGAAGTGGTGCCTCGGTGCGCGCCCGGGATCTGAACCCGGGCCGCCAGCATCGGAGCGCGCGCACTTAACCACCAAGCCACGGGGCTGGCCCACCTCCACCCTTTTTAAGATCAGGAAAAGGGACAGGACACGGATCCACTCCTTCAGGTACCTCTTTAAAACCCTCTGAAGTGGGCCGGCCCCGTGGCTTAGCGGTTGAGTGCGTGCTCTCCGCTGCCGGCGGCCCGGGTTCGGATCCCGGGTGCGCACCGAGGCACCGCTCCTCCAGCCATGCTGAGGCCGCGTCCCACATACAGCAACTAGAAGGATGTGCAGCTATGACAGACAGCTATGTACTGGGGCTTTGGGGGAAAAATAAATAAAATAAAATCTTTAAAAAAAAAAAAACCCTCTGAAGCTCCTCACATCCATTAGTTAGAATCACATCCACGGCCCCATTTCTAACCCAAGCACTTGCTGTGGGGTGGAGTTCCCGAGGTTGGCTCAGACTAATCACGGGTCCCCTGGGGCTGGGGCTGGGTCGGGCCTCCCCGAAGCAGGGGCCTCCCAATACAAGGACCAAATTGGGCTTCTGTTCCCAAGCAAGAAAGGGGAAGATAGGCAACCAACTGTGGCTTTCACAAAGAATAGTTATATTTGGAGAGAAAACAATAAAGGGCCATGCTTAACCCCTCAAATGAACGATTAATGTCAGCCTTCAGGCAGAGTGGGGAAATGATCTTCTAATTTTTTTTCTAATTTTTTTTTTTTTGTGAGGAAGACCGGCCCTGAGCTAACATCTATTGCCAATCCTCCTCCCTTTTTTCGCCTTTTCTCCCCAAAGCCCCAGTAGATAGTTGTATGTCATAGTTGCACATCCTTCTAGTTGCTGCATGTGGGATGCGGCCTCAGCATGGCCGGAGAAGCAGTGCATCGGTGCGCGCCCGGGATCCGAACTGGGGCGGCCAGGAGCGGAGCGTGCGCACTTAACCGCTAACCCACCGGACCAGCCCCAGGAAACAATCTTCTGGGAGTACCTTAAAACTGGTCTCTGTCTCCCTATCCCCAAGAAAAAAATTATGAAAAAAAAAAAAACAGAATTCAGAAACACCAAAGAGTGTGTGGTTGGACATTTCTAAAGCAGAGACGGCAGTAGCTGGCCTTACCCAGCACACCCTTTTCCCAGAATCCCTTGCTGGCCTGGGGTGGTTTGGGGGGGGAAGCTGCTACACAGCCAGTGTCTCCCCAGATATGCTTCTACCAACAACAGCAATCCTGACTCACTGCATCTAAAAATGTAAGCCCATGGAGGGTCTTCCCTCCAGCCTTCCACACATCCGTTCACCCAGCCAGCTTTCCACCCACCCATCCATCCATCCATCCATCCATCCATCCACCCACCTATCCATCCGTCCATCCTCCACCCATCCATCCACCTATCCATCCACCTACCCAACCATCCATCCTCCACCCATCTACCCACCAACCCACACATCCACCCATCCATCCACCCATCCATCCATCCATCAATCCACCTATCCATCCATCCATCCTCCACCCATCCATCCACCCATCCTTCCACCCATCCTTCCACCCACCCATCCACCCATCCACCCATCCACCCACCCATCCATCCATCCATCCATCCATCCATCCATCCATCCATCCAGTTACATATTTAGACATATCGTGTTCCTGCTCTGTGTACACTGAGTGAGGCAGCAGAGATTTAAGGGAGCAAACAAAATAGAGAAGATCCCTATTCTTAAGCCACTGATATTTCAATGGAAGGAGACAGACAATAAAGTGAAGCAATCAACAAGTAAGGTGATTTTGGCTGGTGCTAACTGCTCTGACGGAAACAAACGGGATCCTGCGGTAGAGAGCCTGTTGGAGGGAGGGGCGCTCAGGGAGGGTATTTGCTGGGAGACAGGAGGGATGAGGATACCTGGGGGTAATGTTCAAAAGGGAACAGCAGGTGGGAAGGCTTTGAGGCAGGAATGGGCTTGAGGAACTTAAAAGAGGCCCAGTGACTGGAGGCAACCAGGAGCGGGGGACATGGGATGGTGTCCCCAGTGCATGCTCAGTGCCCTGGGAACACCATCAAGGGCCCCTCTAGCTGTGCAGGACTTCCACCTCTGCAGCTGGTATTCCAGTCTGGGGAATGGGGACAAGGCTGGGGTGGGGGTGGGGACCAGGATCCAGAACCAAACTCGGAGCTGTTCACCATGATTAATTAACCCAGAGCCAGAGCCCCGGGGCCAGGGCTAAAAATACCTGCTTCCCTCTGAGATGCGGCAGCTGCCATCCAGCAACTTTTCCCCGTCGCCATTTGTCATAATTTAACACTGATAATGAGTGTCCACGAGGCCGTATGTCTGCAAGAATCGGACTCACGCACACCCACCAGCCAGCTGGTCCTCGGAAACTGTCCCTGGCACTTTCCTACCTGGACTCTTCTCCCACCCCTGAGCCCCGCCTTGGCCGCCCTGGATGTGCCTGCCACCTGCCCACTGCCTGCCCACCAGTTCCCCTCGCCTCCTGGAACCCGAGTGGACCCGCCTCCAGGGGTGGGAGCCAAAGCATCCTCGAAGCAGGAGCGCATCGTCGGATGCTGTGTTTCACACCACTGCAGCTCTGCAACTCGGATTAGAGCCATCTATCAGAGTCCCTGCCAGCCCAGGGTGGCACTTTAATTAAAATATGTAAAACATCCTGGTGGGAGTGGGTCTGAAGACACAGGAGTGGTCCTTGGACGTGGGCAGCGCAGGCGGGCCCAGCCGGTGGAGCTGGCTCTTCTCCAGCCCCCAGGGCCAGGATTGCTCCAGGAGGGCCCTCCAAAGCAGGCTGGGCGTGGTGATGTCTGCCTTGCACCATCCACCTGCTCCACCAGGCACAGAACTTAGCTGGGGCAGATCGTCTGCTCGAAAGAGAGCCTCACAGAGTCCCCAGGTCAGCACGGTGACCCCAAGGGCAGGCCGGAAGGGGCCTGGCATCACCCCAGTTGGAATATTCTATCTCTACTCTCAACACTCATTTTCTTAAACAACCCATTGTGAAGCGGGTACTGGACATTTATATAAACTCTTTAGCAAAGCCATTTCCATTTCCCAGGCTAATGAGCTCCCAAGTTTAATCTTCGTTCAGACTTCTTTCTATGTTGACAGGAAGCGTGGTCTGTGCTGTCTAGGGCAGGAGTGAGCAATCATTTTTGCACAAAGGTCAAATCAGAAAAAATTATAGGCCAAAACTTTTCATCCCAATCTTTTCTTACCGTCAGAAAATGCAGTTGTTTTAAGCATCCTTTTCTCCCCCGCCATCATTGAAGGAATTGGTGATTTTTACTGAAATGTCAGAACCTGCGCAAATATTGTGGCTGCAGTCTGACTCGAGCTGGGACCTGCGACACGTTTTCTGTGCAATGACATAGACTGGGGGGGGTGTTGGGGGGTTTGGGGGTGCAGGTGGGACCCTGGGCCCAGAGACCAGGGACCAAAAAGAGCCCCATTAGGAGCTCCTGCTCTGGGGAGGCCAGGGGCAGGGCTACAGTTTGGAGCGAGTCTCTGGGGGAATAGACAGAGCTGCAGCTGGGGTGATGGAGTCCCCTTCCACTCGCAGCCCCCCCTCCGAGGGCTGCAGGGCGGGGAGGGTGCCCACCGGCGCTGAGACAAGCTGTTCTCCCTCCAGCCCACCCCCCTCACCAGGGACAACGTCCTCACGCAGAGCCAGAGCCACTGCCTGTGTGTCAGGGTGTCAAGCTGAATTATGTGAGCTTAAAAACCAAATCCCCTCCTTCCTGGGTTACTTAACTGTCTGCCTGGCGAGGCGGGGGGATTACTGGTGACAGACACCAGGGCCTGCCTGGCTGCTCCAGACAGAGAAAACTGGGCCTGCCTGGCTGCTCCAGACAGAGAAAACCTGGAAAACTCCAGACACCAGGACTCTTAATGATGAGTAATGAGCTCAAGCCATCGGAAAGTTACCCGGTGCCATGTGGTGGGGACACACACCGCCCCCATGGAAGCCTGGGAAGCCTGGCCCAGGGAGACAGGGTACAGTCATCTAGTGTCCTGGGCAAGAGCTTGACCCCAGTCCCACCCCACCCAGGGTCCTTCCCGCTCACTCATGAGGCAGGAAGTTTCTCGGCTCCAGGCACTTGGCTATGACAAGGGTTGGTTTGGGGTCTAGTGGCCAGAGTTTATCTTTTATTCAAGAGTGCAGCCTCCCCGTTCATTCATTCATTCACTCATGTATTCAACACTCATTTATCAAATGACTAAGATGAGCCAGGCATGGTGTTAGAGGCTCAGGATAGAAGATGTCTAAGATGGGGTTTCTGTCCTAAGAGAACTTGGGATCTGCTGTGGAGACAGCCTAGCAAGTCCAGCATCACAGGCTCAGTGATGAGGGGCCTGACAGAGGTGGCTACAGGGCTCAAGACTACCCAGAGCAGGGGACTCTAAGTGAGCCTGTCCCTTCTCATGGTGGGGACAAGGAGCAGGCTGGGGATGGAATTTGAAGATCTCAGGCCGCTCTAGGTTTGAGGTTCAATTTGATTCTGTGCGAGTTCCCAGTCTCAAGTCACACCCACATCCCTTCATCCAGCATTTGCCCCTGCTCTGAGGTTGGCTGGGACTGTGTCAACCTTGAGTCCCCTATTTTGGCTTCATGGAAACTTAAGCCCAATGATCCTCAAACTTTGGCATGCATTATAATCATCTTGGGAGAATGTTAAAAATCATTTTCAAGGTCTGGATTTCACCCTAAAGAGATTCTAATTCAGAAGGTCTTGGGAGACTAGACTTAGGGTGACCAACTCTCTTGATTTGCCAAGAACCAAGGGGATTCCTGAGATGTGAGACTTTCAGTTTTAAAACCAGGACGGTCCAGGGAAATCCAGGACAAGTCACCCTAGCTGGGGCAGACACTGTTCATCTCTGCCTAATCACAATCCTTCCTTATTGGGTCATAGAACCCTATTTTGATTAGGCAGAAACATGCTCGGGGAGGGTGAGCCCTCACCCAGCTGCGGGTGGTGAACCTGGATGCATTCGGTAATTCCCTTCCCCATTGCTATTGCTTTATTTAAGGTGCGCCTGTGACCCACTCACACCAATGAGCTGTAAAGCGAAGACTTATCAAAAGGTATTATACCTGATGTAAAAGAGTGAGACAGGGGCCGGCCCGGTGGCGCAAGTGGTTACGTGCACGTGCTCCGCTGCGGTGGCCCAGGGTTCGCCGGTTCGGATCCCGGGCGCGCACCGATGCACTGCTTGTCAAGCCACGCTGTGGTGGCGTCCCATATAAAGTGGAGGAAGATGGGCACGGATGTTAGCCCAGGGCCAGTCTTCCTCAGCAAAAAAAGAGGAGGATTGGCAGAGGTTAGCATAGGGCTGATCTCCTCACAAAAAAAAAAAAAAAAAAAGAGTGAGAGAGAGAGAGATGTCTGCCCCTTCCTCTGCCTTGGATGTAGTTGTGTGAGAACACAGTGGTTGAACTGTGGCAGCCATTCTGCAATCATGAGGCAACAAACCTAAGGATGAAAATTCAGCTGTGTTGAGGATGAACAATTAGATAAAAAGAGCCTCCACGTTTTATAACATCATTGAGTCACTATACCAAACCTCAAGTTATCTACCTCCAGTCTAATTGATATGTGATTACATGTCTTTCTTGCTCAAATAACTGTCATCTGGCATTCTGTTAATTGCAGCCAAATACATCACAACTGTTAGAAGGGGCCTGGATATTGGTATTTTTAACAAGATCCCCAAAATCATTCTGATGCTCCCCACCAATCTAGCTAATCCAGTGGTTCTCAAAGTGTGGTCTTCGAACCAGCAGCAGTCAGCATCACCTGGGAACTTGTTAGAAATGCAGATTTTCAGGTCCCACCCAGACCTTCTGAATCGGACATCTGGGAGGCAGGGCTCAGCAGTGTGTGTTTTAACAAGGCCTCCAGGTGATTCTGACGATTGCTAAAGTTTGAGAAGCATTGACCTAATCCATACCTGGGACTCCCTGACTAATGCCAGACCCCAAAAACTCTGGACGAGACTTTTAAACTTAACCCATATCACACCTGCTTCCTTTCATTGCTCAAAAAATAAAGCGGTGTGTCTGCTCACCTTCTGTGATTTTTCTCCTTCCTCCCTGGCCCCTTCCCCAGGTGATTTTGCATTAGTTGAGTGCTTTGGTCACATTTACTGGCCTGTGTTATTAAAGAGCCGTGTGGTGATAGGGGAGGGAGGGAGCTGTTTGTGGGCAGGAGGAAACTCAGTGGGCCCAAAGTTAAGGAGGGAGGGTGGATGTTAACGTCCCTGACCCAGTAATCCCGGGTGAGCATTTGTACCCTCCGTGAGTGCCCACTCATGGCCGCATGGTGGCCGGCGTGTTGGGGGCGGGGAGGAGCAGGGAGGGGGTGCCCAGGCAGCTCCATCCTTCTCTTTCTCCCCAGGGAAGCTCTCTCCAGCTGGCCTTTTACATTCCTGGTAGTCCCCTACTCTCGACGGACTCAAACCCGGTGAGAGTTCAACAGGCAGCAACTGAACGACAGACTTTGTGTTGGGAGGGGGACCCGTTCTCAGCTAAAAAAGAAATTATAAAATCCCTGATTACACTTCCTCTTTAGAAGACTTTTTTCAGCATTGCACATATGCTTCTGAATTTTGTTATTCTGCTTCACAACTAAGTACGCTGTCAAATGATTATCCAGTAAGCATCACATTATTAATAATAATTTACTAAAAATATAATAATAATAGTAATTACTACCATTAATTTAGTGCTTTCCACATGCCAGGCCCAGGGGCTTCGCATGCAGCCTTTGGGGCTGAAGAGCCACCAGCCTAGCGATGTCTACCAAGGCTCATCTTTGTCCCAGTTGAATTAGGCAGATGAGTCCTATAGCAGTGGCTTCCTTTTGTCCATCTTCCACTCATATTTATCAAATAAGCCCAAAATACCATAAAATATTTAAACACTTGCACCACTTCCACGGTGTGGTCCAAGCTGGCTGCATTGCCGACGCTGACCCGTTGGCCAAGGGCCCCCCTGGGATGGCTGAGAATGCTGTTCATTAGCTGAGGTTCTAAAAACCGCAGTCAGCACGTGGAAGGCATCCAGTGGTTTTGAAGTGTGTTGTCAGAAAGAAAGAAGGTCATGCCAAAGTCCTGCCTTGCCTCTTTCTAGCTGGGGGGGGGGTCCCTGTGTCTCTGGCTCCTACACCCGTTGGTCTTGTGTTGGGCTCACCTCTCACAGGGCCACTCCCGGCCACTTGGAGTTTTCAGGCTACCAACAACTAGGGATGCTCCCCAGGAAGAGCGGGGCCCTGCTGGTTTCCAGGCCCCACTCCCAGCCACAGGCAGACACACTCCCATCCCACGGGGGGGCATCGGCCCGACACTCCCTCATCTGATCTCATGATTAACACTTTTCTTGGCTATAATCATCTGGTCATTGTTACAACTGAGGCAGACACCACACAGTCCCTGTCAGTAGGACAACGACGTGGGGGTGCTACTAAGGACATGAGAGTTGGGGTAAGCAGTGAAGCCAGGAAAGGCCGAAATCAGAAAGAAACATTTGAGGCTGTCCTATGGCCATCCTATGCAAGGGAGACAATGTGGAAAGTGAGCCAGGAGAGCTGAGCAAAGACAACACAACAACTGCCAAGTTGGGGGTTGTGCTTGCAGCCAAGCCGTCGGAGCCAAGCCGGCTGTCTCCTCCCACGCCCAGTGTCCACTGACAGCCGGCTAGATGCCCACCCCACACAGCGCCCCCTTTCTTCTGGTTCCTATCCTGGGGCATCCCCGCTGCTCCCTGCCAGCCACAGAAACAGTTTTTTGCCGTAAGTCCGTTAGCCTAAGCCACCCCATGTCCAGGGGTTAGAGTAGAAGGCCCCGAGGAGGCTTCCAGGCCTGGCTTTTCCAGCCCCTTTGATTTGATTCATGGCACTTGGGTTGGGGAGGGGTCCAGATGATCTCACTGGTTGGGATGACAGGTCAGTGGAGGTTAGCCCAGGCTTCAGAGGGAATTGCTTCTGAGACACAGTGTTCTGGGGGCAATTAAAAGGCTGATCCATAGGCGAGGTGCTGACTGGGAACCCCTGCTAGGTCAGGGCGCTTGCCAAAGCCCAGGAACGGGCAGCGAGGGGGCCTGGGCCTCCCCCTAACCCCGCACACCGGCTCAGAGTAACACAGCCTTCAGGAATCAATCACCTTCCTGGATGCACCGTCCTGTCTGAGCAGCTCCTCTCCTCCCTTTGTTCTTGCGGGGGAGGTCAGAGTTCACATCAAATGTCATTAATCATCTTCCTGGGGGCTGGAGGCTCATTGGACAGTCCTATTAATCAGAGGCCTATCACACTCACAGCCTGGCTGGGTCGCCATTGTCCTGTTCCTCACCTATCATAGAAAGATTAGATTATCAGTGACAACTCAGACACCCTTTGAGTCACAGGGAAGCCAGAGAATGGGGTTGCTTTTATTTTTTTATTTATCCTCCTGATTTGAGGATGAGCTATTTCTTGTCTTGTCACACTGCATCCTTTTCTTCAAAGAATCAGCTTTAAGAATCCAATTTGTCAAACAGGACAATCATTGGAAAATCCATAAAAAAAAAACCCCGGAACCTCAGTGACTTTATCAGAAAAGGTAAACTAAAGCAGAAGGTTTTAAATGGAGCCTGAAAGGATTAGAAAATAAGTTGTGTTTGACAACAATTAATCTCTGAAAAGCAGGGGCTTTGTAAGAAGGAACGGGCAGAGATGTGTCTAAAAGGGATTCTGGCGGTCCACGCTGGAGTCCGTTCCTGACCTAGGCCTCCATCCCTCTCCCAGAGCGGGGTCCAGCTGAGGCCTGGTGCTGAAAAAGATCTTGCAAGCTTTCTCCTAAGTTTCCGCCTACCCGTAGCAACAGTAGCAAGAATACAACACGAAACAACCAGAATGCAGCGGCACAGCGTATGGTTCCCCACTTCTCCCAGCTCTGTGACAGTCACTCAACAACTACTGAGCCCACCGTAGTGGCCGCTGTAAGGGGTCATAAGAGAAGGGGGTGCTTTCCAGCCCTTTCAAAGTGTAGAGACCAAGTGAGCAGATGAAATCCCTAACTCAAGTTAGATGGGACAGGGCTTGGTGGCATGGAACCCACAGGCTACACACCTAGATGCCTAGAGGGACCAAGAAGAAATGTGAACCAGGGAAGCCGCTGAGTGTAAACCCATGGGGAGGGTGCACGGGCCTTCGAAAAGGGCAGCAAGGCCCCATCCCCTACTCATTGTTGCCCTGTGGGAAGGGGAGTTCAAGTCCATCAGATCTTCCAGTTGTTCATGAGATTCTGGAGACCTAGGTATTTATGTGAACACTCCCTATTTTAAGTGTTGGCAGTCCATTCAAATAAAAGGAAAGCCTTGGCGCCTACTTAACAAAACCTGTCAGTGGGTCCAATTCGACCCCCAGGCCTGGGGTTTGTAACACTGATGTAATCTACCTTCCTTAGTGCAAATAAGGACCGTAAGGCCCAGAGAGGCTGGTAACTACGGAGGTCACTTAGCTGGTTAGAGGTGGAGCCAGTTCCAGAGCCTGGTTCCTCAGACTCCCAGGCCAGTGCTCTCTGCTCCAGACCTGAGTACAGTCATGCGTCACATAAGGACACTTCAGTCAACAACGGACCACATACACGACGGTGGTCCCGTAAGATTAGTACCATATAGCCTGGGTGTTTAGTCTGCTCTACCATCTAGGTGTGTGTAAGTGCACTCTATGATGTTCGCACAACGACGAAATCGCCTAACAATGCATTTCTCGGAACGTGTCCCCGTCAAGCGACGCATGACTATGTATGAACACGTGTAACCAACTAACAGATACATTCATTCAAGGGCAATAAAACTGATTAGAATTAAGAGGAGACCCTAGAACCCACAACTTCGCCTTGAAATCAGAGAAGGGACTGAATTAGACAAGTCCCAAGTTCCTGTGGTTGTACCTTTGATCCTGTATTCAGTTAATTTTTCCACCTGACACACTCGCTCTGAGGGATTCTCTGTGTGGGTGCTATAGAGACCTGGGGCAGGGGGCCAGGAAGGGCTGTGAGCTCAGTGGCAGCATGTTACCCACTTGACTGCAGCAAAAAACTGGGCCTCGGGAGCCAAACTACCCAGTTCAAATCTTGGTTCTGCCACTTATTAACTGTGTGGCCTTGGGCAAGTTACTCAACTTCTCTGGGCCTCAGTTTCCTCATTTTAAAAATGGGAAATTATAATAATATCTACCTCAGGAGATTGCTGTGAAGATCAAAAGTGGCAGAGAACCGAGCCTGCCATGTGGCAAGTGCCCAATAAATTATTGTGGCTGTTACAATATGTAAACATGTTTTATTTCATCGTCAATGGTGCCTGGTATTGAGACACAATATCATAGGACAACGAGTCTGGAAGGAACCTTAGAAACCATTCTAGTGTGATTGTCTAACCTTAGAGAGGAAAAACTTGAGGTCTTGAGATGGAAAAGAGTTTCTTTTCTGCAGCAGGCACATGTGAAAATCTGTGCATTCCTACAGACGTGGTCCACTTCTGACCACTTCCATAGGCCTATGCCAAACATTTTCTTTTTCTTATTTGTTTTTTTTAATCTTTATTTTTTTGTGAGGAAGATCAGCCCTGAGCTAATATCCATGCTAATCCTCCTCTTTTTGCTGAGGAAGACCGGCTCTGAGCTAACATCTATTGCCAATCCTCCTCCTTTTTTTCCCAAAGCCCCAGTAGATAGCTGTACGTCATAGTTGCGCACTCTTCTAGTTGCTGTATGTGGGATACCGCCTCAGCATGGCCGGACAAGCGGTGCATCGGTGCACGCCCGGGATCCGAACCCGGGCCGCCAGCAGTGGAGCGCGCGCACTTAACCGCTAAGCCACGGGGCCGGCCCCAAACATTTTGTTGTTCTATTGTGACCTGGTTGTAGATAAGAAAAGTTTCTACTATAAATGGATTTAAAAGCAAAGCCATACAAGCCTTCAGGCTCCCAAATACTTCATCAATGCCAGCATAGTCACCACATACAACGTCTCCACTCCTGTGCTCATTAAAGAAAGATTTGTGAGGCAACTCGGGGCCATATTGGTCCACTGCAAGTTTGAGACCAGCTTCATTTTTAAAAAGGATTGTTCCCCAAGGCAGTTTGTGATCATTAGTGAGAGGCTGAGCCTCAGAGTAATTTCGGTGTTTTGGGAAAGACGCTATAGTGTTGTGGTCAAGCCAGTGGATCATTTGTGAGAATCAAATACTTGAATGTGTTAACTGTCGACAAAACACGACTCGTATCATGTCTGCCTTTATGAGGTGATTAATTAAAGGCTGCTGGAGGTGCTGGTGTGGAGTGGATGGCCCAGATTTGGTACAAGATAGATTTGGGGACAGATTTTTGACTCCTCACTTAGCTCTAAAGCCGTGGGCTAGTTTCTTAAACTCTCTGAGTCTCCAGTTCTTCGTGTGTGAAATGTGGGAAATAAAACATACTTCAAAGGACTTTGCGAGAATTAAACAGAAAACGGATGTGTTCAGGAGCTGTGAGCTCCCTTCCATCTCACTGCGTTCCCTTGAGAAACAGAAGCTCTGCTTACAGGAAGACCGGGCAGTGTTATCTCCAGACAGGCATTCACTGAGTCACTCGTGTGGAGACCCTAGTTAAGTGCTGGGATGAATCAGCTCAGAGCCAAATTCAGGTTAATGTCAAACGAGAGGAGAGAACAATGAACACATTCATGCTTTATGCTTCTGTTTAGGCTTCTGATCTAAAGACCGATTGTTGACTTGTGTAAATAAGAATTTATATCCTCCTTCTTGGAGCTGATCTGGAATCTGAAGTTGGAGACCTAGCTGAGTTTCAGTTTCGGCTTGCCATTTTCCGTTTATTGACCTTCCTGCAACCTTCCACCATCGGGAAGCAATCTGCAGAGTGGAAGGAGTGTGAAGTATCTCCTTAAGCATCCAAGGTAGGGTGAGGTGCTGGGCCTTAGAATACGTTCCGGATGGCACAGACCATGTGGCCCGGTGGGACCTCTGGCCCATTCTCCCTGCTCTGGGGAAGAGTTCTCACGAGTGAATGTCTGCCTCAGGAGTACAAAGGTGAATGATACCATTGCCGAGTAGGAATCAAGGGAGGACGGGCCTGGAGGCCGAAGCCTGAACTAGAGATAATCACGACAGCCAATCTTTACAGAGCATTGACTCTGAGCTGAGCACGAGGATTGAAGCTTTACACCAGCATCTCACTCAATCCTCGCATCGGTCCCGTGAGGCATTAACGATTATTTCCATAGCTGAGAACGCTGAGAAGTTGGGCCAGTTGCCCAAGGCCACGTGGCTCCCATGGGGCGGAGCCCAGATGTGCAAGCGTGGTGCCTAGCTCTTACCTGCTGGCCGCATAGCTTCCCCAGACGCATCTGATGCCTTCCATGCTCTGAGAGGAGCATCCCAGCGGCCGTGCCTGCACCCCGTCGGCCTGGGTTCTAACCCTGCGATACCAACACACGCATCCTAAAGTGCAAATGTGATTCCTGGTGCCCTGCCTCACCTAGGGGAGGGGCGGTGGTCTCTCTTCTCACTGCCCCCACAACCACCCCCAGGCCCACACAGATCTGCCCCCTGCTGGGCCGTTGGAGCCAAGGAGAGATGAGTTTACATCCCACCCGCTTCTGTGCTGTGTCCTTGGCTTCCAGGTCCTTACAAAGCCTCTTCCCTCACGTGCTATTTAGGTTTGGGGCCAAGAAGAAAGGAAAAGAGGAATAGCTGAGGCCTAAAATAAGTATATTAGCAACCAGGAGAGAAACTCTGGCTCATAGAACCAAATGAAGAATCTGTAAGCTTTCAGCCTCCTGAATTTGTGGCGCTTTCCCCTGTGCGCTTAATACAAGCTGACAGCCCGCATTGTTCTGCCAAGACAAGGTAGTGTATCCCAGTGATAGGGTGAGGGGAGCAGAGGGACAAAAGCACCAGAGCCAAGGAGGCGCTGGAGGCAGTGGGGGACTAGAGAGGGCCGGCGGGGGGTGACTCTTAATCGGGGTCCTGGCAAGAGACCCTGGGAACAGCAGCCCACTGATAGTGGAGACCAGGAGCTCCAGATGGCTTTTTGTCTCGATGCAATAAAAAATGTAATCTGACAGGCCCTGGGATGGGACTCGGGGAACAAAAGTCTGCGGGGCGGGGGAGCGGGAGTGGGAGTGGGCCGGGTTAAAGGTATCAGAGTCTGAGAGAGACAAAAAGAAGCGACTGTCTCTTCAAGCAATTATGGGCTTTGCAAATGACATTTAATTCCAGAGGTGTGCGTGAGGGACAAAGCCAGTTGTTTTCTGGTCTTGGCAAGGGGAGAGGAATGGGAAATGCACTGGCCGTTTGACCCCTGAAGAAAGGTGATAACTTTGCCAATTAACCACGGATGTGGGCTCTTTGTATCCACACCTCCCCTCCAGCCCCTGTCATTAGGGGATGATATAAAGATGCAGGGCTTCCTGGTGCAATTTAATTGCTCATAGATGGAAAAGTGATGAGCTCCATCGTACTGCGCAGACGTCCTGTAGGAGACCAGCTGCTGTCTTAATGTGGTTTCTCAGAGGGGGACACAACCCCACCTGCTTCCCTGGGAATACACAGATGCCCAGGGAAGCAGTGGCATCTCTGTGGCCTCCGATGGGGCAGTCGCTTTTTATTAAGTAATCTCTGCCTTCCAAATCACCGCATGGTTTCTTCCCAAAGGTCCTGGTTGCTGTGTGGGCCCAGCACACAGCAGGCTCCCAACAAATAGTAAACAGTGGATGCTGATGATGTCTCCAGATTTCATTGTAGGGGACAACTTGTCACCCAGGGGATGGACCCCACTCTAGGACTATGGCGTGGTCACCATGGCTAGATAACAGGATATTTAAGGTGTGAAGTTTTAAGGGTTCTGAGGCAGGAAAATGGGCAGGAGGGTTGGTGGATATTAACAAGAGCCTATTAGAGAGAAAACTGACAAAGCTGGGAGATGCACAGTGCTGGTGAGGATGTGGGGAAACAGGCGCTCTCCCATGGAGTGGGGGGAATAAAGGCTTTTTCAAAAGCAATGTGTCAACATTGATCAAAATGTTAGCATCCACACTCTTTGACCTAGCAATCCCATGAATCTACCTACAGCAGTATGACAAATGTATGCGAGGTGGGAGGCACAGGGTATTCATGGCAACAGGGTTCATTACAAAAAAGGAGAAACAACCCTACATATCCATCATTAGGGAGATTGGTGGTACATCCATACAACAGAATACTCTGCAGTTATTAAAAAATAGTGAAGGGAATCTACAACTACTGTTGTGGAAAGACCTTTAAGATATATTGTTAGAGGAAAAAATACTGGTCAAAAAAAAAATACATACAGCATGATAGCATGTATGTTAAAAAAAAAACAAACCCTAAATACCTAAATATGGGTGCGTGAGCAAACACATGTCTGTAACAGCACAGACAGTGGTTACCTCTGGAGGGTTTAGGCAAAAGGAATGGTGGGCGGAGGGTTGTGAAGGAGCTCGTTAACTTTTTACTTTTTATAATGCAAGTATCTGTGCATTACTCACATAATTTAAAAATTAAAATATACATTTCACAAGCATCCATGTTTTTTAAGCGTGTTTTAGAGTCTGTTCAGGCCCTGAGCCCCAGCAATGCCTCTCTCTGGGTTCGTGACTCCATTTCCTTGAGCTTCAGCTGCCTCTGCTGTGGACTAGGGTGGTAATGGTACCTAGCTCTCCGGGTTATTGGAAGATTTAAACGAACTATGCACAGAAGAGCTCATGCCTGACACACACTCAGCCCTCAAGAAACAGCAGTGTTAGTGTCATTCTAGAGCAAGTGTCTCTCAGGAGTGCCGAAGGGCAGGAGAGCAACAGAGGATCCCAAATTGCCCCAAGAACTAAAGTCTCAAAATCCCCAAAGAGCTGGGGACATCTGTCAGCTGAGGGAACAAAGGACTCACTGACTTCCTCTGTCTCACAGCCAAATGGGTCTGGGTGGCCTCTCCTTTGCTCCCTGTCTTCTGGATTCAGGTGACACAACAGGAGTTGGAATGCTGGCCCCCATGCCAGTGTTAGATAAGGGGTCTCCATGCCCTTTGTCAATGATGAAGTAGGTGACAGCCAGGACACCTCTCTTTTCAAGGGGCCCCACCTGGGCAAGGGCTTTTAGGGCAACCTATGTCCTTGGCCATCACTGGCTTCACTCTCATTTGGCGTGACTTCCTGTCACCAAAAGAGTATTATGTTGGAAAAGCCACCACCAGAGCTATCAGTGGAGCAGTCAGAGGGGTTGACTCTCATACTTTGTGCTTATTAGATATATGTTGAAGGATTGCATGAAAAATAGAAAGAGAGAGAGAAAGAACTAAGATTCACCACTAAGAAAGCAAGGTGTGTCCC
Source organism: Ceratotherium simum simum (assembly GCF_057802395.1). Taxonomy (NCBI): domain Eukaryota; kingdom Metazoa; phylum Chordata; class Mammalia; order Perissodactyla; family Rhinocerotidae; genus Ceratotherium; species Ceratotherium simum. The sequence goes on along the minus strand of NC_141915.1, from coordinate 29,905,777 downwards.
CGGCTCTCCTCACAGCGAGGCCCCTCAGAGGGCACTGGGGGAGATCTGCATGACAGCGCCTTGGATGTCTATTTTATTCTGATGAAATAGCCCAGAAAAGGCAATAGTCCTAGAGATGCACAGCAAGTGAGTAGCCCAGGCCAAATAATGATTCTCAGTCTCTAGACCAGCGCTGTCCAAAAGAAGTACAATGATTACCATAGATGTAATTTAAAGTCATTTAGTAGCCATATTAAAAAGGAAAAAGAGACAGGTGAAATTAATTTTAATAATATATTTTATTTAGCCTAATATATCTAAAATACTATATCAGCATATAATTTATATATGGTGACTGTAGCTAACAATGCTGTATTGTATATTTGACAGTTGCTAGGAGAGTAAATATTAAAAGTTATCATCACAAGAAAAAAATTTGTAACCATGTATGGTGATGGATGTTAACTAAACTTAATACAGTAATCAGTTTGCAATATATACATATATCAAACCATTATGTTGTACACCTAAAACTAATGCAATGTTATATGCCAATTATATCTCAATTTAAAAACTAAATTAAATTAAAAAATTTTTAAAACGATTGAGATAGTTTACATTCTTCTTTTTCATACTAAGTCTTCAAATATCTGCTGTGTGTTTTACCTTACAGCACATCTCAACCAGGACTAGTCATGTCTTAAGTTCTTGATAGCTAACGGCTAGTGGCCACCGTATTGTCAGTGCAGCTCTAGACTCCTGGCCAGTCCAGTTTCCTTCGAGTGTCTGGCTGCATTCCCAGTGTGCGCGTGTGTTGGAGTGCGGGTGGGTGGGTGTGGACCAGGGAGCTCAGAAAAGAAATCCATGATTTGGTGGGTGGAAGGCGCCTTTGTGAAAGGACAGCCAGCAGCAGCCGGCCAGGCCAGGCCCTGGGTGTAGCCGCAGCCTTAGAACTGATGTGAATGAGCCACAAAGAGCTGCAGCCACACCACTGCACAGAGAGAACCCCGGGAAGGAGCAGAGAAACAAGCCAGGGGGTTTGAGACTGCACAAGCCCTCAAGAAGTCCTGGCCAACTCACTGGGCGGAAGCAGCTTCCAAATGCGAGCAAGGGGTGTCTTTCTTAAGTCAGAGGACCCAGCCCTGCGAGTCCTGGGAGCCGTGCCAGGAAGGACACCACGTGTTTGCTGCACTTCCTGTGTCCAGGCCTCTACCTACAGCACGAGCCTTTATTTGTTCACCCCAGCCAAAGTGAACAGTGTGAACTTGAGACAGCGATGCAAAATGACACCTCATCATGATCTGGCTTCAGGGAGCCTACGTACAAACCCCTGCCCGCCAGTTACTAGCATGTGACTCAGGGAAAGTTACTTTCTGAGCCTCCATTTCCCCAGCTATATACTGGGGAGGCCAATTGTGCCAACCCTCTCGCCGAACTCATGGGGCAGTTGGGAGCAGAGCTGGAAATGGTGCCTGTCAACCCTCCACAATGGGCCTGGCACACAGGACGTCCTCCCCAACAGGCTGCTCCGTGCAGGCCACCGAAATTCCCTGCATTATCTCACTTGACCTTGGAACTACAGGCTTTGCAGTCATCTGGCTGAGAAACAGGAAGAAGGGAGGCCCGGTGACCCGCCCAAGGTCCCACAGCTAAAACCTGCCTTCCTGACTCCCACCCAGTGCTCTTTCCATGACTATTTAGAAGACATTTCTGTTTAGTGAGTAAGACAGGATTCTTTTTGTTTTCCCTTTAGTTTTTTACTTTTGGTTGTTGCTGTTTGTTTATTTTGGCTTCTAACCACGAGGGAGGGCAGAGCTTCTATCTCCCTATCACTTCTGCTGGTCAAGATCACACTCTGAGGGACCCAGACTGCAGAGGCAGGCCTGAGGGGGCCCAGGATGCTGGCTGAGCAGCTCAAAAGCCAAGACTGTACAGAGTGCAGGGCGGGGAGGGTCAGGTGTGTGGAGAGTGAGTTCTCACCTGACGGAAAGGGAAAGAGGTGCTGTGGTGGGGATGTTTGCAGGATGCTGCGCTGGGCTGGGCTGAGTGGCCCCAGGTCTGGAAGGCCTTGTGGGCCGCTGCCTGTTTGGAAGACTCGGTGTGAGAGTCCAGAAGCCTCACCTCTTCGTCCATCCTGCCCAGATGAGGGCAGGGAACCTATTTCCAGGGCAGGGAGCAGGCAGGCCATCGGGAGGGAGGCCACTATAGCAGACCCTTGTGGGGCTGGGACAACTGTTATCTGACCTCTTACTCTGTGTCCTGGAAGCAGCCTTGGAAGTCATCTTCTCCAAACATGTTGTTTCGCAGCAGACAAAACCAAGGCAGAAACAAGCTAAGAAATACGCTCAAAGGCACACAGAGAGTGGCTGAGCCAGGTTTTATGCAACTGATTAAAGAAGGTGGTGGGTGGAGGTGCAGGAAGGAGGGGATCCGGCACAAGGGGGAGGAGGAGGGGAGTGGAAGAGAATGCATCTGCAGGGGAAGGGACTGCGGGGCCTGCTCATGCCATCTGCACAGGGAAAGTGCCCCGAGCCCCTGTCTGGCTCATTCAGAAAAGCAGGACTGTCATCAAGAGGAATGACCGACTAGAGAGGATGGTGGAGCCGATTTGACACAGGGGCAACCTCCCTGGGATCCCAGGTCATATGCGGCAGAATCCAAAGGTCCATCTTCAATAAAAACAATCTGATGATTGCTAATGTGATAGCAGTTAACTTTGAGGAAACCACAGTATAAAGTGTTAACACAACTCCCTTCCTTGGGTGAAGGACTTACAGCCTCAAGTCAGCTGTGGAGGAGGGACTAAGACAAAATAAGATTGCAGTTGGTGGGACTTAGATTGGAAGAGAGGAAGACAGCCTCAGATGTCACACTGAAAAGCCCAGGGGACCCAAAGAATCAGCAATCTGTCTCTCCAGGGCTTGAAGGACAGAGCAGGCAACGGTCTTTGGGGAAAGTTTGAAGGCTGCAGACCCTGAGACAGATCTGATGGCCTCTCAGGGTTTCTCTTAAACTGAAGAGTGTTGGTTGAATGGCTGAATGATGCAGTTACTAGAGGACATCAGTGATCCATTCTTCTCACCCAAGCGTCACAGAACCAAGGCCATGGCCTGCGACTGGGCTTGCAGGTCCCTTCCAGCTTGGAGCTTGCCTGGGCATGGGGGCAGGGGAGTGAGGTGGGAAGTGGGATTCTGTACCCTCTTCCCAGCTCTGATGTCCTCCTCTCCACCTGAGGGGAGAGGGGGTAATGGTTTTGAGTAACCTCACAGCGGTACAGTGAGAGGATTAATTAACGTGGCTAACATGCTCAAAGATCCCTAAATGAGGGTGTTAGCCAAGGGCCAACATTATTAGAGTGATGATGGCTATTAGTATTACGCTATTGTTATTATGTTTGCTCTCTCAACCCTTAAATCACTCTCCATCTCGCGATCGCTTGCATTTTATGTAATTATAGCTTATATAGGTAACAAGTGGATATTTCTGCCAGCCTGGGAGAGAGCCTTCTGCATACATTAATTTGCTTGATTAGTTCTGTATTTGGTATGCTTTATTCCCCCAGACCCCCCTTTCTTGCCCAGCTTCCACAGAAAATTAATGAGTTTTAACACCTTGCAAAAGTGGGTTGTGCCATGGGAGTATCTCAAGTGTACTCTGGGCTTTAAATCCACACATTCAGAGGCTTCCTAAAGGTTGTGCAAAGGTTAACAAACAATTAATATGTTGAATCAGTGTGCTAAATCTGTTTACCCAGTCTTTGCAATCTAAAGGCCATTAGCCATCAGCCTCAACATTTTAGATTGATCTCTCTCTTTCCTAACCCACCCCCACTCTGTCCCCTGGATAATTTGGGTTAAAAAGAGAAAGAAAAAATTCTGAATTGAGAGCATTAAATATCTCTGAAGAGTTGGGGTTTTGTTGCTACCTAAGGCTCAAAGCTTTGGGAGTCCTGATAGACTTGATCAAGTGGATTGAAAACTTGGAGAAGACAATGCAAGATGGGAGGCATTTCTGCCTTTCCACCAACCAGCAAAATGTAGTTAGTCTTATGAATGGATGCCACATTGAGTTCTCCTGTTGGTTTCCTCTCTTGTTTATGGGGGGAAGAGATGGAGAAGAGGTGTGAGTAACTCCCACCTTGGGGGACTACCAGGAAAGAGGCCTCCTGCTGCTCTGTCCTCCAAGAAAAAAACACTGCAGAGTAGTTGGGGCCCAGAATGTTCCTTTCATTAGGAGGCAAAAGGAAGAGATTAAGGAATAGCCAAATGTAATCTAGTTGGTCCCCCCAGGAGTCTCCTAATTCCACAAAGAAGCTCATTCTCCATGTTTTAGGATGCTGTTGTTGATGATGATAATGATTGTCATGACAATGACCTTGATGAGATCAGCAATATTTATCCTTAGAGTCTAGGGTCCATGAGAAAAGCAACATCTGACCCCTTTAAAAGAAGCTGTCCAGCCCATACCACTCACCTCTAGCCTGGGCTCAAGAGAAACAGCCTCCCATCTTGACCTAGACCCTCTCTCCTTTGCCCGTTCCCAGCTTCTCTGGCTTGCCAATCACCTTGTCTCGCTACCCAAGACCCCCTTTCTGGATGACCGTTCCTGCACACAGACTGCCATCTTTGGCCCTTGGGGTGCTTTCTTAGACGTGATTTGACATTTGCTCTGGGACTCTGGTCTCTGGGAGCTAGTGTCTCCAAAGAACCCAAGAATGATACACACCCAGAAGACACAGGGTGACAATTGTTCCCAGTCAACCAAGACGAAGCTGGCCCTTAACCCTCTTCCCCATCCTTCCCCCACTCTGCCGAGGCAGAGGCAGCCTACCAGTGGGAGAGGACAAGGGAGAAAAAGGGAGGAGAAGCTGACCACACCCCTGCACCCGCAGGCCAAGCTGAGGGAGGGGAGGAGTCACAATTGCATGAGAGTTTGAGATGAGACTGGACTTGACGTTTTATTACCTAAAGAAAGGAGATGTTTCGTTAATAGCTGGGAATATCCAAAAAGCAAGAGAAAAGGAAATGAACCCACAGAGCCAGTGTGCAGGGCAATGGGGAGAAGAAAGCTGCTTGCTGCTTGCACCCGACCAAGCCCTGCTCATGCAATCATCTGGTTGCTCCATATTTTCCACTTTCTATATTGAACTCATGTGACTTACAGAGAGAGTGAAAGATAAACTCTATTTTTTAAAAAGAAGGAAAAGAGCTTTGTCGTCTAAATTTCCAAGTGTTAAGATTGATGAGAAATTGTCCTGAGAGGAGCCTGGACTGACCAGATGAGGAAGGAGATGAGGGGTGCTCTTGGGACTCAGGAAGTAGGTTTCTTCAAGGTGTTGTGTCTAAATAAGACTACGGATTTCAGCAAAGACAAGTTAAGTGGCAAGCTCTGAGGATACGGTAGCCACCCAGAACCATGCAATCCAGGTTCATAGTCGGAATAGCTGGCATTTTTAGAACATTAAAGTATTCTCCTAGCATAAACACATTCTTTCTTGCAAATTCCTGAGAAATACACATTCAGCCTCCTCCCAGGTTACGTAGGAGAGAGACTCGAGGAGTGAACTGTTTGCAGCCAGGATGAGTTCTTTGTGGAGACCCCACGAGAGCCCAGGTCCTCTCATTGCAAGTCAAGGTCTCCAAGGCCATGTTTCACATCTAAAGAAAGAAAATTGTTTCATTGTTTAAAGAAATGTAAAGCTGATGATATGAAGGGAAAAATAGATAAGCTATACCATGCCCTCTGACTCATTCGAGTGTTTTATGCATTGATTTTATCCTTAAAAATAGAGGGGGGTATTAGGTTATGTTTGGGGTGGGCTGAACCCATCAGATCTGGCTTGCCCAGCGGCCAGGTCCTGATGAAGTGTGCATGTTGATCGTGGAGGCGGCAGCAGTGGGGAAAAGATACTGTCAGACTGAGCCAAAGCCACTGGCTCTGCAGAGGTTGCCAACACCAGACAATCGGCACACGTGTCACCCATCGATGGGCCCATCCACGCAGCAACGGCCCTGAGGAAGGGCAGGCTGGCTCCGAGCTGACTGGGCCTGATGGATGGAACCCACTTACCCCCACTCCTGCTGGTGAAAGGGGGATCTCCCTCGCTGCTGCTTATAAGTGGTGGTCTGCACTCCGTGGAGGTTTATTCCCCTCCTGAGCCTGACAGGCCAGTTCAGGAGGCACAATTCTCCCTCTATGATGCTTTCCTTTCCTTGGAAACGAGCATTTCAGCCTCCTGCAGCCCACGCTGGTGCAAGGACGGGGGCGGATAGAGGCTGACCGCTTGCAAGGAGGCGGGGAAAGGTGCCGCCACGCCTTCGCTCAGGAGTGCTTCTGCTGCCAGACCCTGCTCGTCCTGATAGAGGAATAGACTCAGCTTGTCCCCTGCGCCATCCCTGCCAGAAAGAAGTCCAGGCCCCAGACTGATGGGGCAGCTCTCAGCAGAGACTGCCACCCACCTGAACCCAGCCCCTCCTGAGGTTGCCACATCCAATCCTGAGCCATGGACCACATGGGAGTGCCTTCTCTACGCTCTCTTTTCCTTTCCTGTGGGTGGAACCATGGCAGCCCAGCCTCAACCCTGTAAGACAAGACCAAGGCCTGATGGCAGGAACTTGGGTCCCTCTGACTTACCTCAAACTGTGACAATTACCACTCAATTACCACTGGGTCTCTTGGTTACAGCAGCCAAGCCTTGCTTGTAACCAATACACTCCTCATGCCTACAAACCAAGATGCTGCAGCTCTCGCTTCCTTCACACATCCTGAGATGAAGGGCAAGACAAAGGTCTCTTGGAGGCAGAAACCACAGCACAGGGAAGCGTTCTCTCTGAGGCATAACCTAAGCGAGACCAGAGGCGAAGAATCAAACCCAAAACCCCTCTTATTTCTCCTCCTTTCTTAATTATAATCCCATTGGTGAGCCAAACCCTGTCATTCTGTCTCCCTCAATGGCTAGTTTCTATTCTGGGACTTTCTCCACCCTATGATCTTTTGCAATATTCAGGAGCTCAGGCGATGAAGGGGTGAGCCCGCTCCCTCAGACTGCCCATCCTTCTCTCTCTTAAATATTTCAGTTACTCCCAATCCTTATTCTTGCATTTCGATTTCCTGTGGTACAGTCGATTTATCCTGGTCACTCAATCAAGTTTTCCCCGGCTCTCCTCCCTTATCTTCTCTGCTCCGGGCTGACTGAAAATACCTACATTATCTTTGCAGCCAATATGCCGACTGGAGGGAAATCTGCAGATTGCCTTGATAGGGAGACATCTGCGGGAGAACGGGGAGCTGCTGCACTCGTCAGGGGACAAGGGTGAACGCGCCACCTTGCTCAGCAACTCCTGCAAGGTTAACTGCACGGGGCGGGCCTCCTCCAAAGGCGTTTGTAAGGCCTCTTCTTTGTTTCCGTTCAGGATCAAACCTTTCCCCGTGTCTCTGCCTCCTGTAGGAAGGGTTTACTGATACCCTCACCCCCTCCCCTGGCCTCAGATGGCCTCCGCCACTGGGTACCTGAGCCCCACACTTCCCACTTAGGATACCAACATGCCATTTTTAGATTAATGGGAGATAAGTAGATATCTCCCAATGGAATCCTAAAACCGGGATTTGAGAGAAAAGTCTTATCTTTACTGCCTGGAATCGTGAGGATCTTGAAATGGAGAATTTTTCCTTTGACTATGCTATTTCCCCTCACAGAGACCAGAGGGTGGAGATGATGGCAGATGCAAATCTGGTCTTTTAAAGGTGATAGCTAGATCCTGCACCAAATCTTGGAGTGGCAGGCCTTACTGAGTAATCCTAAGTCCCTGCAGGTTTGGTGACAGGTAGACTTTGCAGGTTGCTCATGTAATGGGAAAGTGTGTGGAGATTCCTCAACTGGGCCTCAGGCTGGGTCAGCTTGGGCTTAATTTCCACTAAACACCTTGCTATTAGTGTGCTGGACAGAGGAAGGAGGGGGGTCAGATCATTGCTAAGCAGTCTTTACTGATGGTCGGTGAACCCACACGGATCCGGAAGACATAAACAACAGTCCTTGCTTTCAGGTTCATGGTGCATCATCTAATCTGTTCAGGATCCACAGACAATTTGGGGTCCAGCTCCTCAGAGGACGCAAGGCCTTCAATCTCAGCTCTAGGCCTTGTGTGGCCACCCCCTCAAAGTTGCTAAGGAAAACCCTTCCCTCCCCCTGGGGGCTCTGTCTTCTCCTTTTAGCCCATTTCCTCCCTTTCCCTTGGGTTCGACTTCTGTTCAATCCCTGGCACATATTTCAATCATTTCTTTCCACTGCATCTGATGACTCTGGAACTAGGGGACAGGGTAAGAGACGTGTTTGGAGCCTGCCAGATGGACTCCTCTTAGTAAATCTCTTGTGTGTTATAAGATCCGCAAACTGGACCTTCTCTGAGGCTTTAACACTTAGGAATCGCATTTATCTTCCTGTAAGAGAGACCTGATCGATGTGGTCTAAACAAGATAGAGATTTATATCTCTCTCATGTTTAAAGATTTTATTTATTTATTTTTTCCCCCCAAAGCCCCAGTAGATAGTTGTATGTCATAGCTGCACAGCCTTCTAGTTGCTGTATGTGGGACGCGGCCTCAGCATGGCCGGAGAAGCGGTGCGTCGGTGCACGCCCGGGATCCGAACCCGGGCCGCCAGCAGCAGAGCACGCGCACTTAACCGCTAAGCCACCGGGCCGGCCCTCTCATGTTTTAAAAAAAAAAAAAAAAGAATCCAGAATAAGGCAGCCCAGAGCTGATCCGGTAGCTTCCAGTCTCGTTCCATGCTTCTGTTCCACCATCCTCAGCTTGTGGCTTCTATCTGTGAGGTGGCTTCACTGTGGCTGCTGGAGCTCCAGTCATCGTGGTTGCATTCCAAGCATCAGGAAGGAAAAATAGCCAAAGAGCTTCCACTTACATCTCAATGACCACACGTAACTGCAAGGGAGCCTGGAAACGAGTTTGTCAGCTGGACGTGTTGTCCAGGGTCCTGACACTAAGGAAGAAGAGTAGAATGGATATTGAGCAGGCAAATGGGAGGGTCTGCCACAGAGGTGGTCAGAGCAGTGGTCAAGAGAGGGGGCGCTGGAATCAGATGCCATATGTTCAGATCCTTTTCTCCACTAATCACGCCTCTGCAAATTACCTAATCTCTCCGTCCTCTGTTCCCGTCTGTATAGGGGAGTAACCATCACTGACTGCATCGTTGGCAATACTCTTGTTGTTTGGTTACTGGGAATCTACAGTGCTCTGGGGCATGGTAAGTGCTCGCCAAATGCTGGTTATTGTTATTCCTTTGCCTGTAGTTACATTATTGATGCCCCGACTGTCACCCTGCCTGGTGTGGGCCTTGCTCATCCAATTACGGAGGAAGAATTGGGCTTGGGGTCAGCTGAGGGAGAGGAGCGTAGAGAAAGATTTCAGTGCTTCTCTTTAATTTCCCACTCCCAAGGCCAAATGAACTGAAGGCACTTTGGAATGTCTCTTCCTTTTCCTCTCCCTCGTCCCACAAGAAGGGCTGAGGTACAGGGAGTACGGAGGAGGTCATGCAGAATGAAGCCTCCCCATCCTTTCTACCCATCTCAGGACTCAAGTTCAGCATTGAGAATGTCAGCCCTCCCTAGTCATCCTCAAACCCTTAATTGTGCATAACCCTTATCCAGGGTCTCCGGGCATCCCCTTGATCCTTGCTCCAAAGAATTTACAGTCTAGAACAGGGGTCATCAAACTACAGCCTGCAGGCCAAATCCAGCCCATTGTCTGTTTTGATAAATAAAGTTTTATTGGCACATAGCCATGCTCATTTGCTTACATTTTTGTCTGTTGCCGCTTTTTTTTTTCCTTTGGTGAGGAAGATCAGCCCTGAGCTAACATCTGTTGCCAATCCTCCTCTTTTTGCTGAGGAAGATTGGCCCCGGGCTAACATCCGTACCCATCTTCCTCCACTTTGTGCGTGGGACGCCGCCACAGCACAGCCTGATAAGCAGTGCGCAGGTCTGCGCCGGGGATCTGAACCTGCGAACCCCAGGTCGCCGAAGCGGAGCACATGAGCCCAACCACTACGCCACCAGGCTGGCCCCTGTCTGTGGCTGCTTTGGCACTACAGCAGCAGACATACTGTGGCCCACAAGCCTAAAATACTTACTATCTGGCCCTTTAAAGAAAAAGTTTGCCAACCTCAGCTCTAGAAGGAGAAAAGGAACATATTTTTGAAGATATCAGCAGCTGTACATAATCAAGTAGTACACTGAATCGGTGTATGTAAATATACAGAAAAGGGCCTGGAAGAACTTAGAGCCAACAGCTGGCGCTGGGTATCAACACGGAGACGAGGAGAGGAGCAGAATGAGGACGCGGTCAAAGGCAACGTTAGCCGGATCTCTAACACTTTCTTTACAAGGAGAAAAGACTTGGGTAGTTAAAAACTAATTTTTAACAGAGTATATTGATTGCTGGAAAGAGTGTGACATGTTTAACATTTTCATAGACTCCTAATAAAGTATCAATTAATATAACCCTTTTGGAAAGCAATTTGGAAAAATATATCAAGAGCCTTAAACATGTTCAAACTCTTGGCCTCATAATTCCACTTCTGGGAATCCATCCTAAGGCTATAAACTAAAGTGTCGGAAATCTTTATGCACAAATATGTCTATTGTGATATAACTTGTAGTAGCAAAAAGCTAGAGCTGTTTAGATAGTCAGCCATATGAGAGTTAAATAAATTATGGTACATCCATATGATAGAAGATTATATGGTAATTAAAATGATGTTCACAAAAAGTTTAGAAATAATTTGGGGAAAATCTAAGTGAAGGAAGAGGATACAAAGTTGAGTTTCATCAAGGCTGTATAAAAAAGTTAACATTACCACCTGGGCACGCCCAAATGTCACAGTCGTTATCCGTGGAGGAGTGGACGATTCATGTTTCTCTCCTTTGTGCCCATGTATATATCTTTTTCTCCAGAACATGTTGGTTTTATTTTCATAACGGAGAACATGTATATCATCTTAAACTACACGGGTGTTTGAAAGGTTCATCATGAGCCAAATGGATCAGAGATTCCACGGGAGTAGAGAGGAGGAGGGGGGAGTTAATCACCTCGTTTCTGTAGAGTCAGGAAAGCAAAGGAGAGGGAGGGGGGAGATTCACGCTCCGCCCCAGCAGACTGACAGGTCAGAAGCACACTTTGCGTATGCACCTCAATCAGGTGCCCCCTTCCCCTGCCCCATCCTCTGCTGCTGAGGACCTGGTGGGCCTGAAGCGCTGGTCACTCCCTACTCCACAGGCAGGGGTTTCAGTTTCCTCCAGGAGCTGGAGTGGAGCTCATCAGCATCACCTCCACGGGTATCAGGGGAGAGGATGGGAAGAGAGTGTCAAGGACGGACAGGAAGCCTGGGGTGGGGCGGGGGCGGGGGAGTCCATTCATTTTCCCTCAAGGAGCCTCTGAATCACAGAGATCCCTGCCTTCTGAATGTTTTCCTCTGGCTCAGACCTTCTGCCTAGTTGTGAAACCTCCAGGCACGCTCCTCCCTAGTGTTCTGTTTTCTCTTAGCAGTAACAGTATTTGTTTGGGCTTCTTTTCCCTTATCCTAAAAAAAGACAAGAAAATAATATCAAAGCTGGGTCTTCAAGCTATGTAGGGTTTTAGGAGGGCTCCAAGAGACCAGGTCTTCTTGAAGGCATGAAATTAGGCACTCAAATGGGAAATGCCTCAGAAAATAGCTACCGACTGGGTCCCTTCTGCAAATTGAAGCCCCTCGGCTTTGGAATCAGACAGAACAGGCCTCAGATCCTGGCTTCACTCTCACTTTGCTCCATGACCTCGGTCGAGAAATCTATACTCTCTGAGCCCCATTTGCTTCATGTGTAGATTAGGGTAGGGAATGAGTATTGTTGTAAATATCAGAAATAATTTCTTACAGTGTGCCCCATGCAATGATCTGCCCTTGGTAGGTGCTCATAAAAGTCATTCTTATTTATCAAATTACAGTTTCTGGGCACTCTGAAGATGTGAGCGGCAGTGCCCTGGAATCAGGCACTAATCTAGAAAGGGGAGCTAGTCCTGTATCTTTTCCAAAGCAAAAAAGAATCATGAATCCTTTTAATATCTGATGTACTCAGCCTTCAAATCCAGGCCTCCCTCCCACCTCCCACCTCCCACCCTCCACCCCCGACTCTGCCCCTGTGCAGCCCTTCCTGACTACCAGGGTCTGAAGCACTCTCTCTCTCCCCTGGACCAGGAGAGCAATTACTGTCGGAGCCACTCATTTGCTAATTAATCACGTAGGAACCTGTGACATCTCTTCTACTGTGGTTGAGACTGCTCCTCACACGTTCCCTGGTACTGCACGTCCCCTGCGTTTACATCCCATCTCTTCCACTAGATTACAAGCCCCTCCAGGGTGAGGCTGCTGCCTCTGTTTCTTGCTCTATTTCCCTCTTCAGTGAGAGATGGATACTTAACTTGTCACACATTGGATTTTTGAGTTTCTTTAGGTCTAGTTCATAGACAGCACAGCTATGCTTGGCTGGTGCAGGGTAGAATATTTGTAGCTCTAAACACATCAGAACAGCTCTGGGACCGGCTACTTTCAAATGCAAAGACTCGGCAGCAGGAGGGGGCTTTCCATGCCCCTCAAGGTGTGGCTCCTCTGATTCTGAGCAGATGCGGGGTGGGGGGTGGGGGGGGTGGCAAAGCCAGGGCTGCCAAATCAAGGGCTGAGATTTGTGTCTGGGGCAATGCCAGGACGCTGGTTGCTTCCTACCACCCACAGCCGCTTCTGCGAGTCCGGGAGAGTGGCCGCCCTGGGGAAGCCGGATTTAATCAGTAAGCATGGGGGCGAAAGGGCCACGCAGCCACGCCGAATCTGGAATCATTTAGAAAGGGGGAGCATCCGGTTCCTCCTCCTCCCACTCCTCTTTGCTCCCTGGTCTGGGCGTGCGGGTCCCAGACAGGGCTAAGGAGTGCACGCTCCCAGCGGGAGCAGCTGTGTCCCCGCCCTCCCTCGGTGGTCTGGGACGCCTCTGGTCAGGGCGGGAGCAGTCACATGCAGCTGACAGCTGTGGTGGCGCCAGGGCTCAGGCGCCCACCACATGGCTTCCTTTTTGATTCTGGCCGTCCCCTGGGCTGGCTGCTCCTCCCCTGCCACCAGAGCAGCAAACGGCCAGTGGGGTCCTTGGAGAACCGGCAGAGGAGGGTGGGGAAGGGTTAACAGCACCTGCTCCCTCTCCGCCCTTCTTCCTGTGACATTCACTTCAAAGTCATAGGACGTGCTTCCCTTTCTTTGTTGCATCCCTGCAGATGTGGGAATCTGTTTTTCCAAGCTGGGAATTCGTATTTCAGCGGTTCTGGTGGTTGAGATCTCAGAAAGGAACTTGGGAAAGACAGCCGACATTTGTTGAGTGCCTGCCAAGCATCAGACACACACCACCCCAGGGGCTGGGCTAGACACCCAATAGCTGGAGTCCAGGGCAGAGCGGAGGGCCTCGGCTTGCTTGCCCCCTCCCCTCTGCCCCGACTATTTTAACGTCAACACCCCCAGCCAAAGGCCAGCACCTCCCACCTCTGTCCTACCGCCACCAGTGACCCTTCACCAGGGCGGAGGTTTTCATGAATCTCCACAGAGAGGTTCTTCCTTGTCCTGTGAAACAGCTTTGCCAACAGCAGCCGCAATAAGCTCTGATGGGGAAGGAGCGGCGGAGGGGGAAAGGCCGTCTGGTCGGGGCGGTAGGGAGGGAGTCCTGTTTTCCTCTCCGCATCTCCGCTGTCTGGAGCTGTGGCCCGTGTAGTCTGCCTCTCGTGACAGAAGAGCGCCCCCTGCTGCCCGAGCGCAGCCGGTGTCGCACAGCCGGACGCTGGGAGCGCAGGCAGAGCGGGCCACCCAGGGAGCGCACACGGGCCTGGCCGGACCCGCTTGGCCGCTCAGCCTGGCTGAAAGAGGATACAACCTCTTTGTACCACCATCTGCCCATAGCGGCCAAGGGCCTGGACCAGCCCCTCTCGGGGGTGCATCTAGGGCAGTGTGGTTAAGAGTGTGGGGTCTGGTTCAGAACCTGGCTCCACCCGAACCCAGGCATATGGTTTAACCTCTGAAGCTTCAGTTCCTTCATGATTAAACTGAGATAATCAATAGTACATATACCACAGAGATGCTTTAAGGAGATTATTCATGTAAAGCACATAGTAAGCTTTCAATAATAGTAACTATTATTACTGATTCCACTGACACCTCTACAGCTAGATGGTAAGAGAACAGCTGACAAGACCCCATGGACAAAAGTCAGCAGATTTGTTTTTTCAAAGCATTTTCATCATTGAGTGGATCTTATCCAGTTCCATGGGCATGTTTAAGGGAAACAACTTTGCCTAAAGGGGAAATGTAAGCCAGAGACGTTCACAGAAACATCAACCACAAACAATTACTAAACACATTGATCAATGCTCCGAGCTGTGCAATAAAGAAAGGGGAGAAAAGTTATGTTTGGGGAGACTCTGCCTGCATTATCAATTCTTCCCACTTTGCTGGATTATTTCCATTCATACATCCAAACATGCTGAAACATCTCCCATTAAAAAAAACACTTGACTCCACATCCCCTTCCAGCTAGCCCCCCACTCCAAATTTCTTTCCTTCCCTGTATAGCCAACTTCTTGAAATATGCTCGGCAACTCCACTTCCCCTCCTTCTGTTAGCTCTTGAACCCACCTAGCCAGGTGTTTGTGCCCACCACTCACTCCACTTTACCTGCCCTTGTCGTGGTCACCAGTGACCTCCACACGGCTCACTCAGTGTGGTCCATTCTCGGGCCTCATCCCTCCACAGGTTAGCAACACTGACATAGCTGAGGGACCCCTCCCTCCCCCTGGGAACACTTTCCTCCTTCCACTCACCCCTGGTTCTCCTCCTACCTCTCTGGCCAGTCCTGCTCAGCCACCTTTGGCTGGATGCTTGGTGTCCAGGCCTCTTTATTTCCTCTTGCTCTCCAGGTGGCTTCCACGAGCGCCATGCTCTAACTCCTATCCACCGACGATGCCCACATTTACGTCTCCAGCTCCCCCCACCCTGAACTCCAGACTTGCACAGCCAGGAGCCTCATCACCGTCTCCACTTGGAGGTCCTATAGTCAGCTAACTCGACACGTCCAAATGGAGCTCATTCCCTCTTCTCCTGCTTTGCCATCTGAATAAATGGCAATGTCATACTTCCAGTTGCCCAGGTCAAACACTGTGGTCATCTTATTGCCTCTCTTTCCTTCACATCCTACATCAATCCATCAACAAATCCAGTTAATTTTACCTTCAAGATGTATCCAGAATCTGACTGCTTCTTGAATTCTCCACTGCTACCTCCAGTCCAAGCCATGATCATCTCCTGGTTGGTCTCCCAGTTTCTGCTCATGTTTCCTAAAGAAATTTCCACACAGAGATAGAGAGAGTCAAATCGTGTTACTCCTTTGCTGAAAACCCTCCAAAGGTTTCCATTCTCACGAAGAAGAGAATACAATGGTCTACAGGGCCACACATGATTCTTGCCCCAGCTTCTCCTCCAACTACACTTCCTACCCCCATATTCACTTCACTTGGGCCACACTGGCCTCCTTGCTATTTCTGGAGTGAGCTGAGCATGATTCTGTCTCAGGGCCTTTGCACTTACTGTTCTGTCTTTCTGGAATGTTCTGACCCCAGGCCGCCACAGAGCTCCTTCCCTCACTTCGTTCAGTCTCTGCTCATCTTAGCAGAAAGACCTTCCCTGACCAGGCTATATAAAATAAAAACCTCCTTACTGGGATGTATTCGTGGCATTTATCACCACTTGACATAGAAATTTAATAGTTATTTTCTGTACAGCACCTGGCACATAGTAGCTGCTCAGTAAATATGAGTTGACTGCAGGAATGAATTTGTCTACACCAGCTATCCCTCCAGGTGATTGGGAGGCAGAAGACCCCAGGCTAACTCAGCAGTGATCTCAGAGATGTATTTACAGCTCTGGGCCTTGCCTGTCACCAATGACCTACTAGACAGGCCTATATTGAGAACAGGGACAATAAAGCCTCCGTCTTCTCTGTCTCAAAAATATTGATTATATAGGTCTTGATGATTCTGAGATAATACGGCCTCTTCTACTTCCGAGTTGGCCAATTAGATTTCTTTCTTTTTTGTTTTTCCATCATAAGAGCAGAGACAAACTTGTGAACTAATCCACCTCAGATTTTCTCTCTGCTCTATCATGTCATCAGTCTCTATCCTTCATCGTTCTAATGATACATTCAAAGAAACAAACATTTAGGGTAGTGCCAGCTGGTTTACCTTCTCCGGTGTCCACTGTAAATTCCTCTCCTTGGCTGTGACCTTATTCTTTCATTCAACAAACATTTGGCCAGATAGACAACTATATAAACACAATCACCATTAGTGTGTGAAATACTAAATACAGGTATTTACAAGGTACAAGGAAGCCTAGAGGAAGATGACTCTGTGGGGGAGGTGATATAGCAGACGGATCGGGTCGGGGGCTGAAGGTGGTTTATCAGTTGGGAAGTTAATGCAACAGTCCAGGCGAGACACGGGCAGGGCAGTGGTGGGTAGTGGGGCTGGTGCTGTGGGGAGGACTGGACTGAAGAGAGATGAGAGGAGTAATGGGAGGGGGAGCGGTGCAAGTCTCCCAATTCAGGGAGACTCCCAGATATGGGGCCTAGATGGCTGGACACCCAGAAAAATAGAGGGTTTGGTTCCCTTCCTCCTTTCTCTCCCATGCCTTCAGGCACCAGTTCATCTCACAGTCCCCAGTTTATTCACAAACCCCATCTATCAGCCTCATCACATAATCTCTCTGTGCCTCAGTTTCCTCATCCAGAAACGGGGGCAAAAATAGTAATTTCCATATAAGTTTATAGTGAGGAATAAACAGTTAATTCACGTAAAAAGTGTTTTGGATGGTATCTGGGACAGAATAAGCACTCAAGACATATTAGCTCTGGTCATCATTGGCATCATTGTTAGCGTCATTGTTGTCACCGTTATCGTCATCGTCATCATTACCATCATTTATTTCCCAACCTCCTACCCTGAACCGCTGTGCTCCTTTCCATCTCAAGGAGGCTTCACTGTGTTCTTGGGCCTGCTTCTCCAGGCCTAACATCTTTTCCAGCCTCATTTTTCTGGCGTTTTCAAGATCCCCAAATTTCTGCCCTGGAGGAACTTTTTGCCACAAGACTTAAACTCACTCTCAAAGTAAGTCGAATTAAATTGGGGATCCCTCCCTCAGCCCCATAGCATTCCCCTCGTTCTGCATCCATGGCCGCTCTCTGTCTCCCATGGACCAAACCAAACAATACAGTAGGACAGACACTCCGTCCCTGGGCAGGCGCTGCCAACCGCCGGATGGGCTCTGGGTGAAACCTGCTTGGGTTTTTCCACTCTCTAAATGCTCACAGATGTCTGTCTGCTTTCCTCTATTATGTGCCTTCCAAAAGAGGGGGAGGATCAGATCCTTGTAAATATTTTAATCTCTCTTTTTCTTTCTCTCTTGTATCAAAAGAAACAGGGGGTGCGTGAGGGATGTTTTTCTCCTTCTGGGTGGAGTGGAAGTTGGCAAAACCTGAAAACAACTTCATTTCCTAGGCTTAGGGGATAGGAACGTGAATTGGCTGGCCAGGGAACTAGAGTGAGCTCTTAACCTCTTTCTCAGTGCTAATCCCTCCCGCCCCACCAGACTCAGAAATATAAGAAAAAAACCCGGACCAAGGAGTCGCCAATGTGGCCACAGACTGAAGTGAGGACTGGGCAAACCAGCATGGGGAGCGGTTTCTGAGTTGCTGCAGGACCTTTAGATAAGAGAATTTTCCCCAGGAGAAAGGGCAGGAGTGACCGCTCGTGGCCTAAGACGAAATTGGGAGAACAAGGACAGACTACAAGCATAAACTGCAGCACGAGACTCCTTCACAGCATCTTTCAGAAAGAACCAGAAGGCTTGAAATAGGAGGGGAGATTGTCACAGGTGTCAGAACCTTTAAAGTTTAACAATAAATAAATAAATAAATAAAGTTTATATCTCAGCAGGAAAACATTTACTCGAGGGGGTGTGGTACATGGGACAATATCACCCAAATTTAAAGACTCAGATCAGGACTCCCGTGGGAGTGTAAATTCATGCAAAATCTTTGAAAAGCAAATTGGCTAAATGAGTCAAGAGCCAGAAAAATATTCATCATCTTTGACTCAGAAATCCCATTTCTGGGGTTGGATCCTAAAGAAATTGCTCCAAACACAGAAAAAGATGTTTTCTCTGGTGTTATTTATAACAGCAAAAACAAAACAGCAAAAATGGAAACATCCCGTCTGCTCGTTTACAGGGGAAGAGTGAGAGAAGTCAGGTGCGTCTTCTGGGGGAACCATCTGGCAGCACGCGGCTTAGGAAGAGCACGTGACAACATGGAGGCATTTTCTAACCATGTGAGAAATGGCAGTTAACATAGAAATTTGTGTACACTAGACTTTCAACCATCGGCACAAGTTGATGGGGACTATGCATTTAAAAAAAATTGTGGAATAAAATAGACAAAAATGTATTTATGCTTGTGTTTGGGTGATGGGACCATGGATAGGTTTTTTTGTCCTTTTTTAAAATATTTTCCAAGAGTTTTTAAATGAGGTGTTTCACTTTTAAAGTGGAAAATAATTATTGGCCTTCAAATTAGAAAACCCACCAAGAGTTTTTGCTTTAACATCTAAATGAACAGTGTTACATAGAAGTCATTTTTCTAGAATTTTTTTCATTCGGTTGTGTAGTCTATTGGTGTTAAAATGCTGCCACTCCAAGCATATTAACACACCCTTGCTCCCTCAAAATGCCATGTTCCCTTAGCTCTCACCTCCAAGCAGGGGGATATTGGGCAGAGCAGGAGCAATTATGATATGCACAGCTAAATATAGAGTGCTATGTACACTGGAAGACCCAGAGGCAGTTAAGATAAAATCTTCCACTGGGTGACTTGATTTGCCTAAAACACTGCTTTCTCCTGGTCAGATCTTACAGAAGGACTTGCCTTCTGTATTCCGGGCCAGCAGCCTGCAGAAAGTAGATATGGGAGGACCGCAGAAATGGAGAAGGAAGACCGTCTGAGTATAAGAAATCATTCACTTTAGGCCTGCAGAAACAGTCTGAGACCTGCCTGCTGAGAACACGGCTCAGAAGTCCCCTCCCATCAGCCCCTGCAGAAAGGAGCAACACCAGTCAGACACACTGGCGCTCACCACCTTGAATCCTAAAGACGCCGAGCTGCTGTCAGGGAGTAGCTAGGTGGGTATGAGGCAGGAAGCCCCAGCGGTGCCACCTGCACCCCTGCTCTGAGTGCTTCTTTCAAATGGCTGACACCCTCTGTCAAAGAAGGATCAGCAAGTCACCGGGGAGCCTGGGCAAGTGAACTCCTGGCAGGGGGATTGTTGCTTAAAGGGCATTTTTTTGCATCCTGCTTGAGAGAGCCTGTAGCCTCCCCTCTTAATTATGACTGTTCTGTTTATGAAAATGAAAGGGACTGGTTGATAAATACATAAGGAAACAAACAAACAAAAAGCGGGCTGCCCTCAGAAGCCCCTCGCTTTGTCAGAGACATCCCCGGTGTGGCAGCCTCCAGGTGGCTTGGAGGGTCCCGGATCTTTGAACCCTCTGACTTACGCCCCACCCACACTCCTCTCATCCTGAACACCCATTCCCCCTCTGCCCATGTACCTTTTGTTCAGCCAATCAAAAAGCCGGAATTTTTTTTTTAAACTCTTATGGGCTGCTCCCAGGGCATAGCAGTCAAAGTTCGGTGCTCTGCTTTGGCAGCCCGGGTTTACAGGTTCGGATCCTGGGTGCAGACCTACACCACTTGTCAGCCATGCTGTGGCGGCAACCCACACACACAAAAAAAATTTATAAAGAAACATTTCAGAGTATAATAAACCCTATATGCCTTTTCCCAGATTCAATAATTGTCAACTCATGCCCAATCTTGTTTCATCTGCATTCCCACCATTTCCTCCTTCCCCATCAACTATTTTGAAGCAAATGCCAAACATTACGTCATTTCTTCCATAAAGATCTCAGGATACATATCTAGAAGGTAAAGTTTTAAAAAATCATTGTCACTGTACCATGCTCAACCTAAAAAAAGTTAACAATAAGGGCCAGCCCGGTGGTGTAGTGGTTAGGTTCTGCTTTGGTGGGCCAGGGTTTGCAGGTTTGGATCCTGGGCATGGACCTATGCACTGCTTATCAAGCCATGCTGTGGCGACATCCCATATGCAAAATAGAGGAAGACTGGCACAGATGTTAGCTCAGGGCTAATCTTCCTCGCCAAAAAAAGTTAACAATAATTCTTCAATATTCATCCAGGCAGTGTTTAACTTTTCCTGATTATCTCATACATTTTTTTTGTTTGTTTATTTGAATCAGGATCTAAATAAGGTCCTTGTACTTGTGATTGATTGTCAGGTCTCAAGACAAACAGTTGAGCTCTGAATTCTGAAACCACAAAATCCAAATTTAGGGCAGATAGTAGAGTGGCAGTCTTAACAGGTGCCAATCATCAAAGCCAAGCATTCGTTCATTCACTCATTCACCAAATATTTATCAAAGACGTCTGGTGCACCAGGCCGTGCCCTACACTGGGATATAGTGGCGGCTGTGATCATTCCTGGCGCCTGCACTGCAGAGGGAGTCTGGCGAGGAAGGCAGACACTGATCAAACGATGGCACAAGTCAACGCGGCACGTAAAAGGTTGAGAAGTGCCATGAAGGAAGGTGCTGCAGGCACCAAGGACACGAGGTTTACATAATCTAGAGGACAGAATCAGGATCAACAGGTGGAGGTGCTGGGGAACCAGATTCGGGCACAGTGGAGGGAAGGATTCAAAAATTACCCAGCATAAAAAAAAGCAGGAACGTGTGATCCACAATGAAGAGAAAAACCAAGCACCAGAAACAGATCCAGAAATGACGCAGATGATAGCGTTAGTAGACAGTGTTAAAATAGCTGTCACGAGCCAGCCCTGATGGCCTAGGGGTTAAAGTTCAGCACTCTCCCCTTCAGCAGGGTTGGGTTCCTGGGCGTAGAACCACACTACTCATCTGTCTGTAGCCATGCTGTGGGCGACAGCTCACGTAGGAGAACTAGAAGGACTTGCAACTAGAATATACAACTATGTACTGGGGCTTTGCAGAGGGAAAAAAAAAGAGAGAGAGAGGAAGATTGGCAACAGATGTTAGCTCAGAGCAAATCTTTCCCAGCAAAAAATAAAATAAAATAAATAAATGAAAATAAAATAGCTATCACTCTACATGTTCAAGAAGGTAGAGGAAAACGTGCTCCTGATAAGGATGGACACAAAAATTGTAAAAAAAGGCCCAAGCCAAACTTCTAGAGATGAAAAACATATCTGAAATGAAATGAAAAATACTCTGGATGGGATTACTGCAGAAGAAAAGATTAATGAATTTGAAGATATAGAAATAAAAACAATCCAAAGTGAAACACAGAGGAAAAAACGACCAAAAAAAAAAAGGCCAAAACAACTGAACTGGGTGCCAGTGAGCTGTGACACATCATCAAACATATGTGTAACTGGACTCCAAGAACGAGAGCAGAGAGGGAGGGACAAAACAATTCGAAGAAATAATGGCCAAAATTTTTCCAAATTTGATGAAAATTATAAACCCACAGATACAAGAAGCTCAATGAACCCCAAGGACAAGAAACATGAAGAAAACTACATCGAGCCATATCATAATCACATTACTTAAAACCAGTAAGAAAGAAAAAAATCTTAAAAGCACCTAGAGAAAAAAAAGATACATTATGTACAGAAGAACAATGATAAGAATTACAACAGACTTTGCACCATAAACAAGGCAAGTGAGAGAATAGTGGAGTGACATCTTTAAAGTATTAGGGAAAAAACCACCAGCCTAGATTTCTACACATAGAGAAAATATCTTTCAAAAATGAAAACGAAATAAAGACCTTTTCAGACATACAAAAGCTGAGAGAATTCATCACCAGCAAACCACCAGCATGAATGAAATCTTCAAGTAGGTCCTTCAGGCAGAATGAAAATTATACCAAAAGAAAATTTTGATTTATGCAAAGGAAGAAAGAGCCCCAGAAATAGTAAATACAAGGTAAATGTAAAAGTCTTATTTTCTTATTACTTAAATCTCTTTAAAAGGCAATTGATCATTTAAATAAAAAATAACAACCATGCATTGTGGAGTTTCTAATATGTGTAGAAGTAAAATGTGTGACAACAATAGCACAAAGGCCAGGAGGGGAGAAATGGAAGCCACGTGTTGTAAGGATCTTACACCGTATGTGAAGCGATGTCCTATTTCTTGAAGGTGGATTTGATAAGTTAAAAGTGTACATTAAATATCCTAAAACAACCACTGAAAGAACACAGCAAAGAGGCTTAGCTAATAAGCCAATAAAGGTGATAAAATGAAATCATAAAAAGAATACTCATTTAATACAAAAGAAAGCAGTAAAACAGGGGAAAAGGAACAAAAAAATAGAAAACAAATAGCAAAATGGCATATTTAAATCCAACACGTCAATAGACACCCTCAATTAAAAGGCAGAGATTGTCAGATTGGATAAGAAAGCAAGACACAACTATATGCTCTCTATAAGGAACTCACCTTAAATACAAAGAACAAATAGCTTAAAAGTAAAAGGATGGAAAAAGATATATCATGCTAACACTAAGCAAAAGAAAGCAGGAGTTGCTACAAAATATCAGACAAAGTAGATTTCAGAGCAGGAATATTACCAGGGATAAGAGAAGGGTCATTTCATAATAACAAAGGAGTCAATTCATCAAGAGGACATAATAATCATAAATATTTATACACCTAATAACAGAGCTTCAAAATATATGAAGCATAATGTCATTATTCACAGACAACATAATTGGTATATAGAAAATCCAAAAGGATATAGAGAAGAGCTATTAGAATTCATAAGTAATTTACCAAAGTCACTGGATACAGGGTCAATATACAATCTCTTCCATTTTAGCCATTCTGCAGGGTGTGTAGTGGTATCACAGTGTAGTTTTAATTTGCATTTCCATGATTATATTTTAATATATTTATTGACTATTCAGAAATTTTCTTTTGTAATGTGTCTGTACAAGTCCTTTGCCCATTTTTCTATCGGAGTGTCTGTCTTTTTTCTCTGTTGACTTGTAGGAAGTCCTTATGTATTCTGTGTATGAGTCCTTTGACAGATACACATATGGCAAATATTTTCTTCCACTCTCTATGGTGTGCCTTTTCACTTTTGTTCACTTGTAAATTTACTACCTCTCTCTGCTTTGCTTTGTGATTCTGAACTTGGACTCTGAAGATGCTATTTCTCCTTTGCCAGCTGGCTGGATGATATGATTTTTCAGTGGAACATACTGGAGGCTCACTGCAAGGCTGGAAGAGGAAGAGGTACTTTTTCTCCTGTTGTTTTCTACTTTTGCATGGAGCAGGGTACAGGGGCCCGGGGGGCTGCCCTTGCAGTTCAGGGCTAGTACTCTCCACCGTGTGCTTTGTGACAGCAGTAGCAGACAGAGTGTTCTTGTTGCAGCCATGTGCCCTCCTCAGAGATCTGCATTGCAGCCTCACGGGGCTCCCCGTCTAAGTTTTTAAGCTCCTTCCTTGTTCACTTTTCCCTCAGCCCTGGGGCAGTAGCTGCTTCCTGCAGTTACTCCTTTTATTATATCTTAGCATTCTCTTTGACCTTTGTAACTTATGAATCCCCTTTTTCCTTTTCTTTATATTGAATTTCCCTGTTCATATTATTGGGATAATTTCTGTCTCTTGACTGGATTCTGGCTTACACTCTCTTGATAGTGCTATTTGGTGAATAAAAGTTCTTAATCTTAATGTGCTTTGGCAGCTTTGTTGAAAATTAATTGGTCCAATATGTGCTGCTGTAGCTCGGCTTTCCAGAAGTTCTGTTGATCTATAGAACTATCTTGATGCCAGTACCACACTGTCTTGATTACTGTGGCTGTATAATCAGGTCGTGTAAGTTTTCCAACTTTGCTCTTTTTCAAAGTTGTTTTGGCTATTCTAGGTCCTTTCAATTTTCATATAAATTTTAGAAACAGCTTGCCAATTTCTATGAAAATGTCTTCTAGAATTTTAACTGGGATTGTGTTGAATTTGTAGATCAATCTGAATTGAATTGACGTCTTAACAGTATTGAGTCTTCTGATCCATGAACATCGTATTAGTCTGCTCAGGCTGCCATAACAAAATACCATAGACTGGGTGGCTTAAACAACAGAAATTTATTTCTCACAGGCTGGGAAGCCCAAGAGCACGGTGCCGGCAAGGCAGTTTCATTCAGAGGCCTTTTCTCTTAGCTTATAGACAGCTGCCATCTCGCTGTGTGCTCACATGACTTCTTTGTATGCACAGCAGAGAGAGAGACAGAGCGAGAGAGATCTCTGGTGTCTCTTTTCAGAGGGACACTAATTCTATTGCATCAGGGCTCCACCCTTAGGACCTCACTTAATCTTACTTAGTTCCTAGGAAGCCCCATCTATAAATACAGTCACATTGGGGGGTTAAGGGCTTCAACACATGACCTTAGCAGGGACACAATTTAGTCCATAGCAAACATCATATATCTCCCATTTGTTTAAGTCTTCTTTGATCTCTCTCAACAATTTTTAAAAATTTTCAGTCTTGCACATCTTTTGTCAAATAGATCCCTATGTATTTAATATTTTTGATGCTATTATAAATGATGTTTTTAAAGATTTCAGTTTCCAATTGCTTGTTGCGAGTGTATAGAAATACGATTTATTTTTGTACATAATAGACCTTGTATCCTGAAACCTTTCTAAACTCGCTTATTAGTTATCATAGCTTTCCTGGGGATTTTCTACGTAAAAAATCATGTCATCTGTGAACAAAGATGGCTGTATTTCCACCTTTCCATCTGTATGCATGTTTTTCTTTTTGCTTATTTGTTTTGCCTTATTGCACCTGCTAGAACCTCCCTATGCACAACCTCAGCACAATGTTGAATAGATGTGGTGAGATCATTCATCCTTGTCTTTTTCCCAATCTTAGGGAGAAAGTGCTTAATATTTCACCATTTAGTATGATGTTAGCTATAGGTTTTTCTTAGGTGCCTTTTACCAGGTTGAGGAAGTTTAATTCTATTCATAGTTTCCTGAGATTATCTATCATAAATGGGGAAATTTTGTCAGATATATTTTTCTATTGAGATCACCATGTAGTTTTTCTCCTTTACTCTGTTAATAAAGTTAATTACATTAATTGATTTTCAAATATTAAACCAATCATGCATTCCTGGAATAAACCCCACTAGGTCATAGTGTATTATCCTTTTTATATATTTCTGGATTTGATTTCTTGCATCTATGTTCATGAGGGATACTGTTATATAGTTTTCTTTCATTGTAATGTCTTTGGTTTGGGTATCAGGTAATGCTATCTTCATAAAGTGAGTTGTGAAGTCTTCTCTAATTCTGGAAAAAATTTGAATACGATTGATATTCTTTCTTCCTTATTGTTTGATATAATTCACCAGTGAGGCTATATGGGGCTTGAGTTTTCTTAATAAGAAGGTTTTTCAAATTATAAATTCAACTCCTTTAATAGAAATAAGATTATTTGGATTTTCTATTTCTTCTTGAGTCAGTTTTGGTAATTTGTGTCTTTGAGGAAATTTGTAACTCTCTCTTAAGTTGTTGGGTTTATTGGCATGAAGTTGTTCGTGTTATTTCCTTATTATCCTTTTAATATCTGTCGGCTGTATAGTGATGCCTCCTCTTTCATTCTTGGTTTTGGTAATTTGTGCTGTCTCAATTTTTTTCTTCATCATTCTAACTAGAGGTTTATCACTTTTATTCATTATATTTTTAAATAACTTTTGTTTCCATTACTTTTCTCTACCATTTGTTTTCCATTGCATTTATCTTTGTACTCGTCTTTATAATTTCTTCCTTCTACTTATTTTTAGTTTATTTTGCTTTTCTTTTTCTTCTTCTTAAAAAGTGGAGGCTTAAGTCATTCATTTTAAACCTTTCTTCTTTTCTAATATAAGCATTTAAAGCTCTAAATTTTTCTCTAATCTTTATTTTAGTTGCATCCTGGATATTCTATTTTGCTTTCTGTGATGTCTTCTTTGACCCAAGGATTATCTAATTGTTGTTTAATTATCAAATATTCGGGAGATATTGTAGATACCTGTTTATTATTGAAATCTATTTTAATTCCATTGTGGTCAGAGAACATACTCCATATTGTGTCAGTCCCTTTAAAGTTATTGACTCTTGTTTTGTTGCCCAGTGTATGGTCTCTCTTGGTGAAGATCTCTGTGCATTTGAAGAGACGATCTGTTCTGTCATTGTTCAGGATAGTGTTCTACAAATATCAATTAGGTTTATTTAGTTGACAGTGTTGTTCAAATCTCTAGAGCCTTACTTATTTTCTGTCTATTTTTTCTGTCAACTACTAATCATTGCCAATTTCAGTTCTGTAAGTTTTTGTTCACGTATTTTGAAATCTATTACTAGATGCTTTCGGATTTAGAATTGTTAATATCTTCTGTTTTTAAGCTATGTTTTCCCCATACAGCTGAAGCAAAAAACAAAAGACCATAACACAAAATACCTGTTACTGCATTTTCATAAATTCCAATTTTTAAATAAATAATAATAGAGATGAGCAAAAGCAGAGAATAAAAATCGAGCACAATCTCACCTCTAGAGAGAGAAATAGCATCACCATTTTAGAACATCTTTCAAAAGGTTTTTCATGAATACTTTAATGTCCTTTTACAACCAAATAATCATGAATAATTTTCTATGTCATTATTACTATTCAACATTATTTTTAGTGGCCACATAATATTCCATTGTATGGATAACCATGATGAAATTAATGTCACATTACATTTGCATTTATCTCTTTAATTTTAATATTATAGATATCCATTCATTGGAATCTCCTTTTCAACTTTTTTTCCCTTTGTTCTATTACCTTTCCTCTCAGTTTAGGGTATCCACAGATTTACTTGGATGAGCTCTCCATCTGCCTCTAAAATGTAGATATAAATGTTTCACAGCACAGGCCCCAGGTGGAGCCCTGTGGTCTAGTCCTAGAGCTATTCCTCCATCCAACAGCCATTCATTCCATACTCTTCAGAAATGTTTGTTCAACCAACTCTGCATCCACCTCAGTGTACTATTATCTTTCTCCTCCAACACCACTCTAAATACCTCGTTGTGGGAAGCTAACTCATTTCACTGATTCTGTGTAAAGGTTGAGCCCTTAGAGAGCTGTTTGTTTGTATTCTGTACTTGGCATCTGTAATGGACTCCCTTGAAATCCCTCCTAGATCCCCTTGGCTCCCTTTCACCAGCTCTGCATGCCCACTGCCCCCTCTGGGCACTTTGCTGCTAATGGCTTACACTGATGGCTTTCAGAGGATGGACCTTGGGCACCAAAGCTGCTCCACTCTGGGAATCTTACCTTTTCCCCTGGGCAGCCTATAGCCGATAACTGAGTAACTGACTGATTTGAGAGTACAAAGCCCAGCACTTTTGATTCAAGGTGGCAAGCTCTGAGGTGTAATTTATGTTCCAGAGCTCCCCATGGGATCAAGCTGAGTCCGGGACCTGAAATCCGCCCTTTGCTTGGATTCTCCCCCTTCCCTCTCCTGCCTCTCCCATTCCCCTGCAGATTTCTTCTGAGAGCAGTTCCTTTATAAATTACTTGGCCCAGGCTCTTCTTTTGGTAAAACTTAACCCTAAGGCAGCATCCGAAGCCACCCAAAGCATTACTTAGAGCAGGTTCCTCCCCAGCTCTCACCCACACCACTATCCTCCACCTTGCAAACCCCAAAAAATTGGTGTGCCCAACTTTAAAACAATTTGACATCTGAACATCTATGCTTGCACTAGAAGAATAATAGGGGGTTTTATTCCCTTTATAAAAGAATTCACAACACGGTTCTAAATATAGGGAACTCCACTTGTGTGTTTAAAATAAAATTACAAAATTTTACCAAATAAATTGACCTAGAGCAACTTTTCCAGCAATAGCGTATCCTATATAAAGCAGCGCCCCTTATAGCAACCCAATAATTGAGACTTTGAAGTCCCTCTCTGTGAAAGTGGCTTTCTCCTGGGGCCCCCTAGTAAGTTTCTGACTCTTTTCCTCAGCCCACTCGGTCATACCCCGAAGGGAGTTGCCATGGTGACTGTGGGCTGGTGACCTCTGGAGGAGCTCAGGCTCAGAAGAAAGGGTTTCCACCCGTGTGGCTAAGAAGCTGGGACAGCGATGTAAACGGCATTCTCCTCGGTCAGTCGGGCAGATATTTAACTGGGTTAGCCTTGGAGACATGCAGAGGCGCTCAAACAAGTTCAGATGCACAGGAGCTGACGCTGGGCTCTCCCTGCTTCTCAGGAGTAGAGGCATTAACAATACCCCTCGCCCTGAGCCTGGCTCCCACACAGGCAAGCAGCCAGAGAAAGGCCGTCCTCGGGGAGGCGGGTTGGGACTGCATGGCTCTGATTAATTTATTATTGGAGTTCACCGATAGAAAGAGAGGGTCACTACATATGTAAATGATGCTGTGTTTAATCCCAGGATCTAAATGCACTTAACCAAGGAAATGAAAGCTCTCTCACATTTGTTTAATTAGCTCATTTGAATAGAAGAGAAGCCAGGGGGAGACAAACAGGCCTGAACTCAGGCGCCTGCCCACAGGAATCATTCCTCACCCCCTTGACACCGAGACCCTGCTGAGCTCTTTCCTCTGTACATGTTTTAAAAATGTTATTAATATTTGCAATTACAAAAATAGTTTATGCTCATTGTAACAAGTCAAACAATACGAAGTTTTTTGTTTTTTTTTGTGAGGAAGATCAGCCCTGAGCTAACAGCCATGCTAATCCTCCTCTTTTTGCTGAGGAAGACTGGCCCTGAGCTAACATCTATTGCCAATCCTCCTCCTTTTTTTTTCCCCTTTTTCTCCCCAAAGCCCCAGTAAATAGTTGTATGTCATAGCTGCACATCCTGCTAGTTGCTGTATGTGGGATGCCGCCTCAGCATGGCCGGAGAAGCGATGTGTCGGTGCGCGCCCGGATCCGAACCCCGGGCCGCCAGTAGCGGAGCACATGCACTTAACTGCTAAGCCACAGGGCCGGCCCCCACAATACAAAGTTTTGAAGTTACTGTCTCCCCACCAATTCCAGTCTGTTGAGGTTATCAGTGTTAACACCCTGGAGTATATAGCCTTCCGGACCTTTCTTTGCCATCAAACATACACAACCATTCCCCACTACATCTCCCCTCCCCCTCCGGAGCTATAACCTTGCTCCTCCTACTTAACATGATATCATGGTATCCTGGGGATTCCTCTAGGTCAACATATACGGATCTAATTCGTTCTTTTATACCTCCATAGTATTCTATAATATTCTCTTCTATAGTATTCCATAAGTACTATAATTTATTCAACATTCCTTTTGATGGACAATTCTGATTCTATTCAGCTTTTCCTACTATAAATAGGGTCAATCTTGTATATATATATTTTTTATTGTGTATATACAATACTGTATATCTTATTATATATGTTATATTTTTATTTTATTTTTTTATTAATATTTTCTTTTTTTGGTGAGCAAGATTGTCCCTGAGCTAACATCCATTGCCAATCTTCCTCTTTTCTCTTGAGGAAGATTGTCCCTGAGCTAACATCTGTGTCAATCTTCCTCTATTTTGTATGTGGGATGCCACCACAGCATGGCTTAATGAGAGTGTGTAGGTCCATGACAGGATCCAAACCCATGAACCCCGGGCCACTGAAGTGGAGCACGTGAACTTAACCCCTGCACCACTGGGCTGCTCCAAGTATATGTTATATATATCATTTATATATATATATATATATATAAATACTGATGTTATTATTTCTATAGGATATATTTTCAAAATCAGAATCAAAGAATGTGTTTATTTTCACTTCTAACAGTAACCTTAAGATTACCTTCCCAAAAGGGTTTAGCAATTCACATTCCCATTAGCAATGGATGAGAGTCCCTGTTTACCCACGTGCTTGACAACTCTGGATGTTATCCGTCTTTAATTTTTGCCAATTTGATGAGTGAGACGGTATTAATTGTTGTTTTCTTTTGCATTCCCTGACTACAAATAGAGTTGAGTGTTTTTTCATATGCTTATTGGCCATTTGTATTCTCTCATCTGTAAAATCCTTGTTCATATCCTTTGTCCATTTTTTTTTTAAGTTTGTCTTTTCCTTATCAGGTTATATATTAAGAATGTTATTTATTGTCTGTCCCAGACATTATCATCAATCTTTTACTTCGTGGGACTTGATCATTGTTGTCCCTTCCCTGTCCATTTGACTTGTGAATGTCAGCTTTCACCATTTTTTCCAAGTTAATAGGCAAAGGTGTGGGACTGGGAAAAGTACGTCGTGACTGTAGAACAAAGAGGAGACCCAAGTGACCAGAGCAGTGAGTTTGTGCTGGGAGGCCAGGAAAACCAAGCTGGGCAGCATTAGCATCTATAATTCTCATACCTGGTAGAGAGGTGAGTAGCTTTTCCAGAATTCAATCAATCTATGTTCTGCTTTGGGTGGCCCTCCTCCTCTTGAAATAGAACCTTTCTCCCATATCCCTTTATCTAGCTCAGTCCTAATCAAGCTTCAAAACTCAGCTCAAACATCACCTCCTCTGAAGAGCCTTCCTTGATCCACCCACAAGCTGACCTAGATGCCCCACCTGTGTATAATTCTATTCTAGCTCTTGTCATGTCATATGATAACCCGCTGGTTTGCTTGTCAGTGCCCCCTCTGAGTGCTCCTTTAGAGCAGGACTCTTTTTGGAACACATGTCCATTCCCAGGGTCTAGCAACTTTGTGAGTGCTCCGTTTGTTCAAAGAATGGCTTGAACAAATTTAGAAAACTTTTCTTTGGCACCACTGTGCCAGGTGCTATGGAGGTGACAGAAGAATTATAACACATTATCCCTGATATCAGAGTGATTAAAATCTAGCTGAGACATAAGAGCACACTGAAATTGAGACAATAGCACATGAGAGCAATTACACTTCAGTAGAATGTTATGTAACTGAGAATATAAGTGCTATAGAAGCCCTGGATGAGGGGGCACAGGGAAGAGTCATGGAGGATGTGGACTTGATCTGGATTTTAATGGGTGGGTGGGATTTGGGTAGGGAGTAAGAAGAAACAAGGGCAGCCAGGTAGGGGCAGCAATGGGCAAAGATATTGGACTGGGAAAGAGCACATGGTGATTATGAAACAACGGGGAGGCTATGTGACCAGAGCAGAGAGTTTGTGCTGGGAGGAGGAGGAAAACCAAGTGGGACAGCATGTAGCTTCCCAGCAAGGAATTTCTGAATTATTATGAATATGCATGCTGCCTCCTCAGATTTTGCTGGCTGATTTTGGCACTCTGCCATGTACTCTAAAGATCTGTTCATGTGTCTTTTTCACTAAATTGTAAGCTCCTCGTCTGGAGTGTGGTTTGCAGAATGATGCCCACCCCACACACAAAACGATGTCCACCTCCTAATCCCCCGAACCGGTGAATATGTTGCATTACATGGCAAAGGGGCACTAAGGTAGCAGATGGAATTAAGTTTGCTCATCAGCTGACCTTAAAACAGGGAGGTTATTCTGCCTTATCCAGGTGGGCCCAATGTAATCACATGGATCCTTGAACGTGGAACAGGGAGGCAGAAGAGGCAAGTCAGAGGGAGCTGTGCCTATGGAGGAAGGTCAGAGTGAGACGGATTCGGCTCACTGTTGCTAGCTTTGAGGATAGAAGGAGGCAATGAGCCAAGGAAGGCGGGCAGGCTCTAGAAACTGGAAAAGACAGGAAACCGATTCTCCCCTAGAACCTCCAGAAGGAACACGGCCCTGCCACCATCTTGATTTCCACCCAGTGAGATCTGTTCTAGACATGACCTCCGGAACTGTAAGATAATAAATATGTATTGTTTAAGCCACTAAGTTGGAGGTAATTTATTGCAGCAGCAATAGGAAACTAACACAGGAGGGACCGTGTCTCATCGGTATATATACACATAACCTGGCTTCGTTTATTGTGGTGCTCAATAAATGCTTATTTAATGCAATTGCATAAAGAATTCCTCATGACCCAACATTCCTCCCAGGAGACACAAAGCAAATTCTGTCAACATCCATGGGCTTAGAGGCATGTGCTCTAAGTCAGTTTGCTCTCAGCCCAGATTTTGATTTTGCTATTATAAATAACACCAGAGCAAACATCTTTCTTCTGTTTTTGAAGCAATTTGCTCACCCTAAGCAGAATTCCTGGGTCAAAGATGATGGACGTTTTTTATGGCTGTTAACCCATTCAGCCAACTTATTTTCCAGAAAGTTGGAGCTAATTTACATGCCCACTTGTAATCGAGCACTACGCTCTGCCACAACCAGGCCCGGCAGGGACCTCATCCCTGCCCCTCCCTGCACATTAAACTTTTTCCTGCTCTGGTATCAATTGTATAAGTTCTGGCCCCTGAGACTCAGTGGGGCCTCCAGAGCCATGAGGATCATTCCTTAGGGATAATGCCTGTCCAGGAGGGAGGAACCTGACTCATCCCTAGTTTATTTTTAGTCAGCAATTATAATGAGAGATTCTTTTTTTTAAGAGTTGCAAGAAATGATCTGCCTGTGTTCAGGAAGCTGGTAATTTTCCAATGTCCCCAAATAGGTAGCCTGAGAATTGTGGCTGACTGACCCAGAGGGAAAAGCCAGTTGATTTAAAGGTCTAGTTATTTTTTCCCCTTTGCCAAATAGTGGTCATTGTGTTTGGGTTTTGGTTTTGGTTTTGTTTTTGATGAGCCTTTTGTTGACCAGGCTAATAAGAGCATCATGGAAGCAAGAACAAGATTAGTCATCTTTCCACCTGCTTCCAGCCCACAGGACAGAGATAGACCTGCAGGCTTCATCCTCCCTTAGGAGTGACTATCTTCCCACTACAGGGAAGGAAAAATCATGGGAATTGAACTTTGCTTGCCTCTGCTTCCTCACTCACAAAAGTCTTACTGGGCTTGGGTGTGGAGGAGGCAACTACATAGGGGTGGGGCTCACAGGTCTCCTGAGGAGTGTGGAATCAGAGGCTCCTGGGGAAGTGGGCAGTACCTACGTCAGCCTCTCTAATGTGGGCAGGCGGTCCAGTGGCTCTTCCTTCCCCATTTCCTCTCTTGGCCCTCTGCTCCTTTCCCCCACCCAGCCCCTGTTACTGATGTTGTCCATGTGAAATAGGGCCGATGAAGCCTAGGCCTTAGGAGGGCAGAGGAATGTCCTTCTGCACCAAAGGCACAGTCTGGAACTCGTAGGCTCAAAGGCACCTTGATTTTGCCTGCACGTGTTTGATCCAAAGAATGGAAAAAGCCCTTGGACTCTGGAGATCTTCACTGTAGTCCTGGCCCTTCCCCAGGTTTCCCTCATGACTTTGGGCCTTCAGTTCCCAGGGCCTCAGGTTCCCTCTCTGTGAAATGGCCAATCCTGCTTCCTGGGGAGCTAGCACGCGGCGTGCCTCAGGAGAAAAGAGCAACAAATATTTATAAATCCATCACTGAAGTGGCAGCTGAAACAGCTGACAGAGCAAAGCATGACCCCTCAGGTCCCGGACCCTCCATGGGTCCCGCTTCCTCTCGCTGCCTCCCACTCACACCCTGACAGAGCAGGGCCGACCTCCAGCCTCCCAGTGGGGCCCCAGGCGGCTTCCCAGCTCGTGAATTTCTTTTGGCACTTTGAGGCTCCCCCAGGAGGATTCATGAGACCGCAGCAGGAAATGAGGAACATATTTTTAAATCAGAAGGGGAAGCAATGTCTTTGTGTCAGCTAAGTGGCCTGGATCCAGGGCTGAGAGACTGTGGCGCATTTCTCCTCACAGACAGCAGGTGCTCTTCTAGATGTGGTTATGGCAACAAAATAAATGATGGATAATTGCTTTTGTGACAACTTGCCAATTAAATTAGACTCAGCAGAATAACATAATGACAATTTGTTATGCTCCGGTGGGCACTAACATACCAATCATAATTAAATGCTATGACTGAAATAGAATACCGCTCGACACAGGAATATATAACCCCAATTCCCTCTCCGTGAAACATTATAGGTTGAGGCTTGATTTTAATTTCTGGAAGATAAAGGCATTAGTGCATATCTGAGTGGGTTTGTGGAGAGGACTATGTGAGGGGAGATGGGCCTGAGTGGGAAGGCCAAGCCTGTGAGGAAGTGTCCTAGGGGCTGAACTCCAAGGTCGTGGGGAAGAGTTCAGGAGCCCCTGGTTGTGAAGACAGTGCTTCATGGGCTGGGGACATGCTTGGTCCTATCAGCCCACAGGGGAGGCAAAGGGGAGGCCTTGCCAATGGCTTCTGCAGTAACAAGGCCTGTGCTGCATCAACTCCAAGGCCACCACACCAGAATGTTCCAGGGGCACATCCTTGAATGAGAAGCCCAAGCTCACACTTCGTGATAAGGGGGCATTGAAGGCCTTCTTCGTGCCAGGCATGTACTGGGTACTCTTCATCCATAAGGCATTTTCTCATCTCTTAGCTAAAGTGAGGAACCAGCCTCAGAGAAGAGGGACATACTGAAGATCACAGTTAGTCAATTCAAACCCAGGTTGTCTGCCTTCAAAATCCCTTCCTCTGTTTCCACCATGCTCTTCTCTCCACACACTTGCGGGCTGCAGAGGCAGTTATGTCAAGAAACACAAACGAGGAATGCCGGGGAGAAGGTCTAGTAAAACGGCCCAGTGAGGGGGAAATGTCTGCCCAGTCACATCCACCCTGCCTTACACAACCCCACCCTCCCTGGTCACAGCTGATTGGTCAGGAGTGAACAGCTGACCCAACGTGGGCCAATCCAGTTCTCCCTCTGGGAACTTTGCAATTGAGCTACTGCAATTCTATTAAATGATCATAAATGTCCGCACCTGTCTCAGTCCGTTTGCGCTGCTACAACAGAATACCATAGACTGGAAATGACATAGACATAAACAGAGATTTATTTCTCACAGTTCTGGAGTCTGGGAAGTCCAAGATCCAGGTGCCGGTAGATCTGGTGTCTGGTGAGTCCAGCTTCCTGGTTCATGACTGCTGTCTTCAGTCTTCTGCCTCACATGGCAGAAGAGGTGAGGGGGCTCTCTAGGGTCTCATAGGAGCACTAATCCCATTCACGAGGGATCAACCCTCATGACCTCATCGCCTCCCAAAGGCCCCACCTCCAAATACCGTCACATTGAGGATTAGGATTTCAACAAATGGATTTTGAGGAGACACAAACCTTCAGTCCATAGCAACATCAATTTTATAAGAGCTTCTCTATGTTCTAATGTACTTACAGTACAAGCAGCCACAAAGGCCACAACTCAACTATTAAAACGCTGACCTAAACTGGATATTCTGATAAGTATTAATTATGTATTAAAGTTTTGATATCTTTTTGATGTATTAATCCCAAACCATTCCATAAAAGATTGGAGGTAGCTTTTTAAAAAATCAAGTAACAATTATTTTGTTTGCTTTTGTAAAGTTTCGAATGGGGTTCTGTAGAGATAACAGGGATGATTGAGGTTTCTCTCTTAAAAATCTTTACTGAGTTTTTTTTTAATGTAATAATGCAAATTCTAATCATCTAATACTGAAATGTTTAAAATAAAAATCCACCCTTGTGAATTCCAATCCCCATGATGACCTCTGACATCAACTTCCTGTGTATTCTTTGAGCCTTTCTTTCCTTCCTGCACCATCCTTTGAATGTGAATGTGGACTTGATGTATTTATGGATACGATGACAGGACATTTGGGATTTGCTTCAAATAATCCACAGGTGGGGCGAGCAAGTGAATGGGATGGAAAAAGAATAGCCAAGAGTTGAAAATTGTTGCAAAAAGGTGATAGGACTATAGGTCTTGACGCTATACTCTGCCTTTTATGTGCTTGAAAATTTCTACAATAATACCTTAAATTTTTAAATACTGTCTTATTTGTTTTAACTGTTTAAAGAAATGGACTCACACTTTATGTAATATTCTTTAATTTGCTTTCTTAACTAACAGTTTATTGTGGACATTGTTCCAAGTCTGTACAACACAGACCAGCCCTATTCCTTCTGATAGTTTTCCATCGTACAGATACTCTACAATTGACCCAACTCTCTGACCCTGACAGATCATTTGCAGTGCTTTTCCATAACAAATAATGCTAAGTAAACATACTTGGGCCTACATCTCTTCTCTCTTGAAGGAGGGTTTCTGTATGATAAATTCCTTAAAGTATAATTTCTGATCAAAGGGCAAATGTATTTTAAATTTGACTGATCTTGCCAAATTCTTCTTCAAAAATGTTATAGCAAGTTAGGATTTCATCAGCTATATATGCCTTTTAATCTGTATCCTTCCAAATCCTTCCCAAGCAGCAATCTGGTTAACTTTTGCCACCTTTAACAGAGAAAATATATCTCATTTTGTTTTATGTTGTTTAATTGTTGCTGAGGTTGCACATCTTTTCATGCTTCATATGCTGCATGTATTTCCTCTTCAGTGAATTGCCAGTTCATCGCCCTTGCTCATTTGTCCACGGTATTTCTATTTCTTATTGATTTTTA
This sequence comes from Ceratotherium simum simum, assembly GCF_057802395.1. Lineage (NCBI taxonomy): Eukaryota > Metazoa > Chordata > Mammalia > Perissodactyla > Rhinocerotidae > Ceratotherium > Ceratotherium simum. The sequence goes on along the minus strand of NC_141915.1, from coordinate 29,869,079 downwards.
GCAGCTCTTTATAGATGTTAACCTTTGTCTAGTATATATGCTTAAAATGTTGTTTTCCATTCTTTAACTTTTATTTGTGGTATTTTTCACCATATAGAAGTTGATGTCATTGTTTTGTTTTCTTTTCTTTTCTTTTTTGTTTTTTTTGTGAGGAAGATCAGCCCTGAGCTAACATCCATGCCAATCCTCCTCTTTTTGCTAAGGAAGACTGGCCCTGAGCTAACATCCGTGCCCATCTTCCTCTACTTTATGTGGGATGCCACCACAGTATGGCCTGACAAGCGGTGCATGGGTGCACACCCAGGGTCCCAACCTGGGCCACCAGCAGAGGAGCACGCACACTTAACCACTATGCCACCGGGCCGGCCCCAATGTCATTGTTTTTTTGTTTTATGTAGTTGGACTGTCACTCTTTCCCTGCTGTCTTCCGTGTTTCATGTCATGCTCAAAAAAGCCCTACATTTTCTTCTAGTACTTTCATAGTTTTAATTTTTATTTTTAGATCTTTAATCTATTTGGGATTTACTTTGGGTATGGTACCAGATAGTGAACTAAATTTAAATTTTCCTTGAAATTGACAACCTATTCCCAACACTATTTATTTAATAATCCACCCTTTACTCATTGATGTGAAGTGCTATCTTTCTCATATATTTAATACTCATACATACACAGATTTTTTTCCAAGATTTTCTGTTGTACTCCTCTGGTCTAATTGTCTATTCCTTTACCTGTATCATGCTGTTTTAATTATTGTTGCTTTATAAAACATTTAATAGCTAGTAGATAATATCACCTTCTGATATTTCAAAATTTTATTGATCATTCTCATGCATTTATCCTTCCAGGTGAACTTTATTATCAAGCTGTTAAGTTAAAAATCAAAACTTAAAGCAATGAGATCTGATTAGAATTGCTTTAACTATATGAAGTTGAGAAGGATGGTCCAAGACTGTTTGGGTAAGGAAAATATGAAAACTATCCATGGATGCCTGCACACGCCCAGGATGCCATGGCCAGAATCCAGTAGTCCCGGAATGGTCCTGCCCCACGGCCATGTCCCCCTTCACTCAGCCTTCTCTGTATTCAACTCCGGCTTTTTCTTCCTATTGGGCTCCAACTCTGATTGTTACTTATGTGTTTTTCTGGCCTTCCAAACACCTCCTGTTCTCCTGCCATGGCACACTTGGTCTTCTCTCCTTTGACTATTCTGTAATCTGCTCCCTCAGGCAGACAAGCCTGGCACTTCCAGACTGGTCCCACCCACTGAAGCACGCCAGCAGGGTCAGGATTGGACAATAGCTTCAATGCCATAATAACGGAAGGAAACAGGGATCTTCTAGCTTGAACTCCCTCCTTTGACTTCATTTCCATAATACAGAGAACATGGGGAAATGACTATGGGCTTAGACATAGAATAACTGGCTAGTTAGGAAAGTCATTTGAATTTTTGTTAGCCGTAGTAACAGCTAACACCTTTCCCTAGGGTCCACACCTCTCTGTCCCCTGCAGAGAAGTGGAAAAGAAAGATTCTAGGACTATATTGTCCAAGATTCCACCAGTTCCGGAAAGAGGCTGACTTCATGGTGACTGGGAAGTTTATCCTGGTCAACCTGAAACTGGCCAATGAGTAGCTGATGGGGCATGCAAAGGCCCAGCTTCCTTACCTTGGAACAACTCTGAAGGGCCACCCCACTTGCACAGCTCCTGGTATAATTAGCTGAAGTCTCCATGGCAACTACATTGGGGGACATCTTCTCCCTCTGCCCAGTCTTGCCTTTCTTGCCCCCTTACAGGTGTATCTCCTGAGAACGCTCCTAACTAAAGTTTTGCATGCAACTCTTCATCCCAGAGTTTGCTTCCAGGGGACTCCACCTAAGACATCCCCCAAGCTCCGGCCGAGATGTTGGGAAACTCAAATGATGCTGCCTCTGGTCTTTGACACAAGGAAACCCAACAATTGCACAGCGACTTACTGATCAATAGTTAAGCCTTAGATTGATCTTCATGTTGGTTGTCTACACCTGTCCCCTCTCACCAGGGTTTAAGGAAATACTCAAAGAAAGGAGAATGCAGCCTAAACCACACTTCATTGGTGACTTCCACTCATGTGCCCTTCTTCCTCACTTGAAATCATATGACTCAGGAAAATTTTAAATGATAGTAGTAAAGCCTTCAGCAAGATGAGGACAAATCCAGGGACCTCTGCTAGGGAACACAACCAAGCTTGTCCTTCTGAAGGGAAGGGAAGGGAGATTAGCGTTTACGATGTCCTGTATAACACAGGACAGGAATATTTTTAGTAAATGACAGAGAAAAATGTAGAAAACAGGCTGATTGATTGACAGACAACCCAATTTTTAATCTGGACATCTTTAATAAATTCTGCGACGTAGGATTGTCAATCTCATCTCACCTGGATTTCTACCCTTCACAAGGAGATGGCCTTGATTTTAGAGGCCAGAATAAGTGGCTTCTTTATCAAAAGGTTCACTGTAAATGGCCAAGCCTGAGCAGCCCTGAGCTGGTCCCGAGAGGCCAAGTTTCATCCACTTTTCGTGGTAAGCAAGTCTTCTGACTAGTCACACAGAGGGAATCAATCTCTTTACATAAAGCCTTCCTGGATTTAAATGCAAGCAAAATGCAAACGCCAACTTCACCTAGGTGGGATAACGCTGTTCCAAGAAGTCACAATGGCAAGTTTCATGTGTAGCCAGAATGTAAAGCTCTTTCCATCCAGGATCGCTTTTGACTCTTACAACCCCTCAAAGCAGATGCGGTGCTAATATTATCCCCACTGTGCAGATGAGCAAATTGAGGTTCTGAGAAGTTAAGTAATTTGCCCAAGATTACAGAATATAAGTGTTAGGGCCAGAACCCCAACCCAGTGTGTCTGAGGGAGAGCCCGTGTGTTTAACTATGATGTTCTACTCGGATATCCTGAGGATTTTTAGCAACGTCGTCTACACATCATAGCATCATAGCCACTTACATTTCAGATTTTAACACTATGTGTCAAATTTAATATTATATTTTCTGTGACGATTTAAAAATGTACGGTTGTATACCCCCTTTTTTTGCTGGATAGAGGTGTGGTACATTATCTGTTGTATATTTTCAAGATTTTTCAGTCAATTTGTCTAAAGATATTTCTTACTTCCTTATTAATAATAAAATGCAAATTATGATTTTTTAAAGTTACAAATAAAAGCCAAAAGGAAGTTCTATGTTTGACATTCTTTGTAGAAAAGGAACATATTGAGGACAGGACAATATCTTTTCTAGTTTGCCTAACACCAAGCCAAGTGAGATCTCCATGCTGAATTCTGCCCAGAATTTCTTTCTTCTCTGTGTGGAGTGAGAGGGGAGAACAGTAGATAGATAGCTGCATATTTGTCCTATAACAACTTCTTTTTTATTGTCTCCTGTTCTCTGAAGATATCTTCAAGTTTATCTTTTATATATTTAAACATAATAAGGAAGAAAAGTCATTTATTGTCTGTAGTCTGATGGCTTCCATATCGAAAGTCTTTATAGATCTGCTTGTATTGCCTGTTTTTGCTGGTTCTCATTCATGGAGTCAGGTTTCCTTCTGTGCTTGGTTATCATGGACCGTAGTTCAGTATTCTAAAAATTATTTCTAGGGATGATATGAGGCCTAATGTAAAAGCACCTATGCCCAGAGATCTGATTCTCTAATGTGTTGGAGCCATACCAATCTAGGCCCTCCTTAAACCAAATCCAAGGCCTGAGATTTCCTGGACCTCAACAATCTGGGTAATTGGAACCTGGGCTGTAATTCTGCATGAAGGCTGCTCTACTTCCAGGTCACCCTCACCCGAGGGTGTAGCCCTGGGGGTCCCAGCTTACTGTGGAGAGGGCCTCCTCTCCCTGGGCTGCCTCCTGTCTTCCATCCTACCCTCTCTGCTCAGTGGGCCACACGGCCACCACGATCAGTAACTCTCAGGGAAAAAGCAGCCTCCATGCTCACTCACCTTTCTGGTTCCTAGTCTTCCCTCTCTGTTGACCTAGTCGTTTCTTACTGTCTTGCCAGCAATTTCATACTATTCAAGAAGATTTCAAAAAATATTTTATGCAGCTTTTATAGTTGTCTCCAGCGGGAAAGTTGGTCCAAATAGTTTAGCCTGCCTTTGCTAGGAGTCTCATCCTCAAAGCTTCTCAAGAAATAACCAACTCAGACCAAATTTGGGACCCCACTAATACCTGAAGTTTGATTTATGTGTCTTAAAACAAAATAATCAATTTTTCAACACACACATCTTTAATTGTGCTCATTGAGGTCTGCAGTTCACAGAAGCACTGGTGTAGGGTCCTCAAAGGAAGGGTGGATCTGGAGGTGGGAAGGGGAGATTGTAAGAGTCACCTGCAGTATCAGGCCCACTGGCTCTGCCCCTGAGCAGCTATGCAACCTTGGCCAATAATGCCAGCTCTTGGCTGGTTTTCTCATCTGGAAAATGAGAAGAAGAAGAAGAATGCCTGTTGCACAATGTTGTCATATGGATTAAATGTGATTAAATAATACATGCAAAGCCTTTAGCACAATGTTGAGTGTCTGATAAACACGATTATTATTATTATCCCTAAGAAGCTGCTGTCCTCAGACGCATGCACGCACCCACTCACCAGACTGCCCCACTTCCCCACACGGGCACACAGCTCTAGTCGAGAACCACCGCCTTAGTTAGTGATGATTTGAATAAATCTCTCAATTCCAGTGGTCTGTTTGCTAAGGCCATCATTCTGAAGGCCTTAAAGGCAGGCCTCCTGGATTTTATCTCCCTTAACTCATTCTGTGACCTACAAATTGAAAGGACAATAATTCAAGATGTGGAAAGAGAAGGAGATCCCCCCTGATATAAGATACCCCTGCAGCCACGTGGCACGTTGTGCTGTTGTGATAAAGCAGAAGGCTGTTTGAAAATAATCAAGAATTCTCTCCGGAAGCCCAATTATATTTTTACATCAAGAATCAAAATGCTGGTGCTGCCGACTTCAGCCTATCATTCACAAACCTTTTATCCTGTAATTAAGCCAGATCTGCTGCTGGGCTAATTCTTCCCTGAATGACACCACCCTTTGAGCCAGCCCGTGTGCCGGCAGAAGACTTCACTCTGATGATCTATTACACCAATACTTCACCGCAGTGAGCTGCCTTCTTAATGATTTATCCATAACACATCATCAGAGTGAGGCACACTCGTAATATATTGCTCAATAAGTCTGCGGTGGCCAAGGGGGAAAGCCACGAACAGCAGCCGAGTCCGTGCCCTTACATGGTTGGTGTCAGCGCACGGGGTCCACGCTGGGCTCTCCCGTCCTCAACAAATGTTTACACAGGTGGGAGGGCTCTCATGCCAATAGGCTTTTAAAACATGAAGAACCATGACCTAAAGAAAGCCCTATAAATCCAGAGCAGAAAAGCCCCTCAGTGGGTAGCAGGGTCTACCCTTCTAAGCCTGTCAAATAGGTAGGAAACATTTTCTTTAAGCGCTTACTTAGTAGAAGGCCAGGGCCACTGCATTGCACAACTCCAAGGGGCGCCATTCACATGTAGTCTGTGCAAACGGTGCCCCCTAGAGTTGTGCAATGACAGCCTGAGTCACCTGTCATGGCAGCCCTTTAGGAGGCCCTGGTTAAGAACACAGACTCTGGCATCAGGCTGCCTCGTTGGAATCAAGGATCTGGGAATAACGGTCCTATTTCACGGGGCTGCTGTGAGACTGAATAAGATAATGTATGGAGAGCACCTGTCATATAGCAAGCACTCCGCAAAAGTTGGCAGTGACTGATAGCAACCTTAGCAAATCCTGAGAGCCAGGAAACCTGTAGGGCCAGGGCTGGGGTAGCAGGCAGCCCCTGTGTACTGTGCTCTTCATTCTGTGGGGCCCTTCTAATTTTTATGTATTTACATCCTGCTTTGTTAAAAAATAAAGAGGGAGGATAGTGGATAAAAGAATGTCTACAGAATTATATACTAGGATAAAAATAAAGAGATGGGGACATTTGGGCAAAAGGAAAGAAAGATTAAACAAAGTTTAAGCAAAAAAGTAGTGCACAAAACAACACCAAGAATGAGTCAGGGCTGGAGAGATGGGCACACTCACCACTCAGGCGGGAGTGTGGATCTGCACACCCATTCTAGAAGGCAACTTGGCATCGCCCAGAAAGCTGAAGATGGGCACGCCCTACGGCCCAGCCATCCCACTCCTAGGTGCATGCCCTGGCTCAGAGGAACTCTTTCTTACACACGTGCACAGAGAAACACTTATAATAATGTTCCCTGCAACATCCTGGAGACAGTAAAAAACTGGAAACAACTTAAATGTCCATCAACAGGAAAATAAATGTATAACAGTGATAGTGAGCTCATAAATAGTACACACTGTGTACCACCCATACTTTAAATGTTTCACATCTACAGTCAGGCACCCCATAATGATGTTTTGGTCAATGAGGGACCAAATACACAACGGTGGTCCCATAAAATTAGTACCATATAGCCTATGTGTGTAGTAGGCTATACCATCCAAATTCGTGTAAATACACTCTATGATATTCACACAATGACAAAATCACCTAACGATGCATTTCTTAGAACATATCCCCGTCATTAAGCAATGCATGACTGTATTACATTGTTTAATCTTCACATCAACTCTATGAGGTAGGTGCTATCATTGGCCCTATTTTATAGCTGAGGAAACTGAGGCACGAAGAGGTTAATTTGCCCAAGGTCACAGAACTAGTAAGTGGCAGAGCTAGGATTTGAACCCTGCCATTCTGGCCCCAGAGCCATGGTCTTAAACACCACATAATCATTTGTCTATTCTGATAGTAGAATACCATACAGCAGTGAAAAATGAATTAACTAGAGCTACATGTGTCAACATAGATAAGTTCCAAAACAAAATTCTTGGGTAAAAGAACAAATTCATACACATAGTATGACGCCACTTACATAATGTTTTGAAACATGCAAAACAATACTATATGTTTGTTATAGATGCGTACATTTGTAGAAAAAATATTATTTTTTAAATGGGAAGGATAAACACCCAGTCCGGGAAGATATTTACCACAGGGGTAGAGAGGAGGGAGGATGCGGTCAGGACTGGGTCACAGAGGCTTCATTTGTATTTGCTATGTTTTACATCTGAAGTTGGATGGTGAGTACGTGGATGCTTGTTATATATTCTCTGTAATTTTTGTATGCCTGAAATATCTCATAATAATCAAAGCGAATGCCATCATAAGCTCCTATATCAGAGCTGCATCTGACTGTAAATTTAACTCTGAATTTCCTCACAGCCAAAGCTAAGAGCGAAACTAAGATACCAAATTTGCCAAGACCACAAAAGTAAGCTATCCCAGTTGTTCAGAAGAAGCACAGGTTTTCTTTGAATCAAGGTGTGAAAGAAACTTCTCCCATAGGTCGTCATGGTGGAAAAGATGGTTAATAACATTCCCACAGAAAAAAAAAGGGAGCATCAGACAACCATTTCGTAGAGTCCCCCAAGATGTGCTAATGGTTTACTATCAAAGCAGGACTCAGAAGAAGCTGCTCTAGGAGGGACCCGACTCTTCTGCCAGCATCTGGGACATTTCCAGAGAAACAGGCCTGTGTGGAGCAAGAGGGAAGCAGGTAGACCCTGAGGGCTGGTGCCTGGAGGGGCCTGAGATAGCCTTCACTTGGGGCAGGACTGTCCCTCAAACTCCTGCTCCTGGCTCTGGGACACAGCTGTGAACACACCGTCAAGGCACCCCGCAGGCTTCGAAGATGGAGCAGCTGTGGCCCTGGGACCAGAAGGCATCCACCCTTTGTCTGGGGCTGCTCAGAACCAGTCTGACTTCTCGGACCCTGGGCCCATCCAGCTGTCTGTTTAAACCTTTAGTTCTTATCCTCATCTGACAGAGTCAAGAGGTGGTTGATGCAACAAGAAATAGAGGCATAAGTTATGTAATACTCCAAAGGTAGAGGAACCGTATTAGTGTCCTAGGGCTGCCATAACCAATTGCCACAAACTGAGTGGCTTAAGACAACAGTAATTTATTCTCTCACAGTTCTGGAGGCCAGAAGTCTGAAACCAAGGTGTCAGCAGGGTTGGTTCCTTCTGAAGGCTCTGAGGGAGAATGTGTCCCCTGCCTCTCTCTTAGCTTCTGGTGGTTACTGGCAGCCCTGGTGGTCCTTGGCCTGTAGACGCGTCACTTCAATCTCTGCCTCGTCTTCACATGGCTGTTCTCTCTGTGTGTGTCTGTTTCCAAATCCCTCTCTTCTTATAAGGACACCAGTCACTGGATTAGGGCCACTCTACTCTAGCATGACCTCATCTTAACTTGACTACGTCTGCAGAGACCCTATTTCCAAACAAGGCCACATTCACAGGCACCAGCAATTAAGACTTCAACATATCTTTTAGGGGGACACAACTCAACCCAAAACAGAACCATAATAAGTGTTACTACACAGAGGAAGTAAAGTGGAAATATGGAAGGAAGGGAGGATCTGTGTTAGCTTCACCCTCATCTATCAGCAGAAACCCCAGAGACAATGACTGTGCTTAGTAAAGCGAGAAGTGATGGTTGATTATTGCGTGACGGTAATCCCCAAAACAAGAAAACCAGAAATGGTTAACAGTGGTTGGCCCCAGGGACAGGCCTGGGGTAGGGGGTGGTGGAGACCCTGTTCAGGTGACTGAGGGGAGGTATGGACAGGGGATTAGGTGATATTAAGGAATTACTGGTAATTACCATTTTGTTAGGCTTAATGGTATTGTGTTGATGTAGAAAAGGTCTCATTTTTCGGAGAAGCAGGCTAAAGCCTCGGGTGAGAGAGGTCATGTCTGGACTTGCTTTAAAATACTTCAGAAAAAATATAGATGAGCAAAAAAAATGGCAAAATATTAATGATGGTCAAGTCTACAAGATGAACATATGGAGGATCATTATATTATTCTCTCTACCTTTAGGAGTGTTTCCATAATCCAAATTTAAAAAGTGAAAAGATTTTAAATAAGTATTTAATAAGTCTTAGAACATGCTTGCTATCCCCGTCTTTGCAGTGCTTGTTGGACCTGTAGACCCCAGGAATAGGTCTTCAAAGGTCTTGTAGTTCAACTCCCTTATTTTACGAATGGCTAAAAAGGCTTAATGACTTTCCAAAGTCACACAGCCTGTTAGAGGGTGAGCTGGGGCCGGGCCGGGGTCTCCAGGAGCCTCATCTGATGTGCCATCTACTGTCCCATGCCATCTTCTGCCTCATTTTTAGGCTAAAGGAACTATTTTTAAATGTCAGTAAGTGATGGCAGTACACTCAGTTTTTTTTTTAAGGCAGACATTGCCTATGGGTCATTGAGTTCTCATATATAAGAAATCTTGAGGGCCGGCCCCATGGCTTGGTGGTTAAGTGAGCGCGCTCCACTGCTGGCGACCCGGGTTCGGATCCCGGGCTCGCACCGACGTGCTGCTTCTCCAGCCATGCTGAGGCCGCGTCCCACATACAGCAACTAGAAGGATGTGCAGCTATGACACACAACTATCTACTGGTGCTTTGGGGGGAAAAAATAAATAAATAAAAATCTTAAAAAAAAAAATGGTTGTTTTAGAAATCTTGATTATACCCTGAAAGTTTTATCCTCTTCAACGTGTCAGCAAAGTACATTCAAGTCCTTTAGATCTTAAAGTAGCCCCTTTGGGCTTTGACGATGCATATGTCAGTTGAGCGATAAGCATCTGTCATCTATCCTGCATTAATATTAATTATAAGTGGCCAGTGCTCAGGGGCCGTAAGTCCTGCGGAAGAGATTTCCCTAAATTTGACCTTCTTGACTTTACAGGTATTCGCAGTGGTTCTTGTAAGAAGCCAGTCTAGGCTCTTCAATAATCAAAAGAGAAAGAATAAACAGTTCCAACCGTGAGAATATGCTGTGTTGGAGGTTAGGTTGCCCAATAGGCTAGAAGAGGCATGGCCGGAATGCTGCAGGTGTAGGAATATTCTGGTGCCCCTTATCTGCCAGGAACTCGAGTTACCAGACCCCTCCTCCTCATCTGGCCTGTCTCCCATGGCCCCTTTCTCTTCTCTCACAACCCAAAGTGGGAAAGTTAAGAATGGGTCAGGGTTGCCAAAGACAAGCTTTGCCTTCTTAGGATTTAAATTGGAATTTTTCTGGGATGAAGCCGGCTGCCTCTTGTTCTGACCTCAGGGGCCCCGTGAGTGTGGCTGGACAGGGAAACGAGGAGACGGGGCTCAGGCACACTCACTGGAGTGAGCCAGACACGGGGGCATGGAGCTGTCCCTTCCCCAGTCTGAAAAGGGAGACGCTGCCCACATTATACGAGTTAGGCTGTGGCTCTGGCAGTCGTGGTAACACAAGCCCGTTGTCCCCGACATTATACCCTTAGGGGGCTGGTAGCCTGGAGGAGCCAAAGTGACACACGTGCCAGGGCAGGGGGCTGGTTCCCGGCGGGAGGCCAGGCCTGAGGACGGGGATGAGCTCCAGGAGAGATGAGAGGCCGTGACCTGAGCTGCAGAGATGGAGCAGGGCCATTTTACCTCACTTGGCAGGAGCCAAGGGAAGCTAGTGATAAAGCTCGGGATCCTCCTATCTCCGTGTTTAATATTCAAGAGATAATCTTGAACATGCTTAGGGTTTAAACTGAGCAGCCCAGGAGGGGGTTTGAGGAACAGTCTGGCATTTCCTGCAGAATTCTTGAGCAGGCAGAGACTAGACCAGTCACCCTGGCTTGCTGCTACGCCTTCTGAGTCGACAGTGCCCCGGCTCTGCTCCGCTTCTCGGGGAAGCCAGGCACTGGCAGCTCCACGGCCATTTCCTTCTTCCCTATATCTTTATTTTGTGTAACTAGAGAAGGCTTGAGAGTTTACAAAGTTCTGCCACAGCCGGCATCTCGTTTGGACTCTGCACCCCAAAACGCACTTGGTGCAGATATTATTATCCCCATGTTATAGAGGGCAAATCTATTCATTTGTTCATTCATTCACTCAACAAATACACTTTCAAGGATCTATTAGGCTCCACACTCTGTGCTAGAGCTGGATGTGGCTCAGAAGGGTTAAATGACTTGCCAAAGCCATGGCCACACAAGGAGTAGCAGCACCAGGATTTGAACCCAGTTCTTTTGACTGAGCCCTAGAGAGGAGAGGCCAGAGCTCTGCCTCTGTAACATACCCGGGTAGCTCCTTGTGCTCCTCTGGCCTGGCATCCCAGGTGACCAGAGGCAGAGGGGGCCCACGGCCACCTGCAGACCAACCAGGGTCAAATGGAGTGAGAGAGGCGTGGGACAGTGGGAGGGACATGAATAGATCTTTCTGGCCTCCAGACCTCACTCCCACGCCGCCCACCATTTTAGCGCAGGCATCATCCCCGCCCTTCACCGGGAGGAGGACCAGAGGGAGTTCCAGACACTCCTGCCCCAATTGCTGAGCTGCCGGGCCCCAGGATAAATGTCTCTGAGGTTGGACCCTTTTTCTTCTGTTGGGCCTCTAGGGAGTGACCCTCTGGCTCTGGAGTGACAATCTGGGACGTAGCGGGGCAGAAGGAAAGGAGAAAAGTTTATCATGTGGAGGACAAGGGAGCAACAATGAGGAAGGAAAGAAGAGACAGAAGGAATGCCATTAAGGCTTTGGTTTCTACGCACACACAATCTGCCTTAGACATAACTAAATAAAAGCAAGTTTTTCCGTGAAACTTACCAGCACTGGTAAATTCCACCAGTGGACTAGTTCCCAGGATGTTCTTTGATTTCCTTGTCTTTTTTTTTAATTGATTGATTGATTGATTTGGTGCAAGAAGGTTGGAAGAAGATAAAGGAGATAGTAACTATTGGGGGGAGGGGTTGAGAAAAGATAGGTGGTTAAACAAGCGTCTGGTGTAAAGGTACACAATCCCATGTTTTTGTTTCTTCGTTTTAATCTCATGCACACTCGGAATCAACAGTTGCCGGGGAGCCTTCTAAGCAGTGAGAGCAAAGTCGGACTCTGTGCCAAGAACTTGTTCATGCTCTCCTTTAATCCATATAACAACTCGATGAGGTCCATCCATTATTCCTGTTTTACAGATAAGGAAATTGAGGCTCAGGTTATTCGCTAACTCCCTTAATGTCACGAGACAAAGCAATCAATCCGGGTTTCACACCTGGGTCTGTCTCTCCAAGGCCTGGGTTTTTTCCACTGCTCCGCACTGCCTCCCTGCCTGCACGTCCTCTCCTCTGTCCTCCACAGCGAATTCGCGGATGTGTCATTGACTGGAGAAGGTTAGGAAACACTGCTCTTGGCAGAGTCTCCAGGGGCCCCGGAGGTAGCTCCTTCCTCTCCTGCTCCTATTACGGTGCAAGCACTGCTGGTTCCCCCGCAGGCCTTTGTCATTTGTCCTGTGGCCTGCTGGCTCCCATCTCTACCCTATCCCAGGCACCCCAGGACCTCAGCTTACTAAATCTCAGCCAGAACATTATTTTACAAGGACACTCGCCAACCTTGAAAGGCAAGGTACCCTGAGGCAAGGAAATACAATCACCGTAGTTGAACAGCATGAGAGTGCAGCGCCATCTAGTGGTGCTGGGGCCAACGGTGCCCGGCAGTGACATTTTCCAACAATCAATATCTCATTATTAACCATAATCACAACCTGATGTTTACTTTTGAAGAAATGTTCAGTAGCGAGGGATATACATGCACCTTTCTGCCTGTTTCAGAGGCCTGCGATCCTAAATGCCACAATGACTATTAAACAGTATCCTGCCCATGAGCAAACAGGCGGGAGGAGAGATTGATCACGTATCTTTTTCATCTAAGCTGCTCACCAAAAACAAAGCATCCGTTGAAGCCACTGACCTTTCAGTAACTGCTGGAAGGAAAATGCTTGATAAATAATAAATAGACCACTCCTGGATGTTGCTTAGAACCATCCTTTAATTAAAAGAACTGAGCAAGTAGAAGGTCAGGTGACTGACATTTAAGTTCCAGTCCAGGAAAAGCATCAATCAAGGGTAAAATTGTACCCAAGATGTAATTTCATTGTCAGCTCACATTCAACAAAAGTCCCCTCTCTGTAATCTGCACGGATGGGGGGCGGTGGTGGTGACACTTGGTGGGGGATGTAGTACTTCACTTCCTGCCTCCTTTGCCTTCCCTTGGCAACCTTCTCATTTCCGTGCTGCAGCAATAACCACTTGTCTGGTTCTCCCCAGAAACTGCTCCAGCGCTGGGCTCATCCAATCAGAGACCCTCTTGCCACACTGAGCACTACCCTAGGAGTGACAGGAAAGCCATTTCCTGTCTTTTCCACAGGGGGGCAGATGCCCTTCCTCCACCAACCAAGGTGACCTAACCAAGTTGCTCACCAAACCTGCTCAAGTGTCCGTCTCACCGAGCCGGTTAAAGGCTCAGAACACAGGACTAACCTAGCCCGCAGTCCTCTACCTTTTGGCTGCTCTGGAAGGGAGCTCAGGAAGGTACAGACCAGGAACAAAGTGATAACCTTGCCCCCCGTTACACGACTCACCTTTCCTTGTGCCTAGCTCCACTGTCCTCTAGCTGAGGCAGTGCCAGCTCGCTTTCACTATCAGAGCCACATCCCGGCATATGCCCTAGCTCCCACGTGGTCAGGAAAACTGCCCGCCCAGTTCTGAGTCGGGCTTGGTCATAGCTGAGACCCTAGAAGGGCGGACGGGGCCCCACGACTCCAGCGTGCCTTGTCTGGATTCTCAAGCAGAGGCAGGCACCAGGGCTAGCCTTACAGAAAATCTTATCATCCCACTTGAGTGACTTTGTTTAAAAAAAGAATCTGTTGGGGCCAGCCCTGTGGATTAGTGGTTAAGTGCACACGCTCCGCTGCTGGCGGCCCGGGTTCGGATCCCGGGCGCGCACCGACACACCACTTCTCTGGCCATGCTGAGGCCGTGTCCCACATACAGCATCTAGAAGGATGTGCAGCTATGACATACAACTATCTACTGGGGCTTTGGGGGAAAAATAAATAAAATTAAAAAAAAAGAATCCGTTGAACGTTTTTAAGTGGCAAGCCATCATTTACACAGACAGAAGGGTATTAACAAAATCAGGAACCTTCTGGAGGCACCGATTTTTCTGTAATACCACTTTCATTATCAGAGAACACGATGCTAAATATCACACACAGTTACAAAAAGAATTGGGCTTGCCTTTTAAGGACACACAATCAAGCATCGGGTCTACCCAACAGAAACAAATAAATAAAAGCTGGTGAATCCAGGACCACGTGAACAAGCCTCGCTCCTCAGATGATGGACGATGTGGGACCTATTTCCTTTGCCGATTTCTCTTTCCTCCTGTCCCTTAACTGAGAGCATTCACCTGGCTCAGCCCCCGACGTCCTGTCTCTCTACACTTCCCCTTGGAGAGCTCATTCTTTCTCTTGCCTCCAATCTTTACCCTGTGTTGAATTTCCTCCCTGTCTCCCAGACACCTAACCCATATCTCTGTCCGCTACTTGGACGCTGCACCATCACCTCCAACTCAGTATGCGGAGAACTGAAGCGCCTCCTCTGAGAGCACCAGTGCCTCTTCCCCACCTTGCTGTCTGTCAGTGATGCTGCTCTTCTCTGGTCACTTGGGTTTGCAACCTTGGAATCACTGCAGAGAGACCATGTTTCTCTCCCTCCCTGCCCACTCCCCCAACCCTACTCCTTATATCACATCTAGGCGAAACTTCCTTCCACCTGACATTGCTTTCTCTCACTACGTTGCTTCCCTGCTGGAACTTTCTTATATCCAACTGAACTCCTCTGTGCAGCTATTGAGGCCACCGTGATCCGATCTGTTCAATCCAGTTTCCCACCACTCCTCGAGAGTCATAAAAGCACCCTGTCACACATCTTTCAAGTGAGCTTTGCATTCATTATGTCAAATCTCACAATACTAACCCAAAGCCAAGGAGGCAAACATTATTCCTATTTTGTAGTCTGAGAGACCGTGACAGGCAAGGTCACACTAGTAAAAACTGCAGTAACTAGAACTAGAAGCCAGATCCTCAGACTTGTCTTGTGGAAACTTCACTGTAACCTGGACACAAGCCTTCCCCAGCTTCGGCTCGGCAAACCCACGTGGAGGGTCTACTTAAGGATCTGTTGAAAGCCTCAGTAGATACAAATAAGAATTTCTGCCCTTGTTTACACTCTAGCCAGGGAGAGGATCGTTTCCACTGGAACGGAAGACCAGGCTAAGTCGGGCAGGAGTGCAGCGAACCATGTGTGCCCACTGCAGTGAAGTGCATGTTAGTGCAACCTGTAAGGGGCTCAGTGACGGACTTGAGACCTGATATGAACATTAGGTAAAGCTTCCTAGCAGAGATACCATTTGAAAAGGGCAGTGAAGGTACGTAGTAGCAGGGAGGATGCTCCTGGCATTAGAAACAGCACACACTTCAGATCCCAGCCACCCTTCAGGGCTCTCTGGGCAGTATTCCTAGACTAGTCCAGGGCTGACCCTTCTCCCTGACTCTCTACCATACTTTCATATAATAATTTAAAAGGATTCCTGTTCATCTTGTTTCACAAGTCACTTTGATCTTCCCAACTACAGTTTAAGCTCCTTAAAGGATGAATGAGGTCCCTTCTCTCCAAACACTACAGGGACCTGATGATGCCTTTCACCCACACTGACTGCAAAGAGTTCTGAATTCAAGGAAGCTTCACACCTTTCACTGTGTTTTGATCACTGAGCTTCAACCTGAAGAAGGTTTGCTGTAAGGGACAGTCTCTCTCCCTTCTACCAGGCTTAGGCCCTCCTCATGAGAGGCCCAGTCTGGTCTAACAAGATCAGAATGTACCACTGCGGGTGTCGGGAAACAGGCATTCCCATACACTGCTGGTGGGAGGATAATTTAGCACAATTTCTAGAGAATAATACCAAAACTGAAGACGAGCTATTCCTTGATCCAGCAATACCACTAAGAATGCCTCCCAAGACTATACAGCCCACTTGCAGCGCAAGAAAACACAGACACATTTCTGGCACTTGGCACTGATTAAATCACTATGCATCCATACAAAGGATCTGAAACACATTAAGTGGAAAAACAAGGTACAGAGCAGTATGCAATGTCCCCGTGTATATGCCCAAAATACTTCCAGAAAGCCACACAAGGAAATGGTGATAGTGGTGGCCTCATGGGAGGGAAAATTGGTGGCTGGGGGACACAGGTGGGAGGGAGACTGGCTTTCATCTTTAAATTTTGAACCATGTGCATGTATAAGTTTTTAAAGAATTATGCAACAAATAACTTTTTTAAGTCCTCATTACCATGGCAAAGAAACTGCCTTTTAAATCCCAGAAACATAAGGTTTAGAGATCAGGGGCCCTCAACTGTTCCTCTGAGAATAGAACCATCTCCTCCACCTGCTCAGGTCTCCTCCCAAGGCCTGGCCTGGTATTTGGCGCCGAACAGTTGACTAATGTTTCTGAATGGATGAAATTTACTTCCCCATCTAAAAGCACAGCATTCCCCAAACAAAAGGAATGATAAAATAGTGATGGGGGGCTGAGGAGGGGGGAGCAGCATGGCTGAGAATTGCTTTTGCCTCATGTACTCAGTGACTTCCCATTAACTGAGTACCCACGTGCACGGAGGTACACAGGCTGTGAGGCATGAGCCCGCCCTTAGTCCACCAGGAGACACAAGACACTGTACACAAAGAACAACAGGTAGAAAAGCTACACGAGTTTTCAAATAAGGACTTTCCGAAGCAGCTTATTACCAGCAACTGAAAATCACTGGCCTCGCCACACATGCAAAGGCCACAGTAGTCATTTATGTAGTCAAAGATATGGAAATGAGGAAAGCAGCTGACCAGACCTTGTAAGCACACCTGGACACTGGGGAGGCAGGTGGATGCTGGTGGAGAGCATCATCTAAACTAGCTGGCCCTCCTGGCAACCCAGTTACCTACAGAGATGTCATCTGAATTTGGTCTTTAGCTGGTCTAAAGAATTTGGTCTAATCATTCATTCATTCAACAAATCTTTACTGAGCAGCTACTATGTGTGGGCCTATGCCCATTGTCTCCAGCACACTCAGTCCATGAGATTAAAGTTATGGTTTTGGCCTTTGTCTATCATCAATGATGGGTCCTCACTCTCTCTGCAAAGCACAAGTCAGCTTGGCCGCTCGAAGTGAAGTCCAATCGTTCTATAGCAGAAGGTACAAAGATATCTGCAGACAGAAACAGATGGCCAAGGGACCACACCATATGTGTAAGTAAAAGTCTAATGGATCCAGAGAAGAGAAACATACCAGAGAATCAAATGTAGCCAGCCCACATATCAACACAAAAACCCAGGCAAACCTACCCAGAATGGGTCCCATTCAAACAATACTGATAAAGGTTTCTTCATGTTATTTACAATTTTAAAGTAAATTGACTTTATAGGCAGCTAAGGAATTCTTTATTTAATACCGTCCTAACATAAAAGTTCACATAACTGCTTCTTTCAAACCATGATACTGAGCTTTATGACAACCTAGAAATAGGAACTCGAAGAAGGCAAACGCAATGCCTTAGAGATCAAGAAACATTTACACAGTTCAGCTGTCAAACACAGTTCACCATCCATCCAGTGCACACAGTCTGGCTGTCAGTATACACGATGCAAGTTTTTCAGGGAGGTGAGAGGCCTTTCGACTGTTCTTCAGGTGCCTCCCAATGCTGCTCCTGCGGGACTTCTTTCAGAGGCTGGTGTTTTTCCAACACAGTTTGGGGTTCGCGATCCACGTGTTCAGATTTCCAGGAAACGGGACGACCCTCCTGTTGCTTATAAGACCAGACGTAAGTACGTCACACAGATGTTACCATTTTCACTCAATTAATTAGCTGACGCCATATGACTAGCCCTGTTCTATCACTGAGTCAAAAATTTAACATTAGCATCTCAGGTCAAATTCCATTATAACAAACAAAAACATGATAAAAATCTCTATAGAACCACAATTTCAAAAGCCCTAATGACAACTCACTTGTTGCCAGCAGCAGCCATTACCACAAAATTTCAGTATATTCAATCTAATAGTATTTGACCTGGAGTATAAGAATATGAGCCAAGGGCTGGGGAAAGAAAACCAAGCCTTCCCTTAATCTCTGACAAAGAGGCAACTAATTCTAATAACAATTTTAATAATAAAATACTCACAGTCCTTGCTTCTCCTACTCGTCTTAAAATGACACCTTCTGCCAATAAAGCCTTCCCTGTTTCCACAAATAACTTCTCTTCATCTGTTTCTCCGAGTTTCTGTAGCTCAATGTACTTCTCCACAAACCTGGAATTCCAAGTGGTCACATCTTAGGTCTGTATACTGAGAGTTGCCAAGATATACTGTTACACAGTATCAAGCATTCCCTTAACAGATCTTCATCTTTTTCTTCAAGCGGAATTCAACAAAACTTCACAAACTGACAACTAAATCCTTTAAAAAAAATTTTTTTCTTTAAGTAACTCAGGACATGTAAAATGGCTTACCGTTGACACGTAGACTTGAAGTTTGGATTGAACAGATCGAAAGCTTTTTGACCAGATCCATAGGTCAAATAAAATTTCCTAGAAAATACAAACGTCACAACATAAATCTCCAGTTACAGATCATGGCCAAGAACGGCGTAGAGTAATTGCTAGGCCCTGAGGAGTTAAGTGTAACATGGCCTACACAGCCTGAGCCTAATAGATTTTGCTGTTGTTTTTTTTTAAATAAATTAATACACACACATGGGAAATACATCAAATGTTACAAAAGGGTATCCAGTGAAAAGTAACACTCCTTCTCACTTCTGCACCCCAATGCCTCAGCTCCCCTCCTGGGAGGCAACACTAACCAGCTCCTTGCCTATCCATGCAGAAATATTCTAGTAAGATACAAGCACACATGCATCTGTCATTCCCTGTCCCCAGGCACAGTTTTAACCCCACGGACAGTAAACACTGTTCTGTATCTTGCCTTTTTTACTTCATATTTCTTAGAGATCATTTCAAATCAGCGCGTGTAGATTGTTTCCAGTCCTTTGCGACCCTAGACAGTGCTGTAATGATTATTTTTATCTACGTTTCTTAGTGCACTGTGCAAACAAGTTTGTGGAATAAATTCATAAAAGTGGTATTATTGGGGTAAGGTATGTGCATTTGTAATTTGGCCTTCCAAATTGCCAAAATGCTTTCCAAAGCAGTTGTGCCAATTTCTACCCACCAGTAACATATGAGACTGCCTACTTCCATACCCTGGCCAAATTACATTCTCCAATTTTTGATCTTTGTCAATTTGATAGATGAAAAATCATAACTCATTGTAGTTTTGCTTTTCTTACAAAAGAGATTGGATATCTTTTCATATTTAAAAGCAAACTGAATTTCCTCTTCTGTGACCTGTCCATGTTCTTTGCCCATTTTTCCACTTGGTGGTCTTTTTCTTTCTTTCTTTCTTTTTCCAGTTTTATTGAGAAATAATTGACATACATCACTGTATAAATTTAAGGCTTACTGCATGACAGTCTGATTTACATATATCGTGAAATGATTACAACAGGTTTAGCTAACATCTGTCTTCTCATGTAGATACAATAAAAAGAAAGGAAAGAAAAATTTTCTTGTAATGAGAACTCTTAGGATTTACTCTCAACAGCTTTCCTGTATATCATACTGCAGTGTTAGCTACAGTCATCATGTTGTACATTACATTCCTAGTACTCATCTTATAAGTGGAAGCTTGTACCTTTTGGCCTCCTCCCTCCAATTCCCCCTCCCCATTCCCTGCCTCTGGTAACAAGTCTGATCTCTTTTTCTATGAGTTTGTTGGTTTTAGATTCCACATATAAGTAAGATCATACAGTATCTGTCTGGCTTATCTCATTTAGCACAGTGCCTTTAAAGTCCATCCATGTATTCCCAAATGATAGGATTTCCTTGTTTTTTTATGGCTGAATCATATTCATTACATATGTATGGTGGTCTTTTTCTTACTGACTTACAAGCAAACTTTATAGTAGTATAAACAGGAAATTAGCCCTTTGTCACACATGGTGCCAAATTTTTTGCCAGTATGTTGGACGACTTTTGATTTTGCTTATGGTACTTTTTTTTGTGCAGAAAATTTTAGTATTTTCACTATGACTTAAGGGTTTTATGTCATGCTTCGAAAGGCCTTTATCACTCAGATTATTTTTAAAATTCTCCCATATTTTCTTCTAGAACTTTTATGATTTCACTTTTTACATTTAGGTTTTGATATATCTGGAATTTATTTTCTTATAAATTCTTAAAAATATCAAAAACATGAAAAAAGAAAAAAAGCCACAAAGATAAAGATTAAAAAACTATTTAAAACAGGGTGTTATTATTTTGGCATTAACAGTAATAACAGAGAGAGCAGTAAAATATTCCACGTTCTCCAATGACCTATCACCCAGTTCTACTGCTAGCCACACAGGAGAAGCACAAATGATTTTAATTTATAAATGAACCTGGAAAGCATCCTGACCAAGTGCATGCAATGGACCTGAGCAGAAAAGTGCTGAAAAAGTATTTAATGCCCCAAAGATCTCGTATCCTACCCTAAAAATTTCCAAGTACAGCAAGAACATACTTGTTCTCCTACCTCAAAGGAGTGTTGCGGAAAAAAAAAGATTCCTCAGATGAAAGGTGGCTGGACCTCAATAGAGAATACAATGACTTTATAAATTGTTTTCTTACATCCAGGAACAGGAGTAAGAATAAGGGATATGTATTAACTTCAATTAGGCACAATTTCTGATCCTAACATTTAAGAGAAAAGGAACAGTACAAATTCTAAGTACTTAAAACTAACTGCATCAATATTTGAGGGAAAGGGCTTTGTCAGTGAATTCCCAGTGAGAGACTTACCACTTACATAGAGCCCAAATATGTGTATAGCAGGGTTAACTGTGGCCATAGAAGTAGTTTCTAACCCATTATTCCAGAAGTTGTTTCAGGGAACTAATAAAACTCTGATGGCTGTTCTCCATCAGCCCCAATCCTGGCCCTCCATTCCTCCTCATCAAAGAATTTTCTTTTATGCCTCCCTCCGCTGGCAGAGTGGTTCATTCATTAATTTCTTCTTTCACGAGACAATTAAAAAAGCAACTTGCATGCCACGCACTGGCCTGGGCACTGAGGTTACAAGGATGAATATGACAGTGCCTAGCCCATGGCAGTGCTTAATAAATGTTTGTTATTGAATGAAGACAGCGTGTTTGGCATGCAGAGTTATCAAGGACAGGCTAAGGCCATAACAGGGGCAACACGAACACAGTACTCAGCGTACACAAACGGGGAGACACTAACTCCGGGAGCCATCAGAGAAGTATCCCCAAAAGAATGTGACCACTGAGCTACTCTTTTTGTTTTATCATCATAAAATTAAGGATTTGGCTAAAAGGTTTATACGTGACTCAAATGAGAAAAAAAAAGAGCTTTAGAGACATTTTTAAGAATGTTACCGGGAAACCATTAGAAGTACCTCTCCCATGGCTATTTAGCTCTGGGGGAAAAGGAGAGTGAAGGAGGTAAAAGAACAAATATTTCTACTAGTTTCAACACCTGATTTGCACTTGGAAAGCGACTCAGAAAAAGATAGTTGAGTTTACTCAAAAAATCCACCCTAAGGAAACAATCAGTGTTATAGAGAAAGACATATCTTCAAAAATATTGCTATTTATTATAGCTAATATTATATAAACACCATAAATGTCCAACATTACAGAAATGCTTAAATACAGAACATTCACAATAGGTTAATACATTTTACAAAATGTATAACATGAGGGGCTGGACCCATGGGGTAGTAGTTAAGTTTGCACACTCCGCTTCAGTGGCCCAGGGTTTGCAGGATTGAATCCCGAGTGTGGACTTATGCATCGCTCATCAAGCCATGCTGTGGTGGTGTCCCACATACAAAACAGAGGAAGATGGGCACAGATGTTACCTCAGGGCTAATCTTCCTCAGCAAAAAGAGGAAAATTGGCAAGAGATGTTAACTCAGGGCCAATCTTCCTCATCAAAAAAAAAAAAAGTATAACATGAGAAAATGCAATAATGTTAAGGAGCAAAAAAAGGCATGAATTATTAGTATCAGATGTTACCAGTTAAATATATATATATACACAGAAAAGACTGGAAGGAAACAGACCCAAATGTTATTAATCATAACAGTAATACTGGTTAACATTTATTGAAGGCTTACTTTGTGCAAAGCACTGGACTAAAAGCTTTTCATATGTTATCTTATTTAATCCTAACAGTCTCAGGGCCGGCCCGGTGGTACAAGCGGTTAAGTGCGCGCGCTCTGCTGTGGCGACCCGGGGTTTGCAGGTTCAGATCCCGGGTGCGCAATGATGCACCGCTTGCTAAGCCATGCTGTGGCGGTGTCCCATATAAAAGTAGAGGAAAATGGCCACGGATGTTAGCTCAGGGCCAATCTTCCTCAAGAAAAAAGGGGAAGATTGGCATCAGATGTTAGCTCAGGGCTAGTCCTCCTCACAAAAAAAAACAGATCTTAACAGTCTATTAGGTACTATTGTTATATTTTACTCTGTGGAAACTGAAGCTTGCAGGGTAATTTGCCCAAGGTCACTCAGCTAGAAGTAGCCAGGCTTGACTTCAAAACATTCTCTCTAGATGGTGGGATTATCGGTGATTTGTGCTTTCTTTTTTATGCTTTTCCTTTGTTTCTAAATTTTCTACAATGAGCATGTGTTACTTTTACAATAAAAGAGTAGATACTAAAGAAACAAAGAAAGAAAGCACCTTCCCTCCAATTCCTAGTGATGATTATTTTTAAATCCCTTGGATTCATAAGCTTCCTTCTCTCTGAAGTGGCTTCAAAGATCCCGACTGGATCCCTAGACCATGTTCCTATCTCCAGTCCTGGAGAAGGCAGGCACATGGACCAAGCGCAAGCTTGGCGTCACAGATGTGATTCCCAGGTCTGCCACCTTCCCGTGTAACCACACAGGAAGTTAGTTACTTGACTTCCTTGAGCCTCATAGTCGTCATGAATAAAATGGAGACAAGTATACCTACCTTGCAGGGATAGAGTAGGGCTTACATGAGATAACGTTTGTTAAAGGCTTAGCATAGTGCTTAGCACAAAGCAGGTGCGCAGAAACGGGTAGCTACAATTGCAATGATCAGTCAACTGTTGGGCTCCAGATTCTACTTCTCACAACTTCTGTTTCTCTCACGTGGGGGACGGGCACTGATTCCCTAATTTAGCTAGATATACAAGACCTTCTCCACAGGGCAAGCTCTGACTCAATTCCTAATTTAAGTTACCAGACTGCTAGCTAAACCTTTCCTTCTGAAGTTCTGCTGCCTCCTGTCCACCACACGGGCTTCACACTCACGCTCGAATCCGATCCTCGTGGTAAAAGATGTCCTGGATGGGAGCTTTGGCTTTGCCGTATCGCAAGCGGGGCCTCCGAAAGACCGGCTCCCTCAGCGGGGGAAAAGCGTTGTATATGTCAAACCAGAGGGGCTTCTCCTTCAACACCCCAGCCCGAATCAGGTCCCGAGTCCTTCAGGAAGGGAAAAGAACGACGGTCAGTCGGTTACAACAGCCTGTCTAAGCCCCTGAATCAGTCTAGCCACAGCCTGGGATATCAGAGGGCTCACCGAATCTGCAACATAGAACCGGAGAATGCGGGGAGCAGGGGGTTCCCCATCTACAGGTAAGATACTTCATATCCCAAACCAACCTAACAACGCTCAGGGGTTAGGTCCTTCTATCTTCTTACGTGCGCCCCACCCCCCTCGCCCCATCACGGAAAATGCAAGGACGGACCAGCCAGGCCCATCAGCCTCTCCCTCCCTTGCTCTTCCTGGAGACCTCCACTCGGGGACAGGGGAGTTGCAACCTTTAACGGGAAAGGTAAGAAATTCAAAGAGCCCAACTACTCAGAGGCAGGAGACAGCACAAGAGTCCCCACCGGGCTCAGACCCGCGCCTCCGGAGAACGCCTCACCCTGCTCAGACACACCCAAGGAGGAGCGTGACCCGCTGAGAGCCCCCGCCCGGCTCAGCCCGGCTCCGAGCACACACCGAGAGAAAATGCTCCCCACGGTCTCCAGCCGGCTCCCTGCCATGGCCCGGGCCTGGGATCCAGCACGGCCAGGGTACCGGAAGCGGAAGCGCCCGCGGCAGGCAAAGGGGGCGTAAGTTGCTGGCCGAGTCGAGGATCGCGGTGCTTAGACTACAGCCCTCATGGAGAGCTGAGCCAGGCAGAAGCAAAGGATGGGCCGAACTGACGCGCTCCTCGGCTGCCCGCCAGGTTCAGACAGGAGCACTCGACAGCCGAGCCGAAGGGGACGGAGCGAGCCACAGCCGGGCAGAAGCAATAAATGACCGATCTAGGGGAGGGATTAATTATGGCAATGGCTTAACCCTTTCTGCCTTGCTGAGCCAACTCCTCTCGAGAAGGTCCGGCCTCGCGGAGGGAAGATGATGGGAAGTTAGGGGGAAGACGCAGCCTACTATTCTGGGGAGCCAACCACGCCATGGAATGCATAAAGGCAGAGATTAGAGGTCCCCATCTCTGGGCCCCGACTGCGCCTGATCTTGGTTCAGAAGGAAACCGAGGCCCGGGGAGGGGCAGTCACTTGCCCAGGGTCACACTAGAGACCAGGCCTCCGCGCTCCGTCTCCTGCTGTTGAGCGCTCTGCTCTAAACCCTTGGGCCCTGGAGCGCCACCTGCATCCGCTCTAATAGGGAATCTGCCGACAGCTAGTGTTTTCTCCGCGGGAGGCGTCGCTAGCTAACTCCTCCTTGGAGCTTGAAAAGTGCAAGTGTCCGGAACAAAGAAATTCTGAGAAGGAAGCTCAAAAATCTGAGGAAAGTAACCTGAGGGTTACCTTTTGGCCCCAAGATCATACTTGGGGTAAAGTACCTCATAGAAATGAAAGCACGATTTCATGAAGATATTTATGCAAGGATCGTCATTGCAGTATTATTTGTAATGGCCAAAAAAAAGAAATGGCTGGAAAATTATGGTTCGTATATTCTACGGAATCCTATGCAGCTGTTAAAATGAACGCGTTAGATTCATATGTATTTACCTAGATGAATGCCCATGACTTAGATGAAAGAGTAAGTTGCAGAGAAACGCCTTTAGTGGGATCCTAACCTGTTAAAAAAGAAAACGCCTTTATATGTGTTTGTGTTTGTATGAGGATAGAAACCATGTGGAAGGACACACCAGGCTGTGAACGTTGGTTCTCTCCAGTGAAACCGTAGGAGGGAAAGGAAGAATTTTTTCTTTATCCCTCAGAGTTTGGCCTGGGAAGACTTCGTATTCATATTTGAACTTTTTAATTCAGTGAAATGTTTTGAATCGCATACACACAAAATATCTCCCGGGAGCCCATTATCTTTGTCAGCAGGAAAGAGCATCAAATCATCTCCGAGTCCTCCCGTTTTTATGGGAGGCTGGTGAGGAGGAGGAAAGGCATGTTCCATGAGCAGTCACTGCTTGTTTGCATTAGCTCACTGAATCCACACACCTACCCACAGAGTGGCTGTTATTATCCTCATCGTAGATGACAAAGTGAGGCCACGCGCGGTTAAGTACCTCGTCTGACAGGTAACTGACAGAGCCAGGCTTCCAGCCCACCCCCAGCCCTTTCCAGGACCCCACAATGCCTCCCTAGCTGTGCCACAAGGTGAAGACTGGTGGACTGAGGAGGTCAGGCAAAACCAGCCCCGGGGGCAGCGGACAGGGTGATTTGAGGCCCAGGGCTCAACTGAGAGGTGGGTTTCACTGCTGCCTCAGGGCCCTCTGGAACAGGGAAGAGCACAGCTCTGGCTGCTGGGCCAAGTGTGGAGGCTGTGTTCTCCCAGTCCTTGGAAGGTCTAGAAGACTTCACTCTAGGGAGAGCAAACATGCTCCCGGCTAAATATAGTCTTCCTAGGCCTCCTGACAAGTTTCTAATTCTGTCCAAGTCAGAGCTAGCTGCCAGCCCAGACCACAGACACACTTCCCTTCTCCCACTCGGGCCTGCCCCGGAGGCCACTGCAGTTACCGCTGCTCAAGAATTAGACGGGTTTATTCCAAGTTCAGGGAGGGGAGCCAGAGACCCAAACCCTCAGTGGGGGAGCAATTGCAGGGCAGGAATTTTCTCTCTACATCTTCTTGGGGAAGTCACTTCCTCTTCCAAGCCTTTAAAGTTTCCCCTCCAGCATCATATTTAATGCTTCTGTAACTGAGAGAGCAGAATGTTGGTGGGGAGAGTGGGGAGACCATGGAGATGTGGGAGCAAGATGGACCGGGAACCCTCTGAGCTTGCAACAGGAAGTGCGCAGCCCAGTGAGCGTTCCTTCAGAATATAGGAGGAAGCTGTTGGGCAGCTGGGGGCAGGCAGAATGGACATTAGAGGCTTTCTGTCTCCTCCCCAGGGCCCTTAAGCCTGCAAGGGGCTGGTGCACGCATGCCATGCACTGCCGCAAAGACCTGGATTATCTCACTCAAGTGTTCAAGTGCCTGATGCCATAGGTAATGTCCTGACAATCTTGCAGGTAAGGAAACAGAACTTGTAAACTCTCCAAAAGGCCATATTCCTTCCACCACTTGGCCCCATTTTTGTCCCACTGTCTCACACTGTAGATGTGCCCACGAATCGTGTCACCTTGGGCAAGTTACAGAACTTTCCAAACCTCTGTGTCCCCATCTGTTAAAATGTGGAAGGCACTGTTAACTCTCTGTGTGGCTTGTTGCAAGAGTAGAAGCGACCATTCATGTGAAGCGCTCATCACAGCCCCGGCACTTAGTGAGTGCTCGTGAGTAAGAAGTCTGCTGGCTGTTACAGCATCGCTGTCGCCGCTGTGTCCCATCATCTGATTGCCACCAGGGACTGCAGCATTTTGATGCTATTTCATAGATTGCCTTATTGTTTTATTTTCTTGTTAAACGATCCATTCATCCCACAGACATGTAAGCACCTACCTGACCCTGTGCTGAGTCCTGGAGAAGCTGACTGTCCAGTGGGGGAGACAGAGAGGCAAATTCAGAATTGATAAGTTATGTGCTGAATAGCTTAGAATTGATAAGTTATGTGCTGAATAGCTGAATAGGTTGTATTAGTTTGCGAGGGCCACCATAACAAAGTACCTCAGACTGGGTGGCTCAAACAACAGAGATCTCTTTCCTCACAATTCTGGAGGCTAGAAGTCCAAGATCAAGGTTGGCAGGGTTGGTTTCTTCTGAGGCCTCTCTCCTTGGCTTGTAGATGGCCGTCTTCTCCCTGTGTCTCCACGTGGTCTTCCCTCTGTCTTTTCTTATAACACCAGTCATGTTGGATTCGGGCCCAACTTAATGACCTCATTTTAACTTAAATACCTCTTTAAAGACTCTATGTCCAAATACAGTCACGTCCTGAGGTAGTGGGGGTTAGGACTTCAGCATATGAATTTTGGAGGGACACCATTCAGCCCATAACATTGATTGATAAGTACTTGTGCTGAAGAGCTTCCATTTGCCCATCCAGATCCACACCCACTCTGTGCCCTTCTTCGCCCTGCTCTCTGCCCCCGGAGGCTGACTTCTATGACTGTATCCCCTGGCCCCTTGCCCTCTGCTTCCACTTGGGTTCCAGTTGGCACCACCGATGGGAGGCATTGGCAGGGGACTGGCGGGAAGGAGAGAGAAGTCAGTCTCCATTCCCCTGGCTCCCTGCATGTACAGTCCAGGAACATAAAGTCACGGCTCCTGCAGGGCGGCCTCTTCACACACAGCTCTCTCACCAGGTTCCAGTCACTGTTCCCTCCTTGCCCCTTCAGGTCTAGACACAGCAAATGGTGCCCCTCTGTCACTAGCCGTAGGGTCTAGACCATCCCTTGTGACTTCCCTACACTCTGCCCACATCTTTGTAAACGGTGCCAGGGAGTTTGTCAGCCAAAAAGAGGAAGAGCATCCCTAACAGCGGAACAGTTTTGGGAAGTGAAAATCCCAGCATATTGATGAAATCATTAACATGGCTACTCACCTTTGGCAGAGAGCCAGGATCAGGGAGAAATTAGCTGTTGCTTTAAAAGAAGAGGGAAACCATAGTGTATATTCGCTCCAGGGTCCAGGAGGATGAAGGGCAAGGAGGGAGATGTTCAAGGAGGAGGCAGGAGTGCAATCTCTCACCTCCAGGCTGCTCCCTCTCCCGGCCCAGCCCAGCCCAGCACCCTCCTTCGAGGCCCACACCTCCGCTTCCTGTCAAGAGTCAGGTGGGAAGGCACTTCAGCCCCCAGCACACACTCAGCAGGCCGGGTGAATGCGCCCCGGAACCTGCTCCCTCCCTCCCTCAGCTTCTCTCTCTCACGGTGGGTGTGGTAACTCCGTTTACTTGTCTGGGTCTGTCTCCCTGGGCCTCTCTGAGGGCAGGAACCAGAATGCTTATCTCTGCCTCCTCACACCCAGCCTGGTGCTTGGCCTAGAGCTGGTTCTTAGAGTTTTCTCCTGAGCAGCACAGATGAATAAAGCCAAGTTAGGACAAATGAGGATGCAGCAATCTCAGCCCTCCTTCCTGGAGGCCTCCCCCAGGTACACCAATAGTGAGGAAGCTGTGGTTGAATAGAAGTAATCCTCCACTCCACCATGCATTTGGTCATTTCCAGTTCTGGCTGTCCTCTGTGCCTCACTGACAGTTAGATCCCTTTTACAAACCTCTGGGCCTCAGCTTTGTCATCTGTAAAATGGGCATCATCATAGCACCCACGATATAGCCTTGTTGGGAGGAGTCAGAGGGTTAAGACCTGCAGAGTGCTTACAACAGTGCCTGGTGTATAGTAACTGCTCAATAAATAGGAGTGCTGATGATAACGATTCCTGACCATTCCACACTTAAACACAATAAATCACCGTTTATTAAATCACACTACAATTAAATCACACCTAATGATTCGCATGGCATTTTCACAGGGCTGCCCATTCATTTCTTCAGCAAACAGCAGCCTCGCCCCCAAGGAGAATCCAGTTCAGGCAGAGGAGAGAGAAGCACTTCATGCCTGGGCCTGCCTTGGAAGGTCTGCATCACTGGCTCCTTCTGTAGCCAAGGAAACGGGAGCCAGCTGGGCCTGGAGCAACACTCTGGCCTTTTGTTATCAGAATTAAGGGCCAGTTGGAATCACTCTGTGGCGTTTTCCCAGCAGAGGATGAGGCCCTTAAGAGCAGACATTTCAGGGGTGGTGTGGGCCCTTCTTTTCTTGTGGAAGGCAGGGCAACTCAGTCTTTAATGTGCACCTGAACCTCCTGGGGATCTTGAAAAAAATGCAGATTCTGACTCTGTAGGTCTGCGGTGAGGCCTGAAACTGCATTTCTAACAAGCTTCCAGGTTGATGCCAATACTGCTAATCTGTAGAAAGGGTAACCAACTCGCCCGAGATTGCCCAGGGCTTTCCCAGTTTTAGCATTGCAAGTTCCTCATGCGAGGAAACCACTCAGTCCTGGAAAATTTGACAGTTGGCTGCTGTATCCACAGAGCACACTCTGCATAGCAAGGTCCGAGCAAGGCAGGCTAGTGCTGAGTTTGTACTGAGCTTCACGACTCCTCACTTCAGAGGCCCTGGAATAATCCTCTTGGCCTGATATAGAATTGTGACTCGACTCTCTAGCAATGACAGGCAGGGTAAATGCTGGTTTTGTGGGGCCTGAAGTTTATATAATCTTAGTGGCCCTTTTAAGAAAAAAAGTACAAAAATGTCTTTGTTTTGCAAATTTTACAAAACATATGACCAAGTGAACAGAATAAATTTGGCCTCAGGCCAAACAGGTGCTCTGGGAAAATGGCAGTGGCCTCTCGGTGGCCAGCGACTGCCGCTTCTGAGAGATGACCACCAGGTGGCAGTAGATTTACACAGCCCCCTTCAACAACCGCCCCCCCCTCACCCCACCATGTCCAGAAATTTCCAAATCTTCCTGCAGCTGGCCCAGCCAGCTAATCCAACAAATTAATCTATGCTGTGATAATGGGCAAAAGGAGTTCATGTGCTTCTCTCCCCAGAGCATATTTGCCATTTAATGGAAATACTAAGAGATTATTTTTAAAACCAGATAAAGAACGCTAACAGGTGAGTTCCAGGCACACTGTTGGGTCACGCATCACTATGGAGATGTTTTTTAAGTAGGTGGGCCTTTCTGTGCTCCAAAAATTGCACTCTGCAGGAGTTCTAGGTCTTATCACCTGTCCCTCCATCCCAACCTATAGCTGAGAGTTTAGGCACCAGCTCTGGCGTTCTGCTGCCTGGGTTCAAATCCAGGTACTCCCACTTACTGAGGGACATGTTGAGTAAGGACCTTAACAGCTCTGTGCCTCAGTTTCCTGATGTGTGAAATAGGAGTAATAATACTGATTTCATGTAATAGTTGTGGGGATTAGGTAAAATAACGTAAGTAAAGCACCCCAGAAAAGTGCCCGGCATATAGTAAACATTCATAATCAGCTATCATCGTCATTACCCCAAACCTAGCCTGCCTTCTGCCTTCTGCAAACCAAGTTCTCCTCCTGTCTTGCTTCCTACCTCAACCCCCTACCAGGTGCTTCAAGAGAACAGAGGGAGAGTGGAGACCCCAACGTGGTAATAGCTGGGCCAGTTCTTCTGGGTACAGCGTCCTCCAGACCCAAGATCTCCTCTCAAGTAGGGGCTGAGCTCTGGGGACACCAAAGCATACAATGGGGAGGGGCACTGGCTGGACCAGACTCCACATAGCCCAGCTCAGCATTTTTTGCAGGAGATGAATCTGGGAGTATCACCTTGTGGACACCATGAGCCCAGCATTTGCAGATGAGCATGGTGTGTGAGGGTAGATGGCTAGAGCAGTCATCCGGCCCCACCTGACTCCCTCCTGGATCCTGTATACACTGTTCAACAGGGAGGGACTCAGCATGGAGCAGGGGCTTCATCTACTGCACTCCTACTGGACCGATCAGCTTTTTTGGTCTTCTCTCCCCGCCTCCTGCTCTCTGGTTACAATCACCTTCAGTCTCATCTACCCTAATAGGCAAAATAGTGAATGGTTCTCAAACTTTGCTACATATTAGAATCACCTGAGCAGTTTTACAATCTGATTCTCAGGCTAAATCCCAAACCAGAACCTCTGGGAATGGGACCTAAGTATCAGAGATGATTCCAGTGTACAGCAAGTTTGAGAACCAGTGTTCTAGACTGGTGTTTCTTTTTTTATTTTTATTTTTTAAAGGAAGTAATTTTTTTTAACTTTATTTTTCCCCCCAAAGCCCCAGTAGATAGTTGTATGTCGTAGTTCCACATCCTTCTGGTTGCTGTATGTGGGACGCGGCCTCAGCATGGCCTGAGAAGCGGTGCGTTGGTGCGCGCCCAGGATCCGAACCCCGGGCCGCCAGCAGCGGAGCACGCGCACTTAACCACTAAGCCACGGGGCTGGCCCAAGACTGGTGTTTCTTAAGCCTTACTGTGCATGCACATCATCTGAGGATTTAGTTAAAATGCACGTTCTGGCTCAGTAGGTCTGGGGCAGAGCCTGAAATTCTGTGTTTCTCACAAGCTCCTGGATGATACAGATGCTGCTGGTCCACAGACCAAACTGTGAGTAGCAAGGTTGTAGAACTGTGGTTCTCAAACGCGAGCATGTATCAGAATCATCTGGAGGGCTGGTTAATATACACCCCAGGTTCCGAATCAGGAGATCTGGAGTGGGGCCCGATAACATGCATTTCTAACAAGCTGGCAGGTGATGCCAATGCTGCTGGTCCATAGAGCACACTGTAAGCAGCAGGGGTGTAGAGGGTGGAACACAGGTTTCGGAGCCCTGTTTTCTGGCTTCACACCTTGCTAACTCTGTGATCTTGGATAAGTCACTTAATCTTTCTGAATAGTCATTTCATCATCTGTAAAAGGCCATTATTGGGCAAGATTAATTGGGCGAATTTGAAACACCTAACAGACTGCTTAGTGCACTGGCCTGCAAACTTGATTGCACACTTGAATTACCTGGGGAGCTTTCAAAGAAACCAACCTATGGTTGTTAATTTAATTGGTCTGGGGTCCTGAGCGTCAGGAATTTTTTTAAGCTACTCAGGTAATTCTACTGTGCAGTCAGTACTAGGTATTGGCCTGGTACTGTGGCTCCCAAACTTCAGTGTACATCAGAATCACAGATTGCTGGGCTGCACTCCCAGAGTTTCTGACTCTGTAGGTCTGGGGTGGGGCTGAGAATTGGCACTTCTAATAAGGTCCCAGGGGCTGGTGCTATGCTCCACGGATTACACTGGTACACAGCTATCAGTAATGAATGCGCAGAGCGGGGTTAGAGGATAATCTTGGTTTGCCCAGGTCCAAACAGCACGTCTGGAGCATCACCAGCTGTCCCAGGTATGCCGGTTTACAAGCCTACCTCCGTCTAACTGGGGGTGGGGCCAGATCGTGGTGCGGAGGGGGAGCTTCTTGTAGGGAGAGCAGGAGGGACCTGCGTTGTTTGTCCTGAAGGAGAGTGGGGGCACTAAGCTCAAACACGGCATCAGGGAGAAGAGCGGTGGCCTTGT
Organism: Ceratotherium simum simum; assembly: GCF_057802395.1. Classification (NCBI taxonomy): domain Eukaryota; kingdom Metazoa; phylum Chordata; class Mammalia; order Perissodactyla; family Rhinocerotidae; genus Ceratotherium; species Ceratotherium simum. The sequence goes on along the minus strand of NC_141915.1, from coordinate 29,836,517 downwards.
CCTGGGTGACCCAGAGCCCAGAAACAAGATGTGTGGGTGGAAGCCACAAGGAGGCCTTTGGGCTCAACACAAATTAGAACGTTTTAACCTTGAGAACCGCCCTGTCTGGAAACGGCACCAGCTTCCCCTTTCAGCAGAGTTCCCTGGCGTGGGAGGTGGTCCCGCTGAGCTAAGGAGTAGGGGAAAGCTAGAGGTGTTTGAACTGGAAGATCTTGGCGGGCCCTCTGAAGCCTGAGCTTGCACATCCGTGCAGCCTTCAGCGCGGCCGTTACTCCAGAAGCGGTCTGTTTATTTAGGGAGGCGACCGGCTGGAGATTTCGCAACAGCCTGGCTTTCCCGTTGGTGTTTCCTTTGCCTATCAGCAAGCGGTTTACGTTCCCAAGGCAAACAGGAAGGCGACAGCACCGAGCAAAGCCAGCAGGTCGGCGAGGTGGCGGCGCGGGAGGCAGGTGTCACCTCGTGGGTGCACTGCGGAGAGGGCAGAGCCCTTGGGGCCTTACAGACGCTGCGGGTTAACCGGGCGGGCGAGGCAGGTGGCCCTCGGGTGTGAGGCGGGGCTCCCGGGGCCAAACCCTGCCCAGGGCGGGGGAGAAGAGAAGAGGGAGGTCCAGCCCACGCCGCCGGCCACATCAGAGCACCAAGAGAACACCAAGTCTTTATTACAGGAATTCCTATGAAACAGCTCCAAGAAAAAACCCACACATAGGAGGAAAAACAAAAAACTAACAAAGCAACACACACAGACGTCGGGCTGGGGCTTCCCCGCCATGCGCCCGGGCCTGGCGCGGGGAGGGGTCAGGGCCGCAGCCCAGAGGCCCCTCGGGGTCAGACCCGTCTGGAGCTCGGGCTGGCGGCCAGGGGGCTCGTCGGGGGCCACAGCCTGGCAAGGGGGAGCAGCGGAGGGCAGCGACCCCGCCTCTGCAGGGCTGGCCCCGCGCCAGCGCCCCCGGCCCTGCGCGCGCTTCCAAACTTGGTCACGCGCGGCGGCGGCGGCGCGTCCCGGCCCCGCCCGCCTCTCCCGAGCCAGGGGCAGCTGGGCCGCCCGAGTCGGCCCGGGGCCCTCATCCGGCACCCAGCGGGGCGGGCGGAACGAGGCGCGATCGCGGTCTGGCCTCCGCCGCTGGCCCTAGGCGCCCGCTGCGCCCTCTTTATCTCGGGGTGACTTGCGGCCACGGGGGCCCCGCCAAGGCTTGGCTCCCACTCCCAACCCCAGGAGGTCGGGCTGGGCTGGTTGCACGCTCCGGGGGCCCTGAAGCCTCGTGCCTGCCTAGGCTTCCCGGTTCTCCGGAGAGGAGAGGTCAGCGCGTTCCGGTCTCGTGGGCGGGGCCAGAGAGACTAGGGCAGCCTCCCTCTCGTTGGCAGTGGTTGGTGTAGGGTAAGGTTCGTAGAACCGAGGTTTTCTCCTCAGATCTTTCACCTTCTTACTCTTGGCCAGGGGCACCCAGCAAGCCCTTCTGCCCCAGGCCTCCCACCCGCTCCTCAGTCCTGCACCTTCTCAAGGGTCACTTCAGAACCTGCTGCTGCGCACCCTTAGCTACAGAAGACCTTCTAGTCCAGCTGGGGGGGTGGGGTCAGAGCCCCTGTGAGCCCTCACTGTTGCGTAACTGTAAGGTCCCATCCAGAACTGGCTTTTGTCTTCTGCCGAAGTAAAGACTACCTCTGCCTAGCCAGAGTCGGCCAGCTCCGGGGTGGCCACCCTCCCCATCCCTGCTGTGGGCCCTAGCCAGCCCCTAACAGAGGCAGCCCAAGGGGCCCAGGCAGAGCAGTCAGCAGATACCTCTCTGCAGTGGCCCATCACTCCTCAGAGGGGGCCCAAGTGACTGCCCAGGGCTCTCCCACCAAGAGCTCTGTGCAGGGGTTGTGCTCAGGGTTAGGAGCCCTGGGAAAGGCTGAGATGCAGGAGGCCATGGGAATAAAGGGCCCAAGGTGCCCAGAAGGGTGCTGGGGTAAGGGTAGGGGATCAGGCAGTGTCTGTGGCTCAGCAGGAGAGATGGGGGAGGGCAGGGGCTCCACCTTCAGGCCAAAGAGCCTCTGGTAGGGTCATCCTGCCCTTTCGGGCACTCCAATTTTTGCCTGTTTTCTGGGATTTTTTTTTTTTTTAAGAAGGGGGGTTGGATCCTGCATTTCCCCTCTTTGCCCATAGAACAGCCTGGCTACAAAAGGGGCTATAGATGGCTGCCACCCCCAGGTCCTTCATCCAATCACAGCACGCAACTCCGAAGTTCCAAGTCCCATGGAAAGTGGCAGTGGCAGTGGCTGGGCTGGACTGTGGCCCGAGAATCACTGGGCCTCGGGACTCAAGCACCACCTGTCCGGCTGCAGCTGGGCTCTTCAGCCGGGGGCCGGGTTTGCTCTCCGGCTGCCTCCACCGGGTTGGATCATCTCCAGCGTGGAGGAACTGCTGGCATCTGGTAGGGAAAAGGGATAGAAGTCTTTTTCAATGGAGCCCCGTGGTCCTTCCTCATCACTGGTTCCTGGAGAGAGGGTTTCAGGCAGAAGCTACCAAAGAAAGGAGCCCTTTCCTTCCTCCAAGGACTCTACATCAGCCTTGGCACTCTGCCTGGGGTCACCTCCCCCCAATCCAAGCTCCTAGAAATGTTCCAACTTGCAGAACAGTAGGGACTCTGGCAGCTAGAGATGGAGTGGGGAGGCTGGAATTCCGGGTGGAAGCAGCTGTATGGGAAGGGGTGAGGGGTGGGGCACTGCGGGGTCCATTCTGATACAGTAGTAGCTCAGATGAGCTGGACCAAGGGCATCTGTAGGGGCAGAAAAGTAAACTGGGGTCAGAATTTGGTGGGTCCCCCACACCAAGTTGAGGAGGTCATAAGCCTTTACTCACAAAGCCCATTCAGAGAGCAAGGGAGAAATGGAACTAAGGCGTTTGGTGATGAGCTGAACAGAGTAGGGACAGTGAAGAGACTGGTGGCTGTTAGCCAGGCGATGAGTCTCCCAGGGCGGTGATGGAAGGAAAAAGGAAGAGAAATGAAATGGGGGAGTCAGGAGGACTGTCTGCTTTCAGTGAGTTGACGTCCACGGCCAGAAAGACAATCATGGGTGCAGCTGGGGACACGGAGCCGACTTGGGGGACTGACTGAGATGACGATTCACATTTTGGAGCCAACTGCACAGAAGTATTGCCGATGCTGTAAAAGAGGGTAGTGGCGCTGCTAGAGAGAGTGGGGAGTGAGAAGACTTCAGAGAGGGTCAGGGCAGAGCTGCCGGGAGAGCTGGGATTGGGGGAGTTCGAGGCGTGTCGGGAGCCAGAAAGCACAGGAGAAAAAAGAGAGAGAAGGAAGGCGCAGGATTCCTGGGGCCGCAAGGAGCCAAGGGAGGGCAGTTTCAGAGAAGACGATGGGTGTGGCGTGCAGGAGAGAGCAGCAGAGGATGCAGGCCAGTCAAAGGCCCTGGCTCTGGCAGGTGCCTTTCTTGAGCCAATCTGGGGGTGGTGAGTGGGGCTGCCAGCCTGCAGTGGGTGAAGGAAGAGGCCACTTTTTCCCGAGTTGGATGTGGAAGGAAAATATCGATGACACTTGGTTTTTAAGATGGGAAGGAGGAGGATGCAGATTTGAGGAAGGAGCTGGAAAAGGAAAAGCTGGGAGACTCAGGAGAGAAATAAATGACGAGCCAAGGGTGGCCTTGGACCAGACACATTTTCCTTGGGGACCAGTGGGAAGGAGATGGCAGCCACACTGAGTGGGAATGGGAGCCTTTCCCCGGCTGGCTTTATTTGAGCATCCCGGAGAAGTGAGAAGCGTGGGTGTAGCTCCTCGGGAGAAAAACGCCTGAGAGAACAGAAGGGGTCTGGAAGTGCCTGGTGGAGGATGCAGTGGGGAGCCAACCAGAGGTGATGTGCTGGCCAGCGCCCAGGCTGAGGGGACAGGGCGCTTATATTGTTCCTGGCTGTGTGCTCAGCACCCTGGGTTAGCTCACCTCCACTACAACTATCCTGAGGGTAGCAAATATTTCTCCGTTGTCTGAAACGGGGCCGTACCTGCCACACCTCAGCTCAAGAAAGCCTTGTAGATGCTGACCACTGGGATCAGGACAGCAGCTGGGGGGAGGGCAGGCAGGCAGCTTCCTGATGGGGGGAGGGGCTGGAAGAGGGACAGGTGGGACTGAGTCCTGGAGGAGGTACTGACATTGCCTTTTTCTCCCCCAGGATGCACGGGAAGAGGAGGAAAGCAGCATGGGGGCCCAGGGCTCCAGCCAGAAACAGAGCTGCCACGAGAGAGGGGCGGTTCCTCCTCTGGCTGTGGCAGATCCTGCACCACCCAACCCAAGCGGGCAATGGGCGAGTTGTGTGTGCACAGCCAGGGTGAAGCCATCTCCGTTTGTCTTAAACTGTCCTCTTAGTGTGCTGTGTGTGTCCTGGACTGTCTTCTCAACTGGGCTGTAAACTATTCAAGGTCAAAGCGGACTTTTTTTCCCCTATTCCCAGCATCTGGCATAGGCAAGTGTGATTATCTTTTGTCAAATGAATAAATAATCAAGTAAAAGAAATGTAAAAGCCTAGTTCCCATGCAGAAGCCCATGTCCCCTGCCACAACCACGAAGGAAGAAACCCAGGGCCTGCACTATCCAGTTGCCTGAGCCCTACACTACTGGACCCCTGGGAAGACTCCTGGGGTGTTGGGCATGGCAGGCCCGCCCTCGGGCAGTCCCTAAGCAGCTGTGGCTCCAGCCTTTACCTTTTACTGTCCTTCTCTTAGGGCTTCCTCCACCTTGGGCGCCTGCTGTCGCCTTCCCCGGAAGTCTTCATCTGAAAAGCAGAGAGAAGCCGCCTCATCCTCCACCCTCAGGGCCTCACTCCCGCATGTCCTCCAGGCTGGGCAAGAGAGCTGACCCAACTCTCTCCACCCCCTCTGTTTGCTGGGGCACACGATGAGCCCTGGGGGTGACCGGTGGGTCTGTGAGAAGCAGCAGGGCACAGTGGGGGGACAGGACACCTGGGTGCTGGCCCGGCTCCATCACTGGGCTCTGAGACTTTGGACAAGTTCTTCCCTCAGTTTCCTCATTTATAAAATGGGATGGGGAAGTTGGACTATCCAGATGACCTCCAAAGCCCTTCTAGCCCTTGTTTCTGGATGTCTCCTGACCACAAAAGGGCCCCTCCTCTGAGGCATGAGGATGGGGGTTTGGCTGTGGGCCTGCTAGGGCCCAAGGCAGCCTCTTCTGGCCCATGTGGCCTTGGGGAGGGACTGGATGAACACTGACAGGCCTCTGGGCCGAAGGACTGAACCTGCCCAGCGCCTGGTTCTCAAGGTGAGGCCCCTCCATGTGGGTAGGCCTGTCTGCCCCCTCACATCCCAGAGAATATTCCCCAGAAACAGCACCTGGCACTTTGTGCTCCATGTAGAGATCTAGTGGAGGTGCAGCTGGGGGCCACTGTCAGGCGTGGAAGGAAGGGAGAGGCAATATGGACCAAGTGGGAGGACCCATTTCTTTAGGTCACCTGCCCACCAACCCTTGATGTGTCCCCCAGATTAGGTGCTCCCTCCCCAACAAGTTGGGTCCACCTATGAAACACCTAGGACCCTCCTCATGGACGGCACCCATCACAGGCAGCGTAGAGCTCAAGCTTCCCACTCCCCCGCCTTACCACAAGTGTGGCCCTCCACGTCGTCCAGGAGATTGGCTGTTGACACTGCAGCCCCCAGCCTGCCCGGCCATTCAGGAAAACTGTCCAGGGATGGGTGGGCACTGCCATAGTCTTCCCACTCCCCACCCCTAGCCCTCCATCACCTGCTCCAAGCTCAGGAGGCTTCCAGCATACCAGCCTTATCCCCCAGCCTCCCCAGTGCCTCCCCCAGGCTTTTTCTTGGGGTCAGCTGAGTAGCCAGGCCCCACTTTCTCACCCCACTCCCATCCTGGGGACAGAGAAGTGACTTTCTCCCTGTTCTCCTTTGGCTGTTCAGCTTCGAATATCCCGGGCCCTATTTGACAAGCATGGATGGGAGTCTGCATAAAAATGTGGAAAACCTTATTTTTACTCGAGGAGCTGAAAGTGAGAAGGCAGGGCCAAGATGCTTGAAATGAGGAGGTGGAAAGATCTGTGGACCAATCCAACTAGAGAAATTAGGGAAAGGCTTGCTGATTTTGATGGGAGAGCCAAGTTTTCTCCCAAGATGCAGTTTACTCCAGACAAAAAGTAAAGTTGTAGGACAACTTCTGAGCCTACAGAAGGAAGACGGGAGACAGTGGCCTGCTCCCCAGGCCTGGTCATGGTGGGCGAGATTGGCACCAAGAGATGGGGCGGCAGGCTGGCAGCGGGGCTCACGGAGGAGAGGGGAGGGCCACAGAGCCCAGTCCCGCTCCTGGGGGAGGGTGCAGCCTCAGGGAGCCCAGCCCAGGGTCTTGGTGCCCTTAGTACCCACCGCCCCACCCAGTGCCAGGCTAGAAAGGATATGACTGATGCTTCAACAAGTGTTTCCTCTTTGACTTCCTCATCTTGGTCTTCTCCGAGAAGGCCCTGGCCAGTTCAAACAGCTTCCTCCGGGTGGCTGGGGGCACAGAGACCTGTGAGCCAGCAGCCAGAGCACCAGGAGAGGCCGGGGAAGACATCCCCCAGGGTAGGGGCAGGTTGGCAGCCTGGCATGGGAATCGAGGGAGCAGGGGAAGTGGCAGGAATCGGGGACGCGGGCCAGGCTGCTGCCCCGGGGGAGTGAGACTGCCATCCTGGGTCGGCCTGCAGGGGCAGCACAGGCCACGGAGAGCCGGACCAGGGACCACGGCCAGCAGCCAGAGATCTGGGTATTCCTATCCAGCTACAACAGACAATGACGCATCCTGGCTTTCTTTCCCGCCGCCTCTTCCCTCCCCTCGCTACCTCCAGAGTTCGTTCTGGGATTTCCAAGACTAGTCTGAGATTTTTCCCTGAAATGGAGCCTGAAAGGATGGCAGCCTCATTCACACATGGTTGTGTGTCTGTGGGGAGGGGAGGGGGATGGGAAGTCCCATCCCGGCTGGCAGGACTTTGTGGAACGAGGTCCCGGACCCTGCAGGCCTCCCCCCGCAGAAAGTGGGCTTAGCGAAGGCCTCCCTGCTCGGTCAGGCCTGGCCAAGCCCCCTCAAGCCATAGAGAACGCTAAATTGTGGGGATGGGGGCAGCACATTATTTTTCTGCAGACAGCTGGCTCAAGAGGATTTAAAACTTAATTTGTATCCAGACTCAGCTGCAGAGGGAAGTGAGGCAGGAAGGCCGAGGGAGCCAGCCTGCGGTTAAAATGTCACTTCGGTTCACCAAGAGTCAGCTGCATTAAAAATTCGGCTCCCTCCCTCCCATGAGGCCACAGGGCCTGTCTTAGAGGAGTTGGGGAGGGGGACATGGGCTGGACTCACATTTTCCCATGTGTTTCAACTTGTCCCTGAATAAGGCATCTTCAGACACAGCGGGGTTGGCATCACCAGTTCCTGGAAGGGGGAGACACCTCTGAGGGCCAGCTAGAGAGGGAGGTGGCTGCCCAAGGCCTCAGAGGTTCAGCCCTACCCTTCGATCTGAGGGAGGAAGCAAAGAGCAGGCTTCTTCCCTGACCAGGAGGGAGCTTAAAGCAAGGAGGATGCTGGAGTTCGAGGGGCATTTTCTCTCCCCACCCGAGCCTCGCTTATGGTCCTTTGGTCTGCTGTGTGTGCGGAGAACAGCTCACAGGGGCTCCCAACTGTCTGCTTCTCTGACCAACTCCCCGTTCCATGAAGTCAAGTCGGTGGCTTGAAATCAGCCGTGGAGGGAGAATTTATGCCGCGGAAGTAACCAGACACTGAGCACTGGGACTTCCCCTGCACCCCGACCTGCTGTTAAACATTCACCAGCACGAGGCTGGCCTGCCTGCATCCCGACACGGTGTGAAAGTTACTGAGGAGACGGAAGGAAAGTGCGGGCGCAGAGCAGACACTTGCCCGTGGTGATTCTGTCTCCTTCCTTCCAGGGTCAGCCCCCTCCACTACTCCCCCGAGACAAAAAGTTTCTGCCTTGTTAGCCAATGAGTAGGAATGAGAATGGGGCTGGTCCCCCAGTCAGAACCCCGTTGGCCACCCAGTCTCCCCGCTCACTTGGCACCCACTTGGGTCTCTCTCCGCTCTTCTAAAGCCCCTGCTCTCCACCCTGCAACTCGGCTAATCCCGAGTCACCTTGCCTGCTAAGTCCCCTGTGAGTCATGCTGATCCATCTCAGCAGCCCTGGTGTCTACAGTTAATTCAGGATCAAGGACAAGAGGCTGTCATTAAAACCCCAGACGCACATCTGGTGGGGCCTAGGCTCCCAGCCCGCTGCTTATGAATCAGTTCCACGGGATTTTCTCTCTTCGAGCTGGGATCAGCTGAGCAACTCATCCTTCTGTTCCCCCACCCCTACTCCACTGAGACATCTAAGGGCTGTTTTGGGCTGCTTCTTTCTCACACACGCGGCCTGTGCGTGTGTGTGGAGGGCGCTGGCTGACTAGGGGCCACTATGCACACATGTAGGCAGAGTCCAGATGGTGAGTGTGAAACTGGGGCCTTCTGGGCCTCGGCCCCACGTTCCCAGCTGCAGCTCCACTCTCATCTGTGCATCCCAGTAGCCTGCTGTCCACCCCTTGCCCTGTCCTGCGGCAATTCTTGCTTCTCACCATCTTGTACATGAAGCTCAAAATTCTGTTCCTCCAACACTAGGGCAGGGCCTGGCCCATGGCAGACATTCCCCAGCTACCGAATGAATGAATGCGTGAACCCTTCCCAGACTGGTCCTGCCCTTCTCCTCGCCTGTGCTTGACATCATCAACAAGCGTGTCCTCAGCTTTGCTGGTTTGCTCTACCCGTTTCTTGGACGTAGCTCCTGCATTCCCCACAAGACCCTAAGCTCCCCAGGGCAGAGACCAAGCCTTGTAAGTCTCCCAGTCCCTCCCAACCCATGGGACACTATGTGGTGTGATGTGGCCCCTTCTTGCCCAGGCTCCAGTCACCTCTGAGGAGTCAGCAGTCTCTTAGCCAGTCCCAGCTGTGGGCTCCAGCAGTGGCTGAGTTAGTAAGAACCCAGGGCTGCCAAGTGGAGAGGCCATCTCACTCTGGGGTGAGTGGGGGATGAGGGCAGAACCTCCTCTCCAGCCTATTTCCTCAACCTACCCCCAAACTCCAAATATGCAGAGCACAGCCAGGTGTGGGCCCCCGACGCCCTCCTGGCCTCTCTCCCAGGAAGGCATGGTTACCTGGAGCAGGAGAGGGAAAGCTCAAGTCGTTGCCCACAGCCGCGCTGCTGGATTTGGATTTCTGGGACTCATATTTCAATCGATCTGGAAAAGGATCACATTCCAGGCAGGGAAGTTAGCTCCTGGGCTGAGACACAGGAGGGTGTTGGAGGTCAAACCCCTAGAATCGCACACGAGCACACACAAAATTTTTGCACACACATCTACCGGCCCTCAAAGAACCAGCGATGTCCTAGAAACTAGTGCTGATCAGCCCTGAAATGTCGGAATGTCCGAGTTAGAAGGACCCTGAGAGATCCTAGAGTCCAGCCCTTCATTTAAAAGGAAAGGCCCTGGGGCCGGTTGGGTGGCATAGCAGTTAAATGCGCGTGCTCTGCTTGGGCAGCCTGAGGGTTCGCAGCTTCAGACCCCGGGCGCGCACCGACGCACCGCTTGTCAAGCCATTCTGTGGCGGTGTCCCATATAAAGTAGAGGAAGATGGGTGCGGATGTTAGCCCAGGGCCAGTCTTCCTCAGCCAAAAGAGGAGGATTGGCATCAGATGTTAGCTCAGGGCTAATCTTCCTCACAAAAATAAAATAAAATAAAAAATAAAAGGAAAGGCCCCAAGACCCCCAGCACCTTAGCTGCAGAGCTGGGGCCAGACTTCTCTGGGCATACCTCGCTCCTCCCCCACCACACGCTGTCAGTCACACACACACACAAATATACACACTCACACTGTGACCCTCACAAGACAGACCCCCCACAGCTCTCTCGCTGTACCGCACCCCGAACACACTCCCACCCTGAAGCGGAAAGGCAGCCAGGCTGGATAGCAGGGTCTCTAGTCCCAAAAAACTCAAGAGCCCCTGCTCCAATGTCTGCTTGAACCCCCGGATGCAGTCACTCTGTTCCTGGAGCTCCAGACACGTCATACCGAGGCCAGCGCCTGGCACAGAGCAGACGTGATGTGCAGGGGGAAGGAGAGAGCCTAAGGGGACACGCCCCTTCTCCTCTGAGTCCCAGGGTAAGTAGAAGGGGTGGCTGGTGACTCGGGTCCCCGTTGGCGGAATTCTGGGGTTCCCACCAGGATAACTTGGTGGGGGCCGTGTCTCAACAGGAGAAGCTCAGTGTCCCTTCTAAGCTGAGCCCCAAGCTAAAGCCAACACAAGCTCCCTTCTTCAGCCACAAGAAGTGGCCGCAACGCCCCCACCCGGTGCACCACCTCTCTCCAGGGCGAGGAGGAAGTCGCGGTTACGTTGCAGCTCCTTCATGAACTCCTCATTCTGCAGGAAGAGCGCGATCCTCTCATCCTCCAGGTACTGCTTCCAGCGGCTCTCCTGGTCACCGGGCCCGGGCCCGGGTGTGGGGGGCAGGCCTCCCTCTCTGCTCACGGGCTTGGAGCCCCCGGGGTTACCCTGAGGAGGGGAACAAGCAGTTGAATGGCTACCCACAAGGGCACGTGTCACAAACATCCATGCACACCTGGGTGTACATGTCCCTTCCCAGGATCCTCCAGCCGCACCCCGGGGCCTGCCCCTCCCATAGCAGGAGCTGGTCATCAGCCAAAATCCAACTGAACAGGCCAGAGGCCTCTCAGCTGGGGAAGCAGCAAAGGTTTAAAAACTTTTTTTCCCGCCCCTGGGACCATGCTATCACTTCATCTACAACCTGAACAGTGCTGAAAAGTGATCTGCAAACTGCTCAACAGCTAACCCATGGATTCCCAAACTCAAAACTGTACCAGCTGTCTCAGGGTGAGACCCCCCCTGCCCCCCACCACACGGGCCCCTTGGGACAGGCCAGCATCTGGAGAGAAGCTGCCACTGGCCCTTTACCAAGGCAGGGAAGGAAGGTGCTCTGGCCTTGTGCCGTTGGCTAGCCCCATGCCCACCTCCCTCCAGCCTAGGGTGATGGTTGCAGCCAGAGAGTCCTTCAGGACTGTCACCTCCCCTGGGTGGAACAGGAAACCTCCAGACTCAGACAGAATGGGCCTTTTGGCTCAGTATTCTTTCTCTACAAACCCAGGGCAACAGAAATAGCTCAGCCTGAGCTGAACCATCAGGAAGTGAAACTGGCTGACACAAACCATGTGGGCAAGCAGACGCTGCACCAGCGGGTGGGGGCATCCCCCGTTACCTGTATGCTATCCAGCTGCTGGGGCAGGATGCGGAGAAAGTCATCGGGGAGGTTGCCCAGCAGTGGTGGGTTCCAGTTCCGATAGCGCCTCTGGCTCAAAGTGGGTCCAGAGCCCAGCACGTCGATGCTGGGGGTTGAGAGGTGACAATGAAGAGGGAACAGTCAGGCCCAAACACAGGTGTCCCTGCCCATCACACCAGGATCCTGCTCAGAATGCTGCTCTGCTCTGAAGGTTCCCATGGCCTCCACTGTCTCCAGGACAAAGGCCCAGGCTCTAACTCATCTTCTCAATCAGGCCTGGCTAACCCCCAGCCTCTGGCCCCGGGCCTGGGCTCCTGCTGCACCAGATGGTCATCACTCTCCAATCACTCAGTGCCCTCAAGGTCTCGAGGCCTAGAGCCCTCTCTGTTCATGGTGCTCATGGCGCTCACATTGGGCTCTCTGGATTTACATGTCGATGTTCATGAATGTCCTCTAAAGACAGCAGGGGTCATACCCTTTCGTCCTTATATCCCAGCACCCACCACAGTGAGCTCACGGCTGCTGAGTAACAGGTGTGCTCCAAATTAATAGTCACATAAGTGACCAACAGCCCAGCCTGCCCGAATGCTGGTTGCTGGGGTGGGGGGCCATGGGGACGCCAGGACCTCTGGAGAGAATAGAGCAGATCCAGGCTCCAGTTCTGGCTCAGCCACCAGCCAGCAGGGTGGTCCTGGGGGAGATCCTACTCCCCTCTGGGGCTCAGTTTCCTCATCTAGAAACTGCTGCCTCTCTGCCAAAGTTGGGGGGAGCCCCTCATGGGGCTGTCCTGATGGCATTCTGAAGACACTCTGAGGTGCGGGGGTGGGAGGGTTCTGTTCCAAGGGGCGCTCAAGCGCTGCCCTTCCCAGGCAGGGTGCCTGCAGGAGTCTGTCGCGGCAGAGGCCAACGGCGAGGCCTCCGCCAAGGGCGAGGCGGAGAGGAAGAGAGGCGGTGGCGCGCACCCTACCTGGCCCCTAGGCTGCCGCCCTGCCTTCCCGGGCCTGAGGGCAGCCTGGGGCCCGGCTAGGAGCTCCCCGCAGCTCCTGGGTAGCCTGCAGCGTGGCAACCACAGGACACGTGTTCTGCTGAATCAGGGAAATGACACACACAGAAGGCAGCCGAGGGCCGGGGGCGGTGGGGGCCACGCTCGCTGGCTCTCGGGCCTGGCTTTGATTTGGTCTCCAGCTCCAGGAATCCCGCCCGCCCCCTCACTGGAGGGGAGCTTTTCCGGGCTGCCGCAGACGATGGAAATAACTTCCTTTCCTTTTCTATTTTGGGCGGGTGGCCTGGCGGAGGCGGGGGGGGGCGGGGGGGGGGCGGGGGTGGCAGCAGACGGGCTAACAAGCTGCTAAGTGCATGGTGGGAGCGCAGCACACACAGGCTGCAGCCGAGGGAGACCCGGCACGCCTGGCCCACCCTCTCGCTGCACCGATGAGGGAATGGGCCCAGAAGAGCCTGCATCACAACCCGGGACTCTGATTGCTAGGCAGATTTCTCTCTACATCACACTGCTGCCTTCTGTCACTGCTGGAGGCTGCATTTTTCTCCAAGGGGCTGAGGGGCAGGGGAGAGGATACCCCATCTCTCCGGGACTTGCAGACCAGCACAGAGAAATCCTCTCCAGGGTCACCACCCTTCCTCGGGTTTCAGGGTCTTCATCCGGGACCTGGGCGCTGCACTCCAGCTTAACCACGCCCAGAGCCACCCAGGAAATCTTTGCGGGGAGAGCCCCGGTATTGCATTTGCACTCTTCCAGCCGTTACTGAGAACCCAGGTGGGGAGTGGGACAAGGATGGGAAGGCTTGTCCTCAGCCAAGATCCCCTTGCTGCTGGGCTCGTGGTCCTGGAGGAGGGACAGGCCCAGCCCCACTCCCGGCCCCTCCCCCTGGCACCAGGCGGAGGCCGGGATGAGGTCAGCCCGCAGCTGCGAGAGCCAGGGGGGCCCTGAGCCCGGGCGGCCCAGGCAACTCCATTGTGGTTGGAAAGGAATGTCAGAAATGAGCTGAGAGGCAAATAAAAAACTTCCAAAGCTGTAATTTCAACGGAAAAACAGCAGGTGGCCCGTGTGGAGGGGTGCCTCTGGGTTTCAGAGAGAGTCTTTCATTCAGGAGATAGAGGGAAGGACGGGCTGGGGAAGGGTAAGGAGAGAGAAGGCTGGGGAGGTTCTCCCTGCCCAGAGCCTCTGCCCCTTGACCCCAAAACTGGAACTTCATGCCCCATCAGACCCCCAGGTTTACCCATGGAACATCAGACCCCAGAAGGATTTCAGAGACAAACCTTCCAGGCAGGGTTTTTGGTAAAGACTGGACACTGAGGTCCAAATGAGGCCTGTCTCAGGGCACACAGATCGTCCAGGCAAAACCTGGGCCCAGGGACCCTGGTACTCCAGGCACGCTCCCCTGGGATCACTCTGCCTCTCTGTGTCCCAGCAGGGCAAGCTCCCAAACTCTGCCCGTCTGCAGTCTCACAGGCACCCCAGTGACTGGAGGTGGCAGAAGGTACCAGGACACTTCTCCCTCAACCTCCCACTCAAATCTGATCTTCCCCAGTAGCCAGAGGAGATTCTAAAACACTAACCTGGTCACGTCACTCTCCAGCTTAACCCCGCTGGCTGCAGCATAAGGTGAAACTCCTTGGAGGACCCACAAGGCCGCCCGTGATCTACTCGCCTCTCTAGCCTCACCCAGCCATTCCATACTTCCTGGAGTTCCCCAGATGGTCCTCTCTTTCCTGTGTCTAGGCCTTTGCACGTGCTGTTTCCTTTACCTGGAACACTCTCCTGCTTCACTGGGTCACAGCTTGGACATCAGTTCCTCTAGGCTGCCTTCCCAGTGTCTATGCCTCCCAGACTCTGATCTCCTTGAACGCTCCTTGGTATTCAACCCAATGAGTACAAGGTCCTTGTATTCATCTTTGCATCACACACATGGTTCAGCACCTGCATATTGCAGGTAACTCAATAAATGCTGGAAATAATGTCCTGGATGGAGAGACTGACAGAGGCCCTGGAAGTGGCCTGTGGTGGATCTGGGCCTAGCAGGGCCATCCTGGGGCAAAGGGGCACGTGCTCAGAGGCTGGCCCTGCCTCTTCTGAACACTGGCCTCTGAGGGAAGCCTCACCACCACTGGTCTCAATGTTCGATGTTAGAGCTGACCTCCGGGGCCAGCCAAGCAGCCAGGGGGTGGGATGGAGCAGTAAACCACTGATGGTAGGTCTGGGCCATACCTGGCACCATGCTAAGTGCTCCACACACAACATCTCATTCAGTCCTCCCAACAGTGCTGAGGCAGGGATTAGTATTCCCATTTCACAGATGAGGCAAACGAAGCTCAGAGAGGTTTAGTAGTGAGCCAAAGGCCACACAGCAAAGGCACCTAAAGAATCAGAAGTTAGGCAGCTGAAGGAAGGGGGTAGGGAGAGACTGACTCACAACTCCAGTTCTCTTCCCTGCATCGACCCCCAGCCCAGCAAAGCCTTCCTTTCTGGGTCAGGCGCCTGAACCTCAGGCAAGGGCCATAACTCGTCCAAAGACACAGGGTGTGAACGAGGCCTCCTGAGCCTGGGTCTAGGACTGAGGCCACCTTGCCCCCAACCGGGGCTGCCATCACTGGGCTGCACTGCCCTCGCCCTCAGCCCTCCCCCATCCACAGCAGCTGAACACCCAGCCAGAAGAGGGGAGGGAGGATGCGGCCAGCATACCCACGCCAGGTTGACACTGAGATTCTGTCTCTTACGGCCTCAGTTTTCCCTCCTGAAAAATAGGCAGAACTACTCTGCCTAAAAGAAATTGAGGTTTTTACAAAAATATCTTGGGATATTAAAAAAACGGTCAAAGGAAAATCATTTAGCCCTGGGCTCTGTGACCCATCCCAGCTGCAAGTCCTGCCAAGGCCTCCCCGAGACCCACCCAATAACTCCCTGCCCCCACTATTACCATTACAGCCTCCTGGTGCCACTTGTGATAAAGGAAGGACCCCAGTTCTGCTCCTCCCCCACTTCCCCCCATAACTTTCTAGGCCTCCATCAGCTCCCTGAGCTGCAAGTAGAGACTTTTCTCCTTAAGGAGGCGACAGGACACAGCAGTGAAGAGCACTGGCTTTGGAGTCACAATGACCTGGGTATAAATCCCAGCTCTGTAGTCTTGGAGAAGATATGAGACCTTTCTGAGGTTCAGTTTCCTCATCTGTAAAGTGGGGATGATCACAGTGCCTCCCTCACAAGTCATTAGATGATCAGGATGTGATGGTGTAGATGCAGACCCTCGTACGTTTCTGGCATTGGAAGGTGCTTTGTAAATGGTAGCTGTTATTATTACCCACCCCTGGGTGATGACAGCATTCTCCACTGCTCCTCTCTGGGGCTCCCAAGATCCCCAGAAGGGAGGATCCACTGGAACAAGTCCCCTGTCCCACCATTTCCCCCACCCCTCACCACCCCCGGCCTAAGACATTCTAAGGAACAGTGGCTCGAGGACAAAGAGGCACCCGGGCTCCTCAGCCCCACCACAAACAGGGAGGACAGAAAAACTAGCCCCTCGGAGACCCATGGGATCCGGCTGGCAACCGGCTTCATTTTAAACTTCCAAATTACAGAGTCCTTCACCTGGAAGAAGTCTCCAGGGACCTAGCAGTGTATTCCCCTTCCTCCAGTTATCCAACTATTCCAGAAAAAGAGACTTGCTCTCATTGCTTAAAAATCCCCACAGCATCCCTAGACCAGGGATGGCAAATAGATATCCATTCCATCAGTTACTGATGACTGTTTGGGAGTGCTGTGTTGAGGAGGAGTCTGAGGTTGTCTCGAGTCAGCAGGAAAGAGCACAGTAGTCAGTTAGCACTGTCTGCCATGGGCTCGGGAGGGGAAGCATCAGTACACATTCCATGAGTTCGTCATTCCCACTCTGCATCTCCCTTCACATAAGCTCCCAGAAAGCAGAGGCTGGGCCTTCTTGAATTGTGTCCTGTTAGGTGTTCAGCACCTAGCCTAGAGTGGGAATTGAGTGAATGTTTACTCTTCCAATCCTTACATTTTGAAAGTTCTCCTTGGTATCTAGCTAAAATGTCTCTTGCTGCAACGGAAGCCTTCTCGGTGTAATAATATACTGAGGGGTCCAGCCAGGTTTCCCACTGTGTTTGTACTCAACCCAAGCCCGGATCCCCTTCCCCACTGCCCTGTGCTCTGAGAGGGGGTGGATTCTCACCGGGGAGGTGGTGTGGGGGGGGCCAGCGGGTAAGGCCTGTCAAACACGTGCATGTGGTAGGCCGGCGGGGAGTACACAGGTGGGGGCTCTTCATCGGAGCTATCAGGTTCCAAAGTCCTTTCCAAGATCTATAGCAGAGACAATAAAGAAAGAAATATTAACAATCCTTCCATGATTTCAGTAACATTCAGACAAAATCAAGCGTGGACAAGGAGGTGTGGTGGTGCGGGAACTCTGCGCTGCTGCTGGGAGTGTAAATTGATACAACCACCACTGTGCAAAAACGGTCTTGGCTTTGTATGCTAAAGCTAAATGCACGGCTACCTCTGACCCTATGATTCCAACACACACAACAGACGTGAAAGCACATGTCCCTAAAAGAATGTTTGGAGCAGCATTATCCACCCAAGTGAGGTTCCAAAACAAGCAAAACAAAGCATAGCGATGGAAGTCGGAGCCGTGTGACCTCTGCGGGGGTGGGGATGCTGAGGGGGGCACAAGGGGTCTCTAGGCTCTGTTGATGCTGTTTCTTGACCTGGGTGCTGGTGAAACTTCACTGAGCTGCACACTTGTGATGCGTGTACTCCTCTGCACACGTGTTATTTCTGATAAATAACTTGAACATCATTCATACCCTCTCTCAAAGTACTTTCACATCGATTATTTCACCTTAACCTCAAACAACTTGGCAAGGGAGGATATGGATCGTTACCCCCATTTTACAGATGAGGAAACTGAGGCCCAGGCTGACTAAGTGACACGGCAAAAGCCACACACTGTTTTTAGAACTGAGTCTTCAACTTGGACATGGTCTCGCAGCAAGGGTCCCTCCTTCAGGCAGGAGGCCTGCACACACAGATTGGATCCTCAGGGCGGACAGTGGCAGGGGAGTGCCCAGGATGCCTGTTCTCCCTCCTAGACTCCTCTCTTCATCCAGAAGCCAGAAGGAGGGGCAGGAAGAGGCCAAGGCTGGGCAAAGGCTGGGGTTCCTGCTACACAGACTGACCTGGACCCTTCCCCAGAGGACCACAGAGGAGTCTAGGGCAGAAGGCAGCCATCAACCAGGAGATCCGAGGTCACACACACCCCAACCAGCCTACATCTTAGCCTCCTGCTCCCCTCTCCTCTCCTCCCCAGCTCTGTTCCCACCTCCTCCAAGACCAAAGAACATGGGAAGGGCTCAGAGGCTGTCAGTCGGCCCCAAAGTCCCCAGGCCCCATGTTTTAACTCCAAGTGAGTTTGCAGAAGTCATTGCTAACCTGCTTCTGCTTCTGCCTCTGCAAGCCTGGGATGCGCCAGGCTGCACTGGCACATCTCTGCCCTGGGCCCAGCCACGCCCAGGTACCCAGAGTCTTGCAGGAACACTATGGCAGGTGGGCAGGCGGGGGAGTGAGCACACAAATGAGGGCACACAGGCTCTTGCATGCGTGCGCATACATACACACACACACACTGCCACACTCTGTGTACACACAGCCAGCCTGACCTAAGGAGGCCTCCCGCCCTGGAATGCACTAACGTTCTTTCCTTTGAGGAGGAAAGTATTTAAACAGATGCTTTTGCAGAAAAAGAAGAATGTAGCTGCTTTGCAGGCCACTGCTCTGTTTACCCCAATTTCCACAAGAAGAAAAAAAAGAGAACTCAAGATAAGCTCCACTCCTGTTCACTGGCGAACCTCTGGGGCCTGGCATGGGACAGCTGGGAGGGACAGGGTTCTAGGCTGGGGCCTGAGGTCAACTCCTGGAGGCTGAGCCTCTCCTCCCTCAGTAGCTGGCCTGGCCCGTCCCCACTGAGGTTGGTCTGAGTGAGTTGGAGGGGAGAGCTCAGTAGGAATTGTTTCCAGAAGGAAGCTGCTTGGGGTTCCCTACATCTGTGGCCTGTAGCAGTCGGCCCCCCAGACTCAAGGAAACCAGGCCTCCGAGGCCGCCCCAGGAAGCACCCCGCCTCGGCGGCTCCTGTTTCTCAGTGCCGCCTCCTTGGGCTGCAAGAACCAGACGTTCATCAGAGGCTCCTGGTGCAGAATGAGGAAACGCCAAGGCGCCAGGCGGCGGGCCAGGCATGCTCTGGAAAGGCTGAGCCTGAGTCTCCAGGGAGAGTAACCCCAGCTGTGCTTCTGGCCTCCCCCAGCCTCTCTCCCCCCGGCTCCATCAGCCACAATGAGGTTGCGCTTCTGGCTCGAAAGGTGCTAAAGTTTTCGGCTCTGCAGCCTCCTGGCTTAACTCAGTGTGGGTGATGGATGCCTGCCAGGTGCTCCGGGGGCCGGGGTCTGGGCCATTTATCTGACAGGAGATATTTCTCCGTGGCAAGGATACCCCTCGGGCCAGCCCACCATCCATCAGCCCCCAGAGAGGGGGCCTTTTCCAGTCAGCAGTTATTGTCATCCCGGCTGCTGCTCATAAATTTTCTGAAGCACTTTCCGCTGGCTCAGGCACTGCCTGCCGATGGGCCCAGGCAGAGCTCCAAAGGTGGGGGGTGGGGAACCAGCCAAGGAGGGGGGCTGGGAAGGGGCTCAATCCGGAGAGCAAGATTCTTAGGGAAACAGAAGCACACACAGCGCAGGCCCGTGTAGTGGATGGTGAAGGCTTGCGGACGTTCACAGGCTGTGGGTGCCGCGGACAAAGGAGGAAATATTATCTTACCTGCCAGACTGTCAGAACAAATGAGACTGTAGAGGGGGTCAGAGTTCGCAGAGAACTTTCCTTCCAGCTCACACTTAATGTATGTATCTGCAAACACACACACACACACACACACACACACCCGCTCCTTTTCATAAAGAGGATCTGGTTTTTCCAAAACTCCCTCCACTGGCTAATCCAGGCAGATCACAGAAGTGGTCTCCCAGGAAAAAGGACTAAAGAAAGCTGTGCCAAGACAGCAGCAACATTTATTCATTCAACAAACACTCCCTGAGTGCCTGCTATGTGCCAGGACTGTCCTGGGTGCTGCAAGTGACACAGGGATGAGTCAGATGTCACTCCCACAGAGCTGCTCCCCCAGCTGGAGAGAGAAAGCCCAGACAGCACCCACTAAGGGAGGAAGAGCAAGTGGGCTTGGACCTGTAGGCTGACCCTGACGGATGGAGAGTGGCTGCCTGCAGGGCTGTGTCAAGAAGGACTCTGAGGCCACATCTGGGTCTAGGTTTTCTCACTGTCAACGGGGGTAATAATAACGCCGCCTCGCAAAGTCCGCGAGGGTTAGAAAGAGATGATACATCTAAAGCATACAGGATGGTGCCTGGCACAGGCTGGGACTCAGTGAAGAGAGTTAAATCCCATCCACTGGGTCCGTCTGTCTTGTCCATGGCTGCACGTCCCAGATGCCCCTGCAGGCAGTGACCCTCTCACTGAAAGATGTGTCCCTTCTGCACCCAGCACTGCAGGTCCTGCAGAGACTAGGGGGCCAAATGTGTGCTGAACTCTTAGATGGGCCAGAGAGGACGGGCCATGCCCAGCAGGTGGGCCTGGATGCAGTGTGGGGGGGTGGTTCCCTTCTCCCCTAGCCACCTCTCTGGAGAAAGGAGAGAACTGCTCAGGTCTCGCTCACTACCGCCTCCATCATGCCGCAGCCAGAGGAATTTAACTAGCGAGTCTGACAGTCTCTCCTCTTCCGAGGCTCCCTGTGCCCTAGGGATACAGCCCCACCCTTTATGAGCAGCAGGGCCTTGTCAACCTCCGGGTCCCTACTCACTCTAAGATCCTGACAGATGCTCCTGCGGCCAGTTCCCTAACCACTCATGCTCTATTTCACCTCTGAGCCTTTGCACATGCTGTTCCCTCTGCTTGTACACCCTTCCCTTCATTCTTCACTCTTCCTTTGAGTCTCAGCCTAGCCATCTCTGCTGCTGCCATTTCTCCATCATAGCTCTTAGCACTCAGGACTGTCATTGCCTGACACTTGCCTCTAGTCCGCACTGGACTGTGGGCTCTGTGTGGGCAGAAACTGTGTCTGTCTTGGCCAAAGTGGACACCCAGAGGTTCAAGAGGAGCCTTTCTTGGAAAATACAGCGTAGAGGGCTCCAGCCTGGAACTGGGATTCAGTTCGCTGGGGTGAGGCCCAGGTGTCTACATTTTTAACAAGCTCCTTGATTCCAATGACCCCTGACCTAAAGTCTAGTACTGTGCCTGGCACACCACCGAGTAGGTGCTCAGTGTTTGTTGAATGACTGCATGACTTCTGCCCACAAAATAAGGCCACTGACTGACTTGGGTACGGTTTCTCTGGGAGAAATAAGGCTGCTTACTAGTTAGAATCCAGGCAAGGGTACAACCCAAGTTCTCTAAGAGGTTCAAATAGTGGTTGGAGCTCCTGGTGAATCATTGGGCGGCGCCCCTACCTCCGCGGGGATGCTGTCCTCCGAGTCGGAGCTGTCCTCGTAGACGCCGCCGCCCCCGGCCTCCAGGTTCATCTGCAGCAGCTGGTCGATGGTGGCGTCCACGGCGCCGCTGTTGGCGCGCAGCACGCACTCGATGATGTCGTAATCCATGTTGGGGAACATGGTCTTGAAGTCGTCCATGGCCTGGTTGAACTCGAGGCGGCGCACCTGGCGGGCGGGCCGGCTGTTGTTGAGCTCCTGCGAGGCGGCCGCGGCGCTGCCCTCGGCCCCGCGCGCCCCGCCGCCGCCGCCGCCCCCGCCGCCGCCGCTGCTGCTGCGGCGGAACAGGCTGGTCATCCTGCCGAGCCGCTGCGGGAAAATGTTTCCAGCCGCGCCGAGCCCCCTGCCCCGGGGCCGGTCCCTGCGCCGGCGCCGCTCGCTCGGCCGGTTGGGTCGGGAAGCTCACTCCCGCGCCTCCCCCTGGGCGGCCAGGCGGGCACCGCACGGGCGGGGTCCCCGGCTCAGGAGACTAGGGCGCGGGGCCACCGGCGGCCCTAGGGGAGCGGTCCTCGCGGGGCGGCGGCATCCGGGCCTGGGCCGTGTGGGGCTGCTCTGCTGGTCATCCACACCCCCGGGGCATCCTGGGGCCGGCTCCACGGACGCTCCCACCTGAAACCGAGGGAAACACAGTCAGGGGCGCAGCGCAACGAACTTGAGCTCGGCGTGGTGGCCAAGGGAATTACGGCCACCCCTGCCGCGGCAGAACTCTGCTTTCTGCTTCTCTCCAGCTGCAGCCACAGTTCTCTCCTAACACAGGAGAGCTAGGAGTCAGCAAAGGCTTACTCTGTGCCAGGCACCATCCTAAGTGTTCTGTGTGGGCTGACTCATGACACCACGATGAGGTAGGTGCTAGTATCTCCATTATGCAGATGGGAAAACTGAGGCTTAGGCGCTGAGGAAGAGGAGGCGGGAATTGAACCCAGGACTATGGCCCCTGAGCCACTGGTCTCAATCACTACACACTGCCAAGGACCCCTGAGGACCTGATTGGGGCAGAAGGGGCTCTGTATAGGCCATGTACTGCCCCTCTGGTCTCCATCCCCATCCAGTCCCTGCTTTCCTCATCTCCCCATATCACAGTTCCCAACATCATGGTCCCACCATCATGGCGTCCAATGTGTGCAGAGCTCCACAAAATCTGCGACAGAAAGCTTGCCCCCCAGTCACAATTAGGCATGTAAATCATCACCAAGGTCGCATTTCTGTTAGTGCAGTCAAGTGAGAGTTGAATGTGACTAAAAACATCAAGTGCTGACTTTCTCATGCTTATCCCAAGATTTACAGTCATTTTGCTCATTGTAGGAAAGTGGCAGCTTTATTTTAAGGCACTGTCCCATCAAAGGGTATTCTTAAGTCTGATGAAACAGGTGCAAACCTGTTTTCCCTTTTCTAGAACTTGGGGTCATAATATTAACAGCTGATGTGGAAACACTGGTGTGTGCAAATCAACGGGAGGATCTTCCTTGCCATGATCTCAACAGTCAAATAACCGATGATGTAAGGAAGACAAGACAAGCTGGGTGCGGAAGATGCAGCGGAAGCACCAGCCCTCACCTGGGGCCAGAAGAGCCATCGCTACCACGGATTCCCTTTGTCTCTTTAGGATAGCCCCCTCACAGGTCAAATGGGACTTCATAACTGTCCCTCAGGGCCTTCCAGTGCCACCATGCTGAGTTCTTATCTCCTTCAAACCTCCACCTCCTTAGAGGGACATGGAAATGGTCCAGGGCTCCTGTTCGGGGCTTGCTGGGTGGCTGTCGGCCTAGTCCCAGGGAGGCGGGCTCTCTTCAAGAACAGGAAACTAGAAGCACATGGGCCCCAGACAGCCTCTGGACACTGATGTTACAGGACTATAATCTCCTCCCACCCCCAGAGAAAATCTGTTAACACTCTGGTGTATCTACATCTAGGTGCTTTTCCTATGCATATACTACCACACGGAGGAATTTATTTTACTGAAATGTGATCGAACCATAAATTCTATTATGCAATTTGTTTTTCCACATAATAATTTATTGTAGCCGTCTTCTCATGTCAGAATATATAGCTCTACTTCATCGTTTTTAATGCCCTAGTAGTATTCTTTTGACTGGGTGAAGTACGATTTACTATCTAACCTCCTCCACCCATCTCTTCCCAGATGAGCAAGTCACAGCCCAGAGAGGCCAAAGCCGTTTCACAAGGAGACAGAGAAGGGTGACCTCAAATGATCAGTCCAAGAATTTTGTTATGAGAATGAACATGGGAAGGTAGCCAAGTATGACATGGCCTCCCACAGCCGGCTTTAAGACACCCAACTCCCCACCCCCACAGCTCCCACCACTCCTGACACACTGGAAGGTCGGAGAGGATGCTACTTGACCCCGCCAAAACGCCCTCCAAGGTGGGGCTCCACCCTGGCAGCTGCCTTTGTGCTGGGTTCTGGAGACCTGCCCTGAGGCCTCTAACGAGACCTCAGGGCCCAGAGGCCCCAGAAGCCAGTGCCCTGGGCTGCCATCTGCTGTCCTAGTGTCACCAAACGTAGGGGTCAGTGCCTTGTGCTAACCTGGAGTCAAGCCGCCTTCTCCCTGCCCCTGGAGTAATTTAGTAAGAGAGATTGAGGGACCTGGCTCCCACTTTGCCAAGGGCAGTCCCTTGGAGAAAGAAGCCAGGACCCGATCCACCCCTGGCAGAGGAAGAAGGAAGATGATGGGGCTGTCATTTTCCCCATTAACAGCCCTTTTTATGGCTCCCTCAGGCTCTGGGCCTCTCTGAGTGTTGGGAAGCCCCTGAGAGGCATTCTCGCACTCCTGCCATTTACAGTAAGTGCACTGGTTCAGACCCAGGCGGCAATTCCTGCTCTGCCACACTCAGCAGGGGGACCTCGTACAAGTCTCCTCTCCCCGCTGTGCCCAATGCCCTCACATATACGTATGGGGCTTCGATGAGAATTAAACAAGATAATCTTCAGCACTGTGCCTGGAACATGGTTAGCAGCGTGACTGTTGTTGCCCCAGCCCCAGAAGCTGGCCAAGGGCCAGGAGCAGTTGGTATATTGGCCAGGCTGCTACCTGGAGTGGATGGGGCGGGGGATTCTAGGAGATGCTTCCCCAGCATCTGGATGTCAACCCCTGGAATTCCTTCAGCCCTCTGGAAGGAGATACTGATCCTTGCAGCCCCAGGGGAGGCCTGTCTGGCCTGGGCAGCTGGAGACATCACAGTTCAAGCAGCCTCTTCCATTTTCCAGGTGCAAAGCCTTGAAAAATAGCATTTTGTGTGTGTGCCGCGACATATAAACGGCTAACAACTCTGAGGCAGCCCCACACCCTGTTCCACATTACAGATGAAGAGATGAGACCCAAGACGAGGAGGCAGTTGCCCAAGGATACAGAGCCCATGGTGGCAACGTCTAGACTTTTCCATCAAAGGGCGGTTCTGTGGATGAGGAGAAACAGTGATGGGAAAAGCAGGGAAACAGGATTTGATGTACAGAAATACCATTTTCACAGGACTCTGCAAGGACTCACAGACTCCTAAAAGCCAGGCTGCCTATAATTAGCACCAGGTGGGGCTGTGGGGGCCCCCACTTCTCAGAGGACCGTCGCCCTCCCCCCTTGCTAAGCTCAGGTGCAGAGTCTGCGGCCAGGGCTGAGGTGTGGCTAGCGTGGCTGGGAGCAGGGAGAAAGACTGTCCTCAGGGTCAGAGTCAGCCGTGCCAGGCTGCCTTTGCAACCAGCACAGCTCAAATGAAAAGCAATTTAAAACACGTGAAAGAATTAAGGCAGGCGACTTAGGTTTATGAGCTTGTGCCAGGCGCTTTCACGTTGAACCTTTATTACAACTCCAGGGATAGATGTTATCGTCTCCCTTTTATAGCTGTGGAAACCAGTTCAGAGAAGTTAGGTAACTTGCGCAAAGTCACACAGCCAATATGTAGAGAGGCCAGAATTAAGAAACCACTTCCTAAGAGCCAAAAATGCCAAGTCAGGCTTACAGGGCTGGGAGCCAAGGAGCCTCAGAAATGCAGCCACGTGTGCCCCAGGCTCAGGAGGCTGGGTGTGGACTGACTCACTTGCCCTCAGAGGAAATATGACCCAGACAGCACTGGGGAGAGAGGGAAGGAAGGGTGTCTGTTGGCTCTGCCCCATAGCTGACTCTGTGACCTTGGGGAAACCACTCCACCTCTCTGAACCCCAGCTGCTGGGCACTGGCAGGGAAACAGAGGGAAATAACCCCTGGCAGCCTTCTGAAAAAGGAAGAGAATCAAACCCACTCAGCCCATTAGATGTCTTGGAAGCCTACTCAAAGGCTCTCCTGAACTCACGGTGTGAGCAACCTGGAGATTCAGAAGAGAACCCCACACCTGTCCTCCCCCAGGTCCCAGGGAGCCAGGCCTTCCGCCTCCCCAGAAAGGAATCTGGGCCTGGCAGGGGCGGCAAATGGCCAACCTTCACTCCAAGCGTGAGCAGACAGCCAAGGTCTGAATCACTGTCGGCCTGGCCCAGGAGGTGGGCATGCTGCCCGAGTGCTGTTCTCTTGACCTTGTCCAAGGTCATCCCAGCTAGTCTCCTGCGGGGCCAGTGGGGCCCACATGGGGGATGTGAGAGCCCAGGAGCCAGAGTCCTGGTTCCCATTCTGACTGGGCCAAGTGAGGCTGTGTGACTTGGAGAAGTTATCTCACTTCTCTGAACCTCAGCTTCCTCTTTTGTCCAAACAGGGATAATACCTACCTGGAAGGGGTGTTGTGCTAGAACTTACGTGGGCACCTGGGGCATAGTAAGCACCCAATGAGACAGGTTGGCATGGCCTTGGGCACAGGCCTTGGCCCTTTTCTTGGCCTACACTCATGCCCGGAGGGATCTTAGCCAGTCCCACGGCTTTAAATGCCATCAACACACCCAATACTGGCTCCCAAGTTTCCCGCCCCGCTGAGGTCTCCTGGGAACACGCCCTTCAGCTCCACACTTGCACATCCGACCTGCTGCCTCCACTTGGACGTCCAGTAGCAGCTCCAACATAGTGGGTCATCCGACTTTGTGGTTCCATCCAACCCCAACCTGCTTCTCCTTGCCTTCTCTACCTCCGTTAATGGCAACTCCAAGTGGCTCAGGCCAACACTTGGGAGCCGTCCTGAGTGCTCCCATTCTCTTACACCCCACGCCCCGTCACAGCAAATCCAGTCTCCTCTATCTTCAAACTGATTCCAGAATCTAGCCGTTCCTCCCCACCTCCACTGCTACCCCCGTGCCTGTCTCCCACCTCCCTCATTGTCTCCCTTGAGACTACTCATCATGATGGGCATGTTGTTCCTCCGCTCCAAACCCCCAATGGCACTCTGTGTCCTCAAAACACAACCCAGAGCCTTACTGTGGCGCACCAGGCTCCATATGGTCCTGCCCGTGCCACCTCTCTAACTTTGCTGTCAAACCATGCACACACACAGACCCTCACTCTCTTCCCCCCCTCACTCTCTCCAGCCACCCTGGATCCTTGCTCGTCCGCCCACAAGCCACACTTGCGCCCATCTAGGGGCCTCTGGAGTTATTCTTTCCACCACCTGCCATGTTCTTCTCCCAAATACCTACACAGCTCCCTCCCTCCCTTCCTCCTGGTTCCTACTCAAGCATCACCTTATCAGAGAGGCAACACCACACACCCCTCTGCCAGTGTTCCCTGACCCTTGACCCTGCATTGTTTTCCTCATGAAACAGACCAGCTGAGAGATTATGTATTTAATTGTCATTGGCCATCTTCCCCACTAGAATATAAGCTCCATGCAGACAAGGTCCTTGCTTGATTCGCTGTGGTGCCCCAGGGCCTAAAACAGTGCCTGGTGCTGTCCACAGGCGGTTGTCAGGTAGATAAGTACGGAGGGAGGGAAAGGAGCAGGAACACAATAACTATGCATTGTCTTCCGCTCCCTCCCTCCTCCGGCTCACAGCATTGGTGGGGGGTGCTTTTTAGTTTCTCCTCTGTGTTCTCATTCAGTCCTCACAACGACCTATCATTACACAGGGCCATGCATTACTATCCCACTCCACAGGCCAAGCGACCAAGGCCAAGGCAATCAGTGACATGGTTAAGGTCCCATGAGCCATCTGCTGCCTGGCCTCAGGGCCTCCTCCTGGCACACAAGGTAGATGGCAGGCTGGTCCCCTTTCCAAGCCAGCGTCAGCTCTAGGGGGCAGGAGGTCTTGACCCTCTCCAAGATCTGACTTGACCTTCCACGGCCCCCTGGGAGGACCAGGACCCGACTCTGAAAGGTGGGGTTAGAACAGCAGGCCTCAGGAGAAGGTGTGGGGCTGGGAGGCCAGAGGTTCCAGTTGCCAGCACTTTCCTGCCCCTCCTCCCCTGGGTCACTCTTCTGAAAGAGCGTGGGACTGCCCCAGGCCAGCTCTGTCCCGGCACACCCCTGGCTCCCTCCTCTGACAGTCTCAGAGGGACAAGGGATGGACCCGAACTTGTGATCCATCTGTGATTGCCGTGATCCTGCAGAGGGACTTGCAGTCCCTTTTTGCCTAAGATCTGGGCCCAGCCCAGTGGCACCGCCATGCCAGGCCACTAGGTGGTGTCCCAGGGCTCAAGCCCTGGCTGCTCCCAGAGAAAGGGTAAACAGCAGCTTCTCTCCCAGAACCCAAGAATGAGCCCCACCCCTACTCTCTGACTGACTAAAAGGGAGAGAAACCACCCAACCGCCCCAGAGGTTGTAGAATCCAAGGCTCGAAGAGTTTCAACATAACTGATTCCTGAGGTGGGAAATACGAGGCACACATGCCAGCACTTTCTATTCTGTGTCCTTGGCAGACATCACTAATCCATCCAGGTATTATGGTGCTATGGAGCCCACACAACCTCAGAACCCTTTTCAACACAGTGCTCTGGGCAAGCCACTACCAAGTGATTAGAATTGGCAAGCAAGACACGACCTGCTTGCCAGCCCTTTCATTTCCTGGAGGAGGAGACGAGGCCCAGGCTCCCCTTGTCTCATCAGGAATCCAGGCTGCAAAAGCCAGCGGGGCCAGAAGGTCATATGACCCCTGGGACGCTCGTGTAACCATGGCTAAGTCCTGGGGAAACCTCAAGTGGGTAATGGCAGTGTTAATGGAGAAGGCCGGGCAGCTGCATCCTTGTTCAATTGTCACCTCAGACGCAATGGGGGTGGGGCACAGGGAAGTCTGCCTGGGCTTCTTGGCTTCTGAGCTGCAGGGGCCCCAAAAAGGGGAGAAAGGAAGGGGGACAACGACAGAGAGAGGCTCTCAGGGTCTGAGTGAGTGTGTGTGTGTGTATGAGCGTGTAAGTGCGTGCGTATGTGTGTGAGCGTCCAGCGGGAGGAGGCGGGTGCAGCCCTGACAGAGGCGCCTTGTCCTCCTGCCCCTGCACAGGCTTGTTTCCTTCCCAAGCTATTAATGTCGCTGCAGCTTCAAAAGCCGGGTGACCTTTAAATGCGAGCCTCCTGCTCCTGCCCAAGGCGCGGAAACGGCTTAATGGAAACTCCAATGGCCACAGCTGCTGGGGCTGCAGCAAACCAGCCTCATTCCCGAGGCACCCAAGCTTCTGGGAAGCCACACCTGTGCCCGCCCCGAGTGGCCAACAAGGGCAAAGGACCCTCAGGCACAGCCGCTGGGGAAAGGAGGCCGGGCTGGACCAGAGGGGAGGAAGAGGAGGAGAGAGGGAGAGGCAGACTCAGTTCTGCCATGCCCTGCTGTGTGATATTGGGTTGGCACTCACCTCTGGGCCACCCGCCATCATTTAGTTCAATGTAAGGCTGGGGCATTCGCCCTCCCCTCCAAAAATCTTTAAAAAATCTGTAGAAGAAAAAAAAGAGAAAAAAGACATTTTCTTGCCTAATTTTTCTCTCTCTTGCCTCAACTTCTGCGGACAGGTCTGTCGCTAATGAGGGTTGTAGGGCAGGACTAGGGTAAGTTATTTCGAAGGAACTTAATAAGGTCCCTCCCCCATGGAAGGATTGGTCCCGAGCCTCAGTCCTGAGGATGGCATCGTTCATCTCTGCTCCTGAGGCCCAAATATCAGGCTTGGGTGTCGTAAAGGGCGTCATCAAGAAGCCAACCCTGCCTTCCAGCTGAAAAGATCTAGGATGAAGCTCCTCAGACACGAGCAACATGTCATTTGTTTGGCTCATCTTGGTAGGATAATGGAAATATAGTAATAATGATAATAACACTCCCTGCTTCTTCATGTGTCAGCCACTGTTCCAAGTGCCTTATGCCTGTTAAGTCTTTTCATCCTCTCTGTAGCCCTAGGAAGTACATATTACCAATGCTAGTTCCACTTTATAGACAGAAAAATGAGGCACAGAAGAATCGAGTGACTTGTTCAAGGTCACACAGCTAAGAGGCCAAGCTGAAATGTGAGCCCAGAAGGTCTGATTCCAGATTCAACATCACTCACACACATCAGGCTTGACCACTGCTCGGTATTCCCCAGAGGTGAGCACAGAGCCGGGCACACAGCAAGAACTCAGTAATTATGAGTTGAATTGAGTCCTAAAGGGGCAGAGTTGCCCCTGGAGAGGCTGGAGGTGACTGGTGCGCTCCTGTCAGGGGAGCGAAGGAGGAGGAGTCTGTAAGCAAAGCCTCTTCCAGAAGGACACACAGAACCAGAACCAGTTTCCTTACAAAACCCTTTTCCCCACCTACCAAGGTTGTCAAGTTGCCTGAGCACCAACTGTTTTCCACCTCTACCTGAGCTGGTTGGGAACATTTCCATCACAATCCCTCTCTCCATCAACAAATGCCACCAGCTCAGGCAGGACAGTCAACCCAGGCGCCTGGGAGATCAAACCTCGGTGGATGGAGCAGTTGCTCTCCTCCTGCCCCACCCACAGAGGCCGCAGCCCTGGGGAGCCCCTCTGGGCTGCCAGGAAGCTGTGTGTACCTGGGACCAAGTGCAATGGCCCAGACTGGGAGGAGACCACTGGCAGCTCAGGTGCAGGGCCGGGGAAGCTGGGCTGGCTCCAGGCATGAGCTCACGCTGGCCCAGGTCCAGCTCCTTGGGAAAGAGGGGCCAGCTGCCCTTCCCTGGGCCTCTCCTTCAGGCAGTTAGGCTGAAGGCCCCTCCACAGGCGGGGACTGCACGGTCTAGACAACAACAGGAGACGTCTCTGGGCCCTGGGACAGGCAGTCAGTCAAAGCCGCCACAAAATTTTGTATCCGAGCAGGCCCAGGGAATCCAGGCCAAGGAACCAAGATTAGGGAGGGGTGCTCAGGGTGAGCAGAGGAGGGTCCTGGGAACAGAAGTCCCAACTCCTGCCCCCTTTCGCCACACTAACACACACTTTGCCCCCACCCACTGATCCATGAATTCCACTTCTATGGAATTCATATAACATATATAATGAAACACTATACAACGGTAAACAAAAAGGAGGCATCTCTCTGTCTCTATATGCCCCAGACCTATTGCTAAGGGGAGCAACGCAAGGCACGAAGCAGTGAGCAGTCACTACACTAGAGAGCGTGATGGTATGAGTGTGTCTGTGTCTATGCAGAGGGAGAAAAAGCATTCTGTAGGATTCACAAGAAGCCGATAGTATAGGTTTCCTTGGGAGAATTGGGCCATAAGAGACAGATCAGAGAAATTTTTCCCTGTAAATCCTTGTATATCTTTTAAATTCATATTCATGTTCGTTTATTTTAAAATAAAATAAAAAAATAACCTATGAAGGATATCAAAGTGACAGCACTGCCGGTGATTTTTTATGGTGTTTTTGCATATGTATATTATCCACAAGGGACATGAATTACTTTTTAATAATAATTATAGCAAATATCTCTGAGCACTTACTCAGGCCGGGCCTGTCTAAGTACTTGGCATGCTTATCTCATCAAAGCCCCACAGGAAAGCAATTATTCTACCCAGTTTACAGATAAGGAAACTAAGGCTCAGAGAGTTTAAATAACTTACAGACGTAGGGTCACACAGCCAGTGACAGAGACAGAATTTGAATCCACACAAATTCTAGCTCTTAAGTCCACGCTCTTCTTAACCTCCACCTTATACTGTCTCTTTAATTTCAAAAAACAAACAAAAACTGAATGATGATAGAAAAAAATCTTAAGGAAAAAGCAAACCACAGAGCCTCCAGGGCTTTAAACCTTTGCAATCCTTAGATTCCCAACTCGTCCTTCCTGCCGCAACTATCCGGACAGATCTTCTCCAGTCCTGCAAACAGGCACTGCTCCTCCCAGGGGGCTTCCTCGAACCCTCCGATCAGGGACCGCCCACCTCCTGGCGGAGTTGCAGAAGAGAATGAAGGCCCGGTGGGCAAGGTCATGGCCGATGCCACAGCCATTTTGGAAGTCAGACCACGCACGGCCGTGGAGGGCCCACTGGGACAGAGCAGGGTCGGGTCTGGCCAGGAAGCTCCTCGTGGAGGGGAAACCACAAGTTGGTTTTTACTGGTACTGAGTCTGGGGCACGAGGCCGTAGAGGAGAGCAGTTAAGAGTGGGGCTTTCGCTCTGGGCCGGCCTCAGCTCACATCCTGATCCTGCTGCCTACAGGGTGAGTGGGACTTCTTTGAGCGAGTTTCCTCATCTGTAGAGCGGGATACCTGGACCTCCTCGGATGGGTCCCTGAGGGGGATTCATGTGATGGGCATGCACAGGCCCCGCACACACATGCTCTCAGTAGGGGGGGCAGCTGTTAGCAAGACTGTCATGGGCCATTCAGGCCCTAAGGCCACGGAGTTCTCAGGGGTTGAGTCTAGAGCCTGGCCAGAAGGGGCCTGGGGTTATGATCTTGTATCCAACCCTGAACGGGGAGAGTGTGCAGCACAAAGGCCTCCCCTCAGGGCCCTCCAGGACCTCAGGCTGGGGGGCTCTGGGGCCCACAGTGGACCAGAGAGCTGGGCCAACAGCCCTTTCCTGCCCACATGCTGCTCCCAGCTAAGCTTCCTGGGGTGGAGAAATGACTGGACTGCCCTGGGTTGCCCAGGCCTGCCACTCCTGCTGGGGGGCAGGTGGGGGGGCTATAGGAGGTGGCCAGACAGGGGCCTGCCCTCTGGAGAGGGGCTGGAGGGACCCAAGGCAGCAGGAGCACAGCAGAGTGGCATTCTCAGAAGTGCCGCCTCAGGCAGCTTAGGAATGCAGGCCCGGGCTGGGGAGTAAGGCTTGGGGAGGGGGTGGTTGGCCCGTGCCTGAGCTTCAAAAGAGCAGGCGGCAGCTGCAGCTGGGAGGGCCATCGCCCCCCCTCATGCAGCCGGGACACATCAGAAATTCTACCCATGGAGAAGAGCCCAGCCCAGACAGCAGAAGAGATTGTTTAGAGCCGCTTACCAGGCCAGCTACTCCCCTCAACCATAGGCTGCTCCCTCCTCCTCGCCTCCCCTTGTCCCTTCTCAGTCTGTGTAGCAGCAAAGCTCCCGTTCCACAGCCAGGGGCTCCCAGAGGCCAGCTGCCAAGTGTGCCCTCCCCACCTGAGGCCCTCACTCATCCATACTGCTTCGCCTCCACATACCCACACACCCTCTGGAGATGCCATGGCTAGGAAGGCAGGAAGAAACCTCATGTTCTCACTTCTAGAAGGTGCATGTGGCCAAAGGTCACAGAGCTCAGTGGTCGCAGAGCTGGGATTTCAACCCAGATCTGCCACTCCTGGGCCAGGACCCTCTCCCTGTGCAGGCACACACACCAGGACGCGCCAACACACAGCTCATGTGCCTACGTGTGCCAGACGCACCAGTGCACTCAAACCCATTCACTCAGCGCCACATGCTCCGCTCAGGCCCTCACAGCCATGGGACAGACACCTTCTTTAGACTTTTCCTGAACCCTCCCATCCAGGCCAGACACTCAGTCTGCTCCTCTCTTCACCCAACTCTGAAGCTGTGTTTTTAAAATTACAGCCACACTCTCCTACACACACGCTAATGTGCACCCACAGCACCCTCACCCTTCCCACAGCCCACCTGCAAGCAGTCCCTTCACTAGGCTGACGGCAGGGCCAGGTGAGGCCCCAGATCTCTCTCTCCCTTGCCCATCTGTGCCCAGAATGGTTTTTACAGTGTCTGGTGCAGTGACAGTGAGGTCGGGCCGCCCTGACTTGCAGCAAAACTGGCCAGAACGGGAAAGTGGCCCATACTGGCCAAGGCACCCGCTTCCTGGTTGCCCACAGGACCAGCTCCCGGAAGGCAGTGCAGGCAAGGGCCTCAGGCCAGCTGGGGCTGTAGCCCTGACCCTCAAATCTGACAGTCAGGGGAAGGGGGCAGGGATTCCTAGGGGTCCCATAACTAGCTTTCTTGGCCTCCAGGGGCCACAATCTCCACTTCCAGAAAATGGAGAGAAACATTCAGTATTCAGTCTGACCTTTCCCATCACTGAAACCTTCCAGGGATGCAAGGACATGCTTCTGGGTGGGTGATGGATCAGGGCCAGAGAAAGGCACCGCTGTGCTAGGTACAAACCATGATGACACCTCTGCAGAAGGAGGTGGCTGCATCCCAGTCCCAGTGCTGGGAGGACCTGTACCCTTTCTTTAGCTACAGAACCAGAACCTGTTTCCTCAAGTGAAATCCTCAGCAGAAGTCCATTCTATAAAGACATTAAGCGGGAGCCCCCACACCACCAGCACAATTGGAGAGCCTGCCATTCACTGAGTGCCAGGCAAGGTGTTTCTCGTGCATCACGTCAGTCAATCCTCATGATAATCTAGTCCTGCAGGTTATTACCTTCTACCATTATCAGAGCCATTTAACAGAGAGGGACACTGAGTCAACCACGTGTGACCTAGACGTTGTCCAGGGCCGT
The DNA here is from genome assembly GCF_057802395.1 of Ceratotherium simum simum. Lineage (NCBI taxonomy): Eukaryota > Metazoa > Chordata > Mammalia > Perissodactyla > Rhinocerotidae > Ceratotherium > Ceratotherium simum. Next base: position 29,802,882 of record NC_141915.1, on the reverse strand, counting down.
GCCACATCCAAACTGCATGGCCTTACAAGGCAGAGACCAGTGTGCCTGTCAAGTCTCCTGACACATCAGAGTTACTTGTAATGTGTTTTAAAGCCTGGGTTTAACCCCTCATGCTCTCATCTCCCAAGCTGTCTGCACCTCTGCCTGTTTCCCCCACTGCCCACGACCGACCAGCTCACATGGCTTTGGGAAGTGTGCACATGCTTTTCTATCAGTCTAAGAAGCAAATGCCCTGCACATTATAGCAATGTATCCCAGAGGGTGGTGGAGACCACCTTCATCAGACTCCCCTGAGGTGTCTCTAAGAACACATATTCTCCAGCCCACTATTAAATCAGAATCTCTGGGGTTGTGGCCTGGGAATCTGCATGTTAACAAGCTCCCCAGGACATTCTGATGCCCAGTAAAGTGTGAGGACCACTACCCTGCAGGGTGATGCAGTTGGATTCTGCTTTTAGCTCCATCAGCCAAGCGATCTTAGGCAAGTCATTTTGCCTCCTGGACCTTCAGGTTCCCTTCTGAAAAATGGGCAGGGAAGACTAAATGATCTCTAAGACCCTTTCACCCCTGACATCCTCTGTGTCCGCCCTGAGTCCCCAGATGGTCCACAGGTGCATGAACCGAGATTCATGGACTGTTCAGTGCCTGCAGCAGCCAAGGTACACTGTAGGCACACATTCAAAAGAGTTCCTGTCTGGTTGACTTAGGGAGATCTGCAAAAATACCTTATCTCTGGCTCCAGGCCCTAAACAAATCGCTCTTGGATTATCCACCACCACCTCCCCATTCCCCCAAACATCTCTTTTCTTCATTCCAACCTGAGCCAACCAGAACTCTGTAAACATTGGGTCTGCACACCTGGGCTTAGTCAACAGTCATCAAACAAAGGCATTGCCAAATCACCTCACAAGCCCAAACCTGCACCCTCTCTGTCTCTCCTGGGGAAGCAGCCAGCCTGGAGGTGTGGACCCTGCACTCCCTTCCTCCTGTCACAGAATGGGCATGACAGGCAGGTCAGATAGAGGGTGTAACCAGAATGGCCCCAGTCTACAAATGGGTTGCAAGGTTATCCAGACTTAAGGGGTGTGACGCGATGGCATGGGGAGCACCCAGCAGTTGCTGGAAACTTCTAAAAGCAGCTAGACATTCCTCATTCCTTTGGCTCTTTGATGATCACCATTAAAACACGATGTATTCAGCTACTGCTCAAGCATTGCTTACTTGTGGCAATCATATGATTGACTCATCCTCAAGGTCTATGAATTCTTGACAGAGGAGTTGTGGGGTTATCAGACCCAGAGCCCACAGGTGAATTCAGAAGCCCACTACCTTTGCGTATGGTGAACCTGTGTGTGTGTGTGCAAAAGAACCAAAGAGGAAGGACGAACAGGAAAGGCAAAAACGAAAATCCAGCTTCCACAGTGGGAAACATCCGCGAATTGTAGCCAGGGCCTGCTGATCCTAGCCATTTACAAATCCTGAAATAGATCATTCTCACTTGGAGCATGCTGACTGCCCCAAATGGCTATGCTCTATGTGTGCACACACTTAACGGTTACCAGTGCTGGTGGGGGGTATGCATGAGTCCTTTCCACTCAGCCAGGCTCTAGGCGGGGCATGTACCCTACAGCTACCACCCTACGGGGGACTCACCCTGGCACTGTGCTGGCACTTTACCTACGTGGAATCTTTGCAACAATCCTACGAAGTAGGAAGTGTTATTTTGCAGAGGAGGAAACTGAGGCACAGAGGAATTACATAACTTGCCCGAGGTCCCACAGCCAGGAAGTGGCTGAGGCAGGATTCTCCCCCAAAGCCCACACTCCCAACCACTCACTGCACTGTCCCCCCACTTATAGTGGTGAGCCTCTGGCCTCTGCAAGGGGCAAAGAGGGAAACTAAGGCTCCAGAAGGGTTGGGAAGATGGGGTCAGCCTAGCAATGGTCCCACCTCCAGGCTTCCTGGAGCAGGAGAGCAGTGGCTGCATGGAGGAGGCTGGGGAGCAGGGAGATGGAAGAGAACTGGGTGCATCCTAGCTCAGAGCCGAGCAGGCCAGTCCTGCCACATGCCTCTGCCACAGCAGTCCCAGGCCCAGAGGGGACTGTGCCAGGCTCCCCCTCCCACCCCTAGCCAGGCCTCCCTGTCCAGGTCTGGGCTCTCCTAAGTTGTGTTTCCATTCCAACCACATCGGGCAGCAGCCAGAGTGAGTCAGGCTGGGCAGGAGGAAGTGGCCACATTTGAAAATCATTAACATGCAGAGCTGAGCTTGGGGCTTTTGTTCTTGAGCAAGGAGGGTAGCATTTCACTTTCAGGAAGGAGCTGGGAGGGTGGGGCAGGCTCAGAATTGCACAAGCAAAGCACAGGCTCAGACATACACAGGTCCCACGTGGAAGTCTGCTCAGACAGGCCCCCTGTGGAAAAGCTCAAGCCAACCCACGGGGCCTCACGCACAGCAGGTCTACACAGAGAGAGGGCACAGGCCAACCCATCTCCATTGCTTTTTAAATCAGGGAAGGCTTCCAACAGGGGGTGAATGGAGCTTTGTGGTCAATCGACTTTCAAAGTCAGGGAAGGCAAGCAAATGAAGAAAGCAGAAAGGCAGCAGAGGGAGGGTGGGAACTCAGACCTCCGACCAAGACCACGCTGGGAGCCCCAGGACCCAGAGAGGGACGACTCCCCCACGTCTGGCTGGGAGGGGCAGCCCTGGATCTGGGAAGATTGCCTTCCTGCACCTCCTTCTTCCCACAAGACAGCATCTCTCCTCCAACCATGCAGGTGTCACATTCCCCACCCCTCTGCCCCATGTCTCCCAGATACAAGGAAAGTACAGCAAACAGCCCTCACAGGCACCCCCCAGCTGTCCCGAAACACCGTGTCCAGGGCAACTTTTCAGGGCTGCAGCTCCCCCTTGAAAGAGTCACATCTCAGCCACCAGCAGTGGTGGGAAAGGCTGTGAAGTGAATTAGTTAATTCTGGGGCAGGGAGAATGAAGGTTGGGGAGGTGAGAGGGAGGGAAGAGAAAGAAGTCAGTGGACAAGGAAAAATCTGCTTTTAAAAATGTAATACAGGGGGCCGGCCCCGTGGCTTAGTGGTTAAGTGCGTGCGCTCCACTACTGGTGGCCCGGGTTCGGATCCCGGGCGCGCGCTGACGCACCGCTCGTCCGGCCATGCTGAGACAGCGTCCCACATACAGCAACCAGCAGGATGTGCAACTACGACATACTGGGGCTTTGGGGAGAAAAAGGGAAAAATGGGAGGAGGATTGGCAATAGATATTAGCTCAGGGCCGGTCTTCCTCAGCAAAAAGAGGAGGATTGGCATGGATGTTAGCTCAGGGCTGATCTTCCTCACAAAAAAAAAAAAAATGTAATACAAACGATAAGAATAAAACAGGCTTTGAGCAAGCCCCATAAGCCCTTGGAACCAGGACTGCCCCAGATCCCAGGGATGGGCCCCCTGCTCCCCTCCCCTCCTTGCAGGGGTCAGTCAGAGGCTAAGGTTTTACCCTGCTCCCCTCCTGCACCTCATTAGAGCTTAACCTCCAGGACTTCAAGGAAATTGGTAGAAATGGGACCCTTGCCTTTTGTCAATTACAAAGTAAACAGCTCTTTGGGGGATGGCCCTCCTTTGGGGGTCCCCTCACACTCTCAGACAACTGCCTTGTTCCCACCCTCTCTCAGCCCCGCTGGGGGTGGCAGTGGGAAGTGGAAAGGCTCGTGGATGGAAGCTGCCTGTTCAGGGTGTCCTGGGGGACGTCTGGCAGGGGCAGGCCACCCACCGGGTCCAACTCACCCCCCTGAAAGCCTCTGTGTTTGTAAAGGGCTTTTGGGGACAGGAAGCAATAAACAGAGTCAAGCCGCCAAGATGCAGGGGCTGATTATGCAGTTTATGGGTTTTCCAGGCCTCTTTGTACTCTCCCACCAGCTGCCCAGGGCTCTGCAGAAAAAGGTGCTGGCGAAAGACAGGCTGCTCCTTGGCTTGAAAGATGGCCTTGTGCCAGGCCTGAGTTGGGTCTTTCCAAGTGTGTGAGGGGACTGCGTGCCTTGATGGCCTCACAAGCACCTTCTCATAGCCCCAAAAAGAAACCCCACCCCATATTACTAGAGCCCAGACACACACACACACACACACACACACACACACACTCTCTCTCCAGCCCACTGCTCACCTCTCTGCCCAGCTCTAAGTTCCTTATTTCCAAGGAGGCTGACTCCTGGCATTCCCAGAGGGGTGGGCATTCCTGGCCTGGGCTGCCTGCTAGCTAAGGCCAGGTGGGTGGCCCGCCTTCACAAAGAAGCTCACAGCTCAGCTTAGTTTAGCTACGCTGGCAGTGCAGAGCAACTTGAGAAAAGCAGAGACTGGTGTGGAAGGTGGTTCTGGGCTGCACGGCCTCCCCATGCCAAGCTCAGCTCCCATTCCCCAAACAGGCTGCAGTCTGGTGAGACGGGAGCCCACGTGGGCAAAGCTGGAAGCGCAGAGTGGTTTGTGAGAGCGAGAAAGGGGAAAGCTCCCACTGGACTCTCAGTACCCAGTAACCAATGCATAACACAAGGTACACCCACAAAATGGAAACGCATGAAGCCGAGCCCATCGGTGCCAACATCGAACGACATGAAACACCACCTTGCAGTACCACGTGCACATTCCACTATTTTTATTGAAGTGTCTGAGTGTATACTTGGATATGTGGATATGCGCAGGAAGATGTCTGAGTGGATACGCACCAAATACTAAGTAGCACTTATCTAAAAGGTAGGGTTGCATGAGGGGGATCTTTTGCTGTTTACTTCATGCCCCTCTGCATCCTTGGCAATATTTCAACAAACATGCATTATTTCTGTAGTTTAAAATTAAGAATTAAAAAAAATAATAAAGTTCATTGCTGGTGGGAATGTAAAATGGTACAGCTGCTGTGGAAAACAGTTGGTGGTTCCTTAAAAAGCTAAACACAGAATTACCATATGATCCAGTAATTCCATTCCTAGGCATATACCCAAAAGGATTGAAAGCAGAGATTCAAACAGATACTTGTACACCGATGTTTATAGGAACATTATTCAAAATAGCCCAAAGGTAGAAGCAACCCAAGTGCCCGTGAACAGATGAATGGATAAACAAAATGTAGTATATACATATGGAACAATGGAATATTATTCAGCCATAAAAAGGAATGAAATTCCGATATATGCTACAACATGGATGAATCTTGAAAACATGCTAAAAGCCAGGCACTAAAAGACAAATATTGTATGATTCCACTTTTATGAGGTACCTAGAATAGACAAATTCCTAGAGACAGAAATTAGAATAGAAGTTACCAGGGGCTGAGAGGACGGGGGAATAGGGAGTTAGTTTTTAATGAACACAGAGTTTCTGTTTGGGATAATGAACAAATTCTGGAAATGGATAGTGGTGATGGTTGTACCACATTGTAAATATACTTAATGCCACTGAGATGCCTCTTAAAAATGGTGAAAATGGTAAATTTTATATTATGGATATTTTACCACAATGAAAATAAATAAAGACATAAATCAGGCAGGGTGAGGCACTGGGTTGTAGAAGGGACTGTGAATCACCAGGCAGAAGAGGGCACTACTTGGGCTGGTCAGACGCAAGGCAACCAGTGCACAGGAAATCCTGGCTGCACAGAGGGGCTCTGTCCCCATCTGCATGGAGTGGGCCAGGCGATAATGACACCCCTGTTGATGAGGGCTGTTCACATGGCCTGCAGAGTCACCCGTGCCACAGGGCTGGGGGAGATGGCGGTGCAGAGATTCTTTCTGAGACATTTGGAAGAGTTAGGATACACTAGCAAACAGTATAAAAGGTTAGCGTGCTGGAAAATGGAGCACGCATTTGAAAGTCTTGGACAGAAGGGGAGGGGAGAGGAGGGATGGCTTGCCTATAGTGCAGGGGGAGAGGAAGAGGAGAGAAGGAGGAGAGAGAGAGGGTAAGCAGAGGTCTGTCCTAGAGGGTGTTCTGGCAGGCAGAAATCACTCGCTCATTCATTCAACAAACGTCACAGAGCGCACCCAGGTGCAAGGCAGTGGGAAAGTGGGGGTGGGGGAAGGGATTAGAGAATCAACTCATCTGGTAAATACCTTAGTGCACCTTCAGTCCCACCACCCACCTTGTTCAAAAATACATACATATATAAAACAATAAACCAAAAGCTGTCCCCAGCCTGCACCTTCTCGCAGAAGGCAAAAATCTTACTTGAGGCCAAGCTGTTCAACCCAGAACAGGAAATAAGATCAAAACTGCTGGCGTGGGCTGACCACCCTGGGGACGGGCCCTTATTCACACAAGCATGCCTGTCCCCACTGACCAGGCATCGACGGATACCAAGTTCTTTCTTCCCGAAGAGGAGACGCTGAGAGGCGCGTGGGCGTGCCACGGTGGGATACCAGGTGTTGAGGCCTGTGACTGTTGAACTCAGTCTTCTCAGCTGCACACTTCCTGAGCTCTTACCCCGCTTGTCTCCAACTGTGCGAGGACAAAGAGAAGCCATCTGTGGGGCCACATTTGTGGTCAGTGGTAGCTCTCATTTGAGATAAGAATATTTCAACAGTGGACTTGGTCATAAAAGGATATTGTGTCCAGGGCCTTCGTGAAACGTGGAATGTGTGTATGTGCACATAGGGAGGAGGGGGCAGGCCGTTCTCAAACATCTCAACTTGGCCACGTATGGCCTTGTCAGAGATCCACTCATTCCAGAACTGTACTGTCCAGTAAGGTAGCCACTAGTCACATGTGGCAATATAACTTTAAATTTTAATTAACTAAACTTAAATAAGATTTAACATTCAGTTCCTCGGTCGCACTACCACATGTCAAGTGTTCAACAGCCACCTGGGCTAATGGGCATCATATTGAACAGTATGTATTTCAGGACCTTTCCAACCTGGCAGGAAGTCCTATCAGACAGTGCTATTCTAGAACCTAAAGGACAGCCTCCTCACTGGTGGGAAGCCCTGGTTTACGAGGGCTTTATTACAATTATCTGGGGAAGACTAAGGACTGTGGACAACTGATCCCTGACAGAAGAGCCCTTCCACATCCTGGGAAGGGTGGGTAAGAGCAAAGACCCCCTTCTCCTGGGCAGGCAGAGCACTGGCCAAGGGTGAGCACTAGGCCCCCACTGGTGTCCTCGGCCTCATCCAAGATCAAAGCTTTGGCCTGGTTGCCGTGAAACTTGACACCCCAGGCAGAGAGAAGCAGGAGGCCAATGAGGAGCCCAAGTTCTGGTTTCAACACTCGCAGGGCCCTGGTCTCAGATGGCCGGAGTCAGAAAAGGCCCTCCAACGTGCTCGCCGGGAGGAAGGGGGTGCTTAGCATGGGCAGGGCTCCTCCGGTGTCCCTCTCCTGGCACTGCCTCCTTGGGCTTCTCCAAAGCAATGGGAAGGAGTCAGAGAAAAAGGGCAGCTGAGGCTGTGTGAGGGTGGGGGTTGAGGTGGGTAAGTGCTTACTAAAGAAAAAAACATCGTTTCAAGGAATCTGATGGGTTAGGCTAAGGAAATGAACTGAAAGGGGTTCTGAGAAGGTAGAGATGACTGGGTGTTTGGGCCTGAATCTTTGAACTAATCAGAGAGAGAGAAAGCGGTCAATACCCCTCGTACCCTGCAACACACAGTGCACACGATGATCTGAAATGGCCGAGGCACTTTCACTCAGAGCTTAACCAATCTCCTTAAGAATTTCCCCATTTGAGTCAAAGGGCCACCACCGTTCTCCCCTCAAGTTGTCTCACCTTGGCCCTGAAAGCCAACCAAAAGGAGCTGTAAACTGCAGTTTTTCCGGCAAGCAAGCTGCAGCTGGGGGCTGGGGGTTGAGAGGTGGGTGAGCAGACAACCCACTAAGTATGGGAACAACGGGAACGAAGACCCCGAGGGGGAGCCTGGCGACCCCGGCTCTGGTCCTGGCCCTGCTACATGGATCCTTGAGCAAGTTCCTTTTGCCTTTTAACATTTTTTTAAAAAATAAAATAAAACAGATACAGAAAACTGCACAAAACAAACGAGCATTTAATTAATTAGGCAAACACCTTGTAACCACTCATGTCAAGAAATGAAACTCTGCCGCCACTCCAAAACCCTCTCGACGCACCACAAGCCGACCTTCGTAATCGTCACTTCCTCGCATTTCTTTATCACTCGAATGTACATCCCTCTACTTTAGTCTTGCCTGTTGTTTTAAGTCTATTTTAACCTACAGGTTCCCCTTTTATCCCTTTTTTTCCTTATAATTTATGAGTTGAAGAGCCTAGGCCGTTTGGCTGTAGACTTCCCTGCTGTCTGAAGTTCATGCAGCCAGTTTCCTTTTCTCTCGGAACCTCAGGTACTTCTTCCAGACCAGCATCATCCTGCCCAACTTATGGGGCTCCCGTGACAATAAAAGGAGACGGGCCGGAAGCACATCAGGAAATGCTTATGATATTTGTTAAGCAAAGAATGCAGGATGCATCAGATATGTATGGTATGCTTTCAACTACATAAAGAAAAAATGCATAGGAAAAAGGACCAGAAGGAAATATGCCAATGTATCAACAGGTGTCCTGGGTGGTGGAACTCTGCCCCCCACCCCCTCCCATTTTTTCACAATTAGCATATAACAGTGTGATAGGGGACAAGTTGTTTTTAAACATTTTAAAGAAAAGAGTGCTTGGGGCCGGCTCGGTGGCGTGGCGGTTAAGTTCGCATGTCCCACTTTGGCAGCCCGGGGTCTGCCGGTTCGGATCCTGGGTGCGGACCTACTCAGCACTCATCAAGCCATGCTGAGGTGGCGTCCTACAAAGAAGAACTAGAAGGACCTACAACGAGGACATATGACTATGTGCTGGGGCTTTGGAGAGAAAAAAGAAAAAGAGGAAGATTGGCAACAGATGTTAGCACAGGGCCAATCTTCCTCAAAAAAAATAAAAATAAAGAAAAGAGTGCTCTTACAGTGCACATTTGATCTACGAGATCAAATGTGTCACCAGGCTAGTTCTCTCTCCCTTCATGGGACCACTTGGCTGTGCTCTCTGTTTCCATGGCCAAGACCAGTCTAGCTGAGATCCTCAGCATCTCAAGCCTGCTTCCCTTGATGCCTTCTAGCTGCTCTGCCCATCTCCCTCCTGTCTTCTCTCTGTGCCACCAACAGAAGAACTCGTCTGAAACATGCCAGGCCACTTCCTGCTCCTCAGCCTCTCGTGTAAAGATTAGACCCTTCCTTTCTCTGTATCAACAGTCACTACACACAGTGAGCATCAGGGTCACCTGCAGGGCCTGTTAAACACACGCTGCTGGGCTCCATCCCTAAAGCTCCCTAGGTCTAGGGTGGGGCCCAAGAATTTGCACATCCGACAAGTTCTCAGGGGATGCGGATGCCCCTGGTTCCTGGATCACACTTTAGAACACTGATTTACACCTCTCCTCTGTCCTCCTGAACAAGCCCTGCCCAGCGTTCAAGACCTAGCTCAAGTTCCCCTTTTCCAAGAGGCAGTCTCTGGAAACTTCAGCCAATATTGCTCTCCCTCCACTCTTCCTGACCACCCCTAGTGATGGCACTTAGAGTGGTCTGGTGGTCCGGAAGAGGGGAGAGAGCACTTTGTGGCCATAATGACAGGCAATGTGGCACTTGATCATTTGCTGTCTCTCTCCATCCTATCAGCTCTTAAGGGCAGAGACTGGGAGGGACACTTCTTCAGTGACCCCACATTACTCAGGAGGTATGTCCCAGTGTGACCTCAATCTGTTCCATTCACAGGCACCCCAGTGACATTCACACACAGACTTCTAATTATTCACTCATTCATTCACTGTCAGTAGAAAAACATGTAGTGAGGACCCACTGTACGTCAAGATGCAGAGGATAAAAATCTCTTTCTTCAGGGAGACCAAGAATTACAATAGCATGAGCTACAATAGAAGCCTGTGGAAAGGCTCTGTGAGGAATCCTTCCAACTGCAGCCCCGGAGACCGCTACACACACACAACCTTGGCCTGAGAAGCAGGTTTTGGTGCCTGTCAGCAAGCACACACAGTTGTGGTCACACCCTTGTGTAGCCATGGTGAAGGTTTGGCCGCCACTCACAGTCTTCGTTGTTCCCCAGCAAAGCCACCCTGGACTTGGAGACCGGATTGATGGGCAGACATTGTTAGGAGAACAGATGTCCAGGCAAGCGGGCAGGGCAACTGGGAACAACGGCTGTGATTGTGCAGGCCTGGAACCCACCGGAGGGAGGCAAGAAGACACTGCCTCCTGATTAAAGGGCAATAAGTGTCTGGGGAGCAGACCCCTGCCCCATTTCTCCAAACATCTGGGGCTCTGGACACTCAGGCCCTCTGCCCAGCAAGCCATTTTGAGCAGGCTGAAGACACCATGGATTCTGCAAGGCAGATGTTGGCTTCTCCGTGACCTTGGACAACTTTGACTTCTTTGTGCCCCAGTGTCACTAATAATATCTTTTTAAAAAGTAGTAAAGCCAAAAGACGAGTTGATAGAGATCCCCTTTGAAAGAATAAAAGGAGAGATTAAAAAACAAATGACAACAATGCCACTCTGTAAAAGCAGAAAAAAGAAACAGGAGGCGATCAGGCAGGGAAGACCCATCAGTTCCTCAGTGGGGAAATCCTAAATGCACACAGGCATCCCTGAGCAGCAATTCTCAGCGGGAAGATGCAACAGAATCTCTGGGGAGCTTCTGAGAGACAGAGGCCCAGTGCACCCAACTGAATCAGCATCTCCTGAGGTGCAGCAATCCCCGTCCCCCAAGCCCTAGCAAGTCAAAGAGGTTCCGGTACTCTGGGCCACTCCTAGTTAAGAGACACCACCAAGAGGTGGGGGCAATTCATCATCTAAGAGGGAGAGGCAGTTGCCTCAGGGGCTATAAAGCATCAAAGGAGCCCAGAGACCAGCTGGAGAGGAGAAGGAAGGTCAACATTGAGGAGCCCTTCGTTTCTGCCCCTACTCCAGAGATCTGGTTCCAGAGAGGAGATATTGTTCCCCCTGTGCAGGTCCACCAGTCCTCCAGGGACCTGCTGCTTCAGCCATGCATGGCCAAGTCCTGGGCAGCTCCTTCCTCTGGCCACCACTGACCACACCCCGTCCCAACACATTTCCCCACTCCTGTACCCTAACTCCTCAGCCCAGCAGCTTCACCCTGACCAACTGTGACTCTTTAGTTTAGGATTCAGGCTGCAGACCTCCTCCTCCAGGAAGTCTTCCAGATGCCCTCCTTGGCTCACCCCCATGTGGCCTCGCCTGTTAGGTTCTCTTTCCTCCTGTGCCATTGAGGTGACAGCATTAGTCACATGATATCACCACAGCCGGTGTGCCAGTGGGGGGCCCCAATAGACAGTGCCCACCTGGAGGGCAGAGATTTTTTTTGTTCTCATTCAGTTTTCTGTCCCCAAAACCCAGCTCAGGGCCCAGCACAGAGCAGGCAAGCAATATGTATCTTTATGCTGATCAGGAGAAAGGGAAGGGAGGAAATTTTAAATAAAACAGCTCCACTAGGCAAAATTTTCAAAACTCCAGGGAAATTATCGCAACTATTTTTTTTTAGCGCTTCCTACATACCAGAGAAGATTGAGACACAGGGAGGTAAGTGTGCCCACGGTGGCAGAGCTGGGCGAGAACCCAGGCAGTGTGGCTCGAGTCCATGCTCTCAGCCACTCTGCTATGGTATTTGTGGTTCCAAGGGAGAGAGATTTTTTAAAATCTGGAAAAAAATAGCTACCTCTGCAGTCCTTGCTCCCTGTGGCTTAGGGGTCACAACAACTCCATATTTCACCATTCAGACAAAGCACAGATCGAGGGTGCTGTCCACAGGAGGAGGAGCAATCTGTCTCTACTGAAGGCCCCTCGAGGTCAGGTACCAGGGACACTGCTGCATCCATTGGGAGATCCCGGGAGTCAGCAGTCCTAACCGGGAGCTCCTGCAGGCTATTTTAGACACAGGGACAGGGATAATGCGATCCAGGGCCTTGGCTGTCCCTCTAGCCCAGGGGAATTGACTCAGGAGAGGCTGTGAAGAAAAGCAGGAACCCCAAGTGGCATAAAAGTAGGCAAGAAATAAAATGCGTTCTGAGTCACCTGGAGTAATTGAAAATGAACCATATGCCAAGCACTTGGCCAGGTGCGTCCCCACAGTCTTTATTTAACTTTCACACCAACCCAATGAGGCAGCTACTATTCTCCTTGTCTTAACAATAGGAAACTCGGGCATTGTTCTGCTGGAAGGAGAGAAAGCGAGGAGGCAACCTTCAAAAATTGGGTGTGTTTGGCCAAGGCTGAGTAGAGATTTAAGGGTCTTTGGGTAAAGCGTTAAGGATATCTGCTCTTTGTTCTCTATCTTTGTTAAAGACAAAACAAAATAAAACGGGATTTAGGTTAGATTCCAGAAGAGACTTCTTGACTATAAAGAGGTGTTAGAGAGTTCACTCCCTGAGATAGATCCCTGACACCTGCAACTCCACCACGTGCCCGTTCTACAGGCAGGAGACTGGGCAAGTTGACCTTTATCACGACAAGAGCATCACCCAGCACACTCAGAGGTCTCTTCAGGCAACTAGGCTCCAGCTCCAGTCTCGAGCGGGGCTTTTGGACAATGCAAATCTGAGGTTAAACACATCCTTTGCTAAATTTAAAAAGCAGATGGGTAGAGAGTTCAGATACTAAAATGAAGTGTGGCGTTTGTTGGCTTAATCAGTGAAGTTGATGTGACTGAGTTAGAGTTAGCACAGTGTAGTACTGTATTGCTCAGCCTACTGTTTCTCCTGTTGAATAATATAGTTCATCTAACCAGCAGCAACCGAGATGGCTATGGGAAGTGTGGCCAGCAAACGGCTCTGGCAGAAAACTGCTGCTTGGCCTTAGGAAGCCAGTCCTGTGTGGGCCGCCCTCGCCCACTCGCTGCTGAACCACTGGGAGGACCGTGAGGACGCAGAGCAGATCTGCTGTGGCCCGGCTCCTTGGGCCAACACTTGTGCTTTCGCCTGGAACAGAGGGCTCCCCTAACAGGCTGTGATCAGCCCGGGATGCAGGACATCCTGGGCAGGAGGAGGAGCCATCTGGAGGCTGGATCATAAGCAAGATGCTCAGTCTAAAGAGAGGTTCCCGATTCTGAAGTTTCATTTCAAACCAGGCATTTCACTGGTTTGAATCAAACACTGAATCTACTCTTCACCATAGAACAATCATATGACAATAACTTTGCAGAGTTTACCCAGATGTGGGGTTTCTTTAACATAACAGGGGTCATATTACCAAAGAGTTTCAAAACCTCTCCACCCCCTCAGGAGAAACCAAGGCCCAGAAAGGTTCAAGGCCTCGCCCTCAAAGAATCAGAGCTGGTGCCAGCTCTCACACCCAGCCTCCCACCCCAGGTGGCCAGCAGCTGCCTCTGAGAATATGGTGGGCCGAGGGGGGCTGAGAGTGTCTATGAACCACTGCACACTCCACTCCATCCGATGGCCTCATGATGCACAAGGCACAACCACGCAGGCCAGGCCAGGAGCCATGCCACGGGGCCCCCAGCTGGAGGACTGACTATAGCTCCCTCACCCCGGGTGCTCCAGGCCACCACAAGGCCTCCAGCGCTGCCCCCACCTCCCCCTTTGATCCCAAAGAGGGGAAGGGGGTAGAGAGCAAAGAAAAATCCCCAGTCGCATCGATTTGCCCAAAGCAAAGGCAGCACAAAGGCTGCACCTGTTTCCATGGAGACGTGATTAGTGAAGCCCAGGAACAAAACAGAACGAGAAACACAAACCCGTTACCACCTTCCGGGCCAGCGTGATGGATGTTGGCGGGCCAGAGCCCTGACAGGAAGACATCGGAAGGATTAAAGGCAATCAGAAGATCTAGAAGCCAAACTGGGAGCCCTTTCAGTTGATGGAGGGGGAGGCAGCAGCCTCCCCTGCCCCCAGGCCTACAGATTAGCCTGGGCCCCACTCTTGAGAAAGATCCTGAACAAAAAAATCCCAAACAGAAATCCAAAGTGAGTGATTATTCACTTTACAAAAGGATTCTTTGCTTGACAAAGGGATTCCTTGAAACTGCAAAATCCCGTGGTGGACTGGAGTGCCCGTTTTGTCTCATTATTTATTTCTCTGCGGCTAAGGAGAAGGAGGACTAGGGAGTAACTTCCAGTTGAAAGTTTGTAAGAAAAGATGACAAAATTCCTAAGAGGACGGAGGGGTGGGGACAAGACTCTTTATAAAACGTCTGCTGGGAGAGGCCCACAAGAAGGAGACAGAGCAGCTTTAAAACAGAAAGGCCAGTGAGCTGAGCGCCCGGGGCCAGCCGTTCACCAGGGAGGGCACAGGAACCTCAACTGCAGTGGAGGAGGCTGGGCAGCAACAGGTTTCCAAGAGGTCCCCGCAGGGTGGACCCCAGAAGCACAGGCACTCTCAAAGCCGTTAGCTGAAGGGAAATGTGTGGAGCAGGAAGCGGGCAGCCCTCATCCTCCTGGAGCATCAAGAAGTCAAGAGGCTTGAAATGCTCCGGGAGGAAGCCCAGAGGAAGATGCCAACGGTAGGCTCCGCAGCTGGTGGGGCTCAAGAGCGATCCTAAGAGCCTCCTGGCTTGCTCTCGCCATGCATCAGGTGACACGTATTAAGTGCCTCTTTGCACATGTTGCCATCCTGGGAAAGGGACAACGCCATGCACCAGCATAGCCCTGCCCTTGGAGAGTCTCAACCAGGACTTCGCTCCACTCAGTTCTTTCCTGACTACAATTCCTCCAGGGAACAAGAAACCAGCACAACAATAATAGTTACTGAGCATGCCGTGTGGCTCAGACACTAACCAGCCATTGTCTCATTTATCCTCGCAACCACCCCATGAGGGAGATGCTATTCTTAGCCCCATTTACCCACGTGGAGACAGGCACAGAGAGATAAGTAGCTTGTCCAAGGTCACGCAGCTAGTAAGTGGCAAAGCCTGGATTCAAAAACAGGTCTGGTAAAGCCTATGAACACCCGGCTAAATGCTGCCATATCAGCCCATTTCACAGATAGAGATGCCGAGGATGAGAGACTGCAAGCGACCTACACTAAGGCAGGGGATGGACTCTGAAGACCAGCTCTCCTGACCCACCTAAGGCTTTTTTGCCTTGTGAAGCCTCCCCCGGGAAGGCTAGCCAGCTTTCTTGGTGGGGTGCATGGCCTGTTCTGTGGCCATGAAGTCACTCTCCTGTTCCAGACCTTAGTTTACCCCTCTGCAACAAGGAGGCATCATTGTAGTGTGAGCCCCCTGCCATCTCACTGAGAGAGAGGAACTGGGAAGAAGCATGGGACAAGGTGCAGGGTTGTCACCAAGAAGCCTGTGGGAGCAACAGGCTCAGTCCCAGCGCCAGCAGAGATTCCCAAAGATCCGCAAGGCCTGGAGTGAGTGACGTAATGTTACAGAGCAAAACCCTGGGCTGCCTCTCCAGGAGGCATCTGATCCAGTGGTCTTCCCACCAGGGTACATTTGGGAAACCCGGGGACTTCCCGGGGCTGTTCAGACACGGTTGGCTTTCAGGGAATCAATTTCCAAAACCTCCACTTCCTGGTGCAGCCTCACTTAACTGCTGTGCCGGGAACCATCTGGGTCCACCAGCTCTCTTTCACAACGGGCCCTCCTGAACACTTCCCAAAAGAAAGCCACTCCCCCACCCCGCCCCCCAGCCATCCCAACTATCTCCTGGCGCTCTGCCCTGGGGTGTAAAAGTCGCCAAACAAAGGGACAACTGGAGAATGCAGCACTCCTGGGAGGAGCCCCCTGAGGAGGGACACTGAGAAGGGGGCTGGTCTTATTTTACCAAGGCCTTATCTATCTTATCTGCCCATCTGTTTATTTTAGGATTAGAATTAGGAAGCAAGGAAGCTGACACAGGGACACCTGTTTAACACATTTATTTGAGTCCGACTTTTTCTGCCACAAAGCATGATTTGGCTGACTGGTCTAAAAACGAGGTCCAGCTTTGCCAGTTAGGAATTATGGCAGACATTTTCCATAACTGCATGGGCTGAGTTTGCCATTCTAAAGTTTTGACAAAAATATATTTGAAGCAAGTATATGACTTAGAATAAGCCTGGAAATACACTCTACTTAAAGTTAGGATAAAAAATTTTATATGTGTATTTTAAAATGTGTAACGGGATACAGTTTTCCGAAATTCTTCTGACAGGTGTGGGAGCAAAAAAAGATTGAAGGCTGTTGTTGCGTTACTTCCCTGGAGTCCCGCTCAGAGGTTCTAGCTTCCACAAACCCACTGGACCATGAGAGTAGTAAGTTCTCAAGAGAATGCAGCCACAGCATCTACAACAAGCCCTAGACCTGGAGCCTGGATGAAATTTGGTTCTGCTACTTCATAGCTGTGTGGATCTGCTTACATCACCCAAACTCCCCGAGCCTGAGCTTCCCCATCAGTGAATGGGAATAACACCATACAAGGCATATTAAAAACCTGATGATGATGATCATGGTAACATTAAATGAATAATGCAGAGTGCAGCCGCATAAATAGCCCCAAATAGTAACCAACAAACAAGCGTTTTCTGTTTGGCTTGGACAAGTGTATGGCATTTGTCTCTAGGTGATATTAATAAGTGATATTTATTGAGCACTCACTGTGTGCCAGGCAGCGGACTGAGTGCTTCACGGGCCCCAGCTCATTTTGTTTTCACAGCAATCCTATGGGTAAGGTGTCATTCTTATCCCCAATGCACAGGCACGAAAAGCTTACATACTTGCCCAGCTCCCTTCCGTCAGCCAGCAATGAAAGGCCAAGGGAGTCTGTTTGATTCCAGAGCCTGTGCTCCAAACCCTCCCCACTCCGTGTGGCCTGCAGCCGGCACTGGGGCCTTACTAGAAATGCAGGATCCTAGGACCTCCTCCAAACCTACTGAATCAGAACCTGCATTTTAGCAAAATCATCGACGGGCGATTCCTATGCACATGCAAGTTGGAGAATCACTGCTCTAAACCACCAGTCCAGCTGACTTATCACCCTGGTTTTATCTTGCCGAAAGTACTATTAGAATGTTCTCTTTCTCCATGCACACACACGCAGCTGGCAATTAAAGCAGGCAAGATGGTTAGGGATTATAATAATCTATCAGTAACACATGCAAAATGCATTTTTTTAAAGGGCTGGGAGGATTCACATCAAACTGTCATCAGTGGTTACCTCTGAGGAGCGGTATGGGATGGGGAAAGGGGTGTCAGAGGGGGTCTTTCTATTTGTATTATTTGAAATTTTTGATAAAAATAATGTAGTTATGTACTGGTTATATAATTTAAAAGGAAAGCATGTTTCAAAAGACAAGTAGAGATCACTGGAAATTGATTGCACTTTATGAGCTACCTCTATCTAAGGCTACCGACAGATCCCAGCTCCAGGACCCGGAAAGCCAGGGGAGGGAGTCAATAGGGAAGTGTTTGTGGAACAATG
Source organism: Ceratotherium simum simum (assembly GCF_057802395.1). Lineage (NCBI taxonomy): Eukaryota > Metazoa > Chordata > Mammalia > Perissodactyla > Rhinocerotidae > Ceratotherium > Ceratotherium simum. The sequence continues at coordinate 29,785,457 of NC_141915.1, read as the reverse complement.
GTGTCCTGTGCTTGGAGTCAGAAGACCCAGAATCAAGTCCAGGCTCGGCCCCTAATTTGCTGTGGGACCTCAAGGCTCTCACTCAGCATCTGTGGGCCTGTGTTTCCTCCACTGTAAAACGGGGGTCACCCCACACAGCCTTCCAGCCCCATAGCGTTGGTGCAGGGATCAACCACGCCGTGAAATGCATGAACGGCCCCTGTGAGAGGCAAGGTGCTGTACAACGCAAGGGCCGAGTGTTTTCTTGGAAAGAGAAGTGCTGAAAAAGAGCAGTGAAATGTTCACCCTCACTCATTCCACTCCCTACACAGATGTTCCATGACTTTATAAGGAAGATATACAGAGCAACCTGGATTTAGAGTCCATGGGAGCCTCAGGCTGATTTTCAAATCCTCATTCGAACTTAAAAGTTAGGTTTGGACGTGGTTCAAAACACGAAGAGAAAACGCTGTTTCTCAGTGTCTGGCCCATTTTCTCTGTGCTGCTCGTCTGGTTTCTCTGCAGGCTCACAGCTCCCGGGGAGGGTCTGTTTCAGGGTTCTGTGCGCTTCTTGTTGGGGCACCAGAGGCTGCGCTCTGCTCTGCTTTCTATGACTCCCTATGGCAACCATCCCCGTGCCGCTCCCAGCTGCTCCTAAAGCAAAGACTTGGGGTCTGCAGTTTGGCTTGTTTCTTCCTAGCTGTTACCTGAGAACTCAGATTTGCAGAACTGGAAAGAGCAGCAAGAGGCATCCACTCGCTCATCTAGGGGGTGTGGAGGCTGGGTACAGAGGGATAAAGTGACCTGCTCAAACCCACATGGGGAGCTTAAAATAAACAGAGCCGGGTCAGGTCTCTACGACCTTTGGAAACACCTCCTTTCCTTAAGATTTCTCTAGCAGTCGTTTGCAACTTGTCTGTCATTGATCTCGCCCCGCTGTCCCTTCATTCTAGAAGACACACGAAGCTGAGGACTAAAAGCTGCTGTGCTTTTCCTCAAACTGAACAATCCCAAAACCACTGAGTCTGCAAGTATCATTGAAACTGAGCCAGACAAGAATCCCCTGCCAGATCTTCCAAGGAGAAGCGGCCCCGTCTAAACCATGAGCTCCAGTTACAGGGAAGTAATGGCAAAAGAAGCCCCCAGCCAGACAGGTCCAGCCCCACTACTTACGTGGCCGTAGATGCCTCGCTTCACCTCCCTGAGCCTCAGGTTTCTCACATCTGAGGCAAGGAGAGGACTACCGCCTTTCAGGTTTGGAACAAAGATTCTAGATAGGGGTAACATCCTTCATGCAGAGTAGGAGCTTCATAAACAGCAACTATTACCATCATGATCATCGTTGTTTGGGACCATCCATCCCAAAGACAGGGGTCCAAGTCAGTTCTCCACTCCAGCTGCACATTAGAATCACCTAGGAAAGGTCTTTCTTTTTTTAATACCAATGCCCAGATCTTATCCTCAGTGATTCTGATTCATTGGTCTGGGGTGGGACCCAGAGAATCAGGACATTTTTTATAGCTCTATAGGTGACTCTAATTGTACCCTGTGGTGGAGAACTGATCTAAATCAGTGCTTCTCAACTGTTCATGCGCACATGAATCTCCTAGGGATCTTGCTAAAATGCAAGTTCTGACTCAGCAGGTTTGGTGGGAGGCCTGAGATTCTGCATTTCCAACTAGCTCCCAGGTGATGCCAGTGCTACTAGTCCACGGCCTCAGGAGGAATGGCACTCAAAACTCAAGGTCTTGGGCAGATGGCTGGAAAGTTTATAAGATTCTTCTCTGGACAGTCTCAAAAGCCAGCTCTGTCTAGCCAGACTAGAGTTCACTGCCTCATGGAAGCAAATAACCAACTATATGACCTCAGACTGGAGCACAAGGACTAGAACCAAAGCCTGTCCCCAGATGACTCTCTCTTTGGCCTCCTGTTGGCTTTTTGGGTTCTGGCAAGAGCCTGCAGACAAGCGTGGCCACAAAGACGCACTAGCAAAGTAATCGTGACGCCATGCCCTGCATTCACATAGAGTTGCCTTCTCAAGACTGTCCAAGGGAAAAGCCAGAAGAAAAGGGCACTAGTTACTTTCACTCGGACGAGTGGGGTGGAGGAGGACATGGCTCGACTTGGCAGGATGTCCCAGCCAGAAGGAGCTGAAAACAATAGCAGCTCTGGTCAGCCAGACTCCTCTGATCGGCCAAGCAGGAAAGCTTCCTGCCTGGAGCTGGCTAGGTAAGTGCATAGCCGAAGGGACTCCAGGGAAACGTGAGCAGGAAGGGAGCTGGGTGGGCAAGTCCCTTCTGGCTTTGAGATTGGTGCATTTTGTGACCCTGAACAACATCAACGAAACAACACTGGTTGGACACCTACTACGTACCAGGGAATTTTACAGAAATACTCTCATTTGATCCTACATTGACCTTGCAAGTCAGGCATTGTTGTTTTCATCGTGTAGATGAGGAAACTGAGGCTCAGTGGATAAGTGATAACTGAACTTACAAAGGACATGCCAGAATCGGAACCCAAGCCTAGCCAATCTCTCCTACTTCCTTACATTGCTGCTCAAAACGTTAAACCTCTTGATGCTTCATTTACTCTTTCACTGGGGCAGGGAAGAATGGGAAAGGGTATAAATCAACAGAACTGAAAGTGGCTTTGGGTCTCCAAGAACAAGGGAAAATGCTTATTATCATTATAATTCTTATTAATCATTATCATCATCAGAAGTGTAATGAAGAGACACTGGGAGGAAAGGATGGTGTCTATCCTGACGTTTAGGGTGGCTAAGCAAGGCTCCGGCTCCAGGCAGTTTCCAGCAGCCCAGGTCACTGCAGCCCCAGCCCCTCCAAGCAAGGGAGAATGGCACCTGATGACTCCAGGGTGAACACCCAGGATCCTTTGGGGGAAGGCCCTGGCTGTGGGATAAAACAACAGTCCAAAACCCAACAGCTCAAGAAAGGAGACCAAGCTGGGTCACAGCAGCATGTTCCTGGCACCTGGGCCACCCTGCCAGGCTCAAGGCTGGAAATGAGACTCAACTAATGCGCTGACGGGCCCCGAGAGCCAACCTGAACCTGTCTCCCATCACCTCACCCCTGCATAAGCCACAGAAACTTCCTGAAGCAGTGAGAGGCCACTCGAATGAGTGCCCCACGTTAAGGACTATGGAGTTGAGGGCTGATAAGACCATGCTAGGAGCCTCTGTCCCATCAAGGCCCGGATCTATTCCATAGCCAGGCCCCTCCTCCTGGTGCCTTAGCAAGAAGGGGCCTTAGCAGAGGCCCCAACTCTGGATTAATATTACACCAACAGAACCCAAACAAATGGCTCCTGACTGTCACGCTCCATAAAATTTGGAGGCTCAAAATAAAGACGAGTTGAGGAGGAGGGTGGCTGACAATAGGGGAATACACAAGCAAGCAACGGTGTAGCCATTGGATGAAATATTTAACATTAAAATAATATTTTAAAACCACAATTCATTAAAAATACTCACTATGCAGTGAAAAGCTAGATACAAAAGTATGTAATTAGTAAGATCACAACTATTTTATTTATTTATTTTTTAATTTTATTTTATTTTTCTGTGAGGAGGACTAGCCCTGAGCTAACATCCGATGCCAATCCTCCCCTTTTTTCTTGAGGAAGATTGGCCCTGGGCTAACATTTGTGCCCATCTTCCTCTACTTTATATGGGACGCCGCCACAGCGTGGCTTAACAAGCGGTGCGTCTGTGCGTGCCCGGGACCCGAACCTGAGAACCCCCAGCCCCAGCGGAGTGCGCCCACTTAACCGCTGCGCCACCGGGCCGGCCCCCACAACTATTTTTTTTTAAATCTATGCACATAAAAAAAAGAGTGGAGGGAAATACAACCAAATGTTATCAGTGGCAGTATTTAAATTACCAGAATGATCATTTTCTGTTGGAAATTAAGCCCTTTCCAGTTTTTCTTTAATGAGCATGTAAACTACACAGGGGCAGGAGGAACACACTGACTAAAATCAGAGTGCTGGAGAAGTCAGGATGAAGACCTGCTGGGACGGCATAAACCCCACCCCTCCCAGGCAGCCCCAGCAATGAGAGGGAATAGGCCCAGCTGCAATCCAGAGGCCTGGGGGCTGTTGTGGTCATACCTGGGCAAGCAAGCCAGGGGCCACCCTCCCCAAGAGGCTGAAATTCTCCAAGGAATATAACAAAAAGCCCATTAGCCCTTAAAGTGCTCTAAAGGATTTTGGTGAAAGACGCCAAAGCGAAACACAGTCCAGTCAGGTGCTCTGCCTCAGGCAAAGAGACAGGAGACAGCTGCCACTGCGGGGGTCCAACGTCCCTCGGAGGCCCCCAGCAGACGAAGATTCCTGCCCTCCACCACCCTGCAGTACAGGGATATAAAAGAAATAAGCTTCACCATATGGGGCTCAGGAGCCTCCTGGGAACGCAGGTGGGAGGGAGAATGGCAGGTCCCTAAGCCATGTGCAAATGTGAAGGAGGAAGGGGGTTTAAAGAGAAGAAACTGCACCAGCTGCCTCCAAAAGAACACTAATTATAGGGGCTGTGCTGCCTGAGCAAGGCCTGGTACCAAAGATGCTCCCAGGGGCCCAGCACTGTGCTTGGCTGACTGTGGCTGGTCCAGAGGGCATCTGGATGAGGTTGCAGGCCTGACACCTCCCCCAGCTGGGCAGGGAGGCCCAGGCCCAAACAGCAGCCTCCACAGGTCCTGCTTACTAAGAAGTCCGCATCACAGGGTCAGGAGGCCTGTGCTGGGTGCCAGGGCTGGGAGAGACTGGAATGTAGAAAAGACTAGAGAATTTCCTTCTCTGGAGATTTTAAAGACCTAAGCATCTGGAATAGCTCAACCTTGGAATGGAAAAAAGTGACGTACTTGTCCCTTGAAGCTGGGGAAGCGGCAGAGTCAAGTGGAGAGATTAGAAATGCATGTTCCCAGGGGTCCCTCACTCAGGGCTCAAGGCAAGGAGCTCAAGTTCACCATCGCTGACGGTGCCTCTCCTGGATGTCCTCCTGATGCCAGCATTTCCACGGAGACATTGGGAAGGACTGGAAAAGGCCCAAAGTCATGAAGCCCAGAAGGCAGGGAGGGCCCGGGAGTCAGAGCCGAGCCTTGCCTACGGTCTGTGGCCTCCTAGCTATGGGGCTGGGGGCAAGCCCCATCACTCAACAGGTGTAAGTGTCATCCATTCCAACTACTGCATAAAAACATTTGCAGACCCATGAGAAATGCATGGGGTGCTACCTCTAAAAACTAACCAATTCTAAACAAATGGAAGGTGTGATTATGATTAATGGTGTGCCATTATAAGGTGGGGGCATTTTGCTTCCCTTTCATGACAGCATGCAAATTAGAGGCAAAAACAGACGAGCACATTAATTTCTTTTTCTCAAACCATTCACCCATACACTCTAAAACAGGACTGGATGGGCTGCTTCAGGAACATATGAAATGGGGCTTGGAGGCTGGGGACCACATCCGGCCTCCTGAACAGGAGGGGAAAGGCGAAAGAAAGGAGTAAAGGAAACCAGGGAAGAAGTAAGGAGGTTAGAACCGAGATTCCACCCTCCTGGGAAGGAGCCCCGCATCCCTGGGAAAGAGGCCGAGATGAAAGGGAGGCGCAGCTGGGGGAAAACAGGCCGTGAGAACAGACCGGCAATTGTTCGCCAGGACAGGCGGGCGCTGCACCCGAGCAGCCAGCCGGCACAGCCGCTTTGTGCGTTAATGTAATTAAAGGCCCGGTGGGGGCAATGTTTGGAATCCTTTAACTCCTCGCCATTCTCACAGAACAGCTGAGCCAGAGTGTGGGGCTGCAACTGGGGGCGGCACTGGGTTTCTGGGCAGCAAGGGGCAGGAGGCCTGGGCAGCAGGAGGTGAAGCCCTCATTCCAGGCCTGAGAGGCACTTCCTCCTCCTTGCACGGTCCCCAGGAATGCCCTGAAGCCCTGCCACTGCCTTGACCCCAGTTAACACTCCCACTAATTGCTGGGGCTGCCGAGAGCCTGAGAGCCCAGAGAGCAAAAGAGCCAGAGTTAATTAAGCAGAGAAAAAAAGTCTGCTTTTCCATTCTTCACGTCCCTCCTCCCCAGCCTCCTGGGTTGGGCGTCTAGTTTCAGGGAAGCTCCCAGGGCAGGGATCTCCACGCCCAGGGCCAAAACCAACAACAGCGCTCGGAAATTATTGAACAGGAGCAGCTGGGTCTAGAGGGCTTCTAGGAGCCTTGCTCCAAAGCTCTCCAAACCTCCCAAATTCCAGAGGTATGTCAAGGGGTCCACTTCCCACCCATCCAAAGGAAGGCCTCATGTTCTCAGTCCAAATGCTGGTTGCTCTCCAACGAGGGCAGTGCAAGTTCTCACTACCAAGGTGGGATTCCTCCAGAGGGCAACGGGACATCCTGTAGGCTAAACAATAAGAACGCAACGTAAGCATTCAACAAATATTCCCTCATCTAATCTCACAACTACCCTATGAGGTAGGTACTATTCTTGTCCCCACTCTATAGATGGGGAAACTAAGGCTTAGAGGAGACAAATAACAACCAAGGTCAACAAGCCAGCAAGTAGCAGAGGAACAATTCAGACCCCGGCACTCCAACTCCAAAGCATTTAACCCCTATTCTAATGCTGAAGGTCACTCAGATAGTCTAGAAACAAGCCTGGTGGTGCTTACAACCTGGTACGAGGTTCTTAGCCAAGGGTCCCTGAGGTTTCAATGAGGTCCATGGACCCCCCTGAAATCAAATGCACAATTTAATGTGTTTGTGTGTGCATGCAGTTTTCAGGGTGAAAGGGGGTGTCAAAGTTCCCTTTAGATTATCAAAGGGGTCTGGGACCTGAAAAGAGGTTAAGAACCATGGCCCAATGAGGTAACACCCCAATGCCTTGCTAAGTTGACTCTAGAAAACAGATCTTCTGACTTGAGTTCTCTATTTTTTCACTGCACATCTTTGCTCTGAGGAAGTAACCAAGGGGGCAGCCTAAGTTTCTCCAGAAAGGTAGGATGCACTAGCAGTTTAGAATTAGGCAACTTGGCCCTGAAAACCCACCCAGCCTGCTAGGGAGAGGGTATCCAGGAGATAACGCTGCAGGGAGGAGAGGGAAAGGGTTAACAGCTAGTCCCTGCGGATGAAAGGGATTTCCTACACAGTGTTTATTATTTCTCTCCATCACTTAACAACAAGTTCCAACACTGTCCCAATTCTGATCCTGGCTTTTGCTTGAATCCACATAGAGGAAAATTCATTACCAGCAACCCCAAACTATCAGAAATTAGTAAGGCAAAAAAAAAGTTTCTGTTCCAAACTAATTTGCTACAGTTTTAAAGACCACTGTCTTTCTAAAAACAATGATATTCCCTAACTTGGGCCATTGTCCTCATTTTCAGATGCTCCAAGACAGCAGACAATAACAATTGTTCTGCTGCTCACATTTGACAGCCAATACTATCAAGCACGCATTCTGTGCACTGGGCTCCACACTTTACCCATGCTTATCTCATTTAATTCTCACTCCAATCCTATGAGGCAGGATTATTATTATCTCTGACGTACAGATGACAAAATTAAGGTTCAGAGAGGTTAAACAGGTGCCCGAGAACACACAGCAAGTAAGTGAGAGAGCCAGGATTCAAACCCAGGTCTATCTGACCGTAAAGATGGGGCCCTTGACCAGGGCCACTAAAAGCAGTTCTGCAGACCATTCACAAACTGTTGGTTATGGGGCCTTGGCAAAATAAGTACAAGAAAAGAAAGTAAGCGGTCAGCCTTGGCGTAGTGGTTAAGTTTGGTGCACTCCGCTTTGGCAGCCCAGGGTCATGGGTTCGGATCCTGAGTGTGGACCTACACCATTCATCAGCTATGCTGTGGCGGCAACCCACATACAAATAGAGGAAGCCTGGCACAGATGTTAGCTCAGGGCGAATCTTCCTCAAGCAAAAAAAGAGGAAGACTGGCAACAGATGTGAGCTCAGGGCCAATCTCCCTCAGCAAAAAAAAAAAGAAAGTAAGTAAGGATTTAGAGACATTTCTAGCAATTTGACATTGCCACATCATCTCAGACGTGACAGTGAACTTGCCTCTTTGAACAGGGAATGCCTACAGATCAGTTGAGACATTGTCAGACTTGTGCAGACTGGTCGTGCTCAATGGGACCACATACCTGTCCCCAGATGAATGAAGAAGCAACCTGTCTGTCACCTCAGAAAGTTTGTGAGGCACTGTTCTAAAGCACTCTGCAGAGACAGGCCCTGCAGGACACTCAAACGAGGCCTCCAGCCATCCCCTCGGCAGCCCCCTCAGCACGCAAAGTCTTCTAGCATGGTGCCTCTCCAACTTCAATGTGCACACAAACCACCCGGGGATCCTGTTAAAATGTGGACTGACGCGGGCACTCTGAGGTGGGGCCCCAGACTCTCCACTTCTAACCAGGTGACATGGGTACCGCTGGTCTGGGGACCGGACTTTGAGAAGCAAGGCTCTAATTGCACGAGCACACTAGGGCAGACGAGGCTGGTGCTGGAAACTCCGCCTGACAGAGACGGCTCGAGCCCAGCAAGGGCCCAAGCACAGGCTCACCTGTGGGCGAGGACTGGCTGCAAGGAGGGCAGAAGGCCTCGCGTGGGATTGGGCTCCACTCACAGACGGCCCTCGAAACGCACCTTTCCCCCACTCCACATTGAGCCTGGCACAGCCGGGGGCGCTTTTTTCCTGAGTTGCAGAAACAGAAGCCCTTTCTGTCTCAAAGTCTTGACAGAGGGCAGAGAAAAGCAGCTCAGAAGCCTTTGCAAACACTCAGAGGAATACTACCTATAACCATACCCGAGAAGGGGAGGTATTCTGAGAAAACTTTGCTTCCTGCCTCAGCTCTGCTCATGCCAGACTGCAGCTGTACCTCACAGCGATGCCCTGGGAGGGTTACCACACGCGCGCATTCGGGCAGCACTTTTATTCATGGGGCCGGCCCGGTGGTGTAGTGGTCAAGCTCGCATGCTCGGCTGCGGCGGCCCAGGGTTTGTGGGTTTGGATCCCATGTGCGGACCTACGCGCTGCTCATCAAGCCATGCTGTGGCGGCATCCCATATACAAAGTAGAGGAAGACTGGCACAGATGTTAGCTCAAGGACAATCTTCCTCAAGCAAAAAGGGGAAGATTGGCAATAGATGTTAGCTCAGGGCCCCTCAGTGGCCACTCCTGCAGCCAGAAAGGGCCATGAGCAGCACAACTCCAAAGGGAAAGGGTCCTCACTTCCCTCAGGTAAGCCTCAGGTTACCTGTCCTACTCATGGAAATTTTTGTGTGTGTGTGTGAGGAAGAGCAGCCCTGAGCTAACATCCTTTGCCAATCTTCCTCTTTTTGCTGAGGAAGATTAGCTTTGAGTTAACATCTGTTCCCATCTTCCTCTATTTTGTATATGGGATGCCACCACAGCATGGCTTAATGAGCGGTGCATAGGTCTGCGCCCAGGATCCAAACCTGTGAACCCCGGGCCACTGAAGCAGAGTGCGCCAGCTTAACCACCGGGCCAGCCCTGGAAATTCTTGACAGTAGAGACCTTCCTCCTTATTACCAATCTCAGTCTCTCCTAATTCAACTTACGGCACATGGACTGAAGGACTATGTACTTATTAAGGGCAATTCACAGTAAAAGGCCCAGATCTCCCAATCTCCCTTTCATTCAGGGATTCGCTCATTCACTCAAAAACATTTATGGAGCAACTGCCATGTGCCAGGCACCATCATGGACTTGTCAGACAAGGGCCTTTCCTCACCCTTCTCTGAGAAGTAGGGAATAAATGACAGAAGGGGCTATGAAGCCGTTACCTAAGGCAAAGGGCACTCCCTGTTCTTGGAGCCAGAGGGAAAGCGAGCTCCTGGACACTAGCTTTCACATATGCATGGACTTAGAGGAAGTCAGCCCGAGGGTGGGACTGGGCATTTGATGGTACCTAACAAGGGCTCCTTCCCTTGACTCACACAGGACGAAGAAAGGCCTGAGGGTTACTGACACACACAGAAACACAGTCAGAGGGGCTTGATGTCGGAACCAAAAGTGTCTGAACAAGATGCAAACCCAACTCCAGGGAGCATCAGGCTGAAACCTCCTCTGGATATCAGACAACTCTCGTGAAACCACGAGCCTCTTTCTCCTTTGCAAAAACCAAATCACATTCTCCCATCTCCAAACCCTGCCATGTGCTATTTCCCTACAATATGTTCTCACCTGTCTCCTCTCCACCCAACCACCAGTCCTTCCCTCTCTCAGAAGTCGGCTTACGACCAATCTCCAGAAGTCTGGTCCAGGCACTAGAGCAGGGTTTCTTAACCTTGGGCACTACTGACATTTGGGACCAGATAATCGTCTGTCTTGGGGGGCTGTCCTATATATTGGAAGATGTTTAGCAGCATCCCTGGCCTCTACCCACAAATGGCAGCAGCACCACCACCCCCAACCAAAAGTGACAACCAAAAATGTCTCTAGACACTGCCAATGTCTCCTGGGAGACACAATCATCCTCATCTGTGAACTCTGCACTAGAAGGATGGCCTGCAACCCTGGCTGCACTTAAGAAACACCTGGAGAGCTTATAAAACTCACCCATGCCTGGGCCCCCACCCTACGCACATTCCGATTCTGGTCTAAGATTCTACAAGGAAACAATAATGTCTGTCTCTTTACAAGCCCTTAATGTTCTTTTAATATGTTGGTTGGTTCATCCATTAGACTGAATCTCTCTAGGAGCATGAACTATATCTTTTTTCCTCTCTCCACAAGCTCCAGCCAGTGCTCCATGCAGTTCCTCCTATTTTATGCTAATCAGAAAAGCTTAGAAATTTATTGAGCCCCCTCCACCCCCATTTCAGAGGAAGAAGCCACTTCAAATAGCACCATCTCCCCCAAATTCAACAGCATATGACAAGAATAATTTACAACCTCACAAACTTTAAATAGAGGAGGAGACAGAAGAGATGGGAGTCCAAGAGAATCCAGCCACCTGATTTTGGTCCCAGCGTCCAACCTCGGATTGAGTCCCCGTTCATGCTCTCTCTTGGGAGTGAGGAACTTTGCTGAGTGGCCAGGACACCCACCTGCGTATACTCAAGTTTACTGATCCCCACCCTTCTTGACCAGAATGGAAGGCATGAGGCTGGGGGTCAACAACAGTAGTAGAAACTCCAATCTACCAGACTGGACGCTGTTTTCCTCAGGCTGGTAGTGACTTGAAAATAAATGTACCCAGGCCCAGAATCAGCTCCTTTCTGAGCCCAAAAGGCTAAGATCTTTTCCCACATCCCTCTCAAGAATCCCCAGGAGGACCTGGAGAGCTGACTGAGAGGTCCGGCCAATGTTAACAGATATAGTCAGGTCTGTGTCCTGCCTCCCCTCCTCCCCACACCTGAGGCTGCCCCTGCTGGTCACCCCTTCAGACAAGGCCAAAGAGGAATGCAGTGTCAAGGGAGAAGATTTGGTTATTAACCCCTATCTTCCCTAAGTGGAAATGCATTCATCGCTCACTCATTCAGTAACAAACAGAGAGAGAATACCTTACAAGTGACCTAGGTGCTTAGAGAGCACACGCACCATCCTTCCTGATTTTTGTTCTTGGCTTAGCTTAAAGACAAACGGATGGAAGCAGAATCCAGGGACCAAGCTCCCCCAAAGACAGCAGAGGCTATTCAAGCTCCCAGGATCAGCTTTCTCACTAAAATTCACTGGCTAATACCTAAGAAAGCAAATTGCCAATGTGGTTGCATTACATTTAATGAACGATTTAGTGTTTTCTGAGATTATACTCATTTGATATTTACTGCCAAAAGGATGAGCAAGTCTTCAAGATCTGCTTCAGGTGGCCCTGGCTTGCTTGTTGAAATCCAGCTGGGTGCTCGCTTCTGCAGCCCATATACCGACCGACATGGGTCTAGGGCACTGAGGCTTCCATTCTGAGGTGGCCAGCGGGATAGTGATTTTTTTTTCAAGCTTCCTTCCCTCCCCTCAATTACACACATACACACACACCCTGTTGCCTGGAGACTAAACACATTCCTGATGCTCAGGCTTCTTTTCATTCTCCAGAAGCAGGAGCTTTGGAAACTGGGGCCTCCAGGAAACGTGCCTGGGCCGCGGGAGCAGGGGGAACCCGGAGCGACATTTCCTCACACACAGGCCCGCCCCCGCCCCGCTGCCCTCCCCCTCCCCCCCTCCCCCTCCCCCGGTTTGAACAGCCCCAGCAGGCTGGAACTGAAGGGCTCCCACAGGGAACAAGGCCCCTTTGAAAGCCTGTGTTTACCCGGTCCGGGCAGGGGTTGCCATGGCCACGGTCCACGTCGGCGGCCAGAGCAGGCCTCGGCGCGGACGCCCGTCCTGACGCCTTCTAGGGGAGCCCGCTGGCCCCCCAAACCCTCCCCTGAGCCCCGCAGTGCTGGAAGCGCTGATGTTCCTCGTGTCTTCGAAAACAGAATCCTGAAGGGAACGACGGAGGCTTAAGGTTCCCCCAGCAGACCCAGCGGCCGCCTCCCTGGGGCTCCCTAGAGAAAGGCCGGGCGACTGGGCCCGCGGCTGCCAACGGGGGTGATCCTTTCTGCCATTCCTCATCGCCGCGTCCCGGGGAGGCGAGCCCTGGGCGCGGGGCAGGCGGAGGGCCGGCCCCGGGCGTCGCCGGGCGGGCGGGGAAGCCGCAGCGCGCGCCCGGGACAAAGACCGGGGCCGGCCCACCTTCCCCTGTCCCCTCCCGCGGAGAGGCCGGGGGCGCGGAGCCTGTCGCTAACTCAGCCCTCCAACTGCTCTGCGGTCAAGCGTGTCTTCACTGATTTAACTCTCCGGGACCTGCAGCCTCACCCCGGGACCTGGCTCTAGACCCCGAGACTCCCGGCCCCTCGCCCAGGACTGAAGGGAAGGCGCCGCGCCACTTCTAGGCCTCGGCGGGGTCGTCCCGAATTCAGCAATGCCCGGCCCCCGCTCTGGGGCGGGGAAAGCAGGGGGCGGCGGGGGAGAGGCAGGCCGGGGTCTGCCTGTCCGTCTGCTTCCCGCTGCCCCTCGCAGCGCCGGCAGAGCGGAGGTAATGGAAAGACCCGAGCGGCAGCTACCAGACCTGCCTCTCCTTCCGCAGAGTCTGCCGCCCCGGCCAGCTTCCTACCCTCTCTCGGGGTTCTTCCTGCACCCCCCACGCACCCCTACCCAGCCCTCATGTTCACTGTCACTCTTAAACGGCTGGGCACAGCATTACTACACAGCCGTAGGTCCCTGGAATTGGCCAGCTTTGGCTTCTATTAATAATATTAGCTGATACTTTATTGAGCACTCATTTCATGTAATCCTCACGACAACCATCTGAGGTAGGTACTAGGAATATCCTCATTTACAAGTGAGGACACCCAGACTCAAGGAGGTGAAGAAATTTCCCCAGATCTTATAGCTGGCAAGTGAAAGACACGGCTTCAGACCCACCCATCTAATTCCAGACTCCATGCCTTAAATCCCACATTGCATGGACATATGCATATGCTGCATACACTGAACCGTCAAAGAGCAGAACTAACTAAGCCCAGAGAGGTGAAGTGATTTGCTCACAGTCACACAGCCAGCTGGGGCAGTGTCAGACAAGGACCAAAGTGCCATAATCTAGGCTAACATCCTTTCCCCATCACACAGCTTCAGCTACAGAAGCATCCACATTTATTCAGGTGAGACCCTACGCAAGGTACTCTCTTACAAAGTTATGGCCTAATGGCCTACAAATCTAGCCTGGCAATGCCGCCTGCTAGTCCTGTCCACTCCCTCCAGTCCCTGCTCCATGACCGTCCAACAAACAGCTCCCCTGCCTCCACCAAGACTTTTAAATTCTCTCTCACAGGTTATAATTTCTCCCATCCCCCTTCAGGGCAATGCAATCTCCAAGGTTCCTAAGGAGAAATCCCACGCCACCATGCCAGCTCACATGGACACAGCACTTGATAGTTCTCAAAGCTTTCTTACAGACATTATCATAAACATTATCCAACCAGCTCAACAACTCTTGAACCAGGTAAGCACGGGCATCTTTTTGAGTATTGCCTCCACCCCCATTCACAGAGGAAGGCTCCCAAACCATGGTGGTACTATAGGACCATGTCTTCCTGGCTACAGCTGATCAGACCAGTGGGAGACAGCTGACACAAATGAGCTAATAAGGTTCTTCCCCCAGGAATTTGAATCAAGGTTCTTCGATATATTCAGTCTGATGGTTACTGGAACCAGGATGGGTATAGTTGAGACCTGAGGGGCCATGAGTTCTGGCACACATCCACAGAAGCAGTGGTGTCCTGCAGTTGTAGGCACTTGAGAGGCCAGCCATATTTCCTGCCCTTGATTCTTCCATTTCCCCCCTGGCTTCAAATAGCTCAAGCTGGTTTCTGTTACTTGCAATCAGTAGAGTCTGAACTAAGAGTTGGGCTGGATTATTCTTTCTTTTACAGTTCAGGAAAGAGGCTCACTGAGGTGAAGTGACTAAATGAATGGCACAAGACCGACATGTAAGAAAGAGCAGGTTAAACTCCCTGCTACGTAACTGTCCTTCAGTGCCATCTCATGCCTCCTTCCCTGAATTAAAGGAAGTGGCAGGTGTTCTCTTCCTGTCAGTGTCAAAAATGGTAACTGAGGATAAGTGATTAAGCCAGAGGCACTCCAACAGACTAAAGCCAGGGACAAGAAACACAAAATCGTCTCTGAAACCGTGAAGACAGTCCTTTGCCGCTCTACATTTCCCAGCCTCCCTTCCAGTTAGGTTGGAGCCATGTGACTAGTTCTGGCCAATGAAATGTGAATGGAAGTAATAGGTTCCTTGTCAAGGCAGTTAATAGCCAGGGGCTGCTTCCATCTCTCTCTTCCCCTCCTGTGGGAGGCCCCATATTCCAGATGGTGTGGCTACAGATGTGGGGGGACTGCCTAACCCACATCAGACTTTCCATGAGCACAAATTAAACCTAGATTTTGTCCAGCTACCGGGATGTCAGGGTTTGGTTATTACTGCAGCAGAGTCTAACCTCTCCTAAGTGAAGCACATAAATTATTCAACCTGGGCCCATCGGCACATTTCTCTGATCTGCAGGATGCTGCATTTGTTTGTTTAACATTCATTTGTTTAACAAATATTTCTAGAGCACCAATGCCAGATGCTGTAACAGGTATAGCCAAGAGCACAGTAGTAAAAAAGACCCATTCTCTTCTGTCAAGAAACTCCCTATCTGGTGACACACAGGCCCTACTGTGGGACTAAAAGGAACATTTCTACAGGAGTGAAAGCAGGACCTCCCACCTGGTCACTGGCTAAACTGAGCCAGGAGGAAAGGTAAGCTGCCAGGAAGCAAAGACAGCTTGTCCCAGCAACTCCAGAAGTGTGGCAGCCAAGAGTGAGTTCACACCAGATTTTCACACCCTGGGCTCTACCAGCTCCCCTGCTGCCAGCCTCGTGGCCACACACAAGAGCTACCCTTGCCCTGGGCACAGAACAGAGGAGAGAAGGCATCAAGGAGGAGTCATCCAGAGACCAGTTGGCTGATAGAAAACAGCAGCAGCAAAAGACAGCTCATCTGCCCTCACCCTCTGCAGCAGAAGTATCTCCTCTGGGAATCACCCCCCTGCTTAATTTATTTCTGCCCAAAAAGTCCCCAGTGACTGAGCTGTTCTCCCCTGACCCCACATAGTTGAGAACCAACCAGAGAAATCATCACTCTATCAGGAACTGGTTTCTAGCTACAGTCTCCTTTCTTTATGCCAAAAGCTAGATGAGAAGAGCAGTTAGGCAGGCAGGGTCGCCATATACAGTTGTGTGGGCTGTTCACTGCACAAGGTGCCCATCCAAAGGGGAAAATGGGGCTGGAATCAGCCTGTGCTCTGCTTACCAAGCTGTTTACCCTGGAGAAAGGGTCCCTTCTTCTAACTCACACAAAGGTGTCTGCTGTATGCCATAGAAGCGCTGGGGCTGGAACTTCATAAAGAGTGAAGAACTCTGGTGATGGGGACATGGGAATATACTATACTAGTCTCTCTACCTTTGTATATATTTGAAGATTTTCACAATAAATGTGTAAAACCAAAAACCAAAAAACATCCCACCCAGTAAGTGGCTATGTTGCTTGGACAAGTTACTTTATCCCTTAGCCCCCAGCCTCAGCTTCCACATGTAAAAAGACAATTATCCCTGGCTCACAGGGTTGGTATAGGACTAAATTAAATTCCTTAAGTGAAATACTTGACAGAATAAGTCCTCTTACAAATGGAAGCTATTAACAGTAGCTGCTGCTGATGGCTGGAGCAGGAAGGAAAACAAGGCAAAATGGGGGCAGAGGGGTACTGTCGAGAAAAGCAAACACTCTGGGAAATGTGTGCCAGGAAGCAGAGGGAGTCTGAAGACACAACCACCCTGTTAACGCTCCTAAATCGGGCTTCCAGGGGGCTGCTCTGAGGGAGTTTTCTTGCAACCCCTCCCTCCAGGGCAGACGTCACATTCTTCTGGGGACCCCGGCCTCAGCTCAGAATCCAAATTAAGGTCCACAGAAAGGTCATAAAGCATGGCTCAGAAAAGGATGTGCTCCCCAGCCTCCCGGCAAACTCAGGGAAGGGCAGGGCAGCTTGTGGGTGGGGCTGGGTGGGCAGGGAGTGCTCACCCCTGGAAGGAGTCCTCGAAGAGAATAAGAGGTCCCCAAGGGTGTCCCAGGGGTCAGGCATTAGCACAGAGAGGGATGGAGTATGACTAGCCATCCACATCCCTGAAGGTCAAAAGCTATTTTTGAATTGTCCAGTTTTATGTAATGAATTTTTATGTTAATGTCTTCGAAATTATCACTGCTGTGTGTGAATTTCACCAGTGGTTTGTCAGTATAAAATGACACTTACACCCTCTATTTATTTCCCCTTAAGGCCTGTTCATTCCCCAGAGCCTCACAGGGATGGAGAGGGCTGAGGGTGGCAATGACAGGAAGCTGGAGCCCTACCCAAAGCCCCTGGAGGGACCTCCTCTTTGGCTCCAACCACCAAGGCCCTGTGTGCCGGCCTCTGCCCTGGGAGCCCGACACAGAAGGCTTCTGGTTTCAGTCAAATGCCATCTCACTCGCTCGTTCTCTCCGTTCTTTTTTCTTTTCCAGGATGAAAGCTAATAGGATGATTCATTCTCTTATTAAGTTGCCTCAGGAGAAAAAAGGAAGTCACCCAAGTTCACTTATCCTCTCTCGGATGAACACAAGCCGCTCCATGGCTCATCCCCATATGCACTTCACAGAAATGAAACAACAAACAAGAAATTCCACTAAAAAGCCCATCCTTCACCTTTCCTTTCACGTCTCAAGAATTCACTATCCTCAGCAGTTTCCTAAGTTTCTAAAGCTGTCCCAGCTGAGGGCTGAGTTGGGCTTTAAAGACAGGCTTCCAATAAAATGTGATAGGAGAGGGAAGGGGCATGTGGCTCTTAAACCCACAGACACTGCAATCCCTGGTGGCAGATAGTAAAAATCCACCCAGAAAATGTCCTTCTCTGTCCCTGTCGGCTCCCTGCAGCTCTGGCCCAAACTTAGAAACAGCTGTTTCCCTTTAACTCCAAAAAAAGCTCTCATATGCTCCATCTCCTCATTCTTTCCAACACTGTGATCTGTACACTTAATCTACCTCCAGGCTCAGCTTATCCCTCCTGCAGCTCGTCAAAGAAGAGGAACAAAGAACTGCAATGTTATAAAGTCCTCTTGTAAACACCATCTACAGACCCAGCAGCCTGGCTTTCTGAGTTCAGATCCCAGCTCCTCAACTAACTAGCTGTGTGACCTTGGGCAAGCTGACTTAACCCTCTGTGCCTCAGTCTCCTCATATGTGAAGTGATGATAATACTATACTCATAGGGCTGAGTAAATAAATTAATATTCTTAAAATGCTTAGAAAGGTGCCTGGCATGCAATAGCATGTAATAAATGTTAGTGTTATTATTAGACCATCAGAACAATCCTGTGCTGTGGGGATTATTATTACCAGCTCTAGGTAACAGATGTGTTCAACAACCATTTGTTGCTGTGGGTATAATAATAGATTAGCCTCAAGAAAAGTACAAGTTAAGAAGCTAAGTGATCTGCTCAGAATGACACAGTCCATACGTGGCAGAGCTGAGACTGGCTCTCTGGCTTTGGACTGCAAATAGCACACTCACAAATTTCACACTTTAACACGCTCCCTCCCTCAGGCATGGAAATTTGAGAAGTCCCATGGATCAGCATCAAAAACAGATTTCAATTCTGTAACCCCAGAGAGTGGCAGTATCTCAAGGGAATGTTGCAGGATTTGCCAAACAAAATTAATTTCCATTTGTTTTCATATTCCAAGGAAACATATCAAAGCAGCCTTACAGGAGAGGATGGTACCCCATCAAAGGTGTCAAAAGACCCCTCTAGGCTGAGGATCACACCCGCCTCAGCAATGTCTCAGACTCAAAGGGCTCCCTTGGGAGGCTCCTAGGCTGTCAGCGATTTGCAAAAAAAGGTCAGTGCAAATCATTTGAAAGCACATTTGTGCAGGCATGGCCTAAGACATGTGGACTTCTGCCAAGCCCATAGTTTTTTAAAACAAGCACTGTCTTCACCCTCAATAAATAGCAGCCAAGCTACAGAACTATTTCCATTACACCCAAAAGCCTGCTTGCCACTACAACTCATTGAAATGGATGTTTCCAATTTCAGAAGAACTCCTCGACAAAAACATCGAAAAACACCCCCACCTCTCCAGCAGAGGTAACCCATCTGGCATCTAGGAAACCTCTAAATACTAGTAAATAATATCTGTGGAAACAAATTATTTGGTAAACATACACCCTCATGCCCAAAGTCTAATAACTATATCTAATAAATGGATTAAGCCCGTTTCTTCTAGCTCTATTACGAACATTCATTAGAAGATTTCTACAGAAGTACTTTCATAAATGTTCTTCATGTATTTCAAGACTGTGATGAAATTACATTACGGCCATCCTGGAGACAGCTAAGAATAAAGAGTTTAGGGCTGGCCCCATGGCTTGGCGGTTAAGTGCGCACGCTCCGCTACTGGCAGCCCGGGGTTCGGATCCGGGCGCGCACCGACGCACAGCTTGTCTGGCCATGCTGAGGCCGCGTCCCACATACAGCAACTAGAAGGATGCGCAACTACGATGTACAACTATCTACTGGGGCTTTGGGAAAAAAAGGAGGAGGATTGGCAATAGATGTTAGCTCAGAGCCGGTCTTCCTCAGCAAAAAGAGGAGGATTAGCACGGATGTTAGCTCAGGGCTGATCTTCCTCACAAAAAAAAAGAAAAAGAAAAGAAAAGAGGACAAAGAAAAAAAAATAACAGCAGCAGCAGCTAACATTTATTGAGAATTTACAATAAGCCAAGCATTGTGCTAAGGGCTTAATAAGTATTTGATCCTCATTAGCAACCATTACGGAATATTACTCCCATTTTATGGATCAGAAAAGTAAGACTGAGAAAGACTAAGTAACTTGCCCCAGGAACACAGCAGAGACCAGCAGAGGCTGGATTCACACACAGGCGGTCTGACTCCACGTTCTTAACCACATACCATAGGTCTTTTCAAGGTGCTTAACGACCCAGGACCACAAATTCCTCTAGGAGCAGTCTGGATGATCTTCAAAATCCTTTCCGGCTTTAAAATTCAGTGATTCGCTCTTTTAGAAATAAAACGAATTTATGACTTTGAGAAATAAAACGCAATGACGGTCCAGCACTGCGGAGATGGAATGAAACATCTGTGCATGCCTGCCCCAGGTGCAGTCAGGGGAGAACACTGCTGATTTTCTAGGATAATGATGCCCTATGAAACAGCCAGCCTGGCCCCAAACCAGCTCAGGAAAAATGACAGCATGAAGTTCTCAAAGGATGCACCTTTGCAACTTGCAAAGGTCTGCAAGTTCTCAACTATCAGCTCTCAAACCTTAATTTAGCCTTTTTTTTTTTTCAAGAGAAGTCAAAGGGAAGAAAACGCAGCCCAGTGGGGGCTCGTTTTAAGGATGCCAGGACAAGATGCATGTGGGCCTTGCAGCATACTTAACACCTTACTTTCTTCTCGGCTCTATACCTGCTCATGGAAAACCCGCCTCATCCAGGTAATCCGTGCTTTACAGCCTCCCTATGACCTCCCAGCCCATGGCTCGGTAGTCCTGTAACTGCACAGAGTTTTGTCCCATGCACACCTGCTGATATCTTCACACACTCCCTCCCTCGTCACCACCCCAGTCTCCAGACACACGGACACTCAATGGCTGCCTTCCCCGACTCCATCTCTGATTCACTGTCTTCCCCTCCCTGCTCAGCACAGGAGTTCCCTGCCCACCCACCTTGCCACTAGCTGACACAGCCAATGGTGAAACTCTCTCCCAGCTCACCCCTCCTCTCGCTCTCCCTAGCTCACTCTCTCTCTCAGCTCCTGGTACAGCCTGAAACCGAAACTAATCTCAGACCTGAACAAAGTGAAATCATTTCCTACGCCTGATCACCCTACATGACCACAGAGCAGCTTCTCCTCAACAGAGCTCCAATCCAGCTTGCTGGTCCCCTGAAAAAACACCTCTATAGATGTCCTCTTAGAACCTAATGCTTGCTTAATCAATAGGGGATGACACGGTTCGAGGAGGAAGCAAGAGTTCTTGCCATAGTGTTTTCTGCTGTTGCTTCTCTTTAATTTGCACAAGTCAATTTAAATTCACCCCAGAAAGTAAAGGTTACTACCCCGTATTTTAAACTCATTGTCTGGCATCAGTTGATATTGGGTTCATTCTTAATCAGATTCTCTTCTGAGAGCAAGCCTCGTTCTCTTCGGAGATCTCTGTAGCCATCTTGCTGAGCGCGGTTTAGATTGCTCTACCACATGCTTTTCCTAAATTTGAAAAATGCAGCCTTGACTTTTGTGCTAGGAACACCAAAAAAATTAAAACAAACCAAACAAGCAAAAGTCATTATAAATGAACATCAGCTCTTGATGATCTTTCCAAAAATTATAAATTTTGAGAAAGATCCTAAACTGTGTTTTGTTAATAACCCGTGCCCCCAGCACACTTCCGGGCACCTTTCTATGTTGCTGGGGGTATTATGGAATGATTCTACTGTTGTCTTCAGCAAAACAGAACTGGAAGGGTAAATGCACTGGCCCAGCAAGTATATGGTAGGAGTATTAACTTTTGGATTGTCTGCTATTTACTCTTCATTCAACAAAGCTTACTGGAGACCCTGTATGTGCACCCGAAGCTCTTCTAGGTGCTGGGCCAGCCGGGTGAATAAGACAAGCCTCTAGCTCCAACTGGGAACCTTATTGTCAGAAATATCTTCTGCAGAGGAGCTGATGCTTTCTCTAGTTCCAACAGCCAGACAAACGGTCAACGACTTGCAGGTTTCCTGCAGCCCTCTTCCCATGGCTTGGACTCCCTCCTGTAGGGCTGCGGGGCACTCCCAGTGAGCATTCCCTCTGACTGGGATCAGCGCAGGGCAAGACCCCAGCTGTTGGGCAGATGTGGTTCGTGTCTTGGCTTACTAATTAACAGATGAGCCGCTCAACATTATTGGGCCTTCTTCAGTCACTTCAATGGTAAAAGGACGGGTAAGGCCAGATTTGAGCAATCTTCTGGCTCAAAAATTCCAGCTCCTTTTCCCCTCCTATCACTGAGCTGACACAGACCTCTAGGGGCCTCTATTTCATCTTCCTGTCTCCACATGAAACCTCTTAAACCACAAAGACAAATGAAACTTGTTCCCATTTCGAAAGATCTTTGGGGAGGCCATTCCCCTCTGCTCCTATGAGTCACTTGTTCTCACATCTCACATCCTATCTGGAATGTCGTCCTCAGACCCTACTTGAGTCCTTCCTCTGCCGTTGACATGCATTTGCCTCTGGTTCTGCTCCTAAGTATGAAAAGACAAGAGTGAATCACTGCGTTCTGAGCAGTAACTCTTACGAGATTTTTATTTCTTCTTCAGCATGGTCACTGCAGGCATTACAGGAGGTTACCATTAAAAACCACAAAGGCATCAAGGAAGCCAACCACACTTCCCAGTTTCTGCCTCACACTGCCAAGGGTGGTGCAGGATCCAGAAAATCTGACCCTCAGTTCTACATACTGTTTACAGAGTAGGAGAGCAATGTGCTCCGTGGCCAGATCAAAAGCCCCAGAGACAGCGGCCACCTTTACCCTCACTCAGCTCAAGTGCCCCTCTTCCAGGAAGCCTTCCCTGCCCCAACTCCTCTTCTAGATGGCAAAGCATCCCTTTCTTCAACACTTTGTCTCATTGCAGTACTTGTCGGGGCAACTGGAGCTCTAGGCTAACATGTTTGTCTCCTCTACTAGACCATAGGTATCTTGCAGGCTGGGGCCATGTCTTAGTGACCTTTGTACTCAAGGTCAGGCTCCAGTAAAGTGTCTGGCACTTGGCCAGTGGTTCTCATCAAAGTGTGCTAGGCTGAACCCTCCAGGCATGTTCCAATGATGCTTGAATGTTGCATTGGCAGCCCTTCAAGCAGAGCACAAAACCCCTCCATCTCCCCCACCCCATCATCCCCACCTCACTCCACCCCCCAGCCCAGAAGGGGTCTTTCTGAGAATTTCTCTAAGGATATAAGCTCTGTAGCTAGGCCATTTGGGTTCAAATCCAGGCTCTGCCACTTTCTGGCCATGTGATCTTGAGCAAGTTACTTAACCTCTTTATGTCTGTTTCTTCACTGAAAAATCGACACAGTATCTCATAGAGTCTTGTGAGGGTTAAATGAGTTGATCCATGAGAAACACTTGGAATATGGTCTGACCCATAGCAAGTGCTCAGTGAGTGCTGGAATGATTACTTCTCAAGGCTTCCTTCCCAGAACCCCCCACCTGCCCCCTGAAGCTTCCACTCTTGACAACGTATTGGGCCTGCCCCCCTCACTAGACTCCCTTCCTCCAGGCCCCCTTTGCCCTGTTATTCCAGGACCAATATTAGCATTAACATAAAAGTCATTCAACTCTCCTCACTGATTATGATCGCCCCCACACCCTACCCCCATCAGCTTAGAGGGCAAATTCTCCCAAGAGAAGAAGAGTTGGTTCCACAGCAGGGCTACAGATGCTGAGTCATTCTGTCCCCCACCATGCTTCTCTAAAGTCACCCTTGACAGTTCAGCCTCCCCATCTCCCCATTGTGCAGTCCCCTCTGCTCACAATTTAAGAGCCTTACCCCACCCCATCCCATCCCTCCAAAAGCCAGCCTCGGCCTCTACAGTTTTTACCAAAGATTTTCCTTAACAATAAGGAGCCTCAGACCATTAGCACCTCTGTGCAGAAATCATAATATTAATTGCTTCTACTCTAAAGTTTTCTTTTTTTCTGGCATACATGTTAGATCTTTAACTCTTTCTAAAGCTGAGAAACTGAGGCACATACAAAGTCATCAAGTAAGATGGAGAGCTGGGATTCTAACTGGGGATATATAACTTCAGATCCTACACTCAGAACCACTAAGCTATGATGGAAATGGGCACAAAGTGGCCAGACTGTCTCCTATAGGTGGAGATTAGAGGGAGTTGGAACTTTTTTATCCCACCAATCATTCCTCAAAGACACTCGGTGCCACCATAACAGAAATGAAAGGGTCACATTTTATGAAAAGGGAGTTTATGTTTACAGGCATTGTTACCATTTTTATCATTTAGGACCTGTTTCAAAGATGAGAGTGGCAGCTGCATTATTAGGAGTCCATTATATTGCTCTGACACATCAGAGGGAGGCTGGAAGCAGAGAGGATCAGAGAAGCACTGAGTGAGCTGACACAACCAGCATCCTAAACTCACCAACCTGTGGCATCAGGGCAGCAGCAGACAGACAAGTCCTGGCACTGAGGAAGGTAAATTTTTAGTCACTGCCACAGGACCCTTACATCCCACCAAGACAACTTCCAAGTTCCAAGTCAGGGACCGCTGGCCAACAGCGTCTCCAAGGCCCTTATGGCTCTTACTTCCCAAGAGTGTAAGAGCCAACAAAACAGAGGCATCACCTCCTCCGGGCCACTTTGTATATTCAGAGGTGATCCCTGTCTGCCTCCCAGTTTCCTGCCCCCGAGGCTCTAGAATACTCCTGCCTATGTTGCTTATGGCCAGGATGGAGAAATCCATCAAGGCAGAGCAAATGTAGGAAGCTCTTAGGGAAGAAACAAGCGTGAGCCCCACGATATGCCAAATACTGTACTTGCTAGTTAGACAAAAAAAATCCCCATGAGCTATTGTTGTCTGCGGGCACTTGAGCCTAAGAAGGGCTTCTCAACACCAAGGAAGGGAAGTAACAGAGGGCAGACCCTACAACAGGCTCCTCCAGACCCCGGGCAAGTGTAGATGCCACAAACATCTGAGCAGCAGCCCAGGGCTAAGAAAGAAAAGGCAGGCCAGGCCCCCTTGGGGATGCACTGGGGTTGGTGACAGCCATCCCCTCTGGCCCCCACGTGCCTTTTAAAGTCCAGAAGGACCTAAGGAAACTACAACGCCTAGATCCTGGCCTTGGACAACTCTGCCCCAAGACCTCCTCAAGAGGAGGAGTGTCACACTTACACTCTCCGCTGAAGCACCTTCTCCCACCTCACCCCATTTCCCCAAGAATGAGCTGCGGCTCTTAAAGCGCCTGGCTCCTATACCCAGTTGAAACACCAGAACATCCATCCCTCACCCTAATCCCCATATTTACCTAATTCTCTGGGCCAGTGCCCAGAGCCTTCCCACCACACAGACAGCAAAATCATCCCCTGGAGAAAGGCCACCCCATCTGCCCCCATCCTCTGGCTATCTGTAGGGAGCTGGGATCTGGTCCAGAGTTTCCAGATCTCCATGGCCACAAGCCCAAATTTGCACTGGAAGGTCATGAGAAAAGACCTCTCTTGAGAGGTCTGCTCTTTGCACCCTGGTATTATACTGACCAGTCACAGGAGGGAACTGTTCTGAATGGCCTAGGCTGGATTACGGACTCTAGATGGGGGTCTTAATAGGGGTCCCAGTTGCAAGGGGTATAATAACCCTCTGATACTGTGTATGAAATGTGTCCCTGCACACAGGCATGTTCCTGAGGCGGGGGGAGTTAGAGCTTTCATCAGATTCTCAAAGGGGCTCATCACCCCAACCTCTGGCCCCAAATGCCCCCCTAGTCATATTATCATCCCCAGGCCATCCTTATTGTCTAAGGTCTCTCTCCTATTCAAGGATGTGCCCAGGCCCGAGGCTCCACCCCTGTCCCCTTGTCTCCTGCTTCCTCCAGCTGCAGAAAGAGGACAGGGGGGTTTCAAACCCAACCCTCCTGCACACACCCTCCAGCTTCCCAGTGACCTGAGCCTGGTTTCTCTCTCCATCCCAGAGATGTCACCCTCCATTCACATTGCAGTCACAACAGCATCGACCCCCAACAAGAGAGAGGGCCCAATTTCACACTTGATCCCACAGGAAGCAAACCTCATGGTGAGACGACTTCCCACAGGAGAGAATTCCCCGTGTCCCTCACCTGGCACACCTGGCTAACTCCACCCAGACTGCAAAGATGAGCATGCCTGGCAAAGAAAAGAGATAAGAGGCCCAGAACATCTCCTGGAGTCCCTTCTCCTGGGCCAGGTGGCTCACCCTGCCACAGGATAACCAACAGCAAGGCTTACTCCCATGCTTGGGGATGCTCCTGCCCGAGGGTCAGGTGGGGAGGGAGATGGTCTTGTATCCTGTATCACCTCTAGGATATCTTATTTCTAAACTCCCAGTCATTCCCCTCACCCTCCACTCTCACACACACACACAAAAGTAAAATCTAAAACCTCCCTTCCCCTAAAACAAATTCCTCTGCAGGAATTTAATTTCAGTATAAATTCTTGGAGCTAAAACTTCTTTTAAGGGGAAAAGAAATGGGCAAGCCAGGGCTAGGTGTAAGGCAATAATGCGACGAGAAAACCAAGAGGAGAGAATGAATTAACGCCAACACCTGGCCCCTGGAGCTCAGAGCCCGGGGCACAAAGCGCCGGAGGGGCGGGGGAGCAGGGGCGGGGACAGTGCGTTCTGAACTTTCCTAGCCCAGCCGCCGGGAGATGCAGCTCCCAGGGGAGCGGGTGGGACCAGGAAAGGCTGAGCTGACCTGTGACATCGGCGGGGGCAGGAAGCGAACCTCGCCTCCTCCTAAAAGGAGCTCGGCCCCCAGCACGCGCCCCCCGCCAGCCGTCTCCAACCAGCCAGTGCCCCCAGGCCCAGGCAAAGCGGGGAGGGGCGCCCGCACAAAAAGGGGAGCGGCGGGAGAAGGGACTCAGGGCGGCGCCGGCTCGGGGAGGCCTCGCTGCCCTTCCCGGCGCCGTCCGCCCGCGCCCACCCCTCTCATCCGGCGCCGGGCTCCCAGCCCCCCGATCCCGCACGCCCCGCGCGCCCACGGCCTGGGATGAGGTGGGGGCTCCGGCAGGAAGCGAGGGCCGGACCTGCCGCACGCGGCCGGGCGGCGCGGGCTCCCGGGAAGCCGCGGCGGCAGCTCCGGGAATCAAACTCGCGCCGACCCGGGCCTCCCGGCGGCGCCTCGGCGCTCGGGGCCGGAGAAGGTGGGGCCGCCGGGCCGGGGCCGGGGCCGGGATTGCGCGCGGGGCGGCCCGCGGGCGAGCGCAGGCGGGGGCGAAGGGAGGGTCTTACCGAGCAGCCGCCACGCGCGTCCGCTGCCCGCGGGCCGGTGGGGCCGGCGGGCGGGGGAGGGGCCGCGATCCCGCAGCGGCGGCGGCGGCGGCGGCGGCGGGCCCGGCGCGGCGGCGCGGCTAGGGCGCGGGAGGCGGAGAATGCGAGGCGAGGCCGGCTTCCTAGCGGCGGGCGGCGAGAAATGCAGCTGTCCCTGCGCGGCTGCGGCGGGGCCACAAGTGGGGCCGCGGGGAGGAGCGGGGCTGCGGGCGGGGCGGGGGCCGGGCTGCGGCGCCCCCAGACCCTCTCGATGCCTGACCCCTTTCGAGAGAGGAAGGCAGCAGGAATGGGGTCCGAAAGCAACACAGTTTCGGGAGCCGGGGGACACCCGCTGAAGATTAGGAAAATCCCCGCCGTGTGCCCCCCACCCGCACCGGCCGCAGTGACTCCCGGTGAGCGAGGAGCCTGGGTCTTCCGGGCAGAGCGGGGTGCGGGGCGTTCTGCCCCTCCTGGCTCGGGGAGCGGCGCTGGGAAGGCGCACCCCGGAGAGAGTGGGGCGGGGAGACCCGAGACCTGGGCTCGGAGGGGAACCTGAGAGCAGGGCTGCACCGAGAGGATGCAGTGTGTGGACACACATCTGGGGCCTGGGACAGCTGAAGGTGAGGGAGGGGCGGCCCTCTGGGAGTTAGGGCTCGGGAAAGGAAACAAAATAAAATGGTCAAGTCAGAGGAGATGGTGGGGAGGGGGTCGGGAAATCAAAGATATTACCCGTTCACACCATCAGATACCACTTGCCATCTCCCCACCTGCTCCCCAACATCCCTGACCACTTCAGGGGCTTATGAGCCCTGAGAAGATTTTCCACAGAAGATTGTTTAATAAATGAGAAATCAACCTTGGCTATTCTTTCTCCACGTGGTTTGGTTTCTGACTCCAATTTGGGGATGGGTAGGGTGGGGTGGGTGGTGACCACCAAAGCACCTGCTTTGAAGAGGTGCTACCTAGGGTATCTGAGGAGGGTTGAAGGCCTGCTCCGCCCCCAGACAGCTTGCAAAGGGTCTGCACCCTCCTCCTGGAAGAGCCTGCCTTAGAGACCCACTTGACCATCTGGGCTCAGACCCCTGGAAATAGCCCCCTCTCCCCTCATCCTCTGAGGGCTTGCAGTCCCCTAGCTCTGCTGAGACACGTCAGCATGCTCAGCCACAGAGACATCTGATGGTAAAAACCACAAACCAAAGTGCCCCAGACACCAGTGTGTTTCCATCATTTGCATGTCAAGGGTGAGTTTCTTCAGCAGGTTGGGAAGCTGGGAGGGGGAGAAACCTCAGAACAGCACCCTCCTTGCGGAGGCCCAACATTGTGTTAGCATGTGGGGTCGACCTCCAGGAGCCCTCCCAGGATCTCCTCTCTCCTGCCCCTCTCTCCCCACGCTCCTTCACTTGGTGGTACATTCAATTTCAGGAGGCTCTTGAAACTCCGGGAGGTGGTCCCTAGACCAGGTTAAAGATCTTAATCTAGAGGGCCTGACCCCTGCCTGCACGCTGACTCCCAGCTCTGCTGAAGCTGTGGCTGAGAGCTCGGATTCAGCCTCCTCACTGGATTCTGTTGTCACGTGTGTTACCTTACCCATGCCCACGGTGCAGTTCATCCGCCACTTTTCTGCTTACTTGCGAGATCCCTCTGCAGTTCTTCCCTGTCACCTTGGCATTTCGGAGCCCAGAAAATGCATCAGCAAACTTGGGGATTTCCCTGTTTGCACTCGCCTCCAAGTGCTCACAAAGTCTTTTAATATATTACTAATATAGTCATCAAAGGAAACCAGTCACTGTGATGGACGGTCTTCCTTGAAGAACTCTTGGGCATTGCTAACGTACTCTTCCTTTCGGGGTTGTCTTGCTGGAAGCTTTTTTTCAGACCCTTCCCTGCCTCTCACACCCGCACTGGGTAACCTCCCTCACTCCCACCACTGCCTCTGAGCTGAAAGTTCCCCAGGCTCCAGGATCCCAGGCCAGACCTCCCTCCTGCATGCCAGCCCCTCACACCCAGCTGCCCACAGAGGCTCTCCACCTGCAGGTCCCTCGGACCCCTCACCCGCAAGGAGGCTAAAAGGGAACTCGGAGCCATTCCCTCCCCAAGTCTCCTCATCCTCCTCTGGCTTCCCAGCTGGAAACCTCAGTCCTCAGTGTCCCATCCCCCACATTCTGTTGGTTATCAGTTCCCTTTCATTCCTCCTTCACTGCCCCCCGCCATTACCCCAGCTTCTACCCTGGTTCAGGCCCCTATTGTCTCTGCTCATTTCAGGGGATGAGACGTCCCTTTTGCTTTCAAGCCCAACCCTCCTGTCTGCTTCAGGAGACTCTACAAACACTACAGGATACCCCCTTGTAAGAAACCCTTACCCCAACCCTGCCCTGCCCTGTCCTCAGTCCTGTCTTGCCCATTCATTCATAGACTTCCTCTAAGAAGAAACCATACATACTCTTTTTGCACCTCCCCTTTCCTGTGCTCAATCCCCATTCAATCCTCAGTCTCCTGCAATCTGGCTTTCTTCCCCATCATTCCACAGTCAGCTCTCAACAGGAGGTACCAGCCAGCTCCCAGTCATTTCAACCGCTGGGCCTCCTCCCTACCCGACTCCTTGGCCCCTTTGCAGCCCTGGATGCTGTTAACATCTCCTTGGAATGACTCCTACCCCCGCGGCTTCCTACCCTCTTGGTTTCCCTACCAACTCTTTCATTTCTTCAGCTCCATCTGCCCAAGGGGCTTCTCCAAGGCACAATCCTCTTAATTTTTCCATAAATCCCACAATTCCCAGGATGTTCTCACAGAGGGAATGGAGTGGAGCTGACTGCTCCACTTACATGGTACACGACTCTGGGCCAGTCACTCACTCTCTCTGTGCCTTAGTTTTGTCATCTGAATTTGGGGTTAACGACAGTGCCTACCTCAAAAGGTTGTGGTGAGAATTAAATCCACACCTGTGAAGTGCCCAGAACAGTGCCTGGCACATTAAATGGTTGATAAGTGCTAGTATCGTTATTGATAATAATATTTCCACATCTGCTGTCGGGTGGAGTATGTTGATGACTGACTCCTGCACCCGCTCCCTCTCTTGAGCTCCCGACTGGAATCGTTGTCCCCTTGACTCCATTGGACAGGCTGTCCCACAGCCACCTCATCTGCAGCATGGCAAGCCTGGAACCCATCATCTCCACATCCTCCTTTGCCGGAATTCTCTGTCCTGGAGAAGGGCACCTCCCACTCACCCGAGCTAGCAACTTTCGCATGCTGCCTTCCTCCTCTCCCACATTCAAACCCCTGAGTAAACTCAAGGCTTTTACTTCCTGAATGTCTCTGGACGCTGGCCACTCTCCATTCCCATTCAGGCCACCAGGCCCCCTGCCTTTCGGTCCATCTTCCTCAATGCCAGCAGTTATTTTCTGAAGCGTAGACTGGTGATGTCCCCGCCCTGTTGAAAAGACATGGATGACTCTGCATTGCTTGGAGAACGAAATTTAAACACCTTAGAGCGGCCCTTCCCAACCTGCCCTTAACCTAGGATCCAGCACCTCCCCTTTCCTGTGCTCGCCCCACCCACCCTCCCCCAGGCTAGAACAGCTAAGACCACTTGCTGTTCCCACAGAGCACACGGGAAGGTGAGGAAAGCCTCTTGCCGAGTCTCTGGCTATACTAAGCACAGATCAATGGGAGCGCATCTGCCGTGTCTCACCTCTCCATCAGGACGAGGCTCGTGGAGAGCTGTGGGACTTGGGCTCGGAAAGAGCAGGTTCCAGCTGGACCACAGGGAAAACAGGACATTCCCCTTCTGAGATTTCCCCAGCCCAGGACAAATGCCAGGGCTCACATGGCAGACAAGAGCACGTGGCTGCGGCTTTGGAATCAACCACATTGTCCCAGCCACCAGGAGACCCTCTCCTCCTAGAATCACCAGAGGCAGCTTAACAAAGCCCAAGGTGGAAAAGAAAGTGGTGTCAACATCCAGATAATTTGGGTAATCCTATCCCTTTCTCCATCTCCACTGATTTGACCAAGAAACTCAGAGGAAACTTTTTTTTTTTTTTTTTTTTTTGTGAGGAGGACCAGCCCTGAGCTAACATCCAATGCCAATCCTCCTCTTTTTTGCTGAGGAAGAGTAGCCCTGGGCTAACATCCGTGCCCATCTTCCTCTACTTTATATGGGACGCCGCCACAGCGTGGCTTGACAAGCGGTGTGTCGGTGCGCACCCGGGATCTGAACCTGCGAACCCCGGGCCACAGCAGCGGAGCGTGCGCACTTAACTGCTTGCGCCACCGGGCCGGCCCCTCAGAGGAAACTGTTAAAGAATTAGTAATATCACTTAGGGGTTTTGAAAGAACACATGGGTGAAATGTGGAAGTAGTGGCCCCAAAAATGAGTAAATGCTCCCCTCCTGGGATAATAAGCAGATGGATGCCTATGGGGTTGCCAGTCTGACTCCCATCTGACAGAAGGGTTCCCAGGGACCCTCACCCCTTTCCCAAAGTGCCAGCGCCAGCCTGTGGCACTTTCTTTGAACCTCCTTCCCTTGCATAACAAGCCGCTCCCTTGCAGTCCCTGTGTCCATCCTGCCAGCCTACATATAGCACGTGCTGTTGTAGTTGGTCTCTGCATGAGCTCCCAGGAGGTAGAAGGTGTCTTCCATCTCAGCGCCCACACCTCCCAGTCCAAGGCCTGGCAGGCCCAGGAGTGAGTAAATATTTGCCAGAGGACCGACTTCTGACAGGTGCATGAGCCACGCCTGGCTTACCCTTACAAAAACCATGTGTCTTCCCTTCATCGGTAACAGTTTGTGAGGCTCTGGGGATCCCACACTCCCGTTCAGAGGCTCTGCCAGCTTGTTCTCTACGTGGCGGTGCGGTGGAGAGTAGGCGTAGATAAATGGAATTTCATGTAACCACCAAAATTGTTTTTCAGTAATATTTAATATCTATAAAAATATTCATGATATGTTATGGGAAAGGGAGGCTACAAAACAGTATATGCAATATGAGCCCATTTATTTATTTTTAGTTAGTTATAAATATAGAAGAAAATCTGCCAACATGTTAACAATTGTTGGATGAGGGTTTTATAGGTAACTTTTACTTTGTTATTAATGTTTTTCCAGATTTTCCAAATTTCCTACTTTGAACATACTACATTCCTTTATAGTCATATATACGTGTCTATATTTAGCCTTCAAAATCATTATGACTAGAAGGAGGAAAGTTAACATAACTAACTTTTCTCCATAATTATGTTTAGCTTAGGCTATTTCAATCCAGTTCTGTGACTATTTTTGTTCACCTCCCGTGTACCCAGACTGAGACCCCAAAGATGAACAATCTTTAGCCTCTCCTCGCCCCCCAAGTCTAAGGGGAATGCTAGATGTGGAGCATCCAGCAGATAATACAAGCAGACCGTGACACTTAACGAAAGTCAAGGTGTAAGCAGAGGGCTCTGGGGCTACCCAGGGAGGAAGTGGTTAATTCTCATGGGGGAGAGGTCAGAGAGGGCACCTTTGAAGAGCTGGCTTTTGAGCTGGGCCTTGAGAGATGAAAACAATTTTCATCGGGGATAAGGGCCTTCCCATCTGGGGGCACAGCATAAGCAAAGGCACTGGGGTGGGAATGTTGAAGCATATTTGACGTGGGTGAATACCCACTGTGGCCAGAGTGCAGGGTGGGTGGCAAGAGAAGGGTGGGCAGTGGGTACACAGGAAGACAAGGCTGGAAAGGTGAGGAGGTTGTGACAGTGAATGGCCTGGAACACCAACTAAGGAATCTGCAGGGGAGGAGTGTGTCACAGGCTTGGGCCTGAATTTCAAAATAGAATATTAACATTTACTTTGATTTTCCTGACAACACCAAGAGTTGAGGCAGTGAGGTCCCCTGGTCCTGCACCGCACCAGCTCCTGAGGAGAGCAAGCCTCGAGTTAAGCATTTGCCACAAATAATTCAGAGGCTAGAGGTTCAATCCCAGCTTGGAGCAGCAGATTCCTTACTCCTCCTACAGTCCCTCTAAACCCCTAAGGATAGTTTAGTAGTGGCTCAGCGCCCAGACCTTCCTGCCAGTCAGACCAGGGTACACATGGATCCCTGCTGTACTGGCTTACAACCTAGCTGGCTTTGGGCGAACTACTTAACCTCTCTGAGTCTTGTTTTCCTCATCTCTAAAATGATAAGAATAGCACCTTCCTCCTCACTAGATTAAAAATAATCATAGTAAATGATAAAGTTTCTTGAGCATTTACAATGTGTCTGGCCCTGTTTTAAGCACTTTTGCACATTTTATCTTATTTAATCTTCAGAAAAACCCTAAGAGGCAGGCATTATTACCATTTCTATTTTACAGACAGGGGAACTGAGACATAGAAAGGTCAAAAAAGTTGCCCAAGGTCCAAGAATAAGCAGTAGAACCAAGATACAAACCCGGCCTGTGACTCCAGAGCCCACACACTTCACTACACCCTGGAGATAACATTAACAGTTACAAAAATCGTAAAAGCAGATGCCACATATTGCTTACTATGTGCCAGTTAACATTGACATTGTTAACTCATTGACTCTCCAATGGCCCCGTGGTAGGTTCTACCGTCAGGCCCTGTTTACAGATGAGGAAACTGAGGCACAGAAAGATTAAGTAACTTGACCAAATTTCTTTGCAGAGCCAGGATAGGAACTCCAGTGTTTTGGCTGCAGAGCCTGCTCCTCATTGCTCTAATACTCGCAATGAATAATGCCTGTTTTACTCCTTGTCATTCTTATAATTCCAAGGAGGCCTGCCTGAGATCAATTTAGTCCAGATGTTCAGATCTGGTTCATGCCAGTGATGCAGATCCATGGAGGAGGTTGGGGGCGGGGCAGGATGAATATACCTGAGTGGGACCTGGGGAGCAGGGCCACAGGTGGAGGAGCCTCTGGGCGGTGTCCTGGGGAGGGCTCCTTCCTTTTTGGAGGGAGGGGCCCTCTGCTGGGCCAGTAAATGGCCAGGGAAGGAAGGAGAGGAAGCTGGCACTACCCCGTCGGTCCCTGAGTGGCGCTCTGGGCACTAGTGGAAATGGCAAACATGTCTTATTCTGTGGTAGAGGAGCCTCCCTGGGGTTGCACCACAGCCAGGTCCAAAGTGGTGGGTGGAGGACCCTAGAGAGCTAAGTGACGTCTTTGAGGGAGATTTCACTTACCAGGTGTCTCTTTAAAAGGGAAAACAGAAACCTCTCCCCAAGGAGGGGCTGAGCCTCTCTGGGCACGAGGACCCTGAGGCTATGGCAGGACTGGGTTCCCAGGTCTTACACTTGAGCCTGCTGAGCCTGCTTCCTTTGGGGCACGGGGAGGTATAGTCCAGGGCTCAATTCAGCCCAGTTCCCTAGTCAGGGAAGTGTCACCTGATGGTGGCAGTCATAGGGGTCAGAGGAGAGGCACAGCTGGTACAATAGCATAGAAGGGCACAGCAAACACTGCAGAGCTGGTTCACAGGAAGGGTGAACTGAGATTTAAAGGGGCGGGAGGATACGGTCACTTATTTATTATGGATTCATGGATTGTTGCTTTCCTTCAATAGCTTATAATTTATTATTATCATTATTTTTTCTGATGCTTAGATTGTTCTGGATTTGGCCATTTGCTGGCTCCTGCCTCCTTTCAATATGTTCCCATCATATATGATACGTTCTCATCCTTACTGTCTTGTGCAAAGAGATGTTTAAACCATCACTGTAAATATTGAATGGATGCTCAATCTAGGGAGAAATTTTCATGAGGAGCAGGATATTTGAATGGTCTTCAAAGCGCTTCCCCACAGACTGCTTATTAATTGCCAGGGGGAAAAAGTAATCATACAGTGGAGAAACTGGGAAACATTTGGAGTGGGTGATCTAAATTAACATCATCTATGAGGGACAGAGGGACATTGTGTGCTTCCAGATATGACATCCTGAAGACACATTGCCTCAGCTGTATTCCAGCTGAGATGCATAATCTCAATTTAATCATGGGGAAACATCAGACACACACAAAATGAGAAATGTTCTACTAAAAAAATAAAAATAAAAGGACAGGGTCTGTGATTAAAACAAAACAAAAAGCCAGCTATGTAAATGTTCCAGATTTAAGGAGACTGGCAAGACATGACCACTAAATGCAATACTCAACCCTAGACTAGACCTTGTACTGGAGGGAGAAATAATTAGATCAACTGACAAAACTGGAATATGGATGGTAGATTAAATAAAAGTATTATATAAATGTAAATGTATAAAGGTAATAACTGGGCTGAGATGTAAGAGCGAATCTCTATTTTTAGGAAATACACAGAAATGTTTAGGGGGTAAGGGCCGTGATGTATGAAACCCTGGAATGGTTCGGAAAAAAATGAGAGAGCCCACACGTGATGAAGCCAGGGATAAAATGTTAACAATAGGTGCGTCTGGGTAAAGGGTATACAGGTGCTTCTTGTACTATTTTCATTTTTGCAACTTTTTGTAAGCTTGAAATTATTTCAAATAAAACATTTTTCAAAAATGTTCCAGGCTCACTTTGTGTTTTCCCTGCCCAAGCCCTGCAATCAGCTTTTTTCTCTAGAGGATCCTAGTGAGCAGGATTATTTAACCACACACACAAAAAAGTAGGTGAATGAGAAGGAAAAGCATTCCTAGCATATGGAACAGGACGCTTGAAGGCAAGGAAATGTGAAATATAAGTGTAGATGGTAGAAAAGTGCTGGCAAAAGTGAGTCTTCTGAAAAGCTAACCCAACAAAGGGCATCCCAGGACAAACCGTGGCCTCGCCCAGGTATGCAAAACGCAGCTCCCCACAGCTTCCCACAAACCTCTCTCCATTCACCCGCACCTGTGATTTGCACATAGGATACAGTAAACTGACAGATTCCGCCATTCTTCAGGGGCCAACACTGTATTTGGGGACAGGTCATCTGTGGAGACCATAGAACTGAATTTTATCTATTTACATGGAATGCGTACAACTATTGCGCAGAGAGTAGCAAGCGGAGCAGCGGTGGAGATGGGAACTTCGGCAGGAGAGTAGCAAAGCTCTCTGTGAATGAGCAGCCTCACCCGACCAATCAGAACGCAGGAGATATCAACCAATCCCGGCTCGGCAATGCTCTAGTCGGGGCGGCGCCGACAGGCCCGGGGTTGGTTGGTTGCTTCGGCTCCCCACCAGCCTGGCTCTAACTCGAGTCTACCCTGGGGGAAAATCGCCGCGAGGAGGCCGGCAAAGTAGATGAGGCCAAAAGGTGCAGGGATCGGATGCTAGGCCTGGCAGTTTGGGCACCACAGCAGTTTGACTGATCCAGCCCTGGCAACGCCCACATTTGCCGCGCGCTCTGAGGGGCCCCCTCTCCGCGGAGGAGTCCAGGACGCCTTAGGGAGAGCAGGGGGAGCTGATGAGGGCTGACCCCGGAGCGAGCAGGTCTGAGAAGGATGTCAGGCTTCCCTCCTACATCCTGCCTCAGTAGGTGGTGGCGCTTTCTTTCCTCTTGGGAAGGAAGGGTGGCAGGCCTGTGCCAGGCTTGCAGCGAGCGTTAAGAACTAACTCTCCAATTGTCAGGATGGTGAGATTGCAGAGGGAAGCTGTACAGGCGTCCTCTCTAGATACAGTGCATGTGGGGGAATGAAGCCCGATGGGACGACTTTTCTGAAGCAGGATGCCCCATTCCCAGATAGGGACCTATCATGGCACCCCTTCCAGGTCTCCCAGCCTGGTGATTCTTCCCTGGGTCTAACCTGAACCCTCCTAGCCACATCTCTGGCCAGCCTTCAATTAGCTGCTTTTCAGATGTGTCCTCCATCTAAATTTCTCATTCCTGGGATGAGGCTCTGGTTCCCATGCTGGATGCCAATCCTTACAATCTCGGAGGGGGGAAGCCATGCAGGAAGCGTTCGGCTCCTTTGCAGGTCTTTCAGAGAAGGCAGTTGGTGCCTCTGAGCGAATTGATGTTGCCATTACTGAGATAGGAAATGAGAGGACCCAGTGGAGGTGGGGTGCATTGAATTTTGAGGCTCCTTTCACTATACCAGGCTCTGTGCTAAGCAGTTTACATGAATTAGGTCCTCAAAAATTTTACTAGGTTGGAACTATTATCATCCTTGTTTTACAGCTGAGGAAACTGAGGCCAGAGAGGTTACATATCTTGCCCAAGGTCACACAGCTCCAAGTGGCATAGCCTGGATTTACACCCAGGCCCGTCAGATTCCAAACTTGTGTTCTTGATTGCAACTCTGTATTATAGCACCCCCCGGTCGTCCCTTACGCCAGCTCTCACCCTGCTCTGGATCCTCTGCGGGTGTCACTTATCTGTTGCTGCTGTTTCTGGCCTTGGTGCTTGGTTCCTTGTTGTGTTTCAGGCTTCCTGGACATTGGGACTCATTGATACAAGGGAAAGTCAGCAGAAACCACAGACTGCCATGGCCCTACTAATTTGGAACCAAAGATTTAGGGGATGTGGCAAAACATTTGGAACCTATAGTTGAACTTAGGAACTAGCCTCCTTCTGGGGGGCACTGGACTACCTCCACTTTTTCTGGATATCTCCCAATTCCTCCTGTTATCCCAAGGAGGAATGAACCAATTGCCTAAAGTCACAGGGAAGATTTCAGAGGGAAGAACATTTAATTTGGACTTTGCAAGATATCTAGGGGCTCACAATGGAGAAAACGTGTTGGAGGGTTGCTTGTGGGGAGGACGTTCCAGGCCTAGGGAACAGCATATACAAAGGCTCTCTCTTCTCTCTCTCCCCAACTCCACCCTTGCCCCATTCTTTTCCCTTCTCCCTCAGAAATCCTTGACAGCCACACAACTTCTGATGCTGACAAAGTGGTGAAACTTCCCTTGTGTTGAACAGGCCGCCCTGAAGTCAGGGCCTACTCTCTTGGGATGAAGATCTGTGAACCCAGGAAGGGGGCCCCCACTTTTTCAGCTGGAAGCGGGTCATAGGTCCCCACTGCAGGGGGGCGTTCTCTACTAATCACTTGAATCTTGCCTGTTTCTTCAGCTACTGATTTTGTCCTTTTTCTGGCTAAGAAGAGCACGTCTTCTTTTTTACCCATTGACTGAAGCTGGAATTATCACAGCTGGCTTGGACTAGCAGACTGTCTCAGAGTCTTCTCAGTAATCATGTCCAGCCCAGGGCAGATGCACGGAGAGCAGTGGGGGTCAGGGTGGGGGTTATACCACAGGAAGCAAAAGGACATTTTTTTCCAAAATCTCTCTCTCTCCCCTCTCTGGGCCTCTTCCAAACCTCCAAGTCTCCCCTTTCCCTCCTCCCCCTCTCCTCATAAGCAAGGCTGATTTCTGTCTGGCTCTTTTCCCACCATTAACAAAGCTAGGAATTTCTTGGCTCATGAGCAAGGGCCTTGGGGATCCAGACTCTTTCAAGCCAGATCTCTGAATGGATTTAGGCTGCCTCTGTAGGGACCATGGCTTTGGGGGCCCCCAATTGCCTCCAAGATTGACAAAGGCTTAGCTTCCAGTCCCAGTCTCCGAGGCTGGCTCCCTCTCCAAGAGCAGCCTCTAGAATTGGCACATCTGCTCCCAGCTGGATCTGGGCACTGACTCGCCAGACAGAGCTGCTGGACCAGTCACTGGAAGGGTATGTCCCTTCCACTCCCCTTGGTCTCCTTGTCCTCTCCAGCTGCCGTGCCAAAGGAATAGCTCATTGGCAGAACAGAACGTTGTCCTCAAATGTCCATCTTTAGCCTAGTAGTTCTTGCTCCAGGCTCTTTATAGATGTGTTTAGGAAAAAGTGACATTCAGGTAACAGGGCTGATGCAGCCAAATGCAGCAGACCTCACTGAGAAAACTCCATAAACACTGTGAATTTACAAAAACACCCCAGAGAATTCTTCCTGCACGATTAGCAGTTACATACATCAGAAAGGATTCACTCCAATAAGAATAGTGATTTTAAGTGTTATTTTATACACTCTCCAAAGAGATATTTAGGGATTGTTAGGGAGGTGGGATGTCAACTTAAAGAAGATAATCAGGGATGAAGAAAATTTCTGAAATTATGATGGAAGTCAGTGGTGATACAGAATCTGAAGTGTGAAAATCCATTCCCTTACCATGACAGGGCAGTTTTTGTAAAGTAAAGTATACTTGACCCTCATGGTCCAGGGCCAAGATCTGGGTCAAGTGCCTGCCTTGGGAAGGGGAAAGCTAACTAGCCAACCCCCAATGGTTAGTCCAAGGAGAGAGCTAGATCACACAAAGATCCAAAGCAAAGCCCTTAACCCTCCCTCCATTTCTTTCATGGGAGCTAAATGGGCCTTGGATTGCCCAAAAGTGGGCAGCCAAGAGAAGCTGGAGTGTCGATCAACGCACAGACCCAGTCAGTATTCAGCCCCGAAGCACTGCTCACTGACCTGCTCCCCCCGACTTTTACAAGACAGGGGGAGATTATCCAGTAATCTGTCGGGGTCAGATCAGATGTAGGGCAGATTTATAGGCCCAAATGGGGACAAATGGCATTCTTTCAGGCTATAAGACTCTTTAAGGAGGAAATGGAAAGGGTGCTGGACTGAGGGCCAGATTTATTAGGGCAGGGAGGGGAAAGTGATTACCATCCCCTGAACACATTGGACTTTTTAGTCCAACGATCCTTGAGGATACTACAGAGAAAACTTCTGCTATTCCCTCTACATCCCAAACACAGGTCTCTCCAGGGAGGACCAAACTGCAGGGCCCCTTGAGAAGAGCAGAGACACCTGGTCAGCCAGGACTGGAAAGATTAACTAGCAACTCAGTGAAATAACACTTCCCGTTCCCAGACAAAAGCAACACAGGGAACACTTTTCCTCCAGCTGGTTTCACTGAGTCAATAAAGAGACTAAAGCAATTATCA
Source organism: Ceratotherium simum simum (assembly GCF_057802395.1). Taxonomy (NCBI): domain Eukaryota; kingdom Metazoa; phylum Chordata; class Mammalia; order Perissodactyla; family Rhinocerotidae; genus Ceratotherium; species Ceratotherium simum. The sequence continues at coordinate 29,745,969 of NC_141915.1, read as the reverse complement.
GAGGAAGTTTGGAAAGCCTCACTTCTATATGTAGGTATCCAAAACTTTTTCATTAAATGCAGTGTCAGATTCATCTTGATTTGCTGTCTAGTGATACTGTCACTTGGGTACTTGTCATCTCTCTCTTAACAGCCTCTTTGGAGGCAGCAACCATGTCTTAATAGCCTTTACATGTCCTGTAGTGCCTAGCCCTGCCTGGCACATTTCTGATACTCAGTAGACATCTGATGAATCTAACTGAACACAAATGGGTAGGGCACCTAGCCTAAAAGCCTTTTCAAGTAAAGAAACTGGGTCCTAGAGCATAAGAGGAAATGTTCTAAATCCATCTCTTTTGGGTAGGTCAGGGGCCTATGGCCACTGCCCCAAGGCCTGGCTTCCTGGGCTTTACTCAAGCTGATTGGCAGGAGTACTTCCCTTCCTGCAGTCAGTCTGGTACATTTCAACCTCCCTTCTCTGTGGCATCTCAATCCCAACCAGCCTGACATTAGTCCCTCCCTCTCTCTCCAGCCCAGTTCTGAGATGTGTACACCTGGAGAAGCAGTGCTTCCAAAATTTCTCTATCATCATAGTGAATTGGTGAAGCTTCTGAGGTATTAAGCAATCCATCATAACATTTGTGACCGGTTAACTTTAATTTGTTAAAATAAATCTGCAGTATTTTGCATGTTAGTAATACAGTGCTGGTATTGACAGGAAAAATCATCATCTGCTTACATAGAAACCTTCATTTAGGAGCACACCTTAGGAGGGAAATGGATACACAATAAAAGGCAAATGCAGGCCAAGCAGCGAGCCCTAGAGCGTAACAGGCTGCATGTCAGACTTGAGGATTACTTAATACAACTGTTTAGCTGCCAATCTGATAAAGGGGAAGCTCTCAACCAGGTTACAACCAGAAGGGAAAAACAAACTCTGCTTTTTCGTAGAGCGGTGGCCGTCTTGCCTTCAACACTTGGTTGAATCAGTTCATCAGCAACAAAACTCAATTCCAGTTCCAAGACACAGGAGAATTTCACCACACAACCTACTCGGCCCCCCTTCCAGTGGCCCGCTGCCACTCCCATCCTGCCAACTCTCTCCCTCCCAAAAGAAGACACGACGTGGCTTTATTATTGCAGACAAGCTTCTTAAGTGAATAAAGAACGCATACAAAATAGCATTTTAACTGAAGTCATACAATGAAGTCTCACTCCTGTTTATTATACAATGAATTGATAAAACAATCATTTCTAGTATATATCTTTTTTTTTTTAAGAACTAATACTTTCAGGGTTCTGACGACCACACTCTAGCCTGGGGGTAGGGTCCACACCTGCCCCCACTGAGGACTGCTCTTTGGGCCACTGTGGAGGAAGCCTGGGCTGTCTGAATCATGGAGGATCGCGATTGCCAGCCCAGCCAGAGAGAGATGACAAGTCCCAGCAGGCAGAGCCAGAACCCGGTCCTGGAGCTGCATGCCAGAAAATGTGGGCTTCCTCCAAACATGGCCACTACCTGCCCAGTCCAGGCCTCAGCAGGGCCATGCATGGGCCTTCCCTATGTGAGTCCTTCCAGTAGTCCACACATAATGCTCTACATATTAAAAAACAAACCATCTTTGTACTGTGGATAGGAACAGTTGTAACAAAGTCATAGCTACATATTTTTCTCTACATTTTGTTTATTGAGACAAACTAATTAAAAGGCACAAACATAGGGCATGTTTACATGGACATTATAACAAACATATACATTAAAAGTGTAGGAATGTGTTGCCTTCCTGCTAAACAGAAAGTTCCTAAGCTTTTATATATACAAAAGTTGTACAATTTAATGTCCTAAAGTACAAAAGGTCATTTATAAAATTATTTTACACTAAGTACTATTTATTTTATTTTTTACTATGTAGTTCAACCCCCTAGAACTGTTTTGTATAATGACACACAGATACCTGTCCCTGATGTAGGAAGTCTGCCTCAGATGCAAGGTATTTTGATGCTTGAACTGACACAGTGGGGTATAAACGGAAGTCATCCAGTTTGATAGTCAGTCCTGCAAACATTCTGCAAGATTAACACAACTAATTTCCATTTCTCTTAACTGTAAGATTAAAATGGGAAAAAAACCAAAAACATATTGCAACTTAAAAAAAATCAGAGTCTTGGTTTTAGTAACTTTTTAAAAAACACAATGTTTTAAAAACATTAATGTGTGGCATGATGGTGTAAAGAGTATCTGTTTCCCTAGCTTTTGGTTTCTACTTTATGTACAGAGATAAAACATTCTGCTAAGAAATAAAAAGCACATGTCTTAACGTGCATTGCTGGGTTTCTACAGGGAGTGCAGACAGCTGTCTCCCTGAAAACACCACAAAGCTGATACAAGTGTTTTCTCAAACAAAAAAAAAGTGATGTCCATATTTACAAAGTTGAACAAATCTGCACAATACTTGATTAAGAAACGGAAGGAGAAATTAAAAAAAAAGATACACTCTGCTTGTTCTGAAGGGGCACACTACCTAGTTAGTGGTTAGAATAAAAACTGTATACAATTTAATATAAGACATAAACTCTAGTGAGCAACTAACACATCTTTCCCTGTTGTAATATCAACAGGCTCTGATTGGGAGAGAGAGGGGCATATCACATCCCAGTGCCTCCAGCGTCTTCCAATTTAAAGCAACATATTTTAACTGTTCCAAAGTACTCCTTGGCTCCTGAATAGGAGTCCCACTGGCCTCCGTTTGTTAGGAGTCTGCCTGTCCGCATGCTTGACTTCTCCTCTGTCAGTTGCGGCCTTTTCTTACCAAAACACAATTTGTATATTTTGGTTGGGATTTTTTTTTTTTCATTTTTTAAAAAAGTCAACTACAGTGCTATATTCCATCAGGATTAATATGCTGAGCAATATTTACATCTCCAAATATCAGGTCACAATCCCTATTATATGTTGAAGTTAGAATGATAAATTATCATATGCTTTGCATATCAGAGCTGGTATCACCTTTCCCATAGGGAATGCTGCCTGAAATTAACATATTCCCAAAGGTAAAATGCATATTCTCTGAAATGCATTTTATTATGACAATGCATGTATTTACTCATAAAAACAATAAACACAGACAATTCTACACTAGCTCTCAATTCATGGATTTAGAACTTCAGGTTAAAATCAGCCATCCACCCGGTACAGGGAGAGGAGTTCTGCTAGTGTTTAGAATAAAATGATTTCTTGGGATTAGAAACAGTAATGCTGTTTTTTTATTTTGAAATGGGTTTTGCTTTTTTATGATTGGTTTTAATTCTGGCATTTCATCTTGCCAACTACTATCCTGTTTAAGCAATGCTGTCAGCTAAAAGGAATTTCTGATTAAACTAAAGTGGTCCAGTGATAAGTTACATACACACTCTACTTTGAACAATCCCAGCCAAATTGGAGAAAAATGCTACTACACTATTATTAACTAATGTAATAAAATCTCCCAATTTCATGGTTTACTTTTTGCTTTAATAAACTAAAAGTAAGTTGCTGGTAAATATTTACTTTAACCCATATTTTGATTTTATAATACTGTTTACCAAGGCGGTGATGTAGGCAAAGCTTGGGGTAAGAAAGGCATGCTTTCTACAGGCCTCATTGCTATATTGAGAGGGGCGGCTAACGTCATAGGCGTGGGCAGGTTCATTGGAGACGTGATTGTGACAGGGTGTGCTATATTCACTGGAGCAGTGACGGGGGTGGGGAGGTTGACTGGGGTAGTGAGTGTTAAAGGAGAGGTCATGGATAATGGACTGGTTATAGTTACAGGGTGCCCTATGTTCATTGGGCTGGTTATGTTAACTGCACTTGAAACATTTACTGGACTTCTCATGCTCATTGCAGCTGCCACTGTGACTGGGTTTGACATAGTCCCAGAAGACACAGAGGACGTTATATTGAATGGAGTAGTGAGAGTCACAGGTGTCGTAGCAGCCGTGGAGGTTTGGCACAGGTTAGCAGCTTCTAAAATAAGAAGACAAAAGGGCCTTTAGACTCTCAAAACAGTGAACAAAATTCACAGTTTCTGAATCATCTTCTTTTAATTAAAAAGGACAAACATTTAATAAATTAAATTACAGTTTTCTATCAAGTGGTCAACAGGAAGGAAGGATCCTCCTGAGTACAATACTGGGGGCCAGGAACCCCAGTGTGTGAATCTGATGCTATACCTCCCGCAAAGACTTAGCAACTTCTCTAGCTTTGGAGCTTTTGGGTTCAAGTTCAGATTTACTTACCTACCTCACAGTGATGCTGGGAAGATCAGTTAATTTCTGCAAGGCACTCTGAGGGGCAGAGGGATCAAGTAGGGCTAAGTATTCTCACTACCATGCAGATCCTCTGAGTTCTAAACACTTTGCTGGAAGTGCCAACCACTGGCAGGCCAGGTGAAAAGAGCTTGTGTACACTGGGCCGATGGTTACACAATAACAGATAATCAGAAAAATCTTCTCAGAAGGCACACTGTAACTAGCAGGCAGAGGTGTATATCCTCAGTGCTATATACTCTAAAGACTTCTCAGGGGCCGGCTCCGTGGCTTGGCGGTTAAGTGTGCGCGCTCTGATGCTGGCGGCCCGGGTTCGGATCCCGGGAGCGCCCCGAGGCACCACTTCTCCGTCCAGCGTGAGGCCGAGTCCCGCGTACAGCAACTAGAAGGATGTGAACCTATGACATACAACTGTCTACTGGGGCTTTGGGGGGAAAAAAACTGAATAAATAAAATCTTTAAAGACTTCTCAGAGGTAAAGCCACATTCTGCTAAGATTTTAAAAATCCATAAGTAGGGACTGATAAATAAACTACTTTAATATCATCTGTTTATTTCAGTCTTAGAAAAATCATTTTAGTTAAATAATCCCGTTGTTTCTGGTTATGTTTCTTTACTATATTAAGAAAGAAAAAACTATCCCTCAGTAGGTTAATGTTCTCCTCCCCACTCCTATTTCTTCCCTTTCTGATGCTGACATAATCACTGACTTTATGCTTAGTGTCATTTAACTGCACATATTACACATACCACCATCCATACCAAGGAGGACTAACCAGGCAAGGGGAGACCCTGCAGTGAGTTAGGGGATCCCAGTCCTTGTTACCCAGCAAAGCCTGGGCAATTCTTAAAGAAAACTTCCCTCAGAGGTGACACCCCCACCCCACCCCTCAGAAAATTCAGCACGACCAGCTGGTGTGTCAGAAAACATCAGTAAGAAGACAGATGGGTGGCCTGGCTGTGACTTGGCTGTCAAAGTGGGGAAATGCCCTGGAGACTAAAGATGGAGGTCTGCATGCATTCCACACATGGGTCAAATCACCTCAGGTAGACTCTGGAGTCAATAAGCAGCCCTTTCTTGATCAATATGATGTAACTTTGGCATACTCCATACTTCACATCAGGGGTTCCCAAATCTGGCTGATGATGAAATTCACTTATCTAGGGAGCTTTTTAAAAAAATGGTTTCCCAGCAAATTTAACACTGAGATTTAGATGGAACTGGGAAATCTGTATTTTTAAAAAGCTCCTGAGATGATGATCTCACTGTCATCCAGGTTTGGGAACTTATATTACCTTATATAGTCCCAATATTTAAAAGGGACATTGCTGATTCAAGTTTAGGTTTTTAGGTCAGGAGTCTCCTCTTCCCCAAAATGTAACATTTACTAACATGAATACAGAAGTTTCTAACATTAGTGGTCATTTCCAGAGAGATTCATGCTACAAGGGGGAATACAATAGCATTTTGTTTCATGGAAGTCAAAGATAAGCTAAACAATTGAGTCTTATTGTGCAAGCAAACTGAAATATAATACCAAATAGAAGAGCGCAGAGAGAAAGAGAGAGAAAACCAACTCACTTTTGCGGTGATGGTAGCATTGCTAAGGATATTCTCCTCCCATTTTCATTAAAGGAGTTTTCACTCTCTCATGCGCCATATCCCTTACCTTTCCTCCTACATTTTCTTTTGAATCTAACAGTGTCCTTTGCTAGAACTGAAACACTTTTACTCTCACTCCTTCTCTAAGTAAAATGTCTTTCATAATATGCTTTCAACCCACTATACAATTATCATAGCATATACACACATATACATTTTTCTGCTCCCCCACCCCCATTCTCCACCCCTTCTCCTACCACAAAACATTTTATCAAAATAATGACAAATCTTCATTTGGAAGATAGGAACAAGCAGCACCTGAGGAAGGATGGAAAGCCTATCTGGACTGCTGCATTCTTTTCCTCCAATGCCAGTAGATGTATGTAAAGGGATGCTATTCCTTTTATCTTTATCCAAGTACAGGATGTTTAGAAGGATCTGAGGAAGGGAACAGCCACACTATATGAAAGCAAAGGATGGAAGAAACTACACAGCAAAGGAATTACAGAAGAGCCTACATGCAGAGGATTCCTTATGAATTTAAAATAAAACAGTAAGACATGGCAGGAGTGGGGGAAGAAAGAAGGAATTTAGGAATCTGTCCTGTGGCTGGTGGTACATTGACAAAACGATTTATTTGAAATGGCTGCACAACAGTACAGAAGCCAAAGCTACAACTAGTAAGTTAAAAAGCTGTGTTGAAAACTGACACTCCAACTGATTCTTCATAAGGTATATATGAGAGAAAAGCAAACCATTCTCAATTTTAGTAACAATTACAGTAAAGTCCCTAACAACTGAAGTACGTACATGTTAAGCTAATGCCAGCCCCAGTGACAGACAGAATGACATTAAAGGTGAGACCAAGAGAAAAGACATCAATCAGCATTATAGAGTCCGACACACATAATAAATAATACAATGCAGAAAGAACACTGAAGAGCAGAATATAGCACAGTGTAAGAAAATAAACTTATGTAAACATAAGGATATTTCATCCACTTCTAAAAGTGGGAATATTTTAGAAAGAAGCACATAATGCATGGAGGTTGACATAAAATGGAACTCCGGGCACACATAGCAAAGGACAAAATCTGGCTCCATATTTATAACAAAAAGTAAATCAAAAGAAAGAACATGACAAGAAGTACTGAGAATTTTTATTTCCTAGCAAAAAAAATTTATCTGGAAGCTTGGAAGCTTTGTTGCCAATAACTTAACTTTACCAGATACTTCCCAGCGTATAGTATTTGCATGTTGCCATCAAGCTAGATTCCCTAAACTGTGGCTTCTTTAATCACTTGGCATACTAAAAGAAAACACTTCTCTGCCATACTTTGAGCACTGGAAGCCTCATCTTACCTTTCTTTCTTGCTTTGACAGCTTCTTCCCACAGTCTCAGTGTCTCCACCTGCTTCCCTGGCCAGCTCGTCACGTGTTGTTGTTGTTGCTGCTGCTGCTGCTGCTGCTGTTGCTGCTGCTGCTGCTTCTGACTGCTGGTCTCGTCACTCATGCATGCTACTCCAAAGAAAACCAGGAACACTGTATTTACCTTGAAAAAGTGTGGCCATTTTTTCAAAACCTAAAACTTAGATACTTTGACTCCTCATGCCTCTATGATCTTTATCATTTGACTTGGTAGTTTTTACTACAGTGCATCTTTTTTGCTGCTTATATCTATATTGGTCAAAATAGGTAAACTAATAAAAAAATCTAGAGAGCTAGGGAAAACCAACATAAAAGAAAAAAGATTCTTTGCTATATTAAAAAGCAAGTGTCTTTTAGAATGGAACTTAGGTAATATTAGCATGGACTAATTAATGCTCATCAAAATAGCTAATATACTTGGTTACTTGACCACAACGATGTACACTAAAAATGAATTCCTGTAAAGCTGACAAAATATGACATGCTAGATAACAAACCCAATGTACTTACAAAGATGCAAAAATGGTTGAGATTAAAACACATTAAGCATTCTTTCCCATTCACTTTTGGCCACCTATTTTGAGAATTTGATGTTTCTGCTGCATAAAGTACATATATAACAGAGTACAGAATTAGGAAAATACTTTCTTCTGGTGGTTAGGGCGATCTTAAAGAAACAGCCTAGGTAAATGCAAGTACTGAATTTTATCCACAAGTCCCTGGAACATTCTATCTTCAACTCTAAATTAAAGTAAGGAAAGCATTTAAACCTTCAAATGGATATGATAATATGACATCCCATTTCTCTACAGATTTGGGCTTGAAAAGCAAACTTATTAACACTGCTTTCATCTCTCAGATCATTCAGGACATGTTATTAATACAATCAGGAGACAATGATGCTTGAGAATCTTCCTAACATTAAATAAAAACAATGAAAATTGCCTGGTATAAGATGCAACTTCCTAGTGTGGCTTCTGCTGCCACAACTCTAACACACTAGAGCTTTTTATTCAAACCCCACAGAAGGAGGGACACATTGAAAAATAGCTACAGGGGAATTCTGCTCTTCTAACATGGGTGTTATCAGCAGACAAGCACAGGATTGAAAGCAAAATTAGTGGACAGCTTATCAGTGATGTTTGTATACACGCATGTGAAGTCTATTTCCAACACTAATACACACTTTCCATTGATGTGTGTTTGCACACTTCAGTATTTGGAGGAAACATGTAAGATGAACATTAATATAGTCCTGAGAGCATAGTGAAAATACCTTCGATATTTATAAAAACATCTAGATTTCATCAATCTGAAATGCAAAAGAAATACAATTTGAAGGGTCACCTACTTTTACTGATGCCTTGTTTACATGTATTACAGTTGATACTTTGGCTCTGCCCATGTGTCTTTAAGTGGCTGGTGATATACGCTGCGCTCAGGAGCTTCCCACAGATGTTACACGATACCTTGCCTTCGTGGCGCACCATGTGTGTCCGCAGTCTGTCTTTGGTGGCAAAGGCAGCAGTGCACGTCTGCATGAGGGAGGAAAACTTTTTTTAAATATAGACTATCCTGTTCTACTCATTTTAAAGTATGTTCTATTCTAGGCCTTACCCTACCCATGTCAGCAAGCAGACTAAGTTAGTTGAATTTTAATTGCATGTGTTACCTAGAATCATAATCATAATAAAACACTTGGGGAATTTTAGACCCTTACATTTTGGGGGAAGAAAAAATATCAACACAGTAGTGACAAGATGTGAGCTTTAGAGCCAGTTAAACCTAGATTTAAATCCAGCTCCCCAGTTCCCTAAACAGTATAACACTGAGCAAGTTTGTTAACCTATCTGAATTTGTTTCTTCGTCTGTAAAATGAGAATAATAATACCTACCTCACAAAATTACTGGTGGATTAAGGGCCTGGCCCAAGGCCTCACACATAGCAGGCACTCACTCAATGACACTAGCTTCCTTCCTCCAACTGGATTTTTCTTAGAATTTATATCATTTACTTAATAAAATCAGTCTAACAAATTTAACTGAAAGAAGCACAAAAAGACTTCCAGCAACAAACTAGAATTACTGATGCCTAAAACAGTCATTTGATTTAGCAAGATTCTTAACCTTTTCATTATCACAATTTATGTCGAATAAAATCATTAACATGAACTGATTTTCAAACAACTAGAAAATGCTCCAATTTGGCAACAGCAGACAAAAAAATCCAATAAGTGATAACATTTGGGAGAAAATTCATATTTTCTTCTATTACAGTTAAAACAACCTCAACCATCAACCCAGAAATTAATTTAAAGCACTTCATTCATTTCAAATACACAATGACCTTTGCAAGACTGTAAATTTTTTTTCTTATAACAATAAATACTGTTGCTCAAGGAAAGGGAAATGTAGCTTAACAAAAACAACACATTTACATTTTTAAATGCTCTTGCCTCACAGAAATAGAAGCTGTCATTTATATTTTATAAAACTGGAATTCAAATAGACCACATTTACTCAAGTCAGTGATTTTAAGACTATTCAAGAATGGTGAGATTTGATTGGCTCAGACCTTCTGGATAATGTGCATTAAGTGCTACACTAAGGATAAGTCATTTTAACTCTTACTTGGCATTTGAAGGGTCTTTCTGTTGAATGGACATGTTTTACGTGACAGCTTAAGTGGTCAGGCCTGTGAAAGAGAGAGTTTCAACAGAAGATGTAATGGAACACACATAGAGAAATGCTACTTACTGTGATGTTTACATGCTTGGTAGATTCGGGTGGGGGGCATTTTAAATAAAGCTAGCAGAATTACCAATTCCCCCTCCCCACCCCGGTGCAAGCCTTCTTACCTCTCTTACCATAAACAAAAGTCTTAGTCCTTTACCTGTTAATTTTCTCTCCTAGTCAACATCAAATCATATTAGATCTCAATTCTCTACAATTACAAAATACCCAAAGTTTTAGTTCTAACACTTGCCAGAGACAGCTACTACTATATTAACTTTAAAAGCCTTTAAAAATGAAAATTAGTGAAATGTCAGTCACCACAAAAAAATGGAAAAACGTTCTCCTAAAAGTTTTAAGAGTATTCAAGGTCATCCCAACTTCTAGGAAATAAGTTTCTTTGATTTGAGCAGACAGTGAACCTCAAGTCTAGTCACCTAACTGGACTGGAAACGAGTGGTTTTGCAATGATAAGAAGTAATGATGTGCCAAACGAAGGCCTGAGTCCACCAAGGCACTTCTTAAATGAAAAAATAAGTTAATCACTATGTCACCACTTGTCAACCACACCAAACTGAATTAGACCTGGAGGTGTAATACTTTATCACCAATCTCCTCTAATAACACAGGCCTGCCCACAACTATTCTCACATAAACCTTCTAGATCATACAGAGACAAACCTGAAGTTCACTGACACCATAGTGAAAAAGAGCAAAGCAAAATGCAGTACCTTGAGAAGCCTTTCCCACAAACACTGCAAGTATAGGGTTTGGTGATGCCTCCTTCATGAGACCTCACATGGTAAGTCATCCGGTCCTTCCTCTTGAAGCGCTGATTACAAATAGGACACTCGAAGGGCTTTTCGTCCGAATGGGAGAGCTTGTGCCGATTGAGGTGGTACACATCTCGGAAGGCCTTCCCACACATCTCACAAGCATGATTCTTCTTGACAGGCTTACTGGGTTTCTTGACAGACTGGGTCACGGGCATAGCTGTGGTGCTGGCACTGCTGCTGGGGTTGGTGCCCGAGGAAGATGTAGTGACTGTTGACAAGATGCCTGCAATGGTCGAGACCAGCGAAGTTCGGCTGCTGTCCCCAGCGATGGTGGAGATAAGGGGAACCACTGTGGTGGGGGTTTTCTTTGACCGGGACACCAACTTGATCCCTGTGTGGCAGGACTCGTGGCGCCTCAGGTGATAGCTGTCCCTGAAAGCTTTACTGCAGTAAGTGCACACAAATGAAGTTTTGGGTTTTTCTTTTTTAATTCCAATGGCATCCTTTAACGTTTCTGGCGCAGCCTGAGGTTTCTGAGTTATTGGTATTGGAAGCAATGGTTTCTGATCAGGGGGCTCCACAGCAGAGCTCAAGAGGGGCAGCAAGCTGTTCTGTGCTGCCTGCTGTTGGTGATGGGAGGCTTCATGGGCCTAAAACCAAACATTTATACTTCAGAAACCCAGCCTCTCACAATGACCTTCAAAATTCAACATGCTCCAGACAACAGAGACCAGAAGAAACAACCAAGGAGCCTTTAAGCTACTCTCTGCAGCAGAGATCCAGCAACCACCTAGTTATTCTCCGAGCTCCCAATACAAAGCATTAGAATCACTGCAGACACAAAACTTTTGCAACTAAGTTGCTGACAGTGATCTTGCTTCCAAACAGCTGACTAAACTACACACCACCATGGTTCATAAGGGACACACCAGCTGACAAAATCAGTTTGCATTAGTCTGTCAGTGCTGAAACCAAGTTTAAATAACTTGTCAAAAAAATTACACTCCAGACTTAAGTATTTAACAGTACCTTACTGCAGTAACACACAAACCACACACTCATACACATACACATATATACATGTAATCATCTACTTGCCTATCTTACCTAGGAAAAGAAAGGCACCATGTCTCTCCCTTTCCATCAGAAAACTCTTAGTGACTGAGGAAGGGGGCTGTTGCTAAGTGACAAAAGAAATCTAGTTCTCTGAATACATGTGCTATTTGTTAAATTTACTTTCAAAGTTTTCACTTAACTCTACTGAAAAATTTGGTTGAAATGAAATCTGCTAGTAATCAACCTGGATGGCATCTGTGAAGGTAGCCCACAGCAAAACACCTGTCAGCTGTTTCTCAGTTCACCTAATCTCACACTAGAAGTCTGCACCCTTTAGCAACACTTGTTCAAAACCTAAACTCTCAAAGACAGAATAAGAGAAAACAAACTATAAATAATTAAAATTCCTTTCATTTTCATCTTCTTCCAGAAGTTATAGGTTTTCGTTAAAGTATTAGAAATTTGCTGTTATAATGTGCTTCTCCACTCCAAAACTGGGGGCTGGACACTGTCTGGAAATTTTCTTTAGCTGCACTGAAACCAAAATTTCATCGTGGATCAGGTTCTTGGTATTTATGAGTAGTTACTCTCTTGGTTTTGATCCTTTCAAACTTCTCCATACCTCTAACCAACATTTAGGAAATGATGGAAAAAATTCCTGAAATACTTCTTCCTAATATGTTGTACTTTACCAACATTATTTTTGACACTCTTGACAGCGAGCCCAAACCCCTATGCTTGAATTTTGTAATCCTAAAAGGATACACGCACTCGGAGGTAAAAGTTCCAAATATTTTAAGTACACAATGTCCTGAGAGGGGCCCATCCCATCATCTTAGACACTCTAGACACTTATTTACCCTTCTCCCTCTATAATCTCAAGTCCTACAGTTAACTTAAGGAGAAAAAAACAAGGAGACAGACACACACAGTCACACAGAGCTCCTCCTCTGAGGGATAAGAACATCTACCACATATTGCTCCATGTTTACTTGATGGCAGCACAACAGCTAAGCCTGGAACCAGTCTCCCCAAATCATTAGGAGGTGTAGTATACAGAGCTACCAGTTTCAACTTAATCTTATTTTGACTGAATCTCCCTTTGAGTCCTGGAAGTACTCACAGAAATTGTGTGCTTACGTATGAGTATCTTTCTGGACTTAGTTAACATACTGAATCACAGTCCACTTTTAATTTAATTTATGGAGCTCCCATAAAAATCAGTTCTACACAGGTGACATCAGTAGAAACTTTAAAGAACTTAGACTCTCATCTTACCCCCTTTCCAACCTGGCTGTAGGATATCCAAGTTTCCATACAGTACACAAATGGTTAATAGCTGAAGATAGCTCCAGATATACAATTTCAAAGGCTAACAGATCAGATAATAGGGAACGCAAATCTTCCGGACAAAGTTCAGACTTACAGTGTTTTACAGTGTTTAGAGGCATTTTTTTAATTCTAAACAACCATTAGTTCGATGGAGTACTAAAAGGACTTACTGCCATTTTACCAATTCAGATGTCTGTGGCAACATAAAGTATTTTTACAGCACTGCTGAAGCTCACTCTCACACGAGGGTCACACCAGGTCCCTGCTTCTTGGGTGAAAGGCTGTAGAATGCCTCGACCACTACAGGAATCACTCTCTGAGGATTCCTAGGATCCCCACACTTCTACATGAAGCCTTCTAAGAGGGGAACTGGGTTTCCCCAAGTTGTTCTCTGGGGGAGAGACAGAGTAAAATAACAACCATGGCCTGCCTTCAGTTAAGTGATTTAAAAAATATATATAACTTCTGGGTAGACTTTTATTTGACTAGCATCATCAAATCAAAGGTTTAACTTCATCTCCCATCTCATTCAACTAACCCTGCCCAAGCTTTCCTTTTTCTGGGGCCAGCAAAAAAGAAACAGAAAAGTTATTTCATCACCCAGCATGGTAGAATATGGCACCATGAAATCTCCAGTGCCAGAGGGTAAAAGATTTTGTACTGAAACAAATTAGCATCAGTGAGTCATATCTTGAATGTCCTATTAGAAGAATCATCCATCAACATTTTAACAGGCATGGCTTTCACTTTCCACCAGGTTATCTGGAAAGCAAGCAGGTGTTAAATGTTTTAAAATATAAACTCAATAGGATGCTCCAGGAAACAAACAACGGAGTTTAACTCTCCATTTCCCCAGTGAAAATTACTTAAAACTAGAACTGAGTAAGTCTATTCATACCTTTCCATAGAAAAGACTGAAATATTCTCTTTACCCATTCAACTGTCCTCGGCTCTAAATTATAAGTTTTCCAACAATTTTCACTGCACACATTGCCAAGCCCAGGATCAAATATTAGCTTTCACACTTCTCCATCAGGTGGAAAAAAGATTTTAATAGCTGAAAAAAATTAAATAATATAAAATCTAATTAAAAAGTTGATTAATAAATGTTTGGCATTTGTTCTATCCAGGAAAAGAGTAACAAAAAGTATTCCAAAACATTTTTCAACTAGCTTTCCAAAAATTAGTTATGGGTTTTTCTTTTGCATAAAAAATTCTCCTTTTTTTCAATCTCCATTAAGTTTACAGATAGCAAGTTTAATATGGTAAATTTAAATCATTCATTATGTGAAAATCACTTCAGTGCCCCACTAATCCCATATTTTAAAATGACCACTTGAAAGCTTTTTCTAGAGAAGGCATTTGCCACCTTTACACCAACCTGGATGCCAACTGGTTATATATCATTTCTTTTTCAATGCATTTTTAAGTTGACAACACATTATCAAGCTCATCAAAGCACAATAAAACCATACTAGATCAGAATGAGAAAAGGGAGTTCTTGAGTTCTACAATTTTGAGTGTCTTCAATTTTAAGCAGCCTGAATATATTTCAACAACTACGTAAAAAATTACTCACAGTTAAAAGAATATACGTCTTAAAACAATAAACCAGCTCTACACAATAGGGTAATGTTTGAGTTATCCAATTCCCTATATTACATGCACAAGGATGGGCCCAGTGGCTGGGAGGCCTTTTTGAAAATTCTGCGTCCATTCTGGTTAGTTCCAAAAGGTCTCAAGCGCCCAAGCTACGCGTTTGGGATTTCACAAACTTATTCAAAGAAGGAAAATAACTCAGAGAGGCGGGAAGAACGCACTTCAAGTGACGAGCTTCCTAAGCTCCTCCGGTTCCGAAGTTTCCCTGTGAGCTCATCACTACTGCCCACTGAGTGCTTCGTTTGCAAATAGAAACTAAGAAGGAAAAAATTAAGTTCCAGCCTAGGTCTCCAAATAGGGAGTCCCTCACCTAAAGTGGGCGGGCAAGAGGACTGCCAATGTATCGGCTACAGTCACTTTCAAGTTTCCTGCAAAAAGTGAAGACCAACACCCCAACGAATGACTCATCTGGGGGCTTTGTAAGCGGACTTTGTTGGCTCTCTCCACTTTCCGTCTCCCCCACTTGGTTGGAGGAAACGTTCGAGGTGGCTCGAAGAGAGAGAGAAAAGCGCTCCGGAGAAGGTCGGGCCTCCCGGAGTCCCGGCCCCCACCGCTCCCCCCGCCCCGGCCCGGCGCGGCCGGGGGATTCCCCGGGCTGAATGGGACGGCGGGAGAGCTGGATAGAGGGAGAGGGTGGCAGCTGCCAAGGCTCGGCAGAGGCTTGGGAAAGACAAAATGTAAATCCAGTAAAAAAGTTTGGGGAGGGGACACACACAACACCCCCCGACTGGGTAAACACGAGAGGGGGCGGCGGGAAGGGGGAGTGGCTGGGAACCCAGGGATACCCGCTATTCGCGGGGATGGGGGGTCAAAAAGTCAACACACACGCACAAAAAGAGGAGAGGAAGGTGAAAAGGAGGGAGAGCGAGCGAAAGATAGATGAAGTGGGGGGGGACTCAGAGTGGAACCTGGGGACCCCCCTCACCCCACGGTGCGGGCCCGGGCCCGGCGCGCCGTGGCCGAGCGGCCCGCGCTATCCAGCGGCCCGGCGCCCTCCTTTCTCTGGGCCGCGGCTGGTGACAGCGACCGGCCTCCTCCCTTCCCCTTCAGGGCGGGAGGGAAGGGTGTGTGCGTGTGCGTGTGTGTGCTAGGGGGGGCCCGGGGTTCACCCCGAGGCCTGCTCTCTCCCCCGCACCCCGTCAGGCCGCCTCCTTTCACCTCAGCAGCCCCGCTCCGCCGGGGCGGGCGGGCGGAAAAACAAAGGGGGATTAAGGCCGGGCCGGAGAGCGGAGCCGGGAGGGAGGGGAGGAGGAGCGCCCGCCAGCCCGGGGCCCGGCCCCCCTGTCCCCCCCGTGCCCCCCCGGGGGGGCCCCCAGTACCTGGAACAGGAACGCGGTCCAGTTGGCCTCCATGGCTGCGGCGGCCGACCCCCCTCCTCCCCACTCCCCCCGCTCGGGGAGCCTCCTCAGCCGGAGGAGGCGACAACAAAGCGGCGGCGGCGGCGGCGGCGGCAGCGGCAGCGGCGGCTCCTCAACATGGCAGCGCCGAGCGCGGCCACTTCCGGTAACCTCCGGGACGCACCACCGCCGCGGCGAGCGCGGGCGGGGGGGGAGCCCCGACCCGGCCGCCGCCGCCCCCCGTTGCCCGGACCCCTTCTGGGCGTCCCCGTTGCCGGTTCGCCGCCTCGGAGCTCAGCCAGTGCCTGCCGGCGGTGGGGTCAGGGCCCCCGCGGGGGGGCTGGGGTGGGGCCGGGGGCGGGGATGGGGCGCGGCGTCCCCCCCCGCGGGGGTGTGTGGTGCTGCGGTCCGTGGCTCAGGCAGCTGGAGCAGGGGGAGCTCAGGAGAGAAGATGGAGGACGCCAGGGTCTGGCGCTGGGTCTCTGGGCACGGCAGGGCCGTCTCCCGTGACTCAGACACGGTGCCCGGCAGCGTCGCGTCCCTATCAGACCCTTAACGGAAGGCACAGACCACGGCGGTCACGGCTCTTCAGTCCCTTATGCGCAGCACAGCTCCCACTTCCAATTTGGGAGAAGCCCCTTCGACTTCGAGCATCTCTGCCCTCGGGTATTTCATCCCAGCTAAACCTTCCGCACTCTCGCTGTGCTATGCATCTGAGTTAGCCTTCCAACTGAAGCACGGAATCCCACTGGGGTGCAGCCTCAGATCCTCCCAGTGCTGAGGGAAACACTTCCCACGCGTAGAGATGTCATTACTGGGTTATTCTTGGGTGAAGGGCTGAGCTTCCCTATCCTGCCCTTAACTCCACATATGATGGGAAATTGTACCCGAACATCCCCTCTCCCGCCAAAAAAATAAAAACAAGTGTGAAAGTATAGAGAAGAAATTATTTTAGTCCTTTAATATAGTCTGCTTCCTCACCCCACCCCGCCAAAACAAAAATCGAACTTCTGGTTGGACTGCATCAGATGTCACTGGGGTGACCCCAGCCTCTGTTTGCAGTTCCAAGGCTTCCGTGTAGGCGTCACTGCTACTGAAACTTTGCATGACGATGTCCTGAACGTTTTCTAGCTTTTCCTCACATAGAGGTAGCTACTGGGAATATTAGAGACAAGCTATTATTAAACAAGTGTCTCCAGTCCAAGAAGTCTCCTCGGGCAGGAAATGAGGGGGCAGGCTGTATCAGTGATATTTTTATAAACTCTGGTTTAAAAAAATTCTTCAGATGGTCACATTATTTCAAGACTTTAACATCTTTCATAACCAACTGTCTCTTATCTCATCCCCTCCATTTATTCCTCTGGAGCCACATTCTAATCAAGGTCATCATCTCCAACTTCCCCCATACATACACAGTAAAAATAATATGGTTTCGGAATTCTATTAGTAAAAGAAACTGAAGAGGTAGAGTAATTTGACAGTCTATGTTTCCTTTCCATCCACTACACATGTATACCCCCTCCCACTCTTTCTTTCCCTCAGTCACCAGAATGAAGGAGCTAGAAAACGTTGGTCTGGTTCCTTTTAGAACCCTAGTGGATACTGTCTGGAGGCCTTGGGACAAACAAGAAGTTCTGCAGTTTGGATCAGTGGCAGAAGCAGGTAACACATCAGGGAAACGGTCAGCCTATGACAGGAGGGGACAGAAAATGATGAATAGTTTCTGATACATTCCTCAGCTAAACTGCTACAGTGGCCCCTATGTCTCCTATAAATGTCCATTAGTCTCTTTTGGAAAGAAAAATAAAATGGTTTAGGAAGCCTAAGTTTATATATACATACAAGATATGGAGAGAACTAAGATCTAAACCTAAGGAATTAACTAGGTAAACTAAAACCTTTTTGCTCTGACCTTGGACACTGCATATTCTTTAATTTTCATTCAGTGAATGCAAGTCTCTGCTTCTTTCCTGCCTTAACACATTCACTTCAAGGTCTCTGTAATTCACATCCTCAATTTTCCTCCTCCCCTGTATAGACTCCTACTTTGCTGCCTTTCAAAGTGTATGAAAATGAAGCTTCAGAATTATGAAAATTACTACTTAATGAAGACCATTATTCTAATGACAATATTGCTAGACTCTCTTGAACTTCTTATCCCAGGATCTAGACACTCTTCTCCGGCAATCTTTCTCACAGCACCTCTGGAGAGGGGTTTCCCCACTAACGGGAAGTAGAGGTCAAGTGAAAGCAGTCCACTTCTCATAACTGAAGAGCTGGGATTCAGAAGTATCACTTTTCTTGAGAAAAATGGCTAATTTTGTCTCTATTCATGAGAGGACACCAGAATTTCTGATTGCTCCCCAAACCCTCTGTTAAAAAGAAAAATTAACCACCTTTTACATTCAGATGAAATTTTAGATCTTAGGATGTTTTCTCTCTAGAAAATATCAAAAAGTTTGGAACAAGTACTCAAAAACAATCAGCTCCAACTGTTTGAGGAATATAATGAAACCAGGAAGATCAAACACTCCATCCCTAGAAGGGGCATTTCTACCCTTAGGACAGACAATATCCTTAACCACAAACAAAATGAGCCCCTCCTCAAGTCAGCTTCCACAGACCATGCTGCGGTCCAGTGAAAAGCCCAGGGATGTCTAAAGACAGTAAATTCATCTTGATCATTGTAAACAACTTTCAGCGAATGAATCCATGGTGTTACCTTCAGATATGATGAATAACTGAAATGTCTGGTGTCAGCAAAAAATACAGTGTGACTAAATCCTCATCTCAGTCTCAGTTTCCTCATCTAGAAAATGAGGACAAAAGAAATACCTATCTCACAGGGGTGACTGGTAGATTAAACAAGAAATGTGTAAAATGCTAATAACATTTCCTGGAATATAACAGGTGCTAAGTAAATATTTTTATTGGTGCTATTGAGTGGTTCTAGATTAACTTTGGGTTTGGGAACTCTGTATACCAGCTCTGAGCCAGTTAATTATTTCTCTCACTTTCTCTCAAAGTGACAGATTTTTCCCCAGGCCCCATCCCTCTCTTCCTCAAAAAGCCCTAAGGTAAATGGCCGGAAGGCTAATGACACATGACAAAGGAAGATGCCTATCAAGATCAGCTTTTCTAAAGACAACTTTTAGCAAACATTAGAAAGCAATAGGAGGGGTCAGTCCTGTGGAGCAAGCAGTTAAGTGTGTGCTCTCTGCTGCGATGGCCCCAGGTTGGCGGGTTCGAATCCCGGGCACATGCACCGATGCACCGCTTGATAAGCCATGCTGTGGTGGCATCCCATATAAAGTGGAGGAAGATGGGCACGGATGTTAGCCCAGGGCCAGTCTTCCTTAGCAATAAAAAAGAGGAGGATTGGCACTGGATGTTAGCTCAGGGCTGGTCCTCCTCACAAAAAAAAAAAAAAAAAAGCAACAGGTTTCCTTCCTATTTTGAAGAGGATTTTAAAATCCTGTGAGTACATTAAGGATTAAGATTAGATTTAGAATCCTAGGAATAGAAAGCATCTCTGCTGTTGTCAATTACCTGTCCCCAAGTAACACTGCTCAACCAAATCCAAAACCTTCAATAGAGAGTATCTAGTTAGAAGAAGCTTCAAATCGATAGTTAATGGATTAACTCTTCATGCAAAAAAGCTATAACAAATGTAGAAATACAAAAAAACAGTGGCCAGAGAGAAATATTATCCTTCATTACTAGCCTCAATGCAATTAAGGAGAAAAGAAGCACGGTCTATCAGACCAAGAGGAACAATCATCTACCCCCCCTCCCCCCCCCACCCCCCTCCTAAACACACAAAAACAACCAAGCCTCTTTGGGAGGAAAGCAGAAGTAATCTCCCTACCTCCCTCCACTCCACCCCAAGCTCCATAACCACACTAAGGGCTTAAGCCAATTGCCTGTGGCCCATGTGGTCAGAAGTTGGGTTTGTGTTTCAATTCTACCACCTAAAGTGTCATGACCAGTTATTTCTGTTTTAACTGGTAAGGTGAGGAAGGGGAAACAATGAAGAATTTTTTTTTTTTTCCTGAATACCTATTTTAGTTCCTTGACAGCTATAATATAGTCACAGAGAACAAAGGGACAAGGAATAAATCTACCCATTTTCCTAGTAGACATTTAGTTCAACTGGTAGTTGAGGGTTCTTAAACACTCTATTGTTTCCAAGAAGGGTCACATACCCAAGATGCCAAAAACAAGTCCAAAGCCATGGAAACACATTTATCACCTAACTCTTCTTGAAAGAAGCTGCCAGAAGTCAATGCTAAACCTATCAGTTCCATCCACAAAGCATTTGAGTAGAAATACTGAATTCCATTTTACAGCTCCTGAATGGCTGACAAAGGACAGCCAACAAATAGCAAGCAAAACAGCATAAGACACAAGAAGGAAAGAAACTAAGACAGGTCAAAAATACACCAAGTTAGAAATTCAATACAACTGGAAAACATACTCTCAGGCACCACCATTTCTCCTTTGGACACCTGTTCCTCCCTGCCCTCAAATGCCCCAGGCCCAGGGTAATAGCTGAGCTTGAAAAAAAAGTTGATACTTAACAGGTCATGCAAATTTGGTGGGCCTGAACCAAACTACAAAGCTTAGCCCAGTTACAACATCATGCTAATAGCCCAAAACAAAAATTAAATCCTTATAAAAACAGTTATTCTGGTATAGAGGTAAAGTTTTTTTCAGTGGCTATAGCCTCCACCCCAAATACATTTCACTGGTTGAGAGAGGGATGTAATGACACTAAACAGCATTGTGCTACCCATCTGCATTACCAGGTAGATGAAAAATGCTATTCATTTGCAAAAAAAAAAAAAAAATTACTACTTGTCAATGTTTGTCCAAATGTTCTTGTGAACTATAGAAGCAGAGCAAAAACACAGATATATCAAGTAAATACTCTTTACCCAAACTCCAATAGAAACATCTCTTCATTTTCTTCTTCATACCACATTTGAGGATAGTCCAGATTTCAGGAAGGATTCTGCTTCTCAGAAGTCTCCAAAGAGTTAGCATATTAATACATGCAGATTTTACGGCTGTCTCTTTCAGAGTCGGTACTCCTTCCTCTCCCTCTCATTTGCCTAGATTAAAAAAAGCCTCAGTGGGTCAATCTGATCTTCAACTGAGGATCCCTCATTCCTGGTAGTGAAGGGAACAAAGAATAATGAAACAGGTGTTGAGGAACCTATGCAGTATGTTCCCTGCGTGAGGGAAGTGAAGAGTGGTGACCTAAGACACTGATGTGACATCACAAGACTAGCTAGACTAAGCTTTAGGAAGAATTCTAGAGCAATGCCAAGAGATGGCAACACAAGGCCAGGACAGCATAAGATCTGACTAAGGCTCCAGGAGAGGGAATTAGCTCCTTTAAGGATGTTTCTTGACCCTGAGAACAGTCTCTGAACTAGAAGTTACCTAAGGTTCTACAGTCATCTGGTCCCGGCATAAAAGCAGGTGCAGGGACCTGGCAGGCTGGTTGTGAAAGCTCTACACAGGGACAACAGCTGTACTCAACACTTACTCCTTAAGCTGTGAATAAAACATCAAGTCTACCTGCCACCCACAACTACTACTTGAAGCATTTCACTCTTGGTTGCCTGAGCAGTGGCAGCAAGCTCTTTGCTAGACCTAAAGAAAGAGCACCAGAATTCCTAGAGGGCAGGACAGATTTTGACTTGATGAACAATTTACTATGGTACACAGGAAAGATGGGTCAGATTCAGAGAATCTAGATTTTTCCTTTGAAGTAAATTTAGCCTCTTTAACAAAGCACACAAGGCTCTACTCAACTAGTTGACAGAAGTTAATTAGCCCTCTACCCTCAAGGCCTGACCCTGTCCTCTGCTAGCTTTTTGTTGTACTGATCTTACATAAGTCCCCCTCCCTCCTCAGCTGCCAGCTGTTTCCTCTTATTTTTCCAGCTTCCTCCCCCCCCACAACTCCCGGCACCTCTCCTTTCACTTTCTCTCCCCTTTCATTCAGCAGTGAATGCTCAGAGAGCAGATGGCAAGTAGTCAGTCCAAGCCAGTGAAAACGCTTCCTGAGCAGCAGGTATAAGGCAATCCTAGCAACAGGTATTCTGGGGTTGGGAAATACATTATTTCTGCCTTTTAGCAGTTTGCCCTTTAGATGGGAAAGGCATAATATATTTATTCCTCGCATATGAAAGAATATCTTCAGACCAATTTATTAAAACTAGATTTATAATATGGGACAAAAAGAAATCCCTTAGTGATGCTTCTCAGGGACAAGAGGATTTTTTGTTTGTATTGGAACTGATAACTTTTATTCTTACAGTAATTCATCCAGTCTTCTACATAGTACCTTTAGCAAAACTCATGAAACCTGAGGAAGCCCTCATATATGTTCATACACAAGTTTATTTAGCTGAGGCAGTTACTCTGACAACTTAAGCAAAGCATATGGAAAGGTCCAAGTTGGTACTATAATCTGTGATTAGCCCTCTCACCAGAGAAGAGTTGAGAAAATTGAAAGGGAAGCTTGACTACTAGAGGTAGGTTTGGGACTTATTCCAGTGATTTCCTTAAAACCACAGGAATTTTGGGATGGAAACTCACCTAAGAAAACAGAGAGAGGGAAAAGGGCACCACAAGTCCAACATCTCCAATCAGTAATGTTTTCTCTAATGCAGTCAGTCTCTCCTGGTGGCTCTAAGAGCCCTGGTAAACATCTGGTCCTAGAAATACTGCATGGGTGATATTTAAAGAGAATCAGCTCAGATATAGCCTCAAACTCAGGCCATACTAATTCCAACCTAGAATGACATACTCAAGATTTTGAAAGGCCAGTAAGGACACTCCAGGGACTAACTTCGCAGTCCGTAACGGATTCTAATCAGCTTGAAGACAAAACAAAGACTTCCCTAATGTGGACTCTCTCCTTAGAAAAACAGCTCATGTGTAGAACTACCCCATATCTATGTATATGTGTGTAGAATTATGGAGGCTTTGCTATTTCAATAAGCAAATATTTATTGAGCATCTATTAAATACCAGAAAACCATATTATCATTGGGGATACTTTTAAGGATCTCCTCCAGTAGAGAAATCAAAACTTGAAATACTTATAGATCAGTTAGACATTTGTACAAAGTGCTTAAAGGGCAATGGAAGGAAGCAAATTTTTAAAGGGACTATTTGCTCTCTTTTATATGAAATATGAGACTTCATCTCATTGGTTCTCACATAAGTGATGGCTTTGACACCAAAGACTGTCATTTAGGCTTGCTGAATATCAAAACTGATGCCAAAAAGGCTGTATACTCTGGGCTAGGTGGAATGCAGACTTTTATTGCAATCTGGAAAGTGGGAAGTCACCACACATTGGCTTTTAAAAGTCATTTACCCAGAATGGTAAAGCAATTCAATCTGATTTTGTGTTGTGGGTCTATTTCACTAATACAAATTTGTGTAACCAAAACAAATGCAGATGTTTTGTAGACATTTGCCCGTTCACAGGGTCTTTTCTATGCCACTGTCCTTTGTGGGACTGCTGCCTAGTTAGAGTGGCTAGCCAGGCCCTGGCCGCTGTTATGACCTTCTGTGGACCCAGACTGACTAGTAGGGGTCAAGAAAGGGCAAGGGCTTCTCTGATGCTGGCTGTGCACTGCACACCGGAAAGCCAGGGAGCTAAGCACCCCACTTTCTTGCTGCTGGGCTCTGGGCCATGGCCACTGTTACTAGATTAACTCCTACTTGGAAGCAGCCCCCAGCAACCTGGATAATATGGATCAAAGACAGCACCATGGGGCACCCTGGTGGCATCAGGTGGATACTACAGGTGATGTTCACTTGAGTCAAAGACTTATTCTCCCCCTAACAACCTCCTCACTGGAAAAGGCAGGCTGGCTTTAAAAAAGCCATGTGGTAGTAAAATAAACAGGAATTTGTCACCAGAAGACGTGCATTCAAGTTTGGGCCTGTCACTTTAACATCTGAGCCTATTTCCTCAAACTGCAAAATGAGGCTAATACCACTTGAGGATTAAAATGAGTCAAAGTACTTCATAAAACAGTTAGCTACTACTTTCATTAATAAGGTATTTTTTCTATGTCCTTGCATTTTTTCCCCTCAAAACTTTTCATTAAGAAAAAAGGGCAGCAAGGGCATGAACCCTTAAAGTCACTACTTTGGGAATAAGCCCTATCACTTCTTGGCCTATTGGCTAAGATCCAGTGGGAATCTGACTGGAGGACCACACTACCTATCAGATCAAAGCTATGCGGTACACATGCCTAGTATTTCATGAATGTATTTAATCATAAACATTTATTAACGTGTGTGTACTAGCATACTGGGCACCTTCAAAGAAGTGTCAAATAGTTATCAACACAGTCCTTGCTCTCGATGAGTTTACCATGTAGCTGGGGGAAGTAAAACACATACACGTGAAACTAGACAGCAGCTTAAAGGCAACATGCAAGTGCATGCATTGTATGTGACACTATATAACTATGCTGACAAAAAGCAAAGCAGAAATACCATGCAATTAGTCCAAGAATGCTTAAGTTTTTAGCTGATCATGAGAGGGTGGAAGAATTTTTAACGGCAAAAGGAACATGATGCTTGTAGGATTTGGGTTATGTGTGTTAAATGTTTGCTGTCTCTTGGCTTTGAGAGAAATGCTTGAGCTAGTTGATCTTCCATCAGCCTAAGACCAGGGTTAGCGTCCTGGAATAATGTTAAGACTCCCAAACCAAAGAAATAATATACTATCCAGTTTCTTTATTTATGAATCCCTTCATGGATAACCACTAATACAAACGAACCAGAATGATTCAATCCCAATGAGAAATCTGCAGGACTTCTCACTGAGGCAGGACCACTAAAGTCAGAGGTGATTTAAGGCTGCTTCTGTAAGAATCAAGCTTAAGTAGGAATGATGGAAAAAGGAACTCAGGAGGAAGCAGCAAGATAGAGAACTGTTCTCCTCTTTAAGGAGACAATGTTATCAATTCTTGATGATCTGTACTGAAAGAAATGTGTACAGCTTCCAACAAAACTTTTTTTTTGACTTTATAAGACTGATTTTGGGGGCAAAATTTACTTTTCCAATTATACTTGGTTTAGGCTAGCATTTAAATTAATTTGTATTTTCTAGCTTCACAACTAAGGAGGAATTACTTGACGCAATGTTAGGATTAGAATTACTGTCTCTAGTAACCCACCCACAGATAACCAAGTTTGTGAGATAGGCTTCTACAGGAAGCCTTCTATTGCTTTTGAGGAGTACTAAGTTCTTTCCATCTCTTGTCAAGCAACATTAAACTGTGTCAGCACTGCATGTGGCCCATTGAGAAATACAAATATTACAAAAATTCCATTGGGTAGGAAAAATTAACACAACATCTTCAACAATAAGATGAATTGTGAAGAGACTGAACGTATCAGAGCTATTATATGGATTTAGAAACTTGCTTTTTATAGTTTCAGGAATAAAGTTTAACTTGAGGATGTCAGGATTTGAAGCCACAGGGTGATCGCTAAGTGGGAGGAGGGAAGGAGAGAAGTCTGAAAATATAAATACACAGAAGCAAAACCAAGCATGTATTTACCAGATCAACCAGAGCAGGGGAAGATGTGATTGAAAATAGTGATAAATTGGAAAGGTAGACTATAGCCCATTGCTGATTCACATTAGGCGAGTGACATGTTTTAGGAAGATCAAACTTTATGACCAGGATGGAGACTGGAGTCATTGAAACCAGCTAAAAAACTTTAGTAATGAATCTGGGTGCACAGACAAGGATGCTCATATGGCAAATGGAGATGGGAGACAAATCCAAACAGCATTTTGAAGAACTCTACCAGGCAAATAAATCTCTAGTCTAGCTCAAGTCAGATACAGTGGCACTGTGGTTAAGAGCAGGTTATATTAAGTCATCAAACTGGACTATCACCTTGCTGCATGTTTACTCCCTAGTTTTAGAGGACAAAGGAGCCATTTTTAGTTTTCTTTGTTGTAGTGTCCTTGCTGTACTGCTAACCAATATTTCACATTTCTAGTATTAAGATGTGGATGTCACTCTTGGTTAATTTTGTAACTCATTTTTTTTTAAATTTTATTTTTTTTCCCCCAAAGGCCCAGTAGATAGTTGTATGTCATAGTTGCACATCCTGCTAGTTGCTGTATGTGGGACGCGGCCTCAGCATGGCTGGAGAAGCAGTGCGTCGGTGCGCGCCCGGGATGCGAACCCGGGCCGCCAGCAGCGGAGCGCGCGCACTTAACCGCTAAGCCACGGGGCCGGCCCTGTAACTCATTTTTTAAAATTATTTTTTTGCGAGGAAGACTGCCCCTAGGCTAACATCCATGCCCATCTTCCTCCACTTTATATGGGATACCGCCACCGCATGGTTTGACAAGCGGTGCATTGGTGTGCGCCTGGGATCCGAACCCGCGAACCCCGGGCCGCCGCAGCGGAGCGCATGCACTTAACCGCTTGCGCCACCGGGCCGGCCCACTCATCCTTTTTTAGTCTTCAAAAAAATTAGAAACACTCCAGCTCACAGAATGGAAAAATGCTGTTTTAATGTTATGTACAAACATTCAGCTTCTACTACACAGTAAGTATCGACTGAATAGGTATTTATTCCCAATTTAAAGATAGAAGAAACCCAGACCTATGTTTAATGGTTATTTATTCAAGATATTCAGAAAGAGAAATAATTCAAATTTCCAGGTTTCTCTTTCAAAGCAACGGAACTGATTAATTATCTTTTGAGTGTCTACTCAGTGCATAGCATTGTGCTATGTACCTGGGAGGAAAAAGAGGTTACGATCTGTTAAGAAAAGACAAGATATATAAACAACTCACTGATATCAAAGCAAAATGGCATGCTTTAAGATACAGTAAAAACACTCCTCTGTGGAAACGTTAAGGACCCATAATGCTCATTCAACTAAGTTTATTTAGTGACCATCATGTGCCAGACACTGTCTTGGTTCCTTAGAAAATAAATTCATCAACCAAGAAAGCTGAAGCAGATGGATAGAGCGAGCAACCTGGGTGACATATGCTATACTAAAGGTACATACAAAAAGTCTGTGCTAACACACCAGAGAGTGATTCTGCCTGTATGATAGCTGTTAGAGGAGTTTAGAGATTTTTGAGGTACTATTCAAGCACAGTTATCCTTCTCCAAATGAAGAGATGGAGGACACTGCTGGAATAAGAAATAGTAGGACCAAATCCAAGAAATGCTCGAGAATGCCAAGTCCTGGGATATGGAGTATATCAAGGGGAGGGCTAGAGATTAGAAAGGTAGGTGGGGGGTCACATTACCAAGGGCCTCATCTACCTAAGGAGCCTATCTTCCAGGCAATGAAGTTTCAAATAATTTTAGTGGGAAGGAAGTGACATGATAAATTTTTCATTTTAGAAAGATCACTCTAGGAAGAGTGGCTGGTGGAGACTTGGGCTTGGGGTGAGGATACTAATGGATTTCTGTCAGTTTGGCGTTCACTAACCATATCGCAGATGTTGTAACTCAAATTTCTAAGCACGCCACTTTAAGGGTAGAAGAGATTCAGCCCAGGACTTGCAAGTCCTATTTAAATGCTGTCTTTTGACTGATGTGGCGGTCCATTCCTAAGTATTAAACCTTAATAATTGCTGCAACCTGAAACCTTATCCCAAACTTACACATAAAGGCTCCCCTAACACCCAGCACCTCAGAGTACAATTCTGCCATACTTCTGGAACTTCAACAATCTCCAAGTTTAGCCTTCTTCTACAAAGGGAATTAGGGATTTTCATTTGTACAATTTTGGATTTAGAGTTGCCTCTTCACAAGGTGAATTAAGGAGGCATCAGAACTAACATTTTTAGGATTAAAGAGAGGCATTATCAATCTAGTATACTTTCAGTACTATCAATCCAATTTGCAGCAAGGCTGCTAGTCAGCAACCACCTTCTGTGTAGCCTCACTTGCTGCATAAAATGTTAGTTTAGCAGTCAGGGTAATCTCTACTATGCAAACTTGCTTCTTTCTTCTCTCCTAGGAAAACATCTTTATCTGTCCTCTTGTAGTGTCTTCACTAAAGCAGACAAGATTTTAACATTATGTTTTAACGCCAACTGCACCCATACTCATTTTCTTAACTAAATTGGATCATCAAGCGGGCCTAGAAAACTTTAATATAGTCTTCTTAGTGACAATTTAAACAGGAGGCAAGTTTGTGTCCTTTACATTTTTGCAATGTAAAGTTGTGGGGAGGGGGTGATGCGAAGGACAAATGCTGAAGTTAACTCCCAATAATTTTCAGCTGAAACTAAAATGGTCTTAAAGTAAACATGACAAGAGAACTGTGTGTACTGACTTTTTGATCACAAGATACTCTCCCTACTTAAGCAAGGCTAGAGAATAGAAAAATATCAACAGCCAACCTGACGACGAGCAGCGTTTTAAAACACACTATCATTAAATGTCTCTTAGTAATGCCAAGAAAAGATGGACCACTCCAGAAACTCATAATAACAAACTATAAAAGTCTGAAAACAGTCATTTTTTCTAGCATATGACCAATTTTATGCCTAGATTTCTTTTGCAGCACATCTTCTCTTGTACCCAATTGTTACTTTTGGCTTTACTATTTCATACCTGGAAATGTACGAGATAGAAAAACAAGCAGATTCATGTCTTCAGTATTTCCTCCTCTCAGAACCTAGATATATTTTTATGACTTATAGAAGTTCAGTAATCACAAAGTAAGCTCTATCCAAAACCTAAACAGATCCAGAAGCTGAAAAGGGAAAGATTTTCCCCAACAGACAGGAAGGCAGAGGTAAAGCTAAAGGAAGAAAATTTACCAAAAAATTAACTTAGGAGCTGATACAGAGATTAAGATAGTGGTCCAGCTTGCTGTTCAGATTCTTTACAGTAGGGATAATTTCTTGGTTGATTTTGTATCACAGCTCCCTCTAGTGGCTAAGTCATTTTCCCTAGCATTTACTCAAATAGAGGGGAACAGAACATTGTGGGAAAAAAAATCTTACCAGACATACGGCATCCCTACAAATTAATGTTTTGTTCAAAGCATATTTGGTAAGGATGACTATAGCATCCCAGAGAGGCTCTCAATTTCCACTCTCTTCACATTGATACTTCTAGCAATAGTTGATAAATTAAACTTCTAAGTTGTATGGTGACAGGAGTTAAGACACTTTCTAACCTGGTGGATTAAGACAACACCCAGGATCTGCTGAACTCTCTACCTGTTCTGTTTCATTTGTTTTGCATACATACCTAAATGGCAACCTCCTTATGCAAAGGCATGCAAGACTTTTCTCCCCCAAACCCAGCCAGGCACCTATTAATGTTTATTATGAGGTTATCTCTGCCTAAATTAATTTCTATATGACAAAGACTAATTTATTTTCTCTGTACTACAGAAGCACCAAGTGAGTTTTGTAATATAAAAAAAAATCCCCTCGATCCAAATCACAACCACCTTCAAGGTTGTCAGGTGCAGTTTTCAGAGTTAGCAAGAAGCACCCCCAAAGCTCTCAATCACAGGAATAAGAGCTGGTTTAAGTATACTGTAACTTCTTGGGCCTATTTAAAGCAAAAGTTTTTGCCAGGATTACTATTTATTCAGCAAGACAATCACAACAGACACAATGAACAGATGATTCCTTATAATCTCTTTACTTCATGCCAATCCCAGCTTTTCCTATACGATCAGATTCGTCAAGTGTTCCTGTAAAGAAAGTATTGAGAAAAAATTATCCCCCAAGAGTATTCTACTGTATACACCAGGATGGCAGAATATTTCCTTCAGTGGAGTACAATTGTTTTGAGTCCACTATAGCAGAAAAATACTTAAAAATGTGGATCATACCTTTTTTTCTTGTGGCTGCTTCAGCCTAGAGATGGGGAACTTACATCTCAATTAATAAAGGATCCACAGTAACAGGCCTGTTTTCGCCCACACACCCAAAACTACACAAAAGCTTTAGCCCTGTATATTCTATTATAGTTCTACAATCCCTTATCTCAACTCTTGGGGGCAGATGTATTTGAAATTCAGAGCTGTTTGCACTTGACAAAGGTATGGATGGTACATAGGTCCTGTATCATTTAACACCCTCAGCAAAGCCTGTGGCAACAGTGTAATGAAACACATCAATAATTCTGCAGGAAGACAGTTTAGTCAAAGCACAAAATGAAGACATCAATTCTGGTCAGGTTTTACATTCAATTAGCTCAACAACAAAAACACCTGTTTTCAGAGTTTTTTTTTGACAAGAAATTGTAAACCTATTTTCTACCTTTGCATTCTTCATACCGTGATAGAAACAAATTAAACCAAGGATGGTGATGTTACAACAGAACTTCAGTCTAATTAAGAGTTTATCTCCTTTTAATACTATTTATGGTAAATACATACACTTATTTCATTCGTAATTTCATTACAATTTCATATACAAACACACATATAAGAAATTCATCTTCACAGAAACTTGAAAACAGCACCTGCCCTAATGAGCAAGATGTTTCAGAGACAAAACTGAGAAATTTTAAACTCTAGAATCAAATCACTCAACTTAAGCACAATAAGTGGATATATGAGCACTTAAAACTTATTAAAGTATAAAATTTAGGAAAAAAACATTTTAAATGAAGGAAATCTGTTCATATTCCACAGAACTGAAAAAAATTAAACTTACATTTTAAAAATAAAATTCAGATCCCAACAATTAGGAATCAGAAAATGGGTTTCTTACCTTTTGTTTCCAGAGCTATGTGGGCTGTACAGCAAAGTGGGTTATTCAATCTGATGTTACAGAAAACAATTGCTTCTTAGAGATTTAAGTTTTTCCTTGGTTAGAAAATAACCAACTACAGACTCCCTACAATATTCTTAGGTGACACAAGTAGGGAGAAAACGGTAAAAACTCAAGCCAGCTTTTTTATTTCCAAAAGAGTGACCTGCTTATATAATAGCTGCCAATATAGATAGACGTTTTAAGTTCCATTTCCTAAGACTGAACGTCTGCATCTCCTCTCACAGGCTTTAGCTGTCTAATCTTAACTGCAAAACCTGTGCCCTTCTACCTTTCATAAATAGGCATAAAGTCCTCTCTAATCTTAAAACAGCCTTTATACCAGTCAAGGAGTTATTTTCTATCTCACTTCAACGTGGGGTTGGAACTACTGGAACTTTTGGTAGAGCCCATCTTTCAACTTAGCTTAAATGCACTCAACCCTGAGTGAAGGCAATTTTCATTCTGGTCCTGTCTCCAAAATAGTCAATGAACTCAGGCTTGTCTAAGTCTAGCTCACATTATCCTTTCCAAAATTAAAAAACTGACGTTTTAAATAGTCAACCTTTCTGCTTCTTGAACATTATTTTCAATTCTTGCATAAAAACTAGTTACTTTCTTAATGACTCTATACCAAGAGCTCTACCTAAATATTTAAGGTGGAATCCTAGATTTGAACTTGATATCCCTTTTCTTCCTCCTGACATTCCACAAGGTTCATTTAAATGTATTGGGTGGGTGACCTTATGCAAATCTCATTTCTTTCACTACCAAGACTACTTCTAGTTTTTCCTAGATTTGAAATTATGTCACCTGAATAGCTGTCTTAAATTCAGCTTCCAACTATGATTAGCACCCAAAGGAAATGTTAAGATTTCGTTGTTTCTTTTGGGTGCAGAAAAAGAACGGTTTGATGGTTGTGACTAGCTATCAGGAAATCAGAAGAAAAAGATGAAGGATTTAAAATAAAAATCCAAAAAGATGAGAGATTTAAAATAAAAATCCCCAACTCAAGCAAGTTGAAAATTTAGCACCAAGGGGCTGTAAAGTAAAAAGATAGAAAAATGAACAGACTACAAGATATAACAACTGCTTTGGCATGTTTTGGATACAGAATAACTTTACAGTTGAGAAAGGTTTGCAAGGCAAATTTCTTAAGAATGCCCAGCTTTTTATTAGCAATGATTCACTCAGATAAGCAGTTAATCTTCTAGTGTACTATTCACATTTCAAAAAGAAAATGTAATTTGTGTTGAGTTCTAATCTGTGAATAGAACATTTAATACTTACCAATTTTTGAGATGAGTTTCATTTAGAATCTCAAAGGCTGTCTCTCCAAGTTAACATTAATATTAATCATCATCTGATTTTGCACAAAGCCTCTATGTAGTCTGGATGCTCACCAAAAATTAAGCATCTATACATTTCTATCACTTTTTTATCAAACTATGGGAACCTTATCTTTCAGAGACTAGATTACCCCCACATTTACCAAATTACATAAACATCTGCCTTAGTCCCACCTTTTCTTATCTTCCCCTGAAGACTTAACAACAATCAACAATAAGAGATGGCTAATACCATTTATTACAGGTTATCTTTAATTTACTAATACATAAACACAAGAGTTAGAATCTTATCAATTTAAAGTATTAACTGATAAACTAGTCACCCAGTTAAAATCTTACATGAAGCAGAAAAAGGACAACCATGCATAGTTTTTTAAAAAATGTTTATTTTTTTCAAAGAAAAACGGCAATAGCCAATTGGAAACCTACTTATTCTTCAACTCCAATTTTGTTTTCTTTAAATTTAGAAGTGACTTACTGATTTACTATTTTAAACAAACCCCCCCCTTTTCCCCTTTAAATGTTTACCATCTACTCGTGCTGAATCCTTCCAAGGAGATTGCTCCAGCGTTTATCTCCAGGTCCTCGCTTTGCTCCTTTTACCAAAAAATGCAAAACACAATTCCATCGTGCATCTTAAGGGCTCCAATCGTCAAAAATAGGAAAAACAAAAATCTTTGGAATAGCCAATTAAGTTGAATAAAAAAAAAAAAAAAAAAAAAGAAAGAAATCCACACGAATGCGGTTTGGTTGGGGCAGGAATCCACTCCTATGTTCCTGGTAATCTGATCCCGCTCCATGAATCCTTGTAATTCATCCTCCCTATCCTATCCACATTATGATTTGAATCCAATGATCCAGCTCCAAGGATTGGGATCCAGTGAGCCCTCTCCAATCCAAACCTTTATAACCAGCAAAACCAAAAAAGAGGAGGCAAAATGTTAGATACTGTAATCAAAAAAGGTTTCTGGGGAATGATGAGTTATGTCTGTCATCAGTTTAACAGATGTACATCAATAACTATCAAATTCCCCAAAACAAGTTTCTGAATGGTGTTCAGATAAATTTTAGAAACTTAATCATCATAGAGACTAATTGGAAGAAGCATTTTATATTTACAGTTCAACTGATAATGCCAACATTTGTTACTGTACAGCGTATTACAGGTTTTGTGGTTGCAAAAAGTTATGTAGTTGAAAAGTTTACTGGTATTGCTACCCACCTAAGTCTAAACTAAATCTAATGCTCCCATCTGCAATTTGTAAATTAAAGTGTTTTAAACATATGCGTCAATTATGAATATTAAAGGGAAAGGTGAGACCTTAAAAATATTCCCAACTAGATTATCTACACCAATACGTTGGAATTCTATATTTTGCTTTCATTTTGTCTTAAAAAAATGAAATAGCAACGCTATATCAGTCACACAGAGGACATGCAGATTTAGCAGTATTGATATTATACTCTATCTGTTTGGAATTAAAGACACCCTGTACCCACATGTACACCAACTGCAGGTCACACATTAACAGTTGTAACTAAGCACTCTGACAAATTAGCCAGTTCTTCCCACATTAGTCCCTATTAAAACAAAAAAGGGGGGAAGGGAGCAAAATTGTTACAAAATGGGCAATGTAATTTTGCCACAATTGCCAAGGTTTAAAGAACAAAGCAATCGTAGCTAAAGATAACTGCATAAGATGTTTGCAAGTGTTTTAAGGTAGATGTATATAATCATTTTCAACCCGTCTTTTAGTATAAGGTCAATACTGCCAATTTCATCTGTGACAATAGCACTTGGAGTCATACCATTGCCTCCATTATTGATCTGATCCTCCTCAATCCTCCTTTTGACAATCCTAAAATGATTGAAATGTGCTCCACAATCCTTAATCCAAAGCATTCTTAATCCATCTCTTCAGATATGTCTACAGAAAGACACATGAAAAGCAAGATAAACATAAGAACTTCCCCAGGTAAGATAACCACAAACACCCCCAACATCCCAGTTCACACAAACCAGAGCAGAATAGACATTTACACAATATCACAGTCTGAAGAGCATGGAGAGTTAACTAAATTAAACAATCCTGTCTATGACATCACTTAAAATACAATTTATCAGACATGAGGGGAATGTAGATGTTAGGAGCAAGGGGATATTACACAAGAATGCAATTCAACACTTGAGCCCATTCTGAACAAAACAGTTTGAATTAAAAAATGAAAAGATTGTACTGAGTAAAGGAAAACTGTATACAATATGGGTTCTACAAAAAGTGTCACCAATCATCTTATGTACGAGAGCGAGATCTGCTATGACGGGGAGAATAGCGTGGTGATCCTCTGCTTCTCCTTGGGGAGTAACTGCGACTCCTGCTGTTGCTTCTGCTACGGCTTCTGCTACGACTACGGCTTCGAGATCGAGATCTTCCATAACTTGGACTTCTGGGCCCATCAACTTTAACCCGGATGTAGGCAGTTTCTCCCTATTGAATAGACAGAACTTTCGATTGAAAGATCTAAGCTTTCACCTGTCTTCAGGCATGCTGAATACAATGTAACTAAAACCAGAAATCTGGCACTTTACTTGGACACCCTTGCCTGAATCTTACCTTCAAATTCCACTGTTAAGACCACTGTATCCAATTCTGGCCAAAGAAAAGAATAAGTGTATAACCTACCTCATGAGATCTAAACTTAGTGTTATCCAGTTTTCGAACTGCATAGGTCATATCTTCTTTCCGTACAAACTCCACGACACCAGTGCCATCTCGGTAAACATCAGCATAACATACATCACCTGCTTCACGCATGTGATCCTTCAAATCCTGCCAGCTTCCACTTGGAGGCAGTCCTAAAAAAGTAATTTTCTTTTCAATACCAATTATCCTAAATTTCACGTTAAACTTAAAGTTCACATTAGAACAAAGATTACTCTAAAATTAATGATTACATTTAAGATCCTAAATCAAGAGCTGTTAGGATTCTGGAATCCAGGGTCCAAAATTATTTACAAAGAAAGAATCTTCATATTTTAGTTACTGCAACCCAATCTGATAAATCCCCATTACAGTAAGCCTTGTTTACTAAATTCCCCCGAGTCACCAAAGTAACTTAAAATTCATCATAAAAACTTGCATTTGTCAAACTGGGCATGCAAGGTAAATTTTCAAGCGGCTTCCGTCCCTTCTCATCAACCCACACGCACCATAAACTCACCAGAGACAACCACTCTGTTTTCCGAACGCCTGGATGGCGGGCCATAGCGGCCTCGGGGAGCCCCGCCACCTCCACCCCCGCCGCCGCCTCGGCCTGTACCACGGCCGCTTCGAGGAAACTCCACCCGCAGACGGTATCCATCGTAATCATAGCCGTCGCGACCATACACCGCGTCTTCCGCGTCTCTGCGTGATCATAGAAAGCAAAAGAGATGAGAACAAGGGACGGGAGGAGCAGCTACCTCGGCCGGGAAGCTGGGCCCCGCACATGCGCAGCCGGTGTGGAAGAGCCCACATGCGCGGCATAATAGGAATGGCCCCTCCCCCACCCAGAAGCACGCCAGGCGCCCGACCACGACACCCGCCCTCAGCGCCTCAGTTTCCCGCTCCGAGCCTGCGAGTCGGCTCTGGGGACGTCCACGGGCCCAGCCACCAGAGAAGCCACACCGACTCGGCTCCTTACTCGACTCCTGCATGGGCGATATCGTCTTGCCCCCCCCACCTAGGAGCCCACGTCCCCATCTCTCTTTAAGGCCTTCGAGCCTTCCCCAACTCCTCCAACCTATTTCCCCAAGGCCGCAAGCCCCAGGCCGCCTCACCGCGGGTCTTCGAACTCAACGAAGGCGAAGGGCGGTCCTCCGCGGCGATTCTTGAGATCGATGTCGCGAATAGCACCGTACTTGTAGAACACGTCCTCGATGTCCTTGGTTCGGATGTCTGGAGGTAAGTTACCCACGTAGATGCGGCAATCGTTGTTCCCTGCCGGGCCACGAATCACACCACCTCCCGACATGGCGGCGACGAAAAGCGCGGACTCGAGAACAGGCCTTCCCACCAAGCCTAGCGCACTGCAGAGCTAACCCGCAGCGACACCACGTCTCCCGCGGCCCCTCCAAAATGGCGCCTTTATCAGCTCGGCGCACGGATATGAGGGGAGGGAGGAAGAGAAGCGGGAGGAAGCGGCTATTCGACCTCAGTGCGCACGCGCAAGAGCGTAACGGGTGCTGCGAAAAGTACGGTCAAGCACGCGCGACGTCACCCTCCGCGCAAAGGGAAAAAAAGTTCCCCGTGTTCCCGATTTGTGGAGTGCTTAGCTAATGCAGAGACCCGCCGTTTGGTAAAAATTAAATACAGAGGCCTCGTGAAAGGGGTTATTAGTCCCTGTCGCGTCTTAAAGGAGAGCCAATTTCCCCAGGAATGAGCCGCTTTTAAAGCAACTCCGCGCCTTGAAAGGAGCTGGTGAAACCTACCCTAAAGCTTTGTCCCGCCATGCTCTGCGGCATTAACGGCCTTTGGCGGGAAAGATCCCCCCAGGGGCGGAGTCAAAGGGGGAGGGACCGCGCGGTTGCTTCGGAAACGGGGGCATCCTCGTAGAGTGCCCCTAGTCCGGGAGCTCTGTTGCCTGTGATGCAATCGAGAGCCAAGGCGTGACTTTTGTCCTTCCCTCTGCTGCGAAAGGTCGTGAACTGCTTAGACAAGTGTCTAATTTAGGGGAACCCCGCTTAGATTCCTTAGTAAATGTTCTACACTCGCACTGCTCCACCTTCGGTTCAGAACTTAACTCTGTATAGCTCAATTCAACACTCCTTGCGCTAGTGGCAGTCTTTCGTGCCCTGATCAGTCACTGATGGTACCCGCCAACGAAGAACCAGGCCTCTGCTTCTCTCTTGAATCGCCTATCACTAGACCTAGCTCAGTGAAAGTCTGCAGAATGAATTGTGTCTGTTATTTCTCCAACCACTTTCAGAGAACGGTAAAAGTGTGTGTGTGTGTGTGTGTGTGTGCGCGCGCGCATGTGTGGGTTTGCAGAATCCTGAAGTTTGTTCCTTTTTTAAAACTCGTTACCGGGCCTCTCAGGTAACGTAAATGAGCAAAATGAATGTGTTTGAGAACCGTGTCCACTGGAGACCACAGTTGCTGCTCAGGACTCATCCCGCTTGCATGCTGACCCAGGGAGATAAAAACTTCCTACATTGTTTTCCCAGAGACATCTGAAATCTGGATTTTTATGTGAAATGCTGGGATTTTTAAATATTAGCAATGAATTCGATTTTTTTTAAACTCTTGCAATCATAAGTTCCCTAAAACAAGTCCTGAGTTTAAGGATGATTTTCTTCATGTTATGTATTCATGACAACAATCCCTGTCCCCAAGGATATGAGGCAGTTTGCAGAGATACCGTAAAGCATTATTAAAACTGGATGCAGAAATCAGGGGGAATGGGAAAATTCGGGGAGAGGATTAAGATAAAGTCATGGATAAGGTTAGTACACAAAATGCCTGCAGTAACAGCCTGGTGAGTTCCTAGAGATGAACTGCAAATTTGACTCTGGTCATCCCAGAAATCACAGTAAAGAAGGAAACATAAGTATATTTAAAATCCAAAATGCCTTTGAAATTGGGGAAAAAAAGATTGTTTAGGAGAAGGGCATGTTTTCTTAGTTCTAAAAGTTAATTGAAGGTATTTTACAAATGTCTCTCAGTGATCCCAAAATATAAATTCAGTTTGGTCCTCAACAGATCCATAGAGGATCTTTGGTAGTCCTTGAACTCTCTATGATGGTTTCCAAAATTGTGTATATGTGCTTGTACTTTTTTCTGCAAAGAGGATTTGAAATTTTAATCAGATTCTTAAAGGAGTCTGCAGATCCCAAACAGGAAAAGAACCTCTGAAAATTGTAGAGGGAGGGACAGCTTGTCTATCCTTTAGACCATCCTTCAATGATATTTTTTGAAACTGAGCTTTTAATAAAAAAGAGAAGAACCTAATCATTTTAAAAATGAGAAGCTGACCCGAAAGGATGCTATTTCAAGAAATTTATTCAGTTTCTAGCACTGTCCTATTCGGTTAGTAGCAGAAGAGATGAGTTTTTAAAAAATTGCAGGCATATCATGTATTGATTCTTTCATTCAATAGTTATTTACTGAGCAATTTTCTATTTTTTTTGTTTTTTTTTTTGTGAGGAGATCAGCCCTGTGCTAACATCTGCCAATCCTCCTCTTTTTTTTGCTGAGGGAGACTGGCCCTGGGCTAACATCCATGCCCAGGGCAGCGTGGCTTGCCAAGTAGTGCGTCGGTGTGCGCCTGGGATCCGAACCAGCGAACCCCAGGCCGCCACAGCGGAGCTGGCACACTTAACCGCTTGCGCCACCGGGCCAGCCCATTTCTGTTCTAACTTGTACCCATAAATTTAGAATCTTTGGGCTCATCTTTTGGTTGATTAATGTTAAGTGAATGATAACTGAAGTGATTTAAACATAGGTGCTTTTAATTTCAAGACATTTTCATTCCAGAAATAAGAAAACTGTGAATTTGCTTTGATTTATTCTTGTCTATCCAATTTAATGCAATCATTTCTGATTTTGTTCAATTCAGAAATACAAGGTGGAATTTAATATAGAGTAAATAGGGCATTCTTTTTTTTCTATTGGCCTCTTTTATTGTATTTGAATGTAACCAAATTATAGATTCTGGGGCCCATGAAGAGGTCAGAATATAGCAGGAAAGGTCTGGATAGCTGTTTATCAGGGTCTCCCAGGATGACATTAGCATGGTGAGTATTACAGTTAAGGGTGTAATCTTAGTATTATCAGTGTCCCAGAGTTAATTAACATATTTTAGTCCACAAGAGTGAAAAAACAAGAAAGCAAATAAACCCAACCATTTGTTCATTTGTTGGGTGTGGGGCAGATTCATTTTTGATAACCAGGATGCTCACATTGTGCATGCCAAGATAACTGTTTTGGCAGGTCTGGAAAGCAGATCAGGCAGTTGCTTAGTAAATGAGGGATCAAAACAAAATGAGGTGAATCATTTTGAGAGATATTTCACTCAGATCATGGTGAGACCTGATAAATGATCCCTGCCCCACAACAGAGTATACCTCTTCAAGGACAGGAAAATTCATACCCCCTGGGTTTTGTGTCTCTATTCCCTGGACCGTGCTTGGTAAAGTTTGCCAATTCTCTTTCTGTAGGCTAATCTTCCTGCAGACTTTCTCTAAACAGTGTACTTGATGGTTGATGAGATTTCTGCCGACCAAATTACAACCACTTCCAGTTTTGCCTTCCGAGATTACATCCTCATTTTAATTAGGAGTTGAGAGTGTTTCTAAACTCCTCAGTTACACATTCACAGGCAATTTTGTGGATTGCTTCCACAACCAGCTAATTTATTGAGTGTGGATTTTACCAGTTTAATTTTCAGAAGCTGCCTTATTTTCAACACTGTTGCTATTATGAAAAGTTACTTCCTCAAAAAGAAACTTTAAATGCTTTCGAAACTTGGGGAAAAAAAAGAAAAGAAAAATTCAAAGAGTTAATCACTGTGAGGATTGAAATCGCAAGACCCAGTTTTTCAGCGGTTTGCCGAACATTTAAAACTCTATACCTATGGTGATAGTTACACAACTCTGTAAATATACTAAAAATCATTGAATTGTACGCTTAAATTGAATAAATTGTATAGTACATAAATTATAGCTCAAAACTGTATTTAAAAATGACTGGGGAAAAAAATGTCTCCACAATCAGCAAAATCACTCTCTAGTACCATTTCTCTAAAGGCATTATCGAGAGTGGGGAGTGTTCTAGAGTAATTTGCACTCAAATATGGCTTCCCTAATCTGGAAATTCTGTTTTCAGTATTCATCTGTCAATCCCTACTGTGTTCCCTGGGGATAACTTTTTTACTAGGTAAAGAGACACTTAACAAAGATTAGGAATACTTGATTCTACTGTGTAGAGGAGTTACCTCAAGGAACAGTTCACTTGCATAATTCTCTCTTCTTTGCTGCACGTGTTTTAGTGGAAATAGTACAAAAGGAGGAAATAGGATATATCTTTTTATTTCATTTATATTTGTCTCATTTTCCCTAGTAAACTATGTTGAGGACAGATTTCTGCTGTAACTCCCTTAATGACCGGTAAATTCTCTGTTAAGACGAATATTATTGGGTATTTACTGACTGCTCTTTGAAAAAAGTGGGACATTAGATGAGCAGAATGTTGTTTCTATGGAAACTTCGTCATGTTGCTGTCAGTGGATAGACACAATGGGTACAAGGATTGTTTCTCATTTCACTGTATAATAATGGTGGCCACTTTTCAAGCCCAAATAAGTCATCTAATAATATAGTCTTGGTAATCTTATTTTAGAACTGGCCTCCCTCATTCTTTGATTCTTCTTGTATTGTTTTTGGCTAATTCTTCCCATCTTTATTGTTCCGTTATTGATAACAATAGGATATGATTTTGCCAGAAAACAGCTCTTAAAATGATCTGTTACAAAGAGAGATATTTTTACCATATCTTCCTCTTCCTGTTATTACTCCCTTGCTCTCTATTCCTGCTTAATTCTTTCTCTTAAAAATTAACACTCATATTCATATTGTATATTTTTTAACTGGAGTAAATGGCTCTTTAATGACATATTAAAAATATCGCAGATACGCTTTATTTGCTAAAAATGTTACCTTTTTGGCAATTTAATCTTATAATGTGATTCTTATATAAGTGTTAGCTATTATTAGTAGTAGAAATGGTATTATATGTTAATAATGCTGCCAAGTATGTTAGAAATAATTTCAATAAAAATTTTTTTATTTGAAGTTTTGAGAGTCTGGCTATTTTTTTTTCCTCTGTTGTCTTAAAAAGCTATCCTAGATTAGCTGAAAACTCTCAGAATTACTTTTCTAAATTTACTTGTAGAGTTGAGTAGTTGCAACATAGACTACATGGCCCACAAGCCTGAAATATTTACTATCTGGCTTTTTATGGAAAAGTTTGCCAACCTCTGACCAAGAGGAAAATAGCCCCTTTTCATAATTTTTGCTTAAATCTAATTCAAAAATTCAGCTTTGTCGTATTCTCTCTCTCGTAGGTGTTTTTGTAATGGGTAATATCTTATATTGTTAATAGTTGTAAACATAAGTAATACCTTTTTTCAAGTGATATATTGCTTACACATGCTTCATCAGCCATTACTACAGTTTAGTGATAAGGTACCAAGAGCTGGTAGAAACAAACTCTCCTGCAGGTCTGCCCAGCCTAGAAGAGGAGGTGTTGCTCTGCTCCAATTGGTTGCATTTTTTTCTGTAGTCTCATTGACTCAGAATTGCTCAGTGCAAGAGTGTAGCTTTCTGTAACTTTTCTTGCATTGAAATAATGTTGCATGCAAAGAATACATAACAGTTTTTTTCATTGAGGTAACGTTGGTTTGTAACATTATATAGGTTTCAGGTGTACATCATTATAATTCGACTTCTGTGTACACTACATCCTGTTCACCACCAAAAGTCTAGTTTCCATCTGTCACGGTACAAATGTGCCCCTTTACCCATTTCGCCCTCCGTTCAACTTCTTTCTCCCATCTAGTAACCACCAATCTGTTCTCCATCTGACTTATTCCACTTAGCATAATACCCTCAAGGTCCATCCATGTTATCACAAATGGCAAGATTTCATGTTTTATTATGGCTGAGTAGTATACCATTGTATATGTATACTATATCTTCTTTATCTGTTCATCTGTCAGTAGGCACTTAGGTTGCTTCCAAGGCTTGGCTATTGTGAATGATGCTGCAATGAACGTAGAGGTACATATATCTTTTCGAA
Organism: Ceratotherium simum simum; assembly: GCF_057802395.1. Taxonomy (NCBI): domain Eukaryota; kingdom Metazoa; phylum Chordata; class Mammalia; order Perissodactyla; family Rhinocerotidae; genus Ceratotherium; species Ceratotherium simum. The sequence goes on along the minus strand of NC_141915.1, from coordinate 29,703,756 downwards.
TTAGTGTTTTCATGTTCTTTGGATAAATACCCGGAAGTGGAATAGCTGGATCATATGATTGTTCTATTTTTAATTTTTTGAGGAATCTTCATACTCTTTTTCCACAGTGGTTGCACTAGTTTACATTCCCACCAGCAGTGTACGAGGGTTCCCTTTTCTCCACATCCTCTCAACATTTGTTATTTCTTGTCTTTTTAATAATAGCCATTCTGACGGGCATGAGGTAATATGTCATTGTGGTTTTGATTTGCATTTCCCTAATAAGTAGTGATGTTGAACATCTTTTCATGTGCCTGTTAACCATCTGTATTATCTTGGGAAAATGTCTGTTCAGATCCTCTGCTCATTTTTTAATCTGGTTGTTTGTTTTGTTGTTGTTGAGTTGTATGAGTTCTTTATATATTTTGGATGTTAACCCCTTATCAGATGTGTGATTTGTAAGTATCTTTTCCCAATCAGTAGGTTCTCTTTTCATTTTGTTGATGGTTTCCTTTGCTGTGCAGAGGCTATGTAGTTTGATGTAGTCCCATTTGTTTATTTTTGCTTTCGCTTTTCTTGACTGAGGAGATGTATTCAAAAAGATACTGCTAAGACTGATGTGAAAGAGTGTACTGCCTATGTTTTCTTCTAGGAGTTTTATGGTTTCAGGTCTTACATTCAAGTCTTTAATCCATTTTGAGTTAATTTTTGTGTATGGTGTAAGATAGTAACCTAGTCTCATTCTTTTGCCTGTGGCTGTCCAATTTTCCCAACACCATTTATTGAAGAGACTTTTCTTTCCCCATTGTATATTCTTGGCTCCTTTGTCGAAAATTAGCTGTTCGTTTATGTGTAGGTTTATTTTTGGGCTCTCAGTTCTGTTCCATTGATCTGTGTGTCTTTTTTTGACAATACCATACCGTTTTGATTACTATCGCTTTGTAGTATACTTTGAAATCAGGAAGTGTGATACCTCCAGCTTTGTTCTTTTTTCCTCAGGATTGCTTTGGCTATTTGGGGTCTTTTGTTTATAACATGTTTTGTTCTAAGTAAATATCTGTTAATGTCCACTCATGGTGGAGTTTGCAGATGGAATTTCCAAAATTTGCATATTGTGTTCTACAGTTCTAGGATCCCACCCGCTTTCAGACTGGTGCTGATACTAACGAGCTGGTCTCAGAGGGCTACTAGATATGGATACTTGTGTAGTCTACAATCTAGACCCATGCCCATGGGATCCTTCCTTGTCTGGCTCCCATCTGCCTTCATGTGGCCTGGAGCCACTCTACCTCACCAGCTGCAATTCCTTCCAAGTTAATTTCTACTCTTTGTAGAATTCAGACTCCAGGGGTGACAGATTTTTTCCCCTTGGCTCAGAGTCTCCATTTCCTGTCTTGGGATCTATCTTTATATAAGATGAGTGAGAATGAGAATGTTTGACCTTATAGAAATTTCCTCTCTTTTCTGCAGGAATGTAACCTCTCCCTCTACTTCCAACAGAACAATTTCATCAGGTCATAATGAGCCAACATTGATATATTTTCCAAACTCTAGGTTGTTCACAGTTAACACCACATGTAGGACATTCTCAGTACGTAGTCAAGATTGAACCTTGCCAGCCAAACATGGTTCAGTACATTTTTCCTTTTCGGTTCCACTTCCTAGTAAGTGATGAAAAACAAGTCTGAATATCCTTTATTTGGTCTTCTGGATCTCAGCCTCTGATACAGTGCAAGCACAGCTTAAACAAGAACACACACATGCCTGCAAAAACATATCTACATCATGTAAAGATAAAATATTTTATGTATACATTCCTAATCCTCTATAATAATATTGCAGTGGCCTAGCATATCTTCATCAAAAACAATAATTTATATACCCAAGTAATATATTCAGCTTCTCAATCTAAAATGTCTGCATTCAGGGGCCGGCCCCATGGCTTAGCGGTTAAGTGCGTGCACTCCGCTGCTGGCAGCCCGGGTTCGGATCCCGGGCGCGCACCGACGCACCACTTCTCCGGCCATGCTGAGGCTGCGTCCCACGTACAGCAATTAGAAAGATGTGCCGCTGTGACATACAACTATCTACTGGTGCTTTGGGGGGAAATAAATAAATAAAATTAAAAAATAAAATAAAATAAAATGTCTGCATTCAGAAAAAGCTTTCTTCTAATTTTTCCCAAGATGAGTCTGTCTTTTGACTAACTTGATATTGTGGATAGATAGCTTAGTGGAAAAGAAGGTTGAAGTTCTTGCCTAAATTAAGTTTTTTTGTTTGTTTGTTTGTTTGTTTTTTTTAGGGAGGAGATACGGCCTATGCTGAAAAAAAGTTGAGAAATTCCCTCCACGTATCACGTGGAGAAACAGAAGTGTCCCTGGCCACACAGGACGCAGCTTCTAGTGCTACTCAAATATATAACTGGAGGGAACGTGATGCAGCCCTTCTGCCTTTCTGCGTTTCTGAAGGATGCCTCCCTTGTGGAAAGGCTGACAGTATGATAAAAGCCTCCTGATTAATACAATGCTTTTCTCTGTTGCTCGGGGCTTATCTATGTGTTTTTTTAACAACCAACTAGTTGGGAAAACATCTCAGGCTCCCTCTTGCTAATCTGTTTGGTGTACTGAGCAGCAGCTCATTTTGGAAAAATATAGACTTTGGACTAAGCAGATTTGAATTTGAATCCTGACACCTCCACTTAATAGTTATATTATCCTGGACATCTAAATCAATGTAGATTCATCTCTTCATATATTCATTCTCACTCCGACCATTTATCAAGCACTCTCACTATGCCAGGCCCTAGGCTGGACTTCAGGAGTACAAAGGTAAAGAAACATGACCCTGCCCAGGACACTTTGCCCTGGGTCTGCCACAGTAGTCTACAAGCATTCCTGACCACTCGTACCATCGATAAAACATTTCTGAGCACAACCCCTTCATGAATTATGTTTTTATATATCATGTACATGACTTCTACACTATTCTATTGTGTACACAATAGGACATTTGATTAAAAAATATATAGTATTGTATTACATACCACGTGGTGTGTATACCCAATTTTGGAGATTACTGGTTTAGTGGTAAATTTTCTGAACTTCATTTCCCTCATCATTAAAATTGTGGTGATGAAATCTTTCTCACAGTATTTCTTTTTTTATAGAACTATTTTTTTTATTGAGATACAATTGACATATAACATTGTATTAGTTTTAGGTGTACAACATAATGATTCTTTTCTTTTTTTATAATTTTATTTATTTATTTTTCCCCCCAAAGCCCCAGTAGATAGTCGTATGTCATAGCTGCACATCCTTCTAGTTGCTGTATGTGGGACACAGCCTCAGCATGGCTGGAGCAGCGGTGCTTCGGTGCGTGCCCGGGATCCGAACCCAGGCCGCCAGCAGCGGAGCGCGCGCACTTAACCGCTAAGCCATGGGGCCGGCCCCTGTACAACATAATGATTCGACATATGTATATATTGCAGTGATTATCACAATAAGTTTAGTTGACATCTGTCACCACACAGTTACAATTTTATTTTCTTGTGATGAGAACTTTTAAGATCTACTCTCTTAGCAACTTTCAAATTTACACTACAGCATTGTTAATGATAGTCACCATGCTGTACGTTACATCCCCAGGACTTATTTAACTTATAGCTGAAAAGTTTGTACCTTTTGACTGCCTTCACCCAATTCTCATGGTATTGTTGCTCATTCATTCACTTAACAAATTTCACTGATCACTCTTCAGTATTAGATTCTGCCTGAGAGACTAGAGATAGAGTGCTAAATGTCAATTGTATTTTTTAATGTCTAAAGGGAGACTTCTGTTGGAGGGCGATACTATTTATACTTATGCTTTAATTGATATTCAATATATTAAAATTCTTAAATTTTAAAATCTAGCTTTTCTTAAGTCTTTAAGCCCAACTTAAAAGTCTTGATAATGATTATCTAATTGTATGTTATATAAAGATAAGATCCTTTATTTTTACTTGTTCTGTGATTAATGTTCAATCAATACTTTTGTTTAAAAGATTAAATCCTCGGGCCGGCCCCATGGCTTAGCGGTTAAGTGCGCGCGCTCCACTGCTGGTGGCCCAGCTTCGGATCCCGGGCGCACACCGACGCGCCGCTTCTCTGGCCATGCTGAGGCCGCGTCCCACATACAGCAACTAGAAGGATGTGCAGCTATGACATACAACTATCTACTGGGGCTTTGGGGGAAAAATAAATAAATAAAATTAAAAAAGAAACCTTCTCAAATGAAAATTTAAAAAATAAATAAATAAATAAAAGATTAAATCCTCAAAAATTTAGCATATTCTATAAATAGTTCATCAAATTTCATTAAAAATTTAAAGTAATTACACATTTAATGTATCTGATTCTCTCAGAGACTTCAAATTCCCAACACTGGTCCTACATTCATCAGGGTTCAATTGAGGAAACAGAAACACTCTAGGTGTTTTAAGCAGAAAGGAGTTAGATATGGGAGATTAGGTATTTGCAAAAATGTTGGAAGAAATGGGGGAGTGGGCTCAAGGCACACCTCCACTTGTGACTCTGGAACATTGCAGAACTGATATGTCAAGAACATTGCCTCCTTTGCGACAGTCAGGAAAGTGGAGCTCAGGAGGCCAGAACCTGAACTATTGAGATCAAAAAGTTCCCAGCACACCGCCTAAGATGCCATTCAGGAATCATAGCACCAGGATCAAGAAGCTGTAGTGGCCACTACCACAATTGCCTCAGCACTGAATTGTGCTATCTGGCTGCCATTGCTGCAATTGCTTCTCAACACCCAAGAAGCTAGAGACAGGACACTGGCAACCCCAAATTTCACCAGCACTGCACACTGCAAAGTGTCAGGATGATGGACAGTGCCACGCTTCTATCTTCTGTCTTATTTGATCATTGTTGCTCATGTGTATGTTGTGATTCTTCTAAGTGAATTGAAATCTCCATGAGGAAAGGTGTCATGACTTCTTTTTATTTTTCAGCCTGTAGCACAGGCACACGAAAGTTGCTCAGTAAATATACATTGATGCTTAGGTATTCAACTATTGATATTTGATACTGTCCTTTTGATACCTTGGTTTTGGTTGATTATCCTAATCTTGCATCTCCTTTAGCCCAATTTCCATTGTGCCATCCATAAGCAACTGAGCATGCACAGTGAGTACTACTGAAATGGGAAAGAAGAGCTGGATCACTTCCATTGGCAGTTGGTCAGAGACATCCATTGTAGACATTACTATGTAGCTATTATGCTGCTGATAGTAGATATTTAGTAGTGGTTGTCTACAACAAAAAGTTTTTGAGTTTGTTGTATTAGGGCACCAGTACATCTAATTGGTGTACTTTCATTTATCCCCGAGCCCTAGCTGCACAAGTGTGTTGGGAATGGTACCCATATATATAGCACTCATGGCCATCATGCAAATCTAATATAAAGAAAGATTTCCTATTGTGACACTACCCACCAACAGAATAATTATGAAATTCTATTTAAAAAATTAACCAAATCCTCTTCAACTTTTAGATTGAAATCACAAATATTACACCTTTCCAAACAAAAGCATGATTCTAGAAGACTTCTGGTTTTTAAGATGGCAGAGTAAAGATGTTTCTGTCCCATTCTCATCTCAAAAAAAAAAAACACAAGAACAGAAATTAGAAGTACAAACTTGGGGCCGGCCCGGTGGCACAAGTGGTTAAGTGCCTGTGCTCCGCTGCAGCAGCCCAGGGTTTGCCGGTTGGGATCCCGGGGGCGCATCAACGCACTGCTTGTTGAGCCATGCTGTGGCGGCGTCCCATATAAAGTAGAGGAAGACGGGCACGGCTGTTAGCCCAGGGCCAGTCTTCCTCAGCAAAAAAAAAAAAAAAAAGGATTAGTATCAGATGTTAGCTCAGGGCTGATCTTCCTCACAAAAAAAAAAGAAGTACTGGGGCCGGCCTGGTGGCGCAAGTGGTTAAGTGCACGCACTCCGCTGTGGCGGCCTGTCGCCGGTTCAGATCCCGGGCATGCACTGACGCACCACTTGGCAAGCCACGCTGTGGCGGCATCCCATATAAAGTGGAGGAAGGAAGATGGGCACGGATGTTAGCCCAGGGCCAGTCTTCCTCAGCAAATAAAGAGGAGGATTGGCAGATGTTAGCACAGGGCTGATCTTCCTCACCAAAAAAAAAAAAAAAAAAGAAGAAGAAGTACAAACTCAATCTTTGATGAAACTAGAAGACATCTGAGGCCTTAAACCATACAGGAAAGTAGAAAGTGGAAATAGAAAGTAGATGGGTGACTAGGTAGATTGGCAGTCATAGAAGGGCAAACCTAGGCACCCTAAACAACAAGCGGAATTCCCTCACAGACCCCATGAAAGGCTCAGAAACAGGGGTTCCAGGTGTCTGGGTGGGTGAGGCTAACACAGGAGATAGAATCTCTGGAAAACTTCAATTTGACAGAAAGCAAAAGAATTGTAGCCACCTCTTCCTATGGTAAAGTCCTGCCCATATATATAGTGCTTTCAATCAATTTTTAATGTCTTACTCATAAATATGAGTGGCCAGATGTTTAAGGAAAATGTCCAACAAGAAAGAGAGAGACTGAGGGCTGGCCTGGTGGTGTAGCAGTTAAGTTCACGTGCTCTGCTGCAGTGGCTGGGGGTTCGCGGGTTCAGATCCCAGGCACAGACCGACGCACTGCTTGTCAAGCCATGCTGTGGCGGCGTCCCGTGTAAAATAGTGGAAGATGGGCATGGATGTTAGCCCAGGGCCAATCTTCCTCAGCAAAAAAAGAAGGATTGGCATCGGATGTTAGCTCAGGGCTAATCTTCCTCACAAAAAAAGAGAGACTGAAACAGATAGGAGAAAAGGAGATCAGGCACGTGCACATGATGTATACATAAAACAATCATGGAACAAGAAGTGCTCTTTTATGGGCCGGCGCCATGGCTTAGCGGTTAAGTGCGCGCGCTCCACTACTGGCGGCCCGGGTTCGGATCCTGGGCGCGCACCGACGCACCGCTTCTCCGGCCATGCTGAGGCTGCGTCCCACATACAGCAAGGATGTGCAGCTATAACATACAACTATCTACTCGGGCTTTGGGGGGAAAAATAAATAAATGAATAAAATCTTTAAGAAAAAAGAAGCACTCTTTTGTGTGTGTGTATGAGGAAGGTCAGCCCTGATCTAACATGCATGCCAATCCTCCTCTTTTTTTTTGCTGAGGAATACTGGCCCTGGGCTAACATCCGTGCCCATCCTCCTCTACTTTATACGGGACGCTGCCACAGCATGGCCTGACAAGCAGTGCGTCGGTGTGTGCCAGGGGCTCTGAACCCAGGCTGCCAGCAGCAGAGCGCACGCACTTAACCGCTACACCAGGGGCCGGCCCCAAAAGCACACCTGAAAATTCAAAATATGATAGTAAAAATTAAATAAAAACTAAACAGAAGAGTTAAAAGATAAAATCAAGGAGACTTCTCAGAAATTAAGAGAGAAAAGATAAGAACATTAGAGGATTAATTCAAGAAGTTTAAAAACTGCTAATGAGTGTTCCAAAAAGGCAGAATAGTAGGGAGAATATTATCAAACAGATAGTACAAAAATATTTCCCAGGACTAAAGGTTATGAGTCTTCAAATTGATAGAGGCCAGCAAATGCCCAGCACCACAAACAAAAAGACTTTCACCAAATTATATCATTGTGAAATTTTAGAATACCATAAATAAAGAAGATATTCTAAAAGCTTTTAAAGGAAAAAAATAGATCACATACAACCTCCCCCACCCCCAGGAATCAGAATATCATTAGACTCCTCAATAACAACACTGAAAGCTAAAACAACAACAATGGGGACGAAGATTGACCACGGATGTTAGCTCAGGGCCAATCTTCCTCAAACACACACACACACACACACACACACACAAGCACACCAACAGTGGAGCAATTCCTTGACATTTCTGAGTGAATATTTATTTTCAATGTTCAATTCTATACCAGCCAAACTCTCAATCATGAGTGAAGCCAAAATTTTCAGTGATGTATCTTCCATTCACTATTTCTCAGGAAGTTGCTGGAGGATATGTTCCACTAAAAGAAAGAAGTAAACCAAGAAAAAGGAAGAGATTGGATGCAGGGAACAGGAGGTTTACATATAAAGAGAGAAAAAGGAAATTTCCAGCATGATATCAAAGGACTGACCCAGGAGGACAATTCTGCATCTTCTTTAGAGTTCAGCTAGTCTGATTGGAGCAGGACAATGAAAAACTGCAGGTGTGGTATCTCTAGTAGGGGAAAAAAGTAACAGATCATCTGACAAAATTGACCGTATAAAACTTGTATTGAAACCTTTCAATACTGGGAAGTATTGCAAGATTTAACTTTAAGTTCAAAGAAATTTAAGTGCAGGAGAAATGATGTTGGTATATCCATACAATGGAATACTACTCAGCAATTAAGAGAAATAAGCTATGAAAAGACATGGATGAATCTTAAATGCATGTTGCTAAGTGAAAGAAGCCAATCTGAAAAAACTACATCCTGTATGATTCCAATTATATGGCATTCTGGCAAAGACAAAACTATAGAGATGGTAAACAGATCAGCAGTTGTCAGGGGCTCAGGAGGAGGGGAGTAAAATAAATGAAACACACGGGATTTTTTAGGGTGGTGAAACTGTTTTGTATGATACTGTGCTGGTGAATACAAGACAATTAAAACTCATAGAACTTTGTCAAAAACCCATAGAACTTTATAGCGCAAAGAGTATAAGGTTTAACGCATGCAAATTTTAAATACCATTTAGGAGATTGGGGGAACCCAGCATGAAATGCAGAGTGTGACAAAAGAATCTAAATATATCGCAAATATATGAAGCAACCTCTCTGAAGGGGGTGAGAGAATAAAAGTCTGATCTAGGTAACTTTGGAAATGAGTGGAGTTTGTAAAACTAAATGCAAAAGGAACTGTACATAAGCACTTACACTAGTTGATAATAAACTAGTTGCTTCTCAGGTTAACAATTCTGAAATGATTATAGGTGTATACTGGAATTGAACAATTGAGTGAATGGCGGCTGATGGTGAAAGCTATGTTCTCATTGTTGGAATGGGAGCTTACAGATAAGCAAGGGGAAGAAGCAAGAATGATCCATGTTAATGGATAACAGAGTGGATAATAGTAATGGAATAGAGTTGGAGATAGTATGAACTCATGTTTGTATATAGAGATACAGATAGCTACATATAGAAATATGTATAGATATGTATATATACAGAGATGTTAGTATACACATGTATATCTCCTCACTCTGTCAGCTGAGAGGGCCTAAATGCAAGACACCCCAGAAGAAATGAGCACATTTAGCACCCAGATCTTGATTTCTAATACTACTCTCCAATCAAAGGAAGCAGGGCTCCTTGGAGGAATGGCTGATTCTAGGACTGGGACAGGAAATATACAAGATGATCCTGGAGCATTTTATAGTGCCAGAAAGTAAGAAAGTGCTAAAAAACCAAAAAACAAAAAACACCACAATGATGGGGTATGTCAAAGGGATACAGGAGCCAATTGATAGAATTCAATGGCCAAACTTGGAACAATTTTCGCAGTAACAACAACAACAACAAAAAACCCAAAAGTTGTATTGGATTATAACTTAAAGTCTAAAAAATATATATCCATGAATCCATACTGATATAAATAAATGATTGAATAAATGGGGAGAATAGACCAATCTCCCATATAGAAAAATTCCAAATAATTCATGTAGAGCTAACTCCCCACTCATTAAATGTGGGCTGAGCATAGTAACTTCCTTCCAAAGAGGACAGTAAAGAAATGAAGGGGAAAAAAGAGTAACTTGATAGTGGAAAAAGCTGGTAAACACTTCCTCAAGCCAGATGATCAAGGTTAACGCCAATGGAGATGAGTCACATCAATAACATATACTCTTGGTATGATGTGATGAGAATGGTCTTCCTCCCCAAAATAAGTTAAATTACCCAGTCTAATCATGAGAAAAACATCAGACAAATCCTAATTGAGGGTCATTCTACAAAATATCTAACTAGTAATTCTCAAAACTGCCCAAGTCCTAAAAACAAGGAGAGTCTGGGAAACTGTCAGAATCAAGAGGAATCTAAGGAGATAGGATCCTGGAAAAAGGACATTAGGAGAAAATTGAGGAAATCCGAATAAAATATTGACTTTAGTTAATAATAATGCATCATTATTGATTCATTAATTGTGACAAATGTACCCCAGTAATGTAAGATGTTAATAATAAGGGCAACTGGGTGTAGGGTATATGGGATCTCTCTTTGCAATAGTTCTATAAATCTAAAGCTGTTCTAAAATAGAAAAGTTTATTTTAAAACTGAGTCAGTTATTCAGAGAAAGACAAATACCATATGATTTCACTCATATGTGGAAGATAAACAAACACATAGGTAAGGAGAATAGATTAGTAGTTACCAGAAGAGAAGGGGATGGGGGAAGGGTGAAAGGGGTAAAGGGTCACGTATGTATGGTGAGGGATAATAACTGGACTGTTGGTGGTGAACACGATGCAGTCTATACAGAAACTGAAATATAGTGAGGTACACCTGAAATTTACACAATGTCATAGGCCAATATGACCCCAATAAAATAATTTTTTAAAAAAGAAAGAAAACTGAGTCAATTATTAATTTCCAGGAAAACTAAATATGTTTACAAGAAATGAAGTAAAATCATAATATATTATTGGATCAGCCTTGAACAATATTTACATAGTTACAATAACTAAAATGTGAAATACAGATCCAAGCAAAAATTTTGATATAACTATATTTGGAAGTTGGATGGAGTATGTAAGAGAGTTAAACACTGTCGTATATCATAATAAGAAGTCATTAGATACCATTTTCAATTGATAAATAAAAATAAGACAGTATCCCATAGAAATATAGAGGTAATTACTAGAAGAGCTAAAAGACTGGAAAGTGCATACTACTGGAATTGACTGGGAACTATCGTTTTTTTGTTATGTCTTAAATCATTATTTTACTTTTTAAACTAGGTTTAAGGACATAGTTTACATTGCAAAACATGGAGTACTCTGATAAAAATTTTAAAATATCATGTCTAATGACATTAAATATTTCAAATTAAAATCACAAATTTGATATATATTAAATTCTGTAATATGTTGGGTTTTCTAAAATATTTCAAACATCTACTTCATCATCTACACCTTTATGGGATGGCAAAATCTCTTGTCTAAGAGAAGCCATCTAACTAGACTTATTTAGTTTAAGACTCAGGACCACAGTATAGTTATAGATTTGAGTTACAGTAAGATATTCTGTACTGAGACACTGGTTCCTAGTTAGCACTTCCAAGATGATTCTACCTTCACTCCAGGTTTCATGCCAGACCCTTCTTACAGTCCTTACCACTTTTAGATGCAGGCAGGAGAGTCCCCTGCTCTAGTTTCAGCACATACCACAAATATACATTTATTTTTAAAAACACAAGTGCCTCTGTTACTCTGGATTCCATGCTCAGCACAGAACCAGCATGACTTATCCTCAACATCCACTCCCGCGATGAGCACTCCTCAGCCCCAGAGCAACACTCCTCCACAGCTTGTGCCAGTGTCTGTGAGACAGAATGAGATGTGTTGCTGCCTGTGTTGGAGACAGAATGCTTTGGATTTGAGTGGCAGAGGGGCTTAGGTAAGAGAAAAGACAAATTAACTTGTCAAATCCTCCCTCTCAGCATAAATGCAATAGTCTTGCACAATGAAGTACTTCCCAGTAGTGCCAAGCATCCATTTTCTTGCTTCTCTTTATGTTCTATTTGTGGTTTACACTAATTAGTGTGGTATTTGTAAAAGTTGCACATAGTGACTGAGGAATATGTTGCAATATTAACAATTCATTACTCTTAAATGCATATATATATGTAACATGATGTGTGAAGCATGATACAGATTCTTTATATTAGTCACTAGATGGACAGTAAATGCTAGAATTGAGAGCAGTTTTATTTTTATAACGATATTAAGATTTAATTAAAATTTCTAAAAAATTAAATTTAAATGTCCATTTTATTTAGATTACTTTAGTTTAAAATGTGGATATTTATTATAATTTGAATTTTGTCTTTTAATTTTAATAGATAATTTTTAATTTTTAGAAGAAACTTTTGAAACTATGAATATAATTTTACGTTTTCAATATTTGACATTTACTTTGAAATTTTTGATGAAATGTATTTATATTGTATATATGTTGAATAAAATTTACATTTTGTTTTTTAATCCCTGAAATCAGGGGTTGGCAAATCTTTTCTGTGAAGAGGCAGTTAATAAGTATCTTAGGCTTAGTGGGGCCTCTGATCTCTGCCGCAACCACTCAACTCTGCTGTCATGTGAAAGCTGCTATAAACAATGAGAAAATGAATGAATGTGATTGTGCGACAATGACTCTTTACTTACAAAAACATGTGGCAAGCTGAATCTGTCCAGTGGGCCAAGTTTGCTGACCCTTGCTTTAGATCATTACTATCAATAGAATGCAAATTACGTGAAAAATCTAGATTATAATGATATAATTAGTGATTTTGCTGAAATAAAAGCAAGAAAAATAAATTTTATGAAATAAATATATAATTTATTCATTAAATATGTCTTTAATTTATAATTCATCCAAAATTGCCACACATCAACAGAACGCCCAGAGAAGCAAATAATTATCTTTGTGACCTTGGATTAGACAATGGTTTCTTAGCTATGACACTGAAAACACAAGCGACAAAAGAAAAAAAATAGATAAATTGGACTTCAACAAAAATAAAAACATCTTATGCTTCCAAGGACAACATCAAGAAGGTGAAAAAACCCAAAAAATGGGAGGAAATATTTGCAAATCAGATCTCCAATAAAGGAACTTGTATCTAGACTATATAAAGAACTCTTACAACTCAAAAATAAAATGACAAATAACCTAATTAAAAAATGGGCAAAGGATTTGAATAGACATTTCTCCCAAGAAGATATATAAATAGCCAATAAGTACATGAAAAGATGCTCAACATTATCAGCATCAGGGAAATGCGAATTAAAACCACAACGAGATACCACTTCACACCTACTAGGATGGCTATAATCAAAAAGTCAGATAGTAACAAGTGTTGACAAGGATGTGGAGAAGTTAGAAGCCTCATATACTGCTGGTTGTTGTCAGTGCTGTCGAGTCGATGTTGGACGCTGTGTACAGCAGAGCTGAACCCTGCCTGATCTTTTTGCACCATCCTCTCACCTTCCCATGCTATGTCAGACAGTGCTCCACTGCTATTCATAGGCTTTTCGGAAGTGGGTGGCCAGCTCCTCCTTCCCAGTGTGTCTAGTCTGGAAGTGCTGCTAAAATCTGTCCACCATGGGTAACCCTGCTGGTATTTGAAATACCAGTGGCGCAGCTTTTAGCATCACAGCAACACGCAGCCACCACAGTATGACAACCGACAGTTAGGTGGTGTGGTTCCCTCACCAGGAAACGAACCGGAACCTGGGCCACAGCAGTGAGAGTGCCAAATCTTAACCACTAGACCAGTAGGGCTGGCTATCCTGCTGCTAGGAATGTAAAATAGTGCAACCACTTTGGAAAACAGTCTGGAAGTTCACTACATGATTAAATATGGGTTACTATATGACCCAGCACTTACCCTCCTAGTTATATACTCTAGGACATAGGGAAACATATGTCCACAGAAAAGCTTGTACGTGAATGTTTATAGCATCATTATTCATAATAGCCAAAAGGTGGAACAACCCACATGTTCATCAGCTGATGAATAGATAAACAAAATGTATGTCCACACAATGGAATATTATCTAGCAATAAAAATGAAATGAGATACTGATTCATGCTACAACATGAATGAACCTTGAAAACATTATGCTAAGTGAAAAAAGCCAGTCACAAAAGACCAAATATTGTATAATTCCATTTATATGAAATGTCCAGAATAGACAAAAGAGACAAAGTAGATTGGTTGCCTAGGGTGGGGGTTGGGAGAAAGAGATGGGGAGGGATGTGACTACCAGTAGGTACGGGGTTTCTTTTTGAGATGATGAAAATGTTCTAAAATTAAATAGTGGTGATGGTTGCACTATTCTCTGAATATACTAAAAACTATTGAATTGTACATTTTAAATGGGTGAATTGTATGGTATGTGAATTATATTTCATTAAAATTTCTATTTAAAAAAAATGCCATCTAGCACTGTGCAAGGCCCATGGTAGAGGCTGCAATAAAAGTTCTTTTTCTCTTTCCTCTCCTCCAAAGTTCCCTACCCAGGACACCCCTGAAAGACTTTCTAGAATTTTTCACCTCTGACAGGATTTTTACCTACCACCATTTTAGCGATCAGGATTTTTTCTCTCTACACAAATACCACACCCTTTAGACCTTCCCCTTCCCCTTTCGCTGCCCGCTGCTCACCCTCAAAGTAACTTCCCAGGATAGGACAGCCTTAGCTAACACTCATTTGATTGCTAAGGAGGCAGTGACATAGACTAGCTTGAAACAGCTTTGTCACTCAGGCTCTGCCCAGGCAGTTTCTGTGGGCCGTCCTCCACGGTCACTTCACAGCTATAGCTGGGGCCTTCCACAACTCGTGCCTCAACTGCCCCTATCTTCTTTCTCTGGTGCAAGCCAGACCATTTCGTCCCCCGAGCTCCCTTAATCAATGACAAAATGCTCTTTCTGTTTGAACGTCAGGTCTACCCTTTAGTAAAAACTTACTTAAAGTTAAAAGAACAACAACAACCAATAAATATTAGTTTCTTTGCAACTCCCTAAAACTTGATTGAGCAATATTTCCCTGAGTTTCTCATTTACCAAGATCTCTCTGAATTAGTCCTACTGCTGGCTTGATGTTTCTCTTTGGGCTTTTGTTTGTTATCTGTAAAGAGAGAGTCCAAGGGTGAATGGAGTCCAGATTCTCTGAGGCTCCTCCAGTTCTTACATTTTACCTTCACCTACTCATGAGCCTTTCCTAATGGCCACTCATAGTAAGTGATCATATTGCTGTCTGTTACTTCCGATTTTTATAGCATTGGTGCTGGAGGGGGGTGCTTTGGATCTCATGTTGAAAGCAAGGAGATGAAAGCAAGGATTAGAGCTTGGGCCTCCGTGTCCTCTCTCTGTGTCCTCTCATCACCCATCGCCACTCTTCAGAGCACAAAGCCAGGTGAGCGTGAGCCGTTGGTATGGTTACTCGTCCTATTGTACCACAAGGGCCAAGTATAGTGCTAAGAGCTTCACATACATTATTTTATTTAATCCTCATGATAACCCTATTGTTACTTCCCATTTTATAGATAATAAACTGAGGCACAGAGAGTTAAGACTCTAGCTCATGGTCAACCAGCTAGTAAAACAGTTGTCTAGGATTGGTACTGAGAGATGCCCCGTCCTTAATGCAAATTCCTTTCTGAGGATTAATGTCCATTCTGATGTTCCTATGTCCATTTGAATGGTGTTCTCAAATGGGCTTGTGATAGGGATGGATAGGTGCTATGACCCTTGATACCCAGAGTGGGGCCAAAACAGTCACCAAGTAGCAGATAAGCAGGTAATCCTAACATCTCTTGGCGAGGTTCTTGGAATGTGGGAGTCTCCAGCCTTTCCAGAGTGATGAAATTTCAGTCTAATTTGGGTTTTGAAAATATCATTGCAGCTAACGCTTTGCCCTTTCTCTCCTTTAGAATCCTGTTCCTGTGGCCCCAAATGAACGCAGAGCCTTTTGTGTCCAGTTAAAGCTTGAACAGCAGAACCTTTAAAATACTTGAAGCATTTGAAGTAGGGCCTCAAGTCAAGTGGTTGCCATAAAAACACAAATACTGGGACCCAGAAAATACTAAGAAAAAAAAAAGACAAAGTTTCCTTTGCTGATAGATATGCTCATAAAAGCAAAGCAAGCCCCTCTCCATCCAGCACCAAAGGAGAGAAAATGTGTGTGAAGGGTAACAGAAGAGAGGTAGTGATACGTCATCAGATTTAGGTCACGTGGGCCCGGGAATTACCTGAGAGGCGGAGGTATGCTTAAAAGCAGGGCTAGTGGGAGAATCACTGAACTTTGAACTAGGAAAAGAAAAGCCTTCAAAATTATTCACTCTAATAATTTTATGACAGAAGAAAGGAGGCCTAGAGAGTGAGGCAGCTTCCTGTAGGTCACCTGTCTGAAGAGTGGCAGTGGCAGAGCCAGAGGTGGTGGCCAGGCCTCAGTTTCAGTCCACTGCTAGCAGCTCTGCCCACCTGGCTGAGGTTGGAGGAAGCGTGTGAACAGGTAAGGAGGAAAGTGCAAAGCATCTTCAGGTCCAGTATGAACAGAGCAGTACAGCTACAGAAGAAGAAGGCTTGTGTGGAAGAAAAGTGCTACAGAAGGTTGAAAACGGCGATTTGAAGCCCTGCTAGGGCTTGGGCTAGAGTCCAAAGGTAACAGGGAATCTGGGAGACTCATGCTTGAGGAAGGGGCGAGGTAAAAACAGGGGTGGAGGGACAGTAATGTGGTGATGGTGTGCAGGCTGCATTTCAGGAGGGATATCTTAAGGCAGGGAGGCCAGTGGGGACAGTACGGGGGAAGGCGTGTGCTAGAAGTCCTGGGTTTTTATATTTTATCTGCTAATGCTGCATATATAGGTGTGTGTGTGTGTGTGTGTGAGAGAGAGAGAGAGAAAGAGAGAGAGAGAGAGAGAGAGAGGTCTCAGCCTGATGCTTAGCTAGAATTAAGACTTGTTGAGACATGTCTGATGGAACAGGTTGTGCTGCCTTCCAGAAGCATAGCTCTAAACTCCTCCAGTAATTTCCAGACTGTCCATTTCCTTCCTCTCTTGCCCACCGGCGTGCCTCAGCTGAAGTGAGTCCGCTTACCCCAGACACTGACACGAACAAAGAGGCCTATTGATGGTACATTGTGAACAAAGAAGCAAGTGGCACCAACTGCTCACCGACACCTCCCACCCAGCCCAGAGTGGAATTCCTCCCATCTGGGCAAATGGAGCAGATCCTGTGCTCATGGCTCCTCCTGCACAAAGGCTCAGCTGTGTAATTCTCTCTCTCTCCTGTCCAGGGAGAGCTGGTGGAGTCTTGGGACTCAAAGCATCCTCAGGATAGGCTGGTGTTCTACCAGCTGCAGACTGACCAGGGCCCAGCCTTGGGTACCGATTCCCCCAGCTCTGCCCTGTAGAGGCGGGCCTGCTCCTGCCTGGATGCTTCCCTCAGGTCGGTGATGTGAGAGTGGAGGCCTGTCTCTCATTGGCTTACCCTGTCCCAATAGCCTAACACCAGTCTGAGGAGTGGGGTCCCTTTATGAATGGCATAACTGTTACCGCTTTCTTAGGAAAGCAGTTTAACAAATCAGTACATTTTTTGAACAACTGTTACATTAAACAAGCGCAACTCATGGGATGTAATTATAAAGAAACTTCTTTCTCATTAACTTTTTAAATTCAGTGGGGCTCGTGCATCTGCTGTACCAGGATAAAAATTCAGGCAGGCCCCGTGACTTCCTTGGTTATAGCCTGTATTCACCCTAACTCTGAATATAAATGCAACTCAGTGATTAAAATGTTTATATACTCGTTAAAACTCCTAATATGACGTCAAATTAGGGCTTTTCTCCTCTTCTTCAGCTCAGGATGAACACTTACAGTCAGCAACACTTCTGTCCCTCCTCTCTCATCTTTTTAACTGTGGTCTCTGATGCTTGCAGTGTTGGAGTGGGAAGCAGCAGGAAAGTTCCCACTTGATTGGTCCTGGCGTAGGGATCTGGCATGAGTATTCTCTGGACTTGGCAGGTGTTTAAAGCTGACACTTTTGTGGGTGCTTTAGATCTCCCTGCCCCGGTCTTAATCAGTTCGGGCTGCTATAACAAAGTACCAAGACTGGGTGGCTTATAAACAACAGAAGTTTATTTCTCACAGTTCTGGAGGCTGGAAGCCTGAGATCAGGGTGCCAGCATGGTCCAGTTCTGGTGAGAGCTCTCTTCTGGGTTGCAGACTGCCGACCAGTCTCATTGTATCCTCACGTGGCAGCAAGAGAGCGAGCTAGCTCTTTGGCCTCTTTTTATAAGGACACTAATCCCATTCATGAGGGCTCTACCCTCATGACCTAATTACCTCCCAGAGACCCCCACCTCCTAATACCATCACATTGGGGATTAGGATGTCAACATATGGGTTTGGCGGGGACACGGACATTTAGTCCATAGCACCTCCATTGCTGGGGACCTCACATGCGTTCTCCAGTTCAGGTGATGCACTCTCCTCTGGCTCATCGCTTACTCCTTCCTCCAGCCTTAGGGATCTGGCTATGGCTCCAGCTTCTCTTGGCTGAGACCTCTTTGATCTCTAGGCTGCCCTCTTTTTTTTTTTTTTTTTTTTTTTCTGTGAGGAGGACCAGCCCTGAGCTAACATCCAATGCCAATCCTCCTCTTTTTTGCTGAGGAAGACTGGCCCTGGGCTAACATCCGTGCCCATCTTCCTCTACTTTATATGGGATGCCGCCACAGCATGGCTTAACAAGTGGTGCATCGGTGCGCGCCCAGGATCCGAACTGGCGAACCCTGGGCCACAGCAGCGGAGCGCGCGCACTTAACCACTTGCGCCACCGGGCCAACCCCTAGGCTGCCCTCTTGGATGGGATCTTTGACTATCCCAGGCCAACCATCTCTCTCACTCATGGCTCTCACCTTTGCCCAACAACCCTGTGAGTATAGTTACTTCCCAAGTGTAACCCTCTATCGGCTGTGTCTCTTGCCATTTTGGTTTCTCAGGCTTGACACCTCTGAGATAGGGGTGGACTGGAACTCATAGTACAGCTTTCTCCAAAGAAATTCTCATCTAAAATCTTACCCTCAACTCTTTTGTACCTGAAATATTCTTTGCCACTTACTTTGTAAATACTGGTCTAGCACTTCACTTTGGAATCTGGTATTTATTGTGATTCAGCTGAAACTTCCGTTTTAACATCTGATTTCATTTAATTTAGGACACATCTTGAACCAAAATTCTCCTGTTATCTGAATCTTGAGCATTAATTTGAACGTTTGCTTTTATTTTTCAAGCATAAGATACTGTCTACCATTTGGATTTATTTCCCAGGCCCCGCCGTCATAGATCCAAATCTGGATTCTAGTGAGAGAGGGGGCTCTAATTAAAAAAAGGGAGAGAGGCAGCATTTCAACCAAACTCTGTAAGGCCTCAGGGCATCCCTGTATGGTACTCTAACTCCGGAGGGGAGTTGCAGTCCCTCTCTGCTTTCTAGCATCTCCAGAGTGTGGTGTGAGGTAGTGGAGCAATGGCAAGGGCAGACTTCAAGAGCAGACTGAACTGTCGCTGGGCTCTCCCTGCAGGAAGAGGTAAGAGCCAAAGGAATTCAGAAACTTGGGCTGTACATGACCTTGAGCAAGTTACTTCTCTGAGCCTCCGTTTTCACATCTGTAGAACAAGAATAATAATCCCTGTGTTCCTCACAGCCAAGATCCTGTGAAGTGCTTTCTAAATTGAGAAGTGGGTCACAGGTGTCAGGAATAGGTGCATATAGTTAGACTATATTTAGTCTCCATCTCGGACTGTGAGGACCTTGAAACCAGGGCCTATGCCATGTTGTTTTTCTTCTGTCTCAATGTGAGCACAATTTATTGGATGGAATTGTGGTGCTGTTGGCCTGTGTCTGGTTGGAATGTTTGTGGATTCGCTCTACATTCCCTGCATGTTTATTTTACACATGCTTTCCATCAGGCCAAATCTGGAGAAAGTGAGTGAAGGACTGACTAGTACCACCCCAATTTCATCACATCCCAGAACACCCAAGCGAAAACCTCTTTAATAATTTATGTGAATACCTTGTTTCATTTTCCAAGATATTTTTTGAAATAATTGAACCCAATTCCCTCTGCTTTCACTTTTGCTATGACTCAAATTCTTATTCCTGAAAAAGTTTTCTTGTTTTCCCCCTTATTCTTTCAATAATGTCATTTTCATCTTTACTTGCCTCTGGGTTTTTAGCATGCCCTGTGAACTGTATTCACTCGCTCAGACGGTGTGGAGGAAGCATAGGCCAGGAAACCCCAGCAACCTGCAGCTAATACATGGGAGCCTTTAGCTTGCTGATTACTACAATTGTTGCCTAGTGGAGCAGTGAGCCATTAGCTGGGTTCTCACCCTCCTATTAGTATTACCCTGTAATTTAATCACAATTAGACTCCCAGAAACATAGACACGGGAAACAAGTGGGCAAAGGAGGTGGATGGCAGAAAGCAGGAGCAGTCGAGGGTTTTAATCAAAGGCACTGTTTTCAGAAGATGCAGGGCCCAGAAGGAGTGAGGTCAGAGTTTGGAACTGGGTAATTGGGCAATTGATTAAAGGGACTTCAAGTTTTACTTTCTGGCATTGAAGTTGGGGTTTGCCGGACATTGATCTCTTGGGCTGGGCTGAGGTGTGCTTGTTTAATAGCAATAGGGATTGAAAGAGGTCTTGAGAGGTGACCTCATGTTCCTTTCACCTTCTCCCCTTGGGATCTGTGGGAAGAAGGTCTCAGCGTTCTCAGAAGTGGTTTTCCTTTGCCTCACCTGGATTCCTCCCCTGGGGCCCAAAGGAAGCCCTTGAGTATACGTTGGAATCAACCTCCTTTCTGAGGGCTCACAGAAGGCTCAGGCCCAGAGATAACCATTCCATTGGCTCTGTGTCCTACTGGGAAGTGTACATGTGGGCAGTGTATATAACTAGGGCTGGAAGGAGAAGACATTGTGAGGTAGAGGAGATTTGAGGAGGGTGTCCATAGACCCTTCCACAAGACTGTTGTCCTACTCAAGCTTCAGAAACCGGGTTGCAGTGTAGAAGGGACCCCCAGGATTCGAGTCCCCAAATGACAAGGAAACTATGATATCACTCTCCTACATGGAACTGATCCAAGAAGAAAAAAGCCACGTGTGAAAGTTCAGCCTGGCCCAGTCCCTCTGCATTCTTAATAACAACAGTCACTTTTGGCCAAAGTCAAGTTGTTAATGGCAGAGTTGGCTGAGGGTACTGTGTGGCTATGGTGGGGAGTGGTTGGAGCAAGGCAGGGTGAGCAAGAAGCTGGGAGCCCAAGCAGCTGTGAACAAAATTATGAAATACATTGGAGGCCTCCCACTTCCCCTTACTCTCTCTACTTCTCCTCTTACCAATCAGGATCCAGTCCTCCTACAAATCCTCTAATGTATTTAATAACTGCACACCCTCAAGGGTATTAGCAGAAGTTTCTGGTATTCCAGAAGGTTCTTGAAGCCCCAGACTCCTTTCCCCAAAGCAGAAGGCAAGACCTGGATGCATAGGAAACAGGACTTCTCCTTCCTTCTGACTCTCTTGGCATCAAATTCTTCACATCTCATAGTAACCTTGAGATCCCAAGTTGGGGGCTTTCCAGTTTTAAATATTTTATCCTATTGTCCTCGTAAGTACTTGTGAGGCCATATGCCCCGATTTTGCTATGGAAAAAGCCATAAGTAAGTACAATCCTAGCTCAGAACATTTCCTGTCCAGCTGAGTCCACATAAATCTTGCCCTTCCCTGGCACCTAGGCATAGTGGCATTTGGAAGATTTGCTGGAATCCCAGCTAAGGAAAAGGTTGATGTAGGAGCAAAGGATAGGTGACCTCCTGCTTTTTGAAGCTTGATTCTGAAGCCCCCCAAAATTTATGCAGAAACTCACTCATGATGGACTGAGATTCAGACTTGTTTCTGCCTTTAAGCCTCAAATGTGGTTATGTGGCTTCAGCTTTCCAGAATTCTCTCTCCAGCTAGCTCCCTGACAAAAATCCCTTTAACAGGAAACAGAGCCTTTTACTCTATAATGACAGATGAGAGTTAACTGGCCTCTTCCTCCTGGGGCACTGTTTTTCAACTGGAGGTCTCAACCCACTGTTGGGTCATGCAATCAATTTAGTAGGTCCTGACCTTTGGCAAAACTTCAAACCTATGTAGATATAGGTCTATACATATAGACTAGAAGAAGAGACGAGAACAGAACGTATCAGAATACACCACACTTGATTTGGATATGTATTGTTCCATGAGACTTTTGTTTCTGTTTTATCTACCTGTATGTACGTATGTCTTGGGTCACAATGTAAAACGTATTTTTTTCCTGTGGTTCACAGTAAAAAAAAAGTTCGAGACCACCGTCCTAGCAGAGGTCACACAGTTACATATGTTTGTATCGAGACTGAAACTGCTAAGGCAGACCCTCCCCTGAGAGCTGATTCCCTGGGGAAGGAGAGGAGAGTAGCAGGCTGCTGAGCACCTGTGGGGGAGCCTGACCAAGGCAGTGAGACAAACAGTGCGGAGAGAAGAGAGAAGAGGAAAGGGCCTGCATTAAAGCCCACTTCCCACCACCTCCAAAATAGCATCACAATGCTCTGCGTGCCAACTGCACCCACTCTGCCAAGTGCCTTAAATGAGTTACCCCCTTCAAGTCTCACCACACCCCATGAGGAAGATGAGTACTATTATTACTGTCTCCATTTTATAGCTGAGCAAACCGAGGCTAAGGAGGTTAAACAACTTGCCTGAGGTCACACAGCTTGTACGTTGCCCAACAATACTTGGTCTCACACCCAGGTGTGTCTGATTTTTCAGCCATGCTGTCATGCAATCACAGTAAGCAGTTCCTCTTTGGCCTAAGAACGGGGTTTGGTGTTGGCTCAATATCAAAGAACAAGGTCAGCCAGCCATGGGCCTTGCCTGTGGGCTTAGGGCAGGCAGGGCCAGGAAGTGAAGAAGCCCAGGTTTTGGAGCCCAGGATCAGGGGCTGGCGGCTGCGAGGGTGGCAGCCCTCCCCCCAGCCCCGCTCCCACTTGCTGCAGGCTGCAGCTTTGCCATCGCAGAATACGCTGCTAATTATAACCAAACAATGAGCAATCACAGCCCGCTGGCGGTTTAGCTCTCGTTAGAGGTCTGGCAGGCTTTTCACTAGAACTTCCCTGCCTCCCAAAGGCGGCAGGAGCTCTGGGCTCCAGCTCCCTCCTCCCCATCCTGCTCCCTCTCCTCCAAGCCTGGCCCACCAATTCAGTCAGGGCTTACTTGGCTCCTGGTGTGCAGGCTCTGTGTTCAGTGCTGAAGGTGGGTATGGGAGGCAGAACTTTGTTCTTGCCTTCAGGGAGCTCACCGTCCTCCCAGCAGTCTCTCGATTAGGATCGAAAAAGCCGGGCTCATTTGAGCCGGGCAGAGAGGAGAGAGGCTTGTGTCCTTGGCTACATCTCTCTGAGGCCCTTTCTTGGGCGCAGTGAAAAGTTATTTTCTGCCATTCAATAATGTGGGGCAGAAAAGTGCTTGCTCTGTATAAACACTCTCTAGTGGTGCTCATTTCTACAGGATGTCCCAGGGAGAGGAAATCTGTCAAAATCTTGGGAAATGTAAACCTGGGCCAATAAAAGAAATGCATGAAATCGTTATAGGCCTTGGAACCCAGAGGAGTGGCTCAAATGCCTATTTTGATGGTGGAGCATCTGCCTCTGGTTCTGGGGAAACATACAGTGTTAACTGTTCCTGGGCTGAACCGTGGACAGGCTGATCCTTGGCCAAACTTCAAAGGACATCAGGTTTATCTTTTGCTCCTTCATCTCTCTCTCACCCTTCCTGGCATCTAACTTCCCTCAGGTGTACCCTGGGGACCATTCTGCCTGCTCCCATATTAGGGCTTCCTTACCTGCCATCAACCAATTACATTAAGGTCTTAGTTGAAAATTCATCAAGATATTATCTCTCCAGAGAACCATCATGGATATTAGGAATACTTGTGTCCTGTTCACTGAGGAATCTCTAATGCCTCCCTAGCCAAATGCCTGCCCAGAGTAGTAAAATATGTACATATTTGTGGGATGAATGAAGGAAGAGCTAGGAGGGACATGAGAGGGGCTCTGGTCCTCATTTTCCAGATGAAGACCTAAGGCCCAGAGGTAGGGTGACCAGCTGTCTTGGTTTACCGGAAACTGAGGGGATTTCCAGGACATGGGACTTGCAGTTTTAGAACCAGACAGGTTGGCCACTGAATGAGGGGCTGTGATGAGTAAACGGACGTGGGCAGAGTAAGCAGGCAAGAGGTGTTGGTCAGATTTTGTTCACCAGAAAGATGGGAAGCACCAGACAAAGGCCTGTGGGAAGGCAGTTCTTAAAAGAAGAAATAGATACAGCCAATAAACACATTAAAAAAAGTTCAAACTTACTGGTAATAACAAAATACAAACTAAAGCAATTTTCACCTACGTGTCAAAGATTTAAAAATATATGAACACCCTGGGAAACCAACACTCTCATTCACTGCTGGCAGAAATATAAACTGTTTTGATCTTTCTGGAGGGCAATTTGGTACCAGGTAAAAAAATGTTGTTAAGATATCCAGTCCCTTTGACCATATAATTCCATTTCTTAGAATCTGGCCTAAGGAAATAATTAGAGATATGATCAAAGTTTTGGGTACAAGAATGCTTATTTATTCACGACAGCTTCATAATAAAGTCAAGTTGGAGGCAACCTAAAATTTCCTCTTAGGGGGTCAAATGAAAAAACCCAATCCCCCTTGATTTTTAAGCAAAGCAATTCAACTCTCCTTTTGTTCTGCCCTCAACTTTCAGCTTATGCCCCAAAGCCTATTTTTTTAGACTCAAACAATTCTCTCCCAGAGAAGAATTTTGCCATTGGTCCTTAAAATTTTTTTCCAGGCAGCCAGCACCGGCTCTGTGGCCTAGTGGTTAAGTTCGGCACGCTCTGCTTCAGCGGCCTGGGTTCGGTTCCTGGGTACGGACCTATACCACTCACCGGTGGCCATGCTGTCGTGGCAACCCACATACAAAATAGAGAAAGATTGGCACAGATGTTAGCTCAAGGTGAATCTTCCTCAGCAAAAAAACCCCAAAAAAACAAAAAAAATTTTTCCAGCCACTTATAGCTTGCACCACTCACATAGGCTATTCTACCCCTTGGTGTAGTTACTCTGGTCAGAGCATTTTTGGTTGTAAATAACAGAAACCAACTCAGACTATCTCAAGAAGATGAAGAAAAAATGGTGGCAGGGAGAGTTTGCCTAAGATCCTCTAGATAGGCTGCTCCTTTAATAGATTGGCTCTTTCTCTCATTTAACACAATCTTGAGTTTGAGTCCTTACCTCTGGTCCTTCCTAGCTGTAGGCCTGTAAGCAAGTTACTTAACCTCTCAGTACCTCAGTGGCTTCATCTGTAACAAGGGACTATTAATACCTTATATAGCACTTCCTACATGGCAGGCTGTGGTATAATAAAAAATATATTTGGTTTTTGTCCCTGGTCTGGCATAGAACTCCTAAAACATGTGGAATTTCCTGAGTGATAGTAGTGTCTTTTGTTATTCATAACGAGCCCTTTTTGACCACATCTGAGTTTATGCTAATGCAATGATTCAGGGTGGGGGCCCTAGATAGCTTCAGGATGGAGGCTGGCCACCAGAAAGACCTAACAGGTAAAATTAGAGGATAAGAACGTTCAGCCCCGACCCCCCCAATTTCCGGAGAAGGAGGAGGGCTGGATATTGTTCAAGATAAAAACTCTTGAACAGCTAGATTTGAAGAGCTTCTGCATTGGTGAATGCATCCACGTGCAGGAAGGGTGGTGCACCCCAACTCCACAGGGACAGAGGCTCCTGTATCGGGACCTCTCCAGACCCATCCTATGTACCTCTCCATCTGGCTGTTCATTTGTATTCTTTATAATGAGCTAGTAATGAAAGTAAAGTGTCATCCTGAGATCTGTGAGTCATTCTAGCAAATTACTGAACCTGAGGGGGGTTGTGGGAATCCCCAAATTTGTAGTCATCTGGGCACAAGTGTGGGAAGTCTGGGTACCCCATTCAAGTCTGGCCTCTGAAGTGGGGACAGTCTTGTGAGACTGAGCCCTTTAACTTGTGGGATCTGATGATAACTCCAGGTAGATAGTGCCAGAACTGAATTGAATTGTTGGACACCCAGTTGCTGTCAGAGAATTGGTTTGTGTCAGAAAACATCCCACACAGGCACTGTCCGAGCACTAAGTTAGCTCAGTCGGTCCTGTGAACAGCTCTATGAGATACACACTGTGATCATCTAGCTGTGTGTGTGTGAGTGTGTGTGTGTGTGCACGCGCTCATATCTGTTCCTCCTCGTCCTCTTCTAACAAGCTTTCTCAGAACCTTTATTTCCTCCTAACATGGCTGTGCACGTGGCTCCTTAGTGGCCACTCCCGTACTGACACCACCACCCTCCCCCCAGACTCACAGACTAGAACCTGGAATGTCCTTTGTGTCCCACCTGCTGTCAAGTTCTTCCCCCTGCTACTCCTCCTTGTGACAATTGCCTACTCTCTCCCCCATCATTCCCCCATTCGTTAAAGACCTTACACCTGGCTCGTTGTCTTGCTCTCCATCACTACACTCGGCATCATTCCTGGTCCCTTTAATGTCTCTTAGATGATCTTTCCAACACTCTGCCTTTCCCTTAATTAATCTTTTCACCACCAGTGGTCTTTCCCTTCACTCCCACCTCAGTCATTTACGCCCATCATCTTATCCTGTATCTTGTCACCACCATCAATTGTGGCATGTTCAAAAACCTCCATTCCGAGTAGTTCTCTCTGACCACTACCTTATATCTTTTCAATTTGCTTCCCACTCCTACATCCCTTCACACCCTCAGAGACCTCTCTTCCATTTGAGGTTCTCTAGTCCATTCATACATCCCTCTAGGCCATCACCTCCCTCCCTTCTCAGCTTAAAGTCCATGGTCCATCGCAACAAACACACTTGGATTCACACTTGTCCGTTGTAATGATATTAAAGTATGTCTGTAAGTTCTTTGGCAGTTGTATTAGTCTTCTTGGGCTGCCATAACAAAATATAGACTGGGTGGCTTAAACAATAGTAATTAATTTTCTTGCCATTCCGGAGGCTAGAAGTCTAAGATCAAGGTTCTGGCCAATTCCGTTTCTGGTAAGGTCTCTCTTCTGGGCTTGCAGATGGTCACCTTTTCCCATGTCCTAACATGGCATTTCATCCTTGTGTGTGCATGGAGAGAGAGCAAGCAAGGGAGCTCTCTGTATCCCTTCTTATAAGGCACTAATCCTATTGGATCAGGGCTGCACTTTCATGAACTCATTCAACCTTAATAACTTCCTTAGAGGCCCCATCTCCAAATACAGCCACATTGGGGGTTAGAGCTTCAACATATGAATTTGGGGGGAGGGCAAGTGGGACACAAAAATTCACTACACAGCAAAACTCGTCCCTTCAAAATGTGGAGTCTAATTCCCCTTCCCTTGAACATGGGCTGGACTTGGTGACTTGCTTCTAATGAACAGAATGTTGCAAAAGTAATGCAATGTGATCCAAATCTAGGTCATAAAAGGATAGCTTTTGCTTGGTTCTCCCTGCTGGGTTGCTAGCTCTGGGAGAAGCCATATGTCATGTTGTGAGGACACTCAAGCAGACTGTGGAGAGGCTCACCTGGAGAGGAACCGAGTCTGTTTGCCAACAACCACCTCTCGCTTGCCAGTCATGTGGTGTGCCATCTTGGAAGGAGATTCTCCAGCCCAGTCAAGTTTTCAGGTGACTGCAGCCCAGCTAACATCTTGACTATAGCCTCATGACAGACACTAAGACAGAACTTCCCAGCCAAGCTGCTTTCAAATTCCAAGTTCTGTCTTACAGCAACTGTGAGATAATAAATGTCTATTTATTAATAAATGTGCCAGCCTGGTGGCACAGTGGTTAAGTGCATGCACTCCGCTGCGGTGGCCCAGGGTTCACAGGTTCGGATCCTGGGCACGCACCGATGCACCGCTTGTCAAGCCATGCTGTGGCAGCGTCCCATATAAAGTAGAGGAAGATGGGCACGGATGTTAGCCCAGGGCCAATCTTCCTCAAGAAAAAAAGGGGGAGGATTGGCATTGGATGTTAGCTCAGGGCTAGTCGTCCTCACAAAAAAAAAAAAAAAAGTCTATCATTTTAAGCCACTAAATGTTGGGATAATTTGTTTAACAGCAATAGATAACTAATACAACCATCTTGACCTTCTTTCCTCCCAACCTATGGGCTAGCAAAACCCCAACACTGGTCAAATTTATCTTTTACCTGTTCCACACCTGCACTCCAGCTGCTGAATGTGGCTGGAGAAAAACACATGACTGTGCTGAAAGGTCTCCCTTTAGTTCACGGCCTTTAACCTCAGGAGGACCATATTGCTACCCAGCAAACAAGTCACTTTCCTACTCCTTGTGATAACTGTATCACACTCCTCTCTTCTCAGGCCTTCACACAACTCTTCCAGCTTCTCACTTTTGGCCAATGATATCACTTTTTTCCCACTGAGAAAATAGAAATCAGAAAAAAAAAAAAAAAAATCCTTGTCCTCCCACCACCAAAAATACCTACCTCTAGTATTCAGGCTTTCATACTCTGCCTTCCCTCCTCTTATGGTGAATGGACCATCCACGCGTCTATCTGAGGTCAGGCCCTCCCCTTGTGCATTAGATTCCTTCCTATCTTGCTTGTTAAAAAGCGTCATTCCAGCAATTATCTGCTTTCTCATCTACATTGACAAATTTTCTCTCCCTATTGGACCACTTGGACCACTCCTATCAGCATACTAATGGGATATAACTCTCATCTTTTAAAAAATATGCGTGACACTGACTTCTCCTCCAGTTACTTCACCATTTGTCTGCTAACCATTCATAGCAAAACTTTAAAAAAATCATCTGTACCATTTCTATTTCCTCATCTCCTATTCTCTGTCACATATGCTCCAAAAAGGTTTGTGCTCCTATCATGACAGTGAAACCACATTTATCAAGGTTCCCAATGACTTCTATGCTCACAAATTCAACGGTCAGTTCTCCCTTCTTATTTGGCCCCTCAACAGCCATTTAAGTTATTTGATCACTTACTTCATAAAACACTTTCTTCAGTTGCTTCCAGACACCAGAGTCTACCAATCTTCCTCCTACTTCACCAGCTGTTCCTTTTCCATTTTCTTTTCTGGATTCACTTTTCCCTTTTTCACAAGCTCTAAGATTGAAATGCCCTAGGGCTTAGTTCTTGGATAGCCTCTCCTCTCCTCTCCTTTCTACCCTTCCTTCTGGGTGCCTTATGTAGTCCCTTGGCTTTAAACACCATCCATATTCTGCAAGACCTCCTATTTATATCTCTAATCCAAAGTCTCTCCCCTGAGCCCAGAATGAATAAAGGCAAAGTGTGTCTTCAGCTTCCTTCCTTTTTGGCACATTTCTCCCCACCTCTCTGGTTTCTCTTTCTTCTCCTGATATCCAGTTTTTTCATACTCAAGGGTAACGGAGAGGATTAAAACATTAACTAGTGCTCAGCACAGTGCCTTGCACATAATGGAAATATTAATCAAATGTAACTAAATTACTCCTTCCAGGGAACAATATTTACATTTGGCCTAAAGGAAAGTCATGTCTCTTTACTGATGAAATTTCAGATATGGGCAGATATGGTTTCATCCTAATCAGGCCTGGGATGGAAATGGGGGATGTGTGTGGATTTTTGAGGGTGAGAGGCTTTTCCAGAATCACTCAAATCATGTTGATCACTGCCTCAGTATTTCTGTAGGATATACTTGGTGTTTCTCTCTCTCTTTTGGTCTTGTTGTGGTCAAGATAAAGTAGCCTGGCTGGGTAGCTCAGCAAAGCCTCACCCTGAATTTTTGTGGTTCCTGCCTGGTTGTGGTAGCCTCATAGTTAGATCATGGTAGTGACAGGTGTGGATTCATTTTCCACTTAGGTTTTCAGAGAGACACTGTTCTTTAGCCACTGATTAAATCCTTAACTTGGCCAAAAATGGTGGATAGCTCAGTCCAAAGATGCAAGTTAGACCTTGACATTTGACTCAATCATTTTTTAAAGTTTCACGTGTCAGAACCTCCATAAATAAGAGTGTAATCCTACCTCCCTCCCGTCTCTACTTTACAATGATAAGATGAGACTAATGAGGTGACAACACTATAGAAGTCGGAGGCGCTGAATCAGTCTGAGTCATGTCACTCCAGTAGTGAGGAGAGTTGGACAAAGGATGTAAACTCTGTTGAAAGGGTTCAGGGAAGCAACAAGGCTGGAGGAAGTGAGGGAAGGAGGTAACGAGTGCCAGGGACTAGCAAGAACAGGGACTTGTTACCACCTCTAGGCTGAAGGGGCAAGTTGGGTGTAGTGACTAGATCTCAGGGGCAGCTGCCACTAGGAGAGGGCCTGGGATGGGAGCCTCGGCCAACCATCAGCCCAGCAGTGTGGGAGCTGGCAGAATAAACATCCTGACCTTCTTCTCCTTCTTATCTCTTGTCAATGCCTCCCATTGGCCAAACCCAGCCAGAAACCAGAGGGCAAGGGAGCCTCTTGGTATGGATTACACAGGTCAGCCTCCTGGATCTCAGAGCAGGGTGCAGAAGGCTGGAGAGTGGAGCTGGGGGAGCCAATGGAGAATATCCTGTAGACTTGTTCCCAATAACAACTCCAGGAGTCGAAGCTATTAGAAGGTAACATTCTCAAGGTGGGTGGTTCATGACCCCCTGTCCCCACTAGCAAAAATAACTAAAGGTGATGTTCTACTTCAAGATGGGGTATGTGAAGGGCTGGCCCCATGGCTTAGCGGTTAAGTATGTGCGCTCCGCTACTGGCAGCCCGGGTTCAGATCCTGGGCGCACACTGACGCACTGCTTGTCTGGCCATGCTGAGGCGGCATCCCACATACAGCAACTAGCAGGATGTGCAACTATGACATACAACTATCTACTGGGGCTTTGGGGAGAAAAAGGGGGGAAAAAAAAAAGATGGGGTATATGATGGTTAATTTTATGTGTCAATTTGACTGGGCTAAGGGTTGCCCGGATAGCTGGTAAAAGACTATTTCTGAGTGTGTCTGTGAGGATGTTTCTGGAAAAGATTAACATTTGAATCAGTAGACTGAGTAAAGAAGATCTGTCTTCACCAATGTAGGTGGGCATCATCAAATCCACTGAAGGCCTGAATAGAACAAAATGGTGGAGGAAGGGCAAATTCTCCCTCTTTCTTTCTGAGTTGGGAAGTCCATTTTCTCCTGCTGTTGGACATAGGAACTCTTAGTTCTCTGGCTTCGGACTCCAGGACTTATATCAGTGGCTCTGCAGGTTCTCAGGCGCTCGGACTTGGACTGAATTACACCACCAGCTTTCCCGGTTCTCCAGCTTGCAGATGGCAAATCATGGGACTTCTTGGCCTCCATAACCATGTGAGCCAATTCCTATAATAAATCTCATATATATATCCTATTTGTTCTGTTTCTCTGGAGAATCCTGACTAACACATAGTATTAGAATAATCTATGTGTATATGAGACTGGAAGTCTGTTCCCCAATGATGCTTATGTGACAGGGACACGATTTATTGAATTCTAAGGAGAGTTCTGGCTGAATACCTTTGAAATATCCAGATCTTCTGGGATGTAGAATTGGGAGAATGAGTGGGAAGAGACAGGAGGAAAAGGGAAAGGACCTGATACAAGAGGCTAAATCACTCCCCATAATAAAGAGCTCAGAGAGAGGGGAGACATTTGGGTGCTAGAGGGAGTATGGGAGCTTTTGACATGTAAAAGGCCCTTGAATAGCTATGGATGTGAGAGAATTAGGGAGGAGAAAAAAGGGCTTTAGGACAACTTTGCAAATTGTTTATATCTCTTCAAAAGATACAAATAAATAATTTGAATTCCTTTTAAAATAACTTTCAGTTGCTGAATCATGTTTCTTTATATGAGCCTCCAAGCAGAGCCAGGGCCACATAAGACCTGTATTTTTATTGGAGTTACACTAAAAGACCTTCTGGATGGTTCTGGCAATTGAGGGCTGGCCAGAAATCACTCCACACACCATGCTCTCTGTCCTCTGCACAGTAGACACAAGCCTGGAATCTTCTGAGGATTCAGCTTCCTTCCAAGCTGTCATACCTTACACAGGATCGCTGTAAAATGGAAGGGATGACCAATTTACTCTTTTTGTACAGAGGCCAGAGAGGATAAACAAGTCGTCATGATCACCCAACAGGCTGTCTAAAGGACAAAGGAGGCGTACCCCAGGTCTCCGCCTCCCTGTGTGGCCTGCATTCCACTCAGCTGACTGGCTGCAGATTCTGTTTCCTTCCCTTTCTAGAAAGTGAAAATCCATCTGCCCTTTCCTTTCTGAGAAGTTTCACGCTGTTGCCAAGGGCCTGTGTGGGACAAGATCAGAGCCTGAGCATTTACAAGATCATTTCTTTTGACTCCTTAACTCCTTTTTTGAAAACAGTTTAAATTGCTCAGGAGTGGGAAGTTAAGCCCAATGACTGGGACTTGGGAGTCTGAGCATGGAGGCATGCCATCTTTACCACGTTCTGAATTCCCAGCCATGCAGCACTCTGGTGTCAGAGGCTCTGATCGAGACGGGATGTTTCCCAATGTGGGCTAATGAAATGTGGGGAGACATTGACTGAGGGGTCCTGGAAAGAAGCTTCCACTTTCATGGGATATCAAAAAAGCAGTTTGCTCTCTCTCTCTCTCTCTCTCTCTCTCTCTCTCTCTCTCTCTCTCGAGGGAATGAAGGCACATACAGCTTTGGTTCCTGCTGGCAACCGCATTGCAACCTTGAAGGCTGAGAGTTTTAGGTTGAAGTTGACACCAGGGAGGAGGGTGGAGAGACAAAAAGAAACAGCGCAGAGCAGGTGGATCAGACCTTGCGGAAAGCCCACCCACCTTGAAATTTTTTGTTGTCACAGACCAAGGGACAACGTTTCTTGTTTAAGCCAGTTTGAGCTGTGTTTTCTGTTATTGCAATAAGGATCATCCATCCTCCTGATACTTTATGGCAGCTCAGACTCTGTACTGCAGGTTCAGGAACGGTGAGGCACAGTCTGGTCTGAGAAGATTCTGTCCTGATGCAGGTAATGTGTCAATGCGTGACTGGGTTTTAACCCTCTCTCTTGGGGAGGGGGGATGGTCAGGCAAGTTCATCTCACAGCTTGGGGCGAGGGGGTGATGAGTCAGTCACTCAGCAAAGGCTGGCTGAAAGGATGCCTCATGCCCTTGAACGTGAACCTTGGGGAGCTCAGAGAGCTTGGGCTGCCAGAGCCAGGTGGGGCAGGTGTTCTTTGGAGTTCCTGGCCTCCTAGGAGGTCCATGGAAAGGCATCAGAAAGTCTATGAAACTCTGCAACTGTATGAGGAATTGTGTGTGTACATTTTTGCCAGGTTTTCAAAAGAAAGAATCACTGCTCTTTGAATGGTATAAAGCTCTCTGAACCCACCTGCCTGAGTTTCCCTTTGTCATTAAACAAGAGTGACTACTCCTCTTCCTTCCTACTCCCCAGAAGGGATGAACATCTGAGCGATCATAGATGGTAGATAAATCCATCAGTTAGAAAAATCTTTTTTAAATTATCAGGGACTGTGCCAAGCTATTGGGAGAGGCGAGCAGGGGGCATGTCTGGAAGTGAGAAAGTCCATCTGGAAGTGAAGACAGCCAGGGGCTTAGGTGAAGGAGAATGATGAAAATCAGACCTGCCCTCTCTGCAGAGAACGCAGGTGCGTGGATACACATGAACATGTACCCATGTAGGCCGCATCCCGTGTTTGTGTATGGGATAACAGTTAACATTTGCATTGTCTGATGGTTTTCAAAGGGTATTTCTGTAACACTGCCTCCTCACAGGGGCGGTGGGAGCTAGGTCTCACATGTTTCCCCCGGGTTCAGAGAGTGCGGTGCCCAGTGTCCCTCAATAAATGGGGACGCTGCGACCCAAGTTCAGGTGTTCTGTTTCCTCTCCTTGTGTTGTATCCTCTGTATCAGTGGTTTCTAAACCTGACTGATCATCAGCATCGCCTGGATGCTTCCCTACAATGCAAAGTCTTATGCTTGACTCCAGCCCTAGAAACTGATTTGGTATGTCTGGGGCATGGCCTGGGTATCTGCATTTTGGGAAGCATCTCAGGTGAATCTGAACACCACGTAGGTGTTTGGAACAACTGTTCTATATAAAGAGCACTGTGTGTATGTATATGTATGTGTGTGTGTGTGTGTGTGCATGTGCATGCATGCACGTGTCCTCCCATAGGCAGGCCTAGCAAACCTGTAAAATAAGCAATATGTCTTGGATGCCTCTCATCTCCTCTTTTAGGCCTCTTCTACTCTTTTTTTTTTTTTTTTTTTAATTTTATTTATTTATTTATTTTTCCCCCAAAGCCCCAGTAGACAGTTGTATGTCATAGTTGCACATCCTTCTAGCTGCTGCATGTGGGACGCGGCCCCAGCATGGCCAGAGAAGCGGTGCATCGGGGCGAGCCCGGGATCCGAACCTGGGCTGCCAGCATCGGAGCGCATGCATTTAACCGCTAAGCCACGGGGCCGGCCCAATGGCCTCTTCTACTCTTTGGCCACCCTTCCTGATGCCTCATGGTTCTTTTGCTAGCCCCTCATCATATGGTAGCTTAGTCCCTTTTAGGGGTTGGTGCATTGTCACAGTAGACTCTCAGGGAAGGATAATCATTCAGGTTCAAAAGTAGTAAATCTCTAATGGTAGAATTTCAGGCTTTGGGACAAGCAAATGGATGTGGGAGATGTTTTAGGGAGGGGAGACATCTTATCATGCTGTGTGTGGTAGTGTATTTGCCATGACAGCTCTCCACCACAGAACTCCCACGTGTATATCATATGTTTGCATGTATACTGTACAAATATAATACCCACAAAACTCTCAGAATGAAAAGCAAACACGTATAATGAGCAAGTGGATTTTTAGAGTATTCAACCTTTTTTAGGGAAAAAAAATTATGAAAGCATTTTCAGAGTCAAGTCTCACCACAAGGCATGCTCTTGAAGCTGGAAGAGAGGCATCCAGAAATACGAGTTTGTCATGGAAACGCTGACAGGGCTTCAGCCGAGGGATTCTCACAGGTGCAGCCTGGAATGGCGCAGCCTCTTTCAGCTTATTTACATCCTGGCCCACTGAATGAATTCTCTCTTCCTGTTTCCTGGCCTCTGGAAATTCAGCTGGCCTTCCGGGGACCTGGGAATTCTTGCCAGGAAGGTCTCTTCGTGGTGGTTTTCAGAATTCTGGGGCAGGAAATAGAGGGGGTCTTAGGATCAGTTTCATATCTGGGAGAAGGGCTCCTGGAGAGAGTAGAGAAAGGAAGGGGGAAAGGAGGAAAGGAAGGGTGGGGGGGAGGGAAACACTGATTCTAAGTGTCGGCACAACCCTAGAAGCATATAGGCATCATCTTCACGTCTTTATCACCATCAGCTGTAACCCAGTGAGTTATAAAAGGTTATTTCTATGTTGCAGAGAAGGGAACAGGCTGGCAGACCCAGAGTGGGAGTTTACAATCCTTTAGGCTAGGTGGCTGGGTGGTGTAAGGATTAGGAAGCTTCCCCTGAACACACCACTTTTGCTGATGCCAAAAGCCCTCAAGCATGGCACAAAGGCCTTCCCTTGACAAGCAGTGAGAAACCAGGAAGGCAATTCCTCATGGGAGAGGCTGCATGGTGACCACCCTCAATCCTGTCAAGGGGTTGATGACTGACCACAGACCTTGTGCTGTGGGGAGGCCTTGCTCAAGGGTGGGCACTGGGTCCCTGGAGATATGGGTTCTCTCTTCTTCTCAGCTAGGCCCCAGGAGTCCTGGCAGGAGCCAGAGAAGGGTATCAGCTGCTTTAGGAGCCAAGAGGCAAGGGCCTGAGAGGCTGGGGGAAAGGGCTGGGAAAAGGAAAAGGTGGTATCTGTCTGCGGGAAGTTTCCACCTGGTGGAGAAAGTGTGGTTTAGGGGCTCCCAATCCAATCTGACAAGGGATGCAAGAGCCCTGAAGACAAGGAATCCAACCAAGAAAGCACAGTCCCTGTATTCCAGGGGCTCACAGTCTGGAGAGAGAAAGATATGTTTCTTCAACTCTGGCCATAGGCTGCCCCACCCCTGACCAACCATCTCAGGAATCAAAGCCACCAACCCTGCCCTGGACTGTGGCAAGAGCTGGGGGGAGACAGAGCTACTTCAGAGCTCTCTCCTATGTGCCTGCCTGGCCTCAAAGCATCCTCCTGGAGCCCTTTCTGTCAGAGCTGCCAGCTCCTGGGAAGCCTGCAGCTTTGGCCAGGCCCAGTGGCTCTGCTGGGAGGCTGGTTTGCAACCAGGGCTGCTCTGATCAGGCCCACCTTTCCTTCCCCACCAGGAGCCTCGGGAGCTTGGGAGACATTCCAGGGCTGGCTCTGACACGAATTTGCTGCTCAGTGCGCCAGGCGATCAGAGCTGACTCCTCTCCCTTTTCCCTTGGAGGTGTTGATAGTAACAGCAGAGACGAGCTGCCAAGTTGGCAGGAGAACAGAGCGACTGTGCACTGCGGATTGCTTGCGGGGGGGCGGGGAGCAGCAAGCCGGCAGAGGGCTGGGCCAGAGCCACAGTTTGTTTATCCTGAGATGGAAAGGGTCCCTGCAGTCTCGGCAGCCAGCACCTTGCACAGGAGGGGAGACTTCGGAGGAAAATGGAGGCCCTAGGGGAAGACTAGGGCAGTGGTGTGGGTGATGCTCTGGGAGGCTCCCAGGTCTGGGTGCTGCCAGAGTTGGTGGGCGGGACCTTCTAGCTGGGCCCGTGGCCACCAGCCAGCAGAGCCCCGAGAGGCCTGCCGGGCCTCAGAGGCAGGACAGAGGTCCACCTTTGTTCCTGCTGTCGATGAAGCAGCTATGGAGTTTCCAAACAGGAATGGACTGGGGTGGGGAGCTGGTGAGTTCCAAAGCTGCTTCCTCCACAGGGGACCTTAGAAGGACACCCACGCTGTCGATCAAACTGACCTGGGACCTTGGGCAAGTCATTCGACTTCATTGAGCCTCAGAGATGAATATCTACTTCAGAGCTTTGTGTGAGGATTCAACCAAGTAGTAACAGCAAAAACTTATCTACTGCTTACTACGTGGCAAACACTGTTCTAAGAGCTTTATGTGTGTGAATGCACTTAATCTTCAAACATTATCAGGTGGGTACTATTATTATTCCCACTTTATTGGTGAAGTAACTGAGGCACAGAAAGGGTAACTTACCCAAGTTCACAGAGCTAGTGAGTAGCAAAGTTGGGTTTGAACCCAGTCATGTGTCACTTAGGCCATGTTCCCAGCCCTTACACAAACTGCCCTCACAGTGCAACAGAGTTCTTAGCACAGTGCTTGGCACAGAGCAAGCATTTAATAAACGTTAGCTCTCACCATGACTCCCCAGAGCAGTTTGAGACAGGGGACCCAGGCTCCTGACATCCTCCCCAGGGACCCCATGGTGCCCTAGGGCTGTCTTCCCTTCCATCTTTGGTTCACACCACCTCGCTTATCCTGGGAGCTGGTGCAGTTCCTGCTTTGGAGCGAGAGCCACTGGCCTTCCCTGCTCCATTTCTCCTCAGTCCCCTCCTCCCCACCAAGGCAGAGCAGAGCTGAGCAGAGGAATTCTCAGCTTCCTCTAGTTACCCTCAGCCTGCAAAGCAAACATAGTCTGCTGTGTCTGCTGCCAGTTCCTCTCTGGTGACAGCCACAACCCATTTGCTCAGCGCCAGCCCCAGCCTGTGCTGTGGGTAGAGCCAGGAGCCTAGGGCTGGACCCCTGTGCCCTGCATGAGACCTTGGGCCAGTCACTTCAAGGCTGGGGCTTGAAGGTTGCTCAAAGGGGGAGGCCTGAGCCAAATAATTTCTTGGCTCTAAGAGCTCTGCCTAAAGGTTGGTGTGCTGCATTTATAGCCTCTTCCTAGTGTAGGAAGTCCATTGCGTGGACATGTTCCCCATATTTGGGGGAATTCATTAATGCAGCCTTGCAAGTTAGTAACCAGCTTTACAAGTCCACTAAACTGTGCTACTGGCCACCTTTGCTTCTTAGGAGGTACCAGGGAATGAATCCTCTGTCACTTTCTGGGCAGCCAGAGCTACCTCCTGTCAGCTGTGAGATAGCAAAACCAGAGCCCAGAGCGTGGATCACTGACTGCTTCCTAGGCCTGAGTTCCTCCCTGAGACAATTAACCCCCAATTACTAGTGTTGGGTGAAAGGAAGTGCAGTGTAGATATCTCACAAGAGCACTGTGTTGTTTATGTGTGCTGGGAAGCATTGTGGGTATGTTGGCTACAGATCCACCCTCCTAATTGTTTCCTTCAGGTGATGACTGATGACAGGAGGAGACCAGGTGGCGTTGGGAAGCTGGGGCTGAAATTCTGCCATGAATAACTCAGAAGGAAATGGAATATTCTAAATTTTATACTTAGAACAGAGAAAGCAGGGATATGGTATCTTCTAGTCAGAACCCTTTAATTAAAGGAATGTTCAGTCCCCAGGGATCAGCTGGAGCATAGCAGTCAATAATTATGAACACAGAGGGCTGTCACAACCAGACACCTCCTTTCTCCATGCTAACTACGCAAGCAGCCCTTCAGAATACTTAGGCATGGGAGTGTTCTCTGTCTGGGCCAGGGAAGTGGAGGGGAGACCGAGGCATCAAAGCAAAGGAGAGGTCCTGAGGTGTTTCAAGGCCCCCAGAAGGCAGTTGCCCATCACCACACAGGGCTGACCACCATCTTGGTCTTTGGAGTCCAAAATATTGAACTTACTTTGTTGGAGGTTTGCTTTTTCCTCTGAGAAGAACATCTCCAGTGTTGTAATAGAAGGCAGAGAGAGCAAGGATTGCCTTGCAGTCAACTTGCTGGCACCTATCTGTTCTGTAAAGTTACAAGGGTCTTTGTCCATTGCTTCCAGAAATGCATACTCTGTCAGATCCCGAGGGGCTCATTTACAATCGATGACAAGAAGTCTGAGGGGTGAGTATAGAGGGGAGACTCCAGAGGAGTAGGGAGCAACTCCCTTCCTCCTGCTGCTGGTTCTGTTTGGTGCCAAACAATAGTCAGAAGAAAGGCATGCAGTCAGGAGAGCTGAGAAGCAAAGGGCCAGAGCAGAAAGGAGAGGGGAGTTTATCAGGGGTGAGAGAACAAAGATGAGCAAGAGCTCACAGTGAGAGCCCCAGGGTACCAGGAGAAGGGAAACTGTGAGGAGAGGGAGGCCTTCCCGGTGGAGGTGGCAAGCAGACCTTGGATGGGGTACATGGCAGGCCAGCCCAGAGGCAGGGGGAGGCCCAATATGATCTGTAAGGGTTCCTTCCCTCTAAGGGCCTCTGTAGAACTCCAGAATGGGCGAGCAGAAGTGGGTCGAGGTTCGATTTTCCTGAAGAAGCCCTGAGCTGGAGACAGGATGCGTTGACTCTTTATTTATTTATGAGGCTATCGATTATAATGCGGCTTTTCCACAGGATCCTGAGGTAGCTGTAGTTGGGAGACGAAACCTCTTACCAGTTAGCCTCCTTTGCCCTGGAGAAGTCGGGCACTCAGAGACGCTGCCCCCACTCCCTCCCCGCCCCGTTCTCCTTCTCTACCCACCCCTTCTGCAGCCCTCACCCCTGAGCACCCTGAGGGTTGGGGGCTCCAACAGCCCTCTACTTTCCTCTTTTCTCAGGTCTGGCTGTTCTGGGTTCCTCCCAATATTTAGGACACACTCCAGCACCCCAAATCCTAACAGCAGGGCATTGCTTAACTGGTGTACAGACATTAAATTTCTGAGCTGGAAAAGACCTCTGAGATCCTCCCAGCAAAACCCTTTTGTTTTACTGAGAAGAAACAGAGGCCAAGGGGAAGTGATTTCCCCAAAGTTACACAAAGCCAGAGGCACAACCTGGACAAGAATGGAGGCCTCTTGATTCCCCCAGGTGAGGACCCTTTGCACTGTATCATGTTGCCTCCCAATCTGGCCCCTCAACCTAGGGCTGGGGATGCCCTGAGCTAGGCATCACTCTCTGGGAACCTTGCCCCCTTTTAGTCTCCCAGCAGGGCCTCTCCTTACTTGTTTTGCACTTGATGAAATCTTTGCTCTTGGTCTGCCCCACTCCAAAATAGGATTGAGGAGGTTTTGTATAGCCCCAGAGGAAAGCAGAGGCTAGTGATAATGACTATGAACCTGATCAGCCTCACCTGGCCTTAGCCACCCTCCATTCCCACCTCCCTTCCCATCAGCCACCTTTCCTGAAGACTCTCCCAGCCTTTGTGCCCCAATACCAGCCTTCAGGTGGGTAGAGATGCCCATGTCTAGTCCTTGTGAAAGAAGATGGCCCTTCTCCCTTGGCCCTCATTCTGGGGCTCCGTCTGCCAGAGAGGCAGGAATAGGCCTTACCAGGTAAGCAGAATCCAGCAGACAGGCCAACACTACACCAAGCCCCAAGGGCTGGCTCCCTGTCCTTGGAGACCCCGAAGTTTGGCCCAACTGAACGTGGCTTTAAAGATGAGGACCACTGCTTGGGGCTGGGTGGGCATTCTGCTCTGTCAAGGTTGTCTGTCTTGTTGTACTTCTCCTTAAGTTCATTTTGGCATTCAGTGTTTCAGGGTTTAACCCCAACCCAATTTACTGGCCTCATTCTCCTCTTTCTTCCCTTCTCACAGGCTATGCTATAGCCAAAAGGAATTCCATACAAGCATCACATTTTCCTCTTGTGTCCCTATTGTTCTAGAATGCTCTACCCTCCTGCTCGACATGTGTAGAAAACCCATATTCTCTGCCACTTTCCCTGATATGGCAGCTGACATTCATTGAGTATCTACTATGTGCTGGACTCTGTACACAGGAACCTCAGCATTCTCCCCACTTCTCTGTAGGGTTACACAGTTAGTAAGTGGCAAAGTTACGATTTGAACACAGGCCTGTGGTCTCCAGAGTCCATACTCTCAGCCACTATACTATACTGCCTCAAGAAATAGCTACCCTTTCCAAAATCATCTTTCTCTTATCTAGGATTTTATCTGCACTTTCCACATCACACATCTCTTTTAGATTTTTTACTATAACTACTTACATCATATACCTTAACTTTCTTCCTAGACTGTGAGCTCTTCAAAAGTAGGATCTGGGTCACATTTGGTGCTAGCACATGGCAGGGGGCCATTAAATGTGTTTTGGATGAAGGAATGAATACATGACTGAATGGATTTGAATCGTAGCAAGGTCTAATGTCTGCCCACCGTGGAGTAGGGAGTTGGAACTCACTTTTCTGAAGGGCCTAGGCTTCACATTTCCTTTTTAAGGGCACCATGGGAAATGAAGGGAATGGAAGCATTTCATAGATGAGTGAGAACAGGAATGCAAACCCTTGCATGTCTGTAATTACAGAGCCCCTTCGTGCTGGCTGCTGCTGGCAGTGTGCTGGGGAATGTGTTTTCAATTCTCCAGGTTGGGAACTGCTGGTACTACTGATTGCTTTGTGTGATCTGACATGGCTGTGAAAGGATGAGAGAGAAGAGGATAATAGAACCTGTGAGCAACGGCTTTGCCAAGTGCAGGGTCTGCCCCAAGGGCAAAGGCCTCCAGCATGCATTCCACCTTCAAGGACCCACTTCGGTAGGGCAGAGGGGAGTCTAGCCACCCTTTCTGCGCTGGACTCTTAGGATCAGGGACTCCACATGGAGCAGCCCATGGCAGGGGGTTCTCTGGCTGGGTTAAGGGCAATGTCAATCACTGGGAGTCCTTCCAAGTTGAGAAGGGGCAAGTG
This sequence comes from Ceratotherium simum simum, assembly GCF_057802395.1. Lineage (NCBI taxonomy): Eukaryota > Metazoa > Chordata > Mammalia > Perissodactyla > Rhinocerotidae > Ceratotherium > Ceratotherium simum. The sequence goes on along the minus strand of NC_141915.1, from coordinate 29,662,124 downwards.
GAGGCTCTGAAGTGCAAGGCACTGGGCAGAGGACCTGGAGCGTGGGCATCATCTACAGAGGGTGTGTGTTTGTGTGTGTGCGTGTTAATGCTCACCTGAGTGTGTCAGAAGGAGTGAGGGGGCCCACAGTGGGATTATACTTCTTTCGGGGCCCTGTCCTGCTGGGCCCACTTCCTCTAAGGCTTTGCTCAAGACTCATCTTTTCTGGTCTAAGTTTATTTATTTTTTGTGTGTGAGCAATATCAGCCCTGAGCTAACATCCATGCCAATCTCCTCTTTTTGCTGAGGAAGACTGGCCCTGGGCTAACATCCATGCCCATCTTCCTCCACTTTATATGGGACACCGCCACAGCATGGCCTGACAAGCGGTGCAGAGGTGCAAGCCCGGGATCCGAACCCGGGCCACCAGCAGCTGAGTGTGCGCACTTAACCGCTATGCCACCGGGCTGGCCCCCTGGTCTAAGTTTAGAACAGGCGGATCAGGCTACTGGCCTGTGGCTGGGAGGATGGGTTTCTGGCTCTGCCTTTATGTAAACCCACTTCCGTTGAGAGAAGGCAGGCTCTCACCCACCACTCCCAGCCTCATTCCTACAATGGATGGTCATCTCCTGCCCGAACAGAACAACCTAAAAATCTTGCCTTTGCATGGTACTTTTACTCTGATACTTGTATTTTCAAAGGCCATTTACATCCATTACTGCCTTCCATTCTCACAACAGCTCCTCCAGAGGTGCATGAAGCTGATTCTTTGGTTGTAGATGAGGAATTGAGGCCCAGAGAGGCTATGTGTCTTGTTTTGGGTCAAACAGCAAGTTAGCAATGGAGCCCCAGGGACCCCCTCTCTGGCTTCCTGACTCTAAGTTATTTCCTGTCTTTAGCTCTGGGTCCCCATCCCCCCATCTCCTTCACCTCTTGTCTCCTGAAAGGAAATCTCCACAGAGAGGCTCACACTTCATTAGCAACATGCACATCAGTTCTCCTGGTGCTGAGTAAACAGCAACGCAAAACAGGCACCATCCTTATCTTCTTCCCCTATTCCTACCCACCCCACCCCCACCCCCACCCAGGAGGAAGCTCAACTCTGGCAACAATCCTCAATCCTTTTCTTAGAAAGACACAACCTACTGAAATTTCTTCAAGAAACAGATAATATAAATAGATCTAAAAGAAGTAAAGAGATAGCATTAGTACAGTCAGGCACTGCGTAACAACATTTCGATCAAGGATGGACTGTATATACAATGGTGGTCTCATAAGATTAGTATCATATAATCTAGCTGTGTTGTAGGCTCTACCATCTAGGTTTGTGTAAGTACACTCTATGATGTTTGCACAATGACGAAATTGCCTAATGATGCATTTCTCAGAATATATCCCTGTCATTAAGTGACATGTGACTGATTTTTAAAACTTCCCACAAAGAAAATTCCAGGCCTAGATGGCTTCACTGGTGAATTCTACCAAATGTTTAAAGAGTTAATACCAAACCTTCAACTCTTCCAAAAAATAAAATAGGAGAGAATACTTTCCAACCCATTCCATGAGTCCAGTATTACCCAGATATCAAAACCAACAAAGACATCACAAGAAAACTATATATCAACATTGCTTATGAATATAGATTCAGAAATCCCCAATGAAGCAAAATGAACCCAGCAACATATAAAAAAGATTATACATCATGACCAAGCATGATTTATCCCAGGAATGCAAGATTGGTTTACTATTTGAAAATCAAAGTAATACATTATATTAATAAAATAAAGAACCAAAACCACATGATCATCTCAATCACCTGATCATCTCAATAGATGCAGAACAAGTATTTAAAAAAATTCAACAGCCTTTCATGATAAAAATACTCAACAAACTAGGAATAGAAATGAACTTTTTCAGCTTGATAAAGAACATCTACAAAACATTAGACTTAGTGGTGAAAGACTGAAAGCTTTCCCCTTAAGATCAGGAAAAAGACAAGAATATCTGTTCTCATCAATTCTATTCAACACTATACTGAAAGTTCTAGCCAGGACAATTAGGCAAGAAAAGGCACTGAGATTGGACAGGAAAAAGTAAAACTATAGATGATATGATCTTGTATATAGAAAATTCTAAAGAATACACACACACACACACACACACACAATTAGGGATTAATGAATGATATCAGCAAAGTTGCATAATACAAAATACGATATACAAAAGTCAATTGTACTTCTATACACTAGCAATGAACAACCTGAATGTTAAATTAAGGAAACAATTCAATTTACAATAGCATTAAAAAGAATGAAATACTTATGAATATACTTACCAACAGAAGTACAAGATATGTGCACTGAAAATTATAACACGTTATTGAAAGAAATTAGAGAAAACCTAAATAAATAGAAAGAAATCCTATATTTACGGATCAGAAAACTTAATATTGTTAAGATAGCAATACTGCCCAAATTGATCTATGACTCAACATAATCTCTATCAAAATCCCAGCTGGCTTTTTTACAGAAATTGGTAAGCTCGTCCTGAAAGTCATATGGACCCTCTTGCACCCTCCATGCAAAATGGAGGAAGAGTGGCACAGCTGTTAGCTCAGGGAGAATCTTTGCTGAGGAAGACTGGCACTGAGCTAACATCTGTGCCCATCTTCCTCCATTTTATATATGGGACGCCACCACAGCATGGCTTGATGAGTGGTGCGTAGGTCTGCACCTGGGATCCAAACCTGTGGGCAATCCACAGGGAGAATCTTCCTCAAGCAAAAAATGAGGAAGATTGGCAGTGGATGTTAGCTTAGTGCAAATCTTCTTCACCAAAAAAAAAAAAAAAAAAAAGGTTAAGCATAGGGTTACCACAAAATCCAGCAATTCCACACCTAGGTGTATATCCAAGAGAACTGAAAGCGTATATCCACACAAAAACTTGTACATGAATGTTTATAGAAGTATTATCCATAATAGCCAAAAAATAGAAATAACCCAAATGTCCATCAACTGATAAATGGATAAACAAATGTAGTATGCTTAAACAACAGAACATTAACCAGCCATAAAAAGAAATGAAGTACAGGGGCTGGCCCGGTGGCGCAAGCGGTTAAATTGCACCCGCTCTGCTGAGGCGGCCCGGGGTTCGCCGATTGGCGAACTGACGTACCGCTTGGCAAGCCATGCTGTGGCAGCGTCCCATGCAAAGTGGAGGAAGATGGGCATGGATGTTAGCCCAGGGCCAGTCTTCCTCAGCAAAAAAAAAAAAAAAAAAAAGAGGATTGGCAGATGTTAGCTCAGGGCCAATCTTTCTCACACACACACAAAAAAAAGAAAGGAAGTACAGATTCATGCTATAACCTGATTAAATCTTGAAAACATTATACAAAAGATCATATATTTTATGATTCCATTTATACGAAGTGTCCAGAATAAGCAAATTCATAGAGACAGAAAGTAGATTAGTGGAGATTGGGGAGAAATAGGGGAGTGACCACCAATGAGTATGGGGTTTCTTTTTGGGATGATGAAAATGTTCTAAAATTAGATAGTGGTGATGGTTGCACAACTCTGTGAATATACTAAAAACCACTGAATTGTGCACTTTAAAAAGGTGAATTTTATGGTATGTGATATATCTGTGGTATATATGGATATATGTGGTATATCTCAATAAAGCTGTTATACATATAAAAATAGAATTACCTTATGTTGAAAGGTAAGGTGGGCCTCCATTTCCTAGAGAGAAGATAAAAAAAAAAGTTTTTGCCAACTGGAATATACCACAATATGCCTGACAAGGCAAAGTTTTCCTCCAAAATTGTCCTCAAAAAGGAAGGCAAAGTTGTGCAGACCTTAGTTTTTAGGGGTCCGCTCACCATTCCCTACCTCACTCTACAGGATTGAGGGAGAGAGTATAGTGTATGTTTTTATGACAGTGGGGACAAGGATCTCCCTCATAAATAATCTTGCCTCCCACTCTTGAGGCTCTTCAAGAGGAGACATCTGTGATTTGTGCCTCTCTAGCACCCATTCTCTTGTTTCTTGTAACTGCATGTGGCTTTTCCTACTGTCAGCTATTCCTCCCTTAATCTCAAAAGGTCTATCAGACTGCCCTTCACTTCCATGGCCAAAAGATGGACTTGTGACCCAATTTGCCCAATCAGATGCCCTCCTTTGGGAATTTGAATCGAGAGTGGGGCGACTCAAAGAAACCCCGGTGATTTGCCCCACTAGGATACCGGGAGGAAACTGTTCTATGGTTCCTGCTCCCTGGAGTAAGGGGAGCTATTCTGGTCCTGTTTTTTTCTTCAGGTATTTCTTGCACCCAAGAACCCTAACCTGGTCTTCTTTTGGATGTTCAAGGACTGACAAATTCCATATCATTGTCTTAGTTCTCCCATGGCAGAGACAGGGTTCCTCAGGATCATTCAGATAATGAAAGAGGAAGACACATAAATTATGAGCAGTCATGACCTAGAAACTACTACTTCCATTGGAGCATCTTCTCTTCACTCTTTCTTGGTGACCATTTGCTTTAATTTTTTAATGGAAGCTCTAAACATTCACTGAATCTTAACAATGTCAAGGCACTCTGTTTAGTTGATGGAATACAATGATGAACAAAATGATCTCCCAACTATGGTGGGTGGTGGGAGTGTAGAGATATGCTCTCTGAATTCTGACTGTGTGGATCAGGGTGAAGGATCAGAAAATGAGGGTATTTAAGCTTGGCTAGAGGTAGAGGTTCCCAGTCTGAGAAATTTCTCTGACCTACAGGGAGGGTAACCTTTGTGATGGGGTATTGAAATCAGAGAATTATAGACTTTGGGGCTGACAAGGACCTTATAGGTTATCCAGTCCTACATTTTCCAGATGAAGAAATCCAGATTCTGAGAAGTGAAATGCCTTGACTGGAGCCAACTGGGCTTAGGACTTCTCCTCTGACTCCCAGTGCAGTGCTTATCTCACTCGCTCTAGTCACGTGGTTGACCTTGGCTGGCTCTTCCAGGTTTCAGCGGACTTGGGGAGGAGAAGCGGCAATATTTGGGGCTTGGCAAAGGGTTGCCTAGGGAAGTGTGTCTTGCACAGCCACCCAGGAAATCAGCAAGGAATTGGGGCAGATTCCAGTAGTTCTAGTCATGTTACTTTCTTCCTTAGGTTTTCACATTGGGGACTTGGCAGAGGGGACTGGCACCAGGGTTTGCACTGCAATGAGAGTGTCAGTGTGTGTTTCCCACCCTTTTCCATCCTCCTGGAGCCCTTTAAGCAAGTGAACTGCTAAAGGGCTTGGTGAAATGACGTTTGTCACCGCCATGCTCTCTTTCCTCTGAGTGACTCAATCAGCTGGGGTGGGAGAGCCGTTTACCTGTAAGGTGTCAGGATATCAGTCAAATATCCAGAGAATGTGAGGAGGTAATCAATTCAGAAATCAGGTCTGGACTTTCCCCGGGGGCTGACAATGATTTACTTTAGCTAGCAACTTGCTCTGAGCAGGAAGGGCTCAGTGTAAATAACATGCATTGCTGTTCTAGGAGAGAGACAGAAAGCCCAGGCACGGTTCTTTGGGTGGAGGAAGAGAAGGAGTGTCCTTCCAAGCTGTATTTTTCAGCCATTAATGGGCCTGATCAGTTTAACCAATACTTACAGAGAACTTCCCATGTTCCAGGAACTGTGCTAGGTCCTGCAGCCCACACATATATAAAACCTGATCCCTGTCTGCAAGGAACTACAGACAAACATTAGACTGACAAGTTTAATAGAACGTGGTCAGTGATAAGTCCTGGATGTTACCGAAGCACAGAAGAGGGGTATGCATCCCACCTGGGATTTAGGGAAGGTTTCACAGAGGACACTCAAACAAAGGAGCTAGCCAGGAAAGAAAGCTACAAGCCTCACAGGCAAGAAACCACATGAACAAAGGTGTGGAATCTGAATTTGGGGTAAACGGATGGTGTTACTAGAGCAGGAAGAGTGAGATGGGAAGTGTGGGCAGATAAGGCAGACAGGGTAAATTATGGGAAAGAGCATTATCTTTCTTCTGAGCAGGGAAGAGGGAAGTGCCTGCGAGGTCTGCATCTTAGATAAATTACTGCAGTGTGGATGTGGGGAGGAGAAGCCAAGAATGGGGGCAGGGAGCCCGCTGGAAGAGATGACGAGTACCTGATACAAGGAATTCATAATAGAAATGAGGCACTCATAATGAAGGAGGCATGGACTAAAGAAATAGCCAGGAGGTGAGTAATGATGGAGACGATGAGGGTAAGGGAGAGACACAAATCCAGGGGGGCTTGCAGGTTTCTGACTTGATGCCTGGGTGGATAAGGGGGCCACGGACTGAGATAAGAAATACAGGAAAGGAAACAAGTCTGGAAGAGAGGTGTTAATGATGGCTAACATTTATTAATCACTTATATGGACCAGGCATTGGGCCAAGAGTTTTTCATGCATTTTCTCATAACTCTATGAAGCTGATATTATTATTCTCCATTTTCAGATGAGGAAAATGAAACTTGGAGATGTTGAATAGCTTGGCCAGATCTGCACAGCTGGTAGAGTGGTGGAAAGAGGCTAGAATCCAAGCATTCTGGCTCCAGCGCCAATGCTCTTAACCACCAGGCTTTATATGTGTGTATGGGATGAGTCTGAAGAGGCTGTGGGACACTTACAGTGAAGAGGTCTGGGATTTAGGGGAGCCGTCAGGGCCTAGATCACGGTAAAAACCACAAATGTGGATGAAAACACTCAAGTTGAACAGTGACTGAAGCACAGTGCCCTGGGGAACCCTCATGTTAAAAGAAATAGCCAGAGGGTAAGGGGCCCAAAGATGAGACAAAAACAAGTGTCCTCAGATTTTTAAGTCTGAAGACAGGGCTCTATCTGGGCAATCGGGAACAGTATGGTGGCATCAAATAAAAATGTCCACCAAGTTAAGCCGACATATTAATTATAACAGTTACTATGTTGCAGTTATTATCCTAAACAGCAAGCATTTTACATAAATAGCAGTAATTAGTATAGCACAAGTTTCCCAAACTGTGTCCTGTGGAATAGTAGTTCCTGGAGATGTTAATAAATGTTTGGATAAAAAACGGCTTTGGAGTCAGATAAGCTTGGGAAATGCTGGTATAATTTAGACAGAACGCCGAACCCCTGGTTTACACGTTATTCCGTCTTTTCTCTTTTAGGAGGCAGGCTAGTAGAATGGCTAAGAAGACAGGCACCGGAAACAGGCAGCCCGGGGTTGAATCCTGCTGCTGACAAGCTGGGTAATCTTGGGCAAGTTACTGAACTTCTCTAAGCAGTAATTTCCTCATCTATGCAGGCAGATCGTAATATACTCACTGTGATTGTTCCAGAGATTAAATGTAATAATACATTTAAAACACTTAGAGCCTGGCACAGAGTGAGGGCTCCATAAATATTAATTATTATCTATAAATCATACTATTATTAGCATGTCTCCTTGATATCCTATAGAGATTAGTCCTTGTCACACACATTTCACACACATACGCTGACATCCATATTTCTTGAAAGTCAAGTCTTAGTTCTGACTCCTGTTAGTTGAGGTTCTCTGTGCCCTTACCTTCACTCCACCACAGCCCAGGACTGGGAATGACCAAACTCTTGCCCTACTCTACTCTAGGGAAAGGGGCCAGGGAGAGGGAGGATTTATATCCTGGCAGCATGGCCTTGCAAGGGCCACTGCTAGTTCATTGTCACCTTTATGTGCACTCGAAAAGGGTATACATCTTTTGGGTGAACACTGGTCTGTACCAGGGCGCACAGCTTAGCAAGTGGAGTGCAGCTTGTATTTTGCAAGCCCTCACTTGCTCCTTAGGCTGAATGCCATTGTACAATGAGCAACCTGCACAACCATACATGGCAGCCCTGACCTTCAGACCACAGCAGGGGCTGGGAGCTAATGACCACTGGAGAAAGAGGGTACAAGTTCTCCTCCCACTAGTCCATGAGATTAGTTCTCCACAAGCCCTAAGTGGATAAAGCATCCTTCTTCATCTCCTCCCTCTCTCCCTACTTGTGCCCCGCCCCCCATTCTTTCACAGAGAGGCTGACATCAGAATACCCTTGGCGTCAGGGGATACCTCAGGCCTTGCTTATTTCTCTGAAATCCTCTGATTGAGGTTGAGAAATGACAGAGCTGTGGAAAGCAGAAGTGGGAGGGGATGATTTTCTAGGTTTCCCCTGACACATAATGAACACTAAATGATGATGCTTCAAACCACAGCAGGTCAGGGCCAGAGCAAGTCTGACTTGCTGACCAATGTTTGGGGCAGTGAAGGGAAAATGATGGGAATGGGAGCTTCTTAATCCTCACTGTGTGGCCCAAATGTTTGGCTCCCAATAAAGACTCTCCCCACCCCTTTAGGTAGATACTTCCTTTGTGAAACAGGGGAATCAAAAGGCAGATGTTTCCTGTTCTTCTCTGGAGGTGGGTAGGGTGGAGTGAAGGTCAGGCACACTCCCACAGCCTCTTCAGCCCCCAGAGGGTCTGGGCTGCTGCCTAGAAGCACGGCTTTTCAGTCCAGAAGCCAAGTCCAGGCCTGACCTGTGGTGACTGGCAAGGGCTCTCCCCTCTCTGTACCTTGGTTCTCTCCTTTATAAGGGGAGGAATATGGATGGAGTGAATTTTAAGGCTCCTTACAGCTCTGACACAATATGGTTCGCACCTCTTGGGGATTCTATTCACTTCCCCTCCAGTCCTGTCTAACTAGACAGGTAGGGGCAGGCTTACTCTCACCTCCTTCCCAGGGGCCTGTGTGCCAACGGCACAACTCCTTTCTCACAATTGTGCTTGGAGTCTGCCTCCATTGCTCTTGAAGATGAATAGCAGATGGGGCCCCAGCTGGGAGTTTAGGTCCCATGTCCTTTAGACTCAGGAACAAAGACTGAGCTGGATGGGAAAGGGACCTTCCATGAATGTGAGGGGAGGGATCCCTGGGGCTGTTTATGCCCTCTCTGCAGGGCTGGCAGTTCCTTTCCTTCCCATAGATTTGTGGGGCCGGAAGGGGTCTTGTCTTTTCCTCTGAGGCTGATGACTTCACCTCCTTCCCCTTCCCTCCCTAAGGTTAAGATCTCTACCCCTTCCTTATCTGCTCCCTAGGTCTGAAATCTCCATCCCCCTCTCTTCCTTTATTCTCCTTGGGATTGGGGTCTTTACGCCCCTCCCTCTCTCTCTCTCTGAGCCTCCCCTCTTTATTCCTTTTTAGGCCTGGCCTCTCCAGCCCTGGATGGAGGGGTCTGCATTCTTTTTTCTCTTAAGGCCACAGCTCCCTCCCCCAACTCTTTCCAGCTCCCCATCCCCACCCCCTCCCTCCGCCCCGAGGCATTGTGGGAGGAAACAAGATGTGGGGCGAGAGCGGCGCGGGGAGAAGCCCGCAGTGCGGGGCCGGGCGGGCTCAGCCAATGGGCAGCGCGGACGGCGGCGCGCGCGGCGGGGGGGGGCGGGGGCGGGGCCCTATTTCAGCGGGGGCCGCGCGTCGGCCGCGCTTAGCGGCGGAGCGGAGCGGAGCTGCGAGGGGCCAGCGCGGAGCAGGCGGGCGGGTCGGCGGGCGCGAGGCGGAGCGCGGGCGGCCGGGGAAGCTCGAAGGGCGGTTCGCGGCGGCTGCAGCGAGCGCTCGGCCTCGGGCGGCAGGAGCCGGAGACCGCGGCGGCGGCTGCTGCTGCAGGAGGAGCCGAGGGGACACCGCCCCTGTCCGCGCCCTGCCTTAGGCCATCCCTGCTCCCCCGGGGCCCCGCGCGGACTCGCCTCCGTGAAGGTGAGCGGTGGGTGGGGGCGGCGGCTCGCGCTGATTTGTGAAGAAGCTCTGCGCGGTGCCCCTGCGGCCTCCTCGCCCCACGCGGGGCCCGGAGCAGGGCTGGCCTCGGGGTGACTTCCCGCCGCCCCTCCTTCCCCGGGCTGCGTCACCCGGTGCCCTCGCGACCCCCGGGGCGCGGCTGGGGGTCCCGGGCTGCGGAGGTGCCGCTCCCGCCCCCCCCGGGAGTGTCCCTGCGCTGCGTGGAGGCCTCGGGTGTTTGGGGCCGATGGAGAGGGGGTGGAGAGGGCTCGGGCGTGACGCGGCTCCTCCTGCCGCCGCCGCTACCCTCTGGGGCGTCCTTCCTGCAGCGAGGACGCCCAGTCACTCCGGCGCTGCTCCAGGCCGGCCGGGCGGGGGAGGACTGCTGACCGGCCGGGGCCTGCGGACCTGGCCGGGCGGCGAGGGTGGAGGCGGGGAGGAGGATGCTTGCTCATTCCCCGGGTGCTGGCCTTCGGGCCCAGCTCTCTACAGGGTGGGAGGGTGGAGGGATCCAGTTCCCTTGGAGAACCGAAGGGACGAAATGCAAGCGTTTGTGTGTGTTGGGGGCTGGGGAGGGCGGTCCCTGTCATTGGGAGCCTTGGCCTTTTTTTGTCGCAAAACCGGGGATAGAGGATGGGGAGCTGTCCTGGAGTGCCCTCTTCGCCTTTCAAAGGAGCCCCTGGCTCGTGATCGAGCTAGCTGGCCTGGGGCCCTCTGGTCATCCTTCTGTCTGCAGGCCCGAGTCCCTTGCTTCTTTCCCAGGAGGGAGGGGCTCGGCTGGGCGCCTCCGTATCCTTTTCTCGCTGGCACCTTGGACAGGGGAGGTTGGAGCTAGGCCTCACCTCTCAGATGCCTGGGGGGCCAGGGGTGAAGAATCGTGGCATTGTAGTCACAAGACTAACGTTATGTAACCGCAGGCTCTCTCTCGGAGAGTAAGGTGGCTTTTAATTACTGTGACAGAGTTGTTCCTTCGGACTTTGGGGATGAGGCATTGGAGTAGGTGAGCTTGCTGGGAAAACCGGTGTCAATTTCCTGCTTTGACTTCGCTGGCTGTAACCAGGCCCCACCCCCACCCTTGGGTTTGTAAACAGTGCCCCCTTCTGAGTGGTAGCCTGGAATAGGCCACCAGGTGACTCTAGTTTTCTTAGCATGTAAAGAGCCTTATAACATCAGAACATTCTCCTTGGGCTGCTGTTGTACCTTTGCTCAAACCACCTGAAGTTGCCCCATTTATCTTATTTCAACCATTGGTTTTTAAAATGAAGATGTTGGTTTGCCTGGGGTCATATAGCTAGTCATGCCTTGAGCAGTGTTCTCCTGACATTTCCTCAGCACCAGGCGGTGCTCAGGGACTCGTCTTGAGGCTTTGACTTTTCCTCTCAGAGGTGTGGGTGCAGAGGGTTCTGGTCCGCTCTTTCCTCTGCTAGCCTTTGCTGAAGTGGAATCAGCCCCGCTTAGTATGACAGTGCCAGACAAAGGTGCCTTGGATGCAGTCAAGGGCTGCCTGGTGGCAGCTAGAATGCATACATTCTTTGCATCTGGTGCAGGCTGAGGGAGCTGTCATGAGTTCTGCTTCCCCTTTCAGCCCACTGGCTGGTGTGGACTCAGAGATCAGGGTGGCCTGGAGTGATACCAGACATCTCTCCTTGAGCAGGCAGGCCCCTGTGTAGCCTTGTGTCAGACAGGGCTGGAACAACAGCATCTTTTGTCCACTGGGTTGGGCCACAGAGTGGTGCTTTGGGGAGTGGGATGTGGGGTGGGGGGTGGATTGTTACTGCTCTGTGTGATGGGACTGTGGTCAAGGATAGAGAATAGGATTTTGCAGCTCATCTCCTCTGTTCCCGCAAAGTACCTCACATGCTGCAGACTGCCAGGCAGGTTCTGGCCAGCCCTCTTGGCATTTCTGTCATTCTAGGAAGGGGACCATGCAGTGTCTACCCTGGACCTCTGGTTGCTATAGGATGAATGCCATGGCTTAGATAGCAGGGATATGAAACAGGGCTGTTAATAATAATACACCTTTTGTTGTCTCTGTCACCACTGGGCATTGGTAGCCTAGGGGTCGGTAACCTTTTTCTGTGAAGGGCCAGACAGGAAAAATTTCGGCTTTACAGGCCATACAGTCTCTTGCAACTACTCAACTATGCCATGGTATTGTGTTGCTATAAAGCTTTATTTACAAAAACAGGTGGTGGGCTGCATCTGGCCGGTGGGACAGACCCCTGTATAGACTATCCTTGTTTGCAGATGTTCTCACATAACCTTAATTAATCCTCATAACAACCCCTGATAGAGAGCTTTCCTCTTTGCTAAAATAGAAGCAATCAAACGCAGAGACGCTAAGTGACTTGTCCAAGACCGTAAGAGTTCATACATAGTCAGGACCAAAAGTCAGGCCTACTAATTCCTAGTCCATCTTTCCACTGTGATACTAATGATGTAATAATGGTCATTAAGTCAAGGGCTTATTGTGTTCAGGTGTTATGCCACCTGGTTTATCCCCAGGATAACCCTGCAGTCCTTATTTTAAGATGATGGCCTGAAAGCACAAAGATTAACTTGCCCAAGAACATAGCTAGTAGGTGATATATTGTAATATCTTGGCTATTGGTGCTATTTAAAATATTGGAAATAGGTAAATTTAGAGTTTGAAAAACCTCATTTTACATATGATAAAAACCGATGGCTTATTACGTCTGTTTTTACTATTTACTTTGTATTTCCCAGGCTTGGGGACCATGTCTCTGCTAAAAGCTTAGGAATTCCCTTTCCTAATGCCTCATATCTGTTTTCTGTTGCCGTCACCTTCTATACTCCCCTCTCCCGCTGAGGCCCCACACTCAGCTGCTAATGTTCATTGCCCAGAGCATGGAATGTTCAGCCTCACCTCTCTGCTTCTTCTGCAGTGTCACGATGTCTGACCGGAAGGCAGTGATCAAGAATGCAGACATGTCTGAGGACATGCAACAGGATGCCGTTGACTGCGCCACGCAGGCTATGGAGAAATACAACATAGAGAAGGACATTGCTGCCTATATCAAGAAGGTGTGCCAGGAGAGCTGTGGCTGGTGGCCTGGGGTGGGGATGGGCAGCTGTGCTGTGTCCCAGGGAGGACTGGAGCTGGGGACATAGGATAGCAGGTATATCCCATGAAAACGAAACTGGAGAAACTTACAAAGCAGAAAAATTAGGGAGTGATTCTTAATTGCCTAAGCATTTACCTTAGGAGTTTTTAATAGGAACTCTGCTGGTTAGTTTATAGATAATCATGTGACTGCATGCGTTGGGGAGAAAAGCTTCAGGATTAACTATAACTGGCCAAATTCAGAACTCTTCAGAATGAAGATCAAGTATATTTGAATGGGATAATATAAGATCATATACTAATTTTCAGGGAACTGCCATCATGTAAAGTGGGATATCCCTATCATAATCCTCATCAAGTAGGAGTTTCCTTTTCTTTCTCTCAAAAAGCACTTAGTTACTGCGTCATCCGTTTCTCCCTACCTTCTTAAGAAAAGGGTGGGCTTGAATATATTATTTTTTTAAATGGGTGAGTAGTTTTGGGGCAATAGGTTTAGTCCCTGAAAAATTCCTCAGTGAATGGATATGGTTAACACGGTGAGGAAGCAGCTGAACTAGAAGTGAGAAGTGGTACCCAGGGCCCCTGATTCCTAGTCAGGATCCATGTCCACTGATGGCATAGTCCCAGTCTTTGATATTCTCAGCTCTGGTATCCCAAGAAGGATGCCTAAGAGTAGTGGCATTCTGGTCTATAGAGGTGGTAGGGTGTCCTTGAATTTTACAGGACTCTGCTTTCCTACCCAGATGGGTGGGATGAGAAGAGGAATCTCTGGAGTCCTGAGAGACTTTCTGTGTGTGGAGCCAGGGAGTGCAGAGCCAGCAAGGCTGCTGGGGGTGCGGTGCCAGCTCCTTGTTGAGGAATGGCCTTTCTGTCCAGTCTGGAGAGAGACTTAAGAATCATGGACTCTGTGAGTCAGGAGAATTCTTAGGTTATATCTGGTCCAGCTTTCTTGTTTTGCTGGTGGGGAAAATGAGACCTAGGGAAGTGAGAATGGTTCTCCCATGTTACAGAGAGTCTTGAGTCAGGATTAAAGCTAGGTTTGGTGACCCATGCCCTTTCCACTGTTCCCTAATATCTTGGAGGTACGTGGAATGGGGGCTGTGAGGAGGCCCAACAAGTTGTATGTTGGGCACCTGGGGGACAGAGCCCCATGGTTGGCAGCATTGCTGGCCCATGGTGGAGGGCTGCTCCCCTTTCACAGCCATGGCAGAACGCATCTAGAACTGAACCATCTGTTTACTACTGTGTCCGTGGGGCGGCAGGGAGGCTGTCTGATTAGGTCACAAGGATTTCCTAGGTGGCTTTGATGCTCAACTTGTACCCCTGAGAGAAGTGAGAGAATTGCCCTGATCTCATGGGCGAGGTCCTTATTCTGGTGCTTACAGCCCACAGTGTCTGGCACACAGGAGTGCTTTTAATGACTTAACGGAACTGCTTCCTGGTACTCCTGACATTTGGTCCCTGTTTTGCTCTAGTGTCTTGGTTTTTGACATTTGGAAATGCCAGTTTAGTAATGTGGGAGGCAACAAGAGGCAAGTCGGAGGCTTGCTCCTCTGTCTTAGTCATGCTGTGTGACACTGGAATGGTCCTTTATGCCACTGGCTTATCTGATTGCCTTGCTAAAGAATCACAGGGTGGGCTATGGAGTAGGGTAGCTAGAGAGAGGAGAGCTGATCGGGGTGTAAAGTGCTAGAGAGAAATAATGGAGCCTTTGTGGTGTTACATTATTAATGAGGGAAGGAGTGTTCTAGCCAGCCCTAGAACCTGAGCTCCTGTGGTTCGGGGAGCTGAGGCCATGGGCAGGAGGTGGGGTGGGGGTGATAACTGAACTAATCAGACTCCCATTCTGATTTCTCATCCTCCAGCTGTCCTAATCACCTTTCTTCTCTCCCTTATATTCTTCTTTTAGGAATTTGACAAGAAATATAACCCTACCTGGCATTGTATTGTGGGCCGAAATTTTGGCAGCTATGTTACACACGAGACAAAGCACTTCATCTATTTTTACTTGGGTCAAGTTGCAATCCTCCTCTTCAAGTCAGGCTAGGTGGCTGCAGTGAAGGTGTCAGTGGCGGCGGCAGCGATGGCAAGCAGGCGGCGTTGCTGGGACTGTTTTGCACTGGGGCCAGCATCAGGATGTCCTCTCCAATGGCTGTGCTACTGCATGGACTGTGTACTCGATTTCATGTGTATGTCGCAGTAAACAAAACCAAACTTCTTTCTGTTTAGTTGCCTGGGGAAGAAGGCTGCTTTATGTTTTTTTTTCAAGACTTAAAAAAAATTTTTTTTGGTTGTATTGCACTAGGAAATCTCTCCCACCCCTCCCTTTTCTCTTTCTCTCCCTATACAAAATAAAAAGCCCTCAACAAATCCTGTAAGACTAGGAGGGCTGGGGGAAAGAAATAGGTTTCTGGAGGTGGAACTAATACTGTGCAGCTGCCTCTTCCTGGCGGTGGATTCTGCTTTGGGAGGGCCAGGGAGGCTGTTGGGGAACAGTGTTAGGATTGGCAAGGAGAGAAGGGTAGGAAGGAGGGTAGGGCGATTGATCTAGTACCAGGGAGAATATTCCACTGAACTGTGATTCCACGGCTTGGGGCAGAGGGTGGGGTAGGGGGATGGATTCTTTAAGGGGCCCTAAGACGTGTTTGTCTGTGGTGTGTGGGAGTGGGGAGCAGACATGTCTTGCTGTCTTTGTCAGAAGAATTTCTAAGTAAGGGCTGTGTCTTTGTGGATTACCTTCTTTTATTCTTCCTGCCAGAGCTCATGCTAGGAGGATGTTGACGGTAGGATTAGCTTGATTTTTTTTTTCTTTTCATTCTTTCTTCTCTCCTCTGTCTGCTCCCTGCTTAGCCCTTGGTTTTGTCATTCCTCTGGAGTTCTCTTAGAGCAGCCCCTGTTAGTTGGCTGGCAAGGGAATTTCTGGTGACTGTAGTTCCTTAGTTAGGTCTTAGCAATCAAACCAAATCAATGTCTCCCTTGGTTCTCCTCTGTGTATATTTGTGTGTATGTGTGTGTGTCTTGGTTTGGGGTAGAGGGGAGGGAGGGGCAGGACTGTGGAATCTCTAGAGTGTATTGGTAGATAAGGGTGCACAGTTAGTTGTAAGTGGGCCTTTATGTTAAAAACCTCGGGGGGTGACTGTTTTGGGGGTGAGCATAGGTGTCACCCCCCCCCTCAGCCATCTGGCCCAGACAGTCTACTTGCCCTATGGCCGTCTGCTCTCAAGAAGGCTTTAGGAGGACACCCCACAAAGAGATGGCCATGCCGCCATCTGCCCTGGAGCTGGGTCTCAGTGGAGAGGGAAAGTGACTTTGTGGATGGTTGCAGCCTCTTGTGGGAGGTAGGGATGGAAGTGATAAAGGGCTGTGAGGGGCTTTGGGGGAACTTTGGAGGAGGTCAGTCTTGCAGCGATGAAGCCAGGTATGAGGAGATGGAGCAGGGCCACTAATGGGAGGAGATTCCAAGGAGAATGCTGGGGAAATCTTGTCTGTTGATCAAACAGGGGTGGGGTGGGGGTAGGGGTAAAGGGGTGTCATTGCTGATTGAGCTGCTGATTCTTGTAAATCACATTCAAAACTCTCATGTGTAGGGTTGATGCCATGGGGAGATTTGGGATCCAGCTCATTTTTTTTTTTCCAAGTCCATCTTTGGGACTGGCGAGGAGGCAGGAGAGTGCCCTCTCCCCAAGCCTTTAGTGTGTGCTGAGCTTTCTTTTTGATGCTGACGGGAGGGTGGGGGCTGGGTGAGTGAATTCCCTCTGTCAAACCCTTTGGTGGGCACAATATTGAGTGCTTGATTTTAGGTTTTATTTTTTTATGAATGTCCAAATCTGTGTTTCCCCCTGCCCTCCCAGACTTGTTTGGCCAGTTGGAAATGTCTGGTTTGTGTTCATCTCTCCCTCATTTCTGGAGCAGGGGCTGAGACCCTGCCACATCTCCTGTGCTCTGCATCCACGCCTCTTTTGGACATTAAAGGTCGATTGATGCACTTCTGAGCTGTTTGGGTTTCTTTGGGGGTAAAGGGGTTGGCCTGGTGGCAGTGGTGTCACACTTGGGTGGGAGTGGAGGGTATCCAAGGGGGAGTAGAATGGGGTCTGAAGAGATAAGACCTGGCAGAGGGAGTGTACTGATTGGCCTGAATCAGGTCTCAGTTATAGGCTTAGACTCAGGCCCCTTAAGTGGGAAAAAACTAACCAGCAGCACTCACTCACAAGGTTTCTTGGATCCCTTGGTAGAGATAGCCAGGTGAGCCACATTTTGGGTCTTTGGTATAGTAGATGCTACTTCCCAGTTTCCAGCTCCGGGTCCAGCTTCCAGGTCCAGGATGGCAGTTTCCAGCTCGTATGCTGGACCTGGAGGAGTTTGGCTTCTTATAACATTTGGCCAAAGCTCATAGCCCTGCTACCTCTCATTCTAGGCTTCCCTGAGACCTGGAGACTGTGTCTATTAGCTAAGTCCTGCTCTAACCACTCAGAAATGGAAAAGATGGGGGGGTCTTCAGAAAGATGGAAACTTTTTTGGTGGAACCTGAGTGATTGTCTTGACTGTTGGCTTATCTTGGTTGTCCCACTTGGGAGCTCCTGCCCCTGCACACCTGGAAAAGTCAGCAGAATTGAGACACTTCTGAGGGTGTCGGCCCACCTTTGGCCCTAAGCTGCTGGTGTCTGGGCTTATGGCTAAACGTTGTGAAGGTGTTAGGGAGCCTAGGTGCTTTGTACTCATTTCTGTTGTCAATTATTCACTCAAAGACATTTACTGAGTTCTTGTGTACTTGGGCCTAGAATGCTGTTCGCACATGAGAACAAGACAGGCAAGTTCTGTGCTTCCACGGCATGTACCTTCTGATGGGTAGAGCATACACATTAATAAGCTTTTTCCAATAGTGATAAATGTACTATCAAGGAAATAAACTGGGCAATGAGCTATTGATTGTTGGAGGTAGGTAGATCAGGTTCCTTTACATAGGAAGTTGGTGGGCTGGATCTTGGGGAGAAGGCTCTACCTCTGGGGCAATGAGGTCCTAAGGGAGTAAGACAAGGGACTCGAGAACCGCAACTTCTGTCCTTGCCTTTGCTGGTATGAGTAATTTGTCAGAGCTGGAGCCTTCAGGGAGGAGGCTGAGGCCGCGGTCCCCATTTTGTCTGTGAAGGGTGTCTCTAGGACCGGGACTCATCCTCTTCTAGCCTGTTGGGAGAGGCAGTCCAGGTGGCAGCCACGGACAACAAATTCCTGCACAGGTAGGTGCACAGTGCTCATCTGGAAGGCCAATCCTGCAAGGCTTCCTGGAGAGGACAAGCTCCCACCCTGTGGGGCCCAAGAAGGGCAGGATGGGAGGATGGGTTACAGAAGGGGCTGTGGAAGGCAGAGGGGGATTGTGGCATAGAGGCATGCAGCCACTGTTAGAGCTGTGGCCAGGCAGAGGAAGTGGGAACATCAATATTCCACCTCTCTTTTATCCTGTCCTCCAGTCTTCTGGGGCCTCCTTTTGGCTGAACCTAACGAAAGGCAGACGGCAAGGCTGACCCAGTGATGCAGTCTGTAGGGATCAGCCTCTCTCCTCCCAGGGAACAGAGCAGGAAAGAGAAGGGTGGAGAATGAATCTAAGGGGTCAAACCAAATCAGCATAGTAGGAAATTGTCTCTGTTATCGTGGACAACATGTCTGTCTCTCCCCAGAACGCTGGGGGCCTAGCCTAGACGAGACCTAAGGTGTGACTGTCCCCTAAACTATCCCCTCACTTTTAGGTCTTTGCTCAAACATCCTCTTGTCAGAGGGGCTTACTGACATCCTGTATGAAAATAGCATGTGTGCCCCATCACTATGCCTTACCCTGTTTGGTTCAGCACAGCACCTGCCAACGCTTGACATATTTGTTTGTTTACTTGTTGGTCTCCCACATCTAGAATATAAACTCCGTGAGAGCAGAGCCGTTTTCTCTTGTCTTCACTGCTTTATCTTCAAGCACACAGAACAGCACCTGTCCTCTAGGAAATGCTTGATAAATGTTGACTGGTAAAATGAAAAAAGAAGAGTGCAGGCGAGCATAGGCAGCCCCCCTGCCCCAGGGCAGCCTGGCCTTTCCTGAAGAGACCTCTGCCTTTGGCTTGACTCCCTCTTGCTGCCCAAGCCCTGTGTATTTCCTCCTGCTTGGAAAGGAGTGAGTGGGTCATGCCCCAAGTGTGTTCAAGCCTCAGCCCTTCTTGCTTGCCCGCTATGGAGGAACGAGTGTGTTCATAAAGTACATTTTATTTTTAAAGCATTTCAGTTTATTTATGTCACTGAAACCTCCAAGCACCCTTCTGAGCTAGACCCAGCAATCATTAGTCACATTTTTGGGTAAGCAAACTGAATCAGAGAGAGTGAGTGACTTGCCAAAGCCCATGTAGCTGGTAGCATTACTAGAGCCCAGGCACTATGACTCATAAGGGCTGAACTGGGTTTGACAGCAGTGGTCTCACTGACACTCCTTGAGATTTAGGCCCAGCTCTCTAAACTTAGGAGTAATCCCTGCTTCCACTGATGTTCCCTTTCGTAGGGACCTCTGCTTCAGCAACGGCAGGGAGCATAATTCCCTGTCCCTCCCTTCTCACCCTTCCCATCTACTAAGTGTTGAGGAGCTGCCTCTTCCTCCTTGAGGTCTCACAGGAGGGGTAATGAGTCTTCTAGACTTAGGAGAGAGAGCACACTCCCAGAGTTTTAACTCCTTAGGCCTCTGAACTAAAGGTACAGCCTCTTCGCCACCCTGGTAACAAGGAGTGACCTACCGCCTATTGAAGAGGTCAAGTGTACTTGTATGTGTATCTTTGTGATGTCGTGGGCTTAAGTGTGCATACCAACGTACATATGTACTCACGCACAGACTGCTGCTGTGCCAATATAGAGAGGTTCATAAGAGCAGAGAGAACCCCAAGTCCTTGTGCCTCTCCTGCCTTGCTTTGTGCAAGCAAAGGTGTGTAGTGTTTATGGTGAGTCTGCTGGACATTGCTGTTTGGGCTTTCTGTAGAGCCCAAACATGTAAAACCAGTGTGGTGATATGGGCAGAACACAGGATCTAGATTCAGAAGATCTAGGGTTAAGTCCCAGCTCCAACACTTACCCACTGTATGAACTTTGGCAAGTCACTTGAGACCTCTCTGAGGCTCAATTTCTTCATCTGTAAAATGAGGATAATACCTATCTACCCTAAAGGGTGGTTATGAGGATCAAATGACATCATGCATATGAAAGTGCTTTGAAATTGGAATGTGATGATGATGATGAAGATAGTGATTATTAGGGTCAGTGACAATAAATCTTGGGGAAAGAATAAATGATTCTGGGAAGTCGGGTGTCCCGCAAATCCCCTCTTGTTGCACCAGACTTCTGCCTTCCTGTCCAGTTGCATCCATATTATAGAGAAGGAAATTAAGGACCAGACAGGGAAAGAAACTTACCTAAGGTCACATGGATGTCTGGGACAACTGGGATGTAGAACTTGGCCTGGAGTCTCCTGACTCCCAGGCCAGGTCTAATCCTGGTTTGAGATGGTGCAGGGGACTAATTCATCGCTGGGTACTAAGCCCCCTCCTGAACTCTGGAATGCCCTGTAATTGGTGGCAGTGTGCAGTTCAGTGGTTTTTAGTATATTTGAAGAGTTGTGCAACCCTCACCACCATCTAATTCCAGAACATTTTCATCACTTCCAAAAGAAACCTTGTGCCTGTTTGCAGTCACTCTCCATTCCTCCTTTCCCTTAGCCCCTGGGAACCACTAATCTACTTTCTGTCTCTATGAATTTGCCTATTTTGGACAATTCATATAAATAGAATCATACAATATGTAGCCTTTTGTGTCTGGCTTTTTTCACTTAGCATAATGTTTTCAGGGTTCATCTGTGTTAGCATTTATCAGTACTTCATTCGTTTTTCTGGCTAAGTAATGTTCCATTGTGTGGATATATCACATTTTGTTTATGCATCAGTTAAGTCACACATGGGTTGTTTCCACATTTTGGCTATTGTGAATAGCGCTGCTATGAACATTCATGTATAAGTTTTTGTGTGGACGTATGTTTTCAATTCTCTTGGGGCATCTTTTATTCTTTTTAATGTCAGTTTACTTTTCTGTTTTTTTAAATCTAGATTGATATTGGCAAATTTTTCCTGTAAAGGATCAGATGGTACGTATTTTAGGCTTTGTGGGCCATATGACGTCATGTATGTGGCTGCATGAAAGCAGCCACAGGCAATATGCAAACAAATGAGAATGGACGTGTTCCAACAAAACCCGAAACAGGCAGCGGGCCAGGTTTGGCTTCTGGACCATAGTTTGCCAATGCCTAATGTAGATGATACGGTCACATGATTCAACATTCCAAGGATACAAAAAGTGAAAATTCGCCCTCCCACTCCTGTCCCCTCACCACTTGGTTCCTCTCCTTAGAAGCAATTAATGTTATGAGATTTTGTGTTCCCTTTCAGAGACAGCTGATAACGAACATATTTTAAGTGGCTATGTAATATTCCATTGTGCTGCAGATAGTTTAAATAAACATGAAAAGACTAGCATACCTGAAGGCATGCCCTGAAAGACAGAACGCTATTCTAGGAGTGTTGCCCCAACCTGCCCGATTGACTCCTCCGTCAGAATAATCTTTTGAACTCCTAAGATTTGTGCAGGAGTGTTGGGAGCCATGCCTGAGGAATATGTTGGGTAATCCCTTTTGGGTCAAAAACAAGCTCTGACTCTTAAAGGATGCAAGATTTTCTTAGAGGGTTTGTGTACCAGAGTTCCACCAGAGAAACACAGTCACCAGGGTATCTATCTTTATCTATCTATCTATCTATCTATCTATCTATCTATCTATCTATCTATCTCTACCTACCTACCTATCTCCCTGTCTATCTACCTATCTGTCTGTCTGTCTGTTTATCATCTATTTATTGTGAGGAATTAGCTTACACAATTGTAGGGGCTAGGTAGGCAAGTCCGGAATCTGTAGTGCGGGCCATGAGGAAGGTCAGGCTGGAAGTTCTTAGGCAGGAGTTGACATTGCAGTCCGTGGGAGGAATTTCTTCTTCAGGGAAACCTCAGGCCTTTCATCTGGTTGGATCAGGTCCACCCAGATTATCCAGGATTATTTCCTTTACACAAAGTTAACTGATTGTAGATGTTAATGACATTTACAAAATACTTTCACAGCAACACCTAGATTAGTGTTTGATTAAGTATCTAGGTACTAGAGCCTAGCCAAGTTAACACATGAAACTCGTCATCACAGTCCACATCTGATCAACCTGGCATCCATACACATCTCCCTAAATCAGACTTAATCTCCAGATAAGACAATAAGAAAGTCATACTTCCACTAACATGTTACAATTATCCTGTGTACAACTGAAAATATGCTAACCCTTTTCCCAGAAGGGGAGGCAAAGTCCTTGGGTGATGTTCACTCTTCTCCTTAATAATCTTGTAACTTCAATAATGTAATGTAAAGTTAGCTATTATTAATACATTTTATATTAGACAACAAAGGGATGAGAGAGGGAAGAAAAAATATTTATATGCACACAAATAAACATTCATAATAAAATAAGGAATAAACACTCATAATAATTACAGTCCTCATTTCTGCAGTTGGTCAGGTGGTCATAGCTGTAACTACATTCTTCCACTACCCATTCCATATTTCCTTTGCCCTCAGCAAGCACCTCAGTGCTGGTTGTGGTTCTTTTCCTGGTGGGATGCCCCCAAACCTTCATTCTTGCAGGATCTGTGCCTTTAGAAGTCTTGCCTGAATTGGATTGTTATAGTTTTCTATCGGCTTTAATCACAGGACATGGGAGTACCAAGAGATGCCCTAAGGGATCTCCTATATTCCAGATATACTTTTCCTTACCTCCATTATGTACTGGAAGCCCAATTTCCCCTTGGTAGTCAGAATCAATCACCCTAGCCAGTACACTAACTCCCTTCTTTGCCTGTTGATTCAGGCATGAGGAGCCCAAAATGGCCAGGTGGTGGTCTTAACTTCCAATTCAGTGAAATCATTGTTGTGTTTCCTGGCGAAAGCACTTTTCCCTTTGGAGTGAAGACCTCTAGATCAGCAAGCATAAGGTTGCAGGGACAGGACGCAAAAATTTTTCTAGTGGATCACTACGGGTAATAGTGAATGGTGCCATTCCATTTCCACTCTTTGCTTCCTGGAACCATGAATCCTGGCTGTGGGGGAAACAGCACCATACATGGAATGCTGATTTAGAGCATATACAGTGTTCTGAAGGACATTGCCCCAGCCCTGCAAGGTGCTGCGTCCCAGCTGGTGCTGTAACTGGATCTTCAAAAGGCCATTCAACCTTTCTGTCAAGCCAGCTACTTTAGGATGGTGGGGGACATGGTAAGACCAGTAAATTTCATGAACATGGGCCCATTGCTGCACCTCATTTGCTGTGAAGTGAGTTCCTTGATTAGAAGCAATGCTGTGTGGAATACCATGACGGTGGATAAGACATTCTGGAAGTCCACAGATGGTAGTTTTGGCAGAAGTGTTACGTGCAGGGAAAGCAAATCCATATCCAGAGTAAGTGTCTGTTCCAGTAAGAACAAAGCACTGTCCCTTCCATGATGGAAGTAGTCCAATGTAATCAACCTACCACAAGGCAGCTGGCTGATCACCCCAGGGAATGGTGCTGGGTCTCAGTGTTGGTCTCTGCTGCTGGCAGATTGGGCACTCAGCAGTGGCTGTAGCCAGCTTGGCCTTGGTGAGTGGAAGTCCATGTTGCTGAGCCCATGCATAAAGTCCATCCCTGCCACCTGGCTACTTTGTTCATAAGCCAATGGGCAATGATGGGGGTGGCTGGGGAAAGAGGCTGACTGGCATCCACAGAACAGGTTATCTTATCCACTCGATTATTAAAATCCTTCTTTGCAGAGATCACCCCTTGGTGAGCATTCATATGGGACACAAATATCTTCACATTCTTTGCCCATTCAGAGAGGCCTATACCCTGGATTCCTTGTCACCAATTTTCCAATCATGTTCCTTCCAAGTCCCTGACTGTCCAGCCAAACCATTGGTCACAGCTCATGAATCAGTATAGACTTATGCCTCTGGCCATTTCTTTTCCAAGCAAAATGAACAACCAGGTGATGCTCAAAGTTTTGTTCACTGGCAAGATTTACCTTCACCATTGTCCTTCACGAATGTCCTAGAAAGGGGCTTAGTGCTGTAGCTGTTCACTTTTGGGTGATGCCTGTGTATCGTGCAGAACCATCTATAAACCGGTCCTGAATTTTCTCTCTCTCAGTCAGCTGGTCATAGGGAACTCTCCGTGAGTCCATAGGTGCCTGCTGGGAGAAAGAAGGTAATATGGCAGGAGTAGGGACTGTGGACATTTGGGCCACTTCATCATACCAGAGAAAAAACTGGACCAGTATCATATTATATATATACATATACACATACGTATGTAACTATTGATAATATAAGATCAATAGGATAATATCAATATATGATTCTAATAGATACATTAGGATATATGTAATATGTCTATATATGTAAAGAGATTTATTGCATCACTTGGCTTATGTGATTGTGGGGGCTGGCTAGGCAAGTTCGAAGTCTGTAGGCTGGCAGGCTGGGACTCTCTGGCAGGAGCTGATACTGCAGTTCACAGGCAGAATTTCTTCTTTCTCAGGGAAATCTCAGTTCTGTTCTCACTACCTTTCAATGGATTGGATCAGGACCACCCATATCATCCAGGATAATCTCCTTTCCATAAAATCAACTGATTGTAGATGTTAATCTCATCTACAAAATACCTTCACAGCAAAACCTAGATTGGCACTTGATTGAATAATTGGGTACCATAGCCTAGCCAAGTTGACACATAAAACTGAGCATCACAGTTTGTAAACGGAGAAAGTTATAATTTCTCATAGAGGAATCCAAACATGTTCAAAGAAGCAAGTCATTTTTTAAAACAGCATTATTGAAGTGTAATTGACATACAATAAATTGCACGTTTAAAGTGTACAATTTGATAAGTTTTGACATATGTATACACCATTAAAACTATGACCACAAGCAAGATGTCAAACATTCCCATCGTGCCCTAAACTCTCCTTATGATCATTTTTAATCCCTCCATCTCCTTTCCTTGCCTCCCTCCCAGCCCCCAGTCCCAGACAACCACTGGTCTACTTTTTGTCACTGTAGATTAGTTTGCATTTTCCAGAATTTTATAAATATGGACTCATATAATATGTACTCTTTTTTGGTCTGGTTTCTTTCACTCAGCGTAATTGTTTTGAGATTCATCCATGTTCTTCTTCTGTGTATAGTAGTTTATTCTTTTTTTATTGTTGAGTAGTAGTCCAGCATATGGATATACTAAAATTATTTATCCATTCCCCAATTGAGGGACATTTGAGTTTCCACTTTAGCAGTTATGAATAAAGCTGCTATACACATCTGTACATGGGTCTTGTGTTAATGTAGATTTTTCTTTCATTTGGGTAAATAACTAGGAGGGAGATTGCTAGATTTTATAGTAAGCATATGTTTAACTTTAAAAAAAACTGCCAAACTATTTTCCAGAGTGGCCACACCATTTTACATTCCCACCAGCAGTATATGAGAGTTTTGGTGGCTCCTCAACACTTGCTATTGTCAGTTTTTCAAAATGTTTTAAATGTTTGCTCTGTAAAAAACAATTAAAAAGAGGAGGATTGGCATCGGATGTTAGCTCAGGGCTGATCGTCCTCACCAAAAGAAAACTACAATGAGATACCACTACACACGTATTTGATGAAGTCTAATTTATTTTTTTCTTTTTTGCATTGTGCTTTTGGTGTATCTGAGAACACTTTGCATAACCCAAGGTAATAAAGGTTTTCTCCTATTTTTTTCTAGAAGTTTTAAAGTTTTCCATTTTATGTTTAGATCTATGATATGTTTGGAGTTCATTTTTATATACAACATGAGGTATGGATCATGGTTTATTTTTTTCTCTTCTCTTGTCTTCTCTTCCTCCCTCCCTCCTTCTTTGCATATTGTCATCCCTTCTGATTGTTTCAACATCATTTTCGAAAAGACTCTCCATCCTTCATTAAACTGCCTTTGAACCTTTGTAAAAATTTAATTGGCCATATCTGTATTCCTGGACTTTCTATTCTGTCCCATCCATCTATGTGTCTACCCTCTTGCCAATACCATACTGTAGCTTCGTGGTAAGTCTTGAATTTGGATATTGTGAATCCTCCAGGTTTATTCTTCTTTTTCAAAATTATTTTGGCTATTCTAGTTTCTTTGCCTTTGCATATAAATTTAAGAATCATCTTATCAATATTTACAAAATATCTTTCTGGTATTTTGGTTTGGATTGCATTGAATTTATAGATCATTTTGGAGACAATTGATATCCTAACAATATTGAGTTATCTGATCCATGAACATGGTATTTCTCTCTTTTTTGTCTTCTTTGATATTTTTCCTGACTGTTTTGTAATTTCCAGGGTACAGATTATGCACATATTTTGTTAGATTTATATCTAAGTACTTCCTTTTTCTGTGCTATTGTAATACTACTATTTTTAAACATTTATGTTTCCAGTTGTTCAATGTTAGTATATAGAAACATGATTGATTTTTGTGTATTGACTTTTTATCCTGTGACCTTGCTAAATTCGGTTTTAAGTTTACCTTATTTGTAGATTTCATGTGTATTTTCTATATATGTAATCATGTTATTTTCAAAAGGAAACAGTTTTATTTCTTCCTTTCCTTTCTCTATGCTTTTTTTTTCTTTTCTTTTCTGCACTTGATAGGACTTCCAGTATATACTGAATAAGAGAGGTGAGAGTGAACAGCAGGGCTGCTTCCGGATCTCAGGGGGAAAGCATTAAATCCTTTACCGTTACGTATGATGTTAGCTGTCAGGGTTTTTTTTGTTTTTTTTACAGATGACTTGATCAGGTTAAGGAAGTTCTCTTTTACTTCTAGTTCCTGAGATTTTTTTTATCTTGAATAGATGTTGAAATTTGTTAAATGCTTTTTCCACACCTATTGAGATGATCATGTGGTGTTTCGTTTTTACTATATTAATAAGGAAAATTACATTGATTTTTGAATGTTAAAACAAACTTGCATTACTAGAATAAACCTCACTTGGTCATGATGATTATCTTTTTTATATGTTGTTGAATTTTATTTGGTAAAATTTTGTTAAGAAGTTTTGCGTCCATTTTCAGGAGGGATATTGGTTTGTAGTTTTCTTTCCTTGTAATTTCTTTGTCTGGTTTTGTCATCAGAATAATGTGAGCCTCCTAGAATGAGTTGGGAACTATTCCTTCCTCTCTAATTTTCTGGAAGTGTTTGTGTAGAATGGTTATTATTCCTTTCTTAAAGATTTTATTTATTTTATTTTTCCCCCCAAAGCCCCAGTGGATAGTTGTATGTCATAGCTGCACATCCTTCTAGTTGCTGTATGTGGGACTCGGCCTCAGGATGAACGGAGAAGTGGTGCCTCGATGCACACCCGGGATCCAAACCCGGGCCACCAGCATCGCAGCGCGCGCACTTAACCACCAAGCCACAGGGCCGGCCCATATTATTCCTTTCTTAAATGTTTCATAGAATTCACCAGTGAATCCACTTATGTCTTGAGTTTTCTTGTGCAAAGTTTTTAACTGCAAATTCAATTCCTTTGATAGATTTAGGGATATTCGGGTTGTCTATTTCTTCTTGAGTAAGCTTTAGTATTTGTGTCTTTGAAGTTATTTTTCCATTTCATTTAAGTTGTAGACTTTATTGGCATAAAGTTGTTAATAATATTTCCGTATTATCCTTTCATTATCATAGACTGTATAGCAATGTCATCTCTCAGCCTTAATATTGGTAACTTTTATCTTCTTTTTTTCCTGATTAGTTCTGCTGGAGTTTTATCAACGTTGATCTTCTCAAGAAACCAAATTTTGGCTTCATTTATATTCTCGATTTTTTTGTTTTCTATTTCATTTATTTCCACTTCATTCTTTCTTATTTCCTTTCTTCTGCTAACTTTGGGTATAATTTACTCATCTTACTCTGGTGGAAACTGAGGTCATTGATTTGAGATCTTTCTCCTTTTCTAGGATAGGCATTTAGTGCTCTAAATTTTCCTCTAAGCTTTAGCTGCTTCCCACAAATTTTGATGTTGTATTTCCATGTTCATTAAGTTCAAATTACTTTCTAATTTCTTTTTGATTTTTTCTTTGACCCGTGAATTATTTAAAAGTAAATTATTTAGTTTCCAAAAATTTGGGGATTTTCAGTTATCTTTCTGTTATTGATTTCTTATTTAATTTCATTGTACTTAGAGAACATAGTTTGTAAGATTTGAATCCTTTTAAGTCTATTTAGATTTGTTTTATGACCCAGAGTATGGTCTATCATGGTAAATTTTCAATGTGCCTTTAAAAAGAATGCATATTCTACTGCTATTGGTGGGATGTTTTATAAAAGTCAATTGGCCCAATTTGGTTGATAGTCTTCTATATCCTTACTGGTCTCTATCTACTTGTTCTCTAAATTCTTGAAAGAGGAGTGTTGAAATTTCCATCCATAATTATGGACTTGTCTATTTTTCTTTGAATTTCTAGCATTTTTTTGCTTTGTGTATTTTGAAGCTCCTCATAAATGTTTAGGATTGTTGTAACCTTTTGATGAATTAATTTCTTTGTCATTATGAAATGACCCTCTTTATCCCTGGTAATGTTCTTTACTCTGAAATCTGCTGCATCTTCATCTTTCTTTTGATTCACATTAGCACGGTAGATCTTTTCCCTACTGTTTTACTTTTAACCTATTTGTTTTTTTATATTTAAGTGGCTTTATTTTATTTTATTTTATTTATTTATTTATTTATTTAGTGAGGAAGATGAGCCCTGAGCTAACATCCATGCCACTCCTCCTCTTTTTTTGGCTGAGGAAGACTGGCCCTGAGCTAACATTGGTGCCAATCTTCCTCCACTTTGTGTGGGACGCCGCCACAGCATGGCCTGACAAGCGCGGCATTGGTGCATGCCCGGGATCTGAACCCGGGCTGCTAGCAGCAGAGCACGCACACTTAACCACTATGCCACAGGGCTGGCCCCTAAGCAGCTTTTGTTTAATCAGCATATAGTTGGGTCTTCCTTTTCTTTTTTTTTTTTAGTTGAGATAGAATTGACATTGTGTAAGTTTAAGGTATAAAATACATACGTTAATTTTATACATTTATATATTATATAATTCGATACATTTACATATTATATATATATGTATATATATAATATGATTACTACCCTACTGCTAGCTAACACCTCTGTCACGTCACATAATTATCATTTCTTTTTTGTGGTGAGAACATTTAAGATCTAGTCTCTTAGCAACTTTGAAGTTTATAATATAGCATTGTTGACTGTAATCATTATGCTGTGCTTTAGAACTCCAGAACTTATTTATCTACTATATGCATTCTGTATTTTTATTTACTAAATATGGCAACCTTAGATGGAGAGAAACTTATGCCTTCTGCCAATAGCCAGCACTGACTGTACACCCATGTGAGTGAGACATTTGGGAAGCCCCATTCAGCCTTCTGATGACTGCAGCCCCTGCCGATATCTTGACTGCAACCTCGTGAGAGAGTCTGAGTCAGAAACACCCAGCTAAACCACTCCAGAATTCCTGATTCTCGGACACTGTGTGAAATAGCAAACGTTTATTATTGCTTTAAGCCACTAAGTTTTGGAGTAATTTGTTACGCAGCAATAGATAACTAATATAGAAACATATACCTATAAATACATGCACAAAGAAAGATTGGGTAAACTTTAATCCTCTGGAGAGGGAATTTGCTTTGGGTGACTGGAGTTTAAGGCAACTTCAATCTTATCTGTAATTTTTTTACAAGGAGAATGTAATTACGAGGGTCGAAAAATATATGCTATGTAAATATTAATTAAAAGAGTGTCTGCTAACTGATGTATGGATAAAGAAAAGTGGTATATCCATACAATGAAATATTTTTTGGCCATAAAAAGAATTGGAGTACTGATTCATGTGTGTAACATGGATGAACCTTGAAAATGTTATGCTAAGTGAGAGAAGCCAGACACAAAATGCCACATAAAATCTGTGAGATAATAAATGTTTATTGTTTTAGGCCACTAAATTTTGGGATAATTTGTTACACAGCAATAGGTAACTAATGCAGTGGGTTTGTAAAGATTAGTGTGAATAAGGGGATATATGTGAAATGTCTAACACATGGAAGGCCACCATAATAAACAGTGGCTAGTATGAGTGGGGGAAAAGTCCTCCAGAGGTTGTGTCTTGTGGGCCACCAGGGATGAGGAGAGGGGTGGGCCCAGGGGCAGGGCCTCAACACTGGCCCCAGCTGGACGAGCCCCACCCTCAGGTCACTCTCTGCCTGTCCTGGAGGAAGAAGACACGGATACACACACACTCCCTCACCTCCTAATCTATATCTACCTCCCTTAGGATACTATGACTTTGTCCGTTAAACAGAGTTATATACCAGTTTTACAATATGTAACTAGTATATAACTAAATAATTACTTATATAACTAATACATACTAGTTATATAAATACACCTTAGTATTTATGTGCCTGGAGGGCAAAGCCTTGTCTTGTTTACTTCTGCACATCTAACACAGTGCCCTGCACACAGCCGATGCTCAATGCATATCTGTGAAAAGAACATATGAATAATAACATAGGAAATAGCTGTTGAAGTAAAAAAGAATAAACCCGCATATATTGACCTAGCTCACTTCTAGGAGTTCATCTAAAAGAGGGTGTGGGGAAAAACGCCATATGTCCAAGGATGGTTATTGCAGCATTGTTTGAAATGGCCAAGAAGGAAAACTTGGGAACAACCTGACTGTCCCTCCTTAGAAGAGTGGATAAGTAAATTGTGTTACATCTGTACTGTAGAATGTTTTGCAGCTCTTTAAAAAGAATGAGTTGAGCATCTATCCATTGGCCTGAAAGGTGAAGATGATGTTAGGTGAGATAAGCAAGTGGCAGAGATGTGTGTATGGCATGATCCTCTGTTGTCAAACAAATAATGGCTAAAGCACCCCCTAAATAGGATATGTGTGTTTGGATGCAGCTGTGTATGGAGACGAGGGTAGAGAGCTACATCCAAGATGCTAATATTGAGGGGGCGAGGAAGAGATTAATTACTTATTACTCCTTTGGGGGGTATACGATTGTCTCATTGGATGCTAAACATAAGTTACTTTGTAATTTTTGAAGAGTTTAGCAAAATTCTAAAGGAAACTAATGCTAAGACTTTGGGCCTAATTACTGCCACCCCCATGTGCCTGGAGGTGGATCCTGGATGTTCTATCAGTGAGACAGGTGAGGGAAAAATGGACCCATTTCACCCTCAATTTTAACATCCACCACCATCTTGCCTTCCTGATTAAACCAGGTGAGAGTTGCCCATCTTCCACAGGGAACCCCTCCTAGCCTCAAAGCAAACAGACCTCCTCCCCCGGCCCCCACTGGCGTGGAAGGACTGGAAATGAAAGAAGGGATTGCCTTTCACCTGCTTGTGTCTGACCTAGGAGTGAATTCTTCCCTGTTCTCTAGGGAGAGGACGCCTTCCCATGCAGAGAAAAAAATGTCTGTGGCTGCAGGCCCTTTCTCCAGGGAAGGAAGTATGGTCAGTGTTTCTCTAACCTGACTGTGTGCACAATCCTTTTAAAGGGAATGAAATTCCCAGGGACTCCCGGTGTTGACAAATTAATTTTGTTATAATATTACTTAAGTATGTATAAGCATAAAACTAGGTATAAGTGTATGCTTATAGCTCTTCTGTGACTATAAAACCAAAAGCAAATTTACAAATTAAATACAAACAAAATTACAAAACCTGTAAAATTCAAATGAATGACACTAATGCAATTTCTTTTCTTTCTGTATCTAAGTCACATCTGAGCGAATGCCTGCCAGCCACAGCACAGGTTCTTCTGCCTGGCATGCTGTGCTGGGATGTGCCAGGTGGATCCTCACTTTTCCCCCCACTTGCCTGGATTGGAACCCCTACAAAATTTCCCTTCTAACAGCCCATCTTGGGGTCATTTGGCTTTCATGTGGTATGAGTGCATCATTTAGGTATCAGGTCTATCTCTGTTTTTTCTCTCTTGTTGGCTCTGAATAATTAAAGTAGCCAAAGCCACTGGTAAACACAAATAGGGACACTGAAGCTTGGAGGCAGCTGTTAGTTTTAAAGTGGCTATCCAGAGTTCATTAAAAAAAAGAAAGTTATCATTGTGACAACATGGGTGGGCCTTGAGGGC
Organism: Ceratotherium simum simum; assembly: GCF_057802395.1. NCBI lineage: Eukaryota > Metazoa > Chordata > Mammalia > Perissodactyla > Rhinocerotidae > Ceratotherium > Ceratotherium simum. Next base: position 29,629,922 of record NC_141915.1, on the reverse strand, counting down.
ATTATGCTAAGTGAAATGTCAGAGAAAAACAAATACTGTATGATCTCACTTATATGTGAGATTGAACTCAGAAACAGAGAGTAGAGTGGTGGTGGCCAGGGGCTGAGGGGTGGGGGAAATGGGAAATATTGTTCAGAGGGTACAAGCTTCTAGTTATAAGGTGAATAAGTTCCAGGGATCTAAGGTACAGCGTGGTGACTATAGTTGACAATACTCTATTGTATACTTGAAAGTTGCTATGACGGTATAGCTTTAATGTTCTCACCATAACAACAACAACAACAACAACAACAACATAATGGTAATTATGTGGGGTGAATTATGTGTTAACTGACCTTATTGTGGTAAACATTTCTCAATACATACATGTATCAAATCATCACATTGTGCACCTTAAACTTACACAGTGTTACATGTCAATTATATCTCAATAAATCTGGAAAAAAATGTATCAAATGAAAACACGAAGTGAAAAATTATTCTAGTGAATTCTTGTACCCCCAAGAACGCTTGAGTTAAAAATAAACTGATGTAGGGAAGAGGGGCAGGCTCAGAGACTCATCCTCCCATCCTCCCCTCAGCAGTTACATGTGCTTGGGCAGACAATCTGCTAAGCCTCAGTTTCCTCATCTGCAAAATAGAGATAATAATCCTCATTCCTCAGGGTTCCTGTGAGGATGTAAATGAATGAAAGAGTGTATATGAAAGTGCTTGAGAAACTCTCAAGAACAATAGAAATATAAACTATTATTCTTAGGGGCAGGGCACAATGTGCTTTGAAGTCACCTTGTGACTTGGTCAGGTACCTTGTGGCAGCCTCAGTTTTCTCATCTGTAAAGTGGGAATAAAAACTATGACCTCGTGGAGTAAGTGATGATATAGGCAAAAGCACTATTCATTCAGTAGATGTTTGGGGAGGACCTATTTTGTGCCAGGCATGTAGTTTTCTTCCCATCTGTCTCTGGGCCTCACTTTGCATCTAGAAATTGTAGTGTTTGGACTGAAAGCTCTCTTTAGTCCTGTCAGTCTGGCTTAGCCTTTGGGTCCCTATCTGCAGTTACAACTCAATCAATCAATCGGTACAAACTTACTGATCATCAACCAAGTCCCCTGTGCTGTGATGGCTACAAAGAAGTGGAAATCAAATCAACATTTACCAAGCACCTGCTTGGCCCTTTTATCATCTCTGAACATTATTAAAGCATCCAGTTTTTAAAAGAAGGATTGTGAAGCAGCTAGCACAGGGTCTGGCACTGCCTGACACTATTTAGTTTCTTTCCAGAAAAGTCCCAATACCCTTCTAATTTCATATTATGTTTGGTTGCTTGTGACTCCAGTGTAAGGTTCTGGGAGGGAAGGTCCGTACTGTAATCCCCTTTGAACTCGCTCTGTGCCTAGAAGGACGTATTGTGCACAGAAAAATGCAGTTGAGCGCTCACGGAGAAGCAGCACCATCTTCTGGCCAAAGTGGGTAATGCTGCACTGGAGCAGGAGAGAGCCGCTAGTTCTCTAAGGCGTAAGAAACCTCTGGAGAGTTCAACAAGAGGCTCCATGTGTGTATGTGCGTGTGGTAGATATTACTCTGCTTTTCCAACTTTACTATCCTCCACCGTCAGAATTTTAGCCTTAGGATAGTTGAGGCATCCTGGCCTCTGGAATGAGAGAGTTGCTTTGAGGAAATCTGATCTGAATCACTCCCCCTCCCCACGCTGCAGGTGGATGCATCAGGCTCAGTGAGGTGAAGGCTGGCTCAAGGTCTCCCTGCAAGGTAGTGGCGGTACCTGGACTGGAACCAGCACTCCTGACTCATCATTCAGGACTTTTCCCAAGACCCCAGCCGGAGACCACTTTCCTCCTGAAGGCTGAAACTTTTGGCCTTTTAAAGCCGTCATCTCTTTGAAGCGGATATGCAATTTGAGAAAAGTCATGTGGTTGTTGATGGTTGCAGCAGGGAGCAAGGGTGGGGAGTTGAGGGAAATACCGTTTACTGAACATGCTATGTGCCAGTCACTTTATATGTATTAGCTTAGACTTTATCATCTGTACAATGGAGATAATAATTGCAGCTATTTGAAAGCGATTACTATAAATAAAGTAATATAAATATAGTAATAGATGTAAAACGCTCACATATATGTAAAGTTGCTGCAATATAGTTAGCACTCCATAAGCTTTAGGTTTTGTATCAGTTAGATTTTCTGGAATGCAGTGAAGTTACTTAGAAACAGTCTGATCATTTCAGATCTTGCTTTTATTAGGCAGGTCTGGAGGAGTGTTCTGTCTAGACTAAGTATTCCCATTACTGGGGCATTACCTTCCTGAGTATTCTACTCAATGCTCCATTATTATGAGTTTTAACAGTCTGGCTGGTGGCAGCAGACACCATTTCCAGCTCTGTGAGAGTGCCGGGCACTGTGCTCTCATCCTTTCAGATGGTTCTTTCCTTGGCCTCAGGTACTGTCCTCACACGTATGCGCTGATCAGTACTCTGCTGAATACTCAAGGGAAACCCTCTGCACATCTCCACTGTTCTCTCTCCCTGCAGCTCTCTCCTCTCCAGAACTCTGTCCTGAGAACTCTACTCACCTTCGTCTCCCCAGACTCTCAGTTGTGTCTCCTCCATTCAGGAGTTCCCCAGACTCCATCTGGGTACCCCCATCTGCACTGCGGCCTGGAAACTTTTTTCTGGGCAGTAAGCTGGGGAGATCTTAGGGCTCATATCATTTGTTTTCCTGTCTTTTGGGGATCACAGTTCTTCATTACCCACCCAATGTCCAGAGCCTTGCTTGGTTATTTTGGTTGTTTCAGGTGGGAAGATAAATTTGATCCCTGTTACTTCATCTTGGGCAAAAGCATAAGTCTATCAGATTTTGCTGCATAACAAACTACTCAAAATGTAGTGGCTTAAAACAACCATTTATTTGTTCATGATTTGGCAGGCTGGCAATTTGGGCTGGGCAGTTCTGCTGGTCTTGGCTGAGCTAACCCATGAGTCTGCAGTCAGCTGTGGGTCAGCTAGGTGGCTCTCCTTCCTGGGCTGGCTGGAGTGATGGGGGTAACTGGGCTACGTGTCTCTCATCATCCAGCAGTCTAGCCTGGGCTTGTTTCCATGGTGGCTGGGTCCCAAGAGCACAAGAGAGCAAGCCCCCATGATGAGCAATATTCAAGTCTATTGTAACATCACTTTTGCTATTGTCCCTTAGGCCAAAGCAAGTCATGAACTCGGATTCAAGGGGTTGAGAAATAAACTACACTTCTTGATGAGAGGAGCTCAAGGTCACATTGCAAGGGCATAAATATAGGAGGGCAAGAATGGGTAGCCATATTTTAGGATTAGTCCATCATAGCTTTTATTATTTCTCTTTAATCCTCACCACAAGCCAGGAGGTAGATCTTATCATTGACATTTTACAGATGAGAAAACAGAGGCTCAGAGAGGTTGAGAGACTTGCATAAGATCTCACAGCTAGTAAAAGGCAGAGTCAGGTGTTGAACCAGCATCTGCCTGACTCTGAGCCCTTGCTCTCGTCATTGCATTGTGTGCTTGCTGGGTGTCTGTGCATGTGTGTGTGTGATTCTGATTAGGTACATCTGTATTCAACACCATCAATTGTTCATCCCTCCCCTGGTCCCTGCTGCCCCCTGGAGTTGCCCATGTTCTGGGTCCTTCCTGACACTCACCCACCATCTCTCCCCCAAACAGAATGCCCTTGCCTGGGGCCCCTGCTCTCAGGCCCTGTGTGGCTGACGAATGCTCGGAAGGAGACATCTGTGTATCAGTGTCTGTGTGTTCGGGGCGCTTACAGGTGCTGATGACCTCTGTCCCCACCCAGCTTGTTTCTCAGCTGGTCGGTCAGTCCCTTCCTCTCTGTGCTGCTCCAAAAGCCTCCCTGCCTCCATGGTCTCCCTTGTCCCCATCCATCCCTCAGGTCAAAGACAGATGGGTCCTTGAGAGGCCCATATTTGATTGCACCACTCTACTGTCATCAGTCCTTCAGTGGCTTCTGATTTTTTTTTTTTTTGCTAGATAAAAGCTAAATTAATTTTCCTGGCACCCATGCCCTCTATGATCTCATCCTAACCTACTTTTTCATCCTATTTCTCACCGTCCATGTTCACTGTCTCCATAATTTAGCCAAGAGCACCATGGCTTTGCTCCCTCTGGGCCAGGCCCCTGGATTGTCCTTCTCCACATGGCTGACTCCTACTCCCCTGTAGCTCCTTCCACCTTTGCTCTAGTTTGTGTGTCATGTCTGATAATACCACACAGACCATAACTTCCTGAGGGGACAGACCTTGTCTCATTTGTGCGTGACCAATCACAGAGCCTGCTGTGGTGCCTGGCACACAGTTGGTGCTCAGTGAAGTGCCCCAGAGAAAGACAATCTGAGAGACACACCACCTTACTCTTCACCCTTGGCAGGCCCTACTGTCGAGTTCTGTGAGATACACCTGTTCCTCACAGTAAATTTCCCTTTCCTGCCTGAGATAGTTTATATGAGATTTAGATTTCCTGTTACTGGAAATCAAGAGCGTCTTGGTTAGGATAGAAAGAACGTGTGGTGTTTTAGCTTTCCTGGATAATGCTTATTGGAATCTTAGAAACCTTAAGCACAAGGATGATGTTTAATCATGGAAACCTCAGGTCGTAGAGGCAGTCAAGAGAAGAGGATACTGTTTGGGGATTAGAAGGGTATCCTTTGCTGCTCCCCAGATCGTGGAGGAACAGGCAGGGTGAGGGTAGGGAGCTTGTTTGGCATCCAGGGCTATGTGTTACTGTCCATGGTCCTGAACTGTCATCCTTGGTCTTGAGGATATGACTGTTTTCTAATCCAGGGACATAGTGACTCCTGTGGAACATCTCTCAGAGATCCTGAAATAGGTAAGGAATAAAAATGTGGAGGAAAATAGAGATCGGGGAGGTGGGGGGGTGAGAGAGAGAAAGAGAGAGAGAGAGAGAGAGAGGCAATGTATACAGCCTGTTGGAAAGGCACAGCTCCAAAAGAGTGCCAAAAAGTTCTTTGATTTTTATATCCACCATGAAAGAAACCATCCTAGACCTAGACTATGGCCAAAATATTGACAAGCAGAAGAATACAGAGAAATTATACACCAAGCTAAGCAAATGTGGGTGAGTATGGATAAGATTGAGAGAGCAATATCAAGTGAAATAAGATATTATACTAATTAGCCCATAGTTTTTATTTTTTTATTATATATTTATTATAAAATCAAGCCATGTTATAATTTACATATTAATTATTTAATATATATTTATAATACAACATATGATATATGTTTTATGCATACTATATAATATATGAGATATTATTTAGTGTATTATATTTATAATATACAATATATTATATGTAAATATATTATGATATATACATATAATATATGTAATATATAATATTATATGTAATGTATATAATATTCCTTATTATATATTCATTATAAAATTAAGCCATATGGAAAACTTTATTTTTTTATTTTTATTTTTTATTTTTATTTTTTTAAAGATTTTATTTATTTAATTTTTTCCCCCCAAAGCCCCAGTAGATAGTTGTATGTCATAGCTGCACATCCTTCTAGTTGCTGTATGTGGGACTCGGCCTCAGGATGGACGGAGAAGTGGTGCCTCTATGCGCACCCGGGATCCGAACCCGGGCCACCAGCATTGCAGCGCGCGCACTTAACCACCAAGCCACAGGGCCGGCCCTGGAAAACTTTAAAGAAGAAAGCAATCATCCAGTTCTATCACTCAGAAATACCGTATTTCATCAAATCTAGGTTTCCATTCTAAGACAAATCATTTTTTGTATCACTAAAAAAATGCTGCCAATAAACCATGGCACAATGCTTTTTTCTTTGGTGAGGAAGATTGGCTCTGAGCTAACATCTTTTGCCAATCCTCCCCTTTTTGCTGAGGAAGATTAGCCCTGAGCTAACATCTATGCCCATCTTCCTCTATTTTGTATATGGGATGCCGCCACACATGGCTTCGTGTGCGGTGCCTCCATTGGTGCCTGGGATTCGAACCTGTGAACCCCGGACCACCAAAGCGGAGCTTGCGGACTTAACCACTACGCCACTGGGCTGGCCCCCACAATGTTTTTTTATCACTTAGAATTTTTATTGAAAGAACTCTTTTAGACATACTTAAACATATATTTTATAATATATTATTCTTATGCAAACATAAAAAGGAAAATACAAGTGAAATATATTTGGAAATATATTCCTAAACCATCTTCACATTTAGAGTTCAACTCTTCTGAATCACTTTTTGACCTCAAGTGTGTGTGTGAGTGTGTGTGTGTGTGTGTGAATACAATATAATTCTTTGTGTGTCAAGAGTATAGGTGATGCAGCATTTCTTAAAAGAGTGCTCAGCTATCGTCTCTGGACTTTTCTTCCAAGGTACTGATACCCAGCTATTAATTTTGATGCTGGCACTTTCTTCTTCTTACCAGAAGGTGTCAGCAATGACAACTACTTTGCTACTGACACCTGGCCAATGGCCATTGCATGAGCTCACTAGATTTCTAAGTTGTTTATATGTGAAAAAATAAATCTGCATTTTAGAATGAATGAAAACCTAAACTCTGGTTGACATTATTTCAAATATCTCTCTATGCTTATACACAAAAAGCAGAATGAATAAGTAAGTGAGAGAAAGTTTTAGCTCAAGTTAGAAATTATTTTGTAAAATTTGATCACTATTCTACATTTTATCAAAATGTAAGCTTAATTTTAAGAGAAATTGAAGTAGATCTGAAGGAAACGCTGTACTTTAAATATTTTTTCTACCACAGGAGATATTAATTACTCAAAGATTCCCCCAGGGTTAAGGAAAAATGATTATGAAAACCATAAAACCACAAAGAGGTTAGAGTCATTGATTTTTCAAACCTCACGTTTCAGTTTTAGACAGTGTTGATTGATCCGTGCTGTAAGAGGTGAGGTGGTTAGCACAGTTACACTTCCTCGCTTTATCAATCTCCCAGTTTTGTTACTCTGTTGCTTTTCCCTTCATTGGGATTTATATTATTTATATTCTGTTCTGTAACCATAATTTTCAGATTACATACATAATTAAATGTGTCTAAAGCTGACTGCCCAGTCTTTTTACACTGCCTTCTCCATTGTTAAGTTCTTTTGATTTTTGTAATTATTTCTTTTCAAAGTAGTATAGGCATGTGGTTTAAAAAGTCAAATTTTACCACCGGGCTCTAAGTGAAAGACAGCATTTCTCTGCTCCATGTCCTCATCCATCCAAATCTCACTGCTCTGAGGGAGTAATCCCCACCTCCTCCAGTGATCTCCTTTGCTATCACATTCACACCCCAAAGCATTGACTCCCTGCTATGGCAGTAGAGGCTCTAGATAATTTACGGGGCCCTCTTCCTAACACACATGCACACACTCAACCTCCTCTCATCCCCCAAATAGAATTATCACCATTGTCTGTTGGATCAATATCCAGTGCTGAGGCATGCCAACATATATCACACCTGTACTGGCTCATTTTTTTGACACCTCCTGCTTTATATGACAACTTTATTTTCAGTAATAATCATGAAATATAACAAATAATGATAAGGGCCAGAAAAGAAGCACAGAGTAAAAATTTCTTTTACTGACCTTCATATATACAATGCCAGTAAAAACATTTTTAACTTCACAGTACAAAAAAGGAAAAAGTAATCATTTGACTCTTGTGTTATTTATAGTGTAGGTTCTTTGGATGCACCAATTTGCATTTCTTAAGATTTTTTTCGTTAACTTTGTGTAATGTTGAAAGTATTGTATGTTTCAGAATAAATCCATACATTTCTTTTTTACATTTTCCTTATTGAACTCCAGTGGGTTAATATTGTTTTATGCTAGTATGGGTACTGCACTTCAAGTTTCTTTATGAAACTCAAAATAATTACAGACTGAATCAGTTGCTGGTTTCACAACAGTATTACAAATAACTATAAATTCTTCCAAATTCCTGCAGGGCAAAAAAGCACAACTATTTATCCAAGAGTTTTATATCTACTTAATAGAATTTTTATCTTTTGGTTACAGTCTAATATAATAATATTTTAGGTAAATAATTGTCCAATAACTAAGTGATTTTTTTTGTATAAAACTGAAATGTCTTCAAAAGGTACAATCTGGAAAATTACTGTTCATACCGCTAATACTACATTTAATTTTCTGGATTTATTTTTGAGTTTTAAAAAATTAATAATGAGACAGGAAGAATACATTTCAATTTATTCAAATTAAGTAAAACATCATGTATGGATAAAATTTGTATATACCAACCAAATATATTACACCTGGCAGTTCGCACTCTGTTTCACTGTTTTATATTTTAAACACAAATAAAAACTCCAATTGGTCACAAGGAATGACAAAATTAAAGTCAAGTTCTGTTTCTTTACAATTACTGTGCCTGCATTGTTTACTTTTACTCTTCTGTTTAAAAGCAGAAATATGTGGTACCAAAGGGTTGGAGACATGAACTGTACCTGAAATGAACTTGAACAATGATTCTGAACCATTAGAAATTCACTTTCAAAACAATTGCATGTAGCTGAATCCATGGGCACTGGAGACCAACTGTACAACTGAGAGCTCCTCAAATTAACTTTTGTGTAAAATAAAATGTTCATTAAAGGATAAATATTAAAAATGTGTTAATTTGAAGCTTGCAAATATATTATTAAAACTCAACAATAACTTCAATAATTATTTATGAATTATACAAAAGATTTTTTGGGGGGAGAAGTATTTTATCATTGATATTATTTAGAATTGCTAGCGCACAGTGACAATGAAAACCAGACTAACTTTTAATATTTTATTATTATTTTTAAGTTATCTGTAGAGAAGCACCTCTTATTGCTAGCACTTGGGGCAAGTGCTCTCACCATCTTGCCTTTGGTATGCCACTGGTTCAGTGTTTGTATTATCAGATCATACAATTAATATTGATAGGTGAGCCATATACTGTCCTATAATTACATTTCAACTTTTTGTATTTCCTGGAGTTAATAACTGCTTCTTTTTTGTTTACCTAGGTTTCTATATACTAGTTCATTCTGAAAATTTCCACCAGAACTGAAAATCTTCTTTGAATTTATGTTCAGACACACCAAATGAGCTATCCGTTCCACTTTTCTCTTGATGTCAATCCTCCAGCTCTTTGTTTTTTCACTACAAACTGACAGATTGCTTCTTAGACCTGCTGCACACCTGTCTTCTTGGCACTTCTGTTCAACATCACTCAAGAAGTTTCCATTGGTTTTCTTTTGCATTGATTCTCTGGTTGTCTAGATCCCATCTTTTCCTCTTTTTTGTTTACTCCATTCATTATGACATCATGAAAGCACATCTTTTGGTAGCTTTTGGGGAAAGGGTATATGGGGAGGTAAATTTAAAGAACCTGGCATATCTGAAAATGTCTTTATCCTCGCAGATTTTTTATTTTTATTTATTTATTTTTATTTTTTTAAAAGATTTTATTTATTTATTTATTTTCCCCCCAAAGCCCCAGTAGATAGTTGTATGTCATAGCACATCCTTCTAGTTGCTGTATGTGGGACGCGGCCTCAGCATGGCCGGAGAAGCGGTGCGTCTGTGCGCGCCCGGGATCCGAACCCGAGCCGCCAGTAGCGGAGCACGCGCACTTAACTGCTAAGCCAGGGGGCCGGCTGGAGCTTTTTTATTTTTAAATTACATGTAGTAAAGTTGACTTTTTAAATATACAGTTCTATGAATTTTAACACGTGTTAATTCACGTAACTACCACAGAATACAGAACAGTTTCATCACTTCAAAAAACTCCCTCATGTTACCTCTTTGTAGTTATACTCTCCCCCAACCCCTAGGGCAACCACTGATCTGTTCTTTATCACTATAGTTTTATCTTTTTGAGACTGTTATATAAATGGAATCACACAGTGTGTATCCTTTTGAGATTGGCTTCTTTCACTCAGTGTAGTGCCTTTGAGATTCATCCAAGTGGTTGTGTGTATCAGTAGTTCACTGCTTTTTCTCACTGAGTAGTATTCTATTGTATGGATGTACCACAGTCTATCTATTCACCCACTGAAGGACTTTTGTGTTGTTTCCAGCTTTTTCAAAATTCCAAATAGAGTTATAAATATTCATTTATAGGTTTTTGTATAAACAGAAAATTTTATTTTTCTAGGATAAATATCAAGGAGTGGAATTGCTGAGACATATGGTAAGTGTATGTTTAACTTTATAAGATTGCCAAACTGTTTTCTAGAGTGGCAATACCATTTTATATTCCCACCAGCAATGTCTGAGAATTTCAGTTGCTCCACATCCTTGTTACCACTTGGTATTGTCAGTATTTTTTATTTTAGCCTTTCTAATAGGTGGGTAGTAGCATCTCATTGTAATTTAATTTGCATTTCCTTAATGGCTAATGATGTTGAGCATCTTTTAATGTGCTTATTGGCCATCTGTAAATTCTCTTAGGTGAAATGTGTGTTTAAGTCTTTTGCCCATTTTAAAATTGGGTTTTGTTACAATTTGAGTTTTGTAAGTTCTTCATATATATATAAATCCTTTGTTGGATATGTGATTTAAAAATATTATTTCCCAGTCTGAGATAGTCTTTTCATTTTTTTAACAGTGTCTTTCATAGGGTAAAATTTTAATTTTGATAAAGTTCAATTTATCAATTTTTTTCTTTTATGAATCATGCTTTTGGTGTCATGTTGTTAGTGCTGCCTAAATAGCAATGGTAGATATAGCCAAAGGTTAGCATATGTTAGCGTAAGGGAAGCCATCTTGTAGAGGGAACCATGTTGGAGCTATAAATAAACTGATCCACAAGACACCCGTTTGTTGAGTCTTCAATGCTTTAGTTTGCACGTAGCCTGGATAAGTCTACCCCTGCTTGTGAGCAATATGCATGCTCTGCTACTTTCTCAGCCTTAGCTTATGCATAGACCTCCCTATTGTGATAAGACAGTAACTTTGTTTGTGAAGTTTTCCCAGAGATGTGATGACCTTTAGAAAGGGGCCCCTATGCTGGTATCCATCACCAGTGACAAGAAAAAGGGATGATCCAGTGTCTCAAGGACTGCAACACCAGATGGTCACCTTCTGAAGCCCCCTCCTTTTAGCCCATTTGCCCTATATAACTGCTTCAAAATTTTGTAGTTTTAAGATGGTTCTTTAAGGACATGAGTCTGCCATCTTCCCCCTTGCTGGCAAGCTGTAATAAAGACCCTTTCTCTCCTACCACCTTGCCTCTGAACTGTTGGCTTGTCTTTGTGGCAAGTAGAGGACCTCTATTTGGTGGTGACAATGTCTAAAAACTCTTTGCTTAACTCCAGGTCACAAAGATTTTCTCCTATATTTTCTTCTAAAAGACTTATAAATTTTACATTTAGATTTATAAATCATTTTGCATATATTTTTTTGTATAAGGTGTAAAGTTTAGGCAATGTTCAACTATCTGTATATGGATGTACAAATGTTCCAACACCATTTACTGAAAAGAATATCCTTTTTCCATTGAATTGTCTCTGCATCTTTGTCAAGAATCAACTAGTCCTATTTATGTGGGTCTGTTTCTAGACTCTCTATTCTGTTTCATTGATCTCTGTATTTATCCCTTCACCAATACCACACTGTTTTGATTATTGTGGCTTTATAGTAAGTCTTAAAGTTAGGATTCCTCTAACTTTATTTTTTTTTTAAATTTGGCTTAAATTTTGGCTATTCTAGTTCTTTTCCCTTTCCACATGTCTTTTAGAATCATCTTGTCAATACCTACTGAAAAACTTGCTGGAATTTTTGTTGTGTTTGCGCTGAATCTATACATCATTTGGGGGAGAATTGACATTTTAACAACATCAAGTCTTCTGGTCTATGAACATAGTATGTCTCTCCATTTATTTAGGTCTTCTTTGATTTCTTTGATCAACATTTTGAAGTTTCTAGCATATAAATCCTGTACACATTTTGTTAGATTTATACCTAAGCTTTTCATTTATAGAGCTATTTTAAGTGTTTTTCTTTACAATTTAGTTTTTAATAGTTCATTGCTAGTATACTGCCATCTTGTTAAACTCACTTATTAATTTTAGAAGTATTTTTGTATATTCCTTGGGAATTTCTATATAGACAATCATGTTTTCTGAGAATAGGGATAATCTATATACTTTTTCTTTCTTTTTATTGCTTTAATTTACTGGCTGGGACTTTCAGTATGATGTTGAATAGGAGTGGTGAGAGTAGGCACACTTGCTCTTTTCAATTTTCACAGCTTTTTACACAAGAATGCCTATGCAGGGATCGTTAGGCATTTGAGGAAAACGTCTAAGAAAGAGGGCAACAGGAGTCTTTCTTAGTCAGTTCAGGCTGCCAAAACAGAGTACTGTAGACTGAGTGGCTTATAAACAACAGAAATTTATTTCTCACAGTTCTGGAGGCTGGGGAGTATAAGAGCATGATGCCAGCAGAGTCAGTGTCTAGTGAGGTCCACTTCCAGGTTCACAGATGACCATCTTCTCACTGTGACCTTACATGGTGGAAGGAGGATGAGAGAGCTCTCTGGGGTCCCTTTTATAAGGGCACTAATCCCATTCATGAGAGCTCTGCTCTCTCAACCTAATTACCTCCCAAAGGCCCCACCTCCTAATACCGTCACATTGGGTTTAGGATTTCAACATATGAATTTTGGGGGAACTCAAGCTTTAGTCCATTGCAGAGTCCTTTTATTAATACTTCACACTTCATTGATGTTTTGGCTGAGATTGGAGTTGTAGATTGAAAATAATTTTCCCCCGGAATGTTGAAGACATATCTTGATTTTTCTCTAGCATCCAGTTTGCTCTTGAGAAATTTTAAGCTGTTTTGCTTCTTGTTCTTTTGTGGGTGACCCATTCCTTATCTCTGGAGGCTTTTAGGATCTCCTATTTGTCCTCAGTGTTTTGAAATTTTACAACGAAGTGTTTGGTATGGGTTTTATTTCTTCTGCTGATATTCGTTGGGCCCTTTCAATCTGGGAAATTTCTCGTATTACTTCTTCAATAGTTTTCTCACCTCTGTAATTGCCATTCTTTGGGGAATTCCTACTGAATTAATTTCCAAGCCTCTTATGTATTCTCTCCAGTTCTTAATTTTTATTCTACATTCAGAGGTAATTTCAACTGCATCTTCTAAGCCCTCTGTTGACATTTTTACATATGCAAATATATTTGAGTTTCTAAGAGCTATTTTGTATTCTCTATTTTTTCTTATTCTTATTTTATAGATATAATATTTTGTTACCTCTCTCTAAAGATACTAATTATATGAACTAGAGAGGTTTTTTTCCCAAAGATTTCTTGTGTTTCCCGCATCATTTTTGTTTTCTTCCCATTCGTTTTTCTATTTATTTTATTTTTGCTCTTTCATCTGGGAAGCCTTCCTTAAATGCGTGTTGATCTTCGATTGTCTATATCCAGTTAAGAGTAGGGCACTAAAATGTTCACTGGAACCTCTATGTATAGGCAGGGCTTTTCTACTGACAGACTTCACTTTAGCGGGTCAGGTGGGAAATCAGTAATTCACTGGAGGACCTCCAAGTACCAATATGTTGAGGCCTATTTTTCTGGGGTTGTTGTTTCTCCAAAGAAAAATCTTGGTTTCTTGCCTTTAAGTTAGATGCTAGAGTTTTGCCCTGGGTTAAAGAGGGAGATGAAACGAAGTCCTCTTTTAGTCAGGGAAGTTCCCACCTACATCCTCTCGTTTCCATTACCTATACTTGAGTTTGAAATTTTGTTTTGTGTGTGTGAGGAAGGTCAGCCCTGAGCTAACATCTGTTGCTAATCCTCCTCTTTTTGCTGAGGAAGACTGGCCCTGGGCTAACATCTATGCCCATCTTCCTCTACTTTATATGGGAGGCTGCCACAGCATACCTTGACAAGCGGTGCATCGGTGCGTGCCTGGGGCTGGAACCCGTGAACCCCGGGCCGCCAAAGCAGAGCGCACGCACTTAACTGCTATGCCACTGGGCTGGCCCCTATATTTGAGTTTGTGACCCCTGGTGTTATAGGAATTTTTCTGTACAAGACAGACTTTGTGTCATTCTTGAGCTTCTCGTGCTTTTGGCCCATCACGTTCATCCTTGTTGCCAGGTACCTTACAACAGCATGGCAGACACTGCACATTGCCTACCCAGTACCATTCCAAATCCCTTCTTTCTTGCCTGTCTCCTACCAAAGTAGCTGAAAAGGCCAGGTATTTATGTTCCCAGACCATTTAGCAGCTAGGAGTAGTCATGTGATCAGTTCAGTAATGGCCCATAAGACATAGGGGTATTCACTGGGGAGTTTTGGGGAAAGATTTCTCTTCTGTGATTAAAGGAAAGAGATTTAGGAGGAGAAAAACCTTGTCCCACACCCCTTTACTCCTTCCAGCCTTTGAACGAAATTGTGTGAGGACAAACACGATTGAGGCTGTGGAGGCCATCGTGGCTCATGAGGGAAAGGCCAAGAGCGTCACAGATTTATTGAGCCATGGGTCGCAGCTGGCTCATTGGCTATGATGCCCTGATTTTTCTTAATTACCTTTTTATCCTCCTCTTTCTTTTCTTATCTCCTATCTCCTTTTCCCTTTCTCCTCTCTTCTCTTCACGCCCCTCACATCTTTAAGGGTTTCAAAGCTGGGATGAATCAGAGACACAGGCAAAGTTATAGGCCCTTAACTGCCCTCATTAAGTCTTCTCTGAAACAAGATGGGGTATGAATAAACGAAGGAAATGCTCCCTCTATGTCCATTCTCTCAACTCTCCCGTCTCTCCTCCTCCCTGCTACCATAGAGGCCTCCATCTGTAGGTCATTCTCCTGCATAACATCCTCCGCTGGCTTCTCATGTCCTATAGAATAAAATCTAAATTTGTTATCCTGGTGCCTCAAAGCACTTCAGAGTCTGATCCCTTCCTCCTCTCCACTCTAGTCTCCCACCACTTCCCCTGTGCTCCAGCCTTGCTGAGACACTCGGGGTTCCTGGAGTGTATGCTGGGCCATTTCATCTCCAGGCCTCTATTCTCCCTGTCAGAAACACACTTCTGCCTCCATGCATGAACTTCCCCTTTGTTCAAATGTCACCTCCTCTGGGAAGCCTTTCCCTCTCTCCCAGGCGTGGCTAGTAGCTCAGCCCTTTAACCTTTGAGCATTTCCCTAGTAGAGCTATTTCCTCTCTGTGGTGAGTGCATTTATGTGTTTCTGGGCCTGTTTTCCCCATCAGCCTGTGAGTTCCTTGAGAGCAAAATGTATGTCTTATTTTTGTATCTCTAGCAATGAGGGTAGAGGCATAAAACCACGTGTGCCACTCACTGCTATTTAACTCTTTAAGAAATTTCATTTCAAATTATTAATTCCATACTTGACAAAAGTTTGCTGAACGCCCACAATAGACCAGGTATGATATGCCAAAACAATGAATCACATTGTACTCAATTTGTAAAAGAGAGAAAGAAAGAGGATAAATCATCTATAACCCCATATCCCTTAACACATTTGTTGTTGAGATCTGGGTATTTACTTCAGGTATTTTTGAACAAAACAACTTTTAAAGTGGTTCCAGTGAGCCTTATTAGCTGCAGTGGCCGTGGCTCTCTGCTCAGCATTTCCATTAAAAGTTTACAGGCCCCAGGAGAGGTAGACGAGCCAGCTTAGCTCTCCCTTAGGTTCTGACCTTCCATTGGGGCATAGCAGTGAGTCAGTTTCCAGTGGGGATTGTTAATGATGTTAATAATGTCTCATTTGAATACTATTTTATGTTTTCCATATTCCTACAGCAGCATTAACTCATTTATTCTCATCTATAATCCTCATTGTGCCCACTGTGCAGATGAGGAAACGGAGGCACTCAGCAAGGGGTGATGGAAGAAACGTTGGTGCAATAGTCCGGTGTATAAGACCCAGCTAAGCCATTAACCAATCACGTGATTTGGGGCAGGTTATATCATGTCTCCAGGCCTCAGTTTCTGCATATAGGAAAGTAAAAAGTTGGATTAGAGGACCTCTTCAGTTTTTATAGAACTTCAATATTCCATGACGTTATGTCCTGCTCAAGGTTACATAGCTTGTTTGTGGCAGAACCGCGGCAAGAATCCAGATTTTTTGGCTCCTAGTCCAGTGCTTATCTGATCATACCACAAATAATCTGAGTTCCTCCACAAGTTTCCTCCAGAATGAGTGGATGCTATGGCTTCTACCTCCTTCTCCTCTGTCCATTGTTGGGATAGAAAGACTTGGCTGGAGGAAAGGAACAGGGAGGAGGATGGGTAGGATGGGAGGGTGGATTAAAAGAAGAACGGAGCTGTAACACTTTGCACTTAAATCTGGGCTATAAGGAAGCATGATCCAGAGTATAAGTGGTGGAAATCTTGGGGGAAAGTGGCCAAGTTACTTTTTGGAGGATTTTTTGGAGAAAGGAATGAAACTTGGTCACATATCCTCAACCTTGAATAAGGCAGCTCTTAAAAGAGAGAGATAAAAATGTCTGATTTCACAGGCAAAGACAATCTCTGAAAGATAATGCGTGGCAAGGAGACAGGAGAGGCTCCTATCCAAGGGCAGATGTGAAAGTGTTGTGAATCTGTAAAATAGCCTCAAGGTTAAAGCAAGAATGAGCTGAACCTTTGGGTAAGGAAAACTAATCCAGGCCCGTTGCCCAGGGAAGCTGAGAGACCACAGAGCTCCTCGGCTCCTGTTAACTCCCATTTACTCCACAAGGGCTGACATTTAAAGCAGGAAAGGGAAGGAAACACACAAACACACACACACACACACACACATGAAAATGAGACCCCAGAGAGCTGGGAAGATGGTGAGTCCAGATCATCAGGCCCAGATACATGGTCTCCCAGGTGAACTCCAACCACGTGTGAACTCAAAACTCAACCATGATTGTAATCTTTTTTCTCTCTGTTTTCAGATTGGATAATTTCTATTGATCCATCTTCAAGTTCACTGACTTTTCCCTCTGTCACCTCCACTGAGCCCCTTCAGTGAATTTTTTATTTCCATTGTTGTGTTTTCCAGTTCTAACATTTTCCGTTTCCAGCTTTCATTTCTTTGCTGAGAACTGCTATCTTTCCATGTGTTTTGAGGATGTTCACTTTTACCTCAGGGAGCATGGTGATAAAAGCTACTTTAAAGTCCTTGTTTGATCGTTTCAACATCGGCCTCATGTTAGAGTTGGTGTTTGTTGATTGTCTTTTCCTTGCAAGTTGTTGACATTGTCCTGTTTTTTTTTTTCTTTTGATGTTCAATAATTTTGGATTGTATCTTGGAAATATTGTATTGTGAGACTTTGAATCCTGTCAACATTGTCTGGAGAATGTTGATTTTGTTTTCTTTGTTTCTTTGAGCTGTCAGTTAACCTTGTAAGTCCCGACCTGTCTTGTGTGAGATGCGCTTCCAATGTCTGCCGACTTTTCAAAGCCTTTGCAGTGCTATTTGGGTCTGAGCCATGTGTGCACCTAGGGGCCAGTCTGAGACCAGGGTGGTGGTCCACACAGTACCTCAGTTCTCAAAGCCTTTGCTATACTGTTTCAAGTCAGCCCTACCCATGCACAAATTTAAGGATCCCTTTCTCTTTGTGATTTATGCCATCTGGCTCCCAGGGGCCCCTTTTCATGATGCTCTGGCTGCAAAGCCAGGGTTTTAGCCTCCCTGTGCTGTCATGAACTTCCCATGACTGAGTCCATCTCTGGGCAAAATGGTGAAAGTGAAGAGAGCGAAAAAATACGAGGATTCCCCTCGCGCTATTTGGACCCCAGGAGTTCGTTTATCCAGGTCCTCTGGTAAGAGAGGGTTTTTGTTCAGAGTTTCAAGTGCCTGTGCAGGCGCTGCAGGATTGTAGCTCCATGATAGGGCTTGACTTGGTATAGGGCCAGAAGAAAAAGAAAAAGGAAAAAAGTGGAGATTTCCCCACATATTCTCAATCCTGCAGGGGCCCCTTTCCCAGTCTTCTTGCTATAAAGAGAGGGCTTTTCTGGGGGTTTGTTGTCCATGTCCACTGTACACTTCTGGGACTGCGGAGTCTAACCCAGTAGCTATGGAAGGAAAAAACATCAGGGAACCAACCACCATATTGATTGCTATTCCAGTTTTGGCTTCCCTCCCCAAGCTGCCTGCTGCTGTTCTCCTCTCAGAGCCTCGGATTTTAGTTTTTATTTGTAACAAGTGAGAGAAGTTGGATGGAGTCTTAGAACCCCTAGGTTATGGTTTTGATTTGTTTGCTAGATGTGTCTTTCTGGTGTGATCTCATTGTCCTTGGGATCTTATTCTACTCTTTAGTCTTTTATTTCTTATAACAACTTTGTATGGGATTTTCTCTTGGTATTTTTCCGTGGCTCACTTTTATGTGAAAGTAGTTTTGCTGAACTTTTAGAAGGAGGCATGATTCACGCATCTCACTCTTTTGTTGTTTTTATGTAGTATTCAAAAAAGTGGTTTCTCGCTTTCTGAGATTCACTAGCTCTTCTAGAGCTAGCTCTGTCCTCCCTGCCATTTTTGTCTGTACCTTCTATTCCCTTTGTCTCAGTTGTCTCATGTGGATCAGTTTTGATCCCACTCACAGCAGTTGTCTTCCATGTGGGGTGTGTGCTGGATGGTGGCTTTGTCTTGTCAGTTCTGAGAGTTCCTATGACTGAGATGGCTCCAGTTCCTTCAGTTGTGACTCTAGGCTTCTTTCATCCGTCCTCCACTGAATTTGAAAGAACCACTCTCAGTTTCAGCTGCTGTTTTTGACTTGGTCTTCCATACTTTCTAGAGAATACCTTTTGGTTATTTTTTATTTTCTTCCTTTCAGTTCTGTCAGGCACCCTGTTTCTTCCCTCTGCTTCCTTCTTCACAGATGCTGATACCATGCAGCCCTTGTGCAGGACAAAGAATCAAACCACTCATAAGGAAGAAAATCAGACTGGCTTTAGGCTTTTCAACAACAATATTTGATTTTATAAGACAATGAGGCAATGTCTATATGGTCCTCAGGAAAAGAGCGTGTGATGCTCTTATATCCAGATATGCCGCCATTCACGTATAAAAGAGACAGATGTTTTTAAATGTGCAAGAATGCAGAGCATATTTTTGCAGCTCTTTTTGAAGAAAATACAGAAGGTGAACTTCAGTATATCAAAAGATAAATGAGAGGCTATGCTAAAGGTACTGATGCTGAGTATTAAACTTATTTAAAGTAGATTTAAGGTTAAACACTCGAGGGAATTACAGTTTCAAAATATACTGTAAATATTAGAAACCACAAAGAAGTGGAATTAGTAACATAATTAGCAAAAGTTGGAAGATAGTAAAAAGAATAATAGGAAGTAGTTTAAGCATACTAATTTCTTTCTTTTTCATTGTTTAAAGCTGATAAATAAAGTAATGGGTATATGAGTTTAATTTACATTTTATAAAGAATTACTATTACCACTAGATCAACTAAGAAATATAGTATACATAACTAAAATTGGGGAATAAAACAGAGGAGAGGGAAGGGAGCTGGGAAAAGGGGATATATCAATTTCCTTATATTTTAACATGTATAGTCAATAGATACTGTCTAAAGTGGATAAGAATTATATATGTGTATATATACTTTAGATATATAGATAACAAACAAAAATAAAAAGAAAGACATATTGTATTGTAAAAATAAAATATAAAAGATAGATATCATTAAGATAGAAAATTAAATAAGATGATTGAACTAAAACCAAATGTGAAGGAGAAATACACAAATCTACAATCATAATGGAAAGTTTAAAGATATTTCTCCCAGTTACTGACAGGACATGAGAAAAAAATAAGGATATAAAATATTTGAGTAACACAATTAACAAATTTGACCTAGTTAACATAGAATACTGCATCCAACAACTGTCAAAATCATTTTCAGATATACATGGAACATTTACCAAAATAGACTGTATGCTAGGCCTGAAAGTAATTTTCAACAAATTATAGAGGACTGAAATCATCCCAAATATGTTCTCTGACCACAGTGAATTTAAGTTAGAAATTTATAATATAAAGATAACCAGTGGGAAATGCACAGAAGATGGCTGAAGCAACTATTTTGGAACTCTGGAGTCTGGTCAAATAATTTCAGTATCCAAGGAAGTGCTTGATGAAGAAAGAGGCAGGTAAATTTTAGTGAATTTTGGCATTTCGTGAATGCCTACCAGTCCCCAACCCCCAGCCCTGTGACAGGCATCCATGGGGATGGCAGTCTGTGATCCTGGTGTGGCTTGCTTGTACAAGGGTGGGCATAGAGACATTGCCCTCCAAAAATTGAGGTTGTGCATTTTGATTGCTGCTTTTGATCACTGAGGAGGCAGCACAGAGGCTGGCCATTGTTTGAACTTCCATTGGCTGAAGTGGCTTTCTCAGTGGCACTGGTTAGAGAAGAATAAAAATGACAGACACCATTTTTTTCCATTTCTTTTTTTTTTGGATCCAAGCATTTAAGGAAATCTCTGTCAGGTCATTGGCTGACCATGGAAATAATGGAACAAGGACTTCAGTGACCACACACAACAAGAAATATAGTCTTTGTGAAAATAGATTGGAAAAGTTACTAAACAAGTGGATGACTGAAGCCTTCATCAAGTAACAAGAGCAATCTCTGCAGAGGGATTACCAGGGTTACCACATACAATATTTAAAACATCAAGTGCTCAACAAAAAATTACAAAGCATACAAAGAAACAGGAAAATATGGCCCATTCACAGGGAAAAAAGAAATTGACAGAAACCATCCCTGAGAAAGCTCAGACATTGGACTTACTAGACAAAGATTTTAAATTAATTGTCTTAAATATGCTCAGAAAGCAGAAGGAAACCATAGACAAATAACTAAAGGAAATAAAGAGAATGATATATGAATAAGTAAGGAATATTAATAACAAGAGAATTATAAAAAAGAAGTAAATAGAAATTATGGAGCTGTAAAAGTACACTAGTTGCATAAAAAATTTACTAGAGAAGTTCAACAGGAGATTTGATCAGGCAGAAGAAAGAATCAATGAACTTGAAGACAGGACAATTGAAATTACCCAGTCTAAGGAGAAGAAAGAGAAAAGAATAAAGAAAAATTAACAGAGCCCAAAGGACCTATGGGAAACAATCAGGCAGGCCAATACATGAATTCTGGGAGTCCAGAAGGAGAAGAGAGAGAGAGAAAGGGGCAGAAAAATTATTTGAAGAAATAATGGCCAAAACTGCCCAAATTTGATGAAAGATGTGAATCTACACACCCAAGAAGCTCAACAAACTCCAAGCAGGATAAACTCAAGGAGATCCACACTGAGACACATTACAGTCATGCACTGCATCATGATGTTTTGGTCAACAATGGACCGTATATATGATAGTGGTCCCATAAAATTAATACCATACAGCCTATGTGTGTAATAGGCTATACTATCTAGGTTTGTGTAAGTACACTCTATGATGTTCACATTATAACTAAATCACCTAACAATGCATTTCTCAGAATGTATCCCCATGGTTAAGCAAGGCATGACTGTATAATAAAGCTGTCAAAAGCCAAAAACAAAGAGAGAATGTTGAAAGCAGCAAGAGAGAAGCAACTCATCATGTTCAAGAGATTCTCGATAGAATTAACAGCCAGTTTTTCATTAGAAATCATAGATGCCAGAAAGTGGTGGGATATAATATTCATATTATGATATTAAATATTAATATAATATTATAATATAGTAAATATATTATAATTATAATATTAAATTAATATTTAAAGTGCTGAAAGGAAAAAAAAACCCCATCAACTAAGAATTCTATTTTTCAAAAATGAAGGAAGAATTAAGACATTTCCAGGTCAATAAAAGTTTAGGGAGTTCATTGTTAATGGACCTGCCCTACAAGAAATGCTAAAGGGAGCCTTTCAAGCTAAAACAAAAGGACACTAGGTAACTTAAAGCAATGTGAAGAAATAAAGATCACTGGTAAAGGTAACTACACAGGTAAATATAAAAGTTAGTGTTACTGTATTTTGGTATGTGAATTCTCTCTTTTTTTTCTATATGGTTTAAAAAACAAATGCAGGGGCTGGCCCGCTGGCATAGCAGTTGAGTTCATGCGCTCTGCCTTGGCAGCCCAGGGTTCACACGTTCGGATCCCAGGCTTGGACCGACGCACTGCTTGTCAAGCTGTGCTGTGGTGGGGTCTCGTATAAAATAGAGGAAGATGGGCATGGATGTTGGCCCAGGGCCAATCTTCCTCAGCAAAAAGAGAAGGATTGGCAATGGATGTTAGCTCTGGGCTAATCTTCCTCCTCCAAAAAAATAAAGCGTAAGATAATAATTATAATGTCAACAGGCACACATGCATACAGAAGTAATTTGTGAAAATAACATAAAGGTGGGGGGGAAGGAATGGGACAGAGCCGTGTTAATATATGCTATTCAAGCCAAGTTGGTCATCAAACTAGATTTGGACTAGATTCAAATTAGATTGTTATAAATTTAAGATGTAGTTAACATCTTAACAGTTAGTAATCCCCATGTAACCATTAAGAAAATAACGTAAACATATACAGAAAAGGAAATAAACAGAGAATAAAAATGGTCACTAGAAAAAAAAATTCAACCAAACACAAAAGAAGGCAGTATTGGAGGAATTGAGGAACAAAAACAATGCAAGATATGTAGAAAACAAATAGCACAATGGCAGAAATAAGTCTTTTGTTATCAGCAATCACTTTAAATATAAATAGATTGAACTCACCAATTAAAAGGCAGAGACTGGAAGATTGGATTAAAACAACATGATCCAACTGTATGCTGTTACCTTAGTTTGTTTGGGCTGTTACAACAAAATACCATAAACTGGGTGACTTAATAACAACAAATACCTATTTCTCATAGTTCTGGAGGCTGGGAAGTCCAAGACCACGATGCTGGAAGATTTGGTATCTGGTCCCATTAGCTTGGTCATAGGCAGCATCTTTTCACTGCGTCCTCACGTGACAGAAGGGGCAAGAGAGCTCCCCCAGGGGGCCGGCCTGGTGGTGTAGTGGTTAAGTTCGCATGCTCCACTTTGGCCCAGGGTTTGCAGGTTCAGATCCTGGGCGCAGACCAACGCACCTCTTGTTAAGCCATGCTGTGGCGGCATCCCATATAAAGCAGGGGAAGATGGGCACAGATATTAGCCCAGGGCCAATCTTCCTCAGCAAAAAGAGAAGGATTGGCAACAGATGTTAGCTCAGGGCTATTCTTCCTCACATTAAAAAAAAGAGAGAGAGAGCTGCCTCAGTATTCTTTTATAAGGGGGGGCCCTCATGACCTAATCACCTCCTGAAGGCCCCCAACCTAATACCATCACCTTGGGGGTTAGGTTTCAACTTATGAACATTAGAGGGACACAAACATTCAGACCACAGCATGCTGCTTATGATAAACTTACTTTAGATCCAAAGACAAAAATAGGTTGAAAGTGAAAGGATGTAAAGAGATATTCCATGAAAATAGTAACCAAAAGAGAGCTGGGGTGGGATCAATAAGGAAATAGGGGACTTGAACAATACTATAACCCAACTGGACCTAAAAGACATATACAGAACGCCCAAGAACAGAAGAATATACATTCTTCTCAAGAGCACAGGGAGAATTCTCTAAGATAGATCATGTGTTAGGCCATAAAACAATTCTCAATAAATTTAAAAAGATTGAAATCATACAAAGTATCTTTTCTGACCACAATGGAATGAGGCTAGAAATCAATAACTAAAGGAAACCTAGAAATTTTGCAAATATGCAGAAATGAAACAACTTATTCTTAAACAACAAAAGGATCAAAGAAGAAATCACTAGGGAAATTAGAAAATACTTTGAGATGAATGAAAACAAAAACACAGCACACCAAAACTTATGAGACACAGTGAAAGCAGTATTGGAGGGAAGTTTATAGCTATAAATGCCTACATTAAAAAACAAGACAGATCTAAAATCAAGAATCTAACTTTACACTATAAGGAACTAGAAAAAGAAAGGCGAACTAAACCTAAAGCCAGCAGAAAGAAGGAAATAATAAAGATTAAAGCAGAGATAAATGAAATAGAGAATAGAAAAATAATAGAAAGAATCAACAAAACCAAAAGTTGATTCTTTGAAAGATGAACAAAACTTACAAACCATTAGCTAAACTAACTTAGAAAAAATAGAGAAGGCGCAAATAAATAAAGTCAGAAATGAAAGCAGGAACCAATCTTATAGAATGTAAAGAATTTACTAGAATAGAATATACTACCAACCTTATAGAAATGAAAAGGATTATAATAGAATACTATGAGCAGTTATATACAAACTAATTGGATAATCTAGACTAAATGGACAAATTCCTAGAAACACACAAATTACCAACAAAAGTACTCAAGAAGAAATAGAAAATGTCGACAGACCTATAACAAGTATAGATGGAATTAGTATAAAAAAATCTCCCAAAAGAGAAAAATTTAGGACCAGATGACTTCGTTGGTGAATCCTGCCAAACATTTAAAGGAGAATTAAGAACAATACTGCTCAAATGCTTCCAAAAAATAGTAGCAAAGGGAACACTTTCCAACACATCCTATACGATCAGCACTACCCTGATACCAAAGTCAAACAAAGATACCACAAGAAAACTACAGACCAATATTTTCTATAAATATAGAAGCAAAAATTATCAACAGAATACCAGCAAACCAAATCCAACAGTACATTAAAAGGATTATACACCATGACAATGAGGGATTTATCCCAAAAATGCAAAGAGGGTTCAACATAAGAAACTCAGTCGCTGTAATACACCACATTAATGAAATGAAGGAAAATCCCACATAATCATTTCAATAGATGCAGCCACATTTGAAAAAATTCGGTACACTTTCATGACAAAAACACTCATCAATTTAGGAAAAGAAGGGGAGCATTTATGAAAAACTCACAGCTAACATCATACTCAATGGTGAAAAACTGAAAGCTTCTCCCTACTAAGATCAGGAACAAGAAAAAGATGTCCATTTTCACCACTGCTGTTCAATATTGTACTGAAGTTCTAGCCAGAACAATTAGGCAGGCAAACAAAATAAAAGGCACCCACATTAGGAAGCAAGAACTAAAACTATCTCTGTTTGCAGATGACATGATTCTATATATAGAAAATCCCATAGAATCCACAAAAACACTATTAGAGCTAATAAACAAATTTGGCAAAGTTGCAGGGTACAAGATCAACACACAAATATCAGTTGTGCTTCTATAAACTAGTAAAAAACAATCAGAAAAAGAAGTTAAGAAAACAATTCCATTAACAATATTCCAAAAGAATAAAATACCTAGGAAAAATATAACCAAGAGAGTGAAAGACTTGTACACTGAAAAATACAAAAAATTGCTTAAAAAATTAATAAAGACCTAAATAAATGAAAATTCATCTCATGTTCATAGATTGGAAGGCTTAATATTGTTAAGATGGCAATACTCCCTAAAGTGATCTACAGAATCAGTGCAATTCCCATCAAAATTCACATGGTCTTTTTTGCAGAAATGGAATATTCCAGCCTCATATTCATAGGCAACTACAAGGGGGCCCAAATAACCAAAACAGCACTGAAAAAAGTAAAACAAAGAAGGAGGACTCCCACTTCCTAACTTACTACAAAACTAGAGTAATCAAAACAGTGTGGTTCTGGCATAAGGATAGACATATAGGCCAATGGACTAGAATTGATTGTCTAGAAATAAACTATAACATCTATGGTCAATTGACTGTTTTTACAATAGTGCCAATGCCATTCAACTGAGAAAGAATAGTCTCCCCAAAAAATGGTGCTGGGACAACTGGATAACCACATGCAGAACCATGAAGTTGGACCCCTACTTCACTTCATACATGAAAATTAACTCAGTGTGAATCAACCACCTAAATATAAGAGCTAAAATGGTAAAGCTCTTAGAAGAAAACATAGAAGTAAATCTTCCTGACCTCAAATTTGGCAATGGATTTTTAAATTTGACACTAAAAGCACAAGCAACAAAAGAAAAAATAGATATATTAGACTTCATAAAAACAAACATCTTTTGGGCATCAAAGCACATAGCAAGAATGTGATAAGACAACCTACAGAACGGGAGAAAATATGTGTAAGTCACACATCTTATAAGGGTTTAATGTCCAGACTATAAAAAGAACCCTTATAACTCAACAACAAAAAAACAAACAACCCAATTAAAAAATGGGCAAAGGATATGAACAGACATTTTTCCAAAGAAGATATACAGATGGCCAACAGGCACATGAAAAGATGTTCAACATCACTAATTATTAGGGAAATGCAAATCAAAACTACAATGAAATATCACTTCATGCCCGTCAGGATGGCCATTATTAAAAAGACAAGAAATAACAAGTGTTGGAGAGAATGTGGAGAAAAGGGAACCCTCATACTCTGCTTGTGGGAATGTAAACTGGTGCAGCCACTATGGAAACAGTATGGAGATTCCTCAAAAAAATTAAGAGTGGAACTACCATATGATCCAGCTATTCCACTGCTGGATATTTATTCAAACAACACAAAAACACTAATTCATAAAGATAGTTGTACCTCTATGTTCACTGCAGCCTTATTCACAATAGCCAAGACTTGGAAACAACCTAAGTGCCCATCAATGGATGAATGGATAAAGAAGATGTGGTATATATATACAATGGAATACTACTCAGCCATAAAAAGAGACAAAATCTTGCCATTTGTGACAACATGGATGGACCTTGAGGGTATTATGCTAAGCAAAATAAGTTGGACACAGAAAGCCAAGTACCGTATGACTTCACTCATATGCGGAAGATAAAACAACAACAACAAACAAACATAGTCATAGAGAATAGATTGGTGGTTAGTAGAGGGGAAAGGGGGAGGGGGAGAGCTAAAGGAGTTAAAGGGCACAGGGGTAGGGTGACAGATGGTAATTAGACTTCAGGTAGTGAACATGATGTAGTCTACACAGAAATCAAAATATAATGATGTATACCTGAAATTCATATAATGTTATAAACCATTGTTACCTCAAAAAAATAATTTAAAAAACTGGACAAAAGATCTGAATAGACATTTCTCCAAAGAAGGTATACAAATGGCCTATAAACACATGAAAAGATGTTTAACATCATCTACCATTAAGGAAATACAAATCAAACCACAATGAGATACTTTACTCCCACGAAGATGATTGTAATAAAAAGGCAATAAGCGTTGGTGATGATGTGCAGAAATCATCACTGCTCATACACTGCTGGTAGGAATATAAAATGGCACAGCCACTGGAAAACAGACTGGTAGTTCCTTAAAAAGTTCAACATAGAGTTATCATATGACCCAATACTTTCACTCCCAGTATACACTCAAGATAATTGAAAACATATATCCACAAAAAATCTTGTGTACAAATGTTATAGCAGCATTATTCATAATAGCCAAAAAGTAGAAACAACCCAAATGTCCAAGAACTGATTAATAGATAAACAACAATGGTATATCCACACAATGGAATATTATTCAGTTATAAGAAGGAATGAAATACTGATACATGCTACAACATGGATGTTGAAAACATTATGCTAAGTGAAAGAAGCGAGACATAAAAGACTACATATTTTATGATTCCATTTACATGAAATGTCCAGAATAGAAAAATGCATAGGGACAAAAAGTAGATTAGTGGGGCTGGCCCCATGGCCTAGTGGTCAAGGTCGCTGCACTCTGCTTTGGCAGCCTGGGTTTGGTTCCGGGGCGTGGACCTACACCACTTGTGGGTGGCCATGCTGTGGCAGTGAACCACATACAAAACAGAGGAAGACTGGCACAGATGTTAGCTCAGGGTGAATCTTCCTTAGCCAAAAAAAAAAAAAAAAAAAAATCAAAAAGTAGATTAGTGGTTGCCAGGGACTAGGGAGAGAACAGAATGAGTAGTGACTGCTAAAGAAATGATGAAAATGTTCTGGAGTTAGGTAGTGGTGATGGTTACACAAGTTTGTGAATATACTAAAACCCACTGAACTGTGCACTTTAAAATGGTGAATTTTATGGTATGTGAATTATATCTGGAGGGTAAACTTAGCCGATTTACACTGAGAAGGTCACTCTGGCTTTAAGGAGAACAGATAAGAGGTTGGGGTGAGAGATACCTTAACAACTGTACCTGTGAAAAAAGCTTCAGAGTTTACTCTATAGAGGGCATGACCTGGACGGTGTCCTGGGACATAGCTCACTTTTGCAACCACAGTCGTGGTAGGAGAGGGTGGAGACCTTGCACTGCCCATGGTGCTGACCTCAGTGGATCTGGCTCTTGTAAACCTCCTTGGGAATTCATTTCCCTTAAGGGCTCTTATCCTTCTTTATCTTGGTCCTATGATCAGTGCCCTTGAAGTATTTGGCCCCCAGACGTTTCTCAATTATAATGTGCATCTGATGCAACAGCTGACATACCTTTTAATAACTCCCATTGCTCTTGCCCTCAGCAGCCTGAACCCAGCTTCATTTCACGAATTAAGCCTCAGTTTTTCCCTCAAGGAATGTCCCTTCCCTTAAGGCCAATCCTCCATGTGTTCTTGGTCTGAGAGAGGCCAGGAGAAGAATGGAGCTGCAGGAGAAGAGTGGCCTGGAAGATGAGAGGCTCTAAGTCCCCTTGGCCACTTTGGGCTGGAGGTGGGTGATGGCCTCAGTGTCCTTCCCATGGACAAGTTAGAACTGAGAAGGCTCCTGCCGAAGCCTTGTGAGAAAAGCATGGAGTGGAGTGAAGGTATGGGAGAGTCAGTCATTGGGCAAGAATGCCAGGGAATGGGATTTGGGGAACAGTGGATTCTATCTGGAACTAAGTCTTTTGTCTGTACTGGTGTATGTGTTGGGTGGAATTTAGGACAGAGGGTGGGAAGGAGGACAGAATACAGACGCAACTGGTTTCTCCCCCACCTCCCACACACATGCTACAGCTTCTTCCCACCCCTGGGAGAAAACAAACCAGGCCTGTCTCTCACACTTCCCACCTCCTAATGTTTCCCTTTCAATGCTCTTTTATTCCTCCACCTTCCTCCTTCTCCTGCCTGCTGCCTCTCCCACTCACTTCAGATTTTCATTCCTTCTTTATTGCTACACCTCCGTCTTATCCTCCCTTCTCTTAAATCTTGTGTTTAATGAAACCTGTTAATGCTCCTGAGATGACCACAGCCTAGATTCACCCCCACTTTTGGAACCACTTATTCCTCCTCCTCTTCTCTCTCTTAGTCCTGTGTGGACTGATTTCCTAAGAGCAAGACAGATGGGAGATAAGATTGAGTAACAACAGAAAGGGGTCTGGCATCCTTCCCTTACCTCATACATACATGCCCCTCCCTTACGTCTCTTTATTTTCTTTCCCATCTAGAATCCCTCTAAATCTATTTTCTATGCATGTAGGTGGAAGAATCATTTCCAAAGATTCTTATGAGTTTGTGGAAAGAATTCTGGCCATGCTAAGATGATGCTTCTAGGTTTGTAAATCTGGTGATGCTGGGAATTAGGATTCTTGGATTCCCTTCAAGGTCCCTTAAACTGAACTGCTTCATTCAGTGGCTACTCTGTCTCTTCTCACCTCTCACGGTGGTCTGGCCCCTCCTAGCACTCCATCTGCTATCAAGCAATCAAGCATTCTTTTGGGAACCATCTATGAGAAAGGCTATGTGTACACTAGGAATTGTATAGCACTGAACATGTCAGACTTGCATTGAAATTACAAACACACGTGAGGTGATAGAGCCATTCTTCTGGAAAAAATGCAATACATGGCAACGTATGGAAGAGATAATTACTCTTGGTAATTGAAGGAGGGGTGGAATTCGGATAGGTGAACAGTATGGGAAGGCAATCCAGGTAGGGCACTGGCCTGATGAAACACACTGAGGCCTGAGGAACTGAGGAGGAGATCAGTTTGTTTGAAGCTAAAGATTCTCAGAGGGGAGTGAGTAAGAAGAGCATAGTAGTTAGGAGTGCAGATTCTGGGGCTAATCAGACCTGGTTCAGCGTCCCAGCTCTGCTACTCATTCTCTGTGTGACCTGGGGCAAATTATTTAAACTCTTTAAGCCTCAGTTTACCTATCTGTGAAGTGTAGTAGATAATTAATTGTACTTACTATACTTTATAAGCATGAAAATAATATATGAGAATTAAACAGGATAATGCTTATAAAATGCTTAGCATAGTGCTTAGCACGTAGTAAACACTCAATAAATGTTTACTACTATGAGGATAACAATTACTGCTACTACTACAATAGATGTTTACTACTTCTCCTACTGCTAGTGGCAGATGGGTTTGGAAAGAAAGGTAGGAGCCAGTTTGTGTGGAAGCCCCTGAAAACCATCTGAAAACCCTGAATTCTTTCCCTGGACAATGAAGACCCATGGAAAATTTTTGAAAAAATTTTGAACTAGAGGGGGAAATGTCTTTTAGAAGGTTGACTTATGTATGATGTTGCACAGTGTGCATCTCTGACTGATAAAAGCGTATAAAAGTATATAGTAGTTGTAATATTAATAGGGAAAATGATAAGAGTAGAGATAATAAAGCTACGCTGTTGGCATCTTAGGAATCAATGATCAGGTGGGAGAGATGGGGTTGGGGATGAAGGGTTAGGGGTCAGGGGCTTTCTCAGAGAGGCCAAACCATGCCATTTAAGCTGCTGCCCACCCACTCTAAGCTCGACACCACATGGTAAAGCAAGGACACAAAGCCAGAGACTAAAATGTATTGCCCTCTGTTGGGGTTGCTCTGATAATGCCCCAGGAAGCATCTGCTCCACTCTTGCCTGTCTCACTGCTTCCTGGACGGCTAGAATAAGCCCATTTTAATCCTGTTTCATCATTTCCCACCAAAGAGCTTGCAGGGGTTCTCAGTTGCCCTATGCATGGTCCTATGCTGGGAGTCGTTGAAACCACAGAATAAACAGAGAGCATCTTCCCGGAACACCATTGTTACACAAATATTTGAGGATAAGTGTGAGTTTTACGTGAAATGAATATGGCAATATTTTGAGTATTATTATACTTCACACATAATTTTAGAGAAAATTCTGTTTTATATTTGTCTACAGAAGTTGACAGAAATTTTTTTACATATATTCATTCAATTCTCTTGTAAAAAGAAAATCAGTGCATTGCTGCTGCCCCTTCCACATATCAGGTGGAAATCAGGGAGGAGAGATCTTTCTACGTTTTATGACCTTCACAGGGCGGGTCCTCAGGGCAAATGTTCCTGCACCACTAGAGGAAACAGTTCTGAAAAAGCATAACCCAAGGGAATGGGTTTTAACACCAAGAACTCAATTTATTTTTCAAGTGAATGTCTTCCAAAACTTTCACTCACTGAACTAAAGAAACATGTTTCTTCCCTCTCCTATATTTTCTATAACACCTCGGTCTTATCAATCAAAGTTTTACAAGGCACAATGCTTAAATTTTAAAATGCCTCCCAAAGGTTGTCTAGAGATATGTGTATAATAGAAAATTCACATAAATTTTACAGTATAAAGCATGAGAGTTCAAGGAAATTTTGCATTTGTCCTGGGCTGCTTTGAGTTACTCCTGCAGATGGCTCCATGGCAACAAATGCCATTAGAGAAGTATTTACGTGGAAAAGTTTGAGAAGCACTAATTATCCCACTTCATGACAGCCAAGATCATCTGCTTGTTTTTCTTCACATTTGCCTCTGAATTTGTACATGACAGTTTCTTCTAATACACTCCTTTCTTCCTTCAGCAATGAACCATGTGCATCTCCTCAAATCTCTGCCATGAGGAGGCATCTATTTGTTTATCTAAAATCATAGTTTCTATATCCTCTCAAGATTTATGCACCTAGATAGATGATGTTTGTGGTCACAAGTGCTTGCTGACATGTTTATTGATTGATTCAACTATATTTGTGGAGCCTGTGGTTCACAAGGCACCGTGTTGGGCACAGTAGGTATGAATCAGACGTGAAATCCATGGAGAAGGACAGGGTGGGACAAAGAGGGAAAGATCCATAAATGCCTGTCATGCAACGAGGGTGTGGTTAGAGAGATAAGTCTGTGAGGGTCTTGAAAATGTATTTATTCTGATCAAGGCTCTCCTAAGCTCCATCTTAGAAAGGTACTCAGCAATGACTTTGATCAACTCCATCCTGAACCTCCAAAGGAGAATGATTGAATTTGCATAATTTTGTTTTGCATGATTTCTCTCTAGGTATGTGGGGAAGATCCCATGGAACCACAGAACATCACATGGGTCTCAGAGTTTGTCCTCTTAGGAATCTCACAGACCCAGGAGTTCCAGAAATTCCTATTTCTGGTGTTCCTATTTGTCTATGTCACCACTGTTGTGGGAAACCTCCTCATCATGGTCGCAGTGACTTTTGACTGCCGGCTCCACATGCCCATGTATTTTCTGCTCCGAAATCTGGCTGTCATAGACCTCTGCTATTCCACAGTCACTTCTCCAAAGATGCTGGTGGATTTCCTTCATGAGACCAAGACCATCTCCTACCAGGGCTGCATGGCCCAGATCTTCTTCTTCCACCTTTTGGGAGGTGGGACTGTCTTCTTTTTCTCAGTGATGGCCTATGACCGCTACATAGCCATCTCCCGGCCCCTCCACTACGTCACCATCATGAACACTCAGCTCTGTGTGGGGCTGGTGCTGGCTGCCTGGGGAGGGGGCTTTGTCCACTCCATTGTCCAGCTGGCTCTGATGCTCCCATTGCCTTTCTGTGGTCCCAACGTCCTGGATAACTTCTACTGTGATGTTCCACAGGTGCTGAGACTTGCCTGCACAGATACCTCCCTCCTGGAGTTCCTCATGATCTCCAACAGTGGGATGCTGGTCCTCATCTGGTTCCTCCTCCTTCTGATCTCTTACACTGCCATCCTGGTGATGCTGAGGTCCCACTCAGGGCAGGCGAGGAGGAAGGCAGCTTCCACCTGCACCGCCCACATCATCGTGGTGTCTATGATCTTCGTTCCCTGTATCTATATCTACTCCCAGCCCTTCACCCCATTGCCCATAGACAAGGCTGTGTCCATAAGCTACACAGTCATCACCCCCATGCTCAACCCCATGATCTACACCTTGAGGAACCGTGAGATGCAGGCAGCCGTGAAGAGATTAGGCAAGCACCTAGTGATCTGTAGTCGGGAGTGAACTTAAAATAGGTTAACTGTAAAAAACCAATCTTCTCTCTGAACTTTTGTTTCCCATGTGAAAAATGGAAGAAAGTCTTTATAGAGTGTGACAATTAGATTAAACTACTATTTCTGCAGACCTCCTCCTGTGTCAGGCACTGTATTAGGCACTTGTACACTTTTATCTCATTCTCATAAAACTGATAGTGGATATATTACTATTAGAATTAAACAGTTTTACAGATGAGAAACGTCAGAGAGAAGTGACTTGCTCAATGAGGAACAGCGAGTGAGTGGCAAAGGTTGGCCGGGAACCTGGTTCCTCTGACTCCAAGTTGAGAGGCAGCAGATATGGATGGGATTTGAACCTCAGGGTCTCAAACAACCACAAGGGGAAACAGTTTCATCTTAAGTCTGGAACAATCACATTCTTTTCTGCTCCCTGCCTTTCTGCCTCATTCCCCACTGTGGTACTTAGGAAGTGGTCCCACTTTTCACATTGTTGAAATGTTTCTCATAAGGAACATTTGTCCTCTGGATTTGTTCCTTCTCTACCAAATGCTCCTTGGATAATCTGCAACCTATCCTACTTTCTACCCAATACAATCCACATCGTTTGGATGAAATGGTTGGAGGAGGATGATGTATGGTTGGGGAACCAAGGCCAGAGAGGGCAGGGCCATGGCTATTATGGTTCCAGATTTGAGGTAGTGAGTTCAGTCCAAGGCTAGCACCTTGTGGGGTTTTGCCTTTCTCTTTGACTTCCCGCACTGGATTGAGAGCTCCTTGAGGGCAGGGGCCGTGCTTTATTCATCTTTAAATCTTCCCGGTACCTTGAATAGTATCTTACACAAGAGAGGCATTTCTACCTTTTCCTGTCCTCTATTCTTTCCCTGTGAATTTCAGAATCTACTTTTTATTTCTGCCTCTGTATCTTGTATTTATTTTCTCCATTTCCGGAGGTGTGCGTCACTTTGTAAAAGTCTTGGGCAATGTATCATGTTGATCCAAAGTGAAGAAGATAATGCAGAAGCTTTTTTGTTCCCTCTTCCCTCCCAGCAACTAACTCATCCAAGAAATAAAAGTTATAGGCTCTTCTTGGGTTCTCTCAAAACCATCATGCAACTCTGAATTTACCCTTTGTTCACATCTACCTCCTTGTCCCCATTTCACACATTTCTCCCGATTGACAGTGGACCTTTGTAGATGAGGGGAGAGAAATGGACTGAGTGTCATATTTAATCCATGTGGTCCCTCAGAAGCGTTTTCTTGGGGCCGGCCCGGTGGCGCAAGCAGTTGAGTGCGCGCGCTCCACTGCCGTGGCCCGGGGTTCGCTGGTTCGGATCCCGGGCGCACACCGACACACCGCTTGTCAAGCCATGCTGTGGCGGCGTCCCATGCAAAGTGGAGAAAGATGGGCATGGATGTTAGCCCAGGGCCAGTCTTCCTTAGCAAAAAAAAAAGAGAAGAAGAAGAAGAAGAAGAAGATTGGCAGATGTTAGCTCAGGGCCAATCTTCCTCAAAAGAAAAGAAGTGTTTTCTCCTTTCACATTAAAGTCCTTTAATTAACTGATGGTACTTTTCTCACCCTTCATTTGTCTCTTCTCCAGATGCAACATCTGAAGTCCTTCAATGGTTCCCATTGTGACAAGTTTCCTGATTCCACCATCCTGGCCATCTCTTCGGTGTTGACTCTCCTATGACAACATCCTCCTTAAAATGTGGTGCTCACCATATGACACACTGCTGCACTGGGGGTGTGAACTCTTTAGAAAACAATGATTATCCCCTTTGAAATACATATCCATAAGGATGCCTTTGGTTGCAATCAGCAGCATGACCAAATAACAGTGGTTTAAATAATGAGGAAATTATTATCTCACTTAAAAAGAAGACTAGAAGATAGGCAGTTCCAGAGTTGGTTGATTCAGCAGCTTAAACATTTTAGGGCTCTGGGTTGGCTGCTCTACAATTCCTTGCTTTTCCCCTCATGATGGCCATGTGGCTGCCAAACCGACAGTCACCATGTCTTTATATTCAAATAATTCAGCAAGAAGGAAGAGGAGAGGCATCCATGTGCTTTTTTCCCCCTCTTTTTACCAGGGGAGGAAAATTATCCTAGAAGCACTCCATCAGAATTCTCCTTGATTCCTTGGCCAGAACTTGGTCATTTGGTCAGCCTAGTCTATAAAGGAGAATGGCAAGGTGAATGTTTGGCTTTTTTAGCCAGAAAGAAGGGGGTTAGGAATGGCAACCTACAGTGTCTACATATAGGTATAAGCTCCTGGCAGCAGGAAGAGACATGATTGGCCTGAGTCTAAAATCTTCACAATGAGCAAAGTCTGTCATAGCCAGAGGTTATAAAATCAAATGCCTGGAGAAGCCGACAGATAACAGGGATAAGTTAAGTGGACCCTGTGAAGATTAAGGTGAAGTGGAGAGTGCATATCCATGCCAGAGGGAACATCCCACTCCTAGTGCTCTCCCCTACCCTACTGCAGAACTCCAACAGCTAAATCTTTCCAGAACAATCAGAAGGATTTTATTTAGAGATATTAAACAGCCCCAGATATACAGTCCAGGCCATCTTCCTGAACTAGCATTCAGGGATCTTCTGACAGTACAACCGACCTGATCATCCTAAAGAGAGGCCTACAACTCCTCCAGTCCCACTCATGCTTTCAATCAGGATTTTAGTCGTTTGATTTTTTTGGGGGGGAGGGGGGCGTGAGGGAGATTGGCCATGAGCCAACATCTGTTGCCAATCTTCCTCTTTTTGCTGAGGAAGATTGGCCCTGAGCTAACTTCTGTGCCTGTCATCTTCTATTTTGTATACGAGACGCTGCCACAGCATGGCTTGATGAGCAGTGCTTGGCCCATGCCCCGAATCCAAACCGGGGAACCCTGGGCCAGCGGACCACGTGAACTTAAGTCACCACACCAGCCCCATGTGGTTTGATTTTAAGTACTAATGTCTAACCAGAAATCACTAGACATGTGAAGAAAATGTCCAATATAGAAGATGGATACCAAAAGAAAAGATAAGACTGAAAAAAAGGAACTCCAAGAAAACAGACAGTTCAAGGAATGGAAGAAAACTTAAAAAAAAGTTTTTAAATTAAACTTTCAATTTGAGATAATTGTAAATTCACTCGAAGTTGTAAGAAACAATAAATAGAGATCTCATGAACCCTTCACCCAGTGTCTCCCAATGGTAACATCTTGCAAGACTGTATACAATGGTCACAGCCAGGATATTAGCATTGATATAGTTAAGACACAGCACAGGAAACTGTTTTTTAAAAACCCTACAATTAATATCCACAAAAAGATAAGAGAGGTTATTGCTTTCATGAAACAAGAATAGGATGCCATTTTAGAAAGGTACAATCACAGATTGAGAAAAATTCCTGGAAATTGAAAGTATGGTTTGTGCCATACAGCATTTTCCCAAGATGGCCACAGCAGTAGCTTCCATTCCACGTGCTCCTCCTCACAATATGACCTGGACATTCATCCCATTGAGAGGTGGGATCTTTATTTCCTCCCTTTGAGCCTAGAAGAGCTTGTGACCACGGTGGAAGTGGCACCTGTGACCTCTGAGATTACGTCATGGAAGGCAATACAGACTCTAACGAGTTTTCTTCAGAATGCCCACTCTTGGAAACCAGCTACCATGCTGTGAGAAAGCCCAAGCAGCCATGTGGAGAGACCTGGCTTTCTATTAATATCCTTTCTATTAATATCTTGGTTTACTGCAGTTTGTCCCCAGCTAGATTTTTCAAGAAAGATTCATGAGAACTATATTTTCTGAGTTAAATATTTGAAAGTGTTTGTCTGTTGCCTGTATATATAAATGAGAATTTGACTGGGCAAACATTCTTGGGTGATACTTTATTTTCTTTGCTCTTTGTAGATGTTCCTCTGTTTTCTAGAGTTGTTGAGAAGTTTGAAGCCAGCCTGCTTTTTCTCCCTATAGATGACTTCATCTTTTTTTCATGGAAGCCTATAGGATTCTTTCTTTGTCATTGGAGTTCTCTAACTTTACTCAGTTATATCTTAGCATTCACTGATGTTTATCAATTTTTCCTGGCACACAATGTGCCCTTTCAATCTACTTGATTCCATTTATAAATAACTGGAAGTCATTTATTGGTTTAATTTTTTTTAAAGTTGTCTTGAGTCCTTTTTTTTAATTTATGAAAATTTTACATTTATACTATCCAGACTATCAATTCTAAAAGTCGTAGGAACACAGGAATGTTGATGATAATCTATAACGTTGACCCAGAAGGAAGAAATGTGAGAAAATTTCCCCAGATTTATCTTACAAATGATCATTCCACAGCACGAGGTATTCGATTCTTAACTGAATTTCTTGAGAAATACTCCATTTAAATGAATACAGCTATATCCATGAGAATTTATACCCTGAAGAAATCTTTTGCAGAAACTCTGCTGTTTCTATTACATAAACTTGACTCTAATCTAAATTTATTAACCCTAAATGAGTTGGTGCAATGTCTTCCACTATAAAGAATTTAAAGATAAATCAAAAATAAGTTGTTCATAAATGACTTAAATTAAAAATGTTCCTCATGGGGCTGGCCCGGTGGCATAGTGGTTAAGTTCATGTGCTCCACATCGGTGGCCTGGCGTTTGCAGGTTCAGATCCCAGGCATGGACATACACACCGCTTATCAAGCCATGCTGTGGCAGGCGTCCCACAGACAAAGTAGAGGCAGATGGGCACAGATGTTAGCCCAGGGCCAATCCTCCTCAGCAAATAGAGGAGGATTGGTAACAGATGTTAGCTCAGGGCTAATCTTCCTCACAATAATAAAATAAAATAAAAAATAAAAATGTTACTCAAGTTCTGATGCTGTCTTCAATTGTATAGTGTGACGATAATAGACTTTGAAGCCGTGGCATTCAAATCCTGGCTCTAACTCATATTATTGTATTCCTTTTGGACGTCATTGAACCTCTACGTCTTTAGCTGTAAAGCTTACATAATTCCTTAGAGTGTTGTGTGGATCAATGAGTAAATGTGAACCATCCAGCACAGTACTTGGCATATAGTAGGTGTTCAATTAGTGTTAGTTCTTTCACACATTTCCATTTACCATTATTTTTTGACTTCCCATCAATACTTTTACATTAAGTCAAGATAGTTAGACATCTGGTTTCTTAGGATCTGAACAACCAAGTCAAGTAATGCTCTTTAATCATTTTGGGATTATATAGGATTAGCTAAAACAGCTCTCTTATAAGTGGTTAAGAGAAGGCTTAAATCATTTCAGTGACAGATTTATTTTGATCCAGAGAATACGTCTCTTCTCAGCCTTAATAATCCCTAGATCTTGCTGTTTCAGTTGTATTTATAATCAAGCTCAGGGATGATTTAAGTTTAAGGAGGAAAAGACCTCAATCAACTTTGCCTGAGATGTTTACTTCACATATGATCCATAAAAAGTGGTGTATTACTCAGGGTTCCACCAGAGAAACAGGACCAATAGGATATGGATATATATATTAAGAGATATATTGCAAGGAATTGGCTCATGTGACTGTGAAACTGGCTAAAAAAGCATGAAATCTGTAGGGTGGCCATAAGGAAGGGCAGTCTATAACTCTTAGGCATGAAGCTGCAGATTAGAATTTCACCTTCTTCAAGGGAACCTCAGTTCTGATCCTAAGGCCTTTTAACTTATTGACTCAGGCACATCCAGATTATCTGGGATAATCTCCTTTACTTAAAATCAACTGATTATGGACATCAATCACATCTACAAAATACCTTCACAGCAACACCTAGATTAATGTTTGATTGAATAACTGGGAACTATAGACTAGCCAAGTTGACACAGAAAACTGACCATCACAAGGGGAGAATTATTAATTATCAATGATGCTGGGCTCTCTCATTAAGAATGCAAATGAAGTTCCTTCTATATGAATCCTGCATCCATTAAACAGTTTGAAGTTGTAACAATAGTTAAGTCTGAGAAATAGTTATTCTCTTAAATATGTGATATATAGGGAAATAATTTTCTTAGCTCAGTTTCCATGAGTGAGTCTTTAGCATAATCACTCCATTCCTGCCATTGGGGTCTTCAGAAATCATTACGTTGGCTAGTGGATGCACTGAACAGATGAGGTTGGGTGGACATTTTACAGACCCACATGTGCCTTGACATGGGACATCTATAAACCGGAACATGTCAGGTTTCCCTTATTGAAAGCTGAATCAGAATCAGAGCTCAGAATCACCCACGTGATAGTCAGTGAGATCGAAAAGTCCTGTACTCTTCCCCAGAATCAATCCAGGCTACTTTTCCAAGTGACTCAATTTTAAAAAGGGATAAAGCTCTAAATAAGAATGAGTGTTTTAAAAAAAATCTACATCTCTTTTATGTGGAAGAGCTTCACAATTAGTCTTATCTGCCAGAGGCAGATCCTTCATTTTGCCATGTGTAGACATTTGCAGTGAAAGAATTCAGACCAACCTGGAAATCCTATGTAGATCAGAAAGCTCTTTCTCAAACAGTTTTTACAGCACATCAAGGTTACATGCAAGTTAATTCCACTTTTGACCAATTCCTCATAATGAGAAAATATATGGGTTTCCTATACCAATCCTTGTATTACAGGTAATAATAACTCACATATAAAGAGTTGTAGAGATGACATGACTGGACTTGGATATGGGTGGTGAATCAACATTGGGGTCAGGTTGGCAACATAAAGGAAAATGTTTACAGGGTAATAAATTTCCACCGTAGTATACAAACATTTCCCATGTCTGACTGTCCCTAAGTAAAGACCAGTTAGGTTTAAAAGTAGAATGAAAAGAAGGAGATGATGGAGAAGGAAGAGAAGAAGAAAAAAATCAAACCAGTTATCTTGATTCAGAGACAGAGAGGAAGAGAGAGAGAGAGAGAACAGTTTGTTGTGCTGAGGAACAAGTCAGTGGTTCTTAATGTGTGGTCCCAGGAACAGGAGCATCAGCATCATCTGAGAACTTCTTACAAATGCAAGTTCTTGGCCTTCCCATTGACCAACTGAGTGAGAAGGTCTGGGGCTGGGGCGCACTAATCTGCCTTTAACAATCTCTCCAGGTGACTCTTTAAAGCGGAAGAATCACTGGTCTAAGAAATGGGTTCTAGTTCATCTCCAGACAGTCTGTTTCTTTTAAGGAGAATCTTGTCCTTTTGGATCTTGGGCTGAGAGTCCTACGTTCTACAAATCTTTAAAATTTCCATTATCCTTGGTACTTTTGGCCCCCAAGGAAGACTTCTCAAAGTATATGTGTTTTTGAGACATTTAGAAACTTTTTAACAACTCCCATTGCTCCCTTGTCCCCAGTGGTAATCAGCCCAGCTCTGCGTCCTGAGCCCAGTCCAATAGTTTCTCCCTGAAGAGATCCCCTCTTCCCCTCGAGTCACACCCATTGCAGTGTACCTGAGGTATCGCAGTAGCTGGAAAACTGAAGCTGGAGGAAAAGGATCGCCAAGAACATGTAAGACCTGAAGCCTCTCTCCCGTTCCGGGCTGAAGGAAGGTGAGAGACCCGGGTTTCCTCACCTGTAGATGAGCTGCAAGAGGGATCCAGAAACACTTGCTGGAGGGTGGGGAGAATAAACAAGTGACACAGACTTGAAGGTAGTAAGTCTAAATGTGAGGAGAGCCCCAGAAAGCAATGCAGGGGAAATGGGGAAATGGGAAAACAGACATCTCAGGTTGCACGTGAGAACCCAGCCTCTTAACAACCAAGTGGAGAATTGACCCTATGATTTAGGGATAGGATGCTGAGAGCAAAGGATAAGGAAACACACCACCAATTCTCCATATAGTTACATAAAACAAGATCACATAATTACCTACTAATAGAGTAAGCTATGAAAGTTTTTTTTGAGCAGCTGCTAAATCAGAGTTGCTGTTATAGGTGCTGGGGTTCCTAAGTTATTGAATTTTCAATCTAGTGAAGAAGAACAACAGAAAAAATGATAAGTGCTACAAGAGAGGCATTTATAAAATGTTACTGGAACCCAGAGAAATGGGGTATTGATTCTGCCTGGGAGAAATAAGGGAAGGAGTCACAGACAAGGTGATGTCTGAGTACTTCTAGGTTGAGAAGGTAGTGGAAGGTATTTCAGGAAACAGAATTCATTACCAAAGCCACAGAAATAACCAAGCATATGGCATATGTGAGAAGCTACGAATTCCTTGAAGAGCAATCAGCTCCTGGGTGACAGGGATACTGATTAGAATGGTAGATGGAGGCTACATTTTATAGTTTTGTGTGACGTGCCGAAAGGGAGTTGCATGCACATACGTGAGTGTGTTTTTCTACCCTGAATTGATCTACAAAGAATACTAGGTGGCTTCTAAGAGTTTGAGTTTTAAGCTGCCATTAGAGGATTATAATGAGGGAGAAACATGATCAGCTCTGAGTTTAGAAAGGTCTCCTTGACAGCTATGTAGAAGATGGACTGGGGTGGAAGCACATGGAAGCAGAAGGATGAGATTTAAATGACCTCTAATAGATAGTAGATTGTAGTGAGAAAGGATGGGAGATTGAGACAAGGCAGGGGGAGTGGGGAAGCCCCTTACCTCCTAACCCCGTGCGCCTCTCTCTCTCACCCTCCATCTCCTTCTCTTCTTTGGTCCCATTCCCTCCCCGGCCCCACCACCCTTCCATTCCCCTTCCTTCACTCGCTCTATTCCTTCATCTCCCTTCCTCTTAATCTCCCTTCTTTATTCCCTTGTCTATTTCATTTGTCTGGTTTCGACATCTTTCTTTGTCTTCCACCACTGTATTCAGTAACATCTTCTAAAATTCTTGTTCCTTTCAGAAGAGCTCTCCAAGTCCCCTTCATACAATATTTAACATCCATTTCTTTGTCCAGAGAATGTCTCTCTCTCTTCTCTCTTGTCTTCAGCATACACACGGTGTATGTCCTGTCTTCACTCAGGAAGGGGCCACCTACATTGGTGGGGTGCGGGGTGCGGGGGCATGCACCCTATACTTATTCACTCACCAGCAGTCAACGCCACATGCTTTTTGAGTATTGACTGTCAGCAAGGATGGGCACAATGGAGCACAAATAAATTATAAGATCCATATCTATCCATCTTGGAGCTTACAGTTGAATTATGGAGGAAACATAGACACTTGAAAGGTGCATTAACATTATGGTGTGTGAAATTTCACAGGAAAAATGACTGGTAGAAAAATTTACTAGAGCCTGGAAGAAGGGAGAATGTCTTTGGAGCAGGAGACCTCACAGAGGAGAGTGATTAGCATTTATTTCCAGGCACTGTCCCAGGGATTTTATGTGTAATTTTACTTAATCCCCTAGACAGTTCCATCAAGAAAACATTTTTATTCCCACCTTACAGATGTGGAAACTGAGACTCAGAGAGATTAAGTAACTTACTCAAGGGAAATCTCGAAGAAATAGAAGCCCTGAAATTTGTCTAGAGGTTTGTTGGATTTCAAGTGTCTTCCCACCAGTATATTACACTGAATCTTTGAAAAGCAGATTGCATATGTTCTAAATGGCTTTAAGATATCTCATGAATGTATATTCCAGCAGCAACTTGTAAACTCTCCATAGGCAAGGCCATTTATTCAGCCCCTGGTGATATGGTCTGCATTTAAGAATGCCCACGAGGGGCCGACTGGTGGCGCAAGCAGTTAAGTGTGCGTGCTCTGCTGCGGCGGCCCGTGGTTCGCCGGTTGGGATCCCAGGCGTGCACCGACGTTACCGCTTGGCAAGCAATGCTGTGGGGCCACCCCATATAAAGTGGAGGAAGATGGGCACGGATGTTAGCCCAGGGCCAGTCTTCCTCAGCAAAAAAAGAGGAGGATTGGCAGATGTTAGCTCAGGGCCAATCTTCCTTACACACACACACAAAAAGAATGCCCATGATATGGACCTGGACAACTTGGTTCTGAGCTCCAGAAAACCTAAAGGGCAGGTAGTGACTTCATGCATCTATATACGTGGTTTGTTTTCTTTAGGTGTATGGAGAAGACACCATGGAAGCAGGGACCTCACGTGGGTATCAGAATTTGTCTTCCTGGGGCTCGCACAGACTCGGGAGCTCCAGCTTCTCCTGTTTCTGGTGTTCTTGTTTGTCTACACCACCACTGTTGTGGGAAACCTCCTCATCATGGTCACGGTGACCTCTGATTCCCGGCTCCACACGCCCATGTATTTTCTGCTCCAGAATATGGCTGTCTTTGATCTCTCTTTCTCCTCCGTCACTGCCCCAAAGATGCTGGTGGACTTCCTCTCTGAGAAGAAGAGAATTTCCTTCCAGAGCTGCATGGCCCAGATCTTCTTCTTCCACTTCTTGGGCGGTGGGACTCTCCTCTTTCTCTCAGTGATGGCCTATGACCGCTACATAGCCATCTCCCGGCCCCTCCACTACGTCACCATCATGAACACTCAGCTCTGTGTGGGGCTGGTGCTGGCTGCCTGGGGAGGGGGCTTTGTCCACTCCATTGTCCAGCTGGCTATGATGCTCCCATTGCCTTTCTGTGGTCCCAACGTCCTGGATAACTTCTACTGTGATGTTCCACAGGTGCTGAGACTTGCCTGCACTGACACCTCCCTCCTAGAGTTCCTCATGATCTCCAACAGTGGGATGCTGGTCCTCATCTGGTTCCTCCTCCTTCTGATCTCTTACACTGTCATCCTGGTGATGCTGAGGTCCCACTCAGGGCAGGCGAGGAGGAAGGCAGCTTCCACCTGCACCGCCCACATCATCGTGGTGTCTATGATCTTCGTTCCCTGTATCTATATCTACTTCAGGCCCTTCACCCCCTTCCCCATGGACAAGACTGTGTCCATCAGCCAGACGGTCGTCACCCCCATGCTCAACCCCATGATCTACACCCTGAGGAACCAGGAGATGCAGGCAGCTGTGAAGAGATTAAGCAAGTGCCTAGTGATCTGTAGTCGGGAGTGAATATAAAATAGGTTGACTGTAAATGACCAATCTTCTCTCTGCACTTTTGTTTTCCCATGTGAAAAATGGAAGAAAGTCTTTATAGAGTGTGACAATTGAGATTAAACTAATATTTCTGCAGACCTCCTCCTGTGTCAGGCACTGTATTAGGCACTTGCACACTTTTATCTCATTCTCATAAAACTGATAGTGGATATATTACTATTAGAATTAAACAGTTTTACAGATGAGAAACATCAGAGAGAAGTGACTTGCTCAATGAG
The DNA here is from genome assembly GCF_057802395.1 of Ceratotherium simum simum. Taxonomy (NCBI): domain Eukaryota; kingdom Metazoa; phylum Chordata; class Mammalia; order Perissodactyla; family Rhinocerotidae; genus Ceratotherium; species Ceratotherium simum. Next base: position 29,585,441 of record NC_141915.1, on the reverse strand, counting down.
GAACAGCGAGTGAGTGGCAGAGGTTGGCCGGGAACCTGGTTCCTCTGACTCCAAGTTGAGAGGCAGCAGATATGGATGGGATTTGAACCTCAGGGTCTCAAACAACCACAAGGGGAAACCTAGAGAGTTTCTCATGTGTGGATGAAGTTCTGTGCTGAATGGTGAGCAGTTTCATCTTAACTCTGGAACAATCACATGTTTTTCTGCTCCCTGCCTTTCTGCCTCATTCCCCACTGTGGTATTTAGGAAGTGTCCTGCTTTTAACATTGTTGAAATGTTTCTCATAAGGAACATTTGTCCTCTGGATTTGTTCCTTCTCTGCCAAATGCTCCTTGGATAATCTGCAAACTCTCCTTCTTTCTACCCAATACAATCCACCTCGTTTAGATGAAATGGTTGGAGGAGGATGATGTATGGTTGGGGACCAAGGCCAGAGAGGGCAGGGCCATGGCTATTACGGTTCCAGATTTGAGGTAGTGAGTTCAGTCCAAGGCTAGCACCCTGTGGGCTTTCGCCTTTCTCTTTGACTTCCCGCACTGGATTGAGAGCTCCTTGAGGGCCAGGGCCATGCTTTATTCATCTTTAAATCTTCCCAGCTGCTTGAACAGTATCCTACACAGGGAGGCATTTCTACTTTTTCCTGCCCTCTGTTCTTTCCCTGTGAATTTCAGAATCTACTTTTTATTTCTGCCTCTGTATCTTACATTTATTTTCTCCAGTTTGTAAAAGTCTCAGGCAATGTATATTGCTGATCCAAAGGGAAGAAGATGATGAAGAAGCCTTTTTGTTCCCTCTTCCGTCCCAGCAACTATCCCATGCAAGAAATAAAAGTTATAGGCTCTTCTTGGGTTCTCTCAAAGCCATCATCAAGCCATCGTGAGCTTACCTCTTCTCCACATCTCCTCCTTGTTGCCATTTCACACATTTCTCTATTGACAGTGGACCTGTGGAGATGAGGGGAGAGATGTGGACTGAGTATTATATTTGATCCATGTGGTCACTCAGAAGCATTTTCTCTTTCACACTCAAGGTCTTTAATTAACTGATGATAGTTTTCTCATCCTTCATTTGTGTCTTCTCCAGATGCAACATCGGCATCCTTCAGTATTCCCATTGTGACAAGTTTCCTGATTCCACCATCCTGGCCATCTCTTCGGTGTTGACTCTCCTATGACAACATCCTCCTTCAAATGTGGTACTCACTATATGACACACTGCTGCACTGGGGGTGTGAACTCATTAGTAAACAGTGATTACCCCCTTTGAAACACAAATCCATAAGGATGCCTTTGGTTGCAATCAGCAGCATGACCAAATAACAGTGGTTTAAATAATGAGGAAATTATTGTCTCACTTAAAAAGAAGACTAGAAGATAGGCAGTTCCAAAGTTGGTTGATTCAGCAGCTTAAACATTTTAGGGCTCTGGGTTGGCTGCTCTACAATTCCTTGCTTTTCCCCTCATGATGGCCATGTGGTTGCCGAACCGACACTCACCATGCCTTTATATTCAAATAATTCAGCAAGAAGGAAGAGGAGAGGCATCCATGTGCTTTTTATTCCCTCTTTTTACCAGGGGAGGAAAATTATCCTAGAAGCACTCCATCAGAATTCTCCTTGATTCCTTGGCCAGAACTTGGTCATTTGGTCAGCCTAGTCTATAAAGGAGAATGGAAAGGTGAATGCCTGGCTTTTTTAGCTGTAAACAAGGGGTTTGGGAATGGCAATCAACAGTGTCTACATATAGGTATAAGCTCCTGGCAGCAGGAAGAGACATGATTGGCCTGAGTCTAAAATCCTGACAATGAGCAAAGTCTGTTATGGACAAAGGTTATAAAATCAGATGCCTAGAGAAGCCAACGGACAACAGGAACAAGTTAAGTGGGCCCTGTGAAGACTAAGGTGAAGTGGAGAGTGCATATCCAGGCCAGAAGGGACATCCCACTCCTCATGCTCTCCCCCACCCTACTGCAGAACTCCAATATCTAAGTCCTTCTAGAACCATCAGAAGGATTTTATTTAGACATACTAAACAGCTCCAGATATGCAGTCCAGGCCATCTTCCCGAACTGACATTCAGGGATCTTCTGACAATACAACCTACCTGATCATCCTAAAGAGAGGCCTACAACTTCTCCAGCCCTGCTCGTGCTTCCAATCAGCATTTTAGTGGTTTGATTTTAAACACTAATGTCTATCCAGAGATTATAAAACATGTGAAGAAGATTTCTAATACAGCAGGCAGACAAAAGAACAAAACAAAATTAAAAACTGAAAAATGGCAATTCTAAGAAAACAGAGATTATTCAAGGAATAAAAGAAAACTTTTAAAATTGTTTTTAAATTAAACTTTTTATTTTGAGGTAATTATAGAGTCACTCGAAGAAATAATAAACATAGATCTCATGTGCCCTTTACCCAGTTCTCCCAATTGTAACATTTTGTAAAACTATGTACAATGGTCATAACCAGAATATTAGCATTGATACAATCAAGACATAGAACAGGAAACTTTTAAAAAAAACCCTATAATTAACATCCACAAAGAGATAAGAGAGGTTACTGCTTTCATGAAACAAGAATAGGATGCCATTTTAGAAAGGTACCATCAGATACTGAGAAAAATTCCTGGAAATTGAAAGTATGGTTTGTGGCATACAGCATTTTCCCAAGATGGCCACAGCAGTAGCTTCCATTCCACGTGCTCCTCCTCACAATATGACCTTGACATTCTTCCCATAGAGAGGCAGGATGTTTGTTTTCTTTCCTTGAGTCGGGAAGGGCTTGTAACCATGGTGGAAGTGGCACCTGTGACCTCTGAGGGTAAGTCATAGAAGGCAATACAGACTCTAACGAGTTCTCTTTGGAATGCCCCCTCTTGGAAACTAGCTACCATGCTGTGAGAAAGCCCAGGCAGCCAGGTGAGAGGCCATTTGCGTTTCCATTAATATCTTGGTTGACTGGAGTTTGTTCCAAGGAAGGTTTTCAAGAAAGATTCATGAGAACTATATTTTCTGAGTTAAATATTGGAAAATATTTGTCCATTGCCTGTACATATAAATGGCTATTTGACTGGGCAAACATCTTTGAATCATACTTTATTTTCTTTGGTCTTTGTAGATGTTCCTCTGTTTTCTAGGGCTGTTGAGAAGTTTGAAGCCCGCCTGATTTTTCTCCCTATAGATGACATCATCTCTTTTCCATGGAAGCCTATAGGATTCCTTTTTTTTTTTATATCTTTGGGGTTCTGTAACTTTACTCAGTTATGTCTTAGCATTCAGTGATGTTTATCAATTTCCTGGCACACAATGTGCCCTTTGAATCTAATGATTCCATTTATAAATGACTTGAAGTCATTTAGTGGCTCAATTTTTAAAAAGTTGTCTTGAGTCTTTTTTTTTAAATTATGAAAATTTTACTGTATATGATCTAGAATATCAAGTCTAAGGGTGGTATGAAGCACAGAAATGCTAATAATAATCTATAATATTGACCCCAAAAGAAGAAATGTGAGAAAATTTCCTCAGATTTATCTTACAAACAGTCATTCTACAGTACAAGGTTTTCGATTCTTAACTGAATTTCTTGAGAACTACCCCATTTAAATGAATACAGCTATGTCCATGAGGATTTATACCTTGAAGACATCCCTTGCAGAAGCTCTGCTGTTTATATGACATAAATTCAACTCAAATCTAAATTTATTAACACTAAATGAGTTGGTACAATGTCTTCCACTATAAAGAATTTAAAGAAAAATTAAAAATACGTTGTTCATAAATGGCTTAAATTAAAAATGTTTCACATGTTCTGGTGCTGTCTTCAATAGTATAGTGGGACGATAACAGGCTTTCAGCCATGGCGTTCAAATCCTGGCTCTAATTAGTATTGTTGTGTTCCTTTTGGACATCATTGAGCCTCTACTTCTTCAGCTGTAAAGTTTACATAATTCTTCAGAGTGTTGTGTGGATCAATGAGTAAATATAAAACACCAATCACAGTACTTGGCATACAGCAGGTGTTCAATTAATGTTAGTTCCTTCACACATTCCCATTTACCACTATTTTTCAACTTCCTATCAATACTTTTACGTTAAACCAAGATAGTTAGGCATCTGGTTCCTTAAGAATTAAACAGCAAAGTCAAGTAATGCTCCTTAATCATTTTGAGGTTATATAGGATTAGTGAAAACAGCTCCCTTAAAAGTGGTAGGGAGAAGTCTTAACTCATTTCAGTTACAGATTTACTCTGATCCGGAGAATACATCACTTCTCAGCCTTAATAATCCCTAGATCTTGCCATTTCAGTTGTATTTATAATCAAGCTCAGGGGTGATTTAAGTCCAAGGAGGAAAAGACCTCAATCAACTATGCCTAAGATGTTTACTTCACATATGATCCATAAAAAGTTCTGTATCAGTCAGGATTCCACCAGAGAAACAGGACCAGTAGGATATGGACATATATATTAAGACATATATTGCAAGGAATTGGCTCATGTTGTCACTGACTAGGTGCCTTGAGAAACTCAAAGGTGGGTTTGAAAGCAATTAACTGTTTTTCCAAGTTGTTTCTTTTCCTTTTCTATGTTAAGGAGATGTAACCAGCAGCCATCCTGAAACTGACCAAGCCTCACCACAACAGCTATGCCCATGACCTTTGCATTATTTTTAATGCAAAGGGCTCTTGAGGAGGAGTTTAGCCCTCGTTATGTGGAAGCATATTTTCCAAGTGATCCTGTGCAAGTGAATGCCTGCCTCTCCCTTTTGAATATTCCTTCCCCAACAGAAATAAAAGTTCCTGCTTCCTTTAGTTCGGGGATGCCATGACTTTGGAAATTATTCCTCATGGCCTCCTATTTGCTGCAAATACACTTTACTTTGTGAGACAACTTCCACTGGTGTAGAGTCTTATTTAGCTCACCAGGAGGCGAGCCCACTTGGTTCGGTAACAATGTGACTGTGAAACTGGCTTAAAAAGTATGAAATCTGTAGGGCAGGCATAAGGAAGGGCAGTCTAGAACTGTTAGGCATAAAGCTGCAGTTCAGAATTTCACCTTCTTCAGGGAAACCTCAGTTCTGCTCTTAGGGCCTTTTAACTTATTGACTCAGGCACATCCAGATTAGCTAGGATAATCTTCTTTACTTAAAATCAACTGATTATGGACATCAATCACATCTACAAAACACCTTCACAGCAACACCTAGATTAGTGTTTGATTGAATAACTGGGAACTATAGACTAGCCAAGTTGACACAAAAAACTGACCATCACAAGGGGAAAATTATTAATTATCAATGATACTAGGATCCCTCAATGAGAATATAAATAAAGTTCCTTATGTATGTATCCTGCATCCATTTAACAGTTTGAAACTGTAACAGTACTTAAGACTGAGAAATATTTATTTTCTTAAATATGTGGTATATAGGGAAATAATTTTCTCAGCTCAGTTACTTGAGCGAGTCTTTAGCATAATTACTCCATTCCTGCCTTTGGGGTCTTCAGAAATCATTACGTTGGCTAGTGGATGCACTGAACAGATGAGGTTGGGTGGACATTTTACAGACCCACATGTGCCTTGACATGGGACATCTATAAACCGGAACATGTCAGGTTTCCCTTATTGAAAGCTGAATCAGAATCAGAACTCAGAATCACCCACATGACAGTCAGTGAGATCGAAAAGTCCTGTCCTCTTCCCCAGAATCAATCCAGACTACTTTTCCAAGTGACTCAAATTTTTTTTTTTTTTAAAGATTTTATTTATTCAGCTTTTTCCCCCCAAAGCCCCAGTAGATAGTTGTATGTCATAGGTTCACATCCTTCTAGTTGCTGTACGCGGGACTCGGCCTCGCGTTGGACGGAGAAGTGGTGCCTCCGGGCGCTCCCGGGATCCGAACCCGGGCCGCCAGCATCAGAGCGCGCGCACTTAACCGCTAAGCCACAGAGCCGGCCCCAAGTGACTCAATTTTAAAAAGGAATAAAGCTCTAAATAAGAATTAACATTTTTAAAAAAAATGTATATTTCTTGCATGTGGAAGAACTTCACATTGTACTCTTTACTACCAGGGGCAGATTCTTTATTTCGCGAACTGTAGACATTTGCAGTGAAAGAATTCAGACCAACCAGGAAATCCTGCCTAGATCTGAGGGCTGTGTCTAAGACATCAGACAGTTTTTACAGCACATCAAGGTGGCAATGCCAGTTAATTTTAGTTTTGATCAATTCCTCATAATGTGAAAATATATGAGTTTCCTGTACCAATCCTTGTATTAGAGGTAGCAATAATTCCATGTAAAGTATGCTAGCATTGTAGAGATGATGTGCGTAGACTTGGATATGGGTGTTGAGTCAACATTGGGGGCTGGTTGGCAAATAAAGGACAAGGTTTACAGGGTAATAGACTACCATTGTAGTAAAGAACGATTTTCCCACCTAGGACTTCCCCTAAGTAAAGATCAATTAGGTTTAAAACTAGAATGAAAAGGAGAAGGAGAAGATGGAGGAGTAGAAGAAAGAAATCAAACCAGTTATCTTGATGATTCAGAGACAGAGAGCAAGAGTCAGAGAGAGAGGGAACAGTGTTGTGCTGAGGAACAAGTCAGTGGTTCTTAATGTGTGGTCCCAGGAACAGGAGTATCAGCATCATCTGAGAACGTCTTACAAATGCAAGTTCTTGGCCTTCCCATTGACCAACTGAGTGAGATGGTCTGGGGCTGGAGCACACTAATCTGCCTTTAACAAGCTCTTCAGGTGACTCTTTAAAGCGGAAGAATCACTGGTCTAAGAAATGGGTTCTTCTTACTCTCCCAGACAGTCTGTTTCTTTTGAAGAGACTCTTGTCCTTTTGGATCTTGGCCTGAGAGTCCTACGTTCTACAAATCTCTAAAATTTTCATTATCCTTGGTACTTTTGGCCCCCAAGGAAGACCTCTCAAAGTGTGTGTGTTTGAGACATTTAGAAACTTTTTAACAACTCCCATTGCTCCCTTGTCCCCAGTGGTAATCAGCCCAGCTCTGTGTCCTGAGCCCAGTCCAATAGTTTCTCCCTGAAGAGATCCCCTCTTCCCCTCAGGTCACTCCCATTGTAGTGTACGTGAGGTACAGGCAGTGGCTGGGAAACTGAAGCTGGAGGAAAAGGATCGCCCAGAAGATGTAAGACCCGAAACCTCTCTCCCGTTCTGGGCTGAGGGAAGGTGAGAGACCAGGGTTTCCTCACCTGTAGATAGAAGAGCTGCAAGAGGGATCCAGAAACACTTGCTGGAGGGTGGGGAGAATAGACAAGTGACATAGACTTGAAAGTAATAAGTCTACAGGTGAGGAGAACCTCAGAAAGCAATGCAGGGGAAATGGGATGTTGAAAACAGATGTCTCAGGTTGCACGTGAGAAATCAGTCTCTTAACCAAGTGGAAAATTGACCCTATGATTTAGAGGGAGGATGCTGAGAGCAAAGGATAAGGAAATACACCACAAAATTCTCCGCATGGTCACTAACACAAGAGCACATAACTACCTCCTAATATACTAAGTTAGCACCCGTTTTTTGAGCAACTGCTAAATCAGAGTTGCTATTATAGGCACTGGGGCTACTAAATTATCGAATTTACAATCTAGTTAAGAGGAACAGCAAAAGAAAATGATGAATGCTACAAGAGAGGTATTTATAAAATGTTGTTGGAACCCAGAGAAGTGGGGGATTGAATCTGCATGGGAGAAATAGGGTGTCTTGACATGAGTACAGCCATGTTTGGCCGCTCCATTGACCTACAGCCACCAGCACAAAAAAGAAATACAAAGCTGCTTTCTGTGTGGTGGGAACTGGCCTTTTCCCGGGAACTGGCCTTTCTCCCACGGAGAGAGTTGCAAGTTGTAACATTTCAAGGCTCTTGGAGCGTCCTGGCCCGGAATGGACTGGCCATCTGTGCCGGGCTAGGACGATAACCAAAGAGAACAATGCACGTGCGCAACTACTGGGCTGGGACGTTAGCCAGGGGGCTCAGTGCACGTACGCCACTGATAACCATTTGTACATGGAAACACTAAATGCTTGCTCTGCAAACTCTGTAATTGCTTACTCTGAAAATTACTGATGGTATAAAAACTGCTGGAAACTGAGCCTCAGGGAGAGTTCCACCTAGAGAGAGTTCCACCTGTGGAAGGGACACCTTGCCCAGGACGTGTGATCCTTGCCCAGCCGCGTCGATTGACAGAGCTCTCCCGGCAGTGGGGCGTGGATGTTGTGAGTAACTGATTTGATGTGAAGTAATTGATTTGATATGAAGTAATTGATTTGATGTGTTCTCTTTTTGGTTAACCTGGTGTTTCTCTTTCTGGTTGATTTGTGTCATTTCTCTTCAGCCGATGTGGGTATTTTCCCTTTCCAGTCGGGCTGATGTTTTTTGCCTCTTAATATTTGACCTATTTGGATCTGTTTGCAGACTGTCACCTTTACTATCCTCTATATAATAAAATATACCTCAGTCCATTTGTTTGGAGTGGAAAGTGTCTTTTACGTCTCCGATCGAATCCCCGAACCTCTCTTAACATAATTGGCGCTGTGAGCAGGATTCGATTAAGGAGATGCCTTTCCTATTCAAACGAAAGGTAACTGAAGCCAAGGTGGAAGGGATTCCAGGATGGGAGGACCCTCCCTTTTGCACTCTGGCTGGGGAGTGGGCTCATAGGTCAGGGTTATGTGAAGCTTGGGATGCTCGTCTGCGACGATTTGAACCGTTGGATGTGACCAAAGCTTTGCAGACGGTGGAAAGGAAAGAGAAAGATGATGTTTCTTTTTTGGCACGGCGAGGTTGGTGTTTGTTGACTGCTTATCGCCGGGCTATAGAAGATAGGGATAAGATACAGACAGAGAAGGCACTCTTGGAAACGGAATATCGCGATTTACAGTTGCCTGAAGCCAAGGTGGAAGAAATTCCAGGATGGGAGGACCCTCCCTTTTGCACTCTGGCTGGGGAGTGGGCTCGTAGGTCAGGGCTATGTGAAGCTTGGGATGCTCATCTGCGACGATTTGAACCGTTGGATGTGACCAAAGCTTTGCAGACGGTGGAAAGGAAAGCGAAAGATGATGTTTCTTTTTTGGCACGGTGAGGTTGGTGTTTGTTGACTGCTTATCGCCGGACTATAGAAGATAGGGATAAGATACAGACAGAGAAGGCACTCTCGGAAAAAGAAAATTTAGATTTGCAGTCTCGCTTGGCTATGATTCAATGTCAATATCTTGCACTGGGAGATCAGGCTTGTAACTACTAAGCTATAGCAGAAAAGGCTGCTGTAAGAGTTGCCAAATATAAATATAGAAAGAGAAGAGGAAAGGTAAATGAACGAAAAGTTCATATGGCCATAGCATCGGCTGGTCCTAAGTGGGACCCGGACACATGGGATGGTGATATCTGGGATGATGATTCTGAAACTGATTATGAGGAAGAGGAAAAACCGCCCAAACGCACAGAGGCACGTCCTCTTCGCCGGCGGTGGATGGAAATGGATGGTAATCATCCTGTAAGGAAAGATGTGATTGAGGATTTTAACCAACAAGAAATTTCTGATATTTTAGCCTGGGCTACACAAAAGCCTGGAGAAGCCATTATAACCTGGCTTGTTCGCCTATATGATATGGGCGCTACAGGAATTAATCTGGATGCAGGAGATGCTTTTAAATTTGTAATTTTGTCCAATGATCCAGTAATACGGGGAGCTTTCAGAGACTGGAGCATGAATGCTCACCCCCCAAATGATCGTGGACAAGACACTGATGGTACAACTTTATTGGCTCTTGCAGTAAAAGGAGCTCAAGATAAATACCCCACGGATGATATGTGGCCAGACACTAATAGACCATGGTATACTTTAAAAGATTGTGTCCAAAAGATGAGAGAAGAAACCATGAAACGGGCTGTGTTTCTGGGGTGTGGTGAAGCTTTAAATGAAATGACTTTAAGTGTCCAGGTGCGAAACAAGTTGATAAAAACTGCACCTCCGGCATACAAACAAATAATTACAACCCTTCTCATGAATGAAACTGAAAGCCCTATATCAACACTTGCAGGTAAGATTATGCAGCTAGCAGACTTGGGAGACTGGCAGACAACTGAAAACTCTCCAAGAAGGGAAAAAAGAAAAACATTCTTTAAAAAAGATAAAATGACTCGAGGTGATATGTTTTTGGCCCTACTCCGGGCAGGAGTACCCAAAGCCCAGATTGATGGAGTTGACACTAAAGAATTATGGAAAGTATATAAAGAAAAAGGGCTGAATGTAAAACAAGTGAATAGAAGGGACAATATAGAGAATGCTTCCAACTCAGTGCCTACTGCACCTAGTGCACCACCTCCTCCCTTGGATCCTCTTCTTGCTGACTTATGTGATTGAGGGGAAGGCCAAACCTCTGTATCGATTAGTGCCACCATAAAAAAAGATATTAGACCACATGTACCAATTAAAATATTTTGGAAGAATGGATCTACAACTAGTGTGAAGGCACTTGTGGATACAGGGGCAGAGGCCACCCTTATCTATGGGAATCCAACTAAGTTTCAAGGTACATCAATTCTGATAACTGGATTGGGAGGAAAAGAAATCCAGGCAGTTACCACTAATCTTTCTATGCAAATTGGGCAACTACCCCGGCGCACATATCTAGTTATGATTGTACCAATACCAGAAAATATAATTGGGATTGATATTCTAAAAGGATTGACATTAAATTTGGCTGATGGACAATACCAATTTGCTATTAGAGCTTTGTCTTTTCATATTAATGCTGTAATTGTGGGATGTTTGCATCATGAAGTAGAAATTCCACCTGCCACGCAAGTGATCAATCAAAGACAGTATCGCATCCCTGGAGGACAACAAGAAATATCTGAGACCATAGAAGATTATTTGGCTGTAAAAGTCCTTCGCAGAGTAACTACAGCCTGGAATAATCCTATCTGGCCTGTTAAAAAAGGTGATGGGACATGGAGAATGACTGTAGATTACAGAGAGCTAAACAAAGTGACTCCGGCTATTCAAGCGGCCGTCCCTGATTTGATTACTCTTATAGAAAAAGTGCAATGTTATCCAGGCACTTCGTATGCAGTCATAGACTTGGCTAATGCCTTTTTCACCATACCTATACCTAAAAGTGTCCAAGAACAGTTTGCTTTCACATGCCTGGGACAACAATATACCTTTACTAGACTTCCTCAGGGATATGTGCATAGTCCCACTATCTGCCATCGACAGGTTGCTGAGACCTTGGCAAAGGTACCTGCTTCTGATGATGTCCAAATAGTACATTATATAGATGATATTATGATCCAAGGAAATGAAGAAGAAAAGGTACAACAACAGTTAGAAAAAGTAATGGACACACTTGAGGAGGATGGATGGAAAACTAATCCAGCTAAAATTCAGGGCCCACGTTCAAGCGTTAAATTTTTGGGAATACTTTGGAATAATAGAAAACAAGAAATTTTACCTAAAGCTAGACAAAAGATATTAGATTTTGCAGCACCCCGCAACAAAAAGGAAGCACAAAAATTTATTGGATTATTTGGATTTTGGAGGGCACATATTCCACATTTAAGTCGGCTCCTTGCACCTTTATATAAAGTTACCAGGAAAAAATATGAATTTGAACGGGGAATGGAACAAAAAGAAGCTTTTGAAGCAGCCAAGCATGCTATTCAGACTGCTTTAGATCTATGGCCAATTAAACCGGGACCCATTGAGTTACAGGTAGATGTCATTGATCAGTATGCCAGCTGGAGTCTATGGCAAAAACAAGGTGCCCGACGTTATCCTCTGGGATTTTGGAGTCGCAAGCTTCCCTGTTCCAGTGAAAGATATAGTCCTTTTGAAAAACAGTTGTTAGCCTGCTATTGGGCTCTAATAGACTCAGAAAGCCTTACCCTGGGACATGAGGTAATTATGCGACCCCAAATACCCATCATGCAATGGATTCATAGCACGCCTGTTACTCATAAAATTGGACAAGCACAAGAATTTAATATTATCAAATGGAAATGGTATATTCAAGACCGGGCCAAACCTGGCCCAAAGGGGTTGTCTCTATTGCATGAACAAGTGTCTCAATATAGCAGTGAGCCAACTGTGTCACCTAAGACTGATATAACAGAATCTCCTGTTAAATGGGGTGTCTCATATGATCAATTGACTGAAGAACAACAAAACCATACGTGGTTTACAGATGGTTCTGCCAAAATGATATCAAGCTCACGGAAATGGAAAGCAGTTGCCTATAACCCATCCACCCAACAAACAATTGTCACCACCGGAGATAATATGAGTAGCCAATATGCTGAACTCTATGCGGTGTATCAGGCACTTCAACAAGAACAGGGGCAACAATGTCATATATATACTGATTCGTGGGCAGTGGCACAAGGTTTGGCAACGTGGATGCCACAATGGAAAAAACATGATTGGAAAATTAATGATAAAGAAATATGGGGAAAGAAATTATGGGAAGACATATGGTTATGGTGTCAAAATACAATTGTTACTGTATTTCATGTTGATGCTCACAGTTTTTTAATTTCTGCAGAACGAAAGCATAATTCTCATGCTAATCAGCTGGTGCAGATCCGTGCAACGCACAACCCAGGCTTAGCACAATGGGTCCACGAAAAGAGTGGACACTTGGGAGAACAAGCTTCATACAGGTGGGCACAACAAAGGGGAATCCTTGTCACCCATGATGATATTGCCACTGCAGTACAACAATGTCAGTTATGCCAACAGTTAAATAAACGGGGAGTTCCACACCCCTACCAAGGTCATATCCAAAAGAGATTATTTCCCGCCCATACCTGGCAAATAGATTTTATCGGACCATTGCCAAATTCTTGTGGATATACTTATGCCTGCACTGCTGTTGATACATATTCTGGTTATTTATTGGCTATACCAGCTAAAGTGGCCACCCAACAGAGTGCCATAAAATTATTAGATATAATCAAGTTATATTATGGAACACCAAGGCAAATTCAGAGTGACAACGGTTCCCACTTTACAGGTAAGTTGATTCAAACCTATACCAAGGAAAATTATATAGAATGGATTTATCATATACCTTATTACCCCCAAGCTGCAGGCCTCATAGAACGAACGAATGGATTGCTTAAACAACAATTGAGGAAACTTGGTCATGGCTCATTAAAGGGGTGGCACAACCATCTAAGTACTGCTCTAAATGTGTTAAATAACAGGCCATTAGGCCCTAATGAGACTCCTCTGTCAAGGTTGTTACCAGCAAAGATTACAGAAGTGGCAGCCGCCACCCATGAGCTTATGACCTTAACCTATTGGCCCCTGACTCAGTCTGCTAAACCGCCTTTTCGTGCCACCGCCCAAGCGGCTGGATTGGATTTATCTACTGTACATTCTATTCAATTGCCCCTAAGAAGCAGTCTATAGTCCCTACTGGGATAGGGGTACAATTTCCCAAAAATACCTTTGGTTTGTTAAAAGGACGCTCTGGACTGGCAGCAAAAGGTATTGATGTACTAGGAGGAGTTATTGATCCAGATTATCAAGGAGAAATAAAATTTATATTATATAATGGTAGTGACACAGTACTAACTGTAGAGTCTGGGGAACGAGTGGGACAATTATTGGTGCTTCCTCCTGACTCCAAATGTGTCACAAGGACAACCTCCAAGTGAATTAACTAAAAGAGGAATGCAAGGATTTGGGTCTACAGATGGATGGAAACCTGGAGCAAAGGTGTGGGTGACACATCCACCCAATGCGGCTCCACGTGCCGCAGAAGTAGTGGCCCAAGGGCCCACTGCAACGCTCATAGTAATGTATCCAGGAAATAAACAATTATATCATGTTCCTAAAAATTCTGTTTCTTTGCGTGAATAGATATTCCTGCTGTGTTTGCTATGCTGTGCTGCACTTCCATGTCTGCTGCAGACCTACATGCCAACTAATGTCTCCGTAGGACAACCTTTGACCCTGCACTGCTGGACCAACTGCTCTACACCAGTGGGACCTATAACCTGGACTATGAATGGCCGAGAAATTTGGTCTCAGAAACATCAAGCAATCTCTCAGTATAAGCCTATATCTGACCAGTCACGGAGAACTAGTTATAATTTCTCTATTACCCTGCCTTCTGCTACCCTCCGTGATGGGGGCTGGTCTGGACTTCTGCAAGCTAATTTGTTAGGCCTAAGTGTTATCTTATCTAATGTTATCTTTGATGCTGTACATGATTTGCAAGATCAAGTTAATAACATTTCATATTCTAAGGGGTTGTTTGATTGGTTACCTTGGGGTTTGGGTCCTTTATTGCGAGATAGTTTTATAATTATTGTAGTCATTGGATTTTGGATTCTTGGATGTGCCTTATGTACTTGCGTACAAAGTTCATTGTCTGTGCATACTGTGTCTTATGGTTAATGGAGACGGCCACGGCCGAATATGTCTTGACATGAGTACAGCCATGTTTGGCCGCTCCATTGACCTACAGCCACCAGCACAAAAAAGAAATACAAAGCTGCTTTCTGTGTGGTGGGAACTGGCCTTTTCCCGGGAACTGGCCTTTCTCCCACGGAGAGAGTTGCAAGTTGTAACATTTCAAGGCTCTTGGAGCGTCCTGGCCCGGAATGGACTGGCCATCTGTGCCGGGCTAGGACGATAACCAAAGAGAACAATGCACGTGCGCAACTACTGGGCTGGGACGTTAGCCAGGGGGCTCAGTGCACGTACGCCACTGATAACCATTTGTACATGGAAACACTAAATGCTTGCTCTGCAAACTCTGTAATTGCTTACTCTGAAAATTACTGATGGTATAAAAACTGCTGGAAACTGAGCCTCAGGGAGAGTTCCACCTAGAGAGAGTTCCACCTGTGGAAGGGACACCTTGCCCAGGACGTGTGATCCTTGCCCAGCCGCGTCGATTGACAGAGCTCTCCCGGCAGTGGGGCGTGGATGTTGTGAGTAACTGATTTGATGTGAAGTAATTGATTTGATATGAAGTAATTGATTTGATGTGTTCTCTTTTTGGTTAACCTGGTGTTTCTCTTTCTGGTTGATTTGTGTCATTTCTCTTCAGCCGATGTGGGTATTTTCCCTTTCCAGTCGGGCTGATGTTTTTTGCCTCTTAATATTTGACCTATTTGGATCTGTTTGCAGACTGTCACCTTTACTATCCTCTATATAATAAAATATACCTCAGTCCATTTGTTTGGAGTGGAAAGTGTCTTTTACGTCTCCGATCGAATCCCCGAACCTCTCTTAACATAGGGGAAGGAGTCACAGAGAAGGTGATAGCTGAGTACTTCTTGGTTGAGAAGGTAGTGGAAGGTATTTCAGGAAACAGAATTCATTACCAAAGCCACAGAAATAACCAAGCATATGGCATATGTGAGAAGCTATGAATTCCTTGAAGAGCAATCAGTTCCTGGGTGACAGGGATACTGATTAGAATGGTAGATGGAGGCTACATTTTATAGCTTTGTGTGACATGCTGAGAGGGAGTTGCATGCACATACATAAGTATGTTTTTCTACCCTGAATTGATCTACAAAGAATACTAGGTAGCTTCTAAGAGTTTGAGTTTTAAGCTATCATTAAAAGATTATAATGAGGGAGAAACATGATCAGATCCGAGTTTAGAAAGGTCTCCTTGGCAGCTATGTAGAAGATGGACTGGAGTGGAAGCACATGGAAGGATGAGATTAAAATGACTGGATAATAGATTGTAGTGAGAGAGGATGGGAGATTGAGACAAGTCAGGGGGAGTGTGGAGGCCACTTAACCCCCTAATCTCATGCCCCTCTCTCTCTCATTCTCCATCTCCTTCTCCACCTGTGGTCCCATTCCCTCCCTGGCCCCACCACCCTTCCATTCTCCTTCCTTTGCTTGCTGTATTCCTTCTCTCCTTTCTTCTTAATCTCCCTTCTTTATTCTCTTGTCTATTTCATTTCTCTTATTTCAACATCTTTCTTTGTCTTCCACCATTGTATTCAGTAACATCTCCTAAAATTCTTGTTCCTTTCAGAAGAGCTCTCCGAGTCCCCTTCATACAATATTCATCATCTATTTCTTAGTCCAGAGAATGTCTCTTTCCCTTCTCACTCTTGTCTCAGCATACACACCATGTATGTCATGTCTTCACTCAGGGAGTGGCCACCTACATTGGTGGGGGTGGGGGGTGTACTTAATGGCTAATCACCCACCAGCAGTCAACACCACATGCTTTTTGAGTATTGACTATCAGCAAGGATGCACACTATGGGGCACTAATAAATTATAAGATCCATATATATCCTTCTGGGAGCTTACAGTTGAATTATGGAGGAAAAACATATACACGTGTAAGGTTCCTTCACATTATGGTGTGTTAAATGTTGCATGAAAAATGGTTGCTACAAAATTTACTAGAGCTTGGAAGAAAGGGGGATGTCTTTAGAGCAGGAGACTATACAGAGGAGAGTGATTACCATTTATTTCCAGGCACTGTCCCAGGGACTTTATGTGTAATTTTATTTAATCCCGAGACAGTTCTATAAAGAAAACATTTTTATTCCCACCTTACAGATGTGGATACCGAGACTCAGAGTGATTAAGTAACTTACTCAAGGTCAAATCTCAAAGAAATAGAAGCTCTGAAATTTGACTAGAAGTTTGTTGGATTTCAAATGTCTTCCCACCTGTATATTACATTGAATCTTTGAAAAGCAGATTTCACATGTTCTAGATGGCTTTAAGATATCTCATGTATGTATATTCCAGCACGAACTTGTAAACACTCCAGATACAAGGCCACTTAATAGCACATGGTGTTATGCTCTGCATTTAAGAATTCCCATGTCATGGACCTGGACAACTTGGTTCTGAGCTCCAGAAAACCTAAAGGGCAGGTAGTGACTTCATGCATCTATATACGTGGTTTGTTTTCTTTAGGTGTATGGAGAAGACACCATGGAAGCAGGGACCTCACGTGGGTATCAGAATTTGTCTTCCTGGGGCTCGCACAGACTCAGGAGCTCCAGCTTCTCCTGTTTCTGGTGTTCCTGTTTGTCTACACCACCACTGTTGTGGGAAACCTCCTCATCATGGTCACGGTGACCTCTGATTCCCGGCTCCACACACCCATGTATTTTCTGCTCCGAAATATGGCTGTCTTTGATCTCTCTTTCTCCTCTGTCACTGCCCCAAAGATGCTGGTGGACTTCCTCTCTGAGAAGAAGAGAATTTCCTTCCAGAGCTGCATGGCCCAGATCTTCTTCTTCCACTTCTTGGGCGGTGGGACTCTCTTCTTTCTCTCAGTGATGGCCTATGACCGCTACATAGCCATCTCCCGGCCCCTCCACTACGTCACCATCATGAACACTCAGCTCTGTGTGGGGCTGGTGCTGGCTGCCTGGGGAGGGGGCTTTGTCCACTCCATTGTCCAGCTGGCTCTGATGCTCCCATTGCCTTTCTGTGGTCCCAACGTCCTGGATAACTTCTACTGTGATGTTCCACAGGTGCTGAGACTTGCCTGCACAGATACCTCCCTCCTGGAGTTCCTCATGATCTCCAACAGTGGGATGCTGGTCCTCATCTGGTTCCTCCTCCTTCTGATCTCTTACACTGTCATCCTGGTGATGCTGAGGTCCCACTCAGGGCAGGCGAGGAGGAAGGCAGCTTCCACCTGCACCGCCCACATCATCGTGGTGTCTATGATCTTCGTTCCCTGTATCTATGTCTACTTCAGGCCCTTCACCCCCTTCCCCATGGACAAGGCTGTGTCCATCAGCCAGACGGTCATCACCCCCATGCTCAACCCCATGATCTACACACTGAGGAATCAGGAGATGCAGGCAGCCGTGAAGAGATTAAGCAAGCGCGCAGTGATCTCAGCAGGGACTGAACTTAAAATGGGTGACTATAAATGATCAAACTTCTCTCTGAACTTTTGTTTCCCATGTGAAAAATAGAAGAAAGTCTTTATAGAGTGTGACAATTGAGATTAAACTAATATTTCTATGGACCTCCTCCTGTGTCAGGTACTGTATTAGGCACTTGCACACTTTTATCTCATTCTCATACAACTGACAGTGAATAGATTACTATTAGAATTAAACAGTTTTACAGATGAGAAACGTCAGAGAGAAGTGACTTGCTCCATGAGGAACAGCGATTGAGTGGCAGAGGTTGGCCGGGAACCTGGTTCCTCTCACTCCAAGTTGAGAGGCAGCAGATATGGATGGCATTTGAACCTCAGGGTCTCAAACAACCACAAGGGGAAACCTAGAGAGTTCCTCATGTGTGGATGAAGTTCTGTGCTGAATGGTGAACAGTTTCATCTTAAGTCTGGAACAATCACATTCTTTTCTGCGCCCTGCCTTTCTGCTTCATTCCCCACTGTGGTACTTAGGAAGTGTCCTGCTTTTAACATTGTTGAAATGTTTCTCATAAGGAACATTTGTCCTCTGGATTTGTTCCTTCTCTACCAAATGCTCCTTGGATAATCTGCAAAATTTCCTTCTTTCTTCCCAATACAATCTACATCGTTTGGATGAAATGGCTGGAGGAGGATGATGTATGGTTGGGGACCAAGGCCAGAGAGGGCAGGGCCATGGCTATTATGGTTCCAGATTTGAGGTAGTGAGTTCAGTCCAAGGCGAGCACCCTGTGGGCTTTCGCCTTTCTCTTTGACTTCCCGCACTGGATTGAGAGCTCCTTGAGGGCCGGGGCCGTGCTTTATTCATCTTTAAATCTTCCCAGCACTTGAATAGTATCTTACACAAGAGAGGCATTTCTACCTTTTCCTGCCCTCTGTTCTTTCCCTGTGAATTTCAGAATCTACTTTTTATTTCTGCCTCTGTATCTTATATTTATTTTCTCCATTCCTGAGGAATGTGTCATTTTCTTAAAGTCTCGGGCAATCTATCATGTTGAACCAAAGTTAAGAAGATAATGAAGAAGCCTTGTTGTTCCCTCTTCCCTCCCAGCAACTATCCCATCCGACAAATAAAAGTTATAGGCTCTTCTTGAGTTCTGTTGAAGCCATCATGGCAACTCTGAGCTTACCCTTTCTCCACATCTCCTCCTTGCCCCCATTTCACACATTTCTCCCTATTCCCAGTGGACCTTTGGAGATGAGGGGAGAGAAAATGGACTGAGTGTCATATTTAATCCATGTGGTCCCTCAAAAGCGTTTTCTCCTTTCACATTAGTTTCCTTTAATTAACTGATGATACTTTTCTCACCCTTCATTTGTGTCTTCTCCAGATGCAACATCTGAAGTCCTTCAATGGTTCCCATTGTGACAAGTTTCCTGATTCCACCATCCTGGCCATCTCTTCGGTGTTGACTCTCCTATGACAACATCCTCCTTAAAATGTGGTGCTCACCATATGACACACTGCTGCACTGGGGGTGTGAACTCTTTAGAAAACAATGATTATCCCCTTTGAAATACATATCCATAAGGATGCCTTTGGTTGCAATCAGCAGCATGACCAAATAACAGCGGTTTAAATAATGAGGAAATTATTATCTCACTTAAAAAGAAGACTAGAAGATAGGCAGTTCCAGAGTTGGTTGATTCAGCAGCTTAAACATTTTAGGGCTCTGGGTTGGCTGCTCTACAATTCCTTGCTTTTCCCCTCATGATGGTCATGTGGCTGCCAAGCTGACAGTCACCATGTCTTTAAATTTTTGTTTATTGCAGTAACATTGGTTTATAACATTGTAAAAATTTCAGGTGTACATCATTGTACTTCTATTTCTGCATAGATTACATCATGTTCACCACCAAAATACTAATTACAACCCATCACCACACACATGTACCCAATTATCCCTTTCACCTCCTCCTCCCCCTTCCCCTCTGGTAACCACCAATCCAATCTCTGTCCCTATGTGTTTGTTTATTGTTGTTATTATCTACTACTTAATGAAGGAAATCATACGGTATTTGACCTTCTCCCTCTGACTTATTTCACTTTGCATCATGCCCTCAATGTCCATCCATGTTGGCACAAATGGCTGGATTTCATCGTTCTTATGGCTGAGTAGTATTCCATGGTATATATATACCACAGCTTTTTATCCATTCGTCCCTTGATGGGCACTTTAGGTTGCTTCAAGTCTTGGCTCTCGTGAGTAAGGTTGCAATGATCACAGGGGTGCATGTACCTTTGCAAATTGGTGTTTTCAAGTTCTTTGGATAAATACCCATCAGTGGAATAGCTGGATCATATGGTAGTTCTATCGTTGATTTTTTTGGGAAGCTCCATACTGTTTTCCATATTGGGTGCACCAGTTTGCACTCCCACCAGCAGTGTATGAGAGTTCCCTTCTCTCCACAACCTCTCCAACACATGTTGTTTCCTGTCTTGTTAATTATAGCCATTCTGACGGGCGTGAGGTGATATCTCATTGTAGTTTCGATTTGCATTTCCTGATAGTTAGTGATTTTGAACATCTTTTTCATGTGTCTGTTGGCCATCTGTATATCTTCTTTGGAGAAACGTCTGTTCAGGTCTTTTGCCCATTTTTTAATTGGGTTGGTAGTTTTTGTTGTTGAGATGCATGAGTTCTTTATATATTTTGGAGATTAAGCCCTTATCAGATGTATGGTTTGCAAATATCTTCTCCCAATTGTTAGGTTGTCTTTTCGTTTTGTTGATAGTTTCCTTTGCTGTGCAGAAGCTTTTTAGTTTGATGTAGTCCCATTTGTTTATTTTTTCTATTGTTTCTCTTGCCCGGTCAGATGTGGTGTTTGAAAAGATGTTGCTAAGACTGATGTCGAAGAGCGTACTGCCTATGTTTTCTTCTAGAAGTTTCACAGTTTCAGGTCTTACATTCAAGTCTTTAATCCATTTGGAGTTAATTTTTGTGTATGGTGTAAGGTAAGGGTCTACTTTCATTTTTTTGCATGTGGCTGTCCAGTTTTCCCAACACCATTTGTTGAAGAGACTTTCTTTTCCCCATTGCATGTTCTTGGCTCCTTTGTCAAAGATTAGCTGTCCATAGATGTGTGGCTTTATTTCTGGGCTTTCGATTCTATTCCATTGATCTGTGTGTCTGTTTTTGTGCCAGTACCATGCTGTTTTGGTTACTACAGCTTTGTAGTATATTTGAAATCAGGGAGTGTGATACCTCCAGCTTTGTTCTTTTTCTCAGGATTCCTTTAGCTATTCGGGTCTTTTGTTGTTCCATATAAATTTTAGGATTCTTTGTTCTATTTCTGTGAAAAATGTTGTTGGAACTTTGATAGGGATTGCATTGAATCTATAGATGGCTTTAGGGAAGTATGGACATCTTAACTATGTTAATTCTTCCAATCCAAGAGCACGGAATATCTTTCCATTTCTTTGTGTCTTCTTCAATTTCTTTCAGAAATGTTTTATAGTTTTCCGTGTACAGATCTTTCACCTCTTTGGTTAAGTTTATTCCTAGGTATTTTATTCTTTTTGTTGCAATTGTAAATGGGATGGTATTCTGAATTTCTCTTTCTGCTACTTCGTTGTTAGTGTACAGAAATGCAACTGATTTTTGTATGTTGATTTTGTATCCTGCAACTTTCCCATATTCGTTTATTACTTCTAAAAGTTTTCTGGTGGATTCTTTAGGGTTTTCTATATATAAAATCATGTCATCTGCAAATAGTGACAGTTTCACTTCTTCCTTTCCAATTTGGATCACCATGTCTTTATATTCAAATAATTCAGCAAGAAGGAAGAGGAGAGGCATCCATGTGCTTTTTTCCCCCTCTTTTTACCAGGGGAGAAAAATTATCCTAGAAGCACTCCATCAGAATTCTCCTTGATTCCTTGGCCAGAACTTGGTCATTTGGTCAGCCTAGACTATAAAGGAGAATGGAAAGGTTAATCTCTCGCTTTTTCAGCCAGAAAGTAGGGGGTTGGGAATGGCAATCATCCTTGTCTACCATATAGGTATAAGCTCCTGGCAGCAGGAAGAGACACAATTGGCCTGAGTCTAAAATCCTGACAATGAGCAAAGTCTGTCATAACCAGAGGTTATAAAATCAAATGACTGTAGAAGCCGACATATAAGAGGGATAAGTTAAGTGGGCCCTGTGAAGACTAAGGTGAAGTGGAGAGTGCATATCCAGGCCAGAGAGAACGTCCCAGTCCTAGTGCTCTCCCCCACCCTACTGCAGAACTCCAATATCTAAGTCCTTGCCAAACAATCAGAAGGATTTTATTTATCTATACTAAACTGCCCCAGATATACAGTCCAGGCCATCTTCCCGAACTGACATTCAGGGATCTTCTGACAGTACAACCTACCTGATCATCCTAAAGAGAGGCCTACAACTCCTCCAGCCCTGCTCATGCTTCCAATCAGCATTTTAGTGGTTCAGTTTTAAATACTAATGTCTAACCAGAAATCACTAGACATCTGAAGAAAATGTCCAATATAGAACATGGACACCAAAAGAAAAGATAAAACTGAGACAAAGGAACTCCAAGAAAACAGAGACAGTTCAAGCATTAGAAGAAAACTCTAAAAAATGTTTTTAAATTGAATGTTTTATTTTGAGATAACTACAGATTCACTCAAAGTTGTAAGAAACAATAGAGATCTCACGTACCCTTTACCCAATATTTCCCAAGAGTAACATCTTGCAAAACTATAATACAATGGTCACAGCCAGGATATTAACATTGATATAGTCAAGACACAGAACAGGAAACTTTTTTAAAAACTCTACAATTAATATTCACAAAGAGATGAGAGAGATTGTTGTTTTCATGAAACAAGAATAGGATGCCATTTTAGAAAGGTACAATCAGAGACTGAGAAAAATTCCTGGAAATTGAAAGTATGGTTTGTGGCATACAGCATTTTCCCAAGATGGCTGCAGCAGTAGCTTCCATTCCACGTGCTCTTCCTCACAATATGATTTTGACATTCTTCCCATTGAGAGGTGGAATCTTTGTTTCCTCCCCTTGAGTCTGGAATGGCTTATGACCATGGTGGAAGTGGCTCCTGTGACCTCTGAGATTAGGTCATGGAAGGCAATACAGACTCTAACGAGTCTTCTTTGGAATGTCCACTCTCGGAAACTAGCTACCATGCTGTGAGAAAGCCCAAGCATCCAGGTGGAGAGACCATTTGCATTCCCATTAATATCTTGGTTGACTAGGGTTTGTTCCAAGGTGGGTTTTTCAAGAAAGATTCATGAGAACTGTATTTTCTGAGTTAAATGCTGGAAAATATTTGTTCATGGCCTGTACATATAAATGGCAATTTGACATGGCAAACATCTTTGGATCATACTTTATTTTCTTTGGTCTTTGTAGATGTTGCTCTGTGTTCTAGGGCTGTTGAGAAGTTGAGGCCAGCCTGATTTTTCTCCCTATATGTGACTTCATCTTTTTTCTATTGAAGACTATAGAATTCTTTCTTTATCATTGGAGTTCTGTAACTTTATTCAGTTATGTCTTAGCATTCAGTGATATTTATCAATTTTTCCTGGCACACAATGTGCCCTTTGAATCTATTGATTCCATTTATAAACGACTGGAAGTCATTTAGTGGTTTAATTTTTTGACAAATTGTCTTGAATCCCTTTTTTTAATTTATGAAAATTTTTCTTTATGTGACCCAGAATATCAATTCTAAGAGTGGTAGGAAGCACAGAAATGCTAATAATAATCTATAATGTTGACCCAGAAAGAAGAAATGTGAGAAAATTTCCCCAGACTTGTCTTACAAATGATCATTCCAGAGCACAAAGTGCTCGATTCTTAACTGAATTTCTTGATAAATACTCCCATTTAAATGCATATGGCTATATCCATGAGAATTTATACCCTGAAGACATCCCTTGCAGAAACTCTGCTGTTTCTATGACATAAATTTGACTCAAATCTAAATTTATTGACACTAAATGTGTTGGTGCAATCTCTTCCACTATAGAGAATTTAAAGAAAAATTAAAAATAAGTTGTTCGTAAGTGGCTTAAATTAAAAATGTTCCTTATGTTCTGGTGCTGTCTTCAATAGTATAGTGGGACCATAACAGGCTTTGAGCCATGGCGTTCAAATGTTGGCTCTAACTAGTATTGTTGTGTTCCTTTTGGACATCACTGAGCCTCTACTTCTTTAGCTGTAAAGCTTACATAATTCCCCAGAGTGTTGTGTGGACCAATGAGTAAATGTGAACCATCCAGCACAGTACTTGGCATATAGTAGGTGTTCAATTAATGTTAGTTCCTTCACACATTCCCATTTACCATTATTTTTTGACTTCCCATCAATACTTTTACATTGAACCAAGATAGTTAGGCATCTAGTTCCTTAGGATCTGTACATTCCGGTCAAGAAATGCTTTGTAATCATTTTGAGATTAGATAGCATTAGCGGAAACAGCTCTCTTAAAAGTGGTTGAGAGAAGGCTTAAATCATTTCAGTGATAGATTTATTCTGATCTGGAGAATACGTCACTTCTCAGCCTTATTAATCCCTACATCTTGCCATTTCTGTGGTATCTATAATCAAGCTCAGGGATGATCGAAGTGTAAGGAGGAAAAGACCTCAATCAACTTCGACTGAGATGTTTACGTCACATATGATCCATAAAAAGTGGTGTATCAGTCAGAGGTCCACCAGAGCAACAGGACCAGTAGGATATGGACATATATATTAAGAGATGTATTGCAGGGATTGGCTCATGTGATTGTGAAACTGGCTAGGCAAGTATGAAATCTGTAGGGCAGGCATCAGGAAGGGCAGTCTGGATCTCTTGGGCATGAAGCTGCAGTACAGAATTTCACCTTCTTCAAGGAAACCTCAATTCTGCTCTTAAGGCCTTTAATTTATCGACTCAGGCACATCCAGATTATCTAGGATAATCTTTACTTAAAATCAACTGATTATGGACATCAATCACATCTACAAAATACCTTCCCAGCAACACCTACATTAGTGCTTGATTGAATAACTGGGAATTATAGACTAGTCAAGCTGACACATAAAACTGACCATCACAAGGGGAGAAGTGTTAATTATCAATGATGCTAGGCTCCCTCAATGAGAACATAAAGGAAGTTCCTTCTATATATATCCTGCATCCATTTAACAGTGTGAAGTTGTAACAATAGTTAAGTCTGAGAAATAGTTATTTTCTTAGATATGTGGCACATAGGAAAATAATTTTCTCAGCTCTGTTTCCATGACTGGGTTTTTAGCATAATTACTCCATTCTTCCCATTGGGTTCTTTGGAAATCAATATGCTGGCTTGTGGATGCAGTGACCAGATGAGGTTAGGGGGTAGACATTTTATAGAGCCACACATATCTGGACATGGGAAATCTATAAACTGGAACATATCAGGTTTCCCTCACTGAAAGCTGAATCAGAATCAGAACTCAAAATCACCCACACGATAAGCAATGAGATCGACAAATCCTGTCTTCTTCCGCAGAATCAATTCAGGCTACTTTTCCAAGTGACTCAATTTTAAAAAGGACTAAAGCTCTAAACAAGAATTAATGTTTCTAAAAAATCTATATCTCTTGTATGTTGGAAGAGCTTCACATTGTGTTCTTATTTACCAGAGGCAGATAGTTTATTTTGCCAAGTAGAACAATGCAGTGAAAGAATTCAGACCAACCTGGAAACCCTATATAGATCGGAGAACTCTAAGACATTAGACAGTCTTTATAGCACATCAAGATTACATTGCCAGTTAATTCCAGTTTTGATCAATTCCTCATAATGAGAAAATATATGGGTTTCCTGTACCAACCCTTGTATTAGAGATAGCAATAATTCCATGTAAAGAATGCTAGCATTGTAGAGATGATGTGAGTAGACTTGGATATGGGTGGTGAATCAACATTGGGGTCTGGTTGGCAAATAAAGGACAAGGTTTACAGGGTAATAAGTTTCCATTGTAGTACACAAACATTTCCCATCTGTGACCATCCTTAAGTAAAGATCGATTAGGTTTAAAGTCAAAGGAAAAGGAAAAGGAGAAGATGGAGAAGGAGGAGGAGAAGAAAGAAAGAAATCCAACCAGTTATCTCGATGATTCCACGAGAGAGAGAGAAAAATCTGTTGTGCTGAGTAAACAGTCAGTGGTTCTTAATGTGTGGTCCCAGGAACAGGAGCATCAGCATCACCTGAGAACGTCTTACAAATGCAAATTCTTGGCCCTACCGTTGACCAACTGAATTAGAAGGTTTGGGGCTGGGGCGCACTAATCTGCCCTTAACAAGCTCTCTAGCTGACTCTTCAAAGCGGAAGAATCATTGGTCTAAGGACTGGGTTCTTCTTAAACTCCCAAACAGTCTGTTTCTTTTGAAGAGACTCTTGTCCTTTTGGATCTTGGCCTGAGAGTCCTACATTCTGCAAATCTCTAAAATTTCCATTATCCTTGGTACTTTTGGCCCACAAGGAAGACTTCTCAAAGTGTATGTGTTTTTGAGACATTTAGAAACTTTTTAACAACTCCCATTGCTCCCTTGTCCCCAGTGGTAATCAGCCCAGCTCTGCATCCTGAGCCCAGTCCAATAGTTTCTCCCTGAAGAGATCCCCTCTTCCTCTCGAGTCACACCCATTGCAGTGTACCTGAGGTACAGCCAGTGACTGGGAAACCGAAGCGGGATGAAAAGGATCGCCAAGAAGATGTAAGACCTGAAGCCTCTCTTCCATTCTGGGCTGAGGAAAGGTGAGAGACCAGGGTTTCTTGACCTGTAGATGAGCTGTAGGAGGGATCCAGAAACACTTGCTGGAGGGTGGGGAGAATAGACAAGTGACATAGACTTGAAAGTAGTAAGTCTAAGTGTGAGGAGAGCCTCAGAAGGTAATGCAGGGAAAATGGGATGTTGAAAACAGATGCATGTGAGAATCCAGGCTTTTATCAACCAAGCAGGGAATTGGCCCTATGATTTAGAGGGAGGATGTTGAGAGCAAAGGATAAGGAAACACACCAGAAAATTCTCCACATAGTTTCATAAACAAGATCACGAAGTTACCTACTAACACAATAACCTATCAAAGATCTTTTTGAGGAACTGCTAACTCAGAGTTCTTGTATAGGTGCTGGGGTTCCTAAGTTATTGAATTTACAATCTAGTTAAGAAGAACAACAGAAAAAATGATAAATGCTACAAGAGAGGCATTTATAAAATGTTACTGGAACCCAGAGAGATGGGGTATTGATTCTGCATGGGAGAAATAGGGGAAGGAGTCACAGAGAAGGTGATGTCTGAGTACTTCTAGGTTGAGAAGGTAGTGGAAGGTATTTCGGGAAACAGAATTCATTACCAAAGCCACAGAAATAATCAAGCATATGGCATATGTGAGAAGCTACGAATTCCTTGAAGAGCAATCAGCTCCTGGGTGACAGGGATACTGATTAGAATGGTAGATGGAGGCTATATTTTATAGCTTTGTGTGACATGCCGAGAGGGAGTTGGATGCACATACATAAGTATGTTTTTCTACCCTGAGTTGATCTACAAAGCATACTAGGTGGCTTCTAAGAGTTTGAGTTTTGAGCTGTGGGCACTGGCCAGTCATTAAAAGATTATAGAGAGGGAGAAACACGATCAGATATGAGTTTAGAACAGTCTCCTTGACAGCTATGTAGAAGATGGACTGGGGTGGAAGCACATGGAAGCAGACGGATGAGATTTAAATGACCTCTAATAGATAGTAGATTGTAGTGAGAAAGGATGGGAGATTGAGACAAGGCAGGGAGAGTGGGGAAGCCCCTTACCTCCTAAGCCCGTGCGCCTCTCTCTCTCACCCTCCATCTCCTTCTCTTCTTTGGTCCCATTCCCTCCCCGGCCCCACCACCCTTCCTTTCCCCTTCCTTCACTCGCTCTATTCCTTCATCTCCCTTCCTCTTAATCTCCCTTCTTTATTCCCGTGTCTATTTCATTGCTCATATTTCAACATCTTCCTTTTTCTGCTCCCCTTGTATTCAGTAACATCTTCTAAAATTCTTGTTCCTTTCAGAAGGGTCCTTTAAATCCCTTTCATACCATATTCATCATCTATTTCTTAGTCCGAAGAATGTCTCTCCTCCTTCTCTCTCTTGTCTCAGCATACACACCATATATGTCTTGTCCTCAATCAGTAAGGGGCCACCCACATGGGTGGAGGTGGGGGACTCACCCTATAGTTATTCACCCACCAGCAGTCAGCACCACATGCTTTTTGTGTATTGACTATCAGCAAGGATGGGCACTACGGGGCACAAATAAATTATAAGATCCATATCTATCCTTCTGGGAGCTTACAGTTGAATTATGGAGGAAAAACATAGACATGTGAAAGATTCACTAACATTATGGTGTGTTAAATGTTGCATGAAAAATGATTGGTAGAAAAATTTACTAGAGCCTGGAAGAAGGGAGGATGTCTTTAGAGCAGGAGACTACACAGAGGAAAGTGATTACCATTTATTTCCAAGCACTGTTCTAGGGACTTTATGTGTTATTTTATTTAATCCCCTAGACAGTTCTATAAAGAAAACGTTTTTATTCCCACCTTACAGATGTGGAAACTGAGACTCAGAGAGATTAAGTAACTTCCTCAAGGTCAAATCTCAAGGATATAGAAGCCCGGAAATTTGACTGTAGATCTGTCGGACTCCAAGACAAGTGTCTTCCCACCAGTATATTATACTGAATCTTTCAAAAGCAGGTTGCATATGTTTTAGATGGCTTTAAGATATCTCATGAATGTATATTGCAGCGCCAACTTACAGACCCTCCAGAGACAAGGCCTTTTAATCAGCACCTTGTATTATGATCTGCACATGAGGATGTTCATGATCTGAACCTGGACAACTCAGTTTGAGCCCCTGACACTAAAAGTGACTTCGTACATCTGTCTGTGGTTCGTTTTCTTTAGGTGTATGGAGAAGACACCATGGAACCGGGGAACCTCACGTGGGTATCAGAATTTGTCTTCCTTGGGCTCTCGCAGACTCGGGAGTTCCAGCTTTTCCTGTTTGTAGTGTTCCTATTTGTCTACACCACCACTGTCATTGGAAACCTCCTTATCATGGTCACAGTGACCTCTGATTCCCGGCTCCACACACCCATGTATTTTCTGCTCGGAAACCTGGCTATTTTAGACCTCTCTTTCTCCTCAGTCACTGCCCCAAAGATGTTAGTGGACTTCCTCTCAGAGGAGAAGACTATCTCCTACCAGGGCTGCATGGCCCAGATCTTCTTCTTCCACTTTCTGGGTGGTGCCATGATCTTCTCTCTCTCAGTAATGGCCTATGACCGCCTTGTTGCCATCTCCCGGCCCCTCCACTATGTCACCATCATGAACACTCGGCTCTGTGTGGGGCTAGCAATGGCTGGCTGGGTGGTAGGTTTCGTCCATTCCATTTCCCAACTGGCACTCATGCTCCCACTGCCTTTCTGTGGCCCCAACGTCCTAGATAACTTCTACTGTGATGTTCCACAAGTGCTGAGACTTGCCTGCACTGACACTTCCCTCTTAGAGTTCCTCATGATCTCCAACAGTGGGTTGTTGGATGTCATCTGCTTCTTTCTCCTCCTGATGTCCTACTCAGTCATCCTGGGGATGCTGAGGTCCCACTCAGGGCAGGCGAGGAGGAAGGCAGCTTCCACCTGCACCACCCACATTGTCGTGGTTTCTATGGTCTTCATTCCAAGCATTTACCTCTATGCCCAGCCCTTCACCCCCTTCTCCATGGACAAGGCTGTGTCCATCAGCCACACGGTCATGACCCCCATGCTCAACCCCATGATCTACACCCTGAGGAACCAGGAGATGCAGGCAGCAGTGAAGAGGTTAGGGAGGCACTGGTTGGTTTGTAAAAGTGAGTAACAGTTGGCAGGTCACTTCTCTTTGGCTTTGTTTTCCATTTGTAAACTGGAGAGAGAGCTACTCTATCTGCTATCTTCATAGCTTATAGATAGGTTGTGAGGGTTGTTGTAGAAGTGAATAAGTTTTGAAACTAAGCAACTGACTCAGATTTTTAGCAACAAGTAAAATATCCTATTTTTGTTCATGACGGATGATTTGAATACTTCTATGACAATAAGTTATGTTCTCACAGGGCCGGCTCTGTGGCTTAGCGGTTAAGTGTGCGCGCTCTGATGCTGGCGGCCCGGGTTCGGATCCCGGGCGCGCCCCAAGGCACCACTTCTCCGTCCAGCGCGAGGCCGAGTCCCACGTACAGCAACTAGAAGGATGTGAACCTATGACATACAACTATCTGCTGGGGCTTTGGGGGGAAAAAAATGAATAAATAAAATCTTTAAAAAAAAAAAAAGTTATGTTCTCATAGAAACATTCTGGAAAGCCACACCCTCCTTTCCACCTTCTCGGTGGACAGTTTCCTCATGATAACAACATTTCCCCATAAGAATAGTCCTATTTTCTGTATTTTTTGTACTTTTGCCAATGCTCAATTTTGACGTGGGCTGGGTTGTTCGAAACAGCACAGGGTTTAGAGTCTTAAGCCTTCAAGTAGAGGCCCTAACCCATCGCTTACCAAGTTGATGACTGGGGAGGAACCATTTGGTCTGTCTTAACCTCATGACTTCTTCCTCAACAAACTTGCTTAAATTAATATCTGACCCCCAAAACTCCCAGCTTTATTATAAGAATCAAATAAAAAAAAATTGTGTGACAAAACATTGGGCAAATCATATAACTATTTTTTTCTTCTAGTCTTTTTTTGATGATTTTATTTTCAAATTTGAAATTATCACTAATGTTCAGATTTTTTCCTCTTTACATTTTTAATGTAGTAAAATAATAGTTAAAAACAAAAGATTGTGTGTAAAATACAAATAAGTTATAAAACATTATATTATGTATGAATGCTTGTGTAAAAACTACTCAATTCAAGAAACAGAAGTTAGCAAGAACTTACACCTACCTCTGGAGTCCTCTCCATCCCATTCACTCTCACCCCTCTCCAGATGAAACCACTTTCTTGAATTTTGTGGTTATCGTTCCATTGCTTATAAAAACAGTTTTATCACATTTTTACATAATCAGTATATTGGTTTTTTTTATTTTGAGTTTTATAAAAATATCCTACTGTACATGATATTATGGGATTTGCTTTTTTCACTCAACATTATGTTTCTAAGCTCCACATGTTGCTCTGTTTGGCTATAATTCTTTGTTTTCACTGCTGTATAACATTCCATTGTGAACATAAGGTGATTTGGGTTGTTCCCAGTTTTTTTTTGTTATTGAAACAGTGCTCTTTTGAATGTTCCTCCACTTGTCTCCAGTTGCCATGTTGAGGGGCTACAGATTATATACCTCAAAGTGGAATTGCTAAGTCACGAGATATTCAAAGATTTAACTTTACAAAATAGTGCCAAATTGTTTTTAAAAGTTGTACCAATTACATGTTGATCAGCAGTGTGTAATGTTTCCATTAATTCACATCCTTCTAACAGTTGATGTTGTCAGATTTCTTAATTTTTGCCAATTTAGTAGGTAAAAAGTGACATTTCTCTGTTCCCGAATATTTCTTTTCATTTTTTATTGCTTTCAGATTTCCCATGAATGCCTTTGTTCATATTTCTAATGACCTTTTCTAGTTAACGTAGGAATTCTTGTATAATTTGATATAGATTTATTGTCAGATATATTTATTACAATAGCTTCTCCCAGTTTGTGGTTTGTCTTCTCTATTTGTGGTGTTAATTTTAATGTAGTCAGGTGTATCAATCTTTTCTTTTAGTATTAACTCTTTTTTTTGTTGTTGTTGTTTTTGTGTGAGGAAGATCAGCCCTGAGCTAACATCCATGCCAATCCTCTTCTTTTTTCTTTTTTTTGTGAGGAAGATCAGCACTGAGCTAACATCTGATGCCAATCCACCTCTTTTTGCTCAGGAAGATTGGCCCTGAGCTAACATCCGTGCCCATACTTCCTCTACTTTATATGGGACGCTGCCACAGCATGGCTCTACAAGCAGTGCATTTGTGCGCGCCCGGAATCCGAACTGGTGAATCCCGGGCCGCCGCAGCAGAGCGTGTGCACTTAACCACTTGCGCCACTGTGCCGGCCCCAATCCTCCTGTTTTTGCTAAGGAAGATTGGCCCTGAGCTAACATCCGTGCCAATCTTCCTCCACTTCATGTGGGACACTGCCACAGCATGGCCTGACAAGCGGTGTGTCGGTGTGCACCCGGGATCCGAACGCGGGTGGCCAGCAGCGGAGTGCGTGCACTTAACCTCTATGCCATGGGGCCAGCCCCTAGTATTAACTCTTATTGAGATCTATTTTTAAAAAATTGTTTCTTAGAGGACAGAAAGATATTCTTCATAGTTCTTTTATTTTAACTTTAAAAAAATTTTTAACTTCTTGAAAAATCTCAAACTTACAGAAAAGTTGCAAGTATGGTATAAAGGACTTTTTCCTTCAAGTCTGAGGGTAAGTTGCCAACCTGATGCCCACCACTCCTTAATACTTTAATGTGTTTTCTACAAAGTATTTTTCTACAATACTGCCATATAGTCATCAAAATTGATATAGTAACAATACATTGCCAGAATCTAATCTTTAGCCTCTATTCAAGTTTTGCCAAATGTCCCAATAAAGTCTCATGGGAGGAGAATCAGATTCAAAATCATGTATTGCACTTAGTTCTCAGGTGTCTTTCGACTCCTTTAATCTGAAGAGTTCCTCCTTGAACTTGATTATCTTAGCACTTTCAAAGATTACAGACCAGTTATTTTGTAGACTGTCCCTCAGTTTGGATTTGTCTGATGCTTCATGATTAGACTCTGGTGATGTGTTTTTGTCACTCTGCCAAGGATATCGCAGAAGTCGTGCCGCATTCTTACTGCATCCTAGGAGGTGCAGGCGATTTCACTCTGTCCCGTTACTGACGTCCCATTACTTTGATTACTTGATTACTTGAGGTGTTTGTTAGGCTTCTCACCTAAATTATTCATTTGCCCTTGGAAATTAGTAAATATTTTGTGGAGAGGTACTTTGAGATTATGTGAATATCTGTTTCCTTACCAAACTTCCAATTTATTCACTTGTTTATTTTTATCTGTGCAGACTCGTATTTTCTTTTCTTTTTTTAATTCATTGAGTTATAATCCATTACTATCTTTACTTATTCTGATGCTTAGTTTACCCCAGATTTGGCCAGTCAGAGTCTCTTCAAGCTGACTTCCGTGTTCTTTTTGTTCTTTGAGTGCTTCCTTACTTTCTGGCACAATGAAATGCCTATGCTTATCTTGTGCTGTCTCTGCTCCAGCTCTAAATTCAAGTATTTCTCTCAATAGTCCTGCTTCCTTTTAGTGGAGAATGGTATTTAGAAGTCAATATCTGGGTGCTAGGTGTGCTCATTATTATATACATATATACACATATATACACACACAACACATTCAATCTATACTTATTTCTCTATCTATCATCTATCTAATGAAAACCATATGTTCACATGGATACTTCATTTCCAGTTCAACACCACAAGATTCATTCTGTTTTGTCTTTCCACACTTGTAACTCCTTTCTCTGGTGAGGAACTTGGCTCCTATAATCCTTAATATATATATGAAATTCACATAACATAAAATTAACCATTTTCAAGTGTACAATTCAGTGGCATTTAGTACTTTCACAAAGTTGTGCAACCATCACCTCTATCTAGTTCCAAAACATTTTCATCACCCCAAAAGGAAACTCCATACCCACTAATCAGTCACTCCCCATTCCCTCCCCTCTCCTTAGCTCCTGGAAACCACTAATCTGCTTTCTGTGCTTATGGATTTACCTATGCTGGACATTTCATATAAATAGAATGGTACAATATTTTGTGTCTAGCTTCTTTCACTTAGCATAGTGTTTAATAATGTTAATCCACATTGTAGTATGTATCACTACTCCATTCCTTTTTATGGCTGAATGATATTCCATTGTATGGACATACCACGTTTTGTTTATCCATTCTTCCGTTGAATAACATTTTGGTTGTTTCTATCTTGTGCCTATTGTGAGTAGTGCTGCTGTTAACATTTGTGTGCAAATATTTGTTTGAGTACCTGTTTTCAGTTCTTTTGAGTATATACCCAAGAGTGGAATTGCTGGGTCATGTGACAATGCTATGTGTAACTTGTTGAAGAACTGCCTAGGTATTTTCCACAGCAGCTGCACCATTTTACATTCCCACCAGCAATTTTGAGGGTTCTAATTTCTTCACATCCTCAACAACACTTATTATTTTCTATTATTATTACTATTATTATTATTGCCATCCTATTGGGTATGAAGTGGTATCTCATTATGGTTTTGATTTTCATTTCTAACTACTAATGATGTTGAGCATCTTTTCTTGTTGGTCATTTGTATATCTTCTTTGGAGTAATATTCAAGTCCTTTCCTATTTAAAGAATTGGGCTGTTTGTCTTTTTGTTGTTGATTTGTGCGAGTTCATTATATATTCTGGATGCTAGACTCTTATTAAATTTTGATTGGCAAATATTTTCTCCCACTCTTTAGGGGAAGTCTTTTCACTTTCTTGATAGTGTCTTTTGATGCACAAAAGTTTTTAATTTTGATGAAGTTTAATTGATCATTATTTCTTTTTTTGCTGTGCTTTTGGTATCATATCTAAGAATGCATTGCCAAATCCAAGTTCATGAAGATTTACCTTTATGTTTTCTTCTAAGAGTTTTATAGCCTTAGCTCTTACATTTAGGTCTTTGATCCATTTTGAGATAATTTTTGTATGCGGTATGAGGTAGTGGGCCAAATTTATTCTTTTGCATGGGGATATCCAGTTGTCCCAGCACCATTTGTTGAAGAGAATGTTCTTTCCCCATTGAATGGTCTTGACACTCTTATTGAAAATCAGTTGAACATAAGTGTATGGATTTATTCCTGGGCTATCAGTTCTATTCCTTTGGTATATCTATCTTTTCAGTATTTCTGTGGAGGGATGGGCCCTTGGAGTTCCCTACTGTGCCATTTTCTCTGACATCACTCTATCCTTAATTTAGGAACTTATTTAATTCATTTCCTTCTATACAACCCATCTCCCATAGCAGTTCCATGTCTGTTTCCACTCTCTCCCCTGATGCTTTCCTCACTCCACTTGGGCTTTGGTATCACACTGTAGGCCAGCCCCCTGCTCAGTCACTTTTCTTACCCTACTCCTGCTCCAACACACCACACAGAACATCCCCCAATATGGACACCCTCCTCACCCTGCTTGGGTGCCAACACCTCATGTTGGACTGCACCTCTGCGTGCACATACTTCTCATTCTTTTGAAGCTTTGACTCCCCACGCTGAGTCATCCCCTTGTGGGGGTACCCTCCTCACTTTACTTTAACACCCACGATGGGCTGCTCCCAGGAGGGGACACCCAGGCTCTGACAGCCCATGCTGGGCCCATCCTGGGGACACCCTATTCAAACTATGTTTTTATTCTATATTCAGAAGAGATTTCCTCAACTCTATCTTGCAATCCCTCTATGAAAGTTTTCATTTCTGTCAACATATTTTAATTTCCAAGAACTCTTTTTTATTGCATGGCTTTTTTCATACCATCTTGTTCTTATTTTTTGGATATTATATCTTCTAGCTTCTCTCAAAGGGTGTTAATTATACAAACTGGAGATTTTTTTAAAAGTTTTCTTCTGTTTCCCATGTAATTTCTGTTTGCTTCTCATTCATTTTTCTATTTATTGTGTTTTTGCTCTTTTGTGTTGATGTCCTTCCTTAAACTCTTGGCAATATTTGGTTATCTACATTTAAGAGTAAGGCAATAAAATGCTAGTTAGTACCTCTATGTATGGATAAAGCTTTTAGAATTCACTTTAGGGGTTCAGGTGGAAATCAACTATTTACTGGAGAACCCCCAAGTGCCAATACATGGAAGTCTATTTTTCTGGAGTTGTTGTTTCTCCAAGGAAAAATCTTGATTTCCTTTGGCTTAGATGCTAGAATTTTGCACTGGGGTGAAGAGGATGATGAGCCTCAGTACCTCTTTAGATAGAAAAATTCCTACCTGATCTCCTTGTCTCATTTGCATTACTCACATTTGAGTTTATGACCTCTGCTATCATAAGAGTTTTCCTGTATAAGACAGACTACATCATTGTTAAGATTCTCTTGCTTCTGGCCCATCATGTTCATTCCTATTTCCACGTGCTTTGTAAGAACATAGCATTGTTCTTGGGTGCTTATGCAACAACCACTCCCAACCATGTCTCCCTCTCTTGTCCCCTATCATAGGTGTTTGCTTTCCCAGACACTTAGAAGCTAGGAGTGCTCATGTGTTCATGTGATCCCGGAATGACAAATACAACAAAAAGTGTGTTTGCCAAGAAGCTTCTGGGAAAGATTTCTCCTCCATGAAGAAAGGCAAGAGATGCAGGAGGAGAAAGGAACTGCCTTACACCCCTTTCCTCACTTCCAGCCTTTGAATGAGATTATGTGAGGACAAACACGATGATTGAAGCTATGGAGGCCATCTTGGCTCATGAGGGAAAGGCCAAGAGTGTCACAGATTTATTGAGCCATGGGTCGCAGCTGGCTCATTGTCTTTGACTCTCTCATTTTTCTTCATTACCTTTTTATCTTCCTTCTTGTTTTCTTATGTCCTATTTCCTTTTCCCTGTCTTCTCTCTTCTCTTCACCCTCCTCACAGCTTTAAGGGTTCTGGAGCTGGGATGGGATGAGTCAGGGAGACAGGCAAAGTTATAGGCCCTTAACTGCCCTCATTAAGTCTTTTCTGAAACAAGAGGGAGTATGAATAAACAAAGGAGCTGCTCCCCCTATGTCCATTCTCTCAACTTTCCCACCTCTCCTCCTCCCTGCTACCATGGAGGTCTTTCTCCTACATAACATCCTCCACAGGTACGTCACCTCCTTCAGGATAAAATATAAATGTATTAGCCTGGTCTCTTAACACTATTCAGAGTGATCCCTCCCTCCTCTCCACGCTAGTCCCCCACCACTTCACCTGTGCTCCAGTCTTGTTGAGGCATTCAGGGTTCCTGGAGTGTATGCTGGGCCATTTCGTCTCTGGACCTCTGTTCTGTCCGCCAGAAACACACTTTCCCTCCTTTGTCTGCTGAACACACCTGAACTTCCCCTTTGTTCAAATATTACTTCCTCTGGGGAGGCTTCCCCTCTCTCCCAGGCATGATTAGTTGCTCAGCCCTTTAACCTCCGAGCATTCCCTTGGTAGCGCAGTTTCCTCTCTGCAGTGAGTGCATTTATGTGTTTCTAGTTCTGTTTTCCCCATCAGCCTGTGAGTTCCTTGAGAGCAGAAAGCATGTCATATTTTTGTATCCCCAGCATTGAGGATAGAGGGGTACCTAGACATGCCTCTTGCTGCTCTCCTACTCTTCAAGAAGGAGAACTTTCGTTTATGCTAACAAATGTTTACCAAATTTTCACAATGGGCCAGGTACAGTACTCCAAAATAATAAGCCACATCATAATCAGTTTTTACAACAGATAAATCATCCATAATCCTGCTCTGAGGGATCAACTTTGGGTTTGAGATGTGGTTTATTAAACGTTTCACAGACATATATGTGCCTTGAGAGGGGAAACATATAAACTAGAACATACAAGGGCTTCCTTATTGAGAGCTAAATCTGAATAACAAGGAATTAATCCAGATAACTTAGTTAGTTACTGTTAATAAAGTTACAGTTGGTGACATCTGACAGTAGATGAGAGTGATAAGAAATATTCCCTTCCCCAGCTACTTTTACAAGTGGCTGGTTTTTAAAATGGACTAAAGCTCTAAATATTGGGAAGAATTCGTGTTTTCAAAAATCCATATCTCTTATACATGGAAGAAACCAGAGCTTCACATAGTGTTTTTATATGCCAGAGGGATTTTATTTTGCTAAGTATAAATATTTGCAACGAAAGAACTCAGACCAACCTGGAAATCTCAGGTAACACAGAAAGCTCTAAGAAATCACAGTTTTTATAGTTCATCAATATTACAAGCCAGTTAATTCTAATTCTGACCAATTCATCATAATAAGAAAATATATGCACTTCCTATACTAATTCTTGTATGAAAGGAAGGATTTTATTGGGTAATAACTCATATATAAGGAGTTCTAGAATTTATAGATGGTGCAGTAGAATTGGATATAGATGGGAAATCAGCCTTAGGGTCTGGTTGGCAAAATAAAAGACAGAATTTACAGGGTTCCACTTTCCAATGTAGTATACAAACATTTCCCACCTATGATGTTGCCCAAGTTAAGATCAATTAATTTTTTTTAAAGTAAGATATCAAACCAGCCATCTTGAAGCTGTGAGAGAGAACTGTCCATTGTGCTGCACTGACAAGCAGAGAACAGTGAAACTTGAAGTCAGTGGTTCTCAAACTGCGGCCCCAGAGAAGCAGCATGAGCACCACCCGAAAACTTGTTGGATGTATGAATTCTCAGGCTCCACCCAAGAGCTGCTAAATCAGAAATGCGGTGTGGGGTTGCTGAGTTTCAACATCCCTGCCAGGTGATTCTAATGCATGTTCAAGTGTAGGAACCACTGTTCCATGAGATGGGTCCTTCCAAAAATCCCAGAAATTTTGTTTCTTTTGAAGAGATTCTGTCCTTTCTGATCTTGGCCTGCTAATCCTACATTTCATATCTCTACAATTTTCCATGTCCTTGGTAGCTTTTTTTTTTCCCCCTCAAGGCAGACCTCTCAAATAGTGTTTTTGAGACTTAGAAACTTTTTAACAACTCCCATTGCTCTCTTTCTCCCAGTGGGAATCCTCCCAGCTCTGCTTCCTGAGCCCAGTCCAATAGTTTCTCCCTGAGGATTTCCCCTCTTCCCCAGCGTCATGCCCATGAGTAGTGTGTGTGAGGTATGGGCAGGGCCCAGGAAGCTGTGAAGCTGCATGAGGAGGACCCCCCAGAAAGATGTAAGACCTGACCTCGCTTCTCCCATTCGGGGCTGAAGGAAGGTGAGAGACTGAAGGTTTCCTTACCTGCCAGTAGGTCAGTGGTAATTCTTGAAAACACTTGCTGGAGGGTGAAGAGAATAAACAAGTGACAAGGACTTGGTGGTAGCAAGTCTAAAGTTTGAGGACAGCTTCAGGAAGTAATTCTGGGGGAATGTGCTCTTAAAACAGCTGCTTCAGGTTGCATGTAAAACCCAGTAATTTTAGCACCAAGCATAGAACTGGCCTTATGGGATAGGGAACAGGGGCTAAGTAAAATCACTCAAAAATTCTCCACATAATCAATTACCTACTTAATATGTAAATTTGACAATATTTATTGAGCATGTGCTATGTCAAAGTTGCTGTTCCAAGTTCTAGGGTTCCTAAGATATTGAAATTACAATGTAATTGGTTAAGAAGAGAAGATGGAACAAATGAATGAAGATAAACCTATAACAGAGGTATTTTTTAAATGTTCTAAGAACCTGAGAAATGAGGAATTAGCTCTGCATGGGAGAAACGGCGAAAGGAGTGACAGAGAGTGACGTTTGAGTGGGTCTTTTCTAAGGTAGAGAAAGTAGTGAAGAGAATTCCAGGAAACAAACATGGAAATAAACAAATATGTGGCATGTTTAAGAAACTATAATCAGCTAAAGAGCCAGTGGTTCATAAGAGGCAGAGATACTGATTAGAGGCAGACAGAGGCTAGGTTTTACAGCCTTGTATGACGTGCTGGGTTGCATGCACATATGTAAGTATATATTTCTACCCTGGCTTGATCTACGAAGTATTCGATGTGGCTCCTAAGCAGCACTAGTGAACATTACTATGAGAATATAAGTGAGAGAGGAAGGTGATCAGATTAGAGTTTACAAAGGTCTCATGGACAGCTGTGTAGGAGGTGGACTGGAGTGGAAGCAACTGGAAATGCAAGATAAGAAGAGAATGACCTCTAATAGATAATGCATTGCAGCAGACCAGGTGGGAGAGGATGGGAGATTGAGACAAAGCAGGGGAATGGGGAGGCCACTTACTCCTTAACCCCATCACCCTCTGTCTCTCACCCTCCATCCCCTTTTCCATCTTTGGTCTCATTCCCTTCCCACCCCATCACCTTTCCAGCCCCCTTCCTTCACTCATTCTCTTCCCCCATTTTCCTTCCTTGTAATCTCCCTTTAATTCTTCATCTATTTCCATTTCTTTTCCTTCAACATTTTCCTTTCTTTTCTATCCTTGGATTCAACATCATCTTCTAAAATTGCTGTCCTGTCGGAAGAGCTCTGAGTCTCCTTCAAACAAAATATTTATCACCTATTTCTTAATCTAACGAAACTCCCTTACCCCTCTCCTTCTTATCTCCACATATGTTCTGGGGAGCCTCGTCCAGTAAGGGACCACCAATACTAGGGATGGGGGGAAACTGGATGTCCCAGGTGTCCAGCTGTGTCCAGAGGCGCCCCTGCATGGACCTGCACATCCTATAGGTATTCACCTACCCAGCAGTCAACACCAGGTACTTACTAAGTACTGACTGTGAACAAGGATGGGCTCTGAGGGGCACACATAAATTGTGAAATTGAGACCTATGTCTCTAGGATCTTATGGCTGAATTGTGGAGGAAAAACATAGACATGTGAAAAGTCCATTCACATTACAGTATGCTAAATGTTGCATGAAAAATGATTGGTAGAAAAATTTACTAGATCCTGGAAGAAGGGAGGATGTCTTTAGAGCAGGAGACTACACAGAGGAGAGTGATTTCCATTTATTTCCAGGCACTGTCCCAGGGACTTTATATGTGTTGTTCTACTTAAGCTCTCAGAAAATTCTATAAAGTATTTTTATTCCTAACTTTCAGATATGGAAACTGAGACTCAGAGAGATTAAGTAACATACTCAAAGTCAAATCTCAAGGAAATAGACGCTCTGAAATTTGACCGCAGGCTGTCGGACTCCAAGTGTCTTCCCACCAGTATATTACACTGAATCTTTGAAAAGGAGGTTACATATGTTCTAGATGTCTTTAAGATATCTCGTGAATGTATATTCAAGCACCAACTTGTAGACTCTCCAGAGACAAGGCCATTTAATCAGCACCTGGTGACATGGTCTGCATCTAAGGATGCA
This sequence comes from Ceratotherium simum simum, assembly GCF_057802395.1. Classification (NCBI taxonomy): domain Eukaryota; kingdom Metazoa; phylum Chordata; class Mammalia; order Perissodactyla; family Rhinocerotidae; genus Ceratotherium; species Ceratotherium simum. Next base: position 29,544,395 of record NC_141915.1, on the reverse strand, counting down.
CATCATATGGACCTGGACAACTCAGTTCTGAGCTCCAGAGCGCTAAAAGGGCAAGTAGTGACTTCATGCATCTATGTGTGTGGTTTGTTTTCTTTAGGTGTATGGAGGAGACACCATGGAAGCAGGGAACCTCACATGGGTGTCAGAATTTGTCTTCCTGGGGCTCGCACAGACTCGGGAGTTCCAGCTTTTCCTGTTTCTGGTGTTCCTGTTTGTCTACACCACCACTGTCGTGGGAAACCTCTTCATCATGGTCACAGTGACCTCAGACTCCCAGCTCCACACACCCATGTATTTTCTGCTCTGAAATCTGGCTGTCATAGACCTCTGTTTCTCCTCGGTCACTGCTGGTGGACTTCCTCTCTGAGAAGAAGACCATCTCCTACCAGGGCTGCATGACCCAGATCTTTTTCTTCCACTTTCTGGGTGGTGCCATGGTCTTCTTCCTCTCGGTGATGGCCTATGACCGCCTTGTTGCCATCTCCCGGCCCCTCCACTATGTCACCATCATGACCACTCAGCTCTGTGTGGGGCTGGCAATGGCTGGCTGGGTGGGAGGCTTCATCCATTCCATTTCCCAACCGACACTGATGCTCCCACTGCCTTTCTGTGGCCCCAATGTCCTGGATAACCTCTACTGTGATGTTCCACAAGTGCTGAGACTTGCCTGCACTGACACTTCCCTCTTAGAGTTCCTCATGATCTCCAACAGTGGGTTGTTGGAAGTTATCTGGTTCTTTCTCCTCCTGATGTCCTACTCAGTCATCCTGGGGATGCTGAGGTCCCACTCAGGGCAGGCGAGGAGGAAGACAGCTTCCACTTGTACCACCCATATTGTCATGGTGTCTATGGTCTTCATTCCAAGTATTTATCTTTATGCCCGGCCCTTCACCCCCTTCTCCATGGACAAGGCTGTGTCCATCAGCCACACGGTCATGACCCCCATGCTCAACCCCATGATCTACACCCTGAGGAACCAGGAGATGCAGGCAGCAGTGAAGAGGTTAGGGAGGCACTGGCTGGTGTGTAAAAGGAAGTAACAATGGGTAGGTCACTTCTCTTTGGTTTTGTTTTCCATTTGTAAAGTGGCAAGAGAGCTATTGTGTCTTCTCTTTTCATAGCCTGTGGATATGTTGTGAGGATCGTTGTAGAAATGAATGAATTTTGAAACTAGGCAACTTACTCAGATTTTTAGGAAAAAGGATAGAGTCCTCTTTGGTGAGCAAGGTCTGGGAGAAAGTGTTCTAAAACTTCTGCAACAATGAGAAGTGTTCTCCTGGCCCCTGGAAAGCCATACTCTCCTTCTCCCCTTCCTCTTATGATGAGGGTATTTCCCCAGTAAGAGCAGTTGTATTTTATGTGTTTTGGCTTCTCTTCCCAGCACCCCTTTTGGTCTGAGTCCAGATTGTTAGAGAATACACAGAACTTGGAGATTTAGTCCTAAACTGAGAGCCCTTGAGCCGTTAGTTACCAAACTGCTGACCTTGGATAAGCCACCTGGCCTCTCTTGGACTCATAGATTCTTCCTCACCAAACTGGCATAAAACACTATCTGTCCCAATAATCTCACAGATTTGTTATAAGATTCAAATAAAAAATGAGTGAGAGGGCCAGCCCGGTGGCGTAGTGGTTAAGTTTGTGCGTTCTGCTTTGGCAGCCCAGGGTTCACCCGTTCAAATCCTGGGCACGGACCTACTCACTGCTCATCAAGACATGCTGAGGCGGCATCCCACATAGAAGAACTACAACTCTACAACCATGATACACAACTATGTACTGGGGCTTTGGGAGAAAAAAGAAAAAAGAGGAGGATTGGCAACAGATGTTAGCGCAGGGCCAAAGTTTCTCAAAAAAAAAAAAAAGAAAATGTGTGAGAATATTTTGTAAACCATAGAACCTATGTAAGGATTATTATTATTATTATTATGCCTGACATTTATTTTTTCATCAGTTGAGTAGTGTTTTGGAAGCAGGGCAGAGATTCCCAGGTGCAGTGAGGGAGGCATGGAGAGGGTGGGGGCTGAAACCCAGAGGGGCCACGCAACATGCCCAAGGGTGAAACAGAACAGGGAGTGGGCGTATATCCAAGGTCATGTCTGTAAGGCTCTGACTACTTACTGCTATCCACCACCCACTCCCGTTTTCAGACTCAACGCTTCCTGCAAGCAGCAATAGGAAAATCCCTTCATTTGTCCAGTCATTCATGTTTGTTAATATGCATTTGGGGCCTAATGCAGTACTTTATCCATAGGAAGTGCTTCATAACAATTTGTTGACTCTTCCTCTATCTCTCTCTACATCCCCACCCCTTCCTCTTTCCCTCTCTCCCTCCCTACACTGATTTCTACCAGTTCAGTCTTTACATCCATCTGGGCCCTTTTTTTCCCCTCAATTCACTGGTGTGCCTTGCTTCCTCTCTGCCTGGACCTCTCTGCCATGCACCTGTCACATCTTTCCTCCACTATCAAACTGAGGCTTTGGGGTGAGGTTGTTAGGCAGAATTGGAAAGAAGAAATAGGTTATGGTTAGAGTTGCAAGGGGCTGTGACCACTACAAGTTTAAATAAAAAGAGGGGGTTTAAAGGTCTCCCTGAAGTAAGGTGGAGCTGGGTATGGCGGGACTAAGAAGCTGTCAGGACCGCCACAGCTGCTGTCTCCTCCTCCCTCCCTCCCTCCCTCCCTCCGTCCCTCCCTGCCTTGCAGTCTGCTTGTACACAGCCCAAATGGGAGCCTCAGCCCCAAAACCTAACCTTTCCTTTCTGCCTTCTGCAGTCAACTGGCTCAGTCTCTCAGGGTTCAAATTCCAAAGTCCTAGGAGAATAATCTGTCTGTCTGAGGTTGGGCCATGCGTCCCATGGGGCTGTGGATATGCAGGTCATGTGATATAAGCATGGCCATCCAGGCCCATCCCTGCAGCAGGAATTGTGGGTGCGTGTTTTTCTCAGGGAAAGAGCGTGTGGGTGGACAGACTCCTCCCAGATATGTCTGCCATGAGACAAACAAGCAGGGTACCACTTAAATGACACCATCCAAGGAACTTTTTGTTAATTATGTCTGACATTCATGTTTTCATTCATTCATTAAACAGGTATTTACTGAGTGCCTACAATTTACTCTTTCTGTCCCAATTTGCCCTCTTTACCCCTAGGATCTTAGAGAAAATTCCCGACTTCGTTTTGGCTGAACCAAGAGAAGAAAAGACAGGACCCTGAGGAAGCAGGGCATCCTGAGAGGACACACATGGCAGTGGCCGTAACTGGCCCAGTAGCATTGCTGAGGGAGCTGGGATGGAGAGAGAGCTGAAAGCAGGAGAGGAGGCAGCTGGGGCATCCAACGACATGATGCCTGCCTGGATATCCACCTACAGCCGTGTCTACTGTGTCTCACGCCAAGGGGCGAGCAGAGGGTGCCTGTGCAGGCCATAAAGAGTTTCTTTTACTCTGGAGAATTTAAAAACAACAATAAAACTGACTAAAGGTGCTTTTTTTGTGTGTGAGGAAGATTAGCCCTGAGCTAACATCCAATGATAATCCTCCTCTTTTTTTGCTGAGGAAGACTGGCCCTGGGCTAACATCCGTGCCCATCTTCCTCTACTTTATATGGGACGCCGCCACAGCGTGGCTTGACAAGCGGTGCATCGGTGCGCGCCCGGGATCGGAACCTGCGAACCCTGGCCCACCGCAGCGGAGCGCGTGCGCACTTAACCGCTACGCCACCGAGCCAGCCCCTAAAGGTGCTTTTTATAATTGTTATGCCTGGGCAACTCTAAACAACGTTAGAGCTAAAATGTGCCTCCCTGCCAGGTGGGTTGCTCCCACCACCCTGCCCTTCATAAACCTGGGGTGTCTGTGTGTGGGTGTGAGAGATAAAGAGGGGACCCTGAAAAAGTGGGGGACGAATCAGAATTGGAGAGGGGAGAAGACCAGAGGCCCTGTGAGGGAGGAGAGTGTGAGCGGTGGAAAGAGGGGACCTCGTGCTCTCTGATTCTGTACAGGTGGCAAGAAAGCAGCTAGGCTATGGAGAGACCGCTGAGGTGGGAGCCAAGGAGGGAGGAGGACGTTGAGCTGGAGCCCTGTCTCCCATGACAGGGAACGTGCCCAGAGAGCCGCTGTACAGTCCTCCCAAGAACCTGGAAATAGGGCCCACAGGCCCTTGGGCTTGCCCCATAGCATGAACTGACAGAGAAGCCACGAAGACCAGGGGGCCTACTGCTCTGCAGTGGGAACTCTCATGAGGCAAGAGCACATCACTTTCCCCTTTCCTCCTCCCCACACCAGCACCAGATGGGAGGTGCTGGAAAGGGGAAGGAAGAAGTGTGAGGAGACAGACAAATAACAACTGGACAAATAAATAAATAAGAAAATTTCATAGAATAAAAGCTGTAAAGGAAATGCATGGAGTGATGCGACTGGTAGGGTGGGCAGCATTACAAAATGTGGTTGCAGAAGGAATCTCTGAGGAGGGGATATTTGAGCAAAGACCTGGATAATGAGAAGGAGCCAGTCAGGCAGAGATTTGGGTGACAGGCAAGCATTCCAGACAGCAGAAACAGCAAGTGCAAAGGTCCTGAGGTACAAATGAGCTTGGTGGCCAAAGGGGAAAAAAAAGAGGACAGTGTACCTGGTGTGTCGTGAACAATGAGGACCTTGGTGGGAGGTGGCTCTAAGATGTCATATTAGTTATCTACTACTGCATGACAAATCAACCCAAACCTAGCAGCTTTAACCAAAGCAATCATGTGTTCTCTCTCATGGGTTCTGCGGGCCAGGAATTCTGACAGGGCATGGCAGAGACAGCTGTTCTCCGTTTTGTGATGTCTTGGGCCTCAGCTAGAAGACTCGGGCCAGGGGTGGAATCATTTGCGGTTTTGTTCACTAACATGTCTGGCTGTTGACTGGTGTCAGCTGCACGCCTAGGTGGCGCTGTCAGCTGGTCTCTCCACATGGCCTGGGCTTCCTCACAGCTTGGTAGTCAGGTTCCAAGGATAGGCATCCTGAGAGAGAGCCAGATGGAACCTGAGTCCTTTCTACACCCAGCCTCAGAAGTCTCATAGCCTCACTTTTACCACATTCTACTAGAGAGAAGTGAGCCAGCAAGGCCAGCCCACATTCAAGGGAGGAGAATTAGACTCCGTCTTTTGAATGAGGATTGTCAAAGAATTTGTGGACATATTTTTAAATTACCACTGATGTAGATAGGAGCCAGATCAGTAAAGAGTGTGAATTTTATTCTAAACGTAATGAAAGTCTTTGGAAGGTTTGGGTGGAAGTGGGGATGGTGGTATGATATAATTTATACTTTTAAAAGGTCATGTTGGCTGCTAGGCGGAGGGTAGGTCATAGAGGTCAAACCTGGCGGAGTGGGTTAAGGACTTGATTTGCAGGAAGGAGACCTGGATTCAAGTTCAAGTTCCTGCACAAATTAGCCGTTACCTCGGGCAAGTCTCCTAGTACTGGAGGGTGTAGGAGCATCCTTGTGCATTTATATGGATTTACCTAGGGCTTTTTCCTCCCTCAGACCTGCAGGCGGATGTTTGTTTTATGTCTCTCCTCTGTTAGATGACTGTCTTGACTCACCACCGTGACCCTAACACCCAGCATAGGCCCTGGGACGTGAAGGCTCTCCATAAACATTTGTTGACAGAGTAAACAAAAACCTTGTAAACCCCACATTAGTCCTTGAAGACAGACATCTCTGACCTTTCGGTTCTGGAGTGTCCACCAACCCAATAAGCCTTCAGTAATTGTGCAGTGTCGGGGAGGAGCGCTGGGGGAGCACCTGGCTCCACCTCTTCTGAAATAATCCAGTGCTTCATTCTGGATTCAAGTCCATGAGGCCCGATGCTACTCAGAACCATCACCACTGCCCAGATGGGCACAAAGAGGGCTAAGACTCGTCCTTGTCCAGAGCCCAGCATGAGTGGCAGAGCCAGGACACCCTGCTCTGGGGGCCACAGGTGGCATCAAGTAGTGGCACATTCATGGCTGGCTAATGTGCCTTCCAGGGACAGTGAGGAGGAGCAGGGAGGACCCCGCCAGAAGACTACATTGTGGGGAATGGGACAGGAAGAGCGGAGAGAGAGAGCAGCCCTCACCTAGCATGAAGGGCCCTGGCTGGTGGCTGTTTGCCCTTGACATTGGGTGCTGGCTCCAGCCACTTTCAGTGCTGCTGAACGGCAGGGACCACTGAGCTCACCACACCCACGCTCATCACCACCGCCAGCGATGCTGAGGAGGCTGGGGCTGGGGGTGGGTGTAAAACCTGCACAATCTTTCAAACCATTGTTTGCATTTTTAAACCTTCTAAATTGTAAGCGCCCTATGCAGGAGACTGTGGCGTTCAACAGGGTGTCTAAATTCCTACAGACTTCAGGCATTCTTTCTTTCTAGGTGTATTGAGATACCTGGATGCTAAGGTGGATCAGTGTGGGCCTTTTCTTGCAGAGAGACAGGCCGAGGGGGCTTAGGGAGGGTGCTCCTCCCTGCCCCCTTGCTGCAGAGTGGCTTCCGTCCCCCTGCTGGGCAGCCACCACAGCAGCCTCACCCAACACAGGGCCCGGGGAGTACAGTCAGAGCAGCCAGCGCGGCCTGTCAGACTCCCCTCCAGGCCCACCCAGGGGCCACCAGGGTGGCCTGCTCAGGCCTGAGGCACCCTCCCAGCCTGTGTGAGGAGCTTCTCTCTGTCTGGTCACACCTGTGCCCTTGGGAGCCTGGGGGAGAAGGAAGCGGCTTGTAGAGTCAGACCCAGGGTGACACCTCCTTCCGAGACCATGACACGTTATTTTCTCTCCACCTCAACAGTAAAACTGAGGTCCCAGGCCCCACTGAGCCCCCTCGCTCGTTATGTCCCTGATTCAAAGAAGGGTCTGTCTTGTCTGCAAGCCCACGATCCTCCTCCCCCTGCCCCCAGTCCCTGCCCCTGGGAGTTCCCAGTCTGATGGAGGAGGTGAGCTACAGCTCTCACATAAGGCCAAGGCAGGAGGGAGGGGAAGGGACGGGTGCTTGCCCTCAGCTGACCCCCAGGCTGGACATGAGCATCTCTCAAGTGCTCACCAGAGACCCCTCCTGCCTCCTGAATCTTCCTGCCCGTTGGGGACTTTACTAGCAGATCAGAGGGGTCAAGCCCTTGCTCAATGTCACAGAGCCAAGCAGGTGCTGGCCTCCCAGGCCAGCTCTCCAAGGCTCCACAGTGCATTTTTTTCCAGCCTCACTATAGACGGAGCACTCAGCGTTGCCTCTCTCAGGAGAGTTCTCAGCTCTGGAGCACACACGTATACACAGGCACACATGTGCGCGCGTCCCTGGGCCTGCCCCGGCCTCTGGCACAGTGTGGAGACACCACAGTTTGAGCCAAGCCCCTTCTCCCCGCGCACCTCAGTGTTCTCATGGTGAGAATAGGGCCAAGGACCCCATTCCCAGGAACCCCTGGGAACAGGAGCAGGCCCAGGCCCTGAGCCCTGCTCTACCACTGCTGTGTCCTTGGGGGCCATTGGAGCTGAGCAGATAAAGAGATGCAATCAGGCCTGGGGCTGGCAGCTCCACTGTAGCTGGTAGACGGTTTTTGTGAAAGTGGTTGCAGAATCCTGAGGTTTCGAGTTGGCCAGGGGAGGGCGAGAAGGAAGGTTCTTGGGTATTGCAGCTGAAAGATGCCAGTGAGGGCAGGATCCCTCATGGTCCAGGGTCTGGTCCTCAGCCTGGCAGAGTCAGGCCTGCAACAGCATCCATTGAGCCAGGGCTGGCCTGGCCCAAGGAGAACGATGCCCCGGAGCAGAAGCACCAGGTCCTAACAGATGTACAGGCACAAATCCATTCCCTGACCCAAGAGCTGTGAGAGGCAAGGTCATAGCAGATGCTTCCTCCCCACAAAGACGTGTAGAGGCCCTGGTAGGCATTGTGCTAGGTGCTGAGGCTACAGGGAGCAACAGAACAGGCACCCACCTTTTCCGTGTGGCGCTCACAGACCTGCAGGGAGCTGGAGATTCATCAGATCCAACCACAGAATTACACGTCTAGTTACAGCGATGTTATGTTCTATGAAAGGAGCTATAAGAGTAAGAAAATGGAAGACCAGCCACCCAAGTCATGGCTGGTGGGGCTGGGACAGGAAATGCTCCCTGTGGATGGGGCCTGGAGAGTCAGGAGGAGTCACCAGGCACAAAGGGAGAAGGCCCTTCATGGTTGAGACCCATAGCAGGTGGGAGTGGGCCCATTTCAGGAGCTGAAAGCCAAGGTTTAGAAGGCAGAGGAATAGAGAGAGGAGACAGGGCTCTGGAGAGGGAAGGTGGCAGGAGTTAGACTGTGTGAGCCCCAGGGCTCCTTTCCTTAGGATAAGCTGCATGGAGGGCCAAGACGAGTCAGCAGAGGGGACAGCATGCTTAGGGACTGGTGGTGCCAAGTCCCCCGGGGCCTCATACTCCCATGGCCATGAGGGAGGGAGAGCAGTTGAGGGGCTGGCTGGTCAGGGCCCTGACCCCCGAGGACAGACCCCACGCTTCCCCTGGCCCCTTATTTCCAGTCTCCCAGCAGCCTCATCTCCTCCTGTCACCCCAAGTGGTCTTTTTGAAGGGTCTCATTACAAATCTTTTCCTCCTGTGTAGCTTGGTCTTGGACTCCTATTTTGCCCATTTCCCTTTCAGAGGAGAGGTTCTCCCACATAACTCCCCAACCTCTGAGGTCCAACCAGGCCCCAGGCCTATAAGGAGCCTGGCCCATCCTCAGCAATGGGTTCCAGACTCCACTGTAGAGAGAAGAGTTCACACGGGCCTTACAGGGAGCAGAGCTTCCCAGACACCCAACCCTGTGGGGCATCCCACTCTGATGTCCCCAGCATGTGGCCCCCATGCTCAGTGGGCTGTCCCTCCTCACGTCCCTCGGGAAGCACCCACTCCAACCACCCATAGCTCGGGCTCCTGCCCTCTCAGCCTTGCACTGGGAATAGTCATGGGGCCCACCTAGTGTCCACCATAAGGCTCTACAGGTGGTCCCCCAACCCCTGCCCCATTCCACCTACCTGGTCTATCGGGGTCAAGACCCTGGGAGCACCAAACTGCCACCCAGAGAAGGAAGAGGAAAGCCCAGCTGGGTGGAGGAAGGGACTTGTCCTCCCTTTCAGGGTGAAAGAGGCCGTGTGGACTCATGGAGTTAAGCCAGGACGTGACACAGTTCACTCATGTTCCACAACATTTCTGAGCACTGGCCATGGGCCCAGCCATGCAGGGTGCTGGGTACACAGTTATAAATAAGATCAGGCCTGGGGTCCCCAAAGGGCTCAGTGGCCAGTCCAGAAGATGGACATGTGACAGCGTGCCTTCAGTACAGCCCAATATGTGCTGAGAGAAGCATCAGCATAAGGTGCTCTGCGGAGATAACCCCCATAGTGTAGGGGGTGAACAGGAAAGGGACAAGGGAAGGCTTCCTGGGGGAGGTGATGTCTCAGCTGGGTTGTGAAGATGAGTAGACGTTAGTCAGGCAAAGGGAACACATACGAGGACCCAGAGGTGAGGGAGAACATGGTAATTTCAGAGAGCTTCAGGGAGGTCAAGGCTAGAGAGTGGTGAGCTGGTGGGGAGGGGTGAGTGGAGGCTGGAGAGGTCCTGCAGGGCCCAGAAGCATGGAAGGATTTGGAGTTCCCTGGGCTGCTGCTGAAGGGACATTGTACATGGACCCCATAGACCGTGACCCTGCCCACTAGGATCTGGGAAGGGCCCGGGCTCATCCCCAGTTCAGCAGGTGAGCAGCCCCTCCTCCACCCCAGGTGCTCAGAGGCCAGTGCTCCCCCTCTGCCCTCTCCCCGGAACCCGAAGTTGGGGGCGGTGTGTGGAAGGACTTGAAAGCTGCTGACTTGTCATTTAGCAAAATGCCATTTAGTGGAAGGGGCAAAATGCCAGTACCAAGGACAGGGCAGAGGACACGGTCACTCCCATGCAGAAAATAAAGGGTGCATTGTCCTTAGGGAATTTCAAAGTTCTAATAACTCAGAGGAAAGGTCAGACTGCTTCCTATGATCGCCACGCAGCGCAATTGTAAACAATGTCAGCGATCAAACACTCCTCCCCAAGGACATCTTCAGTTGGTCTACATTCCAAACAATTGCTACAATTACTGTGGCTTTAATAATCCTATGTGTAAGCTTCAAATGAATGCATTTTATTACCTATCCTTTAATAAGCACTGTATTCTACATGGAAGTCAATTTGGAGAATTCCCAGTTGTAGGGTGGCTCCCTCAGCTACACGCACTCGCTTCGAGAGTAAGTTCTAACGGTTCAGAATCACCTGAGCTGGTGCTGGCCACACCTTGCGCCTCCTACCCCCTGTAGCCCTGCATATTCTTCTGTTCAAACAGCTGGTTTGATATAAAGTGATAACAGTGATTGTAAAGATGAAGAGATGGAACTTGATTTCCTTCAATTCTGTCCCTCTATGTGACCATTTGGAGTTTTAATTTGTGTTTAAAATTTAAAACAGTAAAACAGCCTGCAAACTGCGAAGTAGAATATTTATGAGTGCAAATTTTACTTCAGACATGAATATTTTATTGAATTTGAATATTATCTTTAACATTGAAATTTACTTTTTGAAAATTTTTAATTCTTTATTTTAAAACTAAAAAACAAATCAAGAACACAGAAACTGTAATGATATATTAAATATTATATTAAAAACAATATGTAGGTAGTTTTTTCTATTTAAAACACATGCATATAATTAAAAAATATTAATTAATTACTCTTTTTATTGTAATTTTTCATTTCTTTACTGGCATGATTATATGTACAAAGTTTAATAAGCGAACTTTCACGCGTGTCTTTTTTAGCCATTATTTATTACTTGTTTCATTTAATGAGTATTACCCAAAGTAATTTTGTTGTGTGGAGGAGGGGGTATCAAAAAATAATCTGCTCCCCCTATCAGATACTCTAGGTCGCCACTGGGCAGCCCTTAGCCCCAAGGAAAATCTAAAATCTCTCCAATGAGGACACAGAGGGCATCATGAAGAGCCCTCAGGGGGAATATGTGGGGCCCATGCCCCTTGCTCACACCCCTCTTCTTGTCTCTGGGTGTGGCTGACCCTGACCACAGGAGAAAAGCAGATGTCAAAGGTGACCGCTGTGAGACCTGGCTAGTTCTCCTCAGGCCTGCCCCATGGTGAAGGTCACAGCCAGAAGGGGGGCAGGGGCCCTCCCCAAACTTGGGAGCCCCTGGAGGGCTTCTCCCTCCTCTGCTGTTGCTCCACTCAGTTTCCAGCGGCCCCGGCACTGGCAGCTGGCAGGCCCACTCCGACGTGAGGATCCTCCCTTCCTCCCTCTCTTCTTTCCTTCCCTCCTTCCCTCCTTGCCTCCCTCCCTCCTTCCTTCCTTCCTTCCTTCTTTCCTTCCTTCCAAGTGCCCAGGCCTGGATGGTCTGCAAAGCCCTTGCTCTCATTGCCCCCCACCCTTCAACCTGATGGTCATTGCTGCCCTAGCGGGCCAGCCTGGAGTAAGCTCAATGAAGGAAGCAACTGTGGGACAGAACAACAAGGTTTGGCCAACACTGTTGAGTGCCTGCTGTGTGCCAGACCATGTGGTATGTTTCACATTTATGCCCGTAACAACTCTGTAAGGCAGACATAGTAATGACTTCCACTTGACAGTGAGGAGGGAGGTTGAGAAGTCAAGTAGCTCGCCCAAGTGGATGATGGTCCGAGATTGGGACTCAGGCCAGTTCTTAGTCACCTCTCTGTACTTCTCTCCTGGGTGCAAAGTGCTGTGGCTCCCAGAGAGAGCCTTCCTGCAGAGTTAGTAGAAGCCTGGAAGCAGACAAGAGGGAGGGTTGTCTGTGGAGGGTTGTGGTGGCTGGAGCACAGGGGCAGGGTCCAGCAGAAGGGCAGCAGAGGGCAGGCTGAAGGGGCAGGAGAACCAGGTGGCAGATTTAGCTTTTCCTTTGGTCTCTTTGCCTGAACATCTGCCTGCCAGTCCAGCCAGGACAGTGCCCCCGGGAACCTCCCTCCATAGACTGGTTGTACAGGGCCCCTCAGTGGTCCCTTCCTATCTGCTTGCCTCTCATCACTCCCTCAAGCAGTCATCGTGCCAACCCCACCCAGAGAAGGGCCAACATGGCAGGGCTGGGCCTAGAGCCCAGGGTTCTGTTTCGAGCTTGTCACAATAACTCACTGTAGCCCACAGCTGTGGCAAAACCTTTGCACAACTCACTACTGCTGAAGAATTAGAGTCCCTCCTGGAGGGAGAACAGAACTCATTCTGAGTCCTCTTTGGGGGGGGACCCTAGAAGGAGGGCATCTTGGGTTACATATACCCCACCCTGGCTTCCAAACTTCTGGGGGCATCTGGCTTCCTGAGGGCAGCAGAGGTGAAGCACATATGAGGAGCACACTACAATTTTTTATTTTTATTTATTTAGCTTATTTTTTTTTTTGGTGAGGCAGATTGTCCCTGAGCTAACATCTGTTCCAATCTTCCTCTATTTTGTATATGGGACACCGCCACAGCATGGCTTGATGTGTGGTGCATAGGTCCACTCCTGGGATCTGAACCTGTGAACCCTGGGTTGCCGAAGCAGAGCACATGAACCCAACCACTACGCCACCTGGCTGGCCCCACACTACAATTTTTTTAAATTTCACTCCTTCGTGAGGATCACTGTCCTCATCTCAGAGGTTTGGAAACTGAGGTCCAGGGAATGGTGTGATTTACCAAGGGAGTGTTGTGACCCCCTTGTTGCAGGGGGTCAGCAACAAGGAACTCAGTGTGCTTTTGGTGACTACTCAGTGACTTTCCACCCAGGCCCCCTTGTCACAGGAGAGGGGCCCCTGCTGAAGATAAGGCGATAAGATCAGCAGGGCCCAGGCCTTCAGCTGGAGTTGTGAAAGGGCTTGCAGAAGGGGCTGTTTCGAGAGCAACTGTCACGCCGGTGGTGTTGGTGTGGGAGGAGGGGGCTGTGGAGAGCGTTGGGGCTGGGTTTAGGTAGGGTGGGGGGGACAGAAGGCAGGAGAAAAGGACACTCAGAACAGCCCTGCTGGAAGTCTGGAGCAGGCACAGGGTCTGCTCTGAGGAAGGGACGGACACGTCCACCTGAAGAAGGGCCGAGGACAGGCGGGCTGTAGGGCACAGCAGGGGCGGTTCTGGGGCTGAGTGTGGAGAGATGAGCGCATGTTCTCCAGGTAGGCCAGGTCAGAGCGAAGGACGAGCACAGCTCACCCAGTGGAGCGACCTGCAGGAGGAGAGGCAAGGAGGTGTGAGACAGCACCACCCCGGGGGAAGACTGACGGGGAGGGGCGGGGGGAGGTGGGCGTTCTACCCTTAAGATGTGGAAATGGAGGCTCAGCCAAGGTCACACACGTAGTGACAGAGCCGACCACTATCCAGGTCACTCCTCTAAGGAAGCTACTGCTGGTCAAGCCCCATAGAAGTCAGAATTGACACCCACTACTCAGTGCAAACCTGCTACTGATATGCACCGAGAAAACATGGGAGAAGCACTGAGCCCAAAACAGCTCCTCCCTTGACTTTTATGGAGGCCTGCTACCATCGCTCTATGGGGGGCTGTCCCCGTGACATCTCACTGTGCCCCCCAAATGGTCCCCCTTAGTTTTCTAAGGGGGTAGAGGTAGCCCCTTAGTTTTCACTACCAAGCCCTTCCTCAGCCATCACCTCACCCTCTCCTGGCACCTTGGAGAGAGCTGGTAGGGATAGGGAGTAAGGGGGAGGGGCTGAATCATCGATCTTACATCATTCATTGACTCAACAAACATTTATTGAGTACCTACTGAATGCCAGGCTTTGTGCTGGGGGGTGTGAGGAGATACAACAGTAAGGCAGACCCAGTTTCTGCCCTGTTGAGGCAGGAGAGGAGCCTTTCCAATCATCTGGCCCAAGTCTCATTTTAGAGATGGGGAAGTGAGGCCCAGAGAGGGGAAGTGACTTGCCCAAGACCATAAAACTAGTTAGCGGCAGGACCTGGTCCAATCCTCTTCTGAGGCACACTGCTCCTCAATCATCCAGCAAATACTCCCTGAGCGACGCCTGTGTCCCAGGCGCTGCTCTGGGCCCTGGGAGTGAACTTGATAGCAAAGAGGGTGGGGATGGGGTTAGTGGGTAGGAGAGAAGAATATCCCTAGACTCCGAGGGATGGGGTGGGGGTGGGGTGTCTCAGTCTCAAGACTCCCCCGAAAATGAGGGAAGTTCCAGAGCTCCACCTCAAGGGGCTGAGCTTCTGGGGCCCAGATCTCCCCTCCCTCACCCTAGGACGGGATATAAAAGTCCCTTCCCAGCTACTTCCAGAGAAGAGCAGGAGGAGCGGAGAGGTCAGCTCAGTCCTCTGGGTGAGAAGGAAACAGGGGACCCTACCTGTGTGCAGGATGTGGGTGTTGGTCACTTACCACGCTGTGGCTGGGGGTCTCACTGTGGAGACGAAACTGTTCCTGGCCCTGGCAGGGGTCCTAGCCAGACTCATCCTGGCCCAGTCCTGTGACGGCACTGCCCCAGGTAATAGACCCTTGGATGGCCAAGGAGGAGGGCAATGGAGGGGGAAGCGCTCGGGTCTGGGGGGCCTGCAGCTCTCCTGGACCCTGAGTTCCCTTCCCTCTGAACAGCCTCCCCGAGGGCAGTGGAGATCTTGGTCCTTTGGGACTGCCTAACAGAGGCCAAGCTGCTGGTGGATGCTGCCTACAATCAGACTCAGAAGAGGTGGGCCTGGGTCTGGGGCCTGCATGGCCTGGGAGGGTCGATGAGGGAGGAAGGGCTTCAGCCAAGGTCATCTCACCCATTACCCTGCCCCTGGGCACCATGGGGCAGCGCCATGTCTGTAGAGAGCTTCCCTTCCACCCATCCTTCTGTTTACATTGTCCTGACTGTCCACCGCCCGGGTTGGGCTCTGCTGGGTGGGCCTGCTTCCTCTCTCCAGCCCTCTCTCCTCTTCTGGGCAGCATCAAGCAGGGCCTTCTCAGTGGCTTGGCCAGCCCCATGGACCTGCTGTCCTACTTTAAACAACCTGTAGCGGCCACCAGGACAGTTGTTTGGGCCGCCAATTATATGCATGTGGCCTTGGGGCTGCTGGAGGAGAAGGTACAACTCCAGGGGTCCAGATCCTTCAGTGTCACTGGTACTGTGCTCCCCATTGAGCCCCCAGGGCCTGCCCTGGCCTGGGAGTGGAAGAAAGCCGGGAGGGGGAGGCAGGGTACACAGCCTTGGGGTGTTGTGGGGAGAGGGTAAAGAGATGGGAGCTACTGAACAGACCAGCTAGGGAAGGACCCTGGATCCAGGACCCTGCCCACCTGTCCCACCGCTAGATGTGCTAATGGAACCCCAGCTGCGACTGCTGTCCCAGGCCAGTGGCTGTGCTCTCCTGCACCAGGCCGAGAAGTGCAGTGACAAGTATTGCACTATCACCGGGGGATGCAACAACAAGTGGGTGCCAGGGGCTGCACCCGATGGGGTGTGCCTCCCTTCCCTCATCCACCCCCTCCCTACATGCTGAGTGGTCTCCAGGCCTGAAACCCATCTGACCTGAGCCCACCTATTGCTGTAGGAGGAGACCCTGGCTGGGGGCCTCCAACCAGGCCCTGGTTCTCTGGCTGCCAGCCGAGTATGAGGACAGGCTGTTGCTCCCCTTCAGCTGGACCCCCAGCAAGAAGCACAATGGCTTCCGCCTCCCTCTTGTGAGTCGGGGCTGAGGGTCTGGAGGATGCTCCATCTCTTCTAAACATGGAGAGTCAAAGCACAGCCCAGAGTTAGCCAGACAGGGCTCGAATCCAGGCTCTACCACTGGCCGGCTGGGTGAATTTGGGCAAGTAATATAGCTGAGTCTCAGTCCCTTCATCTGTAAAATGGTGGTAAAACCTACCTCATATTGCTGGTGTGAATATTAAATAAAGTCCTTGCTATAACCATTCATATTGGATGTGATCTATTAATGCTAGCCTTTGCAGTATTGTTTTTTCTGAAAGAATTAGTGTCAAAATATCCAAATATAAAGAGCTATACACCTTCATCTAGCTATGTCTACTGATCTAAATGATTTCACATTTATCACCTTATCAATTTTCTATTCATATGTCAATATAACAATCTATCGTCTACCCATCTATCAACATCTATTTATTAATTTTTCTCCCATTGATCCTTCCATTTATCTATCCAATTCTCTCTATATTTATCATCCACCACCTAGCAACCAGTCCATGCATCTGTCAATCAGTTCTATCATCTAATTACCCATTAGTCTATGAATTGATCTATCCATTTGATCTACTTACCTCTCTGGAAGAGCTGGTGGGGTTTCAACCAGCCAGCCGGGCCCCTCTCCTTCTTTTTACTCCTGGGATCCTCAGGAGCCAGGCCAGAGACCATCTTTCTAGGAATGACAGCCACAGGAGGCGGGACAAAGTAGGAAAGAGGAGGGGAGGGCAGGAGAGGAGGAAAGACTGTGTTAACTCCGGCAGGGGCCACCTGCTGCCCCCCGAGGCCCGACCTGGCCCTGACACCTTGCAGGGTCTGGGAGCCCATGTTCCATGCTGACCTATCTCTCCACCAGGTCTGGGCTGTCTCCAACCAGATCATGCGCTTCCCCAGCGAGAGGCTGGCCTCCAACCGGGGCCAGGCCCTCATGCAATGGGGCCAGTTCGTCAACCGCGACTTGGACTTCTCCCCTGAGTCCCCAGCCAGAGTGGCCTTCACTGCAGGCGTCGACTGTGAGAAGACCTGTGCCCAGCTGCCCCCCTGCTTCCCCATCAAGGTACCCTCAGCCAACCTCCCAGGCCCCTCGTGTGGCCTCCGCCCAGAGCTGAGAGCTGGGAGTGGGGATCTGGAAGACCAAAGCACCATCCTCAAGGAGCTGTCTGTGATGCTGGAGTATCAGGTAGAGACAAGAGGCACAGCTCAGCATAGACTCCTGGTTCTGCGTTTGTTTGAGGGGTGGGGGTGGGGCAATCTGCCTGGAGGTTCAGTGCAGAGGCTTCACCGAATGGAAAGCAATTGAGACTGGCCTTGGCGCATGGGTCTGATTCCAACAGGGGAAGCCTCTGGCCTGCTGCTTTTGGAAGCCTTTAGGGCCTGTTAGTTTTTGCCCTTCTCTCCTTCCTTGGATGGTCCAAGGGCCCTGTAGCTGTCACCAATTCCTGGGATCCGGTGTGAGCAGGGTGCTATCCTTCAGGTTGAGAGGCAAGGATGGTGTGGAACACTAGGGAAGAAAAGACGGACCCCAGGGAGCAGAGCTTCTGCTGGGGGTAGAGGGGGGACATACGTGCACACACTCATACACGCACACCCTCACACATTCACTCACCCTTAAGAGGCAGGTGACATTCATGAGGCATGACACGTGAGGGCCCCTGGCTGGCTCCTCCCTGTTGCAACCTACCCGTTCCTCAAGCTCTGGTTCAGGGGCACCTCCTCCGGGGAGCCTTCCCATATCTTCCTATTACAACTTTTGCTTTGGCTTTTAGATCGAGCATAGCAAATGGCACCTCAATTTAGAGTTACATTCTCTATGTGTGTGGCTGTTTTCACTGAATTACTGGCTTCCTGCAACCTGTACTTGGTTTTATTGACCTTCATAGTCTCCAAGCACCCAGTACAGAAAGGCGCTTAGGAAATGTCTGTCGAACCGAATGAAAGGAGAGTCCACAGGCCTAAATGTCAGGAGAACTAGGTTCTAATCCCTCCTCTCCCGATAACTATTTGTCACTTCCCTTCTCTGAGCCTCAGTTGCCCCATCTGTAAAATGAGGATCTAAGGCCTCATCCATTTCTAACCTTTCATGACTCTATGATACAAAGTGCTGAGGATGCTCAGATTGACCTGGTGAGCAGTGTGAGTCTGGGTGAGTCAAGGAGGGCTTCCTGGAGGAGGTTTTGAGCAAGGTTTCATAGCAGCTGGGGGATGACCAAGAAGAGTAAGCTTGCTCTTGAGGGGCCCCAGTGTCACTGGCTCCTCTTCCACCTCAGATCCTGCCCAATGACCCCCGCATCAAGAACCAGAAAGACTGCATCCCCTTCTTCTGCTCAGCACCCTCATGCCCTCAAAACAAGAACCAAGTCCGAAACCGGCTCAACGTGCTCACCTCCTTCGTGGACGCCAGCGTGGCATACGGCAGCGAGGTCTCCCTCGCCCTACAGCTCCGTCACTGGACCAACTACTTCGGGCTGCTGGCCGTTAACCAACAGTTCCATGACAACGGGCGGGCCCTGCTGCCCTTCAACACCCCGCACGACAACCCCTGTCTCCTCACCAACCAATCCTCGCGCATCCCCTGCTTCCTGGCAGGTCAGACTGGGAGGAAGGTGGTGTCCTCCCAAGATACAGCCAGTTCCTGGATTCTAGGGTTGGGAAGCCATGGTGGGATGTGGTGGGGGTACACGGCTTCAGACCTCAATATTAGACACGCCATAGCGCAGATCCGCGGTAGTCGTCAGTGGGAAGGAGTCCCTTTGCAAACACCCTGTGTGTGGCCGGCAGTCGCTGCCTGACTCCCCAGTGATAAGGGGCTCACGCCTATACAGCGCTCTGGTCCATCTGGAGCAGCGCTGACCATTACAAAGCTCCCTCTAATTTGCATCCCACATCCACCCATTGCTCTTCTTCACGCTTCTAGAACTTCAGAGAAGAAGCTGTCTCTCTTTCACACAGTAATAGCCTCTTTAATGACCTAAATACTTTTCTTCTCTGGGCTAAATTCCCTTAGGTTTTTATTTCCCCTCTCTGTTGCCTCACTAGACACTGTTACCTGGTACCTTCCTCTGGATGCATAGTTTGAACTTTGCTGGGGCCTTTGCTCCATGTGCTAGTTATGATGATAATGGGCATTGTTTCTGGTTATTTAAGATATTTAAATGTGCCATCTCTAGTCCTTACAGCAGCCCTGAAAGCAGGGCATTAT
Source organism: Ceratotherium simum simum (assembly GCF_057802395.1). Lineage (NCBI taxonomy): Eukaryota > Metazoa > Chordata > Mammalia > Perissodactyla > Rhinocerotidae > Ceratotherium > Ceratotherium simum. Next base: position 29,525,525 of record NC_141915.1, on the reverse strand, counting down.
CACCACCCTCGTTTTACAGATGAGAAACTGAGGCTCAGGGAAAATAACCAATGTGCTCAGAGCACAGATTTCAGGTGGCAGAGTCTACAGTGGGCACTCAAGTCGTGTCCGTGTCTGTGCTCTTCCCACTCGACTCCACTGCTTTCTTTGCGGGCAGTTGCCTCCAGCCGCCTTTTCTAAGGATTGTGCATTTCTTTGCTCCTGGCAAGAGCAGCCAGACCTTCATGAGAGGTCTACTGAAAAGTAGACTAAATATGACCTTGTACAAGAGGGTTTAGTTCGAAGCCAGCAAATGACTCTGTGTAAGGCCCGCCTTCAGGACTTGACTTTCCTTCCTGGCTTTGAGGGGAACATCTGCTACAGGAACAGGCTCTGCCCAACTCTCCTTCTCTTTCTGCTGGGCTCCCTGGGGAGAGCAGCATGATACCAAGTCCAAACTGGGGAAAGGTCCAGCCCTGGGTAGAGGATGTGCAGATGGATGCAGTTCACGGGACAGGTGGGCTCACAGTCCCAAAGTCAAGGTTCCTAGAGTCATCCAGGTCCCTCCACCAGCCGTGGATCTGGTCATTTTGTAGAGTAGAATCATTAGGCAAAGATTTCCCTGCCCAAGACCAGCAGCTGCCCCACACTTTCCGCCCTCACCCAAACCTGTTCCAGTCACTTCGGGATCCAAGACCCCACTGTCCTCCCCATCCTGGCCCGTTGCGTTGGGGAAGAGGATGGCAGTCAGTGGAGCCTCACAGCACAGCTGAGGAGATGGAGGCCCAGTGAGGGCCAGAAGCTTGGCCCGGGTCGCAAAGTCCCACCACCTCTCTCTAGTCCCCAGATCTCTCTCTGCCTTAGCAGAAAGACATTCTCTGCAAAGGACTATGCTGACTCTGAACTTGGGATTTTCAAGGTGACTCCCGATCAGCTGAAACTCCCAAACTGGCAGCCCTGCACACCCTCTTTATGCAAGAGCACAACTGGCTGGCTACTCAGCTGAGACGGCTGAATCCCCGGTGGAGCAGGGGCAAGCTGTACCAGGAGGCTCGGAAGATTGTGGGGGCCATGGTCCAGGTAGGGAGCCCTGGGTCCCAGCATCCCCTAGAAGACAATCTGGCATGAGAAGCCATCTGAGGGAGTGACTCCCACCTTCCTTAACACATCCTCAGGGATGTGCTTCAAGTCAACTAGGTCTGGGAGATTGTGGGTGTACCTGAGATCTGACCTGTACCCCCAACTCTGCCACTCACTCACTGTGTGACCCTGTCCATGTCACTCAGCCTCTCTGGGCTTCAGTACCTCCATTAGCCAATAGGAAATTAACATTGTCACATCTGACATGATGACAATAAAGAATTAATATGTCTGAGCAGCCCTTCGAAAAGCAAGAGGTCTGTCCAAAGGCAAGGGAGGGGGGTCGGTGGCCACTAAGATAATGTTCCTGCTGTGTCTTCTCTTCCAGATCATCACCTACTGAGACTTTCTGCCCCTGGTTCTGGGCAAGGCCCGTGCCAAGAGAACCCTGGGGCCCTACCGGGGGTACTGCCCCAATGTGGACCCCCGTGTGGCCAATGTCTTCACCCTGGCCTTCCGCTTTGGCCACAACATGCTCCAGCCCTTCATGTTCCGCTTGGACAGCCAGTATTGGGCCCAGCACCCAACTCGCATGTCCCACTTAGTTCCACCTTCTTTGCCAGCTGGCGAATTGTGCATGAAGGTGACCAGGGTTTCCAGACGCAGATGGGAGTCGGGGTGGGGCCCAGCTTAGTGCCAGGAGGCCAGGCTGCTGCTCAGGCCACTGCTAATCATCTCCCCAGGACAGTGAAAGCAAGGCAGGTGCCACCAAGACCCTCAGTCACAGGCCTCCCATCTCCTCTGAGATTAGAGGATTTCTGAAAGGGGAGGGGATGGATGTCCGACTTGCAGTTTGTGGGCCTGAAAAGAGCTTACCTCCCACTCTTTCTTTAAGAAGTGGGGGGTCACTTCTTTCCCTGCCAGCTCCAACTCCCTTCATGTCCACTCAGGCCACTGTTTCCTGATACAAACCTTATAGAGTATAAGCGACTGTCTTGTCCAGCTCTGAGCTAGCTTGGCATCATGTGATGATCCACGGGGCTTCCCAGAGGCTAGCAGAATCTGTGCTGCTCATATTCCCCACCACCAGGTGGCACTGACCCCATCCTCTGAGGCCTCATGGCCACCCCCACCAAGCTGAACTGTCAAGATTCCATGGTACTAGGTAAGCTCTGGGACCGGCTGTTTCTGCAAGTGAGAAGAATCGAGCTGGAACCTGGCGGCAATTAACATGCAACGCAGCCGGGACCATGGCCTCCCAGGTGAGGGGGCTGCCCGCCCCGCTTCCCAGGCTTCACTTGGACCAGGGCTGCTGCTGCTGGTGGCAGGGGGGGAGTTTCAGAGAAGGCCCTTGGCACCTCCTTTCTGACTGGGACTGTGTACAGGATGTGCTGGGGTTCAGAGGCACACAAGGCCGAGGTTGATGCAGTAAAGCATCCCTGGCACCACCTTTTTGTTGTCCTGTGACATCTTCTCCATCTACTGTAGGGTCTTTAAGCTTTAGGTTCACAACAGGACCAGGACTTGGACACAGGAGCTGAACAAAAGAGATCAGGATTTTCCAAGTAGAGAAAAACAGTAGATTTAAAAGATAGAGATGAACTGCTCCATTCCCCACCACCCTGGCAAGTTCCAAGGAGGAGGGCTAAAGGTCCAGGGATATAGGAACTGGCTCCTGGCTCTAAGTGGAGAAAGACAAAGAGCCTGAGAGGCAGGGAGCAGGTGGAGTAAAATTAAGACTGCCTTGGCTGTTTGGTGAGGACACAAAAAGACCTAATCCCAGGAAAGAAGAAAAATTAAGCACTTTGCTAGGAACTTTCATGGATATTAACTCATTTAGTCCTCTCAATGACCTTGAGAAACAGCTGTTACAACCATTTTTATGAGGAAATAAGCTTAGAGCCATCTAGCAATTAGCCCAAGGCCACATAACTAGGAAGTAGCAAAATCTGAATCAAGTTCAAATGTTCTCCCTTCTTCTGCCTGTTCAATCCACAATGTTAGGAGTAGGCTTTGGCCATCGCCTTGCTCCTCTCTCCCTCTCCCCACCTCCTACTTCTCTGTCTAAATACAACCTGAAGCCCCATCTGCCTTGGCTAATCTTTGGCCATGTATAATTGAGTGGGGGGAATTTCTACTGCACCTAACACAGCACCTGGCAGGCACACCACAGGCGCTCAAGAACCTGAGTTCCTTTCCTTCCCTCCACTTGGGTGCTCCTGACGCCTAAGGGGCTGCGGGCGCCCCCTGCTGGAGAACTGAGAGTGCCAGCGACCCAAGTTGCCACATAGTGAGTTTCTGTTCCCTTCAAGCTGTCCCAGAAATATTTTCCTGATACTAGCTCTTGCAGTCTCCTCCAGTCACTTCCCAAGTCCAATACTTAATTTGGAATTGGAAGACCTGGTTTGAACTCCACTTAATAGTGGAGTGATCTTGGAAAAGTCACGGTTGTTAAAGCTCAACAAATATCCATTGATAAAATGGAGATTACCAAGTGCCTCACAAAGGTGTTGTGAGGATCCTGAGAGATAATCACATAACAGTGCATAGTAAGGTAAAACATGATATGGTTTTCCTTTGTTCAGCTGGGAGATGGTGTTTGTGAGTTGTAGTTCAATGGACCGTGTTGGGCTGGTGTTTCTTCAGGTTATGGCAAAGCTATCTCCCATCTCGATGGTCCCCGCCACATCCTATGGCTTAGTGCTGGTGTGGGATCCTGATAGCTGAGAAATCAATCAGTATGGCTAGTCTTTGGAAGTTTCCAAGTAGGTGAAAAAAATTTTTAAACAGCTTTATTGAGATATAATTAACATACCATAAATTTACCCATATGAAGTATATAATTCAATGATTTTAGTATATTGAGAGTTGTGCATTGATTACCATATCTAATATCAGAACATTTTCATCACTCACAAAAGAAACCTCATAATAACAATCATTTTCCATCCTCTCCCCAGCCCCTGACAAGCACTAATCTACTTTCTATCTCTACACATTGGCCTATTCTGGACCTTTCATATAAAGAGAACCAGACAGCATATGGTCCTTTTCTGAGTAGTAAACTTTACTCACGCTCTTCATTTCTTGGTTTGTTCACTCATTTATTCATTCATTCATTCATTCATTCTACAAACCCACTGAGAGTCTTTTATGTTTTGGGTACCGTCGTATTTGTCCCTAATTAATGCACATAAGGCCAATAATAATATCATTGTGGTTATGAGTGTCAGGTTACAACAGCTTTTTACATTAGGACACACTCTCAGTTTGATGCACACAAAGCATGCTTGTCTGCTCACAATGAAAAGTAGAGGGCAGTGGTTTGGTCTTTGGAAGGTTCAGGGCCTCTTCTGCCAGCAGGGATCTTGTTCTGCCCAGTATTGCTTGACCACAGAGCTCTCTCAGGAGAAATTATGGAGAGAAGCAGAAGCTAATGGGCAGTCAACAGGGAAAGACTGAAACCGCTTCGGCCCCTTGCGCTACAGGGTACAATGCTTGGAGGCACTTCTGTGGGCTCTCCCAGCCCCCGAATCTGGCTCAGCTTAGCCGGGTGCTAAAAAACCAGGATTTGGCAAGGAAGTTCGTGAATCCGTATGGAACACCTGACAACACTGACATCTGGTTTGGGGCTATCGCAGATTGGGGCTATGCCAGGGGCCTGAGTGGGGCCTCTTCTGGCTTGTCTTTTTGAGAACCAGTTCACAAGAGCCCAAAATGGAGACAGGTAAGTGACTCTACCCTAAAGAGACCAGCCCCAGAGGCAGGGCAGAAAAGCACTAGCATTTCAAGACTCAACAATGGGGGAAGGTACTCTTTTTAGCCTCACCTCTTCCAAGTTCACAGGATCTGAGACCAGGAGGCTCCTCCCTGGAGAGCTCGGTCAGAGGGAGAAAGACTACTGACCCAGGTAAAACTGATATTGCCGGAGCTGAAGGCACCTTTAACCTAGGAGACAGACTTGTCAGCCTCACTGGTCCAGGCTAGCAGATCCCAGGAACATGGCAGGATGGTCTGAATTTGGTTTCCCTCCGATAAGTTTGTGGTTTAAGACCTGACTCCTTATTGGATTTGGCATTAATCTGGGTTCAAATCCAGCCCTGGCCACTTAAATTACTTTGCATTTAAAACTGGGCAATTTACTTGATCCCTGAACCTGTTTATTCATTTATAAAATGGGAATAATACCTATTTTGCAGGCATTTGGAGAACTGAACGACATAATATATGTAAAGTACCTGGCACACAACAGGTGCTCCTTATATGTTAATTCCTCAATTTTCACCCACAAATCTCGACTGTCTTGGTAGGTTCTGGTGGCAGAAATGGGGTGTTTTCATCAAGAGATAGTGCAGGGCCCTGAGACAGGCTTCCTTGTCTTGAATTGTGTGTGACAACACCGGGATCACCACCGTTTCGAGGCACATCTTCACGGCCAACACCTACCCCTGGGGCTTTGTGAGCTGCAGCCGCATCCCTAGGTTGAACCTGTCAGCCTGGTGAGGCAAATGAGGCTTCTGCAGGTAAGGGAGGCCCCCCTCCGAGAGCCCCAGGCTGGGTCAGGCCCTCACATCCTTCCCTGCAGGGGATGGCTGAGTCCTCCTAGGCCTCTAAGCAGAGACAACAGAATTTGTCACTAGGGACAGGGTACTCTCTCCTAGTGGCTTCCCAGTATGCCAGCTTCTGGGCTGACAGTTAATTCCAGGGCCTAGGACTTTGGGGGATGATTAGGAAGTGTCAAACCTCAGCTTAGTCATCAACACCCTAAAACAACTCCATTTCCTGACCAGTTCCTCATTGCCCACTTTTGCTGCTTCCACAGGAGTCCATGCCAAGCCTCCAACCTTGGAGACAGGGAACCTGTGGAAGACCACAAGGCTACCTTCTCCCCCGTACTGTGCTGATGCTTTTGCTGGCCACAGCTCAGAGCTGGTTCTTGGGCTGGGAGTGACAGCTGGGGCTCCCAGCAGGAACGAACCCTCCTGCCTTGGGAGCCTCTTAGGTATTAGGTCATGCATCGGGTCCAGGTGTAAGGACTTGTGAACCAAGCAACGAGGTCTTGAGGCCCAGGCAAGAAGAGTCAGCTGGAGGGTTTCCAGCCCCTTTCTTCTATTTCCCAGCTCGTTCCCAGCCCCTGCCCATGACTGGGAGGCCACACAGTCCCAGCCTCTAGCCACCCCACAATCTTTCTCTGGAGCCTGCAGGCTAGGAATTATGCTCTGCTTCTACCAATAAAGCACTGCTAAGGGCAGGAGCTGGATTTCGCACTGGTCTGGGGAGGGCGTGACCTCAGTCCCATGCTTTGCTCCAGATGTTTAAGAGGAGTGCTGACAAGACACAGCTGGCACTAACCTCTAAGCCTCTCCTGGTGGCTGAGCTAAGAGCATCAAAAGAACACTCTGGAGTAGGAAAAGGCAGAAAAGGGGATGAGCAGTGGCATTAAGGGCCCCAACATTGAGGATACCTCGGCCATGACAGTGAGCTGAGCAGACAAACAGCCGACAGAACATCAGTCAGCATAAAAAGTTTTTATGTACAAAAAACACAATAAAAAGATACCACCGAGCTAGCAGAAAGGACTGGGCACTACCTTCAGCCTTCATTTACTCCAGAAATAAGTTGTATCTCAAACGCAACAAGCCCCAAGCAGGAGGATGAGGCTACCCTTGGAAAGAGGATGCCGAGACTCCCGGGCCAGGAATTTAAGATCTCTCTCGCCTTCCTTCTTCTTTCTTGAACCTCCAGTTGTAAAAAATGGTTGTGGATCAGGAGGCACCTGCAGCCCTCTGCTACTGAGACTGAGACGAGCCAGAAAAGAGGCTGTGTCAAGGACAGAACTAACTATGGGGTTACCCCAAACTCGTCTCAAACCAAAAAGTCTACCTCGTGATGCCCACTTGCAGTAGCTGAAACATGAAGCGGGAGACCATCTGGGGGTTACGGGGTCTCCGGCTTTATTGCCACCTGGCAGGGAGAAGACCCTGCTGAAAACTAGGCAGAGGGGCCAGGCTGGGACTTTCTTAGCAGGTCAATGTGGTCTCTAATAAGAAAGATGATGGGGCAGGGGGGCACCGGCCTTAGATATCACTTGTCCTCTTGCACAGGGGGCCAGGGCTGCAGTGAGCTAGGAGACCATGGTTCCCGAAGGGCTCACTAGGTCCTGGGGAAGGCTTTCTCGGGCCTCCTGCATGCGGCGCCGGGCTCGACGGAAGGCCTCTGCAAGGGAAGCAAATACAGTAGTCAGCTACTGGTGTGGGGAGGAACACGGCCCATGCTGACCCTGGATGGCCAGGTTGGGAGAGAGGGGAACCTACCCAGCACATTGTGAATAGAACTCTGCTGGCTGAATCCTTCCAGACGGTCCAACACACTCCGCATCCTTTTCCGGAGGGAACTCGACTCCATGAAGGCCCTGCAGGGGAGTCCACCACACAGCCACAGCTGCTCTCCAGCCTTCAGGGATAAGGAGCCCCAAGGCAGAGGGCAGGGTGACTCACCTGGACTGCTGCAGACAGTGCAAACGGAAGGTGACACTGCCTGTGGTCTCGGTGCGGAGTCCAAAGCGGCTCAGACGCTTCCCCTGTAGCACACAGTTAGATAGCATCAGGTTTCTGTGGTTTCTAGACCCCAGGCACCATGCTGGCCTCCTCCCATTCTTGGGGAGAATAGTTGTCTTGGGGAAACCACATTCCAGCACCCAGACTTCATCACCTCAGGGCTAACGTTGGGCTCCCAACTGTAAATCAGGGAACATTCCAATCTCATTTGAGAATAAGCAGTCTTACAAGCTGCCAGTCCTCCTCATCTCTGACGACTGAGACCTCAGTGATGGGCTGGAAGGAGGGACCAGTTATTCTGACAGAGACTAGGGGAAATCTCTAAGTATATTATTTTCCAGAGATCTCCTAGGATAGTAGAGTAGATATTTGTACCTAGTTCAGGATGTGGCCATGACTTCCAGCTTAAGCCACAGGAAGGAAGGGGCTAAGTAACAACAAAGCAATGAACAAGGGACCTTAACTCAGATCCCACCTTCCCTAGAAGAGATACGAACGTAAGTTCCCAGCATGAAGTCTCTGCAGAGACAAAAGTCACCTTGAAGGTTCCTGGTATCCGCACGTATGAGAGGTCCTCCAGTTCTAGAGAACCGCCAATGAAAAACCTCTTCAGCTCAGCCACCGTGCCAAGCTCCATGGGTCTCCACGTGGAGACTGTCAGGGTGTGTGAGCCTGTGCAGGAAGAGGAGAATGGGGTCAGGGCCAGAAAGGGCATGTGGTCCCTCACTGACTCTCCAGTGATGACACAGTCCCAGCCACCACTAAAACACCTAGTCTGCTGACGACCTGACCTCTGGTGAAGGTTATCACGGTAGTTTAGGGCACCCGTTTGGAAATCAATCGGACAGAAATCCAAATCTCAGTGCCGCCAGTTATTACCTATGTACCCAGGACAAGTTTTTTAACTTCTCTGAGCCTCATTCTCCTCATCTAATAAAATGGAAATAACAACACCTAGTGGGTGGGAGAATTAAATGAGAAGCACTTAGCACAACGCCTGGCACACAACAGAAAATAATGGCTATTATTTCAAAACGAACACTGATTCATTGAATGCACATATGCTGAGAGCCCATTTTGCCACGCAGCTTCTCCCTCAGAGCCACAAGTCAAATCAGAGGAGCATGGAGCCAATACTGGAGACGCTCAGGCTGCTTAACTTCACACTCAGCTGTCTCTAATGGAGGGGGAAAAATCCCTCAAAAGGAGCAAGGAATCTTGTAAGTTAAATGCTTCTAACTCCTAATTATCCTGACTTCTCACTGGAAGTGGTTGAAACTTTTGGAAACGTTAGTCTTGTTCCTAGGAGCCAGGGCACATGAGCCACGTGAAGGGCAGGGACAAGAAGTCACCTGGGGTGGCAGGCAGCATCACAGCCCCATAGCCTTCCACACGATACCTCTGCCAGAAGTCCAGTGAGAGGACCTCACAGTAGAGCACAGGCCACTCTGGGAGAGCATCTGGGAGCAAGGGAGAGAAGAAGCCAGGTCACAGGAGGCCTTCACCAAGAGAGGGCACTGCGTGAGGAGACTGAAGGCCTAGGATCAACTGCTGAGCTACTCACCAGAAGATTCATCCTCGTGGAGGAAGGAGGCCTCAAATGTGAATGGGTAGGAGAAGTAAGCCACCTTGTCCTAAAAAAGAGGAGTGTTATTTTATACGCAGAATCATGGGGTGGGCAAGGCCTCACTTGGAATTTGTTCTCCCTGTGGCCAATGACAAGGTCACCTTCACAAGGGAAAAACAAAAACTATCACCCCAGGTAGGAAATAAGAGGCTGAGAGGCGAAGGGATACCCAAATACAAGCTGCTACCATTCTCAAAAAGGCAGAGAGGACCCCTCGACCAGGCAGCCCTGCAGAGCCCACAGAGAGGGGCCAGACTCAACTCTGGAATCCTCCCCAGAGGGCATGGCTGTCAGCCCAATAAATCTTCAGATGCCACCCTAGAAGCAGAGCCCTGTTTCCTTCCAGGTACCCCCTCTCATTTTCCATACCATTCCCAGGGATTTGGTGGCACAGGTCTGTGTTATTCCAGACAGCTGCTGGAATGCCGGGCTTGACCAGTCTGAAAGCCAAAGACCAAACATAGTGAGTTTACCTGGGAAGAGGGCAAGTAGTTGAGAAAAAAACAAAGCTCCTTTATCCCTTCATTCACTCATTCACGCAATCAATCATTCATTTAACATCACTGAGTATCTACTATGTGCTATGACAAGTCATTGGGGATATCTTGGTGACCAGATAGAAAAGATCCCTGTCTGTTACAGACCTAACATTCTAGTGGAAGGAGACAGACAACAAACCAACCAACAAGAGACTAGCAGGTAGTGATAAAGGCTATACTAAAAATAAAACAGGGTGAAGGGACTGAGTGACCTGGAGGCTCATTTAGATTGGGTGGTGAGGAAGACCTCCAGAGGTGACACTTAGGCTGAGACCTAAACTCAAGAAGAATCAGTCATGCAAAGATATGACAGAAAGGGTTTCAGACAAAGCAAATGGTCCTGAAAAGGCCCTATGGTGGGAATGAACTTGGCATGTTCAAGAACAGAAAGAAAGTATGACTGGAATGTTCTAAGGGAGAGAAAGGCGGGGCTAGCTTATTCAGGGCTTGGAGTTTGGATTTTACTCTAAGTGGGAGGGGAAGCTGTTGGAGTTTTAAGCTCAAGAGATATACAACTAGTGTACATTTCTAAAGGCTTAATTTGGCTGTCATGCATGTGGCAAATGAACTGTAAGAGGGAGCAAGAGAGGAAGCAACAGGCTACATTAGAAACTTAATGCATCGGCCCAGGCAAGAGATGATGGTGGCCTGGAATAGGGTGCTCGAGAGAAGAGACAATTCAGGACATTTCTTGACGACAGAGCTGACAGGAATTGCTGATGGAATGACTGGCTGTAGGGAGCTAGAGAAAGTGAGGAAACAAGGATATCTCCTAGGTGTTTGGCATCAGCAACTAAGTGGGTGACATTGCCATTCTGCTAAACGGGGAAAACCATGAGGTAGTGAAACAAGAGGGGGAATCAAGCGTTCTTTTGGTCATACTAAGCAGAAATGACAAAGAGGTAACGGGCTACGAGTCTGGAGTTCAGAGGAGAGGCCAAGGCTAGAGACAGAAATCTGGGAGTCTGAGACATATAAACAGTATTCGAGCCATGGGATGGATGACACCACCTAGAAAGACTGTAGAGAGAGAGTAACAGAGGGCCCAGGCCCAGCCTTGGATATTCTAATAGTTTAAGATCAAGAGAAGATAAAGAATCAGCCAAGGAGGCTAGTGAGCCACCAAGGAGAGAAAAGAGACGAGCGTGGAGCCACAAGCCAAGAGAAGAGTTTCAGCAAGGAAAAGTGAGCTGTGTGAAAAATGCCTCTGAGAGGACAAGTAAGGTAAAAGCAGAGAAGTCACCATAGGACTTGACAACTTGGAAGTGATCTATGACCTTGAAAAGAACAGTAACAGTTTTAGTAGGAGTGGGGAAGGAAGCCTTACCAAATGCCTCTAGAAAACTGTCAGAATGGGTTTAAAGAAGAGACTTAGAGAATATTACTTACTAGTACTCGGCAATTCCACAAAGAAGTGGACGTAGAGATTGTCATACTCATAGCCTTGGGCTGAAACTAAGAAAACAGGAAACTATTTCAGCTTATTCTCCTACCACCCTTAGCACCCAACCCAATCCTGAAGGGCCTACACACTTCTGGGAGCAAGTCCCTCGAGGGCCAGGAACTCTGTGTTTCCAGAAAAGACTCACAACTGAGTTTCCCAAGTACTGCAGACAACCCAAGGCCTCCACTGAGGCAGGTGGGCACTTGCCCAAGCATCAAGAGATCTCTGTCTGGCAAGACACTTACCTACCTCTCCATTTACAAAGAGCCGGAGGGCACCTGGGACAGTCTAAGGTAGAAAGAAGTGGGAAAAGATCAGGAGGTCTGCAGGGAACCAGCACCTCTCCTCCAGCCTGTCCACAAATCCCCAGAAGACCTGACACTGGGATGTCAGATCCAGGTGCGTCACTACCGCAACTTCCTCCCCACCCTGCCACTTCTCCATGGATCTGTTTCCTTCATTTCTAAAATTTGTAAAGTAGAAAAAAAGTAAATAATTTAAAAGGCAGGGAGGGCAACACAGTATGGGAAATTTACAAGAACTGCCAAGGGAAGCAACAACAGGTGCCCTTTGGCATACAATGGGAAGCTGGAGACCCCGGTACCCTTTAGATGGCTGAGGTCAAGAAACAAGGGAGTTTCTTTTTTTAATTATTTGTGTTTCTATCTTATCTAACTTTTAACATTGAACATCTGTTGCTAATGCAATATAAAAATACTGAAAGTTAACTTTTTAGAGAGAGAGAGGGAGATCACTGGGTAATTCCATCCTTGTTTCCAGGTCTAGAAATGAAACTCCTGGAATAAGGGAAGACACAGAACAGGACCACAGAATAACGGACTTAAACTATTTCATTTTGTTTTTTAAGAGCTAAACTATTTGACAAACAGAAATGATGCCCCTTCTCTCTCTATGGGGCACTTAGGAAAACTAGCCACCTGAAGAGTGAGGAAGACATTTTTCATCTGTATATTTATTTTTAAAATTAATTATAAAGTAATACATGAGTGCATTACCACTGATAATAACTCAACACTACCTGAGTTTAGGGAATAAAAGTACAAACCCTTGACATATCTCTCTCACCACCCAACACCCATCTACCATCTCTTGATCCCAGCCCCTCCCCAGAGAAAGTCACCCATAGCATGTGTACACCCTTTCAGACCTTCTTCTGTACATTTCTGCTCTATATCAATACACAATGTTTTAAAACACACAACAAGGACTATAATCTGTATGCTATTGTTTGACTTCCTTTTTACACTGAAGAGTATGTCTCAGGACCTTTAAGAGAGGCACTATTACTCAGCTGCAGTCAGAATGCTCTGGCTAAACCCAGCTCACGGTGCTGCAGGAAGCTAAGCTACTCACCATCTCAAAGTCAGTGCCCACGAGGCTGTTGAGATACTCCTTGTGCCGGCCATAAAGCTGAGGGAACAAACCAAACCAAACTCAAGATGCGACCCCAGCCAGAAGAGCATTCAGTTCTGAATGGGAGGGAGAAAAGCAGTAATGGGAAACGCCCCAGAGAGCTGGAGGCGTAAGCATCCCAGCCACTGACGTTTTAAAGTGAAGCACAGCGGCTCTGGAGTCCGCTGGTCTGGGACCAAATCCTGGCTCTTACACTTACAGGCTACAGGTGACCTTGGGCAGACTGCTTAGCTTCTCAATTTCAATTTCCTCACATATAAAATGGTAATAATGAAAGTATTCATCTCAAAGCATTGTTGTACAGTATAAACGAAATAAATATGTGAAGTGCCTAGCACAGAGCATGGTAAATGCTCAAATAAATGGTCATTGTTGTTGTTATTATTATTATTATTATATGATCAAAAACTTGTGTCTGACACATCAGCAATGTTTCCTAAGTCAAGAGGGCCATTAAGAACAGAATTTGCAAATGCTGACATCAACCTCAGGCCTGGTCTCAGCTCCCAGGTGCTGAGGCTCATCCCTTTGGTACTTGGAATGAACTAGTTCTTACATCCTTGAACACACGTTGTTCCCGCTCCTCCTCCTCCGGCTGTGCGAGGGAGGACACGTTGTCGATCGTATACCTCCACAGCTCCTGCTTCTCCCCCTCAGTCTCAATTCTGTAAGGTCAAAGCCACAAAAAGACCAACTCTGATAATAAGAGATGGGGCCCCCAGATCTAGCCCAGAGATGAGACATAACCGGCCACACACCTCACTTAGAGTATATGATGACAAAAATGGCCAGAATGGTGACCAGGAGAGGGAAACAAAATGGCAAAGCAGAAAGGGCACGAGACTCGACTCAGAGAGTACAGGTTCTGGGCTCATTTCTGCCTTAAAGTCATAGTGAAACCCTAAAGCACAACATCCCTAGCACTCCGTTCTCTCACCTGAAAAATGGACAGGTGGGTCTGGATAATTTCTAATTTACAGTTGTTCTTCTAAGACATAGAGATGAGGAACAATCAGCCTGGAGGAAAAGATCTGGCTGAGTTCATCTCACCTTGTTCTGGTTAGTTCTTACATTCAGCAGCACGAAGAATTATTTTCACTTCACTACACGGCTGAAGTTATCATTTTCGAATTGGTGCAGTTGCACATTTTCTGAGAACAAGAGCCCCAGTATCCTAAGGGTCTATGACCCAGAATAGAATGTGAACCACTGCCTAAGAATTTAGAAGTTAGAACAGAGGACGGGTTGTCTGAGAATCTTCTCCACTAGGGGTAAGAAGAGAAGCCTAGCGAAGGAATGCCAGGCTCCACTACCCCTTTCTTCCTCTCCGCACCTGTAGGGTCCTTTGAGGCCGGTGAAATCAGGTTTTACTGTGATCACACCATTGCTGTCCACCTTCAGAGTACACAGGACATGTTCATACTTCTTATAGCCAAGCCTAGAAACCAGGAAATCAACACCAAGGTTCAGGATCACTGGTCCCAGCTCCAGGGAAAGAGGAAGAAGTAGTCAGCCCACATCAGGGAGAGGACAGAGGCTCTAGTGAGAATTATCATGGTAGAATACTTTCTTCTGAGTACAACTAAGAAGAAGAAAATGAAGAAAAAGTCCCTCCCTCCCATACTCCCACATGACTATAACAGGTAGGTGATGGTTAGTGAGAGATCATGAGGATGAGGATGTGAGCTGGGCAGTGAGAAGCTTCACTCACTTTCCATAGGGCCCTAGGTCTGCCATGATGTACATTGTCTGAAGAGGGGTGTTGATGACATGGTTGTTCTTGATGAACTCTTCTGAGGGTTCCCAGGTGACAATTCGTGACTTGAGGATGCTGCCCTCCCTGGGAGACACCACAGGAAGGGTCACTTCTCTGGCACCCCCTGAATAGCCTGAAGGAGGAACACAGAGGAGCACACCCAGGTGGAGGCCTACTGCAGAATGGGAAGCTCAAGTCGGTGGGCATATCGAGGACACCGGCACGAAGGACCACAAAGGCTCCCCAGAGCCCCCGTATACACTTGCACTCACATCCCTCGCTTGTCCTGCCGTCGCCGTCTGACATTTGCCATTCGCTCAACCAAGAATGATGGCACCTCGCTGGCTGCAGTGGTCATTTTCTGACAGTGCTGGGAAAAGAGAGCAGCCCTGTGTAACCCATCTAGTCAGGGCCACAAGAGACAAGTACCTGAAGGCAAGTCTTCCTTCTGAAACCTCATCCAAGACCTGAACCTAAGAGGTACAGCCACCTCACAATTACACATACTAACAGAGGGGAGCAGTGGCACAAACAACCCGCATAGGATTCCTACCATGCTTTGGTTTGCCCTAAGATTTTAGCTGTATGTTATCCTTCAGAAATGAGTTTATTTATGCTGATATTAAAATGAGTTTGCAATCCATACCAACGAAAAGTTGGGTGAGTTTGCCTGGTAGATGTTGACATTAACCAGGTAGTTGGAAGACGCCAAATGGGATACAAGTATTCTGTGATCCTCACATGGGTAACTGAGCGCTAACTGCAATTTGCTTTACTTTTCCAAAGACAACCCAAATTTTATATACTACCAACCCACTGCTTTCCTAATCTAAGCATCAATCTTTCAAAAACATTCATTTAACACCTGCTCCTTGCAGAGATCTACAAGGTCACAGACAAAAATCAGAAAATACAGGCTCTACTCTCAAGGAATTTAAAATCTCACTGAGAAGATAGAACATATTATACAATGACTGAAGAAAATGTAAAACAAGTCCACAAGGGTTTGTAGGCACAAACAAATTGAGGACATAAGCCATTCCCCATGGCTGTGCTGAATTCCTTTACAAACCCATATACTCAAGAGTTTTTTTTTTTTTTTTTTTTGTGAGGAAGATCAGCCCTGAGCTAACATCTGCCAATCCTCCTCTTTTTGCTGAGGAAGACTGGCTCTGGGCTAACATCCATGTCCATCCTCCTCCACTTTATATGGGACACCGCCACAGCATGGCCTGACAAGTGGTGCATCAGTGCGCGCCCGGGATCCGAACCGGAGACCCCGGGCCACTGCAGCGGAGCGTGTGCACTTAACTGCTTGCGCCACTGGCCGGCCCCTACTCAAGAGTTTTGACTGAATCTCCTGATGAATTTTATCTAGATGGTTCGAGACTCCACCCACCTATCTTATCTCATGATACATGGAGGAAGTCAAGCTGCTTCTTCTGGTTTGTAGTCTGTAAGCCTATTATTAGAGACACTGCCAGCTCCCCCAGGCCCTCCAGCAGGCAGAGAAGGGAGCAGCAGTCACACCACCTGCAGACTTGCCCACTCTACTCCAGCTTGGCTGCCAATAGCACAAGGCAGTTCTTCGACAGGCTGTCTGTTTCTCCCTAACAGGCTTCTAATTTAACACACAGAACCCAGTGAGACCAGAAAGCTAGGGGAGGGAAAGGAGACGGAAGCTATGGGACCTCCGAAAGAACAATACCTCCTCCAAATTGGTGTATCTATCAGAGTCAGTGTAGGTAAAGATTCGTCGGTTCTTCCTGCCACCCGAATTCTCCAGCTTCAGGATTTCTTGACGGTACTGATGATCCAAAGGGCTCTGACAGGCTGCTTCATTTTGGTACAGATCTACTTCAAACTGAGGTCACAATGAGATAGAGATCTACTGAGAATATGTCAAACTTTTTTGTGTGTGCGTGAGGAAGATCAGCCCTGAGCTAACATCCATGCCAATCCTCTTCTTTTTGCCAAGGAAGACCGGCCCTGGACTAACATGTGTGCCCATCTTCCTCTATTTTATACGGGACGCCACCACAGCATGGCTAGACAAGCGGTGCCTCGGTGCGCGTCCGGAATCCCAACCTGTGAACCCTCGGGCCCTGGAAGCTGAGCGCACGCACTTAACCACTGCACCATGGGGCAGGCCCCAAATATGTCAAACTTTTGTTCCTATAACTGTTTAGTCAAATCAGTTCTATAGAGCTAATGCAATTTGACATGTTTTCGTAGCCAACTCTCAATTTATCTAAAGCACTGGAGGGCAGGGGATCCAAAGAATGTTAGAGCTAAAAGGAACCAGGGTGATGGTCTCATCTAACTCTGCTGTTACAGACGGCACGTGGCCCAGAGGTGAAAAGTGCCTTACTCAGGATCATAAAACTGGGTAGTGGCAGTCACTATGTTACACTGCCCCTATAAACACAACAGGGGAAAGTATAAACTGCTACAACCTTTCTAGAAATCAGTTTGGCAGTATGTATCAAAGATCCTTCCCTGCTACAGCCAGGTGGAGGTAGACCTAGCAGACAAGTGACACCAGCTTACCTGGCTAAAGAGCTTCTCTTGCCACCCAATCACGACCTCCTCCTCTTCATCTTCATCTGGGCGGTGTCCACCTCCAAAGACAACAGAGTGCGTCAAACGTTTGAGCCAAAGCAGCACTACTTCTTGCTCTGTGGTTGGTTATAACCAAAGTCCCTGCTCTAATATTTGCCACAAAACCAGGTGGAGTTCAGCAATTTATTAAGCACTCACTCTACACAAAGGTTAGAGAGGCTGTGGACATGTGTAGAAGCCAGGATTAGGACCCAAGAAGTCTTAATTATGACTCTAATTTGAATAAAAAGGAGTCATGCCTTCCAGGAATTATTTAATGTAATTCAGTGTCAGGAGCTGAAATTTAGATATAGGCTGAAGAGCTCTTCCTCAACCCCAACTGTCTACATTTGCTAGAAAGGAACCCTGGCATTGTTATCCTTACTATCCCTGAAGCCATATATCTAGAATCACAAGCACTTACCCTTAGGAGACCAAGTATCAGGCAAGAAGAGGAAAGGCAAATAAATGATTATTTAAAGAACCAAATCTAATACACTCCTGGCTGGGTATGCCTTTTTCAGAGTTACATGCTTCACAACCATCAGCCCATACTTATGTCCAGGAATATATACGAACAGAAACAATAAAAGCAGAGAGAATAGTGACTTAACACAAACACACTGTCCTCGCTTCCTCACTCTTCTGGCTTCCCAAATAAGGAAAACCACAAGAGGGCAGTTGATGTTAATATGTACATCTTTCAAGCAGACCCCAATTTTAACATCGTTTTACAAAGTATTTGGATCATATTTTCTCTTAGAAAAAAATGCCACAAATGGTATTTACGTTTCCAGGCAGATTTATAACATATCTAAAGTATGGCCTCTGTTATTTTATTATATTTGACCACAATTCAGATCAGTATCTTGATGGCAGGAATCATGTCATATTCAATTGTCATACTCAACATAATGGAGTAGTTAAAATTGCCTGGGATTAAATCTGGCTTCAACATTTACCCAGCTGAGTGACCCTTGGTAAGGAACCCAACCTATCTATGCCTTTTCTCAGATGAGAGACCTGGGTCTACTCTGTCTAAGAGGTAACTACCGCCCCAGGCCCTTCTCCAGATCCCCAAGGGGCCGCATCACCACCATACACCCACTGGCGGTTGGGTGAGGCCTAAAAGTGGCCAAGTCTATGAGGTCCTTCCCGAGCTGGGCAGCAGGCTGGTAATGGAGGAAGCTGCTTGATGTGATTCTTTGCAGGTGGACTCTGTCAGGAAAAGGGAACCCAAAATACTCGTTACAAGACATACAACTAGGAGATGAACACAGAGCAAAGATGGAAACAAAACACAGAAGAGGGTGAGGCTACCAAGGTGTACTGGGTGCAGGCAACAGAGGGGGAGGTGAGCGGGGTGTGGGGTCCTAAGGAGAAGGGCGAGAGTGACAGAGTGTATTGGGAACACAGAGCTCCGAGGAATTTGGGAGAGGCAGGGTCTTAAAAGGGCTTCGGAGAGTCTGGAAGCTGTGAGTGCGGAAGGTTCCGGGCAGTGAGGGCGACGCGAGGAGAATGGGGAGGCAGTGGTCAGGATTGTAGGCGGATGTGGGTGCCTCAGCAAACGAGAAGTGAAGTTCGGGCTCGAATTATCTAAGGGCATAAAAGCACGGGGCTCTAGGTAGGGCGATGCGACTACCGGAGGCGCAGGTTGCGCACGGGGTCCCGAGAGCGATACACGGCCTCTCCGGTGTCAGTGCTCCAGAAGGCCTCCGCCATGACAGCTGCGACGCGCCGCGACTGCGCCGGAAAGCGCGTCGCTCCGTTCCCCCAGCAACGGAGACGCTGGGCTGGTGAGGTGCGGAGGCTCTGCGCGCGCAACTCGCGGTCAGCGGCGCCGCGCTGCCGCAGCCCCCCCAGGAGGGGCCCAGCCCAGGCGAAGCGTCTGTGCACGCTCAAGCTGGGGTCCTGCGAGCCAGCGTTTGCAGCGCGTGAGAACAAAGGTCGCTCACACCCAAGGCTGGACTTGATGCACTTTACAAATGAGGAAACTAAGGCAGAGCCATCGGCCCCTTTCAAATAGATTCAGAAATGGTGATGGGGACCAAACCCCGGTGTCCTGAGTTCTCAAACACTACTTGTTGCACCACATCACACTGCCTTCCACTGAGTGATCGGAAGCTTTGGCCTGAAAATCGGTGGATGTGACTCACAGAAAGCACCCATTTTTCCCAAAAAAGTCACGTAAGGTGATGGCACTGTGGGGAATCAGAATTTGCCACCCCAAAATGTGTCTCTTTGGCTTGATTATTTTGAAGGACAAAAGACCCTAAAGGAAACTTTGACCTTCCCCCTAATTGCCTAAAAGGCTTTAAGATAGAAGGACCTGTCCCAGCAAGGCGCTCTCACTGTAGATAATTCTAGGTGTGGTAGACAGGAAGGCATCTAGCAAGGGCCATTTTCTCAAAAGATCGCTTCCGTGTCTCATTGTCTGTAGATGGCCCAGCAAACATTTGCTTATCAAACATTTGTTTTTCCATCACCATGTACTTTGCCTTCCTCCCCCACAGTTTGGTGACCAGGATGGGGCAAAACTTAACTGGCTGGAGGCTGCTTGCTCCAGGACTACTGCAGCTGAGAGAGATCCTGGATCCCTGACAAGAGCCTGCAGGAGGTAAGAGTTCTTTCCAGGTCAGTCTCCCGGATCTCTGCCTGCATGGTCCAATGGAAGCGAAAGTGGTGAGTGTTTTTCCTTTTCTAAATTTAGATTAGCAGGAGAAAATATTGATGAAGCTAGCTTCTTGGCCTCAGCTACTCTGGGAAATTTGGTTTGAGTACTCATTGATTTATTTATTGATCCTTTTCCTCCCAGAGATAGTCACTATTTTTCCTTGTCTCTGTCTTTGTGTCTATGTCTTGAGAGCTTGGCTTTGTGACCTTTTTGGTCTCCACCATTCGGAAGATGCAGGTACTGGCATGCATCTTGGCGATCAGCCGAGTAGACTGGGGTCTGAGATGCACTCTTTGTCTGGCTGTATCAGCTCTCAGGGGAGTTTGTCATAAGGCATCCCACTTGCTTTCATAAGGGAACTCTGTCATCTCAACCTTTGTGGCTTGTTAATGCTGGTCTTACTGCCTGGGCAATGAAGGCCCTTGCTTTCTTAGTGTTTTTGTGAATGAACTTTCTGGATCTTGTGAGGGCTGCTTCTTTTGCACTATGTTTTGGGGATGGCTCCGTGTCCATGGTTAAGCCATAAAGGCTTATTGGTTTTGAAGCCAGGTACTTGAGGGTTACTGTAAATATTCAATAAGATTACTTTTCAACCTTGTTCCCTACACAGGCGTAGATGAAAATAAGTTAATCTTGTCAATTTGCTGTTTTCTTGTTTAACCTGAGGAGTGACTCAAGGATCACAAGGATTTATGAGCTTGTTTTACAGAAGAAAAAGAATGCCTTCAAGGATCCGCAGATAACCAGCCCCCAGCTGCTGTGGACACCCAGAAGTCAGATTGCCCAGGGGCTTATCGGGAGTGAAAGAAACATGGATACTCCTTTGTTTCTTTGAAACTCCTCCTGCCAAGCCACTTAGCTCTATAAAATCCCTTGCTTTCTTCTCTTAAGGCAGATTTGAGAGAACCTATCCTCCTGACTTCTCGTGTGGCCAGTTCAAATAAACCTTTCTCCATCTCCAAGCACTGATATCTCAGCGATTGGTTTACTGCACACCAGGCACATGAACTTGAGATTAAGAAGTTCAGTATCAGTTTGAGTAGCTATTAAGATCCTCCTCCTCAATGTGGCCAGATGATGGATCATTTAAATTGGAAAAACTTCTCTAAATTATAAAACATTTTTTGAGAACTCTCATCATAATTGTTTTATTGGTAACTATGAAAAGACCAAATTAAAAATGAAATACAAAACAAATAATGACTAGCCTTCAGACCCTGACTCAGGTTACAATTAAATTGAGAAACTGTAAAAATATAAGTGTTGATGAGATTATAGAAGTTGAAGTGTTTGAGCTAATATTGTACAGAGGCTCTATCAACTTTGCCTGAGTGTGTTTTGAAAATGGACGTTATGTCTGGCTGGGAACACTTCCCCTTCCAATATTATAAGACTGAGACCTATTGATAAAGTCCTAATGGAACTATCATTAGAGGTATAAGAGTTAATGGAATTCAGATGAAATTTTGTAGAAAATTGATATATTTATGGGCTTTATGTGAAGTGATTGCATCTCTTTTTGCCTGATTGTGTTATAGATCGTATTGTGGGGATAGACATCCTGTCTTACTGGGGAACATTTCCCCTGCCTGATTGTAAGACAGCATATAAATCTGCCCTTCAGACAATGTTAATTAAATATACTAAAGGGAAGTCAATAGAGTTGCCTGAGCCTGTACTGTATGAGATAAAAACTAGAGGCTAATATCAGGTGCTAATAAAAAAAAGGTAATAAAAGCTCCTCCCCACCCAAGGTAAATTGGTCTAGGATTAAATTGTACACTTAGAAAGAAGGCCTTTGTTAAATGCTTTATGCAGACTTTTAAAGGTGTGGTACATTGTCCTAAAGTTTTAAAACAGTAGCTGTGGAGTCTTTGTGTATGTGTGTCTATATGTATATTATATATGTGTGATATTTTACCTCTGGAAGCTATGGCCAAGATTAAGAGCTCTGTTTAATTGGCTTAAAGTAAGCACTTACATAAATTATTTCTAAATGTAATAGAAACTAACTCAAATGTCTTTCAAGTTAACATGATATAAAATAATCTTTGGTAAATGAAAACTTGTTTAAGTTTGTTGGTTTGGTTGAAATAAACATGTCCTCAGAGTTATCGGCGTTGGATATCATGCAGACATGCAGCCTGGGTTTACTAGTCAAATAAGCTCATGTTGGGCTGGCCCTGTGACCTAGTGGTTAAGTTCAGTGCACTCTGCTTCAGCAGCCTGGGTTTGGTTCCTGGGCACAGACCTACACCACTCATTGGGGGCCATGCTGTGGCGGCGACCCACATACAAAATAGAGGAGGATTGGCACAGATGTTAGCTCAGGGTGAATCTTCCTCAGCAAAAATATAAAATAAAATTAAAAAATAAGCTCATGTTATCTCTGTTAAAAATTTGTCAGGAAAATAATAGCTTAAAATGATAAGCTAATTTTGTCTAATGTCTCATGAAGTTTTCGTGGGTAATCTAAACATAGTTGTTGGGAGCAAATGATTTAGATGTAAGTGAGATAAGAGTTTATAGATAAACTTTTAGCAATAATTATATTTTATGGCAGGAGTATTTAAAATAACTTCCAAAATCTCTTTAGTAACTTGAAATTTTGAAGTTTTGCTTGGCTAAATTAAATGATGGAAATTTCACTGAATATCAAGATCGTTTCTAAATAAGATAAAATATTAGATGTTAATTATTAATATAGGTTCATCTACTTTTGGCTTCTTATTACAGAGAAACTAAAAAGTGTTTAGGTCTTTTAGAAAACATGTCTTGTGTTTTATTAAAAGATTGTACTGGGGGCCAGCCCCGTGGCGGGCAGTTAGGTGCACGCGCTCCGCTGCTGGCGGCCTGGGTTTGGATCCCGGGCGCACACCGATGCACTGCTTGTCAGGCCATCCTGTGGCAGCATCCCACATAAAGTGGAGGAAGATCAGCACAGATGTCACCTCAGGGCCAGTCTTCCTCAGCAAAAAAAAAAAAGAGGAAGATTGGCATGGATGTTAGCTCAGGGCTGATCTTCCTCACATACACAAAAAAAGATTGTACTATGAAGTAGCATGTTTCTAGAAATTATGAAAAGTGTTTATAAACTTGCCAAGCCACAGAATGCTAATGTAAAAGACAGTTTATAATTGCTTACTTCTCAGTTTTCACTAAAAATTAAGGTCTATAAGGGTTAAAAATTCTAATATGTGATTAAAGGTACTAAAAATTGATAAGGAAAACATCTTTGTATTCAAGGAAAGTAAGATGTATGTTTTCAGTAAAGAAGGTATGAGAAATAAAGATTTTTGTTTGTTAAAAAGGTTATAGAAGGTTTATAAAAAGAAAAACTGAGAAAAGAATTTTGTACATGGTCAAGTTGGCTAAGATTAAAGTGGATTTAATTAAGTAAATGAGTTTTAATATCAAAAATAAGCTGGTGCAAAATTAGAATTTGGTTGTCTCTCTCTTGAAAGGATAATTTTCTTAAACTTTTAGTCTGCTCTTAATAAATAAATTATAAAAGGTTTTTCTTTACCTTTGAGTAAATCTACATAAAAGAAAGAAAAGCTATGTTTTGTCAAAATAATTTCCTATGTTCAAAAAGGCTGAAGTCTCTCTATTAAGCTTTTTTAAACTGTTTGGCTCTCTCTGTTTGCCTTCAAAATCTAATTGTCACTTTGGTTAAATGGATAACTAAGCATTGTTTCATAGGAACCTATGACATTATGTGGGTAAATGTTATTGATATAAGTGTTTTTAAAAAATTATATAACATTCCTAAAACACTGATCTATCCTGGTTGTCAGTTATAATTCCAATTATTATTTTAGTGTTGTGTCACAGAAATGGCCAAGTTTTGTGTTTTGTTTTGTTTTTGTGTGTGTGTGAGGAAGATTAGCCCTGAGCTAACATCCGATACCAATCCTCCTCTTTTTGCTGAGGAAGATTGGCCCTGGGCTAACATCTGTGCCCATCTTCCTCTACTTTATGTGGGATGCCACCACAGCATGGCTTGACAAGCGATGCGTCAATGCATGCCTGGGATCTAAACCCACGAACCACAGGCTGCTGAAGAGAAGCGCACATATTTAACTGCTACGCCACCAGGTCAGCCCCCAAGTTTTTTTATTTTTATCAATTGCCATTTTTAAGTCTTTTGTCATTTACAGACGGTTTTGTTTTACTCTGCTTTTGCAAACATGTTTCATCTTCAGAGAAATTCATGGAAAGGACTCTGACGCTTACTCTAGAATACAGGTTTCTGATAAACTTTCAGATCATTAAACTGAATTGGGTAAGAAATTACAGAACTCTGGGCCAGCCCCGTGGCTTAGCGGTTAAGTGCGTGCGCTCCACTACTGGCGGCCCGGGTTCGGATCCCAGGCACGCACCGATGCGCCGCTTCTCGGGCCATGCTGAGGCCGCGTCCCACATACAGCAACTAGAAGGATGTGCAACTATGACATACAACTATCTCCTGGGGCTGTGGGGGAAAAAACAGGAGGAGGATTGACAATAGATGTTAGCTCAGAGCAGGTCTTCCTCAGCAAAAAGAGGAGGATTAGCATGGATGTTAGCTCAGGGCTGATCTTCCTCACAAAAAATAAATAAATAAATAAAAGAAATTACAGAACTCTAATGGAAAAACTGATAACTTCATGAAACTGCTAAAGAAGATCAAGATCAAGAGTTGATTACATGAGACTAAATAAACTGATGAGTATGATTATAATTTTTATAACTTTTCATTTAAAATATTGCTGATTTTTTAATGTTTTGTTTTTCCATATTTAAGGAAACCTTTTTCTCTTTTCTCTTAAGCTAACTATGACTTATAGCAACTTAGTAAGTTATACCTTTGTAAGCAGAATTGAAACATTTATCTTTTTCTCCCTACCTGATCCCTCCAGAATTTGGAAACTCTTAGTAAGTATTGTTATTTTCATGGCAATATAGTTATTTACATAATTTCAGTAAGAGTCTGTTCTCCTTATAACAGGACACAACTAAAAACATTGGTTATATTGCCAAAGCTTTGACTGGAATGTCATATTTGAGAGAAACATGCATAGACCCAGATATGACCAGACAGCTTTTGAGGAACAAAGGTCAACTTTATGGTATAAAGCCACTTGGAAATATTGGCTTGGTACCTTGCTTACAGAGTTCCCAGCAACCTTAACGGGTGAGTAAAGAAAGTTACTTCCCTGGCAGGTACAAAGGACCACAGGATATTTGGGGGGACCTTGAAAAGAGAGGAATTCAACCAAATCTGAAGGTATTGCAGGTTCACTCTGATAACAAGTCTTTGGCTTTGCTTTCCTGGCCTTGAGAGGCCTATAAAGTTCAATCTGAGATCCCTTATAAAAAGTTCCAGCAGAGCAGATTTAAAAGAGTCTATAAGATCAATTGCTATTCTTGCTGCATTTTTATAAATAATTGGGCCAAGTTTATTGAAACTAGATGTATTTTGCAAACCAGTTAGTCTTAATTTGGCTATCTTTGGGAAAAATGAGGGTGATTTTTAGAGAGAAAAATTATGTTTCAATAGAAACTATAGTATACATTTGTGGGTATTAGATTCTAGTTCTGTTAATTGTCTTTGAGGTTTTTATTTTATACCTGTAAACTGGACTGCATCCTGAATTCATCTAGTCTCCTGAAACATCTGGCTACAAATCGCCAACTAACGTTTTCAATTTTTTCCATCATTTTCATTTGGAATCATTGAGAACTGAAACCACTCTTTTTCCTGAAGCCCTGTGAACTGAAGCTGGACAACTTGATATAAACTTTGTAGGGATCACCATGATAGCATGCCTGTTGCTATGTAAGCCTCTCAGAAGGATACCTGAACACCCGATGACATCATCAGCGACATTTCAAACTGCAAAAGATGCAGAAATCTTCTTGACTGATTGGCCCCTGGGCCCATAAACTGATTTATAATTTGCTCCAACCATTAACCTTGTTTTTGTTTTCATAGAAATGCTTCTTATTAAATACCTGATTGCTTGCTCACACAACATAGGAGCCCACCTGCATCACCACTTCCTGAAGTGAATAACTGGACTGACCTATCATCTGGACTAAGAGACATGTTTAGTGAGATGGAACAATCTACCAACTCAGCTTCTGGACTGTGAAAATTCTTAAAGTTTCAAAGACAGGACTGTAGAGGATCAAAATTTGCCACCCCAAAATGTGTCTCTTTGGCTTGATTGTTTTTAAGGACAATAGATTCTGAAGGATGGGGCCAGCCCTGTGGCATAGCAGTTAAGTGCGCGTACTCTGCTGCTGGCGGCCCGGGTTCGGATCCTGGGCACGCACCAATGTACTGCTTGTCAGGCCATGCTGTGGTGGCGTCCCATATAAAGTGGAGGAGGATGGGCACGGATGTTAGCCCAGGGCCAGTTTTCCTCAGCAAAAAGAGGAAGATTGGCATGGATGTTAGCTCAGGGCTGATCTTCCTCACACACACAAAAAAAAAGATTCTTAAGGAATCTTTGACCTTCCCCCTAATTGCCTGAAAGAATTTAAGATAGAAGAGCCTATCCCAGGAAGAAGCTCTCACCATAGATAATTCTAGGTGTGGTAGACAGGAGGGCACCTAGCAAAGGCCATTCTCTCAATTAATGTCTCATTGTCTGTAGATGGCCCAACAAACATTTGTTTATCAAACATTTGCTTTTCCATCTCCCTGTAAATTGCCTTCCTCCCCTATAGCACTAAATAATCTTGGAAGAAAACAAAAAATTGTCAGAAGATTTATTCCTCTTTGTGTTGGTATTCACTGAGCCAGAGAAAGAAAAAACAAGGAAGCTAACAGTAAGGACGGAAAATATGTTATTATTGAACTGGTTTTTCCTTTGCATGTGTTAGTTCTGGATTTTTAAGCCACCTTGGATACTGCACTAGCCTCCTGAAAAGCCAACAAAGTGCCACTCTGAAATCATGGTTCACTGGACTGTCAAAGGCAGGATACACTATAATCTCGAGTCTGTCTCCTTGGCACCTTGGGGATGTCAACAGTTATCAGGCTTTGACATTCACTATTCCCTCAACAGAATAAGCAATTGTCCCCCTCAAGAGTCTCCTGCCAGTTTGATTATGTGGCATTGGGAGCCCTGGGCAACATAGCTGCTGTTGCATAACACCAAGGACTCACCATAGTCATAGCCCCATTATTTAGCATCTAACACAGCCTGGGTGTTTTGTTTGTATTGTCCCTAATATTCATAGAAACACCTTAACTAAATATTGTTATTCCCATTTAATCAGTGAAGTTAGTTAAGGCCAGGAATTAAAGGGCTGGTTAAGGTTGAACTCTAGTCAGTGGTGAAGGAGCTGGCGTTCCAGCCCAGGTTTGTCTTTTGAATCCTGAACACCTTCCACTCTGCCTCATAGCCTCTCACCTACCAGTTTATTCCATAAGAGCATACGATTTCCAACCTGGGAAGTAATTATTTCAATAGATGAAACCATGGAGGCAGAATACTAGCTCTTAATAAATAGTCTTTCTAATTTCCTTTTAAAGTTGTGAATAGACAACACTGTGCCACATGAAGAACAAATGATAAAGGTGGAGCCTGCCTCAACAATTGTGTTATAACCAAATCAAACTTAGAGCAAAGTCAATCTGACATAATTGTAGGCAAAATAGATACTGTACCACGTGATATGGGAATCTAAGTTACCATAATTGAATTATTTTTATACAAGTAAACTAGATTTTTATGTTTTCTCTTTGTTTACAGGTATCTATAAATCAGGATTCTTAAAACTGGGGTCCATGAGTGGGGTTCAAGGAGTCTATGAACTCTTTCCGTAGAATTTTGTGGGAGGCATTTTCTGGAAGGAGTTCGTGTCTTTTATCAGATTCTGGAAGGAGTTTGTACGCTGATATCTAGAATGGCCTGATCCCCACTGTAGTTATATCCCTACTATACTTATATACTGACATCTTGTTAAAAGTCAGAAGTTTGGATTACATAGTATTAAAGGCAAAATCCCTTGTACGATCACCAACAACCTGTCCACCCTCATCCCCAACCAGGATGGTTCAGAGTTGAGATTTGCTGTGTTCTCCCTAAAATAACACCATCATTTGGAGAAATTTTTTGGTTTAGAAAACACTTGCACAAACCATCATGAAGGGTAGATATTACTGCCTCCATTTCACATATTTATAAACCAAGACATTCATTGAATTTCTCACAGTCTTATGACTAGGAAGCATAGATCCTGGACTTACATTCAAGATATTCTAACTCAGACCTGTGGACTCTCCTTTGAACTGTGCTGTCTCCTTTCCCCTCCCCAGTTGGTACTTTATAACTTATTTGGGCTTTCCTCAATACAAGACTTTAGGAAAGCAGAAGAGGAAGAACATCACTACAGTTCTTCAAAAATTCTTCTGGGTCCCACAGTGTCCATGCTTTGTGCCTAACAAATATCCTTTGAACTCACCTTGGTCCCAGGAAGAGATCCTTCTGAATGAAACAATCTTAAGAGGAATAATAAGATTGACTCCTGCTTTTTTCTCTCTCTGCCCAACTTTAAAGTTGGAGGAAGGGGCCATGAGGTATAAACACTCCTAGTATAAGGCAGAGATTATCAAATTAGATAAAAAGCAATATCTAACTATATGCTGTTTATAAGAAGCCCACTTTAAATATAAAGATAGTTTGAAAGTTAAAGGCTGGAAAAAGATATACCATACAACACTAATCAAAAGAGATCTAGAGTTACCAAAAACAAACAAACAAAAAAAGAAAGCTGGAGCAGCTATATTAATAAAAGACAAAATAGACTTCAAAATGAGGAATATTACCAGGGATAACAAGGTATATTTTGTAATGATAAATGCATCAATTCATCAAAAAGACATAATAAATCTAAATATTTGTGCACTTAATAACAGAACTTCAATATACATGAAGCAAAAAATTGATAGAAATGAAAGGAGAAATAGGCAAATCCACAATTATAGTTGGATATATGAACACTTTTTCTTAGTAAATGATAAAACATGTGGACAGAAAATCAGCATATAGAGGACCTGAACATCATCAGCCAGTTTGACCTAATTGACCTTGGTGGAACACTCCACTCTACAACAGAATGCGTATTCTTTTCAAGTGCGTATGGAACAGTGACTAAGAGTGACCATTTCTAGGCCATAAAACAAGTCCTAGGGGCTGTTCCTGTGGCATAGTGGTTAAGTTTGCATGCTCCACTTCAATGTGGGTTCAGATCCTGGGCACGGACCTACACCACTCATCAGCTGTGCTATGGCGGCAATCCATATACAAAGCAGAGGAAGGTTGATACAGATGTTAGCTCAGGGCTAATCTTCCTCAAGCAAAAAAAGAGGAAGATTAGCAACAGATGTTAGCACAGGACGAATCTTCTTCAGAAACAAACAAACAAACAAAAAGGTCCTAATAAATTTGAAAGGATTGAAATAATATGAAATACACTCCCAGACCACAATAGAATTAAACAAGAAATCAAAAACAGAAAGGTATCTGGAAAATTCCCAAGTATTTAACAACATGCTTCTAAATAATCCATTGTTCAAGAGAGACGTTATAATGGAAATTAGGAAATGTCTTGACCTGAATGAAAATGAAAGCACAACATATCAAAATGTTGGGTATGCAGTTAAAGTAGTGCTTAGAGGGAAATTTATATCAAATGTTTCTATAAGGAAAAAAAGCTCTCAAATTAGTGATCTAAATTTCAATTTTAATAAACTAGGGAGAGGAAATTAAAACCAAAGTAAGAAGCAGGGGAAAATAATAAATGTAACAGCAGAAATCAATGAAGTAGAAAACATAAAAACAATTTTTTTTAAAAGCCACTTCTGGAATGGTGGAGGAAGGACCTCAAAAAGTCACTCTTCCATAAAGATAATGAAAACACTGGCAAAATTTATCCAAATCAACTTTTTCAGAACTCTAGAAATTAACCAGAGGCTTGCAATAGTCCAAAGAGTGTTTATTCAAGCAAAACAGCCAAATTTCAATAAGGGCAGTGAGCTTTGTGGCATTTTAACTGTCCTAGTCCCTCTATTCTCTCCCCAGCTCAAACTCACTGTGAATAGTCTTTTCACCTGGAGGCAATGTTAAAAGCATGAGTGGCAATTGTTTAATGTTGCAGCTGCTTGAGGTGATGGTAATACCTGAGACAAACAAGAAAGTAACCAAAAAACTTGAAAGGAAATACTGGGGACTGCTATATTCATGGGAGTTTTCAAGAGCTCTGATATATTCTTGGGAATCTAGAAGGCCACACACATCTGCAGAGAGGTGTATATGCCCAGGAAAGACATGAGATGGCTGAATCTCTCATCTCTAGCTGAACTTCAGGTTCTGACAAGCACAAAGTGAAGGATAAGATTGAGTTGTAAACTATCTGCCAAAACATTGACAGTGTACCCCAATATATTCACAGAGACTTAGACAATGGCTGAGAGACTTATCAGTTTAAGGAATTTAAGGAAATCTCTGTTCAATCATTAGCTGACCAACAAGCTAACCAACTAGGCAGACTCAGTGGCCACACATAACAAAAAAATACAGACTTTACAGAATTAGTTCAGAAAAGTCAATAAACAAATAATCAGCAGCACTACCACAAACAAACAGCAACAGCAATAAGCCCTGGGAAAGAAGGAGGGAGTAGCCACTTTATATTATTTTAAATGTCCAGTTTTCAACCAAAAATTACAAGACAAGCAAAGTAACAGGAAAATATTGCCCATATACAGGGGAAAAAGCAGTCAATAGAAACTGTCCCTAAGGTAGCCCAGGTGTTGGAATTACTAGGCTAGATATAGATATAGATGTAGATTCTTTATATATACAATTTTTATATATAATGTTTATATAAAAAGAATGTTTATATAAATATGTTCAAAGTACTCAAGGAAACCATGTCTAAAGTACTAAAGAAATATGTGAGAATGACGTCTCACCAAATAGAGAATGTCAATATAGAAATATAACTTATTATTTAAAAGAAGCAAATATAAATTCTAGATTTGGAAAGAAGAATAAATGAAATGAAAAACTTGCTAGACAGGCTCAACAGCACATTAGCACTGGCAGAAGAAAGAGTCAGCAAGGGGCCAGCATGGTGGTGTAGTGGTTAAGTTTGAGCACTCTGCTTTGGCGGCCCAAGGTTCACAGGTTCAAATCCCAGGCACAGAACATTGTACCACTCATCAAGCCATGCTGTGGTGGCATCTCACATACAAAAAATAGAGGAAGATGGGCATGGATGTTAGCTCAGAGCCAGTCTTCCTCAGCAAAAATAGGAAGATTGGCAACAGATGTTAGCTCAGGGCCAATCTTCCTCACCAAAAAAAAAAGAAAGAAAGAAAGAAAGAATCAGAAAAGTTGAAGATAGGCCAATTTAGATAATCCATTCTGAGGAACACAGAGAAAAAAAGAATGAACAAAAATGAACAGAGACTCCCAGACCTGTAGGACATAACCAAGCATACCAACATTTAAATCATGTGAGTCCCAAGGGAGAAAAGGAGGAGAAAGGATCAGAAAGAATATTGGAAGAAATAATGGCTAGAAATTTCCCAAATTTGATGTGAGAAATATTAATCTATATATCCAAAAAGCTGAACAAACTCCAAGTAGGATAAACTCAAAGAGAGCATCTGGTAAGCAGCATGAGAGAAGTAATTTCTCATGTCCAAGGAATTTTCAATAAGATTAATAGCTGATTTCTCATCAGCTGGAGACCAGAAGGCAGTGGGATGACATATTTAAGGTGCTGAAAGTAAAAGATTGTCAACCAAGAAGTCTATATCCAGCAAAACTATCCTTTAGAAATGAAGGAGAAATTAAGACATACCCCCAAAGACACAAAAACTGAGAGAATTTGTCACTAGCAGACTTTCCCTAAAAGAAATAGTAAAGGCAGTACTTCAGGTTGAAAGGAAAGGACATGATACAGTAACTCAAATTCACGTGAAGAAATAAAGAGTACCATTAAAGGTAACCACCTAGGTAAGCGTAAGAGACAGTATTTTTTCTTCTCCTATCTGATTTGAAAGACAGTTGCATAAAACAAGAATTTAAAACTAGGTCGATGATCTTATAATGAATAAAAATGTAATTTGTATGACAGTAAAGGAGAGGGAAGGGAACAGAGCTATGTAGAAGCAAAGCTTTTGTATACTATTGAAATTAAGTTTGAATTAATATGAACTAGGTTGTTATAAGTTAAGATGTTAATTGTAATCCCTAGCGCAACCACTAAGAAAATAACTCAAAAAATAAAAAAAGAGAAGAAAGAAACATTGTAAAAGAAATGATAAGGGAATTTAAATGATACACTAGAAAATATCTATTTAACACAAAATAAGACAGTAACAGAGGAACAGAGGAATAAAAAGATGGAACACATATAAAAAACAAATAGCAAAATGACAGACATAAATGCTACCTTATCAGTAAGCACATTATATGTGAATGGATTAAACACACTGATCAAAAGGCAGAGATTGACAGACTAGGTTGGAAAAACATGATCCAACTATATGCTATTTACAATAGACAAACTGTAGATTCAAAGACATAAATACGTTGAAAGTAAATGTATGGGAGAAGATATACAATACAAGCAGTAGCTATAGAGCTAGAATGGCTCTACTAGTAATATCAGGCAAAATAAACTTTAAGACAAAAATTGTTATAGAGATAAAGAACATTTTATAATAATAAAAACGTTAATCCATCAAAAAGACATAACAATTCCTAAATTCAAGAATGAAATAGGGAATAGTACTATTGACTTTACAGAAATAAAAAGGATTATAAGGGATTACTATGAACAATTGTATGCTAATAAACTAAATAGCCTCGATGAAATGGACAAAATACAAAACTACCAAATCTGAATAAAAAATAAATTTAGAAATCTGAATAGACCCATAACAGATTGAATTATTAAATTTATTTTATTAAAAAACATCCCTTCCCAAAAAGAAAAGCCCAGGCCACATAACTTCACTGGTGAATTCTTCCAAACATTTAAAAAATTAATACCAATTCTTCACAAACTCTTTCAAGAAATAGAAGAGGAGGGAACACTTCTCATTTCACTCCATGAGGCCAGTATTACTAGGATAACAAAAACAGACAAAGACACAACAAGAAAAGAAAAATATATACCAATATCCATTATGAATATAGATGCAAAAATCCTCAGCAAAATACTAAATGAATCTAGCAATACATAAAATGGCTAATACACCATGACCAGGTAGGTTTTAGCCCAGGAATGCATGATTGGTTCGACATACAAAAATCAATCAATATAATACATCATATTAGCAGAACAAAGAATAAAAAAACACATGATCATCTCAATAGTTACAGAAAAAGCACTTGATGAAATCTAACACTCTTCCATGGGAAAAACACTCAACAAACTAGTAATATAAGAAAACTCCCTCAACCTGATAAAGGACATTTACCAAAAAACCCACATATAAATCATAATTGGTGATGAAACACTAAAAGTTTTCCCCCTAAGATCAGGCACAAGATAAGGATGTCTCTCACTATTTCTATTCAACATTGTACTCGAGGGTCTACCCAGGGCAATTAAGCAAGAAAAAGAAATAAAAGGCATCCACACTGGGAAGGAAGAAGCAAAACTATTTCTTTTTTGCAGGTGACATGATCTTGTATATAGAAAATCCTAAGAAATTCACAAAATAACAATTAGAACTAATTGATGAGTTCAGCAAGGTTTCAGAATATAAGCTCAATATAAAAACTCAATGTATTTCTATACACTAAAAAATAAACAATCTAAAAATGAAATTAAGAAAACAATTCCACTTACAATGGCATCAGAGAGAATAAAACACTTAGGAATAAATTTAATAAAAGAAGTACAAAACTTATACACTGCAAACTTTAAAATATCATTGAGAGAATGAAAGAAGACCTAAATAAATGAAAGATATCCCAGGACTTGATATCGTTAAGATGGCAATACTCCCTAAACTAACCTACAAATTTAACACAATCTATAACCAAATCTCAGCTGCCTTTTTCTCAGAAAATGACAAACTTATCTTAAAATTCATATGGAGACTCAAGGGACTCAGAGTATCCAAAACAATCTTAAAAAATAAGAACAAAGTTGGAGGACTCACACTTGCTGATTTCAAAATTTACAAAGCTATGGTCACAAAGACAGTGTAGTATTGACATAAAGGTAGACACAGAGATCAATGGAATAGAATTGAGAGCCTAGAAATAAACCCTTAGCTTTATGGTCAATTGATTTTTGACAAGTATGCTGAGACAATTCAATGGGCAAAAAATAGTCTTTTCAACAAATGGTGCTGGGACAAGTGGATATCCACATGCAAAAGAATGAAGTTATATCCCTACCTCACACCACGTACAAAAAATTCAAAATGTATCAAATACATAAATGTAAGAGTTAAAACTATAATACTCTTAGAAGAAAACAGGCATAAATCTTCATGACTGCATTAGGCAAATCCTTCTTAGATATGACACCAAAAATACAAGCGACTAAAGAAAAAATAGATAAATTGGATGTCACCAAAATCCAAAATTTCTGTACTTCAAAGGATGCTATCAAGAAAATGAAAATATAACTCACAAAATGAGAGAAAATATTTTCAAGTCGTGTATCTCATAAGGGACCTATATCTGGTATATACAAAGAACTCCTTCAAATCAATAATAAAAAGATACATAACTAAATTAAAGAAATGGGCAAAGGATCTGAACATGAATTTCTCCAAAGAAGATATACAATGGCCAACAAGCACATGAAAAGATGTTCAACATCATTGATCATTAAGGAAATGCAAATCAAAACCACAATGATATACCACTTCATTCCCACCAGGATGGTTATAATAAAAAGGCAGATAATAAGAAGTGTTGCCAATGATGTGGAGAAATTGGAACCCTCATACACTGCTGGTAGGAATATAAAATGGTGCAGCTGCTTTGGAAAACAGTCTGGCATTTTCTCGAAAGGTTACACATAAAGTTACCCTATGATCCAGCAATTCCACTCGTAGGTATTTACCTTGGAGAATTGAAAACGTGTCTACAAAAAAACAGCTAGCATCATACTTAGTGGTGAACTATTGACCATGTTCCTTAAGATTGGAAACCAAGAAGAATATTTATTATCACCACTTCTATTTAATATTATGTTACAAATTTTGGCCAGTGAAATCAGGCAAAAAAAAAATGAAAAGCACAATTTAAAAGGAAGAAGCAATACTATCCTTATCTATATACAACATGATCATATTTGTAAACAATCCTAAAGAATCTACAAAAATGCCAGTAGAACTAATAAGTTTAACAAAGTCACAAAATATAAGGTTGATATACAAAAATCAATTGTGTTTTATATACTAGGAACAAGCAATTTGAAATTGAATTTTAAATATCACAACCATCTACAATTCCATAAAAACACATGAAACAGAAAAATTAATGAAACATATGCAAGGCTTATAAAACTTCAAAACATTGGTAAGATAAAATAAAGACCTAGATAAATGGAATGATGTAACATGTTCACGGATTGGAAGAATCAATATTAAGATATTATCCCTCAAAATGATCTAAATTCCAATAAAAATCCTACCAGGATTTTTGTAGAATTGACAAGCTGATTCTTTTTTTTCCCCCCAAAGCCCCAGTAGATAGTTGTACGTCATAGTTGCACATCCTTCTAGTTGCTCTATGTGGGACACGGCCTCAGCATGGCTGGAGAAGCGGTGCGTCGGTGGGCGCCCGGGATCCGAACCTGGGCTGCCAGTAGCGGAGTGCGTGCACTTAACCGCTAAGCCATGGGGCCGGCCCTGACAAGCTGATTCTAAAATTTACATGGAAATGCAAAAGACTTAGATAGCCAACAAATATTTGACAAAGAATGATAAAGTTGAGGACTTACAATATTTGATTTCTAGACAATAAGAAAATACAGTAATCACCACAGTGTCATATTGGCATAAAGATAGACACATAGATCAATGGGACAGAATAGACAGTCCAAAATAGATCCATATATATATATACACTCAATCTATTTTTGACAAAGGTCCCAAAGTAATTCAATGGAGAAAGGAAAATATTTTCAACAAATAATGCAGAACAACTGGATATCCATATACAAAAAATAAAAAAAGCAATTTTTTTTTTTTTGGTAAGGAAAATCAGCCCTGAGCTAACATCTATGCCAATCCTCTTTTTGCTGAGGAAGACTGGCTCTGAGCTAACGCCTATTGCCAATCCTCCTCCTTTTTTTCCCTTTTTCTCCCCAAAGCCCCAGTAGATACTTGTATGTCATAGTTGCACATCCTTCTAGTTGCTGTATGTGGGACACGGCCTCAGCATGGCCGGAGAAGCAGTGCTTCAGGTGCGCGCCCAGGATCCGAACCTGGGCCGCCAGTAGCAGAGCGCACACACTTAACTGCTAAGCCATGGGGCCGACCCCAAAAAAGTAATTCTTTATCTCACATGATTTAATAAGTTAAAGCAAAATGTAACATAGACCTAAAAGTAAGAGATACAACTACAAAACTTCTAGACAAAAACACAAAAGAAAATCTTTGAGACCCTGAGTTGGGCAAATATTTTTTTAGATGGGACTCAAAATGTACAAACTATAAAAGAAAAAAATTAATAAATTAGTATTCACCAAAATGAAAAACTTCTGTTCTTATAAAACACTTGTTAAGAAAGTGAAAAGGCAAGAAACGGAATGAAAAAAATATTTGCAAAACATATATCTGTTAAAGGACTTATATCCAGAAAAATAAAGTACTTTTACAACTCAGTAATCATAAGACAAACAATCTTATTTTTCAAATGGTCAAAGGATTTGAACATACGCTTCATCAAAGAAGATATATGATTGGCAATAAGTCCATAAAGATTTTCAATATCATTGGTTATCAAGGAAATGCATATTAAAACCACAATAAGATACCACTACACACCTATTCTACCTATTAGAATGATAAAATTTAATAGGTAGCCAATACGAAATGCTGATGAGAATGCAGAGCAATTGGAACTCATGAAATTGCTGGTCAGAATGCAAAATAGTACAGCCACTTTGGAAAATGGGACATTTCATAAAATGAAACATTTACCTACCATATGATCGAGCCATTCCACTCCTAATTATTACACCAGCACAATGACAACGTATGTCCACACAAAGACTGGCATGTGAATGTGCATAGCAACTTTATTCATAATAGTAAAAACAGGAAACAGCCCAAATGTCCACCAACATGTAAATGTTTAAACAAATTGTATAATATCTAAACAATGGAATACCACTCCACAATAAAAACAAAGTAACTACTTATACATAAAACCACATGAACGAACCTCAGAAATCATTATGCTATGTGAAAGAAGCTAGACACAAAAGGCTATATCCTGTGTGGTTTCTTTTATATGAAATTCTAGAAAAAAAGAAAAACTATAAAAATGGAACACAGATCAGTGGTTGCCTGGAGTTGGGTTTAGGAAGAGGGGTTGACTATACAGGGGCAGTGTCAGGGAATTTGGGGGGTAATGGAACTATTCTACATGGAACTGTGATGGTGGTACACAACCCAAACATGCATTTATTAAAACCTATAGGATTGCAAGTCACAATGAGTGAATTTTACTATGTGTAAGTTGTAAACTATTTACCAGGTTGTGAGACGTACCTAAAATGGAATGCAGACTATGACAGAGGAATCTGTGTCACAAATGACACATGTAACCACACTGAAGAGAGTGAGAAAGAAAGGAGCCAACCTAAATAACTTTGGAAAGTGGTGTTTTGACTAGAAACTGAAGGCTAAAGATAAAAGAACTGTCCACAAATGCTGTACTCTAGTTGGTAAATTTATTTCTCAGAGGGGTATGGGTTAGCAATTCTGAAACTACTTTGTATGTATACTAAGGTTGAACAAATAAGTAAATATATTGTAGATAACAAGAGCCGTATTTCTCACTGTCTAAGAAAGAAATTACAAATAAAGAAAGGGGTGAAGGCGAGAGTGAACCCTGTGGTGCTGGATCAGTGTTGGAGTTAGCAGTAAAAACTCATGGGTATTTTAACATATGTATATACAGACAGGGTCGGAAATGAATATAGATATGTATGCACAGGTTGGTATCCATACATGTAGTTCCCAGCTCTGTCTACCGAGAGAGTCTAGAAGCAGTCACTCCCCGGTAGAAATGAGCACTCCCAGTACCAGGACCTTGGTTTCTAAATACCATTCTCCATTACAAAACAATCAGGGCTCATTGGAGAATTGACTGATTCCCTGAAAGAGGCAGAATGGAACCTCTTAGGCACCTCTGGGTAGGGAGCTCCCATCAGCCAAGGGCAGTCCTGAGATGGGTGTAGGTATGAGCTGTTAGCAGTCAACCTGCTCAGCAGCTTCTTAAGGGGACCTGGGCAGGGCACCAACAGCATCTGCTTCAAGTAAGTTTTGGGGAGGTGATCCCAGGAAACACTGGTATGGGAGTGTGGCTAAACCCTGACCAACTTACTCAGGGCACCAAGAGAGTGAGCATCCCCACCTTTTCCCAGCCCCTTCCAGGCAGTGTGCCAACAGGTAGAACAGGTGGGACCACATGGGTATTATTATCACACAATGCTACCAGAGTCAGTTGGAGAATAAAATAGGTCAGCAGTACCCAGAAGCTCAGCCTCTGAAGCAGTTTGTTTGTATGTCCCAGCCAGATTTCAAATGCCTTTTCCCAAGATACATACTCAGCTTCTGATAATTCATTGCTTCTATCTTGGGCAGCCCCTATTTTCCCTACAGTGTGTCCCAACAGGTTAGCCTAGGTCTTCAGTGTTAAGACTTGGAGCAATAGGAATGTTCTAAATTGTAGGACTCTGACGACATTGGCTTCTATGGCCTCTCCCCCTCGAAGAAGGTTCAAGTTTTAGAAATACTACAGGGACTTTAAAATTCACCTTCCATGCTCCTCTCTTGCTTGGTATTCTCCTGGAAATACAAAGAAATTAATCTCTTCAATAAATTCTAATAAGTGGCAGAACTTTCTGCCAGTTGTAGGATTCTTTCCAGTTTAATCAGCCATGACCTTTTAAAAGTCTATATTCAATCTACACAATAATTTTGAGTCAAGTTTTCGGCTATTGTCTCAAAAGAATCATTTGACTACAGCTCTTAGGGTTGAAATTAGGTGGTGATGCAAACTACTTTGAGTAAGGATTCTCAACAATCCTGTCTGAGCCCCTAAAACGTGGTAGTTATGAGTTTGCTCCACAACTCATTAATTAATTCACTTTATCCATTCATTCAACAAATATTTATTGCTGGTCTTCTGTATGCGGAACTCTATGTTAAGCCCTGGGGATATACAGTCTCTGACCTCATGGAATTTACATTATGGTCGGGATATATATAGATAAACAGTAAACAAATAAAAAAGTAAAACATGGTACAATATATGGTGGCTAGTTCTATGAAAAAAAGATGAAGAAAGTAAGGATGATAAGAATTGTGAGAGGAGAAGAGTTTGAAATTTTTTTAAAGGGAAATCAGGAAAACATCTTGTGATATTTAAGCAAATACCTGAAGATAGTGAGGGAGCAAGCCATGTGGATATCTGGAGAAAGAGCATTCTGGCAGAAGAAACAGCCAATGCAAAGCAGGATGGCGGGGCGTGAGTGTACATTATATTTATTCTCAACTATTACAATTATATATGAACAATTATAATAATATATACTGTTAAATTAAATATGGCTCCAGGCCCCTACTCAGCAAAGCTAAGGAGATGTCCAGTGTCAGACGTTATTGGCAGCCCTTCCCACTCCCTGGACTCAGAGTAGAGTCTCTATGCACTGGAAAGGGGCCTCCAATCCATCACAGTCATTGCTGGGATGGTCGTGACCCAAGCTTGCAGTGGAGCAAGATACCCTCTGCTCATCACGTCCATCTTCCTCATTACTAGCTTGGCCCCTAAGACCACAGCCTTAGGGATCCATCCCAGATATCCATGTGCCACCATATCAGAGGTCCTATCCCATCTAGGAATGCTACATGGGAGCTGAAGGTCCCTGCTTCTTCTTGGCCTTGCATCTCCAAGGTAACTAGCAATCCCTCCATCCCCTCAGGCTTCAGGAATCCAACCAGTCTCGTCTACTTTCCCTCCTTCCCCCAGTACCTCAATGAAGCTCCCTAACCTTTGTGAGGTGGGTTTGTTTGTCAGTTATGTTGCTATTGCTGTCGGTGATGGTGGGTGGTTGGTTGGTTCGTTGCTTGCTTGGTTTATTGTTCATTTGCTTGCTTGTTTAAAACAAGGGTTTATGAATTTCCCAGGAGGCAAGGAAAATTCAGCCCTCCGAGACACGAAACTTTAATTGCTCTCTTGAGGTAGGGTGGAGGGAAAAGTATTTTTATTCTTTCAACAGAAGAAAATAGAGTTAAGATCTCAATCAGATTAATCTATCACATAAACATCTCTGGAATCTTCTCTCAGCTCTCCATCTCCAGGACCACCAGTCACTACCTTGTTCCATGTTACCATTAGCTCTTGCCTAGATGCCTGATCTCTCTGTGTCTAGTCTTGTCCGCTTCAACTCTTCTCCATACTGAAACCAAAGTGACCTTTCTAAGGCAATAATCTGATGAGGCGTAAAATCTCTTTGCCAATTAAGGAACAGGCATGTGATTCAATTCAATTCAGGCTGGTGAAATGTAAGAAAAGGCTTGCCAAATTTCTGGCAAGAAAGTGACATGCTTATCCTCGGGTAACCCAAACAATTGCTCAATGCATAATTATTTGAATTGTACTGAACTGAATTCAATTAAGTTATCAGGAGTAGCACTGGGCTGGGATTCAGGGGAAAATTCCAGGGTTTGGATAGGGGAAGCTAACAGTGAGGCCATTGACTCAGGGGCCCCCGGTACTTGGATTAAGGTGGGCCTCCTAAAGACTGCAGCCAGAAGGGAAAAGAGAAAACATGGGTTACTAGCAGCACTGCAGGCTGGTTTTAAAATATGAGGCTAGGATATTCCGGGAGACAGGCATCCCATCTATGCAGTGGCCAGGCCCACCGAGATTTGGAGAGGTGGCAGCAGCTAGCTTGGGTTGCCGAGTTCAAGAGCAGAAATCCTGCCTGGGCCAGCTGCTGTCCTCAGGCTGGAGATGGTGTTTTTTCACATCCACATCCCTCCTAAATGGGAAAACTAGAGCTGCCTCCTTGTGGGGGTAGGGTGGTCCTCATGGTCCCCATCACCTCTCTCTTTCTCCTCATCAGACAGCAAGCAGCCCTTAGGAGGGGGTCCAACAGTCACCAGGATAGACAAGAAGTCCAGCAGTAGAAGCAAAAAACGAGAAATTTTCCACTACTCCACCCACGCACCCCTGTCTGTGAAACACAACCTGACAATGAGGACATGGGACTTAAGCCGTTTTCTTTCTTGGTTTCAGCTTCTGACCCTCCTCAGGATTGTAACTGGAGATTCAGATGAGGCTGAGAGAGCACAAAATCTCAAGAACAAGCTCATGCTGAAGTAGCTGCTTACCTCCCATCACTAAGAACTCGTCTCGATAACCATCTCTTACATGTGAACCACGCTTCCCATGTCTGCAAACGTGATCTCAGGTGGCCCTGTGATACAGGCGGGTGCTATTGTTCCCATTTGCCAGAGGAGGAAGCCAAGGCTCAGAGACCGAGTCACTGTCCTGGGGTCACACAGCTACTGAGCAGGGTTGTCAAAACCCACTGAGATCTTCTGACCCTGCTCCAAGCTCACTCTCTGAAACTCATGCTCTCCAAGCTGGCTGGACACCTCCCCAGGGAGCAGGAGAAGCCCAGGGAACGTGGAGCACAAAGCTAAACATTCCAAGGGGTTCACATTCCTTGGGGGTCCATTTGTTAAGTTAATTTAAAATTTTTATATAAAAACAAACACAGATAAGTTCTGGAGTAGGACACAAAAGCGTGACTTATTTTAATTAAAATGTAAGATAGCGAACTTTTAGTTGATAATAATGTAAAAACACTAGTTCATTAATTATGATAATTGTACCATAGTGATGTAAGATGTTAATAATAGTGGAAACTGGGTGTGAGTATATGGAAACTCTGTACTATTTTGCAATAATACTGTAAATCTAAAACTGTTCTGAAATAAAAATTTTATTTACAAAAATGTGAGATATCAAAGAAATGGTAGAATCTCAGTTTCCTCCAAGGGTACCTGGTCACACTTCTCTTTTGTTAGAGGTACATCAGAGATGATGTTTAAAAAACATTGCCCATGCCCTGTTGTTTGCAGAGTAGAAGGACATTCTACAGCATCTTGCAAAGCCTGTATTTCTTAAGAGAAGAACAAGAAAGCAGGACAGTAAAGGTTCTTTCACTCCCCTTCCCTGGCCTCCGTCCCCTTCTTAGCACTGTGAGAAAGTGAGAGATAAATAAGCATTCAGCCCTCCCCAGGCTCCCACCAGAGAGGAAGGAATTCTATTACAGAGGGTTGGCTTGAGCACCTCACCTCGTTCCAGCCTCCACAACAATCTCCCAGAGGATGTTATCCTCGCACACT
This sequence comes from Ceratotherium simum simum, assembly GCF_057802395.1. Taxonomy (NCBI): domain Eukaryota; kingdom Metazoa; phylum Chordata; class Mammalia; order Perissodactyla; family Rhinocerotidae; genus Ceratotherium; species Ceratotherium simum. Next base: position 29,483,198 of record NC_141915.1, on the reverse strand, counting down.
CCAAATCATCTGGGTGGAGCCCCAGGAAGAAGTGGTGAGAACTCAGCCACTGACGGTAGATCCTGGAGAGCACACACCCTAGCACCCAGAGGGCACCGCGCACCAGTGGTGGGCTAGTCAGCAGGGGAGCAGGGTGCCTTCTCGGGGACGTCCATTCAGGACTCCAGCTTCCATCTGGCACAGAGACCTAAGGATACATCTTCACAAGACTAGGGACACGTGGGTTCTGTTGCCTCTGACAGATCCTCCAGACATCTGGGAAGTAGGCATTGAAGTTCCACTTCAAGGTTGGAAAAGAGGCTCAAGCAGTTATTTTCTCCCAACTGTAAACGGACCAAGAGTCAGACCCTCCTCGTGATCTCTTGGCTCTCTCTGATTCTGTGCAGCTTGGGATGGGCAGTGGGGCTCTAAGTAAGGGAAAATAGAAGAGAGAAGAGAATAATCCAGAAATTATATCTTCTAGCTATACTTTAAATAGTCTAGTATTTTAATCAGGCTAGAAAATGGTTTCCAGAAACAGCTTTAGAACTGACAGTCAAGAACTTGGACTTGAATGACTAAGTTAAGCCAAGGTAATTTTTATACCAGTGTCATCGTCTTTATCGTGAAAATAAATATTATTGACTGCCCAATATAACTTAGAGCTCTTGAGGACTTTATGATGTAATTTGGGCAACAGGAAAGATGCGTAAAGAGATAATAAATAGGAAAAGCAAAAGGGAGACAAAGAGAACCAATGTACAATGCTCTCTGGGGCTTGGCAGATAGGGAAGGCTTCATGGAGAAGATAGGGCTTGAGCTAGATATTGGATTTGGACAAGAAGGGAGAGAGCAAGCCATGCATGGGGATGGCTGAGGGAAAGGCACAGAAGCAGGAATGTGCACGGCATTTTGGGGCAAAAAGGTAGGTTAAGTTTGACTGGGATGAAGAGCTTGGATGGAGAAGCGATGTGTGATGGGGTGGGAGCAATAGGAAGGTAGGCAGAAAAGAACCTTGGCTAAAACTGGAGACTGTCCTGTGGGTAGTAGAGAGCTAGCTCTGTGGTGAAAACTCCAGTGTAGAAGAACGATGGGTGGAGAGAGGTGGTGGCAGGGAGACCAGTGAAAAGGGTGTGACATTGGAGGAAAACTGAGGTGATTCAGGGAAGAACCAGAATGTGAGGAAGGCAAGGAAGTGCTAGATGCAAGAGATTAACGAGGACAAATGGATAAGAGTTGGTAACTGAGACGTGGGGTGCGAGGAAGCAAGAGGAAGAGAAAAGAAGAGAAAAAGTACCCAGGATGACTATCTGGTTTCCAACTTGAGTGAACTCAGAGAATGATCACATTTCTAGCAGAATTTTTCTTCCCCTTTCTCAACAAGACTCCTCTCATTCTTTTATTTCAGTTGTCCCTCAGAACTAAAGAAAACCCCATCCCAGGTCCTAAAAGTGAGTAACATAGGATTCTGATCCGCTTTTTGTGTAAAGAGAACCTGGGGATATGTGACTTATACAAAATTGTACAATGGGGCAGAAGCAGACTGGTACCTGGACCTACCAGAGCTGATGATTCACAACAGAATCCTAAACATCGGAGCTAAGGCAACCACCACAAATATTTAGCGGACGCACTTCTCTTTACAGATAAGGAAACTGAGGCCTGCAAAAGAGGAGTGACTTCTCCAAGATCACATGGCCAGTGAGTGGCAAGTTAAGACTAGAACCTGGCTTGCTGAGTCTTAATCCAGCGCTCCTTGCATTTCTACTTGTTTATTCATGATTTATCTGTGTGTGTGCATGTCCACACACATGCTTGCTTGAGCAACAGGGAGTATTTTATTGGAATGATATTTTCTCTGCAGATTTGCCACAAAGCATACCTCATCTGACTCCCAACAAAATAACAATAACAAGATTTTAACAAAATAACAAAAAAGTCAAGATTGGCTTTTGTTTAAAATCCTGAGTTTATTCATGACTTATATGATAGTTGGCTTATCTCTCCATCTCTACCCTGACCATGTCTGGATTTATTTTGGGTCAAATTATCTTGGCTAAGCTCTCAGATCTGTCACCTCTCCAAGCCCTATCCCTACATTACCCTGCCAAGGCAGGAAACGGATCTGATGCCTATTTCATTTGAAGCAAATTTATCAAAATTTATAATTTGTAAGTTAATTGGGAAAACAGAGATTTGGGAGTAAGAAAAGGAAAAAATAAGAAGCACATACTACTTGGTGCTCGCTGAATATCTAAGAGGGAGATAGAGAAAGGAAGGAGAGATGGATCACTGATGGGAGATGGGAGCATGGCCTTGACAGAAAAAAGGATTTTTTTTCTTACCAGATGAAACAATATTTTATTTTATTTTTTCCTGAGCGGTTTTGATGGTTTGCTTTCCAAATGTGAGTAAACAAATCAGAAACTAGAAGAAATTATTGTGTGAATGGAATTTTCATCATTTACATTTTCATAAAAGATTTTTATTTCAGAAAAGTTTTCTGAACCACTCTAGTAGCTGGAAACATGAAAGTACCTTTAACAATACATCCTTGCACATACACAATAAACAACTCATATCTCCGAGCCCTTACTACCTACCAGGCACCTTCTGGTCACTGAGCATGAACTTGCTTTAAATTAGCAGGTGTGGTGCCCATCAGGAACCTCAGGAAGCCAGACATAGCACAGAGGTCAGAGCAGCATCAGGTGACACGCAGGTGCAGAGAGTGATCACGTGATGGTGATCACGTGATGACAACCACGTTAGAAGGGGAAGCTTGTCAATGCACCACCTTTGGGTGAGGATCTAGAACCCAAGTTGTTCAACTGAAGGATACCAAGCAGCAGATGGCTGCGTATTTCTGGAAGTCGCTTTCCCGCCTTTCCATCAGAATCTGCGTGGCGCCGCCTCCCATCAGGGGAGAGGAAAGGGGGCTGCACCCGGGCTTCCCGGGCTCCCTCCTCCCTCCCCAGTCCCCCCAGCCCCGTCCGTCTCCAGTCCCTTCCGTCCCTCCAGCCCTGTCCGGCTGTCAGCCCCTAGCCCTATCTGTCAGTTCCTATAGCTCCCGTCTGTCCCCCCAGTCCCATCCATCTGCCATCAAAGGATTTATTTTCCCCTGCAAAGCCCCAGTAGATAGTTGTATGTCATAGTTGCACAGTCTTCTAGTTGCTGTATGTGGGACGCGGCCTCAGCATGGCCGGAGAAGCGGTGTGTCGGTGCGCGCCAGGGATCCGAACCGGGCCGCCAGCAGCGGAGCGCGCGCACTTAACCGCTAAGCCACGGGGCCGGCCCTATCAAAGGATTTTTGATTACAGTTGCATCGCTTAACGATGGGATATGTTTGAAGAAATGTGCCGTTAGGCGATTTCGTTGTTGTGCGAACATCATAGAGTGTACTTACACAAACATATGTTTTTGCCAACTACACACCTAAGCTATATGGTACTAATCTTATGGGACCACCATCGTATATGCGGCCTGTTGTTGACCGAAACGTCACTACACGGTGCATGACTGTAATGAAGAGAAGGAAGGGACAACATTCTGCCCACTCCACCAGGGTAGTTCTTGGAAATTTCCTCTGCTTGCCCCACCAGGGTGGTTTCTAGAGAGGCCCTGAACAAGTCCCAGCCCTTCAGTACCCAACATTCCGTGGCTAATTGGAAAAACTCATTGATATTAGGTTTGCCACTCAGAACCCTGATGTTATGCCAATCTGAGAAGCCACCAAACATCTGATGAATCCTCCCACTGAAAAATACTTAGAGAAGACCACGGAGCCTCCTCCTGTCTGCTGAGGGAGACACACAAACCATCCCAGACATTTTTCTCTTTCACAAATTTCTCCTCATTCTGACGGGGCTTAGCTGGCAACGTTCCCATCCCTCCCAAGGGCCTGTGCTGCCCAGGGACACCATTCAGAGAAACGTTGTCGTCTCCACACCTCTCCAGAGACCAGGATGGCATATGTCAGAGCACCTTGGTTCCTCCCTTCTCTGGGGTAGAACAAGTGGACAAGTTTCAGAGAGGGTAAACATTGGCATGTGGAACCATTCCGGGGACAAGAAGTCTATTTGTTTGGTGTTCTGGGAAACCAACAAGAGGAAACGCATTTTAGCCAGGAAAGAAAAAAAAAGTTACCTGTCTAGCTGTGAATGACAGCCAAGCCAGTGGGAGATAGATGCAAACAGATAGCTGAGAAAAGGACTGGCTAAGCTTCCAAGGAAGATGGCCTCTGAAGTGGTGAGGATGGCTGGGACGCCATGGCCCAGTGTGAGAGCTATAATCACCTCATACAAACAGAGTGGTCACTTTGCCACTGACCGTGAATGTCCCTTTGATCAGCCAAAGGTTTTGTATGCAGCATTCAGAATTCTACTTCTGGAAGGGGATAGAGGAGAGCCAACCATGGTCAGCCTCATATATAGACCGTGAATTCCTGGAACATATGTCAGTGTGTGTGTGTGTTTGCACGTGTACTGCCATGTGCCAGTGATGGACTTTATCTTCGTTGGATACTCTCTGCTGCTGCTGTTACTAAAATAGCTTGGAATCTCTGGACTGATATATGAGAAGCTGTTGGCCTTTTTAGCCTTCTACTGGACTTTCTGTCTTCCAGTCTCCATACAGGCCAATTTGCCATTCCCTAATGGGGAGATATCTAACTACTAAACAGATTTAACTAGACAGAGATAAGTCCATGAAAACACGTCATCAGGTGTCAGCATAGCTCTAAAAATACAAATTAGCCATAGGACAGTTTCATGTCCACCATGACTGCCTCCAGGTATGCTTCATGCCAGGAATAAAGAAGGACCATAGCGTCTGGATCCGACACTGCCCCATCTCTGCCCATTACAAAAAGGTCAAACCTAGGACGTATCACATCTTGTCATGATGTGATCAAGACCCAGGGACAGTCAGACCTGCATTTTGCTGTTACCCTGACTCCAGTAGCTCATTGTATATTGCACATAGGAAGGCAGTGTTCTCTTGTAGGGTCTTCCATAAGAAAGTTCCATTTTGAAATCATTCAGAATCAACTATGTCAAGACCCATCTAGGGCCGGCCCGGTGGCTTAGCGGTTAAGTGCGTGCGCTCCGCTGTTGGCGGCCCGGGGTTCGGATCCCAAGCGCACCAACGCACTGCCTCATGCTGAGGCCGCGTCCCACATACAGCAACTAGAAGGATGTGCAACTATGACATACAACTATCTATTGGGGCTTTGGGGAAGAAAAAAAGGAGGAGAATTGGCAATAGATGTTAGCTCAGAGCCGGTCTTCCTCAGCAAAAAGAGGAGGATTAGCACGGATGTTAGCTCAGGGCTGATCTCCCTCACAAAAAAAAAAAAAAAAAGCTGTCCATCTAAAGACGCAGCTTTGGGGCCCGCCCGGTGGTGCAAACAGTTAAGTGTGTGCGCTCCACTGCGGCGGCCTGGGGTTCGCCAGTTCGGATCCTGGGCGTGCACTGATGCACTGCTTGACAAGCCATGCTGTGGCAGCATCCCATATAAAGCGGAGGAAGATGGGCACGGATGTTAGCCCAGGGCCAGTCTTCCTCAGGAACAAAAAAAAAAAAGAGGAAGATTGGCAGATGTTAGCACAGGGCTGATCTCTTCACAAAAAAAAAAAAAAAAAAAAAGATGCAGTTTCATTAACCCATAAAGCATGAAACCTGGAGGCAAGAGCCTTGAGAGCAGGCTTCAAAGTTCAGGGAATGGTCAGATAAAGAAAAACAACACTTGGCTGAGATGCAGAAATGTCTTTCAAAGAAAACAAGAAGAGCTTGAAGTCCCTCACTCACCTTTCCCGGACAGCTGCCTTCTGAGAAGTCCAGCTCATTTGCCTGGACTCATCATAAAAGAAGCAGGTTTTAACAACATTCCACCAGCTGGAGAAAAGGGATATCACTTTTTGGAAGGTAAACCCAGGGGTTTGGCTTTTGGTTGATGAATTTCTGACAGTCCCCAGACTATTTTCAACCCAAAGTATAATTTCATAAAGAGGCTTACGTTTTAATTGTCTGTCTGTAAAATACACTTTCATGAAATTTTGTTTTCTCTATACCTTCCTGTTTCCTTTCTGTATGGATTTAATGACCTTGGAATTTCAAAGTCACTGAGGTAGGGATGGTATATAACATTATACTTGGGCTTTTTTTGTGTGTCTGTGTGAGGAAGATCAGCCCTGAGCTAACATCCATGCTAATCCTCCTCTTTTTGCTGAGGAAGACCGGTTCTGAGCTAACATCTATTGCCAATCCTCCTCCTTTTTATTTTCCCCCAAAAGCCCCAGTAGATAGTTGTACATCATAGTTGCACGTCCTTCTAGTTGCTGTATGTGGGACGCAGCCTCAGCATGGCCGGAGAAGCGGTGCCTCGGTGCGTGCCCGGGATCCGAACCCGGGCCACCAGCAGCAGAGTGCACGCACGTAACCGCTAAGCCACAGGGCCGGCCCTATACTTGGGCTTTAAATCAATAAGTTCCCAGATATTGGTGTTTTTTAATGGGCCGCCCTATAGAAGGCATGAAGTCATAGAATTCTAATAATCATCTAAACCAACAATCCATTTTGCAACTAGAGAATATGAGGCACCAGAAGTGAAGTGGCTCGCTCAGAGCCGTACAGTGACAGAGGCGAGGACTTAACCTACCACCTTGACGACAAGTCCAGGGCTCTTCTCACCTCTCCGGTGGCCAAAAAAGGGGAAGTATTTTGAAATTTTGACTAAAAAAAAACTCAACGTTTTTAACCACTTTAAACCCAAAAGAAGAATTTATTGGCTTCCACAATGGATTGGGTGGAAGGTAAGGGAGGGATGGGAGGACAGTGAATAAATGAATGAAGAAGAAAGCCACCTAATTGTTCCTAATTTTAAGAGCTATTCAGATCCCATTACGGGCTTAAAAGGGACAAGCCTGCTCAGAGATTGGAGTTTTGCCTTCCATGACTGCAACAGGACCATGTATTTAACCTGGAAAATGGGAAGATGAGCATCTGCTTCAACCAGAGCCAGTGATATTGCATCAACCAATCCCTGCCATTCTGTAGTTTCCTCGTGCATCTGCCTGGAGTCACAGGGTGTTTCCTGCTGAACCTGAGCGTCTCCTCCAAGCCACATCAGCTTTAAAATCCTTCCTCTGGGCCTTTCCCAGAAATAAATTCTTGGTAAACGGTATAAAAGACAGCCAACCCCTCTCATTCTGCAGTTTCCTCGTTCATCTGCCTGGAGTCACAGGGTGTTTCCTGCTGAACCTGAGTGTCTCCTTCAAGCCACATCAGCCCCTCAAAATCTTTCCTCCGGGACTTTCCCAGAAATAAGTTCTCGGTAGAAGGTATAAAGGCTCCTCCAAGCAGAGCAACTCCCCTGGCTGCCACAGGAGGCAAGGCACTTGGCAGGTAAGACTCTAACGCTAGTCTTACTGGTTTCTGCAAAAAAATTTCCTTAAGGCTTCTCAGAAAACTCGGTGCTAGATTTAGACTTGTTTTCATGGGGCATTTTCTGGTGCCAGATTTAGGGAGAATGATTAAATCCATTGTGGGGCAAGGAGGATTTTCTGAGTCTGAAAACTGATTCACAGACTCATAAACTCTTAAGGCCATAAGGTACCATAGACCTCTCATCCATCCTGTTTAAGAACTGAGACCTGGGCCGGCCCCGTGGCTTAGCGGTTGAGTGCACGCGCTCCGCTACTGGCGGCCCTGGTTCGGATCCGGGGCGCGCACTGACGCACCGCTTCTCCAGCCATGCTGAGGCCGAGTCCCACATGCAGCAACTAGAAGGATGTGCATCTATGACATACAACTATCTACTGGGGCTTTGGGGGAAAAAATAAATTTAAAAAAACAAAAACAAAAACTGAGACCTAACAGATATCACGTATCCAGGTCACACAGAAAGTTAGGGGAAATTAGTAATAGAATGATGCTCTGCATGGTGCTCTTGAGACTGGTGTGATATTATATGACCAAATTTCAATATAATGTAATTGAAGTTTTTGCAGTGTTTTAAAGGGTTCCCTAAGCCAAGGCTCTCAGATCTTCATCTCGCTTCCAGCATCTCATGCCTGTTATCTACAGTGGATCTGAATGTCCAATTAGCCCTGAATGTCTAGTCCCAGGTGTCTTCAATACCCTGTGGACACCTGGCTCTCAATCAGGTGTATGAATTGCAGCAATATTAGATGGGCTTCATTTTGGGAGGATGGAGTAGTTGAATCATAATTTTTTTAATGTGATTGGGTGTCCCGAACCCTGTGGCTGACTGAGGTGGAGGATTGTTTCTGCTCTAGAGAGCTGGAGAAGAGCTATCTCCTCTCCATTCTCCTCTTGATCCTGGAGCTGCTCAAAAGATCAGACAGAGCCTTCTTGGGGGTGATGGAGTGTTTGGTGGTTTTCCTACTGGCTCATCCCATCACCCTCAACAGAGCTCTCATCATTCATGGAAAAGAATCCCACTGATTCTTTCCTTTCTCAGGCCTTCCTGTAGCCCCCTTGGTGACTTCTCAGCACGTCTGAGAGCCAGACTGAAAGGCCTTGGGACTCAGAGTGTGGTCTGCAGATCAGCACCATCAGCATCAGCTGGGAGCTTGTTGGAAGTGCAGACTCTTGGGCTCCTTCTATACCTTCTGAGTTAGAATCTGTATTTAAAAAGGTCCCCAGGTGATTAGTAGGCACATTAAGGTGTGAGAAGCCTGCTAAGGGACCATCACCAGTCTCTACATCTGCACCCTCCAGCTGAACTTCTCTGCCCAGGAGTTTCATTCATTCAATATATACCCAACACCTATTATGTACCAACACTAGGCTTGGGTCCTGGAAAAACAAAAATAAATAAGACATAGCCCTTGAGGAGCTCATGGTCTGATAGGGAAAACAGACACGAAAACAGTGATATGAGATATGAGTAAAGTATTGTGGGAAGACAGAAAAAGGAAAGATCTAATTTTGCCTAAAGAAATCTGGTATACTTCACAGAGAAGGTGGCATTTGGCATGGGTTTTGAAGAATGAATAGGAGTTTATCAGGCAGAGAGGGCATTGCATAAGAAAGAGTGTGAGTAGAGGCAGGGGACTGTGGACCAGCCTGGCATTTGAGGGGTAAAGGCTGTGCCTCTGTCTCCAGATAGTGCTTCATGTCCCAGAGAAAGCTCTAGGCTTTGCTATAAGCCGAAGGGCTTGGGAAATAGTTTCTGCACTGAGCACGATGATAAGAATGTGGGTAAATATCCAAACATCACAGAAAGCTCCTGTTGGCCTCTTATACTCTGAAGCCCCATGTCCTCTGCCCTCTACCCTGCTTGGCTCTGGCTATAGACAGTGTCTCTCCAGGATCTTTTTGCGTGTCTCTTTTCCAGTGGCATGACCTCATATTTGCCTGGCTCTTCTTTCTGTCCCACATCCTTCCTTCACACCCACCAAGAGAGTTGGCCAAGACATGGAAAACCATTTAGCTTTGGCCTTGAGGTTCCCCACCACCACCACCACTTCCCAGTGAGGGGAGTATAAAGGGGGCTCCAAGGAAAAAAAAAAGGAGAAATGAGTAGCCAAGGTTTTTTTCCTGTTCAGATTTCTCGTTTCATGTCTTCAGCTACAATATTTTTCTTCTTCAGTCTATTTTAGATGATGCCCTTTTTTTATAGACCAACCTTTTACTTTTTGTTGTTATTTTATTATGAAATACATTAGTCATTGAAAGAATCATATAGTGAGTACTTGTGTGCCCACCAGCCCTCTTAAAAAATCAGTGATATGGTGGTTGCCAGGGGCTGGGGGTAGGGGGAAATGAGGAGTTGGTGTTTAGTTGGTATAGAGTTTCAGTTTTGCAAGATGAAATAGTTCTAGAGAGCTACTGTACAACAATGTGAATATACTTGTCACTACTGCGCTGTATGGCTAAGAGTAAATTTTATGCTGTGTTTTTACCACGATTAAAAAATATATACCAACGATACCTTTTACTCAAAACCATCATCTTTATTTGCCTGAAAGGGCAGATTTCTACTGGCTCAATGGTCTCCTCGAGTCACAAAGAGGAGGACCATGGTTCTACTCGGGCTGTAGAGGTATACGGACAGGAGCCCACTGAGGGGTCGAGCCACTTGAGAACTCCTCTTGGAAAAAAAAAAAAAGGTGCCAGGGAGAATCTTGGCCAGAGAGGTAATTATTTGTACCTTGCCTTTTTTTCTAGAGTTAGCTTACAAAAAGTACAGTCAACAAGATAAACATTATTAGGAGGATCATAAAAGGGCAGAGGGAAAGATTGGAGGAGTGTGAAGGAGGCTGAAATTACCGAGTCCAGACACCCAGCTCTCCTGTTCTGGCCTGGCCTAACCCAAGGGGAGACTGTCTGCAGAGTGTCTGGAAGACCACCTGGGTGGTCTCTCAGGCAAAGCTCCAGAAGCACAACTTCTCTTAGGGAGCTTCGAGTAGATATGGAGGGGCAGCCAATCTGAGGATGTTCTCCCTGGTGTATTTCCAGAGTCCAACCAGCGAATGTACACTGAGGGGACAACTTGTGCCCTCTGTTCAAGCTGAAGGGCCTGTCACGAGCGTAGCGGAAATACACAATCATTCCATCTGTACGCCAGGCGCCTCCCTGTGCTGGAGCTAGAATCTTCTCAAAAGATATTTTGGGTCCATTCCACCAAACCTAATGACCACTCTAAGCCCCCAAACCCCTCATCAGCAAACAAGGCTGCATGAATTTTAGTCTGATGATTTAGGTTCAGAGTTAAAGCTCACCTTGAAGGGCTTAATCTAAGAGCTGGAATCTCTCCAGGCAGCTTGGCACACAGCTGTGGGCTCAAGGGAGCTCTGAGCTTTGTCACAACTTTCATTCCTGTGTTCCGTCAAATCGGCTCTTAGAGGGAGGGTGAAGCCCCTGCCAGTTTCTGAAGGGAGGAGCTGAGTGTCTCTTTCTCAAGCACACTCCCCTGGGGCTGGACCAGAGGACGACGGCTTGCAAGGAGCAATACATCCCAAGGGAAAAGAGGGAGGGGAACTCCAAAGACGTGTTCCAGGTTTGGTAACAGCATTTCTTGAACCTGTGATAAGATTTCTCAGGTACAGGACCTCCAGTCACGGGCTGTCAGGGTAGAATTGGACATCCTGGATAACTTGGTCTGACCCCCTCACTCCGCCGGCCAGGGGCCCAGAGATGTTAAGTAACCTGCCCAATGTCACAGAGCTAGTTAGAAAAAATGCAGAACCACAAGTCAGGACCTCTTCACCCCAAAGCCTGAGTTCCTTCCCTTCCACCACTGCTTCTTTCCATGTCTCCCAGTACCCAGCACAGGCGTGCACAGATGGCAGATGCTTAGTTAGTTATCATGGTTTCCCCTTTTCTGTCCCAACATTAGCGTGTCTGGTGTTCCCCGGGCTTTCTCTGACTTACCTTCCCCTTTCTGTGATTCATCTCCTCGCATGGGAGCTCTATACGGCTCACCCCGTGACCCTGGGTCTCATTTCAGCAATGCGGGTCCTTGTCCATCTCCCAGCCCTTGTAGCTTCGCTGACCTTGCTCCAGGTTGCAGCGTCCGCCTCAAGAGGTGAGTGTCTCCCTGTATTGGTTTCCTTGGGGCTGCTGTAACAAAGGACCACAAACTGGGTGGCTTAAGACAACAGAAATTTATTCTCCCACCGTTCAGGAGGCTAGAAGTCCAAACTCAAGGTGTCAGCAGGGTCATGCTCCTCTGAAGGGTCTAGAGGAGAATCCCTCCTGTGTTTTCCCAGCTTCCAGTGGCCCCCGGCAATCCTTCGTACTCCTTGGCTTATAGCTGCATTCCTCCAATCTCTGCCTCCATCTTCACATGGAGGCATGACACACACTTCTTCTCTGTGTGTGTCATCTCCTCTTGTTGAAAGACCACCAGTCATTGGATTTAGAGCCCACCCTAACCCTGTACCTGTATGACCTCATCTTAATTAATTATATCTGCAAAGACCCTATTTCCAAATAAGATCACATTCTGAGGTTCTGGTTGGACATGTATTTTGGGGGATACTATTTAACACTACACTCCACTTGTTCACAGAATGCATCCTGCCCCCTGTGCTCCAGACCCTAATATGAATGAATACAAGGAATCCCACCTCTACCCTACACCACCCCCTTCTCTACTTCAGGGTCCTGGTGATCAGCTAAGCCCTTTGATCTTACTTAAGGGTCCACCTCACCAAGAACCAGAAAAATTCCTTTAGCCCAGTAGCCTGAGCCAACCTGAGCGGTTGCATACCTTCTTAATCCCATCGCTGGGTATTCTAGTGGACTCCTGAAGAGCAATTTTGACATCTTACTGAGGATCGGAGAGAATTCTTCCCATTCTGTGGTTTTTCTCCTTGAAGATTCTTGTGAATGTTTGCTAATATTGACCTTCTACCTGCTCAGATTTGAGAGATGGGGGTAATGGCTAAGAAAAAGGGAGACAGAAGCAAAGGGCATCTTGAAAGAGTGACGTCTGATATCCTGCTCCTTGCTTCTTCCCCTCCAAGAGCAATCTCCCAGGACTACTGCCATCTCTGATGCTGTGAATCAGGTCAAGGTCCAAGTCAACAAGGCCTTCCTGGAATCCCGGACCAGGTAGGTGAGATGCATACACACAACATACTTCCCTTCCGAGGCTTCCTGTTAACAACAAGCACATCTAGGCCAGACCTGACAAACCAACGAGCCAAAGCAATTATATAACCTGCCCTTCCACCTCCGCATATGTGGCAAGTAGGAGTACCAGCCCACAACTCCTAAAACCCTCAGCCTATAAATTACCTTGAAGAAGATGTCTAATCTAATCCAATAAACACTTTCTTCCACGTGGCTGAGTGTTTCCTTGGGTCATGCTTTCCAGAGTTTCAGAAAGGCTGTAGGTAGAAGCTGTCCATTCATTCAACTAATACTAACTGACTTAGGTCAGGTTCCCTGGAAGCAGAACCTGAGACCTGGTTCCAGGTCTTATTAGGGGCAGCTGACTTATTAGGGAGCACTCTCAGGAGAGCTGTCGTTGAGTGAGGGAGTGAAGCTGGAGGGGTGAAAGGAGGAAGTTAAGCAAGGATGTGGTTTAGGTCTAGCCTCAGCTGACTCCACAGGGAGATCTGGAGCATAGGTTGCACCTCAGAGCCTGTCCCACCTTGGAGCAAGGAAGTGGAGGTTTCATCTGCCCAATGCTTCCTTGACATCAGTCAGATGTGCAGCAGGCTCAGGGTTGGGGGTGGGGGGAATGACACACCGTGTAACTGCCAGGCACCTCCAGCCATGCAGCCCCATTGGCTCAGAAGTAATCGCCCAAGAAGGTTACGGGTGTGAGCATTCAGCAGCTGCTCCCTCAGCAGCTAGGGGAGCACACCAGCCCTATAAAAGGACCTAGGGAACTTGAGGATAGCGATCCCGCAGGGCACCAGCAGAGTCAGCCACACTCCAACCACGTGCAGGAGCTGGGATTCCTGAAATAAGCCATGCAGACTGGGTCCTTGCCCTTAGAAAGCCCATACATGAGCTAGAGAGGCAGACAACCAAGAGCAACCATTGTATTGAGCAGAAGACAACCTTATTATTTCCTTTCACTGTCCCTTTCCACCAGACTAGGGGCTTCATTCCTCCTTGGCCCTTGAACGACCTCTCAAGCAGACCCATCACTTTTTTGCTGACTTTAGATGACAAGATGTACTCTGGTCACTCCTAGTCCCAACAGCAGTGTCCTTTCAGGAATTTAAATGTCAGCATGAGAAGACAAAGACCAGAGCTGCTCACTTCCCTCAGCTAAGAGCTGCTTTAGGCTTATAGTGAGAGAGGGGAGCACAGTCTGCTTGTCCCTCTCTCCTGGGCTCCTCCTTCTCCCCCAGCCCAAGTTTCTGACTCCTTAGGGGTTCAGCTGGGGAGGGAGGAGAGATACAGGATGGCAAGTCACCTGGACAACTTAGTACCTCATGGGGGGTCAGAAGCTCCCTCCTTGGGCACCTTCCAGCTCTCTGAGAGATTCTGTTGCCAACTCCCTGACCCAGGGAAGTTTCTGGCCTGTAGCTTATATGGCTCCAGCCCTCAGCCCGGAAGGAAGCATCCGGCTCACTCCCTCTCCCTCCACACCCTCTTGAGCCAGGTTCCTTTTAGGCAGTCTCCGGAGACTGAAAGCTTTGCCCTGCTGCTGGAGAATGTGCGTATTCAGGGCCCAGTGCTGCCCTGTCTGGCTTACGCTGGTGTCAGGTGCACAGCGCCAGCCACCACTTCCTTTCTTTGGCTCTGGGCAGATGTCAACCACGGGCCACGACTCCAGGACACACAGTCGAGCCCTCCTCTTAAGGCCGTTGTCACTAGAGTTAAAGCTAACAGGAAGCCCCATGGTGGTGGGAGGGAAATGCCTGGTATTTCAGCAACTATTTCCAAATGAAAATTCTTTCTCTCTCCTTAACTTTAATCCTTTTATAGCCCCAAGGTGGGGATAGAACAAAAGCCACAAAATCGGTGTTCATCACCTCCTTTGCAAGTTGTACACAGGACGACTAGCCCTGCTTTGGAACTCATCCCCACTAGGTCGTTCTTGGACTTAAGGGGCTCGTGGAGATGTAAAGAATCACATTTAAACATCTTGCTACACAAGGGCAGAAACGGACAATCCAGCGACTTGTGATTTGTGATAAGGACAATGAAGGGAATAAACAGAGCAATGGTTGCTACTTTAGGTACAGGGATCAGGGAAGCCTCATGGAGGATGAGAAGGAGCCAGCCATGCAGAGAGCCAGGGGGATGGCATTCCAGGGACTGGGAACAGTACAGGCAAAAGTCCTGGGGCAGGAAAGAGCTTAGGGTGCTTAGGAGACAGGAAGAAGGCCAGTGCTGGTGGAGGTGGTAGGCAAGCAAGAGAGCACAGGTGAGGACAGAAAGGTGGACCCCAAGGGCCATAGAGTCAGAAAGCAGATTAGTGGGTGCCAGGGGCTGAGGGGTGGGGTGGGAGGGAGGAATGGGGAATGACTGCTTAATGAGCATGGGGTCTCCTTTGGGGGTGATGAAAATGTTTTGGAACTAGGTAGAGGTGAGGATTGCACAACATTAGGAGCATGTATGCAGGAAGCAGATGGATTCATCCATGTCCCAGGGTAAGCCAACAAAGTGATTTAATCAGAGAGTGACATGGTCTGCTTTTCATTCTAACAAGCTCCCTCCAGCAGCCCTGTAGAAAATGGATGGGAGAGGGACAGGAGTGGAGGCAGGAGCCCAGATAGGAGGCTGCTGCGGCCGTCCAGACGGGAGAGGACGAGGGTGGAGGCCTGGAGATGGAAAAAGAGTCCCTCCAAAGCCCTGCCTGCTCCCCTGGAGCCCAGCCCCGAGGCAAAGCAGGAGGCGAGTGCCTGGTGAGTCAGCGTTCAGGCAGGAGAGCCGTGCAGAGGAGGGCAGGGGAGGAAGGGAGGAGCACCCGGACCCTGGCAGGGGGCCTTTCAGGTGGAGCCCTGGGAGGCCCAGCATCCCACCTTCTTTGTTCATGTGGTAGGGGCCCCTTTGGGACCCGGCTGATGATGACGATGGCGCTGATGCTAACACGTGTTTATTCTGTGCTTCACACAGCTCTAGGTACTTTATATTCCTTCCTTCCCCAAATCCTATGAAGTGCTTGAGTGAACTATATGAAATAGCTGTTTTCAAGGTCAAAATGATCAAATAGCATGGTTCAACCTAAGGTTACTATCATGCTCCTCATTTTATGGATAAGGAAACTGGGTACAGAGAGGTTGAGTAACTTGTCCAAAGGCACACAACTAGTAAGTGATGGTCAAGAGTCAGACCCAGCCAGTGTGTTCAGAGGTCACACACAAGGCCCCGATGTAAGGAATACTATGATTCCCATTCGCAGAGGAGGGGCAGGTCACTCAGAGATCATATCAGTAAACCAATCCTGGTGGAACCAGGATTCAAACCTTGCCTCTAGGCCCAAACCCTAGGTCAGTGCTGTCCAATAGAACTGTCTTCAAGGTGACATGTTCTATGTCTGTGCTGTCCAATACAGGAGCCACTAACTACACTTGAAATGTGGCTAGTGCCACTGAGGAACTGAATTTTTAATTTTATTTAATTTTAATGAATTTCCATTTAAATAGCTACATGTGGCTAGTGGTTACCATAGTGGACAGTGCCGCAGTCTGGGCCACTGGGCCAAATGTCTCTTGCAACAGCAGCAAAAAGACAATCTGGCTTATTTTCTGGGGTGCATTTTATCGAGTTGGGGAGAGGGTGGAAGGGCTAGGCCTGATGATTGGAGTGCAATCATTACAATCGTATGCCTGCCCCACTCGCTCATGGACCCCCCCCCAGGTTGAGACACGTGCCCCTCACACTTGAAATAGACTTAATACCCTGATCTATAGTGACAGGCCATGTGTTACAGCCAGTGAATTGTACCCCAAAAGCAGCATTGTCTTTCGTGCGAATTTGAGCCACTTCCAATATTTCAGAAGCTTAAAGCCATAGAGATCATCTCATAGAACCCCTCATCTCCCACATGGGGAAACTGAGGCACGGGGAGGGGTAGACAGTTCTCATGGAGGGACTTTTCTGACACCACCTTGCCCTCAGTCATCTCTGTGTTGTCACCAAATTCTTAGTAAAAGGGTTTTTGGCTTCTCATTTTGTACATGGGAATTAAGAATAAAAAGGCTGAACATCTGACCCAAGAAATGGTCAGCAAGAGGCTGGAAGCCACAGCCCACATCTCAACAACCTCCACACTAACTCTAGAGCCAGGTGCCATTAAGGACGTTTTCATGGGCAGAACTGAAAGCCCATCAGCATGTTATTTCTAGAATTCTCAGTCCACCAGGCTCAGTGAGAGGCCGGCTACATGTCAGGGGTTCCTCAGTCTGAATTAGTACGTCCTGGATTTTGAGTATTTTTGAGGTTCCCCAGTTGATGCTGACGTAGCCAGCACAGCAACCCTCTGATTCTAATTCAGGAAGCGCTCATGTCCATCTGCCTGCTTTCCCTCAGACCCGGACCCAACAAAGCTTGATGACACGCTGTAGCTTCCTCCTCCCAGAAGAGATTTTCAGAGGCATCAGAAGAGAAACGGGGAAAGCTCCTGAGAACACAGGAAGTGCTCGTCTCCTGCGTGCCACCCACCCCCCTTGGCTCTCCCTATACACACACCTCTCCACATCCCTTCTACAGGGCTGGAGCTGAGAGGCCCGGTCATGACTTCCCCATTGCTCTCCATTGTAGGCTGAAGACGGCCATGACCTCTGAGGCACCCACCACTCGACAACTCTCCGAGTACCTCAAGCATGCCAAAGGCCGGACGCGCACGGCCATCCGCAACGGGCAGGTGTGGGAGGAGTCCTTAAAGAGACTGAGGCGGGAAGTGGCCTTGACGAACACCACAGGTACAGAAAACCCACTGGCCCTCTGATGGCAGGAAGGGGTCATCTCTCTGCAGGAGAGAGCAGAAGACACCAAAAGCTTTATTCCCCGTTAGGAGCCATCTCCTCAGAGAGGCACTCCTGTCTCCCCCTTCTAGAATAGTAGACCTGCAGAGCAAGGAGGGGCTGAGAGGACAGCTAGGCTTTCTTTTGCAGAGAAAGGAACTTAGGCCCAGCAAGGTCACATTGCCAACTCCAAATGAGGGGACATTCATGCTCTTTGTATAATACCATCTGTAAGGCCTCTGTCCAGAGGAAGTACTAACGTCAGTAAACTTGGGCTCCCTGTCCAAACCACAGTGTCACCACTTCTGCCTGTGAATGGGACATTTAAGCCACCTGTATCAAGGGGATTTACTGGGATTATGTCACAGGAGATAAGATTTGCATCTTGTTCTGGGTAACACGGTGCTGAAACAATGAGCTGATGGATCGATCGTGCCCTCCTCCAACCTCTCCACCCCCAACCCTACCAAATGTCACAGTTCACGGAGGGTCATGGAGGAAAGGGTTTGGTCCTGACCAGAGGAAGAGGCTGCAGGTTCTCCCTGGGAAAACATCACGTGGGGGAAGATACTTGGCCTAGGACTTGGGCACATCCCAAAGATCCAAAAGAAGGAAACTGGAACAAGGTAGGGAGAAGTAGGGAGCACTTTGGATTCTGAGACCCAAAAGGTGCTGTGGTTTGAACCCTGGCCCCTGCCAGCTTTCACAGATGATCCCCTTGGAGAGGCCCCCATAGAGCCAGATTCCCTCACCTCTCTTTCATTGCAGGCACCAGGATGGATCAGAGGCTGCATTAGGAGGTGGGCAGCTCTCTCCACTCTGTGCCCACATGGAAGCCTCTGATGCCTCAAGCCCCCACGATGTTACTCCTCCCAAGACCACAGTGCCCCTCACTTAAAAATGACCTGTCCCTTCTCCACGACTTTCCTATCTAGATTTCTGCTTCTTGGTACTTTAGATGTCAGAGAAATTTTAGAAGAAAAGCAATCTTACTAAACCAACTCATACTAATGTGTACTTAACCTCTTGGGGGTATTTTCATTCTAAGAGATCTGTTGATTCAAATGATAAATAAAGAATTACTAACAATTCTGGGGGCTTTCGCAGTTACTATCTGTGTGGACTTGGGCGAGTCTCTTGAGCACTATGGTCTCAGTTTCTACTCTGTAAAACAGGAATTAAAATTCTTACTTGAATGGGTTGCCAGGATTAAATGAGAAACTGCCTGAGAAATGCTTACTTAGAACATAGAATGTATTCCAGAAAATGTAAGTTCGCCCTGGTTTCCGTTTCCTGCCTCCCCCCAGTGCCTCAGAATGGAGAAAGAACTCAGCCCCTGTGGCCTGCCTTCTGTTTCAGACCCCGGCCTGGACTTGACTGCACTCTCTTCGGAGGTGGGCTGTGGGGCCTCTGTTCCTGTGGTGGAATGCGACGAGAACAGCCCTTACCGCACCATTACGGGAGACTGTAATAACAGGTGAGGCGGTACGCCCAACCCACCTGCCCAGCCCACCTGCCCAGCCAGGGGCTTTCCAGCTTGGGCATTCCAGGCAGAACTCCCACTGCCTTACCCTCCTGGACTTGCGTCTCACCGGAATCTGTTCTGTTGGAACCCTCCCCTAACTTCCTCACCTTCTAAAAAGACCACTGTAACCCGCTGGAAGTAGCACCTTTCCCCAGGGCAGAGGAGCCCCGCGCCTTCGGGTGGTGAGAGTAGTTCAGAAATCCCACGTATGAGAGGCACCTCCTCCGCGCTCTCTTTCCCTCGAACAGAGGCTCCCAGTCCTTCCCCATGGGATCCCGTGGGGTTTGCGGAGAAGCAAACCTCGGAGCTGACCGGCGGAGGCTGAGGGCGGGTCTTGCTCGGTTTCAGGAGGAATCCCGCGCTGGGCGCCGCCAACAGGGAGCTGGCGCGCTGGCTGCCGGCTGAGTACGAGGACGGGCTCTCCCTGCCCTTCGGGTGGACGCCGGCGAAGACGCGGAACGGCTTCCCTCTCCCGCTGGTGAGGGCGGGCCTGGGTGGGGGCGAGCCCCGAGCAGCAGAGTGAAGGATGGAAGAGGAAGGGGAGAGGATGCACTCCCCAAACACACATGGAAAGGAAGAAGAAGAAATAGGTGGGAGGACAGAGGGACGCGCAACGGAGTCGCAGGAGAGAGATGGAGATTTGGACTTGCTCCCTGGTGATGTTCCCCCAAAATGCCACTAGAGGGCAGCAGATCTCGGAGCCCAGAGCCCAGCCCCACGGTGGTCACGTCCCAGCCCACAGGCCAGATACCCTGGGGTCTCCCAGGCAGATGGCCTCCCCGCCCCATCCTGCTAGAGCTTACCCTGCTCCAGCCCCTGGAGTGCATCAGCTGGTGTTTGCCTGGAGGTCCTATCTGCTGGTGTCATCTGAGTTGGCAACCCCTCCCCAGAGCCCCTCTCCCATTCCCAGAAAACCTGGCACCTCCCTGTAGTACTTACTTCAGGGGCAGCCTGTCTTTGTTTTCCCTCTCCTTGGTGGAAAGGGCACTGGCCTTGCAAGTCATCAAGTCATACAGACCCGCATTCAGTCCCATCCCTGCCCCTTTGTAGCTGCAGGACCTTGGAGAATTGACCTTACCTCTCTAGGACTCGGTCTCCTTGTCTACAAAATGGGGGTGATGCCACCCACCTCACAAGCTTGTCGTGGGGATTAAATGTACCTGTTACATTGTAGGTACTCCATAAACTGTAGTTGAATCTGAATCCTCAAAGCACTTTTTCCTCTAAACCTCCCTCCCCCTCTGTTTCCATCTGTAGGCCCGTGAGGTATCCAACCAGGTTATAGGATACCTGACTGAGGATGTGCTGGACTGCGACAGATCCCTGCTTTTCATGCAGTGGGGTCAAATTGTGGACCACGATCTGGACTTTGCTCCCGAAACCGAGCTGGGGAGCAGTGAGTACTCCAAGACGCAGTGTGACGAGTACTGTATCCAGGGAGACAACTGTTTCCCCATCATGGTAGGCCGCTCAGCTGCCTGTCCCTGGCAAGCCCCTTGCCTCCCTCATGTAGCAGATGTTCCCAGCCCGTCAGCTAGGGTCTCTTGGTAGACCTTGAATGCTGACTTGACAGCTTCCCAAGCCTCACACATGCATTCATTCACTCATCCATTTATTCAGTAAATAGACATTAATCTTCTACTCCATGCCAGGATCCACAGGTGAGTAAGACATTGTTCCTTCCCTCAAGGACAAGGGGCCTGTGTGGGAAGTAACCAGTAATGGCAAAATTGGGAAGTTTGGGGAGGGTTGTCTGCATCCCTTGCCCAGCAGCATTGGCCTCACCTGGGGACTTATTAGAAATGTAAAACCTCAAGCTTCATCCAAGACATTGGGAAACAGAATCTACATTTTCCCGGGATCCCCAGGAGATTAATTTCATACACAGTAAAGTTTGTGGAACGCTGCTGTAAGTCATCCTGCGGTCTGAGAAGGCTACTCTCAGAAAGAGCTGAAACTTGATAGATGAATCAGAGTGAGCAGCAAGGATTTGTGGGAGTTTCCAGAAGGAAGGGAGAGGAACTTGCAATGGTGCACCTTCTCTTCTTATTTATGAATTTTACAGTTAGAGAGTGATTTATTTACTCAAACAACAAATCAAGGCTATGTGCTGTGGTATAAAGAACAGGAGCTGTGGGGCCAGCCCGGTGGCGTAGCAGTTAAGCGCGTGCACTCTGCTTCAGCAGCCCAAGGGTTCGCAGGCCTGGATCCCGGGTGCGCACCAACACACCGCTTGTCAAGCCATGCTGTGGCGGTGTCCCATATAAAGCAGAGGAAGATGGGCATGGTTCTTAGCCCAGGGCCAATCTTCCTCGGCAAAAAAGAGGAGGATTGGCATCAGATGTTAGCTCAGGGCTGATCTTCCTCACAAAAAAAGAAAAAAAAAAAGGAACAGGAGCTGTGGAGTGAGGTCAATCTGGATGTGAGTCTCACATCTTTCTTTTCTGGTTTGTAAGTTCTTGGGAAAATTACATAACCTTTCTGAGCCTCAGTTTTCTCCCCTGTAAAATGGGACTGAATTATCTACCTTACAGGGTTTCACGAGGACCAAAGTGAGAAAAAGTATGCATAATGCCTAGCACATGGTAGGTCCAAAATACATCAGTGGTAGTTGTTGTTAGTAGTAATTATTAACAAACCCTTCCAGCTCATGTCCTGCTTCCCTATCCAGGGATCTCAGGACTCCCTCCCCACCAAAAATTTGGAGCCTTTGCTATGAAAGATTGAATGATTCCCCTCAGCCCTTTTATATAGCGGGATATAATGAACTTCAGGGTATTGCAGGTCCAGGATGTGTAGTGTCAGCAGGAGGCATCTGAAGCCTGTTTGGTACCAGGGTCCCAGGAAGGCGCCATCAGCATCTTTTCCAGCTGCATCCAGCTGTATCTTCCGCCCTGGGGAGAGGTTGCCAGGGCCCAGCTGTGCCACCTCTGCCCCGTCACCCACCCCCAATCTCTCTGCAGTTCCCGCCCAATGACCCCAAGCTGAAGACTCAAGGGAAGTGCATGCCTTTCTTCCGAGCCGGGTTTGTCTGCCCCACTCCACCTTACCAGTCCCTGGTCCGAGAGCAGATCAATGCTCTGACCTCCTTCATGGACGCCAGCTTCGTGTACGGCCCTGAGCCCAGCCTGGCCAGCCGCCTCCGCAACCTCAGCAGCCCCCTGGGCCTCATGGCCGTCAACCAGGAGGTCTGGGACCACGATCTGGCCTACCTGCCCTTTGTCAGCAAGAAGCCGAGCCCCTGCGAGTTCATCAACACCACTGCCCGCGTG
Source organism: Ceratotherium simum simum (assembly GCF_057802395.1). NCBI lineage: Eukaryota > Metazoa > Chordata > Mammalia > Perissodactyla > Rhinocerotidae > Ceratotherium > Ceratotherium simum. The sequence goes on along the minus strand of NC_141915.1, from coordinate 29,461,017 downwards.
CCCTGCTTCCTGGCAGGTGAGTCGAGGCTGGCAACAGAGGGGCCCAAGGACAAGGGGATTATCCTGAGGACTGAGAGCAGAAGGAGGCCAGAAAAACCTCACAAGACCACTAGGCAGCTTCCAGAGAAGCTTTACCGTTGCTTTTTCTCATCATCTTCTTAAAAAATGCACACCAAGCCACCACTGCCTCTGGCACTGGTCCAGGACTGGCAGAAGGGCCCAGATGAATATAGAGTCTAAGAACACGTGTTCACTGTAAAAAAAATAAAATAAAATAAATATATATATATATGTATATCAAGGAAGTCCAGAAAAGCACTAAGAAAATCCACAAAATCCACCCACAGATAATCATTGTTAACATTTAATGTGTATCTTTCCAGTATTTCTTCTATCATATAGTTCTACATTGTTTTACAAGATTGAGGTCCCACTCTAAATGATGCTTTATAACCTGATGTCTTCATTTAACAGGTCACATCATTAAATATTCTTCTATAACACAATTTTTAATGGCTGCCTCGTATTCCATGACATAAATTACCGTAATTTATTTTATCAACCCTGTCTGGAGACATTTAAGCTCTATCTAGTTTTTCTGTGATTTTTTCTTGTTGTTTTTTAGGTTATGAACATCCTTGTTGATGAATCTTTGTGCTTATTTTTAATAATTTTATTAAGATAACTTCCTAGAGGAGGAAGTTCTAGATTAAGAGGAATGTATATTTTTAAGGCTTTTTATAAATTTGGCACAAAGCCCTCACTTCACACAGCCGGTGCACAACCAAAGCCCCCAATTCTGTTCATTCCAGAAGTTCGGGCTGTCCTGGTCCTCTCTGCCTTTGGCTTGTGGAGGCCTTCCCACTTGCAAAAATCCACTCTCTCGTGACAAACCCCCTGCCCACCCAGATGTGGCAGAAGGCTGGTCCGTGGGCTCAGATCGCTTGGATTCTGTGTCCACACATGTCTCACACCAATCTAGACACAAAACTGAGCCCTTTCCTGTTTTCCACAAAAGTATCCAGTAAGACCAAGCATTTGTAAATGTAATAGACTTTCTTGAAGATTAGAGGACACAAGAGGAAGTCTCTTGTGAAACACCTGGTCTTTTATCATTTCACTGACCCCCCCCCAAGCCCGTTCCTCCCTCACTCCCCATAGCCCCATCTCTAGATTCTTCTCCTTTATTACATAGAGGAATTCAACCCTACCCAGGCTCCTAGCCTCGACTGCATTCCTAAAACCTTCAAGGTTGCTCCACACAACAAAAAGCCCCTCGTTTATTTGTACGGCCAAGCCGGAGAGGGCAGTTGGGATTGTAATTAGCAAAATTTTACTTTTCAATGTCATCTGTAGTCTTTATCACAATCTTGTGAGGTCGGCCTTATTATCCCCATTTTCACAGATATGGAGACTGAGGCTTAGAAACGTTAGGTAATTTGTCCCAAGTCACACAGCTAAAAAGTGTGTGTGTAGAGCTGAGAGTCAAACCTATGAATCCCGACCCCGACCCCTTTCCACCCGACTTCCCTTAAGTTGACTGGAAGGAGGGGCTTAGGAGAGGGTGTCTTTGGGGCACCCTCATTTATTTCTTTGTGCAGGTAACTGGGTTTGGGGGCTGCTCAGGGGGATCCCACCTTCCTGCCTTCTGGGCTTTCAGGGGATTCCCGAGCCTCGGAGCAGATCCTGCTGGCTACTTCCCACACCCTCTTTATCCGAGAGCACAACCGGCTGGCCGGAGAACTAAAGAAACTCAATCCTCAGTGGGATGCAGAGAAGCTTTACCAGGAAGCCCGGAAAATCCTGGGAGCCTTCGTGCAGGTACAGAGGCCCGGGAGCACTGCCACACACGCTTGCCCGGCTTCCCCTGCTGGCTCTGCCCTCTGCTCGCTGCCGCATCTCCAGCTACCTCCTCCGCTCTCCACACCTCCACTTCCCCCTTCCTCTCCTCTGCTCCCACTTTCCCAGTGTCTCATTCTCTTAAGCTCTCCCTTTTGTTTCTTCAGCTTCTCTGCCCCAAAATGAATCCCTGCATGCAGAGTGTTGGAGAGTCATTCATCTGTCCATCACTTGGTGTGCCTGCCCCGCTGGCATCACTGAGATCACTCTTGGGACTGTTACATATTGGTTATTTTGGTTATTTTGATTCGATTATCTGTTTTTCGTTTTTTGTTTTTTTTGAGGAAGATCAGCCCTGAGCTAACATCCACGCCAATCCTCCTCTTTTAGATGAGGAAGATTGGCCCTGGGCTAACATCTGTGCCCATCTTCCTCCACTTTATATGGGACGCCGCCACAACATGGCCTGACAAGCAGTGCGTCGGTGCGCGCCCGGGATCCAAACCCAGGCCTCCAGCAGCGGAGCGCGCGCACTTAACCGCTACGCCACGGGGCCGGCCTGGATTATCTTCTTTTAAAATTCTCTACACCTAAGCCACATGTCTCAGACATAGTCAATTGCTATTGTTAGTTGGCTGATTGACTAACTAGAAGAGACTTAGCAAGGTTGATATATTGATATTAACCGTGCACATGTTTTTTAAACACTTGATTCTGAAATAATTGTAGAGTCTCGAGAAGTTGTAAAAAAATATATATACATGCACCTAGCCTCCCTCCGTGCTAACATTTTGCATAACTATGATACAATATCAAAAGCAGGAAGATAAGATTGATACAAACCATAGAGCTTATCCAGATTTCACCAGTTAAAAATGCAATCCTCTTTGTGTGTGTGTGTGTGTGTGTGTGTGTGTGTGTATCCATGCAATTTTATCACGTGTAGCTTCATGTAACCACGACAACAATAAAGATACTTAATTCTACCATCACCACAAGACTCCCTCATGCTACCCTTTTATAGCCACATCCACCCTCCCCTTTCCATATCCCTAACCCCTGGCAACCACTGGTCTGTTCTCTATCTGTGTAGTTATGTTATTTCACGAATGTTACATAAACGAAATCATGCAGTATATATATATCCTTTTGACATTGGCTTTTTACATTCAGCATAATTTCTTTGAGGTTCATCCGAGATGTTGCATTTATCAATAGTTCATTCCTTTTTGTTTCTAAGTGGTATTCCATGGTTTGTTTAACTATTCACCTATTGAAGGACATCTGGATAGTTTCCAGTTTGGGGCTCTTATGAGTAAAGCTGCTATGAACATTCGTGCATAAATTTCTGCGTGAAAATGAGTTTTTATTTCTCTGGGATATATGCCCAAGAGTGCAATAGCTGGATCGTATGGTAAGTCCGTTTTTAGTTTTAAAAGGAACTGCCACACTATTTTCCAGGGTAGCTGGACCATTTTTGCATTCCTGCCAGCAATGAATGGATAATCCAGTTTCTCTGCATCCCAGTCATTATTTGGTGGCATCGCTATTTTTTTTTTACCCTTTCTTATAGGTATGTGGTAACATCTGATTGTGGTTTTCATTTCCATTTCTTTAATAGCTAATCATATTGAACATCTTTTCATGTGCTTATTTGCCATCTGTATATCCTCTTCAATAAAATACCTGTTCATATATCTTGCCCATGTTCAAACTGGATACTTTGTCTTTTAATGTTGAGTTTTGAGAGTTCTTTATATTCCAGATACAAGTCCTTTATCAGATATGTGACTTTAAATATTTTCTCCTATGGGGGCCGGCCCTGTGGCGTAGTGGTTAAGTGCGCACACTCCGCTGCTGGTGGCCCGGGTTCGGATCCCAGGCATGCACTGATGCACCACTTGTCAGGCCATGCTGTGGCAGCGTCCCATATAAAATGGAGGAAGATGGGCACGGATGTTAGCCCAGGGCCAGTCTTCCTCAGCAAAATGAGGAGGATTGGCATGGATGTTAGCTCATGGATGTTAACTCAGGGCTGATCTTCCTCACAAAAAAAAAAATATTTTCTCCTAGTCTGTACTTTGTCTTTTCATTCTCTTAATAGGGTCTTTTTTTTTTTTTTTTAAAGATTTTATTTATTTTATTTTTCCCCCCAAAGCCCCAGTGGATAGTTGTATGTCGTAGCTGCACATCCTTCTAGTTGCTGTATGCGGGACTCGGCCTCAGGATGAACGGAGAAGTGGTGCCTCGATGCGCACCCGGGATCCGAACCCGGGCCACCAGCATCGCAGCGCGCGCACTTAACCACCAAGCCACAGGGCCGGCCCTTAATAGGGTCTTTTGCAGAGCAAGAGTTTTTAATTTTGATGAGATCAAATTTATCAATTTTTTCCTTTCATGGATTGTGCTTTTGGTGTTAAGTGTCAAGAATTCTTTCCCTAATCCTAGGTCCCAAAGGTTTTTCTCCTTTTTTTTTCTAGAAGTATATGTTTTACATTTAAGTCTATGATCTGTTTGGGGTTAATTTTTGTATCAAGTGTGAGGTGTAGGTCAAGGTTCACTTTTTTCACCTATGGATATCTAATTGCTCCAGCACCACTTATTGAAAAGGCTATTTTTTTCTCTATTGAATTGCTTTTGCTCTTTTGTCAAAAATTATTTGGGCATATTTATGTGAATCTATTTCTGCATTGTATTCTACTCCATTAATCTATGTGTCTATTCCTACACCAGTGTCTATTTAATTACTGTAGCTATATAGTAAGTCTTAACATCAGGAAGAATGACTCTCTCCACTTTATTCTTCTTTTTCAAAATTGTTTTGGCTATTGTATGGTATTTCCCTTTCCATATATATTTTAAAATCAGCTTATCTGTGTCTACAAAGAAAACTTGCTGAGATTGTGATAGGAATTGTATTAAAACTATGGATCAATTTAGAAGAATTGACATCTTTACATTGTTGAGTTTTCCAGTATATAAATACAATATGTCCCTCCAAATATTTAGGTTTTCTTTGGATCTTTCATCAGCACTTAGTAATTTTTATTATACAGATCCTGTACATGTTTGTTACATTTGTACCTGAGTATTTCATTTTCTTTGGAGGAATTGTAAATGGTATTACATCTCTTATTTCAGTTTCCACTTGTTTGTTATTAGTATATAAAAATGTAATTGGTTTTTGTATGTTGATGCTGTATCCTATGACCTTGCTGAACTCAATGAGTTCTAGGAGTTCTGTAGATTCCTTGGGATTTTCTACATACACAATCATGTCTTCTACAAATAAAGACAGTTGTAGTTCTTCTTTTCTAATTTCCATGTTTTTTATTTCTTTTTCTTGCCTTATTATAGTGGCTATAACTTCCAGTACTATGTTGAATAAGAGTGGTGAGAGCAGACATCCTTGTCTTCCCAATATTAGAGGAAAAGCATTCAATGTTTCACCATTAAGTATAATATTAGTTGTAAATTTTTTGTAGATGCTCTTTAGGAGGTTGAGGAAGTTCTGCTCTATTCCTAGTAGAATCCTGAGAAAAACACTCTTAGAAAACTGAGAGTTTTTATCATGAATAGATGTTGAATTTTGTCAAATGGTTTGTCTGCATCAATTTATATGATCATATGACTTTTTCTTTTTTAGCCTATTCTGCTTGCTTTGGGTTTATTTTGCTTTTCCTTCTAGTTTGTTGAGGTGGGAATTAGATTATTGATTTGAGAGCTTTCCTCTTTTCTAACAAAAGTATTTAGTGATATAAATTTCCCTCTTAGCTCTGAGTTAGTTGCATCCCACAAATTTTGATATGTTGTATCTTCATTTTCATTCAGTATGTATTTTTTGTTTGTTTGTTTGTTTTCTTTCAGACTTCCTCTTTGGCCTATGGGTTATTTAGAAGTATATTATTTAATTTCTAAGTATTTGGAGATTTTCCTGTTGCCTTTCTGTTATTGATTTTTAGTTAGATTCCATCATGGGCAGAGAATATATTTTGTATGATTTCAGTTCTTTTAAATTTGTTAAGGTTTGTTTTATAACCCTGGTATGGTTATCTTGTTGAATTTTTCATAGGTCCTTAAAAAGAATGTGTATTCTGCTCCATTGGGTGGAGTGTTCTGTAAATGTCATTTAGATCCTGTTGGTTGGTGGTGCTATTCAGTTCTTCTGTATCCTTGCTGATTTTCTGTCTAGTAGTTCTATCAATTGCTGAGAGTAGGGTGTTGAAGTCCCCAACTATAATTAAGAAATTGTCTTTTTTTTCTTTCAGCTCTATCAGTTTTTGCTTCATGTATTTTAAAGCTCTGTTGTTTGGTGCATAAACATTTAGGATTGCTTTACCTTCTTGATGAATAAATCCTTTTTTATTATGTCCTTTTTTGTTCCTAGTAATTTTCTTTGCTCTGAAGCTAATTTTATCTAATATTAATATAGCCACTCTTGCATTTTAAAATTAATGTCTCCATGATATATCTTATTCCATCTATTTCAACTTACCTGTGTCATTATGTTTGAAGTGAGTTTCTTGTAAACAGCATATTGTTGGGTTACTTTTTTTTTAAGTCTACTCTGCCAATCTCTGTCTTTAAATTGGTGTATTTAGATCATTTACATTTAAAGTAATTATTGATGTGTAGGGTTTAAATGTGCCATTTTATTATTTGTTTTCTGTTTGTTCCCTGTTTCTCTTCCCTCTATTGTTATTGTTTTCTTGCCCTTATGAAGGTTATTTGAACACTTTTTTTTTTTTTTTTGGTGAGGAAGATCAGCCCTGAGCTAACATCTGCCAATCCTCCTCTTTTTGCTGAGGAAGACTGGCCCTGGGCTAACATCCGTGCCCATCTTCCTCCACTTTTTATGGGACACCACCACCACATGGCTTGACAAGCAGTGCCTCAGTGCGCGCTCAGGATCCGAACCGGCGATCCCCGGGCCACCGTAGCAGAGCGCATGCACTTAACCGCTTGTGCCACCAGGCCGGCCCCTATTTGAACACTTTTTGCAGGTCCATTTTGATTTTCATGTATTGCTTTGTATATTTTTCTTAAGAGTTGTTCTCAGTGGGCCAGCCTGGTGGCGCAAGCGGTTAGGTGTGTGCGTTCTGCTGCTGGCGGCCCGGGTTCTGATTTATTCATTACATTGTTCTTCTCTCCTTTCTGAAAGTCCTAGCCTTCTTCTTTTATCATTTTCTTTATGTTTAAAGAGTTTCCTTTAGTCATTCTTTGAGGATAGGTCTGTTAGCAATAAATTCTCTTAGTTTTCCTTCATCTAAAAATGTCTTTATTTCCCCTTTATTCTTGAAGAATAGTTTTACCAGATACTAGATTCAGGGTTGACAGTTCTTTTCCTTCGGCACTTGAAAAATGTGGTGACACTTCCCTCTGTCCTCCATGATTTCAGATGACAAATTCTCTGTTATTCAATTTGGTGTTCCTTTATAGGTATGTGTCATTTTTCTTTGGCTTTTTTTAAGACTTTTTGCTTGTGTTAAGTTTTCAGAAATTTAATTATGATGTGTCTTGGAGTAGATTTCTTTGGATTTATTCGGTTTGAAATTCATTCAGCTTCTTGAATCTGTAAATGTATGTCTTTCACCAATTTGGGGAAGTTTTCAGGCATTATTTCTTCAAATACTTTTTCAGTCCCACCCCCTTTCTCCTCTACTTCTAGGATTACATTAATATGAATGTTAGATCTTTTGTTATTGTCCCACAAAACCCTGAGGCTGTGTTTGAGGGGTTTTTTGTTGTTGTTTTTTTCTTTTTTTGTGAGGGAGATCAGCCCTGAGCTAACATCCATGCCAATCCTCCTCTTTTTGCTGAGGAAGACTGGCTCTGGGCTAACATCCATGCCGATCTTCCTCCACTTTATGTGGGACACCGCCACAGCATGGCCCGACAAGCAGTGTGTAGGTGCGCACCCGGGATCCGAACCTAGGCCACCAGCAGCAGAACGTGCGCACTTAACCACTACGCCACGGGGCCGGCCCCTGAGGGGGGTTTTTTAAGTCTAGTGTTTATTTAGTGTATTTTCTCTCTGTTGTTCAGATTAATTAAATTCTAATGATCTGTCTTCAATTCTATCCTGTCATCTTCACCCTACTACTGAGTCTATCCAACAAGTTTTTTGTTTCCTTTAGTCAGTGTATTTTCAGTTATATAATTTCAATTCATTTCTTTTTTTAATAAATTCTACTTCTTTGCTGAGATGTTCTGTTTTTTCATTTGATTCAAAATAACTTATAATTGATTATTGAAACATATCTATTACAAGTACTTTAAAATCTTTATCAGATAATTCCAACATCTAATTCGTGTCGGTATTGGCATCAGTTGATTGTCTTTTCTCCTTCAAATTGTGACTATCCTGGTTCTTGGTATTATGAGTGATTTTCAATTGTATCCTATACATTTTAGTTATTATTTTAGGAGACTCTTGATTCTATTTAAACCTACTTAAGCAGGTAGTTACCCTGTTTAGGTTTGGCATGTAGGTTCTGGCATATTTTTGTGGGCTTTAGTTCCAATTACAGTTTAGTTTCCTGAGCCTTTGCAAAGCTATTCTGGTCTACTTCATTCTTCTGGTGCTTCTGGGGTTCCCACTCAATCCCTGCTGACGCTGTCTGAAGAGCGGGAAGGTACTTTCCTGGCTGCCTCCTATTGCTGAACAACCTTCCAGTGGAGCAGAAGCTACTGCACCTGGGTCTCTTTATGCCATTGGGTGAAGAACAGAGAGACACAGGGCTTCACGGCTGACATTGCTGCAGGCAGATCAAACCATCTACCAGCCTGGGTTGTGGATTAAAGGCTGGGATGGCCAAGAGCTTGGGTTGTGAAGTGAGTTTGGTGTCTCTTTACTAGGTCTCTGCTGGACTTCCCCTGTCCCAGTCCTTTGGAGAAATAGAGAGAAGGCTTTTGTTGGCTTCTTTTGTCTCTTCCAGTTAGAGGGTCCAGGTTGCCAGCCTCTCATGTACCCAGTCTGGAACTCACTATGTTGTCATTCCTCAAGTCTTAAGGTCCTCAGCCAGTCCACCTTCTTTCCAGCTTTCAGAGTCTATTTATTGTTGTCTGTTGAATAATTTCCAGGGTGTTTAGTTATATTTAGTGGGGAAGACTAAGGAAAACTGAGTCTGCTCTATCTTGTTCTGGAAGCAGAAGCCCGATGCACATATTTTTAACAATCAAAGAGATCTATTTCCATTTATTTCTTCTCAAAATCTCCAGAAGTCAATATTTATAAAAAATCTTTGGGGCCCGGCCCGGTGGCGCAAGCGGTTAAGTGCGCGCGCTCCGCTGCGGTGGCCTGGGGTTCGCTGGTTCAGATCCCGGGCATGCACCGACGCACTGCTTGGCAAGCCATGCTGTGGCGGCGTCCCATATAAAGTGGAGGAAGATGGGCACAGATGTTAGCCCAGGGCCGTCTTCCTCAGCAAAAAAAAAAAAAAAAAAGAGGAGGATTGGCGGATGTTAGCACAGGGCTGATCTCCTCACAGGAAAAAAAAAAAAAAAATTTTTTGGACCCAGAAGTCTTGCTGCTGGAGATGTTTGTAGGAAATCATCCAAAGAATAAAAAATATCAACCTAAACATTATCCGAGTTAAGGCTTATATTCGTTTGCTCAGGCCACCATAACAAAATATCACAGATTGGGTAGCTTACACAATAGGAATTCATTTTCTCATAGTTCTCTGGAGGCTGGAAGTCCAAGATCAAGGTGTTAGCAGATTTGGTTTCTCTTGAGGCCTCTTTCCTTGGCTTGCAGATGGCCACGTTTTTACCATGTTCTCACGTGGTCTTTCCTCTGTGTGTGCATCATCCTGATGTCTCTTCCTCTTCTTATAAGAACACTAGTCCTATTGGATTAGGGCCCCATCTTTATGACCTCATTTAACCCTTTGCAGGCCCTGTCTCCAAATACAGTCACATTGCGGGTTAGAGCTTCAACATATGAATTTGAGGGGGACACGGTTCTATCTATAACAAGGCTTTTTGGACTACAAGAAAAGAAACCCACTCAGGCTAGTTCAGATATTCAGTATTGGTTCAACCCTACGCATGTGTCAAATGGAAGCTAATAAGAGTTTCTCCTGGAACCCCAGAGCAGGGAGTATAGTTGGGCCTCAGCAAGGGTTAGAGCCAGAGACTGGAAACTATCTGGAATTAGAGCAGCTATTCTCCTTCTGTCTCTCCCTCCTCTCTGGTCCTCCCTTCACTTCTCCATTGTTCTCCACTTTCTCTCCGCAAACGGATTTTCTCTGCTTTTCTACACGTGGTAGAAAATGACAAACCATATGACCCCACCTGTCCCCTCAGATCAAGCGCCATCAGAAGCAGTCTAGAATAGCTGTGTCCAAAATCTACGATCCTGAGAGAGAGAATCTGACCAACTTGGTCTGGTGCCACAGCTGGACCAGTCCACTGTGGCCAGAGGCAGGTTCTCTCTCCTGCTCCCTCCCACAGCCTGAGGAGCAGACTGCCTCTCCAAGGATGACTTCCCCAGAGTCTATGCTGCTGAGCAAATTGGAAACAATCTAAGAGTAAAGCAATAAGAGAAGGACTTATGAGTGCAGCAGAATATTATACACATTTAATTACATAATAATTGTGAACTAGGTAGAAATGTGAGAAATGTTAAGTGAAAAAGCAGAATGCAGAGGTGTGCGTTCTCTAGGATTACAACTATGTAAAAATGTGTATCATCTAGACAAAGATTAGAAAGAATAAAAAATTAATATAATTATTTGCTACATGATGGCATGATTTTTTATTTTTTCAAAAATTTATCAATTTATGTTAGTTCACTGTTTTGAGTAAAACAAAACCAGAAACTGATCTCTCCATGGTGCAGCATTTCTTTCAGAACTGGAGATTGTGGGCCGGCCCGGTGGCTTAGTGGTTAAGTGCGCGCGCTCCACTACTGGCGGCCCAGGTTCGGATCCCGGGCGTGCACCGACGCACCGCTTCTCCGGCCGTGCTGAGGCCGCGTCCCACATACAGCAACTAGAAGGATGTGCAACTATGACACACAACTATCTACTGGGGCTTTGGGGAAGAAAAAAAGGAGGAGGATTGGCAATAGATGTTAGCTCAGAGCCGATCTTCCTCAGCAAAAAGAGGAGAATTAGCACGGATGTTAGCTCAGGGCTGATCTCCCTCACAAAAAAGAAAAAAAAAAAAGAACTGGAGATTGAACAAACTTCCCTTGGTTACCATGTGAATCATTCCTGTGGTTATTCATTCCTTTCGCCCTGGCCTATGGGGAGAAGTTTATTAATATGACATTGTTATGTTAAGGTGACACACAAGGACTGTCACTTAAGCTTCAAAGTCAGAAATTTAGACCAAAGATGACAAAGAGAGTACATATCTAGTGCCAATCCAATGACTGATCAGTAGAGCCCGTGTTGAAACAAATCATGAGAGATTAGCAGAAAGAATGCCATGATCAATTAGCAATGTCTGCGTGGTCATAGGAAGAGAAATTGGGCACATATGCTATCCATTTGCCATCCTTGATTTTTGACCATTCATCCTTCTTGACTGCAGCTCCTCTCCAACCTTACTCTGCGGAGGTTTAAGGCTTTTCACGCTTCTCACTTTCCTCATGACTTGTTTCTCCTTCCAGATTATCACCTTTAGGGACTACCTGCCCATTGTGCTAGGTGATGAGATGCAGAAGTGGATCCCTCCATACCAAGGCTACAACAATAATGTGGATCCCCGAATTTCCAATGTCTTCACCTTCGCCTTCCGCTTTGGCCACTTGGAGGTCCCCTCTACTGTGTTCCGCCTGGATGAGAATTATCAGCCATGGGGGCCAGAACCAGAGCTCCCCCTGCACACCCTCTTCTTCAACACCTGGAGGATGGTCAAAGACGGTATGTCCTTTCAGGGAAGCGCTGGCACCTGGCTGTCTCACTCTGCAGCCTGCCTCTGGGGAAACCTGGCTTGGAAGTCACACTCCAGGCACTTCCTGTGTGACCTTGGACAAGTGAATTCACCTCATTGAGCCTCGGTTTCCTCGTTTGTAAAATGGGGACAATAATAGTACCTATCTCACTAGGATATACAAAAAATTAAGTGAGATATATGATTATATAATTATATAATTCATTGTTATTTTTATTATTATTAAGCCTCCTCTGGCCCCTAAGGTGCCTGGATTTTCCCTACCTCTTTCCCTGCCTCAGGCTTCTCTGACCCCTGTAGAAGGAACTCATGGGTTTGGTGAATAAATTGCTCTTTTCTGCTCCCCTCTAGGGCCTTCCACCTCCATCAAGTGCCAAAAGTTAGACCCCGCTCTCCTTTATCCTAGGCTGGGCTGTGTTGAAACTGGCTTTCCTGAAGGCCTGACAAGTCACGGCAGTGTTCTAGAGACTTCTGCCACCTCTTCCCCTGCTGCAAAGTTCCTCAGGGGAACAGATGGAAGGAGAAGGAGCCAACTGTCTGAATTAGAGCTTGGAAAAAATCCTGAAGCTTATATTCATGCATCATCCCAGGAATGCCCCTTTCTTCCACCCCCTAGGTAGGCAGTCTGGACTGCCCCCAATGCCCCAGCACAGCCTGCAGGCTGCAGTGTGCTCTTCTCTCCCCGCTTCCAGCCTGAGACATGCAGTTGGCCCTACTTTCCCCTGAGAGAAAAATGTCTGGAGGGGCTAGCAGTGCAAGATGTCCCCACCCTACCCCCATCCCCAGGATGGCCTCTGGGTCTCCCTTGCAGGTGGAATTGACCCTCTGGTGCGGGGCCTGCTGGCCAAGAAGTCCAAGTTGATGAATCAGAATAAAATGATGACAGGAGAGCTGCGCAACAAGCTTTTCCAGCCCACTCACAAGATCCACGGCTTTGACCTGGCTGCCATCAACATACAGCGTTGCCGGGACCACGGGATGCCTGGTGGGTGGGCCTGGGGTCTGGCCTGGCCTAGGGACTGGGGTTCCAGGGGACTCTCTTCTATAACCCTGAGGATGTGATCAATTCTAAAACAGAAAGCAGAGATGCCAGTTTTTAAAACTCACTGTGCTCATCTGTGAAATAGAATCTTCCATTCTCCCTAATGCAGAGACAAGAGAACATATCTGGTGCTATCTTGGAGCTCCTCAAATGAAAAAGAAATCAACAACTGACTTGTAAAACCAGTTTAGAAGCCCAGAAAAGATTAAGAGAAGGAGAAGAGAGAGAAACCAATGACTATTGGACCTTTCTTTTGTACCCATGAAAGGCAATTTAATGTTGTAATTAAGAGCCAGACTGCTCGGGTTCAAATCCCAGCTGCACCATTTCTGGTTATGTGACCTTAGGCAAGTTACTTATATCTCTGTTCTTCAGTTCACATATTTGTACAATGCTTAGAATAGTGCCTGGACCCACAGTAAGCACCATATAACCTACTAGCCCTCTCGAGACTGAAATGCCACAGATATAAAACAATGGATCGTCACCTCCCCCATCCCAAAGGCCATGAGTCCAGACTTTCTGGGGCTGATGGAGCTGGAGTGGGTATGTCCCCAAGGGGGGCTGTGGACAAGAAGTTCCTGGGATGAGACAGCTTCAGCCTCTCTGCCCTAGGGTACAACTCCTGGAGAGGCTTCTGTAACCTCTCACAACCCCAGACGTTGGAGGAGCTGGACGATGTGCTGAAGAACAAGGGGCTGGCTAAGAAGTTACTGGATCTCTACGGGACCCCTGACAACATTGACATCTGGGTGGGGGGCATTGCTGAGCCCCTGGTAAAAAGGGGCCGGGTGGGGTCTCTCCTGGCCTGCCTCCTGGGGAAGCAGTTCCAGCAGATCCGCGATGGAGACAGGCAAGTGAGACATCAGTGGGGAGGGTGGGGGAGGGCAGACCCTTCTCTGAGGTGGGTGTCCCAGTGTCCTTCGTGAGGACTACCTCAGACCTCAGCATGTTCCCAATGACGTCCTTCCCCTTTGGCTCAGTGGGGAGGGGCCAACAGCCAGGCTGTATAGAGAGACTCTGCCTCTGTCTCTGCAGGTTCTGGTGGGAGAACCCTGGCGTCTTCACTGAGAAGCAGCGGGACTCTCTACAGAAAGTGTCCTTCTCACGCCTTGTCTGTGACAACACCCACATCACCAAGGTCCCACTGGACCCATTCCGGGCCAACAGCTACCCCCACGGCTTTGTGGACTGCTCAGCCATTGAGAAGCTGGATCTCTCACCCTGGGCCTCAGTGGAGAATTAGGGGCCTGGACTCCACGGCCTCTCAGACTGTGCAGTAAAGCTCCCTTTTGTCCACGATGCCATTTCAAGCAAGTTCAGTGAGCTCTCCCTGAGACTGCCACACCCCAGCCCCAGCACTTCTTTTCCTCTGGGTCTCTCTACACTCGCCAGATGCAGACCTCGCTCAAGCCCAAGGCCAGCCGCCTCAGCCTTTCCAGCTCTGCCACTGAATCCCACTGCTCCCACCCCATCCTCTCTGCCTGGGGAAATTCTCCTTTCTGCCATGCATAGACCCTCTGAGATGCCCTTCCAGTCTAGCTTGCCAGATGTCACCGATCTTCTCCCTGGAACAAGTCTTGGCTGAAGCCTTTGCACCCCTATCCTTCCTCCTGCCCTCTCAAACTAGATTGTAAGCTCCTGAGCCAGGACTTCAGCCTGCTTCTGAGTGTCTCCCAGTGTCAGCGTGGTGCTCGGCACACAGTAAGCGCTCAATAAACATCTGATGATTGACAAAAGATGCTGCCAGTGACACTGTTCCCTTCTGGAAGGCAGGCCTTGGAATCACTGCCAAATAAGTAACAATGTGCTTACAGTCCAGATGTGTCTAACCACTAAGATGTCATGTGCATGAGTCTGTGGGGTGAGAAGGCATGGTTCGGTGGGATTTCAAAGAGCTCTCAAAGAAAAGGAGGAGGCAAGGGGCTCCTGGGGAAACAAGCAGTGGCTGTGGAGTGGCAGGAGAGAGGGCTTGGGGTGGTGCCAAGGGATCAAACAGGGAGCAAGTCCAAGCCTGGATTCCCCTACAGCTCAAGTTCATGTCCCTTCCAGAAACCACTCTGGGAAACACCCTCTTCTTCTAGGGTAATCCTTGAAGCCTGTGAGGCCTCTGAAGGGGCAGCTCCAGAATATTCCTTGTGTGGCTGCCCAATACATATTCATGTGTTCTTCTTTTAAAACAACCCTCTGGGTAAGGTCAGCGCAGCCGGGGCCTCCAGGTCCCCTGACTGGTGGGGTGAGAGTGGGAGGCACTTAGCCTTCCTGTGGGAAGAGCCCAGGAGTCAGACCTGGGCTGCAGCCCTGGCTCTGGCACCCACTTATTCAAAGCCTGGATGAGTCCCTTCACTTCTCTGGCACGCCTCTCATCATCAATGAAATAGAGGTGAGTAGTATTTACCCTGCTATGGTGAGGTCCTACTGTTGCCTGGGGCTCCTATGGTACATTAGCCCCAGCATCCTGCACACCTTCAAGCTCCCAGCTGTGGGTGCCCCTCCCCACATATGGGAAGAAGGGAGGAAGGGGGAGGGAACCCACCAGTCAAATATCGGGATCAAGCTCCAGCCAAAATTAGGGAAATACCCTCCCTCCCTCCCTCAGCCCAGCCATCTGCTGTCCCTGCTCTGGGGACCTGGCCACATGAAGCCAGGAGTGAGAAGGAGTCTACTGCCTCAAAGGCCTCTGAACCACGGTGCCAGGCTGCAGGGATGCAGGATCCAGAGGACCTGTCAATCGGTGAGGGCCTACCTTCCCATCACACCTCTGCTCTTTCTCTCCTGCAGAACAGCGTTCTGACCCTGTTTTCCAGCACCTGGCACAGGCCTGACACAGAGTGAGCATGTAGCAAATACTTGCCAGAGCAAGGAATAAGCATAAGGGCTTGGTGCCCACAGCTCCTGTTCTCCGGGGTGGTGTGTGTGGAAGGTGAGGGAGGAGAGTCTGCTTGGTTTGGCCTGGTCCCTAGGTTTCTAAGAACTGACTGCCTTCCATGTATCGATCAGCCAAAGGAAGACTCCCCGCTGCCTTCACCCCCAGTTCAGAAAACACAGGACCCTGAGGCACAGACCACACTGGTTCAAGTTCAGAGCCCAGAGCAAGCCTCACGCCGAGGCTCCAGCCCCACTGCAGACACAGACAGAGTAAAGATCCCCAGCAGTGGTGCTTTATTATCGTGAATATCTGGTACAAACAAATAGTACAAAACGGCCCACGGTCCCAGTTCCTCTCCAGTCAGGCTCCTGTGAACAAGCAAGAGAACAAAGTAAGAAAGAGAAAGGGGAGCCACAGACTGAGCCTGGCTCCGCTGGGCCCATAAGTCAACCACCACGCACAGCCCAATTGCTAATGGCTGGTCGTCCAGGGGTCGCTGGTTCACCTCTGCTAACCAGGACACTGTCAAGGTACAAGCTCCACGTGGCAGAAACGGTGCCTGACATTCTCTGTATGTTTCCCATGCCTAGCACTGTGCCTGGCAGAGAGTAAGTGCTCAATAAACAAAGAACTAGAGTATGCAAAAGGGCCTTCTAAGGAGCCAAGACAGATGTTATTTACAAAGAAGAAACGCAGGCTCAGCGAGGTTGAGTAGTTTGTTCAAGGTCACCCAGCTGGGAAGCTGCAGAGCCAGGATTTGAACCCTCCTGAGCTTGTGTTCCTCAGCAATCCGCTTTGCTGCCTTCCATGTACTTAATACTCACATAAACAGCCACACACCGTCACATAAATGACACACATACACAGCACACAAAACACTACCCCTGTGCACAGACAACATACACATACGAAATGCAATTTATAAACATTGCACCCACACACGAATGAATGTCTAGTCATTCATTTTCTCAGCCGGCACCAGAACGGGGATGGGCTCACCTAGGGAAGGGAGATCTCTGTGGTTCCAAGTGGCCAGCCCCGGGGTGCCCAGCCTTCACCTCACCACTGCACCCCCTTACCCAGCCTCTAGTCCTTTTCCCTCCAGGAAGCCAGGTCCAACATGGGGAGTGTACTGCAGCTGACAAAGTCCCGAGGGAATGTGTTGGACATGAAGATATTGTTCTTGGACACGGTGGTGATGCCCGTGTTGTCGCAGATGATGCGGGGCAAGGAGATCTTGGCCAAGGCCTGCTTCTGCCGCGTGCTGAACACACCCTTGTTCTCCCACCAAAACCTGCATGGGAACACCCACGACATTGTCCTTGAGGCTGTTCTGGGCTGGGACGGCATCAACTGGCTTGAGCTGCTCCCTAGATGCAAGGGGACCACAGCAGACGCCCACTCTACAGCACAGGAGAACTCCAGGCCTCGGGCAGCCCAGGGGTTTTCAAACATCTGGACCCCCACTCACAGTGCAGAGTAAAGCATGGCTGCCCAGTTGCCCCCACCCCAGTGGCCTCTGGGACACCATTAATGCCGGACAGGAAGCTGGGCCCACACTCGCTCACAAAGTCCTGTGCCCTGGCCTGGGGCTGCATCCATAGGGGTGGAGAGAATCTTGGGGATGGTTTATAATTCGTCTACCCAGAGAGGGACACCTTCTTTTTCTGATTTTCCCAAAGGCACAATATAAGCTAGGTGAGAACGGGGTATGATAGATGTCAAGACCATGATGAAATGACACTAGGAGAAGCCGTGGGAAAGCAAGGATGGAACTGTTCAACAGTGAATGACAGCACCATTTTCTCTGTCTTCCTGCTTCACAACCAGGGGTCCCCAACAGGTTCAGAAGCCATTAAGGATGACCTTAAGGCTCCCTGGAACACACTGGAAAGTCACGGAACCCGAGGTTCCACAGCCACACAGCAGGCCTGGGCCACTCCGCCTGCCTCCTCACCGATCGCCATCACGGAGCTTCCTGAACTGGGTCCCGATGAGGCAGGCGAGGAGCTGGCCCACGCGGCCATTGCGCTCCAGGGGCTCGGCCACGCCGCCCATCCAGATGTCGATGTTGTCGGGCGTGCCGTACTGCTCCATCAGCTTCCTCGCCAGGTCCAGGTTTCTCAGCACTGT
This sequence comes from Ceratotherium simum simum, assembly GCF_057802395.1. Classification (NCBI taxonomy): domain Eukaryota; kingdom Metazoa; phylum Chordata; class Mammalia; order Perissodactyla; family Rhinocerotidae; genus Ceratotherium; species Ceratotherium simum. Next base: position 29,443,228 of record NC_141915.1, on the reverse strand, counting down.
GCCCAGCTCGCCCACCGTGCGGGGCTGCGGGAGCCCACAGAAGCCCCTCCAGGCATTGTACCCTGCGTGGAGGGAGGGGAGGAATGGCTGTGTGTGGTCCCAGAAAACCCACTTTCCCAACACACCACGGCCATATACAGAGGTACAGAAGGGAGGGGAGGACACAGGACCCTTGGCTCAGGCCAAAGGGATAGTTGGGCCTCTCCAGGACCCTCTCTCTCTCCCTTGCCCTCCTACCCTAAGGCAAATCCCAAATTGCCATAAACTCCTGCCAGGTCCAAGAATAGGGACATCTCATTGTCCCTCTCTGAAGATATCAGATCTGTGAGGGGTGAAGTGTGTCTAGAAGGCTCAGCCACACCAGCTGTCCCATAATGCAGGCACAAGTTTGGGGGTTAGGCTGATCTGGGTTCAAATTCTAGCTCTGTCACTGACTCGGCTGGAGAACCTGGGCAGGTTCTGAGTCTCTCCAAGCCTCAGTTTCCTCATCAGTAAAATGGAAGTGATAATACTCTCTTCCCTTCAGAGTTCATGTAAAATGAAGCAAAATGAAATGATGAGGGAGACAGATTCTCAGACTGTGGGGGGTAGGGGGCTTGTTGTTATTATGATGATGCTCCAAGTCTGAGGGTTACAGCAATGCAAAGGAGGTCAGGAGGAGCTGGAAATAGACCAGGCGGGCCCAGGGAGAGGTAGGGGCCTGACCTCAGACCACTTCCCAAGAGCAAGGTGCTGGGGTAGGGGGAAGCCTTGGCAGCAGGGGGCACTGGAGAGGGCAGGGCCCTAGAGTGGGAGGTGGGGGTGGGGGCGGGGCACTCCTACAGGCCCTCACCTGGGAGGCCGTGGTCCCGGCTGCGCTGCATGTTCAGTGCAGGCAGGTCCAGCCCGATCCTCATGACCTGCTCAAACAACCGATCCCGGATCTCGTCCACCGCGATTTGGTTCTGGCGATTTAGCTTGGCAGGGGTGGCCATGAGGCCTCGGAGGAGGGGATCAATGCCACCTGGGGGCAAGAGGAGCAAGACTGAGGGAAGTATCTGGCTCAGTATCAGAGCTCAGATTGGAGTCAGGGACAAGTCCAAGGTGGAGTTGGGGGGATTGCAGAAGAAGGCTGGGCACATGCAGCTCCTGGTACCAAGGTGGCCCTATGAGCAGGTCCTCACCAGCACATCGAGGTCTCAGGGGATCATGCCATTCATACATGCAAGGTTGGGGTGCACCCAGACCCTGGCCTCCTGGGTCACTGAGAGTCACAACACACGGGAAAGAGCCAGTTTCCTACGAGCCATCTCCACCCCATCTTTTATTATTAGACGTGGAAGAAGAGTCAGGTGAACTGAGGCTGGAAAGCCAGATCAGATCCCCAAGGATGAAAGGAAAGAGGATTTCTCCCACTCTAGCTCCCTGCGGCCAAGCCCATCCCACCCCACCCTCAGCTGCCAGCCCACTCTCTCCCGGCCTAGGTCCTGCTCACCTTCCAGCACCACCCGCCAGGTGGCAAAAAAGGCCCTGCTGAGCGGAACCCGGGGGTTGGGCTGCATGGGCTGGTACCGATTGTCCAGGCGGAACGTGAAGGGTTGGATGAGTGTGTGGCCATAGCGGAAGGCATTGGTGAAGACATTGGCGATACGAGGGTCCACCGAGTCATTGTAGGATTTGTACTTGGGCAGGTACTTCCTCGTGGCCTCTGGCCCCAGCACCAGGGGCAGGTAGTCCCGGTAAGTGATGATCTAAGGAAAAGTCACTCAGAGTGGTGTCTCCACTCACCCCTCCCTGCAGATTCTCCACCTGCTCCTGGCTTGGGGGATTCCTCCCTCGTCTATGGCCAGGGGTTTGCCTTCCACAGAACTGGATCTGGGTCTAATAGCGTGGCATCAAGTGGCATAAACAGGGCTCTACTGCTTGCTGACTGTTTGACCTTGGGCCAGTCATTAACTTCTCTGAGCCCCAGTTCCTCAAATGTAAATTAAAGGTAATTATTCTGCCCTCTGCCTTAGAGGATTAAATAACAAAGGGCTTTGTTAGTCATTGCAATAGCTGCCTTGCCCTTGAGTTATTAACATGTCATTTCTCCTACTAACTTAAAGCTCCTTGAGGGCAAGGGTTGTATCTCATTTCTCTTGAAATTACTCAGTTCCCAACAAGTGCCTGGCTCACAATAGGGTTCAATATATGTTTGTGAAAGGAGGGGAGGCAAGAACGAAAAGAGCCACCCTACATGATTTCCCGCAGTGTAAAGAGAAGCTATGGAACAGTCTCACTCTAGATTCTAGACTTTGGAATTTCCTCTGAGGCTTAAATGAATCTCACTTAAATTCTTAGTGCAAATCCAAAACTCACCCTCAGCAACTGCAACTCTCTCCCCGTCCAGAGTCTAGGAGTATTAAAAAGGGGTACATGAGGGCCGGCCCCGTGGCTTAGTGGTTAAGTGCACAGGCTCCACTGCTGGCGGCCCGGGTTCAGATCCCGGGCGCACACCGACGCACCGCTTCTCCGGCCATGCTGAGGCCGCATCCCACATACAGCAACTAGAAGGATGTGCAACTATGACATACAACTATCTACTGGGGCTTTGGGGGAAAAAAATAAATAAATAAAATCTTTAAAAAAAGATAAAAAATAAATTTTAAAAAAAAGTGTACATGGGGCCAGCCCGGTGGCGCAAGCAGTTAAGTACGTGCGCTCCGCTGCAGCTGCCCGGGGTTCGCCGGTTTGGATCCTGGGCACACACCAACGCACCGCTTGTCAAGCCATGCTGTGGCGGCGACCCATATAAAGTAGAGGAAGGTGGGCACGGATGTTAGCTCAGGGCCAGTCTTCCTCAGCAAAAAAAAAGAAGAGGAGGATTGGCAGATGTTGGCTCAAGGCCGATCTCCCTCACAAAAAAAAAAAAAAAAGTGTACGTGTATTTGCGTGTGTGTGTTTGTGTTTATATCTTGGGGAGAGGATGGGGGTGCTGGAGCATCAAAAGCTGGGAGAGAAAACCAGGAACATTGCCCAGGGATAAATAGGGATAAGGAGATCGAGTGAGCTATGATGGAGCCAAAAAGAGGTGAGTGGGTAAAAGAGCCAAGAGTGATGATGAGATGAAGGAAAGGAGAGGCAGTTACTGAACAGCTGCTATGCACCAGGCACTTTAGACCCACCCGTTTAACCCTCCCAATACCAGTCCTGATGGACACGACAGAAGAAGGGAGCAAGCCTGAGAAGGAGGGGATAGAGGCAAGTAACCCTTGTCAGGCACTTAGTATCTGCCAGGTGTTTTCATCTACGTCCTTTAATCCTTACAGCATTGTGGATGAAGAAACTGAGGCTCGTGAGGGTTAATTTGCCCAAGCTCACACAGCTAGGATGTGGCAAATGCACATTTGGATCCCAAGTCTGCCTGACCCCCAGCGTCACTGACGCTCAGGACTGCCTACCTGAACCATGGCTCCCACAATCTTTCGGGCTTCCTGGTAGAGCCTGTCTCCATTCCAACAGGGGTTCAGGCGCTTTAGCTGTGTGGCTAGCCGGTTGTGCTCCCGCACAAGGAGTGTGTGCAGGGAGGTGAGCCCGGGCATCTCACTCGCGCGGGTGTCCCCTTGGGGAAGCATAAGCTACTGTCATTCCTAAGACCTTCATCCCAGAAGGGACTTGCTCTATTGAAACTCCTTCCCCAGCCAAGGCCTGAAATGCCTCCTACCCGTAACTCCTCTCTACCCATCTTTCCATGCCACGCTCAGTTTACACTTCCTCTAGGAGGCCTGCCTTGATGCCCTAGTCCACCATAATAGCTTCTTCCTCTGTTTAGGGGCACTGCTGGTTGGAGATGCTCATTTGATAGGCATCAGCTCTGACACATGACTTGCTACCTTCCCATACCTGAGACTGGGACTCCTTGAGGACAAGGACCATGGCTTGTGCCTTGTTGTATCTGACCCTCCCACCCAACACACACATAGACATATGGGGTTAATTAACTTGAATTTAAATGAAAATAGCCACACGTGGCTAGTGGCTACTGTATTGGATAATGCATTTCTAGAGGGTGGGGCTGCCACGCTGCTCTCTGTCCCTTTAGTTCCCCGGCCCTGAGGAACTCAACTCTCCTCTCTGCCAGAGTCCAGAGGGAAAGAGAAAGACAGAGTAAGGGATGGACAGATGGACAGAGGCTCCTTGGCCATCCCTGAGTCTGCTTCTTAGGTTGGGGTTTTTGTTTTTTGTTGGTTTTGGTTTTTTTGCCTTTCTGGCTCCATCCAACTCGTCACCAAGGCAACTGGATTAACATCACGAAGTTGGCGAGGACAGAGTCTCTCTAAATGCAAACCCACAAGCTGCTCACAAACAGGCCCACTGTGGCTCCCGCAGGGAGCACCCCTGCACCATCCCGGGTCCCCCGGCAGGGCTGACCTGCCAGGAAGCAGGGGATGCGCGCGGAGAGGTTGGTGAGGAGACAGGGATCGGGATCGTCGTGCAGGGTGTCGAAGGGCAGCAGGGCCCGGCCATTGTCACGGAATTGGGTGTTGACGGCCAGCAGCCCCAGCTGGTTGGTCAGGTTGCGCAGCTTCGTGGCCACGGCGTCCTCGCTGCCATACACCATGCTGGCGTCCACGAAGGAGGTGAGCACGTTGATCTGGTTGCGGATGGTGATGTTGCTCTCCGTGCAGGCAGGGCTTGAGCGGAAGAAGGGGATGCAGTCCTGTTGGTTCCTGATGCGGGGGTCATTGGGCGGGATCTGCGGCACAGAGAGAGACCGGGCCGGCTCACCGAGGGTGGCGACAGCGGGCAGGAGTGGCTCTCCCCCTGTCCACCCTCCTGAAGACCTTGATCGCCCCTCAGAAGAAGCCTGGAGTCCAGGACCGGAGAGGGAGACCCAGACACCAAAATAGGGGTTCCTCAGGACTTCTGGCCCCCTCAGCCTGCAGAGATGCCTCTCAAGGCCCACAAGGGATCACTGCCTGAGTTTGCACCAGCAGAGCGCCTCTGAGCTTCAGGGGTGACGACTAGAATGCTAGACTGGGGAATATGGGGCCCCCTGGAGGTGACCTGCCAGTCTGCTGACCCCTCCCCCAGAACTCTTTTCTCTCTTTCTGGCTCTCCATTGTGTCTGCTCCTCCCCCCTGTTCTCCGGATGTGGTCTCCGCACTCTGAGTCCGCCTCCTCTTCCCTGTCCCTTTCCTGCCCCCTGTCTTTCTCTGTCTCTTTCTCTCCCTCTCTCCCGGATTCTCCTTCTTTTCCCTCCTCCTCTCCCTACTTAGCATATGCCTCAACCAACTAGCCCACTCTCAGCCCTGCTCCTACCCCGCACCCCAGGCTCTGTGAAATGTGGGCTGGGGGAGGCGCTCCCTTGTGGGGAGGAAGGAGGACTGAGCACCGTGCACCTACACACACAGGTCTGAGGGACAGTGAGAAGGTCCTCAGCCCAGAGGAGGGTGGATGGGCCGGCAAGGCCAGCCTTACTCAGGAGCTGGGGAAGGAAACCTGGGCGCAGAGGGAGGTGGCCACTTCCAAGAACGATGTCCCCTCTCCCCACCCGGCAGGCAGCGAGGAAAGAAGGGAGCACCTTAAGCGGGAAGCAAGGCGGCTGCCGCAGGCAGCTGGTCTCGCAGTTGATGCCCGTGATGAAGGAGACCCGGGCAGCTGGCTCAGGGGTGAGTGTGAGGTCGTGGTCCAGCAGCTGGCCCCACTGCATGAACAGGAGCGAGCGCTCCTGGTCCGGGGTCAGCTGCTCCGTGGGGAAGCGCACGATGGCGTTGGAGACGGCGCGAGCCTGCGAGACACTCAGTGTCAGGGGCCGCCGCGGGCCCCGCGCGGCATCGGGCCGGGCCTTGTCCCCGCTGTCGGCCAGTGCTCACCAGGGGCACCGGGAAGCCGCCGCGCTTGACCCCGGGCGTCCAGCCGAAGGGCAGCGAGAAGCCGTCCTCGTACTCTGCCGGCAGCCAGCGCACAAAGGCGCGGTTGGAGGCCCCCAGCGTGGGGCTGCGTCTGCAGGGGGAGGACAGGGAGCTGACGCCAGGCGGCGCCGCGGGCGGACCCGGGACGCTGCCCTCAGCCGCCCGCCGAGGGGCCGCCCCCAACAGGCCGCACCTGTTGTTGCACTGCCCGGTGATGGTGCGGTACTTGTCGTTCCTCGGGCACCTCACCCCCACATCCCGGTAGGCGCACCCGCTCGATTTGGACAGCAGATTCAGCTGGGCCGGCGTCAGCACGTCTGCAGGGGCGGGGAAAGAGGGGCGTGAGAGCTGAGACCCCATTTCCCATCCTAGGCTGGGGAGCCTTGGTTGGGGGAGCAGTCTGAGGATGTAGAGGGGAGGCTCTGATGCCCTTAAGACTCCCCCCGAGGAGGAGTTGGGGCGATCGTTGGGAGGGTCACTAGTGGAGCCGGGGGCTGGGGTTTTGGGGGCCAAAGTACCAGTGACATTGAAGGGCCCTGACCACAAGGACCGCAGCTTCCTCTCCAGCAGGCCTAGGGCCACGTGCAGATAGTCAGCAGCCCTCACAGCTGTCCTGGTGCCTGCCACGGGCTGCTTGAAGTAGGACAGGAGTTCCATGGGGCTGGCGGAGCCACTGCGAAGCTGCTGCTTGATGCTGTTTGGAGAAGAGTGAGGGCCAGGGAAGACAGGCAGAGACACTCAGCAGAGCCCCAGCCCAGGAGATGAACATGCAGGACAGTGTAGACAGACCCACAGACAGGAAGGTTTCTCTTTATAAACGGGGTATGGACCTGGGTGTCCAGACAGATGCAAAGCCATGAGAGGGATGGTTTCGAAGATATTCTCACACCCAAAGACACAAAGACCACAGACAGACAGAGCACCCCACCCCCACCCGCAAACTCCCCACGCCTGTTCCTTTTCTGAAAGGCCTGGGGCAGCCTTGCCCAGAGCGAGGCCGTGCCCAGCGCCTCACCTTTCCCGCCGCTCCTTGTAGGCCTTGTCCACTAGCCGCTTGGCCTCCTCCATGCAAGTCAGCACTAGGGAGGTGTCCACCTCCCCCAGGACAGCTGCCCACAACAGGGGTCACAAGGTGAGGGATGAGCCCAAAGCCCCCGATCAGGCCCCAGAGCAAGAGTGGCTTGCACAGAGGAAATGAATCCCTGGGACTCAGAACCACCCCCAGCCCACCACCTTTTCCCTTCTTTCTGAACTGTTACCTGGAGTGGCACCCTCAGAGGGCTGGGGCGTGGCCAGAATGGCCAGGAGCCCTGCTAGGGCCAGGACCAGCTTCATCTCTGCAACAAGACCCCAAGTCCAGTAAATGCCCAAAGCTCACACGGCATTTGGGAGAAGAAAGCTCCACCATCCCTCTCCTCCCAGGCCCCTCACTCCCATCTTCATACCCCAGTCCCACCTCAATGGGCCCTGCCTACAGATGGAATCCAGGCCTCCTTGAGGCAGGGGTCCACAACGCCCCTTCTTTGCTAGCTTCAGTCACTCAGCCCCCCACGACACCACCTCTGAAGTTCACCTAGCATTGGCAGCACCTCCTGGCTGGATCTAGGCTTTTATGTCCTCCAAGCTGGGGGAGGCGTGGGGCAGATGAGGCCCGCCCCTGGAGACTGAACTCTCTCTCCTCCCCCACTGGGGTTGGGGTGCACAGAGAGAGGTCCTTAATATGGGAGAGAGGGGCAGAAAAGGAGGGACCAGAACTGTCCCCAACCTTTGAACTTAGCACCCCCACCCCAGAGTTTCTCAGCTCTCATTGTGTGCCTAGATCAGTGCTGTCTCCAGGGGGTACAGGCAACTAACCCCCCTCCACGATTCTGGTTAAACTGAGTATCCAGGGCTCCTTTGAAAAGGACAAAAGTCAGAAACCAACACCCTAAGGAATTATGGAAAATGGAGTGACCCCAGACGAGGAGGGAGGGTAAAGGGGACACTTGGACTGATGATGATCCAATCAGCCTCAGGGGTCTATTCCCCACCCCCAACAGTAACCTAGCCCCTGCAACCAACCCTAGTGGGCAGCCCCCCATTCTTGGTGAGGGTTAAAGGGACAGGAAATCTGGCTGGAGACCGTTGGCTTCACAGGAAAGAAGACCCTGGGGGCTATGGGCTTAGGACCAAGATAACTTCCTCTATCCCTCTCCTCCTCCCCTTTCTTCTTGGCTTTTGGTAGGGGGCTGTCTCCAACACCCCCACCATCTGCTCCTGGATTTCAGGAACAAGGAGAAAGCAGAACTTGTTGTGGTTAGTGGTCAGTTGGCTGATGCAGCCCAGGGCCTCTCTGGGACAAGGTCAGTGCAGTTAGGAGGACTGGGGTTAAACTTTAGGATCGTTCTGAAATAGAAGAGGGGGAAGTTTCTCCCCTGAAGAAGGCTGGCAAAGAGGCTGCCATTCTCAGGCAGGAAAAGTTCTCTATGACTAATAACTGTGTTCGTCCACCTCCCTGGGCCCTTGTTAGGCTGGGCACATGCCAACCATGGCTCCCAGGGCTTGTTTGGTCTAGCTGCACCTCCTACTCTAGCCACCTGCCTGCCCTCACTCTTGTCTTCTATGCCCAAACCATCTTGGCCAAGGAACAAGGGACAGAACACACCCAGAACACCTTCCCAGTATGCCCAGAGATCCTGTCACCCGCTGGGAAGCAGAGCCCAGGGGCCCACGAGAGGAGGCCATTCTTCCAAACTTGCTCTGCCAATTACTTGCTATGTGTGAACTTGGACAAGTGGCTCTTTGTGAATCAGTTTCTAGAATTTTATAGACTTTTGAAAATACATTTTTAATCCTATAAGTAGAATATTTCCATTCATGAAAAGTTAGAGAACACAAGCAAAAATAAAAATACATCAAAATTACTTACAATCAAGTGAGATTATGGGTAATTTTTTTTCTTTCCAGTTTTGTCATTGTTTTTCACATAAATAAGAAGCAGGAAGGAAAATAATTTCCCGTAATCCCACCACTCACCAAAAACACCACTCAATAATTTGATATCCTGTGTGTAGATATAAGATGTATTTTAAACAGTGATAAGAACATACTTTAAATATTGTTTTACAACCTATTGTTAGTACTTAACAATTTAGCCTGGACATCTTTCTATATCAATAAGTATAGATTTACTTCATTGTTATGTCTGTTTAATATTTTGTATGAAGTACTGTGATTTATTCACTAATCCTCTCTTGTTAGATACTTGGGTTGTTTCCAGTTTTCACTATTAGAGGCAGTACTAGGATCAACATCTATGGAGTTAAATCTCTAGTCACATCTTCAATTATTTCCTTAGGCAAGAAGTTCTAGAAGTAAAATTTGCTACATATTTGGTTATCCACATTTTTAAGGCTTTTTAAAAAAATTGTCAAGGCACCTCGTGAAGATTGCACCTCACCCTCCCATTAGCCGTGCAAAGGAGCGCCTGTTCCCCATTGCTCTCATCAACTCTGACAATTAGTGTCCTTTTACTCTTCTGGGGGAATCGTCAAGGCTCAAGAGGGAAGAGACATTTAATATAAGCCCCTCATAGCACGGATGAGAATGACAGAGCCCAGGGAAGGAAATTACTTTGCCAAGGGCAACAGTGTGGCACAGTTCAGAATAATCTAGCTGTCAGGTGCCAGGTGCTGTGCTGGCCACTGGGCATCCTCCACTGAGCAAAGTGCAGGCCTTGTCCTCAAGGAGCACACAGGAGGATGCAGAAAGGAAAACCAATGGTACCCCAAGAGCCCGGTGCAGGATTCTTTGGGAGCATCAAAGAGCAGCATTTGGACCAACTGGGGGGACCTAGGAAGGCTTTCTTGAGGAGCTGGTGCTTGAGACTATCTTGAAGAATGTTTAGGAGTTGACCAAGTGGACAAGGGAGGAAGAACATTGTGGGCCCAGAGAATGACATAGCAAAGACCTCGACACAAGAGGGCTTCCTTCAGACAGTTCCAACATGGGGCAATGGTGGGGCAGGATGAGGCTAGTAAGGCAGGCAGAGGCCCAGGACCAACACTCTTGCTGACCTACTAAGACGTCCTTATCCTGACGGCTCCAGGGAGCCATGAAGGCTGTGATGTGCACAATCAGAGTTACATTTTAGAAAGCTCACTCTGGCAGCAGTGGAGTGAAGGGTGCACTGTGGGGGCAGGCCCAGAGGCCGAGAGCCAGGCAGGTGGCATCGCAGTGATTCACAGATGTCGAAATGCCTACCCCGATTGCTCACGGGCAGCAGTGAGGCAATGAATGTTTGTAAAACGAAAGCCTTCTCAAAGAATGACGGTAAAATGCCCTTCCTTCTCTACCCACGTGGAGGTGGGAGAATTCTCAAGATGATGTGAAATCCCTAAACCACCTGCCTTTGGCTCAGGGCTGGGGCTCTGGGCCTGCATTTGTATATAGAAGCTTGAGATGCTCTGTGACTTTATCATGTTTCTAACCAATTAATAAAGACCCAACGAGGATCACTGCAAGGCCGCCTGGTCTGTACCTCTGTTGATCCTTCATCTAGGCCCTATTAGTCTAGCCCACGGGTATTTGAGGCTCAAAGGGATGCTCAGCAGGCAGAGTAACCAGAAGGAGAATATGTCTGCCTGAGGAGATATTCCGAACAAGCCTTGTCCCATAAATTACCCACTAGGTCCCCATCGTGAGGGTGGCCTCTGGAGGGCAGCGCTGGAACTGCCACATCTCCAGACTAGAGTCTTTTGAGGGAAGCCCACCCCCCTCCCCCACATACCCTGCCCTCCCTTCTCACCTGCCTCTCCCAAACATCCCTACCAGCAGGGCGAAGTCCAACTGCCTGTGGGATAACGGGCCCTCTCTGCTTCTGCTTGCAAAACAGCTTGTTCTTTCTTAACGCTGTTTAGGAAACAATTCAGTTGGGATTACAGCCAGATTTCCTGTGTGTGTGGGGTCGGAGAGCAGGAGGCCTTGGAAGCTGGGGAGGGGGCTGGGGGCGGGGGGGCCATGACTCCTCACACATATTAATTGCACCCAGCCCAAAGACTTGTCTCTTTAAAATTTTAAAAATTAATTTTGATTTATACAGGTAATAACTGGATCTATTTTGAATAAAATTAAAGTACCACAGATCAGGTTACAGCTCCCCTTTGATTAGGTTATTACACCACCCCCAACTCCACTCCCTAGATATAAACACTCTCGTCATTTTTGTTTGTCCTTCCAAACCTTTTACTTCACATTCATACATATATATGGATCTGTGGGAAATCTTCTTCTTCCTTTATTTTTCCATAAATGATGTCACCTTATACATATTGCTCGGCAACATGTTTCTCTCACTCAACAATACATCTTGCAGATCTGTCATGTGCCACTGAGAGAACAATCTCATTTTTTGAACTGTTACATAGTATTATCTCTCTGGGCTATACCTCCATTATATGACCATTGCTCTATTGATGGAAGTTGACGTTTTTCCATTTTTTCACTGTTAAAAACAATGCAGCAAGAGGCCTCTTTGTACACACACAGACGTGTTGTCCAGGGTAAAGACTGAGAAGTGGGCCACAGGTTTTGTGCATTTAAAATTTTTAATAGATATTGCCAAACTGTCCTTCAAACTTTGTAAAATTCTCACGGGCAAAGATTGGAAACATAATATCGGGTCAATTTTTATTTCTTTGATTAATAGTGAGACTGAGCATCTTTTTATTTGTATTACCTCTTCTGTAAATTTCCTGCTTTTGGTTTTGTCCATTTTTCTCTTGGATTGTCACACTTTTATTGATTTGTAAAAGTCATTATATATTCTGGATAAACAATAATCCTTCAGCTGTTATGTATGTTGCTAATATTTTTTTCCACTCTGTCACTTTTCATTATGTTTTTTATAGTGTTTCAATTTTAGAAGTGCTCAAATTTACCAATATTTTCCTTTAAGAATTTTCTTTTCAGACTTAAGAGGATCTTCCCTTCCTCAAGATCATAAACATATTCTCCTATACATTCTTTTAATACCTTAAATACCTTGATTTTTCACATTTAGGTCACTAAACCATCTGGAATTTTTGTGTGTGAATAGCGTAAGGTAGGGAACTACCTTTATTTTTTTCCCAAATGGATAACCAGCTGTCCTAACACCTATAATTGAATAATCTGTCATTTCTCTACTGAATTGAGATACTACTTTTATCATTTACCATAAATAAGTGTGTATTTCTAAATTATTCTATTCTACTGATCTACTAATCTGTTTACGGATTCCTATGTCAATACCTCATCATTGCAATTACCATAACTTTCTAATATGTTTTGATTTCTGGTAAGATAAATTCTTCCTCATTCTTCTTTTTCAAAAGAATCTTCAACATTCTAATATAGCTACGCTTTCTTGTGCATTTTTTAGTGTCTAATTCCATAAGAAATCCTATTGAGATTTTTATTGATATTGTATTTAATTCAATTTATAAATTTGGACATTTTTAACCCACCATTCTAGAAAGGTTGCACTCTCTATTTAATGAAGAAGATAAAATTTTTAAAAAGAGTAAATATTTAAGCTTTTGTTAGTTCCAAATAATGGTTTCCAGATTCGTTTAGGGTAGTATTATAAAGGTAAAGACAAGTTAAATGACATGACTATACAAATGTTTAATGGTTATTCAGATAGTTCTCTTTATACTTGTGGTTAGTGGTGGGGGTGGGGAGGGTAGCAAGCTTTCAGGAGACAAAGTTCTACAAAAAAACACTAAAAATAAGAAGTAAAATAAAAGAAGTACTAAACTCAAAGTAAAATAATTCAATAGCATCTTTACCAATCAGATTAGTTAAAATTTAAAAAGATTGATAAAGCAGTGCCAGTCTGCATGTGAAAAAACAAATGTAGATTGGCCCCATGCCATGGGATGGCAATTTGGCAATGTCAGTCAAAATCCAAAATGTACATCTGCTCTAACTCAACAATTCTCCTTCCAGGAGGGAATTTTTCCTTCAGATGCATTCTTAGGAAAGCATAAAGATATCTGCACAAGGGTGCATTTCAGCCTCATTTGCAACAACCAAAAGACTAGAAACAAGCCAAATGTCGATTAAAAAAGTTTTGCCACTGTAGTACATCCACATAGTGGTGTTTTATGAAGACTTTAATACTAATGAGGGAGATCTATATGTAGCAATATATAAAAATAGATTGTTAAAAGAAGAACTAGTTAGAAAACATTGTATACAGCATGATGCACTTTATGCAAAACACACAGACACACACATGCACACGCACATGCATGCGTGCATGCCACATGCATATTTAGATAGTATGCATAGAAAATTCTTGGAGCGGGCACAGAAGTCTATTAACAGTGGCTACCTTTGGATAATGGAAATGAAAGGGCTGAGGGGGCTTTTACTTTATAACCAATGCTCCTCTGTTTGAAAGTTTTGCAAGGAAAATATAATAATTTTAGCACGAAAGAATAATCTCTCCCTCCACTGCAACCCTCCAAAGTAGCAAACTTTGATTTGTTTCACATAATCAGTGGTTTGGGATTACTTTTACCTTGGTTTCTTAATATGAAGGCAAACACTATCAAAGATTGAGATGATAGCACTGCCGTACGTACATTCGAGAGTGAGCATTTCCCCTGTGGGAGGCTTTGGTCGTGTGACTGATAAGTACAGAATTCAAGTTCAAACTTCTTTCTCTTCAGCACTTGGAAGATATTGCTCCATTATCTTTACGTGTCTAGTATTTCTGTTAAGTTCTCTGTTATAAGTACACTTCCAGTTCCTGAAATACAGGTGTTAACCCCTATTTCAGGCAAAGCAGAATTAACATGGGCTGCAGGATCCATCAGCCAAACCTGAGCCTGGACATGTCACGGAAGTGAAACACAGAAGTGAAATTGTTGGAGAGCAGAAAATAACAAGAGCTGTGGGAAACCCCCGTGGAGTCAGAAGGAGACTGGGACCTGGTGAGGGGAATACAGACTCAGAGGGGACGAGGGCAGGGCCAGGTGTCTCCAGCAGAGGATGGGCTGGGGAGAGCTTGCTAGTCGTGCCCTCCTCTCTGCACCGTGTTGCCCTCATCAGATCAGTGCCTCCACTGCAGCAGCTGCAAGGCAGGAAAACGGCCCCTCAAGGCCAGCAGAAGTTTGGAGGAGGGGATGTTACACAGTAGTGCTGGATCCTGACCAGGTTAGGGAGTGGAAAGAGCAGGTCCTTTCCTCTGCCCCGAGGACGGGAGTATTATGACCTAAGGGGAAGTTGTTGCCTTGACAGAGGTGCATGAAGATTCTCTAATGGGTAAGGTCCCCCTGCTGAGGGTAGGGAGGAAATAGAGAATGAATACACCCAGATTGTAACCCCGGAGACTCTCCACTCTAGGGTCTGAGTCTCCCACCACCGCCACCACCCCCTTATCTCTGCCCTGTACACACTACTCAAACCCAACAAGAGGAGCACATGCTAGGGAATACACTTTCATCCTCCTCCAGGGTCATGACCAAGTGGAATTTATCCCAGGAAAGTAAGGTTGGTTTAACACTCAAAAATCAACGAACAAAATTTGCCATAACTAAGAAAGAAAAACCATATGATCTCTCATTAGATGCAGAAAGATCATTTGACAAAATCCGACATCCATTACTGATTACAAAAGTAAAAAAATAAACCTCTCTGCAAACTAGGAATAGAAGAGAACTTCCTCAAACCTGATAAAGGGTATCTATGAAAAAACACATCACTAACACCATCCTTAATGGTAAAAGACTGAAGGCTTTCTCCCTAAGATCAGGAACCAAGCAAGTGTGTCTGCTCTGGTTATTTCTCTTTACCATTGTCCTGGAGGTTCTTTCCAGTGCAGTGAGGCAAGAAAAAGAAATTAAAGGCATCAAAATTTGAAAGGAACAGGTAAAACTGTCTTTGTTTACATACAATATGATCACATATATAGAAAATTCTAAGGACTCTACAAAAAAGCTACCAGAGCTAGTGAGTTTGGTAAGGTTGCAGAATACAAGGTCAAAATACAAAGATCAGTTGTGTTTCTATATACTAACAACAAAGAATCAGAAATTGAAGTGTAAAACAATAGCACTTATAATGGCATCAAAAATATGAAATAGGGATAAATCTGATAAGATTGGAAGATCTGTACTGAAAACTACAAAACCTTGCTAAGAGAAATGAAAGACGGAAATAAATGGAGAGAGATATTTTGTTCAGAGGTCAGAAGACTCAACGTTGTTCAAATGTCCATTCTTCCCAAATTGATCTGTTTGTTGAGTCTTAATTGTGTCCTTGCCTTAGTCCTTGAGAGTCCCTGCGAGACAGCTGGGTGGGGGCTGCTGCTGACTCGGAGCGTTTCAGGGAGAGGGAAGGGGCACTTATGCTGCTCTTTACTGGCTCCTCCCCTGCGCAGTGATGTTCCTTGTTTCTGCAAGGTGTTGCCAGTCACCTAAAGTACCACCTGGTCTCTGATCCAAGCTGTCACTCCCACCGTTCTCCCCTAAAGGCAGATATCCTCACCTTTGCCCCTTGGCCCGCAGGGAGAAGGAGAATATGCAACAGTCAATTGACCCCGTTGCTCCCTACATGGAACCTCAACTTACCACGCTGCCAGTAACCCCTGTGGTCTCTTTTGCTTTGTTCGTGCCACCTCTAGGCATGGAGCAATGTGCAGAACTCTCCCACATGTACCCTGCTTTGAGGTTTCTGAGTATGATCTCTCATCTGTTTTCTGTCTTTTCTGGAATCTGTCGTTTCTAGTCTACCGAGAGTCCCCCTTCTTGCTTTCCAGTGGAACTACGGATGGTGTTTGTTTGCTTGGTTGGTTGGTTTTTCTTACATCCATTACTTCTATGAATTTGGTGCAGGGGAATCAAGATTGCAGGATGCATTCAGTCCACTGCCTTGAACTGGTGCCTTCTCTCTTCATGTCCCCCCATCCCCTTGCCCAGGTCTCTTTCTCCCTCTAGGACCCTGCCCCAACTCCAAGCACCTGGCCTTGCAACCTCAGACTCAAGAAGCTGCCAAACCTCCTTCTTAGGAAAAGAATTCAAGAGCCGCTTGGTCTTCTTGGTGTCATTAGTTTTGCCCCAGTCGCCCTTGGATGTAACTTCTGGGTTCTAAAGTCCAGTCCAAAGCCCAGCATGACCTACCCCTTGAGGAGTCTTTTGCCCCAGGTAGAGCCCAGCATGGGTTTTGTGAAAATAGACTTTATTATAATAAAATGTCTTTTTAAACAAATGCCCCCACCATTCCACACCCCTTGAGACCAAGGTGGGGGTGGGGCTTCATTCAAACAATCTCCTGCCACAGCGAAGGGAACATGCAGACACTCACCCAGCCGAGGGCAGGGGATAGTGGGTAGGGTAGAGTGGTGAGCCCTCCCCTCTACTCTGAACAAGGAAGGTATGACAATAGCTGCATAAATCTGTCCTTTTCTCCAGCCCCGGACTCGGACAGGCGCCAGAGGAAAACGATGCAAAGGAGAAATTGAATCCAATGAGCAAAATAAGGCAAACCCCACTCCTGCTTTCTGCCCACTGGCCCCCTGGGCCTTTGGGGTGGGGACACACAGGGGCCAGGAGGCCGGGCTGGCAGGGAGGGGTGGAGCACTATGGGGCGGGGTGAGGCCCGCTTTGGCATGGCCTTTCTCCTTCCCGGGCCTGTGCAGTGGAAGCGAGATGGAGGAAGCTGGACGGAGGCACTGAGTATGTACATATATACACGGCTCCACCCTGCCTGCCCCGTGGGAGGCGGAGCTCGAGAGAATCCAGTGCAAACTTTTCTTCAGGGGAGGGAAGACGTGATCAGGATAGTCAGTGCCATCAGAGGGGACAGGCCCCTTTCTCCCCCCAGGCCCCCCATCCTGGGAGAGGGCCACAGAAGGGACTAGCATAGCATGGTGGGAACCCAGGCCTACATGGGTGGACTAGAAGTCAAGAGTCCCGGGTCCAGGCCTGGCTCTGTGACGAGGTGCTCAGCGACTTTGGCTGCGTTACTTCCTCCCTCTGGGGCTCAGTTTCCCCTCCTGCAAGAGGAAGGTGCCCTTCCAGAGGACTCATCCTTAAGGACTCATCTAGCTCTGACCTTCACCAAGTTTCTGATTCGCATCCAAGTGCCACAGTGTTAAGTTGGAAGAATGGGAGTCCAGGGCCTTCCCTGCCCAGCCGGGACAGTGATCCGGGGGCCTCAGGGGGCCACGTCTGCCTGCAGGATGGGCCACAGCGTCACTCCTTCTTCCCAGAGCCCAGTTTCCTGAGGAGCTGCTTCCCCTTGGAGAGGAGACTCCGCACCTTCTCTCTTGTGCCCTGTGGCCCCCCCAGTTCAATCCTGGGCAAGCTGCCAGGGGCACAGGGCCAGCCTGGGGGAACCGGGGGTCCTTGTGTTGAGCTGGCCCAGTCCTGGAATGTGAGAGAAAAGGGCAAGGTCAGGGCCCAACTGCCTGCCCCATCCTGACTCCTGTACCCTACAACCTCAGGTGCCTGCAGCCCCCTTGTCACAGAACCACAGTCGAGAACCAGAGCGCCACCCCCTGCCACTGCCCCGCACATCTGGAGCAGAGAGGAGAGTGGGTGTACTGATGCTGAGGGTGCACTGAGCTGGGAGAACAAAGGGACAGACCCAGAGTCTCAGTTCTGCTTCTGTTCACTTGGGACCTGGGCAAGCCCCTCCTCTTCTCTGAGTCTCTCTACAGGGTGCTGGGCTGAGAGCTCAAGAGTCCTTGGATCTGACCCTTGGGATGGGTGCCCCAACTGCCCCCGTGAGATCTCCTCCCAACAAAGGCAGAGCAAGGACAGGATCGCTTAGAGGCAGCTGTCCCCTCCAGGGAGGGCAGTTCCTGTGCCATCTCACAGAAGGAAGGAGCATGCCCATCCAGCCCAGCAGATGTGGTGCCCTAGGGATCTCAGAGTGGAGCCAGGGCCCACCCCATGGGGAGGAGATCAGGACTCTAGCTGGAATGGCCCCTGAGAGGGGATTTACAGTTGGGTATCACTCAGCCCCCATCACAAACTCTGGAGGCTGCCCTGTCCGCTCCTTTAGCATTTCTCCTTTGCTGAATCTCCTCCTAGCTCCATTTGCAACAGTGAGTGGCTCCCTCTGCCACAGGCCACTCAGACAGTGCTGTCAGTGGCCCAAGGACAGGAGTTGGGCGAACAAGAGAGCCACCAGGAAGCCTCCCCCACCATATTCCCACACCCCCACCACATTCCCACACCCCCATTGTATTCCCACACCCCCACATCCCCACCATGACCTCCTGCACCTGGCACAGCCCAGTCAGGTCTTGCCAGCCGGCATGTTCCCCACACCCTGCCCCTGACTCCCTTTCTCAAACCCCCACATGCCACCAGAGCCTGGCAGTCTCCTGGCCAGAGCCAGCCATGGAGCCCAGACCAGAAGCAGGAGAGCTGGGTACCCAGTCTGGGGCCCACCTTCACCCAAGGCCCTGATGACGTGGCAGGGCCTGCCCACAAACAGGTCTGGCAAGCACCTAGAGGTCAAAGCACCTACTGCCAACCAGCCAGGGCTGACGGCAGCCCGGGAGCCCCAGGCTCTACCCACTCCCTCCCAGGGCTCCTTCCACTGCATCCCAGGAGACAGGGGTTGCTGGGGAAATGAATGGAGCCCTGGAGGCAAATGGTTTGGGGTTATCTACAGACTCCAACCGTTTAAGTTCCCCTTTTCTTCCCCCCAGGAGGGAAAACTGAAAGTTGGAAGTAAAATCATGCATCTGATCCCCTAACAGGTCATGATGCAGAGGACAAGGGCAGGAAGACCATTATTACTGGTGGCATTACAGTGTCATCCTTCTGTCACCAATAATAATCACAATATTACAATACCATAGTCACATAGTATCATAATACACTGATGAGTCATAATATGGATGTCATGTAACATTCTATAAGCCGCATGCGCTATAGAATATGAGGAGTCAGCTAATGTGGGACATTATATACTAAGATGACATGTATTCCTATGACAGCTGGCACTGCCCAGGGTAAAGGCAAGGGGAAGGGATCATCCTATATCCAAACCTGGCTCATGGCAAGATCCCCCTCCCTTATTCCCTGGAAGAAAGTGGAAAAGCCAGGTCAGCTCCAGTATTCAAGACAAAGGAACACCATCTGATTATGGTGATGTGGGAAGTGACATGGACACATGGACACAGGGGGCCGGCGCCCCACTTACATGTTGCTCTCTCTACATATATCTATCTCCATCTAGCACTGGACTCTTCTCCTCCTCATTCTCTGAAGAACAGGGAACAAAGAGAGGAGATGGGTTATGGACAGACCCACATGCTCTCCGCCCAGTCACCAGGTTGCCCGAGTCACAGGGGTTGGTCCTGCTTTGCATAGCCTTTGCCCTTGGAACTACTGCAGATGGAAAGCCAGGGTTTTCTGGTTGGGGCCTGGCCTCCTCACCCTCTCCCTGTCCTGTGAGGCTGGAGCTTAACTGTACTCCACCCGCCCCAAGGAGAGGCAAGCTCTAAGAATGAGAACCCAGGAAGCTGGGCGTTGCTGGGCAACTGGCTTTAAAAGGCACCTGGGAGACAGGGAGATCCAGCAGGGTGGGAGGGTCCCTGAAACCAGGACTATGACTGGCTAGAGGTGTGGGGGTCATGGGGTCCTTTTCCACAAGGCCCCCTCACCTGCACTGGCCCCGGGGTATGGGCAGCTGGATCAGATGGGCCGGGGATCAGGTCGCAGCCACCACCCCTCCGCAGAGAGGGGCACATACTAGGAGGGAGCTGGCCCTGGCTGGGCTCCCTCTGGGGGTAACTCAGTAGCTCCACCCTGGGCACAGAGCTCACCTGGATCATTGCCCAGCTGCGCCAGGACACTGTCCTGGCCCCACCACCACACCAGCACGGTAGAAACCTAACTGCTGAGCTGGGAGCCCAGCTCCTCACTGACCTGACTCTCGGTCTGGGGTGTCCCGGGATCCCTGTCTGAGCTGCCCGCCTCAGGCCCAGGGCCCTCCAGGAAGTTGGATGGAACCAGTCCCCTCTGTCCATTCAGTTCCCCCTGGGGAAGAGATGCTGGTGAGACTGAGACCAGGAAAAGAGGCCTCAGCCCCACCTCCTTGATCCTGAAGCCTCTGGGGAAACAGCCTGGGGTGAATATCACTGTCATGGAAGGTGACGTGGTCCATTCCTCCAAGCTTCCATCAGGAACCCTTGCTCATCCCCTTCCCTGGTTCTGGGAAAGCCCTCTCTGAAAGGGCTGATGAGGTGGGTATGGCACACCCCCACCCCAATGTTCTCACGTAGTAGAAACCATCATCGTCCATGCCCCCAAACACAGTAATGACATCTCCTGCCCGGAAGGGCAGCTCTGCCTGTGGAGAGACCAAGAGGCAGATAGATGTCAGGCCCGGGGAGGCCCTGCCATCACCCCCCTTGGCTGGGCTCTCTCTGAGGGTCCTCACCTCCACGTCCATGTTCGGGGAGCTCTCCTGGGGATTGTAGTCAAATGCAGCCACCATGGAATGGGGAGCTTTCAGGCTGGCAGAGGAGACCGGCTGGGGGAGGCCTGCAGGGGATGGGGAGAAGACTCAGGACCCTCTCTAGACCCCCCACCCCATACTTTCCTCCACATTGGAGGCCTCCTGACCCCCTATTCACCACCACCACTAGTTGTGGCCCCTGGAGAGAGGCCAGAGGGGCCGTCCCTCCCCACATCTTTCCCCAGTCTCCCCTGCACAGGGCTGGCCCCTCACCTGCAGCGGGCTGACCAGGGCCTTCCGACTCAGCTGCGGAGAGAACGGGCGTGTAAGCCCTGCCCCTCACTCCCCTCCCCATCCCAGGCTGGGGCTGGTGCAGGGCAGGCAGGATGTGCAGCCTCACACAATGGAGAAAGATACTCAGAGAGCACACTAGCCTAGCCCTTTGATTTTGATAGTGAATTGAGGCCCAGAAAGGGTAAGTGACTTGCTCCAGGTTGCACAGAATTTATAGTCAGATGCTTTTGGGAACAGAGGTCCCGCAAACCACCCCCCATCCCCATTAGAATAAAGCCCCCCACTGCAGTGGATGGACGTGGGTGAAGGTCTGCCCTGATTCTCTTCACCTGCTCAAAACCCCAGAGCTGTCTCCCCAGAGAGCCAAGCAGTGCCCCACCCTCCTCACACACTCATCCTCACAGGCCCCTGAGGGAGAAGGGAGTCTCACCCACCTTTCTTGGAGCGGCGGGGCTTGGGGGGAGGCCCAGCTGTGCGGGCTGTGGAGTACACAAAGGGACCATTCCCTGATACAGGAAGGCAAGTAGATGTGAGAGAGAAACTGAGGCAGGGGAGAGGGGCAGGACAGTGACTCTGCAGTCTCCTCTCGGGGCTGTGCCAGGGTTCCTGCGCTCGTTTCTAAAGGGCATTCCTCTCCCAACCCAGACCTCCAGGATCCAAAACACATGACCCATTCCCCTGCAGCAGACCCCACTCCCTGTGGTGAGCCCATTGCTCTGGCCACATTGGCCTCAGTTTCTGCAAGGCCCCAGCACCTCTGCTAGACTCTGGATAAACGAGGCGCCCCAGCCACTCCAGACACACAAATTGCTCAGGACGGGGTTGTGAGTTGGAACTGGGGTGCCGGGAGGTGGGTGAGGGACAGCAGCAGGTCATACCTGAGCCCTCAATGAGAACATCTGGGGACAAATAACCCCGCTGGAACAGCTGCTGTCTCCCCACGGGACTGTCCACAGCTACCTCAGCCACCATGTTGCAAGGGATGTAGCCCGTCCGGCCCCCAGCTTCACCCCGGTAGAAGCCATCAGCATCCTTGTCCCCAAACACCTGGAGGCAAAGACCAGTTGTCTCAGGAGGCCAGTTCAGCTTGCCCGCTGTGGCCCAGGCCCTCAGCCCCGCACACCACACTTGGAACTGCAGAGTACTCTCTCTTTCGCAGGCCGTGGAGCAGGAAACGGAGAAACAGCAAAGAATAAGGATCAGAGGATGAGAGAAAATAGCCCTTTCCATATTATCGTCACTCACTGTGTGCACGTCCATCGACCCAGCCCACCCCAGACTGGATCTCCCAAACCTCACAGCAATGGCAAAAAGCCTGTGAGGTAGACACTAACACTATCCCCATTTTACCAATGAGGAAACTGAACCCAGAGGGATTAGTTAACCTACTCAAGGTTACACAGCTAGAAGTGGCAGAGTCAGGATCCAACCCCACCTCAACCGGCTCTAGAAGCGTTGTTCTCACCCATGCATGGCTATACTTACTCATGTGCAGGAAAAGGAGGGAGGAGGGAGGAGCGAATGATCAGTCAGTCACCTTCAGGATCTGGCCCTCCCGGAATGGGAGCTCCTCTTCCCCAGCATCAGGGTTGGGTGACATTGACACAGGATCATAGTCAAACAGAGCCACAAAGACCCTGACAGGTAGATCCTGGTAAGCCAGCACTTCTAGGGGGCTCCTCGGAGGGGCTGTGGAGAGGAGTGGGAAGAGAGCAATGACAATAAGCTCGATAAGCCCAATAATGACAATAAGGGGTTAGGAAAGGCCCCCTCGGCCTAGCCCGGCCCCCATCAGGTGCTCACCCAGCTCAGTGGAGCCTGGCCTATGGGCCCGGTCCCCTTTCTGTTGGGGGCCCCTCCGCCCAGAGCTGTCCTGTCCCCTGGGCTCCCCAGTCTCTGCTGCCTGCAAAGAGAAGGGAACAGACGGCAGACGTGACACATCACTCCTCCAGCGGGCACCTCAGCAAGGACAGGACCCCGTGTGCACTCCCCCAGCTGTGCCCCATCAGCATAAGCAGCGCAGCAGAGCAGGGACACGTTCTTCTCCTGGAGCCTTGGCCCAACCTCACTGGAGACATCAGACACCCCCATGGGGGGAAGCAGGACAGGAGGGGAGGCCCCAGCTCCAGCCACCCCAGAAGACGAATGTAGTAGAGGGCACTGAGGTTAGATCTCAGAGCTGGCTGAGGAGCAACGAGTGTGTGAGAGGAGGGCCTTTCTCAGCGTCAGGGTTGGGGGACGCTGGACATCACAGTCAGTGTCTTGAAGATGTAACTAACTCAGCAGAGGAAAGGGCCACCCCGCCTGAAGACAGGCGGCTGGCTGGCAGCAATAGGCAACTAATAATAACAGAATACTGTGCGTCCCGGCTCCGATCAGCAGAAGCAGCAAAGCAGTGGAATGTGGGTGGGAGGAGGCAGGTGAGGGAGCCTGGAGGCCCAGCTCCACCTCTGCTGATGGAGGCGGCAGCATGGAATGGGAGTGGCTGGTGGGCAGAAAGCAGGGCCACCAGGTGGCAGCAGGCGGGTGGCTGCCCAGGGTGGGAAGTGGGCACGGACCCAGGAGGGTGGCTCCTTGGCTCTGCCAGTCGCACTGCGGCCTCTCCGCTCTGGCTCCCCTTTCTCCCAGGCCGGGAGGCGTGGGGAGGGGTTGGGGCCTGAATTGGCCTTCGGAGGGCCCCTGGGCCTTCCTATGGGTGCTGTGCCCCAGGCCTCCCCATCTCCAAGGTGGCAAGAGCTGGTGATGCTGATGCCCCCGCCGCCTGCCTCCTGTTCATCCTCAGAATCATATTCGATGCTGATTTCCAAGCATCTGGGAGAAAGGCAGCTGGCCAGGCCAGATTCTGGAACCCGGCCCCGGGGGCATCTCCGGGAAGGGGCCGGCCGCCCTCTCCCACCAGCCTCTGGTCCACCCCTGGTACCCTCGCCCACAGGGGGGCCGCCCCTCTCCCGTGTGGGGCCTGGTCGTCCTGAGGCCTGGGGCCCACAGTTGCTGAGAAGTCGGCTGCAGTGTTCACGGGGATCTGGGGACCGCTTGCGGTTTGGGGGCTTCTCGGGGAAGCCACTTCCTCTCCTCCAGCTGCTTCCACCAACTAGTCCGGGCATGTCCTCCAGGCAGTCCCCAGCCCTGGAGGGCTCAGGAGACAAGGGACATGGGCCAGGTCCTCGGGGCAGACCGCTGTCACAGCCCAGCCCCAGCACTGCAGGCTCAGGTGGGCCAGAGTCTCCGGAAGAACAGCCAGCCCCTGGCCTCTCCTCGGCCTCTGCCACCGCCGCCGCCGCCTCGTCCTCCTCCTCCTCCTCCTCCTGCTCCTCCTCCTCCTCCTCCTCAGGGATGCTAAAGAGCTTCTTGCTGCAGAACTGCTGGAGAGGCAGCTCCAGGATCCGCTCCAAGACCTCTTCATCGCTGTCAGTCTCCCAGAAGGGGCCGGGCTGGGGCTGGGGGGGCGGAGGGAGGAGGGCAGCGAGAAAGAGAGGTCCATGGAGAGAGAAGAGAGCTGTGACCTTTGCCCTCAGATGAGGGCAGAGGTTGCGGGCAACCCATAGTCCTCCCTCAGTTTCCTCCAAGAGGAAAGACCAGAGAGGTGGGCTGGCCCAAAGGCACACAGCATGTCCAGGGCAGAGCCAGAGGAAGAATTAGGGACACACCCAAGGAACAGCACCTGAGGGACAGGAGCGTCAGGGAGCAGGCTGTGCCTGTAATAGTAGAGAGGCCTCCGCACCCCATCCCCAGAAGCTCCCAACACAAAGATCTCAGATGGCCAGATCTCTGCGTCTGGTGGGCTGGGGCGGGAAAAGGTGCAAAAAAGAGCTCCTCGTTCTCCCCTCTCTTCCCAGGAACGCAGAGACCAATCCTGAGCCACTTCCTATCTGCTGCTTAGGACAGGGCCCAGGCCACACACCTAGAACGTTGCTGGCACTCAGTGGCGGCTGAAGCAGCTGCTGACACAGGGGGTGGAGGCCCCTGGAACCCGAGGTCTAGGGCCCACCAGCCCCTCCTTACCCCATTACCTTGGCCCCATTCTCCCTAATGCTGCTGCCAGCAACCTGCTTCTGGAAAGAGCAAGTCCTGGAACCCAGCTCCTCTTCCTCCTCCTCTTCTTCCTCCTCCTCTTGGATATCTGACAGATCTGAGTTGCGGCCATGGTCCACAAGGGAGTTCACCAGACGGACCCCGAGCTCCGCCGTGTCCTCCCTCTGCAAGAGGCAGTGAGGGGGATGGGAGGCTCTGGCAGGGTCAGCCCCAGCCAGAACGAAAGGGGTCCCTTGGCAGAGGGTCATGCCCCAAATAGGCACACACAGGGAGGGTGGGGGAGAAGAAAGATGGTAGTCAAAAGGGAAAAAGAAATCTGGGAAGATAAAGTGACAAAGAAACAGAGAGACACACAGCACAGACAGGAGCCAGACTAGAGCAGAGAACAAGCGGAGAAGGCAACCAGATTTTGGCTGGCAGAGGGCAGGGAGGCAGGCCCCGATTCTTTGAGGTGGTACAGTGTTTCCTCAACCCCATACCTCAGCCCTGGGCCTCAGCTCAGACCCTGTGTCTCCTCCGCAGCAGGCCTCAGCACAGGGCACCCTCTGGGCCAGTGCTTCCTGAGTGGAGCAGGGTGCCGGGCAGGCCTCTCCCGCGGTCCACTCAGCCTCCTCCTTAGGCAGTGAGGAAGCTGCAGGGCTAGGAACTGTCTCCCCCACGGTTGGCTCGCTGGTCCTCCTGTCCTCTGAGGCACCCAGCACAGCTGTCCCAGCTTCCTCCTGGAATGGAGGGCACTGAGGAAGGGCCCAAGCCCCAGGCCCTTCTCCCAGCCTCCACCTGCTTCCCCTCTCCCCAGCCAGGTACCTGAGAGCAAGGTGCTGGGGGCTCCTCTTGGGATCCTTTTGGTGTCTCTCTGGGAGGGCTTGCTGGGGGGCCCCCAGGGGGCTCTCGAGTTCCATGGGGGTCTGGGTGCCAGAGGGGAGAGCTGGGGTCTCCCGGCCCTGGAGAGGCTGGAGCAACAGGTGGTCTGGCCTCCGAGCCTGGTCGTGGTGAGGGGCAGGAGACCCTAGCTGGCAGGCAGGCTGCAGCCAGGGCTGGGGTGACAGGAGCTGGAATGGAGTCGGCCGACTCGCCATGGGGTGACATGGTACGTACGGCCACCTCACTGCACACCTGCAGCAGCTGCAGCTGGGACAACTCCACCAGCACACTGCCTGCTGTGGGCGAGGCCACCTCCATGATCTGCAGGGCAGAGGGAGCACAGGAAAGGGAGGCTGAGGTGGCCAAGCGTGAGAACACAATGACAACAATGGTGGCCAGGCCCTGTGCTAAGCCCCCGGCATGCCTTATCTCATTTACTCGTCCTGGCCACACGCGGTTTTTGAATCCCAGTCATCTGCTTCCAAACTCCATGCTCTTAACTAATCTGCTACATAGTGCCCAAATGCCAAGGGCCAGGCATCTGTGTGTCAAGCTGGGGAGAATAGGCCTCTGAGAACGGCAAGGAGAGACCCACATCCTATTTCCAGCATACAGGGAGAATGCCCAGGCCATACCTTCTGCCCATCGGCATAAATGGCATAGCCTGTGACCCGGACACCGTTGGAGGTGCCGGCAGCATCAATTGTTACTGGGAGCCAGCTGATGATCAAGATTCCAGGGGAGGGCCCCGGCTCAATCTGCACATCGAGGGGGGCATCAGGTGGGCCTGGGGGAAGGGAGGCACAAGACCCCATAATGTAGGACACTCGGCACCAGAGACACCAGCCCACTTCGCCATTTCCCTGAAAACGCAAATAGCTACAGCCTCCCCTTCCCCCATCACAAATGGTCTGGCCTGCTGGGTGTTACAGTCAATGCCCAAGCCGGCATACCTGCGGGGAGTGTGGTGAACTGCAGCGTGGCAGCCCGCTGCTCTGGCCTCTCCCAGCCTGGTTCCCAGGACCCTCGAGGTGGGAGCTGAGCCTCCACTCGGGCCTGATAGAGTGTACCAGGCCGCAGGTGGCAGAAGGTGGCCCAGTAGGTGCTGGGGCAGGCAGGAGAACACTCTTCCCCATTGAGGTAGATGGCATGGGCCAAGTTGCTATTGCCGGGCACCCAGGTAATCTCAGCAGACGTGGCTGTCAGTCGATGGACCCGCAGCTGGCTAGGTACCACCCCAGCCCGGGCACCCACCGCCAAGCAACAGCGCAGAGGGTCGGAGCTGCCCCGGCTGGTCAGGGCCTGCACAGAAACATGGAGGGGCCCTGCCCGCAGGTCCAGGTTCTCAAGCACAGCCTTGGGGGGCGTTCCCAGCCCCAGGGCCTGACGCAGCTCCCCATTCACGCGGATATGGTAGCCGTGTAGCTCCACTTGCTCAGGAGGCGGCTCCCAGGCCAGCACCACGCTGTGGGCCAGCTGCTTGAGGACTGCCAGACGGCGGGGGTAAGGCACAGCAGAAGGCTCACCCAAGCCCTCGGGCAGGGGGCTCAGACTCAGCTCGTCCCCTGCAGCCTCCTCCTCCGGTCTGGGCTGGCTGCGTCCCCCGCTGCTCTGGCCCCCGCTACTGCTGCCACCCCCACCTCCGCTCAGGAAACTGAGTTCAGGGCCTGAGCTGTGGGATAAATCGGCCAGCTCCGGAGGGAGGGAGGTCAGGAGGTCGTCGTCAGACACACGCTCTACAAAATTGGAAGGGACCAGGCCCCTTCGGCCATCCATAAGCTCCCCTGGCAGAGGGAGGGCAGGGAAGGGCAAGACAGAGAGGAGGTAGAGAAAAACCAGTCCAAGAAATGCATTTTAGCAATGGTTAGTGAGTGATCTTAAGCATATGATTCAAATCAACATTTACCCGTCAGCACTTTTAAAACACAAGAGCAGTCAAGATCTGGATTGCAGAGTTATTGTTAATTTTCGTAGGTGTGATAACAGTATTGTGGTTACACAGGACAGTGCTTCTTAAATTTTAATGTGCATATGAATCATCTGGAGATTCTTTAGAATGCAAATCCTAATTCAGCTGGGTGGGGCTGAGATTCTGCATTTCTAACAAGCTCCCAGGTGATGCAGATACTGCAAGGATGTAGGAGAACGCCCATGTTCCAAGGAGATGCATGTTGACTTATGTCTAAGCAAAATCTCATGATGTCTACAACTTGCTTTTATTTATTTATTTATTTAATTATTTTGTGTGTGTGCGAGGACGATCAGCCCTGAGCTAACATCCGATGCCAATCCTCCTCTTTTTTGCTGAGGGAGACTGGCCCTGGGCTAACATCCGTGCCCATCTTCCTCTACTTTATATGGGACGCCACCACAGCATGGCTTGACAAGCAGTGCATCCGTGCACGCCCGGGATCCAAACCTGCGAACCCTGGGCCGCCGCAGCGGCGGAGCGCGCACGCACTTAACCGCTTGTGCCACCGGGCCGGCCCTACAACTTGCTTTTAAATCGTTTTTCTTTTTTAACCTACATAGGGAAAAGCAAATAAGGCAAAACGAGACAACGGTCGAATCTAGGTGGTAAGTATATAGGTGTTCGTTGGATTATTCTTTTTCTGTACATGTGAAAACTTTCATATTATGCAACCCTGAGAGCGGGGGCAAGGCACCCCTCACCTTCCAGTTCTGGAAAACAGACATCCTCGAAGGGAGAGGAAAGCAACACCTGGTCAGGGGAAGGGAAGGAATCTTTAGATACAAAAGACTTAAGTGCAAACGAAAAGAGTCCCCTGTGGGTTCTAGAAGGGATTAGGACCCACAGCAGACCTGGGTCTAGAAGCCTGACTGGCGGTCAGTCCAGGCAATGACCAAAAGTAAGCTCTGTTACCATGTGCCAGTTCCCCTGAACACTTGTCAATAGAGTACCATCAAACATTTGTTGTTTGTTTGAGGGATGTCAAGGAAGGAAGAAACTGGGCACACGGCCTGTCATGTCACAGCTAATTTGGGAGAAGGAAAAAGATTCCCAGGAACAGATGAGCTGGTGGCTGCTGAGCCTTCTTAAAAGGAAGGGAAAGCATGGGCCAGGGCAGAGGGCAGAGGGTGTGTGGAGGCAGGTCTGAGCTGCAGGAGGGCCTGTGAGTTTCCCCCACACCCTCTCTCTCTCTCTCTCTGCTTATGCTAGGAGGGAAAAAAAGCATGAAAACTTGAAGAAGACACATAGGGACTGTCACTAAATTGAATAATATAAGCACTGTGATGGGCTGAATGGTGGCCTCCCAAAAATATGTCCACGTCCTAATCCCTGGATCCTGTGAATGTGACCTTATTTGGAAAAAGGGTCTTTGCAGATGTAATTAAGTTAAGGAGCTTTAGATCCTCCTAGATTATCCGGGTGGGTCCCAAATCCAATGACAAGTGTCCTTATAAGAGACACACAGGGAGGGACACTGAGAGAAAAGAAGGAGGCAACGTGACTGCAGAAACTGGAGTGATGTGGCCACAAACCAAGGAACACCTGGAACCACCAGAAGCTTGAAGGGACAAGGAGTGGAATCTCCCCTAGAGCCTCCAGAGAGCGTGGCCCGGCCGACACCTTGATTCTAGACTTCTGGCCTCCAGAACTGTGAGAGAATACAGTTCTGTTGTTTTAAGCCACCCAGTTGGCGGTAATTTGTTACGGCAGCCCTAGGAGATGCATATAAGCACCAGCGCTAAGGAGTGTGACATTAAAGCAAGAGCCTTCACACTGAACAGATCCACAGCCCTGAAAGGCTGGCGCCGGAGCCTGGGCCCGAGTCAGGCACATACTCCCGAAGCGCGTGCCACCGAGAGTGGTCCAGGTGGGACCAGATGTAGACGAAGGAATCATTCAGCTCATTTGACAAGGAATACAACATCCTACACCCAGGTGCCTACATGCCTTTAAATCTATCCCAGATTGTACAGTTCAAATCCAGTAATTTGTGGTTAGTTAATATTTATGTTTTTGCTGCCCCCTTCCAAAAAAAGGTATTGGTTTTTGTTTTGTTTCGTTTTCTCCATAAAAAAAAGCTGTGTTTCTGAAAGCTATTTAATCCTGCTCTCTGTTATCCACCCCTATGGGGAATTGAGCTGTTGATCATCATTCCCAGCAGCTGCTCGAATAATAGGCATAGGGCCTGGGGAAGAGACACGGAGCAGGCTCTGAAGGCCTGGCCTTACAGACCCAAAGCTTTGGGTGTTACAGGCCCAGAGCTAACCTCTTTCCTACATCCCCACACATGGTTACGGCCCTCCCCCTGCCCTGTCCACACCTCATCTCAGTCCCTACCTAGTGTCATCCTCCCTGCTACTGAAGGATGCAGCCTGGTGCCCAGCCAGGGCCACCCGGGGAAGCCCCCCAAGGCCATTTCTTCTGTAGGCCTGCCCTGTTGCCCAGTCTCTGTAATGGGGCATCTGCCTCAGTTGCCTGATCTCCCCACAGGCACTGGAGAACTGCCCTGAAGCCCACGCCTGGGCCCTGACAATTGCTACCCACTTGCTAACACCCTTTCCTGCGCTCTGGACCCTGGTTCCTCCTCCCCACACCCGACTGGAGTCCAGCATCAGAACTATGCTACATGCCTGACCTCGAGTGTCACTGGTGTTAAACACTGCCCATGGCCTGTCTGCCAGCACAAAAGCAAATTTAGCCGAAACTCCCTACAACACTGCGCATCATTGTGGTAGGCCCTGTCCTGCCCTGCTTGGGGCAGACCTGCAGTCAGATCAGCTGCCCCCTTGTCCCAGATCCCTTCCTTTCCCTTTCCCCACAGGCTCCAGGTCTCTGTATGCCTTTTAGCTGAGTCTGAAAAGTTATGGTGGGCTGAGAGGATATGGATGGTGGAAGTCTTTGGGAAGAGGAGCTTAAAAGCAGGCGAATGGACAGAATGATCCCTTCTACCTCCCTACCTTCAAAAAAGCCATCCTCGTCCATGTTGCCATAGATGTAGATGTACTCGCCAGCAGTAAGCGGAAGCTCTGCCTCCGGATTCTCATTGGGGCCCTCGAAGGGGTTATAGCTGTTGGGGGAGGCAGGGAGGAGGAGGAGGATAGCGACCAACAGCCTTACCGCCATGCCCTAGCTCCTCCCCTCCACACGCTCGGCCTTTATGGAGACTTGGCTGTCCACCTTCAGCCAAATGGAGTGCTCACTGCGCCCACCTCAGCCCAACTAGGCTAAGAGGACATGTCCACTGGGATCCCTGCACCCCCCACCACCTCCAGAGGCTGCTATCTTCACTCTGCCCCTTCCTCCCATATATCCCAAATGCTGGGCAGATGGGGAACAGGGGTGAGGGGCCCACCTATAGCGTGCTAGGAAGACCTGGATCCTGGCTCCCCCCCAGCTGCCCTCCGGTGCTGCAGGGAGCAGGGACACACTGTCCGCCTCCAGCTCCTCCACCTCACTGGCTGTGTCCACCTGGGGGCAAACAGAAAGGGCCAGTCCTCTCCAGGACCCAGGGCCAATGGCAAAGCTGGCAGAGGAGGACCTGTTGCTTTGAGAAGGGAAAGTGAGCATGTGCTGGACAAGGCAAGCAGCAGTGAGCCCTGATGTTTTCTAAATCAGCACCTGAGCCAGCAGGTCCTGGCAGAGCCCAGCTGCCCTGGGGAGGGGAGTGGGGATAACCTGGATTCCTCCCTGAGCCCTGGCCTCTACTGCACCAGCCCAGTAAACAAGACCACTTTCTCCATCGGAGAGGGAGCCAGCCACACTGGTGTTGGGTGGCTGTCCATGGCGGTTTGTCTCCTTAAGGCAAAACACAGCTAAGTACTCTGACTGTAAAGAGCTGGAAGCAACGAGGCAGAAGGGGCTGAGAAGTCCCTGTGAGGCGGTCACTGAGAGGGAAAAAGGGCAGCCAAAGCCAGCACCACCACGTTGCTCCACAAGGGGGCAGTAGAGGCCTGGGGCTGGGTTCTACCACTTTCCACAACCTTGGACAGCAGGGCTGCTCCTGACCTTCCCCTCTCCACTTTCTGGGGTCTGGGAGGTAGAGACAGGGACGAGGCGCTCAGGAGAGTTGTGAGTAATGCCCAAGAACTTGGTAATAATAACAGCTGCCATACGTTAAGCATCTGCTGTGTCCTCCACACTGAGTAAGGCACTTTCCTTATATTTTTTCAAGTAACCCTCACAACAACCTAACAAGGCAGGTTTTATTTGCTCCAAAACTCAGACAGGGAAACCGAAGCCCAGAAAGGGTCTGTGACTTGCCTAAGACAAAGCTGGGACTTGAATCCCGGAACCTGGGCTCTTTCTCGCACAACCTTCTGCCTCTGCGACAGAGGCTCTCATGAACAGTCTCATTACGTGGATCCTGGCGCCAAAGTGTCTCCCTCCATCCAGCCCAGAACTGTAGGGCTTCTCTGGGCCCAGAGGGGTGGGGCCGGGCAGCCCCAAGAAAGGGCCTGCAGGAGGCCCTGGAGAGCAGGACGGGCTCCACCCAAGCTCCCTGCCCACAAGGAGGAATCCATAGGCCCTTCTCTCCCAGGGCCTGGCTCCGCCTCCCCACAGGGGCCAGCGGCCCCCCAACCCCTGGGAACCCCAGAAGAGGTCAGGGCCCCCTCCCCTCTCCCGTTACCCAAGGCCGAGAGAGACCCAGCCCCTCCCCCACACTGACCTCGGGAGTAGGGCATGACTTGGGGCTGTTGTGGATGGACTCGGAGCGAGAGGAGTTGGAGAGAGACTCTGCTTTCTTGGCCGTCCTTCGTGGGGCCCCAGCAGGGGTGGCAGGGGCAGGCTCGGAAGACTTTTGGCTGCAGTGCCCTGGAGAGCCCGGTGGGAGGTCAAGGTCTAAAGAGAAGACGGCACGGGGGCTTGGAGTCTATAGCCTTAGGAAGGACCAGGGACCAAGGGTGGAGTCTCTTGGATATGGGAGTCAGGCCCTCCACAAGAAGGAAAATACTTGGGGGAAACTTACTAAGTGGAGGTAGAGGTGATTTACATATACTATTTCACAGGACCCTCTGTGAAGCACAGCAGCTTGATGAGGTGCACTGAATTATCCCTGTCTTACAGATTAGGAGATCACGGCCCACAGAGGTGAGGCAGCATGCTCAAAATCACAGGCACTGTTCAGTGAGTAGAGCTGGGACCACCAGATCTGACTGACCCCCGGCCCTGACTCTTCACCAGCCCATAATGCATGCTACTGACTCCTAGGGCCCAATTCCCAACCATGACCACAGAGTTGGAGCAGGAGGAGCAGTGGCCTGAGATGCCCGGGCCAGACTCTGGGACAGACACTCCTGTCGGCTCATGTTTTCCCCATCAGAGCCTAGCTCTAGCCAGGCCTGGCTCTAATTTGCTGTGTAGCTTTGGGTGAGTTGCTAGCTTCCTCTGACCCTAACCTCTCTGTCCTATACAAAAGGCCCAGGTCTGAGGATTCCAGGCTAATGTCAGTGGGGTCCACCTCACCTTTGGGGCCGGACCCCCTCCAGGGCTGGGGGGTAGAGCAGCAACAGGGGGGTGGCGGGCGGTCCCCAAGGGAACTGTAGCCCAGGGCAGAGGTGAGCAGATCCAAGGGGCCAGGGTGCAAGCAGAAGGCCTGGAGCTCATGCGCCAGGAGGCTGAAGCGCTCGGTTTGGCTGCGGCATTGCTCCTCGAGCTCTCGAACCCGGACCTGAGCCAAGACCCACCATGAGCCACCAGGCCAGCACAGCTGCCCAGTTCAGCCTGTGCCATCTCCACACAGCCCCACACCGACTTCAGATCACATCCGCCCAGCCCCTGGGCCTGGGCACCAACCCTCAGCCTGGCTGCCCCATTGCCCCTAATAGGGTCTGAGCTGAGGGTGGTGTCCGGGGACGGCGGGACACCATCACTCCCTACCCACCTCCAGACAAGGGCCGACTGGCCACACACCCAGCACACCCTCATGCCCCAGGCAGTGGCACTTCTGCTTCTGGCCGCTTTCTAGGCCAAAACAGATCACTCCCACCCCCATCACCACCACCAGTATCACCTCAGGAGTTTTCTCAGCTCCACTGCTTGTCACCCCCCTACAGTCAGTGACCCAAATCTCTGCCCTCAGAGAGGTCCCCAGAGGGATCTCACACAGGAGCTAGGGACATCATTGTGACAGGAACAGGTCAATTCCCAAGAATTTTCCTCAGGTATCAGGAGAGTCCCAATATTAGGGACTCTCCCCGGCCAACAGATCATGGGTTAGACTGGCGACCAACTTCCTCATGGTCTGAATGGCAAGGTTTTAGAGGAGGGAAGCCCCCATGTCTGCCAGGCACAGTGGCAGGTCTGAGATGAGGGGATGCCCACACGTACTGTGGGAATCCCAGCCCATCTACAGATTCTTGGGGCTGCTACCAGTCACACCCTCCTCTGGTGGACACGAGGGTTGGGACCACTTGGACCCAAGGGAAGAGATATAGCTCGGCCAGCCTGGAGAGGTGTAGGGGAGACGACACCCCAGGAGATGGGGGATCGGGAGGCCATACCTGCATGGAATCCAGGGTGGACTGTGGCGGGAAAGGAAAGCACAGAAGAGAGGTTAGAACCCTTACCCTGTGGGTCACTAGCCAGAGAGGGAGGGAAAGAGAGAGGGGCCCACCTGGTCAGCTCACTGGACTGACTGAGCAGTTCCTAAATGAAGGATATTTCAGGGTGAAGGCAGCCTCGGGGGGGTGGCAACAGGACACTGCTGCTGCCAGACTCAGGAGCCCCTGCCCGGCTGTGCCCTAGCCTGAGAAATAGGCCAATGGTGGAGGGGATTCCCCCAGGCCCTGGAGCATTTAAGGGCCCTTCGTGCAACCCCACACCGCTGACACCCACACCGACACAGTCCATTCCAGCTCCCTCTGAACTTCCCCTGCCTGCCCCCATGAGCTGGTGGAGCTGGTGGCCACCCCCGGGGACCCTACCTCCAGCAGCTGCACAGCTCCTTCATGTTCCCTCTTAGCTGCTGCCTGGGCCTACAGGTGAGAGGAGGCAAAATGCTGGAGGAGAAGGATGAGGACTGGGCGTGGGCTAGGAGATGAAAGGGAGGGAGGGTAGGAAGGGCGAAGGGAGAGAAGAAAGAGGGGGAAGGGAGAGGAGAGGAGAAGAGGAGGGCAGGGGTGCTGGGAAGGGGGAAGCTGAGGGTTCCTCCCTCCGGAACTCCCATACTGAACCACACCTCAGGCTAGAAGGCAATGGGGTCAAGGAGAGGTGAGCCTGGTACTGCTTCTCCCTCTGTGGGACACTCACCCTCAGGTTTCCCTCCTACCTCTCCAGATGCTCCTTCTCAGCCTCTTCTGCCTGCTCCGTCTTCTACCCCTTTAGAATGTTAGGGTGCTAGAGGGCACAGTGCTGGGCCCACTTTATACCCTACACTCTCTCCCAAGGGTCCCACCTAGTCACATGACTAGACACATTGATGACTCCAGAATACACCTCCAAGACCTACTTCCCCAAGACTGCAGACTCATACATCCAACAGTCTATGCACATCTCCACCTGCACGTTTCACACACAACCCAAATGTGGCCAAAACAGAACTCAGAACTCAGGATTCCTTACCTCTCAAATCAGCTGCCCCTTCATCCCTTACCTCCTGGGGAGTGAAAAGCCCCACCCTCCATCAGGGTGTCACAGCAAATGGGTGACAGAGCTGGGCCTCAACTGGAATCCCATAGTGAGTCTTGTTGATTCTATCTCCAAAATATATTTCAAATACATCCACCTGTTTCCCCCTGCATTGCCTGCTCCCTGGTCCAGATGGCCATCATCTCCCACCTGGAGCCCTGCCACAGCTCCAACACCTGATCGCCCTGCTTCCATGCCCACTCCCCCAACCCATCCCCCACGGCGCTGCCAATGTGATCTGCTAAAATGACCCCTCAGATCATGCTACTCCTCTGCTTGGGACCTTGCAGCAGCTTCTATCTGCTCAGAGAGCAAAATATCCAAACTCTTTCCACAGCCTTTAGGGCCTGGAGCCATCTGGCTCTCACCTACTCCTGTTGTTCTGTCCATCCCCACATTGCTCTTTCCTGCCACAGGGCATTTGCACTTCTATCCCTCTACCTGGAGTGCTCTTTAGCTGGCTCCTTCTCGCCCCTGAGGGATTAGAGGCCTTCCCTGCCCTCTCTAAAGTGGCACCTCACCCCATGCCAGTCACTCTGTGTCACATCACCCGGTTCACTTCCCCCCTTGCGCTTATCAGTGACTGGGATCACCTCACTCATGGATCTCTTTGCCCACCACTATCCCCTGGTGCCTGGCACAGTGGCTGGCATGCAGTGGGTGCTCAGTAAATGCTCGTTGGATGAGCGGATGACTAGGCCGGGGTCCAGCAGCCTACCCCCCTTCCCTCACTGCTGCCCCCTGGAGACCCTGCCCTCACCTGCTGCAGCCTCCGGACCTCCTCCTGCTTCTCCTGCAGGCTGAGCCGAGCCTGCTCATGCTCCACCTCCAGCTGCTGCCGCCGCTGGGCCACCTCGCGCATGTGCTGAAACACAAGACCCAGGGTCAAGGCCAGAGCCCACTCCACTGCTTCTCTAGAAGCTCCAAGACATCGGGGCCGCAGACACTATACGTTCCAGATGCCCTCTATCAAAAGGGAAACCGTGGCCAGAGAAGGCAAGGGGCCACCGGCACCAGGACTGTGCCTTAGACCCCGGTGCCCCACAAAGGCCATGTTCCACTGTCCCACTCTCTCCCTGAGCCAGGGACCAACACCTCCCCACACAGTCCCTTACCTTCAGCACCTGCTCCAGGCTCTCCAGCTTGCTCTGCAGGCCCTGGCTCTTGCGAAGGGCCGAGTCCCTCTCCTGTGTCACCCCCAGGAGCTGGCCCCTCAGCTCCGCATTCTCCCACTCCACCTGGAGACGGAGAGTGACAGGGAGCTGGGCAAGCTGGCTGTGTGAGCCTTGTGCCACCAGCTCCCTCCCCAGGGAGAACAGTACCCTTCATACCCTAGCCCAGTGAGGGGTGGAGGAGACAGCCCCTTGCCCGGGGACCAGGGCCCTCGCAGGAGCCCAGGCCCCACAGCACCTGTGCAGAGGTGCTACCTGCTCCTTCTCCGTGGCTCTCCCACTGAGCCGAGAGTTCTCCTCCACGAGGCGGGCATTCTCACTCTGGGCTTCTCTCAGCTGCAGTTCCTGAGAGACCAGAGGAGCTCTGGGGAGGGGGCCCAGCACCCACATTCTGCCCCTCCCCACACAGAGGATCCTGTCCTCCCAGATAAGGCCTTCCTCCCCCACTTGGAAGCTGCATCAGCCAGGAAAGGAGAGCCCTACAGAACAGGAGGGAATGTGTGTTCTCAAGGGCAGGAGGGATGAAAGCAGAGCTGAGAGGGAGCCCACCACCTGGCTGGCCTGCGGAAAGCAGGAGCTGGCCTCCGGGAGGCCCCGGGGAGGCCCTCTAGAGCTCACCAGCTCCTCACATCGCCTCTGCTTTTTCCGGGCTTCCTGCTCCAGGCTCTCGCATTTCTTCCGCTTCTTGCTGAGCTCTGACTCCTGTGGGGTCAGAATCGAGGGCCCCTCATGTGGAAAGACAGATCTGTCCACAACAGGTCTCCTCCAGCCCTTGACCTGAGACTTACCAGCTGCTGCACCCTCTGCTGTTTCTCTGGCTCCCCTAGGACCACGGGTGGGTTTTCCACATCCTCCTGGAGCGTGGCCTGGAAATGCCCAGGGACAGGGGGCTGGCACCTGAGAACAGGGCCCCAGGACAGCCTGCCCCCAGCCCAGCCAGTCGGTGGGAGGTTCCCACTCCATCTCACAGTCAGCAAAGAGATCCCTGCCCAGGAAGGGGGGTGCTGTCTGCCCACCCCCTCCCATCATCTCCAGCTGATGTAGAAGTGCAGCGGCTGTACCCGTGTCCTCCAGACATCGTGCTTTCAGATCCTGAGACCCACGTGTGCCCTGGGAGATGGGTCCCTTATCCAGGCCAAAGCTTTCCCTTTTTAGCTTCCAGCAGCAGCCCTGCTCTGCACTCAATAATTGTCCTGGGTCTCCTTCAGTGACTGGCAGAGAACTAGGAGGCTGCCTGGGCCCCCAGGGAGGTAGTGTTCCCAGAGCCAGGCGTTACCAATCAACCAAATCTGGGCTTGGCCTAGAGCAGTACAGACTTGGCCAGACCCTCCTCCCGGCTTCCCCTCAAGCCCATCCTGTTGCACTGCCCATTTATCTGTGCGAACTCTGGGGGAGGACAGGTCTTGATGGGCGGTGCATCTCCCTCCCTGGGCCAGGCAGAGGCGCAAAATCTGAGCAAGAAGCACCCCACACCCTGAGGCCTTGGTCGCTACGCAGTCCTTTCACCCACCCCTCTGCCCAGAAAGAGGTGGACCTAGCTGCTGCCCAAGTAGAGAGGACGGAAATGAGCCAGACCCCTAAGTTCGGGGGTTCCGGGGCGGGGTCTCTAACCCTCACGACAGCGGCTGCCTAAGCCCGGCGCCCAGTGAGGGTCGCCCATACCTGGAGCCGGCGCAGACGCACCGCCTCCCCCCGGGAGCCAGGGCCGGGCCTGGCCCACCAGGCGGGCGCCGAAGAGGGCGTCCCCGTGCTACGGCGGCAGCGGGAGGCGGCGGTGCGAGCTGGGCCCCAGGCGGCTGCCAGGGCAACCAGGGATTTGCGGCCGGGCCGTACCACTGGCGGCGCGGCAGGGGCGGCGGGGCGGACCCCGCGGGGCGCAGGCCTGCAGAGGGCGGACCTCGAAGCCCTGGGGGCGGGCGCGGCGCAGGTACCACCGCGGGGAGGCTGGGCGGGGGACCTTGCCCCCGGGGTCTGGAAAACTCCCCAGCCCTTGGAGCGCACACCACCACCGGGTCGTCGGGGCTCTGAGTGCGTCGAAAGGAGAGATCCCGGAGCCGCCCCCATCCCCCATCTACACACACCCACACACCTGCCCTTGCGCCGGCGCTCACCTCTCCCGGGGCCCCGGGGGCGGGCGCCCCTGCTCTGGGCCGGACAGCGGGGCCCGGGGGCCGGGGTGGCGGGGGCGGCTCCTGCTGGTTGCGCAGAGCGATCTGCCTCTGGAGCCGCAGCACCTCCCGCTGGGACTCGCGCAGCAGCCGGTCGAAGTCCCGCACGTGGAGCCACTGGGGGCCCTCCTGGGGTGGGGGGACGGGGAGAGGAGTCAGGCCTAACCCCTGCCCGCCCCACGCCATCCCCAGCAGAGCCCGCCCTCCGCCTTGCTGGAGGGACTCCGATGCGCGGGAACGTGCACATTCTCCCATGCATACATGCCTGGTCATAGGTGCGTGCGTATACAGCCGCATGCTTCCGCTAGCCCGTGTGCATACATTCACAGAAACTCATTTACTGGGCACTTGTGGTGTGCCCACCACTGTGCTAAATGCCTGGAGAACATCTCTTCACACGAGTGTGAGGTATTTGTGGATTCCTACAGCCAGACTCACTGGTATACAGCCTGAAGCTTGGAGCACAGAAATTCCCAGGCCTGGGACTCATGGCTCCACCCTCTTCAGTTCAGGCTCCTTCTCCCTGCTTCCACCTGGGCCGTTGCCAGGGGAACCTACTCCCCAGCAGCTTCCACCTTCCCGCTTCATTTGCATCTCATTAACATCTCGTCCACATCCCACAAGCCAGGTGCTCGGCCCTGTGTAGGGCTGAGCTGGAAAGGGTGACCAGGGCCTCCTCGCACCTTGCCGACCAGGGTGAGCCTGGCCTGCAGCTCCCTGCACTCCCGCTGCAAAGCAGCGATCTGCTTGTCCTTGGCCAGCAGGACGCGGGCTGTCTCACTGAGGTCCTGGGCTCGCTGGCGGGCCAGTGCCTTCCGGCACAACTCCAAGCTGGCCCCGGGACGGGGCATGGGGGCACTCACCTGGCCAGAGGAGTAAGGCCAACCATCATCTGAGGGCTGGGGCACTTCTCCCACTCCTCAGCTCTTCCCAAAAGGAAGGGTTAGGATGAAAACCTAGAAGTGTGGCCTCCTGCTTCTACCCTGTGTCTGGGGCCTCAGGGTACCAACAGCCTCACTTGACCCCATCCCAGCAATCCTCAAGCAGGACTGAAAGAGTTAACTCCACATCCTAGTTTAGGCCCAAAGGATGCCGCTAATTCAGGGCTGCCAGTGTGATGGGTCTTCATCCCTGACCCCACCAGCTCTGCACCCAGAGATGAGCTCAGCAGGCGGCTGCAGCCAGCACCAGCACATGGCAATCCAGAATCCTGCTCCCTGCCTGCTCAGGAACTCCCTGCCCAGCCATTCCCTCCCTCCTGTAGTTCCAGAAACCCTCAGCCTCCTGGCCTGGCCAGCGTTTGCCCTTCCTACACCTCGGCCCCTGGGTTCCTGCTTTTCTGGGTGCTAACAGGCTGTGACTCCCAAGCCCCACTCCCTTAGGCCCAGCCCCAGCTCCCCACTTCTCTGGGCCCCCAGCCTCCGTCCTGCAGCCTCCCATCCTCACCACCCTCAGGTTAGTCTCCTGCAGCTTTCGGGCCCTCTCCTCCAGGCGCTTGGCAATGACCGCCAGCTCGGCGTTCTTCCGCTTCAGCCTCCGCACCTTCTCCTCCGTCTCAGGGAAGCTGCTCTTCCTCTGACAAGGGGTCAGTCAGAATTGGGGTATGTGGGGAGCACCCCACAGACCCAATTCTAACTGCCCAGGCCTTGGGCCCCCCCTCACAATGGGGTCCTCACAACTCTAGGTAGGGGTTCATCCTCTCTGGGTCTTGGGATCATGTCACTTCCATGCAATCCCCACTTGGAGGGATATTCATGGGATGAGGAGGATGCTGAGGCAGAGGGCCAGGGTGTCTGAGTCTGCCTTCCCCCAGTCCAACCAGGACCCAGGACTCGTTTTCCAAGCCTCACCAGCATCTGGTTTTCCTCCTTAAGGATGGCACAGCGCTGCTGCAGCTCCCCCAGGGCCCTCAGCAGCTCCAGATTGGGCCTGTCCCCAAAGCCCATGTTCAGCTTGCCCTGGCATGGGAAAGGACAGGGCACAGCACTCAAGAACCCACCCTACCTAGTCAGAGCCCTCCATATGGAAGCATTCCCCCCTCCACGGTCCAAGGAGACATGGAGATGAGAAGGTTCTCCTCCACATCCCAGGCCTTCAGAGGGGAGCACAGGAGGCCTGGAGAAGGGACTGTTTAGTCCTCCCTGCCCGCACTGGCATCCCCCAACCTTGGACTCCTCTCTGCTGGCTCCTGATTCTTCCCATCCCTGCCCATCTTCTCCTCCGGGGAAATGCCAGCTCAAGCTCCCATCCTCACCCCTCCTCATGGCCCCTGAGTCCCCTTCCCTCCCCCAAAGTCATGGTCCCTCCATCTTCTGCAGGAGACTGCTCACACCCACCCCAAACCTTGTCCTCCCTAGGCTCAGCCCAGCACTGAGCCCCCTCCCCTGAATCTGCTTCCTCTGGACTCTGATTCCACCATACACCTCCACACACACCTGGTATCCTCCAGCCCCCAAGGACAGAGACTTACGGAGGAGGAGACACAGACAGACAGACTGTCAGAGAGAGACTCACAGAGGGAGGGGGTAGGGGCAGGGCCAGATGTAGACAGACAGGCAGAGAGTCAGAAGGACAGACAGACGGCAAAAAATGGAGCCACTGAGATTCCTGCCCAAGGAAGGGAGGACGGACAGTCACAGAGACAGACCACAGACAGAGACAGGCCAGGAGAGGAGAGTTGGGCAGTACGGTTGCATGTCATGCCCACTGGAGGGCATGATGAGAGGCCCCCCACCTTGCAGACCCCAGCCCTCCACAGCTCCCTTACCTCAGGGAAAGCCTCCACCTCCTCATCCTCCACCCTCGGGCAGCGAGGTCCAGAGCTTGCTACTTGCTGCCCTAGGCTGGGCAGCTCAGTTTCTGTTCCTTCGGGGTCAATGCCCCCCGCAGGTGGGGGGGTCCGGGCTCCCTCGGGCTCAGAGCTCTCCTC
The DNA here is from genome assembly GCF_057802395.1 of Ceratotherium simum simum. Classification (NCBI taxonomy): domain Eukaryota; kingdom Metazoa; phylum Chordata; class Mammalia; order Perissodactyla; family Rhinocerotidae; genus Ceratotherium; species Ceratotherium simum. Next base: position 29,401,850 of record NC_141915.1, on the reverse strand, counting down.
AGGCCCCAGTTCTCCAAGCTGCAGAGCTGCCGGAGTATCGGCAATGCTTGGGGCTGCGCCTCCAGGTTCGCCCCCCTGGCCTGGAGTCCAGGTCTGCCAGGCGGGCAGTGCCCATGGCTCCATGGCTGCAGGGTCCCTTGGCCGTGCGAGGGGTGTCAGTTGCTCCATGGTACTGCCGAGCGGCCCCAGGACCCCGGCCCGGGGACATCACCCAACCAAGCGGAGGGACTGATGAGGGTCATGCCAGGCCAGACCCTTTCCTCTCTGAGCTCTTGGCTTCACCGAGTCTCCATCCAAGGTTGACCGAGTTCTTTCTCACCCACAAAGGAAGCTGCAGGAGTCGGGGCTGCCAGAGCTGGAGCTGGGGGTATGCGAGCTATGTTTGCTCGTGGCTGTGTGTGTGTGTGAGTGTGTGGAGGAGCGAGGGTGTCCCCGTGGGGGCAGGGAGGATGTGCAGAGGCCACCCACAGCAGTGCCTGGGTGAGGGTCTGCGCGTCTCCGGGTCGGTCTGTGCAGGTCAGCGCTGTCTCGTGTGTGTTTGGAGGATGGGTGCCCCCTCTCATGTGTGTTGGTGGGTAGTGGTTCTGTGTGTCACTGTCTGTGCCTGTTTCGGAGTTACCAGTTGTTTCTGTGTGTGTGTGGGTGTCTGTATTGCAGGGCTGTGGCAGTGTGTGATGCTGTCACTGGTTGTATCTGAGCGTCTCACTGTTGTGCAGCTGCGAGCATTGGTGTCATTGTTTGTCCGTCAGCGTCTGTGAGTCTGGCCATCCATCACAACCCCTCAGCCTGGCTAGGGTCCGCAGGAGCTGCTGGGGGTGATCCCCAATGGTCCGCTGTGGTCCTTTATCTCCTGTTCTTTCTGCTGCTGCTCACTAGCTTGCTGGGCGGCCGGGCTGGTCCTAAGGAGGCCTGGGTCGGTGGGCTGCTTGCCTCATAGTCTCTGTCCCTGCTGGCTTCAGCTCTGGGGAGCGCAGGGGTCCCCTACAGTCCCGGAGTCCGAGATGGTGGGTGCGGGGGAGGGCTGAGCCTCAGAAGAGGGGGGGCGAGCAGGGGAGAGCTAACCCTCCCCTGCTCTTCCCCCTCCCCTCCCGCCCACCAATAGGAAGTCAGCTGCTGGTTTCCATGGTGACGGCGCTGGACTGGTGGGCTGGACCAGCAGGCAGGGTTGGGACAGAGAGAAGAGCAGGTTCCTCACGGGATGCTGGCCCGGTGCCCCCAACATGTAGCCTCCCACCCCTTGTCCCCAAACACCCCCACACTTTCCAGGGTACAGAGGCAAGGGGGCTGCAGACAGTCCTCCCCACATCGGCCCCAACCCAAGTCTGGTAGAGACAGAGATGGGGTAGTATGACAGATAGACAGAGATCCAGCCATGGAGCAGAGCAGGAACAGACAAGATGGGATTAGAGGTGAAACAAAGACAGAAATCAAGAAAATGAAAACAGGAAGGCAGAAGCAAAAAGACAGGTGGAAACAGGCTGAGAGAATTGTTTCAGCTTCCTCCTGGTAGACTGCATTCTGGGGGCAACCGGGCCATCTAGGGCCAGCAGGGGAGACCACATGGCCTGTTGGGCAGGCTTATGCCCCAAGCTCGCAGGAAGTTCATCTTCTCTCTAGCCTTAGGCATTTTTGCTATGAGGAAATGGCTTTTTGGGACAAGGACGTGGAAACTCCCCCACCCACAAGTCAGCCTCTTTGTGGGGGCAGGGGCTTAGATAGAGTCCTCAAAGACAGGGGTATTGGGAGATGCCTCAGGGAGGCGGCCCCTGTCCCCTCTGAACCCGGGACTCAGTCCATCTGCACAGAAGCCAGTCTCGGCCGAGGTCAGGGGCCCTCGTGTGGCACCCCTGAGGAATAGCAGCAGCAGCACTAAACCACAGAGCCCTTGACCATGGGCTCCACCCAGGCCAGAGTTGATGCACGGGGTGGAGGTGACATCTTCACTTCCCTAAAGCAGTATGTGGATTAATATAGGCACCACTACATGATGTGTGTCACTGATATTTATGTCAGGGTATACAGGCATGCCATTATGTGCATGCATATGTGTAGTATGCACATAGAGTCACGTGCCGCGTAAGGACCTTTCAGTCAACGATGGACCGCATATACAACGGTGGTCCCATAAGATTGTAATGGAGCTGAAAAATTCCTATCGCCTAGTGACATCATAGCCATTGTAACGTCATAGGTTGTCATTAGTAGAGAGGAATGTTCATGATGCATTATCTGCTTACAAGCAAATCTATGATGGAAAAAAGAAGCAAACCACCATGGACATATTTCTGAAAAGAGTAACACCTCCTTAAGAAAAGCCTCAGGCAAGTCCTTCATGGAGTATTCCAGAAGAAGGCGTTGTTATCATAGGAGATGACAACTCCAAGTGTGTTATTGCCTCTGAAGACCTTCCAGTGGGACAAGACTCGGAGGTGGAAGACAGTGATGTCGATGATCCTGACCCTGTGTGGCGTAGGCTGATGTGTGTGTTTGTCTCTTAGTTTTTAACAAAAAAGTTTAAAAAGAAAAAATAAATGAAAATCTTTTTAAATAGAAAAAAGCTTATAGAATGATATAAAGAAAGAAAATATTTTTGTACAGCTGTACAATATGTTTGTGTTTTAAGCTCAGTATTATTAAAAGTCAAAAAGTTAAAAAAAATTAAAAAGTTTATAAAATAAAAAAGTTACAGTAAGCTAAGTTTAATTTATTGAAGAAAGAAAAATATTTTTTATAAATTTAGTGTAGCCTAAGTGTACAATGTTTGTATAGTGTACGGTAGTGTCCAGGGCCTTCACATTCACTCACCACTCACTCTCTGACTTACCCAGAGCAACTTCCAGTCATGCAAGCTCTACTCAGGGTAAGTGCCCTATACAGGTGTATCATTTTGATCTTTTATACCATATTTTTACTATATCTTTTCTATGTTTAGATACACAAATATTTACCATTGTGTTACAGTTGCCTGCAGTATTCAGTACAGTAACATGCTGTACAAGTTTGTCGCTTAGGAGCAATAGGCTATGCCATATAGCCTAGGTGTGTAGGGTCATTTAACGATGAGGACATGTTCTGAGAAATGCATTGTTAGGCGATTTTGTCATTGTGCAAACATCACAGAGTGTACTTACACAAACCTGGATGGTATAGCCTACTACACATCTAAGCTATATGGTAATAATCTTATGGGGCCACTGTCATATATGTGGTCTGTCGTTGACTGAAACATCATTGTGCGGTGCATGACTGCATAGTTATCTCTGTATATGTGTGTGGGGCAGTTATATTATTTTACATACGTACACACATACATATCTATATATGTATGTATGTGTGTGTGCTATTATGAGTCTATAAGTCTCGCTGGTATATACGTATGCACGTTTCTATGTGTGTGCCATTGCATAGATGCCTACTTGCCATAGTGTCTGTGTGCTGTTATGTATGTGTGAGCTACGATTGTGTGTGTATAAATTACAAAATGTATGACACAATATGTATATGGATGCCATTATATGGCATTACGCAATATGTAATGATGCACTATCATACAGTCATGTAAATATGTGTAATGCCGTACAATGACATGGTTTTATTTATATCTATGTATCTAGATATATAGATATCACTATATACCTATTGTATATTTATCATCAGGTATGAATGTGTCACTGTATTTGTATGTGTATGGAACCAATGTGTTTATTGTGAATGTCACTATGTGTGTATTTGTATTCTTCTACATGTGACACACATCATATGTGTTTATATCATTGTATGTGTGTGTACTATTGAATATGTATGTGTCCTGAGTGTGTGTATATCCCTGTGTGTCATTGTGTGACATGCCAGCCATGTCACATGTGTATGTCACCATACACGTGTGTTGATAGCATACATGTACAGGGCCCCTGGATGTAAATGCACACGCATGCTGGTGTGTGTGCTTTGTATAGCAGCATCTGTGCCCTTGTCTATGTAAAAGATGCTTTGTGTTGGGGCCACAGTGTGTGTGTGTGTCCAATTCTTATATTACCAACAACCCTCTAGACTTTCTTAGATTAGAACTGGAGGTAGGGGCCGGCCCGGTGGCATAGCGGTTGGGTTCACACCCTCCACTTCAGTGGCCTGGGGTTCACGAGTTCAGATCCTGGGCGCAGACCTACACACCACTCATCAAGCCATGCTGTGGTGGCATACCACATACAAAATGGAGGAAGATTGACATTGGTATTAGCGCAAGGACAATCTTGCTCAAGAAAAAAGAGGAGGATAGGCAACAGATGTTAGCCCAGGGCCAGTCTTCCTCACCAAAAAAAAAAAAAAAAAAAGAACTGGAGGTAGGCAGCCTTCAGTTTAGGGGTGTGGAAAGCAAGTAGAGGGCAGAGCCAGAGCTAGGTTAAAGGTGGAAGGGCCCCTCACAACCCTGCCCCTCCATCTCCTGCCCCCTTTCCTCGGTTTGCAGGGAGGTCCTCACCCCCAGGCATTGTTCCTTGGCAGCTGCGGCCCGGCCAGGCCCAGAGCCCTCTTCTGGTCTCACAGGCAGGGTCAAACCCATATATCTCAAGAGAGTGAGAGTGATTCTCCCTCCCGGCCCCTCTGTGCACCCATCCCATCCATGTGCCTGCTAAGCCCATTCAGCCCCCCAATCCCAGCAACAGAGTCTCAGACAAAAGAGAAGCAGAGTCCATTCTTTATTAGTGTTGGAGTCCCTGGCACCCCATTCCCTTCCATCTACCCTCCTTTCCCTCCTCTTCTTTGTCCTGGCATCTGTCCACTGGCGTCTGGGCCCCCATGCCGGGGCCTCTCCGCAGCTGCATCAGGTCCAGATGTCCAGCCCTCCCAGACCTCGAGGCAGCAGAGGAGCTGATGTGGCATTTCCCCGGTTGGCCGGAACCAGGAGGGACAGCACCGTGGTGGGCAGTGAGGGCCTTTCAGGGGTCTGAGCAGGGTGGGGAGGATGCCTGAGGGGCTCACCTGTCACGCACGGTCCTGAGCGTGGAGGAAGACGGTGGCGGGCGGCAGCGGCGTGGTCTCCGAAGCCCACAGTACACTCATCCATAAAGTAGGAAACACTACACCCTCCAGTGCTGTTAGTAGTGCTTTCTACTTTATGGGTGACTGCACTGTCTGTCTGTCCGTCTGCAGGTACTCTTCAGGCCGCCCGCTCCTCCTCCTGACTCCTGTTTCAAGAGCCCCCCAGCCCTCCTCATGGCTTCCCAAGACCCCAACACCCTGCCCCGTGGCCCCCAGAGGGCCCGCCCTGGGCCTTGTGGGCGGTGACTCAGCATGGCGCCAGACTTGCCTCCTCTACCTCCCTCCCCCCACTTCCTCTTTGGTTCCCTCTTCCCTTCCCCCTAGGGCTCCACCCCATCCCCCCAACTTTCAGGGGTACTCAGGTAGAGACCATGGCCATTCTGGAGGCCTCACCACAGTCCCCATTTCTGACCCCTCGAGTGACCCCCCCCAGCCACAATACTTGCCCTCTAGAGTCCAAATGAGGCAGCCACAGCCTCCTTCCCCACAAGGCCTCCATCCCCAGCCTCCTCACCAGCCCAAAGCCTTGACTCCCTCACTGCCCAGAGCTCCTCAGGCAGGAGCCCAAGGCTATTGCAACGCAGAGGGTAGCCATGTTGGGTGGAGGGAGACGCTTAGCGCCTCTCGCTCACACCGAGTCTCACTTTTCAGCCTGTGCCCACCCTCTGCCGTTCCCCAGCCCAGCGATGACACCTTGTCTCTTGAAGCCTTGGACCCCTCTTTCTTCATCTGGGGCCCAGGAGCCATTTTACCTTCCTTGTCTAGAGGGAAGTCAAGGCCCAGGATTTTGAGGAGCTGTCCCACCATGAAGGCCGGTAGATCTGAGGGTTATTGCACCTCTTTGCCTAGAGCTTTGCTTGTAAGCCTTGGCACCCAAGCCCCTGAAGCCCCTCCCCAAAGCCTCTCCACCCAGGGCCTGCAGCCGGAGCCCCTCACTGCCCCTTGAGGCCCAGAGTCAAGGAGCCCGGTGGGGAGTGAAGTGAAAGTCGAACACTTACCTGATGCTGCAGGGCTGAAGGGAGCAAGTCCTGTGCTCCAGTCTCCCAAGTGGGGTTCCCTTCAGGGCGGGCAGGGCTTATAACCCCGAGGCCACGTGGGCCAGATCTCAGGGCGCCCAACGGTCTTGGAGCCCGCCCCCACACCACAGCGATTAGCGCGCCCCTCCCCTCCCTAGGGAGGACAGACTGACAGGAAACCAGAGACAAGGCTGGGTATTGGCGGGAGGGGGGCTGAAGAGACCATCTCACACGCCCTGGGCAGGTGGCTTCCGGGACCCCAGGCTTGCTCCTCCCCCACGGCACCAGCTCCAGGGAATGGTTCAAGAGTCTGGGATTGACTCAAGGCACTGAGTGACCCCAGGAGACAAGGGCTCCCTGTCGGGGCCTTCAGTGAGTGAATTCCAGTACAAGAAAAGGACTTTTTCTCTGAGCCCCACCTCCAGCGACCCCAGCCTAGAAAACTCCTTTCCCTTCGGGACAGCAGTGGCATTCAGACCAAGCCGTGGCTCCTCAATATGTGCTGCCCAGAGAGGCCACAGAGATAGAGATGAATAAGGGGGGTCTGGGCCAGCACATCACAGTACCCTCCATGTAGTCAGTTGCCCTCAGCACCCTACAAAGTCACCCCTCCCCCAGCCCCAGCTGGCAGGAGACCAGGCCTGTGCCCTCAGCACAGTATGGGGGTGGGTCACACTTGGGCCAGGTGGGCCTGTTGACACTAGACTGGGTGTTCATGCTTCCCTCAGGGCCTGTAGGGATAGGAAGGCAGGGCAGAACCGTGGTAAGGACCAGGGTCTAAGGCAGGGCATGGGTGCCACTGGGCTTGGAGGAGTGGAGGGAAAGAGGCTCCAGGAGAGTTTCTGGCAGCCACCGGATGTGGGCACGGGGCCCGCCCACCTGCATGCCACCCCCGCTTTCCCCATGGGGAAGGCAGGAAGCTGCCCATCCCAGGGCCCCTGCCTGGGGGAGGGGAACAGGGTGTGGGTCTGGGCCAGGGGCTGAGGTGAGCTGGGTCTGGGCTACACGTTTTCCCCAAGGTACTCCAAGCCTCTCAGTGGGCTTGGCTCTGGAGTCAAAAGGAATAGATTGGAGAGGGAGGAGTAGGAGTGGATGAGACTCACCCAGTGGCTCCTTCCCAGAAAGCCATAGGCCTCTTCTCTGGGTCCTCCATTCAGGGTTAGGTCCACACAGATTTCAGGGAACTCTCTGATTCAAGGCCCAGAAAAGGATAGGCACAGAAGGGTGCAGGAGGGAGGGAGATTGCCTCACATCCTTTCCTTCAGGAAGGGCAACTCTCAATCTGGAAAATTGTTATCCATCCCCAGGCTCCTAAATGGGACAAAGAAAGGGGAACAGGGCCCTTCACCCGCCAGTGTCTGAAGAGACAGTGGCGAGGAGGGCGAGCTGGCCAGAAATGGGACAGTACTCCTTTAACGGACCACCGCTGCCTCAGACCCTGGGTGGAGGGGAAGTGGCTGCCCCAGGCGATAAGAGGATAAGAATATCAAAGTTGTGCAGTAACCTGGGTTCCTGGACCCCCACCCTTCAGGGCCCCTCCTCCTAGAGCATCTTGCCTCCCCACCCTCTGCTTAGAGTACTCCCATAGCCATCACCACAGAGATGCTTTGTCCCAGCAAAGGAGAGTCACAGACTGGGAGCCAGGAGGCCTGGCTTCGGGGCCCAGCTCTGCCACAGACTCCCTCAGCATGTGACCTGCGGCAAGTCAGACCTGAAGTTCCTTCTGAGGGACACGCTCATCCCTCAACAGTCTCCAACGCAGCCCCTCTCTTGTCCTGAGCAGGGTGGGGGTGACAACAGAGGCTGCTTTTCCTTTGTATGCCCTCAATGCCCAAGGCCAAAGACCACCACTGATTTTTTTTTTCTTGAGGAGAGAGACTGAGGCCCAGCCTCTACATCCACAGAGCTTCTAGGGTCAGGATGTTTCTGGAGGGGCTAAGCCTTTTGCTGGTTCCCACCCTGAGGCTGGAGTTGAAGAGGGATGGAACTGAGGTGGGGCTCAGGGTCCCTGTACCCTGGATTTCTCCCCCAGCCCTGCGATGACTCCCAGCTCTGCTGGGCCTCAAACCAGGAGAAACAGAACAAGGCCAGAGACAGAGTCAGGAATGAGAAAGGGGCCAGGTCTGAGATGAGGACGCAGAGACAATGAGAACCACCCAGGTGAGTAGAACAGAAGCACTGGACTGGAAGCCCTGCTCCAGGCTGGCACAGCCCACACGTGTGGCCTACATGACTGACCGGCAGGTGCCTGAGGGAAGAGCAGTGGGTGCCTGAGCACGCGCAAACACACACACACACACACACACACACACACACACACACACACACAGGGCCCAAAAAGCCCAAAAGATTCAGTCTCCTTTCTAGAGAAGTACAGCAGGCCTAGAGCCACAGAGACACACTGGGTGACACCGCAGCTCAGGCCTACATATACGCCTTGAGGAAGGCCTGCTGCACACTCCTGGACACACCTGCATTCTCCCCGGAAACACTCAGCAAGGCTCACTCGGGAATCTGAGGCCAGCGCTTGGGAGGGTGGGTGACTGGAAGGAACTGGGGATGGCTTGAGAACACAGGCACCTCTGTGAGAGAGGTGTGACTCCTACTCCTGCTCCCAAAGCTGCCTGTTGCCTGAGTGCCCCAGGATGAGAGAAATTAAACCCTTGGTGATGGCCAGTGGCTGAAAGAGGAGGCCTCTCTTTGTAGGGGAGAGAGGAGTTCCAGTTGATTCTTCAAACTCTGCCCCTTGGCGGTAAGTCCAGGCTCGGCCAGGCACCTCCTGGGCAGCCTCAGCTCACTTGGACTCTGCTATAAAATGTCCCCCATGGTCCCTTCCAGTTCTGACACTCTCAGTCCAGGGATCAGATTCCTGCTCAGAGGAGTAAAAGGGGAGGAGGAGTAGGGACCAAGATCAGAAGCAGTTGGGATGGGGCAGCTGCATCAGAGACAAAGTAGTGAGAGGGCTGAGGCCACCAGGGTCTGGGCTTGGGATCCTGGAGGACTCTAGGCTCACAATCCCTCACTCCCACCCCAACCTCACTGACCTTGGGGACAGCCATCTTTGTGTGCCAAGCTGAGGCTGTGGGCAGGTAAAGGTGAGCCTGAGGAGAAAAGGACAGAGGACCTGTCTTCGGGGACTCTCAGTCTGATGGGCGAGACACATATGCAGGGTTTGAGAGTTTTGCGTGTCGGTGTGAGTGAGCAGTTGTACCTAAAGCAGGTGCGGAGCTTCAGGGCTGACGGGGCCACTGGCTCCTGCTTGAGTGAGCACTGAACCTACGGAGTGAAGAAGAACTCACATATACACCTCCACACATACCTACATCTTACAAAATCATAGCAACAAGGGCAAATTAGTCCTAGGTGGGGGTGAGGAGCCCAACGGGCTGGACTGACGGATGGTGCAGTGGCAACCTCAGAGTCCCAGGGCACCCATCAGAGAAGGCTTCCTGGAGGAAGTGAGTACAGATGGAAGAGAGTTTGGAAGGACAGGAGATAGAGAGGGCAGAAGCTGACCAGACAAGGAGGACAAACAGGGAGAAAATGGTCTTTTGAAGGCCTAACACCTGCAAGGGAGAGCAAGCCCAGAGGGTGGGAGAAATGACAGGGGCGGCACATGAAGGCTGAGAAGAACACCAAGACTTGCCCTCCAGCTGCAGGGGCCTGGGGCCCTTACTCGGCAGGCAGGCGGAGATGGCAGCCCAGATAACCTGCCTTGTGAAGAGACAACAAGAGAGAAGCCACAGGACCTAACCACTCACAAACAGGAAGTCAGAAGGCAGAGCAGGCCCGCCCTCAAGGGAGCCAGGGTTGGGAGCAAGCCTGGCCACAAAGGAGGGAAACTGAGCCCCCAGCGTTGCAAAATGGGGCTAAAGACAATTGGAGTCAATAGTCCCAAATGTTGGAACCTTTCACCACCCTCCTGGGAGGGGCTGCCAAGGGAAGCAGTGCTGAGAGAGGGAAGAGCCTCAAGAACATAAGAGAGCCATGTGCCCTGCAGAGGTCATCTCAGCACCTAGGAAGGTCCCCTGACTCATCTCAGAGCCTTGGAGAGCACCAGGAGTGCTGAGAGGCTCTCCCTCAGCCCTACCTGCACTGCCCAGACGTCCTCCAGGTTTTACTTCATGCTCTCCTGCTCTACTCTGGCCAGAGGCAGCTGCAGTGCCCCCTGTGAGGCCAGCTCTGCTCTGGGATGGGCTTCTGGCTCAGCTCTCTAGATCATAGTATCCAAGGCCTTTTAAGCAGCAAGGTCAGGCAGCAAACTGGCCTGAGTCAGGAAACTGAGCTGCAAATCCAGAGGGAGGCAGACGGCAGCCTGAGGTCACAAAGCAAGTCAGGGCCAAGTTCAGGGTTTGGTCCACAGCATCTGGGAAGAGGCAGGGTGGGCTGGGTAGGAGAGGGGGCATGGGTGTGAGGAAGGCCCCCCTGACCACTGCTGTGGGAGTGGCTCTGAAACCAGAAGTGTCCTCCACTGGGATCTCCTAGGGACACAAGCAGGGAAATGAGAGAAAGCTCCTCTTGTCTCCCTCCACACACAGGCTCCTGGTTTCACTTGCAGAGCTGCACCTGCTCCAGTTTAACCTGCTACAAATAAACTGTGTGTGTGTGTTTGTGTGTCTGTGTATGGGTCCTGAGAGTTGGTGATCTCTCATCCCTACCCCCAACAGCAGGCCCACCAAGCAGAGGGCAAAACTAGGAGGCAGGAGACTAGGGTTCCAGTCCCCACCCTGTGGCTATTTATTTGGACCAGTCACTGAATCTGCCCCTCAACGTCCAGCCTTTGTTTCTTCATCTACAAAATTGAGGAGGAGGCTGACCAAAGGACCAGTTTATACTCTAGGAAGTCCCCAAGAGCAAGGGGCCCCAGGGACCTTGGAGGAGGAAGTAGCAAGGCCTGTGTTCCAAGACCTGCCTAGCCACTAGGCAGCCCATGGATTTCCCCAGCTGGCTCAAGGGCAGAACTCCCATAGCTCAGAGAAGGCAGGTGGCTGGGAAAGAATCCTGAGCAGAATCCTCCCCTTATCTTAGCTAGGAACAAGGGGCAAGGGGCTGGGGGGAACTCTTCTGTCTGTTTCCTCCTGTAAGCATCCTGCCCCCCACAGGATTCCTCCCATCCCAGCGACAGCTGGAGAAGCAGAAGGTGAGGGGTGGAAAGATTGGAGAGCTCTGTGAGGAGTGCCCCGTGGACTCCTCTGGGCTGTTTCTTCATTCACCTCCACTGAGCTGGGCGGAAGGGCAGCCGCTGAGACATCTGGAGAACTTTATATAACACATTCAATCTGAGTCTCATTTGATCATCATGCTGAGCCAGTGATGTAAACGATGGTGTCCCCATCTCAGAGATGAGGAACCGGAAACTCGGCGAGGTTAAGTTTCACCTTCCTGAAAATCGGCCAACAGTCTGTATCTTGTTTCTGTCCCCCTAAGGGACTCTATTCAAAGTACTCCCAAAAGGGCCAGGCCTGGCAGACCTCAGAGGGGATACTCAACAGACAGCGGAGATGCAGCCTCACAAACCCCGAGAAGGGAGTTGGAAAAAGCCATGGGAGGGACTCAGGCCTAACGCCCTGCCCCCAGGCTTGTGGGTGAGCCGAGCAGAGGGGTCTAACGGGTAACCAAGTGGTCTGCAGAATCTCTCTCACAGCGAATGGCCACCCAGCCCCTTCTCTCAGAGCCTATTAGGCAGTCAGGTGGGGGAGGGTTGGCCACACAGACTGGGTCCCCCAGCAGCAGCAGCAGCAGCAGCAGCAGCAGCAGCTCACAGCACTGGAGCCGTTAAAAAGTGACTCAACCAGAAAGTGCGTTTGAAGCGACGCCCGCCAGGGCCCCAGAGCCAAACCTCAAAAAGACGAAGTGAGAGAGACAAGCCTGCGGGGGCTGGGCTGGGGGTGGAGGCCCGCCCTGGAGCCGGCCTGGCCAAATAAGGGCAAATGCTCCCAGGCCGGCCAATGGGGTGCGGGCAGCCACGTCATGGGGCTGTGGCTGGGGGCGGGGGGGGGGGGGTCAGGGAGGAGGTGAGAGGCCTGGAGCAAAATGGGGGTGGGGGACGAGCAGGAGGTGCAGGCCCTCCGGGAAGGGTCAAGGGTGAGTGAGCCTGGGGAGGTGCTGCGGCCCTCATCCCCAAAGACCACGGTGCTGAGGTCAGTAGACCACACCCCAAGAGCCCCGCCGTCAGGCTTGGGCTCAAGGGGGCAAAAAGAACACAAGGAGAACCCCCACCCTCCTGCCCAGGTTATGGGCCCTAGATCCCCATAGGCCATGGCAAAACTAAAGGGAGGCCATAAGGACGACTGGACTGAAACAACAGCGCAGCCTTGCCTGGCCACTGACCGTGGGCAAGTGACATAACTGAAACTCAGTTTTCTCATCTGTGAAAGGGGAATAATGTCTCACAGGAGGGTACTGAGGATCAAATGCAATAATGGAGGCAGCCGGTTTTGAACCTGGCAATTGCCATACTGATATAATAGATTATTATTGTAGAAGCACTGGCCCAGGGCTGCTTCTCACTCATATTCTTGCCTCCCAGTTGCTGTAAAGATCCCTTTGCAAGGACACCATGTAGTTCTCAATTCTGGCCTCTGGTGCCTACAAGGAGGGAGGGGAGGGACGGAGGCCAGAGGAGTCCTTCCAATCTAAGCTTAGTCCCTCCTGCTGCAGAAGCAGAATAGACATGCTCTCCTCAGGCTCATTCACCAGGGATGTGAAGTGCCCACCTCGACCTCCTCCATCTCCTTATCTTGTGCCTGGCTCCACTGGGCTCCAGACCCCGCCCCCATCTCCCTGCTCCCCTGGGGTGCAGGGCTGAGGAAGTGAGTCTACTCAGCTGCCCAGAGAAAGTGCCAGTGCGGAGCTGCCTACACAGGGTAGGGGCAGCTACTGGCTTCTCCCAGGGCCTGTGATCACTCTCTTGCCTCAGGCCTCCCCAGCCCCTGCTGGGACCACGAACCAGGAGGAAGGCTGGGTGCTGGCTGCCATCCTCTTCCTCTCCGTGGAGTTCTTCTCTCTCCCAAGCATGGATTTGCATTTACCCCTCTGCCCTCTGCTACTCAAGCCCCCAGGGACGAGGTGACAGTTAAACCCCTCTTCCGGCTAGTGGCCCCAGAGCACTCACTTCCTTCCAGGTATTTTCCGGGATGGGGGGAGGGGTTGAAAGGGTGGCAGTTGCTGGGTTTGGGGAAGGAGTGAGGAATCCATTTTGAAGAGGGGCTGGGGTCCTGCCACTGGTATCTGAAGCTGTTCCTTACCTTCCCTCAAGTTTTCTCTTCCCTCAAGTTTGGAGGAAGGAGAGAGCACAGACAGGAAGCAGCACACAGGAGATCTTGAAGTGGGCCTGCCAGCTCCCTGACTTCTTACATGCCCAGGCCTCCCTCTGCTGTGGGGTGGACCCCCCACAGCAAGTCCTCTGTCCATGACCACATAATACCTGCTCTCCACTCTGGGGGGTGTATTGAGAATAGAAGGGTGGAGATCTAGAGGGGAGATGTTTTCTATCATATTTCTCAAAGGACCTGGCATCTTGGTGCCAGCAGCATGGAGCAGAGTTTTCTCTGCACCCAGTTCCTGCTTCCTGGGATCTTAAAGCAAAGAGAAACACAAGAATCTGTAGGTGAAAGGCGCTGAGCCAAGCATGCAGGACATACGAAGTAGCAGTGACCCCTCTGGACTTCTGACCACTGTCTCTGGGGCTCAGTCTTCTCACCCATAAAGTGAGGGGCTGGCCTAAGTCCTGACTCTCCCAGCCCTCACGTTCTCTGTATGATCTGCCTTCACTCGTTCAACAGCCCCAACACTCAGGACCTCACCCTCCCACTGGCAAAGGTCTCTGAGCCCCAAGGCCCAGGCAGGCAGACATGTGCTTTCTCCCTCAGTCTAAGCCTTACTGGCTCACCCTACAGCAATTTTTACCAAGCGTGGCTATCTGTTCTCCTAGCTCAAAAAAGACTGGAAGGGAGACAGCCACACGTGAGCAGCCCAAGTGACAGCTGACAGGCTGACATGAATCCAAGAGGTAGAAAAATAATCAGTCTCAGAACCATTTCACCAGATGATACAAAAATGGAAGTTTATAACAATGACTTTGAGCCAAGTAGAGGTTAAATCACATCCAGAATCTCATATCCAAATAGAAGGGAAATAGGTATTTAAAAAAACAAAACTTATGTCATAAAAAATGAGAACAGAAAGAGAGATTAAAATAAAAAGCCATAATGCTTGAAAGAAACTGTTTTGATATTTTACGTATGATAGATGTATTGGAACATCTATTGCCCAACCATGCCATAGGGATGACATTCTCTCCACACTTACCTAGAACTTATCTAGAGGTGGACAACTTTGGATAATGACAATCTCTTAGATACACTTAGTAGTTTACAGCTCTCAAATTGCTTTTACCTAAGTTAATGTATTTGATTCTCACCATTATCCTAAGACAGGGACGCACAACTGCATCTTTGAGTGAGCTTTTTAAATTTAAAGTATCACATACAAACAGAAAAGTGAACAAATCATGCGTGTATAACTCAATAAAGTTTCAGAAAGTGAACCGAGCAGCTGAGTAGACTCACTTCCTCAGTGAACCGACCTATGTAACTAGCATTCAGATCAAGAAATCAGCTATAAGCAGCACCTTAGGAGCCCCTCATGCCCTCTTCCGCCCCCGCCTTTCACGGGTAACCACTATCCTGCCGCCTAACACACGAGTTTTGTCAACTGCATTTATAGGAAGGAAACTTCATTTTAGAGAAGTAAAGAGACTTGGAAAAGTCACAGCTAGTGGGTGGTAGAGGCAGCGAGGCTGGGGGGCAGAGACAACGCCCCTAGTTGGATGTGTGCATTTTCATCACATGAGTCTGTGTTCCAGTGGAGTGTGAAGATGCCATAATTGGGCTGCAGATGGAGGGAGGTAGCGAGCAGAAAAATCCAGGAGAGGTTGGGGAGCATGGGGCACAGGCCGGCAGATGTCTAAGAGCTGCTGGAGTGGAACAGATGCAGCCAGGTGGGAACTGGAGAAGGACTGGACCAGTTTCCCAGTGCTCCACACAGGGGTCCTTGAGTAAACCCCAAGGATCTCCTCCCTGGGCCATTTCCCCACACTGCCTCCCTCTCTTTGGCTAATATTAGACTTGGAAACCAGAGATGTAGGTGGTGGGAGTAGTGTGGTCAGGGTGAGAGGGGGCTCAATGTGTAGGGACCTGTAATTTAGTAAGCTAATGCCTCCCGCTGGTTCTGTGGAATACTCACGAAGGGAGCCAACCTGCCGCCTTTGGTGGGGATAACTATGTCAGAAACAGTAAGCAGCCCTAAATCGAGTGTGGGCAATGCATTTCTTGAGCTAAGGCTCCACCACTTGATCATGCAGATCATCTAGAGGCTGCATTCAGCAATGCCAAGTCACTTTAACTCTTTGAGCCTCAGTCTCTTCATCACTACATAAGGATGTTAACTATGACACAGGGGTTTTGTGAGGATCAAATAAGATAATGGACATGAAAGCCCTTTTGTCAACTGTAATATGCTATTTAAATGAAAGGCTTTACTGACACTAAACATGAACTAGACTTCCAGACAAAGATGTTGTTAGTCTCTTCTAAACATTACCTACCTGTTTCTTTTATATACACACACAGAGATCAGGTGTCAGGGAGGGGGCTTGAGGATGGAATAACAGGTTATAGACAGGTTGGGAGTAAGCAGGTAGTGGCCATGCCCAGAGGAGAGGCCTCAGTCCCCAAACCCAAAGAGCCCATCGCCATTACTCTTGGGGAAACTGCTCCCCTCCAAGACCAGAATGTTCTGACCCTTGTTCTATCAGCTACCAATCTCTGCCTTGGGCTGGAGGCTGCATTCAGCAATGCACTGCCACTTAGCCTGTTTAGGGGAGAGACTCTAACCCCACAGCCTGTGGTGGGTAGGGAATGGAGAATGAGCAATAAGCGGGCAAGGGGAAGGCAGCCTGGTTTCTAACCTGTCTGACTTGAGTCTGTCCTTGCTGAACTAGGGAGGAGCCTTGCCTTTCTGAAGGAAAGAAGCCAAACTACTGAGCAAGAGAACAAGCAAGACTCTGGGCAGATACGGGACCTCAGCAGTCAGAATGGGGCTGAACCTCTGACAGGCATGATGGGCAGGGCATAGGCCTCATGCACGTGGAATGCAGGGCAGCAGTACCAGCACCTGAAACCTTTTCTTCCACACAGCACTGCTCACTCCCAGGGAGCCTTGAAGAACCAATAGTCTCTGTTTCAGCTTCTTTGGGCTCCCAGCCGGGGATGGGACTCCAGCACCTTATCGCCTGTCTGGGCTGCTGAGTGGCACCACAAGCAGGTTCAAGGACCAAACAAAGCAAGAGAGCAAATTCAGAAGCAGCTTCCAGGCAGAGTCCACTTGGCACACTGAGTGCAAAATCCAGTCACGGCAACTGGCCCCCCCTCCCCCACAACCACCAGCGCCTGTGTCTTTCGCTTCCTGCGAGGCTGACAGTTAGGGCCCCAGCTCAGTGTGGGGCTGAGGCAGCCTGAGTGTGGTTATTTGTGCACAGCTCCTCTTGCCTCCCCCACCCCCCAACTGTTTCCATTCTCACCAAGCAGCCACGTCCGGGTCAGACACGCAGGACAGCAGCCGGGGATTTCCAAGGGACTTTTTGAGAAAGCCAGTGAAAGTTGGGTAGTGGCTGCACAGCCTAGGCACTCTTGCTGACACCCACTTCTTCCCTCCAGGATGTAAGCCCTAGCCTGGTGGGGCTGCTTCCCAAGACTCCTTTCAGATTGAAATTGAACAGAAACCACGACCCCTGGGGGTCTTCCAGTTTGCTGGGCAGGGGAAATCCTTGAAAAACTCAGTTGGAAATTGGGGTTAACAGACCATTCCCTCAGGGCTTGAAGGCATCAGAGAAAATGGTTCTGGCTTGAGGAGGACCTGTGAGTGGCGCCATGAGGTCTGGGCCAGTCCCAGCTTCCTTCCCATGGGCTTACGAGAGGACACAGAAAGGGGTCAGTGCAGTTAGCATCTCTCCCTCCTTGCCCCACACTCCAGGCCACAGGTAGGGAGAGACTGACTCACTAGCAACACCAGGTGGCTAAGAGACACAAAGCCCAATGAGTCAGAGCTTACCCTGCTGTGGTGGTTCCAGGCATCTCCCCCAACTATTTTGGTTAATTGTGCACATACTGTATATTTTGAAGAATGGCTAATAAAAGGAGAGCAAACAAAGTTTACCATAGAGTTTTCCCATTGCTTCATTTTTATAATCGCAACATTCCTAGGGTAAATAGGCAGAGTGTGATCATTCTCGTTTTACATATGGAGAACAAGAAACTTAGGGAAATCATGGGGATACTAACAAGATTTTTGTGGAAATTTAAGTAAATGAGAATTTATGGTAAATTTTTAATTCTAAAACAAATCACTCACGTTGGCCAATAATGTGACATCACTCAAGGCCCCCTACTAGGCCAGAGGAGAAAGGGAGGGGCCCACCTCCTGTGGAGGCACAAACTAGCCAGATGGAGACTCAGCAGCCACCTGAGGGTCTGTTAGGGGAATAGGGAGGAATGTAAGTGGGGGAGGGGCAGGTCGTGAGTGCCACTGTCTGGCCTAAGGTATAGAAAGAGCAGTAAAAAGAAGAAAACAGACAAGGAAAAAAAAGCATTAAATATGGTCAAGGGGCAAAGAATACCAAGAAGACTCAGGATTTCTTTAAGGGACACCTGCTGTGCCAGGTCTAGAGGACAGAAGGCTGCAACCGCCAGACACCAGGACTACCAGGCTGATGGGGTTGCCTAGACTTAGGACAGCAGACCTTCCAACGAGATGCAAGGAAGCACACTAGACAGGCGGCAACCCTGGAGGCTCAAGGATGGGTAACAGGGAGCACAAGAGCCTCTGCTGCTCTGAGAAGGTGCTTACGAAGCAAGTGAGTTCTTACTGTGTGCCTCCCCTCCCCAGCTCAGAAAAAAGAAAGAGACAAGGCATCTGTCATGGGCTTAAGAACCTTCCCAGGGGTTCATGTTTATTGGCATTTGACCCAGAGTCCTGCCCACGGGCAACGGCACAGCCCAGGGCTGTGTGTAGGAAAACCAGCATCCTACTCCCCAACCAATTCAGTCTCTGTTAATGCACCAATTCAAACCCCTCCCACCCCGACCAGTAGTCCAAAGAAGGTAAAATGGCCCAGGGACACGCTGTGCCGCTCCCTCAACACAGTCTGCTGAGTCTCAGAACTGGAAGGTGGGAAGTAGCTGAAGCTCTGCCCATTTAGTTCCACAACAAAAAACAAGCAGAGGCAGGAGATGGGGAGCAAAGACGCTGGCGGCCATGCATCTTGCTACGTCTTTATAGCTGTGTCTCTGGATTTGTAGGCCACTCCTCGACTTTTCAGCTCCCGCACGATTCCTATGGCAGGGAAAAAAAAAACAGCTCTGTGAGGGAAGAGGATTCCAAGATTCTGAAGGCTAAGAAAGCTCCCACAGCTACTACTTGGGAGTGGGGGGTGTTCTGAGCAGACTGGAGTTCCTAGACTGCTTATCAACAGGCCTGCTTGGTTGGCTTGTTACCAACGAAGACCCAGGCTAGTGCTTGGTAATGGCTTGGTAAGAATGAGAAGAAAAAGAGATACATTGTAGTCATCAAAAGCAAGGGTTCTGGAGCTAGAATGCCTGGGTTGAAATTCTGGCTCCTCACTTACAAGCTGGGTGACCCTGGGCTACTTATTTAACCTCTTTGTGTCTAGGTTACCTCACAGAGTTGTGAGGACTGGCATGAATTCACATAAATGACTTCCACAGAGCCTGGCAGAATAAATGAACATTGGCTCTTATTATGACTATTATTACCTTGGGGCAGGCGACCAGTGACCGACACCGCATATACACCTGGCTTAAAGTTACCTGAAAGAGAAGAAAAGAGATTGCAGTGAGAATGAGTTAAGACTGAAGACCAGGGCTAAGACTGAAGACCAGGGCCGGCCCCGTGGCTTAGTGGTTAAGTGCGCGCGCTCCGCTGCTGGCGGCCCGGGTTCGGATCCCGGGTGCGCAGGAGACACGCTTCTCCGGCCATGCTGAGGCCGCGTCCCACATACAGCAACTAGAAGGATGTGCAGCTATGACATACAACTATCTACTGGGGCTTTGGGGGAAAAAATAAAATAAAATTATTAAAAAAAAAAAAAAAAAAAGACTGAAGACCAAATGGAAGCTTAAGCTAAAAATGAAAGAAAGGCTGCAACTCCAAGAGAAGAGCAATCATTTCTTTTGGCTACAAGTGTTACACGACAGAGCACAGGGTGCTTTGCTTTTCTCTCCTACAACCCCATCTTTCTCACTCTGAACCCACTTACCCTCTGATATAAGACTCCCCCACTGGACCCAAGGGACAGCAACACCACCATGAGGATAGGAAGAAAGGGAGAAACTTACTGACTCGCTGCCACTTGGAGACCCAGCTGTCCTCTGGACTCATCATCGCAATGATTCTAGGAAGGGAAAAGAAAACAGAATCAGCCTGAGCCTCCCTACTACAGAATAGAAAGACCAAGGGAGCTGCCCTCTTTACTCTGCTCCCAGCCAGCACAAGAGTGCTGAGAGGAAACCCATGAAAAAGCCAAGATTTGAGTCTCTATTAGAAAGCAGGGGAAACTGAGCTCTAACGCTGGGCAGGGGCTGACTCAAAGCTAGTACTGACAAAGGTCCTCTGCACTTATGTCCCTGTCACGTCAGTCACCATCCCCCAAAGACTATCTCACTAGGCTCAAAAACATCCTTAGCCCACAGATTCCCTGGGAAACAGGACACCTTTAGAGGTAGATGGCCAGTGTTACTGTTTACAACCAACACAACCACTAGGGGGCTGGGGCCTAGTGCGAAGGGGAGGATGAGTCAAAACAATGGGTCCTTCTACCAGAAGTAAGTTAGACTTGGCCAAGCTCTGCCTCTAATGAGCTGTACTGCCTGACACACTTATGGAGACCTCTCTCAGAATTTCACTGGGATAAGACTCAAAGGTTGATCTAATACATGAAAAACACCCAGCACAGAGCAGGTGCTAAATAAGCATTAGCTCTCCTTATTATCCTAATAGTCCTTCCCAGGGTAGCTCTGATCCCAGAGCACAGGCAACAGAAAGGCTACTCAAGGGCTAGAAGCCTGCTGCTACTCGAGCAGAACAGCTGAGCATCAGGTGCTTTCAGAAGCTACAGAGGTCATCTTTGTCACTCACTCAATCAAATGCTTACTGACTGCCTACTGTGACAGGACTGTTCTAGGCACTGATATTTGCTGACTGCCTCCTCAAAACCCATTCCCTCTTCTCTTGCAACAATCTTCGCTCCTTATTTGGGGAGCCTCTCTTCCCATCCAAATCCTACATTCTCAGCCATATGCTTTGAGTGGCTGATCCCACCTCCAGGGCTGGTGAGTAGGGTAACACTTGCCCTGGCCCGGCAGACTGATCTGGGGTATGCAGGCCATTCTCCTCTGTCCTTCACTATCTTCCTAGCCTTACAGCGCCTATTATCCGACCTTATGACTTAACCTAAACAGAATTCCCACCATTCTCCAAACATACCCTGGTTTTCCCACCCCATGTCCTTGCTAGAGTCATTTCTCTTTGTTTAGAATGCTTTTTCTACCTCTCTCTCACCCCAACCTCCTCAAAAATCCTGTATTTCTCTCCTTAGGAGTCTTGTTCATTTGCTATCTCCTCCACTTCTGGCTGAGTTCATCTAACCCTCCTCTGATCTCCTTTGGCCTTTGATATACTCACTCTTCAAAACCTAATATGCACCAGAATATATAAATAACTCCTACAACTCTACAACAAAAAAACAAACAACCTGATTCAAAAATGGACAAAGGACTTGCACACACATTTCTCCAAAGATATACAAGTAGCCAATAAGCAAATGAAAAGATGCTCAACATCACTAATCATTAGGGAAACGCAAATCAAAACCACTATGAGATATCACTTCAGATCCAATAGGGTGGCTGTTACCAAAAACAAAACAAAAACCAGAAAATAAGTGTTGGCAAGGATGTGGAAAAATTGGAACCTTTGTGTACTGCTGGTAGGAATGTAAAATAGTGCTGCTATTATAGAAAACAGTATGGTGATTCCTCAAAATATTAAACAGATTGATCCAGCAATTCCACTTCCGGATATATACCCCAAAGTGAAAGGAGGGAGTTGAACAGATATTTGTAAACCCATGTTCACAGCAGCATTATTCATAACAGCCAAAAAGGTGGCTGATATGCAACCTAAGTGTCCATCAATAGATGAATGGATAAACAAAATGTGGTGTATACATACAATGCATTATTCAGCTTAAAAAGGAAATTCTGACGCATGCTACAACATGGATAAACCTTGAAGATATTATGCTAAATGAAAGAAACCAGTCACAAAAGGACAAATATCGTATGATTCCATTTATATGAAGTAGCTAGACTAGTCAAATCCATAGAAAAGTAGAATAGTGGCTGCCAGGGGTTGAGGGGAGGAGGGAATGAGATGAAAAAAGTTCTAGAGATGGATGGTGGTGATGGCTGCCCACAACAATGTGAATATACTCAATACCATTGAATTCTACACCTAAAAATAGTAAATTTTTTGTTATGTATATTTTACCACAATTTTTAAAAAAAACTAACATGCAAAACTTTACACTGTGTCTCTTACTAGTAAGTATCTCATTGTGTAACTCTTGACATCTCTCACAGCAGCCAACATAGTACTTTACCGACAGATGGGAGTCCCTTCATTCATTTGCTAGCACTGTACCATTCAGTGCTAACAAATGAATGGAGGGACTGGAGTATCCATCTGAGTATGCACATGCATGAGTAAGAAGTAAAGGTCCCATGACAACAACTTTTTTGCCCAATCCCTTATTCTTCCTTAAAGGAAATTAAAACATGTATGGAATTGGCCCACCTTGAAGGAACCTTGGCAAGTACTGGGTTTGGATCCAGTTTGTGTATAAACTCTTAATTGGCCTAACAGTCAAAAGAAACTTAATACCTCAACTCCCAAAGAATATTGCCTTCTGGCTCCTACCTTGGGGAAGGAAAATTGAGACCTGGCCACTTATGTTTTCCTCATTTCCCCTTCTCCCACTGGGCAATCTCATCAAGGGAAAATTTTTCTTATAGGGCCTCTTAGAGTCATCTAAAAGCATCAGCTTTAGGGCAATAATTTACCATTACTGTACCTTCCTTTTTCTTCATTTTCAAAAAGCATCTTCATGCATTCAACAAACATTTATTAAGCATCCACCACCTTCCAGGCCCTGTGCCAGGCGTGGTGTACAAGATAAACACAGTCCCTACCATTAAGGAGCTAACAGTCTAGTGAAAAACTGTCCAGTGGAAATATAATGAAAGCCACACAAATTATCTGAAATTTTCTAGCAGCCATGTTTAAAAGAGTAAAGACAAAAAAGGTGAAATTAATTTCAATAATATATTTCATTTAACCCAATATATCCAAAGAACTATCATTTTGGCATTAATACAACGAATATTAATATATTTTACACTCTTTTTTGCGCTAAGTCTTTGCAATCCAGTGTCGTATATTTTACACTTAAAGCAAATCTCAATTTGGACTAGCCACATGATTAGGTCTCAAAAGCCTGACCCGTGTTTACTTGGTGGGGTGGGTTAGGGTGGGGCGGTGAAGGGATTAGGGTGGGGTGGTGAAGGGATTAGGATGCGGCCGTTAGTGACGTAAACGTGAAGGAAAGAATCTAAAGGGGCTTACCCATCAAAGGAAGAGCTGGTGCAGTCGTATACCATTTCTCGGTTACCCTTCATCTGAAGGTATGCATCACAGTTGTCACAACCGTCATATTCAAACTGGTCTATAGTCTGGGAGGGGAAAAAAAAGGAGAGAAGTGAGCACGAACAAGGCCAAAAAAATGCAGCTTTCTCAACACTTCTACCTGGTCAAGTAGAAGGCTCCCTACGTTGGCTCGTCTCATCAGGTCCCCCACCCACCACTCCCAGAGCCCCATTCCTAAATTCCACCCTCACACTCCTTCCCTTCTTGTTCCCAACTGCGTCTTACCTACTCCCTTCCCTAGTCTCCCCAGGGTCAGGCACCCTCCGACTACTCCCTCAGCTGCAGATTCCCACCCTCCTCTGATTCCCAGTGTACTTCAGCTCCAAAAGAAGTTCACCGAACATCTGTTAAGGGTCAGGCCTGTGCGAAGAGCTGAGAATGCAAAGGCATGTAAGACTGCCCGTTTCTACGGCTGCAAAACCTGCCCGCGTTCCTACCGACATAAAACAAC
The DNA here is from genome assembly GCF_057802395.1 of Ceratotherium simum simum. Taxonomy (NCBI): domain Eukaryota; kingdom Metazoa; phylum Chordata; class Mammalia; order Perissodactyla; family Rhinocerotidae; genus Ceratotherium; species Ceratotherium simum. The sequence goes on along the minus strand of NC_141915.1, from coordinate 29,378,504 downwards.
GATCTCCTGCAGCTCCCTACCGACATAAAACAACGATCTCCTGCAGCTCCCCACATCGCCTGCCACCCCCGGGGTCCTGGACCTCACCTTTCTCTTCACTATCCCCTAGCCCCGTTCCACACTCTTTCCCCCAGGTGGGTCCCCCATCGCCCCTACAACCAAGTCCCCGATGGGTACCTTGACCAGCGAACAGAGCAAACAAGCCCGCAGATGCCGCAGGTCTTTCGGCACCGTCTCCAGAGCCATCCTCTCCGATGGAAGAACACCGAGCGATTGAGCCACAAACCCCTCGCTCTCGGGAAGTAAACAGCGAATTACCCAGAATGCCTGCTACCTCCGGTGCCTCAGACTTCCTCTTCCGGTGTGGGAGGCCGCGAGCCCCGCTCCTCCCCCCGCCTTAGGAGATGGTTTCTCCCGCCTGGAGGCGGGGCCAGCCGGGAGTCACCTGGGCCGGCGCGCGCCCCCGCCACCTGGGCTGGCGCGAGGGCCAGGCGGGCGCGGCCGTTGGGCCTGTGGGCGGGGCCCCTGGGGGAGGGGCGGCGCAGCTGGCGCCTGCGCAGGAACTCGTCGCGGCCCGGGCAGGCATCCGGGCGCCGCGGGCCATTTGATCTAGGCCGCTGGCACCCGGCCGCCGATCCCCTTGGAAGTCTCCCAGATGACAGCCGAGATTGTCTTTTGTCTTCCCGTTTTAAAAGCGCAAGGCCAGAGAGTCCACTGTCTCCCTCTGGATTATCTCTGCGGAGACGAAAGAAATCCAGGAAAGCCCCCCTCCTTCCTAACGGCGGGAGCATGATAGGGTTTCCATTCGCTGTCCACAGGAATGCTGGCCTGTGAGCGCATGGCGGAAAAAATGCCTATTTAATTATTTTTAAAAATTTTTTATGTACGTTTCCTCGTTCCAGCTGATAGTTTATGCTTTGTGCAGCTTTTAGCATTTAGACACAGTTCCTTTACTTCAGAACATCTGTAGGGGATTAAGTGTCCTTTAATTTTTTTTTTTTTTTTTTTTAATTTCACCCTATAGAAAGCTATATGTCTTGCTCTCTGGTTCAGAATTGGGCACCGGACAACCATTACCCCTACCAAACCTCTCCCGGAGAGGCAGAGGGGAAAATGTGCTTTGTGAGGACGAGAGCAAGGCCTCCCCAGGCCCTGTGGAATTCTTCAGACCGGCACAGCACCGGCTCCCTTGAGCCTCACAATAACCCATGTGTAGGCAGAGCACAGTCGTTTGTGTTTATCTGAATTGGAGCTTTGAGATATAAATAGTTTCAGGCCCTATCCTCCCAACCAGGCCTCCTAATTGAAACCGAGCTTCAAGGCAGGCCTGTCTTGTGCTGGTCTCATGCTTTGTTCAGATGGGCTCTGGGACTGGGGTTAGGATATTCTCTATCACTGAGTACTTTCCTCTTTGTTATCTCAGGGGAGCTCTGCAACAACTGTGAAGTAGGCCCATTTTATGGGTGGAAAAAATGAGGCACAGAGTATTTGCCCAGGGTCACAAAGAAAGTCACCGAAGCATCATAAATTAGAGTGGGAAGTAAACAGTGCAGTAATAATGCACAAAACGACTGAACCACAGCGGGAAACCAGCCATGCTTTCTCCTCACCTGATCTCACTACACCATGCTTTTAGGGGCTTACTAACCCTTTCTTGTGCCAAGCCCACTACTCTACCCTATCTTTTCATAAATCAGAGCCTAGCCTCTGATATCAGAGATAATTTATTTCTGTCAATGTCGAAGATGAAGTTGTTACCCTGAGTGACAGTCGTGACATAACAAAACCATGAGACCAGACCGCATTTGTGGATAAATATATTAGCAAATAAATACATTTCTCGACATAGTGCCTGATTCAAGCGTCTTTCTGTCTGGTTCAGATATAAATACCAATGTGGGTGCCTAGGTGCTAGTTCCCCACTTACTTTGAGGGAAGAAGATTCCCAGGCAGGGTCCTGTGCCCACTTTGCTCCCACATTCACATTCCAAATGGGATAATCCTAGAGGGGCCAGCAATGGTCCAGCTGCCCTGGGGTGAATGTCACCCTAAGGAAACCCCTCAGCCCTTGCCTACTCAGTACCAGCTGCCCAGGCCAGACCTCCTGCTCCATCTCCACTCTCGCATGCACACCTTCCTGTGTGTCCCTGGCCTGTATGGCTTATATTAGGAAGCTAGACCTCCGGGCCATCTCAACCCAAGGGCCCCACTTTGCTTTTCCTTTGTTCTCCCCTGTTTCCCATCTCTGCTTTGAGAGAAAACTCTCAGAGACGAATTCCCTGTTGTCCTTGTTCAGCTCTAATTCTGCCTTTTCCACTTTCATTCCATCCTCCCTCATCCTAGATGAAGTCCAGCAGAAATCTTCTTCTTCCCACCTACTTTGAGACTTTGAGATAGGAGATCTCCAAGGAAGAGTTATTCCCTCCCCATACCCCCACTCCTAGCTCCCTGAGGAACTAGGGCTCCTGGAGTGACAAGGGAGTTTGAAAATCAGAGGCTTCGTCTCAGGTTCCTCAAGGTACTGTACCACCTCGGGGACAGAACTCCACCCCCTGGCTTCCCAAAGCTTCCCCTCTGACCTAATATAGTGATTCTGACAATTAAGGACGAGAAGGGGAAAACATCCTCCCTTATGCACCAGGGCAGTTATTGCCTAGAGAAGCTGCAGAGCCCTGCTTTTTAGGGCTCAGGGCTCACCTATGTTCCTGATCCTTTTGCAAAGAAGGAAAATGGTAAGAGCCAGGATTGCTGCTGATGCAGCAGCCTTACCCGGAAGGAGCCAAAGCTGGTGTGCGGGACTCACCCAAAGAAGGAGGTGAGAAGGGGTCATGCATTCATCTAGACCCACTGGCTGGTATGAACATGAGGCTTGGGATGAGGGCAACCTGCAGGGGCTGAGGGAAGGAGCAGCACCTTTATTAACACCTATCTACCCATACCTAGCTTTCTGCTCTCAAAAAACAGCCTTCAAGGGAGCCAGTCCACACAGGCAGCAGCTGGTTGCCTGGCTGGACAGACTTGCTGCCCTGCAAATGTTTTCTGCCGACAAGAACGGGAGCTGGGAGCAGGAAACAATACCTCCTGCCACCCACCATCACCGCTCCTCTTCCAGTGGTTCCAGGAAGTACAGCAAAGAGAGGGGTGCTTTCTGAGGTCCTTTCTTCTCTCAGGAGCAGGACTCTGTGCCAGGTAGGGCTGAGTCATCCGGAGCACACTCTTGGTTGGAGCCAGGCCTGAACATCTCACACGGCCTGTTCACACAGCTCCTCAAGCTCCTCCTCTGAGCCTGCATTTAGAGAAAAGGGAGGAAAGAGGTCACTGAGAGTCAGGCCAGCCTCTTGCTTTTTCCACCTGCAGGAGAGTACAGCTGGGAGGGAACCAAAGAGAGGGAAGAACAGGGAATGTGTCCAGAGGGTGACTAGATTGAAAGCTGAGAGGGGCCCCAGTTGGGACATGGGGGGAGAGAAAACAAATCTACAGAAAGAGAAATATATATAGCAACCAATATGTTACCAATACTTACTATTCATTCATTCACCCAATAAATATTTATGAAGTACTCTTGGATCTGGCTTGCTACCATGTGCCAAATAGAAGACCAAAAATAAATAAATAAGCAGGGACCTTGGGGCCAGCCTGTGGCACAGTGGTTACGTTCGCGTGCTCAGCTTTGGTGGCCTGGGGTTTGTGGGTTTAGATCCCGGGCACGGACCTATGCACCGCTTATCAAACCATGCTGTGGTGGCATCCCACATATAAAGTAGAGGAAGATGGGCATGGATGTTAGCCCAGGGCCAATCTCCCTCAGCAAAAAGAGGAAGATTGGCAACAGATGTTAGCCCAGGGCTAATCTTCCCCGCCAGAAAAAAAAAAAAGAAGCAGGGACCTGACAACCTTGTAGGAGAGAAGGTGTGCATGCAAATAGCAATTATGTCAGTGGGACAGGACTGGGGTCATAAGAGATGAATTGAGGAAGGGGTGAGATCATGTCCAAGTGAAGCAATCAGGAAGGGCTTCCTGAAGGTGGAGATAAATGAGCTGGTCCTGCAAGAACTGGATTTATGGGAACAGGAAGGCAGCAGAATGTTCTGGGCCGCAGGAACTGCAAGAAGTGTTTACCCAGTTTGGCTAAAGCATGGGGCAGAGAAGGGAAGGGAAAGAATGGAAAATAAGGTTGAGAAGGAAGCTGGGAGCTAGCTGGTGCTAAAGCCTGGAAGGCCAAACCAGGCTGGATTTTTCTTTGCTGTGAGTGAAACAACATTTGAAGATTCTGGACAGTTCATTTGAGGCAGATGACCCTGGCAGCTATATGAGGGGTAGGTGAGCAGGGTAACTGTGCTGTATGATCCTACAGGACATAACACTGGATGCGCAGTGCCCTGCCATCATGGCCCTGTAAGAGGGAAAGGAAGAGCTAGGAGGCTCCTGCCTCCATCTTTAGGCTGCACCTAAGACAGGGACAGGGCCCATCAGTCCTGGAGGAGAATAGGATCAAGCCAGCAGAGATACAATTAACAGAACCTGGCACTGATGGGATGTGAGGAGCAGGGAAAAGGGAGGCATTGAAACTAGTTCTGAGTTTGGGAGAGAGGGGAAGTGGTGGTCTGGCACCGGCAGCACTGTACACTGGAAGTATACACATGAAGGGTTCAAATGGAATCATCAAAACATGGCCAAAGCTTGCCTTACATGGCTCTATGGAAACAATTATTTCCTGTACTATAACTGTTTGCATGCCTGTCTCCCCACAAACCTGGATCTCCTGGTTGACAAGTTCCACGTCCTCAGAGCCTAGCCTGGAACCTAGCACATAGCAAGCATACAATGCAGAAAGGAAAAAGGAGGGAAGAAATGAATGATAGCAGCTCTCAGGTCCCGCCTATAAGATTCTAGACTCTGAGGTCTTATATTTCAGGACCTTTAGGTCAGTGCCCTTTTGCGGTGGAGTGGTCCTCCGAGCAAGGGTGGTAGGCAAAGAGCTGTGTCATCTACACAATGGGAGAAGATGAGGAAGAGTAGGAGGTAGAGGGCTCCAGAGGAGGAGGAAAGGGATTTGAGCAAATAAATACCAATTTAAAGTTGATTTATGTTATCACCATTGGTTGTAATACAGTAACAGGGATGCATTGAGCCCCCAAGAAAATGAGGTTGGTCTTATTAACAAGGAAGCTTAGAAGGGAAGCAGAGTTGCTCTCTTACCCCAGGGGACAGGAGAAAACCTATGGACTCACAAGACTGCTGGGAACCACCCATGATCTCTATTTTTTTTGCCTCATTCACCTAGCTCTTCTCATATGGCCTAGTATTATGGTTATCAGTAATTATTTCTCCTCTATACTCTCTTCAAGGGCAAGGAACACTTCTTGGCCTTCTTTGTATTTAAAGCTAATATTGAGCTATATACATTGGTACAGCTGTACCAATTATTAAAATATTGAAACAATTCCATGTGAGCTGCTGCCCCAAACCACGCCAAGTGCTTTCTGACATCTCAGCCACACTGGTACCTCCCCTGAGATCTCCCTATCATCTGGCAACTAAAGGAGTAAGACCTGGCAGAACCAGAATGCTCCTGCCAGCACCCTATGCTATGGCAGTTGTTCACTATTTTGAATGTCACCCCTGTTGTACCCTTCTCAGTGTCCATCAACCCCTTGTTGGCTGACTTCAACCATTCTGTAATATCCAGCTCTCATTTCCTCTTCCCACCACACCTACTTCCCCTGAAAACTCACCAGGCTGGGCTGGCAGCACCTGGCAGTGTGGGTAAGGGCATGGTCTGCCCTCTGGGGTGCCAGAACTCCATTCAGAAGGCCCCTCCCCAGGTGGGTGTGGTCCCAGGGGCCGGCGTGGAGTCAGACACAACCACACTGACTGTGAACTTGGGTAACAGGGGCCTGGGGGTTCTGGTAGCAGCCTCCTGTCCAGGCCTGGAGGTCCGAAGATCAATGGGTGGGCCTCTGGGGACCAAGGGCATGCCAGATCGGGGCCATAATGGGGAAGAATCTGGCAAGCTGGGTGTGCAGTCAAATCCTGGGGCCGAGAGGCTTGGGTGGGCTCTGAGGGACCCCCTCGTCGTCTCCTCTGTGGGTGTCGGACAGGGAGGCTGGATTTCTGCAAGTGCAAGAGGCTGCTGGGACTGGAGACGTCAGCTGGGCCCGGGGGTGACTCTGTGACAGCTCTGGGCCATTGTGAGTTGGGGAGCTGCCCTGAAGGTGCTGCTGGGTTGGATCTGGCAGCTTGCTGAGCAGAAGAAGGCGGCTCTGGCTGGGGCTGTGTCCGAGGAACGGCAGACCTAGACTGGGGTACCCCGGTTTCTGGGCCAGGCTTCCTGCCACGCCAGTGGAAGCGCTTTTTGTAGTGATGGTGTCGGTGGCGGTGGTAGTGAATGTGGCTGGAAACCTGGGTTTCCCCTGTGGGCACCACCGAGTCCAAAGAACGAGGCCTAGAGGTCACACTAGGCTGAGTCTCCTCCACCCGGGACTCTCCTTCAGGGCTGCAGTATACCAAGGGGTCAAAGTCACTGCTCAGGGAGCTGCGGAAGGTAGAACTGCTGCCGTGGATGCCCTGCAGGCTGATGTCCGTGCAGTTGACCACTGAGTCACTTGAAGAGCCATGACAGGGCCCTGAACTGGAGTCACTGGCTGGCCCATCTGCCAGGTAGCCGCTGCGTTCTGTGCAGTAGCTCTCTCCAGACCCGCTGCTGTCGTGAGGCCTGGCCCGGCGCGGGGGTGCTGGGCAAGCGGTGGGGTGCTGTGAGGTGCATCGCAGGCGGCTCAGCCCCCAGCCCTGCGCATACGGGTGCTGGGCCACTGCCAGGCGCTGCTGCTCACCTGGAGCCCGGGCATGTGCAGCTCTCGGGAGGCCATGGTGCCGCAGGCCCATGCCTGGCTCCTGGGATGGTAGGAAGGGACCGGGTCGTGGGGGCCGAGCCGCTGCACTCCGGGAAGGGCCCAACAGGTAGGCAGCAGGGGGGTGGTAGTGGGCATGGCCAGGATGCTGGCGAATAAGGTGGAGTCTCCGGCCTGGTTCCTGGTAAGATCGAGAGGGTCCCAGGGACTGGGAAAACGACTCTCCCTCTGGAAGAGAGAACCAAGAGCATGGGTGTTTGACTCCACAAACCAATGGAGGGTGCATTCAGAATGGAAGGGCTGTAGTGTACCTATTTGAGCCTGCATAGCCTGCGAGCTCACTCAGAGTTTAGGGGGCCAAGGATATTCCTAACCTGCCTGTGCCCTGGGACACCTTCGCTCCTTCCAGTCAGATCGTCTGCCTGGGAGTTCCACTATGCATGTCCACCCCTGCTCCTCCCATCAGCCCGTTTGGGGCTTTTTCACCCAGGGCCATGGTCTAGCCCATATTGCACCTTTGGGTGAAGCCTCTCTTTCCTCAAGATTCTTCACGTTCACCTTTTATAAAATTGTCCTAATATCCTGGTTTTGTTAGAATAGGATACTGTATTGCCAGAAAATTAGAATAATAAGTATACAAATCACTCCAATTTAAAATCGACAAAGTTGTCGTTAAAATACAAATAATTTTTTAAATAATAAAGATGTCTACAATGAAATGGCCCTTCCCCTCAAATGAGGCACTCTCGGTGTGGGCACAGCTTAAAAAACTATTGAGGCAGGGGGCCGGCCCAGTGGCACAAGAGGTTAAGTGTGCGCGCTCTGCTTCGGCGGCCCGGGGTTCACAGGTTCAGAACCCCGGGCGCGCACCGACGCACCGCGTGTTAAGCCATGCTGTGGTGGCGTCCCATATAAGGTAGAGGAAGATGGCCACGGATGTTAGCTCAGGGCCAATCTTCCTCAAGAAAAAAGGGGAGGATTGGCATCAGATGTTAGCTCAGGGCTAGTCCTCCTCACAAAAAAAAAAAAACAAAAGCTATAGAGGCAGTTCTGCTTTCTCCTCAGCTTCAAGGCAAACTGTTTCCTAAAGGGAAGCCACGTTCTAGACCCATCTGCCTGCACACAGGGGAGTCCCTGGCCCACCTCCTACCTACGATGTTGAACATGCAGAGGGGGCAAGTCCGATGCTGATAGAGCCAGGGGTCCACACAGGCTTGATGGAACTCATGGAGGCAGGAAATGACTCGGAGCTCCTGGAGAAAACAAGGGGGGCCAAACCAAAGTTATCTGTAGTTACAGGAGTGGCCAGGAGCCAGGACATCCCCCTGACTCCCTCTGGCCTCTCCTTCTTGCTATCACCCACTTGCAAAAGACCTCATAGTAGAATAGAAAAAGGATGGACTTGGGTATCGGGTAGACTTGGATTTTGCCACTTAGCTGTATGACCTTGGGCAATTTTCTTTTTTTGTTGTTTTTTAGATTTTTTTTTTTTGAGGAAGATCAGCCCTGAGCTAACATCCATGCCAATCCTCCTCTTTTTGCTGAGGAAGACTGGCCCTGAGCTAACATCCGTGCTGATCTTCCTCCACTTTATGTGGGACGCCGCCACAGCATGGCCTGACAAGCGATGCATCAGTGCGCGCCTGGGGTCCGAACCCTGGCCGCCAGCAGCCGAGTGCACTTAAACGCTAAGCCACAGGGCTGGCCCAGGGCAATTTTCTTAACAGACAGTTTTCTGATGTAAAATGAGGATAAAAAACTAATCTATCCCCACCCCTTACTGTCATGAGGCTAAAATGAGATGATGCATCTAAAGCACCCATTGCAGAGCCTGGCACATGGTACACGCTCAATAGTTCTCTTTCCCTAGAAGACCAGGAAAACAACCAAACCTCAGGGCTATCCCCTACCTCTGCCCCATGCAGGATACACAGAACACAGATGCAGCCAGAGCACCCACACCAGCCTTAAGTGCCTCCTCCCCCCAGCTCCAGCCTCCCTCCCCAGCCTGGTCATGGAGGTGCACCACAAGTCCTGCCTTACCTGGCCCTCAGAGAACTCCTCCAGGCAGATGGCACACACAGGGGCTGAGCTGCAGCTGCTACCTGAGTCTGGCCACTCAGCCCGGACCCTCCTGCAGCTGGCTCGGTACCTCCTGGTGGCCAGCTGGCTGATGGCCCAGGCTGTTCGCTGCTGAAGGGGATCCTAGGAAGAGCGGTGGGGCTCAGAATGGGGCAAGGGCTCCTTTCCCCTCACCCCTGGCCCCAGCTTGTACTCAGTTCCCAGTCACCCAGTTAGATCACATGGCCAATTGACTTCCCCTGGCAGTTTGTCTCCTTCGAGCTCATACGTGGCTCTGCCAAGCAGGCCAAGCCCTCCCACCCTACTTCCCTACTCATACTATTAAGCTTTCCTTCCTTTGATGACTCATGAGAGAAACTTTTTTTGTCAAGCAACTGCCTGCTTGACATCTCACCTTGGATATCTAATGGACATGTCAAACTTAACATGCCCCAAACTGAACTCCTAATCCCATTAACCACCCCTAGACTCACACCTATCCTCCCCCAGGTCTTCCCCATCTAAGTAAATGGCAATTCCATTCTTTTAATTGCTCAGGCCAAAAATCTTAGTGCCATTCTTGACTCCTCTCTCTCATACTCCATGATCAATCCTTTAGTAAACCTGTTGGCTTTGCTTTCAAACTACACCCAGAATCTAACTAATTCTCACCACTTTCACTGCTACTCCCTAATCCAAGTTACCATTACTGTCACCTGGATTCCTATAGCAGCCTCTGAGCTGGTTTCTCTGTTTCCAGCCTTGCCTCCCTGTAATCTAATCTCATCACAGCGGCAGAACAATCACGTTAAAACTTAGATCATGGCACTCCTTCTGCTCAAAACCCTCCAGTGGCTCCCATTTCACCCAGAGTAAAAAACCCAGTCCTGACAATGGCCTAAACAGTCCGGTACAACTGGGCCCCGGTGAGCTGTCTGTCCTCACCTCCCGCTCTGCCCTCTCACTCGCTCTATTACAGCCACATGGCCTACTTGCTGTTCCTCAGACACAATGGGCACACTTCTGCCTCAAGGCCTTTACCCTTACTGTTTTCTCCACCTTGATCACTTTCTCCCCAGATATGTGCAGAGGTCACCCTGTCACCCATTTAGGGACTTTCCTGTAATGTCATCCTCTCAATGAGGCCTTCCCTGGCCTTGCTTTTAAAAATTAACCCTGTCCCCTTGGCATTTCCTCTCCCCTTTTCTATTTTATTTTTCTCCCTAGCATATACCACCATCTAAAACACTATATATCTTACTTATTTATTTTGTTCATTGTCTCGTCCCACTAAAAGGAAAGCTCCCTGAGGGAAGGGGTCTTTTGTCTTTTTTGTTCCCTGTGCTATCCCTGATGCCTAGAACAGTGCCCAGCACATGATAGGAGCTCACTGTATTTGTTGAAAGAATGAACGAACGAGCAATCCTATGGAGAGAGGCTGCTGGAAATCAACAATCAGATGCGAGGGTATTTAGATGTAAACTGTTTAGTGGGCATAAAGGCACCTTCTTTCCTCAGTTTTCCCTTCCTGATCCCCACCCTCCCACACACATGCACACGCCCACCTCCACCAGGGAGCCCACTCTGCTCACCGGCCTGCTATGGCGGGGGCGGCACCGGATGCGGAGCACTGAAGCCAGGATGACCACAAAGATGGTGCCCACCACTGTCAGGAGGATCCATACATCATAATCTGGCTGGGGAGCGAGCAGAGAGGGAAAAGATCATACTTCTGGAAGGAGCAGGGCCAATTTGGGAGGAACACAGGAGCCCAGGAGACACACAGAGAGCTGGAGGTCCCCTTGAGTCTTCCAGCAGAGGGGATGAGGTGGGGAGGGACCTGCAGGTGGGGCCAGGTGGTCCCTCTCTGCCCATGGACACTCATAGGAGAGGGTCCACCAGATGTCAGCCGTGACAGGTACCATCTGAAGACCTGTGTGCTTAGGGAAAAGGGGAAAGGGACCCCTCTGCAAGGTGGGAGCTGCCCAGTGAACAGCTGGGTGAGTTTCCTAGCCAGTGGAGAAACACCAGCCAGGGGTCAGAGGGCTAGGGGGCCAGGGTTTCATTCTGGGTCTGCTCCTCTGTGCCATGAAACCACAGAGCTGAAAAAAACTTTACAACTCAGCTGGCCCAATCTGTTCATTCTGCAGATGAGGCCCAGAGAGGGGAAGAAACCTACCCAGAGGCACACAGCTGGTGGATGAAGTTGGATTAGAGGGTCTCTAAGGTTTCTTTAGGTCCAGGAGTCTAAGGGCTTTGGTGGGAGTTGGCACAGGACAAAGGGAGGGTGAGAGCAGGTGCTAGGTCAGGGTCTGGAGATCTGGCGTGCTTACCCAGGTTGGGGGCTCCTTCAGCTCAATCCTCACATGGGCCTTTCGGTTCTTGTACACAAACTCCATCAGCTTCTCAGCATCGTTGCCCCAGATCAACACCACTGGCCAAGTCAGCCCCAGGGGCTGCTGCAGCTGCAGGAGGAAAAGTGCCCACAAGGGCTGCTGTGTCCTCACTCCTCCCTCCCCTGGTAACTTCATCCTCCTCTGTCCAGCCCCCTCCTCAAACACCCTAGTGTCTCTGGGTACCTGCTCAGCAGCCGCTCGATCCTCAGTGATGTCAAAGAGGACAGCGCTGGCTCCTCGTTCACCTGCCATCCGGGCCTGCAGAGACACACAGCAGAGATCCGGCTGGGGTCAGAGAAGAATACAGCCCATCTATGCCCCGGCCTCACCCTCTCACACATCCATCCCTCCCTAGGATTTTGCACACACCACATCTGTGCACACTCACACATATGACACATGCAAGGGGTCAGTGGGACTAGGATCCCCTGCTCTGCCCTGAGCTCACCCAGGTTCCACTGCCTTCAAGGATAACATTGAGTCCTCCCTTTTGTAACGGAGCAAACCCTTAACAAGGGTTTAGTAGGTGTCAGGTGGTGGACTAGGCTCTAGGGCTAAGGACAAATAAGACACAGTCTCTGCCCTCAGGGTTCCACCAGTCTGCCTTCACTAAGAAGTGTGAGAACAGAGAGTAGGGAGTGACCAGCACCCCAAAGGGAGTAGGTGGTGACCAGTCCCCAGTCCAGAGAGGGAGAGAGGGAGAACAGAGAGGTGGAGAGCTCCTTCAGAATAGAGCTGGGCTTTCCAGGGTCCAGCCCTGCCTGACTAGAGGAGCTGCCAGGCTTCCCCCCAGCTCAGGCAAAGTTCCAAGAGCCTGAGACACTGCTCCCACCCAAGGTCCCCAGGGCAGAGCCCCAGGCTCAGCCCATCTTGTGGGCTCTCTCTCCCTGCCACATTCTAGTTTGCCAACTCTTTCTCTGGCTCCAATTAAAAAGCTTAATGGAGTCCCTCCGGAGCTGTCTCCCTTCATCCCGTCCCTGAGGGTGGCACTAGAGACTCAGGTGGGGAGGGACCCCAGGGGCTGTTCTCAAGAGGACACAACTATGCATGTGTGCACATGCGTGCTGACCAAGGCTCCAAGAGCAGGCTCGGGGAAGCAGAATCTAGCCAACCAGGCAGAGCAGACAGCAGAGCCAGAAAGAGAACAAAAAGCAGGAATCTAGGGGCTCTGGGTGTGGGGTAAGAGAAGGGAGATAAGAGCCGAGGGTGGGGTGGAGGCACACGGGCAAAGCACCAACAGACAGACACTGTTCCCCGCCTGGTGTCAGGTCTCCCTTTCCAGCACAGCTACTCCCCAGCCTTCCTCCCTAGAGCAGAGGCTCATCTTGCAATGGCATCAGGCTGGGACCTCGGCCCAGGGGGCCTGCCGAGTCTTCAGGCCTTTCTGCAGGCACTGAAAGAGTTAATCCTTCTGCAAGTGGTGGTGGCAGGAAGAGGAGCCAGTGCAGGGGCTTACTCACACTCTCAGTGCTTTGATCTCCGCTTCCCTTCCCGGGGAGAGCCTGTTGGGGCAGGTCTCCTGCCAGGCAAGCCAGGGGAGCGGCTCCTTGCTCCCCGCTCCCTGCTCCCCACTCCCCAGGCCGCAGAGGGGGCCAGGGGGCCCCTCAGAAGCGGCAGCCTGCAGGCAGGGGAGCCCGGGAGGGTGGTGGAGACACTCAAGTTGGGCCCTGTTTTGGTCAGGAGGGTAAATTCCCACTTCCCTCCCTCCCTCCCCAACAGAAGCTGGGCTGGGCCCTCTACCAGCACCCAGGCCCAGCCCAGGCCCAGGCTCGCCAGGCTAATTGACTGGAAATTCACAGGACTCCAGAATAAAATTGCTGGAGAAATTGAAAGGTCACGGCCTTCATCCTCCTCTCACCCACTTACTCCCAGGAAGTCCACCCCACCTAGGCGACCCCAGGCAAAAAGAAGCTCTCCAATCTTCAGAGCCCTCCAACCCAGGCTATGGGAGCAGCCCCAGGGGAAAGGGAGGGGACTTCTACTGCTAATCTCATAGTCCAGGACTTGGTCAAGGGGTGGGGAAGTCACCCAGTGGTCCCAGAATTGAGATTCCTGGGTCCTCTATGCTGCCAGGACCTCATGTTTGTCATCCCCAGAATGAGACCCTGGACCCAGCTCGGCCTGGAAGAGCGTGAGGAAAGGGTACAGACTTCTTTCTCTAGAGATTTTCTTACTTCCCCACCCTGCTCCCTTTGAAGGATTGGAGTAGGAACAGTGGAAAGTAATTACCCTGACGTTCAAACACCCCAGCCCATTACAGCCCATAATTACAAAGTTGTAAAAGTGATCAAAGTGAGCGAGTTGGCCAAGAGGGGAAACAAACAGGACTTTCAGGCAGTGGGTGCCTGTGTCCAGAGTTCTAGGAATCAAGAAGCAAGATTTGGGACCAGATGGCAGCCCACTCTGGGGCTATCCATGCTTCCCTCCAGTCCACCTGCACCCAAGAAAGTAGGAGGGAGGGAGAAAAAGAAGCACTTCTTCGGAGACTGGAATCTGGAAGGCAGAGAGGTGGGCAGGTCTTCCCTAGAAAGACAATGCAGAGACCTCTTTGAGAGCTGCAGAGTCAGCCAGCCCCCTAGGGGCAGAAAGCAAGGCTGCCCACAGCCTCTAGCAATGGGAGCCCACACACTCAGGACTTCCACACTACACTATGCACTTCTCTGGGCCTCAGATTTTCCTCTCCAGACACAGTGACAGTCTCTGTATATCTCCTGCTCATCGAAAATTGAGCACCTACTGTACCCAGGGCACCAAGCCAGGGAAGGCCAGGCCCTCCAGAACAACTCCTAATCTAGCTGTGGAGGCAAGGCATATACATAAAATTATAATGCTGATAACAACATTCTAGAGTACAAATGAATGAAACAGACCAGAGTTTCCAAACCTTTTTTCACTGCAAAAAGCTATTCCCTCCACTCCCTCTACCACCATACACACACACACAACCTGACACAAATCTTCAATATACAAAACAGATAAAAGTCAGCTGAGCTTGGGGGTGGGGGTGGGGGTAAGATGTACCCTTGGCTTCCCCCTCCCACCAAGGCAACTCCATGAAACCAGGTGCGGAAAGCATGGACAGCAACCCTGGCAGTGTGCCAGAAGGAAGGGATTTCTGCTCCTAGTGGGCTAGCGGGGCTGAGCCAGTCAGGAAAGATTCAATAGAAGAGGAGGGGTTCATCTGGGTTTGAAAGCAAGGGTAGGAGGATATAGAAAGGATATAACCTTTATTGAGACCCACTCTGCCCAGACTGCTTAGGTTTGAGTCCTGAATCTGCTACCAACTACTAGCTGTGAAACTTTGGGCAAGTTACTTAACTGGCCTCAGTTTTCCTTTCTGTAAGCTGGGGATAACAATAGGACCTACTTCATAGGGTTGTTTTGAGGACTTTAAGTTAATCCATGTGAAGCCTCATAATAGTGCCTGGCACATGGCAAGTGTTCCTTAACTATTAGTTACTATTATGTCAGCTATTACTATGTGCTTTGCATATATGATTTCATTTACTTCTCACAACAACTCTACAAGACAGTCATCAGCCTCACTTTTGAGTTGAGGAAACCAAGGCTCAGAGAGACTGAATAACTTGCCCAGGGTCACACAGCTGATAAGCATTGGAGGCAGGATTCCTACCCAGGACTTTGGCCTTCCAAGTGCCTAGTTACCAAGTTGTGGTCTTTACGGTAAGAGAGGCAGGGCTTGCACCCATCTGCTTGCCTCCAGCGCCAGGTGCTGCCACCAGGCAAAAAGCCACTGCACTACTCCAAGCATGAGGTGATAAGGGCCTGGCTTATCACAAGGATGGCTGTGGAGTTGCTAATAAAGAAACAGAAAGCAATTTGGGTCACTGGATAGAGAGGGGGTGGTGGTGATGGTGAAAGAATGGAAGAGTCCAGAAGAGTTATGGTGAGGGTTTCAGAGATCAAGAGAGATAAGAATGAGAGAAAAAAACCAACCTTGTTAACTATAAAAATATGGGATGATGATGCCAATGATGACAATAGTGATAACTGCAATCATTTATTGAGTGACTGCTATGTGCTTGGCATAGGGTTAAGAGCGTCTATCTGTACTGTTTCATTAAATCCTCATAACTACCTTATGATGTAAGTCCCATTATTATTCCCCTTTTACAGATGAGGAAACAGAGGCTCAGAGAGGTGAGCTAAAATGTCCAGATCAAACTGAGGAGCAGTCAATGAGCCAGGCTTCAGACCCAGGGTTGTCTGGCTCCAGAGCCCCGGCTCTGTCAATGGTGATGGCATCACCGACACTAATCAATATGCCAGAGCAGAGCTGATCGGGGTCAGCTATTTTCAAACTTTCCTCATCAAGGACCCACCTTTCCATATTGAAAAAAAAAGTTTTACCAAACAAACTGCATTTATTACATACAATTCCTTTTCCTATGAGATAACTTGTGTTAACACACTGAACTGACAGAATTCCAACCAAAGGCAGACATGAGTATTTTAGTCAAGCCTGTGGGACTTCTGAAATATTGGAAGTAGCTCAAAGACCCACATTACTACCTTCACAGACCTCCTTTGGGCCAGGGGATCCCAGGTTGGAGCCACTTGGCACAGGTCAAAGGATGAGACCTGAGGGAAGCTCTGGACCAGACCAGTTGGAGAGCCCGGGGCTAGAGCAGTTCCCACTAGAGAATGGGGTACTCGAGTGATGGGGGCCAGGTGAGGAGAAGCCGAGGAGTGAGCGTGAGAGGAGGCTGTGACTGCAGAGGCCTCAAAAGAAAAGAGGTCACAGGGCAGTAGCCAAGGTGTTTCTTCTAAACCCCATGGTTTTTTGGTTTTGTGCTTGTTTTAGCTCAGGCACTATTTGGCACTTGGCGTACATTATTTCATCCTCACAGTGATCACTGGGGTAGGAAATAAAAGTCCCAGTTGATGGTGGTGGAAACGAAGGCCCAACAAGGTTAAGTAGGGGTGGGTGCTCAAAGCACTGACCACATTTTCCTTGCTTCCCAGAGTCTGTGCGCATGTCTCATTTCTCCTACAGGAGTGTGGTCCTCCACGAGATGAGAGGAAAACCTCCTTTGTGGATGCATCCTTAAGGCTGACAAGTGTTCACGTGTATGTGAAATCGCACACTGCTGTAGAACAGCAGAGTTTCTCTGAACCCTTCTTCCCCCGTCTCTCTCTCTCTTTCTCTCTCTCACACACACATACACACACTCCACTCACACTCACACTCACACACTACCTAACTCTGAGCACTCATTTGCTAAATGAATAAATGAATGACATTTTCCCACATTTTGTAAAACAACAGAAATGAAATATCCAGAAGTAGGGCAGCTTCAGCCTAACAAAATTCTGCTGCCATAAAGGACCCTCACAGCCTTGTAGCAATACCACACTTTCCAGCGCCTCCAGGGATGTCCTGGCCCCTGCTTCCCACCTCCCCTGGAGCCCCCTTTGGCATCAGCATGGCCAGGCTGGGAGAATATCTTCACCTACCTGTGGGCACCACATTCAGAATCCTGCCATATCCCCACCCCCATGGGATCAGGTAAGAACCCAGGCTGTTTCCTTGAGACTCAAGGCTCGATTTCCCCAGCTCTCAGGAGGATCAGGAAATTCCCAGGGGATCTGGGCCTGAGTGCAATGAGCAGGCACACAGGTTGGGCTGTCACGCTCCTCTTTCACCACCCCTGGGAAGAGGACCCCTCCCCCAAGTCCACCTGACTGTGTCACGCACAATCTAACTACACTCTGGCTTATGTCACCATGAGAATCTTTTCACATATGTTCAGTTTTTCCAGCCATAATGGGAGGCAACAGAGCAGAGAGATTAAGTTTGAGAAGTGAACAAGGCTCAGTTCAAATCTCAACTCCACCCCTTCCTAGCTGTGTCACCCTGGCAAGTTACTTATGTTTTCTGATCCTCACTTGCCTCATACATCAAATAGAGAATAATAATGTCTAGTTTTCCTGATTGTTGTGAAAAGCAAGTGAGGTAATATGTATAAAGAATCTGTCCCATGTCCCACCTTCCACATGGTAAGCACACAGAAAACAGTAACTAAGTTAAAGTAGGGGTCATGGATGCAAACGTTTACAGGGCCCTGGAGGTAGCAGGCCAGTGGGGAACATGGTGAACCAGAGAGCCACAGCTACAGAAAGGCAGCAGCCGCCAGCTCCAGCCAATGGTGCCCTGTGGAAATGTGGGGCCACCACTTTGCAATCTCAGAGGAAGAGTGTGAACTTTTAAAGGTAGGAGCAATGGCTTCTGTTTCTGCTCTTCTTGCACAGTGCTCAGTAAATATTTACGAAAGATGGAATAACCCTCCAACAGACCCCCTCTTTACTCTGATGCTGGGCAGGGGAAGGGGTTTAGGAACTCCCAGGTGATGGGGGAGGAGATGGGGTGCAGCACATGTCCTGGATGACAGTCAAAGTGTTCTGCTGGTAGATGGTTGCTGGGGAAAGGATGGAGGCCTGGATTTCCACCTCTCAGACCAGTCATGGGTTAGGAAAACCTGAGTGAATTGGACATATCACTCCAAGGAGACAAGGGGACAGGCAGCACAAAGGCCTCTCACAGCCTGAAGCTCAGCGAAGTTCAGAGCATGTGTGGGGTCAAGTGTGAATCTACCTTGCTGGCCAGTGACAGGCACGGGCGGGGGGCCCGCTGGGGACTCTCCAGCTTGACAATGCTGATGAATCCAGGCTCCAGATTGTCGTCATCACTGGCGTTACACAGGTACAGGGGGTGGGACTGTAGAGAAAGAGAGAGAAAGACTTGGGTTAGGGAGGCTCTAGGGAACAGAAGGAGTGAGCTGTGAGAGCCAAGCACCTCTCCGCTGTTCTAGGCAGCTACCAGGCAGGTCTCTTGGTGCTATGAAAGAGAGGGCCTTCTTTTTTTTTGTTTTTTTGTGAGGAAGATCGGCCCTGAGCTAACATCTGCCAATCCTCCTCTTTTTTTGCTGAGGAAGACTGGCCCTGGGCTAACATCCATGCCCATCTTCCTCTACTTTATATGGGACACCGCCACTGCATAGCCCAACAAGTGGTGCGTCGCTGCGCGCCTGGGATCCGAACCGGTGAACCCTGGGCCACCGCAGGCGTGCACCTAACCGCTTGCACCACTGGGCCGGAAGAGAGGTCTTTCTTATTAGATGGCCTCATAGTAAGCTAGTAACTATCGGTTGTCATTTCAGGGGTGCCAGGGCCAAGGATAAATGGAGTGGGGCAGACAGGAGGGAGGGGCATCCAAAAGGGGGATCTAAATGAAGAGCCTACTGCAGAGCTGCTCAACAACGCTCAAGCCCTGGTTTTCCAAACTGGCCAGACGCAGAAGGCTCCTCTGCCCCAGCCTCTCTCACCGCCTAATTCTTCTACCTGCTACCCAAACCCCAGGCTAAGAGAAAACCCAGTTGTTCCTATATCAGTATCTTCAGAATCTTGCCTTCCCTCCTTGCTCCTCAAAGGCAGTGCTCCTGCCTCCCCAGAATGCCCCCAGGCAGCTGTCGCCCTGTAGATTCCCATCCCTCATGTGGCTTGGATTAAGCAGGGTGCTGACAGGGAGACAAGACTATTTTGGGATGAGGCTTGGCTAAGAGTTAAGCCTTGAACAGCACAATTCCTAGGAGTTCATCCTGTCCCCAGGAATGATGCAGTGTAGATGAAGCCAACACAGCCCATCTGCTCTGAGGGTATGGCAGGTCCAGTCCAAGACCCTGTGCCTCTAGCTGGGCTGGTGCTGAGCAACAACTAAAAGGGAAGTACCCAACCTGTGCTACCAGAGACCAGAGGATGCCCCCATCAAAAGGATGAAACTCTCTTCTCATTCAAGGTGATTCCAACGCCCATTTGAATCTAATTTTCCCAGAGTGCTGTAAGAACAAAGTATGGTTTATTTGGCCCTGGATAATCCTATGAGCCAGGAACTCCCACACTGTGGACATGCAATGTATCCTGGAAAGAAAGAGGATTTCCTACTAGGGAGCTGCCCACACTTTCCTCTCCATTGCTGTTGAAGTCTAAAGGACTTCCAGAAAGAACCATCAGAGGAACCAGAGAGAATGTTGAATTTGCAGAGATGATTATGTTGATGATGGATTTAGAAGCAGTCACTCTGTGAAAGCACTTTCAGGCTATTTCCTCTCACTGTATCCCTGCAGGCCCTTGAACACAGTAGGTTCTCAATGCATATGCACTACCTGGCTTTGAATTGTAGCCTTGCTCCCAAAATTTAAGGATTATTAGTCTGTGATCAAGATTTAGTGTGGGAGAAAGGTTATGCATCACCCCCACCCCAAGAAAAAGGCTGGGGCATAAGGTTGGGGGCTGTTCTCACTTCAATGAAGCTGTAGCCCCTGTCTCAACAAGCTCCATTAGTCTGTCTGTCTGCCCATCTGTCCAACAACACATCCATTCATTTCTTCATTCTACCAACACTGAAGGCCCCCTTGGTGCCAGGTACTGTACAATGCACTGAGGAGTTGACAATGAATAAGATAGGCTCTGTGCCTTAAAGAAGCTCGGAAGGCAAGTGTGCAAACACATTGTACTGCGATGTTATGATGCAAGTTTATTCAAGGGCCTGTGGGAGGGCACAAGGAGGGGGGACTAACAATCCCATGCAGGAGGGCAGAGATGTTTTCACAAGAGGTGACTTGAGTGCTTCCTTGGAAGGTGAATAGGTATGTGTTCACCCAGTGGACCAACAAAAAGGGGGAGGAATCATTCCCGACAGAAGAAGCGGCCTGTGCTGAGGCATGGAGGCAAGGGGTTGGGAGGGACTGAGGGCTGTTAGGTCTGGCATGACAGGCAAGGCAAGAGATGAGGCTGGAAAGGTCCCATGGAGCAGGGACCACAGATCTGCACTTGAGAAGGATCTCCTTGGTGACTACAGAGGACAGTCAGTGTGGTGAGGAGTCAGACGTCAGCTGCTCCAACAGAATAAGAGATGCGAGAGCTCCCTCCAGGAATAACAAATTGCAGCCACAGAAGTCTACTGCTTTGCTTGCTCCCCGACTCCTACCCGGGGTCCAGCTTTCTCATGACTCCAAGATGCCTCTCACTGACCGGAAGGTCAATTGGGAGAGGGGAAAGTCACTTTGGAGAATAGTCTTTACAGAAGGATTTGCAAACATTTAGCCAGCACTCTGCCCCCAGGCCTTCACAGGGGGAACCAGCATGTACAGAGCAAGGCTATATTGTAGGATACATATCCCTTGACAGGTGGAGGGGGAAAAACTTGGTGTCACCGGACTTCCATGGTCCTGAATTAACAATTACAGAAGAGAGAAGGGGAGGAAATTAACCATTAGTAAATGCCTCTGGCATGCCAGGGCCTTTAGATGTTATCTCACTATGAGGTAAGTGTGATCATCCCCATTTAAAGAAGAGAAAGAAGCTTGAGGCTCAGAGAAGTTAAGGTCACACAAGATTAGAACCCAGCTCTGTCTGACTCCATCCTCGGGAGTCTAACTCCAAATGAACACAGAGTCAATCCTTCCATTGTCCATGCTAAGAATGATGACGACGACGATAGTTTACATTTATTGAGTAAATACTGTGGGCCAGTGATTTTTCTAAGCACTTTTGTGTATTAACTCTTTTCATCCTCATAACAACCTGATGAAGTAGAAACTATTATTGTCTCCATTTTAAAGATGAGAAAACTGAGGCACTAAGAAGTTAAGTAATATACCCAGGATTACACAGTTGAGAGCAGAAGAAATGGAAAGAAGTAGGATAAAGAAAAAAAATTAAAAACAATTTCCATCTGATTTTGAAAACATGATACTTTCCCCCAACTCACTACCAAGAAAATTTGCCTTCCTAATGATGTGTTCCCTAAGCCCAAACACGAGTCCCTGAAATACTGATGGTGACCTCCAGGATTCTGCCCTAGGCCCTCTTCTCTTTTCACTCTCCATGCTGGCCCTGGGTGACCCCAGCCAATCCCCTGGCTTCAGGTTCCACATAGAGGTCGTTGATTACATATGTGCAGCCTAGACCTCTCTTGAGCTCCAGGTATTTTTGTCCAACAGGTCCAACAGGTAGGGCCTGGGCGTTTCTACCTGAAGAAACTTAAATGAGACACCTCAAACTCAGCATTTCAAAATTGAACTAATTGTTTTATCTCTCAAAACCGCTCCTCCAGTGTTCCCTATTTTAGGGATTGGAGCCACTATCTACCTGCTACCCAAGTCAGATGTTGTCCCCCTAGTCTCCTCTGTCTGCTTTCCCCTACCGCCACCAATACCAGCCAACCACCAGATCCTAATACCTCTACCTCCTGAACATTTCTCTCATTTGTCCTCTTTCCTCCATTCCCACCATGGCTACTCTAATACAGGCCACCATCACTGCTATTCCAATTGACTGAAGTCTAACTGGGGTCACCTCACCCCACTCAGTTCTCTACGCTGAAGCCAAACTGATCTAAAATGCTAACTTGAATGTGTCACTCTTCCACTTTAAGCTCTTAAAAGGCTCCTCATAGCTCTTGGAATAAAGTCTGAGCCTTTAAACATAGCTTAAAAGGCTCTGCCTGCTCTGAGGCTCATGCCTTCATGCCTTGCTCACGGCTTACATTCCCTTCCCACACACCTTCCCCCCTGGCAACCCGTGCTCCAGAAATAACAACTTGTTTCACGTCCCCAAACACTTTCGGCACTTGCTGCTCTGTCTGGATAGGTTGGAGGCCTCTCCTCTGGGCCCCCTTAGCACCTGGTATTTCCCCATAGACTTATTCCCCGGTATTTTAGTTGCCTGCTTCTGTCCCTCTCTCCAGGCTATGGCTGACCTCTGCTGCCCCTTCAGTGCCTGCTACGTATTTTTTTAAATTAAATATTGAAGGTCTAAAACCAGACAACTGACAGTTAACATTATAATTTTTTTTTCCCCCCAAAGCCCCAGTAGATAGTTGTATGTCATAGCTGCACATCCTTCTAGTTGCTGTATGTGGGACGCGGCCTCAGCATGGCCGGAGAAGCGGTGCATCGGTGCGCGCCCGGAATCCGAACCCGGGCCGCCAGTAGCAGAGCGCACGCATTTAACCGCTAAGCCACAGGGGCGGCCCGACAGTTAACTTTAAAGATAACACAATACACAGCAAAATCCTAATAATGGTGGCTTTCAGAGAGCAATTATAGAGGAGATGGTGAAGAGAAACTTTGGTGTTTTGCTTTGAATATTTCAATCATAGGATAATATATTGAAATATTAATGTGAGTTTTATTTTTTGCTGTTGTGGAAGAATAAAAAAGAATGAGAGCTATTTATATTTTGTTCTGTGTCTTTTCCCTCTTCCCATTCCAAGAAGATAGTCTGGCCTTCTATTTCTTTGCCTCAGGAGCATTTGCCAAAAGCAAATGTTGCTCAAGACCTATCTTCCTGGCTTTTGTGAAAGACTGAACTCATTGAGGAAATGTGAGTGTCCTGAAGGCAGAAAGGAGTGTGTATGGGGGACGGTGTGTGTAGGGGGGTAGTGTCCCTGGAATCCTGAGGGATGTGGGGAGGGGCCTGGGGATGTGCCAAGTTGTGGGAATCTGCAGCCTGTGCCCCAGATGGGGTAGACACCAGGAAGATGGACCCTGGCAAAGAAGATGTGCCTACATGGATTTCAAGGCAACAGCTGTGCTTGGGCAATGGGCATATTTGTGGTGACCAGCAGGGACAAATATCAGATGGGTCTCTTAGATATTTCAGTTTTGGCTGCTCCGTGGGGGGAAGCTCCCACGAAAATAAATTTCCACCCACTTAGTGGGATAGCACCTTAAAGTCAGATTTAATTTGATAAAAAGAAAATAAAGTACCATGATATTTCTTGTATAGTCATATTTGTGGCATGAAAACCACACTCAACACAGTTTTGTATGGTTTGACTCTTTTACAATGAGAATTTTTCGAGTACTCTTAGATTAAAAATAAAAACAAAGGCCATTCAACCAGGATGCTGTTCATTACCTAGCAAGGCAGAGTTAGTCTTCCTTGGGTGCAACACAGAGGCTGTCTTTTCCCCCTCCTCTAGGGAATTTTCAGCTGGGAACAGGGCCCCTGAGAAGAAAACAGATCCAAATGCATCTGCCTCCTTGGGGTGCAAGGTTTCCTAATAATGAAGATGCAAACATGATTTCTACATCGGGCCACCTGTCCTCTCAGTGACACCTGGAGAGGGCCAAAAGAAGTGGGCTTGCAGGATTCAGGGAGGGTGTGGCTAGGAAGGGCTCCTGGAAACTTGGTAGGCTTAAGGATTGGTATCTGCGTCTTCCTGGAAGGCCAGGAGTTGGGACACCCCTCTCCCAGTTATTGCCTTGCAGAGCAAATTAAGAGGACTTGCTCTCAGGGTCCAGGACACTCTGGCTGAGAATTCAGCTTTTCACATACATTTTATACACCTACATAAAGATGTGTGTACTGTCCTTTAGTGGTATGTGTTACATTTAATATCTTGAATCTGTTCTCTATGTCTCTGTCCTCCTGCTTAAACTTATTGGTTCTGATTTTATTCCCTTCCTCCCAAAACAGACCTAAGGTTCAAATTCTGACTCCATTATTTACCTGTATGACCTTGGGCAGGTTACTTAGCCTTTCTGAGCCTCATATTCCTCACCTTCAAAATGGGAACAAAATATCTCCTGATTATCTTGATGACTGGAGATAATGGATATAAGTGCCTAGCCCAGAGCCCAACACTCAATAAGTGCTCATTAAATGGTAGGGGTTTTTATTATTGCATCCCTCCTTATTCCTGGAAGGGACAAAGCCCTTTCTGACTGCTTCTCCCTTGGCGATCGTCAACAGTGCCTCTGAAAGCCAGCGTTCCACAAGGTGCAGTCTGGGACAGCTCATTATCCACGGTCACTTGCCTCCTGTGCTCAGCCCTCTAAACCCCACTGAACAAGCTCTTCCAGTTCTCAGCCCGCCTCCTTCCCATGAAGGAGGCCATGTGATCTCATCACCTCCTCACAAAGGGCATTCCAGGGCTCAACTGAGCCCCGAACTTAATGCTGGTCTTCCTTTATCCGTAGGATCTCCTCCTCTTGGGGTGTGTGCTTTTGCAAGCAATTCTTTACTATCTCCTGTTTCCCAGCACCCTCCTCTCCCCACCTATGCCACAATAATCTCTTACTTCTCTGATTCCACGTACAGACCTTCACCCAGGCCTTGGACAGGTAACTTTACTGCCTGCTACAATTTTGCCTTTGTAATCAGGAACATTGGCCAGGCATCAAAGGCACCCTTCTCCCCATTTCCTCTTTTCAGATTTTATAATCTTCCTCCCCTGTGCAACCTCCATTACCTGAACTTAGAACTACCTGACTTTTTTATCTCAGGCAGCAGGACACACCAGCATCATAAAGTCAAGCTCCCGTAGCTATGGGGTTGGGAAAAAACAGATTGGCCTGGAGTTGCTACTTCCGGCTCCCAGCACCAGAATAGCCTCTGAGGCCCAGTTTGGTCACCTTGCCCTTTATTTAAAGAGGTCGATGCTCACAACTACAGGTTAGATCCTAACGGTGATTGCTTAGGCTTGCATTTGGAAACCTCTAGACCTTATTCCCATCCTTACCTTAGCCTGTTGCCATCTCTTTGGGATGGCTGAGTTTTCTAATGAATTAAGTTGGGAGGCTTGGGAATTGTCAAGAGGAGTTTAGTTTTATGTATTTTGTTAAAATGTTTTTACAGGGAAAATGTATTCTCGCTTAATTGTGTAATTTTTTAAGGTACAAAAGAAAATAATGTTGGCGGGGTGAAAGGAGCACAACTTTGGGCCACCTGATGGGAGGGGACTAGCAGAGAGAAGATGGATGACAGAGGCCTCCAGCATGTCTTACTTGTTCCAGAAAACCTCCTGGGCGCTGGTGAGCAAGATGGCTCACAAGAGAAGAACTGAAATGATGTGCCAGCTTCCAATAGGGAGCAGGGTGACAAAGTCTGAGGGGAAAAACTGAGCTTATCAAAGGCCCAGTCTGGGGCTTTGCATATTGTAGGCCCTTAGTATTTGGTGAAAGAATGAATAAAACTCAATTTGAATCCAGTTGCCATACAGTTTATAAAAGAGATGTGAATTCCTAACAGCTGAGCCTGGTTCATACCTGTAAGGGAACTTCAAAACTTGCTTTTTACAGATGAGGAACATGAGACTCCAGTTACAGACTGCCCATGGTTACACAACTAGTTAAAGGAGATTGAGGCCTCCAAAATTGAAGCCCAGTACCCTGTCTACTCCACCATGCCACCTCCAGGTATATATGCTGGGAGGTATTCTGTGTGGTACAAAACATTAGCTGAGTATAACAATACATGGAAGGCTTCACGACCCCCATTTCTAGAATTTTCAAACTTGAATCATTCTTAGCAATAAGAAAGAAGAAAGGTCTGTCTGCTCATTTTCCCTCTGGGCCTAGGCTCTTTCTGCCCAGCAACCTCAGCTTCCTTCCTTTTCCCTAGGGCTTATCTCATCTCTTCTCCTAGCCACAACAAAGGCAGCCAGACCCAGACACTGCTCAGAGATGCTTTCCCAGTGAACAGTCTATGTTTGTTTAGGATGAGAAAGGTGTGTCCTGAAATTAGAGGTCACAGAAGCTCAGACCCAAATAATGGTCATTCAACCAGACTACCATTTCCCTCCCTCTCTCAGCCCATGTTAAAGACTTCATTCTTCTAT
This sequence comes from Ceratotherium simum simum, assembly GCF_057802395.1. Classification (NCBI taxonomy): domain Eukaryota; kingdom Metazoa; phylum Chordata; class Mammalia; order Perissodactyla; family Rhinocerotidae; genus Ceratotherium; species Ceratotherium simum. The sequence goes on along the minus strand of NC_141915.1, from coordinate 29,352,549 downwards.
TTAAAAATTCACCTATCCTCATCTCAGATTATGTCCAAGCTCCATGATGTAACTGGACCTCTTTACCCTACAATGGCCTCCGTGGTGGGGTTTTCCTGACCCCACACTCTGCCTGGTGTCTTTGTATGGGTGGTTCACAGGGTCATAAGCAGAGTCATAAGCAGCAAGAGAAAGGGAGAAGAAAGAGCTAACTATCTGAGTTGATTTGAAATAAATTGACATCAGTGAAGAAAGCTTATTTGGCAGTAACCAAAGAATAGGAGAAAAATCTCAACCACTCAAGAGGTAGGGCTTTTGTCCACTATATTCCCATATAGGAACAGGTTTTGTCCTGACTCAGCCCAGAATGACCTCTCGTTACAGGGGCATCAGGAAGCTATTCATGAAGTTAGGAGCAAATGAGAGGGACCCCATCAAATATCCTTTTAGTTACATCAGCACTCTTTGGAAGGAAGGCTACGAAATAGGATACCAAGCTTCTGAGGCCCATGAAGTCAAGACCCTAGAAGACACCCCAGTCATGTAGTTTGGACTCCTTCCCTCCACCAGGTGAGGAACTCAGGGCTCAAACCACCAAGAATTGTACTAAGAGGTCCCGAAATGTCAGCTGAGTTCTACCACTCAGTTAGTGACCACTGTCCCAGGGAGATCCTGCCACCTTCACCAACCTCCATCCTTTAGGAAGCACCACTTGAGGCCCCTCATTCAGCTAAGTCTTGTTCAAAGAGGTACTCTGCAGAAAAGCTGAGGGCTTGACACAGGTGGCAGTATCACTAGGGGTAATATCTACTCCGCTCATTTCCAGGATAAAGATCTGAGGCAGCTTTGGCCAAGGCCCTTCCTAGGCATGGCCTTAACTCTTACCGTAGTGAGGTAGTTAACTGAACTCTCACAGGTGCTTACACTTAACCCCACGTGCTATTTGCCAACAGCCTTGACACAGTCTGCTTGATGATTTTGCTGTTCTTGTTCCAGCCAAACTCATGCCAGAGATGGTAGGAATTTAGAAACCTGCTGGAAGCAGGTAGTGTTGGCTTTTAAGTAATTATTCAGGTTAAGATTTTAATGCTGAAAAAGCCAAAGACTAAAACCAGACAGTCCTTGTGGAAAAAGACCAAGGAAATTAAACTTGAGGAAATCAGATTATTTATTTAAATATGCCAGAGGCATATCAGGACTACCAGCAGAGCTACTCAAGCATTGCTAAGTTTAGTGATTTCAATGCAAGAGTGTGAAATGGCTAAATTAACCTGGTTATTTCACACACATTCCATATCTTTCAGGCCTAGTCTTCTGCTCAGAGGGTGTAAGATTTCAAGTTGCCCTGCAAAATCTGCTCCATACTGCTGTCTTCCATGACTGGCTTGCCCTGTGCGGACCAAATGGGCCAGCTCAACTAAATCTATGCTCAGGTTTTAGTTGTCACATTGTGAGTGGGGATGGGGTGAAGCTATTAGAGTTTGCTTGGCTGATCCCAGTCCCCAGCTCCAGGGCAGTAACACACAATATTGCATTTACATTGCAAAGTGAAAAAAATATGCAGCATGGGCCTGAGCTTCAACAGAGAAACAACAGAGGGGATATAGGGGTAGTTGCACTTAGAAATTACAAGGGAGAAGGACACAATTATTCAAGCCACCAGCCAACTCAGATGCCCAGAGTCTCTCCTCAGAAGCCATTAGGGGGTTGAGATCAGGCCAAGGAGGCTTCTGTTCAGAAGAGGCAACAGTCAGGAGAGGCTTGTGTTGGAGACAGCCCAAGAGCTCCAGCCTGACTGCTGACAGCCCTTTGACCACAGCTCTGAATCCCTGTCCATGGGGTGGCCCTGGGGAAGAGGCCTGCTTTGGGGGTACTGTTTAATGATTTGCCAGCAAAGAACAAGGCAAACAGACTGCTGGCAGCTGCCTCGATGCAATAGGAGAGTAGATTTTTATTCTCACCCACAGTGTAGCCTTCCAGGCAGGGGATAAAAGAAAAAGTGAGAGATGGTGTTGCGAGAGCCTGGAAGGGATTGCTATTTGGGGCTCAGCAGTTCACTGGGTCTCTATGGATGGTGCCTGGATATCTTGGCATTGGTGCCAGTTGATATTTCCATCCTCTGAATATTTTAGTAATTCCTAATAGCAGCATCTCTTGAGCTCCCAGGAACTAAAGAGTAAGATATATAAGTGGCCTCTTGTGGCAGAGTTCTAGGCATTAAAGAGAATGACACCAGAAAAACACTGTCTTTGCTCTTAAGAAATCTTTCATAGGGGCCAGCCCAGTGGCATAGTGGTTAAGTGTGCACACTCTGCTTCAGTGGCCCAGGGTTTGCAGGTTCGAATCCCGGGTGTGCAGTGATGCACCACTTGTCAAGCCATGCTGTGGCAGCGTCCCATATAAAGTAGAGGAAGATGGGCATGGATGTTAGCCCAGGGCCAATCTTCCTCAGCAAAAAGAGGAGGATTGGCATCGCATGTTAGCTCAGGGCTAATCTTCCTCACATACATACACAAAAAAGAAATCTTTTACCAAAAATGTATGAGATGGGAAAGTACTTTGGTTCTCTGCTAAATTCCTTTTACTTTCTTTTCCCTTGGACCGTTCCCTATCTCCTTGGCTCTAGAGAGAAAACAAATGGTACCTCCCCTTCCCCAGTGAGCCAGAGACTCCAAGATCTAAGTCCTACAGCTCTCCCTCTCTTTATACCCTCGACCCCTAGCCCAGCCCAAACTGCGTCCTTCTCTAATCATCTGACCAGCCCTCAGTCCCCAGAATTAAACACTTTCCCCCATACATTCCCCTAAAGAGATATATTCAAAATTCTTAAATGACACTTACCTCTTACAGTTAGTTGTATCAGTCAGTATTTCACTGTGACCCACCCTCTTAACCCATTTCCTCCAGCAGAATGCCTGGTTCTTAGTAAAAGTTCACTAAAATATTAGTCCTTTCCTTCTTTCTGTAAAGTAGATCCTGAGCTCCTTCAAGTCAGGGACTAGGTCTTATTCATTCCTTAGCATAACACCAGGCACACAGGAGATGTTAAGAAAAACTGCATGTTGAATTATCTGTTTTAATAAACAGATGCGAGATCAAATAAACTTGGTGGTTGCCTTGTTATTTGATCAGGATATGATTATTTTCAGATTTCTGCTTTCTCTTCAGAAAACTTCTGCATACTCCCTATGAGTTTAAGTTTTAAAGTCAGCTTTACAAGATTTTGACCTCTTAGCAAGGAAGAGTTCTCTTCCTCCCCTTTTATATCACACCTGAATCTCCTCCATAACACCGAACAAAACGCACTTCAGGAAAACCTTCCTGCTTAATAACCCACACCCGGTTACTCTTTTATTGTCTTCCCTAAGTATCAATGTGCTGAGTCAAGTATAATCTCTGATGGGAAAGAAATTATCTCCTCATCAAAAAAAGGGAATGGTTCCTGCTCTCAAGAGACCGAAATCTGACTGTAGATCTATAGTATGTGCACACATGCTCACGCACAAGGGTCTTAAGGCCATTTGTCAAACAACACATGGGGAATGCAAATTCACAGAGCACAGCACATGCATAATGGGAGAATGTGAAATGAATGGGTAGACTAACTCACTCTTGCTATATTGCTTTGGAAGTGCTCTTATCATGTTCGGCCCTTTAGTCTATCTCCCAGATCTGATGGGAAGCTTCTTCAGGGCAGGAGCCATTTAGAGACTATTAAAAATAATTTTATTTCTTTTTTTATCTCTATAGAATTAACTCAAAGAAACTCTTGCCCCTCATTGGCTTTAGGCCATAGTGTTGGCTAAGCGTCTCAGGTTAACTCCAGTCTCTACCAAGATTTTATGAGGACATGGACTAGTGACTTGCATGGAAAAACTAAGAGTTGATTTACTCCCTGTAGTATTCCATATTTTTTCTTTTTTTTTTTTGTGAGGAAGATCAGCCCTGAGCTAACAGCCATGCCAATCCTCCTCTTTTTGCTGAGGAAGACCCGCCCTGAGCTAACATCTATTGCCAATCCTCCCCCTTTTTTTCCCTTTTTTTCCCCAAAGCCCCAGTAGATAGTTGTACATCATAGTTGCACATCCTTCTAGTTGCTGTATGTGGGACGCGGCCTCAGCACGGGCGGAGAAGCGGTGCGTCGGTGCGTGCCGGGATCCGAAACCAGGCCGCCAGTAGCGGAGTGCACGCACTTAACCGCTAAGCCACGGGGCTGGCCCCATATTTTTTCTGAGTGGGTCTTTTTTCTTACCTTTAGTAGAATGAGAGATGAATTATACTTCTTTTCTCCAGCCTTTATACCCTGAAAAGTTGATATGTCTGAAGCCCAAATTTTAAAGACTTCAGTTGAGGAGCCATTTGATATCACCAAGTTTCCTTTGCTTCAGCTTCCAAGCAGCTTGATCAGCTCTCCAGCCTACTCTGGCACTGAGGATGTATGTAGGCCACCTCACACCAAATGTGGCTGTATGTTCAAATATTCCAAACATCCCTTGACTTGCTCTTTGTGAACTACGAGTTCTTTGTTACTTCCTAATTGCTCAAACCTCTTTATTTTTCTTGCTAAGTGCGGATGGTAAGAGATATGAAAAGATAATCAAAATGCTGATAAATGGAAGAGGAATCTTCTCAGTTATCAAGTTGGCTCTGCTGAACAGAAGATCCTGTTTGCATTTGTCAGGAGATTCGGGAGGTGCCATCGCCAGACTCAGTGGGTAAGGGAAATACTTAAAGAGTTAGAGAGGGGAGCCAAATTCCTGGGTTGAGAGTTCACAGGGCAGTGAGGATCAATAGCAGTACTTTTGATTTGTACAGTGTTATCAAGGTACAAAGCAACACTACCCTTTGTCCTTTTTATTTTTACTCTGCTAATGGAACCCTTCACCCTAAATTAAGACTATTATTCAGCTTTTATATTGCATTTTATATTAGCAAAGTGCTTTATAATCCTTCATTAGCTATTTTATTCTCCCTTTATTAGTACTCACCATTTCACAAATTAGGTTGAAGAGACAACGCAATGCATATTGGGCTTGCAACCAGGAATCCTGAATTATGGGCATGGATTTCATGTACTAAATATAATGAAAGGAGACTTGACAGACCACAGGAAGAGTCATAGAGTAAAAGAACAGAAGCACCAAAATTATAAGAGCCTTCTTGGGAACTAAACCTCCAATAATTTAGGGCAAGACTTGAAAATTTTACTTGATTTTGCTAGCAGTAAAAGTGAGAGCTCTCACTAGCTTAAATTAAAAATGTGACCACCAAACACATCTTTAATAGGAACACAGTTCTCTTGATTGCCTAATTTCCTCCATAACAGAGTTGAAAGCAGAAAGAAAATAGGACATATCTGAACTCAATGGTGCCAGTTGTTTCCTAAGAAAAGGGACTGAGGGTAAAGCAAGACAAATATCCCTAAATTACTTCTGATCTGTTGAATACTCCTACTCGACAATCTCCTCACTGTTCATGACATAATGCTATTCTAGTTCTTCCACTTCTCTGAATGTCCTCATTTGTTGCCTCTTCCTTTTTCTTCTCTTCTTCCTCTCACTTAAATATAAGGGTATATTCTCTGATTTATATTCTCTCTCTTCTGGGGTTCTTATTCACTCCAATGTATCTTCAATGATAATTCTCAAATTTGTCTCCAAAGTCAAATTCTGCTGCACTTCAAAAGGCCTGTTAGACATTATTTCTTTGTAGCCTTACTGGTCCTCAAACTGAGATACACCAAACCTACATATCATCTTTCATGCCAAACCAATAACCCCTCTTAACTCACCTATTTTTGTTAATGGCACCATCATCTTCCTAGAGACTCAGGCTGAGCAAGCACCTCAGAGTCATTATAATTCCTCCTCTCTGTATCCAATCACTCAAACCCATCTTTGGAAACCTACCTTCTTATGTCTCTGGAGTCTGAACCACTACAATAGATTTCTAACTAGTCTCCAGTCTCTCACCATTCTAAAACTCTCTATGTATCTCTGCAAAATCAATCTTCCTAAATATAGCACTGATCATATCGTTGTACTGTTCAAATACCATTAATGACTCTCCACTGCCTTCTGAATTAAATTCAAACTCCCTAGCCTATCAAATCAAGGCTCTGCACTGGCTTTGGAATCAGACACCTTGGTTTCACATTTCAGCTCTGTCACTTACAAGATGTGTGTGACTTTCAGTGGGTGGCCTAACCTCTTGAGTCTTGGTTTCCTTATGGGTAAAAAAATGCGGATACCACCACCCAAGAAGATCATTGTAGAGATTAAATGAAATAACTTATTTAACATACCAGCAGTTCCTGCACATAGTAGGCACTCAAAAAGTATTAATTCTTTCCTTTTCCCCTCTACCTTTTCAGCTTTATCCCCACTTCTCTCCTAAGTGTACTATACTACTTATCCAAACCAAACTGTATTACTCACTATTCTCTCACATTCTCTTGGACTGCCTATTACTCCTATCTTGTCACTTTTTAAAATCCTGCTTGTCCTTCAAGGGCAAGTTTATATGCTACCCCTTTTATGAAGAATCTCTTCTTCATCTGAAATGTCCCAATCAACTTATTTGTATTTACTGTATGGCACTTTTCACCTTTTGCTTTATATTCTCATCTACTAAATGTAGGACAGGAGTGTCTTTATATCCCACATAGCACAATGCCCTAACATAACAGGCAATCAATAAATGTGTGCTGAATTCATATCAAAAGCTTGAACTTTTGGTCTCCTGAGAGTCCATTCGTTTATGATTCATACTTCACACTGAGAACTCTTTAGAAACAATCTCTCGCGGGATATCAGAATTTCAAACAACTTTAACAGAGAAGCTGAGTCAGTCTAGGACTAAGTTCAGTTCTAGTTCAGCCAACAGGAATTGTCTGGACCCTATTCCTGCTTGAGATATCATAATTTGGCAACTTGTATGAGCCATGGGAGCTCATTTGAATAAATTTAGATGAGAACCTATTTGTCTTAGGAATAAGCAAGCAAAAACGCATGATACCTATAAAAATCAACCACTATTAGGTTGACAATGACAATGGCTTCACTGGTATAGAAAGGAGTCCCGCAAAGCCATTTGGTTTCATAAGTTCTGAATGCGGCTTAGCTAAGAGGTAACTACATCTTACTCTGGCTTTCATCCAATTCATTTCCTCTTGGCCCAGTTAGCAAATGGGTAATTATATGACATCAGCCACCATGCGGTGGCTGGAACATAAGGTGGCTTCATGGTGCCATATAATGTGGCACCAAGTTTCTGAATCACCAACCACAGGTGCATCGTCTCTTCCCCCCCACCACACCCCCTGTCTCCATAAAAACCACCTTATCTGATATTGCTGTTGACACAGTGACTACACTTAGGTCCTAGGCACTTTCCTTTGCTTCTTCTTAGTGTTTGTTCGGGTGGGTACCTCTGTGCAGATCTCTATAAATGAGTACTTATGGTGTAGGAGTGATCACCCAGTCATTAGGCCATGCTTTTACCTTTGGGTAGGTTTACTTCAAAAAGTAGCAGCATATCTAATTGCTAAGCCCATACTTACCTGAAATGCTTCAGAGGTTGAACTCCCTTCCTAGCCAAATACTAACTAGCGGAGTTGCTGTCTGTCACTAAGTTGATTCTTAGCCTGGACATTATCAGGCCTGTTTCTGGAGCCATCTCTATCCCTAAAATAGCAGCTGCTACAATTTCCCCCCAAACCCTTTGTAACAGGGAACATCAATAGCTTCCAAATGTTCCTTGTCAAGATACAGAGAGTTACTTGATGTTACTGTTGAATGGGATGCTGGATGGGTACACATGGAGATTTTCCCCATAGGCACATACATCAGAATGGGGCTGAAGTATGGCCTCTTAGTTGGCAAGTATTTGATGAACACCTATCTTCATCCCAAAATTGTATTAGGTCCTTCTAGGAGTTATAGTCTCATTGGGGAGATAATACATACACATATACACAAACTAAATCGTGGTAACAAAATGATATATTATCAAGTGTCACATTGTATGGTGGAGGCAATAGGTCCTGTAGACTTTGTGGAGGAGATGGATCTTAAGCTAGCTCTTAAGAAAGACAGGATTTGAATAGGAGAAAAATAACCACATAAGTAAAATAAGCAGGATCTGGTCCATACTCATCTGTCAAATGTATTTTGGAAACTTCCCAGCTACAGCCTTGAGAGAAAACAAGGGACCAAGTGAGAGGGAAAGAAGAGTTCTTGACCAGTTTCTCTCAAGTCTTCAAGGTACAGGAACTAAAAAACAGATCTGCAGAGACAATTTGGATAGCTGAGATAGGGTCAAATTGTGAAGGCCACTGAAAGCCAAGATAAGAGTTAGATCTTGCTGGCACATGTGAAAAGGGAATCATCCTAAATTTTTAAGCAAGGGGATCTCATGATCAAAACAATATTTTAAGCAGAACAATTTAGTATCAGAGTAAAAACTATAGTGGAATGAAAAGAAAATTGGTGGTAGGAAAACCAGTCAGAGAGCTGTTCCAGTCATCTAGTACTGGCATGATGAAAGCTTGAACTCTGGTGGTAACAGTTAAAAGGTGAAAGGATGAATCACAGAAATTATAAAGGAAGTGTTGAAAGTACTTGCTGACAGTACTTAATCTCTGCAAGGGATGAAGGAGTTAAAGGTTCTAAACCTGGAGAATTGGAGGAAAAAAAATGTTGCATCAACCAAAAAAGGAATATTGGAAAAAGAAGTTAATTTCAAGCAGGGAAATTTTAATTCAGTCTTAGGAATACTGAATTCAAGATAAACATTTAAATCCCATAGGCAATTTGAAATAAGAATTGGAGTTTGAGTGGAAAGACAAGGCTGGAGATACAAATTTGCCAAACACTGTTTATATCTTCAGAAATAGTACTATTGGTGTAACATTTTAAATGTTAAGCTTAATGCATGAAAACACATAGAAAAAGTTAAAATGGCTGCATAAATGAATCCTATTAAATGTAGAGCTCGTGGTTGTTGGTTCACTTGAGCTGGTCCCACTACAATAAATCCAATAAAAGAAGAGATGATGCTGTGTAGCCTGCTACGCTAGAGTGAAACAGCAATCATTGAGCTTCTAAGATAATCTAATGTACAACCTACGAGGTTCCGTAGCTCAGGGAAGTGGAAAGAAGAAAAATGAGAATTCCTAACCCTTAGAATCTTCTCTTTGAGGATGACATAGCAACTAATTAAAAGCATTGGTTTTATTCTCCTCATGTCATATTATTAGTTCTGTAGCCCAGCTAATAATTTTTCCAAAAGCAAGCTCCCACCTGCTATCCGCTGGTTAAAAGAGTCAGTAAGCCATGTGCCAGGTACCTGCAGGTAAATGATCTAGCCTTCAGGCCACTTAATCTCTGCAAGCAGGACAAAATCTTTCATAATTAAGGGTCTACCTTCAGACATTAAAGCCACAGTTACTTCATCGCAAGCTGGATGCTCTGGCCATGTGAAGATAGTCAATATCTGTTAAACTCATGGCGGTTATAAAGTAGGCAGTAACCTATAGCAGTGGATCTCAAAATGTGGTCCCCAAGACCCAGCAGCATGAACAACACCTGGGAATTTGTTAAAAATGCAAATTTTCGGGCCTCACATCAGACATACTGAATCAGAAACTCTAGGGGTAGGGCCCAGCAATCTGTGTTTTAAGAATTCTTCTAAAATTGATTCTGAGACACATTAAAATTTGTGAACCATTGATCTAGAGGGACCAAAATAATTCTAGCCAGTTTCCTTACTACATATATAAGGAAAGCAATGAGGGTGGGGAGCAAAAATTCAAGACTGATCATTTCCCAAAAGATATATTCAGGTAGAAGAGCAGGGGCTTCCATCATTATTTCCCCATCATATTAAACCTGTAAATGACCTCAAAATTAACCAGGACATTGAATTGGGTAGACCAGATAGCATGCCTCAAAGTTTCCTTGTATAAGTACCTTATAAATTCTGTATTTCTACAATTCTACTCTATAAATGTGATTTAACACATCCTTTCAAATAACCACTCTCCTGTTCACCATGAACAAATAACAATGCTGAGCAAATGGTAAAGAAACTTGATTTTGTTTGCTCTAGTGCCTGTTTTCTTCTACAGGATTTAATTTTTTTTTTTTAAGATTGAGCTAAAAGTAGGGGAAAGTATTTATGGTCCTAGGTAAAAGAAAGGATATACAGAAGTGCTCATCCTCAGCAGATTGGTAAATCAGAAGCAGAGCACATGATGGAGCGCGAGGTTGCACATCCCCAAGCCATGCCTTCTCTTTTATTTTATCCATGTTCCTCCAAAGCTACATTCAGAATCAGCAAAGAAAACTTGGATGGTGGGACAGAGGCAAACCTCAAATCCAAAATATTTAAAGAGAATGAAAAGGTGACCCAGAAAGCTGAACAAAATGGGAAATGAAACAAAGAAAATAAGAGGCGTGAGATCAGAGCTTTCTGACGAATAGGTTATGAGGGCCTCGGGTCACGTTAATTACATAAGGTAGTCCCTCCACCCCCAATCTTTTTTTTTGGAAGAATGTCTTATGGCTCTATCATTTTTCTTCAGTAGAAGTAAGTAGGGCAAGTGTTAAGATATTGTTTTGTAGAGAAAAAGAGTGTAGCTGCTTTACACTTGGGATTCTGGTGTAAGGGGCAAAATCTGGGGCTTTATGCTCACTTTGAACACAGTGAGTATAGGATTTTACTTCACTTGTTTATTTAAAACCTATGGCCTAATCTAAATTTTACTCAAACTGCTTCGGCAACAGTAGCCTTAAAACTAATCTGAACATCTTTAAAAATATTCATCAGTAAAGGGTCTTCTGTAACTAAGATGCTTAGAAGAAGTTATGCTTGGTTTTCCTGAGCCATCTTTTGGTACCAGAATACTCAGTGGGAAGGCAGGTCTCAACTCCACCTCTGCGAAATTCCACTCATCAGAGAAATTCTAAAAGAGGCTTGACGATTCCATTTACTAAGTGCCTAGCACACTCAATATGCGCCTAGGAAAAATAGCAATGTAATGAAAAGGGCAAAAGAAAATGGATGAGAAACATGAAGAAAAAGAAGCTAATAAAAAAAGTACTGAAAAAAATTCTTTCACAGAACTAGAAAGGAGTTTCCCTGATCACCCTTGTCCACATTGCTGTTCTTTGTCCTTATTGTCAACTCCAGCAGAAACTCATCACACTCCTTAGTGCTGGCACTTATTATAAACGCTCATGGGGGTAGTTATCTCTAGGATGTATCTAGCATCATCTTCAGGTCTCAATTAGTAAGTACCTGGAGGGCAGGAATGTTTGTTATCTTACGCTCCTTCGGGTCCTCCCCAGGGCCCAGCATTGTGCCTTGCACTTAGGGTCTAGTAATATTGAATAACTGTAAAGCTAACCGAAGACATGGAGTACGCTGAGGACTAAACTTAGAATCAATTTGGAGTAAAGTGGCAAAATAAAAAGGTGTGAATGGCGAGGTTGTAAAGTTTTCAGAACATGAATGGACACGTAAGTAGGAAAATTGAGCTGAAAAATGAAATTTCTGATCCTAGATGATAATTCCTTCCCCACTACTTATTCCTGGTCAAGGTCTTTTTTTATCTTTTTTCCTTACAGCATCAGCCAGGTGCAGAACAAAAGGAAACTAATGATTTAGTTATTGCTCCAGTGCTGCAAGTTTGAAAGTCAGTCATTCGGAGCAGGTTCCATTGTACGTCTCTGCACGTCTCGGGCCTCGGTGGCTGTGCACAGAGCACCGTGGCTCCAATCACCACAGTGGGGGCCAATGCTGGACGCCTGGCTTCTAAGCAAGAGAGAAGAAAGGCTTCTTCTAATGTAATAACTGACGGCCTCTCAGTGCCGTTTGAACTGTTTACAGACTGAGTTAACGATTACAGGCAATGTGTATCTTGGCCAGGTGCCCGAAATTCTTACCCACCCGTCAGATATTATCAAAGAGCCCTTCCATGCCTGGCTGGAGTCCTTCCAAAGCACCTCACAGAGATGCCGACACAAAAGGAGGAGTGTTCAGAATGTGCTCTCTCTCTCCTGAGGCCAGAGCAAGAAAGTTAGAGGCATGAATTAGGTGCTGAGGGGGCTGAGTTTCCAGGACGGCTCAGGACTGGGGAAAGGGTCAAGGTCAGCACTGGGGCCAGGAGAACTCGATTCCTTTCCAAGCAGTTTAGGAGGTGTAGGTAAGAGTCTTCACAGCTGGCAGCTAGAGGATGATGGGGGTAGGGAAACAAGACCCTTGAGATGAAGCAGAAATCTGCACTACTTCATGATATAGAAGCCTCTAAGACAGTAGATCTGTAAGGTTGGATTTATTATTACGAGGCAGCAGACAGAGGAAGGAGGAAAGTATATTTTTTCTTCTGAGAGCAATGCACAAGTTGAAAAAAATGCATCACCTCAAGACTGGGAGAGAATAAGAGACTTCAAAAATGATAGTAAATAGGGGCTGGCCCTGTGGTGTAGCGGTTGTTCACACGCTCCACTTCCGTGGCCTGGGGTTCGCTGGTTTGGATCCCAGGCGAGGACCTACGCATCGCTCATCAAGCTGTGCTGAGGCGGCGTCCCACACAGGGCAACCAGAAGGATGTACAACTATAACACAACTATCTACTGGGGCTTTGAGGAGAAAAACAAGGAAAAAAGGAGGAAGATTGGCAACAGATGTTAGCTCAAGGCCAATCTTCCTCAAAAAAAAAATGATAGTAAATAAAGTTAGGAGGAGCTAAGAGGACACCTGTTTATTGGGGTGAGTCCCAAAAAACCGAATGGCATCTGTTTGAGCATTATCAAAATGTTTTTCACACAAATACATATGAGTATTAATCATGAGGTATAATGGGAAACCAGCTAGCTTATGACAGAAAAATAGACTTCACACCAATAATGCCATAAAAGCGTTCTGTGGGCAGCAAATATTAAAGAGCACTCAAGCCAGGGAACACTGAGTCTAGTTATTACTTAATCATACACTAACTTATGGAAGATAGTAAAAGTTTTTACTGTTTCTTTATTAAGTACCTAGTGGTCTCTGAACACATTTGATAGTGGAATAAATGGCAGCTCCTACAACTAAGACCCATAAACCTAAAGTTAAGATATAAGACAGCTGCACGTTTACTCCAAAACTATTCTCATTACTTCAGCTCTCTCAAAGGAAAATAGCTGTCTTCAAAATCTAAGGAGGGGTTATACGGCTTTTTTATTTCCATACGTAGCCTGATGTTGAGGGAATAGACACCATATAACTTATCACAAAATGTTCTCACAAGAAAATCCTGGGACAGTGGATGCAACTCATGCTCTTTTATCAATATATGAATATAATCATCATTATTACATTGTTTCCTTGAATTTCCTTTGCAGCTTCAATTGGATATGGTTGTTTTATTCTCCTGTCTTAACTTGCTGGGTAATGTTGCTATTATGGAGCAGCTGGTGACCCACCCTGTGTAGCAGGGGATAGGCCTTCATGTTAATAGACTGTTCTTCAGACTATCTACCTTGAAGTAGAGATGAACTCAACATTACTATTTAGATTACAGTGTAGGTCAGGAAACTGACTGATTTGATTTTGGGGATTCATCGTGATGTACTATATCTTCTGCAACAGACCACAACCCATGTGCATTTACTTGCACAATGCCTTGAACAGAAACACAGTTGGATATTATTGGGTTACTTCAGAGAAGCACTTCCAACATTCTCTAGACTCCTATCTACTGAAAATACTCTTCTCTCCTGGGGAAAGACTAGAGTTCAGTTTGCTTTTTGGAACACAAATCAAAATCTTGGTTGCCCTGAAACTGTAGAAAGAATATGAGTCAGTGGTAAGCTTGAGAGGTAAAACTACAAAAGTAAATCCTATCAGTTGATGGTAAATTTTATGAAGAAATTTCAGATAATCCCTTAGAATTTGGCCCCATACTGTTCTAGAAAGTAACCTCAAAGAAGGAAGAGAATTTGTCTTTAGCCTCTGTATATAGGTGATTAACAATGACTTAATATCAGATAGAATGAAGAAAAGTAATGCATTGGATATTGTACAAATGGAGAGAAATAATGTTGAAAGTTATTAGAGAAACAGAAGAAGTCAAGTGAGCAAGAATTTAGAGAGTGATATTATTGCAGCTTGAAATATGTAGAAACACGATAGTCCAACAATCCTCCTCACATAGCGTGGGTGAGAATACACCTGGAGTACTTACTATCCACTGCTTAGAGCCCTTACTTTGTAAAAGAGATTAACACACAAGAAGTTCAAAGCAAGCCAACAAAAGGATAGAAGGACTTGAGGAGATGATTCATAGGGAAGGGCAAGGGCCACCTAGACAAATATTTTAGAGGATAACAACAGGAAAGCTATAGTGCATGCAATAGTTACCTCTCCAGTAACTGGACTGCTCCAGATGCACTGGCTCCACTGGAACACCAGCTATGTCTTTGAACTTTAGGACTCTTAAGGGGAAAAATGGCCCCTTTTCATCCTCCCAACTCCTCTCACCTTCAGGGTTGTAAAAATCTATGGAGGCACAACGGTTCAGCTATTTTACAGATATTCCATGTTATCTAGAGAGCTGAAACTCTACCACAGGGTTCTCCAAAGTGGGGCATGGTGCTGTGCAGGCAAGTATATCAAGAGGAAAACAAATTTCCTTATCAGTTTTCCATATAATAAGTTTTCTTGGACAGATTGACAATATATGGAAAATAGATAAGAAACACTGATTTCCTTCTTCACAAGATTACTACTACAACCTCTCTGCCTTCAGTACCTAGCAAAAATAGCAAATGATGAACAGGATCTGAAACTCCTTTGGGGAAAAATATAAGGTAATGGCTTTGAGGCAGCCAAATGGTCTGTCATAGCATGACCTACCTATCCAAAGATTACGGAAAGGCTATTGTCAATATGAGGCAATATAATGTGATGGTAAATCCCCTAGCTTTAAACATACACATGACTCAATTATTTCTGACCAGAGGTCTGGAGCCACGGTAAGAGGCATCCAAACCCACACTCATAGCAACAGCTATGAAGTTATTCCTTCTTTATGAGGGATAGTTTACTGTTGCATACTCCTGAACTCGAAATAGTCACAGTTCCCTGATAAGTAAATCTATCATGGCAATGAAATCAGAAAGCTATAAAACATAAAAATCTGAGAAACATTCTTTTGGAAGGAAGATCATATAACTTGTCCTTCACTATAAAGATCAAATGTTAAACTCAAAAAAAGATTAGACTGGTTCTGCAGCTTGAGAAAGAAAGAAATGTGGTTTCTCTAGCTAAAAGTTTTCTGGATGATGCAGGATCTGCTGCTTAGAAACTACTTTCTAAACAAACTGCAAAAGGATGACTATAAACATTTCAACATATTACAATAAAATCCTCTAGGAAGCTGCCTTACCATTAAGGATAAAGAAAACCACAGATGCTGTGATTTCAGTTCTTCTCTTTCATTTTCCGTATTTCATTTCCAAATTCCGTAATTTTCTCTAAAATCTAAGCTTTCACTTAATAGGGAGAAAAAAGAATCTTTTTCTGATGGGAAGACACAGCTGTCAGCACGTAACCTGGCATGCAGTTGCCTGTTAATGCAGCCTGTGGAAAACTGTCTAGAGATGAACAATAGCAGCAACACACCAACTTATTCAACAAAAAGATGGTTATTTTATGACATTTATTAAACACATACAGTGAACCTGGTGCAGTATATGGCATAGAAGGGAATAGGCCTGGTCATCTAAATCCCAACCTAAATAAGACCAACATAATATGGAAGATACAAGAGTGATAATAAATTTTCATAGTGAGAAGAGACATTTGATTTGACAGTGGGCACAGATTTTTTAATGGCCCCAAAATGAAAAGGAGAGAAAAGAAACAGAAGGAGGTTAAAATGTAGGTTAAAATTCTTGAGAGAGATAGCCAACATAATTGAGGAGAGATAGCGAGCAAAACTTAATAGGAGAGAAACTCAGCTCCAACATGCTGAATTTGAGACAAGGCTGAAACAGACAAAGATACCAGTTTGTGAAGAGATTAGACTTGATTGTTTTCTGAAAATCAAATTAACTGAAATTTTTAGTGTAAGAAGGGGCTTCAGGGAAAATAATACAGAGTGGGGACTGTCCTAAGGTTATCCATTTTGCATGTGACCATCCTCTGAATAGGCAAAATTTCAAAGGCCAGATAATTAATTTGGCTTCAGGGTCTCCAAAGGCAGGTATTTTCAGAGACTGGTCCAAGGTTTGCTTAGAGGAAGTAGCTTCCCGTAAAGGACTGAAAATAAGTATTTAGAATATATACATATATTCTATATTCCATATATATGTTCTATAAATAATATGAATAACACATATGCTACATGTTATATATTATATATTATAGCTATAATAATATATAGCATATATGTTATTTATAAATACATATAATATATATTATTCATTCTAATGTAACACTCATTTTCAATCCTTTATGTGTATATACACAAACACACACATTACCATAGTAGTTTCAGGGAGGCTGCTTTTGCCTAAAGCTAAACATGATGTTAATTTCAAATACTTTTCCATTAGTGTGGTTGGCATGATATATACCATCCTCATCTTCAATTTCCTATAGAATCTATTGAGTTCCTTTGGTTCTGATGGAAAATTTCAAAATTTTTTTCCTATGTTACATTTATTTGGTGAGAGCTAAGCTTAGAAATAAAAAAATCTGTGTGTGTAGAGATGCAGAAATTGGTGTGGGGATTGAAAAATCAAACTCAGTTGAAAAACTAGAGGGGAAAACATATGTGTTTATACAGAAACTTTATTGTAGGATAACCATTTAAAATCTAAAACAAATAATTCATCAACTAGGGTTATGAAGACTGTGCCCTTTTTTTTACAAAACAACACAGCAATCCCACAAACTCAAAAAACTGCATTTTTTAATGCAAGACCAGCAGCATTAAAAAAAAAAATTGAGCACTAATTCTACTCGATTCTCAAATACAGCTGCCAATCAGGGAATAGGATATTCTGATTAGCACAAGTCCTTGAATATAGAAGGCACAAAATAAAAGTTTGTGATTTATTTAGCTTTCCAAGGACCAGGAGGAAGTCCTTTTAAATTCAGTCTGAACTGTTGAAACCCTTTCTAAAATGTATTGGTGCACTTTCCTGCCTAAATACATTATACTGCACATAATTTAGTCTTTATTTGGTATCTTTGGTATCTTATAACACTACAAGAATATCATTACGGTCCTTTTTTAGCATGAAATAATTTATATTCTGAAGTATAGGAGATTGGGCTGAACTTATAGTGTCCCTAGGAAGTTCTTGTATTATTTCTGGAAGTTTTTATATAATTTGTTTTTTAGATCCTTTATATCTGCTTCTTTCTTTTAATTTATCTCTAACTCATAAGTACGGTATAGAAAAAATCCCAGTTAATTTGACATTTATTCTATTTAATGAAAAATTTCATATAAAACTCTGGTTCTAAGGTAAGAAATAGAATTGGAAATAAAAACTCAAAAGATCAGATATTAAATTAACTTTGCCACCAAGATTGCCAAACTTGAACAAGGTATCCAAAGACAGAAACCTGAACTATTTACTTTAAACATATTTTCAGGCATTCCATCCACAGAAATGGAGGCTAGCAGTCATTCATTCTTAACATCCTATTGCTTAGGATCTCAAGACTTTGTCCAATAGCCTCAATAAATGTATAAAGATATCATGAGGTAAAGGTCAAAAAAGGAACCACAAACATCAAACAGGGCCGCTGGAAGTGACCCAAAACATCACATGCTGGGCTTTCCTGTTTAATGATAATAACAGTGATACTGAGTGTTTATCTGTGCCTTTATTTCAAAGAGCTTCAAATGCTTTGCAGACATCTCTCGCTAATCTTTACTAGGCCTTGGGAAAAAAAGAGTTTTCCCCAAGATGTACCTTCAGAGAGGAAGGACGCTTCCCAAAACCAATACAAGGGAAAACACTTGGCCCTCTCCATCCTCCCCCATACACACTTGTCTCCTGACTCCCACTATGTCGCACTGTGATTAAAATGGATTATAATACCATGCAAGTGTTGAAAGGATAATAATGGTAATTGAGTTTGTTTCTAAAAGAGTTAAAGCCATGTGTGTTTAATCATAACAGAGAATAGGTAAGTAGAAAAGATGAGAAAACCCATAATTACCTTTATCCCTTTATTTACCTATCTTGCGGGGAGACTTCAAATTGGTAAAGTTACAGTATGGAATACAGATTTTCCCTACTGCAGAATAGTAGTCTCTGAGATGGCTCAAAGGATGATCTTTACCTGAAAATGATTTCCAGGCCACAAATATTTGATAGGTACTATGACTGAAACTGCTTATTCTCATTTTGACCTGTGACTTCTCAAATGGGGAACTAGGACTCTCAGGGAGTCCCAGCGATTTGTGGGTAATTTCCAAGCAGGCTATGGAACCTTATCTGCTGAGCTTCAAAGAACTACGTGTTGGGACCAGCACAGTACAGGTATAATGAACTGGGTAAATTAGTTGCCTTCAAAATCCTGAACTCTGTCCCTTCTAGCCCTTAGAAAATGGCTGCAAAGCTAAACAGAAAGCTGAAGCTTCAGCACTCTGAGCAATTGTTTCGGGGTAACAACAATTAAAAGAATGCTCCAAAATTTCAAAAAGGGAAAATGTAAGAGTGATATGTAACATAGTTCTAGGATTTCTCTGATTCTGAGAAGAAAAAACTTAGAAAGGAGCTGCTTTTTGTCATGTCAGTAATCACCTCATTGATTGTGGAAGGAAGCTAATGGGCTTACCAATGTAGCACAGCCACAAGTACAAAGGTCCAGGAGGGCAAGTGATTCACCAGGGCACAAGCACAGCAGTAACATTTCTTAAGTTCCCACCCTAGAACCTATATACTATTAGTCATTCTCTAAGCCACTAAGGCTACCTGTTACTACGTTACAGTAACATTTAATCAGCCCTTTGGCCCACAAAATTTTTAACCTAAAGCTTTGTCTTTTTAGCTACATAAAAAAATACAAATAGTCTTGCTTAGTTATTTTAGGACAATGCCAAACTGAATTCAAATAGGTTAACTGAGCCTAAATCAATAACCCTCAAACTTGATATTTCTTATAGTAATTAGATGAATAAGAAAGAGCTCAAGTTTAATTACTATTAATAATAATAATACCTTACACTTGCAATTTTCAAAGATAATTCTCATACTTTCTATCATTTCAGGTAGGCAGACTGTTACTATTATCCCCATTTTACTCATGAGGACACAGGCTTAAAGAGGTTAAGCAATTCTCCTTAAGGTCATAAAGCTAAGAAGGATCAGAGCTGAGATTAAAACACAAGACTACTGAGAGCTCGTTTCACTGTAGGATGTTGCCACTCATTTTAGAATGCTTTTTATGCCTTATTATCATATTATATCATTACATGTGGATACTGAGCAAAGAGCATTATTTCGTGGGCATATTATCTTCAATTATCTGATTGGTGATAGAAATTATGTTCTTAAGCCAGAAGGCCTCCAATTATACTTAAAGTTAGAAGATAATGAAGTAAGTCTACCCTAAGGGAAGCCAAGAAACACTATGAAAATTCGAAAGGAAAAAAGTCCTCATCAAAGAAGTTCGATTGCCTCCAAAACAACTGCCTAATCAGAGAGCATTCAACTGGTGGCCCACAGGGTAACTTACATTTCCAGGAAAAGGAAAAAGAAGCAGAGACAAATGGTAATTTCTCACTCCTGGAAACACTGCATGGTGTTCTGACTTGAGAGCTACATTCTTGATCTCTTTTGGGTAGATCATACTCTCCCTCATGCTTACTAGATGCATAATAAGGCAATTTCCAAATAATAAATTACCAAATGATTCATCAATAGTAGATCCTCACAAAAATCTTGAAAACCAATTGAACCAGAAAGTTACACATCCTTCATTTGATAAACACTAAATAATCATTGAATGTAATGTGAAAGACTACATAGAAGTCAATGGGAGAACTAGTGCTAGTCCTCCTGAAATTAGGACACCCAAGTTTTTGGGCGTATGCACCCACTGTTTGGGTGCCAAGTACTATAGTTTCTGGGCAAAGTTTGGCTACAGGAAAAAATCAGATCTTCTGGCAGCACTTACAAGGCAGGTGCAGTCATAAAGAACTTGACTTTTGATTCCATTGTCTCTGCCAGGACAGGTGGTTTGGTAGAAGTATGGAATCCTGCCAGACAGGCTCCAACTCAAACTTCCCTTTAGAAAACAAAACAATAAAAATGGAAACAAAATGCCAAATCCTGTTCCATACCTGGAAGATTGATATTGCTTGAAAAATTAGGGCATTTTATATAATAACAATAATTTGGTTCAAGCATACATCAACTCAGGAGAAATAAAATTATGAAAACTAAAGGTCAGTTGTAGGTTGGGCTCTTCCCTTATACATCGTTCAATTCCCTTTTTCCCTATATAAACTAAAGGGGCACTCAGACATTTTAGTGAATTTTACTGGTATATTCTTAGTGCAAAAAACACCCCAAAACTGTAATCTAATACCTGCATAGGAGTAACACAGGCAAGTTAGCACTGCTGAGTGAAATAAAAACCTTTGGCAAATCCTGCCTACCCTCCACATCCTGACTTATCTTCCTAGTACAAACTAGTGCATTTTAAATTTTGTGAGAATGGTCAATTGATGATTCCATCAAAGAGACTGTCTTTCTCTAAAAAACTATAGCATGTGGGGCCAGCCAGGTGGTGCAAGTGGTTAAGTACACGCACTCCGCTGCAGTGGCCCAGGGTTCGCCGGTTCGGATCCTGGGCGGGCACCCACGCACTGCTTGGCAAGCCATGCTGTGGCAGCGTCCCATATAAAGTGGAGGAAGATGGGCACGGATGTTAGCCCAGGGCCGGTCTTCCTCAGCAAAAAAAGAGGAGGACTGCCAGATGTTAGCACAGGGCTGATCTCCTCACAAAAAAAAAAAAAAAAAAAAAAAAACAACTATAGCATGTTAGTTCAGACAGAGTAAAAATATAAAGGATTGTTTCTGGGGGCAAAGACAGACAACTGACATTTTTACCAGGTTTGTCTTCAGGACAAGCCTTTGTGATTGATGGTGTAGGCTCCTAACCACAAGGACACCACAAAAAGGCTCCAAGGAAGAGTGCTCAAAGAATCCTTGTGGGGGCAGTGTAGCTGCCACTATTGGAAATTGTGAGCATTTTTGGTGTTCCTGGAATTCTATTTCCAACCACTACTTTGTGGTTGCAATGAAGGGATAGGAAGAGATTGGAAGTCTTCTAGAGCAAATACTCTCTTCTATTCATAACCACAGAGCCAAGATTAAGATAACAAGAATCTACTTTGCCCAGGGCATAATTCTGCCTAAATCTGTCCTATCCATCACTTTATTTTTCCTAATTCTTGTTTTTGTTGTTGTTAATTTGCTCTAGGAAGGAAAAATTAGATAATCTATAAATGGGTTCCAGAAAAGTTTGGAAAAATTCATGGATTCAGAGAAGGATATTTAAGAAGGAGCCATAATCTCTGAGAACAATGCCCTATAAATATGTCCCATAGTGCAAGAACCAAAATATTAAATGAATCATTGTTCTTACCCAGAAAATAATTTCTTAAAGTTACAGTCTTAATTCTCCCTAAATGATAAATAGTCTATTCAGGCCCCAGAGATGAGGCTATGAAGCTTAGTACTTAACGTGGTCGTGCCTCTTTATACCTGACTCAATCAGTTTAAATCCAAAAGTAAGTTCCTCCTTCATTTACCTGCCAAGACCTGAGTTTAGGCCCTCAGGGTGCTGAGGTTTTCCTTTGTGGGAGAAAATGACATCATCAACACCTCCAAGACAGTAGGGAATGCAGGGAATGTGGCTCCCAACATTGGTGATATCATCAACTGCCCTGGGAGAAACCCTAGATCCCCAAGAGTTGAAGTATTGAAGGCTAAAAAAGGTTTTTTGTTGTTTCAAGTTTATCAATAGATTTTGATGTTCCCCAATATCAAGTTTTAAAAGTACAGGCAGAATAAGGGTACCTCTTCCATTAAGAATCTCAAGAACCAAACACATAGGAGTTAAGTCCAGATAGCTACTCATTTGTATCTTAGTGGGGTACATCCAACCAAGAAAGAACAGAGACTTGTTTTTATTAGGCTGTCTCCCAGCTCTGAGATGAGTCTATTCTTTGGGAGACTTGCTAATGTTGCAAGTTTGCACTCAAAATAAATTCTAGGCGCTCACATAATCCCCCAGTCTCCTCCAAACCTTCTTTGATGTCCAACAACTAAGGACAAGGATCTTTGATAATAAAACAATTTCTTTGGTTGGAAGAAAATTCTTTACAGGGCGTGAACAGCAGGAGAAAGAAAAGATTTTTCTGAAGTGCAAACTAGTTGGAAACCCCCTGGGGAAAGAATCTGATTCCCAGTCTTTGAGAGGAACGGGCCTGCCTGTACAAGTTGCCTCTGCTGCAGGCCTCTAAGAAGGCACTTTTGTGTCTACTGTATGGCCCTCAGCAACAGCACGGCAGCCCTTCTCTTTTTTTGCCAGCGCAAGTTTTCCAACTCTGGGGATACACAATGCAGAAAGTCACAGTTTAATAACAAGGCACAGTTACTAATCAGATGGCCCCATTTCCACTCCTCCCAGATGCCTCCAAATGCTTACATACTAGAGCTCTATCCCCCAGCCCCACACATGAACACCTACCAGCTGTTCTAAAGTCTTATTTCTAGTGTAATTAGTCAGCTTATCTCTAATAATTCAACTTCACCAAGTATTTTAGGATCACATGCATCATCCTCCTTTTACTACCATGGCCCAGATTGGCTCTAGATTATCTCTGGCTTTTCCAAGCCTTTCCAAAGGTTCAGATTCACTTAAATGTAGGTTCATGAAGTCAGTGTGGTTTGGTCACTGGGACAGCCTTGATGAAGGATTTGGAATAAGGCTCCTCAATCCACTATAGATATTTAAAAATATAAAACTCCAGAGAAGAACTCCTTTTCGTGTGTGTTAACTGAATGTAAAGACAGCATAGGACCAGAGGAGAAGGAGTGCAACTAAGTCTGATGCTTAGTTTTGCTACCAATTTGTTGTATGACTTTAAGTAATTGGGTCAGATTTTTTGTACCACCTACCAAACAAATTTTATCTCAGGGAAAAGAAATAAATAAGCAAGTTACATCTCCCTTTAGTATAATAAGTCTATTTCTAGGATAAGCAAAAACTCTGTTTAGAGCTGGAAAGGATCTAAAAGATTATTTAGTTGCCCCATCAACCCTATGCCAACAGATGAAAGGTTAAGTGACTTGCTTTCAGTGTTAAATGGTCATAAGGCACCTATGGACTTTCCATTTACCCAAAGGAAGAAAACTAAATTCCAAATCATCTCTAATGACGATAAAAGTGCATGATGTATACTATACAGTTTACTAGCTTTAGAGCAGGTAATAACCTAACGTTGTTGTCATAGCAGATATGTACATTTTCCTTGAGTTGGTCTCTATATCCCTCGTATTACACTAAAATCAACACATTTTAGAGAATGGGAATAACAGATACTAATGACTGAAGTCAATAACAAAAAAAAATCTTGGTATTAGAAATAAATTTTGCTGAATAGAGATGATATTCAAATACTCTTCACCTTCTACACAGTCTTAGTATTTATTTCTTCCTTTATGCAGTTTGTGAAGAATTAAAACCGAGCCAGTGAGATTATCAATTCAAACAGAACTCCCAATATGTTGAATTCTGTGTAAAGCTAAATTTTCTGTTTTAATTTTACTACTATTTAACAGGAACTTCTTGCAACTTGAAAAGAAAGCCATAGTGTTTAGTGATTTGCACTTTTAAAGAAAACACCAAAGATGACTATTGTTCCTATAGGAATATTTTATACAGGCAATATTATAACCTATACTTAACTGATAACAGTGAAAATTAGAAAGTATGACTATTTGGGTTGTAGTTGTCCTCTAGCTTTAAGCTACCTGAAGTTGCCTAGGTTAAAATTTTACGTTTTTTGTTTGTTTTTTCTTCAGTCATAGGGGACCTTGAGACAGAATTCCACAGTCATCTGAACGACTCCTGAGAAAATAAAAACCTCCAGTGCATTTATGCCTGTACCTCTCGTTTGGCATTCATCACATACTGCCTTCTGCTGTTTAAGTTGTATCTCCTCAGTTGGACTAGGCTGGGGTGTTGTTCATATTTCTACAGGACCTGCCATAGCATTTGGTACACAGTAGGAGACCCACGTTATAAGACACAGAGAGAATCCAGTGCAGCCCCCAGTCTCCGTAAAGTTCTCAGACTAGACTTCATAAAGAGCTTCCATTGCTTTGAGGAGAGGATCCAGGACAACAGGCCCCCTGGTGTGCAGTGATTCTATGGCAGAATAAATGACATATGCACCACATAAAGTAATGCTAAGTTGCGGTAAGGTATTTTTTGTTTGTTCACGTGTTTTAAAGTATGCCTTCTAGTCGACTAGGGATCCAAGACGAAAGAGCCCCTGCAGCAGTCTGTAATATCTTCTTAACAGAATGTTCAGGGAAAAATCTCTGCCAACATCTGCTTTTTAATCTCCCTGCAATGACCCAAAAAAAGTTTAAAATAGATAAATAAGATCTGCTAAAAATGCTGGCCAGTAAGATATGGCAATAGATTGGCAGCTCTTTGACTGGCAAAACCACTAAATCCTCTGGGTCTATTTCTTTTTTTTTTTTTTTTTTTTAAAGATTTTATTTATTTTATTTTTCCCCCCAAAGCCCCAGTGGATAGTTGTGTGTCATAGCTGCACATCCTTCTAGTTGCTGTATGCGGGACTCGGCCTCAGGATGAACGGAGAAGTGGTGCCTCGATGCGCACCCGGGATCCGAACCCGGGCCACCAGCATCGCAGCGCGCGCACTCAACCACCAAGCCACAGGGCCGGCCTGGGTCTATTTCTTCGTCTATAAAATAAAGTGATTGGAGTAGGTGTTTTTTCTAGCTTGAAATTTGACAATTATATTTTACAAATGGAATAGCTTGCTCCTCTGCCATCCTCCACAAAACTGTATTTTACTCCAGGTATGAAAAACTGAACAGGACTTAATTCCAGTATAAGGCCAATAAAGTCCTTCACAAAGTTAAAAAAAACTTGGCCACAAGAATTTTAAAGTCAGATAACCAATATGATTCTAAGTAGAAGATATACCAATGAAAGAACGTGAAACCTGAATCATGTAAAAGATTTTTCTCTGTTTGTTTTAAGAGTGGGTAATTCAGAAGACTGTAGAAAATGGTTTAGGGGAAAACGAATGGGAGTCTGTAATCATTTTTTAGGAAATTAGCAAGATTATTAGGCATAAAACAGAAGGCCTTCAGTCTCATTCAAATTATTCTGCAGAAGTAACAATAGCAAAAGTGTTTCTCAATTATCATATATCTATATAAACACAACAGTACCCTTCTGTTATAGCAGCATGCACAAAATTGATAGGTACATGATAGCTGAATATGCTGTATTATGGTTGATTTCCATCATAATGGAAGTATTCTAGATTTTTTTTAAAAACAAGCAAACAGGGCCGGCCCTGTGGCTTGGTGGTTGAGTGCGCGCGCTGCGATGCTGGTGGCCCGGGTTCGGATCCCGGGTGCGCATCGAGGCACCACTTCTCCGTTCATCCTGAGGCCGAGTCCCACATACAGCAACTAGAAGGATGTGCAGCTACGACACACAACTATCCACTGGGGCTTTGGGGGGAAAAATAAAATAAATAAAATCTTTAAAAAAAATAAAAAAATAAAAAAAATAAAAACAAGCAAACAGTGGTCTTGATGGTTATGTTGTCATCTTGAACAGCTACCACTGCTTTAGATTCAGGGATGAGAATTTCTAAATAATTTAATTTTCTATCTCCAGGAAAAATGTGAGCCTTTGTGTTTATAATTTTAAAAAACTCTAACTCATATCATTTTGATTATTTTGGTGTTTCTGAATTCATAAATTAAATATAAACTCTAGGGGTTGGCCCTCTGGCATAGTAGTTAAGTGCGCACACTGCGCTGCTGGCGGCCCAGGTTCGGATCCCGGGCGCGCACCGACACACCGCTTGTCAGACCACGCTGTGGCAGCGTCCCATATAAAGTGGAGGAAGATGGGCACGGATGTTAGCTCAGGGCCAGTGTTGCTCAGCAAAAAGAGGAAGATGGGCATGGATGTTAGCTCAGGGCTGATCTTCCTCACACACACACACACACACACTAAATAAATAATTAATTTAAAAAAAAAACATAAACTCTAACATATTAAAAAGTATCAAACAAAACAAAAAATTTATCCAAGAACTGTAATGTTTAGAATTCAGATAAAAAGAGTTTGTAAAGTAACTTATCTTTTATTTAAAAACAAACAAGCAAGAAACAATAAACCTTTAAAAAAAGATACAAAGTTTTCCATCACAGCAAATAGAAATTTAAGGGCTCAAGGAATCCTATCCTAGGGAAAGCAATGGAGCTTAAAGGATAGAAACCAAAGAGATGGAAAGTACCAAGTTAGTTTGCTTCATAGCCTCTGTTCCCTGAATTTAGTAACCAAATAGACACAAAGAGCCAAAATTGTTCTGCTTTATAGCAAAACAAATTAGTAAAATATCCCTTATTCTTATGGGCCATTCAGTGAAACCACCATGATGAAGGGTTGTAAGCATTTCTTGAATCAATGCATAGTTTCACAAGCATTTCTTGAATCAATGCATAGTTTCACTCAACATTTAGAGAGCGCAAGTCCTTTACCACACATAAGCAGATCTACGTCAGATACCAGTTTTTACATCTAAGGTCATCTTAGGTCAGGCTAACTTTCTTTTAACTGCCTCATAATGCTGTTGTCTTTTTTACTTCAAGTAATGTATACAAATATTTTTTAAATGTAGTAAATTGAGGATAAATTAGATTTGAGAATTTGGTTTCATTTCTTGAAATAACTGGGATTATTCTAGGATAGCAGCTCTTAATCTGGAGTCCTTGGATCCCAACATGTGTCTCAGATGCTCTCAACTCATTGAGATTTTATGCAAAAATGTATTTTAAGTGCGTATGGTCAATAACTTTCACCACATTTTCAAAGGGGCCTGTGACACCAAAAAAAGATTAAAAACCACTGTGTTAGGGTATCTCAAAACCAGAACTGGGAATCCCAAGTTTAAGGACTAAAAAGGTGAGGTCCTTTGGATATATGCTAATATCTTATAATCACAGATTTAATGTTAGTATCCCAATAAATCTTTCTTGGAAAATCAGAATTTCCTAAAAAGCAGGGGTTGAGCTACCAAACTAAATAAATGCTATATAAAAATGCTGTCTGAAGGAGCACCTCAAACATATTGATTATAGCCATGTTTGCAATTTGGAAATAACAATCAAGGAAGCACTATGCTGTCAGTAAGTCAGAGGAGTAAAGGAATGCAGCATGCTCTATCAAACCCAAAGCCCTCAAAATAATTGACCTCATAGTATACTTAAAAATGTGATGAGAGAGATAAATCTGTTTCATCCCAGAGTTACCTCCCAGCTATCAGAGTTACTCAGCACCACCATAATGTTCCTTACATTCGGTCAATAAATATTTATTGAGTACCTACTATGTCTAAGACACTGTCTAGTACACTAAGGCACTATTCCCAAGAACACAGCTCTGAACTAAAGGGACAAAAAACCCTGCTTTCACAGAGCTCATGTTCTACTGAGGGGAGACAGATAATTATAAAAGTAAAGCATTATAGTACGTCACATGGTGATAGGTTTATAAAGAAAAATAAAGTAGGGAAGGAGAATAGGAGCCCAGAGGGGAATAGGAAGAGTCTTTTGGCATAGGATGGTCTAGGAAGGCCTCATTGAGAGGGTACATTTGACACTGGGGTGACATTTGAGAGACTAAGAGAAGAAAATACCTGGGGTATATGTGGGACTTGGAAATGGAAAGGCCCTGATGTGGGAGTCTGCCTGGTCTAATTGAAAGACAACACAGAGGTCAGAGTGGCTCGAGTAGAGTGAGGGGGAGAGGAGGTACAAGGTGGGGGTGTCGGGCCAGATCCTGAAGGGCCTTATAGGTCATTGTAAAAACTCTGGCTTTTACCCTAATAACAATTCTCAAAAGAACAATGAATGCAGGTCAGAGCATTAGCTCATGGGGCTTTTTGAGACATAAAGTTGGCAAACTGCTTCACCAATAGTTTTTTGTCTGAATTATCACATTGAGCAACATAGGTCCAAGCAGAGGATATCTCAGCCATTAACAATATTTTAGCTTTTTACGATTCCTACTCAATAGAATTGATCTCTGAAAAATCCACATTCTCAGATACCTTAAAAATTTGATTACTGGGCCAGCCCTGTGGCTTAGCGGTTAAGTGCACGCACTCCGCTACTGGTGGCCTGGGTTTGGATCCCGGGTGCACACCAACGCACCACTTCTCCAGCCATGCTGAGGCTGCGTCCCACACACAGCAACTAGAAGGATGTGCAACTATGACATACAACTATCTACTGGGGCTTTGGGGGGAAAAAAGGAGGAGGATTGGCAATAGATGTTAGCTCAGAGGCGGTCTTCCTCAGCAAAAAGAGGACGATTAGCATGGATGTTAGCTCAGGGCTGATCTTCCTCACAAAAAAAAAAAAAAAAGCTTCAAAAAAAAAAATTTGATTACTCGTCTACCTCCTGCAAAGCAGATTGGGTCCATCTCTATGCAACTTCATTCTTGGATAATTTACTTGCTTTCTCTTCCCCATTATGTTTCCTTCTCTGTAAAATGGAGTAAATATCGTCTGTTCTTATCTGGCTTGCATGTATTTGTGCATCATTTTAAGCTTCCAGGAAGAAAATTACTGTATAAATTCAGTGGAACATCATTATCACACTCTTCTTTAACAATACCCTGCTACCAATTCTGGTTCCTGACAGGACATTTATATAACACATTGCTCATTTATAACATCTTTTTCCTTTACTATACTTAGCAATTTGAAGGGAATAAGAAGGAAAAAAAAGCACAAAAAAGTTCCAATAAACACTTTCCAGTGAATAAAATGTAAAGGCTATTTAAAAAAAAAAAAAACACAAACCATGAGCCCCAGGAATATCTTTAATACTGTATAAAAAGCAAACTATGGCTAATTTTTAGATAAAGAAAATGACAACACACACAAAAAATTTACTATAAAAACCAAGGAAATGCCTATCCCAGAATCAGCTAAATGAACACTCAATAGCCTGATAGGGGCACAAGTCAGGGGCACAGATCATTCGTTACCTCCTATTAACCACAGAGATTTTTATGAATTTGAGCTTACAAAATTTTTGCTGGATTTCCACATGAAGTACAGAACTATTATATATACAATCTGTTTGATTGTAAAAGAGATATCTTCTTAACTTGAAAAATTACCATTAAAAATATTCTGCAGCTTCCTTCTCTCCTCTGGGTGCCAGGCTTCTAACAACAAAGGCAAGTTAAGAAGGCTCTGAGCTGGGATTGTAGGAAGCAAGCATTTAAGATTGTTCACACAGAGGAATTACGTCAGCTGGTGTACTTCTAACTACGTTCCAAAGTCAATTATAAATTAATGGGATTTTTTGCACCTCCATCAACATAAATAACTGAGAGTTGACTGTACCTTGAATATTTATACTTCTTTTAAAGGCTGGCCTCAAAGTAAAATCACAAAATCTTTGAAATCTCTGCTTCCAAGGAACTCTAACTTCAGCAATGACAGTTAAATGCATGCTATATCAAAGCTTATTATGTCAGGTTCCCGTACTAGATAACTTACCATAAACTGTTATAAAACGAAGAGGAAGGTAAAGAAAGTTGTTACATTAAAAGGGAGATACTGAGTGAATAAACACTGTGATTTACAAATATCTTTGCAAATGAAACACAAATGAGAAGACATACAAAGATAATTAGAAGTTAGCAGGATATTGTGTATTCTGGATCAATCTCGGAATAGTACTCATCATTTTCATTCCTTTCTATTCTGGAAGTAAATTCATCACTTATACAAAGCCTGCACTGTTGTTCTGTTCATCTGCGGCATTCTTAGAGGTACAGAATTTTAGAGCTGGAGAAGTAGGCTCTAGGGTTCAAGTCTCAGCTATGCCACCTACTAGCTACATGACCTTGGCAGATACTAACACTTGGAGCCAATTTCCTTATCCATAAAATATGAAAAATAAAAGTACTGTATTTCTCTCATGAAGTTATTATGAGGAATCAATGAGCTAATACATGCAGAGTACATAGCATGAGTTCGTTATGCACTATTATATTTCAATCCCTCAGTTTTACAGATAGCCAATCTATAGCCTAGAAAGGTAAAAACTAATGTGTCCCAAATCACCCAACTACTTAGTGGCACATTCAGAGCTAAAAGTCAAGTCCTTTGGGTCACAGTTTAGTCACTTTCTCAACTATCATTTGTCCCTATATTTCACTCTCTCTGGCTTTGGCCAAAACTTTAATTATCAAGTTTTCTCTCCCTCCCCAAATAATTCATTTCAGGCCCTGACTACAAATAAAGTAAAAACACAAAGATAGGATAACTACGTGTTGACTAACAGGTAAATTAAGGGCAAGCAGAGACATTGTGCACAGGGGAATTTGTCCAGGAGGTGTTCACTGCTATTGGCCCAATGCTAAACCACCATGGCTCGCATTGTAGGTCTGAAGCCTCAGGGCAGCACATTCTAATCTCGAGCATAACTTTATCCTGGAGTCTAAGAAAATCCAGGACAACCAGCTGAGCAGGAAGAGTGTGATGGTTAAAGAATTGGCGACCTCTTTTGAGCTACACTAAGATCCTCTTGCTCTTTTGCTTTGAGAACAAAGATGAATTTTGAGTTGTCCCTGTAAGTAACATTTATAAATGAGGAACAAGAATTGAGAAAGAAAATAGGACTGTAATCATTTTTAGAAGTGGTAGCAACAACATTACTAGAAATAATAGAAACAAACACTGATGAGGTAAACAAATCAGAAAACTGGACTATCAGACAATGCATAAGCTCCAGCATGTTCCCCATCTCCAATGGTAAAACCAGGAGAAAACGAAAATATCCAAATGAAAAATCAAAATAGTAAGAAGTTATAATCCCTATTATTTAGTCCTCTTTATTAGTCGCCGCCAAGTAATTAGATCTGGAAAGTTTCCCTGACATGGATTTTTTTTTCTTTTTTTTTTTTTGGTCTCCCACTTTCTTTTTTTTTTGAGATATAATTGACATATAACATTGTATTAGTTTTAGGTGTACAAAATGATTTGATATATGGATAAATTATGAAATGATTACCATAATACATTTAGCTAACATCCATCACTACACATAGTTACAAATTTTCTTTTTTTGATACAGATTTTTGATGGCTAGTTAGCAAAATACCGATCAGAACAGCAATGGAAGGTTATACTAAATATAAAAATTCAGTGGAAAACAAAGATAAAAAAAGTAGAGGAAATCAGAGAGGAAGAGGAAGAGACAAAGATTTTGGCAAATGTAGGGGAAACCTAAGAGTAGACACTTTAAAGACAAAGGCAAACCTGCACATGGAATTGAAATGATATGGTAACGCAAAGCAGCAGCTCTTGGGCAAAATAGAAAGGAAAGCAATATGATTTGGTCAGGGCTGAGATGGGGAGCTTTGAAAGGGAAAAGAGAGGACTTGAGAAACAAAGGGAATATAGTAAAAGCAATATTTCCTCTTTTATTTTGACCTTCTAGTACTTTAAAAAGAATATTACAATTTAAAACTGAATATATCTTGTAAAATGGATATTATTGTTGGTAAAGAGAAACCTAAGCACAAAGTGTGAGGAATAAGAATCAGGACAAAAATTCACCAAGGCATGGCTTTAACGCCCTTGTATACACAGCCATCAGATGAAGTTGAGACAAGCAAAATTATTTTAGAGACAATTCTATGGTCTAATTTGCTATTAAACAAATTGTGGGCACATTGACAAAGGATGTCTCTTTTTGTCTAAAAAAAATTAAAATTGTAATACAAATGAAACTCCAGTTAATTTGGTCCTTATGAAATTGCACATACCCTAACCCTAAATTAATTAAGCAAAATGAAAAGAAACGTGAGAATTTCAGAAACTCTCTGGGAACTCCAGAAACCACAACAAGATTATTATTATTTTTTTAAATCACTGTTCTCATACGTTTACATTTCCCAATGCACAGCATCCCCAATTTTACAAAGACCTGACTGCATCTTTGAAGACAATCAAACATGACAGGTAGCTAGAATAATTCATAGGTAGAAGGATACACAGAATTAGCCAAGATTCCTCAAAGCCAGCAGAGAAGACCGCCTTTAGATTTGTCACACCAGGGCACAGCTACCCACCAAGAAAGCTAAAGAGCAGCAAAGCACAACTCTAGGAGCGAGAAACAGAACTTCAGCCAAATGGAAGGCTTGGTTACCCACAGTTGTGTAAACCTGAGTTGCAGTGTAAGCTGATAAGGAACAAGCAGCAGGGATTCTAGAAGTGTAAACCATGTGTCCCTAACCCACCAGAGTTCTTTGAAAGAATTAATCAAATAGTGGATAAAGAAGAACTGAGGCATATCACTCAAAAGGTTGTTTTTGTTTTTTTTAAATCAAGTCTCTCATAAGAGATAATTAAGAAAGTTTAGTAACTATTGTGGATTAAAAATTGATTAATAGACAATAAACCAGAACCAACACTGAAAGTCTCCAAAGATTAATACTAGGTTAGTGTACAAATTTATTAACGACCTAGAAGAAGCTTATGTGGACAGAAAAGGAGAAGAATGACCGAAAACTGCCAACGACTCAAACTATCTACTGTGAAGCCTGACAGGCCTTGCTAAATAACAGACACAATGAAATTCCCTCTTCAAAAGTAAAGAAATGATACTTAAAGCATACTGATAGGCTCAAAGTTAATAGTTAAAAAAAAAAAAAAAAAGATTAGCAAGATTTACCAGAGTGAGAAAAAGGGCAGAATAAGAGAAGCTATGATAAAGATTGACAAAATAATGAATGGCAAAGAGAATGCCAGCTAGTGCCTCTTATATACCTTTTCCTTTATGAATACACAGAAACTTTATGTAGAGCTTTATGATAATAGAAGATAACAAATTTAAAATAAAAGAGGACACTCTGCAGCATATAATTAACCCGTTGAACATGTGGCCACAGGATATTAACAAGGCATAAAGCTTAGTATGGTTCCCAATGATATCAAACCTCCTCAGAGATATCAAAATATGATTCTATAATAAAGTTACTCAGGATAAAAAATTTAAATGGAGCACATACCTCATGCTTCAAGGGTATTAAGGAAGTAAGTTTCCTTTCCAATTGTATTCAAAATGACTTACGATTTCAACTTTTAAATATTCCTCATTCCATCCTAGAGTTCAAATTAAATGAATGGACTCTTATTCAAAAACTCTTATGCCATTTTTTCCAGATACATTCTTTTTTGCCTATTTATTTTTCTAAATAGCCATGCCTTCCATTTCACCCAATTCTTCTTCCACTTCACTTATCTCAGCTTCAAAATATTGCCTAGGAAGTGATCGTGAAGAACCACTAAATCAAATAGGTAAAAATTTGTATTTGGAAAAGAGAGTTCTATAATTTACTAAATTTTTCTTACCTTCTTTCTCTAAGTAGACAAAAATTTAAATTCATATAATAATCTGGTTCTGGTCATATCACAAAATAAAAATCTGAGCTTGGGTGCTGAGATAAATCATATTTAACAACACTTTAAGCTGTATCCAAGAGCTACAGCAAGAAGTGTCCTTTTATAAAATGAATTTTAATCAATAAGCAACATAATTTTATGGAATAAGACACCAGAATGCCACATTAAAAAGGTACAGCCCTCTAGGCTCTATCCTTAGCGTGGGGAATGAGCAGTTAGTCTACAAAATGCTACGGCCCCAGTCAGTTCGTAAATTCAACACATAAAGAGTAGGCTATGAATGAGTTATAGGCAAAATTCACACCCTGAAAGCCTAAGAAACTGTGTCTGAAAAACTCTGTATGTCAATAAAAAACAGACGTTAAATTAAAAATTTTTGAAAATAATAAAATTATGTGTAGACAACACCAAAGTGATCAGGAGGCAAGTTTACACCTTGTGTCCATTTTGTAATCCAGTCCTCTCCATTTTGGGCTTAGCAATAGGGTGCCACACGTGGTATGAAGCCAGCCGCAGCATTCAAGCTTGACTGAATTTTAAAAGTGACACAGTGATCAAATATGCTCCAAGAGCATTCTAGACTTCAGGGTGCTGCTGATCACTAAAATCAACCTCCTTAGCGATCACTTCAAATTTAAACAGTGTATAAAGTATAACCGTCAGGTCAATTAAATATAAGCCCACAGATTTCATTTCTCAAAAAATAGTGTCCAGAATATATCACTTGCAAAGAAAGGTCTTATTATGCGTATCTAAAAAGACAATGTAATACCAGAGTTAAATATAAGCAGATGATCTTCTAAAATATAGGATTTATATGTTTCTTCTCGAGTATAAATTAATAATTTGCTTTAGAATACCAATAAAGCAATATCCTTAAAAGATGGAACAAATAGAAAACTAAGCAGCAGAAGCCCTTATATGGTACTTGGTTTGGGAGACAAAAGAAGAAAGGCATATTTCAAACAGATGGAAAGGGAAATTATTAAAGTTATCCTTACCTGCATTAGTTTTCCTTCTGCTGGAGTTATTTCAGCAACACCAGCAAACACACCTTCCAAAGTGAGATTCAGTTTTCCTGTGGGGTCCATTTTCAAGGGGATCACTCTGATGATAGCTTTCTGCTCTGCTGATCTTTCAGACTCCACCGCTGCTGCCAGTACCAGTCCTGTGCGTCCAAAGCCTGCCTGCAGGGTAGCCATCAGCAGCCAGGGCCAGAGGGCAGCCAGCTGCAGCTGGTGGCCAACACTCATGCTACCAGCTGCAGCAATGCACTTCGGCCATACATACTGCTTCACTAGCTAATACCAAATGCAGGTTCTCAGATCCAGACAAATGGAGGAAAACAGAATTTATGCTTCAGTTTCAGAAAGCCAAGTTGTAGTTTTGGCCCTTCCTTTCTCTAAAGCATATTTCCAAGAACAGGTGGCATTCCTGATCTGGCAGGGAAGAGGGTGTTTTCAGCCCACTTCTGCTGCAGGTATGTCATTTTCTCCCATCTTCACTATGATTAGCACAGATATCACCACTTCTCTATGGAATTTCCAACTTTGCTTGAGGTTGAATGTCACATCCTGAATTTTTATTATGTCAGATCACTTGGTGCTGGTCTTCCATATGCATCAAGTTGCCGAGCCACTGAACCCAATGTTAATGAACAAAATAAGGCAAAGTAGACCACCAAGGCCATGCATCGAAGGTGAGAGTGCAAAACCCCAGCTCAGAAAATGAAGAGATGGTCCTTTTTAAGTCACAAAATTTGTCAAATCACAGGAGAATTTTTTTTTAACAGGGAAGAAGAGGGAACAATATTTCAGGCTACCCTTGAGAGATATCCAAAGATGCTACAACATGTACTCATAAAATATTCCACATTAAACTGTATTTTGGTGGAGCCAAAGTTCTAGGCCCATTGAATTTATAACACTTTCCATGAACTTAAATATACTATAATTTTCTTAATGTCCTATCTAAATTTGCCTATAAATTAGGTGTTAATTTATATATTTTCACACATTACAAGATAATCCTGAGCATCACAACCTTTTCCAACTTTCAAAATTAGAAGAATATTTGAAAAGGGCAGTTTTCCAATTATTTTTCTCAGTTAAAATGCATATTTCTGTCTTTATTTTCCTTTCACTCTTAGGGATTCCAGCTTTTATTCTCCTGCATGAGAATGTCAAGCACTTTGATTTCCCATGAGATGCTTTTGGAAACTACTTTATTATCCAGCTCTTACAATCTGTAATTTTCTAGGTTCATAAGTAAAACAAAGGACTATTCCTAACACGTTTTCAAATTCCTTGAGGGGGTGGGGAATAAAAGATAGGGGAGTAGAGAGGTGATTAGTCTACAGGCTCTAAGCAGAACACCCTGAAAAAGTAAAAATAAGCCTGAGTACAGTAGATCTGTGCTATTTCTAGGCACACTTGAGAATTTGAGTCTTTGTACGAACAAAATCTTATTCTAAGATTTTACAATGTGCACCCTTAAGTAAATATAAATGCACTTCAACCACAAAGCCTGCTGTGTTCAGAGGTCTAGTTAAAAAATCATATAAAGTCTTCAGAATAAGTGCTGAAAAGCCAAGCAATTGAACATGAACCTGTTATATAGATTCTTTTCTTTTGCTGAGGCAGAGGGAGAAAAAAAAAAAAAGAATTTCAAAAGAAATCTGCAAACCTGTTGCGCTGCCAGGCCCACTGGAATCCACGGGGGTGAAACAAATTCAATTATGCTTTTATAGATCCTGCTCAAAAAAGGTTTGAACTGCTTAACCAAGTACAGCTCATTCTTCCACCTTCTTACTCTGCAACCAAACCAAGTGCCCCACACTGCAGGTAGGTGCCGAGAAATTCCGCAGCCTGAAAAAATAATCCATGCAGGTCAAAGGCAGAAACTTACTCCAAGGTTAGAGCTACTGTCCCCAAGAACTCTAAAAACACTTATAGAGGATCCAGAATCATTTCTGAAATTTCCTTTCTAACAAAAGTTCTTTTTCTCCCCGATCAGCATATAAAATGATCAAATCTTGAAAGAGAAAAGAAGCAAAGTAGCAAATACATCAGCAACAATTCACTACCAGGAACACAGAAAATCCCAAAGGGAGAAGGCAAT
Source organism: Ceratotherium simum simum (assembly GCF_057802395.1). NCBI lineage: Eukaryota > Metazoa > Chordata > Mammalia > Perissodactyla > Rhinocerotidae > Ceratotherium > Ceratotherium simum. The sequence continues at coordinate 29,315,647 of NC_141915.1, read as the reverse complement.
ATCTCTGAATCATGGATGGACTTGGAAAGTTCGGAAGGATTCGAGTGCTTCCCTTCCAGAAAGACAATTCTGGATCAACTCCTTAGAGGAGGAAGCCTGTGGTTTGTAATTGGTGTTCTAGCTCTGACTCCCTCCCCTGGGACTGCAATCACGCTCTCTACCTGCTGACACAAAGTGAGGGGGGAGCAGCTAGAGGCGTCCACTCCGCCTCCCGCCCCTCCTCCTCCTGGCGGGCTAGGGCACGGGCTTGGGTGCGCGCACACTTACCTAGCCAGACGCGTTCTTTTGCTCTCGCTTCTCTCTCAGCTCCTCTACTCCCTCTATTGAGCTACAGCCAAACTGCATTCTATTCAACCCTCAATACCTTTCTCTGGGTAAGCAAACTGCCACATGTAAATCAGGGCCACTCAAACAGATATCTAAGCTGATTCTGTACCCAAGAGAGCATAGACAGTGGTATGAGGAAATAAAGAGAAATAAATAAAGGAAACTCAGAAGATAAAAGAATGGACACAAGGTTTTGCAAATATAAGTTCAAAGGGATTTCTGCTCTTTCCAGGTTTTAGTGTCTATAAATGGCACAAAGCCAGAATAAAGTGATCCTGTGCTGTAATACTAATTTATTGCTGTCTTATGTCTGCTGCTCTCGCAAGAACTCTTGTCCATTTTACGCATAGTTTTTCCTCAACTCTTACTAATTTAAATTCAGTAGCTCTTTTCTAAACTATGCCTGTATGGAGCTTTCAGATCAGGTTGATGTCAGAATAGTAGAATCTGTTATTTTCTGCTTACATCTTTGGGAGGTGAAATAATACTATGCACCAGACCTATGCCCTCAATGTAAGATTGCAAGTAAGTCTATGTCATAAATACAAGCAAAGGGGTAAAATATATATGCTTAATGAGAAGAGTATAGGCAAAAAGAAAACTAATTTTTGGCTCATTACCACATTCATGAACTATAACCTTCCTAGTAATTTTGTCATCAGTGAAGTGATGAAAAGCTTCTATTATGTGTTTCTAAAATTTGAATTTTCAAATTACCAGACTATATTTGACTGTGGCCAAACATTTTGTTTTTGACCTGCTGCCAATAATCTTTCTAAATTGCACAAATGTACAACAATGTGAATGTGGTTACCACTACCAAACTGTACACTTAAAAATGGTCAAGATTTATGTCATGTGCTTAAATTGCGGTAAGAAGCACATAAAATTAAAAAAATTTTTTTAATTGTACAAATGAATTGTACAAATTGATCATCTGTAAAATGTGGATAATAATAATTACATTGCAGTTTTGTTGTAAAGATTAAATGATATAATGCCTCTGAAAGCAAAAAGTATGAGTGGTCTATTCACCTTGAGCATTTTTTCCCTAAAGAAGGCTTATGGGGATGGTTTTGGCATTTTAGGCCTAATAACTAACCTACAGCACAGACATAAACTCTAAAGTAAATTCTTTTTTTTTTTGAGGAAGAGTGACCCTGAGTTAACATCTGTTGCCAATCTTCCTCTTTTTTTCCTTTTTCTCCCCAAAGCCCCAGTAGATAGTTGTACATCATCTACATAATTGTGCATCCTTCTAGTTGCTCTGTGTGGACACTGCCTCAGCATGGCTTGATTAGCGGTGCCTAGGTCCACACCCAGGATCCGAACCAGTGAACCCCAGGCTGACGAAGTGGAGCGCGCGAACTTAACCACTACGCCACTGGCCTGGGCCCTAAAGTAAACTCTTAATTTGCACTTTTTCTTTATTGGTTGGACCTTAAGAACATAATGCAAGTATAGATTTTTTATAGCTCCTTTCCTGAAGAATAGGAATAGATCTAATTCTTTTAGAGAGAATTTTATTAAATCTGCTATGGTTTTATATTTTTATTTTATGTATACTATGTAATAAATAAACTTTTGCATAAATAATGCTAAATATATATTATATATCTGATATATGGAAAAATATCTTTAAAATTAAACTAAACAAAAAGTAACCTACCAATGGACTTTGCCTCACTTATTGCTTGAAACTTGCAAAGGAATTAAGAGAGCCAAACCTAAGAGTTAATACATACATTTAGTTGAAATATATAGAAATATAGATGTGGATGCCCTCTTTTGAGGAAACTCTGAGATCTGGGAATGATGATAATATGTATCCTGAATCTGGGTGCTTTGAGATACTCAGGATCAAACCAAACAGCTCTAGGTAGTTTAGTTCACTGATATACTATGTTTATTTAGGCCACCAGAATTGACAAGCCAGAGAAATTATTCTCCAGCTTCAAAGTTTTTAGAGTTACTCCTCAGGGGTTGATATACCGCAACTTCCACAGAGATGTCATAAAGTGCCATCACTATGGTAATGAAATGCCCATCTCACTGACATCTACTACCTAATCTTACACATGAGACAGATCACCCTTCAGGATCTACTTTCACATCTGGATTGACTAAAGTTACTGAAGACCATTCATCCTTTTCCAAAACACTGGGTTTCTATAAACATGTCTAAGAATTGTCCTTATCCTTAACGGCATTTCAAAGATTTGATCTCTATTCAAATGCAAATGTAAAAAAAGGCCAGGACACTTTTTTTTAATAAGTCAGATTCTTTGAGAAACAGAGTACATTCTCTTTAGAACTTTACTGTTATGACTAACAGTCATGATGACTGAGATGTCTTTTTTTTTTTTTTTTTTGTGAGGAAGACCAGCCCTGAGCTAACATCCAATGCCAATCCTCCTCTTTTTTGCTGTGGAAGACTGGCCCTGGGCTAACATCCATGCCCATCTTCCTCTACTTTATATGGGACGCCGCCACAGCGTGGCTTGCCAAGCAGTGCGTTGGTGCACGCCCGGGATCCAAACCTGCGAACCCCGGGCCACTGCAGCGGAGTACACGCACTTAACCACTTGCACCACCGGGCCGGCCCCTGACTGAGATTTCTATTGATCACCAAACAGTAAAAACAAGCAAGACATGTCTAGTTGAAACACTCACTTTATTGACTGATTGAAATTTATTGTGCTTAAGGTGCTAAAATACTGAGGTGCTGGTCAGGAACTTTGTTAGTATGTGTCAGACCCTACTGGTTAATTCACACAAAGATTTTATTTTATCTTTTGCCATTTTGCCCAAGTCAGTGATGACAGCTTTAGCTGATAGGTAGCAGGCATGTGAGTAAAGCAGGAGATCCAGCTCCTTGGTCTGTTGTATTCCTATATTTTAAAAGTTTGGAAAGCTGATAAAGACATTTCATTAATTAAGACTTAAAACCACTGAAATCAAATCCATGCCAAGGTTCCTGCTTGATACATGTTTCTCAAAAGATATCTTTTTCAACATATACAAAGCTAAGAAAGGCATATTTAAGGGAAGGAATATCACCTACACAGTATATCAGCTTTTCAACATGACTGAGAAAAGGCAAAGTTCCTTCATTTGGAAATTGGGTATCCAAAATACACAGTCTGGCCAAAAGATGTAGGAGTCTTGATAATCTGTTCATCTTTTAAACCTTGCTAATAAATATGAATAAATGCCCATCACATGGGCATCAACTAGTCTAAACAGATGAACCAAACAGGTCACTTTTTGGAACCTACTTTCATATCTAAACTGAGTCACTGCAGACCAATATAAAGCTCACTGTTTTCCAAAAAACTACTATCTCTGTAACACTTCTAGGGTTTGACATCATTGGGAAGGCACAACACAATTTATGAAATGAACTGTTACACCCACAATGGCTAGCATAGTACTTATATCATATCACTACGTGCCTTTTCTTTTTAATTAGTTTCATATTCCTAGGCTTTCTTTTTGTTTCTGCAGTGCTTATTAGGAAAAATGAAACAGAATCCAATAAGACAGTTCTAGTCAATTTAAAAGACTTTAAATCAGAAAGTTTCTTGCTGTCATTGGGTGAACAAACAAGGGCTCAACCACTGGGAAACAGACATCCAAGATACCGTTCCTAAAAACCAGTCCCACAATCCTACTACTCGAATTTAGACTCCTATAGAGGGGATAAGATAAAAATGCTATAGTCTATCCCACTATCCAAAATTCTCTCAGCAGCTTAAACCAGACATAAACAATTAAAAATATCAGAAGTATAGCTCCTGTTAAACGACTACTAATCAGTTTCTCCCAAAATTTGCACACAATATCTTACATAGATGAGAATTTATACCTACTGAATGTAAAAATCTAAAATAAGAAAACACTGTCTTAAATCTCTTAATGTTTTTGTTCACACATTGTACATTCCCCCTTCAAAATAAAAATATTACACATGCATTCTTTATCCTTCTATCCTGTAATACTAATAAAAATATAAAGCTTTAAAATTCTTAAATCTACCAGCATTTATAAATACAATTATATTAAACAAGTTAAATATTTTTCTTTAGAAGACACTTAAATAAGTGATATATTAACAAAACCTTCTTACCATTTATGATAATGTATCAGTAAAATTAAAGAAAGAATGAAAATAGAATGCTCCCATTAATATAAAAGAATCAGGGGCTGTTAAGTGTAATGGATGGTCCACGTCCGGATGCCTTGCTCTTGAAACAGAATGCTGGGTTAGGAAGTAAGAGCATTTCCTGGTTAATCACTTAGAAAATTAGCTCTTTCTCAGAGGTTCTTCCCTGGAATTCCTGACCCATTTAGACCTGTGATCTTGGTGACCTCAAATGCCTTTGTTTCTCACACAATCTTCTCTAAAAGGATCACACTGTGACTTGAAACAGATAGACTGAACTCCCCACTGGAGTTGTGCTGAGTACAGTTTGAGAGCAGCAAGACGACAAAGCAGCACACACACACAGATTATTTTCCAGTACCATAGATGCAGCAGTTTTTAGAAGCTTCTTGACAGTACAGAAGGCCAGGACTTTTCATTTGAAAGGGATCTGGGCAGCAAAAAAAAATGACTGCTAGATGTTTAGTAGTTTGTCAAGGTAAATAATTTGAAATGAATAGCTGTACAAAATACCAAATTCCCAATTCTCAATTAACAAAATTCTCAATTACCAAAACAAAAATACTTTTTTTCCCTTAACAGAACTGAAAAAAATCCCAACAGTGTGTCATGTGCAAGGCTAGTCTGCCTCCAGCTACAGCTAGTGCACAATGTCACATTTGTCATCCATTCCTCACTCTTTTAATTCTTCCTCCTTTGGAAAGTGCTCCTGCTTGCAGGCCACGTCCACCAGCAGATGAAGATCTAGAAAGAAAGAAGGTTTGTTTACTCACTCTTAGCCTCTCAGACTGTAGAGTTCCACAGACAAGTCTTCAGACAAGAAGAACAAGTCACTCATGTTTCACCTGTAATTGGTTCTGAAATTATATTATTTCATCAGATTCTCAACTTTAGGGCATTCCCTTACCTCTAAACAACACAGATACAGTTCAGTTGTTAACCCAAAGAGACCAACAAAGTTTAAAGTTTCTATCCTTTCAGTGATATGGCCAAGCCTCTTTTCAAATGCCTTTTATTATAAGTGAAAAATTAACAAAAAGTATCAAAGTGAAATACACACACACAAATTAAAATTTATTTCTTCAATGCTATAAGGATAGGTGGGTGGGTTGTGGAAATATGAAAAAGCAATGCTTTCAGAAATAGTGTTAAAATAAGTAATCACTACTTTTCCAAAGTTGATCGCCTCCATAAAACTTCCACTTATTGACTAATATAGCTGATCTTTTGTAAAAATACCTAGCTGAACCCTCTGTAAAAAAGAAAGCATACCCTTCCCGGAGGTCAAGTAACAAAGAGTGGCTCATTACGAATGGAAAGAAGTAAAAAAGTGACCTCTCAGCTCAGGTACTGTAACACAAAAAGCTAAGACCATGTATAGAAATAGAGTTAAATGGCCTGAGTGACACAAGCAGAAGTAAAAGGATCCTAATACGGCTTCTAGATTCAATCTAATTATTTTACCATTTCTAAAGCAACATGACCAAGAAGCCTTTTTAGGTTGGTTTTTAAGCTGACAATTTTGCCCTAGTAGCATTTAGAGTTAAACTAGACAGCAGGAGTCCTTTATTTCATTCTAGACATATAGAGACTTTTGTCACTGTATTTGTAGAACACAGACTCTGTGGGATTGATCCACAGCCTGGGCAAGAGAGCTGATTCAATACAATAATTCTACTACCACCTTTGCGAAAATCTAGAAAGCATCTGCAAGAATACCTAATTTTTGCCATATTTTATAAAAGGTAGACCAGTCACACTACAGGCAGGTACTCATGCATCTGGTGAACTACACTACAACCCATTCATAAATAACAAGCAATTTATCCAGATGAACATCTTGTACAGGCAGAACAGACCACCAGTTTATCACTTAAAGTTGGCTTCTTGAACATCCATGATCATAGCACTATTATTCACAATAGCCAAAAGGTGGAAGCAATCTAAGTGTCCATCAACAGATGAATGGATAAAGAAAATGTGGTACATACCTGCATTTAGCCTTAAAAAGGAAGAAAATTCTGACACATGCTACAATATGGATGAATGTTGAAGACATTATGCTAATTGAAAAAAGTCCGTCACAAAAAGGACAAACACTATATGATTCCACTCATACAAAGTACCTAGAGTAGTAAATTTATAGAGACAGAAAGCAGAATGGTGGTTGCCAGGGGCTGCAGGGAAGGGAGTTATTGTGTAATGGATACGGAGTTTCAGTTTGGGAAGATGAAAAAGTTCTGGAGATGGATGGTGGTGATGGTATTAACGTACTTAATGCCACTGAACTGTACACTTAAAAATGGTTAAAAGGGTAAATTTTTTTTTTTTTTTGTGAGGAAGATCAGCCTTGAGCTAACATCCATGCTAATCCTCCTCTGTTTGCTGAGGAAGACCAGCCCTGAGCTAACATCTATTGCCAATCCTCCTCCTTTTTTTTTTCCCCCAAAGCCCCAGTAGATAGTTGTATGTCATAGTTGCACATCCTTCCAGTTGCTGTACGTGGGACACGGCCTCAGCATGGCCGGAGAAGCGGTGCGTCGGTGCGCGCCCGGGATCCAAACCCGGGCCGCCAGTAGCGGAGCGCGCGCACTTAACCACTAAGCCACGGGGCCGGCCCAAAAGGGTAAATTTTTTATGTATATTTTACCACAAAAATGGCTTCTTTACAATCTAAATAATAACAGTCATAATAACAGTAATATCTCATATTTATATAACATCTTTTTTTCAAGTAACTAAAATGCATTATTATAAGGTCATCTAATTAATCCTTAGGAGTAAATAGATACTGGGAGGAAGAACCTCTAAGCTATATGGCTAATAAGTAAATCCAGTGGTTTCTAAACCTTGCTGCACATTGGAATCACCTGGGGATCTTTAAAAAAATACTGATATCTAGGGCTCCTACCCTCTTACATTTTGATTTAATTGGTATGGAGTTCAACATAGGCATCAGGATTTTTAAAAGCTGACCAAAAGATGGAGAAGCAGTAACACCTAATTATGATCATTCTCTAAACACCTCAGCTCCCTATCAGAACAAGAGGGACAGGCCATATGGTAATAGAAAATACTAAAATAAGATTTTGGAATATGAATAGACCCAGTTGTAACCCAACTCTGAAAGGAGAGTAAGAATTCTTGACAATGACAAAGGTAAAGACTATTGAATCGACTACAGATTTCACATGGGGAGGTAGACTGAAGAACAAAAGACACAAACCCTTTTTTTTTTCAGTGAACAAATGTCATTTATTTAATTGCTTATTAAGACTTTAGCATATTGACAGGTTCAAATAATAGACAAGAACATATCACAGATAGGCATGTTTAAAATAACAATAGCCTGTATGGCTCTGTAACAGCCTCAGAATGAATTATGGATAGTAGTGTGAGCAACAAACCTCTTAATCTTAATGATTGGGCTTTAAGGTAGCATTTGGCACACAGCTTCTAACAACAAGCATCTAAACATCATAATTTTATTAAAGTGAGCTTCCTTCATTAACAAAGAAGCCAATCAAAAAGTTAGCATCTAGAGACCAATAAAAATACAAAAAGACATAGACTAGCCTGGTGCTACCAGAGGTTTACATAACTCCATTCAGAAGAGAATCTTGCATACTCATTGGAGAAGATAAGTATTTGGGAACCACAAGAGCTGAGTTGGTTTGAGAGCTGAAAGGCCTTGGGGGACAAGAGCATTGTATCTACTTGTTTGGGAATGTTAATTCCTCCTGAGAGCACCCTCTAGGGTTTTGGGGCTATTACCTTCATGAGATCTCATCCATAATCCAATAGCTACAAAATGAGAATCCTTTCTTTTGGAATGAATTGAACTTTGCTCTTAAACATTCAGCTTCCCTTAACTATAAAGTAAATATTCCATGAGAACATAAGAGAGTGTAGCTTCCACAGTAAGATTAATATTTGGGTACATTCAGTTTAGGGTAATATCACTATAGAAATTGGAGGAACATGATTGAGTATAATTTTCTTTACCGCTTGGTATTTTTGATCCAAAAGGTATTTCCTTAAGTCAACATGTGCTCAAAAGGCCTACACACAGCATGGCATGACTGTGATTAACAGCCTCCTTTTAACACATCTATTGAATCAATACAATCTGGATACCTAATCAACTTGAAGTCTCTTATTCAAAAAAAATTCAAAGAAAGCTTGAAGTGTGAGAAGATGTCCCTACTTAAAAAGGGCAGACAAATTTTCAAAATAATTCAGTTACAGAAGGGCACTGATAAGTTCTAGAATATAGGATGCCCCTGCTCAATGGGATATTCAGCAACATAATGACATTCCAACAGTTAATGTTAGAATTATAGTGTTTCAGAATTTGGGGCCAAAGGAGTCTTTAGAGGTAATTTCATGAAATTCTCTTATTTTTTACCATAAATAATGTATTGTAGGAGTTGGAACCTTATTGAGGGGAGATACTCCTAATGACAGTGACAGTTGAAATTTAAGTGATACTTGAGGAATTTTACATTTGGTTCCTATTATTAATACTTTAATCTTGAAGTTTAATATCTATCAAAATAAAAAACATTTGATTATCTACAAGATAATTTTGAGTCTATTTTGAGTCTTCCCCACAAGTACCTCCTTACTCTCTTAGGGCTTCTCTGGTCATCAATGCTCAGGGCAGTGAAAAGATCAGAAGCTAACAACAAGGCCTTTCTAGTACAGGGTGCAATAGACTGAATGTTTGTGTCTTCCCAAAATTCACATGTTGAAACTTAACCCCCAATGTGATGGTGTTAGAAGGTGGGACCTTTGGGAGGTGATTAGGTCATGAGAGTGGAGCCCTTATGAATGAGATTAGTGCCTTATAAAAGAGATCCCAGAGAGCTCTCTCATCCCTATCCCTTCTGCCATGTGAGGACACAGCAAGAAGATGGCCATCTATGAACTAGGAAGCAAGCTCTCACCAGACACTGAATGTGTTGGCGCCTTGATCTTGGACTTCGCAGCCTTCAGAACTGTGAGAAATAAATTTCTGTTGTTTATAAGCCACCTATTGTATGCTATTTTTGTCATAGCAGCCCTAACAGAGTAAGACACAGAGTAGGCAAACTTCTTCTGTAAAGAGCCAGATAGTAAATATTTTTTATTTACTTACTATTATTCATTTATGGGCCACATGGTCTCTATTGCAACTGCTCAACTCTGCCGTTGCAGTGTGAAAGCAGCCACAGATAAAATGTAAATGAATGGGTGTGGCTGTGTGCTCCAATTACACTTTATTTATGGACACTGAAATTTGAATTTCGTAATCATTTTCATGTGGCACAAAATATTCTTCTTTTAATTTTCCCTCCAACCATTTAAAATGTAAAAACCATGCTTAGCTTGCAGGCTATATAAAAATAGGCAGTGAGCTAGATTTGGTCCACAAGCCATAACTTATCAACTCCTGTTCTAATAGCACACACTAGGGCTATAATCAAGAGAAATTTAACCAAAACAGGAGAAGATTTTCAAATAGAATATTGTTATAATAGTTGTCAAAAAATTATCTTTTCTCCAAAGAAGATATACAAATGGCCAACAAGCACAGGAAAAGATGCTCAACATTTAGTCATTAGGGAAATGCAATCAAAACCACAATGAGATACCATTTCTCATCTACTAGGATGGCTATAACAATAATAAAAAGTGGAAAATAACAAGTGTTAGCAAGGATGTGGAAAAATGGGAACCCTGTACATTACTGGTGGGAATGTAAAATGGTTCAGCTATTATGGAAAATAGTTTGGCAGTTTCTGAACAGTTAAACACAGAATTACCATATGACCCAGCAATTCCACTCCTAGGTATATCAGTATGATATGAGTATATCTGATGGAGGAAAAAGCAATTTTCCTTCATTCATTCAACAAACATCAAGTGCCACAGGTAATATTCCAGGTGCTGGAGAAACAGCAATGAACAAAACAAAGTCCTTGTTTTGTTTCTCATGGAACTAACATTCTACAAGGGGAGAAAAACAATAAATTAGAAAATGTCAAGTAGTGATAAGCACTACAAAAGAAAAACAAAAGAGGATAAAGAATAGAGACTGAAGGAAAGCAGGACATGGGGAATAGGGTGCTATTTCAGATAGCATGGTCAGAAAGGTTTCTATGATGAGCTAGCATTTGAGTAGAGAACTGAATGAAATGAAGGAGCAAGCCATGTGAATATCTGGGTGAGGAACATTTCAGGCAGAGAGAGCAGCAAGTGTGAAGGCAGGATTATGCTTAAGGTGTTCAAAGAATAGTGAAGAGGCTGCTGTGGCTGGAATAGATGAGGGAGATAGAAGTTGGCAGGAGATGAAGTCAGAGCAGTTGCCAGGACCCAAATCATTCAGCATCTTGGAGATCACAGTAAAGATTTTTAGATTTTATTCTAAATGTGATGGAAAGCCATTGGAAAAATTTAAACAGATAAGTAATTAATGTTTTAAAAGGATCACTCTGATTGCTGTGTGGAGAAAAGACCATAGGAGCCAACAGTGGAAGCAGGAAGATCAGTTAAGAAGCTATTGTAGTCACCTAGGCAAGAGATGGTAGTGGCCTGGACCATGGTGACAGCATGTAAAGGGGATGAGAAATGGTCAGATTCTGTATCTACACTGAGACAGAGCTGATAGGATTTGCTAATGGGTTGGATGTGGGATGTGAGAGAAGAGAGTCAAGGAAGACTCCAAGATTTCTGGTTGACTAGAGGTGACCAGAAGTACTATTTCCTGAAATAAGTAAAAGCATGGAAATATTTGGGGAAAGCATGGAATATATTAAGTTTGGGACACCTATTAGTCAGCCAAAGACGTAGCATAAGCAATAAGGTATGCAAGTCTGGAGTTCAGAGAAAATTGAGATAAGATATAAATTTAGTAGTCATCACTATAGAGATGATGATAAAACCAATGAGACTGGTTGAGATTACCTAGGAATTGAATAGAGAGAGAAGAAAAGAGGTCCAAGAATTGACTTCTGGGACTCATCAGTATTTAGAAGTCAGGGAAGATAAAGAAGATTCAGTAAAAGAAACTCCAGAGTGGCCAGTGAGGTTGAAGGAAAACCAGGAAAGAGTGATGTTCCAGAAGCCAAGTGAAGAAAGTACTTCAGGAAGGTTGAAGTAGTCTGTTCAAATGCTGCTGAGGTAGGTACTGTAAAATGGGGACTGAGAACTGACCACTGGATTTGGCAACGTAGCAGTCATTGGAAACCTTGACAAGAGCAGTTTCAGTTGAGTGGCAAACCTGGTTGAGATAAGGATATGCTTTCAAGGAGCTTTTCTCTAAGGGGAACAGAAAAATGGAGTAGTAGCTGGATGGAAATATGAATGAAGGAAAGGTGAAAGGAATTTCTTTTAACATAGAACCTACGATGGGATGTTTGTATGCTGAGGGGAATTATCTAACATAAAAGGTAAAATGTGATTATTGAAGAGTAAGGAGAGATAATTGTAAGTGCTAAATCTGTAAGTACACAAAAGGGGATAGGATTCTGTACACAAATGGAAGGACTGTAATAGAGGGAAAAACAGTGTAGGGTTACAACTGGAGGTAGACTGATAGATTTGTTGGTGGAAAGATATGAAAGTTCTCGTCTAGCTGCTTCTATTTTCTCAGTAAAATAAGAAACAAGGTCATAGTTGAGAATGAAAAGAGAGGAGGGGTGTTGGAAGCTGGAGCAGAGAGGAAAAAAGATATGATAGAGTGGCTTTGGAAAATGGGGAGTGTGCTGACTAGGAAAATATTATATGTTTGCTGGCAACACTGGGAGCCCACGTGAATTTAAAGTGAGACCAGTCATTTGAAAAGTATTTAACAGGAATAAACATAAGAATAATAGGTATTATGAAAAGAATAATTATTGCTAAAATTCTACTGCTACCATGTACTATTTATTATGTACCAGGCACCATACTAAGCCAGTTATATGTTTTATATCATTATTATCTTCACTTTACAAATGAAGAAACTGAGGCTCAGTAAATATGTTCAAGATAACCATAGTAAATGGCAGAATCCAGATTTTAATTTAAGTTTTTCTACTACCAAAAGCTTCCTTCCTATCTACTATGTAGCACTGCCTCTAAAAGATAGTATATAAATCTTACATTGACTTTGGTCAAGGTCTCTTAACGCCACAGGACTTTATAGCGATGTTTTCATAGACCAACTGTTAGGCTAAGTTCTATCAAGGAATAATTTGCAACTTGATGAATTGTATTTCTGCTTACACTTCCATTACAAAAGTTAACTTTTTAGCAAAGAGGTTCTAGCTTAAGCCTAAGTCATTTGCTCCCTGCCCCTATTAAAATGAAAATGTTATTAGATGTCATAATAATGCCAGTATTTCACAACACTTGTTTCACAGCAGGAAGCCAAGGTCAATTAACACTCATCTATCAATACTACTGACCAAAGGATAAGGCTTTTCTTAGGGGGGAAAAAAAACAAATAACAGGAAGAGTTAATACAGATAATTAATGTGCTAATTATTTTATCAGTTACACTTATAAGCATAATATGTAGTAAAAGAGAGGAAATTATTATTTTAACAGCAGGCACCAGAGTTCCTCTTGGGGAGGTAACTGTCTTTGTTGAGGAATCTATCTTGACAGGTTGTTTTGGTTGGGGAAGATGAGGCCTCAAGGACATTAGGAAATAGAAGAGAGAGCTAACCTCCTCTGCCTGAGAAAGACACAGAATTCAGGGCCTGGGGAAAGAACAGAAAGAAAAGTGACCAGAGAAGGGAAGGGATAGTGTTAGTACAAGGGAAGATGGCAACATGGCAGGAGGCCATATTGACTAATGACAAGGAAAGGGGAGAGAGTGGTAAAGTGACTGAAGGCCTTTTAAAAAGAAGGATGACTAACATTCCATTTAAAATTATTTGCAATATTTTAAATGCAAACCCTTTCTATCTCCCCAAATCTTCAGAAAAGTGTGCTACACATACAAATGCCTAATGTAAATGCTTGGGGGAGGGAAGAAATCAAAGGAAGCAGGCTAAGCTCTGCATGTGGTATCGCGTGGAGCAGACCGGACAGAACAGATTTAGGAAGTGAGAAATGGATGAAAATGGAATTAAGCAGAAGCAGAAACTCAAAAATAAAAGCCACTGTAAGCCCTAGAAATTCTCAGAAATCTTGAACAGGCATTTTTGGTTTGGGATAAAGTTAGCTTGAGTCAATCACATCCAAATCTCAAAAGTCAGGTTACTATCTGGGATATAAATATTTTTTTAAAAACATTCTTTAAATCACTCATTCCTATTATTTTGAGGATTTTCTGTTCATACTATAGGAACACTTTAAAGTAAACTATTTTCAGTACTTTTGGATTTTTTTTCAATTTTAAAAATCTAGAAAAATACAAAAAGGGAGTGAAAATCTCCCATAATCCCACCATTATGTACAGTCATACACAAATTGAAGTAAAAAAATAACTCTCTACACCTCCAATTCTACTTTCCCAGAGGTAACCACTGTTATATGTATCAGTTTTATCATATATTTCCAGACTTTTTCCTATAATTATACAGTATATATTTTTCTGTCTTTTTTTCTTTCTAGAAAGGGAGTTGTCCTTGACATATTGTGCTGCATACTTGCTTCATTCACTTAACATATTATGAACTCTCACTATCTTTCCAGGTAACAGATCAAGCTACTTTATTTTCTTAGATGGTTGCATAGTATTTTATTACATGGATTTATCATAATTTATCTAGTTCTCTATCGTCAGGCATTTATGCTTTTTCCAAATTTTTACTATTATAAATAACACTATAGTGAACTCTGTAGGAGGGATTCCTAGGAGTGGAATTCCTAAGTAAAGCACATGAGCATTTTAGTTATTTACAAATAATGCCAAATTGCCCTCCAAAAAGCTATACAAATTTACAATCCAATCACAGTGTATAAGAGGTCCCTTTTTCCCTACACCTTTATCAAACCTGGATATTATCAATAGTTTTAAGTTTTGCCAATCAAATTGGCAAGAAAAAATTTTGGGGGTTGATTTAATTTGCATTTCTCTGATTACTGATTTCTCTAAGGGGTTCAACATCTTTCTATACATTTATTGGTCGTTTGTATTTCTTCTAAACTGCATATTAATATCACTTTCTTTTTATTGGGTTGCCTTTTTCTTATCAATTTGTACGAGCTTTTATGTATTATGAATACAATGCTTTATATTTTGTGTTGTAAATATTTTCTCTTAATCCACGTAACAGAGACTTCTAGTTGTCCACTAATATTTATTCTTCCTTTAAATCATGGTATTAGGGGCCGGCCCTGTGGCACAGCAGTTGAGTTCGTGCGTTCCGCTTCAACGGGCCAGGGTTCACCAGTTCGGATCCTGGGCACGGACCTACTCACCGCTCATCAAGCCATGCTGAGGTGGCATCCTACACAGAAGAGCTACAACTCTACAACTATGATACACAACTATGTGATACACAACTATGTACTGGGGCTTTGGGGAGAAAAAAGGGTAAGATTGGCAACAGATGTTAGCTCAGGGCCAGTCTTCCTCAAAAAAAAAAATCTCATTAAAAAAAAAAATCATGATATTATTTAAATAGGCAAATGGTCCGCAGCTAAAGACTATATTTCCAAGCTCCCCTGCAGCTAGTTTGATTGTGTGACCAAGTTCTGGTGAAAGTGATGTGAGCATAAGTGATGATTATGCTCATAAAACGAAGGGCTATTTACAGCAGCCTGCTACCTGACATGGATATAGCGGTGAGCCATCTTTAACCAGGCAACACCTGAGGGCTAGCAGAGAGACGTGAAGCTGCCACATCGACTCTGGAAAGCTTACTTTCACACTGAATCATGAGGGGAAAATAAACTTCTAAATTGTTTAAGCCACTGGTGTTTTGTTTTGTCTGTTACAGTAGCCTAACTTATATGTGGACTAATATAGAATTTGGAATCTAGAAGTGAGGTGCTGCTAGAATTCATTTTCAAATACGTGGTATTGGCTTAGCAGTCAGAGAGCAAGTGGTTAGGACAAAGCAGACTAGAATGCTGGTGATCTTTGTAATCCATGGCTAAACATTTGGTAAAATCCTTGTCAGTGGTGCCCTAGAAGGCAGACCACATGCCAAGTGAGCATGTAAAGATAGGCGGAAAGGCTGACAAAATTCACAATGTGTTGGCTGTTTCTTGATCCATTCAGCAAAGCCCTGAAACAAGAGATGAAAGGGTTGGCCTGGTGGTGTAGTGGTTAAGTTCACATGCTCCACTTCGGCAGCCCAGGGTTCGCAGGTTCAGATCCTGGGCGCAGACCTATGCACCACTCATCAAGCTATGCTGAGGTGGTGTCCCACATAGAGCAACTAGAAGGATGTACAACTATGACATACAAGTATCTACTGGGGCTTTGGGAATAAAAAAGGAAAAAAGGAGGAAGATTGGCAACAGATGTTAGCTCACGGCCAATCTTCCTAAAAAAAAAAAAAAGAGAGAGATGAACTCAGGCTAGAGGTAGCCAGTGTGCAACTAGAGATGGAAAGGAATATTTCTAGGGTTCAGTAATTTGGGTTATGTATCCAACTGCTCCAATATCCCAATGTGAAGCAGCAGTAAGAGGTGCCTCTAAAGAGGGCCTCAAGCTTTTCTCAAGTACCTCTGATAGACAGCGGGAGAGAGCTCTATGGCAAAGATCCAGATTTAGGGGGTTATCTTCCGAAACCCAACCCCAGTCTTTTTTTTTTTTAAATCAATGGAGAGTTTTTTTGTTTTTTTTTTGCTGGGAAAGATTCACCCTGAGCTAACATCTGTTGCCAATCTTCCTCTTTTTCTTTTTTCTTTACCTCCCCAAAGCCCCAGTACATAGTTGTTTATTCTAGTTCTAAGTCCTTCTAGTTCTTCTACGTGAGCCGCCATTACAGAATGGCCACTGACAGACGAGTGGTGTGGTTCTGCGCTAGGAACTGAACCCTGGCCACCAAAGCCGAGCACGCCAAACTTTAACCACTAGGCCATCAGGGCTGGCTCCCAAATCCATTCTTTCAGATGATCTCAATATAAGTGCCATTAGGTTGAGGGAAGGCAATGAGCAAGTACAGATAGTAAATCAAATACCAGACTTTTCAGGCTTAAAAACTACCTAAATGAGATCTGTTATAATCCATATTTGGAATGACCAAAAGCAAACAAACCAGAAGTCTACCAAATTGTTTTTGTGTGTGTGTGTGTGAGGAAGATTAGCCCTGAGCTAACATCTGTTGCCAATCTTCCTCTTTTTGCTGAGGAAGACTGGCTCTGGGCTAACATCCATGCCCATCTTCCTCTGCTTTATATGGGACGCCGCCACAGCATGGCTTGATAAGCGGTGCGTTGGTGTGCGCCCGGGATCCGAACCCCAGGCCACCACAGTGGAGCGCACGCACTTAACCGCTACACCACCAGGCCGGCCCCCAAGTTTTTTTTAAAAGAACTGAAATCCCAGAGAAATAACAAGCCGGACCTGCTAAGATGTGTGATTGTTCAGCCTCTAAAGTAATCCTCAGACCCTTTAGATCCACTCTAGCAGGAAGCAGGCAAGAAAAACTGGATCACCCCAAAGAAATGCACATTCTCCAAGGACCACTTCCACGTAATGATTTGTGTATATCAATATTGTGTTCCTTTTTATTGCTGAATAGTATTCTACTGTATGGATATACTGTAATTTGTATATCCATTCACCTTTTGATGGACATTTGTAGTTGTTACTAGGGTTGTTTGTTTAGCTATTACAAATAAACCTGCTATGTACATTTGTGTGTAAGTCTTTCTGTGGACGTGGCTGGGTTGGGTGGTAGGTGTATGTTTAACTTAAATTCTATGAAACTGCCAACTGCCAAACTGTTTTCAAGAGTGGTTATACTATTTTTAACTCCCACTAGCAGTGTATGAGAGTTCTTGTTGCCTCATCAACACTTCGTATGGTCATGTTTTCTTCTTTAAAAAAAATTTTAGCCACGCTAATTGGTGTGTAGTGATTATCTCATGTAGTTTTAATCTGACTTCCCTGATGATTAAACATGTTAAACATCTTTTCATGTGCTTATTGGCCATCTGTACATCTTCTTTTGTGAAATGTCTGTTCATATCTTCCCCCATTTTTGAATCACATTGTAAGAGCTCTTTTTACAGTCTAGATATGTCCTTTTTTCCGATATATGTGTTGTCAGTATTTTCTCCTAGCCTTGGGCTTGCCTTTTCATTTTCTGAATAGTATCTTTCAAAGAGCAAAAGTTAAAAAAATTTTTTTTTACATATTTCACATTTATTGTAGCATTCTCTCTCTCTCTCTCTTTTTTTTTTCCTGAGGAAAATTCACCCTGAGCTAACATCTGTTGCCAAACTTCCTCTTTTTGCTTGAGGAAGATTAGCCCTGAGCTAACCTCTGTGCCAATCTTCCTCTATTTTGAATGTGGGTCGCCACCACAGCATGGGTGACAAGTGGTACAGGTCTGCTCCCGGGATCCAAACTCGCAAACCCGGGCTGCCAAAGTGGAGCATGCTGAACTTAACCACTATGCCACGGGCCAGCCCCAAAAGTTTTAAATTTTGATGAAATCTCATTTATGAATTTTTCCTTTATTGACCATGCTGCTTGTGTTCTAAGAAACCTTTGCCCACCCCAAAGTAGCATAGCTTTTCTCTTATTTTTTTCAAGTAGTTTTATAGTTTTAGGTTTTATATTTAGGTCTGTAATTCATTTTGAGTTAATTTTTATGTATGGTGTGAGGTATGGGTCAATGTTAATTTTTGTTGAAAAGACTTTCCTTTCTCCACTGCATTCTTTGGCACCTTTGGTGAAAATCAATTGACCAGATATGTGTGGATCTATTTCTGGACTCTCTATTTTGTTTCATTCATCTATATATCTACCTTTTCACCAATACCAAACTATTTTGATTAATGTAGCTTTACGGTAAGTCTTGAAACCAGGTTAAATCTCCTCCAACTTTCTGTTTTTAAAAATTGCTTTGGTTACTTTATGTCTTTTGCCTTTTCTTTTAAATTTCAGAATCAGCTTGTCAGTAAAAAAAAAAAAAAAGTCTACTGGAATTTTGATTGGGATTGCATTGAATTTATAGATCAACTTGGGGAGAACCGTCACTTTATCAATATTGAGTCTTCTTATCAATGAACATGGCATATCTTCCATTTATTAATGTCTTCTTTAATTTCTTTTAGCAAAATTTGTAGTTCTCAGTATAGAGGTCTTAGACATTCTTTGTTCAATTTATTCCTAGGTATCTTATGACTTTAGTCCTATTGTAAATGTTTGGGTTTTTTTTAAATTTCATTTTCCAACTAAAATTGTGTGCAACTAAAATTGTGTGCTGCTAGTTTATAAAAATACAATTGATTTTTGTATATTAACCTTATGTCTTGCAACCTTGCTAAATTCATTTATTTGTTCTGGTAGTTGTTTTGTAGATTCCCTATATTTTTTTACATAAATGATCATATCATCTGCAAATACAGTTTTACTTCTTCCTTCCCAATCTTTATGACTTTTATTTCTTTTTCTTGCCTATTGTAATGGCTAGGCCTGCCAGTACAATATTGAATACAAGTGGTGAAAGTGGGCATCCTTACCGAGTTCCCAATCTCTGGGGTAAACAGCTTAGTCTTTCACCATTAATTATGATCTTCGCTACATATATTTTATAGATGCTCTTTATCAGTTTGAGGAATTTTCTACTATTCCTACTTTGTTGAGAGTTTTTATTATGAAGGAGTGCTGAATGTTGTCAAGTGCTTTCCCTGCATCTACAGAAATCATCATAGTTTTTCTCCTTATTCTATTAATATGTTGAATGACATTGTTTAACATTTGAAAATCAATCAAGCCTTGCATTCCTGAAACAAACTCTACTTGGTTGTGGTGTATTATCCTTTTTAAATATTGCTGGATTCAATTTACTACTATTTTGTTAACAATTTTTGCATTTATATTTATGAGGATTATTGGTTTATAATTTTCTTTCTTCTTTTGAGTTTTTGATAGCCAATTCAAATTCTTTAATAGATGTAAAGCTATTCATTTGGTTATTCTTTTGTGAATTCTGGCAAGTTGTATTTTTGAAGAAATGAGTCTATTCCATTTATTCAATATTTGTTGTGTTCATTGACATGATTGTCCATAGCATTCTCTTAATATCCTTTTAATATCTGTAGATATTGAGGTGATAATAGACATAATAGATAATACCTATAGAGTGTGAGGTGATAATCTTTTTCATTCTTGATAGTTATGATTTGTGTTCTCCTTTTTCTTGATCAGTCTAGCTAGAGGTTTGTCAACTTTGTTGATCTTTTCAAAGAGCCAGTTTTATATTTGTTAATTTTCTCAATTGTCTATTTTCTATTTCATTGATTTCTACTCATTTTTTTTTTGTGAGGAAGACTGGCTCTGAGCTAACATCCATTGCCAATCCCCCTCTTTTTGAGGAGGAAGATTAGCCCTGACCTAACATCTGTGTCCATCTTCCTTTATTTTGTATATGGGAACCTCCACAGCATGGCTCGATGAGCAGTGTGTAAGTCCTGCGAATCCTGGTATCTGAAGCTGCAAACCCTGGGCCACTGTAACAGAGAGCACGAACTTAATCACTACGCCACTGGGCCGGTCCCCTCTACCCTTATTTTTATTATTTCTTTCCTAATATTTACTTTGAGTTTATTTTCCTCTTCTTTTTCTAGTTTCTTATGGTGAAACCTCAGGTCACTGATTTTAGATTTTTACTTCTTTTCTAATATTAGCATTTAAAGGTATACATTTCATTCTAATCCTGCTTTAGCTTCATCACACAAACTTTGATGTATTTTTATTGTCACTCAGTTCAAAATATTTTCTAATTCTCCTTGTGATTTTTGTCTTTGACTCATGAATTATTTATAAGTATGTCGCTTTATTTTCAGATATTTGAGGTTGTCCTAGTTACTTTATTGTTACTGATTTCTAACTTAATTCTGTTGTATTCAGAGAACACACTTTGTATAATTTCAATTATTTTAAATTTATTGAGACTCGTTTTACAGCCCAGTATATCACCAATCTTGGTGAATGTACTATGTGCACTTGAAAATAACTTAACATTCTGCGGTTGTTGGATAGTGTCTATAAATGCCAATTAGTTCAAGGCGGTTGATTACGTTGTTCAGATCTACTATGTCTTTACTGATATTTTGTCTAGTCATTCTATCAATTGCTGAGAAAAGTGTTAAAAATCCTATGATAGTGAGGAATTGCCTGTTTCTCCCTTTAACTTGTCAATTTTTGATTCATGTATTTTGAGGGTCTATTTTTACATAAAAACACATTTATAGTTGATATGTCTCCCTGATGAATGGTTCATCATTATGAAATGGCCCTCTTTATAATACTTTGTCTTAAAGTCTATTTCATCCGATATTAATAAAAAACCATACCAGCCTTCTCATGCTTCCTGTTTGCATGTTATATCTCTTTCCATCCACTTACTTTCAACCTACACGTTTCCTGTAGCCAGCCTATAGGAGGAGTTTGCTCTTCATCTACTCTAGCAATCTCTGCCTTTGAACTAGAATTTTTAAGACCATTTACAGGCATACATCGGAGATATTGAAGGTTCGGTTCCAGACCACTGAAATAAAGTGAGTTACACAAATTTTTTGGTTTTGGTTTCCCAGTGCATATACAAGTTACGTCTACATTACAGTGTAGCCTATTAAGTGTGCAATAGCATTATGTTTAAAAAAAGTATTGTACATACCTTACTTAAAAGATACTTTATTGCTAAAAAATGCTAACCATCATCTGAGCTTTCAGTGAGTCGTAATCTTTTTGCTGGTAGAGGGTCTTTGTAAAAAATGCAATATCTGCAAAGTGCAATAAAGCAAAGTGCAATAAAACGAGGTACACCTGTACATATCATAGTCGTATTGGTTGAATTTGGGTCAACCATTTTATTATTTGTTTTCTCATTGTCTTCTTTATTTTTTATTCTTTTCTTCTCCCTTTTCCAGCCTTCTTTTGGATTATTTCTATTATGTTGGTGATTACCCTAGAAACTACAGTATGTATCCTTGATTCATCAAAGCCCATATTAATCAATACCTTTACTGCAGTTTCCTTCTACCTGGAGAACACTCTGTAGAATTTCCTTTAGTGCTGATCTGCTGTGGCACATGCTCTCAACTTTGTGTTTACCTGAAAATGTCTTCATTTTGCCTTCATTCTTGAAGGATCTTTTTGCTGGGTAGAGATTTCTAGGATTGCAGTTTTCTTTCAGTATATTGAAAATGTGATTCTACTCTTTTCTGACTTCCATATTTGCTCAGAAATAAGCTATTAGTCTAACTGAGCAGTCAGCGACTTATGACCTCAGGGTCAAACTGCGCCCAGCGTCTCCTTTGTAAATAAAGTTTTACTGGAACATAGCCATAACCATTTATTTATGTATTTATATATTCTCTATGGCTGCTTTTGTGCTACAATGGCAGAATTGAGTGGTTAAACAGAGATCATACGGTATCGGCATAAAGACAGACAAATAGACCAATGGACTAGAATAGAGAGACCAGAAATACACCCTCACTTATGTGGTCAGACGGATGATCTTTGACAAGGATGCCAAGACCACTCAATGGGGAAAGGATAGCCTTTTCAACAAATGGTGCTGGGAAAATTGGATATTCACATGCAAAAGAATGAAGTTGAACCCTTATCTTACACCATATACAAAAATTTAACTCAAAATGGAATAAAGACCTAAATGTAAAACCTAAAACTATAAAATTCCTGGACGAAAACAGTGGGAAAATTTCATGATATTGGACTTGGTAATGATTTCTTGGATATGACACCAAAAGCATAGGCAACAAAAGCAAAAATAGACAAATGAGATGACATCAAACTTAAAAACTTTTGCTCATCAAAAGACACAATCAACAGAGTGATTATGAGTAGAATATTAGCTACATTAATTAATGTGTGACCTCGAACAAGTTACTTATCCTCCCCAAGCCTAAGTTTCCTGATCTTTAAAATGATGACAATACCACTTTCATCAAGTTTGTTGTATGGCATAAAAATAGGTATGCAGTAAATATTAGTTCTTGTCCTTTTCTAAATTGCCTTCAAAGTTTATGTCTTTGTTTTAAACATCTCCAGTGGTGCAAAATCTTAATCTTTGATCATGGATTGGATCATATACTCAACTAAAAGTGACTAAGTCTAATGAATAAGATGAGTGATCAAGATAGTTTTTAGTCTGAAAGGTGTTTTGCAGAAAGAACTCTATGAGTCTGAGCAACATCTTGATCATATCACTATTAGTTTACTTTTTGGAGAAATTCTCACAAAAGTTCTCGACATTTTTCAAATTTTTATAGGTTACAATGATTGTTTGATCTGATTGATTATTTCTACCTGAATTGCATGCCGGTGACACACACATAATTTAAGAATATTAAAGCTGTCCACTGGACACTTTGATGACTTGCTTTTGGATCAGATAAGAAACATGTTTTATTAGATATCACTATTTTCTTTAAAAAATTATTTTGTCCAATTTCCCTAGAAAGAGTAGAACCAACCGTATGTGCCTAAAACAATCACTAATTCTGGGCTCTACAAACCACAGAAAAACAATCCTATTGATACAAAGTCATACTTTATAGTATCTTTATAATGTGCTCAGGATAATTTCTTTAATGTCTATCTCACAAAGTCATACTTTATAGTATCTTTATAATGTGCTCAGGATAATTTCTTTAATGTCTATCTCATTTTTTTCTGCCACAGTTTAAGCACATTCCCTCTTGTCTATAGGCTGTTAATAAGACTATAATTACAAACTCTTTGACATCTGAAGCAGTTACCAAATCACCCTTCACCCTTGCCTTCTCCAAATTAAACAACCCAAATACTTTTGCTTTTACTTAATATGTTCTACCTTTTCCAAAGCCCAAATTCTTACCTGCAATATTAGTAAAATAACTTTTACATTCTTTACAAGGATAATTAAGAAAAAATATAGAGTTAAAATTACAGTTATGTAAAACAGCAATATGATAAGTATAATACAATTATGAATAATAAATGAATACCCAGAAAAACTGTTGTTCATATATTAATTCTACATCATGGTTCTACTTCTAGCATTCTAGAGCACAATAATCCTTACCAGGGGACTTTCCTTGCTGTGAGTTGCTTCTTAGCTCTCTGTATCTGACTGGAGTGGATAAACCTGTGTCTTTACTAGGCTTGCTAGCAGGCCCCATTTCTGAAATTAGGAATCCCATCTGTTCTGAAGGCAAGATATTCTCAGCTGGATTGGTCTGGCATTTTATACTGGCATCCACCTAAAATATTAAACCCACTCATTATTCTGAATTTCCCCCAAATATCTACTAAAAGTTAAGATATTTTATCAGAGGAGTTCTATTATAGAAACATGATCTAACAAACATGCTTATAAGGCTTTTCATCCTTATGAATGATACTACCTTTGATTTTGTTGAGCTAATCTGAACATCCAGTAGTAAGATGTATATTTCCCCATACACAAACCATTGAAATGTATATGGAGCTAAAAACATTTACTTATGATCAGAGGAAGATTCACCATGAAGCTTGTTGATTTTTTTTTTTTTTTGGTAAAATTCACACACACACAAATTTACAATTGTTAAGACCACTATCTTCTTCCACTCCAGCATCCCTTCCACCAGATTTCCCCTCCTGTTTGTGATATTGGAATGGCCACAGGCATAATCCCGTTGGATGCTGTCAGTGGGGTTGTGGACATTTTATTCTACTAATTTTGTATTCTTTGTCTTAAAGAGGCCATGATAACTGTATAAGCTTCAGCCCTATAAAATCTAGGCCCTGCTTATGAGACATGAGTTTCTTTCTTGGAGTTCCTAAGTTTCCTTTGGAATGTCAAATCCCTTCATCAAGGTGACCAACTTCTGAAACACTCTATTTTCTTTATGAATTTATTTTAAAATAAACTACATAATAAAATAAAGCTAGAAGTTAAAAACATAGCTTTCAAAAGTTGTGATGTTCAGGGGCCAGCCCGATGGCATAGTGGTTAAGTTTGTGCATTTCCACTTCAGCAGCCCAGGGTTCGCCAGTTCAGATCCTGGGCGCGGACCTACTCACTGCTCATCAAGCCATGCTGAGGCGGTGTCCCACATAGAAGAATTAGAAGGACCTACAACTAGGATATACAACTATGTACTGGGGGCTTTGGGGAGAAAAAAAGAAAGAGAGGAGGATTGGCAACAGATGTTAGCTCAGGGCCAATCTTCCTCAGAAAAAAAAAAGTTGTGATGTCCAAATATATTTTTTAAAGAATAAGTAACTGTGTGAATGCAATTTTAAGGTACGAAATCTAATATTTTGGATGTGACTATGAAGGAACAAAGACAAATTCTGTGTTCTTTTCACAGGCATACTTGAAACATAATAGGCCTATCTTTGGGTCTATGGAATTTATAATATTATTTTAACTTATACTGGGTCTTAACAGTTGGGCTCAAAAGGAAATGAGCTGATAGGCACCTTAAGACATTTGGATCTAAAATTAGAGATAAAAAATGCATTTAAAAAAAACTGCCAAAAAGTTACCTTGGGGATCTCTAACAATAAAGATATTTTCAGTTCCATTAAAGAAACAAAAATCCAAAATGAAAAAATATATGTATCAGGCTAAGATGAAGAAAAAAATTAAAAGTAGACAAAAAATACTTATCAATTCACAAAAAGTGATTTTAATTTGGATGTACTTTTATTTAGAACCAAAGTTTATTCATTTTCTGGTCATAAACTAGCAGCAATAAAAGAATTATTCTCTGCCTTCAGAGTATGTGTCTCAAGCTAGAGTCAGAGTTCTGCTTTAGGAATGCAGATATTAGTAAGGAAATTCAAACACAGTAGGCTCACAAGTCAAATCAGAATTCAATAATGCTGTAAGAAAGTATGAAAAGACCTCCAACCATCTCCTTACCTCCATGCTACAGATGACTAGGAAAGTCCTGATATTATCTGGGAGATAAACCATCCCTCCTGAGTAGTGGAATTTAATCAGCCAGGCACACCTAGTCCATCCAAATTAGGACAGGAAGCAAAATTCAAGGGATGCTTTTAACATGAAAATAAGTCTTATACCACAATGCTCAATCAGACTGCCTCTCTAGAGGCTGACTTCAGACCATAACATAACAAAAGGATGCCTGGGGGTTAAGGTTACTTCTTTCTGAATCTTGTGTGCAGAACCACTGGGACATGATCCTTCTGGAAAGCATAATGAACTGGAATAAACCGAAATAAACTCTGGACAAACTCTCCACTAGAACAGTCCTTAGCAAAAAGCACTAGGTACTTTGAACTTTATTAGGATTTTTTCTTTGCCCCTTACCTGGTGTGTGCTGAACGGTAGCCCTTCCTGCACAAATACTACTGAAGTTGGAGATGGATTATGACTTAGCCGCTCCTTCAGTTTGACATGAGCTTGCTGGATAGCTGCAGATTCCTGCATTGTAGTATTTTCAAGAGGCTGAGCTGTGTGGATGGTATAGATGTACTCAGGTGACTGTGGTAGAGAGCAGGTAATTGCTTGTTCTGTTCCAACCACAAAAGACGTAATATCTGAGCCTACAGGAGTAAGTGGCTCCAGCTGGCTAGCCTGACTTGTGGAAGATGGATTGCTGTTGTTTGAATTAGCTAGAATATGTTGGCCTCTGTTAGACTGAGATGTTGGGCACTGATTCTCAACAGGCTCCACCTTTACCATCTCCAATTTAGGAGAGGAATGCAATTCATCTACTATTTGAAAAACAGCCTCTAGGTTTACTTCTGTCTTTTTATTTTCATCAGTAGCACTGCAAGGCCAATTAGAAGGCAGAAATTCAACTGGATAGGAGGATTGCATTGGAGGATTCTGGGAAAAGAGAAAATAGGACTGTTTGGATAGAAAATCAAATATGAGATTAAGGAGGAAAGCAACAACATGATAGGCTGATAATGCTAAACACAGATTAAATTTAAACTAAAGCTCACTAAAAAAACTTGAATGCCAATCAACTTCTCAGCAATGGTAGTTTCAATTCTATTGTTAACATTTACTTAGCAACCATTACATGTCAACCACTATGCTAAGTTTAATACAGGGATGGACCAATAATTCTCAGGGTTAAAGTATACAAAATCAAAAAGCTATAGTACCCAAATATCTATTTTCCAATAAAATGTCTATATACCAAATTCTTCCATAAAGGTTGACAGACAAAAACATCACTTGTATCTATCATATACTGTTCTCGGAATGTAGTAAGGAAATTTCAAATACAGGATGCTCACAAGTCCACCAATGCTTCTATAGATTCAGGGGGAGGTACTGATATTCTGTTCCAAATGATCTGGGAAAAAATGGATGGAATATAGAATGTCCTTTGATTCCTGAGATTATTTTTAATAATAAAACAATAGAATAAAAATAGCTGTCACTTTTAGATTGATATCTGTAAGATGTATTCTCTTACACACAGTACTTTGCACAGAGTAGGCATTCAATTACATGTTTGGTGATAAATGATCTCAAGCTATGAACATAAAATACTGAAGAGTAATGATTAAATAAAACATGTAATGAGTTGATGCTGCCAAATACAGAGCTTTGCACGGAGTAGGCATTCAATAAATGTTTGTTGATTATCTCAGATTATAAACATAAAATACAGAAGAGTTATGATGAAATAAAACATGTAGTGAGTTGATTTTGCCAAACACACTACTAACATTGTGTCAATAACCTGAAGGACACTAATGCCAAACAACGTAAATTTAAATGGTTTAAGTATCAAGCTACTTTACAATAGCACCAGTTATTGAGTTCTTACTATGTGCCAAGCACAGGCAAAGTGCTTTATATACATTATTTAATTTAATCCTCACAAGAGGCCTATGAAATGTGATAATCTCCATTTCCAAATGAAGAAACTGAAGTTCAGAGAAACTTCGTAATTTACCCAAAGTCACAATGAAATAACTGACAGAGCCAGGTTTCAAACCCAGGTTTGCCTGACTCAAGAGTTCTTGCTATTCACGCTTAGAATACACTGACCATCCATGCACACTCTCACCAACACCTACAGCCCAACTAAACTAACAGCATTTATTTCAAGAATGGCATCTGATGCGCCAGCCCCGTGGCTTAGCGGTTAAGTGCGCGCACTCCGCTGCTGGCGGCCCGGGGTTCGGACCCCAGAAGTGCACTGACGCAGCGCTTCTCCAGCCATGCTGACGCCGTGTCCCACATACAGCAACTAGAAGGATGTGCAGCTATGACATACAACTATCTACTGGGGCTTTGGGGGAAAATAAATAAATAAATAAAATCTTTAAAAAAAAAAAAAAGAATGGCATCTGAGATACTTTTTTTTCCATTTTAAAATTTTATGTCTACTTATCTCTATTTTCTTATAATGAACATGTTCTGTCTTTGTAGTAAGGAAAGGTCTTTAAAGATGTTTTAAATGACTTATTTAAAACATAAACGTAATCAAGATATAAACACTGTCCGAGTATGTCCAATATGATCCAGGTGAGAGAGTGTCTGGATCCACAAATGAGAGCATCTAATTTGTGGGACAGATGTGTCCCCCAGTGAAGATGATCAGACTGGACAATCATGCTTGATGATATCTGCCACTAAAAATGTCCAACTGAGTCCTCTTGATCTGATTCTATACTCTTCAAACAACAATCTGATTATAATTTGACTTCCCATATAGATTTTCTCTAAAAAAAAAAGGAACATTCTTTTGAGTACTGGAATGCCACTGGTAAGATATTCTCTCTCTCTTTTTTTTTTTTTTTTGGCCTTAGAGCCCCCTCTTTCTTTCTTTCTTTATCTTTTATAGATATTCTCTTAAGAGTGGAAAGCATCTTGGTTACATGGTATCAAAGGCAAACACATAATTCCAATCTTTAAACAATCATAGCATAAAAATACAAAGCATGGAATTTAATCTTATCCTAGAAATAGCAGTCTAAAACATTAAATCAAAGCAATTGTTTCCTAGTAAATAATGACAAGATAACAGAAGTACAGTGTTTACAACATGGGGGCTGAAGGGGACTACCACTTAAATTTCTCATTTTTGACATCATTTGTCCTTTTCCTTTAAAAAAACCTAATTATCCATACCATTTTGGAAGACCCTATCATTGGGTGACTTACATACTTTTACAGTTTATCTGGTATTCATTTTACCATGGAAGAGCCTAGAACAGCACTGTTCAAAACTAACTTTCAGCAATGACAGAAAAGTGCTCTATCTATGATGTACAATTTGGTAGCCACTAGCCATATGAGACTATAGAGCACTTGAAATGCGTCTAGTGTAACTGAGGAATGAATTTTAAATTTTGTTGTAATTAATTTAAATTTAAACAGCCACACATGGGTAGTGCTGACTGTATTGGACAATGCACGCCTAGAAGACTCCTCAGACATCATTTATATCAACTCTCTTTCTTTAGAATTGAGAAAACTGAGGGCAAAATCTGCAGCTCACCTCTGGCTACTCATTAAGATAAAATTACACTTTGAAATTTTGCAAGGCCAATAATATCGCACCTGATGCACAGAGTATGTCCATTGTTCCAAGACTCTTACCTGGAAGTAATTGCAGTGTGCATAGGAGGAGGCAGTGGGAGTGACACAACTACTGAGAGCGTCCATGTGGGTAGAAGGAGAGCAGCACTGTAGCACAGCTGGAACAAATTCAAATATAGAAAAGCCGTCAAACAAAATAAACCTCTACAGCACTCAAAGCGCTCCCCTCTTTCAACTTGGAAAAATTCCAAAAGCTTTCCTTTGTGGGTGCAACAAAATATCTTTAGTCCAATTAGATGCTATTATTTGTTGAAAACAACATGGTAAATAACTAATTTAAAAGGGTCATGTCTACTTTTATAAATGATTTCTTTAGCACCTAAACATTGTTACCTTTCTAACCAAACATTTATTCTTATTAAAAGTAGTTTCCTTTGTGGAAAATATCAGAACAAAGTTGGAGTTCCAAAATAATTGTCTCAATCATTTTAATAGTAACAAACATTTGGAGGAGGGTGTGTTTTTAAGGATAAAGTAAGTATGAAATACTCTCCAAACATTCCTACCATTATACAATGCATCCAGTGAAACCTATGCAAAAAATGTTTTAACCATTTAGACAAGTGGTTAGGAAGTCAGATTCTAGAGCCAGACTGCCTGGCTTTGGAGCCCAGCTGCAAAATTTTAATAGCTGTGTATAAATTTAAGCAAGGTTAATCTCTTTGGGTCTCAGTTTCTGCATCCTATTAGAATAGGGATAATAACAGCACCTCCTTAACATGTTTGTTGTGAGGAATGAATGAGTTAATATGCATAAAGCACTTAGAATAGTACTGGCATACAGTAAGCAATCAACACATAAATAGTTAACATGCTATTATCTTAAGAAATACATTTTCCAAACTTTCTCTTTATAGTTAGGATACCATGAAAAGATAGAATTCTTTGTACTGTGATAGTTATACTTACAATGCAGTCTTTTTTTTCCCCCCCCCCAAAGCCCCAGTAGATGCACATCCTTCTAGTTGCTGTATGTGGGACGCAGCCTCAGCATGGCTGGAGAAGCAGTGCATTGGTGCGTGCCCGGGATCCGAACCCGGGCCGCCAGTAGCGGAGCGTGCGCACTTAACCGCTAAGCCACGGGGCCAGCCCCAATGCAGTCTTAATAATAGGTTAAGTCTCCTCTTTTCCAGAGAGAGACTCTCCAGACAAATGAGAATCAGTTATAACATCACACCTTTGGATTAAACAGAGGATGACATCTATTAAGCACCTACCATGGCACAGTACTAGGTGCTTTGCATATATTGCCTCATTTAATCCAAACAACATTGAATGAGGTATTAACATTACTTTACAAAAATAAGGACACTAAAGCTCAGAGATGTTAGATAATTCGCGGAAAAGTCACAAAGCTGGTAGTGACAGAGGCAGTAATCAAACTCTAAAGCACGTGCTCTTTAATCTACCTAAATACTTCCCAAATCTTTCCTTCTTCCTAAAATGTCACATTTGAATTTTACTAGAACTCCGCTTGATGAATATCTTTAAGGTGTCTTTACTATGAGGTGGCAACTTTCTTATGTTCACATTTTTCATATTTTGAGTGTGCTAATAAACTTATTAAATAACCTGATTCTGTAATCCTTTGAAAGCAAATTAGCCTAAAGATTATAAAAATTCAATGAAATGCTTCCCTATCTCTCCATTGACTACTGATTTTTAAAATGTCAGAAGTTCATAAAGGTATACTAGAAATAAATATTTTCTTATTATATCGTGCAATTTAAGGCATTAAATTTTCCACATGGAAGGAAATAATGGACAGAATTCTAGTTCAGATACAAAGATAAGGGTTGGTGTTTTCTGAATTATATCATTTTAATATTCAAGTGATTAAAAAAGCCAGATATTACTAAGATGGCCACATAAAATTCAAGCTGTTGTCACTTCCAATATAGGTTAGGCAAACAGGTTCTTATACTTTACCTTTGGAGATTATTCAAATATACAATTAAAATATTTTGGATTTGAACTTGGTTTCCCAGGATATTTGAAAGCATAAATATCCCGGGAAATAAGTTAAATCCAAAGAGCAAAACAGCAAGGTGGGGTCTGCAGAGTTTGCCAAAACTCTGAAAAAACTGGGACTTGTTTCTAGAGTTTTAACAGTTAAGAAAACCTAGCCCCCTAGCGGCAGGAAAAGTCTCAATCAGGAGCTGCAGGTTTTCACCCACAAGGGCACGATAAAACAGTATTTCAATACAAATAAGTCAACGAAAGGTATTAGCTTTATTTTTCTGATATTGCTATGTTATAACTCCATTGGTTACACATTTTGAATAGTTGTTAGTGTACTTTAAAGTAAGTTTCTTGGAAAAATAGAATATACAACAGAGAATATATTAATATATAGTCGATAGGTAATTTGGTGGTATCTAAGGAAAGAGCAAAATAGTGAATGTCCTTAAAGAGTCCAGTAACATATAGAAGGTAGAAAGGTACCTGCATGAAGAAAAGGAAGACTTGAATAGATAATCCAAAAAGATTCCTCAATGGCTATTTCCTTACCAGTGCAGTCCTACTTTGTATAGTCAACAAAACAGAACAAAGCAAGTATTAGTAAGTTTATTGAATATGAAAACCTAGCTATAGAAATGCAACTGTGTGCTTAATAAATGACAAATTAATCTAGTGTGTATTAGGAAAGCATTATGACAGCACTAACATCTATAAAACTGAGTTTATCACCACGTCCTAAGACATCTTCATCTGCACAGAGATCTTCCAGTGTCTTCCTGATGGCAGTGTTCACTTAAGGCATTAAATTGCACATAGAATAAAAAACTCAAAATAATGGACAGAATTCTATTTCAGATATAAATATAAGAGTTGATGACATTTTTAAAAACAATTCTGGTAATAATAAAAAGCCAGGATTACTAAAAACTATCTAAAGGTAACAATTTTCATTTCCACTATAGATTAGAAAAACAAGTTCACATACTTAATCCTATGGAGGTAATTCAAATATATAATTTAAATGTTTTAGACTTGAATATACTCTAGAATAGTACAGCGTCAACAGTGAGAAAATACCCAGTATAAATGCTCAAAAGGAAAAACATCCTAATAACAAATTTAATTTCAAGATAAGTTACTATAGCAATGAGAACCCCAACATCTCCTCATTTATGGTGAGGTAAAGAAAAGATCTTCTGAGTATATACCCAAAAGAACTGAAAGGAGAACAGATATTTGTGCACCCATGTTCATAGCAGTATTATTAACAGTAATCTAAAGGTGGAAGCAACACAGCGTCTATCAACAGATGAATGGATAAACAAAATGTGGTACATACATACAGTAGAAAATTATTCAGCATTAAAAAGGAAGAAAATTTTTTTTTTTTTTTTTTTTTTAAAGATTTTATTTATTTTATTTTTTCCCCCCAAAGCCCCAGCAGATAGTTGCATGTCATAGCTGCACATCCTTCTAGTTGCTGTATGTGGGACTCGGCCTCAGGATGGACGGAGAAGTGGTGCCTCGATGCGCACCCGGGGTTCCGGGATCCGAACCCGGGCCGCCAGCATTGCAGTGCGCGCACTTAACCACCAAGCCACAGGGCCGGCCAGGAAGAAAATTTTTGACACATGCTACAATATCAATGAACCTTGAAGATATTACACTAAGTGAAATAAGCCAACCACAAAAGGATAAATATCATATAATTCTTCTTATATGAGGTTCCTACAGTTGTCAAATTCTTCAAGATAGCAAGTAGAATGGTGGTTGCCAAGAGCTGGGGGGAAAGGGGAATGTGAAGTTAGTGCTTAAAGGGTATGGAGTTTCAGTTGGGGAAGATGAAAAAGTTCTGGAAATAAATGGTGGTGATGCTAGTACAATGTAAACGTATTTAATGCCACAGAACTGTACACTTAGAAATGGGTAAAATGGTAAAGTCTATGTTATATATATTTTAGCTCAATAAAAAGAAAGGCAAAAATAACTGTGCTTTTGCATAGTTTCTTCTGGTGCCTAAAGAAACTTCCTGGTGTATCTATGCCAAGTCCCTCTTTCCATAAGAACAAAATCAAGCCTTTTCAGAAACTGACAATACAAGCTACCTGAGCACAAGAGTAACAGCATTCAAAAGCTCTTATAAATCCAGATCCTATATTTATGTACATTACGTAGGATTAGAAGCCTAAAGATCAAATCTTTAGAATTTAAATGTACTTTGTGTGTGTGTGTGTGTGTGTGTGTGTGTGTGTGTGTGTGTGTGTGTGTGAGGAAGATTAGCCCTGAGCTAACATCCAATGCCCATCCTCCTCTTTTTTGCTGAGGAAGACTGGCCCTGGGCTAACATCCGTGCCCATCTTCCTCCACTCTACATGGGACGCTGCGACAGCATGGCTTGACAAGCGGTGCATCTGTGCGCACCTGGGATCCAAACTCGCGAACCCCGGCTGCCAAAGCGGAGCTCACGCACCTAACCACTGAGCCACCGGGCGGGCCCCTTAAATGTACTTTAAAACAATAATATGCAACCCTTTTTGCCAGAGTCAATTCAGAAAAATTTTTAAATAATGATACTATATTTTTCAATAAAAAATTAAAATATCATATGTTACCTTGGGGGGAAGTATATATTCTTACAAATTACTTTATTTAGGCTTTAAAGTGTTACTATCTAGGCTCATTTGAAAGACAGCTTCTAAAATATTTTATCTTTTATATGTAAATAGTGTTTTAAATTTTATAAAGTCCATTCACATACATTAATTCAATTAATCCCTGACCCAAACTATTATTGTCACTTTATAGAAAGAGAAATTGAGGCTAACATGAAATAATCCACTGAAGGTCACGTTGGATGACTAACTGCGAAGCTGAGACTAGAATTATTTCATACTATTCAATAAATTATTTCCTAAGGGCCCATCAGAGCCAAGCACTACACTAGGTGTAGAGGGATACTGAAATGAATTAGAGGCAGCCCCACTCCTCAGAGGTCCCAACTGGACCTCCCACTCTAGCAGTTGGAGTATGTTCTTTCCCCTTGAGCAAGGTGAGTCAATAACCCAGGGCAGTCCCTCTGCCACCAGCAGCATAGAAGGGTAGGCCCCTCCACCAATCTCTGTTGTCTACTCCAACTGGGAGTAACTAACTCTGGGGAAGAGATATACCAGGAAAGAGTCTCTCAAAAGAAAAACAGAACAAAACAAAGCAAAAAGTCCCTCTTTGTACGAGAGGTAGGCAGGCAGCAAAGCACGAAAGCCAAAAGAATGGACTTTTGAGTCAGTTTGCCTGGGTCTGTTGCCGAGGCCTATCTTCAGTTTCCTAATCTATTAAATAAGGATAATTACATCCCCTATCTTATAAAGTTGTTGTGAGGATTAAATGAATTAATATTTGAAAAGTACTCAGAACAGTACCTGGTCATAGTGATTGCTATATAAATATTTGTTAAATAAAATATGAGATGAAGGGCAGTTACAAATCGCTAACCATTGCTTTGAGCTTAAAATTGAACTTTGAAAAAAAAAGGCAAAGTAGATTTTGAGTCAATTCAGCACTATAACATTAGTCAAAGGAAAACAATTCCTCAATACAGGACTCTCTCTATACATAAATATGAATATATGAATATTCTTATGTTCAAAGATAGAGAGAATGAGTAAAATTAAAAAGTCTAAAATGAAATTTTTCATAAAAAAGGGAAATTATTACAGTAGCACACTGCAAAAATAACATCAGAGGAAAAAAATTGAATTCAAGATAGGGCAAGACTAAATAGTCAACTAATACTGGATCTACAACATTTTGTCTTTGAAGGAATAATAAGAGCGGAAAAAATGTAAATGAGCTAGGCAAAGAAAACAGACGCTTCAAGAGAGGAATGACAAATGAAAGAAATGATTCAGATGAGTCATTTTATGAGTCAGTCTGATAATTTTTAGGTTCAATGTTTGGCTTTACTAGAGAAATTAATAATTTATGAAATATTACAAAATTCAAAAGTTACTGGTTTTACTCTTTGAAGACCAGATCCAAGTTTATTTTCAATATAACTAATTTTTAAATAAAATTGGGTGTTGTTTTTTACTAAAATTTGATCCACACCTCAACTCACAGAGTTCACTTTGAAAGGATTCAAGTATGACCATTATTCCAAAATTAGTTACTTTATTAGGACTTAGAGAGCCGGATTTGGGAGTGATTACTATCCTGCCTCTGAGAATGATATTCTATTTAACTTTGGGAAAGTCATTTGTAACGCTCTTCATAAACAGGTACTCACTAAATATTGGTTAAATCGCTCACTACTTTTTGCTTCCTTCACCCAAAATTTGGAGAAATTAAGTACTTGAACAGTGTTTTTATGGCACTTTCTTTTCCATATCAGGTCTTTAATATTTAACAATACAACTTTTTATTTATATAGTACTTCAGAATGTTCAAAGCAGTTTTGCCTACATTATATCATAGAACTACTCTATGTTTCAGAAGTCATCATGAGATTTCTTATTCTCATAACCTCAGAAACTTTATAGTCATTTCAATTATCCCTATTAAAGAAAACAAAACAAAAATTCAGGTAACACAAGATTCTATTTCATATGCACTGTACACTATCAAAACATCAGCAGCACTTACTTGTTTTTTTAATGTCTCTTTCCTAGTCCTTACCCTGAACTCTTGGAAACAACTTTCAATTTATAAATTTACATCCAAGCTAATATAAAATATTTTTAAAACATATCCTAAATCATAATAATTTAACAAACAGTATTTCTATAATGAATGAATAATATTAACTATTTGTAGTGTTTTCTGGTAAATAATACATAAATGGTTCTAATAAAACTTAGAACTAGGAGTTTCCAAGAGGATTGTTGGGACTGTGGAATACATTTTCCCAGAGAAACAACATCATACAGGCTGGTTTGGCTCCTAAGCCAGACTGTAACCATCTTAAGTGTAGGACTAATAGTAATATAGAACCTAACCACTAGATCTAATACGTCCATAGGAAAATGCCTCCAAAACTCCAAATTGGAAGGCCAAGCACATTTCTACATCTCTCTGCTGCAGTCCTTCCAAATTTCAACTCCCCAGAAGCTTTTGAGTCTTTAGTAGTTTGAGGAGGGAGGTTAGGAAAGAGAAACATTTATGGGTAAAAGGAGGGTGGTAGGGGTATTGTTCAGTTGATAGGCTCCAGAATGTAAAGCAAGTCTAAGGAAGACACAGACTGTCTCTCTCTCTATGTATATACTCTGTGCATACATGGAATGCAGCCAAAATTTTAATATAGATAGCAATGCCTAATTTGTTTATTAAAATATTGGATTAAACTCTTTATTCATAAAAACCTGACCCTATTTGTTGCTATACATAAGATATATAACTTACAACATG
Organism: Ceratotherium simum simum; assembly: GCF_057802395.1. NCBI lineage: Eukaryota > Metazoa > Chordata > Mammalia > Perissodactyla > Rhinocerotidae > Ceratotherium > Ceratotherium simum. Next base: position 29,279,092 of record NC_141915.1, on the reverse strand, counting down.
AAATTAGTCATCTTCTATTTTTAAAGATCACATAGACATTTTTGTTTTTCAAAGAAGTACCTAAAAATCTGCAAAAATACTAAGCCTCAACCTTTTTCTATATAAGAAGGTAAAAAAAAAATTTTTTTAACTTCTAATAGGCAAATGATTAAAAGTGCTAAATCATCCTTACTCCATATAATTCCTTCCCCTTTTCGTTTTCAACTCCATCCACCAACACAGCAGCAGCTCTAAAATCCATAAGACCCAACCTAATTTAAACTCTGGTTTTATTATTTTAATATTATTAAACTTAAATGCTTTGGGAAAATAAAGCAATCCCTTTTACTGCTATATTCAGATAGACTGCAATGAGCCAATAGTAAAAGAATATAGTTGGATGTTACAGCTAGAAAATAGTGAGTACTGCCACAAATAGAACAGTTACGAGATATACAACTTTTACAACAAATTATTTAATTCCCTTATCTAATTTAAATTCCTTCCACTTATTTTAGCTTTTGATTTCACCCTGCCTGGGAGAACTGGTCTAACAAAATATCTCTAGAGATTGCTTCCGTATCAACATATCTGAGAAAATTAATATTCTGAGAGTCTTAATTCATAGGGCAAAGAAATGCCCCTTTCTTCTCTCTCTGGTCTTTTCTGAAAGCCTTGACCCTTGCCTTGTTTCTATTGCCCCATTTCATCACTCTGTGTAAAGCACATTATATGATGAAACACACAGCACCGCTATCGTGCTTCTGCAAAATAGAAAATACATTTGAATGAAATGTTAAGGCTATTATCTTGCAAAAATGTACTCTACCTGCAAAAAAGACATCCCTCCCCCCACCAACCGAGAAGCTAAACAGATGGTCACTATGGTAAGGATTCCCAATTAGTGGGAGATCTACCGGTATGTCTTCAACGCCCTTGGTTGAGCTCTAGGTCAGCTGTCATTGCCAGGTTCTCCTTCTCTGCTACTCCTAGGGACCACACTGTCAAAACACCATCACGTTTTTACTAAAAGAATATAATTTAGCTTTAAATGATGGAGAATACGCTGTTTTATTAAACTTCATTACTGAGATACTAAAATGATTTCATTATGAGGTAATCTCACCCATAAAGTTAAAAAGTATAAAATATATAATATGCATACAAATTTTTTTTAAAAAACCTACTGCACCAAGGGCAGAGTTACGGCAAGGTTCTGGTGTAGTAAGTCTTAATTTCATGACTAGGGCACATTTTGAAGATACAAAAGTTTCGCTAAAAACATACACCTGTATGCACCAACAGAATTTTCATAATCCTTAAGAACACGATGAAATTTTATATATTGCTTAAAAATAGGTCCTGATGAGAAAACTTTGACATTTCTTAGGCGCAGATTCCTATTTTTATTTAAGCATACAGAAATGCATTTATAAATGCTCATTATAAAGTACCTTAAGAGAAGTCAACCAACTTGAATTTCTCATACCTGTTGGATAGTAGGCTTGGGAGTACTGCGCTGAGGGTGTGTAGTTACTATATTTTTGGGAGGAGCTGACCATTGTTTGAGGACCTTGCTGAACATGTACGGATGTGGCGCTGGGCTGCAAGGTATAGGTAACCTCAGTTGGAAACCTCTGCAGTACAGGAAATGGAACCCCTTTATCTGAAAAAGTGGGAGATGTTTCCACTTGTCCTGGGTGCATTCCAAGGGAGTTCTGCCATGTTCTAGGAGGAATCGGGGTCCGATCTAAACCTTTCAGAGGGAAAGTACTGTGGTTGTGAGATGAAGTTGATACGTAGGAGTAAGGAGACAAACTATCTCGCCGGAATGACCGGTGGAATTGTCCTACAGCCACTGGTCCTGCATAAAAGAGGAAGAACACATTTACTAATTTTACATTACACAACCAGACGTAGTAAACCAAAAGTCACAAAATAAACTCTACTCTTCACCTATGAAGATGTTAGTTCTCAGCCATTTTTAACACAACAGAAATTTAGTTTTGATAAAAACAAATTCAGATACCAGAATGAGATTACACATGTAATGCGATAAAATAATCAAATAAACTTTTGTTTGGTTCTCAATACGACTGTCATAAGAGACAAAGTGGCCAAACTCTAATGTTAAATAAAATATTCAGTGTTAAAAGTCTTTTATAGCTGATTCAGTCATCTTACCTTTTACCTCAACTGATTGACCCAGATTTTTCCAATCTGTAAACTACTTCCCAGAAGTTTAAGAAATTCCATTCAGTCTTTCAAATCATTTAGGAACCTTAATAATAGGCATGAAAATAAGCACTCAACCATATATATAAAAGAAATACGTGTGGAAGAAATAAAATTTATAACACAAACCAAAAAGAAATTAAATGTTCTTTGCTCCATTTCAATTTTTTTTTTAATGATAATCTTTGTAGAAAAGTCAGGCTTGAAAATTCTGACTTAGTTCTCTTCTTCATTCTTTATATCAATCAATAATTCTCCATTGTCTTTTTTTCCTCAGAGTATCTCTAGATACTCCTAGATGTCAGTGGCTCTCAAACACTGATTTACATCTGAATCACCTGGAGAGTTTGTTAAAAATCCACATACCCAGGCCCAGAGATTCTGATATTTGCTTTTCTCCTCTCTAGCAAGCTAGAAACAAATTAAAAAGTGGAGATGAGGAAGAGAGAGAAAGGGCAATACTATGTAATGAGGAAAAGAAAAATATAAATGTTGCAAGCTGGACTTATTTTATAGAATGTGGTTCTTGAACATAAACATAGCTAACCTAATTTATTCCTAGGGAGGGCTTTATGTATTAAATTATATGGTTCACAAATTCCTTTCAATTTGTTTTATTGAACTAATCCACAAAACAGAGGGAAAGTCTAATTTATGTGCTATCATCTGTTAAACCACAAGGTGAAAAACAGCACTCAAACACCTACCTTTCCAAATATTTAAACTGTAAATCCATTCAACATGTTACACATCTTTCATTCTATTTCTATGGTGTTTAATTTCCTCTAAAGATAAAGCATTAGGGGGTGCTCCTAACCACTTCTGGTTTGGCGCTGCCTGATTCAAATCCATTTTTGCTCAAGTAAACTCTTTAAAAAATAATAAAAATTAAAAAAAAAAGAATAAAACACTAATGTCACAAATAAACAAATCACACATACATATATATACACACATTCTGGAGCCCTGGAAATCAAGAGCTCTAAATCTAATGGGAAAAAAATCTTAGTTCAAAAAATTGAATGTATTCAAATGATACACCTCTTAAAAACTACTCTTCCTTTTTTCCTTTAAAGTACTTTATTGTTTTTATAAAGTACTTTAAATCGTTTTAACAATACCTGACTAGCAATTCCATATGCCTATACACTTTGAACTCACCACTGACAATCCTTTGTTTTAATATCTAAAGAAACAGTTTTTGCTTTTCATGACAGGTGTCTCTGAGGTCCCAAACTACCCATCACTTCATTTTTCCCTGGATGCTTCACATGCTAAAACTACATATTGCTACCGTGTGCAAGAGCTCACTAATCCTTCTTCTACCCTCTACCGGGTTAGGCTGTGGATGAATTTTCAGATTGTCAATAACTTAAGCAGCTAATTAAAGAATTTTGTACCTTGATTTCTCAAATTCTGGTTTATATCTGAGTTAAAATATAAATTCTACTTCTCTCATGATAATCTTTGACTGATGGCCAAATATTTATATACTTTAGATGTTGCTAACATAAGAAGACTGTTAGGATTAGAAGGGCATTCCTTTAAATTTGTTTATTTTTTAAAATAAAGAACTAAAACATGTTCAGCTCTTATTTATTCTTCTGATTAAGAGTCACCTCATAGGGTTCTATTCTGATCAACTTTACCGAATATCACCTGCATGTCTTCAGAACATCTTTAAGATGGATTAGACAAAGTTTAAATTCTGAATTCTGGAAATGAAAGGCAGGATGGATTTCTGTTTTTAAAGATTCTATTCCTTCTATATAAGTGAATCTGAGCTAATTAACCCCCAGGAAAGAACTTGCCTCTTGCCCAAAACTTGCCTCTTGAGAGCTTGGTATCCCCAGGAAAAGACAGATTATCTACTGCACAGACTTGTTACTTAGTTTAGGAGGTTTTAACAAATGTTGTAAAATAAATTGCTACTAAAAACAAAATAACAAAAGTAGACAAACAAAAAAAAAGAAAAACGTGATCCTTACATTCTCCTAAGGTGAACAAGACAGCTGGCTCAATGGATCTAGATAAAAAAACTAGGTCCTAAAATAGAAGATTCTACTGTAAAAGAGATAGAGTATTCAAACAATAAGCTGAAGTAGAACACAGAAAACAAAATGGAAACTAAGAAGTAGCAGTGTAGTCAAGCATATAACCAAGGCAAGATTCAAGCAGAATAAAAATTAAGTGAGGAAAAACAGAAGAGCCAAGGACTCAGAACACGGAATTAAAGCAAAGTTAGGCCAGCATTCTTGAACTCAGAATTACATTCCACCCAAACCAGTAACACAAGTCCCTAGTGAACCAAGCCTATGGTGTAGACAATCCACACCTGACATACCTTCTGCATACACTAACAGGTAGAATGGTAAAAAACAGGAAATGCATGAAAACTACAATAATCTAGGTATATATGGATTAATGTATTATCTATACTGAAAAAGTATGAATTAAATTTATAATTTTTAATAAATAATCTTTAAAATGCTGACCAACTGAACTATAAGTGAAGAAAATCAGAACATAGATAGTCCCTGTATTTCCTCTATTAAAATGGACTCTATCCTTAGAACACAACTAGGTTTAAGATAGGTGAGGGAAAAAGAAAATCAGAGAAAAGAAAAAAGTGAGCAAGAGTTGATTTTTATGTATGTATATATATATGTCTCTTTGTTTGAAATGGTTATCCTATTTTTCCGAAGAACATATTTTCCAGTCTTTTCTCCTTATGCCCACCAGATAACACAACCTGAAAAAACAAATATCCTTGTCAGAGATTCTGCCAAACGTATGCCATGGTATTGTCTCTGTTGCCTTTCCACATCGGATTCCCCATCAAAATCAATGGCCATCGCATGGAAGTGGCTTAATATTCCTTTAGAATTCCTTTAGAACATTCCTATGCCACTGCTATTTTTCCAACTTGTTACTAGAACTCTAACCTAATCCCTTATCTTCTAAACTCCACAGAAACACAACCTAATCCGTTATCTTCTCAATTCCAAATGAACAAAGTGCTACCTCATTCCTAAACCCGGGCCTCGGTTAAACTGAACATAGTGTTGCTTTTATTTGTATATTTAAAAAGTTTTCCATAACTGAAAAATAACCCAGACATCTTTATGTTAAATCCACGTTAACATACTGAAAATGTTTCTATTGCTCTCCTAGTTGAAGGTAAAGAATGAATTCTCATTATTATATCCTGTTGCTTTCTTGGTATACTGCTTCATATCATGGACTCTTTAAACAGAGAAAGGGAATATTGCCACCCTCACCTTCCTGGAAGAAGGGGAAGAACATCAGAAAGCAAGTTTATAAAATAATTTTCTATCACAGAGAGTTTTTCAACTTTTAGTAAATATACATTTATACATACAAAGTTTTTTCAATACTGAAATATTGTAGCGAATGAAAAATTTAAAGGCTGTAAATGTGAGCTTTCTAAAATTCTCTTTAACTACAACTTGACAGCTATAAAGAAAACCATTTTTGTCTTATGTTTGTCTAACCACAACACCTAAGTAAGCATCAGCTCTAATTAGCTACAATGAAAGAAATGTTTAACCAATTTATTCTATATAGGAACAATATCTGGTAAACAATAAAGAATATTATACTTTTGCTCTTAAGATATACAAACAATGTCTATCATTCTATACATTACTTGGAACCTAGAACATGCTTATTTAGGCTCTAAAGAAACTTCTTCCAAGAACACTTCTTCCAAGATTTCTCAGCTGTGTCAACGGGTGGAAGATGGCATGTCTCAAAGACAAACTTCCACTTAAGGTACTTTGTTCACTTTCTCTTGGTTGGTATAAACCTTCCAAGTTTTCTTTGCTGTGACTTTGTTCCTTCCTACCTTGACCTTCAGCACATTCTCACTCCGTATAGCACCTCTGCTGCTTCCCATTAGGGCACAGGAGACTCCTCCGTGTTTCGTCTAGACCCAGGGCTTCAACAAAGAGCTCCTTACTCTAGATGTTCAAAGTGGAGAGACTGGGTCTCAAGAAGGCAATGGCTATGGTGGATTGGAGTTCAAGAAGGGCCCAGGAAGAACAGAGCGAAAGCCTCTGAAGAGGTCCCTTTGGCTGCCAGTGGACATGGCAGGAACTAAATGTTTACGGACTCTCTCCAGAGGAGGTACTGGTGGAAAGGGAGTGCTGGTGCCAGTGAGAACGATGGAGGTGATGAGACCTACTTCCCGGGAAGCACAGCAGAAAGGGGATCCCGGGGGCATTTCGGATACCTCAAAGGGGCGGATGTGCGAAAATGCCTTTGGAAGTGGCGGTCGCTGCCCGACGCCCCTGTGCCCTGCGGCGGGCGAGGGCCACGGAGGCCCAATGGCACTCACCGTGCGGCTCGGGCCGGGGCCCCGCGGGCGGCGGCGGCTCCTGGTGCTGCAGCGGGGAGGTGGAGGCCGAGGTGGAGGCCGAGGCGGAGGCCGACGTGATGAGGAGCCTCTGGAAGCGGTTGGGCGGGCGGCAGGGCACCTCCAGGCCGGCCGCCAGCTTGGCCTTGTTGGCGCTGGTGAGCCTCTTGAGGTGCACGAGCAGCTGCGGCTGGTCGCGGCGGAAGTGCGGGCTGTGGAAGTGGTGGAGCGGCCCGTCGCCCGCCGGCCCGCCGCCCCCCGGCCCCGGCCCGGGCCCCGCCGCGCCCGGCCCGCCCAGCACCACCTTGCGGAAGCCGTAGAGGTTGAGCTGGCGGATGAAGCTGGTGAAGTTGGTGGTTTTGAAGAGCTCGGGCTCTGCCCCGGCGCCCCCGACGCTGCCGCCCCCGGCCCCGGCCCCCGCGCCCGGCGGGCTCAGCAGCTCGGCCTCGAAGAGAGGCTGGTCGATGAGCAGCCCCTCGCCGCGGCCGTCCCAGCGGATCGAGCGGTACCGGGGGCTGTTCACCAGCCGCCACAGCTTGGCGGGGAAGTTGTTGGGGTTGATGGGGGTGGAGAGCAGCGTCTCCTCCATCGCCCCCGCCCGGGCCCTGGGCCTCGCCCCGCAGAGCCTGGCTTTCCCACCCCGTTCTCGATCCCCCCGGCCTTCGCTTGGCCCTGCCCCCTCCCGCCAGCGCCCGGCCGCCGCGGACCCGGGGACCGTTGGCGCACGAGCCCCCGCCTTGCCTCCCAGCGTGGCCAATGGGGCCTCGAGTTCCCGCCGCGCGGCCGACGCGGCGCCAGCCGGCCCGCCCCCCTCGACGCCGCGCACCCGGGCCCGCGCGACGCCGCGTGGCCCCCGCCACGTGCAGCAGCCGGGGTCGCCGCGGGAGACAGTCACCCTCCCTGGAAGTCCTAAAATCGCTGGGAATTGCCACCCACCAGGTGGTGTTAAGTCCTGCAAAGAAAGAAGCCCGATTATCCCCCATGGAATACTAAGATTCCTGTATCGCACAACTAGCATGTGGGGATTTAGAATTCAGAAATTGTTCAATACAAAGCCAGTCGTTCTTGAGAACAAAGGGCCTAACTCTCATAGTACTAACAGTTGAATCGCTCGTCTCTCCAGATAAAAATGGTGATGGTGGTATAGTATCCTGAGTAAACAAATTCACCTTTTAAATGGTACCGTTTTATATATTTTTAAATATACTATTTTAAGCCAGTATTTTGCTCAGGACGGTTTACTCAAAGGATGAGAACGGAGGTGCCTATGAGGAGGGAATCAGGAGGCTCTAGGTACAAACCTGCCTGCCTGATCAACCAGCTGGTGAAATTTTAGACAAAGAGAAATAAAGCTCACATGAGATGGTATAGAATTCTACAGTATCCATAAGGATAAGTCCCTATCTAATCAATAAATAAGAATATAACAGGAGCTGTGCTGATAAAAAGAGAGGGCCATTAAAAAAATGGAAATGGTTGGGACAAAGGGGTATAACGTAGTTCTTTCTTATGGTCAAAGAAAAAATGAGGATTGTTTTCTTAGAAATTAAAATCAATAAAAAGACCCAACAAAGCAGCACTAATATAGAGATTTTATTTAAATTGTATTGAGTTTTTACAGCACATTGCATGTTTGTCACAACGCAACTGCACAGTTTGGATTTTTGGCCACATCATGTCACTTACACCCACAAGAGCTCTGAAAGGAGTATTTGATGAATACATCTGAGCCTAGAGCCCAGAGACTCTCTCCAAGTCCATGCAGTATGTTCACTGATGGGACAGTCCCTCAAAACAGCCACACAAAGTAGACAGATACAGTCTCCTCAAATATCACCAATCCTACTCCCCCTGAAAACGGGCAGAGTGAAGTGCAATGCAAGTCAAATTAATTAAAAAGCCACTCACAACTGGCAGTAAATTTTAATGATTGAGAAAATGCTTAGAAGAATTTCACATATCAGAGACAAGGAATAGTTTGTTACTTTTTCAGTGATCTCAGGAATTTCCCAGACACAAAATCTTCATTATTCAACTCCATTTAAATGAAAAAAAAGTTCTGCTAGGCTGACCTAAATACGCCAAAACTTTTTAGGTTACATCCATGGCAAGTATAAAAGCACAGATGCTTCTCTGTAGGACTGAAGAAAAGCTCAGGACAAATAACAATTCTTGTTCTAAATGCAGATCCTAGTTATTTTAGAATGAAAAAATTTTTTTCTAGGAAGCAACATGAGAGTGGCACTTAGACAGACAGCTACAATAGTTTTAAAACAGGATAAGCCTAAGTGTAATTTACCTTTTATACACCAACAAATTAAGGAAAATGTATAAAGGAAATCCTAGTGGTTTCATTACAGGTCAAGGAGACTGTATCTGTCGCAACCATGGTACATGGCTATATCACTGTATCTTTTGGTTACGTGCCACTGGTACATATTAAGATGAAAAAAAACAAAACAAAAAAACAATGTTTGGTCCAAATGGACACATTTTCTCTCCCAATTTTGGTATCAAGGCTTTATTCTCTTCTGTTTGGGTTCCATTGTTAAGTGCACAGAAAAAGACAGCAGCATTTGTACTGAAACCCTCACATACCAAACAGCATATTCTAGGAGGTAAAAACCAAACACTAAATTCTACCCTCAAGGTGTCAAGTGTCCAGGATAAGAAGCAGTGTGACCCAGAGGAGGCAGCAGCCAAGGGAAAGACAACATGAGGGAAGTGGGCAATGGAACACATCAAAAAAATTAAAAAAAACCATTTTTTTTTTTCATGCCAGAAGAGGATCAAGGTGTAGCTCCTGTGTTAGCACCAGGACAACTAAGAAAAGTCAGGCGCAAAGGGTAGGGCACAATCTGCAAATATTTCACAAGGATCATTTCTGCTTTTCCCTTCTCATTCTTCACAGTGCATACCTCAAGAGCTGCCGCTGAATAAGAGACTACTGCCTTCACAGCTCAAAATAACTGATTTTTGCCAGGACTGAACATCAGCAGAGTTCTCCTCTGCTCCCAAAAATGTCTCACTCTCTAGAACCATCCCCCTAAATTGAATATTCACTGATGCCGGCCAGTGAGCCACGTGAAAAATACAGCAAAACTTCCACTTGCTGAACCAGTCTTTAAACCAAACTCCACAGAAAGACGGAACTAATGCAACTAGAGGGAGTGCCTCTAAAGACTGAGCCTTCATGCACAGACACAGAGCACAGAGGTACAGGGTAGAGTTCATTTTGATGGGATAGGAATTCCTATCTTATATACTGTAATCTGCTTTTTTCAAGGTGGAGGAGAGATGGATCTGCTTTTCACTTGGAGTTTGGTTATATATATGCCTTTCTATTGCTGTTTGGGGCACGCATCACCAGGCAGTATCTATGAAATCATCATCTTGTGACCCCCAGGAGAAAGAAGCTGGAGTCACCAACTCAACATAAAGCTTCCAGACTCTGGGTCTGGGCCAGGACCATTACCCCCAGGTGAGGGTCTCACCAGTAGAGGACGTCCTGCCAAATTGGAATTCCTCTGCTCCAGTCTCATGGTACCAAGGAGGATTTTTCATGACGGTATCTTTGAGCTCTGTGATTTCATGAGCTACACCAAGGAACCTTCAAAACTACACCCGAAGCAGATCCTCCCTTCAAACCTGCTAAAATTGGACAGGTCATCTCCTCTGGCATTCAACTGGAAGCTGTAGCAATGGGTTTCTTCAGATGTTGGCTCATGAGTTCCCTGGCACGAGATACTTGGATGTGTTCATAACATGAGTTACAGACGAGAACCGGGTCATAGAGCTGTTGATCAGGAATGGGCAACTTCAGATGGCAGCAGCCAGCACAAAATACATTCCCACAATTTCTGCCAAAACACAAAGAGGGAAGAGTTCATCAGAAATGCCAAAATACTCAGAATGAATGATACCCTAAAAGGCCTTACGTGAATGAGTAAATAAAGAGAAAAGTTGGGGGAAAACAAAAATAGTTCCTATAAAGATGTCTCCATTTTCGGATTAATTCAATTTAGTTCATATATATATATACCTCACTGCTTTACGAGCCATACCAAATCATATAAAACATCTTACCTGCAATGGTGTCTTCGTTTGGCCAACCAGAATTCACAGTCACAGTTATAGCAATGTGATGCCATATGGTCTGGAACCCAGCGAGTCACCTAACAGAAGGCACAAGGAAAAATTTCAGGTCCTTGCCAACAAAGTGGAAGAGTGACATTGCAACAAGGAAAGCATCCCAGGAGAAAACAACAAGGCTTGTCTTTAGAGTTGGCCACTACTTGCCCAGAAAGAAAATACTTACCTGGGGGAGAGCTCAGTGTATAGCATGTCACCTATCTCTGAGAAATATGAGAACTCACTGGCTCGCAGAAGTTTCCACCACGTATTTGCCTGGACATACCTCAGTCTCTTTCTTATCAACAGGTTCCCAGCTTGCTTCTGAAAGGCAGTCTTCACTGTGATCTGAACCAAAATCTTCTGTATCACTGCCATCTGACTCTTTCAAACATGTCTGAAGAAAAGGCAAAGCCATCAACATCATCTTCATCACCACTAACATTTATTGTTTACTATGCGTGAGGCAGTGTTCTAAGTGCATTACATGTGTGAACTTCTTTAACTCCTCACAACAATCTTATGTGTGTACTGTTATTACCCCCATTTTACAAATAAGGAAACTCAGCCACAGAGAAAGTTAAGAGCTAATAAGTAGTAAACCGGGGATTTGAACCTAGTATTCTGGCTTCAGATCCATGCTCTTAACCTATATCACAGCATGGAAAGAATATTTCTCTTGTTACATTCTAAACCAGGGGTTCACAAACTATAGTCCACAGGCCAAATCTAGCCCACTACCTGTTTTTGTAAATCAAGTTTTATTGGAAGACGGCCACACTCATTTGTTTACATATTGTCTATGGAAAGCAGAGCTGAGTAGCTGTGACAGAGACTATATGTTCCACAAAACTGAAAGTATTTACTATCTGGCCCTTTACCAAAAAAGTTTGCTGACTCCTGTTCTAAATCATCACCCTGAATAGTAAGAAGTTGTTAGCCCCGACCATCCCATCCCAGCAACTGGGCAGCAGGCAAGTGGGAATGTCTTAACAGGAGGAAAGGCAGTGCTTGTGTGGATGATAGGATATTATGGGCAAGAAGCTGACTCCTAGAAGCTCCCCAAGGACTACTGTACTGGACCCAGGGCCTCCCAACAGAGTGAAGCCTGGATGGTCCTCATCATCTCTCATCTGGATTATTCCAAAACATCCTAACCAGCCTCCCAACCTGGGTTTTAACCGCCTCATCCATTTGACACACTATTGCCAGAGTAATATTCTTAAAATACAAACCTGATCATGTTACTCACTGGCCAAAAATTTTATTGCCTTGAGGGTAGAATCCAAACAAGAAGGGAACTCAAGCTGACCCTTCCAGTCCTTGTCTACTTCTCTAATATCACTTCCCACTGCAATACTCAACTCCCTCCCTCACAGTCCCAGCACAAGTGTACATGCACATGCACACAAACACACCCTAGCCCTTTGTGCAAGCCAGACCACTGGAGTACCTACTGCCTCCATGCTTCTGCAAATGGTATTTCCTTTTCACTGTCTACCTAGCTAAACATGACACATTCTTCACCTTTCAGCTCAAGCATTATCTTCTCAGGAAAACCTTCCCTGACCTTTCACTTTACCCTGGCCCCCAACACCTGATGCTTCCCTCAACCATAACACTTAAGAACACCATTCTAATTGTTGCTTGTCTCTCCCAATAGACTATGAGCTCCTTGAGAGCAGGGACTATGTCTTTCATCCTACAGCCCAACCACCTAACGCAGTGGCACACAGCAAGGACCCAATGAATGAATGCTGAATGGATGGAAAATTGGATGGATAGAATAAATGGATGGATGTCGGTAGATGAATACTTACAAAATCATCCTCATAGTCCATGGGGGGCTCTGCTGGAGGGGCACAGCAGTGACGGATGTCCAGCCTCATCTGAAGCTCACGCACCTGTCGACGCAGCTGCTCCACCTCTTGCTTGTACCCTGCTTCAATCTGCCGTAATCGATGCTGGATCACATCCGTGGGAAAGGGGAGTCCATCATCATCCAGGTAGAGAGGAGGCACTGGAGAAGGGCAGCTCAGTGGAACAGGCTTTGTGCTGGAGACCTGCTTTGGGTGACCGGAAAACCACATCCGGTTGTTTTTTCCTCCTGGACCAGTACAATGTCCACTGGAATGACTAGAACAGACCGGTGACTTCACCCCTTCTCTCTGAGCCCAGTGGCCCCCAAAGCAGGGCCCCATTGCACGCATCTGCTTACTGCTCGACCTTTTGCTACAACAGCCATAGGAAAGCAGCCGCCGAGGGGTGGTCTCCCCACTCGGGAATGAAGTCACCATCCCTTGGAAGCTGTCCCAGTTGGACCCTAAAAAAGAGAACTCACTTATCTGGCTCTGAGAAATTGGCTTTCGGGCCAATTCCAATGGCACTTTCCCAAAGCGAGGATTTTCCAATAACTGCCCATTTCTGTTATTCCCTCTTTTGCCAGTGTCTTCCTCCCTATGAGTCAGATCTGGCACAGAACTGGGCTGTTCCTGGTGGGAGATCCTTGCTACAGCCACAGACCCTGGGGGATCTTGGCTGAGGAAGTCAGCGCTTGGATCTGGAGGAGTTTGGCAGGTAGCATTTGGTTTGCAAAGGGTGCCCAGACTGTGATTTGGAGCACATCTGGAGGGCACACCTAGCACGGAGCCTAGCTGGGCCTGTTGTGGGGTGCCTTTAAGGGAGTCTTGGAAAGATTCAGGAAAATCACAAATTCCATCACACTTGCTGGAAACAACTTTAGAGAGTACACTGACAGCTTCTCTTTCAGGACAATGTTCAGGTGGCCCCTCTGTGCCATCTAAAGTCCTACCCAGCCCATCCTGGGCAGGAGGGTCTGGAGCTGGTGCCTTAGTCTCTTCCAGGACTTTAATCTCAGGATCAGAGGTGTCACTCTTCATTTCCTGGGGCACTGTGGTATTAAGCAGTTTGTAACTTGGAGAACAGCTTTTGTGACTCTTGAAAGGTTTATTGCTCAAGTAGTCTTTCTGGCTGCTGGGCAGAGGGGGAAGACTCATTTCTGCTACAGTCTGCTGAGGACCTCCTACCCCAGATTCCACAAAGGTTGCCTCTGATCCCTCGGGATTGCTGTGCCAGGGCTCCAGGCCTACTCTGGCCTCCTGACAGTGGTTATTCAGGTTAGGGTCACTGGATGTGCGAGTCAGCGGGCTGCTTGTGTCACAGGCAGAAAGAAGATCATCCATTGATCTGGTTTTAGGTAATCTGGAATGACAAACACAATACCTCCAGGTCAGAAAATGGGAGCCACCTCCAATATACAAACTCAGGTCATCAAAGCAATTATCAAAGCCAGAGTTCACAAAACATAACGACATTTAAGATTACAAAAAACCAATGTTCAGGGCCGGCCCCGTGGCTTAGCGGTTAAGTGCGTGCTCTCCGCTGCCGGCGGCCCGGGTTCGGATCCCGGGTGCGCACCGAGGCACCACGCCTCCAGCCATGCTGAGGCCGCATCCCACATACAGCAACTAGAAGGATGTGCAGCTATGACAGACAACTATGTACTGGGGCTTTGGGGGAAAAATAAATAAATAAAATCTTTAAAAAAAAAAAAAAAAAAAAAAAAAAAAAAACCAATGTTCATTGCAACAAGTCTACTCTGCAAAGAGTGTAGGACATGAACCCTGTCCTCAAGAACCTAAAATCTGTCCTCAGCTTTCATCAGTCCTCACCCTACACAATCTCACTGGACAATCTCAACCATGGTTTCAACTGCCTTCTATGCTGATGCCTTCTAAATCTACTATTCCAGCTAGGGACACACTTGAGCCTCAAACCTAATGTCCAACTGCCTCCATCACACACAGTAAGACAGAAAGAAGATGGGTTTTGGAGCTAGACAATATTGGCTCTGACACTGATTAGCTATGTGACTACAAGTAAGTTATTTAACTTCTCAGACACTTGATTTCCTCCTCTGTAAAATGATAATAATAAATTATACCTTGTAGGATGCTATGAGGATTCAAAATATAGGCAACCAACCACGAACTTATTAAGACTACACTCAAAACTCCTCATTTTTACAACTTTCCTTATTATAAATTGTCCCTAAACACAGCTTTTCACAACCACTTAGCAGCAGCATGCCCCTCAGAGTCCTAAGTCACCATGGAAACGTCCCCTGGTATACAGCACTCAAAGAGTTCTAGAGGCATTCCAACATGCCAAATGGGTAACGAACATTTTCAAGAATGACCACCCTGATTTTTAAGACAATTCAAAAGTCCTTAGAGCAACGAAAACTTCAGGGAAATTCCCCAGAAAACCATGGAGACTTCACTGGACTCCTATTTTCAGATGCCTCAGTCAGTCCAGCCCATACAGGAAAATCCCCCATAGAGTTAAACAATATAGCTGATTCTTTTTTAAGTGTTTGGTCTTTGAAACTTGTAACATTTTAAAAGTATTTTTGTGGTTGATTTTACTTTTGTGATCAATTTTTTTTGTGCATGTGTGATATGAAATTCCAGGAAGGCAATAGCAATGGTTATAATTACAGGCTCTGGAGTCCCAAGCTCGAATCCCAGCTTGACAACTTTTTAGCCCGTGACCTTAACTTCTCTAAGCCTCAGTTCCCTCATCTATGGGAGAAAGGTAAAGAACCAACCCCTCAAAGCCATCATGAGAATTGAACAAAATAATCTGCATCAAAACACATTGCTCAGTGCTTCCTATATTATTGCACTTACTGTTTACTTGTTTATCTCCCTCTACTAAAGTGCCTTGAGGGCAGAACTGTGTCTTATTTAAATCCCCAGCGCCTAGCACAGAGCTAGTCAAACAATTTGAGAAATGAATGAATAAGCTTAAAATCTAACAACATCAAATTTCCACTGCTTGGGCCAGCCCCGTGGCTTAGCGGTTAAGTGCGTGCGCTCCGCTGCTGGCGGCCCGGATTCGGATCCCGGGCGTGCACCGACGCACCGCTTCTCCGGCCATGCTGAGGCCGCGTCCCACATACAGCAACTAGAAGGATGTGCAGCTATGCCCTACAACTATCTACGGGGGTTTTCGGGAAAAAAATAAATAAGTAAATTAAAAAAAAAAAAAGTTTCCACTGCTCGGTGCCAGTTGAATGAAATAGACCAGTGGGGTTCAATATTTGGTATATATCAGGACCTTCTATAGATCTTCTAGATATACAACCGGGGCCCATCCAAGACCTACTGAATGAGAATGGCCAAAAGTAAGACGTAGGCATCTGTCTTTTTAAAAAGTACTACAGCTAACTTGGTTTTTTTCTTTTTTCTTTTTTTGTTTTACTTATTATGGAAACTTCCAAACATACAAAAGAAGTAGAGAGAAGAGTATGAAGAACTCCCATGTATTCTTCATTCAGATTCAACGATATCAACAGTCTGCCATTCTCCACAGCTGATTCCTTTGTGCACCAAAGGTTTAATCAATAAAGCTGGGAGAGACAACAATGCCCGAGGAGTTTAGGACAAACAGAACTCATCCAGCTAGGGTGTCAGGGAAAGCTACAGAGAGAGGGTAGGATTTGAGCTAGGTATAGAAGAATGTGTTAGACTTTAATGGAAGAAGAGGAAAGAGGGCAGGACATTGTTGATCTAGGGAAAGGTAGGACCAAAGGTAAATCAGGTCAGCTGTTAAAGAAACCATTTCCTTTAAAATTTTTATACTACTTATTCCTCCAAATCCAACGTTCCATCTTGAACTGCCTACAGCAAACCGCCTCTTTGCTGTCAGCTAACATTTCAATCCCAACCTGCCTGCATCTCCTCCTTCTCCGCAAACTGACTCATCTTCTCAACTTTTCAGTGTCTATAGGTGGTACTGACATCCTTCTGGTTTCTAAGCTCAGAGACTTGGGGCATGTCTTTGACTGGTCCTCTTTACTCTTCACTTCCACCCTCCAACATTCAATCAACTCCAGAGCCTGCTAATGATTTTTCTACAACGTCTCTGAATTTAATCCTTTCTCTTTTCCAAGGACTCATCCCCTCATATCTGAATTACAACAGTGCTGGCTGGTCTCTGTGTCTCCAACTACTCTGCTCACTGATTAGTTCTCCAAAAATCCCATTGTCACTGGTCACAATGACTTCCTGCAATGACTTACTATCGACAACTGAATCAAAATAAACTCCTCAGTGTAATGTTTAAAGCTCTCAATGAACTCTCCTATATATATTTGTTGCTATTCCTCAAAATAGCCCCTTCCCAACCCCTGCCAGCTCCAGAGAAGTTCTTTTTTCTTTTTCCCCCCCAAACTATCTTTCGTGTATCCAATTCCTAGGACTTCTCTCCACTAACCTTGTTACCAAGCTCACAGCTCCCTTTATTCCATTTCTTTTTTTATTTAGGCATTTACTAAAGCACCTATTATGTGCCAGGCCTTGAGCCAGATACTAGGGACACAAAAAAGCCATCGTTCCTGTCTGGTCTTCCATGAAAACTTCTCTGGGTAAACAGTCACCAAACGACCCCTTTCTCACTTCTCATTTCTCCAATAGCTTTGAACTACACACATTCTTGTCTGCTTAAATGCTGACTTAGAATCGTTCTCTAGTTGCCGTACATCTTACAGCTTTTTACAAATATCTTAAATAGGATCAATATCTTCTATTTCTCTGGTACAGCCCATAAATCCTAGTATAGTAACTAGGCAACTTGTAGGCATTAAAGAGACATTTTATTGAATTGAAAAGTTAAATATGGATTTAAGGCAATGATTATTAAATGGGTCACAGAACTTATTGAGAATCTGATAAAGTTATGGCCCATCTCCCTGGAAGTAAACTTATGAACCTATACCCAAATTCTGCATACTGTGGAGAAGGAGAAAATCACAGAATTCCTGGAGCCTATATGGGCCCAACAATGGACTCAGTTCCCAAGACCCTAAAGCCAATAATTTAGGGGGGGTGGGTTTTTATTTTCCTTTATAATATTCAACCAATAATATAAGTTATATTTTAACTTTAAAAATCTTACACCAATAAACAAAGATCAAAATTTGAAACGTGGGGTCGGCCCAATGGCATAGTAATTAAGTTCGCAGGCTCTGCTTCGGCAACCTGGGGTTTGCAGGTTCGGATCCTGGGCACGGACCAACGCACCGTTTATCAAGCCATGCTGTGGCAGTGTCCCACATAAAATAGAGGAAGATGGGCATGGACGTTAGCCCAGGGCCAATCTTCCTCGGCAAAAAGAGGAGGATTGGCAACAGACGTTAGCTCAGTGCTAATCTTCCTCACACACACAAAAAAATTTGAAATGTACATATCCTTTGAATCCAACATTTGCGTTTCTAGGAATTTATCCGGCAGAAATGCTAGCACAAATGCAAAGATACACATAAAAGGTAATACTGAGGGCTGGCCCCGTGGCTTAGCGGTTAGGTGCACGTGCTACACTGCTGGCGGCCCGGGTTCATATCCCAGGTGCGCACCGGCGCACCGCTTCTCCAGCCACGCTGAGGCTGCGTCCCACACACAGCAACTGGAAGGATGTGCAACTATGACATACAACTATCTACTGGAGCTTTGGGGGAAAAACATAAATAAAATTAAAAAAAAAAAAAACAAACGTAATACCGAACTGTACACTTAAAAATGGTTCAGATGGTAAATATTATGTTATGTGTTTTTTACCACAATTTTTTTAAAAAGTATACACACATAAGGATGTTAACTAAAGCACTACCTGTAATGATAAAAAACAGAAATCACCTAAATGATCAGTAGGAAACAGGTTATATAAATTATGATACACTTATCTTAAGACAGGACCTTGAAAACACACAGAGTGCACTCCAGCCTAGCTACAAGTCCTGGGCCAAGTTTCTCCTTCAACTGACTCAAGAAGTTGCTTTTAAATATCTCATAAAAGAAAGAGAACAGGGGCCAGCCCCGCAGCTTAGTGGTTAAGTGCGCGTTCTCCACTACCGGCGGCCCGGGTTTGGATTCCGGGCGCGCACCAACGCACCGCTTGTCCGGCCATGCTGAGGCGGCATCCCACATACACCAACTAGAAGGATGTGCAACTGTGACATACAACTATCTACTGGGGCTTTGGGGAGAAAAAGGGAAAAAAAGGAGGAGGATTGGCAATAGATGTTAGCTCAGGGCTGGTCTTCCTCAGCAAAACGAGGAGGATTGGCATGGATGTTAGCTCAGGGCTCATCTTCCTCACAAAAAAAAAAAAAAGAAAGAGAACAGCATTTAGGAAAGACACAAAGCAGTTACTGGCTTCCTAGCAGAGAGAGGGAAAGCAAAAAGGGCTCTTCTTACCTGTCCAGAGAGCGGCCGGAGAACTCCTGGCTCTGAGCCACTGGGGAAAGGTAAAGGTCCATGTTCTCCTCCCCAAGTGTACATGGAGACGATGCTGGCAAATAAACAGCTGTCCAGAGGTGCAGGGCCCGGACATGACACACAGGATGCAGGACCTAGGGAAGCAGCCCCATACCAGTGTTTTGTGAGATGTTCCAGGTCCCTCTTCCTTCCCTAAGCCTTTGGCCCTACGTTCTCCCCACTGATTCAGCCTGTTCTCCCTACAGGTCTCCAAGTGGCACCTACAGGATAAGGGTTTGGACTTACCATGTCTGAGCCAGGTGTGTAGAGGAAGTTATGAAAGTTCTTATTGCCAGCTCGCAGGAGAGCCCACACAGAGCAGGTCCGCTTGTAGATGTTGCGCTTCTCTCGCTCACAGGGGTTGTTGGCCAGGAACGTGCCATAGAGGCAGGAGTATGTGTGCTGCACCAGTTTTACCTAGGGGCCAAGACAGCTTGCACCTGTGGCCTCGGCCAGTGTCCCCCCACCCCGGTCACAGGCTTTAGGACTTACCAGGAATGCTTCGTTAAACTCGAACAGGCAGGGGAACTGCTTGAGCAACTGATGAACAGAATCAAGCCACTGGAGGAACACAGGGCATTGCTCGTTTTGGTCCTCTGCATTCTCCTGGTGGCCACAGCGATCTCCAAACTTGTGTCCAAAATCCAGCCAGTCGGACTCTACTAATACTTGGAAGCCCTGCAAAGAAGAAAGAGTTCAAGCACAGGGCCTCTCTGGAAAGGCTAGTGTGCCACTCCCCAGGGGATGCCTGAAGCAGGAGCTGGCAGCTTCAGAGAAGAATAGGAATGATCCTAGAAGAGGACACAAAGCCACCAATGTCCTCTACTGAAAGATCCCCGAGACAGATCCAGAGGGCCCAACACCTTCCCCATCCCCCCTTCCCTCTGTTCTTTCCCACCCAAGTCCTCTCAATACCTCCAGTGTCCTGTAATACGGGTCCAGCAGTATTTTGGCTAGGGCTACAATCTGTGGCGTCCGGTCCCAGCCGTCTGAGCAGTGTACCAGCACAGGCCGGCCTTCTCGGTCTACTGTATTAGCCACAAGCACAGCTGCCTTTAGCATTACCGACAAGTGCTGCAGCCATTTGGTGCTCTCCAGTGCAGACAACCAGCTACACAAAAGCAGAAATCAAGTCAGTCACCAAGGGCACTGAGGCTACAAGTGGCTCTCCACCACCCAAAGCCAGCCACACCTAACAAAGTCCTTAGTGAGAGCTGAAGCCAAGAGGTCCAGCCCATGGCCTTTCTGCCAAGAGATATCTAGCAGGAAGGTAGGGAAGACAGAGCCTGAGGCAGACAAGAGACTCTTGGGACTGAGAGAGAAACTGGGAAGCAACACATACCCATTTAGCCAATTTCTTGCCCCAGTTCTCTTTGTTCTTTGAGTAGGACAACTGACCCAAACAAAAGGAACCCAATGTCCTGTGGCCATGCCAAAGTGTTGGCTGAGAAGCAGAAGAAGTGTTCTTGGAACTGGCCTATTGCACCAGGCCCTCAAGTCTCCTGTACCTGCACACTTCCCATCTCCCCATCTGATCCTCCAAGAACAAGAAGTACTGGGGAAGGGGTGAGACACGGGAGGATAGAATCAGAGCAGGGAACACCTACTTGCTGGGATCAGGCATCTGGCTGCACACAGCCCGCAGGTACTGGAAGCTGTTCCGGATGGCATGGATGTTGGCCATTCCCATGAACACGACCTCACAGTTGGGGTAGTACTCTGTAGACGTAAAAGAGGAGAGTGGAGCATGAAAGCATGTCCTGGAAACAGGCATCCAGGACAAGAGCAGCCCCAGTGGGCAAAGCTTCCCTGGCAGGGCAGAACACTCCAGGATGGGAACTGAATATGCTCTGGAAATCTAAACCACCCTTTTATCTCTGGATGCTCAGGTGCCATATACTAATAGTAGTTAGTAATAATGTTAATGACAAATGATAGCCATAGTACTATTAGTAATGACCATATAGAGTAAATTCTCAATAAACAGTAGCTGCTCTGTGCCAATAATTTTATATATGTAACCTCTAATCATCCCAACAAATTTGCAAGGCATGTATCATCCCCATTTTACAGATATGAAAGTAAAACGTAGACAGATTAAACAACTTAATCATAGTCATAGCTAGTATGTGGCAGAGTCCTGATTCCAAACCAGGTTTGTTTGGCTCTTTCTACTACACAAGCTGCCCCCAGCGCCCTCCTCACCAAAGTTCCCCAGAGCACAGACAGGCTGCAGACACTGGGATAACAGCAATACCTTCACACTCACAGCCTCCACCCTTGGCCCGGTTAGCCACTGCCGCCGTGTAGGATCGAGCATCCAGAATCAGCAGTTTCTGGGGGGCCGCTGTGCTCTCCACTCCAGAGCACGCAGTCAGAGAGGAATCTAAATACATAGCAGGCAGAAGACCCTGGGTCAGCCAGCCACCCATCCTCACTCTCCCTTGGGGTACTCCCTTTCAGAAGAGAAGAACATACAACTAGAGATCCCTCACACCCCAGAGCCTCCCAAAAGGCAGGGACCAGGCACTCTGTGTGTTCTTCTCTTCCCATCCTCTCACTGGGGGCTCCCTGGAAGCCAACGAGGCCAAGGTGGAGGCCCGCTCCCCCAGGGGCCAGCACCATCCACACCTTACCGAAGTCAGTGTCACATGCCTCGCTGGCATCACTATTCCCGGTGCTGAGGGAGCCCCCAGTGGCCCTTGTCCCCGGGTCCAGGGCACAGGCTTTAGCGATGGATGTGACCAGGTACTCATCATCAGCATTGCGCCAGCCCCACCAGCTGATCTCGGGCTGGCTGCAGCGGGCGATGGCAGCCCCATTGCGCAGGTGCCTGACAAAACAGCAGAAACCATCATGCCCTTGGCATTCGCAGCCCCCAGAGGCCTACCACCGAGACCCCAGGGGGCCAGACCAAGATCTCCAGCAAACAGCAGTGGTTCATCCAGGCCATGACAATAACAACCAAAGCCCTTAACACATCTAGAGGGCTTTACAGTTTACAAAGCGCTGTCACACACATTTCTCAAATGGGCTCTGTGTTCCCAAGGTGACCTCGACTCATCAAATCTGCACAGCACCTGCTCCTGGTACAGACAGCCAACAGGAGAACAAGCCTGAGCCCAGAGCACGAACACCTCCAAACCTCCTGGCTACTACCTGTCTCTCTATTTTAGCTACAATGTTCTAGTGGAGAGGTCAGCAAGCTCTTTCAGTAAAGAACCAGACGATAAATTTCCGGCTTTGCATGTCACAGCCAGTCTCTGTCACACATTCTTCTTTCTGTCTTTTGTTTTTTTTTTTAAATAACCCTTTAAAAATGTAAAAACCATTCATAGCTCACAGGCTGTACATAAAACAGGCTGCAGGCTGGATTTGGCTCGCAGGCAACAGGTTGCCAACCTCTGCTCTAATGCAATATTTTACACACACATGTCCTCAAAAACAAGTAAAAGGAATATACTCTCCAAAAGTCTCATCTCTGAGAGAAAAAAATTGAGGCAGTTTTTTTTTTTAATTATTTCATTCCCTGCAAGGTGTCAACTCCCAGTCAACCAGGCTGCCGCAAACCTCCTCATTTGACTCTTTCCTTATTGCATAAAAAAACGTCCTCCCTACTTCCTGTCCCCCACTGCCTCACCTGTACACAACCACAGGGATCCTCTTCCAGGAGCGGAAGGAAGCCACATTCTCCAGCTCTTTATCTGTGATCCACACAGGAACCAGCAGCTTCTGGGGGTAACTGGGGCACAGTCTGAGAAAAGACCAGATGGAGTCACCGAGCTTGATCTAAGACATGTGATAACAAGATCTAGTGGCTTTGTGGGAAGAGGGACCAGGAGCCCTCCTCCCTCCCAGAGCCAGGAGCTGTGCCCACTGGGCTTCATCCACATGTGGAGGAGATCTGAGCCTGGATGGGTGTTTTGGTTCCCCACTCCCTGCCCTCTCACTTGTAGTTGCTGTTGATATGCGAGACTCTCCAGACGTTCTGCAGGTCAAAGCCCATCCTCGTGAGCTCAGCCTCCTGCCGACATCGTATGTGCTCTCCTGCAACACAGTTCCCACACCTGTCAGCATCCAAGAGCGCCATGTCCAGGAGTGGAGGAGGGATGAGAACCAAGAGATAAGAAGTCGTCTCCCAAAGAAAACAGCCTGGCCTCACCTGGCTGACATAGGTGGGTATGCTGGTCCTCTTCGGTCAGCCCCAGGCACCAGGCGTGGTAGGCAAAGGCAAAGAGGTCCTCAGGCTTGGCAGGTCTTGCTGTGGCCCGGCTTAGCCTCGAGAGCCACTCTTGGCACTGCTTGAAAGTGGAGAAGTGGCACCTGCCAAGCAAGAAGCCACAGAGTGAGGCAAGAGGTGGGTGTGCATTTGGGCATATGGGTCAAAAACACGGCCACAGGAAGGCTGTGGGGAGAGGAGGCTGCAAAGCAGGAGGTAAGGCATGGGGACCCTGGGGAGCACCAAGGACACTGGCCAACACTCAACAGGAATTGTCTTTGGGACAATTCTCTTCCCAAGAACTTTTGTCCTTGAGACATACTTATCCCCACTAATGGGGCCCTACCATTTCTCCCATCAAATCTAAACGCTAGCGGGCCGGCCCGGTGGCTTAGCGGTTAAGTGCGCGCGCTCTGCTGCTGGCGGCCCGGGTTCGGATCCCGGGTGCACACCGACGTACCGCTTCTCCGGCCATGCTGAGGCCACGTCCCACATACAGCAACTAGAAGGATGTGCAACTATGACATACAACTATCTACTGGGGCTTTGGGGGAAAAAATAAATAAATAAATAAATAAATAAAATTATAAAAAAAGAAAATCTAAACGCTAGCTACCCCATGGCACTGAATGTCCGCTACTCCTTGTGTTATCTCCCGTGACTCCCTAATACCAACCTGCTGCTTCAGGCAGGAAGTCCTGCTCATGTCATTCCTGTCTCCTCGGTTTTTCATTTCTGCTTAACATTTCCTCTTGGCCTCGCCACAAGCTACTGATACTTTGAAGACAATTTCAGTCCCACTTCTTCCTTGAAGCCTTCCCAGCCTACTCCGTTCCACAGACCCCTTCCCCTCTTATTCTTAATGTGTTTAGTGTTCAACAGTAAGTTTTTCCATTGCATACTGCCACATGTTAAGTCTTCCTTCAGCAACTAGATTTTAACCTCCTTGAAGGGAAGGGCAATGTGGATTCTCCTTCTGAATCCCTACAGACCTGAGCACACGGCAGGCTCTAAACTGGGCATCTTTTAATAATCCTTGGAGTCATCCCAGACTCCTCTTTCTCTCATATCCAATCTGTCAACAAATCCTGTCATCTCTCCCTTCAAAAATCTGACCACTTCTCACCATTTTGACTGCTACCACCCTGGACAGGCCACCATGATCTCTCACCTGGGTAACTGCAATAGCTTCTTAACTAGTCTCCCAGCTTCTGCCCTTGCTTTTGCCCCCATCCTCCTTCCATCTATTTTCAATACAGCAGCCAGAGTGATTCTATAAAACATTAATCAGACCACGTCACTCCTTTGCTCAAAACCCTCCAGTGGTTTCTCATTTCCCTCAAAGTAAAAGCCGGTCATTACATCAGCCTGACACCTCCTTACCTCTCAGATCTCACATCCTGCTACCCTCATCCACGTGCACTCCACTCCAGCCACACTAGCTTCCCTGCCATTCTTCCAATATGCCAGGTACATACCCACCTCAGGGCCTCTGCACTCACTGTTCCCTCTGTCTGGCTCACTCTTCCCTCAAATACCCACATGGTCACTCTCTTCAGGCCTTGACTCATATGAAAAGATGCACCCTTTCCAGCGTGGCCTTCTCTGATCACTTTGTTTAAAGCCACAGCCATCACCCACAGCACTCCATATCCCCTTTCCCTGCTTTATTCTTTACCTTTACACTAAGGCATTTAACATCCATTACCCTTATTATTTACTGCTGGTATCTCCCCACTGGACTCTAAGCTCCACGAGGGCAGAAAATTTTGTCTATTTGCTCTCTGCTGTATTCCCAATGCTTATAACAGTCTGGCACAGAGTAGGGTGCTCAATAAATGTATGTTAAATGAGTAAATCAATGAACCAACAACGTGAGTGCTGTATGCCAGATATCATCCTAGGTCCTTTCACACACATTATCTCATTTAATCCTTATGACAGCCCCATGAGCTGAGCATTATCCCCATTTCTTCAGGTCAAGACACTGTGGGTCAATAAACTGACCTCCCAACCCAGAAAGGATTTTCACCTTTTCTTTTAAATGGGGAAAGTGAGGCAGTATTTTCCTTTCTTGCTCCAGAGAAACCCTGCAGCAGAGAGGTCTGGGCAGGACTAGGGCCAGAGGACCTGAGTGACGCCCCACTGTCCTCACCTCACCACTTTGGAGTCCTTGCAGGCAATGTGCAACTGGAACATATCACGGCTCTCCACACTGTCGATCATCCGGAGGGGGACCTTTAGAGGAAGGGCAAACTGGACCTCAGATCCCCACTCTCCACATCACTCCTCATCCCCACCCTCACCCAGATGCTGATGTATTAATAGAAGGAAGGAACCTGACATTTACTGAGGGCCTGTTAAGTGCCTGTGACTGTGCTGGGTCCTCTACATCTGTGACCCCAATTAATAATCACAAGAACCCTGCAAGGCAGGTGTTTTCACACCTTATTATTAGGGAGGAAATTGAGCCTTACATGGGTGACTTGACCAAGGTGACACAGTTGGTAAGTGGCACTCTTCCAACAATGCCACTGTGCCCCTTAGAAGGGCCAGCAACAGAGTAGGGGAAAGGGAGAAGAGGGGAAGGGAGAATAAGTGAGAGAGACAGAAAGAAACCCATAGCTAGGAGAATGAAGCAGGAAAAGAAAGGTTAGTGAGAAAAAAAAGGGAACCCCCACTTTTTGGAGACATGATTAAGTGCAGCACTGGAGCAATCCCATCTTGAACCTTACAGGGATTCTGGCTTGAGTCTGGGAGAACAAGATAGGAACTCACGTTGATGACAGAGTCCTTGAACTTGATGTGCAGCCTGTAGTTGGAGATGGCAATGAGGGCATCGGTTGCCCGGCCCAGGAACTCCACTCCCTCACCCTGCAGCACTGTGAAGGGCACCTGCCGGGGGCAGAGGAACCATCAGTCCAGAAGTGGGTTATCCCTTCATTCCCCTCCCCAACCCCTGATCTGTGGGATCCCCTCTGGAAAAGCTAGGCCAAGGCAGGAGAGAAGAGTCCTCTCCATGGTAACAGCACCAGGCAACAGCTGTACAGGAAAGCTGCCTTTCTTTCCCTGAGGCCAAAGGCTCCATAATGCACATACAGACAGACTCCCCTCCCTCCAGAGACTGCGGAGCAGGAAGCCAGAGCTCCCGTACTAGATCCTCTTGGAGATATTTTTTCGGGGGGAAGGAGAGAAAGGAGGGTGGTTTTTAACCCAGCAGAGAGTTTCACCCACCCTGGGCCCCCAGCTCCTCCTTACCTGCAGATTCTCCTCCTCTTTCACTAGTTCCTTTGGGGGGAATAGATCCTTGGCTTGGATGTACTCCAGGCTGGGGGGCCCCTCCTCACCCTGTGGGGAAGGCCTCAGCCTTAAGTCACCAGGCTCCACTGGCCCATTAGGCCTCATTCTGCTCCCCTCCCCTCAATAAACCCACATACACCCCATACACACTTATAAAGGTTCTGGCCACCAGAGGAGGGCAAGGAGATGTGGCTTGGTGGTAGGAGTGAAGTGGACAGAGTACTCAAGCCTGTTAAGCATAACGGAAGAGAACGTTCAAAGAGGAACTGGGAATCTGTGCTCCCCAAAAAGGGACTCTTCTGTAGAACCAAAATTTTCCAAATGGAGGAGGACAGAAACTAAGGAAAAGAAAGATACTGTAAGGGTAAGACAGAAGTGGGAATGGGAAGTGCTGCCCTGAGGAAAAGGAACCAGTGTGGCAGCTGGTTACAGAAACAAGAGGGAAAGCAGGCACCTAAGGCCACTCAGGCTTCAATCTGGTGGGTGAAGGAGACAAAGACAAGTGGGACGAAGGATTCAGTCCCATGCCTCTAGAGGGCCTTCACAGATGCTTTCAAAAGGAGGATGTGTTCTGAAGCTAAGCTTATTTTCCAGTTAGACCCACACTGCTAACAAGCCCCCACCACCTATCAAGCAACCTGCCCTGCCTGCTGATCTCAGGGGAATTCCTGTGGAATACCCATAGCAAGAAGAAGTAACACCCCTCCCAATCACCAGGGAGGGGAAAAGAGGGGATCCACATGCCTGGGAGGAACCAGGAGACCCAAGGACAGCCAGGGGAAAGAGAGAGGAGGCCTGGCAGACACCCAAGGGGGGTGAGGAAGGGAGGGGTGGGAACATCTGAGAGGACAGATGGGGGAAGCTGGGAAGGAGCATTAAGCTAGAGGGGGAGGAGGGGAGGACTGGGAATGATGCAGAGGTACGGAGGCCCGCAGAGGCAGGGAAGATGGAGAAGAGAGGCTGTCTAGGGGACAGTCAAGGAGAAAAGACTGGAGTGTCAGGTGAGGGATGGAATAGTGGAAAGGGGAGGGGACGGGAGCCACGGAGACAGCTCAGATATCCTGCGCTCCTCGACCAGCCCCCTAACATCCCAGAGGGCGTACTAGCCACATCCCACATCCCCAAGCAAGGAGGCAGCGGGTGGGACCAAGATGGAGAGGCGGAGGTAAAAGGATGTACCCCTGCAGGGCGGGGCCTGGAGATCTGCAGTCAAGGGCAGCGGCTGCGGGGCCAAGATGGGTCACAGAATTTCCATCCCTGGCCTTCGACAATCTCCAGCACCCGAAGATTAAAGCAAGTCCAAGAAAGAAAGGGGATAACCCTTCTCCCCTGCCAGGGGCCTTGGGAAGGGGGATGGGCTGAAATTCGGAATCTCAAGGGCTGGCCCTGGACGGGGCTGCGGGTGCAGCAAGCGTTGGGGCTCCCGGGCCCCCGCAGGCCGGGCCGGCACTTACGAAGCAGCTGAGCATGGAGCAGGAGACGCGGGCGGTCAGGCTCATGGTCGCGGGCGGTCTGGGCCAGCGCACATGTCCCCGGAGCCGCTGCGCTGCCCGCCAGTCCCGGGCGCCCGCCGCATCCCGGCTGCGGAGCCCGCCAGGTGCAGCCGCGGCGACCAGGAGGCGAGCGCACTGGCGGCGGGCCCTCAGCGCGGCTCCCGCGCGCTTCTCCCCTCCTTTCCACAATGGAGCGAGCCCAGCTCCGCCCTCCGGCACGAGCGCGGAAGGGTGGGGAGCGAGGCGAGGGGGGCGCCCGGACCGCGCGGGGAAGGCGGGGGCGGGGCGGACCCTCGGGGCCCCGCCCATAGCCCCAGGCTCAGCCGCCCCCGCCCCGCAGCCCCTCGGCCTCGTGGGAGGGCGTCCCCAGGGGACGTCTAGGGGCTTCCAGGAGTTTGGGCTGCGGGACTGTCCCCAGACGGCGTGAGAGGGGAAGACGGGACCGCGTATATCTTTTCATTTCCCATCTTCCCAGGTGAGCCACTCACACTGCTCAGTTCACACATCCGTCCCCCCTCTCTAAGTTCCCCCAATGCCTGTTCTGAATTCCCAAGACGGATCCCACCTACCTTCACCCCAGGCCCTTTCCAGTTTCAAGACTTCCTCCTTTCCCTCCAAAACCGCCACACCATACCCCTGTCCACAATGTCCTCCAATCCCCTCACCTCACTAAATCCCACTCCCTTTTTGCCCCTTAGAATGGACACTGGTCTAGTGCCAGGCTGGTCATTCAACACTCCTGAAAGGGAAATTCTCTGAGATTTTTATTCCGTGGCCCCCACCTAACCCTACTCCTTCAGCTCTATCTCTCCCTTGTTACACATACTCTGACTTCTGGGTAAGAAAGTCCTTCTTGGAGGAGAAACAATTTCTTAGGCTGTGAAAGAGAAGAGTTGGAACTACGGACCACAGAAGCTATGCAAAAATAAAACTTGAAACCCAAGGGTAGGGGAATGGAGGGAGTTGGGTAGAGGGTAAAGGAATAAGGAGAAGTGATAAGAGACTCAAAATGTCATTAAGAGTCACGAAAGCAGCTGGCTGGAACCCCACACTTCCTGTGCCTGGTAACTTTCAGAAACCAGGGCTTGGGCTTTGGTTTTGGTTTTGGGAGAAGGGAGGAATGGAAGAAAATCTGACATTTTCTAAGCATCTACTGTGAGCCAGACATGTTTCAAACATTATCTCACTAAAACCTTTTAACTCCCCAAGAGGTAAGCTTTATCCTGTTTTACTGGTGAGACTTCAGGCTTAGAGAGAGTATGTGCAATTTACCTAAGGTATTGAAGTGATGGTGCTAGGATTCAGGATTAGACCAGGCTGACTCTGAAGCCCATGGTCTTTTCAGGGTATCACAGAGGAGAAAAAGGAGAGGGGTACCAGTTGGTGGGGGGCCAAGACCAGCAGGCTGAGAAGAAACCAGAACGGTACTGCACACGCCACACACCCACATGTCTATGGAGAGAAAGAGGAAGTCCTCTCACCAACTGAATTCCTTAACCTGTCCCTAAGCACAAGGGACACCTGAAACAACTGAAGAGACACAGCCAGAGCAAGGGCCTGGTCTGGGCCAGGGCCTGCAGCTCTCCATTCCCTTCCTATCTCGCTGCTGCCTCCTCTAGCTTTCAAGGCTTAAAGGGTTCCCTGAACTTGGGGTGAGAGAAGAGCAGTTACAGTTAATGAAAACTATTTGGGATCATTATAAACACACACACACACATACACACACACACACACACACAGTGATATCTGGGCACCTCAAGGGTGCTATCCTGCTATATATCCAGTCAGCTGTTGCCTGCAGTAGCTTAACAGACAGCAGCACCTTGGAGCTGGAGAAGCCCCACAACTTTAGTGGAGTCACTCCTGATACAGTACCCACAGTATTCAAGGGGCCCACTAGGAAGTAGAAGGATTTTGAGATAAAGGAGGCCTGGCTTTTCAGACCAGAACAGAGAGCTTCTATCAAGGACCCAGGAAAAGCAAGAGAAGAGCCATTATGAAAACGGCTGAGAAAGCCAGTGGTAGTGTGGAGAAGGCATGGCATAACATGTGCAGAAAAATACTTCTGAGGCTTCCTGTCCCAGTGCCAGGATATTGGCTGATGTTTTGCAATCTAAAGAAACCCTAATCTATCTCCAGGGTAGATGAACCTGTTTAGAAGCTGAACAGAGTAGCCTGGAGCTCAAGGTCCAAGAGGGGCGGGGCAGCTTCATGGAGAAAACCACAAGGATTACAGAAACACAATGGTCTGAGGTAAGAGAGTACTCACCATTCTACCGTGGTGAGGGTCCTGGCTGCCTGCTTCTCACTGTAAGGAGACACAGAAACATAAGAGTAAAGAGCACATTAACATCACCATAGAATCAACAACTGCCACAGATCTACTCCTGAACTTCTCTGCAACTCTTATTCTGTTCCCTCCCAGAGAATCCACCCTCTCCACAAGTCACCATGCCAGACAGAGGCAATGGGAGCTACATGGGGAGAAAGCAACAAGTGATTCTGCAGGGCTTGAAGTCAGCCACAAAGTTCTGGAGCAGGAATGAGTGGCATCCACGATTCTTCAGCAGAACTCAAGAGTCCTGGTTCCCAGACCCAGAAGGAAAAGTAGAACACTCCAAACCCTTTTCTTTGTAGGAGAGCAAAAGAACTGCCAACTCTGAAGAGGCAGAGGCTGCCCAACCAGGACTCACTTCTGGCCCTGGTGGGGATATGAATCCACAGGAATGCTCTGCCAGCCTCTGAATCTGGGAGTAGCACCCACCTGACCTGTTTACTGGGAGCAGAGTCCAAAGCAGAGTAGAAGAGGGAGGGGACCACAACCTATGATCAAAAGGCACCAGGGCTGGACAGATCCTACTGAAGGTACTTGACACCAAGTAGGGTGCAGGTTAGTGGGAGGAGGCCACACAACAGGAACAGAATCAGGCCTCAGAGTCAGTACCTGTCAAATTGGCCCAAGCAACAGAAATTTCAGGATGGGGCTCGCTGGCCCACTTAGGGAGCCAGGCCCCAGTTTCATTGACACTTTCCGTCATGCCTGCTATCCAAGCTCAGGAGCAGTCCAGCAGTGCCCCGCGGAAGGCTTCGGGATAAAAGCCTCCAACTGTGGTCCTGCCCGCCTTCCTGATCACAGCTCACCCTTCCTCATGGGGGAGCCAGAAAGCTGCAAGCCAGAGGTGCTGCCTCACCGCCCACTGGCACGCAGCCTCAGGGAAATGGAGAGAGAGACAAGGACCAGACCTGGGAGACCCAGGGTTCCCAGACCTAGGGTATCTGGCCCCAGGGGGCGGGCCAAGCTGGCAGGGGAGCCCAGGTGCCCAGATTCTAGGGGCGGAGCCTAAAGACTCGGAGGCGGAGCCCCGAATGACAGAGGGCGGGGCTCACGAAAGCCGGTGGGGCCGGGGCGGGGCTGGGCAAGACGCGGTCGTTGCGGTTCCCAGACTGGCAGTACACGGGGCACGGTGACTCACCCAGGCCGCGTCCGCCCGACCCTCGGAGGCCGAGCTCTCACCACTTCCGTCTCCCGCAGCTGCTAAGGCCACGCAGCTGCGACCCCACCAGGGTGCCTCTCTCCCCAACCAATCGTATCTCTGGTCTGTGCCCGCCCTGGCCAATAGCCACACTAAATCCCGCCCTGCCCCCACCACGCAGCCGCCGCCCTCACGCTTCACGCCGCTCATTGGTCAAGTAGGGCAGACGCCCTCCCAGCCTTTAGCCTATCGGGTGCCGGGAGGCGAGACTATACCTGGAGGGAGGAGGCACGGAGCCAGGGGGGAGACGCAACCAATGGGAAATCACAGCGCGTCTCTGCGGCAACCAATGAGAGAGCAGTAAAAGGTGGGGGGGGGGCTGCTGACTATGGCTCCAGGGGCCGGAAGTGGGGGCGGCCTGTCGCCTACTGGTAGCGCAATTGGGGGCGGGGCCTTGCAGGGGCACAGGCCTTACAGCCACTTCCGGTGACGACGCTGCCTCGGGGGTACTTCTCAGATCCCTGGTGGCCCCTCCGCTTATCGTTGCCGTTTTGGTTTCGCTGCCGTCATCCGGTCCGGAAGCCAGAAAGGGAGAAAAGACCCCGCAGGCTGAGAGGAGAGAGAGGGCTGGGCCTGAGGCTCCGTCTCGGTCTTCTCCGATTGGCGGCGGGAGGGTTCCCCCTTCCGCGCCTTGACGGGTTCCTCCAACCCTCACTTTTCATCAGCGAACCGACCCTGCCGTCCTTCGTGACCTGCATGGTGCCGTCAGTCCTGAGTAAAGATCTCTTACCTGAGAGATAGGAAACTTGCGACTAGCTAGCTGCGACCTCCTGGTCTGTAAAGGGACTGGGGAACTCTCCCGAGGACCCAGCTCTTCGTTCGGGCCTTCCTCTCCTCTGGGGAGCCAGAGCAGACAGCAGGGCGGAGGGTGGCCGCTAGAGGTCGCCGTGGCCCCGGGATACCACCAACCCGACAGAAATGGAGAACAGTTGATTCAGATTCTCAACCGATAGCTTCAGTTTGGGAGTGGGCCTGAATGCGTTAATACCAGATGTCCAGATGGCCAGAATGTCTTCACGTGCCTCTTTGTTTATAGAACATTGGAACTTTATTACTACAGTTAGTAAATTCCAGGGAAACAGGAACCTTGCTTCTGTTCACTGCTTTAACTCCAGGATCTAGAATAGTGTCTGCAACCTAGCAGATGCTTAATAAATATTTGTTAAATGAATACTGAGCTCTTCCAGGGCAAAGATTGTACTTTATCCATTCTCAGCATTTACTATAGTGTTTGGTGCTTACAGGGGTTTCAACATTTGTTCAGTGCTCCATCACAGGCTTCCTGGAGTGCAGAGTTTAATTCTGTATATGTCTTTCCCCAAATCAGGGGAAATAGAAGTCAGGAGGCTGCATGCAGTTAACATCATGTTTTCCCAAGGGCAGATATCAGACCAAAATTTCTATAGAATTGAAAGTACTGTATGTGGGAAAGATGGAGAGAGGCTCAGGCCTCAGATAATAGAGGCAGAATAGATAGTTAGTAAGATGAGAGGCCAGGCTGGATTCTAGGCAGAGACTGAACCCTGTCATGGAGCGGGAATGTTTTCCCCCACTCCCTTCCCTACTAAAAGCCAGAATCCAGCACCCTCCTCTAGCCCTCTTTCAAAACTGGGTCCTAGGATCTTGGTCTCTGGGAGGTGGTAAAGATACAGACAGCGACACCAGAAGCCTCCTATAGATTTGTTAAACTTTATTTCCTCTGAGTCTCTGGGGAGGCAGCAGGGATGTAAGGCGAAGTGGCAGTAGCTGCAGGGGCCTGGGCAGAGCTGGTGCTGGGAGGGGCCGGCATGGGCAGGATGAAGAGGAGGAGATTTAAATATCCAAGGCTGAAAGCCAGCTAATGGGTCTCCTTCATCTGTCTTTGGATTTTGTGCAGCATCTCCTGCATCCGCCGCAGCTGGAACAGGCACATGTATCAAAATGGGGCCTTTCAGAGAGTCGGATAGTGTTAAGGAAGTGCCCCCAAGCTCTAATCCCTGGAGCCAGGGCTCTGGTAGCCCTGAAGTGTGATGGAGACCCTGGGTAGAGCCATTAGTCCACCAATCCAGGACCCAGAGATGCACCAGAGCCAGGGATCTTCCCATTCTCAAACCAAGAGATACTGAGGTTTATGATCAAGCAGGGGACCTCCCAGACTGTCATCCCCTACCAACCCATACTGCTCTCACCTCCTCATCTTTCTCTCGGATCAGCCTCTCTGTTTCTGGATCTGTCCCTGGTGGGACAGCAGGGATGGGGAAGTCGGTACCACTCTCTCGAGTCAGTTTGCTGAGGGGAAGGGGAAAGAGAGGTTGGTAAGGCTACGGGGACCCCAGCACATGCTTGGATTGAGCCCAGGGCCAGTAGAAGAACAAAGGAAGGGCTTGGTCTCACCCCAGGCTGCGCTTGGGATCCCCCCCACTGCCTGCTCTGTCCTGGCTTCTGGCCATACTTGCGATTCCGTTCTTTCACCACCAGGCGGGTCATGCTCTGGATGCACTGTGCCCGGTAGTTCTCATAATGTGTCTCCCGTGTCACATCCTTCAGGTCCTGCATGTGAGTACGCACCAGCATTGTCCTCAGCTTCACAAAGTCGCAGTGCCCTGGGTTTTCCACTGCATAGCAAGGCTAGGGGTCAGCCAGGGGCGTGGGTAGGGGAGAGCCACTGAGGGCAAGGAGATTCCCCAGTCACAAACTCAGGGCTTTACCTTCCACAATGCCCCAGGGGTAAAGCCGGCCCCGAACTCGCCGCCCTCTGGCCTCTACCACAGTGTTGCTGCCAATTATAGCAAATGGGATGCTTTCCTGGAAGAAGTTAGGGGGGCCGGTCAACACCCTCCTTCTCACCTGTTCCTTTTCACCTATAGTTTCATCTTCTCTGCTTCATTTTAGGAAGCAAGGTCCTCTCCCACCCCAATAGCCCACCCTTATATAGAATTCTACTTCCCTCTTCTGCCCAGAAGAAACAAGATGGGAAAGGGAAGCCCTGGGATGGCCCCACCTTTAGGGCTTGGTCCTGTAATTTGAAGTCCTCATCCTCATCAGAGTCACAGTCTGGGAACTGGTAGACCTTGATTCCAAAGCGCTCAATCTCCTCCCGGATCTGGCAAACACACGAGGGGCCCATAGTTCTGGGGACCCCAGCCTTTCCAGAAGCCCACCTGCTCCCCTCCCTGCACCAGCTTCCCTCACTTTGCGTTTCTTGCGCTCCACTTCAGGAGGTGTCAGTGTGTCCGCCTTAGCCAAGATAGGCACGATGTTGACCCGCTGATGCAGGGCCTTCATGAATTCAACATCCAATGGCCGGAGCCTGGGGAACAGGAATCTGTGACCACCTACTAGTGGCAGCCCTGCCCCTGGTGCTCTTGGCCTGTTCCCTTGGCAGCTCCTGACGATGGTGTCAGGAGCCTCAGGCTCGGACCGTACCCGTGGCCGAAGGGCGAGATGAAGTACAGGCAGCAGTGCACCCTGTTGTCTTGGATGTTCTTGCGGTTCAGGCCACTCTCATCTCGGAAATACTGCTCAAACTGCTGATCGATGTATTCTGCCACAGGCTTCCAGCTGGGCAGGAACAGACAAGCAGAGAACTGTGGGAGTGGGGACTGCCTAGTGAGCTCTGTGACTGCAGAGCAGCCCTTGCCCTGAGCAGTGTTTTCAGGACTTTGCTATTCCCCTGGCTTGCTTTACCACATCTTCAGGGAGGCACCTGGGTAGGACAGGGGTGTATCTCACACATCCTGTTAGAAAATCAAGCTAAGCACACAGCAGAGTTCAATAAACACTAGTTCTGAGAGGAAAAGAGCCCAGGTGACCAAACAAAGCAATAGAATAGCAAGGTGCCTGCAGATGAACCAAATGAATCAACTGGAAGCCAGGGCAGCCCTAAGTCAGGTTCACAGTCCAGCCTCAGAGCCGTTGTTCATGTGGTTCCACCCTCTCTTCCACCTCTCCAAACCCACCTATCCCTCAAGGCTACATCCAAGAACCATCTCCTCCACGAAGGCTCCTTTGACTACACCAATGCACACTGTTCTCCCCTTCTCTTCACCACACAGTGAGATAGAGAGAGAGATAAATAGATATGAAAATTGAGGTTCATGCTCTCCCCTTCTCTTTACCAGAGTGAGATTATATATATAATCAATATATATATATTCAAGAACTTCAATTTTCAAGTCCTTTGCTATTCTGTTATCTAGTTTAATCCTCACCGATAGGTGGACATTATGACCACCATCACTCTCATTTTATACATGATGAAACTAAATCCAGAGCAGCTAAGAAACTCAATCTGGATCATTTTCGCTAGCAAATTCTCCACTGACCCAAATCCCTGGCCTTCTGACTCCTAGCTCTGTGTGTTTGCCACTACACTGCCTGACCCATTTACTAACTTGCTACCTGACTGACACACACGTTAGAGAACTGCTGCCCCCCTCTCCCCCACCCCTGCTGCCACTGGACTGTAAGCCTCTCATGAATGACGAGGATCATTCATACTTGTTCTGTATCCCTTATAATGCCCAGCACAGGCTGGACACCTAGCATGTGCTCAATAAATTCCTCCTGGTTGACTAAATGAGTATATGTGGAGGTGTGCTATAAACTGTGAGGTGCCAGGCAAATGAAATTATTATTATTATGGAAGGTAAAAGGAGGTAAGTAGATTGATTGAAGCAAGGGGTGACACTTCCGACAGTAGGAACCAGATGCTGGTTGGGGCTAGAGTGTCCGGGCAAGCCAGTTTGCTGAGATGTATTCCCAGAGCAGAAGGGTGACAATGACATGGAGGCCACCTCAATCTATCAGGACTATTTATGGAGACCATGTACTATGTACTAGCACAGTGCCATGGCAAGAATGTAAGAAATGGCCCTCCTCTCAAGACTTAGACTATGAAGTTGAAGATGAACCAGTGTGCTGAGCTGAACGTCACATGTTGTAATAATAAAGCATGTGATGGGGGTTCAGAGCACAGAAAGGTCTGTAAGCGTCTGATTAGTCTGTGAGGTAATGATCCAGGGTCAGCTTCATGGGCATGCGACCTGTCCAGTCACAAAGGGCCCCACACTCAGAAGAGTTCACTCTTGGTTTGATTCTCCGCTGTGGCCGTCTTGAAATTCTTAATAATTTTGAACAAGGAGCCCCACATTTTTTTTTTGCACTGGTCCTGCAATTATCATCTTAAAAGTCATGAGTGTCATGTAAACAGCCCTTTACAGTTTTCAATGTACATTCATATGCCTCATTCAGGGTGATTTTCAGATCAACTGGGTGAGATGGTAAGGGCCGGTATTTTTCCTTTTTTTGTGTGTGAGGAGGATCAGCCCTGAGCTAACACCCGTTACCAATCCTCCTCTTTTTTTTATTTTTTATTTTTCTTGCTGAAGAAGACTGGCCCTGGGCTAACATCATGCCCATCTTCCTCTACTTTATATGGCACGCCGCCACAGCATGGCTTGACAAGCAGTGTGTCGGTGTGCGCCCGGGATCCGAACCTGTGAACCCTGGGCCGCCGAAGCAGAGCACGTGCACTTAACCGCTTGCACCACCAGGCAGGGCTGGTATTTTTCAACGGAAGAAATAGGAGGTAGTCATTTGCTCCAGATCCCACAGTTATTAAATGCTGAATCAAGATTTGAGCTCTTGGTCTAGGGGTCCTAGCACCATCCCACCTAACTTCTTCATCAAAGGCATCACCTTTTCTCCTGTCTTTATCATCCATTCTCCTCTCATCTACTCATTTAGGCTGACCACTATCTAAGCATCCCTCCAGTTCCTGATAAAAAGAAGCCAGGGATGATGCGGGTGTGTGGCAAAGCCATCTTTTCTTTTGGCAGGTAGCCTAGAGGATGCCTGAAGTTTAAACAAAGTTCCACCCATTTTTGCCCTTTGTCTCTTCTTTCTCCTCTTCATCCCTCCCTCTATGCCCTGTCACCCCTTTAATAAAACTTGTTGTGGTACCTAAAGTGTTGCTGGTGAGATGAAAGGAAGGAGGGAGGGTGATATTTATTGAGCACCTAGTGTATGTCAGGCCCTGTGCCCCATGTTTTCACATGTGTTTGCTCTTTTGAGGCTCTTCTTTCTTACCTTTGTGTCCTCGCCCCCATTACAGAATTACAGGTCTGAGTCAGAAGGAACATTAGAGATCATCTATTCCAATCCCTCCCTCTCACTCTACAGAGGAGACAGCTGTCCAGTAAGAGCACGGCACACTCAAGGTCGCAAACCTCTTCCTCCTGACAATTTTGGATATGTCTGCACCTATGTGTGCCCCTGTATGGGTGTATGGAATGGGTGAGGGTGTCACCGATTAATTGCCCCAAGGAACTCAAGGATGGGTTCAGAAGCATTTAACTCTTTAAGAGATGCAATCACCAATCCCTCTGACCCAGACCAAGCCCCACCATAAGAGTGAGGCCTACGACCTTCGCCTCATTTTTAGTGCTAAGACCTCCACTATGGAGGTTAGGCCTTATTACCATAACCTGCAGTGTATGTGGAAGCATGTTTTCCAACAGAGCCTGTGCAAGCAAATGCCCCCCTCTCCCTTTTGAATATTCATTTCCCATCCAAAATAAAAGGCCCCTGCTTCCTTTTGTTCGGGGATGCCATGACTTTGGAAATGATTCCGTATGGCCCCCTATTTGCTGCAAGTAGTTGTCTACTTTGTGTGACAACTATTTCTGGACAAGAGTCTGATTTTAACTCTGCCAGGAGGTAAACCCACTTTTGGTTCAGTAACAGGGGGTCATGCTTGGTCAGACATACCACTCTGTGTTGTTGACTGCATCCCCAAAACCTGGTGTGTCCACGATGGTGAGCCGCAGCCTCACGCCCTTCTCTTCGATGTCCACTGCATGTTTAGTGATCTCCACAGTTTGCATGATCCGCTCTGGAGAAGGGGGAAACTGAGGCCAGGGCAAGGGCAAGGACCTGCCCAGTCAGGACAAACCACCTACCCCAACCAGCTTTGCTGCCCAGACTGCCTCATCCACACTGCCCCCCTTCCCACCCCCAGGCTGCTGGGGGGCCTGTTCTCTGGGAACCAGCAAGGAGCACATTTCCCAACACAGGAAATGCCGGTGGCTGCTGGCTCTGGCCCCAGCCTCTTCTCTGCTCCCGGCTCTTTTCTTAGATTCCTGGAATCCTTTGGGGGTCAGAGACTCACTCAGAGAGCAGGATTCTGGTCCCTGCCCTGCTTCGGCACCCAAATCTTTAGGGAGCTGGCTGGTGGGCTGCCAGGCCAGAAAGGCCTATGGAGATATGCCGTCAGTCTCTCTAGGAAGTCATGTTTTCCTGCGTGCTGGGGAAGGCCCCATCCCCCAGACTCTGGAGTGAGCCTGATTTCCCAAGTCAGGTCTGCCTGCCTGTCTGCGGGCTCCTCTCCTTTGCCTACCTTCAGCACTGAGGAGTTTCCGGTCCCGGTACAGATCAGTGAGGAAGAGGCTATTGACAAGGGTGGATTTCCCCAGGCCAGACTCTCCTGACAGGGAAGAGAGGACAGAAGCACTAAATCAGTAGATAAGATCTATAGCCAAGAGGCAACCCCACTAAACCAAGGTGTTTTTCCAAGGGGGAGTGCTTTCTTGTCTAATTAGGAAGAAACTAACCAAACCATAGCATTTTAAAGCTAGAAGGAAGCAGAGAGAACAGCTTGTCCAGCCTTCCCATTTGAATGAGGCCCAGAAAGGGTAGGAGATTACCCAAGGTCACACAGAAAAAGTCAAATACTAGAAAACTGTTGGTCAAGTGTTCTTTGCACCACTTCACCCCACTACATATACATACATTTGGCCACCCATGACTCCTGGCTATTTGGCAAAAAGGCATAGCCACTTGCTGCTTCTCCTTCCCTACCCATCACCCGTCCCCACGTACATACCATCCCCACCTGAAACATCCCCTGCCCAGCCCAGCCCAGCCCTGCCCCTGCTCTACCTGCCACCATGAGGGTAAAGTCAAAGCCTTTCTTCACGGACTTTCGGTGGACCTGATTGGGGAGAGTCGCAAAGCCCACATACTCCTTGTCATCCTAGTGGACAGGAAGGCAGAGTGCATCAGGGTGAGATGCAGGAGGGGCCCCAGGACCCAACATGAGCCTCTTTCTTCCCTCCTAGGTCTTCATCTCAGTCTTAGAGGAGTAGTGCCAGACTCCTTTGAGGCCCCATCTGGGGCCACCAGCTGGGCTTCTGCCCCTGCTGATACTATCACTTTCCAGTGCACCTGGGGGCTGATACCACAGAGCTGGGGCCTACCCAGGACAGAGAGAGGCCCCAGCTCAACACACATGCACGTGTGTGTGCACACACATACACATACGTGCACATACACACACACACACACTCAGGCTCTCTCTGCTCCTTCCCTAGGTCTTCCTGCATCAGCCCACTGAAAGACAAAGGCGGGGCTGGAGGCTCTACCTCAGAGGAGTCATAGGGATCAAGCTTGCCCCACGGGCTGCGGGGCCGGGCTGAGGGGCTGAGAGGGACTGAGGCAGAGAAGTACTGCTGGCTGTCAGAGGGCTGGGGCCACGAGGGGGGTCTGAACTCCAGGTCATCCTGGGAGAGATCCGGGGCCTGGGGCCTTGGCTCCAGAATCTGGGGCCTGGACGCCCAGGTCTTGGCCTCTGGTTGGTGGCAGCTCTCGCTTCCTGGGAAATCCTTCACGAACTTGTTCAGTTCTGCATCATCCTTGTCCTCCAGGAAGCGCTTGATCTGGGGGTTGGGGAGGTAGGTGGGTAGGTGGCAGGAAGGGAAGAATGAAGGAGGAAGACAGGAGAAGGTGAGATGGAGAGAGAGGAAAGCGCTTGTGGTTAGAAGGGAAAGAAACTGCACTAGCAGCCAAGCCAGAGGAAGTGCTTACCACCCCTCCCTCACCTGCTCACAGGTCTCCCCAGTCCAAGAGGCCAGGAAAGGCCCCAGGGTCCAGGAGCAGCCCTGGGCAGCCCCCAAAGCCCTAGTAACTGCTCTTGGGAGCTGAGTAGCTCCAGTCCTGATGCTCCCTCTCAACAGCACGCTTGTTGAGGCTGCTCTTCCTGGGGGGTCTGGCCAAGCTGGGGCCAGGGACTGCCCCAAAGGCCAGGAAGTCAGACTGAATAAGGAGGAGCAGACAGAGGCATTTCAGCTGACAAAAGAATGTGGCTCAGGATTCCAGGAGAATGCAGAGTCAGAAAGGGGCAGGGACGGGAGGGAAAAAGGTATGGGAGAAGGGAGCTGCCAGCCCCAGGTAAAGCAAGAGCCAGCAGGGGGCTCCGCGCCTCCGGTCACTGCAGGTCAGTGAGCTCTGGGACTGAGGTGTAGACTCTCCTGGAGGTGCTCACTCCCCAGGCCTCACTGCCCAGAGCTCAGTACAGCTGTCCTGACGCCCCTTACTCCAGACACTGAGCCACACCAGAGCCTGAGCCTGGGCCCCAGGAGAGAAGGGTAAACCTGCCAGTGGATGCCGAGTATGGGTGGAGGGGAGCTGGGAGGGACCAGGTGAGGGAGGATGGGAGGACACTGGGCCTCCGGAGCTGCTGACAGCCACTAACTGTGAGGGACATATAAGGGGAAGCACCCCTCAGTTGCCTCTTGCCCCCTCTGTCTGGAACTAGGCTTTAGCTAGCAGTGCAGGAGCGGCCTGAACTGCGAACCACAAGGGTAGTAGGCAGAGAATGGCTGGCTCCTCTGCAGAGACCTGTTCCATCCCATCTCCAGCTTGGAAGAGAGGCCACTTCCCCCCACTCTCATCCTCAGCTCTAGACCCTAAACCTTCCTCTCTCCTTTGGGGGCCAGCCCCTTTGTGGAGTGCCTGGCAGTGCCGGGCTCAGCTTTGCCTTACAATACCCACGTGCCACCCCCAGACAATGGACAAGGGCCGGCTTCAGAGGCTGACTCACCCTCTGGGGATTGGCCAAGCCAATGAGGGCTACCCCAGACCATTGTGGAGTCCCAACCAGGGTGGGGGGAGATAAGATGGCTACAGTCTTCTGGCAAAATTTTACAAAGGGAAGAATTGAGGAAGGCAGACATGCACATTGTCAGTTCATGCCAGAAGGAAGAGACTGAGATAGGGAGGCTAGAGGCAAAAGTCCCCCAAGAGCTACTTCTAGGCTGTCGCCTCTCAAGTCCCCACACCTGCTTATAGCCATAGTCTCCAGGACTCACCTGGACAGAGGGAAGAAAAGAGGACCTTTAGCCTGGAACTGGAACCAGCATGTGGGGGCTTAGTGACCAGAAGAGGCTGTCCTGAGGCAAGTCTGACCTAACAGGCTTTTCTCATTCATAATATCTGTGGGGTCCAGTGGGGTTACCATACGTCCGAGTTTATGTTAGTTTTCCTAGCATAATGACTAACTGTGCCCCTTTTTACTTGCAAAAGCGTCCCAGCTTGGATGATTCATTATATGGCAACAGAGAAGGGATGGGGCTGGAGGGCAGCAGCTCTTGTTTTCTGGCAGCTAAAGAGTCTGGGGAATTCCAGGAAATCCCGCCCCTCTGCACAACCCCGCAGTGACCCAGCAGTAAGTCTGGGGGTCAGGTTAAGGGTGAGAGAGAGAGGACTGTGCTCCACCTGGTTTCCCCAGGGGCACTGAGCAGAGAAGGCACTGATGGAGACCTCTAGCCCCCACAATTTTCCAACAGAGCCACCAGGAACCCAGCACCATTCTCCCTGCCAGCCCTGGCTACTTATCAGCATGGAGGGGCCCACAGGGGTTTTAGACAAGGAGTCAGGACACCAAAGTCCTCACCTCCTGTCTGTTCTTCCCCACCTCCAGCTCTGCCAGTGACCAAATCATTTTCTGACGTTTAGCCCCAATCCCAGCCAAGGCAAGAGAAGACAGGTCAGGTCCACCATCTCCCAGAGCAGCACCTTACCCCAGCTTCAGTCCTGTCCTCAGGGACAGAACTGCCTTGCAGTCCCAGTGAATGGTCCATGTCCCACGCTTCAGAATCCCTGTCAGCAAGCTCTAGGTCTAATTTTGTCTCCCAGGCAAAGTTCCTCACACACAGAAACAGCCTGGTCTTGATGCTCTTGCTGTAATCCAGCTTCCTGGCTTGCTCCTTTCCCTTTCTCTTTGACCTCCCTGTCTCTGTCAGGGGCCAAAAAAGCCTGTGGAATGTCCTTCTCCACC
This sequence comes from Ceratotherium simum simum, assembly GCF_057802395.1. Lineage (NCBI taxonomy): Eukaryota > Metazoa > Chordata > Mammalia > Perissodactyla > Rhinocerotidae > Ceratotherium > Ceratotherium simum. The sequence continues at coordinate 29,236,390 of NC_141915.1, read as the reverse complement.
CTTCCTCCTCCCCTTCCCTGGGCTCCTACCCTCCAAGGACAGCTCAGCTGCAGCGGGATCACTCGGTTTCTCTGCAGTCCCCGTCTCCTCTGATTGGCTGCCCCATGACGCCTGCCTGCTGCCTACCCTGGTGGGCACAGCCTCCCAAGTCTGTCTGCAGCACAGGCTCTTGATCCACTTGGCCTTTCCTGTTAACCCCCAAGGACACCGAGGTCTGTGAGAGGGTTGTGAGCTGACCCCAAGGTGACCTGGCCCATCAGTACACGGAGACAGCCACCCAGGAGACTCCACTCCCAGAGGATTCCACTCTCTCTCTTTAACCTTAACTTTAAGCAGCACTGAAGTAGGGTGGGATGTCCCATAATCCCCTGGGTATAGGTTCTCATGGGAACTGCCCCACTTTTCTTCCCAAGTGTCCCTTTGTGTACTCCCAGCAGAGAACCCCACTGTCTTCAGAAATCTGCCCCTAGATTTCCCTGCAGAGAGCCCCAGCCACAGATGGACTCCTCCCACCCTAGAATACCTGACCTCTGACTCATGGGAACCCGTATCACTTCTATCACCCCATCGCTTCCAGAGAGTCCGTGGAGGAGCTGCTAGCACTTGTTCTCTGAGGGGCATGAGTTCAGGCCAACAGGAGGCCAGCATCTCAGAGGCTTCAGAGTTGCCGATTAGGTGGGAACAAATTGAGGGGCCGGGCTGGGAGTGTGCAGATAGAGCACTTGACTAGGAGTCAGGAGGCCGCTGTTTCTGGTTTGGCCAGAAACACCCTTTGTGATTTGGAATAGTGTCTTAATTTCAGGGTCTTAATGTACTATTGTGAATGGCCCTTCCTTGCCTCCCAGGAAGGCTGGGGGGAGAAAGCTCTCCCAGATGACAGATACCTCAAGCTGCTTTGAACCTGAGGAGAGAAGGTGCATCTCAAGTCACAGGATGGTTATTAATGTTGGCCTGTTATATCACATGCAAACTAAAACCCCTTGGAACTCCAGGGCTCGAGAGCTCTCCCCACTGACCTCCAAAGCAGCTGGGACACTGATCTCCCCTCACAAAGAGACCTTCATAGAGGAGTCTGGCTTGACATGAACCAGTCAGCCTAAGGACTGGACGGCTTGAGTGCAGAGGCTTGGGGCTGAGGACTCTGGTGGTGGTGGGGTGTCTTTAATTAGAGAGGAACAGGATGGCCTCAGCCAAGTTGAAAGCACCAAGACCTTAGCTGACCTGAACTTAGCATGTGGTAGAAAAAGCCCCTCTTGGCCCCTGCTGGGCTTGGCACTGGGGACAATCAGTGCTCCCCCAGGCTTCCATCCCTGGAACAATCAGTCTGTCCATCCCCATGTAGGGAGAAGGAGGGGGACAGAGATAAATAAAGAAAGGCACCGCTTGGCCTCTCCCAGGAACCCCCCTTTGGGGAAGGTCACCAAGGGTCACCAAGACTTCCTGGCCAAGACTTGGGCCTCAGCCTAGACACAGCTTGAGCAACAAGAGCCCAAAAGGTTGGCCTTTCCAGACCTGGAAGCTTCTGATTCCATGGGGCCCAGGGAGCTCCCTTCTGGAGGCTGCCCACAGCAACATCCTGCCCCACAGGCTAGTCACAGACCTCCTCCTGCTGTAAACAGCCTGTGCCTCCCAATGCAGAGGGCAAAGGCTAGGGGGTTTCCAGACTGAGAGGAGAGGCCGGCCTGGGGCCTGGAGGCCCTGACCCCCGGCATAATGTGTTTGTGGTGGGCTCTGGCAACGATGGCAGGAGAAGAGCTGGCACCCTCACAGCCAAACATCAAAACTTCCTACCTGGGGAAGGAAGGGAGGCTGGCTAGGGTTACTGCTTCTCCTCCCACTACAGGCAGGTGGCAGGAATGAGTTCCCCCAACCCCCACCACTGCAGCGGGACCTGGTTTGGGTATGGGGGGGTGTGTAGGATGCAGCAGCAGGAAGCTTCCCCATGGTTCTTGTCTCAGAGGTAGAGGGACACAGCTGATCCCACGGGGTAGGATGGTGGTCTGGGCTTCCCTCTCTCAGGGGTGCCTGGGCAGAGGGCGCTGTGGGAAGGGCCTAGGAGCTGCCCCTGGCCAGGCTGTGGGAGGGAGGGCCCAAGCGTCTCACCATCCCTCTTGGGGAGGCAGGCAGTGTTTTTGGGCCTCCTCTGTATGTCTTCTAAAGGAAGTTGGTGCTAACCCCTGAACCTAGGGTAGGTGGGTGAGGAGGGGTCACCCAGGTAACAGCCAGGCAAGGCCGGGAGCCCTCACCTCCGCGCATCGCTGACGCGCCCTCCCCAGCCCAACATGAGCGTCTCGGCCGGCGGCCCCCCGCCTCCAGCACAGACCCACTCCTCTGTCCAAGAATGCGGGCAGCACCCCGGGGGTCGGGGCCCGCTCCGTCGCTGCTCGGATCAGAAGGAGGAACTTGGGAGCGGCGGCGCAGCGCTGCCTGCCAGCAGTGCCCGCCTGTGCCCGCGGCCGGCGACAGCGCCTCCCGCCCCGCACAGCCGGGGCTGTGGAGCAGCGGGTCTCCGCGGAGCCGCCTGGGAGCGGCGGGCCCTGTGCGCCCCGGCCGTGGCCGCGCCCGCTCGCCTTACCATGGCTGCAGCCCGGGCCGGGCCAGCTCCGCCTGGACAGCGCCCGAGCCACCCGCGGCCGGAGCTCTGCGCCGACCTCGCCGCACCGCCGGCCTCCGCCCGCCGCCCTGAGTGCGGACCGGCCGGGGGCGGGGGCGGGGCCCGGGGCAGGGGCGGGGCGAGTCGGCCCTGGGGCGGGGCCTGCACCTTCGCGGCGCGGAGTGCCTTCGCTTGGTGGGCAGGGGGCAGCCGGCCTGGGCGCCGGCCCTGCAGCCCGCGACCCCAGAAGCGCAGAGTGCAGAGAGGCGCTCAGGACAGGGCTGCACTGGTCACCTGGCTCTTCCTTAGCCGCTAAACAAGTGGCCTCTTCAGGCAGCGCATCACTGTGGGGGCTTGAGCTAGTCCCCAAAGAAAACAGAAGGGCCCACCTGGCATCCCCAGAAGGAGATGCCCTTGGGGGGGGGGTAGTTATCCCACGAGTTGGAGAGAAACCATTAGTTACCCCCAAGATTCCGCAAGGTTTGCGGAGAGTGAACCTGTCTGATATCCAAGTTACTGATTGTTCACACCCCTCCACACCTCCTAAGGTGGAATGTCAGACATTCTCCACCTCCACCCAAGCTGTGAAGAAGAAACAGGAGGTTGCCTTCGTTCAGGACCCTAGATTAAAGATTAAAGAAGATTTGCTGCATAAATTATCCAGGGATCATCTGCTGGAATGGTGAAAGGGAGAGGCTGAGTGGCCTTTACCCTTGGCAGTAGAGGCTTGCCTGGGACTGAGGAAAGTGGGGAGGCCTCAGGAGAGGCCAGCCCAGGCGTGACCCAGGCCATGCTGGGCGAGCAGGTGAGATGCTGTGGGGACAAATGCCCCAGCAGCTTTAGAGGCATTAGAGGCTCAGAAGGGTCAGCAGCAGCCAGGGGGAAGTAGATGCTTAGGGGGTGGGGAGTTGGTGAGGATTTCCTGAGCTAATACAGGTCTGAGCTGGTCAGGCTTCTGTGGAAGTTTCCAGAAGCATGCCCCTCCCTGACTTCCAAGATCCCTCCCCCAAGGGCAGGCTGATTGGCCTGAATACACTTCGGACAAAACTGAGGCCCACGGGCATGGCTCTCTCTATTTATAGAAGTACCAGAGGCCTGCCTACCTATTTCAGTCTGAGCTGTGACCCCATGGTCATAGTTGGGATCAGTTAGAACTCCGTGGAGGGAGGGAGGGGGGCCTGGGTACGGCAGGTGAGAACAGGCTCAGAAAACATGGGGCTGCTATTGGAGATGTTATTGGATATTTGGCACTGGTGGCCTGGAGGATGAGAGGGGTGTGTGTCATTGTTTAAAGAAATGAGGGGCATTCATGAGCCAGCAAGTTGAGGAAAAACCTTTCTAGCTGGGTGACCTTGGGCAACTCACTTCTGGGCCTCCGTTTCCACGCCTGAAAATGAGGGGATTAAACTAGGATAGGGGCCAGCAGCTTGGCTCTGATGAGAGGGAAACTCTGAACATATAGAGAGTCTCCTGGGGTAAACAGGAGATCTGAAGCTGTACTCAGGAGAACAGAGATGTAAAGGAGTTTCTTTAGAGAGAAACCAGTGGCTGCTGGAAGTCTGCAGAAGCAGCAGCAACTGCTGCCATTAGACCCAGACCTGGACGTCAAACTCAGGCTCCACAAAGCTCCACTGTTGGGAACTTGCTGCAGGCCACTAGTACTCATGTGCGCACTCATAATACCTCTTGGGTGCTTCCATGGGCAGTCTCTGTGTGGGCTGGGGGCGCTGGGCCTAGAGGAGGACACCTACGTCAAGGAAGACAGGCCCCATCACAAAGCCGTGTTTTCCACAATGGCAAGTACCCTCCTCCCCTTAGCCCCGGCTGCAGTCCAAGTGTGGACACAGACACATCTCAGAAGGCAGCTCGGCTAGCTCACCCTCAGCTGCTGGTGGAATCCAAGCTCTGCCCTGGCACTTGCTGCCTGGGCCCCAGAGAGTCCTGTGTGTCCTGAGGCACATTGGTGACAGCTTGCTTTGAGGGAAGTGAGGCCACAAGGGAGGCCTGGGACCGTGGAACTCATCTCTAAGCCAAAAATCATGGGGCCTCAATGGTCACAGTCCCCTTGTAATCACTGCACCACAAGCCCAACATGAGGCATGCTGGGTGAAATAAAAGCTGAAGACAGACTTCAAGCCATTCCACCTGCACAAACCCCATGTGCTAAGCCTGCAGCATTCATGGGTTTCTGAGAGAACTTGGCCTGGGCATAAGTGCCCAATCTAGCTTTGGTGATTATCTCATTGCCCGAAAGTCCCTTCCCCTTCCTGGGCCTCGGTTTCCCCCATTGAAAGAGAAAAGTGAACTCCCCCCAACTCCAGCTCTCATGTTCTTTGTTGGCACAGGTAGAGTCTGACACCTGGTCAGAAGCAGGGCCAAGATATAAGCAGCCCTTGTGTGAGTCACTGACCACTGAGCCCTCTTCCCCACCTCCAGCCAGCAGGTGGCCTGGTCAACCTTGCTTCAATGTCCCTTAGCTCTTGGAGCTCTGGCTTTCCCTTGAAATTCAACATCCCACCAGGCGTTGATATTCTTGACTAGAGAACAATTTCCCAGGCACTGCTGGAGTGGGGTATTCAAGCCAAGTGTCTGGGGACTGGACGCTTAATTTGGCACAAAGGGTGACTCTCTGGGAAACTCAGATCAGCAACCACAGCCCCAGCCTGCTGTCCTGGGCTCCCTCTGCTTAGGTCAGGCCAACATGTCTGAAAAACTACTGGCCCCCTCCACTGGATCTTTCCTGCCCACCCATGGGTGAAGGTTGCATGGCACAGAGATAAACAAGGATGCTGTGCTTGGGCCAAGCCAGGGCCCAGGTTAAAAGCCAAGAATAAAGAGTGATTACCACAGGAAATCAGGATTTCAGATCTGCCTGACTAGCAAAGGCCACTTTTGCCTCTCGGTAGCAGTTTCCCTTAAGTGGTGCAAAAACTAATTGTACCTCCCTTCCCCCTGAGGTGATGAGTCACTGACTATAGTCAGAGAGCCCTGGTGGGGCCAAAGGGCTATCACTGCGTTGTATCTTTCAAGGAAACCTTAGCCAGTCCATTCAGCAAGGTCTGTGCAGAGGTAAGAAACCAAAATACCCCAAGCCTTACTTCTCCCCAAATTGTTCCCCAGAGTCCCATGATCCTGGGGTAGGCATGAGATGTGGGTGCAAGGCCAGGGAGCACTGTGTTTCCTGGCACCTGCTGAATGGCTGCAGTGAGGGGCAGTTTCGGAGCCAACAGGGTGCTAGAAGCCAGCCAGAGCATCCTTCCAATACCCTCTCTGCAGCAGGGAGGGGCACAGGAGCTCAGGGATGAGAGGGACTTACACACCTCCCAATGCCATTACCCACTGGAGTCTGACTCCCTTCTAGAGCCACCCCTGACCTCCTAGCCTCTGCTTGAATACCTCCCATGGCCAAAAACTCACTAACTCTAACAACTGCCCTTCAATCTTCGGGCAGTAAGTTACCAAGGTCTTCATTATACCCAGCCGAAATTTGTCTCCCCCGACCCTCCAGACCTAGAAGCTTTGCTGACTCATTTCACTGGAATTTGTTTTGTCCTTTGATGTCCACATCCTTTCAAGTGACCCATCTGTATATTTTTCTCTCCCAAATTAACCACAAGCCCCTTAAGGACAGGGAGTATGTCTTCTATTTTAACCTCTACTCACTTCAATTCAGTGAACATGTGCTGTGATGTCTGCCTGGGTGACCAGGCCTCTGCCCCCAGGAGGTGTCTGATCAATATGGATTGGCTGAAAGGATCCATTGATTAGTTTTCCACTCTGACTTAGGAGCACAGACAAGCCTTGAGGCTCTGGGCTTCGTTGACCCATAACTTGCCCTTCATTCTGGCTGTTCACCAGCTCATACCCACCTCCCAGCTTCACAGTTCACACGCTAAGACACAAATGTGGTCCCCACTAAAACCTTTCCCTTCACAATTATTGCTATCTAAATGTGCTGCCAAAATAGAATTTTTTTTCCAGGAAGAAGTGGCTACAGGAGAAGAGTTTCTACACCACATATGAATCCCTGGGGCAGGATGCTCCCTAAAGTGCTCCCAGCTTTGAGGAGCCAGCTCTGAGCCTCAGGTTCCTCATCTATGAAATAGGGAGAAAAAAGTCTACCTCATAGGGTTGCTGTGAAGATTCACTAAGGTAACATACTTAGCATGGTATAATCACTAAAATGAGTAGTGGCTATTATTTCAGCTAATGAGAAAATTATCAACACCAAGTCAGCAACTGTCAACTGTGACTACTTCAAATGCCTTCCCTCCAAAGGGATTAGGCTTGTGCATGTGTAATGGATGTGGAGGGATGGAAGAAGAACCTTAGACTTAAGTGGCATTGGAATGACCATGCTGCCACCAACTGTGGAGTCAGCTTCTCCAACTAGACACCACTCCATCTCTAGAAGACAGGGCTTGGTTTCAGACTTACTCTGTGAATTCCCAGAAACAGCCACTGTGGCGACTCCTGGAGCTAAATGACTTTGCCTGTGGTGGGTGTGCCAAGGAAATGACTTTGGCTGGCCCAGTCCTCCCACCTACAGTGTCAGAGCCTGAGCTTCTCTCAGGAACTGCCTCACATTCTGTCCCCCTCCTCCAGGCCTTCATTCAGCCCCCAAGGTGCAGCTGTCTCTTGCTTCTCCCCTCATGGCAGCTGGGCCAAAGGCAGCTGAGCAGAGGAGAGTGAAGGGACATGGTCATTTCTGTCACTCAGGACGGCCTTCCTCTGGCTGAGCAGCTGTTAGGGTGGCTTCTGTGTTAGATTTGCTTCCTCACCCAAGTATGCACCCTGCCCTCTGAAGCCAAGCTCCCTACTACCCAGGCCCAGTGTTTCTCCTCTTACTTGAAAAACCTGCCACTTGAAACACCACCAAACTACTCTGACAGAAAGACATAATGCTGGAGATGGGTTCCAGGCAGGGAAACAAGTAGCTCCTGAAATACACCAGAAAGTCCAAAATGGATGTGGCAGATTCTTCCCTATGTGGGATCATTCTGGGCTGAACAAAAAACTAAGGAATTCTGGCCTCAGTTCTGCCATCAAGCCCAAGAGGAAGGCATAGCACTTTCCTGCCCCCATTTTATAGACAGAGGGAGTAATCTGCCCAAGTCTCACAGTGAAGGCAGGACAGCATCTCTCTGCCCTCTGCTTCCAGTAGCTCTTGCTGAGGCATACCACACCACAGCCTGTCCTAGGGTGACCAATTGTCCCGGTTTGCCCAGGACTGAGGGTGTCTCCAGGACATAGGACTTTCAATGCTAGAACCAGGAAAGTCTTTGGCAAATTCTGATGAGTTGGTCAACCTAGCCTGTCCCCAAAATAGCAAGTCTGGGCCAGAGGTCACCAGTCTCCCATCCTGCTCTGGATTTAGCTGTCCATTGTAGCTGGAAATGAACAAGCTACCATCTGACAGAAAAAGAACCTGAGTAGCGAGGGTCAAGCTGCTATGAAAAGCCTCCCAGGGTCCCGTGCCCCATTTTCAGCAGCTCTGCTCCATTCTTTCAATAATTCCTTTTCCTCTCAACTCTGAGCCTCTGAGCAAGAGAGAATGAAAGGAGGAGGAAAGATAGTTCTAGGGTTCCTTTCAGAAAGCCCATATCTTGGGATTCTGTTAACATCTCCATGAATGCAGAGCCTCCCTGTGTTTCTCCTAGGCTCCGGATTTTTCTTTGTCGAGGAAGTCTACCTAAGCAAAACATCCCTGTGGCTCAGGAGCCAACAGGAGGCTGGTTGTATCATCCCCCAGGAGCCAAATGACATGTCACCCTAAAGACACTGAAGTCTTCCTTAGGTATCATTGAGACGGCCTCCTCTGGTTCCTGGCCTGTTTTCCAGAGTTTGTGTTTTGCATAATTGATAGATACAGCAGGGAGTAAACCACCTTGTCCCCTGACGGCCTGAGAAGTCACATCCAAGGGCAAGTAGGTTAGGTGTCTTGAGGACACAGGATCTTGGGGCCAGGGCAGCCCTATCCATCAAGAGCTGCTTTACTCCAGGGAATTCTCCAGGGCTGTGTGAGAAGACAGCCCCTGCTGACCCCATAGGGTACCCTTAGGACCTTCCTGTTGAGCTTCTGCTAGTTCTAATACCCAAAAAAACCCCATCAGGAATGCTTCCCTCAGTCCAGCATAATCTCCTCTGGGGAGACTCCAGCCCCTAATGTCCCAATCCAAGGATGAGAAGCATCTGTCCACCCCACTCCTTAGAAAAAAGGGGCTTGAGGAGCCGCTTGGGAGGAAGCTGACACTTAGAGAGAGAGATGGGCGGAATCAGGCTCTGTCCCCAGCTGTGGAACCAAAAGGGCTTGTGAAGCTTAACAACCATCATGCTGCCGTCCACGAGCCAGGCACCGTGGCTGGGCCACCAGAGAATTCCTGCTGGGAATGGAATCTGGGACAGACTCTACAGTCAGCCATTCCCAGATCAGAGGAACCAGAAGCCTTGGACACCAGCACCATTGTCTCCATCCTGGGACTGCCTGTGAGCCACGCAGCCTGGGGGACAGGATGGCGAAGGCCTAGTGCTCTCATGCTTTGCGAAGAGAGTACTTGGCCCACCTCCATGCTGCCCCACTTCCAGGGAGCCAGAGAAGACCAGCGGCCCAGCTGCCTGGGAGTCTTCTCTTCCCAGCTTCTGGGGAGCAGCTCTGCTGCTGAACAGGGCTGGAGAGCTGCAATTATCGAGACAGGACAAGAGCTATTTTGGGAAGGAGCCGTCCTGCTGCCAAGGCTTTTGACTTCCTAAACTAAAACAAGATGCACAGAGAAAGGGGGTGAGGGTGGGGGAAAACAGGGAGGAACTTGCGCAGTCAAAAACATCACATCCTGAACAAGGGGAAATACTAACCCCTTCCCAAAGGTATAGATTTGCATCAAGGGGTGAGCAAGAGGCTAACTGTTAAGATACCCCCTGGCTTTGGGAAGGAAGGGGTAACCTGACCATACACACACCCCCACCACTCCCTGCTGACTCCCTCTCTCCTAAGACCCTCCAAGAGCACTTATTCAGTTTGTCGCATTTATTTGGACATTTGAGCACAGACTATTTTATTTTGTTGTTTAAACATTTCCTGTCCATGTCTTATCTCCCTACCCAGACGGTAAATTTCTTAAGGCCAAAGAATGTGTGCGCTTATAAGTCTTCGGAGCTTTCCCCAATAGTGCCTAGCAGAGTGCTAGGCATCTGAATAAAAATTGTTTATGGAAGGAAGGGAGAGAAGAAGGAAGGAAGGGAGGGAGAAAGAGAGGAGGGAGAGAAGGATTTACTATCTTGCACGGAATTAATCTCTAAAAGTAGCTGTTCCCACCCACAGCTGAGCTCAAGGCACTGGGCTGGATAAGAAGCCATGGCAGAGGGGGTGGCAGCCGCGTTTCTGGCACCTCCCCTTCAGCTGTTCCATTATCTGAGCTCAGGCTATCCTACCCCCTCCCATTTGTTTCCATCTGTAGTCAACTGTCCATCCTGGGCTAGATCATGGAGAGGACCTATTAGAGGCCATGCTAGGCTTTCGGGAAGGGAGACATATGGCAAGAGAAAGAATGCAGGCAGGAATCGCTCAGACTATCTTATCAAACATGGGCCAAGAAGAACTAAGGTACTTATGGGAACAATGCACTGTGAAATCAGGACACTCTTCGCCAAATTCAGGACACAGGGCTGCTGAGAGCAGAGTTCACCTTGTGCCTTTCCAAGTTGAGGACTCAAATAGTGTGTAACCCAGAAAAACGTCCCCTTTCTGGAGTGCCCTAGGCTGGAGAGGGGAGATCCAAGTGGGGACGGATCCAACCTATGGCTTCCCAGACAGCCTTCCCATAGAGCACTCAGCAGGATTCATCGTCTGCCAGAAGGTCTCTACTCTTTTTCTCCATGGCTGCAACTAGCTCATATAGCACCTTCATGCAAACCCCCATCCAAGGAGATGCAGCCCTACAGGTGCACAGCTTGGCAAGTAGAACACAGGCTAGATTTCAGCCCCCACTTACTCTCTCTGCCAGGTGCCCTTGTTCAGTAAACAACCTGACCAACCATAAGGAGCAGGTCTGTCTGTCTCCCTCCATACATGCTTCCATTTGAGGGTAAGAAAGGGACTTGGATAAGGGGGAGCACAGGAAGACTGGAAGTAACTTCCTGGGGGTGTTCTTACCTCCTCATCTGTCATAACGAAGCAGCAGAAGCCATGCATTCCCAGGGGGCAGCAAATGGATTCAGAGAGTGCCAACAAGAAGGGAAAAAGAGAATTTTACTAATGATGTCCAGTGGACTTGGGCATAACCTGGCCCAAATTCCTTCCTAGCACAAGTGACCCAAATAATAACAGCTAGCATTTACTGAGTGCTCTCTGTTGCCAGGCACCATGCTAAGTGCTTTACAGGTAATAGCTTGGTCAGTCCTCACAAGAACTCCAAGAGGAAGCCATTTTTCCCATTAACAGATGGGGAAACTAATGACTGGAGAGGTAAAATAACCTACCCAAGGTCACAGTCAGAAAATAGTGGACACAGGGCTCAAACTCAATAATCTAAGTCCAGAGTCCATACTTTACTAAACTTCTACTTTATACAGCTTTGCTCCCTCTGAGGGGCAGGGCTGCCCTTCTCTGTTCTTTGCTGTCCATCACTGAGAGGGCTCATGCTGGTTGGAAATGGATTGCATTCCCAGGGCTCTCTTCTCCCTAGGAACTTCCTCATCCAGAGCCCTGGCTTCCCTCATGCTCAAAGGGCTGGAGAATATTTTGGGCTACAATGCTCAAAGCAGGAACTCCTTTCCACCAAAATTAACTATATGAGGGCTGGTCCCCATCTTCCCTCCCACCAGAGAGGTCAAGAGTACCAAGGGAGTGGGAGGGAGTCAGGGGGTCACCAGGCCCTGGGGACATTTCTCAAGGATTCTCGAGTTGGCTACAGGACCCACTCATGGCCTCAAGGTGGAGGCCCAGACATCCCTGGAGATCCCACCTGAGCAGTAGCCAATAAGTACCTCCTAGGTCCTGGGGTGAGGGCTTGAGGAGGGTTCTGAGGAACCAGAGAGACACACGAGGATACCCCTCAACCTGAATTAGTGTGGAGTCAGCTCTGAAGTAAGATATGAAGCAGATAGTTCATTTTGGTGGTTTTTTTTTTTTAATCACATGATAGGTAAGACCAGCTAAGCTGAAAGGCCATGGTCTTAAATTGTTCTCCATTCCAGAAGTGACTACTTCCCATTAAAAGGAGACTCTTGAAAATGACAAAGGTTCCAAGTCCCAAAGGGATGACTCTAATGGTAGAATTATAGGCAAGATGAGAAGTTCCTCTGCTCCTTCAAGTCAAAACCCCAGTGTACTGGCCTAACAGACCTAGCTCTGCAGATACACAGAGGCCACCCTCCTACCTGTCCTCCTGCCTCCCAAAGCCCCACAATGGACCCACAGGAGGGAAACGCACAGACCTTTGAGCCACCAGATGACACGATTGTACATTTCCTCAGAGACATCTGAAAGTAACAGATTGTTGCCTTTTTTCTCTCTGTGGGATGTACACGCCATCCCCCCCACTACTTAATATCTCCCTTTCTAGCTCCACATTTCTCCACCCAAAGGTGCCCTCAGCCCTTGATCCTCTCCAAAAAGCTCCTCCAGCCTAGGACTAAATGTCACACTCCCACTTTCCCTCTCCCTTTTTTTCCACCCTCTTTTTGTCACTGTTAATGCCTTTCCCCTCTTCGAAGTGTAAGTCCCAGATCATCTACGCTCCACCCTCTCCGCTTTGTTGCCGGAATATTTACCTGAGGATCTTATTCACTTTACTAGCCCTTACCAGCCCTCACCCCAGCTCAGTTCTTCATCTCCTCTCTCTTGAAGCTGCTTCCCACTCTGCAAACCACTCTCTACAACCCTCCATTGAGAAGTTAAGCAGTGTTGCCTGGAAGAGTCAATGTCTGACGCTGGCCCAAGCATCGTTATCAATGTCATTAGCTTGGAGCTCAAAGAAGCTAGCGGGGAAGGAATGGAGCAATGGGCTCAAGAATGGGACTAGCTTTGGCACTGGCAGGGGGCAGCTCTGAGGCCCAGAATGAAGAGGGGGCCTTTCCTGCCCACCCCAACATCCCACCTCACTAAATTGGGGCTGCACCTTGGCAGTCTGCTTCTTCACATACCCAAGAAGAAAGCACTAAACCTTTGATTGGGTTGTTTGGAGGTGTGCTTGGGGGCCTGTGGCACTTCCCTCAATGGTGCCCGGCTCGGAGACTCCTTTGGTGATGGTAGTGGTGGTTGTGTTGCTGGTGCTGGTGGTAGTGATGGACTTGCCTTCTCTCTCTGGAACATCGGATCCTCACAGAAAGGGCTTGAGTCCATTTCAAAAAAGGACAATAAAGGGTCTAGGGGAGGAGGGGACTTAGGCTCAAAATCAGGTGTTGTCGGCCGACTTTGGGGCATTTCAACTTCAGGATTGAGTAAGGCCCACCATGAGGAGTCGGGCCCATACCTAGGTAAAGACCGTGGGGGTAAAGGCCGAGGGATCAGTTCCAGTTCTGCATGGACAGAGGACTTTCGGGAGGGTTCTGGATACCTGAGTGCGGGTCCTGGGGACATGTAGACACTTTCTGAGGGTCTTTGGGTCTGCTGCTTATAGACGGGCTCTGGAGTGACAAACATGGAGGATTTGTGGGGGCTCTCAGACACTGCTCGAGATGTCACACGGTGAGCTGACTGTACCGACTGTACTCCTGGGCAGATGGTGACCCTGCGGCCGACCTCGCCATCTCCTCGGATTGAGGACCTCATGTTGGACTCCACTTCTGATGATATTAAGACCTTTGAGGAGGGCTTGGTTTCACTGTAGACAGAATGCTTGTGGATAGACTCAGGTTCTGGACGCACAGAAGCTCGTTGTCCACCATCCAAATCTTTAAGGATGGAGAGTCTGAGGGATGATTCCAAGTTCATATTCCTATGCAAGGGCTTGGGTTCTATATAAATTGAACTTTGACGACCCATTTCAGACTCTTGGCCAAGGATCCTTCTCTGTGTTGTCCGAGAATCTGCATAGACGCGACTGCTGCTGCGTTCGGGGCTAGAGGGTCTCCTTGGAGATCTGATCTCAGCAGCAGTCAAACTCTTTCGGATGGGCTCAGTTTGGACTGCTTCATCCTTTGGGCAAACCAAAGTCCTCCGGGGAACTCTGACCCCTTGTGGGTACTGGACCTTGGAGGGTGGGTCTTCTTCTTGTAAGATTTGTAAGTTATCCTTCTGGTCTACAAAACTCAACCGGCGAGAGGATTTGGCATCTGGGGTTAATGAGTACCGATTACTGATTTCACGCCCTGACTTGCTCTCACACCCTCTTCGTGTGGATTCTTCCCTGGATGGACTAACAGTCTGCTGCATCTGGACGGCATGGGAAGCTGATGTCTGAGTTTGCTGGATCTTTCGCTGAAGAGAGGAATGGCGGTATGCTTCTGATTTTGATCGGGTCTCGGTTCCTCGAGGGATAGGTGCTCCAGAGAGGCGGGGGCCTGACTGGGGGGAGGTAGATCGAGGATAGTCTGACGCTGAATGGGGAGTGGTGGAATGCCCAGCTTCTGATCTTCGGTGGGGCGAAGGGCTCAGGGAGACGGCAGCACTTCGCTGGCTTGAGGCAAGAACGTAACCATGTCCCCGTTGAGGGGTTGTGTTAGTAACCTCAGCCCCTTTCTGTGGTGAAACTGCTACCTTCGACCCAATTTTATTCATCTTGACCATTTGATAGACTGTGCCTCTCTGGGTAGATCCCATATTTTACCGGCTGGCTTGTATTCAGGGTCCTAATGAAGCCTGAATATTTACCCTCAGTGTTAAAAGCTGTTCTTGCACTCCCACAAAAGTGGCTGTTGTTCTAAGAGTGTCTCAGATAGTCCCCTTAGCTACCTGGCTGGTGATGTCATAAAGGAAGGAGCTTCCTATTAAACATCCTGGCATATAGCCACAATTCTTCAGAGAATCTCAAGCAGTAACTGCAAGGAAACTGTGGATTTGGAGTTGACGCCACCAAGGCTTTGGCCAAGTTCTTAGCAAAACCAAGACTTCCTGGTGTATAGGGAAGGCTCCAGACCCTCCATTACTCTTCCCAGATTCTAGGAATTCTCAGAGACTTATTCAGATAAGGAATCGGCCTGAATATTCTACTAAGGCAAGGCTACTCAAATCAATCATGCTGTGTTAGCCCCAGTTTTAATGGGGTGCAAGGCACAAAGTTGTCCCAATCTGGTTTGGAACTGCACTGTATGAAAGTCAAAAAATAGAGCTCCAGTCCTTTCCAGGTTTCACGGGTGGTTTGTTTGACCCTGGGGTAAAAATCCAAGTTACCCAAATCATAAATTCTCACATTCTTTGTCCAGGAGTAAGCGTAGGATTGTAGAAGGGATTTGGAGTTAGTCATTGGTTTCAATCATAAATAACTAGTTGTGCACCTTGGACAAGTTATTTGACTTGCCTGATCCTTGGTTTCTTCATCTGGAAACCACTGCCTGGTAGGTGGGTGTCACACAATAAATGTTAGTGTCCTTTTTCATGATCCTCTCCTCTCAGCTATCCTAATCAGCCACACTCTGGTTCTTTCTTGATTTGAAGAATGCCTTTCCAACACGGATGACGAATGTGGATAAGAGAGACACTGTCATCTTTCTCTTCTTTTCACATGCTTCCCTCTTTCTCTCTCTTTCAGACATAGACCGCACCATATTCAACATTCTACTATTGATCTGAAGGGGCATGATGGTTATAGGATGGTCAGATTCATTGTTTCTGGATCTTTAAATTCAGCCTTGATTAGAGACATGAAGTTGAAACCAAAACCACACATTTTTAGGTAACAGGAATCTCAACAGATTGAGAAACTGTGAGCTACTGACACAAGTCTTTCGAATATAATACACTCGGCTAGCCATTATATCTTGCTTTATAAAAAAGGATAAAAGTGGGAGAATATTCACAAGTCAGATATCTTGATGACACTAAGGGTAAGCCAGGTTGAAATGAAGATGGTTCTTATTGATTTATATTTATTTGCTATCTTGTCATCATAAAATTGAGACTGGCTGACTTGAACAAAGCTTTCCAATGAGATCCTACTTTAAATATGATTATTTATTGATATACAACCTTCAACCATGAGACTATAATGCTTATTTGTATGTCTGGGAAGATTATATTTCTCTTTGTAAGTTTACTAAGAGAGAGTGAGTTTGAATTTCCCAATTAACATGTAACATTAAGTCTGCTATCACTTTCTGATCATATTAAAATCAGCTCAGTTGTTTAAATAATTGTTTATAGTCTCTTAATGTTGGGGAAAATATGTATTTTCCTTTCAGCATTCAATTTCAGTACAATTAAACATAAAGGGTGACTTTAGCAGAAATGTTGCAAAACACAACACAGAATCTTGACATTTTCCTCCTCATGAATAATGTAACTCAAATTAATCTGTGCCTGAGATACAGATGGGTTCTTTTAAGGTGACCCCAGCTTCTCTTGCTCTCCCTACTGGCAGGGTTGTGATGAAGATAAAATGTGATGACAGATGTAAAAGCTATAGTATACTGTTTTATTTTGAATGAAAGGCAGGTAGTGAGGAACAGGTGTGCCAGGTATAGCCATTTGGTTGATGGGCTCTGTAGTAGCCAGTCTCCAACATGGCCCCCAATGATCCTCACCTTCTAGTATTCATACTTTTGCATAGTCCCCTCTCATTCTAAATCAGGGCTTGCCCTGTGTGACCAATAGAAATGGTGACCAATAGCAGAAATGATATCTGACTTCTGAGGCTAGATCATGATGGCATTGCAACTTTTGCCTTGGTGCCTCGGATTGCTCCCTCTGGGGGAAACCAGCTGCCATGTGGTGAGGACACTCAATGGGAGACCCATGTGGAAAGGAAGTGAGGTCCCTAGTCAACAGCCACAACCAATTTGCCAGTCATGTAAGTTAGCCAACTTGAAAATGCATCAAACTTGCAACCTCAAGAGAAACTCTGAGCCACAACTGCCCAGCTGAGCCACTTCCGAATTCCTGACACACAGAAACTGTTAGAAATGATAAATTGTTATTGTTGTTTTTTTTTTTTTTTTTTTTTTTTTAGAGATTTTATTTATTCAGTTTTTTTCCCCCCAAAGCCCCAGCAGACAGTTGTATGTCATAGGTTCACATCCTTTTAGTTGCTGTACGTGGGACTCGGCCTCACGTTGGACGGAGAAGTGGTGCCTCGGGGCGCTCCCAGGATCCGAACCCAGGCCGCCGGCATCAGAGTGCGCGCACTTAACCGCTAAGCCACGGAGCCGGCCCCGTTATTGTTGTTTTAAGTCACTAAGTTTTGGAGGGGATTTCTTATGCAGCAATAGATAATGTAAGACCCATTTCTCTAGCATAAACTCTCTTTTTTTTTTTTTTTTAAAGATTTTATTTATTTATTTTTTCCCCCCAAAGCCCCAGTAGATAGTTGTGTGTCATAGCTGCACATCCTTCTAGTTGCTGTATGTGGGACGCGGCCTCAGCATGGCCGGAGAAGCAGCGCGTCGGTGCGAGCCCGGGATCCGAACCCGGGTCGCCAGAAGTGGAGCGCGCTCACTTAACCACCAAGCCACGGGGCCGGCCCTAGCATAAACTCTCATTAACCAAGCACAGAGCCCAGTATATAAACCAGAATAGCAACTTACTAATATGCTTTGAGATACACAACTGTTGAGCTCATTGGAAAGCCAGATCATTCTCTCCCTATAGACCAACTTCGATAGGAACAAAGGTTGCCTGGTGAACATGGAATTGGATCAAGAAGTTATACGATGATCCACAAGAGGGCAACACCTGCCACAGAGCACTAGGCATACCTAGTGCACCCCCATGCACCTACCCACAATGCTTTAGTTGGGCATTCCCAGTGTCCAGCTCTTAAAGCTTCATTTTCCTATGCCTTACACTGACCATTCCTTTCTGTTAGTTTTTCTTCAAATGTTATGGATTAAGTTTTATGATTATTTAATTATAATGACGTTCTAGTCCTGCTTCCCATTGTTTTGACTTTTAAGTATTCCTAAACTCTTTGTATTCTCCAAAATGAAAACAGCTTTACAGAGAATTATAAAAAGCTGAAATCACCTGAAAGGATCACTTTACTATTTTAATAAGCATCTTTCCAGATATCTCTCTATGCATTTACCACATGAAGATATTTATTCATAAATTTACATAAATGGGGTCCTATTACACCTACTAGCATACTACTACTAGCATTATTCCATAATATGTTATGGACATCTGTGTCAATAAATCTATAGCTATGACATAATTTCTAATTAGTCCACTTATGGTTGTTCCATAATTAAAATTTTTTTCATTGTGGTAAAATACACATAGCATAACATCTACCATCTAAACCATTTTTAAGTGTACAGTTCAGTAGTATTAAATACATTCACATTGTTGTGCAACCATCACCACTATCCATCCCCATAACTCTTTTCATCTTGTAAATGTACTATTTTAACCATTTTTAAATATACAATGCATTGGCATCAAGTACATTAATGATGATGTGCAACCATCACCACTATTCATTTCCAGAACTTTTTCATCATCCCAAACAAAAACTCTGTACACCTTAAACAATAACTCACCATTCTCCCCTCCCCCCAACCCCTGACAACTACCATTATATTTTCTGTCTTTATGATTTTGACTATTCTAAGTACCTCATATAAGTGTAACCATATAGTATTTTCTTTTTATGATTGGCTGATTTTACTTAGCATAATGTCCTCAAGGTTCATCCATTATGTAGCATATTGCAGAATTTCTTTCCTTTTTAAGGCTGAACAATATTCTATTGTATGTACATACTACATTTTGCTTAGCCATTCATCCATTGATGGACACTTGGTTTGCTTCCACATTTTAGCTATAATGCTATTAACATGGGTGTACAAATGTTTCTTGGAGACGCTACTTTCAATTCTTTGGGGTATATACTCAGAACTGGAATTGCTGGATCATATGGTAATTCTTCTATTTTTAACTTTTTGAGGAACTGCCATACTGTTTTCCACAATGACTGTATCATTTTACATTCCCACCAATAGTGCACAGGGTTCCAATTTCTCCACATCCTTGCCAATACTTTTCTGGGTTTTTTTGTGGTTGTTTTTGCTGAGAAAGATTCGCCCTGAGCTAACATCTGTTGCCAATCTTCCCCTTTTTGCTTGAGGAAGATTCACCCTGAGCTAATATCTGTGCCAATCTTCCTCTATTTTGTATGTGGGTTGCTACCGCAGCATGGCCACTGATGAGTGGTGTAGGTCCATGCCTGGGAATCGAACCCAGGCCGCAGAAGTGGAGTGCACCAAACTTAACCAGTGGGGCCACGAGGCGGCCCTGACACTGTTCTGTTTTTTGATAGTAGCCATCCTAATAAGTGTGAGGTGGTAACTCATTGTGGTTTCGATTTGCATTTCCCTAATGATTAGTGATGTTGAGCATCTTTTCATGTGCTTGTTGAGGATTTGTATATCTTCTTTGGAGAAATGTCTATTCAAGTCCTTTGCCCAATTTTGAATTGCATTGGTTTTATGGCTTTTTTTTTTTTTTTTTGGTGAGGAAGATTAGCCCTGAGCTAACATCTGTTGCCAATCCTCCTCTTTTTGCTGAAGACTGGCCCTGGGCTAACATCCATGCCCGTCTTCCTCTACTCTGTATGTGGGATGCCACCACAGCATGGCTTTATAAGCAGTGTGTAGATCTGGGCCCCTGAATTGCATTGTTTTTTGTTGTGGAGTTTTAGGAGTTCTCTATACATTCTGACTATTAATCCCTTACCAGATACATGATTTGAAAATTATTTCTCCCATTCTATGGGTTGCCTTTTTACTCTGTGGATAGTGAAATTTTAAATTTCATGAAGCCTAATATATTTTTTATTTTGTTACCTGTGCCTTTGGTGTCATATCCAAGAAATCATTGCCAAATCCAATGCCATAAAGCTTTTGTCCTGTGTTTTCCTCTAAGAGTTTTATTGTTTTTGGTCTTACATTTAAGTCCTTGATCTGTTTTGAGTTAATTTTTGCATATGGTGTTAGAAAAGGGTCCAGTTTCATTCTTTTGCATGTGAATATCCAGTTTCCCCAGCACCATTTGTTGAAAAGACTGTCCTTTCCTCATGGTCTTGGCACCCTTGTGAAAAATCTTTTGACTATATATGCGAGGGTTTCTTTCTGGGCACTCTATTCTATGCCATTGAACTATATGCCTGTCTTTATGCCAATAGCACACTGTTTTGATTACTGTAGTTTTGTAAGTCTTGAAATCAGGAAGTGAGTCCTCCAGTTTTGTTCTTCTTTTGCAAGATTGTTTTGGCTATTCAGGGTCCATTGAGATTTCATATGAATTTTAGGATGGGTTTTTTCTATTTCTCCAAAAAAAGTCATTGGGGTTTTGATAGGAATTGCATTGAATCTATAGATCTCTTTGGGTAGTATTGACATTTTAACAATATTAAGTCTTCCAGTACATGAATATGGATATTTTTCCATTTATTTATGTTTTCTTTAATTTCTTTCAGCAATGTTTTGTCATTTTCATAGTATAACTGTTTCACCACCTTGGTTAATTTTATTCTTTTTGATGCTATTGTAAATGGAATTGTTTTTGTAATTTCCCTTTCAGATTGTTCATTGTTCATGTATGGAAATACAACTGATTTTGTGTGTTGCCTTTGTACCCTGCTACTTTGCTGAATTCATTATTAGTTCTAACAAGATTTTTTTGTGTGTGTGTGAAATCTTTAGGGTTTTCTACACATAAGCTCATATCATCTGCAAACAGAGATGATAATTTTACTTCTTCCTTTCCAATTTGGATGACTTTTATTTCTTTTTCTTGCCTAACTGCTCTGGCTAGAACTTCCAGTACTATGTTGAATAGAAGTGGTGAAAACAGGCATCTTTCTCTTGTTCCTGATCTTAGAGGAAAGAAAAGCCTTCAGTCTTTCCATACCATTGAGTATAATGTTCACCATGGGTTTTTCATATATGGTTTTTATTCTATTGAGGTAATTTCCTTCTATTCCTAGTTTGTTGAGTGTTTTCGTCATGAAAGGGTATTGAATTTTGTCAAATGCATTTTCTGCATCGAGATAATCATGTTTTTTTTTCCTTCATTCTGTTACTGTGGTGTATTACACTGACAGATTTTCATATGTTGGAACATCCTTGCATTTCACAAATAAATCCCACTTGTCATGGTGTATAATCTTTTCACTATGCTGCTGAATATTGTTTTTTGTTGAGGATTTTTGCATCAACTTTCATAAAGGATGTTGGTCTGTAGATTTCTTGTAGTGTCTTTGTCTGGCTTCGGTATCAGGGTAATGCTGGCCTCAGAATGAATTAGGGAGTTGTCTTTCCTCTTCAATTTTTTGGAAAACTTTGAGAAAGATTGGTATGAGTTCCTCTTTAAATGTTTGGTAGAATTCACCAGTGAAGCCATCAGGTTCAGGGCTTTCCTTTGTTGGGAGACTTTTGATTACTAATTCAATCTCCTTACTAGTTATAGGTCTATTCAGATTTTCTATTTCTTCATGATTTGTCTTGAAAGGTCTTGTGTTTCTAGGAATTTGTCCATTTCATCTAGGTTACCCAATTTGTTGGTATACAATTGTTCATAGTATTCTCTTATAATCCTTTTTATTTCTGTAGAATCAATAGTAATGTAATGTATCCACTTTAATTTCTGATTTTAGTAATTCGAGACTTATTTTTCCTTAGTCCATCTAACTAAACATTTGTCAATATCACTGATCTTTTTGAAGAACCAACTTTTGGTTTCATTTATTTTCTTTTTCTAATTTATTTTCTTTTTTATTTTTATTTATTTATCTTGGTGAGGAAGATTGGCTCTGAGCTAACATCTGTTGCCAATCTTCCTCTTCTTGCTTGAGGAGGATGGTCCCTGAGCTAACATCTGTGCCAATCTTCCTCTATTTTGTATGTGGGATGCCGCCATAGCATGGCTTGATGAGTGGTGCATAGGTCCACGCCCAGGACCCAAGCCTGTGAACTCTGGGCCACTGAACCAGAGTGCGCAAACTTAACTGCTATGCCACCAGGCTGGCCCTTCACTGATTTTCTTTATTGTTTTTCTAGTCTCTATTTCATTTATCTCTGTTCTAATCTTTATTATTTCCTTCCTTCTTCTAGCTTTGGGTTTAGTCTGTTCTTCTTTTTCTAGTTTCTCAAACTGTAAAGTTAGCTTGTTGATTTAAGATCTTTCTTGTTTTTTAATGTGTTTATAGCTATAAACTTCCCCCTTAGCACAGTTTTTGCTGTGTCCCATAAGTTTTGGTACGTTGCATTTTCATTTTCACTCATCTCTAAAAGTATTTTCTAATTTCCCTTTTGATTTCTTCCTTGATCCATTGGTTGTTTAAAAGTGTGTTAATTTCCACAATTTTGTGAATTTTCCAGTTTTCCTTTTGTTAATGATTTCTAACATCAGCCTATTGTAGTCAGAGAAGATACTTTGTATGATATCTATCTTTTAAAATCTAGTGAGGGGCCGGCCCAGTGGCACAGCGGTTAAGTTCACTCACTCCACTTCGGCGGCCTGGGGTTCACAGGTTCAGATCCCAGGCGCGGACCTACGCACCGCTTATCGAGCCATGCTGTGGCAGGTGTCCCACATATAAAGTAGAGGAAGATGGGCACAGATGTGAGCCCAGGGCCAATATTCCTCAGCAAAAAGGGGAGAATTGGCAACAGATGTCAGCTCAGGGCTAAACTTCCTCACCAAAAAAATAATAATAAAATAAAATAAAACATCTATTGAGACTTAATTTGTGTCCTAAAACATGGTCTATCCTGGAAAATGTCCCATGTACACTTGAGGAGAATGTGTGTGTATTCTGTTGTTGGGTAGAGTGTTCTGTATATGTCTGTTAGGTCTAATCGGTTTATTGGGTTAAGTCTTCTATTTCTTTACTTATATTCTGTCTGGTTGTTCTACCCATTATTACGAGTGGATTTTTGAAGTCTCAAATTATTATTATAGAATTGTCTATTTCTCCCTTCAATTCCGTCAGTTTTTGCTTCATATATTTTGACAGTCTGTCATTAGCTGCATAAATATAAATTATGTCTTTTTTTCTGTCTTGAACCTTTTATTAATATATAATGTCCTTCTTTGTCTCTTGTAACCTCTTTTGATTTAAAGTCTACTTTGTCTGATATTAGTATAGTCACCCCTGCTCCTTTTGTTTACTATTTTGCATGGTATATCTTTTTCCATCCTTTCACTTTTAACCTCTTTGTGTCTTTGGATCTCAAGTGAGTCTCTTGTAGACAGCATACAGTTGGAGCATGTGTTTTCATCCATTCTGTCAATCTGTCTTTTGATTGCAGAGTTTGATTCATTTAAATTTAAACTAATTACTGATAAGGAGAGTCTTACTTCTGTCATTATGCTATTTGTTTTCTATATGCCTTATAGCTTTTTTGTCCAACATTTCCTGCATTAGTTTTCTTTTGTGTTTAGTTGATTTTCTGTAGTGAAATGTTTAAATTCCTTCTCATTTCCCTTTGTGTATATTCTATAGCTATTTTCTTTGTGGTAACCATGGGGATTATAGTTAGCATCCTAAAGTTTTAACAGCATAATTTGAATTTATACCAGTTTAACTTCAATAACATACAAAAACTCTGTTCCTTTACAGCTCCATCCGCGCTCCTTTCAGTTGGTGATGTCACAAAATTACATCTTTATATATTGTGTGCCCCAAAACATTAATTAATTCCTTTAAATGCATTAGTTTCTTAAATTATGTAAAAAACAAGATTTGGAGTTACAAACCAAAGTTACAGTAATACTAGCTTTTTAATAACTACTGCTGTTTTCTCTCTTTAAATGTATTCATCTCTCAAATCACGTAGAAAACAAAAAGTGCAGGTATAGACCATTGTTACAATCATACTAGTTTTTATAATCACCCCTGAATTTACCTTTAATAAGATATTTATAGGGCCGGCCCCGTGGCTTAGCGGTTAAGTGCGTGCGCTTCGCTGCTGGCGGCCCGGGTTCAGATGCCGGGCACACACCGATGTACCGCTTCTCCGGCCATGCTGAGGCCATGTCCCATGTATAGTAACTAGAAGGATGTGCAACTATGACATACAACTATCTACTGGGGCTTTGGGGGACAAAATAAATAAATAAATAAAATTATTTTTTAACAAAAGATATTTATTTCTCCATATGACTTTGAGTTAGTCTAGTGTCCTTTCATTTCACTTTTGCAGGACTCCCTTGAGCATTTCTTGCAGAGCAGGTCTAGTGGTTACAAACTCCCTCAGCTTTTGTTTATCTGGGATGTCTTCATTTCTCCCTCACTTTTGAAGGACAATTTTGCCAGATATAGGATTCTTGGTTGACAACTTTCTTTTCTTTTAGCGCTCTGAATATGTTAGCCCAATGTCTTCTAGCTTTCAAAGATTCTGATGAGAAATTTGCTCATTATCTTATTGAGGATCCCTTATATATGAAAATTCACTGTTCTCTTTCAAGATTCTCTTTGTCTTTTGAAAATTTGATTATAATGTGTCTGGGTGTGGGTCTCTGAGTTCATCTTATTTGTAGTTCGTTGAGCTTCTTGGCTATTTATATTCATGTCTTTCATCAAATTTGGGAGGTTTTCAGCTATTATTTCTTCAAATATTCTCTCCCCCCTTCTTTCTCTCTCTGCTTCTTCTAGGAACCACCATGATGAGTATGTTGGCTCACTTGATGGTGTCCCATAGGTTCCATAGGCTCTGTTGACTTTTCTGTGTCTCAGACTTGATAATTTCCATTGTCCTATCTTCAAGTTTGCTGATTCTTTCTTCTGCCTCCTCAAATATGCCTTTGTATCCCTCTAGTGACATTTTTATTTCACTTATTGTACTTTTCTGGTCCAGAATTTCTTTTTAGGTTTTTCTTTCTCTTTTCTGATGTTTCAATTTTGTTCATACATCATTTTCTTGACTTTCTCCACATCTTCCTTTAGTTCTTTGAGCACCTTCAAAAATTGGTTTTAAAGTCTTTGTCTAGTATATCCGCCATCAGATATTTTTCAGGGAGAGTTTCTATTTATTTTTTTCCTTTGAATGGGCCATACTTTCCTGTTTTTTCAATGCTTTGTGATTTTTTTTGTGTTGAACTAGACATTTGAATCTAATAAGGTTATAACTCTGGACATCAGATTCTTCTCTTTCCCAGGGTTTGCTGTTGTTTTTGTTTTTTGTTTTAAATTGTTGTAGGCTGTCTTTGTGCAGAGAATAAGCCTGAGGTGCGAACTTAAGGTCTTCTCAGGTCTTTTCTAAGCCTTTCCCTAGGCATGCATGGTCACTTCCTAACTTACCCCATATATGTAATTGTTTTTGAATGTCCTAGTCTTTAATGTCTGGCTCCCAAAAGGGGAAAAAAACAAAAAATAAAGGGGGAATTGGCCTTTTAAATCCCGCAGAAGTCACTTCAGCCAGAGGGGGAGGGGCTTGCAATAATGGGGGGAGGTACAACAACGGCTGCCCACCACTTTATCTATAGCTCTGTGATTAGAAGCAGCAATCAGTGATGAGAGTGCAGATCCCTAGTATTTGGAGGAGAGGGTCCTTTTTGCCCACCCTGGCTCCCACAAGCTGTGTGCAAGCTGCTCCAGGAACATGTGCACAGCTGCCTGCCACATGGCCAACGGTGGGAAATAGGTAGCTGCTACTGTGGTACGAGCTGAAATTGACCAAAATTAACCACGCAAGCCTTCCCCTGGAAGTTGCAAGCCTTCAACAGACTCCAGAGTTCCAAAATAGTTACACCAGACAGATTCTGCCAGTGTATTTGCTGTCTAGGTGGGTAGGCAGATTCCTGGTGCTTCCTACTCCACCATCTTCCCAGAATCCTCCCTGTTACATAATTCTTTAAACCAGTCCTTTATTGCTGGACATTTAGAGTGTTTCCAATTTTTAAATATTATAAATAATGTTGCAATAAATATTCTTTATAGGGCCAGCCCCGTGGCTTAGCAGTTAAGTGCTCGCACTCTGCTGCTGGCGGCCCGGGTTCGGATCCCGGGCGCACACCAACACACTGCTTCTCCGGCCATGCTGAGGCCGCGTCCCACATACAGCAACTAGAAGGATGTGCAGCTGTGACATACAACTATCCACTGGGGCTTTGGGGGGAAAATAAATAAATAAATAAAATCTTTGGAAAAAAAATAAAATAAAATAAATATTCTTTATATAAATACATCTTTGTGTACAATCCAATCTTCTCCTTAGGACAGCAGTCCTGAATCCTGGCTGCACATTAGAATCACCTGGAGGACTTTTAAAAGCCCATGTTCCGCCCCAGACCAAATAAATCGGATAATTTGGGGTAGGGCCTGAACATCAGTATTTTAAAAAAACTCCTCAGATGGCTCTAATGTGCAGACAGGGTTGAAAACCACTGCTTTAGGATAGAGTCCTCTAAATCCTCTCTACTCAGAGTGTGGTACACAGAGCAGCAGCACCAGTAGCACCTGGAAGTTTGTTAGAAATGTGGCAACTTGGGCCCCACTCCAGATCTACTGAATCAGAATCTGTACTGTAAGCTCTCCAGATGATTCATATGCACAATGAAATTTGTGAAGAACTAGTCTAAATGGAATTTCTGGGTCAAAAAATATTAACATTTAAAATACATACTGACAGGGCCGGCCCCGTGGCTTAGCGGTTAAGTGCACGTGCTCCTCTGCTGGCGGCCCGGGTTTGGATCCCGGGCACGCACCGACACACCACTTCTCCGGCCATGCTGAGGCCGTGTCCCACATACAGCAACTAGAAGGATGTGCAGCTATGACATACAACTATCTACTGGGGCTTTGGGGGAAATTAAATAAATAAATAAAATTATAAAAAAAAATAAAATAAAAAAATAAAAATAAATAAAATACATACTGACAAATATCCCTCCAGAAGAGTGGTACCACTTTCTATCCCTAACACAGTGAATAAAAACGTCTGTTTCCCCATACTCTTACCAACCTTGGGTATCATCAATGTTTTTCTTCTTCTCAGTCAGTTATGTGAAAAACAATATCCTATTTTAATTTGCATTTCTTTGATTACCAGTGAAACAGAATATCTTTTAATATACTAATTGGCCATCTGTATTGCATCTTTTGTGAACTGTTCTTTGACTATATGTCTAGTTAGACATACGTCTTTTTCTTACTGGTTATTAGAATTCTTTGTATATTAAAGATATAAACCTTGTATTTATCCAATATATTGCAATTATTTCCACTCAGTTTGTTGACTTTACCTTTGTTAAGGCATTTGTAGTAAAGAAGTTTTACATTTTTATGTACTAAAATCCATCAATCTCACTTTGAAGTCATGGCTTAGAAAAGCTTTCTCCACTTCAAGATTATAAAATAGTCACCTATATTTTCTTAACTTTTATGTATTTATCTTTAAATCTTATTTAAATCTTTGATTCATTAGACATTTATTTTCTGGTAAAAAGACAGCTTTTCTTTTTCCAAATGGCTGGTCAGTTATCCCAATGTCATTTGTTAAATATTCTACCTAATTTGACATATATTATCTCACATTCTAAATTCCCAAACTTTATACTTTGGTATATTTTTAGATTCTCTATTATGTTCTAAAAATCTTTCCATTCCTATGCCAACACCATACTCTGTTAATTACTGCAGGTTTAAGGTATGCATTCATATCGGGTAGGACAAATCCCTCCTCACTCTACTTTTTCAATATTGTTTCCAAATGTCTGTTAAGTGGCACATTTATAGAAAGTCCTTTAGTTTGACTCCACCATACAACTAATTGTATTCAGTGGAAGAGTGGATTTTACTTAGATAATTCCCAGAGGACCAACTTATTTCTAAGCTCTTGGGAGGCACCTCACTATAACCTACTTCTAACAGCAATGCATACAACATTACTATTAGCACTTGGAGGGACCGGTCCCGTGGCATAGTGGTTAAGTTCAGACGTTCCACTTCAGTGGCCTGGGGTTCGCTGGTTCGGATCCTGGGTGTGGACCTACTCACGGCTCATCAAGCCATGCTGAGGTGGCGTCCCACATAGAACTATAAGGACCTGCAACTGGGATCTACAACTATGTATTGGGGCTTTGGGGAGAAAAAAGAAAAAAAAAAGAGAAAGACTGGCAACAGATATTAGCTCAGGGACAATCTTCCCCCAAAAATAAATAAATAATAAATAAGAAGCATTTAGAAAAGGGTCAAAAGTAATGTGTTTGGAAAAAAGCAACTGAAATCAAATCTGGAAATTTCAAAGGGGCCCCAGTAATTTCATATAATAGTGAGCTGATGTTTATTAATCATCTACTACGAATCTGGAACTCTTTACATAGTCTCTGCTTCCCCATATTGAGGAAAAGTGAAGGAATCAGTATACTCCAAAACCTTGGCACCAAACCCACAGAATAGATGTGAGGATGGGGACCAGGTCCATAAAGGACACACCACCATCAGTTTTAACCTGAAGTTAGCTCTTGGTTAACTTCCACAATCCTTAAACTTTGCTCAGGGCTCTCTTGAACTACAGTCTCAGGGAAAACTACTGTGTTTTACTCTAAGTATAAAAATATATATATATATATATTTGCTCTAATGTGATCTTGGACAAGTCATGGAACTCTCTTTGAGTCAGTTTCCTCTTTTGTAAGTAGGGATGATAATAATCCAACTTTTGTTTTGTTAGTGGTTTGGAGAATTAAAAATGATCACTCAGTTAAATACCTGTGAGCACCTGATACGTGCACGTTCTGCGCCAAGAGCTAGAGATAACTCAGTAAACAATCCAGACATGATCCCTGGCCTTGTGGAGCTTACAGTTGTACGCAGATGCATGGAGGTGGAACACTCTACTGGTCTATAAGTGTGCTACATATGTGATATGAAATAAAAATATGGTTTACATGTGGCACAGGGGGAGAGCAGGCAGGTAATCTGAAAGAATCTTACAGAAGGTCCTAACCTAGTCTGAGGTTCAGGGATTTCAGGAAGACTCCCTCAGGAAATGAAGTGTAAGCTGAAAACAACAATGAGGCAGCTAGGTGAAGAGGAGCAGCTTTCCGGGCAGGGAGAACAGCATGTGCCATGACGTATTTGGAGAACTGAGAGAAGTCCCATATTTCTAAGAGCAATGAACTGAGACCTGAGCAAGAAATGAATGATGATTTTTGCACATTAAAAGATGATTGTGGAGAAAAAAATTACAGAGCAAGAATACCAAAGAAATCTTTAAAAAACGTCAATCAGTTTTACCCTGCTCTCTGCCACCCTGCTTAGCACTCTCCATTGGACTTTCACTTTTTAGCGTGGTCTATAATGCCCCTGCTCAATCTCCAGCCTCACTTCACCTTCTGTCAGCCTCCCCACAACTTACTCTGCTCAACCACACCGGCCTTTCCCTGCTTCAATGTGGTGTTTCCGTGGGGCCTTTGTACTCACTATTCTTGCTGGGATGCTCATCCCTCAGAGTCACAAAGACTGGCTCCTCTTTATTCCAATCAAAGCTCGAAGGTCACTTCTTCAGGGCAGCTTTCCCTTGAATACCCTCTCTAATGTTAAGTGTCCCCTCCCCCCAATCAGTATCACTTTAATCTATTTATTTTCTTCATAGCACTTACCACTACCAAAATTATCTATGTATTCATTTAAATACTGCAGACTCAAGGAGAGCAGGAATTCTGCTTTGTTCACTATTTCTCCAGCACCTAGAGTAGTGCCTGGCACATAGATGTCATTCAAAAAAGATTTGTTGAATGTGGGACTACATGCAGGAGGTCATTTGAGGAGGCTGTTGCAATGGTCGAAGTGAGAATTACTAGTGGCTCAGATGAGGGTAGTGGCAGTAGAGGTAGAGAGAAGTGGGTATAAGGAACATATGTTTTGGAGGTTAAAACAAATTTTTTTGTGTGTGAGGAAGATCAGCCCTGAGCTAACATCCCATGCCAATCCTCCTCTTTTTTGCTGAGGAAGATTGGCCCTGGGCTAACATCCGTGCCCATCTTCCTCCACTTTATACGGGACGCTGCCACAGCATGGCTTGACAAGCGGTGCATCGGTGCGCGCCTGGGATCCGAACCGGCGAACCCCAGGCCGCCAAAGCAGAGCGTGCGCACTTAACCACTGTGCCACCGCGCCGGCCTCCTACAAAAACAAATCTTAATGATTGATATTTTCATATGTAAGGAGTAAAGGAATGGGAGGAGTCAAAGATGGCTCCTGGGTTTCTGGTTTGAGTAGCTGAGTAGACAGTAATATCATTAACTGGAAGGGGCATGCTGGAGGTGGAGGAGGTTTGTGCTTAAGACCATGAGTTCAGTTTTGGGTACATCACTAAGACATCTGAAAGAAATCCAAGGGGAGACATCAAATATATGGGTAGATATATGAGCTCAGAGGAAAAATCTATTCCTAGATTCACAGTATAAATCTGGAAGTTGTCAGCATACAGAAGCTAAATGAAGTGATGGGCATGAACACAAAGTCTCTTAGGAGGAAAGCTAGCAGTGGGAAAGATAGAGGCAGAACCCCAAAGGAGGCTGAGATGGAGTAACCAGAGAGGTAAAAGGAAACCCAGATAGTAACATCAGGGACCCAAGGGAATAGGCTGAGACAGCAAATGCACAATGAGGTCAGAAGAATGTCCCTGGCATTTAGTAATACAGAAGTCACTGGTGACCTTAGGACTGCTAGAGAATGGAAGGAGAATTCAGATTATAGTGGGTTGAGAAGCGAGTGGGAGGTGAGACACTAAAGATAGCAGGTGTAGACAACTCTTTTAAGAACTCTAACTGTAGTGGGAAGAAAGAGATGGGGTGGTAGCTAGAAAGAGAGGTTGGATCTAGGGAATATTTTTTAAAGATGGGAAAAATCCAAGTGTCTTAATTGTTGAAAAGAAGCTAATAAGAAAGGGGTTGAAGCTACTGAAAAGAGAGACAATAACTTGAAAAGGATACCTCTGAGCAGAGAGAAGATGAGATTGGCCTTGGACAGGAAAAGAGACTTCTCCTTCAGTGTAACAGGAAGGAAAGTAGAAAGAATAGGTGTATAACAGGTCCATATCTAGTTTAGGGTAGAGTGCTTTACCTACAGCTATCCTAGTCTACAGAGACAGATGCAGTCATGTTAGTAGTTTTGGTGGTGGGAAGCTGAGTTGGTTCCCATCTGATGGCTTCTATTTTCTCTGTAAAGTTGGAGGTGAAGTCATCTGTTGAATGATGGGAAGTGAAGGATGGAAATTTGAAATAATAGCTGCTGAGAGTGGGAGAAGTATACTAAAGAAACACAGTGGGACTGCCATGTACAGGAAAGGATTCATGTATATGAAGTACTTGATACATAACAGGTGCTCCATAACCAATAAACAATATCTACCAATATAATTTTTGTTAACACTGGCCAATATTACATAGTCACTGGCTAAGTCTACTCTCTCGGCCTTGTAGACAAAAGATTACAAACTACATCAGTGGGAGTTTGTTTAGGACTTGTAGCCTTTGTGAGTACTAATAGATAATGCTGTTATATTATAACTCACCATTTATCATGATATGCCTGCTATTAGTCCTTATATTTTTATGTATGTTGGTTTTGTCTCACCAATTAAAGTTTTTTGAGAGGAAGGACCGTGTATTATAAGTTTCTGTATCCTTCAAAGTTTTTTACACGTAGTTTTATTTGTAAAGTAGTTTGCTTTGGTTTTCCTCTGGTTACAACAGCAAGCAACTGTTTCTTTGCTTTAAAATGGTCAAATATATTTGTACCTCCCTATTTTATTTGTGCAGGGTAAAATTTGGGGGAGCTAAGAACTGTATGACTATGACCATTCACAACTGGAACTATTCAGTTTTCACAAACAAAAGACCTACTTCTTACTTACCAAGACAGAATAAAATGTTAGCTGGGTAGTACTGCACAACAGGCACATAGCTTCCGAGAAAAAGTTTTCATTCATAGGTGAAGGTTTCAAACTGGAGGTAGATGAAGGTATACAGATCCTCTAAAAACTAGGCTAGACACATGTATGCATCTGGCCAGTAGTCACAAGAGGCTAAATTAGAGGAAATGGTGTGATCTTAGTCTTACCACAATTTCATTCCTCTGAGACACTAATGATGTGAGGTGTACAATCTGAAACATACAGAGATGATGAGTTCAAAATACCTCGGGCTTTTATTCCTACCTGTACCTTCATTGTGTAAGTCAATTCTCGCTGGAATGGGAATATGTTAATCCTGGCCAAGAGGAGGGCAATATTTCTGTTATAAAACATGGATGACTGGTGCCAGTTTGTATGATGGGTAGCAGTGGCTGCTTATTCGTCAAACAGAAATTGAAGCCTCTTTGGGTGGCCGTTCCTCTCCCAATAACTGAAACACAGAAATATATCTTACACAGCTGAAACCTAACTGGTATTCAAAGTACACTTTTTATTATATAACAGGAGTTAAAGTTTTCGAAAACCTCTATGAACGAAACCAAAGGCCATTCTCAGCACAATGAGAAACTTTTACAATCAAAATGACCTTTCATTTTTCAGAAATCTGACTGAAAACAAATGGTTAAATGTGGTGCAAACAGACAGGGCCAAGCTGTTCTGTCTATTGTGGCAGATGAACAAAGTGTGAGCTACGGAACCACTGCCCCGATGGTGACTGGAGCAGACAAGGCAAGAAGGGAGCTCACACGCAGGACGCTCAAACTCAGGCCAGGAGTCCATCTAGGGTCCAATGCCGGTCAGTCTGACGAGTCACTCTGATCCAGCACAATTATCCTGTGTGAGTATTTTTTAAAGAACAAAAAAGGTAGTTTTGAGTTGGTGTGTATGTTTTTTAAAAGACACAAACAACAGCCTCTTTCTATTCAATTGAATTCAAGGAAAAGGGGTTTTGATCTTTTTAATCAAGGGAGATTATGATCAACTAGTATATCATGGAAATACAAAATGACTGCCAAGCAATTGATAGCAGCATCTTCTGTACTCTCACCATGTAAAACTGTTCCTGTGCTGACTCTACCAATTACTTAACCAAAGTTGGCATTAATTTCACTTTATATTTTAATTAATTATAAACATTAACGCTTAAAAAATTGGGCAATTTTGAATTCAAGTCTTTGTCATTAATGTTGATTTAGATGCTGGTAAATGTTTAAAGTCTGCCCATGTTGTCCATAAACAGTGAACTTTGACCTACAGACATCTGATATCTTATTACCTGGATGGTTCAGACCAACCCAGTCGCTTCCAAATACATGGTTTTAGTTCCTCTTGATGAAATATAGGAGATAAAAAAAACAATCTGATTACTTTCTAGGTCGAAGGATGCCAGTATTTAGAAGTCACATTAATGCTCTCTCTAGTATAGGGTGAACAGTTTTACCTACAAGCGTTGTTTCCTTCTACAGAAATAGAATCTTGCTAAAAACACAGTTAATGGGCTTCCCCTCCTAACATTCTGCAGTTCCCCGTCATAGTAATGGACACTTATGATGCTAATTCACAAAGTCCCTGCATTATGTTCTCACTGAATTCAATACTAGCTAGATGCTCACACACTCTGGGCTCTGTGCCAGTCAGGGTCCTGGAAGAAACAGGATGCATCCCAAGCCCTTTCATGAAGTGACTACTTACAGAGGTGTAGTTGGAGTTAAGGGAGCAAACAAGGGATGGCAAGGTATCCAGGGACTAGCAGCGGTGGGAAGTCATTATCATTCCTAAGTCTGAAGGGACTGGGGGCAGAAGTGGGGCAGGACAGTTACTGGAACGCAGTGAGTGCTGGAACTGGGAAGGATGAGCTGCTTTATAGAAGCTGTGCTTGTAGAGGGACACCACTTCTATGCAGGGACGAGGTGCTGAAGTAAGCAGGCAGGGGAAGTAATATCTCAACTGCTCTCCTGCCCTCTGATCTTCTGCTGGGGCCTCCCCCCAGCCAACAGGAAGCCAGTCGGCCAGGAAGCCCAGGAGATGCAGTCCACAAGGGTCAGCATCCTGGGGCACAAAGCAGGGCAGAGAAAGAAGGAGAATGAGAATGGACTGGGGAAGGCATGAAAGGGATACCAGATGATCTGAAAGAGTTACTGTCTCTAACTTCCTGAGTAGCAGGAACCCAAATATAGCAGGGCGTCATTTGTGAATGGTGCCTTAAAGCTCTATCAAAATAGTTTTGAAATTAAGGTTCATTTATATCTTTCACCTTACTTGTAGACTCCATTTAAATTCTACAATTTATGATTTTTTATTGGATTCTGTAGCCTCTGTGTGAGTTAAATTTAGAACTCTTTTGAAGACACCAATTAGAAGCAAAACATCCTTCCAGACAACATGCAAGATAAGGATGATGAGACTGGCCAAAGGCTTGCTTTAGAAATACAATTGGGTGTTGTTACTTTTTTGTGATAAAGGTATGATTGACAATTAACAGAAAACCTGGGCTGAACTACAGAGAAAAAGTGTAGGAGGATGATGTATAGCATCTGGGAAACAGTTCTAAATAATTTTGATGCTCATCAAAGCCCAAGGACTCCAGGCTACATTATAAACAATCATTCATGCATACCTTCTTCAGAAGTCCCTAAAAAGCTCTCTGATTTCCTTCTCTCTGGCTTGGTGCTTTCTTCCCCTTTTCTCTTCTTTTCACCAACTTCTTGATCCTTGGTATTTGTCTCCCTTCAATGACAATGATTTTGGGTATCAAACCATATGCACAATGGCCAGGGGAACTATACTCCAAAGGAAATATAACAATAGCTAGCACTAACAGAGTGTTCCCCATGAGCCAGGCATCGGTTCAAGTGCTATAATGTATATTAACTCATTTAATTCTCATCACAACTATATAAAGCAGTTAGCACTACCATCCCCATTAAGTGATGAGGAAGCTGAGGCGCAGAGAAGTTAAAATTACACGCCTCGTAAGTCCTAGAGCTGGGATCTGACCTAGGCAGTCTGTCTCAGACTCTGCTCTCAACCACTAGGCTATCAACCACTAGGCTATATAGTCTCAAAGAAAAAAACCATTTCACTTATGTTGTAATTGGTGTTCTTTTTACAACAACCATTTGTTTTATTACCTTATCTTCATTTTCTAAAACTCTCTCTGAAGTGAAATAGCTACTTGAAGTACCTAATGATTTAAGACCACATTTGTCAAACTAGTAAGCAGAAACCATTTCCCCCACTCAACTATAAGCTCCTTAAGGGCAGAGACGTCCTCTCTCTCTGCACCTCCAGCCCCTAGCACAGCACTCGGCTCACTGTCAGTGCTCAACAGATGTTGGCTGAACCAAACTGACACTGTCTAGGGATTTTTCTTGTTTTCCTTCAGTGGATATTCAAAACGAAATATGTAAAATGAGAGAGAAAATAAAGCCAGTGAGGGTGAGAAGGATTTTTTTCCTCCTAATCTCTCATCACAGAATCCTAGGCTCCAGGGTTGGAGAAGGCCTTTGGGTTATCGTCTGTCTACCTCAGTCCAAATGTCCCAGACCAGTAATCCTGCCTGTCCTGAGTGGCAGGAGCTGTTGTTAAGAGTAACTGTAAAGGCAGCTGTTTTCTTGATCAGATAGCTATGGTTATTAGAAAGTTCGTGCTTTACTGAATAAAAATCTCTTACTCTGCAGTTTCTAGTCATTAGCTTGGTCCTTTGAGGCAGAAGAGAGTAAGATGACTCTCTTCACTTTACAATATTTCAGGTATTTGAGGGCAGCTATCAAATGCTCCACTCCATCTGCTCTTCTCAGGCTGAGCTTCCCCAGCTCCTTCAGCTGTTCTCATATGACATGGTTTCCAGACCTCTGACTGTTCTGTGGCCACCCTTTTCTGTTTGTGAATGTTCCTTTTAAAATGTGATGTGCAGAAAGGAGCCCCACGCTGTGTCCTAGGAGTCCTCTAACCAGCGTGAGACATCACCTTAATCTGGACAGTACATTTCTGTCTGTTCAGCATTAATCTGCACTGATCTTTTTAGCAACTGTATGAAACTGAGTCGCTCATGGAGTCGCTGTCCATGCGTTCTTTGAGAAGAATTTCTTCAATTCTTACCATGTCTCAAAATGCATGCTAAATGCTGGGCATATAAAAATAAGACATACTTCCTGCCTTCAATGAAATTACAGTGAGTAGGAATTTCTGATCAAAAATTCTCCATTAGGTCAGATCTCTTGCATTCTATACTTTTGCATCTAAATGCTCACCTCTATCTTTTAGAGAAATCTAACATTTCTACCTGTCAAGAGCATTTTGAATCCACAGTCTATCAGCCATCACATCAGCATTCATTCTTAGATTTGTGTTATCTAAAAATTTGATAAGCATGCCTTTTCTGATTTAATTCAAATGACTGATGAAAATGTTGAAGGTGACAGGGCCAAGATACAGCAATCTTCGAGGCCTCTCTCTATACTGATATCAATCTGCTAATCAATATTGATTGGAGGGTGGAGGGGCAGACAGGAGTCAGGGCTGGCTTATCTACAGCAATGTAATGCCATCATCACCATACATTCATTCTCCAAGGAGCTGAGGCATTTTTAAAAAAACTAAAACCTAACCCTCTTCCTGAAAAAGAAGAAAATGATCCCCTGATGGAGAGCAATAACCTTGCAGAGCCCTTGGGGAGATCCTGTAGCTCTGTGCTGTCCTCAGGTTGCTGCAGCCATCTTTCCAGGTCCTCATCCAGAGTAGAGTGAGCTCTGTCCAAGGGCAAGTGAAGGAACTGAGACAAAAGTCATTTCCCCTCTCCCTTGACAAGGAAGCATAGCACTTTAGAGTGGGAAAGGACTTTCAAACTTCTGCTTTCACTGTGCATATGAGAAAACAAGAGGTCGGTGAGATTGTATCCAGAATTGTAGAGGTCACTTAGATCCGATTTAAATGTGCACCCAAACCCTCCGTTAGGCCCCTTGACAAAAAGCCTAGCAACCACGAGATAGATCACTATCTCCCAAAGTCCAATACTAGACTCTGTCTCAATCCTAGGTCATTAAGTCAATTTCTACCTGAGGCTAGAACTGTATACTCATTCCTATAAGTTTTTTGGATTAAGAACAGCCTTTGAGTCTAAAAGATGCAGAGTGTGTTTTCAGAAGGCCTAAAAAGTCCCACTCATCTGAAAAAACATCTTCCACTCTGGCTTGGGTACCGAGAACTGAGATGATTGAGCATCTGTGAGCATCTATCTGTGTCCAGCACAGCCAGCCCTTTTGGAAAAGGAAGAGAAAACAATAACAGCAGCTAACTTTTGAGCATGTGCAAAGCACTTTATACTTATATAACCAAACGTAACTCGCCTTTCTTGAGCTACTCTTCATTTGCCTTAAATAACGGCGGAGATTTTTACTGAAGGTGTTTTTGGGAAATGAAAGGACTGGATTTACATCACACATTATAGACAAAGATTTCTAAAACTTAAAAAATTTATTTTCCTCCCCCTTTTCCTCTTTGTCTTCTTTCTCTCTCTCCCCCAAAACCCTCTCCCCACTTCCTCGCAAATCCCAGGGCTCTAGTTTCTTCCTCCACTTCCTAGAACCTCCCTTCCAGGTCTCTCTTTTCCTTTCTTATAGAGAATAATTTAGCTTTTGAAAAGTGTGACAGAAACTGGATTATCTACCCAAAAGTTATTCATAACACTCCTCTCTCACACCTTTTTCTTTTATAGCAGCCAAAAAGCTAAAAACTCCATTTCCAGTCTGCCTCGCAACTGAAGGTGGTCAGGTATCACATTTGGCGAATGAGATATAAGTGGGCATCTGCTGAGAAGGGTTTCTGAGAAAGTTTTTGCTGGCCAGATAAGAAGGGGCAGAGTTGGCTAGAATATCCCTTAGCCCCCCCACCCCCACTCTTATCTCTGACTGGTGTGTGGACAGCAGCCATCTTGCAACCAGGAGGCCACAAGCCAGAAAATAAAGGCCAACATGCTACGAGTAGCAGAGCAGCAAGATAAAAGAGCCTAAGTCCCTGGTGGCTTCGTTGAGCTGCTACACCAGCCATTCCCTGCCAACCTGTGGGCCTCTTGTTACGTGAGACAAACTTATTTAAGCACGACGGTATGGTTTTCTATCATTTGCAGCTGAAAGAATTCTGCAGGGCTACCCCAAGGATCCACAGGACTAGGATTAGGATGAGGCAAGTGGTGCAAGGGCAGATTCAAATCCTATCTTTCTTTAAAGTTTAGATATTTTGTTCATCACCAATATTTTTTGCATTAATCTTGATTTTTTAAAATATGGCATTAAAACAGCACTTATCTTGACTCCTGAGTTTTTTGGTGTTGCCTTCAATTTTGTGCCCAAGGAATGTGTTGCACTCACCTCACCCCAGTCCTGGTCCTGAACGCAGGACAAGGCAAGAGAAGTCAGGAGGCACAGGAGGTAAGCGGAAGTGGTTTACCTTAGGACACAGGTCAAAGAAGAGCTCCCAATCAGGAATGGAACTGGGTTTCTTGAGTCAACCCTGTGTTTTTATTTTTTTTTGTGAGGAAGATCAGCCCTGAGCTAACATCTGCCAATCCTCCTCTTTTTGCTGAGGAAGACCTGCCCTGGGCTAACATCTGTGCCCATCTTCCTCCACTTTATATGGGACGCCGCCACAGCATGGCTTGACAAGTGGTGTGTCGCTGCACGCCCGGGATCCAAACCAGCAAACCCCGGGCCGCCACCGCAGCAGAGCACGCGCACTTAACCACTTGTGCCACTGGGCCGGCCCCGACCCTGTGTTTTTAGACTGAATTGCCTGCATGATTGCCCCTATTTTCTCTTACTTGGCTAGGAAGATCTAAAAATTC
Source organism: Ceratotherium simum simum (assembly GCF_057802395.1). Classification (NCBI taxonomy): domain Eukaryota; kingdom Metazoa; phylum Chordata; class Mammalia; order Perissodactyla; family Rhinocerotidae; genus Ceratotherium; species Ceratotherium simum. The sequence goes on along the minus strand of NC_141915.1, from coordinate 29,197,937 downwards.
TCTTCCAAGGCCTTTAACTAAAATGTTTTGAAAGATGCTGAAATCTGTGTTTGCTTCACAAAATGAAGTAAAAACAAACAAAAAAAAAACAACTTGACAAGAAAAAAACAAATAATCCTATTAAAAAATGGGCAAAGGACTTGAATAAATATTTCTCCAAAGCAGATATACAAACGGCCATCAAGCATATGAAGAGATGTTCAACATCACTCATCATTAAGAAAATTCAAATCAAAACCACAATGAGGCATCACCTCATACCTGTTAGAACGGCTACTATCAAAAAAACAGAAAATAGCAAGTATTGGCAAGGATGTAGCGCAATTGGAACCCTTATGCACCGTCAGTGGGAATGTAAAATGGTGCAGCTGCTGTGGAAAGCAGTATGGTATTTCCTCAAAAAATTAAAAATAGATTTACCATATGATCTAGCAATACCACTTCGGGGCATATATCCAAAAGAACTGAAATCAGGATGTCTTGAAGAGATATTTGTACACCCATGTTCATAGCAGCGTGAATCACCATAGCCAAAAGGTGGAAACAACCCAGTGTCCACCAACAGATGAATAAACAAAATGTGATATAGGGGCCGGCCCCGTGGCTTAGCGGTTAAGTGCACGTGCTCCGCTGCTGGCGGCCCGGGTTCGGATCCCGGGCGCGCACCGACGCACTGCTTCTCCGGCCATGCTGAGGCCATGTCCCACATACAGCAACTAGAAGGATGTGCAGCTATGACATACTATCTACTGGGGCTTTGGGGAAAAAATAAATAATTAAAAAAAAAAATGTGATATACACACACATATATATATACAATGGAATTTAGCCTTAAAAAGGAAGGAAATTCTGACACATGCTACATGAATGAACCTTGAGGATATTATGCTGACATAAGCCAGTTACAAAAGATAAATATTGTATGATCTTACTTATATGAGGTATTAAGAGTAGCCAAACCCATAGAAACAGAAAGTAGAATGGTGGTTATCAGGGACTGAGGGGAAGGGGAAATGGGGGGTTGTTGTTCAATGGATATAGAGTTTCAATTTTGCAAGCTGACAAAGTTGTGGAGATTGGTTGCACAACAATGTGAATATACTTAACACTACTGAACTGTATACTTAAAAATTTTATGTCGTGTATTTTATCACGATTAAAAATTTAGGAACCGGCCTGGTGGTGCAGTGGTTACGTTTGCACACTCTGCTTTGGGCGCCCGGGGCTCACAGGTTCGGATCCCGGGCCCACCTACGCACCGCTCATCAAGCCATGCTGTGGCAGGCGTCCCACATATAAAGTAGAGGAAGATGGACACAGATGTTAGCCCAGGGCCAACCTCCCTCAGCAAAAAGAGGAGGATTGGGAACAGATGTTAGCTCAGGGCTAATCTTCCTCACAAAAAAAAGAAAAAGAAAAATAAACAAAACAATAAAAAAAAAACCTTTTAAAAATAGGGGCTATTAGGATAGTACAAAAAAAGACCATTTTTTTCCTTCTTACTATTTGTCAATATCAGGAGAAAAACTATTACAAACTAATACAGTAAAATTCTTTCCCAAGTCCAGCTTTTTCTGTTACCTCTCTGTGTCCTCTTCTAGATCCTGAGTTTCTTTGGTCCAAAGCATACTATCTTCTTTTTTACTGTTAATTTCTTGTTCTTCTAAGCGCCTTTGATCTAAAAACAGTTGAAAGACTTAATTTTATTAGAACAACAACAATAAAAAATAATTGAGAAAGTGTGCCTTAAAATGGAGCGCAAAAAATTAAGGCTAATCAGTGGCCCCTGAAGTATGCGATGCACTAGTTCTCTTCCCAGGAGAGCAGGGGGCCAGGTGGCAGTCTGCAGGGCGCCTGTATTCACAGCAGCTGCTTTTCTGGAGTCTTGGGAACTCTTTGGTGCCAGGTGAAGCTACAGGAAACCTTGCCCATGCCAAGGCTCAAGAGAGACAGACAAAGCAGAGGAAAGAAAGGGCACAAAAAAGAGATGGCAAGAGACCCTGAAAACACATTGCATAGATTTACTTCGGGGGACCACCCTGTTCTCACTTGTTAGATGTTTCTAGGTTGGAGCTCCAGGGAAAGAATTTGGGTGGGGAAGGGTAGTACCCTTTAATGTATGCCAGGCATTTTATATATGCTATCTCATTTCATCCTGCAGTCCTATGAAGGGGAGGGGACTAACATTTGTTAAGTATTTTACAATGTACCAGGCACTGTTCGTGGAGCTATTATGTACATCATAAGGTAGGAATTATTCCCACTTTACAGATGAGGATGACTGAGGCTCAGAGACATTAAACAGTCTGCCATCCAAAAGTGATGGAGTCAGAATTGAGGGGGCTGACCTTAAGGCCCACACTCCCCTAAATGTACCACTGTGCTGCCAAGGATGGCGTTATGGCAAGAAGCTGATGAAAAAGATCTGGGTAGCTGGCTTACCATTTGCAGTGATGTCCAGATGACTTGCTGTGTTCTCATCCAACACTGTGGATGAGGCCTGCTGCCGCTTCAAGTGCTCTGTCCAAATACAAAAGCAGTAGGCAACTTATTTCTTCCTTTGCATGCCATACCATTCTACCATTCTCTAGGGCAGTGGTTCTCAAGGGGTGGTCCTCAGACCAGCAGCCTCAGGATAACCTGAGAGTTTGTTAGATATGCAAATTCTCGGGCCTCATCCCAGACCCACTGAATCAGAAACTCTAGGGGTGGGGTCCAGCAATCTGTGTTTTAACAAGCCCACCAAGTGATTCTGAGGCCTGACAAAGTTTGAGGACCACTGCTTTAGGGCATTCAATCTCATACAATACTAAAATAAAAATTTAAATAATGATGATGATGATGATGATAGGTAACACTTGCAGAGCCCTATGTGTCAGGTGCTGTTTCTAATTTAAATATATTAATTCAAGATTAAGGTTCACAATTAACCTTTACAACAGCCCTTGAGATTGATCATGTAATTGTTATTCCTGTTTAACAGATGAGGAAATGCAGGTAAAGAAAGGTTATAAAATCACACAGATAGTAAGAAGTAGAATTGGGATTGAATCCAGGCAGTCTAGCTCTCAAGTTTATGCTCTTAATCTTTACTTTATACTCTCTCAAGAAGTCTGTAACAATATTATAAAGCAACTCAAAAATTTCCCCATCTCTATTGGCTTATATTTCATATTTTTTACCTAGTTTATGGAAATACAGAAGGCAAAGAATATCTATAATTTCCAGTTGCTAAAGAATTGATCACTAGACCAAGACAAGCATCTGCTAAACTCAGCACTGCTCTGCATTTGTTAGATGCTCAGTCTCTTCTAAGTGCTCCCCAGAGCAGAGCAGAGACAGCGGGAAGGCAGCGCAGACAGTAACCCTGGGCTCGCTGCTGGCATGGCCCTGTTGTGTGCAGGTACAGGTCAGGAAGCAGGCCCTACGTGGCAGCTCCTGGGTATCAAGGGGCTCCATAAGATCATTTAATATAATTTGAAATAAAAAAAATCCATTTTTGTCCTTGTTTAAAAGTAGTCCCTTAGTGATCTTAAAGGATCACCTACATCCTAGGGTTCTAAAAGATCCTCCCCTTTAGGCCCTTGTCAGAAGCCTAGAGCTTTGGATGTGGGCCCTCCAAAAGCACCGGCGTCAGCTCCAGGTTACTCCCCAAAGCTCTCTTGAGGGGAAACAACAACAGAGTGATGATATACAATAACTGGGTGGGACAATAATCACTCATTATTAGGAGAAACTACCCAAGCGCCCTCTGCCCTTTGACTTCCTGGAAAATTACTGACCTAGCTCAAAGTCCAGACATCACCTAGAAACTTGGCCCAGATAATTCCCATGAGTAAAATGAAGGAGGGTTTCTGCAGAGTGCGCTGGGGTACAACAGTGCCACGAGGCTGCAATCCTGGAGAAGCCAGGTTAACGGCTGGGGAAACAGGGGAGTCCACATGGTGACTGAAGAGAGAAGATGGCCAGATCCAGAGGAAAAGTATCACTGAGGTCAAACAGCAAAGGAGCCTCCAAGTACTGCCTTAAGCCATGACCAAGGAACAGATGACACTAAGAATCTACCAGAGCAGGACATGTGGATGCAGGTGACCTCTACTCTCACAAGTAGCAGTTCTACTGTTGTATTAAGAAGAGCAACTGGAGAGGAATTTATGAGGAGTCCCTAGGGAGTTCCAGAGGAGGAAAGCCTGTGTGGGGGTAGGGGCCCTAAGAGCCTGACCCAACAACCTTGTGACCTGTACAACCCTGTGGCATTGGGGGAGGGATGCGGTGAGGCAAGAGGGGCCTATGAGTACAGGGAAAGAAAGAAACTAAGAAAGGGTCTGGCAGCTCTGACTGTCTCTATCTAAGTTCATCAGGCCAACGGTCAGGGGCTAGGGATTGTCATAGCCTAGACAGTAGCTAGTTGAGTCAGACCGGGTAAGGCCTCATTTACCTCCCTCTTCCTGGTAAGACACAAAACCCCAGAGCCCCCGAAAACCAAGTGGTGCACCTCAGGAAATTCTCTAAAGGCCCCATACCCAGAACTGGACCATCAGAAGTCTGACGAGACATGTCCTCTGGGGGCCTCTGGTCGGCCAGGCTGTCAAGAAGAGAGTAGTCAGGTCTTTTTCCTGGGGAAGCAAACCACCTGCCTCAAATGTCTCTATAACCATGCACCATTTACGTTCAACGTCAGCTCAGTTGAGCAGGGCCAGCCCATCAGCTACAACTAAAATTGAGTTGGTATTGCTCAGTCTCTGCCTGAAACGGAAAATTCTGGTTTCATTAGGTCTTGTGCCACTGACTTCTCTGCCCTCAGGAAAGTGATTCATCCACAATGCCAATACCTTTAATACCTCCTGATAATGGCAAAACTAAAAATACAAGGTGTCTTGGCCTTAGCAGCCAGACTTTAGGCCTCCCAGGTATGGCTGATTTGGTTCAAAAAGGAAATAAGAATTCCTTTAATAAAACGAAGTTCATCATCATAAAACATTTGAATGTTATTTCCTCTTAGAATCATTACCATAGACCCTTTAAGTAACAAAATGACAACAGACACAGGCCAATTATCCTGGCCAGGCTTCAGTAGTCACCTGAGGCCCCTTTTATTGGGAAACCGCCCCTTCTTGAATTCTGTAAATTCAATCAGACCTTCATAAGGCCTTCTGTACTAGTGTTCACACCTGAGACGAAGAAACCATACTGCAGTCAATGACCATAACTAACAGGGCCATGGAGTACACTCCGTAGTGAACATCCCTTACCAATTTCGTCAAGTAGCTCCTGAGATGGTGGTGGTAGCTCATCAATGTGATGCTGCGAGATGGCTTCTACTAGTTCTTAAAAAAGATAAAGGGGAAAATGACTTAACACCTTCCTGGACCTGAACTGGCTTTTCTAGGCTTCCACACGAATTTGACCTAGGCTTTCTCAGTGATGAAACAAACTAAGGCGGGAAGAAAGCCTCAGACATTAACAGTCCTAGCTGAGGGCCGGCCCCATGGCTTAGCGGTCAAGTGCCCATGCTCCGCTGCTGATGGCCCGGGTTCGGATCTCGGGCGCGCACCGACGCACCGCTTCTCTGGCCATGCTGAGGCCAGGTCCCACATACAGCAACTAGAAGGATGTGCAGCTATGACATACAACTATCTACTCGGGCTTTGGGGGAAAAATAAATAAATAAATAAATAAACAGTCCTAGCTGAGACCTGCTAATATGTGAAGGGCTTTACTCCCCCTTCTACTCCAAACCCTTTCCTACATCACCCCTTAGCCCAGTACTGCTTGATCAGTGCCCCTCCCTCCCCAAGGACATTTGGGTTAGGTGAGGTACAAATTCCTAAGAGGCTAGGGACCCAATCTGGATCAGGGCTGCTGAGGGATATAGAGGCTTTGGTTAGGCAAAATGAACAAAACATAAAGTGGGAGGCTTTCTCTGTAGACTATCAAGCCAGGACATATAGAAGCAACCATCCTTTGGGCCTCCCCTAAGTGCTCAATTATAACATTAACCAAAACCCCTCAGCATAATCCACAAAATCCCTATCCCCCGGAGGGAAATTCTAAGAGTTGGACCAAAGACATAGACATTAAAATTAATGTAGCAAAGGCAATATGTCTCAAGAACTGTTAACACTCTCATACCCTTTGATTTGGAAATTGTCTTCTAAGAATTTATCCTGTGGAAAGGGGCAGAGGTGCAGATAAAGATTTTTGTACAAAGAACAAAAATTGGAAAACAATAAAAATTTTCAACATAAGAGCATGGTTAAGCAACATACGTAGAATGGACTATTATGTAACCATTACATATTTTTACAAACCATTTTACTGACAAGTGGAAATCCTCAAAATGTATCATCAAAGAAAAAAAGCAGGCCAGAGCTGATATACAATATGATTTCAACTATGCTGAATATATATATATTTTTGTATATTTCTAAAAAATATGAAAATGATATGCACCAAAAAGTACTAGAGGTTAAAAAATGATGGTAGGATTAAGTGGTGGCTTTCTTTTTTAAGCTCTTCTTTATTCTCCAAGTTTTCTATAATAAGGATGTTTCACTTTTATAATCGGGGGAAAAAAGCATTTTTGTTTGAATCTAATGCAACATCAAAAATAAGCTCCCTTTGGGCCGGCCCTGTGGCTTAGCAGTTAAGTGCGGGCGCTCTGCTACTGACGGCCCGGGTTCAGATCCCGGGTGCGGACCGACGCACCCAGGGCTTCTCCGGCCATGCTGAGGCCGCGTCCCACATATAGCAACTAGAAGGATGTGCAACTATGACATACAACTATCTATTGGGGCTTTGGGGAGAAAAAGGGAAAAAAAGAAGAGGATGGGCGATAGATGTTAGCTCAGAGCCGGTCTTCCTCAGCAAAAAGAGGAGGATTAGCACGGATGTTAGCTCAGGGCTGATCTTCCTCACAAAAAAAATAAATAAATAAGTTCCCTTAAATTGGCTTACTTGTATTTTCATATTAAACACAGGGTACCTTTTGGCAGGCTCCTTCTCTGCATGGCATAGGATGATGTATCAGGCGCCTCAGCAATGCTGGAGGAACCAGCCCCAGTAAATGTAGGCAATCTTTTCTATAGGTAAGACATAAACATGGTAATTGACACGTATGTTAAGCTAAAAAGGCCCGTGCAGCTCAATCATTTCCAAGATTAAGCCTGTGTATCACCAATGGAAGAAGCCACTTGTTTTGCTGATTGAGTGAAACTCATTCAAATGTCACCTCCTCTGAGAAGGCTTCTCACTCCTCTTTGCCTCCGCAGCACTCACTACCTAGCTCTGTGTTATATCACAGCAGTCTTTCTCATTAGGCGGCGAGCTCCTTTGGGGCAGGGACCTTGTCTTTCTTATTCACATTTGGATGCCTAGAAGAGGGCCTGGCATGGTGCCTGGCACTTAGAACCTGCCCAATTAACAGTTTGTTGAGGACTGGCCCCGTGGCTTAGCAGTTAAGTGCACATGCTCTGCTACTGGCGACCCGGGTTCGGATCCCAGGCATGCACTGACACACTGCTTCTCCTGCCATGCTGAGGCTGCGTCCCATATACAGCAACTAGAAGGATGTGCAACTATGACATACAACTATATACCGGGGCTTTAAGGGAAAAAAAGGAGGAGGATTGGCAACAGATGTTAGCTCAGAGCCGGTCTTCCTCAGCAAAAAGAGGAGGATTAGCATGGATGTTAGCTCAGGGCTGATCTTCCTCACAAAAAAAAAAAAAAAAAGTTTGTTGAATGAAAGCATAAAATTCTTTATTTCCCTAATTCAGAGTGAGACCTTTGTGAGTCAAATGCCCCAAGGAGATGACAGTCAATTTTTCATTAAGGGCCAAAAGCAAGTAATCAATCTGCCTATAGAATGGTCGGTTGACAGGTTTTTAATGAGTATACCAAGTCAGGAACTTGTAATTTTCTTGAGGAGACTACACATGTGAAATATGAGGGAGAGAGAGAAGAAGAAGAAAGGGCAGCAGGGGGAGGAGGAGGAGGAGAGGAGAAGACACTATACAATTAAGTGTTTTCATTGCAGACTATTATGTTCAGGAATTCAGAGAAGGTGCAGATCAATCAAAACTCTCAGAGAACTAACCAGAGGAGGCTTTAAGGAGGAAGCAGAACTCGAGCCTCCTTGATCAGGTAGAAGATGGTTAGATAGATAGAACAATGCAGGTGAAGGTAGCATCATAAGCTATGACAGTGGTTGGCTCTTTAGAGAAATGGCCAAACATTACCTCTGGGGGAACAAAAGCACACAAAAACGCAGGATCCATCCTACAATATGGACTCGGAGAGGAGCCCCAGGGAACCCGGGAGAGGATCCAGCTTATTTCTTGCTTTCTTTGTAAAACGGATTTTGAGAAATCTTGACACTTTGGATCACTGAGGCCTTTGGGCTGACTCCATGAGTGTGTAATGCAGAGTCGGTATACTTACGAGATCAGTCAATCTTGAAGGGGGAGTTTCAGAGGAAGAAAGAAGGGACTCTAGGCTCTTTGCGCTCTCTCTGACAGTTGTAAATTTATCAGACAACATTTGGATAGATTCTTGACTGTTCCAACACGAGGTAGACCCTGTTTTAACCTGAAATGTGATACTTTCAAGGCAGTCTTTATACTGACTGGCAGCTGAAGAAATTGACCCTGTTGTAGAAAAGAGCGCAGTTAGTGTCCGAATCCTTCACATTATTTAAAAACAAAAACAAAAAACCCCACAAAACCCTATACCACGAATTCTTTAAACTGATAATAACTGAAAAAAATCACCGATCTGAGACACAGCTTCTCAAGAGATAAAAAATGACAGTCTCTAAACTTGGCCATCAAAATAAAGGTAGATTATTTGAATCACAGATATATGGAAATAAAGACACCAGAGACAGGATATTTGATACTGGCTGTACACAGCTGCAGGACTCAGAACTATGTATGTTTAAGCACAAGGTCCTGTTTTAAGTTACAGACTCCGGAGAATCCAATGTTTTTATACTAAATTCAGTAGTTTTTAGAGTAGAAAGTAGGCTTTGCATTTGCATATCTCCACCATTGAAGTCAAAAACTTTATAGCTGCTTAATAACCACCACCACTACGCCCACCTGGCTTCCCATGGGAGCATCCCCTTCAGCTTTTGCACTGTGAGAAAACACCCTTGGGATCTGCTCCTGCAGCCTCGCTTCCCACAGCCAATGGGACAGGGGCTGTTAGTTCCTCTCTCCAAACACTTCTCCCCTGCAGGTGATTACCTGGGCTCAGCGGAGTGCTGACACTAGTAGGTGCGTGGTTTATTTTGGGTGTTTTGCATGAGACCTCCTTAAAAGAACCGTCTTGTTCAAAGGAGATACTAGACAGGTCTTGAATATCTGTCAATGATCTAAAGAATTAAAAGCACACAGTAATTGGGAGAAAATGTTAAGAAAAATCAAACAATATATTCCTGAGAGGTACTTTTTTAAGGATGCTCTCAATAAAAATCTTTATTTGGCAATAGGCTAGAATTAGAGAATATCTTATATATCTTAAAAAGAATATTACACAATATCTTAAAAGGAGATACTGACTTGAAACATTTTTCAGCAGCTACAAATAACCTATTTCCATAGACGAAAGTATGTTTATGTAGAAAACAGATTTAATTTACCTCAAATATAAACTTAAATTATTATTATTATCACTGCATTTCCTTGATTGTAAGATGCTATTAATTTAGATCACATCATCAGAACAGCTTTTTGGTGAAAGAAGAAACACACTCACATGAAATGTATACGTAAAAAGGGGAAGAATGAAGGCTCTTACAAACAAGGAAATACTATTTCTCTAAAACCAAGACTTTACACAGCATCCTTAGGCAACCCTTTGGTGGCCATACATGTCTTTCTCTTTCAGTTCCATTGGTGACTCCTTTAATGTCTCCTCTTGTTCACCTTCAGTACTGTAAGAGAGAAAGTGAGAAAATTATATGAATCTCATCAGCAGAGTGCACTAACTTGGTACAAGGGACCAGTTTACCAGCCTCTTGTGAGAAGCAGAGGGAAAGGCACTAAGCTCAAAAGTGGAAAGTGTGGGTCTGGTCTTAGCTCTACTACTGACCAGCCACATGTTCTCAGGCATATCTGGGCCTTGCTCTGGACTGCAGCTGCCTCTCCAGAGATTGAAAAAATACTCTCTAAGGGTCAGCTCATCTGAAATCAGCGATGATGCTACATGACAGGGAGAAAGTTTCTGAGGAAATCAATGGAGCACATGAACTTAGCTGGGGATGGAGGTTGGAGCAAAGGGCACAGCCACAGGGCCTTACCAACTATAAGACAGCTTCCTGGCATGAAGTATTAGGAGAGGTCAAGAGAGGCTTGTGAAAACAGTTGGCCAGAAAAGAATACCAAAGACAAAATTGACCCATTTCTACTTTAACCAACATTTAGGATTCAACTGCAATACTCCTTCAGCCTGAATCTCTTACAGAAGGTAATAAAGCACAGAACACTTCTGGCCAACCCATGATGGACATGGAGCACGAGCAAAAAGTAAACTTTTGTTGTTTTAAGCCACTAAAATCTGGGGGTTGTTTGTTACATAGCATAATCTAGCCTATCCTTACTGATACAGCCACCTACTAACTGTACAACCTTAGGAAAAATACTTAAACTCTCTGAACTTTGCTTTCAAAGTTGCTTTGCTTTGCTTTGCCTATTGGCAAAATGGAAATAACACTACATATCTCAGAGGGTTGTTATATGAATTAAATTTGACCAAAAAAAGTACCTGGCATATGGTATCTGCTTAGGAAATACTAGCTATAATTACTATAGATAAGGAAATTGAGACCCAGAGAGGGGGAAAGTAAACTGACTGCTATTGTACCAGGCACTTTACATCTACTATTACTTTTTTTAATTAAACTTTTTACTTTGTGATAACTGTCTATCCACATGTAGTTTTAAGAAATACACTTCACCCAGTTTCCCTCAATGGTAACATCTTACAAATCTATGGAACAATATCACAACCAATATGTTGACATTGATATGGTCAAGATACATAACATCACCACCACCAGAAGGATCCCTTATGTTGCCCTTTTATAGCCATGTCTACTTCCCTCCCACTCCCCACCATTTCTGTAACTCCTGGAAACCACTCACTTGTTCTTTATTTCTATAATTTCATCATTTCAAGAATGTTATATAAGTGGAATTATGTAGTAAATAACTTTTTGAGATTGCTTTTTCCACTCAGCATAATTCTCTGAAGATTCACCCAGGCTGTTGCACAGATCAACAGTTCATTCTTTTTTATTGCTGAGTATTCCACGGAATGGATGCACCACAATCTGTTAAATCCTTCGCTTGTTAGCAACATTTAGGTTCTAGTTTTTGGCTATTATGAAAAAAGTTGCTATAAACATTTGTCTAGGTGTTTTTGTGTGAAAATAAGTCTTCATTTCTCTGGGATAAATGCCCAGGACTTATATGATTACTTTTAATCCCTATGTCAACATTCTTAGTAAGGATTCTTATCCCTATTTTACAAATGGGGAAACAGAAGAGAGGGGTTGAGAAACTTGACCAACAACACATGGATAGAAAGGCAGAGTCAGGATCTGAATACAGATAATGACTCCTTTTCACGAACCCTCACAATTTTGCTGAACAAGGCCTAACAAAGCCAAGCTGCCCAAAGCTAATTTTTATAACATGGTGGCTAATACATCTGAAGATGAGCAATATATAAATATGGGGCATTATCATTATTTAATATCACTTCTAGGAGTCTGAAACTGTGAATAAAATAATAGCATATACCTTCGTATAGATTGGAATTGAGACCTGGTCAAAATCTCAGCATTCTCTCCAAGGCTTTTACTCATTTGGAACTTTTCTTCACCTGAAAGAATAAAGTAAATGTATTTTTTTTTTACTGAATTTTTGCCAACTCAGATGACTATTTTCATTCCCTAGAATCTCCCTTGGTCTGGTCTAGAATGAGAAATAATCTGGATAAACAAAGTACTTCCTAATTGGGTTTGGACTGAGTGCTGTGAAAGAGGTTTTTGCTCTGAAAGTTTATTTTCCTTGCTCAGAGGGGAGAACTATATTCTGACACTCAGAATACAATCAAGCCATTTATTGGCCTTTCACTTATAACTGCACAGTTATTTCTGGAGACAAATGTTGTTTTGTCTTTTCAGGAAGGCAAACTGACCTGGTTCCTGTCAACAGACACCAGGGGGCGTTGAAACCAAGAACTGTTTGTTCACTAAAGATTCAAATAGAAAAGACCACTAGCTGGGCTTTCCCAGAGTGCTAACTGTGCCTCTTGGCCATCAAACACCACTTAAAGAGTGGGGGTGGGGGTCTTAAGTACTAAGGAGCTAATTCAACTGTCTTCTGTTCTCCCTGACATGAAGTGTCTGAAGTTACTCCTCCTCAGTTCTCTGTAAGATACTTTGCAGACCTCTGGACAGACAGGGCCAATATCCATTTTCCTTCCCACTAGTGTACTGCTCTGGTTTATAGGGAAGGGGACAGACACAGCAGCCTGCCATGTTGGCAAATGCTCATGATCCCCTTGCCATTTCTTAGGTCCAGGTAGTCTGGTGGGCAACGGGGAGGCCCATGAGAACAGCGCCACCTTTAGCAGGTACCAAGGAGCTCTGAAACCCCACCAGTGGAGAAGTATTGGGGTTCTTCTTCCTGTGACCCTCTTTCAAATACCTAGAAAGTATTAACACCTAGAAAGCATAAACGAATTCCTAATAAGCACAATTTAGAGCTGGAGGGGAACTTAGAGATTTTAGAGTCTGACCCTCTCCTTTACTTTATTCAAGGGGAGAGTGGGGCCCTGGGGTGAAGTGACCTGCCCAAGGTCATGCAGAAAAAATCAGTGGCAGAACTGGGCTTGGAACCCAGCATGTGTCCAATCACTACCTCTGTTGCATCACCTAGTGTGGAGAGGACGTATATCAGAGCCTTAGGGGGAAAAAGGGAAGGGAAGGGCTGAAAAACGGAAATAGAGTAGAAATCAGAGGCTTCTTCATGTACTTCAGATGTTTGTATCGAACTAGTCCCAGTTTTCTGACCTGCCTGCCCCACAGCTTCTCTATCCCACTCAACCCTCTTCCAACCACAAGTGAAGTGGCCGTGTGCAGACCAGGCTCACACAGTAAGTGATCATGGGCAGAGGCTCCACAGAGAGTGGGTGGCCCAAGACCCAGATCTGGGGACTTTTAATACATATTATCCTGAGAATTTAACTGTGCACCTAAAAGCTTACAGCTTCTTAAAAATGCTCCCCAGTGCGACAGGGGCCTGACTCAGATTAGAGATGGAAGCCAGCGTGTGCAGCAGGAGGAAGGGAGTAAGTCCAGAACCCAAGGCTGTCCTGCCTGGGTTCAGAATGTTGAGAATGACCATAGACAGTTACATGGCTCGGCAGGTGGATAACTCTGGTTTTATAATAGATGGCTGCATACCTTAAAAGACCAAAAGTGCGTAATTTTTTAAACGTCTGTATCAGAACCAGTGGTTCACCTATATCTTGTCTTGTGCCATACCCCGGCTGCTGATCCAAGGTTAACTTCCCATGTAAAGGAAAGCAGTTGCTGTTATAGAGAATACAAGGCCTCCCGAGGGAAGGATGGTATGTTGACCCTGCACTATTGGCTGTTATTAATTCTTTGCTAAGAAGCTAAGCAAGCAAAGAAAAATGATGGTGAAACTGCCTTTTGGGGTAGAGAAGGACAGGGACACCTAGTTCTAGTTTTTGTTGTGTCAATAACTAGCTGTGTGGCCTGGGAAAATCCCTCAGGTCAGCTCAGCAAAGATAACGGAACACCTGCTATGTGCCACAAAGGAGCCTGAGATCTCATTTTCACTAGAGAAAATCAGACAAAAAACAGAAGCAACTACTACGACACCTGCTCCAAGAACACAAGGGGAGGTATAAATAACATGATGTGTGGGTGTCATGAGGCTGGTGAGGGGCAGGAGGTTCATTCTAACGAGGGAAATCACTGAGCCCAAGTTTTCTCATCTGTACAATGAAAGGCCTGGAGGAGGTTCTCTCTAAGAACGGGTCAAGCTCTAAACATCTGAGATCCAACAGAAAGTGAAGGCAAGTGATTCTCAAAGTAATCTGCCCTAAGTGCTTATTACCAGAGGCTTGAGGTTGGGCAAATGCATCTTGCATTCCTTCGAAGTCGTCTTCTATGGGACTTGAGGTCTACAAAAGGACGAAAGAGCAAAGAAAGGAGGTTTACTGGAGGCAGACATATCATCAAAAGGTCAAGAGAGGACTTCTTGATGTTCTTAAACCTTGAAAATCTTCATAAGGTTCCCGTATCTTTTATAGAAAAAAGACAAACCTGCTTCGCAGACATAAAGTACTGATTTGTACTATATCTTTCTCCTCAACAAGCCCTCCCCCACCTCCCACTATAAGGAGGAATTAATTATGTGACTTCTCCCTTCTTTATGTCGTTATCCCCTCCTCACCCCAACCTTGCAACAAAGATGTTTTGATTCCTAGGAACTTTATCAGAAGAGCCAGAGGGCCGGCCCTGTGGCTTAGCGGTTAAGTGCGCACACTCAGCTGCTGGCGGCCTGGGTTCACATCCCAGGCGCGCACCGACGCACCACTTCTCCGGTCACGCTGAGGCCTCGTCCCAAATACAGCAACTAGAAGGATGTGCAGCTATGACATACAATTATCTACTGGGGCTTTGGTGGAAATATAAATAAATAAATAAAATTGTAAAAAAAAAAAAAAAAAAGAAGAGCCAGAGAAGGTTGGAAAAACGGCCCAGACTGCAAAACTACTCTATGGGGTGAGGAGTCAGAACACTGGTTCCTTTGAGGGGAGACAGAGACTGAGAAGAAGCACCCGGAAGTGTTTTAGGGACCGGTAATGTTCTGTTTCTTGATCTGGGTGTTGGTCACATGAGTGTGTTCAGTTTGTGAAAGTTCATGAGCTGTACAATTAAGATCCGTGTACTTTTCTCTACGTTATACTTTTTATATATATGTATATATTATATGTATGTACATATATACACTTTGTATCTTTTTATTAATGATTTTGTTAATGTCCCAGTCTGCTCACAGTAAAATCAAGAATGTTTAAAGGATTAATAATGGAAAACTGGTCTGATTGAGTTTTCAGAAGTACAAACAAGTGGAAATTATGCTTTTTGATGCATCACTGAATTCTTCTTGTCAGTCAAATGTTGTGATTGACATATACAATCCTCCCTTTCCTCCACTCCACCTTCCATATGGGTAAAAGATCCCAAAAAGGTGGCAGGTTAAGGGATAGGTGAGGTAGAAATTATGTAAGTAAGTAAGAAACTCCAATGAGTTTCATTTTATACATGAAAATACTCTGTACAAATAGGTTCTTGCAAAAGCTAGGCAGATCTTAGAGAAAGCCCCATGTACTAGATAGCCTCATATTCACTACTGAACCCATGCCTCCATTCCTGGCTTTCCTACCACTAAAGCTTGGCAGATCAAGGACTAATTCCTTACATCTGCGGATCGCCAGTTCTTCTTCACAAAGAGGAATAATAGCAGGCCGCCTTCTCTTCCCCACAGGAAGGATATGTGATTTAGATACTATGAAGAAAAGTGTTTTTGAAAAAAACTACAAAGTACTATACAAATTCAGGAACCACAACTTTGAGAGAAATTGCTTATAATCTTCCATTCTCAAAAATCTTATTTTTCAGATGTTTTTTCAAAACATGAAAACACTGATAAGTTGACATTATATACTTTTAGGTGTAAGCTATTTTTCTCAATAAAAATAATTTAAAAGGAATAAGGCAATGGAGAAAGCTGAAAATGCACTTTATTTATAAACTATAAATTTTACCTCTAGAGCTAAGTTTTCTTGAGCAGTCGAAGAGTAAAAATATTCATGGTCTGGAGTTAAAAATTCATCTGTTATATCCTCAGAAGACTCTGGTGAACAAGTTGATTGCATGGACTGATCCTATTAATAATGTAGGAAATTACTTTTAAGTTGGCGTTCATTGTAAACAAATCCCTTTATAGCTGGATGCAGTGTTAATAATGGGGTTATCTAAAATTACCCAGCAGTAATGTAAACTGGTGCAGCCACTATGGAAAACAGTATGGAGATTTCTCAAAAAATTAAAAATAGAAACACCATATGATCCAGCTATCCCACGACTGGATATTTATCCAAAGAACATGAAATCAACAATACAAAGAGATTTATGCACCCCTATGTTCATTGCAGCATTATTCACAACAGCCAAGACAATCCAAGTGCCCATCAACTGATGAATGGATAAAGAAATGTGGTATACATACACAATGGCATACTACTCAGCCATAAAAAGAAACAAAATCGTGCCATCTGCAACAACATGGATGGACCTTAAGGGTATTATGTTAAGCGAAATAAGCCAGACAGAGAAAGCCAAACACCGTATGATTTCACTCATATGTGGAAGATAAACAAACATATGGATAAGGCGAACAGATTAGTGGTTACCAGAGGGGAAAGGGGTGGAAGGGAGGGCGAAAGGGGTAAAGGGGCACATACATATGGTGAGGGATAAAAACTAAACCATTGGGGGGGCCGGCCCAGTGGCGCAAGTGGTTAAGTGTGCGCGCTCCGCTGCGGCGGCCCAGGGTTTGCCGGTTTGGATCCCGGGCGTGCACCAACGCACCGCTTGGCAAGCCATGCTGTGGCAGCGTCCCATATAAAGTGGAGGAAGATGGGCACGGATGTTAGCCCAGGGTCAGTCTTCCTCAGCAAAAAAAAAAAAGGAGGATTGGCAGATGTTAGCACAGGGCTGATCTTCCTCACACACACACACAAAAAACTAAACTATTGGGGATGAGCAAGACGCAGTCTATACAGAAACTGATATATAATAATGTATACCTGAAATTACACAATGTTATAAACCAATATGACCTTAATAAAATAATTCAAAAAAAACCAAAAAACCTCCAAATAAATAAAATTACCCAGCAGTCAGGGTAACACTCTCTCAGCTGGCCCTTCCTGCCTGCTTGCACCTCTGCCTCTGCCCTCCCCTTCCTCACAGGGAGCTGAGAACCCCTTGGAGCAAGTGTGGTGCACGACAATCCTGAGTCTCAGCATCCTCATCTTCACAACGAAGTGGGGGAGGTTAGGTGACCTCTCTGCTCTAAACTTCCCAGAAAGAAGAAAGGCCCTGGACCACTAAAGCTGGGGACTGAATTTAAACACCCTGATCCTCAAGCCCACAGACACAGTCCATATGTCGGCATCATCTTCCAGATGAGGCTGAGGCTGCTCAGAACTGGGGGTCCCTCAGGTATTTCAGTTTAAAGGCAAGTGAAGGAGCATGATTTTAAAAATAGCAATGCAATCTAAATAATAAAAGTAAAATTAAAAATTTTAAAGTTATTTCTTCAGCATCTCCATTCCACCCCTTCCTTTTCTGTTTATTTCTACATTCAAGCCCTGATCACCACATGGTCAGACAATTGGCTCCTTTCCTCACCTTCAATCATCCCTTTGCAGAGGTTTGTGGCTTATTTCCTTGGAAACTGCTTTTGTCACATGCACCTTCTGTGTACCTAGCGGCTGCTTTCCTTCACCTCTCATATCACACTGAAGTTTAAGACAAGCCTGGCCTCCCACACCTTCCCAACTTCCCTGACAGACCTGCTTCTCCAGCCAAGCCGGTATGCTTATGTGGCAGGTCCTTCCAGCCCTCACGTGAGAGAAAGAATTAATTGTCCTGTGAGTGGTTTGTGTGCTATAATTAAATACAATAGTATGTTCTTCAAAAGACCTCAAATGTTATCACAATTGTATTTGTACATTGTTTCATTCTCAATTACTATTTATATTCTTTAAATGATTATGGCCCCATGTCAATGACGATAAAAAACAGTGTGGTTCCTTTAGTCTGGCTGGATTATGGCCCAACCACATGCTTCAAGAATGCGTTAAACTCCTGAAGCAAGGCTGTAACCTCAATGCAAATACTAGCAAGTGACTGGACCCCACAGATCCTGCTGAGGGACAGTTGTCAGGCATGAACACACTCCTTCTACTGGGTTGAGAGCTGAATTTGGGTCTTTGAGAACATTCCAAGTGAAGGCACTCTCATACAAACCTGGCTTTGTTTTTCCTACTCCCATCTGACCTCAGTTACAGGCTTTTGGTATTCGACTTCACACTGTGCTTTAAGAGTTGGTCTTGTTTACCCAACCAGAAAGAAAGCTCAAGGTCAGAGCTGAACCTGACACTTATCTGTGTTTTCCCCAAGCTCCAAGATACATAACGCTTTGAGTTGAACTGACTCAAAAAGTATTAGGCAGGGAGGAAAGGCTTCTTCATTCATGTCAGAAACCTGAGGGCACACGCTCCAACAAAAAAGGAACTACTACAGAAATTATTTCAATGTCATAACACTCAGTTCTACTTTATTAGGTCCTTGGGCTCATCTTGGCTCTCCAGGCCATATTACTTACGCTGTAAGATTTCTCAATGACCACAGATGCGTCAGAACTTGCTTGAAGGACTTCACTATGCTCTGGCTGCTCATTTTTTCTGGGGGACAGGTGCCTGATACCTAATGATTATAACACAACCAGGGCCAAAGTCATTCAGTGATACTCAGATGGCATGGAAGTGGCGAAGGGCAATGTAAGAGAAGAGATGCAGGCATATTCTGCCAAGGGTGGCCATGTCTCATGTGTCAGGTTCAGTCTAGAGAGTGGAGACTGTTAGTTTAGCCTCACCCTAGGACACAGCCCTGCTTCATCTATCCTTTTGTCCACCCATTCAAAAGTGATGCTTGACAAGGAACAGATTCTAAATACCAAAAAAACCCAAGCCAATATGACCTCAATAAAATAATTTTAAAAAAACCAAGCCAATAGATTTTCTACCTAAGATAACTAATAATTTTAGATGTACCTTTCTTTAACTTGCAAACAACTGTGAAATGATATCCTACACCCTAATTGTAAGCAAATTACCAGGTGGAAATACACAGCCTTCAGTTTTAACTTGAAAATCTATAAAAATCATAACAGTAAATGTCATTTGTCTCTAGGTTCCTCTGGCATAGACTTTCCAGGAGCCAGTGGAATTTTTATGCCTTAAAATGTAATGCAAAGAAATGGGCAGTAGACAGCAGTAGTCCATCAATGCCCTCATGTAAAACGTTCCATTCTTTGCCAGGTTAAATCCAGGACCAGGGTCAGTGCATGGAGATTATTTTACTTCCTTTGGCCAAAGGGGACTGCTCCAGTAATAGAAAAACTCTTGAATCTCTGGATTTCTTTACCTGCGGGAAAGACAGTGGGATCAAAGGGGTATGCTGCTTCCCCCTGGAATTCAAGGTTCCCAGATAGAAAACAAGACCAAGCAAAGGAAATATTCCAGGAGGTTTACTTATTTTTGAGAGCTGATAACTTGATAGAGCTCATCTATCTCTATTCTTCCAACTGAACTTACCGGTGAAGCTTCGAGGCCCAGACTGTCTGCCATGCTGGTCACTGTCTTGGTCACTGTTGTCTGTTTTGTTACACTTGCCATTTCCTCCTGGCTCATCATTCTTCCTGGGATATTCTACAGCTCGCTGCCAATCCACATTCTCAGGGTCCCTAATGGGGGGCTGCAGCAAGGGATCAGACTCATTTTCAGCCTCATTCTCTAAAGTCAAACTATTTTGAGGATGCCAAGGAGGTACTGCCAGCTGCCCAGTAGCTGCTTTCTCTGCCATTTCTTTCACCTCCGCTGGATATAAGAGAAAGCAGGACTGTGAACACTGGAAACAAAAGTTTTTGATTTTTAAAGAGCTACATAATACTTTTATAGCTCATATTGGCACAATAATTGGCCTTTTAGAATTGTATCATCCTTAGCTTGCCCTGTTTGGCTTCAATGGGAGGAGAGAAGAGAAATGATAACAGAGTGAGGAAAGGGCAGAATTTCAGTTAGTTATAGCCCTTGTTGAATTCCAGAGTGGAAGGCAGCAGAACACTTGTACATGGACCTTCTTGCTATGAAGATTTTACAAGAAAATGACACCTGAGGCTCCCAGTCTGTAGAGACTAATGGAAAGGATTCTATTTGAGTTTGTCTAGCCTTTCTAGACCACACTGAGCTCATATGCTAGGAGTGTGTATATATGTGAATGTTTTCATTCCAAATGTTTTATACTTTTGCTAATATCACTTAGTATTAAAAAAAATAGATACTATATCCTTTTGAGTTTACAAGATAAAACTTTATACAAAAGGATAATGCCCACAGGATATGTGAAAGTGATATTGCATGCTCTCTATTTTAATAATGTTATATACTAAATATCTATATCATGTATTTTTACTACACTTGTTATATAATATACATTAATATATATAATACAAATATTTCCTATATAGTCTAGAAATGAAAAGAGCATTTCTCTTCTGCAGTTTGTAATCAGAAAGGCCTTGCTTTTAAAATGGAATGATCGGGCCGGCCCCGTGGCTTAGCGGTAAAGTGCTCGCGCTCCGCTGCTGGCGGCCCGGGTTCGGATCCCGGGCGCGCACCGACACACCACTTCTCCGGCTATGCTGAGGCCGCGTGCCACATACAGCAACTAGAAGGATGTGCAGCTGTGACATACAACTATCTACTGGGGCTTTGCGGGAAAAAAATAAATAAATAAAATCTTTAAAAAAAAAAAAAAAAAAGGAATGATCTAACATGGGAGAACAGTGCGATACAAGCTGTGTACTTAGAGGTAACAACCAGGTTAGAAATACATTTTAAATTTCATTTTGTCCAACAGAACCCATGATTTTATACTCACTTTTCCATTTTACGTGTACCTCTCCATCATCTTCATTTCTTGACTTTGCATTACAGATTTCAGAAGACACAGATATCATACTGATCCTAAATTGCATAGGTTTTTGGGGGATGAGGGGAGCAGGGTGAACACAAACACATCAGTTTGCTCAAGTTCTTGACACAATCCAGAGCCCACTAGCCCACCCAGAGGACTGTCCCCTAGTCTCTGAGCCTGGGGTTGCCCTGACTCCTGCCCACCACCAGAGAGCGCCAGACTCGCTAAGGTTCAGCCCACAAGACTCACCTAGAACCCCAGCCAGGGCTGGATGACACAGGAGGTCCCTTTGGGTGGCTTGACACGGTGAAGAGTACACTATTTAACTGTGTCACTTTGGCTTGGGCACTGGACTCTACAAGCCTTCCCTGGCTAAGAAATGAAAGGAATGGGTTAGAAGATCTCTAAGGCTTTTTTCAGTTTCCAAGTTCAGATTTCATGATTCTAAAAGTGCTTTTGGAAAAATTTCAGAGGTAGAATAAACCCACAATTGAAAGGAAGTTTTCTTCACTAGACAGAATTCTGGTCCTTGGGCTGACGCAAAGCACCCCCACAATGCCACAGAACATAGGTAACGATTCAGTAACTGTTTCTGCCCTTCGATCAGAATTCTCTGATAACAGGCCCACCTGCATACCAGCGATAGTACAATAACTAACATTTGTAAGATGGTTTTAAGGCACCACGGATTCTGAAGAACATTCATGGATCTTCAGCCTAGTTTCATTGAGTTGTAGGCCCTGACCTGCCACTAGCTAGCTGTTGGACTTTAGCTAACTTCAATCTCTCTGAGACAAGGTTTTCTCAGCTGCAAAACAAGGGAGTCTCTTTTCCTCTAAATATCCCATGATTATATATATTTTATCATCTATTAAACTAACTCTTTGAAAATGTGTGATCTGTAGCATATATATGAATTCCCTGTTATCCAGAAGGCCCTACTCTCCTGCTGGACCAGAGAGCAGAGAGACTGCTGAATTGGAAATGTCAGATCTGATCAGCTTCTTCTAAAAGCAATTTGGCAACAGCTATCAGGAATCTTTAAAATGTTTGAACCCTCTGACCTAGTAACTCTGCTTCTGGTAATCTATCAAGGACATAATCCAAAATGCATAAAAAGCTTTATTTTTTTTAATTTTCTTTTTTTATTGTGAAATTTTTGTTGTACATTCTTCTTTGTCAGAAGAAGCAGCTTTACTGACAAGTCACTGTGGCCCTATTCATAACAGAAAAAAGAATAAAACAACCTAAAATTTAACAATGAAGGAAATCCAACAATTTCAAAATAAATTTACAGGGTGTTTTTTAATAACATGGGATAGTGCTCATGTTCTAATGTAAAGTGAAAAAATCAGAATATAAAATTGCCTTTACATATATAATTATAATTTAATTTTTTTAAAGCATACAAAAAGACTAGGTGGATTGGTAGCAAAATGTTAAACTTTTCCTTGGTCTGTTTTTTGTTCTTTTGGGGGAAGAGGGTGGAGCTGGGCAGGGTCAGCCACAACTATGGCTTTTGCTTTGTCATCTAATGGCATACTATCACCCCATCTGCCTCTATCAGTGACGTGAGTGCTCAACCCTCTGATGCCAGTGAGGTAGTCCTTCAATAATTCCCTGCAGGGCCGGCCCGGTGACATAGTGGTTAAGTTCACGTGCTCTGCTTCGGCGGCCCGGGGTTTCACAGGTTCGGATCCCAGGTGCAGACCTACGCACTGCTTGTCAAGCCATACTGTGGTGGCGTCCCATATACAAAAAACCAAGTAAGATGGGCACAGATGTTAGCTCAGGGCTGATCTTCCTTAGCAAAAAGAGGGAGAATGGTAAGGGATGTTAGCTCAGAGGCAGTCTTCCTCACCAAAAAAAAAAAAAAAAAAAAAAAACTAAAAAAAAAAGTAATTCCCTTCAAAAAGGTAAAATACACTAATCTAAAATGTCTGGGCATTTTCCTTGACTCTCCCTTAATGGACATATTTACCAACATGAAAGGAACAGCAAACTCTTGTCATTAACCTCAGTCACCACTTGGAGGAGAGAACAAAAAATTTTCTTCCAGGAGAACTGACTCCAAAGCTGTGGATTAATGCTGCCATTTAACCACAGAAAAACAAAACTAAAATTGATACACTAGTCTATCTTGAAAAACATTTATTGCTCCTTTAACAATTCCCCCTATGCAAAATCAAAGTTGTTTGACCTAAGTTCTTAAAAACCTAGTGTACACATATGCTCTCCTTCCAGTGATTTGTGCTGAAGCCAACTCATTTCATTGATCTGGCTGGAAATCAGAGGCCGAGGATAATAGTGATATTGCTCAACCCCCTCCTTCTGGCCCCCAGAGCCAGTGATGCTTATTTTGAACATTTGTTTCTGAATAGTTTGGTTTCTGAGCTCTGGAAAACGGAATACCTGACTTTTTGTGTGTGTGTGTGAAGAAGATTAGCCCTGAGCTAACATCCATTGCCAATCCTCCTCTTTTTGTTGAGGAAGATTGGCCCTGGGCTAACATCCATGCCCATCTTCCTCTGCTTTATATGTGGGATGCCTGCCACAGCATGGCTCGATAAGCGGTGTGTAGGTCTGCAGCCGGGATCCGAACCTGCAAACCCCGGGTCGCCGAAGCAAAGCATACAAACTTAACCACTATGCCACTGGGCTGGCCCCCTTTTATTTAATAAGAAAAACAATCTGGGCAGTTTTGGAAAGGCAAGATGCTTTGCTTTTGACAACTGATGCGTTCTGTTTAACCTGCCAGCCACTAGACCTTTGATGTCTCCAAGAAGTTTCCATTATACCGTTCTTTTTGCTCACTTAACAGAACTTGCCAAGATCTGTTTCTGTGTTATTATTCTTCATTTCTCACAACCTCTTTGTCTCTAGACATATGAAGATTATTAAGTGGTTTCAGGGTCACATGGGAGTCTACAGGCATGGTGACACAAAAAACAATAAAATGTTAACCCACCTGCTGGTATTTTGGTTCCTGTTTCTTGCCAAACTGTCCTTCACTCCTTGAGGGGGCTGAACTTGTTCACCTGTGCTCTGTTTTCCAGGGCCACAAAGAGTTGGCAGCTTAAAAGGCAGTAAACATATTTTAGTGCTTTGAAGGAATTCCTCTTCTCTTTATTCTCACATTCTATTTTTACAGCCATTCTTGCTAAATATGTAGAAATAACCCCACCTACAAAGATGATTTCCCTTGCATGTTTCATATCTAGTAACTTATCTCTGAGCTGGAGGCCTTTTACGTAGAAATGTTGGCCCCTAGGAACCCAGTCCAGACAGGGCGCAAGTGGAAGAATGAGCTGATAAAACAGATATCAAAAATCCAAAAACTTTACCCTATATTATTATTAAGGCCCCAAGCCCTGGGTTCTAGTCTAATCCTTAACTCAGACTAACCTAAGCGAGTCTTGTGCTTCAGTTTCCTCATCCATACAACAGGGACAATAATATCTGCCTGCATCCACCAGTGGGGATGCTATGAAAATGAAGCAATAAAATAAAGACTATAATAGCTTGGAAACAATATAAATAAAATAAATTAAAGCCTATACCCTTTATCCAAAAGAGTGACTTTTAGATCTGCTTATTCCAGTTTTAACAAACTTAATTATATTTCCTAACCCACAGCAAATTAAGGCAAAAAATGTGGGGTTTGGGGATGGCAGCAAGATGCCTAAAAGTGAGAGGATGCATAAAAATGATCACAAGTTCCCTGAAGTGTGAGCTCAAAGGCCTCTGCCTGGAGGCGAAGACTCCTCAGCAGGGGCTGAAGGCAGCATTGTATCATGCAGCACTCACAATAATAGATGTCCAGAAAAATGTCCGGGTCACCAAGGGAAGGTTAGAATATATTTAAATATATTCAAAATAGGTATTTAGAATAACGAGAAGTTTGTAATGTTTTCACTCAGTATGATTAAAAATTTAAAAACTGAGGCATCAGGGGCCGGCCCTGTGGCTTAGCAGTTAAGTGCGTGCGCTCCACTACTGGCAGCTCAGGTTCAGATCCCGGGCGCGCACTGACACACCACTTCTCCGGCCATGCTGTGCCTGCGTCCCACATACAGCAACTAGAAGGATGTGTAACTATGACATACAACTATCTACTGGGGCTTTGGGGGAAAAAAAAAAGGGAGGAGGATTGGCAATAGATGTTAGCTCAGAGCCGGTCTTCCTCAGCAAAACGAGGATTAGCATGGATGTTACCTCAGGGCTGATCTTCCTCACAAAAAAAATAAAAAATAAAAACTGAGGAATTAAAGGAATGAAATTCAATTGTCTGAAAAATTCACTTAGGTGAAAATGCCTTATTTCTTGATTATGCTAGAAAACCAGGGTGGATTTTTAAAGAAAAATTAAATATGGTATAATTGTTATACATAGTCAGATGTACTAGTAGATGGTTTACCACAATGGCTGCCATCAACTCCTTCCATCCCTGTCCACGGCCACTCGAGTGCTGGAGTCTATTTCCCTCCCCTTGAATATGGGCTGGCCTTGTGACTTCGACCAACAGAAAGCCACAGAAGTGACATTACCCTAAGGCTGGGACTAGTTTTTAAGAGGCCTGGCAGCTTCAGCTTTCACTTCGGAAGCCAGCTGCCACGCTGTAGAGAAGATTGGATGAGACTTCAGTGAATGATAAGAAGCCAATTGCAGAGAGAGGCCACCTGGAGGAGCCCAAGGCAGCAGACACGTAAGTAAAGCCTTCTTGGGCCTTCTTGCCCAGCCCAGTCTCTAGCTGAATGCAGTCGAAACAGTGATGCCAGCCTGTGCCACATGGAGTGGAAGAATCACCCAGGTAAGCCCTGTTATATTCCTGACCCACAGAATTGTGAGAAATAATAAACCATTGTTATTTTAAACCACTAAGTATGGGGGATTTTTTGTTGTTGTTGTTACATAGCAACAGATAACCAACACATAATATACAGGAAAAGTTATTTCTAATAGTTTTCTAGCAAATTTTAATTTTCAATAGAAACAAAAATATCCGAGTCTAAGTAAATTCTTTGTGCCTTCTCTTTATACAAAAACAAATGCCAATGCTTTTCCAAATGTTCTAAGTGAGGACTGAAGGCTCACTGAAATTCAGCAGGGCACAGTGAAAGGACACTACATCAGGACTTCAGAAACTTGCCCCTAACCAGCTGTGGACCTTGGCAAGGGGTGGGGGTGGTGGGAGCTGTCTGCCCTGTGCAGGCAATAAGGGGGTACACTGTAGGTGGACAATTTTAAAACAGTAATAAAACCCATTAAAAGCTGGCCTGCTGAGCCAGCCCCGTGGCTTGGCGGTTAAGTGCGCGCGCTTCGCTGCTGGCGGCCCGGGGTTCAGATCCCGGGCGCGCACTGATGCACCGCTTCTCCAGCCATGCTGAGGCTGCGTCCCACATACAGCAACCAGAAGGATGTGCAACTATGACATACAACTATCTACTTTGGGGAAAAATAAATAAATAAAATTTAAAAAGCATTTATTAAAAAAAATAAAATAAAATAAAATAAAAGCTGGCCTGCTTTTCATCACCACGAGCCAGCAATTCAAAATAACTTCAGTGGGCCAGCCCCGTGGCTTAGCGGTTAAGTGCGTGCGCTCCGCTGCCGGCGGCCCGGGTTCGGATCCCGGGTGCGCACCGAGGCACCACTCCTCCAGCCATGCTGAGGCCGTGTCCCACATACAGCAACTAGAAGGATGTGCAACTATGACAGACAACTATGTACTGGGGCTTTGGGGGAAAAATAAATAAATAAAATCTTTATAAAAAAAACAAAACAAACAAAAAAAAACAAAATAACTTCAGTAATAAAATCCTCCTTCCAGTGGGGCTGACCTCTCCTACTCCACCTCCATCCTGGTAACACCAATGATGTTTAAGTTTAAGTCACTGAGCTTGAGCTTCACACTCTGCAAAATGATCGAGCTGATCCATCTTTAAAATGCTATGATTCAAGAGACAGCTAGCTCTATGTGTGTACTTGTTCAAGTTCATTTATTTATTCACTCCCTCAGTGACCATTTATCAAGTACCTTCTAGTTGCTAGGAACCTTGCTAGGGGTTAGGACACAGAATGAACAAGACCTAGGCCCTGTCTTTTTAAGGAGCTCAGGGAGGAGCCACTCTGCAACTTCACTAAGTCTCAAGCTAAACATCCAAGGGCAGCTCCCATGGTGTCTTCTCACCTCCTCTAAGGCTCCTTCTTTGACCACCAGGTCCCTCTGTCCTCAACTGGTATTTAAGCTATGCATAGGTAGAGCTTGTGGTTCATTCACCATCATATCCCACAGTCTAATATTCAGTCTCTGGCTCTATAAATGTTTGTTGAATGAGCGAATGAATGAATAAGCAATTTACAATGGGGATTAATACCTGCCCAAGATACCATATTTAGTAAGTTGAACCACGTAAAATCATCAGTACTTGATTATTTTGACCTATAAAATGGCAATTTCATATGGTTCAACCTGATGCATAGAATTTACAGAGAAGGACATGGGCTGTGTATTGGGTTTGGAATGGGAGGTGAAGAGTATCTACCTTGGAATTCCATCCTACAGGCCTTATTTCCCAAAGCCAAGAGGACCCCGCTATGAGTTGGTTGTATTTATATGTCAGTCCTTGCACACAGGTTAGGGGCAATGTTAAACCCAGCTCCAAGTCCTGTTCAGGCTGCCTGTCTCCCACTTCTTAGCTTTACCTGATGGCTCTTCTCTGACTGACCCCCAGTGCTTTCTTCAGAGGCTTGGGTGAAAGGTTTCCAGCCACAGCCACTTCTTTTCCTGGACCTTTTGCCAAAATGTCCCCCTTGAAAGTCTCTCATTGTTCTTGAAGGACTTGCCAAGGTTGAGCAATTGCCACCAGTGTCTGGCTGCTGGTCCCCTGGCAAGTGCATGACGGGAGGAATATAGCTTAAAGCTGGGGGGCCCAGGGCTGAAGGCAAGTCACAGATGTTTGCAAACTCTCTTGAAGAAGCCCACAAAGACTTGCGCTCCTCCTGCTCCTTCTGTATCATCTCAAGCTTATCTATTTTCTGTTGGGTATTCCTCAGCAAATCGGCATTCTGGTGCATTAATATCTGTGAAATCTTTAGATTCAGCACACACTTACTGATGTACTCCTCAGTCATGGACCTGTTGCTCACATTGCCCTTGGCTTCTCTGGCTGGCTCAGGTAGGCTGAGTGAACTAAGCGAACCATTTTGCCAGTCCCAGTCCTCAAAGGAGACCTCTGTGTCAGCTTCTGAAGAGCTCTCATCCTCATCGCAAAAACAGCATGCCTCTCTCTCCATCTTTTCCAACTCTTCTTCCATGGACTTCAGTTCATCTACTTGGTTTGGTCTAGCTCCCTCAAAAGATGAACCAGCTCCTGGGGGCTCTTCCTCTTTGTCATCTCCCATGTCCAGGCAGCTTGAGTAGATTTCATTGATTTCGAAGCTGCAGAGGCTCGCCTGACCTGGGCTGGGGCTCCTGGCCTCTTCCACCACAGAACAAGCAGGAGAAGCAGTGTCTTGGTTCTGAGTCTCCGTGGCCATCAGACTTGGATCTGGGACATGAGGATCCAGTGCTACTTTCTTGGCAGGAGAAGAGTGACCCCTTGGCAAATGAAGCTGACTGCCTGTTGAAAAGAGTAGCGACAGGCAACTGATTAAAGTGATCACATGCAGCAGCTAAGCAGCCTTGGCTTGAGTGGCATGAGAATGCAGAAA
The DNA here is from genome assembly GCF_057802395.1 of Ceratotherium simum simum. Lineage (NCBI taxonomy): Eukaryota > Metazoa > Chordata > Mammalia > Perissodactyla > Rhinocerotidae > Ceratotherium > Ceratotherium simum. The sequence goes on along the minus strand of NC_141915.1, from coordinate 29,169,346 downwards.
GAAACTTTTTTTTTTCCCACTCCCTTCCCAGGTGTGGAAGACTACCAGATATACTCACAGAGAGTATTTCTAACCTAGGCGAAAGTTCCCATTTTGACGTGGTTGAAGTAGAAAATTTGGGAGGGATCAAATTCTGGGGGAAATGTTCTAAGCCTAAGTTATAGTATGTTCAAAACATGCATAACTGTCAGGACACGCAAATTACAGACCCCCGAATCTTAAGGATTAAATTCATAGCTTTCTTTACACACAAAAAGGCTTCAATATTCATGTCAGTTAACGTTACGCTCTTGGTGAGCATCTGATAGAAGTAACGGAGACGCTGTCCAAGAAGCTATTGCATCACGGGAGGGCCTTGTCAGCGCCGTTGAGTTGATTCTGATTCCTAGCAACCCCATGTAGAGCAGAGCGGAACCCTGCCCGGTCTTTTCATGCCATCCTCTCACCTTTCAGCGCTACATCAGACAATGCTCCACTGCTATTCATAGAGTTTTCATGGCCAAGTTTTTGGAAGTGGGTGGCCAGGTCTTTCTTCCTACTCTGTCTAGTCTGGAATCTCCGCTGAAACCTGTCCACCATGGGTGACCCTGCTGGTATTTGAAATACCGGTGGCACAGTTTTTAGCATCACAGAAACAGGCAGCTGCCACAATATGACAACTGACAGACAATGGTGTGGTTCCCTGACCGGGAAACAAACCTAGGCTATGGCGGTGACAGCGCTGAATCTTAACCACTAGACCACCAGGGCTGGCCCTCCATGGGAGAGATAATACCTCAAAAAATAATGCCAGGACTGAACACTCACCACCCCTGGTTGATGGTATACAGAGAGAGAGAACAAGAACAGGGACAGAGGAGCCAAAGTAATGAGAGCTTGGAGGACCATTCTGGAGGCCTCCAGCCCTGTCCAAAGAGAATCAGAGAGAATGGTCACTTGGCTGGAATCAAAAGGCCTGGGTTCTAGCTCCATAACAAGCCTAGAATCCTGAGCAAGCCACCTCTCTCAACCTTAGTTTTCTCATCTGGAATATGAGGGCATTAAGTCAGATGACTGCAAGGTTCTTTCCAGCTCTGAATTCTAAGGTTTCCCCAAGTATACTTAAAAAGCAGTAAGGCTATGGGAAAAAGTTTGGAATGAAACACCAAAATGTTAACAAATTATTTCTAAGTGGCAGAATTAAAATGCTAAGTAATTTCCTTCTTTGTACTGTTTCCAATTTTCTATAATGAGCAGGTAATAGTTTTAAAGTAAAAAATCATCATTTTTATTTGTGAAACAATTAGATAAATTCCTAAAAGTAATCATGCTAGAAATAAACTGGTTGTTACTGCTTAGATCTGGATCCAACCAAGGTGTAAACGGAGCCCAAAAAGTTGAACTTATTTTTTTAAGCATCTTGACTTTTCCCTAAGGCATCCATCTTTTCCCAGTATAAGTTATGGGTATAGTTTGAAGGAGCTGATTAGTTGCAGCTGTTGATTCTCAGAACACATTCACGTCAAAACCTGTGGGTTAAGGCCGTACCCATTTCCTTCAGCTCTTTTATTTCCAAATCAGGGGTCTCTTTTGGATGTTCTGAAGTCAGTCCTAGATAGACATTGACATCAGGATGGAGTTCATATCTCTGCACCCTGGGGGTCTCGGTTGGCTGAGTTCTCTGGGCTCCGATAAAATCCTGTAACGAGGGTAATGTTGTCAAGGACATATTTGCAATCATCTGACTGTCACTGGTGTTTCAGAAACAGATCTAGGTATCAAACTCCTTCTTACTCCTGTTGGGCAGACTAACTGAAGTCCTAATTAGCTAATTCACTGTTATCACCAATACTTAAAAGGTAGTAACAGTAACTGCCATTCACTGAATCGCACTATGTGCCTACAAGGTGCCCCCACTATTTGTGGACCCTCCCCAGCCTCCCTCCTCAATGCCCTGCTGCCCTCACCAAGTTAGGCAGTTAGGCTTTTCTCAGGAACACAGAAAGGGTGTAATGAAATCAGGATTTCTGAAACTTCTTACAACTTGGTCTCGAACTCCCTACTCCCCTGGGATGGATAAGCAGAAATAAACTCCTAACGACTTCAGGGCTTACCTTTAAGTCATTCTTCAGAATATACCGGATATCTTGAAGGTTCATAGTTCGGTCTTTCTGCTTGACCTGGATGCCTGACCTAACAATATCATAATAAGGTTTCGGAAGTCTGACATCAGCTTCTAAATACTTTCCCAAGACTATGGCGTCTTTAATAACTGAGCCATCTAAGCCATTCCAAGGTATGTTATCTGTTAAGGAAAAAGTCATAAGAAGGAGTAACATTAAATAATCAGATGAAATTGGGTAACCTTAGTCAAGTCACTCAACCTCTTTAAACATTAACTTCTCTCTGTAGAAAAACTACCTGGAAGCCCAATAACAAATAAGAAGCTACTTTACCCATTTACCAGGGAAATCCCTGCCACAGAGACAGATAAAAGTAGAATCAGAATCACGTATACATGGACTCCCCACTGGCAGACCTGGGGACCACAAGGGAATGCTTCATGGCGTCAGGCTGGGTCGCCCAATGGATTCATCTCATGGAAGGTGTGATTTTGCCTCTGAGACTGTAAACACTGCTAAATGGAGGCTGACTCTCACTTACCTGCTTAGAGAACGTGGTTTTACTGTGTACGTATGTGTGTGTGTGTGTCCCCCTCTCTTGAAGGATTCCTGCTGTCCTCAGATATGTGACCACTTCCTTCACATTAGAGTCCTGCATGTTTGGAAGAGCTTCTATTTCTTTCAAGTGACATTGCTTATATATACACTGGAACCTGGGTGTGTTTTATTTCATGGTTTACTTCTCAGAGGCCAGGCTTTTCCCCTCATTTACAAGTTCTTAAGGGGCACCTCACAGAGACCTCTAAGCATTGACAGTAATCTTTAGTTTAAAACCTTTGCTTGGATTAAATGCGTTACTACTGACAAGCTAATAGGTGGGCTTTGCTGAGTCTTAAAGAACAGGTTAAAAGAGAAAGATTTCCAGGAGATCAATCTTATATCTTCCATAAGCACAAAGAAGCTTCCTTGAAGAAATCTCTTTTTTTCATAAAACTAAGTAACTGTTGGGGGGGGGGGGCAAAAAATCCAACCTAAGAATTGGGACTTTGGTCACCGTCAATGTGCTCTTTGATCTACCTGTTAAAATCTCCTGTATGATCATAGAAAAGCTGTAGATGTCCGATTTCACTGTGGCTGCCTTCTGTAAGATCACCTCCGGGGCGGCCCAGTTGTACAGCTGGGTGGGGAGGGGCACTCGAGTCAGGTCCCTGTGGACACCTCCGTCCTGGCTACAGAAGGAAACACAAGGTAGGGTTCGTGTTTTAAAGGATAATTGTGATCACCTCTCAGCACGTTTGTGAACCATTTGCCTCTGAAGACTGGCAACCTCCTTGAACTTCTAGAAATCCAGCTAGAACCTGAGCTAACCCATGCTGCCAACTGTTCCAACACCTGCAATTCCTTACCGTTCCTACCTGAGTGGCCCTGCCCACCCTCCTACCTGATCTGGCCGCTCTCTCCTCACTCACTCCACCCAAGTCGCAGGGGCCCTTCTTTCAGTTTCTCCAACATGCCAGGCACATCACCACTTCAGCTCTTTGCACTGGTGGCTTCTTCTGCATGGCACGCTCTGCCCACAGATCCTAGTACAACTAGCTGCTTCTTGTAATTAAGGTATTAGCTCAAAAATCACCTCCTCAGAGCGGCCTTCCCCGACCACTTAATCTAAAGTAGTCCCGTTTTACTGGCTTCAGAGCACTTATTACCTGAATTTCTTGTTCATTTATTTATTGTTTGTTATCTGTCTCCCCTCCACTAGAATCAGCTCCCTGAGGGCAGGCACCTTATCTGTCTTTTATATCACCATATCTCTAAATTTATACCAGGGCCTCAATGCTTACTTTTTTTTTTTTTTGTGAGGAAGATCAGCCCTGAGCTAACATCCGTGCTAATCCTCCTCTTTTTGCTGAGGAAGACGGGCTCTGAGCTAACATCTATTGCCAATCCTCCTCCTTTTTTTTTACCCCCAAAGCCCCAGTAGATAGTTGTATGTCATAGTTGCACATCCTTCTAGTTGCTGTATGTGGGACGTGGCCTCAGCATGGCCAGAGAAGTGGTGCATAAGTGCGCGCCCGGGATCCGAACCTGGGCCGCCAGCAGCGGAGCACGCACACTTAACCGCTACGCCACGGCGCTGGCCCTCAATGCTTACTTTTGAATAAATAAATGTAAGACTCTTTCAAGACTGTCCCCTCAGGCCCCACTTGCTTTATCAAAGCTTTCTGGGACTCCTCCAACTCCTCACAATTGCTTCTTGTGAACTCTGCCCTCTTGGGAATGAGCCTCTCAGTTTAGCACTCAAAGGTTCACTGATTTGCCTGAATAACTCAACTTCCCAACCAGACTCCTTGAGAACTAAATCAGAGTGTCCTAAATGTCTTCTGGGCCAGCAAGAATCCTCAGGGCGGGGGTGGCCCGGTGGCGCAGCGTGCGCGCGCTCCACTACGGCAGCCCGGGGGTTCGCTGGTTCGGATCCCGGGCACGCACCGACGCACGGCTCATCAAGCCATGCTGTGGTGGCGTCCCATATAAGGTAGAGGACGATGGGTACGGATGTTAGCCCAGGACCGATCTTCCTTGGCAAAAAGAAGAGGATTGGCATCGGATGTTAGCTCAAGACTGGTCTTCCTCACGAAAAAAAAAAAAGAACCCTCAGGGCGAGGTCAGCGCTAACTTCTGCCCACAGCTGTCAAGAGTATCAAATGAGATCACGTGTTTGGAAACACACTCTGAAACAAAAAGCACCATGCAAGTAAGGAATTAATATGAACATTATGGTAGGCATTTAGTAAAGACTTGATGACTGCAAGTTTTTAAAAAGCAAGTGACCAGAAGTTCTTTGTCAAAGGATAGATTTTAGAGGATGGGGGCTGGCCCCGTGGCTTAGTGGTTAAGTGCGGGCGCTCTGCTACTGGCAGCCCGGGTTCGGATGCCGGGCGCGCACCGACGTACTGCTTCTCCGGCCATGCTGAGGCCGCGTCCCACGTACAGCAACCAGAAGGATGTGCAGCTATGACCTACAACAATCTACTGGGGCTTTGGGGGAAAAATAAATAAATAAAAATAAAAAAAAAAATTTTTTTTTTTTTAGAGGATGGGATGAGCTTCTTAGACTTTGAGCAAACTTCCCTAAATAATATTTCTTCCAGCAGAGTTTTTGATAGACGGCAGTGAACTCAGGAAGCCACGAAGTTTTAAAAGCTGGTATTGACTTTTTAGTTGTATTGCTGAATAGGTATGTGTGGCCTAGAGTGGTGTGAACAGCGTAGATACACATGCAAACATTATATTAGTATCACAAGAAAGGCAATGGCATGTTTTATTGTCAGAAATATATTCTGAGGCTCTTCACATGCTGCAGGGTGATTCTCTAAGGGAAACACTCACCTACCTTATCAGGCCTCTCAGGCTGTCTAAGGCTCTGGCAGGGACAAGTCACTTACAACCAGAATTTATATCCTTTCTCTCTTACTTCCACTCACCTTCCTCTCTTACAATCCCTCTTCCTTCTCTGTTAAAGCTGGTTGGGTTGGGAGGGGCAGCTTCTTTTCTGGCTGTCATTCTAGGGCAGTTACTTTTCTGGGCTTCAGCTTTGACATCATTAAAGTTAGATTTGACTATGGTTATGTCAGACCACTTGCAAGGTCAATTTCAGCTCTCAAGATTCCATTAAGAAGGAGTTGAAGAATAGGAGAAGCTGCTGTATCATTTTTACACCAAGAGATGGAGTGCTACCCTTGACAATGACATTCAACAAACCGACCTGCCCAAATACAGTGTTACCAAAAATAAACATGGAATTGACAGCTATTTGGGATTCTTGGATAATCAACTCATGTTATCAGCTGTCAAAGAAGGGAATGCTGTTATGACTGCAACTGCCTGCTGATGGACATTGCTGCCTGAAGTTCCATTCTGAGGTCAACAAGCCCAAAAGAGAACTCACACCTTCCTACCCAGTTACCTCCCAGCCCCTGACTTGACCAGTGTGTGGACCCCAGAAGCTCAGTGCATCTCACATCTTTCTCTTCTCTTTTGGTTCCTTGGTCACTACCAGGCCCTGCCCTGTCACCTCCTAGCTCGTCTTCCTAGCCTCAACTTCCAATCCACCCTGCTTCCATAGCCAGGAAACAGCCTCTATCAGCCTCTATCATTCTAGCCACAGTCAGGCAACTTCAGACCATCACTTCACCTCTCTGGGCCTCAGTTTCTTCATCTATAAAATGACAGGGTTGGACTGGGTCATCTCCAAAGCTCCATTTCACTCTAGGATTCACATTTCTGTTGGAGAACTGAAGCAGAAGAAACTGTTATACCTTCTCAACATTAGATGGCACTCTATCGCCAGCAAATAGCTTGGATTCTCTCACAGGCTTCCTGAAATGCCTTTGTTGTTATCAACAGCAAAAATGTCCAAACCCCTTAGCTTCCACTGCTTCAGAACACATAGCCAAAGTGGTCAACCCTGTTATGAACCATTTCAAGTTCCCCTAGACTGAGCCATTCACTCAACAAACGTTTACTGAGCACTTACTACGTGGCAGGCCCTCAGCTGGGTACTGAAGATGAACAAGCCATGGTCCCTGTCCTCTCAGAGCTCGCCATCTGGTGGGGCAGACACACCTGACTGCGGAGGAGTGGAATATGCAAAGTGCTGCAGGGAGGAGGACTTCAGTATAGGCTTCATGGGGTGTGACTGGAGACTGCACCTGAAGTGATTTTAAAAGGATAAACAGGCAAGTGCCAAGTAGTCCAGATGCCGGGAGAAGCACTGTGAAATGGCATGGGCTCAAAGTGGCTTCAGACAGCCAGGCAGGGAAGTGATGAGGTTGGCACTGTGGGCAGAGCCCTACCTTGGAAGGCTTCTATACCCTGTAAAGTACCTGCCCTTAATCTTGCAGGCCACAGGGAGCCGCTGAAAGGTTTTACCTAGGATTGAGAATAGACTAGATCTGAGGCTAAGAAGCTCACTTGGTGATAGTTCTCTGGCCTCCACAGGTTCCCACATGGAAAACTGCAACAGCTCCAGCCATACCCTAACTGCTCCCCTGCCTCTCTCTCGTCCCATCACAGCCCCTCCTCCACAGGCCAGAGCAAGAGGGATCTTCTTAACCTGTAAATCATCCACAACACCATCCTGCTCAAAAAAACCCTTCCACAGCATCCCAGCGTTCTCAGGATAAAATTCAAACTCTTCACCAAGGCCCACAAGGGCAAGCACAATCTGGTCCCTGCTCTCCTCTCCAGGTAGAGGAACAGGGGCACATGAGGTCAGGGAGGTGAGTCTTTCTGTTTCATTCATTTGAAAAATACATGCTGAGCATCCACTGTGTGAGGGCCTGTTCTAGGCATTTCAGAAATGGCAGTGGATAAAACAGAAATCCCTACCTTCCTAAAGCTTTTCACATAGTGAGTAAAGTAAATTACGACTATGTGAGAAGCAAAGACCTGCTGAGAGATTTGGAAACAAAGCCTCAATGACAGTGATTGGTGGGTGGGTGGGGACAAGGGTAAGCGGGGGTAAGCAAGCCTAAGCAAGGGGTCTGCCAGTGGCTGAGGTCTCACAGCAGAGCAGAGCGAACACTGGGCCAAAGGCTCAGAACTGGGGATGGCAGTGAGGAAGCACAGGGGAGATCCTCTGCTTCCTAGAGTCTAGGGGCAGGAGACTGCAGTCAGCTCCCAACTATCAGGAGGATTTTGATTCCTGCCAAACAGGAAACGAAGCCCATCCACCAACCCCTGAATGAGGGCATTGTTTTTATGACTGTCTACCTCAGTGCACTGAGCCCCCTGAAGGCAAGGAAGGCCCTTTGCACCCACCCAGCCCAGTGCCTGGCCCTGCCATAGGAAGTGTGATGACTGTAAGGCTCATCAGCACCCATCGTCTTCTCTCTCCTTCCAGGATGCAGGACTACGGCACGTTTCCCAGCCTCCTTGCAGTGAGAAGGTGGGCTCTGGCCATTGCAAAGTGGGAAGCACTGACAGAACCACTTCAGGCTGGCCCCTAAACCCCACCGTGTGCCCCTCCATGCTCTCTCTTGCTCACTGACCAGCAATGCAGAGAACACACTGAGGGATTAAGGCCTGGGGGACAGCAGAGCCACAGATGGGAGGAACTCGGAACACAGAGTATCCCCCTCCAACACACACATTAGACTGCAATGTGAGTGAGAAACACACCCCCAGGGGCCGGCCCGGTGGCGCAAGCGGTTAAGTGCGCGCGCTCCGCTGCGGCAGCCCGGGGTTCGCTGGTTCAGATCCCGGGCGCGCACCGACACACTGCTCGGCAACCCATGCTGTGGCGGCGTCCCATATAAAGTGGAGGAAGATGGGCACAGATGTTAGCCCAGGGCCGTCTTCCTCAGCAAAAAAAGAGGAGGATTGGCGGATGTTAGCACAGGGCTGATCTCCTCACAAAAAAAAAAAAAAAAAAAAGAAACACACCCCGGTTGCGTTAAGCCACTGAAAATTTCGAAGTGAATAGTTGGAGCATTTATACAGATCGGCTAATCTGGGTTCTTGCTTATTAAATGTTTATTTCCACAGCAGAAGAAACTTCCCCAAAGTCAGTCTAACCTTAGCAGACAGGGCAAGAGATTTGGGAAACCTCTTCTCCCACTGGTGGACAGTTCAGCCCACCAATGAGGAGGAGTCCCACCCAGATCAGATTTCCTCTCTACAGTAAAGGACCCCTAGGGAGACCTTCTATGGAAGTCATGATGGAGGTTGCACCCACCTTTCCATCATGTATTCCAGGTTGGTCAGCCTTGCTTCCCCTGTAGAGACGATGTGGATGGCGTAGGAGCTGAGGGAGCGGTGGATAAAGCCCCGAGAATGCAGGTATCTCAGGGCGTCAGAGATCTGGAGCAGCAGATGCACGATCACCTCCATGTGCAGCACAGGGAACTGGGAGCGCTGCAAGCAAGAGATACACCAGCCAGGAATGAGAGGACCTGAGTCCCGTGGCACCGCAGGATGCTTTGCAGTTTCTAAAGTTTTCTCAATTGATCCTCACACCTACATAATATCTCCTTTTTACAGACAGGGAACCTAAAGCTCAGGGAGGGTAAGTTACTGGCCTAAGATCCCACTGATCCAGGCCTCTGGCTCCAAACCTGGGCTCCTTTCCCTCAGCTGAGCTGCTTCATACCATAAAAAATAAGGAGAATAGGTGACATCAGCATCATGGTTGTTCCCTTAGTCCTTCTCCTTTAAGTTGCAACTAAATGGACATTCATTAACCAGCAGAGAATTCTCTGCACAGCACAACAGGACATCTAAGAGATCCACGCAGCGATACATCTGAAGGTGGGTGGACTGGATCTCCGGGAGGCAAGGGAACTAGGTGAGTGCACCCCTATCCCTCATCGGTGGCAGCAAGCCAGGTCCTGGATCCTCACGCAGTGGCCAGCACGACTGTCAGAGGAGGAGAGGACAGCCTGGCCTGCATGAACGCTTTCGCAGTTGCAGCCCAGCCCATGGGAGTGCCCATCATGCTGCAGTGGCCGTGCCAGTGGGAATGCTCTACACCAAGTGGTAGTAGCTCAGCCCCTGCAAAGGCGCCTGCTCGCTGAGCACAGTGCAGGCAAGAAGGTGCCTCACCTACTCAGAAGGCACCCCCACCTGGAACCCACCGAGTGGCAGGCTCAGCCCATGTGGGCACCCCTCCCACCTAGCACTCAGCAGCTCAGCAAGTCCCCTGCCAAGCACAGAGGCCTGGCCTGCGGTGCCCGACCTGTCCACCCAGTGTAGACACCCTGTCCGTGTGAGCACCACCTGAAGAGCAGCTGCAGCCAGCCTGGGCAAACACAGAGTAGCCCTACCCACAAAACTTCGGGCAGATAGGGCGGGACCAGAAAACACAGCTCCTGCCCCCGCTAGCAGTGGCAGGTGGAATCTGAAACCTAATACTACCACAAATGTGCCAGCAAAGGATCACTTCATCAAACACCATGAACTATACTAATATTTCAAGGCAGAGGGAAAAGACAAGTCTCCAGGACCCAATACTGAACTCAAATAAATTTACGATCTAAATGACAGAGAACTCAAAATAGTTACCATAAAGAAACTCAATGAGTTACAAGAAAACTCAGAAAGACAGTTCATTGAACTCAGGAATAAAAGCAAGGAGCAGAAGGAATACTTCACCAAAGAGATTGAAACTCTAAAAAAAAAAAGAAAAAAAAAAACAAAAACAAATTCTGGATATGAAGAACACAATTAGTGAGATAAAAAATAATCTAGAATCCATAAAAAACAGAGCTGACGTTATGGAGGACAGAATTAGTGATTTAGAAGATAGAAATATAGAGATGCTTCAGGTAGAGAAGGAGAGAGAACTAAGATTTTTTTTAAATGAAGAAATTCTTCAAGAAATATCCAACTCAATTAGGAAAAGCAACATAAGGATTACAGGTACTCAGATTATAAGTTTATAACCTATAGGATTATAGGTTTCAGAGGAAAACGAGAGGGAGAAACATGCAGAGAGCTTCTTCAAAGAAATAATAGCTAAGAACTTTCCAAACCTGGGGAAAAAACTGGACTTACAAGTACATGAAAAGCCAATAGAATTCCTAATACATCAATGAAAAAGACCTACTCCAAGACATATACTACTTTTTTTTTCTCGTGAGGAAGACCAGCCCTGAGCTAACATCCAGTGCCAATCCTCCTCTTTTTTTGCTGAGGAAGATTGGCCCTGGGCTAAAATCTGTGCCCATCTTCCTCTACTTTATATGGGACGCCATCACAGCACAGCTTGACAGGCAGTGCATCAGTGTGCACCCGGGATCCAAACCTGCGAACTCCAGGCCGCCGCAGCAGAGCACGTGCATTTAACCACTGTGCCACTGGGCTGGCCCCGCATATACTACTAAAACTGGCAAAAGACGGGCTGGCCCCGTGGCTTAGCGGTTAAGTGCACGCGCTCTGCTACTGGCGGCCCGGGTTCAGATCCCGGGCGCACACTGATGCACCACTTCTCTGGCGATGCTGAGGCCACGTCCCACATACAGCAACTAGAAGGATGCGCAACTGCGACATACAACTATCTACTGGGACTTTGGGGAAAATAAAAGGAGGAGGATTAGCAATAGATGTTAGCTCAGAGCCAGTCTTCCTCAGCATAAGAGGAGGATTAGCATGGATGTTAGCTCAGGGCTGATCTTCCTCACAAAAAAAAAAAAAAAACTGGTAAAAGTCAATGACAAAGAAAAAATATTAAGGGCAGCAAGGCAGAAGAAAATAACCTACAAAGGAACCCCTATCAGGTTTTCAGTGGATTTCTCAGCAGAAACCTTACAGGCTAGGAGAGAATGGAATGATTTATTCAAAATATTCAAAGACAAAAACTTTCAACCAAGAATACTCTATCCAGCAAAACTATCCTTCAGACATGATGGAGAAATAAAAGCTTTCTCAGATAAACAAAAGCTGAAGGAGTTCATCGCCACTAGACCTCCCTTACAAGAAATGATGAAGAAAGCCCTCCTACCTGTAACGAAAAGGCAAAGGTTTACAAAACCTGGAGCAAGAAGATAAATAGACAGATAGAATCAGAAAATTTCAGGGGCTGGCCCCGTGGCATAGCAGTTAAGTGCACGCGCTCCGCTGCTGGTGGTCTGGGTTCGGATCCTGGGCGCGCACCAATGCACCACTTGTCAGGCCATGCTGTGGCAGCATCCCACATAAAGTGGAGGAAGACTGGCAAAGAGAGGAGGACTGGCAGATGTTAGCTCAGGGCTGATCTTCCTCAACAAAAAGAAAAATTCAGCTCTATATGAGAATAGGTCAGTAAACACTTAATTATAACATAAAGGACAAAAGGAAGTAAAGCATCAAAAATAACTATAAATACCTCAATTTAATCACAAACTCACAACACAGAAAAGAACAATTTGTGACAACAATAACTCAGAAGGGGAAGAGGAGAGGGATGGAACCTGCTTAGGCTAATGGAGGTAAGAGGCTATCAGAAAATGGACTATTTCATCTATGGGATCTTTTACACAAACCTCTTGGTAACCACAAAACAAAAAATCAGAGCAGAGTTACAAAGCATAAATAAAGAGAAATTTGACAAAAGCATCACAGAAAACCACCAAACTGAAATGGCAGACAGAAACACAAGGAAAAAGAAACAACGGAACTACAGAACAAAAGAAAACAAAAGACAAAATGGCAGTATTAAGCCCTTATTTATCAATAATCATTCTAAATGTAAATGGATTGAATTCACCAATCAAAAGACAAAGATTTGCTGGATGAATTAAAACAAGACCCAACAATAAGCTGCCTCAGGGAAACACATCTCAGAGTTGCTGGATGGATTAAAACAAGACCCAACAATAAGCTGCCTCACGGAAACACATCTCAGCTCTAAAGACAAACATAGGCTCAGAGTGAAGGGATGGAAAACGATACTCCAAGCAAATGGCAGACAAAAGAAATTAGGTGTTGCCATACTTATATCAGACAAAGCAGATTTCAAGATTAAAAAAAACAATGAAAGACAAAGAGGGACAGTATATAATGCTAAAAAGGACATTCCAGCAAGAGGACATAACACTTATGAATATATATATACCTAACACAGGAGCACCAAAGTATATAAAGCAACTATTAGCAGACTTAAAGGGAGAAATTGACAGTAACACAATAATAGTAGGGGACCTTAACACCCCACTTAAATCAATGGACAGGGGCCGGCCCCGTGGCTTAGCGGTTAAGTGCGTGCGCTCCACTGCTGGCGGCCCGGGTTCGGATCCCGGGCGAGCACCGACGCACCGCTTGTCCGGCCATCCTGAGGCCGTGTCCCACATACAGCAACTAGAAGGATGTGCAGCTATGACATACAACTATCTACTGGGGCTTTGGGGGAAAAAAAATGAATAAATAAAAATTATTAAAAAAAAAAAAAATCAACGGACAGATCATCCAGACAGTCAACAAGGAAACAGTGGCCTTAAATGAAACACTAGACCAGACGGACTTAATAGATATAATATAGAACATTCCATCCAAAACCAGCAGAATACACATTCTTCTCAAGTGCACATGGAACAGTCTCAAAGACAGACCATATGTTGGGAAACAAGGTAAGCCTTAATAAATTTAAGAAGACTGAAATCATATCAAGTATCTTTTCCAACTACAATGCTATGCAACTAGAAATCAACTACAAGAAAAAGGCTGGGAAAGTCACAAATATGTGGACACTAAACAACATGCTACTGAACAACCACTGGATCAATGAAGAAATCAAAGGAGAAATCAAAAAATAACTGGAGACAAATGAAAATGAAAACACAACATACCAACTCTTATGGAATGCAGCAAAAGCAGTGTTAAGAGGGAAATTTATAGCAATACAGGTCTACCGCAACAAAGAAGTAAAATCTCAAATAAATAATCAAACTACACCTAACAGAATCAGAAAAAAACGAACAAAGCCCAAAGTCAGCAAGGGGAAGGAAATAATAAAAATTAGCAAAGAAATAAACGAAATAAAGACTAAAAAAACAATAGAAAGGATCAATGCAACTAAGAGCTAGTTCTTTGAGAAGATAAACAAAATTGACAAACTCTTAGCCAGATTCACTAAGAAAAGAAAAGATAAGGCTCAAACAAATAAAATTAAAAACAAAAGAGGAGAAATTGCAACAGATACCACAGAAAAACAAAGGATTATAAAAGAATACTATGAAAAACTATATGCCAACAAATTGGACAACCTAGAAGAAACTGATAAATTCTTAGGCTCAAACGACCTCCCAAAACTGAATCAAGAAGAAATAGAGACTCTGAATAGACCAATCACACGTAAAGAGATTGAAACAGTAATCAAAGACCTCCCAAAAAACAAAAGTCCAGGACTAGATGGCCTCTCTACCAAACATTCAAAGAAGATTTAATATCTATCCTTCTCAAACTATCCCCACAAATTAAAGAAGATGGAACGCTTCCTAACTCACTTATGAGGCCAACATTACCCTAATACCAAAACCAGACAAGGACAACACAAAGAAGGAAAATTACAGGCCAATATCACTGATGAACACAGATGCAAAAATCATCAACAAAATATTGGCAAATTGATACAGCAATACATTAAAAGGATCATACACCATAATCAAGTGGGATTTATACCAGGAATGCAGGGATGGTTCAACATCTGCAAATCAATGTGATACACCACATTAACAAAATGAGGAATAAAAATCACATGATCATCTCAATAGTTGTAGACAAAGCGCTTGACACAATTCAACACCCATTTATGATAAAAACTCTCAATCAAATGAGTATAGAAGAAAAGTACCTCAACATAATAAAGGCCATATATGACAAACTCACAGCCAACATCATACTTAAGAGTGAAAAACTGAAAGCCATCCCTCTGAGAACAGGAAGAAGACAAGGGTGCCCACTCGCGCTATTCCTATTCAACACAGTACTGGAGGTTTTGGACAGAGCAATTAGGCAAGAAAAAGAAATAAAAGGTATCCAAATTGGAAAGGAAGAAGTGAAACTCTGTTTGTGGACAACAGGATTCTATATATAGAAAACCCTAAAGAATCCACCAGAAAGCTATTAGAAATAATCAACAACTACAGCAAAGTTGCAGGGTACAAAACCAACTTATAAAAAAATGAGTTGCATTTCTATACACTAATAACAAACTAGCAGACAGAGAAGTTAAGAATACAATCCCGGGCCGGCCCCGTGGCTTAGCGGTTAAGTGTGCGCGCTCCTCTACTGGTGGCCCGGGTTCGGATCCCAGGCACGCACCGACGCACCGCTTCTCCGGCCATGCTGAAGCCGCATCCCACATACAGCAACTAGAAGGATGTGCAACTATGTCCTACAACTATCTACTGGGGCTTTGGGGGAAAAAAAAAAAGGAGGAGGATTGGCAATAGATGTTAGCTCAGAGCCAGTCTTCCTCAGCAAAAAGAGGAGGATTAGCATGGATGTTAGCTCAGGGCTGATCTTCCTCACATAAAAAAAAAAAAAAAAAGAATACAATCCCACTTACAATCGCAACAACAAAAAAAATACCTAGGAAAAAATTTAACCAAGGAGGTGAAAGACCTATACATTGAAAACTATAAGACATTATTGAGAGAAACTTAAGAAGACAGAGAGAAATGGAAAGATATTCCATGCTCATGGATTGGAAGAATAAACATAGTTAAAATGTGCATATTACCTAAAGCAATCTACAGATTCAATGCAATCCCAGTCAGAATCCCAATGACGTTCTTCACGGAAATAGAACAAAGAATCCTAAAATTTATATGGAACAACAAAAGACCTGGAATAGCCAAAGCACTCCTGAGAAAAAAGAAGAAAACTGGAGACATCACAATCTCTGACTTCAAAATATTCTACAAAGCTATAGTAATCAACACAGCATGGTACTGGCACAGAAACAGACACAAAGATCAATGGAACAGAACTGAAAGCCTAGAAATAAAACCACACACCTGTGGACAGCTAATCCTCGACAAAGGAGCCAAGAACATACAATGGAGAAACGAAAGTCTCTTCAATAAGCGGTGTTGGGAAAACTGGACAGCCTTATGCAAAAGAATGAAAGTAGACTATCTGCTTTCACCATTCACAAAAGTTAACTCAAAATGGATTAAAGATTTGAATGTAACCATAAAACTCGTAGAAGAAAATATAGGCAGTACACTCTTTAACGTGGGTCTTAACAGCATCTTTTCAAATACCACGTCTACTAGTCACAGGAAACAAAAGAAAAAATAAATAAATGAGACTACATCAGACTAAAAAGCTTCTACACAGCAAAGGAAACCATCAACAAAACGAAAAGATAAGCCACCAACTGGGAGAAAATATTTGCAAATCATATATTCGACAAGGGGTTAATTTCCAAAATATACAAAGAACTCATACAATTCAACAATAAAAAAACAAACAACCCAATCAAAAAATAGTCAGAGGATATGAACAGACATTTTTCCAAAGAAGATATACAGATGCCCAACAGGCACATGAAAAGATGTTCAACATCACTAATTATTAGGGAAATGCAAATCAAAAATACAACAAGATATCACCTTACACCTGTCAGAAAGGGTATAACTACCAAGACAAAAAATAAAAAATATTGGCGAGTGGGGCCGGCCCGGTGGCACAAGGGGTTAAGTGCGCGGGCTCCGCTGCAGCGGCCCGGGGTTCGCAGGTTCGGATCCTGGGCACGCACTGACGCACTGCTTGTTAAGCCATGCTGTGGCGGCATCCCATATAAAGTAGACGAAGATGGGCATGGATGTTAGCCCAGGGCCAGTCTTCCTCAGCAAAAAAAAAGAGGAGGATTGGCAGATGTTAGCTCAGGGCCGATCTTTCTCACACACACAAAAAAATTTCAAAAAAAAAAAATGTTGGCGAGGATGTGGATAAAAGGGAACCCTCATACCTTGCTGGTGGGAATGCAAACTGTTGCAGCCACTATGGAAAACAGTATGGAGATTTCTCGAAAAATTAAAAATAGAAATACCATATGATCCAGCTATTCCACTACTGTGTATTTATCCAAAGAACATGAAATCAACAATACAAAGAGATTTATACACCCCTATTTTCATTGCAGCATTATTCACAATAGCCAAGACATGGAAGCAACCCAAGTGCCCATCAACTGATGACTGGATAAAGAAGAAGTGGTATATATACACAATGGAATACTACTCAGTCATAAAAAAAAAAAAGACAAAATTGTGGCATCTGCAACAACATGGATGGACCTTGCAACTATTATGTTAAGCGAAATAAGCCAGAGAAAGACAAACACCGTATGATTTCACTCATATGTGGAAGATAAACTAACACGTGGATAGAGAGAACAGATTAGTAGTTACCAGAGGGGAAGAGTGTGAAGGAGTGGGCAAAAGGGGTCAAGGGGCATATATGTATGGTGATGGATAAAAGTTAGACTATTGATGGTGAGTACAATGCAGTCTCTACAGAAACTGATATATAATAATGTACACCTGAAATTACACAATGTTATAAACCAATATGACCTCAATAAAATAACTGAAAAAAAAAAGAGAGAAAGTTCTCAAGGCCTGGTATGTGCATCTAGGGTTGGCCCACCACAACCACCAATGAACCTTGCTCTGCAGCCCCCATCCAAGCCTGTGCTGCTGGGAGAACCTGGAAAGTTAAAGCACCAATCCAGTCCTTACCCCAGTCAGATGACCTAGAAAGTTCATCCTACAAGGACAGAAATTCCATACCAACATACCTGGCTGATTAAAGTCATGATGGGTCTGTCCCCAGAGAAATGGCATTTTAAGGTAATGCCCTGATCAAAGGAGAGAAGTGGGGGGAGGGAAGAAAAACCAGAACACTAATAGGAGGTCTTCAGGCAGCACAGATGGCTAGCCATCTGTGGGAAGGGCCCTTCCTGGATGGTCTCTTCTCACTCCTGCCCAGGGTCATCAGAACAAAGTCACAGAGAAAGAAAAACAAATGCTTCAGAACCTCTCCAAAGCCACATCTCAACCCAAAACACATTTCCCAGGGAGTCTGTGGGCCAGGGAAGATACCTCAAAAGGAAATCTGAAAAGTAAGAGGGGACTGATAAAGGCTTGCATATAAACAAACCTCTCTCTACAGCAAAGGCCCTGAAGGGCACAAGTGAGAACACAGGGAAACAAGGCCAGTGGCTGTCCGATTAGTTAGCTAGAAATGGGTCTGTGTGTTTTCTGGGTCTGCTGAGCTCTTACATGTCTGATAAAGAAGCAGGACTGATAATTATAAAACCACACTAGCTCCAAACAGGTGCTTATCAGCTTTAAATGATGCATTATATAGCCCCCATAAGGTAAAGAATTAAGAGATTTATCTTCCATGCGTGTACAAATGGGAACTCCACTGGGGCAGGGAGAAGTGGGGAGAGCAGCAAGGGAAAATCCACGGAAACAGCCATTTACCTGTTCATGGAGGACACCGAACAGTGTGCCGACGGTGATGCGCTCGTACACGAGGCGGGTCTTTTCCAGGTCCTGGGACAGGCACACAGCCATCAGCTGCAGCAGGTGGGGGTGCCGCAGCTTGCTGCAAAAGAAAATCAGCTTCAGATGAGGCAGAAGGAAGGAAGACATGATGAAAAAAATGGGTGCTTTCCTTTCTTCTAGGCCCCTTGAATACATTCTAAACAAATATCATTTGCACACAATGTCTTTCTAAGAAAACAGGATGAGGTAGGATTGGGTGGGGTGGGGTGGGGTGGGGATAAGATCTATCTGTTGGTAGAATCTGTGGCCTCCCACTGATCAGACCCCGAGGGCTTAGAATCATCAATGACAATGTCACTAAGAGCTACTGAGCAAGGCACTTTACATACATTATCTCAATCCTAACAACCACTTGCAAGAAAGTATCATTATACTCATTTTAGACATGAGGAAACCAAGGTCAGGGAGATGTCAGGAACTTGCCCAAGGTCACACTCCTCTCAGTTTCATGTCAAAGTCCACACTGTGTCTATGAGTCCTTCCAGCCTCCTCCGGTCCCTTTAGGAAGGTTTGACCAAAAGGAAGGGTCTGGCCTCTGACACACCGCCTACAGGAGTTGGGTAGCCTTCTCAGGAACCTGGGTCCATTCTAAGGTCTCAGCAGCCCTAGTGTGAAACCATGAATCAGACTCCTGCCCCAGCAAGAGCTGCAGGACTAACCCTGGAGCCACAGGAAACCTAAGACCCATGGGCACATCCTCAATGGCAGAGACATCGCTCTCATGCACAGCCATGCTCTATGAAGACAGGACAGCACATGCTGTCCTGCATGGGCACAGGGCCAATATATGGGGCAGGCATTGGGGGCTGTTGCAGGAGAGCCAGTAGGGTCTGGAGGCAGGACCATCAGAGACATGGGTTTGGGGAGTCAATCAGCTAAGAGAATTGAGCCCCTCCACCACCACCACCCTCACCCCTCAGGTTATTCATTAATTCCTCTCTCTCTTTTGGCAGCCATTGGAAGTTAACATCAACCGATTCCAATAGTCAGAAAACGCTGAGTGTGAGGGAAGCTGGTCTCTACACCCCAGGGACAGTCTTGCATAGCCCTGAACCTGGGTCTGTAAAGAGAGTTAGACATGAAATGCCCTTGGACCTCCTCACCTGCTGTGCTCCTGCTCGGCAATTAACAAGTCAGCCAGCCTCAGCCTGCTGCAGTGCGGGTGGGTGGGGAGATTCAGCTCCTTCACTGTGACCCTGCTCCCATTCCACACCAGGCTACAAGGGCAGGACAGAGTACAAGCAGAAGGGGGTGAGCAGCCACTTCTTCAGTAAGCAGCTCTCCAGCCAGAGATCAGATAAGTGGCATTTACACAGAATCTGTCAAACCCCTGGGCACCACTGTGTCCTCCCTCTCCCCACCCCGAGGTCCTAAAGCACCCTGGGGAACTTAGGTACAGGTGGCAGGAAGTCACTGAAGGATTCAAGGGAGGGAGTGACTAGATCAGGTCTGTATTTTATTTTATTTTTGCTGAGGAAGATTCGCCCTGAGCTAACATCCATTGCCAATCCTCCTCGTTTTTTTTGCTTGAAGAAGATGAGCCCTGAGCTAACATCTGTGCCAACCTTCCTCTATTTTTTTGTATGTGGGACACCGCCACAGCATGGCTGGTGAGTGGAGTAGGTCCTCGCCCGGGATCCGAACCCACAAACCTGGGCCACTGAGGCAGAATGTGCAGATCTTTAAGCACTCAGCCACAGGGCTGGGCCCCTGGGTCTGTATTTTAGAAAGACAATGGTATCAGCAGTGTGGGGAATGGTAGGGAGCGAGAGTCCCGAGAATGGGAGGCCAGCTAGGAGGCCAGGCTGGGTGGGTGAGGAACGGCAATGACTTGGGCAAAGGTCACGGCAGTAGACAGAGAGGAGGGAACCCAACAAGAAATCTGTGACATGGGCAGGAAAACAAGGTGCATATCTGCAGGGGACAGAGGGCTTTGTGAGTCTGGCAGAGGCCTTTTTAGAAGGGTGTTTCTTCTAAGCAAGGAAGAAGCATCCAGGTTCAAGGAAGCCACGACACATCGGCCAGGAAAACAACCATGACCTTGCAGGAGGCAGGTCTCGGGGGACTGAGAACACCTCAGGGACTCTGGTCACAGCCAAACCTGTTATTACCGCCTCTGCTGCACTTGGCTAGTGAGAGCCGCAGCTGATGCCTGTTCTGGCTTCTACAGGGGCCTCAATACCCTTTGGCCTGTATCAGAGGCCAGACAGTCACACTATGCTGCCTCTAACTCTCTAGACAGCAAGGTTAAAACACTGTCTTTAGTAAACTTTCAGAGCAGTCATTCTCAACAGTCATTTGGCAATGACTGTAGACATTTTGGTTGTCACAATCACAACTGTGGGGGAGTGGTGGGCACTCGGGACTCCTACTGGCATCTAGTGAGTGGAGACCAGGGACGCTCCTAAACATCCCACAATGCACAGAACAGCAACAACAAAGGATATCTGGCCCTGGTGTCCATGTTCTTCAGTGTTTCCTTGTGTTTGGGGGAGACTCTCCACACATAAGGAAGTCACACAAAGCCCACTCTTTCCTTGGGACTAAATCAGACCTCCCATGGCCAGCTTCTGCTCACTTGATCATGATCATGTACGGGCCACTGAAGAAAGAGAAGGTGGGCTCGTCATCAGCTTGAATCACTTCCTTTTCTCCAATGACTGGAAGAGATCCTAGATAGGCCAGCTGCGTCCCCCCTGTGAGATAAAACTGAAAGCAAAGCACAGCTTCAAATTGTGGGGAGAAAAGAGGAAAAGTAAAATACCTCCAGAATCTTATCAGCCAGCTAAAAATAATGATAGCAGCTATTTTCCAATTTGCTGAATACTCCTATGCACTGGAGATTATGCTTTAATTTATATTATCTTTTATATTCCTAGACACGCTGCAAGCTTGTAATATTCTTTCCCTTTTCCTAGTGAGGAAACTGAGGCTCATGAAGAGAGGTCAGACGCCTGCCTGAAGTACCAGGCTGGGGCTCAGGGCCCAGGCCTGTGTGCAGCCAAAGCCGACACTCCTTCTCCTCCCACCCTCACCCCACCCTAGGCTGCCTCAGCCCAACCAAGAGACTCAGGGGTGGGGCCTGAGCTGTTGGCAAGCATCACCCAGCCACCCAGCAATGTTTCCCAACTGTCTCTTTCTTTGATGAGCAGAACCAAGTACCAAAAGATACTATTTTGCCTTAGAACATTTCTCAGTTTAAAATCTTGAGTCTTAAAGGCATTCCAACAATGCTCATAAACCTGTGGGAGGGCAAGGTCAATCACAAGCAAGACCCCCGGAGTCAGCACAGTTCTCTGCCTCTTTCAAGGAGAACATCCAGGAGAACATATGTGGGACCTTTACTGGGAATTAAAGGATGATTTTCTAAACTCCCTGAATCTAGCCCAAGGTCATTCAAGAGAACTCTCCAGGGTTTTCACCATTTTCCAGCCAGGACAGGAAAACTAAGAGGTACTTGTCCTGCAAAAGGGGTAAACGAGGAAAAAACACTTAGGAGAGAAGAGGAAGGAGGAGCTGGACAAAGTCATGGGAGATGGGGCCAGAGCTGGGCCAGCTGATTCTCCAGTTAGTCCTGCAAACACCGCTGTCAGTGGCAACCTCTTACCTTCCCAAAGCCAAAGCTGTAGATATTTTGGGCAGAAACGACTCCAGCTTTAAGCAGTCGGTTAGGAGAGCCATTAGCGTTTCTAGAAATATTTAAAAGAGGTAAAAAAAAAGTAAGGATTAACCACCCACATCCATAGGAACAATGCTGAGCCAAGTTTTCAGAACATGTAGTTGATTTTGTCTCTACTACCTGACTATCATGGAACTACAGATGATATAATTGCCAGCCTCTGAGAGGGCCCCAGTGATTCCCACCACCTGGTGTTAGGCCTGTGTAGCCCCTCAAAGGTCAGAGAGGGCTGACCTGTTAACCCAATAGGACTGTAGAAATGACGGAGCGGTGTGATTTCCAAGGCTGGATCCACAGGGCTTCTGGCCGGATCTCTCTTGGATCACTTGCTCTGGGGCAGGCCAGCTGCCATGTTGTGAGGACACTCCAGCAGCCCAACAGGGAGGCCTAACACCCAGCACCAATTTGCCAGCTACGTGAGTAAGTCATCTCAGAACTGGATCCTTCAGCCCCAGTCAAGCCTTCAGATGACTGCAGCCTCAGCTGACATCTTGACTGCAACTTCATGAGAAACCCTGAGCCAGAACCACCCAGCTAAGCCATTCTCCAATTCCTGACACACAGAAATTGTG
Organism: Ceratotherium simum simum; assembly: GCF_057802395.1. NCBI lineage: Eukaryota > Metazoa > Chordata > Mammalia > Perissodactyla > Rhinocerotidae > Ceratotherium > Ceratotherium simum. The sequence continues at coordinate 29,146,935 of NC_141915.1, read as the reverse complement.
TGAGATACAAATGTTTATTCTAAGTTTGGGGGTGATTCATTATGCAGCGATAGATAATTACTGATGGTCAAAGTTGGAAAGAATCATAAAGCATATCTTGTCCAACTTTCTCATTTTACAGATGGGAAAAAGGGAGCCAAAAAAGGGAAATCTGTTGGCCTGGGGTCACAGAGCTGTAGCAGGAACTAGGTTTGGGCCCCGTTAGTAGGAACTCGGTCTGCCAAGATCCAAACACTGGCAGGAGAGGAGGTGGGAGAGATGGGAGAAGCTAAACCAAGCAGGGCCTCCAAGGCCAGATGAGGGATTTGAAAGTTCATCCTCATAGCCAAGGAGAAGGCCCTAAAGGATTTCTAGCAGAGAGCCGCACAATTCGATTTCCATTTTTAGAAGGTCATTCTAGATGCTGAGTAAAGAACCAAGACCAGCAAGAGTGGCAGCAGAGAGAGCAGTTAGGAATAACTAGTCCTCAAGGGAATCATTAATTCATCTCGCCTGAGAAGCCAGCAGCATCAGAGGAAAACCAGGACTCAAGGTGCATGGAAGGACAAGAAGGAGAAGCCTGTGAGAGTGTGATGAGTCTAGCCACCCTGATTACAGAAAGAGATGCCGTCAGAGAAAACCAAAATGGAAAGGATTCTCCGCACACAAACCCTAAGTCAATAAAGCCCCAAGAATTTAAAATAACTCGGTCGCTGAGCGTGGAGAGAAGCCTGAGGCCCACCTCCTGCAGCTGTGACGGGGTGAGGGGAGCTGTCTACCCAGCTAGCAGCGAGGCTCTTATACCAGCTTTAAACAGCCCAAGAAACCATAAATTAAAGGTTTGTGGGCTTTTGCAACCTTAGTAATAAAGGAACATGCTTTCTATGGTTCAGGAGATGACAAAAAAACCAGCCAAAAAAACCAGCCAATCGCCTTGCTGGGAAAGGGTTTTCTGCTGGACTCCCCAGACCTGAAAAGTTCCTTCTCTGCTACCCATAGGGTGGTTCCTACTGGAGCCCAGAACTCACTTCCCCCAGATGTACCTGGAGTGGGGGAGACAGCCTAAGGTCTGAAAAAGCCATCCTTTTTCAGTGACCGCATCCTCTCCTTCAAGCTCACCCCTCTGGGTGCGTGAGATGCTGGAGGGGACCAACGTGGAGGAGACGGAGGTTGCAGGCAGGATCCCTGCAGGGATCTCAGGAGGAAGGGTGGGGTGATGCAGAATGTCCCACTCTGCTTGGGGCAGCACTCACCCCTGCATGAGGCCCCCAAAACGAGGCAGGCCACAGATGAGCCGCTGAGGGGAGTCAATCTTCTTCAGGAGGTCATGGGAGAAGCCCTGGATGATGGCCTGCATGTGCGAGGTACAGCGCTGCATGAACTCCACCATCTGCAACACAGGGTACGGATGGGCAGTGTTGGCACGGCTAGTGGCCACCCTGGCCTTCAACGGAATTGGAATGGTCTGGTGAATGGGCTGAGGAGCTGAGAGCCCCTGACAGGGAAATCTCTGGAAAGGGGAGGGCTCAAGTTGTTTTCTAAAGGTATGCAATATTTTCAGAGAGAGGATTTCCAATAATTTCCTTCAATTCCCTCCTTTGACAGATGAGTAAATTGAGGCAAGAGTGAAATTACTTGTCCAAGGCCCAACAGCTAATGAGCAGGAGGCCCAGAGGGTGGGAAGGGGATTCTGCCCACCACTCCTTCCCACTATGTGCCCTGCACTGAGCATGCTCTTTGTGCTTTACATCTGTTAGGTTATTTCATCCTCATTAGAGGCCTCAGGCAAGTTACTTAATGTCATTGGGCCTGTTTCCCCATCTGTAAAATGAGGACAATCATAGAAGCTACCTGAAAAGATTGGTGTGAAGATTAAATGAGTTAATATTTAACTATAGTCATGCATCACATAACGACAAGGATACATTCTAAGAAATGCGTCATTAGGCTATTTCGTCATTGTGCAAACATCAGAGTGTACTTACACAAACCTAGATGGTGTGGCCTACTACACATCTAGGCTATATGGTACTAATCTTATGGGACCACTGTTGCATATGTGGTCCATCATTGACTGAAATATTGTTATGCAGCGCATGACTGTAACTTAATTCAGATTGTCTGATGCATGGTGAGTGCTAGCTAAGGGTGAGACAAAATTATAATTGTTCTCCCTTCTCCACTGAATGGACAACTAGAATGGTTCACTAGACTTGCTCAAGATTTTACAGCTGGTTAACTAGCTTAAACTCAGGCTTGTGTTACCAGTGCCAAAGCCACCGCAAGCCCTGTGCTGTCCCCAGGACCAGTCCCTGCCCGCTGGGCTCCAGACTCCCAGCCCAATGCTCTGCCTTGGGTGCGGCTGCAGAGCGGGCCCACCCTTACCATGGTGCTACTCTCCTTCCCTGCTGCCAGGGCCCAGGTCTTCGGGTTTCGACCCTTCTCATCATGGAGTCGAAGGTCACCTCCTGCATCCAGCAGTTTGCTGAGGATCCACTGGTTGCCGGAAAATGCCGCTGCGTGGACAGGGGTACTCCCATCAAAGCAGCGGCTGGAGGAGGGGTGGTACAATTAGTGGCCATGGCAGCACTCCTCCCTTCCACGGAACAGAGAGGTGGGATGCATTGGGTAACATAGGGCTCCCTTTCTACAAAGGCGACCTTTGGTGATGAGGATTATAATACCATTTGTCAGGCCCCTGGTCTGTGCCAAAAGGAGGTTTACACACATACCCTTTTTCCATCCTTACCTCCACCTTCAAGGCGGTATCATTTACCAATTTATAGATGAGGAAACAAAAAGGCAAAGCTGGGATTCACACCCAGGTATGGGTCTGGTTCCAAATCCAGTGTTCTTTCCCCCACTGCCCCCTGACGCTGGCTGCCCTGAAACAATTTCCTCATGTCTATAGTGTCCTGGGGTCAGGCTGGTGAAGCTCAGTCTAACCAGAGACCATCTCTCTCATGTGAGAATGTCTCTGTCTCCCAAACCCTATGGTAGAGGCCCACAAAACCTTGGCATCAGTAATCTGGTCAAGGATCTACAACTCAGAAAAATTTAATCAAACCCTATAAACTATCTGAGGCGAGAAGGGAGGGCCTTCACTGTGTCCGGGATACAGTGATATGTGATATGCAGCCGTGGTTTCCCAACCTGGCTGCACATCAGAATCACCTGGAGAACCTACTCTCTAATGGAAAAAGAAACACAAACGGGAGAAGGAGGAAGAGTAAAGGGAAGGAGGAAAAGAAATAAAATGAAAAAGGAGGAGGAAGAGGAGGAGAAGAAAAGTTTCTCAACTCCAGACTCCCAGTTCTCTTGACCAGAGGCAACTACTGTTATAACCTTTTATATCTTTCCAGAAATTTTCTATGCATATATAAGTAGGAATAAGAATATGCTATAAAAACTGTTTTGCATCTAAATTTTTTCATTTAACAATATACCTCGGAGAAATTTCCATATGAGAACATACAAGCCACCTCAATTCTTTCTAACAGCTGCACAGTACTTCAGTGTATGGATGTACCATAATTTAGTTAATGAGCCATTGGGATATTGGTCAAAAATACAGATTCTCAGACTACACACCAGACTGAAGCAGAAGCTGCAAGCATGGGGCCCAGGAATGTGTACTTCTTACAGGTTCCCCCAGTGATGCCAACAAGGCTGGCCTGCACCCAGGCATCTGGGAACCACTGGGCTATCTCATCCTGAGCTCTATCCTATTGCTGGGTCTGACGAGCAGTCCAGCACGCTGCACTGTGGAAATCATAATATCCTCCTCGTGGAAAAACAAATTTTTATAATGTTTTATAGTCTTCTACTCATTCTACCCATAAACAGTAAGAAACCTGGGTAGGGAGAGAGAAGACATTATTTCTCATTTCTCATGAATGCTAAGAAAGAAAGGAATAATGTTTTTTACACCCAACTAAACTTATACGGGAATCCAAGTCCAGGTGGTATCAAAATTTATCCTAGAGGTTGAAAACGGGGGAGGCCTGCAGACTGATACGGCAACCCAGAGGCATGTTTTATTTGGTCCACATAGTGTTTCAAAAAATAATTTAAAATAATGGAAAATATTTAACACTTGGGAGATTTCACATTGAAAATTGGAATTTCCAGCGTCTTGAAAATCTGGAAAGCTCTGGTCTCTTTAGCTCCCTTTCCTGCCCAGCAGCAACAGATGCCCAACCCTCCTTAGACAGAGTCTGTACCTACTGAGCCCACTTGGTCCCACAGGCATCTGACTCTGTGATCTCAATAAGCCCAGGCCATCGCAGCATTTCCATTGAGCACTTAGGAATACAACTTCCTCCTAGAAATTTCCCTTCACCTGGATGGAAGATATTTTTAAAGTCACATGAAAACATTCCTATCACAAAATACAAAGGCATGGAGTTTGCCTTCCTTCCCTTGATACTGTCCTTTCTCACCTCTCCCTGGCATCATGGGGTCTTCTAAAAAGGAATGTTCTGAGTTCTTCAGCGGGGCTAGGCTCCTGGTCTCAGCTCTATCATTAACACAATGCACCATTATGGGCCAGTCACAAACTTTCTAGGTATCAGTTCCCTAATCTGGAATACTAAGTCTGAATGATTTCATATTTAAAGAACTCAGCGCTAAACCTCCACAAAACAGATGTAAATGCAGATGACTAGAAAATGTCCCATTTTTGCTGAGGAACTGCAGGGGGTCCCAACATAGCCTCCCTACAAAGCTGTTATCTGCAAACATCAGGTGAACTAGCCCTTTATTTCTGAGTTTTGAAATTAAACGTTAACAGCAGAGACAGTAGATGAAATGTGAGTCTAGAAAAATTCTGGGTGGAAACACAGAAAAATGTTCACTGTGTTATCTCTGAGTTACAGAATTTTCACATTGATTGTTGTTTTTCTTTTTTCTTTATACTCTTCCAAGCTTCCAAGTTGTCTCCCACTAAGCAAGCAATCTTATAACAAAACAAAACAAAAAACAACAAAAGACACAACCTTCTGACAGGTTGTTGTTTTTTTTTTAAGTTCATTAAACATAGCCTCCTAATGTAAGATGGGAAAGCTATTTTATGACTTCTATGATTGTTCACATTCTAGCATTCCTGTGCAAATCAGCTGCCAGCTGGAATCATGTAAGCACTCAAAACCCGTTTCTGGTTCTGTCAGATGGAAAGTGTAAAAATGTCCCCTCTCTGTTGAGAAGGTGGTTGCAAAGATCTAGTGAGCTAGTGCTTGGGAGGGCCCTGGGGGAAAAAAAAATTACTACACAAAGAGAAGGATGTAGCTGATTCATTATCTTGTGTTACTGTTTCATATTAAAATTTGGACCAACTAATAAACCCAGATTCTTTTTATAATTTTATTTATTTATTTATTTATTTTCCCCCAAAGCCCCACTAGATAGTTGTATGTCATAGCTCCACATCCTTCTAGTTGCTGTAAGTGGGACGCGGCCTCAGCATGGCCGGAGAAGCGGTGCGTCGGTGCATGCCCGGGATCCGAACCCAGGCCGCCAGCAACGGAGCGCGCGCACCCAACTGCTAAGCCACGGGGCCAGCCCCCCAATTCTTTTAAACCACAACTACAGAACCCAGGCAAAAGTCATCCTGACAAGGTGATGCCAAGCACATTAATTGGTGAAGAACTTGTTTGTGGGTATATTAAACTGCTTAAGCAAATCATACAAATTATAACCCGGGGTGGAAATATGCAAACCATGCTGTTAATGACTAATTAATTAATGAATAATAAATTTCACTTATTTCACAGGGCCTAGTAAAATTGCTTAGAAAACTTTGTACTACCAGTCAAAAGTATGTTTCAACATATGTATATGACTGTATTTCATTGATATAAATATTAGTAAAGGTGCTTTTAATATCTTGTCAAAATAGTTTCCAAATGCCCCAACTCATCTTAAGAGCATACTAATTTTCTACCATAGTGATGTTATTGTACTTACTGATTTGGATCTGATCCATAATCCACCAGAACATCAACCAATTTTGTAAGGCCTAATAATGCCGCAACAAAAAGCGCTGTCTGGCCCAGGGAGTTAACTGCATCAACATAAATTCCTGAAAGGCAAATGCCAGGATGAATGCAAATATAAGGAAATTTCTTGAGATAAAACTAGGAAAACTCATATTACGGGGAAAAAAACTAAAATTCCTTCATACAGTACTTTCATGTATTACTAATGTAAACCTTTTTTCTTTTTTTTGTGAGGAAGATCAGCCCCAAGCTAACATCCATGCCAATCCTCCTCTTTTTTTTTTTGCTGAGGAAGACCGGCCCTGAGCTAACATCTATTGCCAATCCTCCTTCTTTCCCCTTTTTCTCTCCAAAGCCCCAGTAGATAGTTGTATGTCATAGTTGCACATCCTTCTAGTTGTTGTATGTGGGACGCCGCCTCAGCATGGCCAGACAAGCGGTCCGTCGGTTTCCGCACCTGGGTCACCAAGTAGCAGAGCGCATGCACTTAACCGCTAAGCCACTGGGCTGGCCCATGTAAACCCTTTTTTTATAATTTTATTTATTTATTTTTTTCCCCAAAGCCCCAGTAGATAGTTGCATGTCACAGCTGCACATCCTTCTAGTTGCTGTATGTGGGACGCGGCCTCAGCATGGCCCGAGAAGCGGTGCGTCGGGGCGCACTTCCGGACCCGGGCCAGCAGCGGAGCACGCGCACTTAACCGCTAAGCCACGGGGCGGACCCCTAAACCTTTTTTTTAAAAAGGAAAAATGAAAGCCTTCATTAGTCACACAAACACAAAAGGCCACAGACCAACTAGAGGGCAACCGCGGCGTTTATTCATCAAAAACGTTATTTACGGAAAGTTGCGTGGAAGCATTTCACCCCACTCTGGTATGCTCAAAGATAGACTAACATTGCTCTCAATCTTCAGAAAGTACAAGGGAGGGGGGTTTAATGATACTGTGTGTGTGTTGGGGAGGAGACAATAATACAAAAAGATTATTTGAAACAGAAGGCTCCATCTTTAGACCTCATTAAAATATAGACTAATTTGACAGGGGAAAAAAATTAAAAAGTGACCTACACCCCACCGTTATCAATTAAAACAAGAAAGCTATCAACTGAAAAAAGACCAAAGAGAAAGCTCTTAAGGAAATGAGCATCAAAACCAAAAACCCACGGGGTGGCCCAGTGGCGACATAGTTGGTTGAGTTCACGCGCTCTGCTTCGCAGAATCCTGGATTCCCGGCGCGCACCAACACACGCTCATCAAACCATACTGCGGTAGCGTCCCACACATAAAGTGGAGAAAAATGGGCACAGATGTTAGCCCAGGACCAATCTTCCTCAGATGTTATTAGCCCAGGACCAATTCCTCAGCAAAAAACGTAGTTTTGGCAACAGGCGTTTGCTCAAGCCTAATCTTCCTCACCAAAAACAAAAGCAAAAACACAAGATAACAAATTCAAAAAGTCAAAGTAAATGAGTAACTCCAAACATACCTAACAAACAAGCTAGCTCTGCTTTTTTTTTTCTATCCAACGTAACACCGCCACCAACTACAAAGCTTAAAAGCCCTGAAAAAACATAAACCACCACCAAAAAAAGACCTAGCGTTAAAAGTCCACTTATATGGTAACCAACACTATAACCAATAACACAAAAACTGTGACACCGAAACGCACAAACGCCTACATCTGCAAATGAATAACAGAACAGCATAAAAACCTGCACTTTCAACAACCGAAAGCAGAAACCGAAACCACTCAGATTGCGTCCTCTCCCTCTTGCTCTCCCAAAGGAAGAGAAGAACGATCATCAATGGCAAATGGCAGTTGCAAAAACAACACCAAGAGCCAGCTTCACGCTCAGGAGAGAACACTGCGCCTCCTCCTCGTGGTTTCGGGTGCTCTACACGTTCAGAGAAACTTCTCTAGTAACGAACTATAGAAATGATCCCTGAAAGTATAGTCTTAACGACACCCACTCTGCGTTTCCGGAGTGAACGAAATCTACACATATTTGACTGACGGTGAGTTTTCCTTACGGCACTATCTTTTCAAAGGCTACATTGGCATGTGTTTTCTAAAGAATTTTTCCATTAGAAGCTCAACAAAGCGTTTTGAACACTCGACTTTCCGAAGACATTTCCAGCTGTCACTGTAATTAACATACGGCTGCAAAACAGCCAATCACAAGCCATTTATTTCCAACCCCACTCCGTTCCAGCGGCACTTCCCTAGCGCCAGGTTTACGTGTGCGCTGACGACTACAGAACGCGCCGGGGCGTTAGGACACGCCTCAGTTTAGACCAACGGTCCAAGCGAGGACGCCTTTCGCAAGGAAAACGTAAAAGAAAAAGTGGATGGTGAAAGCGACGATCCAAAGCCAAACACTATGACATTTGCAAAGCCCTTTTTTTTTTTTTTTGAGGAAGATTAGCCCGGAGGTAACATCCAGTGCCAATCCTCCTCTTTTTTGCTGAGGAAGATTGGCCCTGAGCTAACATCCGTGCCCTTCTTCCTCTACTTTATATGAGACGCCGCCACAGCAGGGCTTGATGAGCGGTGTGTCGGTGCGCGCTGGGGATCTGAACCTGCGAACCCCTGGCTGCCAAAGCGGAGCGCGTGAACTTAATCGCTATGCCACTCGGCTGGCCCCTGCAAAGCCCTGTTTTTAAACTTTATCCTGTGATCAAAATACTAGACATATAACAGTTCTTTTGGATTTTTTTTCCAAATCAAGAAATTTTTATTTATATAAAATTTGTGTTTAAATAAGGAGGACACTACATCGTCCCCCTGCTTAAAGCTTCAGTAGCTTGCCAGCTCTTAGGCTAAAGACAAAACTCTACATAGCTTAAAAGGCCCTGCATGGTCTGGCCCACACCCACCTCTCCAGCCTTATTTTGCACCAAATTCCCCCTCACTCCAGCCATACTAAGATTCCTACAGTTCCTCATACTAATCATGTTCCCTTCTGCCCCAAGGCCTTTGCACAAGCTGTTCCCTCTGCCAGGAATTCTCCCCCACCCCTTCCAACTTAACTTCAATTCATCATTGAGACATCTGTCCAAGTGTCATTGTCTCAGATCTTCTTAACCAGATCAAACATCTCTTCCGTGTAATTATTTGATTAATGCCTGCCCCCCGCCTGAGACTATGTTTCAGAAGGGCAGAGACCATGAAATGGCTTTGTGTACTCACAATACCCTAAGCACCTAGTATTTTTTTTTTTTTAATTTTTATTCTTTTTGTGAGGAAGATCAGCCCTGAGCTAACATCCAATGCCAATCCTCCTCTTTTTTCCGAGGAAGACTGGCCCTGGGCTAACATCTGTGCCCATCTTCCTCTACTTTATATGGGACACCGCCACAGACCACAGCTCGACAAGCAGTGTGTGGGTGCGTGCCCGGGATCCGAACCTGCAAACCCCAGGCCGCCGAAGCAGAGCGCACGCACTTAACCACTGCGCCACTGGGCTGGCCCCCTAAGCACCTAGTATTGAATGAATGAATCCAAGCAAAGGTGTCCAGGGCAAAGACTGGGCAAGATAGGGGTCGTTAATATGATCACTGGCCATGTTACAGCCATGGGGTGAAATGAGTCATGAAACATACTACCCAAACAGCTGAGAGCTGAAGATGGGACCCTGAGGCCCAATAACACCTTAAGGGGCAAGCTGAGATGACAAAGCCAAAAAGTAGGGAGAGAAGGAAACCAAAAGAGGCAAGAGCAAAACCTGGAACAAATGGATCACAGTGACAAGGGAGGTCAGAGTTTCAAAAAGGAGGATCACCAACAGCATCAAAGCTGGAGACATCTAGTAAGAAGGAACAGTGTTCTTGGTGAGAGCAGTGCCAGTGGGGTTCACATTTCTTACTGCTCAGGGCTTGATGAGTCACAAGTATTTGTGGCATCTCTGTCTCCCCTACCAGACTGTCTCCTCTAACCTGGAGGGTAGGAGGAACTACCAACTTTACCTATCTTCAGTGCCTGGTAAACTTAACTGCCCAACATAAGCAAGCCTGAGTAGAGAAGAGGAGCAATGAACAGTGTGGGAAGACAATTCTCCATGGATCACTCGTGTATCTGCATGTCAGAAAGTTATTTAGCAAGGCACTAACTACCCTTTGTTCTAGACTACCTTTTTGAAGACGTTTGTATAGCAAACTTTGGAAGATACAATATCCCCCTTTAGAGCAAAGTGCAGGCATGCTTACTGTCCAGTATGATAAAGATAATGTCTCCCTCTGGAGCAGAGGGCATACTGTCCATTATAAAAGATTTGGATTCCCTAAGCTCAGGGTACTTCTACTGTAAAGAAATCCACTACATGTGCAATGTTATCTAGCTCTTTGCATGTCTCTGTGGGAATTGGGGCTTGAGGAACTAGCACCAAAAATGCCAACATTCTAGCTACTGCTGTTGCTGTGAATAATAAACTATCACTCAGCTCTGACCCAGGAATCTCATGTCTTCTACTTCATCCATAAACCTGTAACAGGCTCATTTGTAAAACTGCAGACTATTCATAATTCTTAACAGGAAGGGACTACAGCCAGGGAAGCAGACTGGGGCTCATGAAGTAAAAGACTAAATCAACCAGGGGCCAGCCTGGGGGCATAGTGGTTAAGTTCACACAATCCACTTTGGCGGCCCAGGGTTCGCAGGTTTGGATCTCTGGTGCGGACTTAACGCACCGCTTGTCAAGCCATGCTGTGGCGGCATCCCATATAAAGTAGAGAAAGATGGGCATGCCTGTTAGCCAAGGGCCAATCTTTCTCAGCACAAAGAGGAGGATTGGCAACAGATGTTAGCTCAGGACTAATCTTCCTCACAAAAAAAAAAAAAGAAAGAAAGAAAAGAAATCAACCAGAGCCTCCAAGGGCTTCTCTAAAGAACAGGAAGCACTTAGGGAGGCACCCAACAACAATTCTTGAGAGGATACAGGTGGCTGGAGAGAAAAATAGTTTGAAAACCACTGTTCCCACAACTTACACGAACAACAGCCCTTTGGTGATTTACTAGTAGACAACATTTATTCATTCATTCACTCATTCAACAAATATTTCTTTCAGGCCAGCACTGTAACCATGCTGTGGCCGATATAAAGGTGACTAAAATAAGTCCCCCAAGAAGTGACCAATAAAGGCAGCTTTGACATGATACAAAGACTGACCAAAAAGGTCAAAAGACCTGGGTTCAAGTGTTAAACTCCTAATGACAACCCTTTGTAGCATGGGGACTCCAGACGAGTCAGTCACCTAACCTCTAGGCCTCCTGGAAGGCAAGACCTGATATTGATAACAATGTGTGCCAGGCACCATTCTTTTTTTTTTTTTTTATGTGAGGAAGATCAGCCCTGAGCTAACATCCGTGCTAATCGTTCTCTTTTTGCTGAGGAAGACTGGCTCTGAGCTAACATCTATTGCCAATCCTCCTCCTTTTTTTTTTTGCCCCAAAGCCCCAGTAGATAGTTGTATGTCATAGTTGCACATCCTTCTAGTTGCTGTATGTGGGACTCGGCCTCAGCATAGCCAGAGAAGCGGTGCATCAGTGCGCACCCGGGATACGAACCCGGGCCGCCAGCAGCGGAGCACGCGCACTTACCCGCTAAGCCACGGGGCCAGACCAGGCACCATTCTAACTCAATCCTCACAACAGTATGATAGGAGGAAGGTACTACTGTCATCACTGTTTTATGGATGGAGAAACCAAGGTGTAGAGAGGATAAGCAATTTGCCAAAGGTCACAAAACAATCTGGCTCCGAAGTCCACGCACTGTACCACACCGTCTCCCTCCCATCCTAATTCCTCAGCCTCCCTGCTCAGAATTGCACAAGCTTTAATTACTAAGTAATGCTGTCCACTGCACTGAACACAAAAGGGAGATAAAATATTACTTCCTGAGAGAAGGGAACCTAGATAGCTTTGGGGGAAATTAGGACAATGGGTATAAAGGGGGACGAGGGGATAAAACAAATAATGTAGGTACAAGAAGGAGGGATATTTCACCTTACTCTACAATACGCAATAAACTAACACAACATGGTGCCTGGATTAAAATAGTGGAAAGAAGGATAAACTTCCCATGAAGCTTGCAAAAAATTGAAAAATGAGAAAACATTCAGTGCTGGAGAAGAGGTGGGAAAATGGACACTCCTAAATGTAGTTGGGACTGTGAATTGTTACCATGCTTTTGGAAAACAATATGGCAATATCTATTAAAGTTTGACCCAGAAATCCCACTTTGAATATTAAAAACTCATTATATGAAGATATATTACAAAGTATTTTATCAAAACATTGTTTCTGGTGATACAAACTGCAAAAAAAGAAATAAATTTTAATATCCATTAGTGGGGTACAAATGAATAAATTACAGTACATAAAGATGATAAAATATTAAGCAGTTTTTAAAAGGAATGAGTTATATGTATATCAACAGGACTAGAGACAGATAAGATGTACTACTGTTAAATAGGAAAAGCAAGATGCAGAATGTGTATAGGATGATACCACTTTTGGAAAAGCAGATTAGCAACTTTAAAAAATATACTGAATCAATATATCTTTCATTCCACTGGTTAAAATAACCTCATATTACCTTTGTAATAAAAACATGGTTTAATGGGAAAAAAAGTTGTTTTTTAAGGATCACCCAAGGAAGCATGTTCTAGACATTTCCTGAGAAGAAAAGAGTTGTCCACGGTTTCTTAAAGCCATGAACTCAGGTGGAAACGTGAGAATAGGAGAAAAGTGATAATGCAAATTTTAAGAACAAGGACTAGGCTAGTGACAGACAAGTAAAACTGCAAAGAGAAAACAGTGGCTTTACTCCCTGGCATAAGATCTGAATTAACTGAATATATGCTGCTTTCTCAGTTTTATAAGGGCAGTTTTCAACGGCACTGTCACCTGCAACAGGAAATGAAGCCTGCTTGTACCTAAAGTGAACTACATCACATAATAGTCAGTAGAATTATGAGATTTTGCTGAATTTTCTAGCCAGGTGTTCAACTATAGGGGTGATGTATTAAGAGCCCCAGAGGAGCCTCCTAAAGTAGATGTCTGGAAAAACCCCTGATTAGCCTGGAATAACTGGGAGGTGTAAAAATCAAAGAAAAATACTTAGACTAAGAAAATTAAAAAAAAAAAAAAAAAAGCACACTAGACTAAAAAGACTGATTTAAAATTGCATTTAGCCTAAAGAAACAAAATTAAAAGAACTACTCATAGCGCTGAGGGGAGAAAAAAGAACAAAGCATCTTAGGGGCCGGCCCCATGGCTTAGCAGTTAAATGAGTGTGCTCTGCTACTGGCGGCCCGGGTTCGGATCCCGGGCGTGCACCGACGCACCGCTTCTCCAGCCATGCTGAGGCCACATCCCGCATAGAGCAACTAGAAGGATGTGCAACTATGACATACAACTACCTACTAGGGCTTTGGGGAGAAAAAGGGAAAAAAAGGAGGATTGGCAATAGATGTTAGCTCAGAGCCGGTCTTCCTCACCAAAAAGAGGATTGGCATGGATGTTAGCTCAGGGCTCATCTTCCTCGCAAGAAAAAAAATAAAAAGAACAAACCATCTTAAAACAAGAAAATATCAAAAGTGCATTTAAAATTACTTTAATCACTTTTCTTTGTAAGTCCTAAAAGGTAACCACTCAGACTATATCCCATTGCTCAAAAGGCAGACATTGTCGAATGCTTAATAGCAGGCCCAGATACATATTTCTAGCAGCATATCTGAAGCCTAGCTTGTCCAGGAAAGGTGGCAACACTAGAAAAATTCTACATTCAAAACCAGAAGGCCAACTACAAGCAGCTACTTAACAAAAACTCATTAAAGGAAAAAAAGCCTCACATTGCTACAGGAAAACTAATGACAAAAAAAGAGAGACTGAAACAACAAACCCCAAAGATATAAATTAAAAAACATACTTGGAAACTAAGCACAGAAGAAAATATACTGGAGAAAGAAACACAACACTTTTTAAATAGCTTCTTCCATTTAACTAGCTAAAGAGAAAAACCACTCAGACTGCGTCCTCTCCCTCTTACTCCCCCAAAGGGAGAGAAGAACGATCATCAACGGCAGATAGCAGTTGCAGAAGCAATACCAAAAGCCAACTTCACGCTCAGGAGAGAACGCTTTGCCTCCTCCTCATGGTTTTGGGTGCTCTACACTTATCAGAAAAACTTCTCTAGTAACAAACTATAGAAATGATCCCTGAAAGTATAGTCTTAACCTTGAACTTGCAGCCTCTGCTGGGTCTGTGACAGCTGCACACTTTCTACTGATGGTTAAGATAATTTCCTCATTTCTAGTTCTACTGAAAAAAGAGAATGAGATTTTGCAATACAATATTTCAAATGCTGTCACTTAACAACGCATTTTAACATTTTAAGTGGAAATGTAATTTTAAAAATTTTTAAATAGCCACGTTTAATTAACATAATACTGAATGACAGCCAATCACAACCTGCATCTTTAAAGCCAAGAAGGCATTCACTCCACAGTTTGGTAAAGCAGCCTCACCCATGAAAGCTAAAGGAAATGGTGGGCCAGTGAGAGCCAAGCTGATTCAGTGATTAGTAAATCTTAGCAGTTGCATGCAACGGCTGTCCTAAGTGTTTGACTTTCCAACTCTGGTAAGTAAAAGGCAGGTCTCCATGACTGTGGCAGCAAAAGGAGCTGGGTGGCTGAGAACCAGTGCTGGAAAACAGAACTCTTTGGTTTTTGTACCATATGTTTGCACAACCTGTTCACACTTTCTGAGTTTTTAAAATAAAGCTAGTTGGTGGATTTGACGTTTCTTCTTCCCTCAACAAATACTTGAGTGCCAACTATAACAATACCAGCTATTGAGGACTTGCCAGGTACCAGTCATCATTCTAAGTGCTTTACTTATGAGATAAAGACAATTTTTGTGTGTGTGTGTTTGAGGGCAATTGGCCCTGAGCTAACATCTGTGCCCGTCTTCCTCTATTTTGTATGTGGGACGCCACCAAAGCGTGGCTTGATGAGCGGTGCATCAGTCCACGCCCAGGATTCGAACCTGCGAACCCCACGTCACCGAAGCAGAGCGCTTGAGCTTAACCACTATGCCACCAGGCCGGCCCCAAGACAATTATTAATTGTCCTAGTTTTATGGCTGGAGGAACTAAGGCACAGAAAGATCAGGTAACTCCCCTGAGGTCTGATAAATAGAAGAGCTGGTAGGTGTCACCTTAACCATTATCCTGCTTTTCTATGTGCTAACGCACTATTCTAGGTACTGGGCATACAGAGGTACAAAGGTGACTCAAGGTCTCTCCCTGCTCTCACACAGAGCTTACATTCTAGTGAGGGAGAGAGACAGACAACAAATACCCAAGAGGATGTCAGGTCATGAGGTATGTCGAAGATTTTAAGCGTTGAAACAGAGAGGGACTTGGTGCTACTTTAGATTTGGGTGGTCAGGGAAGGACTCTCTTTGGAGTTACATTTAAGCACAGAAAACAACTAATGCAAAGACCCAAAGAAGGGAAGAAGATGATGTGTTCCAGCAACTTGAAGACAGCTAGAGAGCATAGGGTATGAGGGAGAGGAGATGCAGGCAGGCGCCAGATATCTGAGGGTTTTCTGAGCAAGCGCAAGGCCATGGGAGTCTGGATTTTAAGTGTGAAGGGAAGCCACTGAGAGGTTTGAAACTGCGGAGACCAGTTCTGAGGCCACCGTAAGGTGTTTGTGGAAGAGATCATGGCGGCTTGCGCTGGGGCGTAGCAAGGAAGGAGAAACTTGGGCTGTTCTGAAGTTGAGTTGATAGGACTCACTGATGGACTTGTTGGGGGTAGGTGGGGTGGGTAAGGGAAAGAGGCTTCAAAAGTGACATGTTGGTTTGTGCCTGGAACAACTAGGCATCTACCTACTTTACAGAGGGACAGACTGAGGTTAAGGAACTTCCCACGAACCCACAGCTAGTAAATAACAGACCAAGGAGTCAACTCCAGCGCATAACACTGCTCCTCTGAGGCCCCTCAAACTTTGAAGAAGACCAAGAACTAATTTAAGACTCACAGGGAAAGCCTGACCACTGTAGACCCAGAAAGAGAAAATCAAGGAGGAACTACATGGTACATGGCGAGAGTGGAAGAAAGAGAAAGTAACTGCGATCTCGGCAGATGCCTCCAAGACCAGGAAGCAATCTCAAAACTTCAAGAGCAGGGAAGGGGAGGAGGCATACTCTCAGGAGGTTTTTTCCTCACCTGCTCCCTGGGGATGATAATTCCATTCTTTCTTTATTCTCAACCTTCTACCCCTCTCCTCACCAGCCTCCCTCAGCAATGATCTTGCCTCATACTTGGCACAGAACTAGAAGCCATCAGTTGACACACCCTCAATATGGTCTCATTTAATAGACAAACCCACCAACATCTGCACTCCCTACGTTCTCTGGTCGACTCCAAGGTCTCCCGGCCTGCTGGGAGCTGCTCTCTCCCATATCTCAGTTTCTCCTGCTCTACTCAGTCTTTCCATCTGCACTCAGACTTCCTCTCCCATCTTTAATTAATCCCTGTCTGGATCCCACATCTCCTCCCCTTCCCCCAGCTAAATGCACGCCCACCTCTATACCCTCCATCACTGCCTGACTTCTTCCAGGAGCTCTTTCCACCCAGTGGCAAGCACTCACATCCCTTCACTGATCAGTCCACCCCAAACCAGTTTGTCTCCATGCAGGACCAATACAGTCACCAATAAATGCCGTGGATACTTTTCTATCTCCATCTTTATCTCTCATCGGCTTTCTACACACTTCACTGTCCCACTTCCCTTCCTCGGCTTCCATCAATCACACTCATCCAGTTTCCCTCCTACCTCTCTGGCTGCTCATTCTGTCTTTGGGAGTTCCATCTCCTTTGCCATTCATCTGTTAAAGGTCAGAAATCTCTCCTAAATGTGCCCTAAACTGAACTGGTGCCCTACCATCACTTACCACCGCATTGCCCTATCTAATTCAGTTCCTCCTCTATTTTCTCTATTTTAACATATGGAACCACTGTCCACCCATTTGTTTAAGCCATAAAATCTGACAGTTATCCTTGACAGCCCCTCTCACTCATACTTACATTGAATCTATTCCCAAGTCCTGTCCATTTCACCACTTAAATTCTTTCAGATCCGGTCATTTTCTCTCTTTCTCCATCACCACAACCATCTTCTCCTATGTAGATGAATGCAGCAGGTGCCTAACCGGTCCTCACACTTTCCACCTCACCCTTCCCCCCCAAATCTAATTGCCACATAGCAGTTAGAGTGACCTTAAATTGCACAGTTGATCAAGTCACTCTCCTTCAATAGCTGCCCACTACCCTTAGGATGGAAGGTAAAATTATCTCCACCTTTCTGTCCACCATGCTTTGGCCAAACCCTGCCTTCTTTCGACCCTCCTCGGGGCTAAGGTCCTATAAACTCTAGGGCTACACATGTTACATGTCCTTGGCCTCCCTGGAGACAGAGGAAGAAGTCACCACAGGGGACAGGTAGGGGGTGTCTACATGTGTCAGAGGAGGGTGACTTCACAGGAAGGAGAGTATAGAAAGACAAACTTTCTATTTCAATACTCTTGCGCTGCCCCAAGCACCCAGACATGAAAACTCCAAATTACATAATTGATAAATCTAATCAGAAAACCCAAACGCATGCACAGAACTTGTGTCAGAATAAATTTAGCTCACCACATCTACTACACACTACAGTATGCCTGTACAATTTCAGCAACAGAAAAAAGGAAACAGCTGCCAAGAAAAAAAAAAAAACCCACACAGCAAGGAAGCAGGAAAAATCATATGCCATAAAACAAATAAAGGGGACCAAAAAAAACAGGAAGCCCAAATCTCAACTGATAGCATATTAAGAAAGCAACTTCTACTTTTTGTAACAATAACGTAGACAGAAACCACTCAGACTTCGTCCTCTCCCTCTTGCTCTCCTAAAGGAAGAGAAGAACGATCATCAATGGCAGTTGGCAGTTGCAAAAACAACACCAAGTGCCAGCTTCACGCTCAGGAGAGAACGCTGCGCCTCCTCCTCGTGGTTTTGGGTGCTCTACACGTTCAGAGAAACTTCTCTAGTAACGAACTATAGAAATGATCCCTGAAAGTATAGTCTTAATCCTGAACTTGCAGCCTCTGCTGAGTCTGTGACCGCCGCGCACTTTTTGTTGATGGCGATATTTTTTCTACCTTATTCTCTTTTCAGAAATATTATATAAATGCATTTTCAAAGCGTCGTTTTATATATAACTTTTAAAATTTTCTTACTAAAGAGTTTTTTCCTTTAAGAAACTAAGATTTCAAGTTCTTAATTAACCTATTACAGACTGACAGCCAATCAGAAGCTCTTGTCTGTCTCTTAAAAAAAACGCTAACTTCCGGGCTTAAGACAAGGGTAAACTCAGATGCGTCAAATTAATTTTCTAATCTTAAATATGACACGCAGCGTCTATGGGTGAGTTCTTCTATTTTTTAATTTTAACCTCTAAGATCCTGAATTTCAAAAGCTAATAGGTGGGTTAATTTGACCCTTTTACTTTTTTTTTTTTTTTGGTCTCTATATGTTTGTTTATTGTTGTTATTATCTACTACTTAATGAAGAAAATCATATGGTATTTGACCTTCTCCCTCTGACTTATTTCACTTTGCATAATACCCTCAATGTCCATCCATGTTGTCACAAATGGCTGGATTTCATCATTTCTTATGGCTGAGTAGTATTCCATTGTGTATATATACCACAGCTTCTTTATCCGTTCGTCCCTTGATGGGCACCTAGGTTGCTTCCAAGTCTTGGCTATTGTGAATAACCCTGCAATGAACACAGGGGTGCATGTATCTTTATGCATTGATGTTTTCAAGTTCTTTGGATAAATACCCGACAGTGGAATAGCTGGATCATATGGTAGTTCTATCCTTGATTTTTTGAGGAATCTCCATACTGTTTTCCATAGTGGCTGCACCAGTTTGCACTCCCACCAGCAGTGTATGAGAGTTCCCTTCTCTCCACATCCTCTGCAACACATGTTGTTTCCTGTCTTGTTAATTATAGCCATTCTGACGGGCGTGAGGTGATATCTCATTGTAGTTTTGATTTGCATTTCCCTGATAGTTAATTATTTTGAACATCTTTTCATGTGCCTGTTGGCCATCTGTATATCTTCTTTGGAGAAATGTCTGCTCAGATCTTTTGCCCATTTTTTAATTGGGTTGTTAGTTTTTTTGTTGTTGAGATGCATCAGTTCTTTGTATATATTGGAGATTAAGCCCTTATCAGATGTATGGTTTGCAAATATCTTCTCCCAATTGTTAGGTTGTCTTTTCGTTTTGTTGATGGTTTCCTTTGCTGTGCAGAAGCTTTTTAGTTTGATGTAGTCCCATTTGTTTATTTTTTCTATTGTTTCTCTTGCCCGGTCAGACGTGGTGCTTGAAAATATGTTGCTAAGATCGATGTCGAAGAGCGTACTGCCTATGTTTTCTTCTAGAAGTTTCATAGTTTCAGGTCTTACATTCAAGTCTTTAATCCATTTGGAGTTAATTTTTGTGTATGGTGTAAGGTAAGGGTCTACTTTCATTTTTTTGCATATGGCTATCCAGTTTTCCCAACACCATTTGTTGAAGAGACTTTCTTTTCTCCATTGTATGTTCTTGGCTCCTTTGTGAAAGATTAGCTGTCCATAGAGACCCTTTTACTTTGAAATCATTTGCTGGTTATTCACGTGAGCGTGGACCTGAGGGGAGCATACTGGGCTCACCTGGGTAGCTTTTCAAACTAATGTACCCAGGCCGATCTCAAATGGGGAATGGAGAGGTTTATTTTGAAACAATTCTTTCCATTTTTTTTTTTTAACTAGGAAAAAAGTAACAACTGTAGTGTGGTTACTTTGGGGTTTTTTTTGGGGGGGGGTCTGTTTTATTGGTAATTTTGTACATTTTTGTACTGTTTGAATTTTTTTAACCTTAGACTATATCATTTATTTTTAAATATCAGCAGATCTATTTAGAGAGCTCATTTTTAGTTTTATTCTTTGTGCCTCTCAGTATAAGAAAACAATTCCAACCTAAATAAGTCTTACTTAAAAAAAAAACTTGCCAACTGAGTCTGAAAGGCTACACATCCCTCCCCCTCCCCCTAAAAAAACCCTGACTTAAATGTGATTTCTCTTGTTCATTTGGAAAAAAAACAAAAAACTACCATTTCTCCAGTTATGTTGCATCTTGGGAAAATCCCTTAACCTTGTCAAAGAAAGATAGGTTCTCTCCCCAAACTAAGCACTGGGTGAACTGTGTATTCTGCACCTTTGCTTGCAGCTTGAGAAAATCTCTGTTGAGAGTAGCCCATTTAAAATCAGAATCTCTCCTTGGGGCTTTACTTCTACCACTGTTTGATAGGTTTGTGCTTCCGTGTTAATAGGAATGGTGAAACTACTGTTAGGGAATGAAACTTTCTTATTCCAAGTAACAGCCACAGACGTAGCCTCATCGTTTGCTTCTTAGGTATATTGTGTTTATGCCTCCACCAGCAAAGGCCTTCCCACCTCTTGTTCCCTTTGCCTGAAATGCTTTCTGATTGAGAGTCAGTACACCTGGCACCTTCAGCCAGCCTGGCCTACATTTCCTCTGTAATAAGACATGTATATTTAATATTTTTAAGACCATGTGAAACAAAAGTTTAGGTAATCTCTACCTAAATTAGTGCTCATTTCTTAAATAATACTTGCCTATTATATGGTATTCCAACCATATACCACCCCATGCTCACCCTTGCCACCTGCTGGTCCTTTTGGCAGCCAGTTATTAAGATTTGACGTGTTCAACATGTCTAAGAAGTTTTGTTTGGAACAACCTGTTGGTGCTTCCTTCACTTACCTGAAAATAACAGAACGTACCTCATATAAGGGAGACTGCAAAGATGAGAGGAGTTAGTTAACACTTGTGAAACGCCTTAACAGAGCCTGGCACTCAGGGACGCCTGACTGGCCTCTGCATGCCTCACAATCACAATGTGCACGCTACTGACTGATGGCAATCACACAACTGTTTCACAGATCCCGGTTTTTCTCCACTCATCAGCAGTTCCAAAAACAGATACATCCATGACTGATACTAGGAAAGAAAAGGCTGGGCTTCTGTGGACATTTTTGAGAACTTTGAAATTAATGAATCATTGAAGCAACAGGGAATATATGTCGTTGTTGATTTGTCCTAAACTTCACAGCCTAACATTTGAGTCTCCAAAGCCAGCAGGTTAATAGGACACTATTACTATTGAGATCCAGCGATTCTCAATGTAGAGGCCTTTTTCCCAAATCCATGGAGAGATTTTTTTGGAATACAGTACAGATACTGGCCCTAAGGAGCCTAGGAAAATCTAGGTGGGCCAGGGATGGGTAGGATTTGTATGGTTTGGCTGCCCCTAGCCCCTATGAAACCACTCATATAATGGTAAAAGTTTAATAATAATAGCAAAATCTATTAAGCTCTCAATACTGATTTAGGCTCTGTGCTAAAAGCTTTATACATATTACATCATTTGATCTTTTTGTAGGTAGGTACTATTATTATCCCCATTTTATAGAAGAGGAAACTGAGACACAGAGAATCTGATAACTTGGCTGAGGAGACATGAATCTGGAGCTGGGCTCCTGGCCACTGTGCTGGGACACAGGACTTACTGGTGAACCACGAAATTATTTCAAGTGCTACACTGAAATTATTATTTATTTTAACTTATATTTGAAAAACATTAACAAAACAACAAGATATCACTTACACACTTATTAGAATGGCTAAAATCCAAAACACCAAGTGCTGGCACAGATGTGGAGCAACAGGAAGTCACATTCATTGCTGTGGGAATGCAAAATGGTACAGCCACTTTGGAAGATAGTTTGACAGTTTCTTTGTTTTTTTTGTGTGTGTGTGTGAGGAAGATCAGCCCTGAGCTAACATCCATGCTAATCCTCCTCTTTTTGCTGAGGAAGACCGGCTCTGAGCTAACATTTATTGCCAATCCTCCTCCTTTTTTTTTTTTCCCCCCCAAGTCCCAGTAGATAGTTGTATGTCATAGTTGCACATCCTTCTAGTTGCTGTACGTGGGACGCGGTCTCAGCATGGCCGGACAGGCGGTGCGTCGGTTCGCACCCAGGATCCGAACCCGGGTCGCCAATAGCGGAGCACACACACTTAACCACTAAGCCACGGGGCCGGCCCCGTTTGACAGTTTCTTACAAAGCTAAACATTCTCTCACCATACAATCCAGCAACTGCACTCCTTGGTATGTACCCAAAATGAGCTGAAAACGTATATCCACACAAAAACCTGCACATTCATGTTTATAGCAGATTTATTCATAATTGCCAAAGTTTGCAAGCAACCAAGATGTCCTTCTTTAAAGAATTTTTTTTTAATTTTATTTATTTATTTTTTCCCCCCAAAGCCCCAGTAGATAGTTGTATGTCATAGTTGCACATCCTTCTAGTTGCTGTATGTGGGACATGGCCTCAGCATGGCCAGAGAAGCGGTGCATCGGTGCGGGCCCAGGATCTGAACCCTGGCCACCAGTAGCGGAGCGCACGCACTTAACCGCTAAGCCACAGGGCCAGCCCCCGAGATGTCCTTCAATAGGTGAATGGATAAACAAACTATGGTACATCCAGACAATAAAATATTATTCAGTGATTAAAAAAAGACCTATCAAGCCACCAAACGACATAGAGGAACTTGAAATGCATATTGCTAAGTGAAAGAAGCCAATCTGAAAAGGCTACATCTTGTATGATTGCAACTATATGACATTCTGGAAAAGGCAAAAGTATGCAGACAGTAAAAAAAAACAGTGGTTTCCAGGATTCACAAGGGAGGAATGAACAGGAGGAGCATAAAGGATTTTTAGGGCAGTGAAACTGTTCTGTATGATACTGTAATTGTGGACACATAAAATTATACACTTGTCAAAATCCATAGAACTGTATAGCACAAAGAGTGAAGTTTAATGTAAACTATGAACTTTAGTTAATAATAACATATCAATATTCATTTTTTAAAAAACACACACTAGGGGCTGGCTGGGTGGTGTAGTGGTTAAGTTTGCCAGCCTGGCTTCTGGCGCTCCAGGGTTCGCAGGTTCAGATCCTGGAAAAGGACCTATGCACTGCTCATTAAGCCATGCTGTGGCAGCGTCCCACATAAAGCGGAGGAAGACGGGCACGGATATTAGCCCAGGGCCAATCTTTCTCAGGAAAAAGAGGAGGATTGGCACAGTGTTAGCTCAGGGCTAATCTTCCTCACGAAACAAAACCAAACCAAAAACACTCATTAAAACTATCTATTAGGGCCGGCCCTGTGGCTTGGTGGTTAAGTGCGCGCGCTGCGATGCTGGCGGCCCGGGTTCGGATCCCGGGTGCGCATCGAGGCACCACTTCTCTGTCCATCCTGAGGCCGAGTCCCACATACAGCAACTAGAAGGGTGTGCAGCTATGACATACAACTATCTACTGGGGCTTTGGGGGCAAAAAATAAAATAAATAAAATCTTTAAAAAAAAAAAACAAAAAACTATCTATTAAACCTGTGGTTTCCGGGATATCTTGCTCAGAACATAGATAAGTAAATAGTGCTGGGTAATCCACTACAAGCAGACCAACAGGACTCAAGGGCGAGATGCCTGACCTGCCCATAAATGATCTACAGACCATACATGTCCAGGAGTGTGGATGGTACTCATAACAGCAGAGATCGTCACAGGATCTAAGCACTGGAAAATACTAATGACAGGTCTTGAATTACTAAGCTTGTATCCCCCAGGCAAAGCATCCACGTTTTCTCAGAAAAAAGATGATAAGCCCCAGGAAAGAATACAAAGATCTCCATCTACTGATATTTACAAGTTACCCTCCCCACCCAGGCATTTAAAAGTGAAGCTCAGGGGCCACCCGGTGGCGTAGTGGGTTAAGTGCTCTCACTCCGCTGCTGGCGGCTGGGGTTCGGATCCTGGGCTCACACAGATGCACAGTTTTGTCAGGCCATGCTGTGGCGGCGTCCCATATAAAGCAGAGGAAGATGGGCACGGATGTTAGCCTAGGACCAGTCTTCCTCAGCAAAAAAAAAAAAAAA
This sequence comes from Ceratotherium simum simum, assembly GCF_057802395.1. Classification (NCBI taxonomy): domain Eukaryota; kingdom Metazoa; phylum Chordata; class Mammalia; order Perissodactyla; family Rhinocerotidae; genus Ceratotherium; species Ceratotherium simum. Next base: position 29,122,824 of record NC_141915.1, on the reverse strand, counting down.
AAGGAGGATTGGCATGGATGTTAGCTCAGGGCTGATCTTCCTCTCACACACAAAAAAAAGTGAAGCCCATGGGCTGGCCCTGTGGCTTAGCGGTTAAGTGCGCACACTCCGCTGCTGGTGGCCGGGGTTCGGATCCCAGGCGCGCACCGATGCACTGCTTGTCCTGCCATGCTGAGGCTGCGTCCCACATACAGCAACTAGACGGATGTGCAGCTATGACATACAACTATCTACTGGGGCTTTGGGGGAAAAATAAATAAATAAATAACATTATTTAAAAAAAAAACAAGTGAAGCCCAGAAGGGGAAAAAGCCCCACTCATGCCCACAAAACTTCCAATCAGCGTCTTCCAACCAGCGACTCACTTTAAAATATGGATAGGCCAGAATCATCACACGCTTGAGGAAAGCTCAGTGGAAGAGAGCAAAATGAATGGAGGAGGACACACACACACACACACACACACACACACAACACAACAGGTCAACGACAATAAGAAAACATCAAAAAGTATAAAATCGTTGAAAAAAACATATGATCTCTAAAGTTCAAGAACAGAATGCCTTGAAAAAAAGTACTCTTGAAAACTAAAATATTCACAACCAAAAATAAAAATTTAATAGACAAGTTAGTGGGGCCACCCCGTGGCTTAGCGGTTCAGTGCGCGCGCTCTGCTGCCGGCGGCACTGACCGCTTCTCTGGCCATGCTGAGGCCGAGCCCCACATACAGCAACTAGAAGGATGTGCAACTATGACATACACCTATCTACTGGGACTTTGGGGGTAAAAATAAATAAATAAAGTTAAAAAAATAGAAAAGTTAACAGAATAAAGTAAGTATCCCAGATAGTAATACAAAATGATGAAAGAAAAGATATGAGATTCCAAGGATTAACTTAGCAAGTACAATACCTCACTAAAGGGAGATCTGCAAAAATAGCACAGAGAAAGTGTAGAAAAACACTTTTTTACAAAAAGAAAAGAACAGTCGAAAAGATCTCAGCAACTGTCTAGAAACAAAATAAAGATCCTTAAAACTCCCACAGAATAAAAAAACTCTCACAACCGAGTGAAAAAAAGAAGACAGTATAACAACTTTAACGGTGAAACCATGAAAAAATAAATCAGCAACATACACAAAGTTAAAAAATAAAAAAACCACTCATGACACCAAAAGGAAAACAAAGAACACAATAAAGATTCCCCAAAATACATCATCTTTTAACAGTAGAAAAACCTTTTCTTGCCCTCAACTTAAAACCACTCAGACTGCGTCCTCTCCCTCTTGCTCTCCCAAAGGAAGAGAAGAACGATCATCAATGGCAAATGGCAGTTGCAAAAACAACACCAAGAGCCAGCTTCACGCTCAGGAGAGAACGCTGCGCCTCCTCCTCGTGGTTTTGGGTGCTCTACACGTTCAGAGAAACTTCTCTAGTAACGAACTATAGAAATGATCCCTGAAAGTATAGTCTTAACCCTGAACTCGCAGCCTCTGCTGGCTCTGTGACGGCCGCGCACTTTGTAATCATGGCGACATTTTCTTTTTATCTTTGCCCATTCATCTGCCTTTTCGATATTTTATATCTCATAACAATTCGGTCAAATGGCAAAGTTCCCAAACACCATTTTCATTTGTAAATCTTCCAGAAACACTTCAAAGCAGCAACAGGCCTTATTAACACACGACTTCCTAGCAGCCAATCACACACTGCACGTAGCTGACTCCTGCCGGAAGCGAGCTGTTACCCCGCCCACCGCACCAGGCGCCACCTGGAACAGGTCGGCTAGCGCCGCCCCACTATGGGTTAAGGAAACGCTGTTCCCGCCACTGGTCAGCGAAGACTGCCTCTCGCCTGCTGGAGAAGTCTGCCTACTTGGAGAGACCACGTTTCCTTTGCCTTGAAAGAGAGGGGAGGGGAGGAGGGAGAGAGGAGAGAGGAACAGAGAAAGAAGTGCTGTACACTTCTACCACCACGTAATAAACATCATAACCATGGTGTACTGAGTGCCTACTCTATGACAGACATTTAATTGGTTATCTCATTTCATTCTCTACACAAGTGAAGGAGAAGGGTGTGATTCTTACATCTCATTCTTAGAGATGCTGGCTATAGGATCTGTCACACAGCTGAGGGAACCACAGCTGGAACCTCAGTCTGTCTGGCACTAAATCAAGTCCAGGTTCTTTCTGGTAAGCCAAAATGGTCTTCCTCAGGAGGGCTAGTCTCCAATCAATTCATTTCTTTAATAAAGCACTAAATAACATCATCCCTCAACGTTCAGTCTTGAACGATTTGTCTTCCTGGCCTGTCTTCTTCCTGTCGTCTTCTAAATCCCAGAGGAAGCCTACCTGTTTACTGGTGGCAAAAGTTAATTCCAGTTTCTCCTCAAACACCACACCTTATATATGATAGTGTGTAACTGTTTTAATCACTTAACTTCCTGTTGTAAAAATGCTTCTGCCCTACATCTTCTCGTATGCCAGGAAGCCCAGTGCCACACAGACATGCACATGGTGTTCTGAATTAACTACATTTTTTTATCACATCATAGTAACATGACTAATATGACCATCAGGTTCATCTCATCCAACCACCTGTAATATAATCTCCTTAGAGACAGCCAAATGCTCTGTACTTAAATTCCTTCCAAGAAAGGGACAGTGTGAGGCAATCTGGCCAAATCTGGGACATATCTCCTAGTGTCAGAGCAGTTCCTCATATCTTGAAGTTATAAAGTGCCTTCCAGTCACTTTTACCCACAGACCCTGTCTCTGGTCTGGGCCCTTCCATATCTAAGATTTCTCCATTCTCCATTCTTCCAACCTTTCTGGGGCCCCCTCACCATCCATGCCATCCTTTGGCCTCCTGTGAGCAGATTCTCCAACTGCATGTGGGTCTGACCATCACTCCAGCACATTCTAAGACTGAGTTCATGTCACCTCTTCTGGATGCCTCCCCTGACCTTCCCAGATAACAGTGACTACCATGTGCTTTGTGTCCCTAATTATCCTTGTACGTGCTTCTACATAACTCACTGTGTTATAAATACATTTACTTCCCCCTACTAAATTGTGAGCTCTTTAAAAGCAGGAACCAGGTCACATTTATCTTCGTATCCCCAACACCTTGCCGGGCACAGCAGATGTCCAATAAATGCTAACTAATTGAATTAATGATGAATCAATAAATGTATTGTTCCTTCCTTCACCCTGGTTACTGACCTAACTGATGGGAACCACCTGATTTTTCCCTCCCTCTCTCTCTACTCCCCACCCCACAAGGCCAGCCTGTAGTAACAGAGTGAGGTCCCTGTGAGCAGGGTTCTGGGCTCTCTCCTCTTGATCATCCTTGGTTTCAAAACATAGATGTGCAGTCAGATGTCTTCTGAGCTGCTAGCTCATATATCCAGCTTCTATTGGACATTCCACTTGATTCAGCTAGCTGAATCACAGGTATCTCAAACTCAGCCTGCCCAAACTGGCTTCCATCAGCTTCCTTCACAAACTTATTCCTCTTCCAGGCAATGACATTAAATTCAACTCAGTTGCTCAAACCAAAAACAATGAGTCATCCTACTCTCTTCTCCCTCCCTTCACTTACCTCATAGCCAGCTGCAGCCAGAGCAACCATTGAGAAATACAAATCTATTCACACCTGTGGCATAATAAGACCTACTGTCCCAGGTATCTGGCACAAGAGCTCCTAAAACTCTTGGAATTTCCTGAGTGACAGGAATGATAAAAGTATCTTTGGTATGCTGATGAAGTGACTCCTGGTTGAGGTGTTATTAGATAGCTTCAGGATGGGGGCTGGTCACCAGAAAGAACAAGACCTAGTCATGATTAGAGGATTGGGACTTTCACCTCCACCACCGGCCCTCATCTCAAACCCCACCCCGTCTCTTGGAGGGGAGAGGGGCTGGAGATTGAGTTCAATCACAAAGGGCCAATGATTTAATCAATCATGCCCACATAATGGAACCTCCATAAAAACCCCTAACCAATAAGGTTCAGAAAGCTTCCAGATTGGTGAACACATTGAAGTGCTGGGAGGGTGGTGTACCTGAAGAGGGTATGGAAGTTCCTTCCGCACACTACCACCCCCATGCCTTGCTTTATCTCTTCCATTTGGCTGTTCCTGAATTGTATCCTTTGTAATAAACCAGTAATAGTAAGTAAAATGTTTTCTTGAGTTCTGTGAGTCACTATAGTGAATTACTGAAGCTGGATAAGGTTAAGAGCAGATTAGAGATAATAGAAAAGCCATGAACTTGACAATAGATCAAGAGAAATTATCCAATCTGAAGGACACAGAGAAAAAAGATTGAAAAAGAAAATTAACAGAGCTTTGGGGACTGTGGGACAATATAAAAAAGTCTGACATAAACATAAGTGGATTTCCACAAGATAAGGAAAGAACAGAACAGAAAAAGTATCTGAAGAAATAATGGCAGAAAGGTTCACAAATTTGGTAAAATATATTAATTTACATATTCAAGGAGGTAAGCAAACCCCAGGCAGAATAAATATAAAGAAAATCACCCCTAGGCACATCATAGTCAAACCACTAAAAAGAAACTCTTGAAGGAAGCCAGAGAAAAACAAGAAAAACCCATAACACACAGGTAAACAGTGATTCAAATGATTTCTCATCAAAAACTATAAAGGCCAAAAGACAGTGGCTGACGCAAAAAACACTCAACCTAGAATTCTACATCCAGTGAATATATTTGTCAAGAATCATAGTGGTGGGGCTGGCCCGGTGGCGCAAGCAGTTAAGTGCGCGCGCTCTGCCGTGGTGGCCCAGGGTTCACCGGTTCGGATCCCAGGCACGCACTGACGCACCGCTTGTTAAGCCATGCTGTGGCGGCGTCCCATATAAAGTAGAGGAAGATGGGCACGGATGTTAGCCCAGGGCCAGTCTTCCTCAGCAAAAAAAAGGAGGATTGGCATCGGATGTTAGCTCAGGGCCGGTCTTCCTCACAAAAAAAATATATATATACACACACACAAAAAAGAATCATAGTGAAATAAAGACATTTTTATTTTTTATTTTTTTTTAATTTTTTGTTTATTGCAGTAACATTGGTTTATAACATTGTAAAAGTTTCAGGTGTACATAAAGACATTTTTAGATAAAAGAAAACTAAGAGAATTTGTTGCCAGCAGACTTGCAGTACAAGAAACATTAAAGGAAGTTCTCCAGACTGTAGAAAGAAACTCATATCTTCAGGAAAGCATGAAGAGCACTAGAAATGGTATATATGTAGGTAAATGTAAAAGACTATTTTTTCCTCCTAATTTCTTTAAAGTATATATGAAGGCCGGGCCCCATGGCCTAGTGGTTAAGTTCAGCGTGCTCTACTTTGGCGGCCCTGGTTCGGTTCCTGGGTGTGGACCTACACCACTTGTCAGCAGCCCTGCTGTGGCGGCAACCCACATCAAAACAGAGGAAGATGTGCACAGATGTTAGCTCAGGGAGAATCTTCCTCAGCAAAAAAAAAATCAGTAAAGTATATATGACTCTTTAAAATAAAAATTATAAAATTATATTATGGGATTCATAACTCAAACAAATATAATACTAACGGCATCTTCAATATAAAGACCAAGGGAAGGGGAGAAATGAGCCCACATGGTTGTATGTTTTATGTGAAGTGCTACAGTATTCTAAGTAGACTGTGAAAAATTAAAGATATATATTGTAATGACTAAAGCAACCACTAAAAAAATAATGCAGAGAAGTACAGTAAAAAGTGAAGAGCTAAATTAAAATGGAATTCTAAAAAATATTTAATTAAGTCAAAAGAAGGCGGGGGCTGGACTGGTGGTGTAGTGGTTATATTTGTGCGCTCTGTTTCGGCAGCCCAGGGTTTGCAGGTTTGGATCCCGGGTGCAGACCTACACACTGCTCATCAAGCCACGCTGTGGCAGCGTTCCACATATAACATAGAGGAAGACTGCCACAGATGTTAGCTCAGGGACAATCTTCCTCAACCAAAAAGAGGAAGATAGGCAGCAGATGTTAGCTCAGGGACAATCTTCCTCACCAAAAAAAAAAAAAAAAAAAAAGGCAGAAAAGAAGAGAGAAACAAAAAACAGAACAAACAGAAAACAACATAATAAAATGTTAGTTCTAAATCCAACCAGGGGCCAGCCCCGTGGCGTAGCGGTTAAGTGCGCACGCTCTACTGCTGGCGGCCTGGGTTTGGATCCTGGGCACGCACCAAGGCACTGCTTGTCAGGCCATGCTGTAGTGGCGTGCCATACAAAGTGGAGGAAGATAGGCACAGATGTTAGCCCAGGGCCAGTCTTCCTCAGCAAAAAGAGGAGGATTGGCATGGATGTTAGCTCAGGGTTGATCTTCCTCACAAAAATAAATAAATAAATAATCCAACCATATTAATAATTACATTAAATGTTAATGGACTAAATACTCCAATTAAAAGGCAGAGAGTGTCAGAATGGATTTTAAAATGCAAGTCTCAATGATATGCTCTCTACAGAAGACATATTTTAACTATAAAGATACAAATGTTCTGTGCAATGGAAGCATAAGGAAGCTGAAGTGGCTATACTAACATCAGATAAAGTAGACTCCAAGACAACAAGTATTACCAGAGATAAAGCAGGACATCTCATAATAACAGGGTCAATTCATCAGGAAGAGGTAACAATCCTAAATATACACACACCTAATACCAAAATCCTTCCAACAGCCCCTGAGGCCTGGTCCAGCTGCAGCCTGCCTTGCCAGCTTCACCCCACACCACTCTCTCCCACCTCTTTGCTTTCTCTTCCACTCAAGTCATCTAGACTTGACTTTTTTTTTCCTAGCATCTCTCCATCCTCAGGGCCTTGGCATCCCCCTTTAATCCTCCCTTGCCTACAACTTTAACCTTTTACCTCAACTCCTTTTCTTCCTTAAGGTCTTGGCCTAAATATCACTTTCTCTAAGAAGTTTCCCTTGATTACCTCCCAGACAAGGAGGCTGAGATGTACACAGTGTGCTCCCTTCACCTCCTGGCCTTCTCAGTACTTAAATTACTAACTCATGTCTGTTTCTTCTGCTGGATGACACTCCTGGAAGGCAGGGTCATACATCTTTCCTTGACTGCTCTAACCTCAATGCCTAATTAGTATACACATAATAAAAAAAAATTAATAAAGTCTGGATTGACTGAGGTTCTGAAACTCATATTTTGGGTTTTTACCCACATAGAACTCCCATAATCTGTAGCAACCGCCCTTCTGAATGGGCTGAACTCAGTAGGATACAATCAGGAAACAATTTTTCCCCTCTACTGCCCTCATTTCTACTACACTGTCAGTTGGCTCTCCCCCTTTCCTGAGATGCATCTCAGGAAGACTCCATAGTCTTTCAGTCACTTTGAGACACTGGAGCACAGTCTCATTTCAGGTAATAAATTGCCCAGTCCTGTTGAAATCATAACCTCCTTCTTGCTTTTTACTCCTCCTCTGATCTCAAGGCTGTTTCTGGCAACTCTAGAGCTGAAGTAGGGGGAGAGTCAATGAGATGACAAGGGGCCAAGTACAAAGGCTTAACTGAGCTTTTGGCTCAGGTTTTTGGCTTCGTCCTAATGCCTTCTCTTTTGGGGGAGGGTCTTTTGTTTTAGTGGGTCCTTCAGGTACCTCCATTCCACTGCACAGCACCCTAATGCAGGCCAGTGTTCTCTCCTGCTGCTACATCTCCAGCCTCTCTGTTGGGATTCTTCCTTTCTGCCTAAGTGAGGTCCCTTTCCATGGTTCAGCTATCCTCTATCCAGTCTACTTACCCACCAACTGGTGGAAGTTTGGCTACTGCAACTGCTGGTCTCCCATGCTCACCCAGCCATCAAGGACTGCTCTAGGCGGGAGGCAGATGGCAGTCTCTCTGACCTCTAAATTCCAAGTAACATGCCAGTTTCTCTTCATGCCACCTTGGTGGCAGCTTGGGTGGGCTGACATGTTTCTACTCTTCAGCAGGCTGGGACATAGGCTCCCATCTCTCCTGCTTGCAAGCACCACAATTCTCTCTCTGAGGTTCACCTGAAGGGCCTCTTACTTGGCTTGAGGCTGGGAAGGAGGGAAAAGCCATAGCATTCTACTCCTGTGACTGCCGTTTTAAAGCATCTTTTCCACTGACACCCCCACCACTACCCCATTGTCTTCTCTTAGATAGGCCTGAGGTGGGTAACAGAGTTGAAGGTCCAAGGACCATTTTGGCCATCTCCTAGGAAACCCTGCTTTAGACTGTGGGGGAACTTGCCATTCTGTTTTTTTACTCTGAGGCTTTAGAAGAAATTCCCAGATACAGATGAAGTCATGCTTCATATCCAGTTACACCTGTCAACCCCATCCCCTGCTCTAGCTTAATGTCAAGAATTTGAAGATGAAGAACATTCAGGAGATATCTAGGAGATAATAAATGTCCTAAAACTCTGCTTCTCACACTGGAGGGTCTGGATAGACAAACACTAGAAGTCACAGCATGCCTATCTTGAACATCAATTTTTATGTAGAAACACATGGGTATGTTATGGGATAAAATGCAAAATTTCAAGGGGGGAAAAAATAGGACCTTTCAAATAAATTATTGAGCTCACTGTCAGCTACTTCATCTATAGACTCCAGGGGTGGTACATGGAAAAGTTTAAGAACCTTTTTTTTTCTTTTTTTTTTTTGGTGAGGAAGATTGGCTCTGAGCTAACATCTGTGCCCATCTTCCTCCATTTTATATGTGGGATGCCTCCACGCATGGCCTGATGAGCAGTGTGTAGGTCTGTGCCCAGGATTCGAACCTGTGAACCCCGGGCCACCAAAGCAGAGCACACGAACTTAACCACTACGCCATCGGGCCAGCCCCTCAAGAACTTTTTGAAGGAACTACTTTGTGGGCTAGTTGGATCCTACAAAAACTGGGGTTACCCTTTCGGAAGTCCTCAGGAATGCCGTTGAGGCAAATGGAGAAACACGGTAGAGAAATTAGGTCACCCTGGCTGTTCCACAAACCAGCTGAGAGAAGCTTAATAAGCCTCCCTTTCAATACTAAGAAGAGAGAGGGGGAATCCAGCAGGACTCCGGTTACTCTGAAAAAAGCAGGTGTGGATCTCAAGCTTAGGGGCCCAATACCAGCAGAGGTTGTGTTTGAGAATGGTTTTTTGGTGTGTGTTTGTTCTTTTGAAGACTACCTGAGCTATGTTTGCTATTTCTGTCTGCCCTGTAGGCTGAGCTGCCTGTAGCTTCCAGCAAAACAACCCTGAAAGGAAGGGGAGAGCTGTGAAAGATGGCTCCTCACTCCACCACAGGCCTCAGAAGACCCAGTGGATGGAGTATATTTGAAGGAGAAAAGGGAACCAAGCAGAATCAAAGGTGGCTGGCTGGGGCCTGATGAGAAACCTTAGGAGCCTAACAGTTGGAAGACCTTATGGTTCCCTAAGACAAAACAAAACAAAACAGCCTCCAACAGTGATTTAAGACCGCTATTGAACAATATGACTGCACTGGTAGAGAACACCTCATCTCTAAATTTAACTTCCGATTTCCCCAAGAACTCATAGTTTTATGATGTACCTGCTTTTCTTTCCAATGCTATTCAGAAATGTGGACCAAGCTGCATCTGCCATTTCAGCATGGTGCTTACCTTTCTTAAGAATCTTCTTCACTTTCACATAGTTCCCTTGTCTGACATAATCATGAAGCTGAGCTTCCAAGGAGTCATTTCTTAAGGAACCAAGCTGAACTGGACAGGGGACTGGAAGATGAATAGCCCGAGACATCCTGTTTCAAAAGAGAGCAACATGCTTATTCCAACTGAATCAGAAATGCAAGGAAGCAACTTACATTCTTTCACATTTCTTTCACTTCTTGTCTCCTTTCATTTATTTTATTATTTTTTTTATTTTTTTTTTGTGAGGCAGATCGGCCCTGAGCTAACATCTGCCAATCCTCCTCTTTTTTTGCTGAGGAAGACTGGTCCTGGGCTAACATCCATGCCCATCTTCCTCCACTTTATATGGGACACCGCACAGCATGGCTTGACAAGTGGTGTGTCAGTGCACGCCTGGGATCCGAACCAGCGAACCCCAGGCCACCGCAGTGGAGCGCGCGCACTTAACCACTTGCGCCACCAGGCCGGCCCTTGTCTACTTTCATTTATAACGAACAGGATTAGAGGAATAATTACATACTGAAATTCTATAAGATTAATGTTTATGCTCAATGTTACTGTTGAAATTGAACTGAATATATTTATCACTAATGCCCAGGATTGAAAAAGTGATGACTAGTAAATAAAATTAGAAATACACATGTTTGTTGTACCGTTAAGCTTTTTAGGAGAGTATTAACTTTGAAAAGCTGGTACACAAATGCAGTCATTATGTAAGAATGTAGATAGTATAATATAGTGGGTTGGGTTCACAGTTCAGGCTCTGAAGTTCTGGTCCTGGCTCTGTCACTTCCCTGTGTAACCTTGGAGAAATTATTTAACCTTGATAGGCCTCAATTTCTTTCTCTGTAAATGGGGATAATAATAACCAGAGGGTTGCTGAGAGGTTGCAATGAGCTAATATGTGTAAAGTGCTTAGAACTGTGCCTGGCACCAAGGGAGCTCTCTGTAGTTGTTAGCTGTTACTGTGCATGATAAGGACCATGCAGAGAAATTCTAACTTTCCACATGCGGCATCCACACTTGACCGGCATACAATCAAGTGTTTGTGGTATACCTACCATATGTCTCAAATGTGACAAGTGCTGTGTAAGATACCTAAAATTGGATCGCTGCCATCACAATGCTCAGTCTAGGAGGGCAGACAAGTGGCACCATGTTGGTGCTCCACAGACAGCAGAAAAGAAAAGGAAGCCACATCCATCTGAATCAACAAGTACGCACATCAAGGGCATAACTAAATGCTACGTGGAAAGACACAGAAGGTGTAATATGAGGTAAAGTAAAAGAAAAAGCCATGAAGGCTGACACATTTGGTGGGTCTTCACCAGCCAGGAGGCTTTTAGGCTACTGAGAAGTAACACTTTTTTTGTGTGTGTGTGAGGAAGATTAGCCCTGGGCTAACATCCATGCCCATCTTCCTCTATTTTATATGTGAGACAGCATGGCTTGATAAGCGGTGTCTAGGTCCATACCTGGGATCCAAACCTGTGAACCCCGGGCCACTGAAGCAGAGTGCGTGAACTTAACCACTATGCCACCAGGCCGACCCTGAAGTAACGTTTTCTTTTCTTTTCTTTTGAGGAAGATTGGCCCTGCGCTAACATCTGTTGCCAATCCTCCTCTTTTTCTTTTCTCTCCCCAAAGCCCCAGTACATAGTTGTGTATCCTAGCTGTAGAGCTGTAGCTCTTCTATGTGGGACTCCGCCTCAGCACGGCTTGATGAGCGGTGTGTAGGTCCACGCCCAGGATCTGAACCGGAGAACCCCGGGCCACCGAAGGGGAACGTGAGAACTTAACTTGCTACGCCACCAGGCCGGCCCCAAAGAAGTAACACTTTTTTAATTTATCTACTGACAAAACGTGGAAAGTGCTAATACTTTGAGTGTTTTAACTTTATTTCCTTTGGTATTTGTTAATATCCACAGCAGTGACTACAAACAGCACCCTAGTAATCCAATAATATCACAATGTTCTTAAGCAAACAAAAGTGAAAGATATCGTTCAGTTTAAATATGAACTGAAGCTTTTATAGCAAGCTGTCATTCCTTCCCCCCTCCCACTCTGCCTCCCTTCTACTTCCAGGTATAAAAAGACTGGCATATTTCCATTAAAATTTGGATGGCTAATTGGGACTGAACTGTATCCCCTTCCCCTAAATGTTGAAGCCCTAACCCCCAGTACCTCAGAATGCAACTGTGTTTGGAGATAAGCTCTTTAAAGAGGTGATTAACTTAAAATAAGGCTGTCAGAATGGGGCCATAATCCAATATGACTGATGTCCTTATAGAAAGAGGAAGAGACATCAGGGACAAGTGAAGAGGCAGCAAGAGGGCAGCCATCTGCAAGCCAAAGAGAAAGGCCTCAGAAGAACCTAACCCTGCCGGCACCTTGATCTTGGACTTCCAGCCTCCAGAACTGTGAGAAAATAAATTCCTGTAGTTTAAGCCACTCATTCTGGAGCATTTTGTTAACGGCAGCCCTAGCAAACTAATACGCTAATAATAGCAAGTTATATCATATGAATATGCATATGGTTTTATTTAGCTTAGTTTAATAAAGGCATGGGACAAGTTTTAATAATTACAAAAAAGAAAGTGGAAAATATTCTTAAAAGGGGAGTCTATAGTTACTATCTCCACTTCATTCATCCATTCAGCTGGACTGCACGTGCACTGAGGGCCTGCTAGTTATTCTTCCCCACACCTCTGACATTGGGCTGCTGGCAAAAGTCCCCAATATCTTCTTACACCTGGACAAATCCAATGTGCATTTTCAGGCTCTGTCATACTGAAATGTTCGCCTGTATGTGACACTGCTGCTCTTTATTTACGTTATTGTGGTAAAATATATATAACATAAAATTTACCATTTTAAATATTTTTAAATGTTCAGTTCAGTGGCACTGAGTATATTCACACCGTTGTGCAACTATCACCTACCATCTATTTCCAAAACCTTTTCCCTCTTCCCAAATTGAAACTCCATACCCACTAAACACTAACTCTCCATTTTCTCCCTCTACCCAGACCCTGGCAATCACCTTTCTACTTTCTGTCTCTACGAATTAGACTACCCTAGGCACCTCATATAAGTGGAAACATACAGTATTTGTCCTTTTGTGACTGGCTTATTTCACTATCCCCTCAAGGTTCATCCATGTTGTAGTATGTCAGAATTTCCTTCCTTTTTAATAAAGTCTGAATAATATTCCATTGTATTGAATATATATATATACACACACATATATTCCATTTTGTTTATCCATTCATCCACTGATGGACACTTGGGTTGATTCCACCTTTGGCTATTGTGAATAATGCTGCTATGAACAACATGGATGTACAAATATCTCTTCAAACCCCTGTTTTCAGTTCTTTGGGGTATATATCCAGGAGTAGGATTGCTAGATGGTACAATAATTCTATGTTTAATTTTTTGAGGAACTGCCATACTGTTTCCTGTAGTAGCTGTACCATTTTTACATTCCCATCAGCAGTGCACAAGGGATCCAAGTTTTTCAGACCCTCACCAACACTTGTTATTTCCTGTTTTTTTGATAATAGCCATCTTAATGGTTTTCAATCTCTTCAAAAGTATTTTTATTTAATTGTATTTACATAAATACATGACCACATTCTTGACATAAAATGTTCAAATAATACAGATAAATAAAACCCCCCAGGCCCACTTGAGTTTCATAGGACTTTTTTTTCCTTAAAGTTCCAGAGCACACACATCCCTGAGGATTTAAGTATGCCTTGTGTTCACTATTTACATACTGACATCCACTCCCTGGGTATTTGTAAGTCTTACTTCCTTTATTCTTTTCCAGTCACCCTCAGAGCTTATTCTGTGTTAAGAAACTAGCTTCTGAGGAGTACTGGGCCTTAAAACATTAGCCAAGGTTCTCACCACTGCAGCACTTTTGTAACAAGCTAGCTCCTGCAGTTACTCGACCCAGTAGTTCTGCCTGGGAGTTCTGGCTCCAGGCACATTTCACTATTTTAAGATTCAGCACAGTTTTCCATTTATATAACACCAGCATCCCACAACTAGAATAAAAACTAAACCTAAACCATCAGGGGCCGGCCCCGTGGCTTAGCAGTTAAGTGCCTGCCCTCTGCTGCTGGCGGCCTGGGTTCGGATCCCGGGCGCGCACTGACGCACCACTTTCTCCAGCCATGCTGGGGCCGCCTCCCACATACAGCAGCTGGAAGGATGTGCAGCTATGACATACAACCATCTGCTGGGGCTTTGGGGGAAAAAAAAAAAATTAAAAAAAAAAACAAAAAAACTAAACCATTAAATTCATCTGCATGGACAAAATACAACTCTTAAAGATTAGGAGTTTAACTTCCTGCCCCTTATCACACAAGTCTCAAAATTAAAAGGTTGGATAGCCTCACAAACAGAATAAAGCATCATTTAAACTGACCCCACCAGGACACCTTGGAACAGCAGCTGAAACATTTCTTGAAAAAAACCCAAAAGCACATTCAACTGCCAGGATAACACAGTATTTACCAGGAAAACATAGCATTTATGTAAACACGACAAAAAAACATAGCATTTATGTAAACACAACAAAAAGGTAAAAAATGCCTTGCTTAGTAAACATGTTCGAAAGACCACACTGAGAAAGTGACACGTGAAAAACAAAACTTAAAATGACATTTTTATCTTTAAAACCAAGTTTACCAGGGGAAAGCGCGAACGCAGTCCCCCACTACCACAAATTATGCAGTCGAGTTTCCCACATTTGGGGAAATCGCAGGGGTCAGCACATCCGGAGTGCAATGGATGAGCCTCGCCCTGGGAAAACCACCTTCGTGATCATGGTATCTCCCCTGCCAGGTAAGTATGAGTTGTTGTTCCGGCCTGGGACCTCACCATCGTCTTCAACACACTATAAAGTCATGGTCAATTACAGTCCGCGGTCTTCAGGTCTTCGGTTCGAAACTAAAGGGTTATTTATATGACAGAGATCAGCGCACATCTTTCTGGATATTCAGTGGAAATTCTTCCCCACAAAGAATGCACTCAAACCGGCAGTCACCGCGTCCTTCATCTACATATCCCCGCCTCTTGTCATCACTCGTCACTCTTGACGTCACTCTGCTTCTCGGAGAAGCGGGTAAATTCGCTCTAGCTTAGGCCTCTCGACGATCCAAAAGATGATCATCGACAGGGGTAGCCGGAAATATTTTAAAATTCCTTGCCTTTCCGGGCATAAGAAAACGTCCTCGCGTGTACTTGTTACCACGAATCTGCATTCTGAGCTGCAGGGTAGGGTAGTTTGGCTGGCGGTGGGCTGCGCCCGCAGAGGGGAAGGCAGCACAGTGGTTACCCGGTCTGAATCGATGCTCCACTCCGGCACTAGGTCATACCCTCAGTCTCTCTGTCTCCATTTCCCCAAATTGTAAAGTGGGAATAACACTGCTTGCCTACCTCACAAGGTTTCTGTGAGAGCTGAATAAGAGAAAGTGGGTAAAATACAGCCTTGAGCCCCTCCACCCTCACCCAGGCCATTCCACTCCTGGACAGGTGCGCCCTGTAGTGGGGGACCTAAAGCCAGCTTTGCCAAGATTCAAGTCTCTGCAGTTCTCGGGGCAAAGGGAACCAGCATCTGGCCTGATTTGGTAACAAACCGAGTGCTCCTCCCTTCTTTTTGGACAACAAAAATAGATGACAATTTGTGTTTTCCTTTCTGGCTCTGAAGGCTAGGCGCTCCGGGCAAAACAATTCCGTTTGCAGCAACTATAATATCAAAGGCTTTGGTGATGCAGAGGGAAAACTTGACCTCTGCCCTGTTAGGGTCTCTGGCTGGGCCTGAGAATTAAATTGGCATAGACAGTTTAACAGGATAAAAGCATACAAATTTATTTAACGTAAGTGTACCTGACACAGGAGGCCTCATAAGGAAATGAAGACCCAAAGAAGTGGCAAAACCTAAATGCTTTTATATTAGGTTGAGGCAACTGCGGAAAAGTAACTGACATACATGAGGAGGCTAAAGGTAGATAAGAATTATTTTAACAAGGTCTGTTTGTACAGAATTCTCTCAGCTTTGACTTCCCTTCTCTGGGAATGTTTCTTTTCCCCTGGTAGAAGGAAGAAATCTTTCACATGGGAATTTTATCTCCTGCTTTCAGGAAAAAAAAGGGAGGTCAGAACGCTCTTCTAATATCTGCTGTTTTTCAAGTGGTTTTACCTCAAAATAATCCTTATGCCAAAGTGGCATACTTTGGGGTGGCATATACTACAACCCTTCAGTGGTATTTCCCTCTTAGTCCACATAATTTTTTAAAAAGCTTTGCTTTTTTTTGGAGGGTATTTTTAATTATTACAATAGTGATAAATTTCCCTTGCAGATAATTAGGAAAAGACAGAAAAGTACTTTTTTTTGCTGAGGAATGAAATTGAATATATACTGAGGAATGAAATTGAATATATACTATGATTAAAACTATTTCTAAAAAGGCAAAGTTTAAGAGACTTAAAGGAAATACGCCAAAATGCAAACTAACGTAATTATGTTAATGTCAATACAGAACTATGGACTAATATATTTCCCCTAAATATTCTATAACATGATTATAATATTACTTATAATGAAAAAAACTTTAACCCTACTCTATATATCTAGTGCCAAAAAATGTTCATACGTTTTGACCTAGAAATTTGTTTTAATTTACCTATACGAAATAATTCTAGAGAAAGACAATGCCCTATGCACAATGGTGTTCATCATAGATTTATTTACAATTACAGAAAACCAAAATCACCCCTAATTCCTAGATATCAAAGCAATAGGGAAATGAAGTATTAAGCAAACATAATAGTAATGTAACAACAATCAACAACAAGAAAAACATTTTTACTATATAGAGGGAAAAAGGATATGAAATGGTATGTATACCATGATGGCAATTTTGTAAAAATGTGTATCCTTAAGGAAAATTACTAGAAGGAAATGCAGTAAAATGATATAAACGTTACTGGTTGTGAGATACAGGTTACAGACTTTCAATAATATCCTTAGACTGTTTTTCCTTCATATTAAGGAGAACAAATCCTGGTTGAACCACCACAAGAAGTATTTAGCATAGTATTTAAAAAGTTTTGAACATAGGCCTCAGGTAGACTTAGGTTCAAATTGTCATTTTACCATATTTTAGCTGAATTTACCCTCTAAGAACAATGATGATTATTAGAAATAATTATAGTGAATATATATATTCATACACACACACAATAAAACAACTACAATGATCAACTAACTCAAAGGCCCCAAAAAAGCCAAGATGGAGGAGCACAGCCCCTCTCTCAGCACAGTAAATATTTGGAGAGTTCCCCAATACCTGAGGAAGGGCAGCACTGGCACATCTACCAATCTCTCTCAGATCATGGCTGCCCCTGCCAACTCAGATATTCTATTCCTACAGACACGCCCCTCAGTCCATGAGTCTCATCCCCACCTCTGAATTTCCACCCATTCCTTAGCCTCATGGAGGTCAAGGAAGGGTTGATGCTCAGAAATATAATGAAGGTGGCAGGTATACTCAGTAACTTTTAAAAGCCAACTTTTATATAAGTTCACAAAGCAGGTGTGACTGTCAAGAATTCCATGGCACCAACACAACTGAATCTAAACGTCCACTACTAGGAAAGCATGAGTAACTCTATGGAGTTTGTACAAACACCCCGGGGTTGCAGGGAACTGAACCCGTTCACTTCTGAAACACTGGCCCTGGCCCTGCATTTCCCATCCACTGGGGCATATCAATTGCAATATAGGCTACAGTCACTCTATTTAGACATTTGCTAGATACCCTCACCCACAAAATGTAACCCAGCCCACCTCAGTTATACAATATCACTTCATTATTGAACTACCTTCCTAATTTCATTCTAGATTTGATTTCACAGGAGGAAGGTAACACTTTGGCTGTTTCCATGGTATCCATGAATGCCAGGCTGACCACAGCTCTGAGACCCTCTAGGACTACTGGTGTCCCCCACAGACTGGATTTTACAGGTACTCAAAGGCTCTTTCTGCTATGCTGAGGGAACGCTATTTCTGATGATCACATCGTCTACTCCAGTATTTCCAGCATTTGCAAAGTATCCCTGAGTTTCTATGAGTGCTGTTAATGATGAAAAAACACTTGTTCTCAAGTCATAATTTATATGTTTACATACTTTTCACTTACTTACAGCCACTTAAACTTTTAAGGTGCCAGCCAACTAGCCTAGGCACTGGAGATACTGAGAATAATAACACAGAGATAGATTCTGCCTTCAATAAAAATCACAATCTGTAGGGGAAACAGACCTGCCAGAACCTTAGGAAGAGTGGTGAGTACTAACAAAACCGGTAAGGACTATGTTTAGTCAGGACCACATTATGACTCTGAAGGGTCCTAAATACTTTTGCCTTCATGGACCCGCTACCTGCATGAAAAAATATATCAAAATTATATGACTGGGGCCGGCTCCGTGGCTTAGCAGTCAAGTGCGCGCGCTCCGCTGCTGGCAGCCCGGGTTCGGATCCAGGGCGCACCGACGCACTGCTTCTCCGGCCATGCTGAGGCCGCATCCCACATACAGCAACTAGAAGGATGTGCAGCTATGACATACAACTATCTACTGGGGCTTTGGCGGGAAAGAAAACAAATAAATAAAATCTTTAAAAAAAAAATTATATGACTGCACTGATAAAACATGACTATATTATATATGACAACATTTTCCTACACCTAATACATCTTTTTTCTTCTGATTTGAGAAGTGCCTTAGGCACTGTGCCTACAGTGCCTAAAGTTTAAGTCCATCCTGGATTCAGTGGCAGTTTGGATGGATCCCAGGCAGCTGCACGAGAGGGAGCTGAATGAATGCATTTTCCAGGTTGATGAAGGAAGGCAAGGCATTCCAGAAAGAGCAAGCACCGGAGTTTATAAAAGTAACACAACAACGTCTTCCGGAAACTTTTTCTTTTCTTTTTTTTTTTTTTTAAGATTTTATTTATTTATTTTTTCCCCCCAAAGCCCCAGTAGATAGTTGCATGTCATAGCTGCACATCCTTCCAGTTGCTGTATGTGGGACGCGGCCCCAGCATGGCCGGACAAGCGGCGCGTCCGTGCGCACCCGGGATCCGAACCCGGGCCGCCAGCAGCGGAGCTCACGCACTTAACCGCCAAGCCACAGGGCCGGCCCTGGAAACTTTTTCAAAATAAGGGAGAAGTGGTGTCCAATAGAATATGTGAGCAATATTAAGTATTTTAAAATTTAAAACTTTTAGTAACCACATATAAAATGCTAAAGACAATTGTATCTAATGAAAACGGTTTCATTCTGTCTCAACACTGAAAAACTTGATTTTCTCACCTCAATGTAACACATCCCCAAAAACAAATGCCACAACACCCAATATGAAAATACAACACATCGCACCCCTACCAAAGAAAATCATTGGACCGTAAACTAAAAGAAAAAAAAAAAAAAAAAAAGCCTGCTTTATGAAACAATAAACCAGGGGAAAGCGCGAACGCAGTCCCCCACTACCACAAATTATGCAGTCGAGTTTCCCGCATTTGGGGAAATCGCAGGGGTCAGCACACTCGGAGTGCAATGGATGAGCCTCACCCTGGGAAAACCACCTTCGTGATCATGGTATCTCCCCTGCCAGGTAAGTATGAGTCACACTTGACACCGGCACTACCCACTACCGGGCACACCACTGTAAGGTTCAGGTCACTTCGAAACGACTCCAATTGGCTTTTACCTACATATAGGATCCCCAAAATCAGATTTTCGTACTACATCTTAGCATTGGTAATAGCAGATAACCATGCACATCTTTCCAGGGAACGCGGTTCCTAACGCCCGGAGTCTTTCATCTACATACTCCACCTCCCGGCGTTACGTCACGCGCAGCCTGGCGGGTCAGAGCCGCAGCAGCGCTCCCTGAGGCCGACGGCTGCGCACTCTCGGGGCTGCTTCGGGGGGCCGGCTCCTCCTCCCACCAGCCCCGACCTAAGTAACGTATATCAAGCTATTTTCCAGACAAAAATCCATCCCTCTCCCAACTTTTGGCGTGGCCGAAGGTCTTCGGATCTCCGTGTGAAGTCCTCTTAAGCAAACGGACACGAATGAGCTTTTAGTTGAGAGCCGGCCTCAGGCCTTCCCTGCAGACCACGCTCCACACCACCCTGGTACCATTTCCTCCTATTCCGAAAGGGGTTGGTGCAGGGCGTCGAATCGAGACTGTCGTGGCTACCCGCTAGAGAGGTGTGTTGCAAAGACTGAGGGTTTTGGAATCCAAGATCTGGAATGCAACTCAGTGTTCACACTGCACGACTCTAGATAAGCTTCTAAGCCTCTGAATCTGTTCCTGTTTGTACAGAATGGGGAGGAACTCTCCAGGCAGACGTCCCACCCACCTCAGGCCCCAGGCTTTGTCTCCTGCCCCTGCCCGTGATCTGTTAAAACCTAGCCCCGGGCTTCTGAGGATGGACAGATCTCAGGGAATACACAGGGTCCATCCTCACCTTTCCCCTCTGGGTTTTTTCTTTCTCCTGATCTCTGCGAGTTTCTTTTTTGCTAGATAAGTAATATATTTGAAAAGCCTGTTTTATTGCTATTCTATTTTCCCAGCATTTTATGTGTTTTGAACCAAGATAAGTTTCTCTTGGCCTCCAGTCCACTTATTGCCGGAGAGGGGTGTCTGACCTTTCAGTTTACTTGATTCTTCAGACTCTAAATGCCCTTTTACTCACCAGCCCCTCAACCGCCTCATCTTGCTCCCTTTACACTGCAGTATACATAGCACATTTCCTCTAGCTGACCCTAGACGCGACAATCATTCCTTCTACTCCCATTTTCCCAGCACTGCTGGAGGAAGTTGTGACCCTCCTACTCCAAATTCATGCAAACTGCAACCAAATCCTCATTGCTACTTATGGCATTCCTTTTATACTGTCTTTTAAATTCTTTCTACCCTGCTGTTTCAAATCTCCAGCTAAACCAGTGGCTCTCAATGACTGTGCCACCACTACCAAGGGGCAGTTTTGAAAATTTGTGAGAATGTTTTTGTTTCCTTATGTTGTCATGCCAAGCATTTACACATTAAAATATTTTATTATAACATTTTGGGGGCCGGCCCGGTGGCACAAGTGGTTAAGTGCGCACGCTCCGCTGCAGCGGCCCGGGGTTCCCTGGTTCTGATCCTGGGCACACACCGATGAACCGCTTGTCAAGCCATGCTGTGGCGGCGTCCCATATAAAGTGGAGGAAGATGGGCATGGATATTAGCCCAGGGCCAGTCTTCCTCAGCAAAAAGAGGAGGATTGGCAGATGTTAGCTCAGGGCCGATCTTCCTCACACACACACACACACACACACACACAAAAAAAATTTATTTTTATTTCTCCCTTATATTACAGTTAGGACATTATATCATTCGTGGGGGAAGTATGTGTAGCTTATATTTTCTATGAACGTCTTCAGCATAGTAAAAGGAACTATTATTTGTTATAAAAGAAGACTCCAGGTTTGACAGAACTGAGAACCCAACCCTAATCCAATCACACCCATAAATCCTTTTTACAGGAGTGAGAATAATTTAGCTTCTTCTTTATTTCAAAAGTACAATAAATTCTCTTTCCCATTAGTATTTCTCAAAGTGCAAGCCATCACCATCTGCATCAACATCATCTACTGAATCAAGATGTCTGGGGATGAGACCTGGGTGTGTATGCTTTTAAAACATACTCTCCAGGTAATTCTTACACCCATGAAGTTTGAAAATCACTGGGCCCAGCCTCTCTGTTTTGTCAAAGGAACGCCTTTCTTATTAAACCTCTCATTCCACATATGCTCCCAATTCCATCCTCTCTGGCCTCAGTCCCTTCCTCTGCCCTGGATTCAGCTCCTCTCCTTTTAAACATACACAGAAGTCCCTTACCCAGAAAAGAAAACTCTCTCAATTCCATAGTCCCCCTACATTACTGTTCTCTTGCTTTCCTTTCATTTACTTGGATCTTAGGGGTTAATTCCTTGTTTAAACATCACAAATGGAATAGCTCCTACATGTCAGACATTGTTCTACGGCTTTACAGATTGAGAAGAAATTTTCATATATTGAGGTGTATGGGGTAGTTAGTCTGGTTTAAAGCTGATTCAGCTTGAACAAAGAAGCCTGATTTATGGCTTATCAAACATATATTGTACATCTGCTTTAACCATTAAAGCAAAGAATGCGTTAAACATTATCTTAAGGTAAAAGAACACACTCTTTGAAGATAAGGATGCATACTTCCTTTCCTAAGATGCCAGTATTGGGTAATGCCAGTATCAGTACTCCTGAAGGTTAAGTTTCCTTCTCCTGGACATCAGGTCATGTTGACCTGCTAATCTGCAACTGAATATCTCTTTGAAACTTTGATGAATATGTATCCTGGGCATGCTTGATATGTGTTCTTTGTTCTAAAAAGGTATAAAACTGTACTGACAACCATGCTTCTCTGGACAGCCATCTTCTTTTATGGAGACTGCCTTCCCAGATTATAGTCCTCAGCCTGGCTCAAGTAAAATTCACCTTATCTCTCTTATCTATAGAATGATTATTGGTTATTTGCATGGACAAGATATTATCTCATTTAATTCTCACCAATGCCTTTTTAGGTCTGTACTATTACTTTTTTTTTTTTTTTTTTTTTTTGCTGAGGAAGATTCGCCCTGAGCTAACATCTGTGCCAATCTTTGTATGTGGGTTGCCACTACAACATGGCTGATGAGTGGTGTAGGTGTGCCCCTGGGATCCAAACCTGCAAACCTGGGCCGCCAAAGCAGAGCGCACCGAACTCAACCACTACACCACGGGGCCGGCCCCAGTGCTATTACTATTATTCCCCATTTTAGAGATGAAGAAAATGAGGCACAAGACAGTTACCTAACTTACCTAAAACCACTGAGTTAGACAGTAGCAGAGCTAGTGAGTCCACACTCTTAACCTCTACACTCAGTGGCTTACAGACTGATATATAATCAAACCACTTTACAGTCAGGGTCTATTAACCTGTGGAGAAAACATCAGGTTAGAAGGACTGGGGGAATTCATCTCCTGAGAGCAAAGCTGGAAAATCCTCCAGAACATTTAAAGTCTCTCTAGGGGGCCGGCCCCGTGGCTTGGCGGTTAAGTGCGCGCGCTCTGATGCTGGCGGCCCGGGTTCGGATCCCGGGAGCGCCCCGAGGCACCACTTCTCCGTCCAACGCGAGGCCGAGTCCCACGTACAGCAACTAGAAGGATGTGAACCTATGACGTACAACTATCTACTCGGGCTTTGGGGGGAAAAAACTGAATAAATAAAATCTTTAAAAAAAAAAATAAATAAAGTCTCTCTGGCATCAGGGAACCTAAGAGAACACAGGATTAGGACCCTCTCAATGTGATGTGGTCAATGCAATAAATGAAGGTATTCTCAAGCCCAGGGACTATGGGGAGTTTCTTTCTTTCTTTTTTTTTTTTTTTGTGAGGAAGATCAGCCCTGTGCTAACATCTGCCAATCCTCCTCTTTTTTTGCTGAGGAAGAATGGCCCTGGGCTAACGTCCGTGCCCATCTTCCTTCACTTTATATGGGAAGGCACCACAGCATGGCTTGCCAAGCAGTGCGTCGGTGCGCACCCGGGATCCGAACCGGTGAACGCCGGGCCGATGCAGCAGAGCGCGCACACTTAACCGCTTGCGCCAGCGGGCTGGCCCCTGGGGAGTTTCTAAGATGTACTCCTTGTTTAATTTGTAGAAGGGGTCATAAAAATAGTGTTGGGGCTCAGAGTAGGCCATCCCAAGATGTGCGACAGTGGCATATTGATTATTTTGAAGTGAAGTTACTTGAGAAAACAGCTGGTGCAAAAAGGGCACTCTGACCCATCTCTCTCTGTTCCCCCTGAAAGCAGGAAATAAATCTCCCATGTGAATTGTACCCTCCCTGCACCAGGAGACAGAGAGACATCCTTATCACCAGAGCTAGGGAATTCAGGGCCAAGAAGCCTACATAAACAAACCTTGTTACTTCGTTACTAATTTACTACCCCAAGCCGAAACTCTGCTTACATTCCTCACTAATTAAGCACCCAAGCCTATAGCGGTTAAGTGCTCGCGCTCCGCTACTGGTGGCCCAGGGTTCAGATCCCGGGCGTGCACCGACGCACTGCTTCTCCGGCCACGCTGATGCCGCAACCCACATACGGCAACTAGACAGGTGTGCAACTATGACATACAACTATCTACTGGGGTTTTGGGGAGAAAAAGGAGGAGGACTGGCAATAGATGTTAGCTCAGAGCCAGTCCTCCTCAGCAAAAAGAGAGGAGGATTAGCACAGATGTTAGCTCAGGGCTGGTCTTCCTCACAAAAAAAAAAAAAAAAAAAAAAGCACCCAAGCCTAAATTTCTTTGTCCTGTCAATTCCTCACAAATTTATTGTTTCCTTGTCTAAAACATATAAAAGCTGCTTGCTTTGGTCATTTCTTCAGGTCCCATTTCTATGAGGCCTCCGTATGAATTAAACTTGGTTTTTTTCCTCCTGTTAATCTGTTTTGTGTCAGATTTTAATTTGACCAGCCAAAAGAATCTAGAAGGATTTGGGGGAAATTTCCCCTGGCCTGACAATAGTAACTGGTGGTTCCTGAGTAAGTCTGTTTCATCTTTAGCCTCAAACCATTCACCTTGGTCTTCACCACCATTCATTAGAAATTACTAATGTGACCAACATGTATTATGCCTGTTTTCTTGCCATTGCCCCCAACTCTACCAATGCAGAAAATGACTGCATTTTTTTAAAGGTCACTAATGACTACTGACTATTAAAGTGTACATTCTCTTCCATCCCTCAGCACCATCAGCAGTGACCTCTTCTTGGAACGCCTGACTACAGTGCTCACTTCTGCTCTTTCCCCAGCTTCCTCAAGGGTGTCCATTCTTCTCTCTTGCTCTAATTAGGGCAATTCTTCAAAGCCCAGTCCTTGACTGTTGTTTTTCTCAGCTTGCATGCTCTTTCCTCAAAAAATTCATCCACCTTCCTGATGCCAACTATGGTGTGAATTCAACTATTCAACTAAACCCTTTCTATAGCTCACTTCCAAATCTTCATCTCACACCGTTGTCTCAGCCCCTGCAGAGATCTCTATTACTCAAACAGCATGCTCCCATTCCTGGGCTGCTAGTTCACCGAATAGCATGCCATTCCTCCAACATAAGCAGCCAACTTTAGACTCCAAACAAATTCCAGAGTTACTGGTAACTAAACACTGCTGGGAGTGGGAATGGCAGCACGTCTTCTGGATTAGACTTTCAACAGACCATACATAACCAAAAGAAAGTCAAAATACCAGCCTATGCTACCACAAACTATTATTTGGAAGAGTCAGTGAATTAGCTTCAAACTGGGAAAGCAACTTTGTGATCTCTTCATACAACCACAGCTGCATGATCTAGCTTTTTACTATGTAAACTCCACAGTAATCACCATACCTTGCCTATACTTTCCCCTCCATCCCCATTTTCCAAAATACCTGTTCTGGGACTTCTCCTCCAAGAAGCACAACCCCTTTAAAACAGTAGCACATTTGATTTTTAAAGCAGGAACATCATCCTAAAAGTAAAGGCTTTCACTTACATAATCACATCACAAACCCCAGGTAGCTGACTTCACAGTTCCCTCCAACCTCAAATTTAAAAGAGAGAAAAGCAATAAAGCAAAACAAAAACACATGTTTTGGAGAAACAGTTCTGATTTTAAAAGTAACTATTCAGTCTTTGGGAAAACTGAAAAGAACAAATGAAAAAAAATCACCCCAAATTCTACTGGTTTTGGTGTTAATTCTTGCAGGCTTTAAAAATTAATAGTCATAAATGTCTAAACACAAACATTAAAGATATTTTAAATTTTAAAGAAAAAAGTGAGGCCAGATTACACACACGTGTACTATACAGTATTCACTTATTCATTCGACATCCTGTCACTTGCACCTGTATTTACCACCGTACAAAGCACTTTCTTATAACCTAGGAATGCAACAAAATAGACAAAAATCAAAAGCCCAGTTCTCATAGAATCCCCCCTACCTGGAAAAACAGAAAACGGAAAAAAAACCCAAAAACCTCAGAACCAAAAAAACCTCAGAAAGAAGTAACCCGTAGCACAACGTTACTCAAACCAACCTTAATAGAATAGTAACAAAGTGACTATCTTTAGCAACAACAAATATGCCAGGGGAGAGCGCGAACGCAGTCCCCCACTACCACAAATTATGCAGTCGAGTTTCCCACATTTGGGGAAATCGCAGGGGTCAGCACATCCGGAGTGCAATGGATGAGCCTCGCCCTGGGAAAACCACCTTCGTGATCATGGTATCTCCCCTGCCAGGTAAGTATGAATGGCTGTGTTGGTTGGCCTCCAGACCCTTCCATGCACAAGACATTTTACATACGGTCACTACAAGAGCCAGTACCCACAAAACACACTTCAATATCATTAGATATCCTAAGAAAAATAAGCGTCCATATCTCCTCGAATTTTTTTTGACATCTCCAGAATTCTGGCATCTCCGAAGATCCGAGCATGCATTGCATTTATTATTTGCATGTCCACACCCTCTGCCCATGTGACATCACTTCCCTTTTCCTTTTTTTTTCTCCCTATGTCTAGCTTGTTAGAAGCTTGTTAGAAGAAATTCTAACCTTTGTCTGGGAAATACAGGCTACAGCAGCTGTAAATAAAATGCTTTGGAGAGTTTTACTTATTAAGGAAACTGAAGAGTCTGAGGTTCTTAAGCAATCAAAGACTCTTGCAGCTTCTCACAATGCTGTGTTCAATATCCATTTTATTTGACTCACAATTCCCTAGTGCCTAGGCTAAAACCCATTTTTAAAGGAAATAACCACAAAATAGCAAAAACAATCTTGAAAAAACCACAAAGTTGGAGGACTCATGCTTCTTGATTTCAAAACTTACTACAAAGCAACAACAGTAATAAAGACAGTGTGGTACTGGCATAAGGACAGACATATAGATCAATGGGACAGAATTGGAGAACCCAGAAAACAAACCCTCATACTGACCATCAACTGCTTTTCGGCAAGGGTGCCAAAATAATTCAATGAAGGAAAGAACAGTAAAAGTTTCAACAGTGGTGCTGGGACAACCTCTCACACTTTACACAAAAATTAACTTGAAATAGATCAAAGATCTAAACATAAGTCAACTCTAAAACACTTAGAAGAAAACACAGGCATAAATCTTCATGACTTTATTTTACAGAATGGTTTCTTACACATAACATCAAAAGCACAAGTGACAAAAGAAAAACTAGATAAACTTGACTTGATCAAAATTAAAAACTTTTGTGCTTCAAAGGACACTATCAAGAAAGTGAAAAGACAACCCACAGAATGGGGGAAGTACTTGTAAATCATATATCTAATAAGGAATTTGTATTTAGAACATGTAAAGAATGATTACAACTCAATAAAAAGACAAACAGCCCAATTTGATATTTAAAAATACGCAGAAGATCTGATAGATTTTTCTTCAAAGAACATGTGCCAATAGCCAATAAGCAAATGAAAGATGCTTAATATTATTAGTCATCAGGGAAATGCAAATCAAAACCACTATGAGATACTACTTCACACCCAATAGAATGGCTAGAATTAAAATGACAGATAATAGGTCCGGCCCCATGGCTTAGTGGTTAAGTGCACGCGCTCTGCTGCTGGCGGCCCAGGTTCGGATCCCGGGCGCGCACCGACACACCGCTTCTCCAGCTATGCTGAGGCCGCATCCCACATACAGCAACTAGAAGGATGTGCAACTATGACATACAACTATCTACTGGGGCTTTGGGGGAAAAATAAATAAATAAAATTATTAAAGTGGAGCTTTCCTGAGGCTACCTGATGCGTGATATCACAACAGATTAAATGTGGAAACCTGAAAATCCAGCTGTCTTTCATTAAAAAAAAAAATGACAGATAATAACAAGTGTTGAGGATGTGGAAAAACTGAAACCCTCGTACACTACTGGTGGGAATGTAAAATGGCGCAACCACTTTGGAAAACAGTCTGGCAGTCAAAAAGTTAAACACAGAATTACCATATGACCCAGCAATTCTACTCCTAGGTATATACCCAAGAGATATAAAAACATACATCCACACAAAAACTTGCACATGAATGACCATAGCAGCATTATGCATAATAGCCAAAAGGTGGAAACAACCCAAATGTCCATCAACAGATGAATGAATAAACAAAGGTGGTATGTCTACATAATGAAATATTATTTGGCTATAAAAAAGAATAAAGTACTGATACATGTTATAACATGGATGAACCTTAAAAAGTTATGCTAAATGAAAGACAGCAGTCACAAAAGACCACATATTATATGATTTTATTTATATGAAACAGGCAAATTCATAGAGACAAAAAGCTGATTAGTAGTTGCTGGGTTGGAGGAGATGGGGGAGCAGTTTGTGGGATGACTGCTAAAGGATATAGGTTTCTTTGTGGGATGATGAAAATGTTCTAAAACTGATTGTGGTGATGACTGCAAAACTCTCTGACTATACTACAAACCATTGAATTGTACACTTTAAGTGGGTGGATTGTATAACATGAATTATAACTCAATGAAGCTGTTACCAAAAAAGAAAGAAAGAAAGAAAGAAAATAAATACAGTCTTTGGAAAAGCAAGTATCAGGGAAAGCATAAATGCAGCTCCCTGCCACACAAATCACACTGCCCCCTGCATGTGAAGAAGTCCTGGGTCACCACTAGCTGATGAGAACTAGCTGAGCTTCACCTTTCAGCAGCTAGGGAAGGAGAGTCACCTTGCTGACCCTGGCTTCTCCTGGTCCTCACTCGCCCTTCTACTTGCACTCTGGAAGTCCTCTGCCCCCAAAGTGCTAACTGGTTTTTCTCCTCTTCAGCTAGAAGAATCTAACTCAATAAAACAGAGTCTAGTGACTGCACTGCATTCCAGAAAACCACATGTTGAGGGGTAGGAAAGAGTCTTCAGGTTCTACAAAAGTAGGATGCCTTTATTTTCAAACTGTACTACTCTGATCATGACAGTGCCCACAGGTCCCCAAAGAGCTGGCGCAAGCAGGGAACTGACATGGGCGGTAAAGTAGAGGACTGATTATAAAGAGAAGAGGCTGGTTTTCTATTCAAATGTACCATAAGCTATCCTTCCCAATGAGTGCTATTCTCTTCCAGCTTTTCAGGTTGTTTTTTGCTCCCAACATTTTAGAATTTTTCTAGAGGAAGCACTCAGAATATTTAGTCTTTTTGCTTTTAATAGTAACACTTCAGCTTTATAACACATAAGATGGGGCTCCAGGCAATCAAACCACCCTTTAAATGGGTGGATTGTATGGTATGTGAATTATACCTCAATAAAGCTGTTACCAATAAATAAATATATATATATATTTATATTTACATATATATAAAACCACCTTCAAAGGGACAAAGGTGACCACAATTGAGGATGTCCTCATCTTTCTATTACAGTCTGTTGTGCCATATAATGTTTTCCCTACTTCTACCCAAATAGACCACCGATTGTGACAAGGACTGTGTTCCACGGGCATCTGCCTTCCCCTCATCCAGCATGAAGCTTTGTACACAGAAAGTACCCCATGCATGTTGGCTGAGGTGACTGAACTGGGTATCAAACTCAGGAGGCACTTCCACAAAGATTTTCTTAATGGGATCTGAGCAATGGCTCTAGGACTAATATTCATGCATTGCCTTCTGAAATCACTACTTTGAATGGATTAGTCTTGGGTTCTGATACAGTTGTCTGAAAAAGGGGGGATAAAAAAGCACACAGAATGCATGTTTCCATACTCTTAGCAAAGTTACCCATCTATTCCCAATAGCACAAGTTGATTCCACCATGACTCAGAGAAAAAGTCTGCACACACCTCAGCTTCTCTATTCTTTTTTTTTTTTTTTAAGATTTTATTTATTTATTTTTTCCCCCCAAAGCCCCAGTAGATGGTTGTGTGTCACAGCTGCACATCCTTCTAGTTGCTGTATGTGGGACGCGGCCTCAGCATGGCCGGAGAAGCAGCGCGCCGGTGGGAGCCCGGGATCCGAACTCGGGTCGCCAGCAGTGGAGCGCGCTCACTTAACCACCAAGCCACGGGGCCGGCCCTTCTCTATTCTTTTTGTGAAGCTTTTTATATTAGGCATGGGCCAACACCTGCCTCAATCTCTGGAGCCTGAAGTCACTTCTTTATCACTGCTTGTCCAGGGAGCCAAGAGGACTGATTATAAACAAGGCGAAAAGCAACTACCAGAACTACTAAGACAGCAGTAATACCCTGGTAAAATCGCCTGGGAGTTGTATCAGAGGTTGGCTTGGTTTCTCTCAGTTTTAGGACACAATAACACCCGTGGGTGACCTTGAAAGCAATCCAGACTGTGCCGATATTACTGCCTCGCTTTCTCTCTGCCTGGCATTCAGAGTTACCTCACCCACTAGGCTATGGTCCTCTAGAGCAGGGTATTCCTTGCTTCTTTAAAAATAGTTAGGATGGGGGTCGGCCTGGTGGCGCAGAGGTTAAGTTCACACGCTCTGCTTTGGCGGCCCAGGGTTCAGATCCCGTGCACGGACCAAGGCACTGTTTGTCAAGCCATGCTGTGGTGGCGTCCCATATAAAGTAGAGGAAGATGGGCACAGATGTTAGCCCAGGGCCAATATTACTCAGCAAAAAAGAGGAGGATTGGCAATGGATGTTAGCTCAGGGCTAATCTTCCTCACAAAATAAAAATAAAAATAAAAATAAAAATAAAAATAAATAAATAAAACAAAATAGTTGAGATAATACAACAATTACTGCTTATATTATTTTATCAATTAACTTCATTCTCTCTCATTAAAAATATACAGGAAGCATAATTTTAAATTTCTGCATGACAGTCCATCTTAGGGATGGACCATAATTCATATAATCATTCCCCAATTGCTGGACATTTAGGTTGGGTTCAATTTTTCACTACTGTAAATAATTCTGGGTTCTGTGTAGAGATGGTGTATTGAACACCTATAAATTTCACTCCTTCCCAAAACCTCACAAAAACTGCAGTAAAGCAATTTCTAAAAAGGCAACAACTCTCAAGAATGGAGAGGACAGAGGGGACAGCAGCAACATAATTTTGACAGTTTTAAATGACAAATGATTGAACTAGACTGGGGACACTCAAATCTTAAACCAGTTCTGGGGAAAGCTGAAAAGTAATCCAACAGACATTGCAAAATTCTCAAAAAACTCCGGATTTAACAGTATCAGAACCTCTAGAACCAGTGAAATGGGGCAATACTAAGAAACCGGGTTGATGGAAAGCTATTTCAGAAGAGATATTGGGCCGGCCCGGTGGCTTAGCGGTTAAGTGTGCGCGCTCTGCTACTGGCGACCCGGGTTTGGATCCCGGTGCGCACCGACGTACCGCTTCTCCGGCCATGCTGAGGCCACGTCCCACATACAGCAACTAGAAGGATGTGCAACTATGACATACAACTATCTACTGGGGCTTTGGGGGCAAAAAAAAGAAGAGATGTGCAAACCCCTCCCTCCCTGTGCTGCTGGGGAACTGCCTACCCCGGCACTATCTAGAGTGATGAGAAAGACTGGAGGAGGGTACAACTGAGACTCTCTGGAGAAGATCCTAAGTGCAGATGAAAGCTTAAACATTAACCAAAAAGAGGATGGACATATGCATTCCAAAGGCTGAATGCTGAGATCCCCTCCCTCTATCCTCCATTTGGTTTCCAGAACACTGGCAAACAAGCCTTAACTTTCTAGAATACTGGAAGTTTCCTCTGAGGAACATGAACACCAAAAGTCCCAAAGATGTTTTATTTGTTTGTTTGTTTTGCTGAGGAAGATTCACCCTGAGCTACCATCTGTTGCCAATCTTCCTCTTTTTGTATGTGAGCCGCCACCACAGCATGGCTACTGACAGACGAGTGGTGTAGGTCCACGCCCAGGAACTGAACCTGGGCCACTGAAGCAGATCACGTTGAACTTAACCAATAGGCCACAGGGACCGACCCCCAAAGACGCTGACATGTGCTTCCTCTACAAAGGCGGAGCCAGATCGCTCTGCAGGGAAGCAGAAAGGTGGTACACCTCACCTTGGCCCTCAGACCTTCCAATCAGTTCCCTACGTGTTAATATGATTCCTCATATTAACAATCAAGGACTACTGAACCACCAAGGAGGACCAGACATTTGACAAAAGCCTCTAATATGAAAGATAGTAGCTAAACCAACCAACCAAAAGACAATTTGGAGGAAACTAACTATGCAAAGGAAAGAAAACTAAAAAAGAAAATAAAAACTACCATTAAAATCCTCAGAGAGATAAGAGAAGAACTTGCATCTGAAAAACAAGTACTACAAGAAGCTATACAAAAATAGAAACCAAGAACAAAAAAAGAGGTCTTAATGATATGATTGTAGAAATAAAAAACTGAATACATTGGTTCAGCAAAAAAGATAAATAGATGGAAAATGGAATTTTTTTTTAAATTAGAGAACCATTGTAGGAGTTCTAATATCCAAATATGGAGAGTTCTAGAAAAATTAAAAACCAAGGGGAAGAAATCATCAATGAAATAATACAAGAGAATTTCCCAACATGGAAGGTTTTCTGGTCAAAAGGGCCCTCATCAAGCACCCTATACGATGGATGCGTATAAGACACACTAGGGCACATCATTAGGAAACTACAGAACAATGAAAATAAAGAGATGATTCTTTAACTTTTCTGAGAGAGACTGAAAAGCTTGGTCATATAAAAAGGATCAGGAATCAGAAAGCCTTCTCAATAGTTTCTGGACGCTATAAGTCAAAAAAGTGATGCCTTTGAAGTCATGAAGGAAAACTTAACACCCCATTTAAACTATTACACTTATGCAGTAGGCTGAAAAAGCAATGGGTTTAGATACAAGAAAAACAGAAGTAGAAAGATCTCCAGAAAGAATATCTTTTCGTTATTATTGTTGAAGACTGGCCCTGAGCTAACATTTGTTGCCAACTCTCCTCTTCTTTTTTGGCTTGAGGAACACTGGCCCTGAGCTAACATCTGTGCAAATCTTCCTCTATCTTTGTATGTGGGACATCGCCACAGCATGGCTTGATGAGCGGTGCATACATCCGCCTGAACCCATGAACCCCCGGCTGCTGAAGCAGAATGGGCAAACTTAACCACTATGCCACCAGGCTGGCCCCAGAAAGAATATCTTTAGGAAAAAAAAAAAAATTTAAACTACGGTCCGGCCCGGTGGACCTTGTGGAAAACAAGACGCTACTGGAAGATGTGGGAAAAATTAGGAATGGGTAAAAGACAAGTAGCCAAGTGAAAAAAGGTAAAATTAAACAATGGGAAAATAAAATTAACCAAAGGAAAAACAAAATTAAAGGAAAGTTAATGACATTCAACAACAATGCTCTGCTGTGAGTAATGTTTGAATATAAACACTGAATACTGATTTAACCAAATGGTTTTTAAAGTATATTAGAAAAATAGAAAAGAGATGGTGATGCAAGAAAGCTAAATCCTCATTTACCCTTATCGAAAATAGACAATGTCAAAAACGAATGCATCAAAGGGTAATATAATACACATTTATTTATAAATGCAGAGGTTTGTAAATGTCAGAAGAATCAAATTTTAGTTATTTTAGAGTGGAAAGTGTCTCCATCTGAAAAGGACTTGGAGAATGGGAAGACGTGGGCGAAGAACTCAGCTTATAGCCTAAAAGGACTATGTGACTTTTTAAATGAAGTATATGTGTTACTTTGATAGAAATTTAAAAAGCATATTGCAAAATATCTGCACTTTGTCTCTCTCATCACTTAGTTTTAAACAAATTCCCAGAAATAGTACTCAGGTGACTATTTTTAATTATCAGGTGAGTATTTAAACTTAGAAGCCAAATGAGAGATCATATTTTTATATACCAGGCCCCTGGAGACACTGTAAACCTGGTCAGATTGCTCAGGGTCAGGAAGAGACTGGAAGTTCAGATAGACAAAGATTAGTTTTACGAAGGAGAAGCAGGAACTGCTTCTATAAGACAGGTGAGCATGAGTGTGGAGGTCACTGAAAATCCTCAGAATAGCTAGATTTGGGAATTAGGAAGGACCAGAACGTACCATACCCTGAAACTGAAACACAATCAGCAGCACAAAAAGGAATAATGATCGCCTGCAGACACATTCCACTTGCCACCAATAGGTTCTCGAAGACCCTGCTAAGGGGCTTTATAAATACCCAGATCCAATCCAAGTGTAGCACCAATAATAAAGGAGAGCCGAATTTGTCCAGCTTTATCTGAAGTAGAAAAGATTAACAGAAGACTGTAGCCTCCTAAAACAGGGTTCCGAAGTCCCAAATTGGCCACACTGCAGAGAAAAACAGCTGATTAAGAGGGTAATATACACCCTGGTTGTTTCAACCTCCTCAAGAGTCCAGATTTCAAATTGACCAAGAGAACCACTAGCCAGAAATAAAACTTAATCCTTCTTTCTCACCAGAGATAAAATAAAGAGAAACAGTAATTAAGGGCAGCTATTCATTTCATTGCCACAATTTAGGCAGTCAGTCCATGCTTGCGAAAAACTGAATAGAAACTCAGTTTAGAGTTCAGTGTCTGCTTTGGTTTAAACTTGGAACCACTCTGAGAAACAGTCATTCAAAGCACTATTCAGGGGGCCAGCCCCATGGCTTAGCGGTTAAGTGCCCATGCTTCACCACTGGCAGCCCGTGTTCAGGCGTGCACCGACGCACCACTTCTCCGGCCATGCTGAGGCCGCGTCCCACATACAGCAACTAGAAGGATGTGCAACTATGACATACGACTATGTACTGGGGCTTTGGGGGGGAAAAAAAAAGGAGAATTGGCAATAGATGTTAGCGCAGAGCCAGTCTCCGGTCTTCCTCAGCAAAAAGAGGAGGATTAGCATGGGTGTTAGCTCAGGGCTGACCTTCACAAAAAAGAAAATAAATAAAAAAACCCAAAGGACTATTACGGAATCTATTTGGAAAAGAAAAGGAGAAAATGCCACAGACCCTCCAACAAACCTCCTAAACCTTTACAAACCCCTACAAAACTACTCACTTTAAATCTCAATAATGAAAACACCGAATCACACATGTACCACGTTAACCTCCTGTTAGAAACACAAATGTCAGGGGAAAGCGCGAACGCAGTCCCCCACTACCACAAATTATGCAGTCGAGTTTCCCACATTTGGGGAAATCGCAGGGGTCAGCACATCCGGAGTGCAATGGATAAGCCTCGCCCTGGGAAAACCACCTTCGTGATCATGGTATCTCCCCTGCCAGGTAAGTATGAGCTGTCATAGCCCGTGGCCTTCATAGCCGGGTGTGCATACCACTATTTAAGTAGGGTTCTAATGTAAATGTTCACCTAGAAGCTCCATAATGTGGCATAAAATTAAATCAAACATGTTGAAACTCTTGGGAGGATTGGTAGTCTTTGAAAGTTCCCCAAACCACATCCCGAAACACACAAGGGGAAGCAGCCTTTCCCAGTTTGCACCGGAATTCTTCATCTACATATCACACGCCTCCGCGGATGACGTCTGTCGCCACCCCCGGATTCTGTCTTTTCTCTGGCTTTGGAAAAGAAAACTCGGCCTGTGAGGAGCCTATTAGCATGTGATAAGTCAGATTCTTTTTGTTTTGCAGCCTGCTAGAAACTATAGACTTTTCTTTCAAAAGCGTTGAAATCAGATGTATAGCTTCCAAGTGTGAATCACAAGTAACAGTAATAATTATAAAAATAGTAACAATGATACTAATAGCAGTAACACTTATCTAATGCTTACTATATGCCAGGCACTGTTCTAAGCCTTTTACATATAATAACCAATTTAATTTTCATAACTCCCCTATGAGGTAGGTACCATTGTTATCTCTATAGACGTGAAAACTGAGGCACAAAAAGGTTAAGCAAATTTCAGTGTCACACTGTATTTGTGGACTCCAGGCTGATGAATGAATCCTCAAAACACTTAAGAGGGACCTGCCTATCTCTCTAGAGGGACCTGCCTCTCTCTCTCCCCCCCGCTCTGAAATCGTAACTACCCAGTTCAGAAAAGTAAATTATAAACTCCCAGCCTTTTGTGAAACAATCTATCATTTCACACTCACTCAACAACCTGAAGACAGTCTCTTAAATTCTTTACCCCCTTTTATCCTCTGCCCTAGGTGCATTCCTTTGCTCAATCTTCCCCAGAAACCTCTTCTTTGGTACACACCTTGGTAACAATTAGGTACAAAAACAGCCCTCTAGCAGTCAACAGAGAAGTACACTGCATTCTGCTACACAACTTGGTACTAGGTGAACGAACACACAAGCACTAACTGCCACCCATGTCAAGATATACGTACTATGGTTGAAAATAGGATGAAACAAGAGAAAGCACGAATGCAGTCGCCCACTACCACAAACTATGCAATCAAGTTTCCTCACATTCCCTTACATTCCAAACACTTAACACATATCGACACCCTCTTCACACAAGCTCTAGACCGTCACTTAATGAAATAAAGACTTCTCTAAACTGTAAAAGCCAGATAACAGCATTTTGGATACCAGAACATTTGCAATAATCATAACGTATGTACAACATGAACAAGATCAGCAGACACTGTGCTCATTTACATGCTCTGAGAACCTTTTCAGTAACGTCATTCTACAGCTCCTGACAAATATATCTGTGGGTTTTGTTGAGGTGGTAGGCTGAATAATAGCCCACCAGAAATGTCCATGTCCTAATTCTTGGAACCTTTGTGGCAAAAGAGATTTTGCAGATGCGATTAAGGATTTGAGATAGGGCAAGCATCCCGAATTACCCAGGTGGGCCTAATGTAAATCACAGGCCCTTATAATTAAGAAGGAAGCAGAAAGACCAGAGAAAGAAACCTAAGGACAGAAGAGATGTCAGCAGAAAGATGCTAAATTGCTGACTGGAGAAAGGAATCACAGGCAAGGAATGTCTATGGACAGACAGACAGCGTTTTTTTGTGTGTGTGTGAGGAACATGAGCCCTGAACCAACATCCATACTACTCTCCTCTTTTTGCTGAGCAAGACCAGCTGACCTAACATCTATTGCCAATTCTCCTCCTTTTTTCCCTTTTCTCCCAAAGACCCAGTAGATAGTTGTATGTCATAGTTGCACATCCTTCCAGCTGCTGTGGACACGACCTCAAGGTGGCCGGACAAGCTATGCGTCGGCTATGCGCCCAGGATCAGAACCCGGGCTATCAGTAGCGGGGCACACACACTTAACTGCTAAGCCATGGGGCCAGCCACTAGACTTCTGAGTTACAGTACCATAAGCTTTATCTACACCTCTACGCAACTAAGTAAAGTACTAGATGACAAGCTAAAAGGGTAACTACGTACAAGAAAACAAAAAACCCAAAAGCTTACATTCAAACAACCCAAGATCAGGGGAAAGCGCGAACGCAGTCCCCCACTACCACAAATTATGCAGTCGAGTTTCCCACATTTGGGGAAATCGCAGGGGTCAGCACATCCGGAGTGCAATGGATAAGCCTCGCCCTGGGAAAACCACCTTCGTGATCATGGTATCTCCCCTGCCAGGTAAGTATGAGGCGTCAGGAGTGCCTGGCATCTCACCCTCAGATTCAAATCACTCTAAAGATAGGATCACTTTTCTCATGCAGTCTATCGACCTTCTTACTTCTAGAACGAAGAGTCTCCAAACTGTAATTAACATGCAGCATATTTTGTATACCTAGATATTGCCAAAATCCTAGGAAATATATGCCTAGTGTAGCATGACCAGCAGTCACTGCGCTTATCTACATATTCCACACCCCTTTTGCTGATGTCATTTAGCGCGTCCTTTTCCTAGTATAGTTAAAGTGGTGCTGTTCAAATGAAACTTAAAGGTAGAGATGCTCTAAAAATAAACAACAGGGGCCGGCCCAGTGGTGCAAGCGGTTAAGTGGGCGCACTCCACTGCGGCGGTCCAGGGTTCGCCGGTTGGAATCCTGAGAGCGCACCAACGCACTGCTTGGCAAGCCATGCTGTGGAGGCATCCCGTATAAAGTGAAGGATGGGCATGGATGTTAGCCCAGGGCCAGTCTTCCTCAGCAGAAAAAGAGGAGGATTGGCAGATGTTAGCACAGGGCTGATCTTCCTCACAAAAAAAAAATAAAATAAAAATAAACAACATAAATAAGTTCCTTCTTTCAGGGGCTTGGAGCTAATGATGTCACTGTAATGTCTGGCGCAGCTCAGCAAGCTGCTATCCATGTAACTGAAAGAGTAAGTCTGAAAAGATGAAATTTGACCAAACTACATTTGAAAATCCAGTCCATGTATTGCTAAAAATAGGTTGTCAGTTCAAACCTTTGAGCCCAAGTACCAATTATGCTCTCTTTCAAATATGCAGCAAATGATCACCCTTACTTGAAAGATGAGTTGCACAAGCTAATTCTAATTTTGAACCAAGCCAACTAGGAAAAAGCTCATGCAGCGCGCCCTCTACACACAAACATTTGGAGAAGTCGAAGGGGTCCGCGTAGCAGGATGTGATGATGGCCCTCACCATTGGAAACTACCTTCATGATCAGAGTGTCTCCCCTCCTAAGCAAGAATAAGTTGTGTTTCCATGTATCCTTAAACCCTCCCGTGCTCAACACTACAACCACAGGGTCGTCGCTTTTTCCAAATGGAAAAAGCAAATGGTGTCTCTGAAATCCAGAACAAGACTACTGGAGAATCCATCCTACAAGAGACTCTTGATCCCTGCTAGACTCCTATTAGACTCTTTAAAAAGAGCAAATCCTGTCTCAGGCAGTGGTTAATAACCCACATATTCCACATCCACATAATAAATATCATCAGTCTTCTCATTCCTCTACTTCCTTCTTCACTGTACATTAGAATTGGAGTTTCCAAGTTTAACTGTTCTTCAATGGTCTCTCCAAGATCAAGGAAGAAACACTCTATTTCCCAAGTCTTTTTATCCTGCAGAAGGACTCTTCTGGTCTTCTCTCCTGCGCCAAAATAAATTAGCCAACATCCATACCAATCCTCCTCCCCCTTTTTATCCCCAAAGCCCCAGTAGATAGCCGCACGTCATAGTTGCACATCCTTCTAGCCGCTGTATGTGGGACTCAGCCTCAGCGTGGCTGGAGAAGCGGTGCGTTGGTGCGCGCCCGGATCCGAACCCGGGCTGCCAGCAGCGGAGCGCGTGCACTCAACCGCTAAGCCACGGGGCCAGCCAGAGTTTTGTATCTTTAAAACAGGAAGAAATAATGCTTTTAAAAAAAATCTTATTAAAGATGAACAAGCAATAACTGAGAACATAGAGGTGTCTACGACAGAGAAAAAGATATAGGGGCGGAGGGGGGAGGGGATTCTATGACGTGAGCTGCAACTATTCCTGAAGTCTGACCTTTTGTCAGTCCACCAGTTTGATACATATAGACTTTCTCCCTCTAAAGAAGGAAGTATTGGGGCTGGCCTGGCGGCCCAAGCGGTTAAGTGCACGCGCTCCGCTTCGGCGGCCCGGGGTTCGCTGGTTCCTGAACCTGGGTGCACACCGACGCACTGCTTGTCGAGTCATGCTGTGGTGGCGTCCCATATAAAGCAGAGGAAGATGGGCACAGATGTTAGCCCAGGGCCAGTCTTCCTCAGAAAAAAGAGGAGGATTGGCATCGGATGTTATCTCAGGGCTGATCTTCCTCACAAAAAAAAAAAAAAGAAGAAGGAAGTATTATGTTATAAATATACACACATACATAAACTTACATACATGTAGATATTATCTATAAACAAAATATCTATATTTTGTTTTGTGAAATAAAAGTTAAGATATCTTGAAATCTGGTTGGGAACCACTCATGTAAGGGAAAAAGGTGATGTCTATGAACTAGACTATTGTTACCATCAAACTCAAATTCAAAATTCCATTTTCAGATCTGTGACTAGCAGTGCTTTCTTAAATAGCACAGAGCCCTTAAAGGATCCATAGTCTCCACAAGGCTAATTTCAATATTCACAAGAACTTCATTGTTACTGGACTAGTTATCAAAATATTTGTCTAAGACAGTCCGCCTTAGGGCAAAAAAGGTAATTGTCCTCCACTCTTGTGGCTCAAGCAGGTTAAGAAAAACATTAGTGCTATAATCCTCACAGAAGCCCTTCAGACCTTAATAACTTTGGAGGAGAGCCACAACATTTCTTTGTAGAAAAATATAAGGAACTATATGTGATTTTTAAATACTAACAAAGCACAGAAAAAGTGGAGAAGCTTATGTTCATTTTACAAACGTTGCAAAACTGTTGCCAAAACCAAAGTAGACATAATAATCTCACAGATTAATCTCATTTATGAACAAAAAAATGCAAAACTCTTAGCTACATCTATAAAATCTTTATGAATTGAATCTAGTAAGATATTAGAACATACACAATAACTAAATAGGTTTTATACCAGGAATATAGGACCTAAGTACATAAACATATATGATAAAGGTAGCACTTCCTATAGATGGGGAAAAAAATGGATTACCCCATAAAGAGTGCTTAGGAAATTG
Source organism: Ceratotherium simum simum (assembly GCF_057802395.1). Lineage (NCBI taxonomy): Eukaryota > Metazoa > Chordata > Mammalia > Perissodactyla > Rhinocerotidae > Ceratotherium > Ceratotherium simum. Next base: position 29,082,461 of record NC_141915.1, on the reverse strand, counting down.
GCTCATCACTGGAAAGAAGGAAAAAATTGCTTCCTTCCTCCTATTTTACATTAAAAAAAATCAGATTAAAATAGCCAAATTAAATCGTAAGCCAAACGTAGAAAAAATACAGATGATTATGTTTATAATTTTGAAAAAAGGAAAGATTTTCTTTTTTTTTTATTAATCCCCCCCCACCCCCGAAAGCCCCAGTAGATAGTTGTATGTCATAGTTGCACAGCCTTCTAGTTGCTGTATGTGGGACGCAGCCCCAGCACGGCCGGAGAAGCGGTGCGATCCGAACCCGAGCTGCCAGCAGCGGAGCGCGCTCACCTAACCGCTAAGCCATGGGGCCGGCCCAGGAAGGATTTTCTAAGTATATTACCAAAGTCAGAATTAAATACAAACTTGACTGGATTTGCATACACAAAACCTCAATAAAGTAGAAAACTTTATTAAGTTAAATACACATGACAAAGTAGGAAGATATTTACAATATAGAGTTAGGCAAATATCCTGTATGATAGAATATGCATATGAGAGAGGGTAGGCAGCATATGGATTAAGAGCATGGGTTTTGGGGCCGGCCTGGTGGCGTAGCTGCTAAGTGCCCAGGCTCCACTGCTGGCGGCCCGGTTCAGATGCCGGGCACGCACTGACGCACCACTTGTCAGGCCATGCTGTGGCAGCGTCCCATATAAAGCGGAGGAATACGGGCATGGATGTTAGCCCAGGGCCAGTCTTCCTCAGCAAAAAAAGAGGAGGATTGGCATGGATGTTAGCTCAGGGCTGATCTTCCTCAAAAAAAAAAAAAAAAAAAAAAAAAAAAAGTGGGAAAGGATGTACACATGTTCATAGCAGCATTTCTTACAATAGCCAAGAAGTGGAAGCAACCCAAGCGCTCACCCACAGATAAATGGATAAACAAAATGTGGTATATACATAAAACGGAATATTATTCAGCCTTAAAAAAGAAGGAAGTTCTGACATGCTGCAACATGGATGAACCTTGAGGACACTACAGTAAGTGAAATAAAACAGTCACAAAAAAACAAATACTATATGACTCCACTTATAAAAGGTATCAAGAGTAGTCAGACTCATAGAAACAGAAAGCAGAATGGCTGGGGGAAGGAGAAATGGGGAATTGTTGTTTAATGAGTACAGAGTTTCAGGTTTGCAAGATAAAAAAGTTCTGGAGATCAGTTGCACAGCATTGTGAATATAATTAACACTACTACTGTACACTTAAAAATGGTTAAGATGGGGGCCGGCTCCGTGGCTTAGCGGTTAAGTGCGCGCGCTCTGATGCTGGCGGCCCGGGTTCGGATCCCGGGAGCGCCCCGAGGCACCACTTCTCCGTCCAACGTGAGGCCGAGTCCCACGTACAGCAACTAGAAGGATGTGAACCTATGACATACAACTATCTACTGGGGCTTTGGGGGGAAAAAACTGAATAAATAAAATCTTTAAAAAAAAAAAAAAAAAATGGTTAAGATGGTAAATTTTATGTTACATGTATTTTACCACTATTAACAATTAAAAGTGGGCAAAAGATATAAATGAGATAGTTATAATGATAAAATATATTTGGCAAATAAAATTATATGAAAAGATTTTTAACCTCTCTTAGTAATAGAAGATAATAACCATTTAAAGTCAATTATACCCCAATAAAAAAGAAAAAAAAAAAAAACACAAAGACTGCTAAGGGCCAGTGCTTTGGTGGAGGTGGGAAAACCAGCCCTCATGTGCTATTCATAGGAGTCTAAGTGGTGCAAACATTTGGCGATATGATTTAAAACGAAAATGTGCATACTCTTTGATCCAGGAATTCTACTTCCAGAAATGTATCCTTAGCAAAAGCGAGTGAGAGTGAGAGTAAGCACACTACTTCATCACAGCTAAAAAAGGAAATAATTCAGCTGTCCAAATGGGCCTCAGGACAGAATAGTACACAAGCATTAAACTTAATTTTCAAATAATTTTCAATCACATGGGAGAAAGCTTTGACAAAATATTAAGTGAAAAACAAAAGACATAAAAATTTCTGTACAATTTGATCACAAGTATGTAAAATAAATACATTATATGAACTAGAAGAAAGATTAAAATAAACCAAAATTTTAATATTATTATCTCTGAGTTGAAGAAAAAGTTTATGAATGTTTTATTTTCTTTATATTTTCTGTATTTGTTTTCTATAAATAGATACATCCTACAAGTATATATTTTCTACCATATTTAAGAGTACAAAACAGAAAAATATAGGGAAAGAGGAGCAGGTCAATCATCTAATCATCTGTTCTTTTAACAAATATCTACTGAGCACCTACTATAGCCATACACTGGGCTAGGGGCTCTAGGAGAACAATAGTGAGTAAAATTCACATGGTCCCCGCTCTACTGAAGCTTTATGTTTAGTTGGGGAGACATATGGTAAAAAATGATCGCACAAAGGCCCCTGGTGCTATGAGAGCCTTAAAGGGGAGATCTGACCTAGTTTGAGGGGGTTTGTTGGAGGCAGAGGTTCAGGGTCAGAGAACAGGTCAATGAAGGATAAACAGTAGTTAACTGCATGAAGCAGGGAGACGTAAAATGACAGGCACGTGCAAAGGCTCTGTTGTGGGATAAAGTCTGGCACACACAAGGAATTAAGGGCCAGAGTGGCTGGAGCGTAGAGAGTAAAAGGCAGAGAGGTAAATGAGAGTCAGAACACGTAAGGCTTTCTGTAAATCTTATTAAGAAATCTGGTCTTTTTTATTTTTATTTATTTATATTTTTATTTTATTTTATTTTGTTGTGAGGAAGATCAGCCCTGAGCTAACATCCGTGCTAATCCTCCTCTTTTTGCTGAGGAAGACCAGCTCTGAGCTAACATCTATTGCCAATCCTCCTCCTTCCCCCGCCCCCCAAGCCCCAGTAGATAGTTGCATGTCACAGTTGCACATCCTTCTAGTTGCTGTATGTGGGACACGGCCTCAGCATGGCCGGAGAAGCGGTGCGTCGGTGCGCGCCTGGGGTCCGAACCCGGGCCGCCAGTAGCGGAGCACGCGCACTTAACCGCTAAGCCACGGGGGCGGCCCCTATTTTTATTTTTTTTGTGTGAGGAAGATCAGCCCTGAGCTAACATCCATGCCAATCCTCCCCTTTTTGCTGAGGAAGACCGGCCCTGAGCTAACATCTACTGCCAATCTTTTTTTTTTTCCCTTTTTCTCCCCAAAGCCCCAGTAGATAGTTGTAAGTCGTAGTTGCACATCCTGCTAGTTGCTGTATGTGGGATGCGGCCTCAGCATAGCCAGACAAGCGGTGCGTCGGTGTGCGCCGGGATCTGACCCCGGGCCACCAGTAGCGGAGCGCGCGCACTTAACTGCTAAGCCACCGGTCAGACCAAGAAATCTGGTCTTTATCCTAAAAGCAAAATAGGGAGTGAAACAACTGAAAGGACTGTAGAAAGGACACTGGCTGCAGCATGGGAGAACAGACTAGAAGCGGAGGTGACAAGACGCAGAGAGACCACCTAAAAGGCTCTTGCAGTACCTACAAGAGAAATGGTGGGAGCTTGGTCTAGAGAGGGAGACATGAACATAACCTAGATATTTTAGAAAGAAAACTGATAGGATCTGTGGATACATTGAATACGTGGAGTGAAAGGGAAGGAGGTGTTGAGGATGATTCCTAGATTTCTGGTTTGTGTAGACAGAAGGATAGATATTCAGTTCATGGAGGTAGAGAATGCAGGAAGAGGACAAGGTCTGCGGAGTAGGATGAAGATAGTGAGTTAGGTTTAAGATAGGCTGGGTTGGAGACTTTACACTGTCCAGTAGGCAATTAGATATTTGCATATGCAAGTCAGAGAACAGGTCAGGGCTAGAAACAGAAATTTAAGAATCATTGGCATATAAATAGTCACTGAACTGTTAATGTGAATACGATAGCAGCAAGGCTGAGAGAACGAGAGAGGAGAGGAGAGGATAGAACCAAGTAGTCAGTGAAAACTCTGCTACAGGGCCTTAAAATAACTCTAACATTTCATGCCCAGGTAATGGAGCATGAGCTTCCAACGGAGACAGAAAAGCCAGATGGGCGGGAAGGAAATCTGGAGTGTGGCATCACAGAAGTCAAGTGAGAAGAACGTTTCAAGAAAGAGTTTGTGGACAACAAATATATATTGAGCTCCTACTATGTATAAGGCCTTGTGTAATTGATACTGCTACTCTAAACATATATGTCTGAGGCCTCAAGCTTTATCACAATCACCTCTAAAGCTAAGCCTTGATTTGGAGTTTCTTCTCCATCCGAACAGCACTCATTTCTCTCTCCTATTTCCTAATCCACTTGAACATGCAAGGTCACCATTTTTAAAAGTTCTATGTTCTTAGGCTAAAAGAAAATAAACTTCCCAGCTATAACAGAAATATTCATATTATTCCTCTCACATCTCTAGAAAATAGCCCAGTCAGTGTGAAAATGTCTCCTTATTTGAATACTTAGATTAATTATAGATATTGACAACAATAGCTCTTTCCTACCCTTAGTATTATATCTAGATAGCAACAGAAGTCAGGAATGCAACACAAGTCAGAAATACCCATGGGCCGGCCCCGTGGCTTAGCGGTTAGGTGCACGCGCTCCGCTGCTGGCGGCCCGGGGTTTGGATCCCCGGTGCCCACCGCTTCTCCGGCCATGCTGGGGCCGCGTCCCACATGCAGCAACTGGAAGGATGTGCAGCTATGACGTACAACTATCTACTGGGGCTTTGGGGGGAAAAATAAATAAATAAAATCTTTAAAAAAAAAAAATACCCAGTAACGATCCTGATTACGGGCTCCATGAGGGCAGACTGTCTCGTTTGCCCTGTCTTCCTGCATATTACTAGCACTTAATAAATATTTAATTTTGCTTAAGTTATCCAATCTTCAGTGTGCTAGTCTTAAATAGGGATCCCAGTAAACTGTTCACAGGATTATTATAATGATCAAGTCACATAAAATATGTAAAAGCATACATTTCTTTGGCAATTTACAATTGCAGGCATTACAGCGTTAGCACTCTGCTAAGTGTTCAATAAGGCTTTTCAAATGCAAACACGTTAGAATATTTTAAAATGGACAAACTAAGATTTATTATATATCATTTCTGTGCTAAATATTTTATATCTGTTAATTTAATATTTATAACAACCCCATGAAATATTATCTTCTAGTTGCAGGTGAGAAAACTGAGTAACTTGCTGAAAGTCTCACAGTTGGTAATTTCCAGAGATGTGATATAAGCCCAATTTTTGTATGACTTCAAAGCTCATGCTTGTTTGCCCATAGTAGTGCCTCTCAAACTTTTTCCTCAAGTAACCCCAAATCGCAAAGGAAAATAAAAACATTCTCAAGAAGCTTTGGGAGGCTACTGAAGTATCCCGTTTAAACTAGATCTTTCTTTAAAGTCTTACTTTTATCTTAAAATCTATTTTTATGTTTGCATTTTACTCTACAATTTATTAACGTTTAAAAGAAAATGTTTTAAATGGGTTACCAGTTAAATCATTCAATTCTTCCCTCTCTAAAGAAAATATGTGAGAAAACCTGCCACTATAGGAACGTGCACCTTACATAAAAGTGTCATAGCTTTGTTTGGTATGGGATTTGGTACCTGGCCTCATAAATCTGGATCCGAGGATCCCACTTTGAATATAGAGCAAACTATACTAAAGAGATCTTAAGAATGATGACGGAAACAGTAATTATAAGCAACTCAAGGGTCAGAATGAGATACTAACACATAATTGTATAGCTACAGAGTCAACTAGTTTCTTAACTCTCCACTGCCAATGAAAGAAAATTCTAAACACGACCGATTCCACTCAGTTTGACCAAACTAACTGAAGAGCTATCCCTGAATATGTCAACACCATCTCTTCACCCAAGACTCTGGCTGCTTTATAAGGAAAACCATGAATTCTCTACACGGACAACATTTATGTAATGCCCAGATGTGGATCATACTTGCAGTTAAGCAATGTACTGAGTGGCAAACAAAACCACATTTTGACCAGTCCTGCCAGACTTTCCCTGCCCTACCAAATGGAGGACAAATATTTCTCGAATTCCCCAACCCCCACCCCAAGAGGAGCTCACAATTTGGAGGTAGCTCGCGGTGGAAAAAAGGGTATCAAGTTTTAATTTTGACTTCAAGAAAACTGTGCTCTGAGCTTCTATGTCCTTATTTTCCTCGCAGCATGGTTGTGAGCATTTGAAATGTGTGGTATTTGCTAGCGTGCTTAACATGTTTCCTTCCTTAGACCTTACATACTTAAAGGGTTCTGATTTGCAATATTTAGAGAGTGTCTTTAAGCTACAAAGAAAAGTCAAAGCTAAGAACCGTCGCAAAAGGTAGGCAATGAGTTACTCCCCTAATTAAATCATACTCACCTAGGCAAAGAAACACTGCGTAACCACCTTCGAAACTGCCTCTCAATTCCCTCCAAGTTCGCGGTCCCTTCCCAAGTCTGTACCAGAGCAGGAGCTCTTGAGCAGCCCAACTACTCCCTCTCAGGGCCCCGGGAGCCCATGCCCAGCCCAACATGTGGACATTACTTGCTTACTTTTCCAGCTATTGCTTCTAGCCGTGAAGAACTAACGGTCTCAGAAACCACCACGCTCCAGACTGGACTCGCGGGCTGGCGTGGGGGGGTGCAGGGATTCTGCGCCGAGCTCTCCTCGCGCGGTGGGGGGCTGACCCACAATCCCTCGCGAGGGCGAGGGCCAGGGCGTGAAAGGCGAGGGGGAAAGCCAAGGGGGACAGTGGGCGAGAAGAGTCAAGAGACTGAAACCCTATAATGAGAACACAGATTAATCCTTATATGACCGTTCCATACCCTAAACCGGCAACTGGCCAGTGTGTGTGCACGCGTTACTCCCACTCGCGGCGGGGGCGGGTATCATTCCTATTAACAACCCTCAAGTTTCCAACCAACGGGCCAGGGCAGAGGTGAAGAAATGTGGTGTATAGGGCCTGCTAGGCCTGGCTATCCAGCCTGCGGTCTCCATCTATCTTTTACTGTCAGGATGTACGTTTGATGGATAAACCCTAAAAGGGATTTGGAAGAATCACGATGGAAACAATGTAGAAGTGTGAAAATCTAACACACCGCCACAGAGCCACAAAGCCTCAAGCCGCGTGCAGCCAGGCCGCGCCCCCGCCCTTGTCGCTTTACGTCTGACGTCACACGGCGCGGCCGAGCGCGAGCGAGCGGGATTTGGTCGATCCGGGTTTAGTAGCTCTGGGTCAGCGCGGCTGCGCGCGTAGGCGTCCGGGTTTGAAATGCAGCGGGGTTTAGTGAGTTTCCCCTTGTCGCCAGCGGTGCGGGTGAAGCTGGTGTCTGCAGGTTTTCAGACTGCTGAGGAACTCCTAGAGGTGAAACCTTCCGAGCTCAGCAAAGGTAACGACTCCCGACGGCAGGCTGAGGCACGCTGGCCGCCGTCTGTGCCGCCTCCCTCTCCGTTCTCCCGCCTTGAGGCCTCAGCCCAGTCTCCCCCAGCTTCTGCTGCCGCCACCGCTGTGTTTACACCGTGAAACGGCTCCTTGACTCCGCTTAAACGTGGTTTGCGTGGTTAGAACTGTGGTCTTGAAAACGTTTACTAATTGCTGTCTCTGCCGGTGCCTGCTGAATGCTCTGAGGGTTATCTCATTCATATTCAAAAGAATCTTACGTGGATTATGTCCAATATGTAGATGAAGGAACTGATGCTTGGGGAGGTTAAGTAACTTTTCATGATGCCTGGGCTAGGTAGTTATGGAGCCAGGATTGGAACCTAGACAGGCTGTCTGATTTTTGCTGTTTCAAAATCAAAGGGGCAAGGATTAAATTTGAGAAATGCGGGATTCGAGATAGGACTAGAGATACTAAGAGTGAGAAAGGGAATAGAATCCCCAGAACCTGAAGAAAGCGGTAGAAAGAAGACATCGCTTTTCTTATGTGATTCACTGAAAAAAACCAAAACTTCACATTCCAGAGCACTGTAGATTATATGTTGATGGGAACCACTGTATCCTGAGGTGTGCAAAAATGAAGCCGTCTGCCGTCAGTCTCACTGTGCACATTACATTCCAGTTTGCCCGAACTGTGCTATTAAGATAGAACAGAATTTTAAGTCATTGCTCTTAACAATGGAAAATAAGGAGTTTCCAACTTGCCGCTCAAGAGTAAATGTAGACTCAGTGTTAACTGTTTGTTTTAAATCTTTCACTGCAGACTATGCCATATTGTTGGATAGGAATGAAATTGTGTCATTGAGGAAGCATAAGTGTATTGTTTAAAATGTGCATCTGGGCCGGCCCCGTGGCTTAGCAGTTAAGTGCGCGTACTCCGCTACTGGCGGCCCGGGTTCAGATCCCGGTGCGCACCGACGCACCGCTTCTCCGGCCATGCTGAGGCCAAGTCCCACATACAGCAACTAGAAGGATGTGCAACTATGACATACAACTATCTACTGGGGCTTTGGGGGGGTGGGAAGGAGGAGGATTGGCAATAGATGTTAGCTCAGAGCTGGTTTTCCTCAGCAAAAAGAGGAGGATTAGCATGGATGTTAGCTCAGGGCTGATCTTCCTCACACACAATAAATAAATAAATAAATAAAAATAAGAAAATAAAAAATTAAGGAGGACAACTTACTAGCATGTTAGATTGGGTTTTTTTTGTTTTTTGTTTTGTTTTTTGTTTTTTTGTGAGGAAGATCAGCCCTGAGCTAACATCCATGCTAATCCTCCTCTTTTTTTGCTGAGGAAGACTGGCTCTGAGCTAACATCTATTGCCAATCCTCCTCCTTTTTTTTTCCCCCCAAAGCCCCAGTACATAGTTGTATGTCATAGTTGCACATCCTTCTAGTTGCTGTATGTGGGACTGGGCCTCAGCATGGCCGGAGAAGCGGTGCGTCGGTGCGCACCCGGGATCCGAACCCGGGCCGCCAGTAGCAGAGCTTGTGCACTTAACCGTTAAGCCGGGGGGCCGGCCCCATAGATTGTTTTAAATCTCTAAAGTCAGGGTGTTTTTTTCTTATTTTACTTTCAGAAGTTGGGATAACTAAAGAGGAAGCCTTAGAAACTCTGCAAATTATAAGAAGAGAATGTCTCACAAATAAACCAAGATATATTGGTACAGCTGAGTCAGGCAAGAAGTGCACAGCACTGGAACTACTTGAGCAGGAGCACACCCAGAACTTCATAATTACCTTCTGTTCGGCACTGGATGATATTCTTGGGGGTGGAGTACCCTTGACCAAAACAACAGAAATTTGTGGTGCACCAGGTGTTGGAAAAACACAATTATGGTAAAGTAAAATGTTCCCCTCTTAAGGATGGGCTTAACGTTTATGTAAGTAATAAGAGTATTGTGCTATGGATCTGGTCAGGAAACCAAAAAAGGCACATGTGTGTGTGCGTGCATGCATCAAACAAAAATCAACTTACCATTGGTGTTACTTAAGCAATCTAAATTGATACAATTATTTTGATATCAAAAAAATGTTTCTTTTTGGGGCCAGCCTCGTGGCACAAGAGGTTCGCCAGTTCGGATCCCGGGCCAGTTCGGGTCCCGGGCACGCACTGTCGCACCGCTTGTTAAGCCATGCTGTGGCAGAGTCCCATATAAAGTAGAGGAAGATGGGCGAGCATTGGCATTGGATGTTAGCTAAGGGCTGGTCCTTGTCACAAAAAAAAAATTAATTAATTAATTAAAAATGTTTCTTTTGTAACATACTAATGTAGTCATTGGGGTAAACAGGCAGTCTTTTACTTTATTATATAATTAATTTGTGAGAATATATTTAAAATTCAAATATTTGAAAGTAGCTTTACTTATAATAATAAAGTGTTCCATTCCCAGAGGCCTAAAAACCACTAAATAGTCCTTAATCATGGTTTTATAGGCATACCTTCTCCTTAATCCAAGCATTAATTGATTCACATATATTTGGAGCCATGGAGAGTCAGCCACCTGTGTTGCCTTGGGGAGTATATTTGCATTTATAAAACATTTAGTGGTACCTAATGGGTGGTGATCTGGGGTCTGAAAAGCACTGCCTTAGATGAGCATGATAATCATTTGGTCATTTGACTTTCTCTTGACAGTATGCAGTTGGCAGTAGATGTGCAGATACCAGAATGTTTTGGAGGAGTGGAAGGTGAAGCAGTTTTTATTGATACAGAAGGAAGTTTTATGGTTGATAGAGTGGTAGACATTGCTACTGCCTGCATTCAGCACCTTCAGCTTATAGCAGGAACACATTTGGGAGAGGGTAAGTTAGCAAGTGACCCTCTTTTTTCTGTATGATAAAAGTAATTTGCATTTGTACCCATGTCAAGCCTCAGCAAGAGACCATTTGGAATGTGAAGCTTGATGACTTGACAGTGTACTAGTGTTAAACTCATATTTCCTTTACAAAATGAGAAATGCCACAACCTGGACTGGCCTTCCCCTTTTATGGCCTTCACTTCTTACTGCAGGAGCTCTGTGGCAAAACCTACATATGTATTTCAGTGCATGACTTCAAATCATCATGCTCTGACCTGCCAGGTATAAACTGTTGTTGCTGGACGCCTGAATAAAAGTAAGTGTTGTCTTAGTGCGTTCAATGTATTCAGTGTATATTGACTTCCATACAAGTTTTTCCAAAAATCTAAGGTAGCTTTGAAAAAGCATGTCAGGAAATGTTTGGAACATTAAGCTGATTGAACTTATGGGGCTCTGAGTAGTATGTAATTGACTTCATGTCTGTGTTAATTGTATTGTTAAAGTGTTTGGGAAGTTTTTTTGCATTTGTTATGTGGACATAAAATTATTTAAAAAAACTTTTTTAAGGTAATTTTAATTCAACCTTTCAATTACTTATAAAATTAAATGGTTTCTGGTTTGACTGTTTGCTTTGTTTTATTTTACTTTATTTTTTGATATGCAGTCCTTATTCTTTTCTCTAGAAGTTTTAAAAACCATAATGCTCTTCATAAGATGCTTGTACAGTCATGTGTTGCTCAGTGGGGATACGTTTTGAGAAATGCATCGTTAGGCAATTTTGTCATTGTTCGAACATCATAGAGTGTGTGTACTTACAAAACCTAGATGGTATAGCCGACTGCACACCTAGGCTGTATGGTACTAATCTTCTTCGATCACTGTTGTATGTGTGATCCATCATTGACTGAAACGTCATTATGCAGCGCATGACTGTATTCCCTTTGAATGAGTGTAATCAGCTGGATATTTGTATTTTCACAGGAGTACTAGGTATCCTTTTTAACTAATGACCAGTATATCTACTGAAAGTCCTTAAAGCTACTCATGTCACAATGTGTATTTATTATAGTGTCTTAAATTTTATTTATTTATTTATTTTTTCCCCCAAAGCCCCAGTAGATAGTTGTATGTCATAGCTGCACATCCTTCTAGTTGCTGTATGTGGGACTCGGCCTCAGCATGGCCGGAGAAGCGCTGCGTCGGTGCGAGCCTGGGATCCGAACCCGGGCCGCCAGCAGCGGAGCGCACGCACTTAACTGCTAAGCCACGGGGCTGGCCCTATAGTGTCTTAAAATCTTATTGTAAATATTGTAGGTATAGTACTAGAATAGAGAGTTTTTAATGATTTGTGTGTGATTAAGCTGTTATTTTTTGGTTAAAAATGAACTTTTTATAATTTTATTTATGTATTTATTTTTTTTCCCCAAAGCCCCAGTAGATAGTTGTATGTCATAGCTGCACATCCTTCTAGTTGCTGTATGTGAAACGTGGCCTCAGCATGGCCGGAGAAGCGGTGCGTTGGTGCATGCCCAGATCCGAACCTGGGCCGCCAGCATTGGAGTGCGAGCACTTAACCGCTAAGCCACGGTGCTGGCCCCTGAACTTTTTAAATGTATATTTGCAATAGGCAATGTTTTCTGAAATTTAATTTCTTGGGGTTTTTTTCCAATGTTAAAACTTAAAGTACATTTTATTTTTTTTTTTTTTTTTTTTTTTTTTTTTTTTTAAAGATTTTATTTATTCAGCTTTTTCCCCCCAAAGCCCCAGTAGATAGTTGTATGTCATAGGTTCACATCCTTCTAGTTGCTGTACGCGGGACTCGGCCTCGCGTTGGACGGAGAAGTGGTGCCTCCGGGCGCTCCCGGGATCCGAACCCGGGCCGCCAGCATCAGAGCGCGCGCACTTAACCGCCAAGCCACAGAGCCGGCCCTAAAGTACATTTTAAAATGCAGTAATTTTTAACTGGTTTCTCTTTAAAATATGTACAAAACCAAACTGGTTATTTTTTTTTTTATTATTTTTTTCTTTTTGTGAGGAAGATCAGCCCTGAGCTAACATCCATGCTAATCCTCTTTTTGCTGAGGAAGACCAGCTCTGAGCTAACATCTGTTGCCAATCCTCCTCCTTTTTTTCCCCCAAAGCCCCAGTAGATAGTTGTATGTCATAGTTGCACATCCTTCTAGTTGCTGTACGTGGGACACGGCCTCAGCATGGCCAGAGAAGCAGTGCATAGGTACGCGCCCGGGATCTGAACCCGGGCCGCCAGTATCGGAGTGCGAGCACTTAACCGCTGCTAAGCCACGGGGCCAGCCCCCAAACTGGTTATTTTTTTAAGTCCAATCTAAGGAGGGAATTTTATTTTTTATCATTGTTTCTACTTAAATATCAAACTATACTGCAGCATTTAAGGGGGAAAAATGCTTCTTTTGAACATTATTCCTTCTAACTCTTACTTTGTAGTCCTATGGAAAAAACAAAGAGAAATTCCATTATGTTACTTCTATTCAATGGAAGTCAATAACTAGAAATATGAAAAGGCAGGCATTAAAACTCTAGTCATATATGTGTATAAACAATTTCTGGATAGCCTACTATGTAAGGAAGCAATGGAAAAGGTAAAAATAATAGGCCAGGAATTATGAAATGATAGTTTATAATAATTTTGCTACAGTTTTATTTTTTTTTTATTTATTTTTTTTAAAGATTTTATTTATTCATTTTTTTCCCCCCAAAGCCCCAGTAGATAGTTGTATGCCATAGGTTCGCCTCCTTCTAGTTGCTGTACGTGGGACTCGGCCCCGGGTTGGACGGAGAAGTGGTGCCTTGGGGCATGCCCGGGATCCGAACCCGGGCCGCCAGCATCAGAGCGCGCGCACTTAACTGCCAAGCCACGGAGCCGGCCCTACAGTTTTATTTAAAGTGAATAGTTTTGTTATTCAGAGTGAAGCATATTCTTGTTCAAAGGTATTGTTTTCCTACATTCACCAATATACCAAAACAGGTAAAACTAATTATTTTAAGATTGTTTTGTTGTTTATTTCAGAGCACCCAAAAGCTTTGGAGGATTTCACTCTTGAAAATATTCTTTCCCATATTTATTATTTTCGTTGTCGTGACTACACAGAGCTACTGGCACAAGTTTATCTCCTTCCAGACTTCCTTTCAGAACACTCAAAGGTATGGCTCAAACTACTGAAATATAGCTATTCAAGTGTCTTTGGAGCTGTTTGATTAGTATGAAAAATAAGTAAATAGTACAGTGGCATAAGCCAATGCTGAAAATCTTTTCCTTGTCCTACAATTTATTTATATTTACATTTATTTAGCATATATATATTTAAATAAAATGCCCAAAGTAAGAAATTGAAATAATGTAGAAAAAGGTTCCACCTCTAGTAATGGTGGAATAGCTCCTATCAAACTGTATATAAAAGTATAAAATGGGCCGGCCCAGTGGCTTAGCGGTTAAGTGCGAGCGCTCCGCTGCTGGCGGCCCGGGTTCTGATCCCAGGTGCGCACCGATGCACCGCTTCTCCGGCCATGCTGAGGCCGCATCCCACATGCAGCAACTAGAAGGATGTGCAGCTATGACATACAACTATCTACTGGGGCTTTGGGGGAAAAAAGGAGGAGGATTGACAGTAGATGTTAGCTCAGAGCTGGTCTTCCTCAACAAAAAGAGGAGGATTAGCATGGATGTTAGCTCAGGGCTGATCTTCCTCACAAACAAACAAACAAAAAAGTATAAAATGAAAAACGAAACTTCCCTCTGCTACTGCTTCCTAGTACCTCTCTCCAAAGTTGATCACTATTAATACTTTCTTGTGTATCTTCTCAAAAAAATTTTTTAGACATATTTCAATATGTATCTCCCCATTTTTAACATTTGTTAATGCGATTATAATGCTACATTGTTCTACACCTTCCATTTTGGATTAGTGGTTTGTATATCTTTCTGTATCAACACATATGGATAGACCTCCTTCTTTTTTCAGCTGCATATTATTTCATTTTAAGAAGGTACTTTTCAGCTGTTGGGAGGAATGTAAAATGGGATAGTTGCTGTAGAAAACAGTATAATGGTTCCTCAAAAAACTGAAAATGGAATTACTATATCATCCAGCAATTCTTTGTCTGAGTATATAACCAAAAGAATTGAAAATAGGGTCTTGAAGAGATATTTGTACACCTATGTTCATAGCAGCATTATTCACAATAGGAAAAACATGGAAGCAACCCAAGAGTCCATTGATGGATGAATAGATAAGTAAAATGTGGTATATACATACAATGGAGTATTATTCACCCTTAAAAAGGAAAGAAATTCTGACATATGCTACAATGTGGATAAATCTTAAGGACATTTTGCTAAGTGAAATGAGCCAGTCACAAAAAAAAGACATCCTGTATGATTCTACTTATATGAGGTATCAAGAGTAGTCAAACTTACAGAGATAGAAAGTAGAATGGTGGTTGCCAGGGCCTGAGGGGAAGAGGAGAATAGAGAGTTATTGTTTAATGAGTATGGAGTTTTAGTTTTACAGGATGAAAAGTGTTATAGAGATGGTAACACAAAATTATGAATGTATTTAATACCACGCAACTGTACACTTAAAAATGATTAAGATGGTAAATTTTATGTTATGTGTATTTTACCACAATAATAAAAATTGGGGGGAAAAGCATAGGTACCTTAATTTATTTAACCAGTCCTCTATTGTTGGACTTTTAGATGCTATTACTAACAATGGTTTGGAGATAATCATTATACATGTATCTTGGAGTACATTTGTATGTTTATGGGATAAATTCTAAGTATTAAAATTATAATATTAAAGAATATGTGCATCTTTAATTGTGATGAACAATACACATGACAAAGACACTCCTTGACCAAACTTTAGTCAGCCTTCTCTGAGCCTTCTTTTTGAATAGGTCTTGACCTTAACCCACATCCTGTCTTTGGCCTGACCAGCCTAGTTCATTATAGTCATGAGCTGCATAACGATGTTTCGGTCAACGACAAACTGCATATACGATGGTAGTCCCATAAGATTAGTACCATATAGCCTAGGTGTGTAGTAGGCTATACCATCTAGGTTTGTGTAAGTGTACTCTATGATGTTTGAATAATAACAAAATTGCCTAAGGATGCATTTCTCAGAACGTATCCCCATTAAGCAATGCATGACTGTATTGTGAATAATGCTGCTATGAACATGGGTGTACGATAGTAAAGAATCCTGCTAAGTTAGTTTAGAGAGAATATCCCACCCTTAATATCTGATCACCCTTGATATCTAAAGTTCCTCATTCCCCACCTTTGATGTATGTGACTTTGTCCTGCCTATAGCAAGAATCCTGTTAGGTCAGTTGAGCAAGAATCCTCCTACCCTTGATGTCTCCTCTTAGTAATTTTCCATTCACTGACACCCTCACCCTTGGCTATGAATCCCTACTTGTCCTTGTTGTATTTGGAGTTGAGCCCGATCTCTCTCCCCTATTGCAATCCCTATTGCGATATTCTTGAATAAAGTCTAACTGTTTAACACAAATTCCCCTACCAAAAGGTTGTACCAGTGGATCAAAAAACAAGATCCAACTATATTTTGTCTACAAGAAACCCACTTTATTTATTTATTTATTTATTTATTGTGAGGAAGATCAGCCCTGAGCTAACATCTGTGCTAATCCTCCTCTTTTTGCTGAGGAAGACCAGCTCTGAGCTAACATCTATTGCCAATCCTCCTCCTTTTTTTCCCCAAAGCCCCAGTAGATAGTTGTATGTCATAGTTGCACATCCTTCTAGTTGCTGTATGTGGGACGGGGCCTCAGCATGGCCGGAGAAGCGGTGCGTTGGTGTGCACCTGGGATCCGAACCTGGGCCGCCAGTAGCGGAGCACGCACATTTAACCACTAAGCCACGGGGCTGGCCCAAGAAACCCACTTTATTATTATTATTATTATTTTTTTTTTAATTTTCTGTTTATTGCAGTAACATTGGTTTATGACATTGTAAAAATTTCAGGTGTACATCATTGTACTTCTATTTCTGCATAGATTACATCATGTTCACCACCAAACTACTAATTACAACCCATCACCACACACATGTACCGAATTATCCCTTTCACCCTCCTCCCTCCCCCCTTCCCCTCTGGTAACCACCAATTCAATCTCTGTCCCTATGTGTTTGTTTATTGTTGTTATTATCTACTACTTAACAAAGGAAATCATACGGTATTTGACCTTCTCCCTCTGACTTATTTCACTTTGCATTATACCCTCAATGTCCATCCATGTTGTCACAAATGGCTGGATTTCATCATTTCTTATGGCTGAGTAGTATTCCATTGTGTATATATACCACAGCTTCTTTATCCATTCGTTCCTTGATGGGCACTTAGGTTGCTTCCAAGTCTTGGCTATTGTGAATAAGGCTGCAATGAACACAGGGGTGCATGTACCTTTACAAATTTGTGTTTTCAAGTTCTTTGGATAAATACCCAACAGTGGAATAGCTGGATCATATGGTAGTTCTATCCTTGATTTTTTGAGGAATCTCCATACTGTTTTCCATAGTGGCTGCACCAGTTTGCACTCCCACCAGCAGTGTATGAGAGTTCCCTTCTCTCCACATCCTCTGCAACACATGTTTCCTGTCTTGTTAATTATAGCCATTCTGACGGGCGTGAGGTGATATTTCATTGTAGTTTTGATTTGCATTTCCCTGTTAGTTAGTGATTTTGAACATCTTTTCATGTGTCTGTTGGCCATCTGTATATCTTCTTTGGAGAAATGTCTGTTCAGGTCTTTTGCCCATTTTTTAATTGGGTTGGTAGTTTTTTTGTTGTTGAGGTGCATGAGTTCTTTATATATTTTGGAGATTAAGCCCTTATCAGAAGTATGGTTTGCAAATATCTTCTCCCAATTGTTAGGTTGTCTTTTCGTTTTGTTGAT
This sequence comes from Ceratotherium simum simum, assembly GCF_057802395.1. Lineage (NCBI taxonomy): Eukaryota > Metazoa > Chordata > Mammalia > Perissodactyla > Rhinocerotidae > Ceratotherium > Ceratotherium simum. The sequence continues at coordinate 29,065,237 of NC_141915.1, read as the reverse complement.
GGTTTCCTTTGCTGTGCAGAAGCTTTTTAGTTTGATGTGGTCCCATTTGTTTATTTTTTCTATTGTTTCTCTTGCCCGGTGAGACGTGGTGTTTGAAAAGATGTTGCTAAGACCGATGTCGAAGAGCGTACTGCCTATGTTTTCTTCTAGAAGTTTCACAGTTTCAGGTCTTACATTCAAGTCTTTAATCCATTTGGAGTTAATTTTTGTGTATGGTGTAAGGTAAGGGTCTACTTTCATTTTTTTGCATATAGCTATCCAGTTTTCCCAACACCATTTGTTGAAGAGACTTTCTTTTCCTCATTGTATGTTCTTGGCTCCTTTGTCAAAGATTAGCTGTCCATAGATGTGTGGGTTTATTTCTGGGCTTTCGATTCTATTCCATTGATCTGTGTGTCTGGTTTTGTGCCAGTACCATGCTGTTTTGGTTACTATAGCTTTGTAGTATATTTTAAAATCAGGGAGTGTGATACCTCCAGCTTTGTTCTTTTTTCTCAGGATTCCTTTAGCTATTCGGGGTCTTTTGTTGTTCCATATAAATTTTTTTTTTCTTTTTTTTTAAGATTTTATTTATTTATTTTTTTCCCCAAAGCCCCAGTAGATAGTTGTATGTCATAGTTGCACATCCTTCCAGTTGCTGTACGTGGGATGCGGCCTCAGCATGGCCGGAGAAGTGGTGCGTCGGTGCGCACCCGGGATCCGAACCCGGGCCGCCAGCAGCGGAGCACACGCACTTAACCACTAAGCCACCGGGCCTGTTCCATATAAATTTTAGGATTCTTTGTTCTATTTCTGTGAAAAATGTTGTTGGAACTTTGATAGGGATTGCATTGAATCTATAGATGGCTTTAGGAAGTATGGACATCTTAACTATGTTAATTCTTCCAATCCCAGAGCACGGAATATCTTTCCATTTCTTTGTGTCTTCTTCAATTTCTTTCAGAAATGTTTTATAGTTTTCGGTGTACAGATCTTTCACCTCTGTGGTTAAGTTTATTCCTAGGTATTTTATTCTTTTTGTTGCAATTGTAAATGGGATGGTATTCTTAATTTCTCTTTCTGCTACTTCGTTGTTAGTGTACAGAAATGCAACTGATTTTTCTATGTTGATTTTGTATCCTGCAACTTTACCATATTCGTTTATTACTTCTAAAAGTTTTCTGGTGGATTCTTTAGGGTTTTCTATATATAAAATCATGTCATCTGCAAATAGTGACAGTTTCACTTCTTCCTTTCCAATTTGGATCCCTTTTATTTCTTTCTCTTGCCTGATTGCTCTGGCTAGGACTTACAGTACTATGTTAAATAGGAGTGGTGACAGTGGGCATCCTTGTCTGGTTCCTGTTCTTAGAGGGATGGTTTTCAGTTTTTCACCATTGAGGATGATATTAGCTGTGGGTTTCTCATATATGATCTTTATTATGTTGAGATACTTTCCTTCTATACCCATTTTATTCAGAGTTTTTATCATAAATGGATGCTGGATCTTGTCAAATGCTTTCTCTGCATCTATTGAGATGATCATGTGATTTTTATTCTTCATTTTATTAATGTGGTGTATTACGTTGATTGATTTGCGAATGTTAAACCATCCCTGCATTCCTGGAACAAATCCTACTTGATCATGGTGTATAATCTTTTTACCATATTGTTGTATGCGATTTGCTAGTATTTTGTTGAGGATTTTTGCATCGATGTTCATCAGTGATATTGGCCTGTAATTTTCTTTTATTGTGTTGTCCTTGTCTGGTTTTGGTATCAGGGTAATGTCAGCTTCGTAGAATGAGTTAGGGAGCCAAGAAACCCACTTTAAATATAAAGATACATGCAGATTAAAAGTAAATGATTGGAGAAAGATATACCATGCTAACACTAATGAAAGAAAGCAAGGGCCAGCCCCACTAGCCTAGTGGTTAAGTTTGGTGCACTCTGCTTCGGCAGCTCGGGTTCGGTTCCTGTGTGCTGACCTATACCATTCATCGGCAGCCATGCTGTGGCGGTGGCCCACATACAAAAAATAGAGGAAGACTGGCAACAGATGTTAGCTCAGAGTGAATCTTCCTCAGCAAAAAAAGAAAGAAAGAAAGAAAGCGGGAGTAGGTATATTTACTTTAGCGAGCAGACTTCAGACCAAGGAAAGTTACCAGGGATAAAGAGGGAAATTCCATAATGAGAAAGGGGCCACTTCCCCAAAAAGACATAACAATCTGTGATGTGTATGTGCCTGACAACAGAGCATCAAACTACATGAGGCAAAAAATGATAGGGCTGCAAGGAGACATAGATGAATCCACTATTTGGAGATATAAACACCTATCAGAAAAGGACAGATCCAGCAGGCAGAAAACCAGTAAGGGCATACTTGAACTCAATAACACCATCAATCAACTGGATATAATGTATATCTATAGACTACTTCATCCAACAACAGCCAAATACACATTCTTACAATAACTTGTAAGAAAGTTCACATGGAACTTTCACCAAGATAGGCATTGTCACAATACTATCAAATCTCTCATCTGTTCTAAGGACCCATTTATCTTTCCAAAAAGTCATTTGTTTTCCCCGAAGGACTCTTTCTCCATTCTGTATTTTCTTTTCACTTTCTCCATACTGTCCTTTGATGCACAAAGGTTTTAAATTTTGGTGAAGTCCAATTTATCTATTGGTGGTGGTTGTTGCTTGTGTTTCTGCTGTCATTTATAAGAATCCATTGCCAAATCCCAGATCATGAAACTTTACTGCTAAAAGTTTGTAGGGGAGGAAAAGGTTTATCTTGACCCTCTTAGGGCCCCTGTCTGGGTCTGAAAATTAAACTGATAAAGACAGCATAACAGGAGAAAAACCACACAAATTTTATTGAAATTTTACATGTACATAGGAGCCTTCACAAAAGTTGAAAACCAGAAGTGACCAGGGCAGGGAGCTTTTATACCTTTTAGACAAAAACAATAAATTTGTAAAGAATTGGTAAGACAAAGGGTTTTGGGCTAGAGGTGGTAAATTGTGAAGGAATAACTTGTAAGATAAGGATTAGTTTAACAAGGTTTGTTTATACAGCCTTCTCAGCCCTAAATTCCCTGTCTCTGGTGAGAAGGATATCTCCCTCCTGATACAGGGATGGTATCTTCCACACAGGAGATTTATCTGTTTTCAGGGAAGAAGAGCAAGGGGGGGAGGTCAAAGTGACCTTCCTACTTCTGCCATTTTCTCAAACTCCTTCAATTTAAGACATTCAGTATGCCAAGGTGCCATATTTTGGGGTGGTGTGTCCTGAACCCCAGCAAGTTTAATAGCCTTACCTCTTTTATTTGAGACTTTGATCCATTTTGAGTTAATTTTTATACACAGTCTGAGGTAAATGTCCAACTTCATTCTTTTGCATGCAGATATCCAATTGTCCCAGCACCATTTGTTGAAAAGACTCTTCTTTCCTCATTGAATGGGCTTGGCATCCTTGTGGAAACTCAGTTGACCATAGATGTATGAGTTCATTTCTGGACTCTGTTCTATTGATGTGTGTGTCTGTTCTTATGCCAGTATCACACTATTTTGATTACTGTAGCTTCATAGTATGTTTTGAAATTGGGATATGTGACTCCTCCAAGTTTGTTCTTTCTTTTCAAGATTGTTTTGGCTATTCAGGGCCTCTTGCAGTTCCATATGAATTTAATCCATATGAATGGAGGCTTGTCCATTTCTGCAGAAATACTGTTGGCATTTTGATTGAAATTGTACTGAATCTGTAGATTGAGTATATTGACATTTTAGTAATATTGAGTCTTCTAATCTGGGAACACAGGATAGCATTCTATTTATTTAGGTCTTTAACTTCTTTCAACAACGTTTTGTAGCTTTTTTTGTGTGTGTGTGAGGAGATCAGCCCTGTGCTAACATCTGCCAATCCTCCTCTTTTTGCTGAGGAAGACTGGCCCTGGGCTAACATCCATGCCCATCTTCCTCCACTTTATATGGGATGCTGCCACAGCATGGCTTGCCAAGCAGCGTGTCGGTGCACGCCTGGGATCCGAACCGGCGAATCCCGGGCCACTGCAGCGGAGTGCTGCACTTAACCGCTTGCGCCACCGGCCAGCCCCCTGTTTTGTAGCTTTTAATGTACAAGTACTCCTAAGTATTTTATTCTTTTTTTTTGGCCCTGAGCTAACATCTGTTGCCAGTCTTTCTTTGCTTGAGGAAGATTGTCGCTGAGCTAACACCTGTGTCCATCTTCCTCTATTTTTTGTGTATGGAACACCACCACAGCATGGCTTGATGAGCGGTGAGTCAGTCTACACCCAGAATTCGAACCTGCGAACCCCAGGCTACCAAGCAGAGCACTCGAACTTACCTACTATGCCACCGGCCCAGCCCCACAGTGTTTTCATATGGCAGAGCAAGAGAGAGTGAGCTCTCTGGTGTCTCTTCTTTTAAGGACACTAATCCTGTTGGATCAGGGCCCCACCCATAATGACCTCAATTACTTCCTTAGAGGTCCTATCTCCAAATACAGTTAACATTGAGGGTAAGGGCTTCAACATATGAACTTTGCGGGGACACGATTCAGTGCAGAGTAGTGGACAAGTGTAGAGTGGCAAACAATTTGAGTCTGCCAAGACACATTTTCCCAACTGAGGTTGAACAAGATGATTCTGTGCGTTCTTGTTTCAGTTCTCATACTGTAAACAAGTGTCCTCCTCATGATTTATTTAATGCCGTAATTTTTTGCATTTTTGTGCTTTTGTTGGTGATTTCACTATTTAACATGGCCCTCAAGCATCACGCTGAAGTGCTGTCTATTGTTCCTAAGCAGAAGGCGGCTGTGATGTGTGTTGTGGAGAAAATACATGTGTTAGATAAGCATTGTTCATGCGTGAGTTATGATGCTTTTGGCCGCAAGTTCAATGTCAATGAATCAACAATGTATATTGTGTCTTTAAACAGAAATACACATAAGGTTATATATTGTTCAGTTGACAAAAATGTGACCAGAAGCTCGCAGAAACTTAGCCCTGTATTTCCTCTAGGAGCAATGGTTCAGTATTCCCTCATCCAGCATTCCTGGTGTCTTTATACAACACCGCAACTGCAAATCGTGAGAATCAACTTTATGATATTAACTGTGGGCTCTTTTTCACGTTGAGGAGGCTCTCTTCTTTTCCTAATTTGTTGATTGTTTTTATCATGAAAGGTGTTGGATTTTGTCAAATAGTTTTTCTGCATTAATTGAGATGGTCATGTGGCTTTTTTCCCCTATTCATTCTATTAATATAGTGAATTTCATTGATTGATTTCCATATGTTGAACCACCTTTGCATTCCTAGGTTAAATCCCACTTGATCATGGTATATAATCCTTTTAATATGATGCAGAATTTGGTTTGCAAGTATTTTATTGAGGATTTTTGCATCTGTAATTGGTCTGTAGTTGTCTTTGCTGGTGTTGTCTTTGTCTGGCTTTGGTATCAATGCAATACTGTCTTCCTAGAATGAGTTAGGAAGTGTTCCTTTCTCTATGTTTTGAAAAAGTTTGAGAAGGATTGGGTAAATTCTTTAAACATTTCATAACATTCACCATTGAAGCCATCTGGTCTTGGTCTTGTCTTTGTTGGAAGATTTTTGATTATTGATTCAATATCAATTGTTATAGGTCTATTCAGATTTTCTGTTTCTTCAGTTTTGGTAGTTTGTGTCTTTCAGTGAATTTGTTCATTTCATCTAGGTTATCAGATTTTTTGACATATGAGTGTTCATTATATCTCTTTAATTGTTTTTATTTCTGTAAGGTTGGTAGTAATGTCCCCACTTTCATTCTTGATTTGAGTAACTTGAATCTTTTCTCTTTTTTTCTTAGTCAGTTTAGTTAAAGATTTGTCAATTTTGTAGGTCTTTTCAAAGAATTAACTTTTGATTTAATTAATTTCCCATATTGTTTCTCTCTTGTCTGTTTAGATTATTTCCCCTCTAATCTTTATTACTTCCTTCCTTCTGCTTTCTTTGGGTTTAGTTTGCTCTTTTTGTAATTGATTAAGGCAGAAGTTTAGGTTATTGGTTGGAGGTCTTTTTTTTTTTTTTTACATATAGTTGTTTAGAGCTCTACATTTCCCTCTACTTTCACTGCATCCTATAAGTTTTGTTATATTATGTTTTTTTTTTTTTTGAAGGGATAAATTCCAGCTTTATTTTATTTTATTTTTTTTTTGTGACAGATGCCAAACTATACTTTTATTTATTTATTATTTTTTTTTTTAATTTTTTGTTTATTGCAGTAACATTGGTTTATAACATTGCAAAAATTTCAGGTGTACATCATTGTACTTCTATTTCTGCATGGACTACATCATGTTCACCACCAAAATACTAATTACAACCCATCACCACACACATGTACCGAATTATCCCTTTCACCCTCCTCCCTCCCCCCTTCCCCTCTGGTAACCACCAATCCAATCTCTGTCCCTCTGTGTTTGTTTATTGTTGTTATTATCTACTACTTAATGAAGGAAATCATACGGTATTTGGCCTTCTCCCTCTGACTTATTTCACTTTGCATTATACCCTCAATGTCCATCCATGTTGTCACAAATGGCTGGATTTCGTCGTTTCTTATGGCTGAGTAGTATTCCATTGTGTATATATACCACAGCTTCTTTATCCATTCGTCCCTTGATGGGCACTTAGGTTGCTTCCAAGTCTTGGCTATTGTGAATACGCTGCAATGAACACAGGGGTGCATGTACCTTTGCAAATTGGTGTTTTCAAGTTCTTTGGATAAATACCCAACAGTGGAATAGCTGGATCATATGGTAGTTCTATCCTTGATTTTTTGAGGAATCTCCATACTGTTTTCCATAGTGGCTGCACCAGTTTGCACTCCCACCAGCAGTGTATGAGAGTTCCCTTCTCTCCACATCCTCTCCAACACATGTTGTTTCCTGTCTTGTTAATTATAGCCACTCTGACGGGCGTGAGGTGATATCTCATTGTAGTTTTGATTTGCATTTCCCTGATAGTTAGTGATTTTGAACATCTTTTCATGTGTCTGTTGGCCATCTGTATATCTTCTTTGGAGAAATGTCTGTTCAGGTCTTTTGCCCATTTTTTAATTGGGTTGGTAGTTTTTTTGTTGTGGAGCTGCATGAGTTCTTTATATATTTTGGAGATTAAGCCCTTATCAGATGTATGGTTTGCAAATATCTTCTCCCAATTGTTAGGTTGTCTTTTCGTTTTGTTGATGGTTTCCTTTGCTGTGCAGAAGCTTTTTAGTTTGATGTAGTCCCATTTGTTTATTTTTTCTATTGTTTCTCTTGCCCGGTCAGATGTGGTGTTTGAAAAGATGCTGCTAAGACCGATGTCGAAGAGCGTACTGCCTATGTTTTCTTCTAGAAGTTTCACAGTTTCAGGTCTTACATTCAAGTCTTTAATCCATTTGGAGTTAATTTTTGTGTATGGTGTAAGGTAAGGATCTACTTTCATTTTTTTGCATATGGCTATCCAGTTTTCCCAACACCATTTGTTGAAGAGACTTTCTTTTCCCCATTGTATGTTCTTGGATCCTTTGTCAAAGATTAGCTGTCCATAGATGTGTGGGTTTATTTCTGGGCTTTCGATTCTATTCCATTGATCTGTGTGTCTGTTTTTGTGCCAGTACCATGCTGTTTTGGTTACTATAGCTTTGTAGTATATTTTAAAATCAGGGAGTGTGATACCTCCAGCTTTGTTCTTTTTTCTCAGGATTCCTTTAGCTATTCGGGGTCTTTTGTTGTTCCATATGAATTTTAGGATTCTTTGTTCTATTTCTGTGAAAAATGTTGTTGGAACTTTGATAGGGATTGCATTGAATCTATAGATGGCTTTAGGAAGTATGGACATCTTAACTATGTTAATTCTTCCAATCCAAGAGCACGGAATATCTTTCCATTTCTTTGTGTCTTCTTCAATTTCTTTCAGAAATGTTTTATAGTTTTCGGTGTACAGATCTTTCACCTCTTTGGTTAAGTTTATTCCTAGGTATTTTATTCTTTTTGTTGCAATTGTAAATGGGATGGTATTCTTTTTTTTTTTTTTTTTATAATTTTATTTATTTATTTTTCCCCCAAAGCCCCAGTAGATAGTTGTATGTCATAGCTGCACATCCTTCTAGTTGCTGTATGTGGGACGCGGCCTCAGCATGGCCAGAGAAGCAGTGCATCTGTGCGCGCCCGGGATCCGAACCCAGGCCGCCTGCATCAGAGCGCACGCACTTAACCGCTAAGCCACGGGGCTGGCCCTGGGATGGTATTCTTAATTTCTCTTTCTGCTACTTCGTTGTTAGTATACAGAAATGCAACTGATTTTTGTATGTTGATTTTGTATCCTGCAACTTTACCATATTCGTTTATTACTTCTAAAAGTTTTCTGGTGGATTCTTTAGGGTTTTCTATATATAAAATCATGTCATCTGCAAATAGTGACAGTTTCACTTCTTCCTTTCCACTTTGGATCCCTTTTATTTCTTTCTCTTGCCTGATTGCTCTGGCTAGGACTTCCAATACTATGTTAAATAGGAGTGGTGACAGTGGGCATCCTTGTCTGGTTCCTGTTCTTAGAGGGATAGCTTTCAGTTTGTCACCATTGAGGATGATATTAGCTGTGGGTTTCTCATATATGGTCTTTATTATGTTGAGGTACTTTCCTTCTATACCCATTTTATTCAGAGTTTTTATCATAAATGGATGCTGGATCTTGTCAGATGCTTTCTCTGCATCTATTGAGATGATCATGTGATTTTTGTTCTTCATTTTATTAATGTGGTGTATTACGTTGATTGATTTGCGAATGTTAAACCATCCCTGCATACCTGGAATAAATCCCACTTGATCATGGTGTATAATCTTTTTAACGTATTGTTGTATGCGATTTGCTAGTATTTTGTTGAGGATTTTTGCATCGATGTTCATCAGTGATATTGGCCTGTAATTTTCTTTTATTGTGTTGTCCTTGTCTGGTTTTGGTATCAGGGTAATGTCAGCTTCGTAGAATGAGTTAGGGAGCTTCCCCCCCTCCTCAATTTTTTGGAAGAGTTTGAGAAGGATAGGTATTAAGTCTTCTTTGAATGTTTGGTAGAATTCACCAGGGAAGCCGTCTGGTCCTGGACTTTTATTTTTGGGGAGGTTTTTGATTACTGTTTCGATCTCCTTACTGGTGATTGGTCTATTCAAATTCTCTACTTCTTCTTGATCCAGTTTTGGAAAGTTGTATGATTCTAAGAATTTATCCATTTCTTCCAGATTGTCGAATTGGTTGGCATAAAGCTTTTCATAGTATTCTCTTATAATCTTTTGTATTTCTGAGGTGTCTGTTGTAACCTCTCCTCTTTCATTTCTGATTTTACTTATTTGTGCCTTCTCTCTTTTTTTCTTGGTGAGTCTAGCTAAAGGTTTGTCTATTTTGTTGATCTTTTCAAAGAACCAGCTCTTGGTTTTATTAATTTTTTCTATTGTTTTTTTGGTCTCCATTTCATTTATTTCTGCTCTGATTTTTATTATTTCCCTTCTTCTACTGATTTTGGGCTTTGTTTGTTCTTCTTTTTCCAGTTCCTTTAGGTGCATTTTTAGATTGTTTATTTGAGATTTTTCTTGTTTGTTGAGATAGGCCTGTATCGCTATAAACTTCCCTCTTAGAACCGCTTTTGCTGTATCCCATAAATTCTGGCATGTCGTATTTTCATTTTCGTTTGTCTCCAGGTATTTTTTGATTTCTTCTTTGATTTCTTCGTTAACCCAGTCGTTGTTCAGTAGCATTTTGTTTAATCTCCATGTATTTGTGGCTTTTCTGATTTTCTTCCTATAGTTGATTTCTAGTTTCATACCGTTGTGGTCAGAAAAGATGCTTGGTATTATTTCAATCTTCTTAAATTTATGGAGACTTGTTTTGTGGCCTAATATGTGATCAATCCTGGAGAATGTTCCATGTGCATTTGAAAAGAAAGTGTATTCTTCGGTTTTTGGATGGAATGCTCTGTATATATCTACTAGGTCCATCTGTTCTAAGGTGTCGTTTAAGGCCAATGTTTCCTTATTGATCTTCTGTTTGGATGATCTATCCGTTGGTGTAAGTGGAGTGTTAAAGTCCCCTACTATTATTGTGTTACTGTCTATTTCTGTTTTTATGTCTGTTAATAATTGCTTTATATATTTAGGTGCACCTACATTGGGTGCATAGACATTTACAAGTGTTATATCCTCTTGTTGGATTGTTCCCTTGATCATTATGTAATGCCCTTCTTTGTCTCTTTTTACAGTTTTTGTTTTAAAGTCTATTTTGTCTGATATGAGTACTGCTACCCCAGCTTTCTTTTCATTGCCATTTGCGTGGAGTATCTTTTTCCATCCCTTCACTTTCAGTTTGTGAGTGTCTTTAGGTCTGAAGTGTGTCTCTTGTATGCAGCATATATATGGGTCTTGTTTTTTTATCCAGTCAGCCACCCTATGCCTTTTAATTGGAGCATTTAGTCCATTGACGTTTAAAGTAGCTATTGATAATTATGTACTTACTGCCATTTTTTAACTTTTTTTCCCTCAGTGTTTTAGTAGTCCTTCTCTGTTCCTTACTTCTTCTATACAGAATTGATGGTCACTTTAGTTTGACCTTTGTCTGAAAGCTGTACTCTTTAACTACCCTCCTCCCTCCTTTTATGTTTTTGATATCATATCTAACCTCTTTTTTGTGCATTTGTATCCATTACGTTCTAATCGTGGGAATAGATAATTTTTCCTATTTGTGGTCTTCTCTTTTCCCCTTAAATCAGTCCCTTTAACATTTCTTGTAACACTGGTTTCTTGGTGGCAAACTCCTTTAATTTTTGCTTATCTGGGAAAATTTTGATCTCTCCTTCCATTTTGAACGATAACCTTGCTGGGTAGAGTATTCTTGGCTGTAAGTTTTTTCCTTTTAGCACTTTAAATATATCGTGCCATTCTCTTCTAGCCTGTAAGGTTTCTGCTGAGAAGTCAGCTGATAGCCTTATGGGGTTTCCTTTGTATGTAACTTGACATTCTCTTGCGGCTTTTAGGATTCTCTCTTTATCTTTAATTCTGGACATTTTGATTATGATGTGTCTTGGTGTGGGCCTCTTTGGGTTTATCTTGTTTGGGGCTCTCTGTGCCTCCTGTACCTGGATGTCTGTTTCCTTCCTTAGGTTACGGAAGGGTTCATCTATTATTTCTTGAAATAGATTCTCTGCCCCCTTGTCTCGCTCTTCTCTTTCCGGGACACCTATAACACGGATGTTAGTGCGCTTGATGTTGTCCCAGAGGTCCCTTAGACTGTCCTCACTCTTTTTAATTCTTTTCTCTTTTACCTGTTCACCTTGGGTAATTTCTTCTAGTCTTTCTTCCAGCTCACTGATCCATTCTTCTGTATCCTCTACTCTGCTTTTGAGTCCCTCTAATGAGTTTTTCATTTCCAGTATTGTATTCTTCATTTCTGATTGGTTCTTTTTTTTTTTTTTTTTTTTTTAGATTTTATTTATTTTATTTTTTTCCCCCCAAAGCCCCAGTAGATAGTTGTATGTCATAGCTGCACATCCTTCTAGTTGCTGTATGTGGGACTCAGCCTCAGGATGGACGGAGAAGTGGTGCCTCGATGCACGCCCGGGATCAGAACCCGGGCCTCCAGCATCGCAGCGCGCGCACTTAACCACCAAGCCACAGGGCCGGCCCTGATTGGTTCTTTTTTATATCTTCCATTTCTTTGTTGACATTCTCACTGAGTTCATCTATTCTTCTCCCCAGATCAGTGAGCATCCTTAACACTCTTAGTTTGAACTCTCTGTCAGGTAGGTTGCTCATTTCTGTTTCACTTAGTTCCTTTTCTGGGGTTTTGTCCTGTTCCCTTACTTGGAATGTATTCTTTTGCCTCCTCATTTTGCCTCTTTCCCTGTGCTTGTGTCTATGTATTAGGTAGGTCAGCTACGTCTCCTGCTCTTGGATAGGTGACCTTATGTAAGTGATGCCTTAGGAGGCTTCCAGTGTGCTTCCGTCAGTTCTCAATGTTCCAGGGGTGGCCCCTATGTGGGCTACGTGTGTCCTTCTATTGTGGCCTGTTAGCTCTCCCTATAGGCGCCCAGGGAGGCTGAGTTATGCTCCTGGCCAGCTGTTGTAATGCTCAGCTGCTTGTAGTTGTTGTGGGCCCTTCAGTCTCTTTATCAGGTGTGGGGAGCCCCAGCACAGTTGGCTGTAAGTTCTAATACCACATTTGTGTTGCAGTATTTCTTTTAAGTGAGTAGGCCCCCAGTGTGGCAGGTTGTTCGGCTCAGGGCCTTAAAATTGCTGTAAACCTCTAGCCTATTAGGTCTCTTGTCAGCTCTCTGAGGATTGCAGCTGGGTGGGGCTGGCCTCAGGCACAGGAGCACCCAATTGTTTCAGGCTTTGGAAGGTGGGGCAAACCTCCTATGTGGGTCTTTGAGAAGCACAAGTCTTCTGCAGCTGACAAGCCCTGCCGCCCAGAGGTCCACACACACAGTCAACACAGTCCTGCCCGTGTGGCGCCCGACCTCCCCAAGCAGACCCAGTCTCTCCACGGCGGGAGCCCCACACACTCCGCCACCACCCCACACTCTCCACCCGCTCCTTGTGCACACCCTGCCCCGCTCAAGTCAGCTCAGTTGCCAGGCTGCAGAGAATCCAGTCACCAATCTATGCAGGCCCACAAGTTGCCTGAGGGCTTGTTGTTGGGTGGGGCCAGTCTCTAGGGTGGGCTGCCTGCCCTGGCTGAGCTGGATTAAATCGGTGCTCTAGCGGGTGGAGCAGACCCTGGGCTAGCAGGTCTCAGGGAAAACTCCAATGGTGTCTGTGTCAGCACGCTCACACCAGGCCACAACAATGGCCGCCGCCAATGTCCCAGTCCCTGGAGAGGTCTCACCCCTCACCGAGATGCACTCAGGGCCTATTAGGTGAGTCTCTTGTCACCGAAGCACTGTGCACCTTTCTTTCTGGTGATTTTAGGATGCTTTCTGGAAGGGGTGAGTTTGTGCGTGGGCCCTTTAAGAGCCAGTTTTAGTTTCTTTGTGAACCGGGTTTTCTGGGGGTGCTCCCCAATGCTTTAGTAGCAGGCAAAGTCAGATATTATGCCACTGGTGTCGATTGTGCTGGGTCCACAAAATGCCCACAGCGGGGGCGCTCCCCGGCTCAGGACCCCGCGCCTCCAGGGAGGGTGCGTACCTGTGAGCTGCTCCCGGCGGCCGTGAAGCTGGCGGCTTGTGAAGGCGGCGTTTTTCCTCTCGGAAAGGGAGTCTCTGCCTCTTCTACCCCAGTTAGGATTGTCCGTTGTTGCAGGAGTTCCTTTTATCCAGTTTTCAGTTCTGTCTCAGGGGTAATTTTTCCACGAGTAGTTGTCAATTGGCTGTGTCTACGGGAGGAGGTGAGTTCAGAGTCTGCCTATGCCGCCATCTTGACTCCTATATTATGTTTTCATATTCATTCATTCTTAAGTATTTTCTAATTTCTCTTGTGATTTCTTCTTTGATTCATTGGTTATTTAAGAGTATGTTGTTTAATTTCCATATGTTTGTGAATTTTCCAAATTTCCTTTTGCTCTTGGTTTCTAATTTAATTGCATTGTGGTCAGAGAAGATATTTTATAGGATTCCATATTTGTAAATTTATTGAGACTTATATTGTGACCTAATGTCTGATCTGTCCAGGAGAATGTTCCGTATGCACTTGAGAAGAATGTGTATTCTGCTGTTGTTGAGTGGAGTGTTCTAGCTATATATCTGTTAGTTCTAGTTGGTTTATAGTGTTGCTAAGTCTTCTCTTTCCTTATCTTTTGTCTAGTTCTATCTATCATTGAATGTGGGGTGTTGAAATCTCAAATTATTATTGTAGAACTGTCTTGTTTCTTCCTTTAATTTTGTCAGTTTTTGCTTTATATATTTTAGGACTTTATTGTTAGGTGTATATATCTTTGTAATTATTATATCTTCTTGATGGATTGACCCTTTTATTATTATACAATGTCCTTCTTCATCTCTTTTTTTTTTTTTTTTTTAAAGATTTTATTTATTTTATTTTTTCCCCCCAAAGCCCCAGTGGATAGTTGTGTGTTGTAGCTGCACATCCTTCTAGTTGCTGTATGTGGGACTCGGCCTCAGGATGAACGGAGAAGTGGTGCCTTGATGCGCACCCAGGATCCGAACCCAGGCCACCAGCATCGCAGCGCTTGCACTTAACCACCAAGCCACAGGGCCGGCCCGTCCTTCTTCATCTCTTGTAACAATTTTTGTCTTAAAGTCTCTTTTATCTGATATTAGTATGGCCACTACAACTCTCTTTTGGTTACTGTTTGCAAGGAATATCTTTTGCAGTCCTTTCATTCTTGTACTTTAATTTGTGTCTTTGGACCTAAAGTGAGTCTCTTGTAGAAAGCCTATAGATGGATCATTTTTTTTTTTTTGAGGAAGATTGGCCCTGCGTTAATATCTGATGCCAGTCTTCTTCTTTTTCTTTTTTCTCCCCAAAGCCCCAGTAGATAATTGTATGTCATAGTTGTACATCCTTCTAGTTGCTCTATGTGGGACGCCGCCTCAGCATGGCTTGATGAGCGATGAGTAGGTGGGCCACCAAAGCGGAATGCACAAACTTAACTGCTATGCCGCCGGGCCGGCCCAGATGGATCATTTTTTTAATCCATTCTGCCAATCTCTGCCTTTTAATTGGGAAGTTTAGTCCATTTACATTTTTTTTTATAATTTTATTTATTTATTTTTTCCCCCAAAGCCCCAGCAGATAGTTGCATGTCATAGCTGCACATCCCTCTAGTTGCTGCATGTGGGACGTGGCCCCAGCATGGCTGGAGAAGCGGTGCGTCGGTGCGCGCCCGGAATCCAAACCCGGGCCGCCAGCAGCGGAGCGCGTGCACTCAACCACCAAGCCACAGGGCCGGCCCTAGTCCATTTACATTTAATGTGCTTCCTGATAAGGAGTTACTTCTGCCATTTTGCTATTAGTTTTTTATATGTCTTATATCTTGTTTCTCAATTTCTCCATTACTGCCTTCTTTTTCTGTTAGATAGATATTTTCTAGTGTTTAATTTTGATTCATTTCTCCTTTCTTTTTTTTTTTTTTTTTTTGCTGAGGAGGACCAGCTCTAAGCTAACATCTATTGCCAATCCTCCTCCTTTTCTTTCCCCAAAGCCCCAGTGGATAGTTGTATGTCATAGTTGCACATCCTTCTAGTTGCTGTATGTGGGACGAGGCCTCAGCATGGCTGGAGAAGCGGTGCGTCGGTGCACACACGGGATCCGAACCCGGGCCTCCAGTAGCAGAGCGCGCGCCCTTAACCTCTAAGCCACGGGGCCGGCCCTCTAATTTTTATTTTTGAAAAACTCACAATTGGTAACTTTTTAATTTCAACTTTTATGAGTTCAATGTTTTAACTGTTTTATCCTCTCCACTCAAACTCTTAAATCATTGGCTTTCCGTTATTCAGTATAATCTCCTTTTTGAGAGACCAGGGAAATTCACCAAAGCACATCCAGGCACTTCCTCCCTAAACTTGGGGAACAGATATTAGTGTGAACAGTTACAACTTAGAAGAAGTCCCACATCTTTGTAATTCAGTCACTTTCAGTAAAATCTGGACTGTGAAGAGGAAAAATAGGCTATTTCCATTTTTCTTTGTTCTTTGGAGGTTAAGCTGTATAGCACCTCTGGCATGACAGAGAGGTCCTGGATGCAGTGGGTATTTGAGGCTCCTTGCAAATACCCTGGAACCCAAACTTGCAATTAAATGGAGTTTTCCTGTGGAATATTTTTCTATAGATTTGAGTGAATGGTCATACCTAGTTATTTGATTAGTTTTCTAATAGTAGAAGAATATTTTCTCAATATTTTGTGTAGTTCACAATGTAATAGGTACAGACACAACGTTTTTTTTTTAAGACTTTTTTTTTTATTTTTACCCCAAAACCCCAGTAGATAGTTGTATCTCATAGCTGCACATCCTTCTAGTTGCTGTACGTGGGACGCGGCCTCAGCATGGCGGGAGAAGCGGTGCATTGGTGCGCGCCCGGGATCCGAACCCGGGCCGCCAGCAGCAGAGCACGTGCACTTAACCGCTAAGCCACAAGGCCGGCCCAGACACAACGTTTTTAAGGTCAATCTGATTATGACATTTTTTCCATCACTTTGTTAAAAGTCTAGACAATCAACAAAACAAATCAAGCCCTCATGTGTAGCTGATTTGTTTGCTGATTTCCATGTAGGAAATACCCCTATCATGGCTGATTTCAAGCTACCAGTGTGATGTCATTGAACGTGGAGTAGAGAAGAAACAATGTACAGTAGTACATCATTATGTAGTATTTCCAATATAAAGATAAAATTGATATAAATAACCTTAAGAGCATAGATAATAGTAAACTGTGGTAAAATAATTAGGAAGGAGTGAGTTTTCAGTATTTATTATCCATATTTCATTTATTATATTTTAATATAATTTATTTACTCATAAATTTATATAGTTTAATTTTTACTAATGGATGTATTTAATAACTGATTTGAAAATTTTCTGAAAATTTAGCACTTGCTTGTACATTTGGCTCCAGCAGACCATTGTACCTTTCTGATGTAATTTCCTACCACTCCCCCTCACTACTTTTTTTCTGACCCTTAAACATGCCAGACTTGTTTGTGCTTAGGGCCTTTGCCCTTCCTGTTCCTTATACATGGGTTGTATTTCCCTCCTGGAGGTTCTTATCCAGACTCAGTTTCTCATTGATGCCTTCCCTCACATCTAGTCTAATCCTCCCTCTACCCCATCACCTACTTTCTCTTTGTCATTTCACCCAGTTTTAGTTTCTTCATAGCTCCTATCATTATCAGAAATTATCTTATTCATATATTTGTTTGCATGTTAATTATTCCTTACTCCATTACAATGTAAGCTCCAATAGAGCAGGGACCTTGTCTCTTGTTCCCCAATGCCTGGAACAGTGACTAGCAGATAGTAGATGTCAGTAAATACTTGCTAAATGAAGGAATGAATACTCTAAATAAAGGATATAAAAATGGCTTACTTAGACATTGCTTCACAAAAGCCTCTTCTTTAGCCTAATTCTTATTAGATAGAAAAAAATATAATCTTATAGTTTTTGTTTGTTTACATCTGCATTAGTTTCCAGATTCTCTTTGCTCTTGGCCCTTGGGTTTATATATTACTCTTAACTTCACAGTAGGAGCCATTATTTACATTATATTAGAAATGAAACTGTTATGAAAATGTTTATCATCTATAAGTAAACCTTTTTTTTTTTTTGTGAGGAAGATCAGCCCTGAGCTAACATCCATGCTAATCCTCCTCTTTTTGCTGAGGAAGACTGGCCCTGAGCTAACATCTATTGCCAATCCTCCTCCTTTCCCTCCCCCCCACCAAAGCCCCAGTAGATAGCTGTACATCATAGTTGCACGTCCTTCTAGTTGCTGCATGTGGGACACGGCCTCAGCATGGCCGGAGTAGTGGTGCGTCGGTGCGCGCCCGGGATTGAACCTGGGCCGCCAGTAGCGGAGCGCGCACTTAACCGCTAAGCCACGGGACCGGCCTGAAGTAAACCTTCTTGATTGGAATTTAAGACAAACCTGCCTCATGCTGAATTCTCTATTACAACAGATTCTGTAATGGTTAATTGCCCTACAGTATATTTTAAATTAAGGGAAAAAGTATAACAAGAATTAAGTTTTTGAAGGAGGTATTATAATTTAAAATTTGAAGAGTTTTAACATGAAAAGAACCCAGGGGGTAAAATTGACGTATTTAATTGAGAAATTTGTTTTACTAAGACTTCAGATGTGCCTTTTATCAGTATAAAATACCTCTGTAAAGACTGTGTATAGTGGTAAATTATAACAAAATTGTAATTGTTACTTTTTCTTTTTGTTGGGTTACTTTTTTAAGTCAATAAATTATCAAACCAGAGTACATTTTAATTATTGGTGATTAGTACAGAAAGCATTGAATGAATACATTTATAACTCTCCAAAATAAGCCTTTGGAGAGTTAGAAGTAGAACCCTGGATTTTAAGGGTTTTTTTCCCTGCAATAGACTATGCTTTTGTATGCCATTTTCATTATTTTATTTTTAATACCAAACCTCATCTCATTATCTCTTCTGTATTTAGGTTCGATTAGTGATAGTGGATGGTATTGCTTTTCCTTTTCGTCATGACCTAGATGACCTATCCCTTCGTACACGATTACTAAATGGCCTAGCCCAGCAGATGATCAGCCTTGCAAATAATCACAGATTAGCTGTAAGTATTATTAGCCAAGAGAATTTTATAATAAAGTCAAGATTGTATAAAACATTAATGTCTAGAAATAGCAAAATAGAATTTCTTGACTAGAAGCAAATAATATAGACATACAATTTTAAATGTAGTTTTGGTTTGGTTTCTGTAAAAAATTCCTGTCATAAGTGTTGTGTATCAGTATTCCTGGAAAATAACAAGCGTAATCAAGATGCCATAGTTTTGTTTGTTTGTTTGTTTGTTTTTGGTGAGGAAGATCAGCCCTGAGCTAACATCCATGCTAATCCTCCTCTTTTTGCTGAGGAAGACGGGCTCTGAGCTAATATCTATTGCCAATCCTCCTCCTTTTTTTTTCCCCCAAAGCCCCAGTAGATAGTTGTATGTCATAGTTGCACATCCTTCTAGTTGCTGTATGTGGGACGCAGCCTCAGCATGGCCAGAGAAGCGGTGCGTCGGTGCGTGCCCAGGATCTGAACCTGGGCCGCCAGAGCCACCGGGCCGGCCCAAGATGCCATATTTTAAAAGTGGACTTTGATAAAGAAATGCCACCTTTGGTAATTGCAGTGCTTTCTTTGTCTAAATATACTTGATGTTTTTCAGGTAAGCTGTTCCAACATCCCCGTTTTTCTTTTACTCTGAGTCTTTGATTATTACGTAGTGTAAAATCACAGACTCAGACAGATAGAAAAATTACATAGTATAAACAACCTAGATGTTTGGAGATGGAGCTAACTCTTGTAGATTTGAAACGTGAGGAGAGAGGTAAAGATAAGCTCAGAAGTAAAGAGATAAAAAAGAGGTAAAAACTTTTTTTTACTACCTGTTTGCCATCACTTCCCACTCTGCAACCCTATCCCACCACTGACACAAATATACATGCTTGTCTGGGAGGGAAATGGGAGAAGGTCAAACTGCTTAACTTGATTTTCTTGTCTTTACCCTGATTAGAGAATCCTTAGCACATACCTGTAATACATCATAAGTAAATAAAGAACTGCTTGATAAAATCATTTCAAAACATCTTTTCTTTTGAGTTTTTAGATTTTTTTGCCGTATGCTGAAAAGCATAGTGTCTTTGAATTATTTCTTGCCATTAATTTGTAATTTAGCATTTTGTATCAGTGAAGAGCCCCCAGTAGGGGGCACTCAAGACTAATGGGTTGCATAATTACTTAGGTTTTTGTTTGTTTTTACCAGAAGTAGCTTCATCTTTTCTGATTAAAAAGGTAATATGAACAGTTACATGGAATACTATGCAATGTTTAAGAAGATTAATGTAAATATAGACTTACTAACATGGAACAAGATATATCCAGATATGTGATTAAATGAAAAAATTCAAGTTGCATGCCACTATATTTAGTGCAATCCCACTTTTGAGAAATTAAAAATTATATATGTGCCTTTATATTTTTATATATGAAGAAAAAGATCTGAAAGGACTAAAACATTCACAGTGGCTACTTCTAGAGATGGGATTTTGTGGGGTTGAGGGCATTCTTTCCCCTCTTACTTTATAAATTCTTCTTTGCTTGATTTTTAATTTCCCAGTTAGCATTTATAGAAGCATATATGACCTTTGATAATAAATACATTTTACAATTTTAAGTTATATATGCTTGCTGTAAAAAAAAGTTCTAAACAATCAAAAATGTAGAAAGTAAGCAAATATATTATCTATTACCCAGACATGATTATTGTTGAGTTTGGTGTACATATTTTTCCAAACTTATTCTATGCATACATAAACATATTTTTAAAGTGAGATCATATTATGCATGCTGTTATACAAAGCAAGTTTTTGTTTTTCACTTAATATTTTGTGAATATCTTCCTATCCATATACACTATTTTCTAAGTCTACCTTACCTTAACAGCTGCATAGTATTCCATTCTATTATTGTAGCATAGTTTTCTAACCACCTCCCTATTGATTGTCTTTAAAGCCAGCTCCAATTTTTCACCATTTAAAATACTTCAATCAACAACTTTATATATGCTGCTTTGTCCATTTGTCTAGTTATTTCTGAAAGTATTAAGCCACAGGGATATCTCTATTTTTAAACATTTTGATATACATTATCAAATTGCCCTCAGAAAGTGTATTCCAAAGCATATTCTCTACAGCAATGAATGGGAATTCTGGTTTTCCCACATCTTTACCAACTTTGAGTCTTTTAAGTCTTGGCCAAACTGATGTGGAAAGAGTCCTTTTAGAGATGCATTTATTTGATTATTAGCAGAAATGTTTTTTAACAGCTTTATTGAGATATAATTAACATACCATAAAATTCACCCTTTTAAAGTATACGATTCAGTGGTTTTTAACATATTTACAGAGTTGTGCAGCCATCACTACTATATAATTTTAGAAACATTTCCATCACCCCCCCGCTGCCAAAAATACCCATTAGCCATCACTCCGCATTGCACCCTCCCTTTAAGCCCCAACAACCGCTAGTCTGCTGTCTGTCTCTGTGGATTTGTCTTTTCTGGATATTTTATGTAAATAGTATCATACAATATGTGGTCGTTTATGTCTGGCTTCTTTCACTTAGCATAATATTTTCAAGATTCATCTTTGTTGTAGCATGTATCAGTATCCTTTTTATGACCGAATAATTTTGCATTTTGTTGCTATACCACATTTTGTTTATCTATTCATCAATTGAAGGACATTTGGGTAGTAGAAGTATTTTTAAAGCAATGAAGCTCAGGGCCAGCCCCATGGCTTAGCGGTTGAGTGTGTGCGCTCTGCTGCTGGTGGCCCAGATTCGCATCCCAGATGTGCACCGACGCACCGCTTCTCCGGCTATGCTGAGGCCGAGTCCCACGTACAGCAATTAGAAGGATGTGCAGCTATGACATACAACTATCTACTGGGGCTTTGGGGGAAAAAATAAATAAATAAAATTATTAAAAAAAAATAAAGCAATGAAGTTCAAAGTTTCAAAGTGATTGTTACTTCACTAGTTTTTTTGTTTTTTTTTTTTTTATGAGGAAGATCAGCCCTGAGCTAACATCCGATGCCAATCCTCCTCTTTTTGCTGCAGAAGACTGGCCCTGGGCTAATATCTGTGCCCATCTTCCTCTACTTTATATGGGACGCTGCCACAGCATGGCCTGACAAGCTGTGCATTGGTGCACGCCTGGGATCCAAACCCGGGCCTCCAGCAGCGGAGTGCGTGCACTTAACCACTACGCCACGGGGCCGGCCCCAACTTCACTATTTTAAAGACTCACTTTTTAGGAGCTTGGAGTAATCACACAGTAATTTTCATTGTATCATGATAAACCCAAGATTTTTTGCAGAAGTCATGTAATTATTTTATAAATATTTGCTAACAATGCAAATGCAAATTCTAATTTGGGGATGTTAAACAGCTGATAAGCCAGTATGTCTATTTACATCTTCCTCAAAATATGTAATGGATAAACTAAATACTCTCTGAACCAGTGCTCTCTGATAGAACTTTCTATTAAAGATGAAAATGCCAATCTAATACAGTAGTTGCATGGCTATTGAGCACTTGAAATATGACTAGCGCTAGTGAGGAACTGAATTTCTAGTTTTAATTAATTTAATTTTAAAAAGCTATATGTGGCTAATGGCTGTAGAATTGGATAGCGCACTCTAACCAAAAAGTGTTGTTGTAAGTAAATATCCCAGTTGCTAAAGCTTAGTAGTTGGTAGTATGTTGTAGTATGTACATAAAGGGTATTTAGCATGTTGGGGATGCCAGTTAGTCATATATTTCAGTTAATTACCAATTTAAATTCCTACTTAGCTTGTTCTAAGATGCCTGGTGTAATACATGGGGAAGCCACTGTGGCTCTTAAGGGGAGAGGAACTAGAAGAAAGTCATGCCATCCATTTGGTGCCTAACTGAGATCTAGGTGGATCACAGATTTCTCCTTTGTAGAGAAACCAAAATTTTAAAGTGTTACCACTGCAATGGGAAGAGCCAAATAGCCATTTCTTTCTCAGTTTTCTTATAGAATTGATGACTTTTTCAGAGTAGATACCTCTTCTCATTGCTTTTAATAGAAGTTCTTTACCAGTTTCAGCTTGCAATAGTATCTGTTTATTTCTGGAGGGAAGATCTGTATTGGAAAAACATTTCAAAAAAACGTTTCTGGAGAGTTTTGGATGATAAGGTGCCAAATAATGTGACTTCTACTGTATTAAGTCAGCCTTAAACACTTTTGTTTTCTCTACTTTAAAATTACTGTTGGGCCGGCCCCGTGGCTTAGCGGTTGAGTACGCGTGCTCTGCTGCTGGCGGACCGGGTTCGGATCCCAGGCACGCACCGACGCACCGCATCTCCAGCCATGCTGAGGCCGTGTCCCACATACAGCAACTAGAAGGATGTGCAGCCATGACATACAACTATCTACTGGGGCTTTGGGGGAAAAAAATAAATAAAAAAAATTAAAATTACTGTCTTTTGAAATGTGGAATCTTTTCTATAGGCCACTATTTAGTCCAAAAGAATTAGCAATATTTTTAGCCTCGAGGGCCATCTGTGAGTAAAGCAACACCTGTATCTGTTACCAGCAGACTAACACAGTCATAATTTGGGATCATTTGACCTGATTACTGGGTTTTATTTTTTCCCACTTCTACTTATACTGTACTTTCTTTATGATTTTAGGTCTCTTCACATAATTCTTTGCCACAGTCTCTTTTTTTTTCTGTAAAATCATAAGTGGTAATATTGTTATTTGTTTCTTCCCTAAAAATGTAAACATTGAGTTATTTATTAAGGATTTCATATCCTTTGAAAAGTATGTTCTAGAGAGGCAACAGCAGTAAAGAATACAGATAAAATCTTTCTAAGCTTCTGATTCCTCATGTGTTAAACTGGAATAATAATAATACCTCATTAATAGAATAGTGAAGATTAGATAAGATAATGAAGGGAAACCATTTAGCATAGTTTCTGGCATGTATTAAGTACTCAATAAATGCTTATTACCACTACTGATGTTGTTAGTGTTCTGGCTGTTTCTGTTGGCTTATACAAAACTTAAATTTTAAATGTAAGGTTTTCTAAATGCTCCTCGTTAGGAAATTTTTACACATGGTCTCTTTAGACCTTTATGTATTATCTATTCTATTTTTATTCTTCCATTTTCACAGTAAGAACTTCTTTGTTCTTGTCTGTTAAAAAAAGTTTTATGGTCAACAGAATCATGTTTGCATGCAGATAACTACTCATTTTTATGAGTAAATTTTAAAAAATTTATCAGAAAAGTTTTTATTACCTAAATATGTCTTTCTTTAAATTATATTCAGAATACTGAAATCACAGGATGATTTACTTGATAATTTTGGGGGGAGACTCATGTAGTTTTTCATGTTTTGTTTTTGTAGGTAATTTTGACCAATCAGATGACAACAAAGATTGATAGAAATCAGGCCTTGCTAGTTCCTGCATTGGGTGGGTAATTAATCAAATAAACATTTTTAGTTAAACACATTTTTATCTACCTCTGTCATTTGATGCTTGTTGAGTACTGTAAGCTCCACGAAAGCAGAGACTGTATCTGTCTTGTTCACTGATAAATGTAAGCACGGACACAGTGCCCTTAGATACTGATTTTTCCCTTCAGTTATTTAGCAAACATTTATTGAGCATCTGCTGTCTGACAACTATTGTGTCAGGTACTGAGTGTACAAATATTCATAAGATGACTCTTGCCCTCAGAAAGCTGAGTCTTAGGCAGGAGGAATGGTGAATGCGTTTAAATACAAATCACACTGCAGTGAATAGACTTATGACTCTGTTCCTAACCTCAGTCATGGTTTTGTTTGAACACAATGCTTCAAGATTTATTTCTACTAAAATCTTTAAGAATATTCTATCAAAGTTTTCGCTTTTCTTCTGGTGGTCAGAAATGTGTTAGTAGGCCTGATGATATGCAAGATTGACAAATGTATTGACTCAAACTATACAGTTTTATAATAAAAGCAAATAGGAGGATAATCTGCAGTATTTCTGTAGATAGGTAAAAATCTATTAATCTCAGGATCTAACCCATATACCAGGTTTTTTGAAACCAAGTATACTCTTGTTATGTTAAATTAAGTAAGGTAAAACTGTATTTGGTCAGAGGCATTCTGAGGGTCTTATAACCTAGTTAGTAAGGCAATATACAACTTTTATGTTCTTTTTCCCTCAGGGGAAAGTTGGGGACATGCTGCTACAATACGGCTTATCTTTCATTGGGACCAAAAGCAAAGGTCAGTATAGAAACAAATTAATAATTCTGAATATTGGGTTAATTACACTGAACACTTATCAGTTTCTTAGTCCAGTGGATGAGATCCACAGTGCCCCATGAACTAAAGCTTTTGTTGCCTTCTCCTTCATCACCTAGAGCAAACATAGAAACATGTTGTTATACTACACGTATAGCTCCATAGGAAATTCTTTGGAATAGTTAAATGATGGGGTGCACCTGAAATGAGTAGGTGGCCAAGGAATGCTACCTTCTAAAGCTGTTTGAAATCAAGTACATTTATTAGCCACACAGAAGGAGGTGGGTACTCTGTGTTCCTGAAAGGGATTGAAAGAAGAATAAAATCAAGACAAAAGGAAAACTTTTGAGGTTCGCTTTAGGACTAATTTATGTGGAAAATACGATGGTTTTTTTAGTTGTTTAATATATTTCTTGTATGAAATTGTTTCAAGGGGGCCGGCCCCGTGGCTTAGCGGTTAAGTGCGCACGCTCCGCTACTGGCGGCCCGGGTTTGGATCCTGGGCGTGCACTGACGCACTGCTTGTCAGGCCATGCTGAGGCGGCGTCCCACATACAGCAACTAGAAGGATGTGCAATTATGACGTACAACTATCTACTGGGGCTTTGGGGGAAAAAAAAACAAAAAGGAGGAGGATTGGCAATAGATGTTAGCTCAGAGCCGGTCTTCCTCAGCAAAAAGAGGAGGATTAGCACGGATATTAGCTCAGGGCTGATCTTCCTCAAAAAAAAAAAGAAATTGTTTCTATTTTTGTTTTCTTTTATATTTTCTCATCCTACTTTTGTCATCCAGTTACTTACCTGCCTTTCACAAGTATTGTTCTTTAAAATAAAACTATGGCAGCATGAAACCTTTGTATTTGTTTTTAAAGCTTCTGAGCAAGTGAACAAACCAGCTTTCATTTTCTTTAAAATAGGCAATTGAAAGCTGTGGAGTCTTTTATTCTGTACTTCTAGAAGTGTCAAGTTTATCCCAGCCTCTCTGCTTTGAGATTAATTGGTATAACCTAGAGAACTTGGTTTGGAAATGCTCTAATAAAAAGGGTAAATTGAGACAGCATGTGGGGAAAGATGGAAAAAAGGGTTGCTTAAATACATACTGGGTCTGGTCAGTGATATTGTCTATTTCTTTATCTGCATTTCTCTGTTCTTCTACAAACTGTCAAAATCATGCCTGACCAAGTTAGGTTTTACTGACTGAGCTCATAGCAGAACCAATCATACTTATATAAATCTTTTGCAACTAATTCATGCAGTTTGTATCTCTTTTAAAGATGGCATTTCCAGTGAACTCAGGTAACTCTTTTTTTTTTTTTTTCCATAACACAGTGCTTTACAGTTGACTCCCACCCTCTCCATCCCCAATTCTGTAAATAAGTCGTTGTATACTGGATTCATAAAAGGAATTCTTTTCTCAGCAACAAACCCTATTGTAAAGATTTGGCGACAGTTCTCCAGATGAGAGTCTTTTGAACATGTTGCTTATACTTTCTCAGATTTAGGTTTTCTGTAAAGTGCATCCCGCTATTTAATGATTTTAGGAATTCCCCTTAAGCTAGTATACTATAGTAGTCTTCCACTATGATTCTACTGTTAAATACTAATAGAATACATCTAAGAAATAAGAAAAATAATAGGAGCATAGCAAGATGTTTCATCTTTTTATGTACTCATTAGAAGGAGAAGTTTGCCTCTTTGTCAAATTCTAGAAGTTAGCATTGATTAGATACCCATGAGATCAGAATATCATGCTTACTTTTTAAGAGTTAACCATTTTATGATTTCAGCTTCTTATTAATCCTTCCCAAGAAATTAGAGAATGGCGTAGAACACTAACATTGAATAGATAGATTTAGGGGAAATCTGTTCTATAAAAATTTTCCTGTATCCTATGCTGTCATTTTAGTGAGTGCTTGCTTGTGCTAGGTATTTAACTGGGCACTTTATGTATAACATTTCATATAATCCCTTCAATAACTCTTTGAAGAATCTATACCTGTTATCATTAACAGTGAGAAGACCAAGGCCCAGAAAGATTAAGTAGTGAATAATTGCTACCATTTATTGAATATTTATTAACTGTTCTTTATTGTGCTAAGCACTATATACATATATATATATAATATATATTATTTCATTTCATTTTCCAAATAACTCTGTGGAATACGTAGTAGTATCTACCTTTTTTTTTTTTTTTTTTTTTCTTTTGTGAGGAAGATCAAGCCCTGAGCTAACATCTGCCAATCCTCCTCTTTTTGCTAAGGAAGACTGGCCCTGGGCTAACATCCATGCCCATCTTCCTCCACTTTATATGGGACGCCGCCACAGCATGGCCTGACAAGCAGTGCGTCGGTGCGCGCCCGGGATCTGAACCAGGGAACCCTGGGCTGCCACAGCGGAGCGCATGCACTTAACCACTTGTGCCACCAGGCCGGCCCCAGTATCCACCTTTTATAGCTGACTCTATAATAGAATCCATTCCTTTTCTCTTATAATTGATGTTTCTAGAATATAATTATAATATTGCATAGATTGCCAGCAAATCTGGAGGTATAGCTCTTATTCTCCTTTTTAGGTAAAATCCTTTTTCTCCAAACTGCTTTTTTCCCCCCAGGCTGTGGATATATGATAAGTAATATGCATACTTTATTATAATCAGAGTAGTTGATCTCATTTAATAGAATTAAAATAGTTTTGTTCTTCATTGTTTGAAACCAGATATCTTTAAGTCATTCAAGTTACATGAAATCTTGTATGCATTTTTTTGTGTGTGTGTGAGGAGGACCAACCCTGTGCTAACATCCAATGCCAATCCTCCTCTTTTTTACTGAGGAAGACTGGCCCTGGGCTAACATCCGTGCCTATCTTCCTCTACTTTATACGGGACGCCGCCACAGCATGGCTTGCCAAGCAGTGCGTCGGTGCGCGCCCAGGATCCGAACCGGCAAACCCCGGGCCGTCGAAGCGGAGCGCATGCACTTAACCGCTTGCGCCACTGGGCCGGCCCCTTGTATGCATTTTAAAATTTAGTTTATCTTGAAAGGATAGAAATAGAAATTCACACTGGGGGAAAATAGTTATAAAAATGAATACTTCCAGGGCCAGCCCCGTGGCTTAGCGGTTAAGTGCGCGTGCTCCGCTGCTGGTGGCCTGGGTTTGGATCCCAGGCACGCACCGATGCACCGCTTCTCCGGCCATGCTGAGGCCGCGTCCCACATACAGCAACTAAAGGGATGTGCAGCTATGACATGCAACTATCTACTGGGGCTTTGGGGGGAAAAATAAATAAATAAAATCTTTAAAAAAAAAATGAATACTTCCAGTTTGAGCAGAAAACTAAAAACTTTGACTAGCCAAACTTATATTGAAAATTTAACTTGTGTCCTATCTCATGCCTTACTCCCCTTGCTTCACCAGAAATACCTGATTTTTACCCTTTGACTAATAATGGAGTAACATTCCAACAGTTATTAAAAGAATTAACTTTTGTCTGTCTTGTAAATTGTGTGAGTTTTCCTCCACTTTGCATATTCATGATAATATGAGGCTAAGACTGTTCAGAATTATACCACTCTTTGCCAAGAAGATCTGGTGGTAGAGTGGAGTAATATATCAACACCCCCACACAGTGTTTCATATGTGTGCTCAGCTTTAGAGCACAAATTGTGCTTCTGTCTTGTTTCTTCCTGACCCAAACTATGTAGTTCAGCCATATGTTAAGCTTCATCTCTGCTGGGGCTGTGAGCCAAGTGATTCTTTGGTTTAGTTTGTTGTTTAAAAAGATCTCTTGAGATGCAGACATGAAATATAAAATTTTATTTTTACTGTTAAATTTGAGGAAGATTTTGAATACTTAATGCCCATTTGACTTTAGGATTCTTAATGAAC
Source organism: Ceratotherium simum simum (assembly GCF_057802395.1). Taxonomy (NCBI): domain Eukaryota; kingdom Metazoa; phylum Chordata; class Mammalia; order Perissodactyla; family Rhinocerotidae; genus Ceratotherium; species Ceratotherium simum. The sequence continues at coordinate 29,036,798 of NC_141915.1, read as the reverse complement.
ATGTAAATACTTCTTAAAAGCTTATTTACTTTTTAATAATTTTTTCAGAAAAGTCAGATGCACTGGGTACTTTTTTGGACATGTGGTGATATGGGGTGATTTAGATACAAATTTTTGAGAAGGTTAGCTAATTTTTGTTTTATTGAATCAAAAAGAGGGAGTGGTTTTTTTTTTTGAGAGGAAGATTGGCCCTGAGCTGACATCTGTAGCCGACCTGCCTCTTTTTGCTTGAGGAAGATGTCCCCGAGCTAACATCTGTGCCAGTCTTCCTCTATTTTGTATGTGGGATGCTGCCACAGCATGGCTTGATGAGTGGTGTATAGGTCCGCACTTGGGATCTGAACCCGCGAGCCCTGGGCCGCTGAAGCGGAGCATGCGAACTTAACCACTGTGCCACTGGGCTGGCCCCAAGGGAGTGATTTTTTTAATAAAGCGGGTTAAAATAAAATACACTGTGCCTCTATTTTTTGTTAAAGCATTGTAAAAATCTATAATCTCACTCCCTAACACAACTATTGTTATGTTACATATTCCTTAGTAGTTTTTTTATTTATGCAAATAGTTGCAATTATAGAATATATGACATTTTAGGTTCTGCTGTTTTTAACCTGAAAGTATAAACCTAAAACATGAAGTTAATGGACCATGGTCTCTGATTGGTTCTCTTTTGATTTGTGCCTGAGTAGAGGGGCAATTTCAAAATTAAGAGAGTAACAGATCATAAACCAAGATGTCCTTTTTGAATTGTCTTTGAAAACAAATCAACATTATATTAAATGTAAATAAATGACCCTTTTAACTCTGGGAGTCTATGATTTTTCTCTAAGTCAGAATCTGTATTTCGTGCAGTTATATCATAGTTTTTTTAAATTGGGGTAAAGTATACATAACATTGAACTTACCATTTTAACCAAAGTGTACAGTTCAGTGGCATGAAATGCATTCACCTTATTGTACAATCATCACCACCATCCATCTCCAGAACTTTTTGATCTTCCCAAACTGAAACTCCATACCCATTAGACACTAACTCCCCATTCTCCCCTCCCACCAGCCTCTGGCAACCACCATTCTACCTTCTATGAATTTAACTACTCTAGGTACCTCATCTAAGTGGAATCATACAATATTTGTCCTATTGTGACTGGCTTTGTTTCACTTAGCATAATGTCTTCAAGGTTCATTGTAGCATGTGTCAGAATTTCTTTTTAAGACTGAATAATATTCCATTGTATGTATATTTTGTTTATCCATTTATCTGTCAGATACTTGGGTTGCTTCTACCTTTTGGCTATTGTGAATAAATTATATCAGTTTTAAAGTGACTTTAAAAGGCACTTTAAAAGTTTTTGCTTATACTTGTTGCTGTTATGGTATTTGAACATAGTTAATAAGAGCTTAGAATTTTATTTCTCAACTACTTTCAGCTTTCAGTTTTATATTATTTACTTTGTAGAGTACATAATAAAATCCTACCTAGAGCCAGCCCTAGTGGCCTAGTGGTTCAAGTTCAACACTCTTACTGCTTCAGCGGCCCAGGTTCATTTCCCGATCACAGAACCACACCACCCTTCTGTCAATTGCCATGCTGTGGCAGTGGCTCACATAGAAGAACTAGAAGGACTTACAACTAGGATATACAACCATGCACTGGGGATTTAGGGGGCAAAAAAAGAGGGCGAAAGATTGGCAACAGATGTTAGCTCAGGGCGAATCTTTCCCTGCAAAAAAAAATCCTACCTAAACAGATCTTGTTCTGTCATGACAGTGATTTTTCTGGACATAATTATTTTGAAATAATGTGTCTTCCTAGCTTATTTGTATTAGTCTAATATGAGCGTGTGTTCCTCATTTATATTCCAAGAAATTGTCTTAATACTTCTATTGTAACACAAAAAATACACAATTACTGCAGAAAATTTGAAAGCTATAAACAAAAAGCAACCTTTACCTTGTAATGACAGCTTAACTTTTTTTTTTTTAATTTTAATTTTTATTTATTTTTTTGTGTGTGAAGAAGATCAGCCCTGAGCTAACATCTGATGCCAATTCTCCTCTTTTTTCTGAGGAAGACTGGCTCTGAGCTAACATCCGTGCCCATCTTTCTCTACTTTATATGGGACGCCGCCACAGCATGGCTTGACAAGCAGTGCATCCGTGCGTGCCCGGGATCCAAACCGGCAAACCCCGTGCCGCTGCAGCAGAGCACACGCACTTAACGGCTTGTGCCACCGGGCCGGCCGGCCTCCAACCTAACGTTTTTATTGTAGTCTTCTAGTAATTTTTCTATATATGTGTATATACCTACTTTTTTTTTTTTTTTTTAAAGATTTTTATTTATTTATTTTTTCCCCCCAAAGCCCCAGTAGATAGTTGTATGTCATAGTTGCACATCCTTCTAGTTGCCGTATGTGGGACTCGGCCTCAGCATGGCCAGAGAAGCGGTGCCTCAGTGTGCGCCCGGGATCCGAACCCGGGCCGCCAGCAGCAGAGCGCATGCACTTAACCGCTAAGCCACGGGGCTGACCCAAGTATATACATACTTATAAGTGTGGGATCATACAGCATAACTTTTACTTAATATATTATTATTTCCCTATCTCACTAAATATTTTCTTCCACTTTATTTTCTTAAGCATAAATAGTATCTCGTCAAGTATAAAATAATTTATTTGAATCAGTCATTGGACTTTTCCGGTTGCTTTAAAATTTCGTATGTATAAAGAACTCTATTTTTGTTATTACATGAATACATATAGCTGTTGTTTGAAGGGAATAGTTTTTTTTTTTTTTTTAATAATTTTATTTTATTTATTTATTTTTTCCCCCAAAGCCCCAGTAGATAGTTGTATGTCATAGTTGCACATCCTTCTAGTTGCTGTATGTGGGATGCGGCCTCAGCATGGCTGGAGAAGCGGTGCGTCGGTGGGCGCCTGAGATCCAAACCGGGGCCGCCAGCAGCGGAACGCACGCACTTAACCACTAAGCCACGGGGCCAGCCCGAAGGGAATAGTTTTTATATTTCTTTGCTTTCTGTGTCCTAAGAGAAAAAAATAATAGTTTATAGTTTTTTACTATAATTCTATGAAATCAGTTATCTGAACTAATTAATTAAAATCATGTGTTTGTGTATATTTATTCTTTTTCTCTAAGCAGGTTGGCAACGTTGTACAAATCACCAAGCCAGAAGGAATCTACAGTACTATTTCAAATCACAGTCAGTATTATTTGATTAGAGTGGATTTTGGTGTTGGTGGGCAGTAATTATCTGAAGAGAGCATTTACAAATTGCTTCTGTTAACTTCTGTAGGCAGCAAGCATATTTGAGGACAGCTTTTAAAGCTTAGAACATTATTCCCAAAATAGTAGTATATATACAGAATACTCTAGTCACAATTGGACTGAAATTTATTCTTAAGAACAGAGGAAATACTTATTTGTAGTGTAGTGTGTTCCATGCCATATGTAATGTCAGGATATTAAAGATTTTAAAAGTGAAAGTTGTTAAAGATTTTCAGAAAAGAAAAAAATACCAACATTACTCCTTTTGGTCTATAGATACTATAGGTCTATTGTAGCCACCAAATATATCCCACTTTAAAATTAATTTTTTCTATAATTTTACATCATTAGAATACACATTTCTGGCTGAAATATGCATTTTTATCAATAGTGTTGAGACAAATATATTCTTGGCATGCATCTCATTTTTTAAGGACAAAAACAGAAATAGAAAGAGATTCTAATTTTTATTTATTTTTTTTTTTCCCCCAAAGCCCCAGTAGATAGTTGTATGTCATAGTTGCACATCCTTCTAGTTGCTGTCTGTGGGACACGGCCTCAGCATGGCCGGAGAGGCAGCGCGCATGTGCACGCCCGGGATCCGAACCCGGGCCGCCAGCAGCGGAGCACGTGCACTTAACCGCTAAGCCACAGGGCCGGCCCAGAAAGAGATTCAAAAACTGAATTATCTGCTTAGTCTTTGCACTGCCCAGGTGTATTTAAAGTATCCTAATTGGAAAACTTTAGATATTTAATTGTGAAAATAAATTTGTAAAGAGCCCCTAGGTAATTAGTACATGTTACTTCCTTTCACCTCTTCCAATAGAGCCACCATCAAGGTTGTTAGGATTGTCTTTTAGAGAACGTTTTTATAATACAATGTTATTTCTGTGTATGTGTATGTATAAATAAATATATATAAAATTCTCGAGATAGAAAATACTCCAGTACAGCCCTGGCTTGGATACCTATCCATGAGGTTTATCCTCTTCACTCCCAGTGGTTGATAACTGCAATCCCAAGAATCAAGTAGCTCTCTTATTAATTACTTAAAAATATTGGAAAACCAGTCATTATTTTAGATGTTCTTAAAGCCTTCATGTATATTTTTTCATCTTGCAGCCTCAGGGATTTAGAGATGCTGTCGTTGCTACTGCACGTTCATTGCAAACAGAAGGTTCATTGAATTCCCGGAAACGGTCACGAGAATCAGAGGAAGAACAAGAATCCAAAGACTAGTCTCAAAGTATACATATGTATTGATGCTGTGAAATACAATGTATACAAGTAGCAGACTCATTACTTTAAAATATAAACATACACTATGGCATGAATGAATCAGGAATATATGAAATGAATGGGAAAAATACTTAGTGAATATGATTCTCTGAAAGAATTTTTCTAAAGCAGTGTTCTACAATTATATTTTGCCCTGTTTTCATTTTTAGTAACATTCAGTAGAGGTGATGTAGGTATTGTATTTTGCTGATCTCACGTGGCCAATCTGAATTTACCCATTCAGACTCTTTTTCCCTCCTTTCTTTGCCAATTGCCTAGAAATTCCTAGGAAGAAAATATATTTTTTGCATTCCTATTGTATTCTCCTCTTTAAATGTAGCTTTGATAATTCTTTAAAATGACCCGTTTTTATTATCATAAAGGAAATCTAGCACCATGAGTCAGCATATCATTATGTTCAGTTTTATGGGTAGTATACAAATTTTGGTTGACCAGTCTGATTTTAGTGATCCCACTCTTAAAATCTAAGCCATTTGTTTATTTTTTTATGTTATTTTATGTTAAAGGAGGGACTTTCGAGCTGTCATCCCATCGAGAAATTGTCTGGAACATTTATCTTCCAGAATAGTCAAGTTGATAAGCTCACAATTATTTATTTCTACACTTTTGAAATACGATGTGATCTAGAATTATAGGTGTATTGACATTTTCCTTTGAATAATCTCAATATTGCTTGAATAAATTAAAATTTTGGATTCTTGAGTGGTTTCAAAATCATCTAAAAACATTTTGGCACCTGGTTCTTCTTAGCACTTCTCAATTCATTCACACAATTTACTTTGGTTCCCAGTGGAAGAAAATTATTTAAGTAATTTACTATTATATACTGTGACAATCATATTTTCCAGATTTTAATGACAGTATTTCCTGTCTCAGACTGAACACTAAATTTATAAAATTTTAAACATATAATTATTCTGTAATTGACTATATATAGAATAACCATAGTTTGCCAGGATTTTTTTGAGAGTGAAAGTGGGCACTGTTAACAGTTATACCAGGACAGTGGACATAAACCAGGACTGTCCCAGGCAAATCAGGTATATGGTCATCCTAATTATATAAGAATAATTTCAAATGACTAGTTTAGGATGACTGATTGTAACTGTTTTACTTTTGAGGGTTTTAAGGCATATATTTTTATTATAATTAATGCAGTCATTATAAAAAATGACCCATAATTTTCTATATGTTCAAATCATTAAGAGAGTGAGGGAGTTATAAGTGATAAATATCAGTGTTAGCAGGCATAAGATACTGTAGGATCTCATTTTATTAAGCATTATAACACTGTAAAGAACTGTCCCTGAATATAGACAAAGTTCTTTTTGTTTGCAACTTTTTTTAAATAAAATTTACATACCACAGCCTTTCAGAGTTGTTGCTATTGCTGAAAAAAGTTTATTTTTCTAGTTATAATATACACTTAAATCTTAGTCTGCTTGGACTGCAATAACAAAATACTATAGACTTAAACAACAGAATTTTCTCACAGTATTAGAGGCTAGAAGTCCGAGATCATGGTCTGGTTCTGGTGAGGATTCTCTTCCTTGCTTACGGACAGCTGCCTTCTCGCTGTGGGCTTACAAGGCCTTTCCTCGGTGGATGCTCATGGAGAGAGAGATCTTTCTCTCTTCATCTTATAAAGCCACCAATCCTATCAGGTTAGGACTCTACCCTCGTGACCTCATTTAACATTACCTCCTAAAAGCCCTATCTCCAAATACAGTCAGTCGTATTGGAGGTTAGGGCTTCAACACACAAATTTTTGGGGGGACACATTTCAGTCCACAGCATTCTGCCCCTGACCCCTCAAAATTCCTGTCCTTCTCACATGCAAAATACATTCATTCCATCCCAGCAACCCCAAAAGTCTTAACTCATTCCAGCATCAATTCTAAAGTCCAAAGTCTTATTTAAATATCCTCTAAATCATATCTGGGTGAGATTCAAGGTACAGTTCTTCCTGAGGCATAATTCTTCTCCAACTGTGAACCTGTAAAACCAGACAAGTGTTTCCAAAATACAGTGGTGGGACAATGGTAGGATAGACATTCCCATTCTAAAAGGGAGAAATCAAACGGAAGAAAGGAGTGATGGGTCCCAAGCAAGTCCAAAACTTAGCAAGGCAAATTCCATTAGATCTTATGGCTCGACAATAATCCTCTTCAGTTTGATACTCTGCCTTCCAGGCCCACTGGAGTGTCAGCATCACCCCCACAGCTCTAGGCAGGAGTCCTGCCCCTGAGGGTCTCCTGGGAGGTCTTGCCCCCCAAGACCTCTGGCAGAGTCCATCTGGCCTGTTGAAACTGAGGCAGTAGTCGTGATGATACCTGAATTACCTTCAGGGTCATTAGTCTCTCTTCTTGAAGAATAGCGCATGTGTACAGCAAAATGGGTCTATCTAGTCCTGTCAAATCCAAGAAGTCCGACAGCCTTCCTTCATTTTGTCCCATCTTCATTCCCTTCAGTTCAAACTGTCATTGTTTCTGCTCATATAATCCCATAAGTTCTTTATAGAGTAATGGTCCAGCCACACTCTGGGTGTTCTCTTCAGAACATGCTATTTAATTTTTTGCAATGTGGATAGGCTGAGAATTTTCCAAACCTTTAGGTTCTGGTTCCTTTTTGCTTAGCAATTCCTTCTTCAATTCATATCTCTTGTTTTTCATTTTACTATAAGTAGGAGGAACCAAGCCACTTCTTCAATACTTTGCTTAGAAACCTCAGCTAAATATCCAGTTTCATCACTTGCACGTTTCCATCTTCCACAAAACACTAGAAAACAGTTCGGCCAAGTTCTTTGTCACTTTATAACAAGGATCACCTCTCCTCCAGCTTCCAAGAACATGTTCCTCATTTCCATCTGAGACCTCACCAGAATCACCCTTAGCATCCATATTTCTAGCATGCATCTCCAAACTCTTCCAGTCTCCATCCTACCCAGTTCCAAAGTGTCTTCCACATTTTTAGGTATTCCTTAGTAGCAGCACCCACTTCTCAGTACTAAAATCTGTAGTCACTTGTACTGCTATAAAAATATACCATTGATTGGGTGGCTTAAAAGAAGTTTATTTTCTCACAGTTCTGGAGGCTAGAAGTCTTAAGATCAAGGTGCTAGCATAGTTGAACTCGGGTGAGAGTTCTTCCTGGCTTGTAGACGGCTGCCTTCTCGATGTGTCCTCATGTGATGGGGAGAGATTGAGAGCATGAGCGAGCAAGCTCTCAGGCACCTCTTCTTATAAAGGCACTAATCCTATCATGAGGGCCCTGCTCTTATGACCCCAATTAACCTTAATTTCCTCCTAAAAGCCCTGTCTTCAAATACAGCCACGTTGGAGGTTAGGCTTCAACATACAAATTCTGGGGAGACACAGTTCAGTCCATAGCACTATGGGAAACCTAAAATACGTACACATAAAATTTTTTAAAATTATATTGTAACCTGCTTTTTAAAAACCCTAATATATCCTCATGTCCCCACATAATTAAATTTTTCTATGATAATTTTTAATGGTTGTACATGATTTTTAAAATTTCTTTTTGGAGTTTTAGTTATTACTATATTTTTTGTGTTATAAATAACACTTCTAATAAGCATATAAATTCCTTTTTAAAGAAATTGAAATTATGATTTGTATTAATTTTCTCTTACTGCTGTAATAAATTACAACACATTTAGTGGCTTAAAAGAACACGAGTCTGAAATCAGTTTTACAGGGCTAAAATCAAGGTGTCAACAGGTCTGCATTCCTTCTGGAGGGTTGAGAGGAAAATCCATTTCCTTGCCTTTTCTAGCTTCTAGAGGCTGCCTGTATTCCTTGGTTCATAACCCATCTTCAGAGACAGCAGCGTAGCAGCTTCCAGTCTCTCTCTCTCTTTCTCTGTTTCCATCGCCTTTTTCTTTTTTTGTGTGTGTGAGGAAGATTGTCCCTGAGCCAACTTCTGTGCCAGTCTTCCTCTATTTTGTGTATGGGATACCGCCACAGCATGGCTTGATGAGCGGTGTGTAGGTCCACACCCAGGATCTGAATCCACAAACCCTGGGCTGCCGAAGCATAGCGCGTGAACTTAACCACTATACCACCATGCAGCCCCAAACTCTACTTTCCATTGCCTTTTTCTTACTCTGTCTCCTACTCCTGCCTCCCTCTCCTAAGGACACTTGTGATTACAGTTAGGGCACAGTCAGATAATACAAGATAATCTCCCCATCTCTAGGTCCTTAATTTAATCACATCTGCAAAGTCTCTTGGCATGTAAATTAGCATTCACAAATTCCAAGGATTAAGTTGTAAATACCTTTGGGGAGCCGTTATTCAGCCCCTCAAATCATGTGGTAACATGATTCAAGAAATAATGATCATTGGATGATTCATGTGCACATTAAAGTTTGAAAAGCACTGGGACAGATGTTACTGTTTTTTAACTGTATTCATAGATGGTCATTCTCCTTCATGAAACTGAAGGAAAAGGAAGGATATGAAAAGATAATTCTTTAGCTTTTTGAAAGTTTTATTTTTCAAGGAGTATTATTTTTGCTTAATTACAAAATATATAGTATAATATAAAAAGTTTATACTATAGTAAGTATACTATAAGTATATATAGTATACTATAGTAAGTATACTGTATAGTAAGTACAGTATACTTACTATAGTATAAAGTTTTTTCCCAGTCTTTTCAGTTACTTAGTTTTTTTGTTTGTTTGTTTTGGTTTTTTGGGTTTTTTTGCTTTTTGTTTTTTTGTGAGGAAGATAAGCCCTGAGCTAACACCCATACCAATCCTCCTCTTTTTTTTTTTTTTTTTTTTAGCTGAGGAAGACTGGCCCCGGGCTAACATCCATGCCCATCTTCCTCCACTTTATATGGGACGCCACCACAGCATGGCATGACAAGCGGTGCATAGATGCGCATCCGGGATCTGAACCCCAGGCCGCCAGCAGCAGAGCGTGCACACTTAACCACTATGCCACAAGCCCGGCCCCTTGGTTACTTAGTTTTAACTCATGAGGTGATAGAATATGTATCATCCAGTAATTCATATGAATTTGTCACCTAATGCTATCAGTAAATTAGTTAAATCTTGGGGTTACCACAGTGTGGTAAATCCAAAAGATGTATATTGGCTTTTACTTCTTTTCATGTCATTGCTATGATCACCCTTTTTGGTAACTCATGTATACACATAAATATATTTGTACACAAAAAAACATTTATTTCCACAGTGTTTTTTATGTCAATTCCATGTTTTACAATGCTCTGGCCACAGGTAGTACAACACAGGCCACTAATATAGGCTATTTTAAAAATTACTCATTCTGGAAATAGTAAACAAATACTGGCAATACAAAATTTGCTCTGCTTTGAGAAACCCTTTCCACTTTGATGTACTTGAAAATAAATTTAATTCCAAATAAGTTACTAAAAGTATAAAATATATTAAGGTATAGAATTAAAAGCTCAGATGATCTAACTCAGGATTTTGGGTTTATTTTTAGGATAAAGGCTTAATGTTTCACATGCAACGATTATAGACTTTTATTGCTTGTATTTTATTTTTCTTGTTAATAATGTTCTTACTAAAATGTTTACAATTAGTGACCAGTGATAAAATTACAGTCTAATATGGTAAAAAGAACATAGAACTAGAGTCAGAAGACCTGCATTCTAATTCCAGCTGAGACATAATAAGCCATGTCAATTTTGGCACCTTTATTTTCTCATGCCCGTCTCTTATTTATAAAATAAGATAGGACTAAATGATTGCTAAATTCATTGGTCACAATTTTGTGGTTTCTGCTTTTGTATAGGTGTTATTAAATATTCACTTTAAATGAACAAACTGGAAATATGGAAAAGAGTGACATTTACACATTTTTTAATTTCGAAATCAATAATGGGATTTCCATTCCAATACATTGCATTTCAATTTTGAGACATAATGTTAAAATGTTCTATTGCTTTAAAAAAAAACATTGAGTTGCAGGAGAGAGGCTGGCTGTTCATAATATGTATTTTTAGTTAACATCAGTGCCTAAATTTACTGTTACTGTTAAAATTTACAGAACATTTTGCTCCCTCAGAACTGATTTTGGCGTAAAACATGTTGACAAGATTTCATGTATTTTTGACCGCAGTATATTCCTTTGCCTGTTTTCAGATTTAGTTCACCATTAACATAGGCCTTTTTGTGTTTCAGCTATCCATTTGACTCTCATCATGTGTAGTAAGATGTGAGTTTTTAAACACACCATTACTCTGATAGTGATTTTATGTGTAGCTTATTTTATGAGAATATGAAAGTTGGATTCACTCACAGGGCTTGGGAACTCAGGGACATTATGTCCTACCTACTTTCAAAATAAAAAAATTAACACAGATAAAAGACAAAAGTGAAGTAGCAAAGAGAATTTATATTAAGAAGTCATATAAACCAAGGCAAAGAGAAAAACATAAATGGTTATATAACTCTCTTGATCTAATGATAGGAAGTATAGTTCTTATCAACAATTCTTCAAGAGAAAAGATGTTTTTCTGATCTTTGTTTTTTAATTAATTTTTTTTTACTAAGTAATATTTACATAAGATTTAAAACTCAACAAAAAGTAAGTTTTCTTTCCTCCCCTGTCCCGTAGTCATTCAGTTCATCTTTAGGAGGCAACCATCATTACCAGTTTCTTGTGTGACCTTCCAGGGCTATTCTATGTATCTAAAATGCAAATATATTTTTTCTTTAACACCCAATCTTAACCCAAAACTACAACATCCAAATCTATTCCCTATTTTTGTACTGATACATATAGAATTTTCTCAATTAAAAAATTGCTGTGTGATATTCCATTATACAAATATATTATTATTTAATCCTTTTTTTTTTTCATGAGGAAGATTAGCCCTGAACTAACAACATCCGTTGCCAATCCTCCTCTTTTTGCTGAGGAAGATTGGCCCTGGGCTAACATCCGTGCCCATCTTCTTCTATTTTATAGAGGACGCCACCACAGCATGGCTTGAGAAGCGGTGCATACGTCTGCATCCGGCATCTGAACCTGTGAACCTCAGGCTGCCGAAGCGGAGCATGAGAACTTAACCACTACACCCCGGGGCCGGCCCCTAGTCATTCTTTTATTGATGGATATTTAGGTTAATTAAATTTTTTATGAGGATATATGGAATTGGTTAGAGTGTATATGCACTTAAAATTTTGATAGATGTTGCCCACATTATCCTCCAGAGAGCCTACCATAATTTATACCTCCACCAATGACTTTGAAAGTGGTTGTTTCTCCATGCCCTTGACAACACGTTTTTTCATCTTTTTTGCCAATTTGATAAGTTTATAAAAATGACATCTCGTAGAGTGATATTACATTTTCTTGTTCTTTTATCTTTTTATAAGTGAGGTCAACATCTTTTCATTTGCTTACCAGTTACTCTATTTTCTTTTCTATGAACTGGCTGGTCATATTTTTGGCTATTTTTCTATTGGGTGGTTGGTCTTTTCTTATTACCCTTTACATATTAAGGAAAGTATTAGGCCTTTGTGATATGGCAGATATTTTTCCCAGTTTGTCTTATGTTTTGCCTCATAGAAATTTGATTTTTTTGTGTGTGTGTGAGGAAGATTAGTCCTGAGCTAACATCTGTTGCCAATCCTTCTCTTTTTGCTGAGGGAGATTGGCCCTGGGCTAACATCTGTGCCCATCTTCCTCTACTTTATATGTGGGACGCCTGCCACAGCATGGCTTGATAAGCGGTGCATAAGTCCACGCCTGGGATCTGAACCCACGAACCTCGGGGCCGCCGCCGAAGCAAAGTGCACGAACTTAACCACTATCCCACCAGGCCAGCTGAAATTTGATTTTTATATAGTCAGTTTATCACTTTTATTTTGTTTCTGAGTTTTGTGTCTTATTTAGACCTCTCCACTCTGTGATTATTAAATTCTCCCATTTTTTTTTTTTTTTTTTAAAGATTTTTATTTTATTTTATTTTTTTCCCTCCAAAGCCCCAGTAGATAGCTGCATGCCATAGCTGCACATCCTTCTAGTTGCTGTATGTGGGACTCGGCCTCAGGATGGACGGAGAAGTGGCGCCTCGGTGCGCGCCCGGGATCTGAACCCGGGCCACCAGCATCGGAGCGCGAGCACTTAACCACCAAGCCACGGGGCCGGCCCTCCCATTTTTTCCTATAGAACTTTCAACAAGTGATATTTTACATTTAAATCTCTCCATCTGGAATTTATTTAGATGTTAGCCATGCCCTTGAGTCTTGAATTTGACTGAAGGTTTCTCATTAAAGTGCACTAAGTGATATCTCAGAAGGCAGTTATATGAAAAATGCCAAGTTAGTCTATCCTATATCAGCCAAACTCTAAAGGCAAGTTCTGTAGAGGACACTTAGTGGAATATAGTAGTATTACAGTTAATGCATTTTTGTGAATTTTGGGGTTTCTTGATTATTTTTAACAAATCTTCATTTTTTTTGTTCAAATCAGCCAGATTGGCTTCTGTTTATAATGAAAGAATCCCTTTGGATGTCCACTTTTCTCTCTAACCTTGAAAGAATCATCCTAGTTCCTTATTTCACTTGTCATGTTAATCCTTTTTTGTGTCCCAAATAAAAATATTAAGCTCTGTCACCCATGCTCCAAACCCACTGCAGTCCATTTTTAATTCACAATGTCATAGTTCTATCAAGTATTTGACATATATAGAACCAAACCCATTTTTCCCCAAATTGATTTTCTTTTTCTATTTCGTTTCTCTTTTTTTTGTGTGAGGAAGATCAGCCCTGAGCTAACATCCATGCCAATCCTCTTCTTTTTGCTGAGGAAGACTGGCCCTGGGTTAACATCTGTGCCCATCTTCCTCCACTTTATATGGGACGCCGCCACAGCACGGCTTGACAGGCGGTGCGTCGGTGCGCACCAGGGATCCGAACCTGTGCCGCCAGCAGCAGAACGTGCACACTTAACCGCTATGCCATGGGGCCACCCCTCTATTTCGTTTCTCTTAATGTCAGAACTTTTCTCAAAGACTTACTTTCATAATGACTACACATCTAATCAGTTGCCAAATTACTGATTTTATAAGAAGTACACTCAAGTGTCAGCAAGTTGTACTCTAAAGACTTGGGAATTAAAGAAATGTTTGCTTTCGGAATTAAACTATGAAGTCTTCAAGACCTCTTACTAATAGTAGCTAACATTTATTGCATGATTACCACATACCGGGGACTGTGCTAACTCCTTTACATGTATTATCATAAATAGCCCATTCAGTAATTTTGTTGAGGGGAGGTATTTTTATCTTCAGAGAAGTTACATCTATTAGTTAGGATTCTTCAGTTGTAAATAATGGAAATAAATAAATAAATAAATAAAATCTTTAAAAAAAAGTAAAAGCAAAAAAGAAAAAAAATTTTTCTTGTGATGAGAACACTTAGGATTTACTCTAATAACTTTCATATATATCATACAGCAGTGTTACCTATAGTCATTATACTGTACATTACATCCCTAGTACTTATTTATCTTGTAACTGGAAGTTTGTGCCTTTTGGCTACCTTTCTCCAATTCCTCCTCCCCCACTACTCCCACCCCCGCCTCTGGTAACCACAAATCTAATCTCTTTTTCTGAGTTTGTTTTTTAGATTCCACATATAAGTGAGATCATACAGTACTGTATTTGTCTTTCTCTGTCTGACTTATTTCACTTAGCATATATATATATATCACAACTTCTTTATCCATTCATCCTTTGAAGGACACAGATTATGGAACACTGAAATTTCTGAGCCGCCAAGTTCAAATTGCTAATCTTTGTCATAAATTCATGCAGGTAAATGTCACTATGGTAGTTTAAAATTAATTCTTTGACACTCCTGCCATCAGGAGGTAGAGTGTATCATGTCTCCTTCTCTTGAATCTGAATGGGCCTATTACTGCTTTGACCAATAGAGTACTACAGAAGTAATGCTATTGACTTATGACACCAGGTCATAAAAGGCTATGCACCTTCTGTTTTATTCACTGGAACACTCACTCTTGGAACCCTAACCCTCCATGTAAGACGTCTGATTAGCCTAAGGCCATCATATTGGATACGTTATGTGTAGGCATTACAGTTGACAGCCCGAGTTGAGCTCCCAGTCAACAGCCAGCCTCAACTGCCAGTTTGGCAACGCAAATTAATATCTTGAAAACAATTTACATATTAGTCATTTTTCCACTCATTTTTTTTCAATATAAATGAAAAAATGTATAATGTGAATGAGTCTCTTGGACATCTAGCCCAGTTGAGCCTTCAGATGACTATCCCCAACCAACTGCTATCTGACCGCAGCCTCATGAGACCTGCAAGTGAGAACCACCTAAGCCCAGTCAACCTACAGAGCTGTGAAATATAGTAAAGTGGTTTTCATTTTAGCCCTTAAGTTTTGAGGTACTTTGTTATGCAGCAACAGATAGCAAGAATAGCCACTTGAGAGCCTCTCTGGGTGGGTTGCTGGCTCTTCCCAAGTTGTATCTTCAGCTATCTTCTTAGAGTTTCAGATCTTCCTGTACAGTGTCTTTTAGTGTCTTTTTGTTTCTTCTGTTCATCCTCATTCCCACTGACACCATTCTCTTCTATACTCTCATTATCTCCCATTGTCCAACTGATCTTTCAACCTTCAGTCTCTCTTCTTCAATCCACCCTGCACTCATCTAAAAGAATGTTTGTATATTAAATTTTCTTAAAACACAGTTTTCATGTTTCTTTCAGATTCAATATTTTTGCCAATACTTGAAACAAATAATTGTAATTCCATCTCCCAGTACAGCTTAGATCTAACTTTGAACTTTTGCCCATGTCCATAGGTTTTATACCTTAAAGAGTCATGAAATTACTCTTTCCAGAGATACAGAATTCCAGGATTCTATGTGACAATTTAAAAATAGTTTTATATGTGAAGGACCCAAGTTTATTTTGCATAGATATTTTGATTTGCTGCCTTTGTGCAAATAACTGCAATGTATTGTACAGTTATTTAGGTATATGGAGGTTCATCAAATCTTAATAGTCCTCAACTTGCAGAATTACTGGAAACCACGTGTGCTGTATTGGTGCCAGATATGTCATTTATAGATCACTCTTTCATAAGGCAGCAAACTGCTTCATATGCCCAAATCATTTCCTTTCTGGAGAAGATACATTGTGTCAGCATGGTTACCATGTGTGGTAATTGATGATGTCTGTGCCACATGGCTTACTTCTACCCTTGTCCAACACAGCTATTCTACCACCTATGATTACCATATGTTACAGCACTCTAGGTTAATGGAATCATTTCCATCTTCCCTTCTAGTCACAAATGTCATTGTGGCTCAATTCCATCAGCTCCACACTCAACTAAGAATAAAGTGAGCATAGAACACACCTTTGTGAAGAGTTTTCATATTTAGTTGCCGGTTTCATTTTCATTTTAAAAAGCAGTTAGATTTTTTGATGAATGCTCCAGAGTGGGGAATAAGCATCTGCTGACTAAAATAGAACATGATCAATATCACTCTCAATTCTTGCATGTATTTATTGTAAGTAAATATATAGAGGGAATTAAAAATTCAATGATGATAATGTAGATTTTTTACCATAATAAAGCACTTTTTGGTTTTTGTAAAGTGAAAACTAGTAGCAAGATATTGAAGTGGATTTTTTTAAATAGTCAATTCATTTTAGAGGAACCATTCATTATAGAAGGAATATACCACATTAGCCATTTATAGTACCTTCATTAGAAATTACCATCAACCCCTGCCCTCTTCCTCTTTCATAATGTCATAATAAGTTCAAAAATAATTTTGGTTCTTCAAAGAACTATGCTAGATAAAAACAAAGATTGTTATCATTAATAGTTAAAACATTAAGAAAAAAAGTTAGAACCTGTTTTGGGGACTTCTTTGCTTTTTAAAACTGATGAAAATAGTGCATGTGGGCCTGTTATTACCTGATGTGAATTTTAATTTTGACAGCTTTGGACTGTTGCTGCAATATGACCATATTAGCCAGCAAGAGAAAAGGAAGAAAAATTAATATAGCTGTAATATTTTTGGCAGCAAGTGGAGATGATTTTAAAATTATATTATTGATGTAGGGTGTAGAAGATGTAGCTAGGGTAGAATATTGAGGAGAAAAGAGGAAGAAGTTCTTATTTGAAAACATATCTGTATGCTCAGTTTTTTCAGTTGTAAGGTATTCTGTTGTTCCCTACTAGTCAGTTTGACAACAAAATCAAATTAGTATCTTAAGAAGTACTTACATATTATCGTTCCATTCAATTTTTAAAATATGAAAGAAGTACACATTTTTATATTTGCAATTTAACATTCGTCATTAGGCTTAGCCTTAAACATTTGCCTAGGGACTAGATCTGAGAGATAGGTATATACGCTTCATTGTTATTACACTTTCTCAAAATATAAAATGTCAATATTTTATGTAAACTTAAAGTATGTTTTATCATTTGAGATATGGTGTCAGATTCAATAATTTTTTACAAATAGCAATAACAAAATTGAGGCTTTTTTCTGGAAATAGTATTTTTATTTTTGCCTATAAAGATATAAAACAGGCATACTTTAGGATAGACAGAATATTCTAGACTTGCATAACCAAGCAAATATTAACTGGAGATAAACTGAGAGGTTAATAGATTTTTCTTAGTTACAAACACCAATTATTCACCATATAGCAAATATTTTATTAACTTTTTAAATTAATAAGACTTTATTTTTTTAGAGCAGTTTTAGATTTACCAAAAAAATGAGTGGAAAGGACAGAGTTTCTATAGGTATGCCCTCTTCCCCCTACACAGAGTTTTCCCAGTTATTAACATCTTACATTAGTGAAGTACATTTGTTAAAATTGATGAACCAATATTGATACATCATTATTAACTAAAGTCCATAGTTTACATTAGGGTTCACTCTTTGTGATGCACATCCTATGGGTTTTGACAAATGTTTAATGACATGTATCCATCATTACATAGTTTTTGCTGCCTTAAAATCTCCTGTATTCTACCTATTCATCCTTCCCTCCCTCCCCTTGAACCCCAGGCAACCTATTCATAACTTTTATTTCTAGGAAATCATTTACTGCTAACTTCAAGTAAGCTCAGTGTTCCAGTAGCATCTTCAAAGACCTAAACTTGCTTTAATGTCAGCTAATCCAGTCATAGTTCTTTTATATATATAATTCGTTTTATAGTTCTTTAAAGTATTATTTGTTGTTGTATCAATCAAGATCCAGTTAAGAAAACAGGGAATAGAGTATAGGGAAGTATTACACAAGTGACAGAAGAGTTAGAAAGCCAAAAGGGAAGGTGAGGCAGTCCGTTTGGGCTGCTATAACAAAAATACTGTAAACTGGGTGGCTTATAAAAAATAGAAATTTATTTCTCACAGTTCTGAAGGCTGGGAGGTCCAAGATCAGGGCTTTGGGAGATTCAGTGTGTGGCTCACAGACAGCTGTCTTTTTACTGAGTCCTCATATGACGTAAGCAGGGAGGGGTCTCTCTTGGACTTCTTCTTCTTCTTCTTCTTTTTTTTTGTTGGTGAGGAAGATCGGCCCTGAGCTAACATCCATTGCCAATCTTCCTCTTTTAGCTGAGGAAGATTGTCCCTGAGC
This sequence comes from Ceratotherium simum simum, assembly GCF_057802395.1. NCBI lineage: Eukaryota > Metazoa > Chordata > Mammalia > Perissodactyla > Rhinocerotidae > Ceratotherium > Ceratotherium simum. Next base: position 29,018,543 of record NC_141915.1, on the reverse strand, counting down.
TAACATCTGTGCCCATTTTCCTATATTTTGTATATGAGATGCCACCACAGCATGGTTTGATGAGTGGTGTGTAGGTCTGCTCCTGGGATCCAAACCTGTGAACACTGGGGGCCGCCAAAGCAGAGCTGCAAACTTAACCATTATGCCACCGGACTGGCCCCATGGACTTCCTCTTTAAGGGCAGTAATCCCATCCATGTGAGTTTTGCCCTCATGACCTAATCACCTCCCAAAGGACCCACCTCCTAATACCATCACCTTGTGGTTATGATTTCAGCATATGAATATTGAGAGAACACAAATATTCAGTCCATAGCAGGCAAGATGAGGAAGCTGGAACCCATTACCATCTCTAGGACAAATGGAAGAAGATGATGTTTCTGGAGCTCAGGGGCTGGTGTCAGAGGCAAAAGCTGGAATCCCAGTGGACATGTTCAGAGGGAGGAGAGCTACATAGGAGATGCAGCAGTCATTAGGACTGAGGTAGGGAACAGAGAAGAAATATCCTGGCTTTTCTCCTTTCCTCCCACCTTCCAATTTCCTGAAAATGCCTCCCACTGGGCAAATCCCAGCTGGAAGTCAGCTGTCAAGGAATTTGGTGGATATATCCTGAAAGTGTCAGCCCCCCTACAACACAGAGCATAGCAACGGAGAGAAGGAATGGATATGAGAGCCAAAAAGGACAAGTACTGACAAGGTAATCAATTATTTTTAACTTTTAAAATCAACTTTACTGAGGTATAATTCACATACAATACACTTATTTAAAATGCACACATTGATAATTTTTGACAGATGGATACACCTATGTAACCACTAGTTAAGATATAGAACACTTTATTTTTAATTTTATTTATTTATTTTTCTCCCCAAAGCCCCAGGAGATAGTTGTATGTCATAGTTGCACATCCTTCTAGTTGCTGTATGTGGGACTCGGCCTCAGCATGGCCAGAGAAGCGGTGTTTCGGTGCACGCCCGGGATCCGGGCCCGGGTCGCCAGCAGCGGAGCGCATGCACCTAACCGCTAAGCCACGGGGCCGGCCCAGAACACTTTAATCATCCCACCAAGTTTCCTCTTACTCCATCGCCATGAATCCCCCACCCAATCTCAGCCCCAGGCAACAACTAATCTGCTTTCTGTTACTACAGATTCGTTTTGCCTGTTCTAGAATTTCATATAAGTGGAATCATATAGTATGTGCTCTTTTGTGCCTGGAGTTTTTTTACTCAGCATGTTTTTGAAATTCATCCATGTTGTTGGTTTATCAGTAATGCATTTCTTTTTATTGCTGAGTTACTACTTCCATTGTAGGAATACATCACAATTTATCTATTCACCTATTGATGGACATCTGGGTTATTTCCAAGTTTGAGCTATTATGAATAAAACTATTGCAAACATTTACATACAAGGTTTTTTGTGGTGTGTGTGTGTGTTTGGTGGACATGTTTTCATTTCTTGTGGGTAAATATCTGGGAGAGGAATTGCTGGGTCATATAAGAAACTGCTAAACTCAACAATTCTTTTTAACCTTATAAATTTCATTACCATAAATGTCCAGGAAAGGACATTGTGCATTTCCTCCAAAGAACTAAGGGTTAGAGGAAAAACAACTCTTTTTTTTTGTGAGGAAGATTGGCCCTGAGCTAACATCTGCCAATCCTCCTCTTTTTGTTGAGGAAGACTGACTCTGGGCTAACATCCATGCCCATCTTCCTCCACTTTATATGGGACGCCACCACAGCATGGCCTGACAAGCAGTGCATTGGTGCGCACCTGGGATCTGAACCGGCGAACCCCAGGCCGCCGCAGCGGAGCGCATGCACTTAACCACTTGCGCCACCGGGCCGGCCCCAAGGAAAAACAATTCTTATGGGAAAAAAAACTCAAAAAAATTTAAATACCCTTGATGCATATGCTTTTCATAGCTCCATATTTTTTGATAGTAAGAAAGTAGATAGGGAAGTATAAGAGGAGAGGAACTGAAAAAGGAAAGTAAAGCAATGCAAAATAATGACTAAAAAGACTTCTTGACAATGGCAAAATCATCCTACAGCTGCTCTGAGATCCCAGCACTGCTCTCAGCAACCTTCTGGCAAAGCTACTCTGTCAAATGGATGCAATAAGATCCATATTGATCTTATGTGAAGAAATATCTTTATTAATATAAGCAAACACCTCTCATTTATAGTAATATAGAGGTGTGGGCTTTTCCTTTTACTCCTAGTAGTAATGTTTCCCCAACATATAACACTTCCTTTTGATATGTGGGTTGAGTCATAAATTAATGTCACAAATAAATGTCACCCAGATGAGGGAGGCAACTACATTACAAGGTAGGAAGGTGTAGCTTGATATGAATTGTTACAGTTGACAGCTCTGTACTCTTGAACTTAAATGTCATCATGTCAAATTCTGAGATATTAAATAGCTGTTGGAATGTAAAATTGTGGATATTTCAGTTTGTAGTCTTAAAAGTTTCCTCAGTCTTTTTTTTTTTTTTTTAAAGATTTTTTATTTATTTATTTTCCCCCAAAGCCCCAGCAGATAGTTGTCTGTCATAGCTGCACATCCTTCTAGTTGCCGTATGTGGGACGCGGCCCCAGCATGGCCAGAGGAGCGGTGCGTCGGTGCGCACCCGGGATCCGAACCCGTGCCGCCGGCAGCACAGTGCGCGCACTTAACCCCCAAGCCACGGGGCCGGCCCTCGTCAGTCTTTTCTAGACATTCTGAAATGGAAATGAACAGGTGGATTGAAAACAAAGGCAAATGAGGAGTTTAAAGAGTTTCTTGGCATCTCATAGAAAAGTTGCTCTACACTGGTGATGTTTTAAACAAAACACGTATAAATACATTTAGCTTGTCTGGAAACAGAGTTATTTATTGGATCTTCCCATTTACCTTTGAGACAAAAATAAATAGTAATAGAGGACTCATGTGCATTACTCACAATATACTTTCTATCATGTATTATTTAATCTCAAGCTAGGAGAGAGAATGAACGTCTATTTTATGTGATGCCGTAATGTACATTAGTGAGCTCAACTTACTTAATCTTAAAATAACAGTATCAGGTCAGGGATTTAGAACACAGTATTATATGAAAACAGTTAGCAGGGAGACTCCTTCTGCCATTAATAACTGACTAGAAATGGTATTTAAGACCCTAAATCCAACTGAAACACAGAAAAAATAAATGGAGAGGATGGGGTGGATAATTTTTGTGAACATGTTTTTCAAAGTAGAGAAAGATCACTATGTTTTTGCTGAATTATATGTTGCCATGGACATGGCAGTATGCAGTAATGATGCTATCATCTGTACAGCTGTTTAACAACACAGCTTCTGGCTCTTCTACCCCCCTCAGTAAGGCTTGAAAATAATAGGTTTGTGTGTAGTTTGGTAAGAAAATTAGAATCATTTAAAGTCGTTTCAGTTTCAATCTAAAAAAGAAAGAAAAGAGGCTTGGGGGGATGGGTAAGAAGAGCAAACAAAATGTAGGAAAAATACATATTATGTAATAAAGTATAATATGTATTATGCAGAGAGTAAAGAGAAGTGTTTTGGTATGCTGGAAAACTAATGGCTTTGCAGTGAAAAGACCTGATTTAGTCCTTGTTGCATCACTTGTTTGTGACCTTGAGCAAAGTCACAATGTCTTTAAGGCTCAGTTTCCTCATCTATAAAATGGAATCATAGTGGTAATGTCCTCTGTCTTAAGGCACTGTTGTAAGAACTAAAGGGGTAAAAACAACTTGTAAACTATAAAGCCCTATAAAAATAAGGCTTTAAAGACATATTGCACTGTTGACTCTTCAGAGGCAGAGAAGAGTAAAGGAAAAAGGGTCTAGAAGGCTTTGGAGGCTGACAACCTGGGTTCTAATTCCAATGCCATGGTTAGTAGCTTTGACACCTTGAAGCAAGTAAAGTGTTTAATCTTAATACTGTTTCTTCTTTTTGAGAAATGAGGATAACACCACTTTCTTGACAGAATCAAATGAGAGAATGTATGCAAAGGAAACTACCACTTGGTATGTGTTTGATGCCCCTCTCCCCAAACTACTTACTGAATGAGTGTTCTCAACAACAAAAGGTGTTCACAGTGTAGTATCTTTCAATAGATAAGGAGGCTAAATAAGGCAAGACAGGAACAGATAAGGAAAACAGGTACATCCAATATAAGCGGGAACCAACAGCTAGACTTGGAGATGTCTTAGTTCATTCTTACCCACTTGAGGGTAGGACATCCATACAATAAAGACATTCAGTTGGAGAGCGGAAGAGTCGAGTGTCCTTTCGACCGCGGACTCGACGGGAGGGACCCTGAAATTCTTAATTAGAGCCGGTTGCCATAGCGACAGTCTCCAGGCAGCGCGGGCTGAGCTCTCAGTAGGGCTAGAGGGTGGGCCGCCGCTGGACCCTGCGCGCGCGCCCGCCACCAACTTTCCCTCCAGACCCGAAAGGGGCTGCGCGCTCCGCCCCCGCCCCCGGCCCGCGCACGTCCGTGCTCGGTGGCGCGCACGCCTGCGGGAGCCCTCTCCAGGCAACCTAGTGCTGATCGCTCGTGCCGGTGCGGCCGTTAACCGCCCTTGCGGGAGCCCGAGGCTCGAGGGCAGCCTCCACCCCTTCCTGGGCTTTCCCCCACCCACTTCCCGGTCGGCCCCGGGCATGAGCAGCGATGGCCGGCTGCATCCCTGAGGAGAAAACTTACCGGCGCTTCCTGGAGCTATTCCTGGGTGAGTTTCGCGGACCGTGCGGCGGCGGCGAGCCCGAGCCGGAACCCGAACCTGAGTCGGAGCCCGAGCCCGAACTGGTAGCGGCTGAGGCGGCCGAGGCTTCGGTGGAGGAGCTCGCGGAGGAGGCGGCCACGGTAGCCGCGACAGAGGAGGGGGAGCCAGAGCAAGAGCAAGACCCCGAGCCGGAGGAGGAGGCGGTGGAAGAGGAGGCGGTAGCGGCGGCGGAGGGCGAGGAGGAGGAGGCGGCGGCAGCCCGGGGGCATTCGGCCGTGCCGCCGCCGCAGCCCCAGCTGCCGCCGCTGCCCCCGCTCCCGCGGCCGCTGTCGGAGCGCATCACCCTCGAGGAGGTGGAGGGCGAGAGCCTGGACCTGTGCCTGCAGCAGCTCTACAAATAGTTAAGTAGCGGGGCTCGGGTGGGGGTGGGCCCGCCGCGCCGGCCGCGCCGCGGCTCCCTCGGCCCCTCAGACTGCTCTCTTTTCGGCTCTTCCCCTGCACCCGCGTCTGGCGCCGCTGAAAGCGCCCCGGCTGCTCGGACTCGGGCGGATGGCTGCGAGCTGCCCACGCCCGCCTCGGCCCCCCGCGCCCTCCCGCCGGGCCCGGCCCCTTGCTCCCGCTTCCCCTCGGCCGCCACTTCTTGCTCCGCTTCACACACCCTTTCCCCTTTTGTGCCTCGGAAGGTCTTTCCTTCCAGTCTTGAGAGCTCCCTCTTCTTCCCAGCTGGCTTCTTCCTCCCAGAGGTTTCCTCCGGGGTCTGCCGTTTCCCAGTCTGAGTCCCCTGTTGTTTGGCTGCAGAGAGACTCCTTTCTAGGCTGTGCTTCGAGGTGCCTCCTGCGTAACGGCAACAATGATGATAATACCGGCCCCATATCCACATGAGGAGAGACTGGAGTCGATTTTTCCGTCAGCCGCTCAGTGTTGAAAGTGAAGAGCTCTTTAGATGGCTTAATACACAGGAGGCTAATATCTTGGTTTAAAGATATTTGATAACGCACAGTTGAGGGAGGTGGGAAGAAATTGGGAGGGTAGGGTAAGCAAAATTTTACGAGCGAGACTTCAGGTGAAAGACGCCTGAAAAAGTCATAATTCGTTCAAGTGGAAGAGTCAGGCTGGTTTGATAAAATTGCAGTTAGGTGTGGTATTTTCAGTCCATTAAGTAGATGGAGTAGGGGAGAGAAAGCAGATGGCTTAGCTCCACAGATGAAAGTCTAAAATAGAAAGGTCAAGGCTTTGCCTTTCATCCCAGTTCTGGTTTTTATGGGCTTGAAATAGAACGGTTTACAATTGCCTTTCTTTCTAAATGGAATTGTTCTGAAATAATGACAGAGGAGAATGCTAACAAGTCTCTGAAAACATTGGTAAACCTGAAAGTCTTTTGCTATTCTGCCGATAGCTGTAATGAAAGGTGTTACCCTAGCCCCTCCCAGAAAGTTTACTGCTGTAAGAGTCCCTGCAATTAAGTTCACACTCATTTCTTGGATTTTCTCAAAAGCCCAAATTAAGAGAAGGGCCTGGAAAGTAAATGTTTTGTCTTCATCCTACCTAACAGACACCTGGTCAAATCATTCTTTCTGTTAAAGCAGAAGCTTGTCAAGAGAGAAAAAGCATTTAACATATCTTCTGTAGAAGTGGACTGTGTGGATGTCCCACACTTTATAAGCTATTTAAAATTTAATTTTGAAATACTATCCGATTACCAAAGTAACAGTACTTTTTGGGAAATGTACAAAATAAAATGGCTTGTGATACCACCACTCAGAGATAAACAGTATTAACATTTTAGAGTATTTCTTCCTGGTGTTTGTAAACTATCATAGAAAAGGGCCTATGAAATGTCATTTTTTAGCACTATATAAAGACACTTAAAACTTCCTGCTTAAAATAAAATGGAAATGTTTGCCAAAGTGGAAGAATTTATCTCAGCATCAGACTAATTCTGTTTTGACAGTTCTTACCTTTACAAATGCAGTTGCAGAATTAAAGAAACGCACATTTAAACATTAGAGAAGGTCCATTAAAGAGTCATTAATTTAGAACAGCCATGAACATTTGCCATTCGAGAAGGTTTTTTGAAAAATGAAATATGTAAAAAGATGATGGTAAGATATGTGTTTTTCCATATGGAAAGGAAGCAAGATTAATTTCGATACACATATAAACTAGAAAAAATATTCAGATGATAAAATAGCCATGTAATTGAAAACAGAAGTTTGGATTTGAAGTAAAACTAGCAAAATTTAAGTTGGAAAATATTATTTCATGTTAAATCAGAGATTTCATCATTTATACTGTGTTTTCTGCAGAAGCTACTAAACAGTTTTATTCAGGTATAAAATGGCTGGCTTGTTTATGAAAATATCTTCAAGGTCCTTACCAGATTAAAAAAACAAAAGCAAAAAAGCCCCTCACAGTTTAAAAAAATATACTTTCAACACATTTAGTTTTTATTTTGTTATTTATAAAAGAAAATCATGACTTAGTCACAAGAATCAATACTGGAAGGCACTATTAGAAATAGATTATTTTTTCTGTTCAAGCACTTTATTTTACAGATGAGAAAACTGTGGATCCAGATTCAGAAATGACAAATTATGTACAGATGATTCCAACATTTCTCAATATACTCTCTTATCCTCAGAACTCTCCCTGACATATTCAAAATGTTGGGTTCTCAAATTTCCTAGGAAATACTTTGAAATAGTTCTGACTAGGAATATGTTGGAATTGCTTATTTGTGGAGGATGAAGATTAAAAAAAAAAATTATCTCAAATACCCACCCACTCTGTTTATTTTGGGAATATATATATATTTTTTTTGTGAGGAAGATCAGCCCTGAGCTAACATCCGTGCTAATCCTCCTCTTTTTTTTGCTGAGGAAGACCAGCTCTGAGCTAACACCTATTGCCAATCCTCCTCCTTTTTTTCCCCAAAGCCCCAGTAGATAGTTGTAGGTCATAGTTGCACATCCTTCTAGTTGCTGTATGTGGGACGCGGCCTCAGCATAGCCGGAGAAGCGGTGCATTGGTGCGCGCCCGGAATCCAAACCCCAGCCGCCAGTAGCAGAGTGTGCGCACTTAACCGCTAAGCCACGGGGCCGGCCCTGGGAATTCTTAATATTCTTTAAAAACTCTGTCATGCTTGTCAAATGGTGCTAAAATTCTTAAATGAAGTTACACGAACTGTATATTCACCACCAATTTGATAGTTGGAACTAGTGCAAGAAGAAAATAACACTGCATTTAATACCGGTTTCATAAATCTCTAGTGTGTTTTTTCTGTCAATATTTTAGAAATATACATTGCTGGGCCGGCTCCGTGGCTTAGCGGTTAAGTGCGCGTGCTCTGATGCTGGCGGCCCGGGTTCGGATCCCGGGCGCGCCCCAAGGCACCACTTCTCCGTCCAGCGCGAGGCCGAGTCCCACGTACAGCAACTAGAAGGATGTGAGCCTATGACATACAACTATCTGCTGGGGCTTTGGGGGGAAAAAAATGAATAAATAAAATCTTTAAAAAAAAAAAAAAGAAATATACATTGCTGCTAAACACACTGAGGATCTCTGAAGAAAAAAATAAAGGGGCTTAATTTTCTCAATACTGTTTTGTGTATACATTGGTTGAAATTTCACTTTTTAAAAAAATATAGTGAGTGTTTTTCTCAATAATTTGCTTCTCTCAAAAGAGTTAGAATAGAGACAGCACATATATTTATCATTCTTCATTTTGGTAAACTCAAAGCTCAGGCCTAGCTTGAGATAAGCAGTTAGATAAGTAAAGGATCAAGGTTTAAATGGACAAGATATAGTTATAATTAGCAACTTCAAAGTTTTTTAGAGTTTTGGGATAAAGTTTTTGCCTTTAGGCTTTATATACAACATGGGATTTATGTATTTAGATATTCCTCTACTAGATAAAAACAACATGTAACATTTTGAAGGAAAAATAGTAACTCGAAAATGGCAAAAATCCCCTTGGATGAGAAATAACTCTGTTATGGGCTATAAATACTTTTTTTAAGGACCATTTAAATAATTTTGTTTCAATTAAACCTTAAGATTCAATAATAAATTTGTCATACTTTAGGACTGTTTTACTGAATTAGTCTATTACTTGTCAAGATCAAATTCCAATGATTTGGAACCTTCAGCTGTTAGTATAAAAATGATCTGTTTTACTCCTTTATCTAAACTTAAATGTCCCCCAAAAGATTAAAATAAATATTTTCTAATGACATAATATTAGGATTTCTGAGATTAATAAGAGAATCTCTTTGAAAAGATGGAGGTGAGATATTTTATAGCTTTGAAATAATTGGCAAAAATATTTTATAACTGATCTTATAGCAGATGTGAATATGAGACTATTTGTGTAGGTTCATGGATCAGTACTGTGTATTTTATTTCTCTATACTATATTGAGGATAAATCTATTTGTTTTAATCCAGAAGAAACAAATACTCTGATGTCTTTACTAGAGCTATATGTCATTACATTTTTGGAGCAGTTGTTTATTCAGTTATTCACTTAGTCTAGGTTGGATTTCTCAAGGGTGAGACAGATATCCCAGCAGCCTGGCAAAGTTAAGTAGTTGCAGATGGTTTATAGTAGTAATGAGAGTGGGCACTTTAAAAATGGCTTGGAAAGGAAAATCATTGGTTATAGACACTAATAATTCAGTCATATTGAATTATGTTTTGTTAATTAATGACTTTGAGATAGGTCAGAAAAGGATTCAACTTTGTCTCATTTTTACATATATAAATGGAAAAATACATGGATGCAAGTTATATAATATCACCCATTTAAAACTACATCTTTTTCTTATTAAAAAGTAATAAATGTTCACTATAAGAAGTGGAGAAAATTCACATTAGCAAAAAAAAAAAAGAAAATAAATACCAACCATTCAGTGTTAACCATGCTTTTCAGATTTTTCTCCTGCCTCTCAGGCTGCCACTTCTTCTCTGTGAGCTTTTAATACTCTGCCTCTCCGTTTAATGTTGGTTTCTGGTCCTTGGCTTTTTCAAGTCTGGTTGACTTATTTGTCTGTAGTCAATATTAATCTCTCCCATGACTTTGGTTACTGTAGATATGCTAATGGTTCCCAACTCTTGTCTCCATCCTTGCTTTGACTGCTACTGGAATGGCTCTACTTAGATGTCTGAAAGTCTTCTCAAATTAAACTGTCCAAAACTGAATTCCTCCTCCAACTCCCTTTATTTCCCCCAAAACAAACAGCACTAAAACCTGATTCTGTTTCTGTTGGATCTATCCCTGACTTCTCCTCTCATCCCTCACCTTCAGTCAATCTTACCTTGTAAATATCTTATATGTTCCTCTCCATTCCCACTGTCACTGTCATCTCTTGCCAGTCTTACTTTTCTCCAGTATATTCTCCCCAGTGTAGACAAAGTGATTCCTTCAGAATCTAGATTATGTAGATTGTCTAATTGTCACCCACTGCTTAAACATCTTTACTTTTTACCTGGAGTTAGCCAAACTGGGAGGTTAACGGCACAGGCTTCCAGACTGCCAAGTCTGCCTCAGACTTTTGACACCAACTGTAAGTTTGGGATTTTCTCAAAAACACCTCCAGATTTCATAATTCACTAGAAAGACTCACAGAATTCACAGAAAGCTATTGGATGCTAATGGATATGGTTCGTTATAGGGAAAAGATTCAAATTAGAACCAGCCAAAGGAAGTGATGCATGAGACGCAATATGAGGATTTTAAATGTGAAGCTTCCATTGACCTCAGGGGTGTGTTACCCTCCCAGGACTGATGTGTGGCAATGCACATGGAGTATTGCCAGCCCAGGAAGCTCACTTGAGCATCAGTGTCCAGAGTTCTTATTGGGACTTATAGATTGATTGCCTACGTGGTTGAACTTAGTTTCCAGTCTCCCCTCACCAGAGGTTTGGCTGATACCTTGTAGTCCAAAGGACCCACCATGAATAACAAGGAACTCCTATTACTCCAGAAATTCCAGGGATTTAGAGGTTACCTCCCAGGAGCTGGGGACAAGGGCCAGACCTCTCTTTGGGCAAGGCCAAATTCTTTACTATCTCTCTATCACCTCTCTCTCCATTGCCTCCAGATAAAATTCAAACAAGGCTTTATAATCTTACCTCATCAGCCTCATATCTGAATCACTATCCACCCACTCCATCCCACCTCTGCACCTCTAGAAACTACACTTCAGCTATTTTAGATTACTAATATATTAGTTTAAATGTGCTGTGTTTGCTCTTAACTTCTGCACCTTTTGCATATTATTTACTATTCCATCTACTTTGAATACCATGCTCCCCCACCCTGCCCAATCCAATCTCTTACTCATTCTTAGGTCTCCATTTAATATTACTTCCTTTGTTCACCATCTTCACACTCATAATGAGTTAGGTATCTCTTCCATGTGCCCCTCCTTATTCCTCTTGTTTTTTTTTTTAGATTTTTTATTTATTTATTTATTTATTTTTTCCCCCCAAAGCCCCAGTAGATAGTTGTATGCCATAGCTGCACATCCTTCTAGTTGCTGTATGTGGGACTCGGCCTCAGGATGGACAGAGAAGTGGTGCCTCGGTGCGCGCCCGGGATCCGAACCCGGGCCACCAGCATCGGAGCACGCTCACTTAACCACCAAGCCACGGGGCCGGCCCTCCTTATTCCTCTTGTAGCACTTGTTTAATTCATTATTTTTTTTGTCAGGAAATATTTATAAATCTTTTACTAGACCAGTGGTCTTCAAAGTGAGGTGTACCCAAAATAATCCATTGAGGTGAAGGAAGAAAATAATAAAATCTATTTACTTGTATACAAACTATGAAATTAAGTGTTATTACTTGATATACCAATTGAGATTGGAGCTTGTTCTGTATGACAACTGATTTCATGTCAAGCGTGGTGAATGAGGTATCCTGACAAAGTACATTTTCCACAATTTAGAAGAATTGACAATGGCACCCCACATCCAATTTTCAGAACGTTACAAAATATTGCAGTTTACCTGCACTGATTAACGGATTTATTGATTATGTTTCCTGGTTTTAACAAAATTAACTCTCACAAAATGAACAGTTGGTTTTAAGAATTCCTGCAGAGAAATCGTGAGTTGAACATAATATTTATAATGCAAGTGTAAGAAACAACAAAACTTAAGAGAGGCCAGCCCGGTGGTGTAGTGGTTAAGTTTGCACACTCCACTTCAGTGGCGTGGAGTTCACAAGTTGGGATCCCGGGTATGGACCTAGGCACTGCTGATCAAGCCATGCTGTGGTAGGCGTCTCATATATAAAGTAGAGGAAGATGGGCACGGATGTTAGCCCAGGGCCAATCTTCCTCAGCAAAAAGAGGAGGATTGGCAATAGGTGTTAACTCAGGGCTAATCTTCCTCACCAAAACAAAAAAAAGCTATAAAAAAACAAAACAGGGTTGGCCCCATGGCTCAGCAGTTAAGTGTGCGCGCTCCGCTACTGGCGGCCCGGGTTCGGATCCCGGGCGCACACCGACGCACCGCTTCTCCAGCCACACTGAGGCCGCATCCCACATACAGCAACTAGAAGGATGTGCAACTATAACATACAACTATCTACTGGAGCTTTGGGGGAAAAAAAAAGGAGGAGGATTGGCAACAGATGTTAGCTCAGAGCTGGTCTTCCTCAGCAAAAAGAGAAGGATTAGCATGGCTGTTAGCTCAGGGCTGATCTTCCTCACACACACGCACACACACACACACAACAACAACAACAACAAAAAACAAAACTTAAGAGCTTATACTTCTCTCATCGTTGGTTACATTAGATTTTTTTTAAAGATGATGTAATCATATCTGATGAGAAATCAGCAAAAATGGAATTATTAAGTAGATTATGTAAAGTATCATTTACTCAAAGGAATACTGAAATATTACTGGTGAGAGTAGTGTGTGTGTGTACACATATGTGCATGTGTGTATGTATGGGTGTCTATGTAATTTGTATGTATGTGTATATATACATATACATAGAAAAGTATACATACATTGGGGGGGGTGGTTCATGATATTCCAAATTTTTTAATAGAGTGCTTGAGCAAGTATTTGGAGCCAGTTACATTAGATGATTAGCTACATGTTTGCCATCATATCCCTAAGTCAGAAATGACAGGCACATATACAACACATGATAAGTATTTGCTGATCCAATGAATGAGCTAAGAGATTTTTAAAAAGATACTGTTTGGGGCAAGCCCTCTGGCCTAGTGGTTAAGTTCAGCACGCTCCGCTTCGGTGGCCTGGGTTTGGTTCCCGAGTGCAGACCTACACCACTCATAGGCACCCAGGTACAAAGTAAAGGAAGATTGGCACAGATATTAGCTCAGGGCGAATCTTTCTCAGCAAAAAAAAAAGTAAAAAAGATATTGTTCTTGCTATTTTAAACAACTTAGTAAATTTTGATATTCTCACATTTTAAAACTTTTTATTATGGAAAATTTAAAGTATATAAAAAATAGTTTACTCATCACCCAGCCTCAGCAATGATCAATTTGTGGCCAATCTTGTTTCATCTATGCCTCTACACATCTCACCTCACCTCCCATTATATTCTATGTAATTTTTAAATGAATACTCATAATTTAATCACATTTCTATAGGACATTTTAGGTACTAACAGTTTTTGGTTACTCTAAGATAAGAATATTGTAATGATCATCCTTTGAGCAAACCTTTGATGTTCTCCGAGTATATTTCTAGTGTTTGGACTATGTTAAAAGATATTCACATATTTCAGGCTTTTGATATGTAGTTTTTAAATGTCCTCTAACAAAGTTTTACTAGTTTACCCTCTGAGCAGATATATATATAAGAAGAAGATTATTGGTACATGTATTATGAAATAATTTAAACACTTAGAAAATAACAGAATAATAAAGCAAAATATCCACAAACCCACCATCCAGTTTCAACAGATTATCGTAATTGTTTAAGATTATTTTAAGGAAATAAAACATTTCATATGGAATTGAAGACTTTGTTGTCACTCTCTTCTGTGATCCCATTCACATTTCTTTCTTCCCAAAGATAATCTGGGAATTCTGGGAATGTATCGTTTTGGTCTATATTTTTATGTTTTTACTACACATGAATTTGTATGGTCAGTATATGGTGAGCTTTTTTGTTTTTGTTTTTGTTAACTAGCTATCTTGAAACGAATCTTTTTTTCCAAAGATTTATTCATGTTGATACATATGGATCTAGTTTTTTTCCTTTTAGCTACTATATAGCATTCCATTATATGATTGTATTAGGATTTATTTATCCAGTCTCCTATTGATGGACATTTGGATTTTTTCTAATTTTTGCATATTATACACTGTGTTAGTTAATACTAGCTGCTCTTATGGGTAAATCCTGAAATCTCAAAAGCATAACATAATGTTAGTTTATTTCTTGCTCACAGAGTATCTTCAGTGGAGAAGAAGAGCTGTGTTCTATGGAGTCATTAAGGGACCCTGGCTAATAGAGGGTCTGTCATCTTCAACCTGTGGTTTCCGAGGTTGCTCTAGGCATCAGCATCCATCCAGCAAACAAAAGAAGAGTGGAGAATGGTGTTGGAGGTTTTTAGGGGCCAGTCTTTAGAAGTGGCGTATATAATTCTGTTCACTTTCCATTGACTAGAATTCAAGTTATGTCGCACCACCTAGGGCCCACATTTCCCAGCAAACAGGACTGGGAAATGTAGTTGCTAGCTTGGCAGTTAATTTAAGAAACAACTCTACACTATGGAAAAGAACACAAAACTTTGGTGGATAGCTGGCAGCCTCTGCCCTACAATTAATTCTACAGTTGTACATGTCTCCTTGTGTATATGTTCATAGATTTCTTGGGTATATACCTAGAAGTAGAATTGTCAGATTGAAGTTACATACACTTTTACTCTGTTAGATATTGCCAAATTACTTTGTCCAGCAGCACTGTATGAGAGGTCTGGTTTCTCCATGTTTTCACTAATATTTGAACTATCATACCACTCTTGTATTTTTACATAGCTGTGTGCCATTAATGCCACTGAACTATGTTAGAAAGAGGAGAATACTTAAAGCTGACTGTGATCTTAATTTAGGGCATTTTGGAAGAGGATACTTGCCTAAAAGTCTAGACCAGTGCTATTCAGTAGGAATATAATTGAGCCACAAATATAATTTGAAATTTTCTGTTAACCGTATTTTAAAAATTGAAAAGAAACAGGTGAATTTAGTTTTAATAGTTTTATTTAACCCAATTTATCCAAATATTATATATCTAAGTACATTACCATTTAAACATGTAATCAATGTTAAAATATTATTGAGATACTTTACATTTTTTATACCAAGTTTTCAAAATTCTGTGTATATTTTATACCTATAGCACATCTCAGTTTGGAATACCACATTTCAAATATTTAGTAGCCACCTTGGCTAACATATTGAAAGGCATAGGTTTAGACTTAGTAACAAAAACTTTAATTCTATAACACATCTGACAGTTATTTTCAAAGTCATATTCAAATGAGTTCTTACTCCAGTTACCAAGTACATCTTGATTTAGCCTATGGAGGAATAACAAGCTGAATTTATTTTTCCTAGATTTCTTTCTTTAGATTTAGATTATTGAATTGTTAATTTCTCCTCAGTTTGTGAGGTGGTAGTTTTCTATTGCTGTATAACATGTTACCATAAACTTAGTGGCTTAAAACAACACCTATTTATTATCTTACCGTTTATTATGTAGTTTTGTATGTCAGAAGTCCAGGAATGTTCATCTGGGTTCTCTGCATAAGATCTTGAGTCAAGGCTGCAGTCAAGATTTCAGCCGGGCTGGACTCTTATCTGGAGGCTGAGAGGAAGACTCCACTTCCCAGCCCATTCAGGTTTTTTTAATTTTTAAATTATATTTATTTATTTATTTTTCCCCCCAAAGCCCCAGTAGATAGTTGTATGTCATAGTTGCATGTCCTTCTAGTTGCTGTATGTGGGACGCGGCCTCAGCATGGCCGGAGAAGCAGTGCGTCGGTGCGTGCCCGGGATCCGAACCCGGGCCACCAGCAGCGGAGCGTGTGCTCTTAACCGCTAAGCTGTGAGGCCGGCCCCCATTCAGGTTTTTAAAAGAATCTAGATCCTTCTTGTAGGTCTGAGGTCCTCATTTCTTTGCTAGCTGTCAGGCGGGGCCTGATTATCATTCCTAGAAGCCACCCACATTCCTTCTTACATGGCCTTCTTCATCTTCAAACCAGCAATGGCACATTAAGTCCTTTTCATGCTTCAAATCTCTGTGGCTTCTGCTGCTGCCAGCCAGAGAAAGCTCTCTGCCTTTAATGGCTCATGTGGTTAGATCAGGTCCACTGAGATAATCTCCCTGTCTTAAGATCAACTTGCCATATAACAATACAGTCACAGGAATGATATCTCATTAGTATTCACAGATTTTAGTGGTTAGAGTGGGACATCTTTGCAGGACCATTTTAGTAATTCTTCATACCACTGTAGAGAAGCAAGATGAAAGAGAATTTAATTTTGTTTAGAGTTCTTTTCTTTTTTTTTTTTGTGATGAAGATCAGCCCTGAGCTAACATCCGTGCTACTCCTCCTCTTTTTGCTGAGGAAGACCGGCTCTGAGCTAACATCTATTGCCAATCCTCCTCCTTTTCTCCCCAAAGCCCCAGTGGATAGTTGTATGTCATAGTTGCACATCCTTCTAGTTGCTGTAGGTGGGATGCGGCCTCAGCAAGGCCAGAGAAGCGGTGCGTCGGTGTGCGCCCGGGATCCGAACCTGGGCCGCCAGTAGCGGAGCGCGTGCACTTAACCGCTAAGCCATGGGGCCTGCCCTAGAGTTCTTTTAATTTCACTTCTAAATGAAAGAAAAATACTCTGCACATTTCCTTTTGTCTCCACTCCCACCAGCCTGGTCCAAGCTTCCATTAGCTTTTATCTGGCTATAGCAGGACTCCCAACTGCTATTTCTGGTTTCATATTTCCCTCCCTTCAGTCAGTTTTCCCTACAACAATCATCTGGTCTCAACTTGATCAGCCTCTGCTCTTGCTCAGTTACTATGCTTCACTCACAGTGGTCTTGATTTAGTTCCCAGAACCTGCCATGCTCTGTCCTGCATCAGGGCCTCTGCACTTCTGTTTTCTCTGCCCAAGCAACTTTTCTTCTTCTCTCCAACTGTCTGTCTCAACTATTAGGTCTCATGGAAATCTTAAATATCTCTTCCTCATAGAGGTGTTTTCTTACCTATCGTCTAAATTAAGTCTTGCTTTTTGGTTTTCATAGCATCTGTTACTTTTTCTTTATATCCACTTATCATTATTTATTCATTTCTTATTTAATGTCTCTTCTCAAGACTGAGGGCAACAGATAAAGAATGTTTTGTTCACCTTGGTGTATCCAGCACCTAGTACAGGTCCTGGCACATAGTAGGTACTCATTAAATATTTGTTGAATAGATGAATGAATCTTCAACTTTTTCTCTGCTCAGTCTACTAGATTGTTTCCTTTGCAGATTTTTATAGGCCTATTCTCCTTCTCTTTTCTCTCTTTGTTATTATTTTCTTCCTCTGCTCTCCTCTGAATGGTAGAGGAGCTTGGCTTCCTATTTTATGTTATTGTTATATGTTTGTTAACATTTTCAACTAGCTGCAGAAGTATGTTTGCAGTTCTCATTACTGATTAACACTCCACAACTTTGTAAATGAACATTTTCATGGACTTGAAAGAGTATTCTCATGTAAATTCTTGAGAATATTGTGGACAATAACAAGTTTGAAGAATAATAATTCTGTATAGAGAGTAATGAGCTAGTTAAAAGATTGAGAGTATTCTTAATTCCTTGTGTGTATTTTCACTTAAGACTTGACCTTCTGGTGTATAGCTCTGAGGAACTCCAGTCCACTCTCCCTATATTAGTTTAAGTCATTAAAGAAAAAGAACCAAAAAGTAATCTGCTAGTTAGAACTAGTGAAGATAATTTTTTTCCTGGTGACTTGATTCCATGATGATTTATAGAATTCCTACAGAAACATCACAGTTCTTGTTTTTATGGATTTGAATTATTTGACCTGCTTCTACAAGGTACAACCTCTTATCTTTGATCTTTTTACAGTGATTTCTTATTCACATTTTTCTACTTTGTGAATCTTTTTTTTTTTTTTTTGTAAGGAAGATCAGCCCTGAGCTAACATCCATGCTAATCCTCCTCTTTTTGCTGAGGAAGACTGGCTCTGAGCTAACATCTATTGCCAATCCTCCTCCTTTTTTGTTTTTCCCCCCAACGCCCCAGTAGATAGTTGTATGTCATAGTTGCACATCCTTCTAGTTGCTCTATGTGGGACGCGGCCTCAGCGTGGCCAGAGAAGCGGTGCGTCGGTGCGCGCCGGGATCCGAACCTGGGCCGCCAGTAGCAGAGTGCGCGCACTTAACCGCTAAGCCGCGGGGCCGGCCCTACTTTGTGAATCTAAATACAGAAACTAAAACAAAAAGTGCTTTTGTAATAAGCCTATTTTGTGTGAAGTATATTGTGCTACAGCTAATATTCACCTTTGCATTAAAAAAAACAAGCAACGAAAAATAAAATGTAATGCCCTTAAGGTGATATATATAGTATTTATAAAATTGTGTTTGAGGTATGTGATATATAAAATTTTTTCTTAGGCTAAAACTCTAGAGGGCAAGAATCATGTTGTGACTATGTTCTTTATTGAACCTAACAAGTTAGCACATAGGTATGAGAGGTGACAGTCGTTAAATCAGGCTATCACTGATTTTGCAATAGGAATGACTTCTGAATTTTTAGGATTTGATTTCTGGCAACCTTGAATATTTATTAGTTCATATAGTCTTGGTTTCAGGTCGCTTATAAATACAGTCTCATCTGTTACCTTGAAAGAGATTTGTCTCATTATTAACAATCTACTTATACACACTCAGGAACAAAAATATTTTCAGCTTTTCAAGGTCATAGGGGAAGTTAACTGTGCATCTGGAAACAATGTTCAGTCTTTTAAAAGCAGATAAATACAAATTTGCATTTAAATGCCTTTTTTCAGGATATTCTCTAATCTTGGATAAATGTAAGTATCTTTCTATAGGCCTTAGTTAATGATGTAAACCTGCAGAGGGTCAGCATTGTCTGCACTTGAAATAATAATTGTAGAACTAGTCGTAGTAGTAAGCTGCTCCTGTTTCTGCTACATTTATTGAGAGCTTCAGCCACTGTTTTGTATTTTTTACCTCATTTAATCCTCACAAAAGGTATTTGATATTAGGTTCTAGTATTAGCCCATTTTGCAGAAGCAAAAGCCAAGGTGCAGAAAGTTTAAAGAACTTTATCAAGTTTCCACCATTAGCGGTGTCGCTAGGATGTGAACCCAAGCATACTGACTTGAGAAGTTATAGCTATGAAGTTCATTTTATGATTTTCATGGTACATTACAAACATGTTTCTACAGGGAAAAATCTCAGTGACGATGCAATTCAATTGTTCGAATTTTGACCACTGCATTGCTTAGTTCAGGCTTTTATCACTTCTTGCCTTGATTACTTTAGTAGCCTCCACACTAGTATGCCAGCCATTAGTCTCTTTTCCCTCTAATCTAGCATGACTGGATTTTCTGACATAATTGAATTCACTGCAATTCTCTAAAGATATCATGTTATTTCTTGCCTTTCTGCCTTTGTAGATGCTGTTTCTTCTTCATGGAACATCCACTTTCCTGGCTAACTATAACTAACCTCCCTTTTGAGGGAGAGAGGGTAGTTGGATTTTTATTTTATCTTGCATCCAAAAAGTCCATCTTGCTCAGGTATTACCTATAAATAAAGAGCAATCTAATGTTTTTGCACCAAATATTTTTCTAAACTCTTGACTCTAATGAAAGAAAAGATTAATAATTAGTGCTGCTTATTAAAAACACAGTTTGAAATCCAGAAATTCTTTAAAGAATAGACTAAAAAGAAAAGTTCACAACTTGGTGTATAGTTCATAACAATGGCAAACAAACATATCACTCACTAGTCACTTACTAAGGTGCCTGGAGATATTTTTTTCTGTTTTATACTTGACTAAGTATAGACTGCAATCTATTTAGATTTTTCAATTTCAGTATTAATTGTTGAAGTAGCCAA
The DNA here is from genome assembly GCF_057802395.1 of Ceratotherium simum simum. Classification (NCBI taxonomy): domain Eukaryota; kingdom Metazoa; phylum Chordata; class Mammalia; order Perissodactyla; family Rhinocerotidae; genus Ceratotherium; species Ceratotherium simum. The sequence goes on along the minus strand of NC_141915.1, from coordinate 28,998,669 downwards.
AGGTACCTATTTTCTATATAGTTTTAATGGCTAATGTAGTAGCCATCTACTCAACATAGTGTCTCTTTTGCAAAGAAATCTTTTGTGTGTGTGTGTGTGTGTGAGGAAGATCAGCCCTGAGCTAACATCCGATGCTGATCCTCCTCTTTTTTTTTGCTGAGGAAGATTGGCCCTGAGCTAACATCTGTGCCCATCTTCCTCTACTTTATATGGGACGCCGCCACAGCATGGTGTGACAAGCGGTGCGTAGGTGTGAGCCGGGATCTGAACCCGCGAACCCCGGGCTACCAAAGCGGAGCATGCACACTTAACTGCTTGAGCCACTGGGCTGGACCCAAAGAAATCCTTTTTAATTTTTAAAAATTAAGTAAAAGAGAAGTATTTTTGCTCAGTTAGTTTGCATTCTGTATTAATGTCATATTTAGTATGTGATCTTTTATTTTTTATTTATTTATTTTGTGAGGAAGATCAGCCCTGAGCTAACATCTGATGCCAATCCTCCTCTTTTTTGCTGAGGAAGATTGGCCCTGGGCTAACATCCGTGCCCATCTTCCTCTACTCTATATGGGACGCTCAGTGCGTCTGTGTGCACCCGGGATCCAAACCGGCGAACCCTGGGCCGCCAAGCAGAGCGCGTGCACCCAACTGCTGCACCACTGGGCCGGCCCGTATGTGATCTTTTAGAAGCCAGTAAAATACATATGGTCAGTAGTAGGCAGTGGATTATAAATTAACATAAAATAACGAACACTTGTATTCTAGGAGTGCCATGGATTATAGTTCCCACCACTGGGTCCATAAGCTGTAATATAGTTTTGGAATCATTATCATTGTAAAATCATTATTCCTTTGCAGAATGCATTAAAAAATGGCTCAATGTAAATCTTGTCCTTCGAAGTCAGATTTTCATTTATATATTAAAATATACGGTTTATGTTCAACATACAGTGCTAAAGTAAAACTATCCTTGACTGTCACGGAAAGGAAGAGGAACCAGTACAAGTGATATCAGCTTCTAGTGTAGGTCTGTAAAAATATGTTGAAGATCAAATATAAAACAAAAGCATTCTCTCAAAAAGAGGTCTTACAAATACTCTTACTCAAACCAACTAATTAAACATCACAATGGGAGAGTCCATTAAATATTACATTAAGTAATTGGGATATTTTTATATTCTTACATAGATCAAAATTTCCAAACCATGAAACTGAATTTCTTCTTATTTCCCCAAGGATTATAAAAAGAGATTTTAATTAAGCTTTGCTATCAGGTAGCAAACCAAGCATAAGAATTTCCTTGGTTTTAAAAAGCAGTTTATTTAACTTTTCTAAGTAGTTGTCTAAATAAAGATGGCCTTATGTGTGGCTTGGTAATTTTGTGGTTAATATATACCATGAAAAAATTATTTACAGGTATTCAGTTCCTGAGACATATATGATCAGCTATGTTCAAGCAAGATATTGAATCATTTGATATTTTGTAATAGGGTATAATTAACAGTAAATCCTAAAAACAATATGATTAGAGTTAAAGACAGTATCCTTTTTGAAACTGACATTGCCAGAGTTTCTTTTCTTTTTTTTTTTTTTTTTAAAGATTTTATTTATTCATTTTTTCCCCCCAAAGCCCCAGTAGATAGTTGTATGTCATAGGTTCACATCCTTCTAGTTGCTGTACGTGGGACTCGGCCTCGCGTTGGACGGAGAAGTGGTGCCTCGGGGCGCGCCCGGGATCCGAACCCGGGCCGCCAGCATCAGAGCGCGCGCACTCAACCGCTAAGCCACGGAGCCGGCCCCAGAGTTTATTTTCTTATCCACTTGTTTTCCACTTCATTACAGAAAGGATTTCAAGTGGCAAATTAATTTTACTATAATGGGAGTAATATTTATTTAGTCATCAAAAAACCATTAAGTACCTAACATATGCCAAGCACTGTGCTAAATGCTGCTTATACAGAAATAAAATACATGTTCCTTTCCTCAAGAAGTGTGCGATTTAGAGGAAAAGTCAGACAAGTTAACCAGCAAGTAAAGTACAATGTGAGTATAATAAAAATTATTATTAACTCTGTTATGTATGAGATGATATACCAAGTATATTACATGCTGTTATTTTGTATTTTTAAATCAGGAAATTAATGTTTAGCAATACTAGTAACTTGTTCAAGGTCACACAGTACGTGGTAGAATCAAATTTGAACTCAGATGTATCTGACTCCCAAGCTTGTTATCTTGTGGCCTCTAGATACTAGACACAGCGATGCAGAGGATTTTATGGGACACTGAGGTGGGTGTGCCAGTGTAGGCTGTTAAATTCTGGAAGGGGATGCTTAAATTGAGTTTAGAAGACTAAATAGGAATTAGCCAAGAGGAGGAGGGAGCTGAAAAGCATTCTAGCAGAGAGACTAGCATGTGCAAAGGCACGGAGATAGAAAGCCTAGCCCATTTGGGTCTTACCTGGCTAACTCTTATTTCTCTGAATAAAGGAGGATAAACCTGCAAGAAAAACCAGAGAAATCACCTAAAAATCATTCATTCATTCATTTATTCAGTCAATATTGGGCACTATAGACTCTGTATTCACTGCATCTCTGGGAAGATACTGGAATTTTTTAAACTACAAGTCATAGAAATGACACTAATGTTAAACAAAATGCCCCATAATCAGGAAACAGAAGAGCCTTATGCTCTTTCTTCAGTCCTCTAATTTGTTTTATTTGGCTTTTAGAACAGTGGCTTCTAAATTGTAAAATCTCTCTCTCTCTATTTTTTTCTGATCATTTTTTTCATCATGCTACCTGATGCCAACCTGTGTTGGAGATTTTAGAACTGAAGACTGCCTAAAGTGTACTCATTTCAACTATGCTTAAATATTATTTACTTCTTAAAGATTTATGAAAGGATAAGTATGTTTCTCTGTATTAGTATCCACTGTGTGACCTTATCTTTCAGAGGATAAACGTACTAAAAGTATGAAACAGATCCTTTCAAGGACATGTCGGGAGAGATAGAAGCACATCAAGCTGCTGGATGGATATATGGGACAACACAAGACCATGACCCAGATTATAAATCAACATATAAAATTTAGGAGGTAGGGAATGGTTTTTCTGAGTTTGAAGGAGGGGTGTTTATCATTAGATACTTTTATCATTCAGTGAAAGAATTATTAGTTTATTTTCTTCATCTTTACAATCTAAAGCGACAGCCTTCTACACTCATTTCAAATGCTATCTTACCTGCCAGAAGAATTTCCCTGAGATCAGCTAGAAGTAATTATTTCCTCCCCTGAACTCCCCAGTATTTTATCTGTATCTTTTTAAAAGACATTCAATAATTCTTTCCTTTTTATTATGTTTATTATCTATATACGTGTCTTATCTCCTCTATTAAACTATACGTAACTTCCTCGAAGCAAAATTCATGTTTGATCCACAACACTAAGCTTTGTACATATAAGGCACTGCTAATAGTTAATGAAATTAAGTATAGCATCCATATCATAATCTAAATCATTAGAGCAGTGTTTCTTAAAGTATTGGACATGAATTACCTACTTCAGAATCATCTGGAATGTTTTGTTAAAAATGTAGGTTCCTGTGCTCCTGCCCACGCCTACTAAACCAGAATTTCTACTGGTTCCAGGAATCTTGTTTTGAATAAAAACTCTAGGTAATTATGATGCATACTCAAGTTTGAGAACCACTGCATTAGGGAAAATGTAAGAATCCAAATTAAAATTGAATTTACATGAAATTGCAGATGTGCTTAATGTTAAAATTAACATTTTGTACACAGCAGGGTGTAAAATATAAGAAGAAAATAAAGTGAACAGAAAGATATTTTCAATGCAATTTTTCTCTGTTAGTGAAGATCATTGTTGAATATTTTGGGACTTTGTCTTAAAAAGCATATTTAGATGTAAATAATTCTGAATATTGATAACCATTTTCTATGAATGCATTTGAAGTAAAGCAGCATGGTTTCACAACTAAAGACTAAGAAAAGAAGCGTTGAACATTTTTATCTGCACATTCTTATATTGCTGTATGCATAGATGTCTTTTAGGGCATGATTTCCTATAATATAGTTTGTGACTAATGGTTCTACTCTAAGAAATAGTATGGTTTAGGTACCGTTTAACAATATATGTTTTTCCTTATCTTTCTTTAACAAAGATAGTGTTTTAGATTTACTTGTCTGTGAATGTTTTATCTGTGATTTTTAAAAATATGAAATTGTTGCTAGAGTGCCAACTATCTTGGCCTTATGCATTGTTGAAGCTGATAAGGGCACAGATAAGCTGTAGCAAACAAGTCCAATATATATCTTCATCCAGGTAGTTCTTTTATTTCTAATGTGGTATGCAATAGTTTTATAAACTTAAGCTATTTTTATTATAGTAATAAAGATAAGAAATGCTTAAAGAAATGCTTAAATAATGCTTGTAATGTAGAGCACTGGTCCAGGTACTTTTCGTATATTAATTCGTTTAATTCTCACAGCAACCAAGTGAGATAGGCACTGTTATCAACCACACATTATAGGTAAGGAAACTGAGGTACTGAGTAAGAAATTTGTCCAAGTTCACACAGCTGGTAAATGGCTAAGATATGAGCCCATACAGTGTAACTTTAGAGTCAGCACTCTTAACCACTCTAGAATGATGTTATTTTTTTAGACTAGCAGTTAATTTGATTTTGTCTTAGTCATTATCAGGAGCATTTTCCAACAATAACATGGCAGATGTTTCCAAGTAAACATTTTAAACAAACTCAACCTACATCCAAACATTATATTTTTTGCATTGTCTTAATGCTATTCCTGCTTTTACTGATATGTAGTAATATTGAGGTTTCTTAAAATTAGTTGGATGTCAATAGATTGTTTTAGCATGCCGTTTTTGGTGTTTGTGATTGCAGTAGATGATCATTTCTAGTAAAAAAAAAAAAAAAAAAGGTATGTGAGGGGAATATTCATATCTTCAGCACTGATCGACCCAAGTGAAAGTCCTGTAGTTTTAACTTTTGGAAGCTATTGGAACACAACAGTTTTTTATGAAATACAACTAGATAAGTTTGCATACTGATGATTTTAAAAATTATATATAAAAGATGTTTAGTAATATATATTTTTTCTGATTAAGATTACTGAAGTTTTGTCTACAAAAAGAGTGCTTTTTTTATTGATATTTCTGTGGTCCACATTAATAAAATATTTGTCCTTCATCTGTGTCATTTCCTCATTTTTAATTCTACAAATTGGTCATCTTAGGTGTCATTAATTGCTTTGTTTCAATAAATAAATACTGAAGATGATTTAACTACTTTGTAAAAATATCTTAAAATGTAAAAATAACTTTGTAAAAATAACTTATGAATGCTATATGTTAGGCTGTGTTTTAATATGCTGATTGTGTTTGAAAATCTGTCTGCTCAAAACACTAACTTTTTTAAAAGGTATAATTGAATACCACCAGTCTCTGTTATAATCAGCACAGCTCAGAAGAAGAGGAGAACTAAAGTAGAGAGAAACCCAGAATGGAAAATAAAGAAGAGAGATTTTTACCCTTAGAACAAAGGGTTCCAAAAAGAGGAGGTGGGCTATAGGAATCTTGAATAAGAAGATCATGGGTATGCCCAAGTATGTGGCTCTTAATAGTATAATTAAGATATTTTCATTTTTTCAGTGCAACTTTACAATCTAGTAAATTGAAAAGCAGTATAAACATTGAATTATCTGTGGAACTCTTAAAAGAGGGTCACTGTAATTTCACGTGGGAAAAGCTATTTCTTGTACCTTTATCTTTTGATCTATATTTTGTCATTTTGTTAATCGTGGGAAAAGAATGAATATCGTTTTTTATGAATAAAATGTTTTTCTTCCTGAATTTGACACCAGTATGAAACTTACTCTAAATATTTTTTTTTTTTTTTAAAGATTTTATTTATTTTATTTTTTTCCCCCCAAAGCCCCAGTGGATAGTTGTATGTCGTAGCTGCACATCCTTCTAGTTGCTGTATGCGGGACTCGGCCTCAGGATGAACGGAGAAGTGGTGCCTCGATGCGCACCCGGGATCCGAACCCGGGCCACCAGCATCGCAGCGCGCGCACTTAACCACCAAGCCACAGGGCCGGCCCAATATTTTTTTTTTATGTTTTAATAGTTTATAACATTGCAAAATTTTTGGTTGTACATTTTTGTTTGTCCATCACCATATATATGTCTCCCTTCACCCCTTGTGCCCACCCCTACCCCAGTTGCCCCTGGTAACCACAGTACAGTTTTCTCTGTCCATGTGTTGGTTTATATTCCACATATGAGTGCGATCATACAGTGTTTGTCTTTCTCTTTCTGGCTTATTTCACTTAGCATAATACCCTCCAGGCTCATCCATGTTGTTGCAAATGGGACTATTTTGTCTTTTTTTATGACTGAGTAGTATTCCATTGTATATATATACCACATGTTCTTGATCCACTCATCAGTCAAGGGACGCTTGGGTTGCTTCCACTTCTTGGCTATGGTGAATAATGCTGCAATGAACATAGGGGTGCATAAGCCTCTTTGGATTGTTGATTTCAGGTTCGTTGGATAGATTCCCAGTAGTGGGATAGCTGAATCATAGAGTATTTTTATTTTTAATTCTTTGAGGATAAATATTTAAGTTTTTAAAATGTAAATTGAAGATTGGATTGTGCTATTAAAGTACCATTTTACTTGGTGGCTAGGAGAAGTCAAGCATAGTCAAGAGGGGTACCTAACAAGAGTTTAGAAGAGTACATAAAGCATTTAATAACTATTGAAAGAATGATAATGTCCTATTTCTCAAATAAATAGAATTTTAATTCACTATACAAGGAAGTTATTCTGTATTTACTTATTCTATATAGAGTTTCCTATTAGAATATAAGCTCCATGAAGGCAGGGACTTTGTTTTGCTCACTATCCTATCCTTAATACCTAGAATGCTGAGTGCTTAGTACAGTACATAGTAGGTTTACAGTAAGTACTTGATGAGTGAATGAATGTTTGCTTATCTATATTTTTTGTGTGGTAAAATATACATAAAAAACGTGTTTTAAATAGCATTTTTAATTTCCAATTAGATTGCAGGAATGTTTGAAACTACATGAAAGAACAGAAAAATTACTTGTATTTTGACACTTCAAATTGCCATTCTTTAAGAATATTTTTCTCTAGTCCTTTTTTTATACAAATACACTTATAACTAAGTTGAGATCATACTTACATATATGTACATATAGTTTTGTGCCCTGCTTTTTTCATTTAATACTTTCTAGTGATCATTTTTCTAAATCATTAAATATTCCTTAGAAACATAATGTTAAAATGTTGTTAAGGGTCTAAGTGCAGTTTTGCTCAAAATTCACAGTATTAAATACATTTTACTTTGTGATTAACACTACACATAAATATTTAATTGTAGCAAAAAATTGTAAAGCAATAGTTACTAAGTGATGCATTCTGACTTTTTTGTGTGTTTTGTGTGTGTGTGTGTGTGTGTGAGGAAGATTGGCCCTGAGCTAATGTCTGTTGCCAACCTTCCTCTTTTTGCTTGAGGAAGATTGTTGCTGAGCTAACATCTATGCCAATCTTCCTCTATTTTGTATGTGGGACGCCTGCCACAGCATGGCTTGATGAGCGGTGTGTAGGTCTGCACCTGGGATCCGAACTGCAAATCCCAGGCCCCTGTGTGTTTTATTTTTTGAAATATGCTTATCACTTCCCTCCAAACTGATTTTGCATCTCAGTAATGGGTTGCAGCCCATAGTTGGAAAAGTACTGTTATCTTGTATGAGTATTCTGTAATTTACTTGTGCCCCTTTTACTGGATAAATTTGGTTCTTTCCAATTTTTTGCCAGTAGGTGTAAGTAAGTAAAAGTGTATGTGAGTATCTTTACCAAAGTATTATATGCTGGTTGTAATAAATTATTGCTAAAGTGTTAAAATGTAAAAGTCTTTTTTATTAGTTTGCTGTATATCCTTTGTGTGTAGGTTTAGGGTGTGCAACATGTTGATTTGATACATTTTATATATTGCAAAATATATAGATTTTGTAATCTAGATATTTTTCAGATTTTTCTATGCATTCATTCTCTATATCAATATCAATATCTATCTATACACACAGTTTTCTTTTTCCCCTAAACAAACATGAGATTATTCTACGCTTTTAAAACTTTTTAGTTAATGTATCATGGATATCTTTTCATATCAACATGTAGAGATTTACCTCATTCTCTTGTCTGCTGCATAGTACTCCATTATAGGTGGATCATAAATTTAACTTTTCCATTTTTGATGAAGATTTGTGTTGCCTTTTTTATATTACAAAGAATACTGCAGTGGCTATTTTTTTTTATAATTTTATTTATTTATTTATATATTTTTTCCCCCAAAGCCCCAGTAGATAGTTGTATGTCATAGCTGCACATCCTTCTTGCTGCTGTATGTGGGATGCAGCCTCAGCATGGCCAGAGAAGCAGCGCTTCAGTGCGCGCCCGGGATCCGAACCCGGGCTGCGAGCAGCAGAGCGCGCACTTAACTGCTAAGCCACGGGGCCGGCCCTGCAGTGGCTATTCTTATATGTAGATCTTTGTGCACATCTGCACATATTGTTATAGAATGAATTCCTGGAATTGAGATTGTTAAAATATAGGATATGCACATTAAAAGTTTTTTTCTTAATTCTTCAAATTACCCTTCAGAAAGTTTATATCAGTTTGCACTACCTCCAATAGTAGATGAGAGAAAAGATTTCACCATGATATTAACACTCGATATTTTCTTTTTTTTTTTTTGTGAGGAAGATCAGCCCTGAGCTAACATCCAACGCCAATCCTTCTCTTTTTTTTGCTGAGGCAGATTGGCCCTGAGCTAACATCTGTGCCCATCTTCTTCTACTTTACATGGGATGCCGCCACTGCATGGCTTGACAAGTGGTGTGTCCCGTGCGCACACGGGATCCGAACCTGCGAACCCCGGGCCACTGCAGCGGAGCACGCACACTTAACTGCTTGCGCCACTGGGCCAACCGGTACACTGGATATTTTCAACCTTGATTTTTGCCAATCTGATGAGCAAAAACTGTTTAATTTGAATGTATTGGTTTAGCATCTTTTCATATGCTTATTAGGATTTGTATTTCTTCTAAGAATGCTTATTTATATCCTTTGTGGATTTTTGTATTTATCTTTATTATTGATTTGTAAGAAATCTTTATGTATTATGGATATTAGCCTCTTGAGTGTTATGTCTTGCAAATGGCTTCTCAGTTTATAAATTACCTTTGGAAACTTTATTATGGAATCTTTTTCTATATGGAAGTTTAAATTTTTGTTCTTGATCAGATCAGCTATTTTTTTTTCTTTATGGCTTCTGGGATTTGTGTCCTGTTTTAGATGGTATAACTTACCTTCCCCACCTATTTTCTTATGTTTTCCTCTGACATTTATAGTTTTTTGTTTATTCATTGAGAATTAACTTTTGTAGTGGATACTATTGCATTTAGCTACTTAAAATTAATGTATCTAATCGTTACTTCTTTTTTTTTGTGAGGAAGATCAGCCCTGAGCTAACATCCATGCCAATATTCCTCCCTTTTTTTCCCCTTTTTCTCCCCAAAGCCCCAGTAGATAGTTGTATGTCATAGTTGGACATCCTTCTAGTTGCTATATATGGGACGCTGCCTCAGCATGGCCGGACAAGTGGTGTGTAGGTGCGCACCTGGGATCCAAACCTGGGCCACCAGTAGCAGAGCGCGCACATCTAATCATTACTTCTGGTAACTAAACAACTCATAATTAAATTAGGAAGATTAATGAGTTCTAAAGAGAGTTCTAATTTTGTTAAAATGCTTGAATTGATGGTAAATATAGTTGGCCAGAGCATGAATATAAGATTTATAAGCAGTTGGAGTAAGAGTAGATATTTTTTAGATAGGAAAATATTTCAACAAAAGTGCAGGCTTCATGACCAGCCAAGCTTATTTGAAACATAACACTAGGTATTTGACAAATTCTTGCCTTGCTGACATTTTCTCTTAGAACGTAAGGGGAAAATACATATTTGTCTGAGAAAAAGTCTTTTTTTTTTTTTTTTTTTGAGGAAGATCAGCCCTGAGCTAACATCCATGCCAATCCTCCTCTTTTTGCTGAGGAAGACTGGCCTTGGGCTAACATCTGTGCCCATCTTCCTTCCACTTTATATGGGACGCCGCCACAGCATGGCTTGACAAGCGGTGCGTCAGTGTGCACCCGGGATCCGAACCCGGGCCACCAGCAGTGGAGTGTGCGCACTTAAGCGCTACGCCACGGGGCCGGCCCCAAGAAAAAGTCTTGAAGGATATACACCAAATTATTAGCAATGATTTTCTCTAAATGGCAAGATTTCAGATATATTTAAACATTTTTTCTTCCTACTGTGTTTAATATTTTTATCAACAAAAAATGTTATTTGTTCAGTAAAAATAATATAGTGGGAGGTAAAGGATGTAATGAAGGATACTGCTGCTCTGGATCTATTTATAGCCAATGAGGAAGAATTGCTTGGTGGGTAGCAATGAAAAACCTTTGGAGACAAAGTGACCATATTGTTATGGAGTTTGCTATAGCTGGGGTGGAGAATTCTAGAAGTAGTCACATAATACATAGTCTAGATTATAGGAAGAAAACTTAAAAAGTGAACAAAAAATATAGAGAGTTATGACTTTATAACCTGAGACTAGAGAAAGTTGGGAAACACTCAAAAATAATTACAGATTTATACAATTATAGATTATAGCAATGAGGTTTTTTTTTTTAATTTAATTTTATTTTTTTTCCCCCAAAGCCCTAGTAGATAGTTGTATGTCATAGCTGCACATCCCTCTAGTTACTGTATGGGGGACACCGCCGCAGCATGGCCAGATGAGCGGTGTGTCGGTGCACGCCTGGGATCCGAACCTGGGCCGCCAGCAGCGGAGCCCGGGCACTTAACCGCTAAGCCACGGGGCTGGCCCCAGCAATGAGTTTTTAAAAAGGCAAAAGCAGCTAAAACTACTTTGACTCCACTTGGAGCAATCTTAGCTCAAGTTTTAAAAGGATATTTCTAGAAGATGAATATAGAAAAGTGACACATGTAAGTGTGTCAGAAAAGCTAAAAGCCAGAATTCACAGATGTGGGGAATATGCTGAAGGTAATTTTTTACATTTTGCAATTCAGAAACGAGGAAGTTACATGCGTACTGATATTAACAGCTTCTATTTTGTTTCCATATTTTCTGTCAAGGAGAATAATCTTTATGCTGTAACAACAAAAGAATCAGTTAGTAAAGGAGCATTAAAGTCCAGTATAGGTGAAATTAATTATAAAGCATCTAACTGCTCAATATGACTTCGTTTTCTAACCTAACTAATTATATCTGAGGGTGCTGTGAGAATTTGTAGGTGAGAAAGCTAAACTTCGAGGAATTATTGAGAATAGGAAGAATGGAAGTAAGCAACAAGTACTTCAACAAGACATTGACATGCATGTTGATCAAATTTAGAAATGATACAAAGTTTGATGGACTTTTATGCAAGCAATGAAAATAATTTGGAAGTCTGTAGCAACAGAGAGTTAACAGATCGGTTTAAATAAGAAATTTAGTATAACCAAATATATAATCCTGCATTTAAGTTGAAAAAAATCAGTTGAAAGAAAAATTGATGAAGGATAAATAGCCTAATGGGAACATTTATGACAAAGGGAATTTTACTGTTGTTAAACTTAATATGAATCAGCAGCATGATTTGCCTACCAAAATTTATTATAGTTTTCTGAACAAGGGAGGTTGGTTAGGCCCCACCTGGCATATATCCAGATTTAGGTACCACATTTGAGGAAATTGGAATATATCCTAATGACAGCAGTCTGAGCATTTTGTCATGTAGAAAAAGAATTAGACTTAATCTGAGCTGTAAAGCAGCTCTGGGACCAAAGATTATAGAAAGACAGATTTCAGCCCAAAAGAAGGAAGAACTTTCTGTTGTCTAGAAAATAACAGGCTACCTTGAGAGGCAGTAGTTTATGTGTGATGTGTTTGAGCCAGGCTAGTTTACTACTTTAGTAAGTACGTAAGTGAGCTGTAGAGGGTATTGAAGTTCAAATAACTTTTGAATATATTGGTTTTGCATCTTTTCATATGCTTGTTGGCCATTTGTATATCTTCCTTGGAGAAATAGCTATTCAAATCCTTTACCATTTTTTTTACTTGATTATTTCTTTTATTATTGAGTTGTAAGTGTTCTTTATATATTCTAGATAAATGTCCCTTATCAGATACGTGATTTGTAAATATTTTCGCTCATTCTGTGGTTGTTTTCACTTTCTTGATGCACAAAAGTTTTAAATTTTTTGTATAGTTCAATTTATCTATTTTTTCTTTTGTCACTTGTGCTTTTGGTGTTGCCTAACTCAAGGATTTACTCCTATGAGGATTTACTCCTATGTTTTCTCCTAAGAGTGTTATAGTTTTAGCTCTTACATTTAGTTCTACTATCCATTTTGAGTTAATTTTTGGTAAGGGTAAGCGTCCAACTTCATTCTTTTGCATGTGGATGTCCAGTTGTCCTAGCACCATTTGTTGAAAAAATTAGTCTTTCCCCCATTAAATTGTCTTAGCACTCAAATTTTTAAAGGAGTAGTATAACTTTTATTTTTAAAATATAATAAGAACTATGGAAGAGGGAAGAGAAAGTAATGCATATTTTACCACTCTTACAGAACTTCACTATTTTGTGTATTCTCTTCTAGTCCCCCTACATAAACATTTAAATTTTATAGAGTTGCAATCATAATATACTAATTATGTATTTTGCCTTTTTCACTTAATATATGTATATATGATACACACTTTCCATATTGCTATATAGATTTCCAAATGATTTTTTGTTGTTGCCTAATATTCCATTTGCTGGCTCTACATAATTTATTAAATCAGTTTCTTATTTTGAATATTTGGGTTTACTCTAATTTTTTATTATTTAAATAACATTGCAATTATAATCTTGTGCATAATATATTAGCCTTCCATTGGATAATTTTCTTAGGTAAATTTCTAGAAGGATTTCTTTCAAACATATATTGAAAACCAACTAGAGACTAGTTATATAATTTTGATTTGGAGGAATTCTGAGATGTGTGTGTGTGTGTGTGTGTGTGTGTTATCGTTGTTGTTGGCTCTTTTAATATAACAATAGTGGCTGATACCTCTGACTGTGGGTCAGGCATTGTGCCAAATAGTTTGTATGCGTAGTTGTATTTAATTCTCCTACAAATTCTATTCGATGAGGGATTCGAGGCTCAAAAAAGTTTCATAACTTGCCCAAAGTTGTATAACTAATAAATGGCAAAGATGGCATACAGGGCAGTGTGATTCCAAAACTTCACTGGCTCCCAGATTGGACATAAACAGTTATAATGGCAAGATTCCTACAAACAGTTATAATGGCAAGATTCCTACAGTAGTATTAGGTATTTTGTGCAGAAGTTCTCTGAATACACAGGACTTGTTAAGTACTACTGCAGTATTGGCCCAAAGTTTTTTAAAAAATGGGACTCTAAAGACTGACTTTCCTTTGTAGATTTAATAATTCATTATTCTTGGAGCCCATGAACTAATTAATCATTTTATATTATTCCCATTTGTGTAGTATTTGCCATTCCAAAGGGTCTAGAGAGCATATGTAACCAATCCAGAAATTGTTTCACTCAATGAATAAATGCTGCAGTAAAAAAGAAAATGGAAAATGAATTAGAAATCTTTAATACCTAAATGTAAATCAAAATTTTATGATATCTTAAAGATATAAATTTTAGTATTTTGGGGAGAATATACACAATAGCATTTCTGATCGAGACATCTAAGTCCAAATAATGTATGTTTAATTAATAGTGTTCAGCTGTTAGTAGCTATTTAAATTGTAGAATTATTAAGTGTGTTTAGTATTTGAAATAATTATCTACAACTCATAATTATTGCTATAGCCTGAAAAATGAAGAGGAAAATCACAATTATAAGAACAAAATTATACTTAAAAAGAAACGGTAATTTTGAAATGCCAATAGTCTGAAAAAAATGGCTTTTGCTATGTTCGGAGACAACAGTCTTCTTTAAAGCATGAAAATACCAGTTCTTTACACAGGTTCTTGTTCTAGGTTTCTTCTATTGTTGCAGTCTTTCAGCACATCAAACTGTATAAAGTCTTTCTTCCCTTGGTTTTCATTTGAAGAGACTATTTCCTAAAGATTAACAAGGTGACTGGAGTTATTTGTATGCCCTACACAGAAGAAGAAGCCTCTTCAGTCTGGTAGACACTTCTTTCATCAAGGTGTAGCTTCAAGAGGGATTCACATGTAATTGTGAGGGAAGGAAGGGTACATTTACTTAGCAGGACCTCCCAGAAGAGGTCCCTTTCACCAAATGCCAATTCCATGAATTTATTTCTTTTTAACTAGAATTAGTTGATCAGTTTTCATTTTCTTAGTAACATTTAAAAGAATGTTCAGGGCCGGCCTTGTGGCTTAGCGGTTAAGTGCATGCGCTCTGCTGCTGGCGGTCTGGGTTCAGATCCCAGGCGCGCACTGGTCACGGCTTCTCAGGCCATGCTGTGGCAGCGTCCCATATATAAAGTGTAGGAAGATAGGCACAGATGTTAGCGAAGGGCCAGTCTTCCTCAGCAAAAAGAGGAGGATTGGCATGGATGTTAGCTCAGGGCTGATCTTCCTCACAAATAAATAAATAAATAAATAAATAAATAAATAAATAAATAAATAAAAGAATGTTCAATTTGTTTCTGCTCCAATTCCTTGCTGAGGAGGTGAACAGAGGAGAATTTTTCATATTCAAGAATATAATTGTAGTGAATGTATTCTTTATCAGTGGAGAATTTGAAAACTTAGACCTAGTCTTTTCTCTGCCTCTCAATCTCGGGAGACAGTAGCAGGGAATTAGGGCAAACAAATTGAACATTCCTTTAAATGCTATTATGAAGGCAAATCCTATCAACTAAGATTTAAGGTGAATTCAGTGAATTGGCCTTTAGATAAAATGATTTTTGGTAAATTTACCTTTGGCCGATGACCCAGAGCTCACCTAACCAGCCAGATCAGCTGCATTAATCCTAATAATGAGGTGGCAGATGCTTCAGCTGTGTTGCCTTCGTATCCTCAAAATTGAGAACTTTCATAATGATAGACCACAAAATGGACTATCAAACCTAACATATAAAATGTACATCTGAGGGCCGGTCCGGTGGCGCAAGCGGTTAAGTGCATGCGCTCTACTGCAGCGGCTGGGGGTTTGCCGGTTGGGATCCCGGGCGTGCCCTGACGCACCGCTTGGCAGGCCGTGCTGTGGCGGCGTCCATGTAAAGTGCAGGAAGATGGGCACGGAGGTTAGCCTAGGGCCAGTCTTCCTCAGCAAAAAAGAGGAGGATTGGCAGATGTTAGCACAGGGCTGATCTTCCTCACAAAAAATGAAAAATGTACATCTGTTTTGGACCAAAAGATTGCCTAGTAAAAGCAAAAAATGACCTTTTCTCTCTTTTATGATGATAGACTTCTACACCTCTAGCCTCACTCTCACTGGAGCTCAAGCCCATGTTTCCAAGAGAACGTAGAAAATGGTCAGTTTTCATTTCAGTGAATCTGAATCAAGATTCTGCCTCTTTCCTCATCAAATAGCACCTCTTTGGGATTTCTAAAGCCTTGCAGTCATCTCATTCTTTTCCATCCCCACTTCTATTCATTTATTCCCCACTTTCATTTTGTTACTTTTTGAAATGTGTGTCAGATTCTCTCTCCATTCTTATTGCAACCACCTTAGTTCAGGTCTTCCTTACTCTGCCTTCTAGCTGTTTCTGCTTACATTCTTCTCTCTAGTAGTAGGTTAAATTTACACTGCTTTCATCATGTGTCTCTCTGAGGTAGTCCCAGGAACTCTGCAAAATGCACTAGCTAACCTCTGGATGTTGTATCAGAAGAATCAGCTATGATCCAGTAGTGCTTTTCTTGCTAATTTGACATCTACCTGCTGTCTGAACAAAAGACATCTTTATTCTCCTTCTTTCTACTTAGATGACTTCTAGATGGGACCCTTTGCATAGTACTTGTGGTCCTGGCCTATTGCCTTCTCTTGATGTGAGACACAGGAACCCTGTTGCCTATTTCAGACATTCAACAAGTGTTAGTTTATCTAATTCTACATTCTGAATTTATCAAGTAACCTAATTTCTCAGGCTTCAGATAAATATCCTTAGGATCTCTTCCCTGACTGTTGCCACCCCCTGCCCGTCTCCACTACCCTAGACTGGGTTAGACATCTCACCTATGTTCTATACAGCATCTGTCACACTATTTTGAAATAGCCAGGTTTCTTTTTTCTTTTTTTTAATAATTTTATTTATTTATTTATTTTCCCCCAAAGCCCCAGTAGATAGCTGTGTGTCATAGTTGCACATCCTTCTAGTTGTTGTATGTGGGACACGGCCTCAGCGTGGCCGGAGAAGCGGTGTGTGGGGATCCAAACCCAGGCCGCCAGCAGCGGAGTGCGCGCACTTAACCGCTAAGCCACAGGGCCGGCCCCAAAATAGCCAGGTTTTTAAAAATTGAGATATAGTTGACATATATTTCAGGTGTACAACATAACGATTTGATATTTGTAAATATTGCAAAATGATCACCACAGTAAGTCTAGTAAACATCTACCACTATCCATAGTTACAATTTTTTTTTCTTGTGATGAGAACTTTTAAAGGTCTACTCTTAGCAGCTTTCAACTATACAATACAGTATTAGTAACTATTGTCACCATGCTATTCATTACATCCGTATGACTTATTTATTTTATAACTGGAAGTTTGTACCTTTTGATCCCCTTCACCCATTTTGCCCACCCATTATCTTTTACCTCTAGCAACCACCAATCTGTTCTCTGTATCTGAGTTCAATTTTTTGTTTGTTTTTTAGATTCCACATATAAGAGCATATGGTATTTGTCTTTGTCTGATTTATTTCACTTAGCATAATGCCCTCAAGGTCCATCCATGTTGTCACAAGTGGCAAAATTTCCTTCTTTTTTTATGGCTGAATAATATTCCATGTGTGTGTGTATCCATTCATCCATTGATGGACACTTAGGTTACTACTGTGTCTTGGCTATTATAAATCATGCTGCAATGAATAGGTGGGTAAGGATAGCTTTTTGAGTTAGTCTTGATTTCCATCAGATAAATACTCAGAAGTGGAATTGCTGGATCATATGGTAGTTCTATTTTTAATTTGTAAAGGAACCTCCATACTGTTTTCCATAGTGGTTACACCAATTTACGTTCCCACCAACGGTGCGTAAGGGTTCCCTTTTCTCCACATCCTCACCAACACTTATTTCTTTTCTTTTTGATAATAGCCATCCTAACAGGTATGAAGTGATATTCATTGTGGTTTTGATTTGCATTTCCCTGATGACTAGTGATGTTGAGCACCTTTGCATGTACCTGTTGGACATCTGTATGTCTTTTTTGGAAAAATGTCTATTCAGATCCTCTGCCCGTTTTTCTTTTTTATTTATTTATTTATTTATTATTATTATTTTTTTTAAATTTTTTGTTTATTGCAGTAACATTGGTTTATAACATTGTAAAAATTTCAGGTGTACATCATTGTACTTCTATTCCGTTTTTCAATCTGATTGCTTTTTTGCTATTGAGTTGTATGAGTTCTCTATATATTTTGAATATTAACCCCTTATCAGATATATGATTTTCAAATATTTTCTCCTGTTTGGTAGGTTGCCTTTTTGTTTTGTTGATAGTTTCCTTTGCTGTGCAGAAGTTTTTTAATTTGGTGTAGTCCCACTTGTTTATTTTTGTTGCCAAATCCAAAAAATCATCACGAATAGCGATGTCAAGGAACTTACCACCTATGTTTTCTTTTAGGGGTTTTATGGTTTCAGGTCTTACATTCAAGTCTTCAATCCATTTTGAATTAACTTTGTGTGTGTGGTGTAAGATAGTAGTCCAGTTTCAGAGTTTGTTTGTTTTTGTCTTTGTCACCAGAAAGTAAATTTCTTGAAGACAGACACTATAAAATTTTCATTCTAGTACAATGTGTGGCAGTTCTTAGGTACTTGTGAAATTTTTATTGAATAAATAAATTAATTCAGCAAACATTTATTGAGGGCTTACCATTTGCCTGACACTGTGATGTACATAGCATTGAAAAAGGCAGATATGGTTCCTGCCTTAAAAGAGTTTATGATTTGGTGGGAAAGGCAGATACTAAATAAATGGCTGATTATGGTAGTCTGTGGTGGACATCATCTATTCCTTCCTTTTGTGCACATGCATACTATTTTTCATGTCAAGAAGATTGTAATTCTTTATTTATTTTTTTTTTTGTGAGGAAGATCAGCCCTGAGCTAACATCCATGCTAATCCTCCTCTTTTTGCTGGGGAAGACCGGCTCTGAGCTAACATCTATTGCCAATCCTACTCCTTTTTTTTCTCCCAAAGCACCAGTAGATAGTTGTATGTCATAGTTGCACATCCTTCTAGTTGCTATATGTGGGACGCTGCCTCAGCATGGCTGGAGAAGCGGTACGTCGGTGCATGCCTGGGATCCGAACCTGGGCTGCCAGTAGCGGAGCGTGTGCACTTAACTGCTAAGCCAGGGGGCAGCCCCAAGACGATTGTAATTCTCCTCTCCTTGAATCTGGGCTGGTCTTAATGCCTTGACCAAAAGAATGTGGCAGAAGTGATGTTTTGGAACATTGGAGGCTAAGTTTTAAGAAGCCTGCAGCTTCTACCTGGATCTCTTAGAATATTTTCTCTTGGGATGATCCCTTTCAAAACTCAGCCACACTATGTTATGAGAAACTCAAGCCATATGAAAAAGTCTCGTTTAGGCACTCCACAGCCCCAGCTGAGCTTTGATAGCATCAACTGGCCATGTGAGTGAGCCATCTTGAACATCCAGTCCTATTGAGCCTTTAGATGACTTTATCCTCCAGTACCCTCTGACTGCAACCATATGTGAGAAGACCAAGTGAGAACTACACAGCTGAGCCTTGTCAACTCACAGAACCTTGAGAGAGAATGAATTGTTTTAAGCTGCTATAAATTTAGGGGTGGTTTGTTACGCAGCGGTAGATAACCAGAACAGAGGTTATCACAGATTATCAGACTATGATAAAGGACATGAAGAGAAATAAAGGAAAAACCTATTTTAGGTGATCAGAGGAGGCAACCTATAATTGTTTAATAATGTTTTCTCTTTTGTGCTTAACTATACATTTCATGAGGGCAGAGACTATATCTATCCTGTTCTTAACTCTATCCCCAGTACATGATATATATGCTTAATATTTGCTGAAGTAATGATGAACAACTTTTACTAGATTCTCAAAGAAGTCTGTAACCCCAAAAGGTTAAGAATTACTTCATTAGCAGAAAAACATTCCTCCTTGTCCACCTTGTATAGGAATGCTTTATTCTATCCAAGCACAAAATTCCAGGTTTTCTGACTGACTTAACACCTACACCCAAGACCCATGTGAATAGGGCAGTATTTTCCTTCCAGAGGTTATGGGTGAGCACTGGGGCTTTGAGCTCTGGGAACTTAACCATAATGGGCCACATCACATACATAGAGGTTAGGGCAGGTGAGGAGAGGAACTGATACCAAGGAGCATAGAGGTGGGCCTACTTAGTGAAAGAACACTAAGGCTCAGATGAAGTCCTTTATTCTATCAATATCCTCTGTAATCCTTACCCATTTTATTTTCTATTATTCCCCACATGAACTTTCTGCCTAATTTCATTTTAATGTGATCCAGGAAGTAATTCTCCACTCAGGTTATACCTCACACTTTTCTTTCTTGTCTGCTTCTTCCTCACACCATCCTTATTCCCACCTTTGTATCTTTCCTCGCATGTGTCTTTCCCCTTCCCTAGAGTAGCCTTCCCTCTCTTTTCTGCTTATATATATCTTTTGGGAACCATTATTTAAGTCTCCTTCTTCTCTGAAATGTTCCTGGAAGATTCCAGTTTAAGGATCTCTCTCTTCCCAGAGCTTTTATTTTGCTTTTTTCCGTTTCTAGGACATGACTCTCACTATATCCTGCCTTATACCACAATTGATTGTTTAATTTTTCAAGTATTCCCTATGTAATAGGGTTATAAATACCTTGAGCAGTGATTGTTTTACTTTACATGAATTTTACTACCTTTTTTAGTGAGTATTTAATAATTATGTTGGCTCGGCAGATACTCTTTGCTTTCCTATCTTTTATTTTATTTGAACTTGATTCTCTTATTTCTTCTTTGTGAATTTTCCTGATTTCTTAACTCCCTTCATCCTTTTACCTCGAGTCCTTGTTGTTCTCTTCCTATTTGCTGATTCTCATGATCAGCCTCTCTCTCTGGATAGATATAGACATAGATATACAGATATAATAGGGTACGTATGTATATGCTATTGCATATAATACACTAACATCTCACATTTTGAAATGTATTTTAAATGCTTTTGTAAAATACTATGTTTAATTTTATAGAGTGATAAAGTTAAGCAAACTACACCTGAGATCTGGAGTGTAAATTTTATGTTAAATACATTACAATATTATTTGTTTATATCTTTACAGTTCTACAATTACAAGGTCTCAATATCCATTTTGTCTATATAAGTAGAATTTAATACTTAATACATAAACTGACTATATACTACATTTTACATTTATCTAATGTTTTCTTCCTTGTTATAATACCTTGAATTATCATAGTTGAAGTATGAACTGTCACCACTTGGGTTCATAATAAAACGTTATTTTTCAACATGGTTATTCTTGAGTTTGGTATTCTGTATTTAAGCTATAAATACTTTTTATAAGTATCACCTAAAACCACATCTAGATCAGTTTTTGTTTTTATAATTATTTATTTTTCCCCCAAAGCCCCAGTAGATAGTTGTATGTCATAGCTGCACATCCTTCTAGTTGCTGTATGTGGGACGCGGCCTCAGCATGGCCGGAGAAGCGGTGCGGAGAAGCGGTGCGTCGGTGCGCGCCCGGGATCTGAACCCGGGCTGCCAGCAGCAGAGCGCGCACACTTAACCGCTAAGCCACGGGGCCAGCCCTAGATCAGTTTTAAATTGGGATGATACACTCATTAAGGTTGTCTCAAAGTTTGGAATGTTTAAAATGTTAAATGATTGAATACTTTCAACAACTCTTTACCTTTTGATTTTCTGTGGCGCTTTAACTTGACGTTGACCTTTATGTTTTGATTCAGTATTATTCTTTTGTTTTTTCCTCCAACATTTATATAAAAATTTTCAAACACAGAAAAGTAGAACTGATTGAACAGTGAACACTACAACTTTGATTCTATAATTGTTTTACTGTATTTGCTTTATCACATTTTATACATTTATGATCCTTCTATCCTTCTTATTTTTGGTTGCATTTTAAAGTAAGTTGCAGGGCCGGCCCTGTGGCTTAGCGGTTAAGTGCACGCACTCCACTGCTGGCGGCCCGGGTTCGGATCCCGGGCATGCACTGACGCACCGCTTCTCCGGCCATGCTGAGGCCGCGTCCCACATACAGCAACTAGAAGGATGTGCAGCTATGACATACAACTATCTACTGGGGCTTTGGGGGGAAAATAAATAAATAAATAAAATCTTTAAAGTAAGTTGCAGACTTTGCCCCTAAATACCTAAACAAGCAAATAATTTACTACACTTCAATATTTGTTTACTTTTAAAAGTAAAATTTTCATACAATATAATACATAAATCTTAACTGTATCAGATGATGAGTTTTGACAAGTGCATATATCTGGTAACTCAAACCCCTATCAGAATTAGAGCGTTACTGTGATTCTAGAAGATTTCCTCATGCCCTAAGTCAGTCCCCATCCACATCTCCTAGAGGAATCACTACTCTTTTTTCCACCACAGATTAATTTTGCCTCTTCTAGAATCTCATGTAATTGGGATCATACAGTACATACTCTTTTATGTAAGGCTTCTTTCAGGCAGCATGTTTTTTGATATTCATCCATTTTGTTGCATTCTAATAGTTTATTTTTATTGCTGAGTGGTATTCCATAGTATGAATGTACCACAGTTTTTTCATTTATTCTCTTGTTGATGGGCATCTGAGATATTTCCAGTTTTTGGCTATTATGAATAAAGCTACTATGAAAAATCTTGTGCAAGACTTTTTGTGGATACACACTTTTATTTCTCTTAGGTAAATACCAAGGAGTAGAAATGCTAGGTCATTAGGTTTTTTTTTTTTTTTTTAGGAAGATTGGCCCTGTGCTAATATCTGTTGCCAATCTTCCTCTTTTTCTTGCTTTTTTTCCTCCCCAAAGCCCCAGTACATAGTTTCATATTATAGTTTCAGAGTTGTAGCTCTTCTACGTGGGACGCCACCTCAGCGTGGCTTGATGAGTGGTGAGTAGGTCCGCGCCCAGGATCAGAACAGGGGAAACCTGGGCCGCTGAAGTGGAACCTGCAAACTTAACCGCTATACCACTGGGCCGGTTTTTTTTTTTCTAATTTTCTTTATTTATTTTTCCCCCAAAGCCCCAGTAGATAGTTGTATGTCATAGCTACACATCCTTCTAGTTGCTATATGTGGGACGCGGCCTCCACATGGCCGGAGAAGCGGTGTGTCGGTGGCGCCCGGGATCGGAACCCAGCCGCCAACAGTGGAGCATGTGTACTTAACCGCTAAGCCACGGGGCGGCCCCCGGGTTCTTTTTTTTTTTTTTCTTTCATTAGGTTTTTAAGGTCATTTAGTTTTTAAGAAACTGCCTGACATTTTCCCAAGTTGTTGTACCATTTCACGTGGCGACCAAAAATGTATGAGTTCCCTGATGACTTATGATGTTAAGGATCTTTTCATGTGCTTGTTAGCCATTTATATAACTTTCTTTGTGAAGTGTCCATGCAACTATTGTGCCCATTTTTAAGTTGAGTCGTTGGTCTTTTTTGTTACTGAGTTGTAGGAATTCTTCATGTATTTTAGATACCAGTCTTTGTTGGATATGTGTTGAACAAATATTTTTTTCTATTGTGTGAATTGTCTATTCTTTTTTTAAATGGTGTCTTGAGTGAGCAGAATTTTTAAAATTTGATGAATATCAGTTTTTTTCTCTTATTATTATTGCTTTTCTGCTGTAAGAAACCTTTGCCTATCCCCAAGTTGCAAAGATATTCGCCCATGTCTTCTTATAGAAACTTGATAGTTTTTAGCTTTGTGTTTAGGTCTCTGATCCATTCGAAATTAATTATTGTATGTGGTATGAGATAGAGATTGAGGTTCACTTTTTTTCATATGGACGTCCAGTTGTTCTGGCACCATTTGTTGAAAAGATCTTCCATTTTCCATTGCAATGCTCTGGTGCCTTTGTTGAAAATCAGATGATTATACAAATATGATTTTTTATTCAGTGTTCTGTGTTATGTTTTGTGATCTATTTGTCTATTTGCATGCCCAAACTGTGTTGTCTTGATTATTGTAATGTCATAAGTTGTGAAATCAGGTAATGTAAATCCTCCAACTTTCTTTTTCAAGATTGCTTTGGATTTTCTAGGTCTTTTGCATTTCTATATAACTTTTAGAATGAAGGAAAACAGAACCTACAATATTCCTGGTAGGGATATGAATGGGATTGCATTGAATGTATGTAGATCAATTTGGGAAGAATAGAAATCTTATTAATATTGAGTCTTCCAATCCATGAACATTATATGTGTCTCAGTGTAGAGGTCTTGCATAACTTTCGTTAAATTTATTCCTAACCGCTTTATGTTTTTTGAAGCTTTTGTAAATACAATTTTGAAAAATACTTTTTCCCAGTTGTTTACTACTAGTATCTAAAAATGCAATTGATTTTTATATGTTGACCTTGTATCCTGCAGCATATAACTATC
This sequence comes from Ceratotherium simum simum, assembly GCF_057802395.1. Lineage (NCBI taxonomy): Eukaryota > Metazoa > Chordata > Mammalia > Perissodactyla > Rhinocerotidae > Ceratotherium > Ceratotherium simum. The sequence continues at coordinate 28,974,676 of NC_141915.1, read as the reverse complement.
AGTCTTAGTAATCATTTTGTATATTCTTTAGGATTTTCTTTGTAAACAAATTATGTCATTTGTGAGCAGGCATAGTTTTATTTTTTCCTTTCCAATATTTATGCTTTTTTTTTCTTATTGCACTATCTAGAACCACTAGTACAACATTGAATAGAAGTGATGAGAGTGAACATGCTTGCTTTGTCCTTCATCTTAGGGGGACAGTATCAGTATGTCACCATTAAGCATGACATTAGCTGTAGATTTTTTAACAAGTTCTTTATCAGGTTGAGAAAATCCCATTCTGTTTCTGATTTTCTGAGAGTTTTTATCATGGATGGATATTGAATTTTGTCAAATGTTTTTTCTGCATCTGTTTAAGTGATTCTATGTGGGTTTTTTTTGTCCTTTATTCTGTTAATATGGTAAATTACATTCATTAGTTTTTTTGAATATTAAACCAACCTTGCATTCCTGGGATAAACCTCCCTTAGTTATGGTGTATTATGATAAACAGTCATGCACTACATAATGATGTTTCAGTCAATGACGGACCATATATACAACAGTGGTCCCATAAGATTAGTACCCTATAGCCTAGGTGTATAGTAGAGTATATGCCATAGAGGTTTGTGTAAGCACACTCTGTTGTTTACACAACAACAAAATCATCTAATGATGCATATCTCAGAATGTATCCCCATCGTTAAGTAACACATGACTGTGTTGTTAGATTAAATTTGCTAGTATTTTGTTTTAGATATTTACATCTTTTTTCATGAGGGATATCAGCCTATAATTTGTTCTTTATTTTTCTTTCTTTCTTTTTTTTTTGGTAATTTTTCTGGCTTTATTAGTGGCTTGTGTTGACCTCATGAAATGTTGAAAAGTGTTCTTTTCCAGTTTCTGAAGGAGTTTGTATAACATTGATATTATTTGTTTCTTTCTTTGATAGAATTCACCTGTAAAACAATCTTGGCCTTGAGTTTTCTTTGTGGGGAGGTTTTTGATAATAAATTCAATTTCTTTAATAGATATAGGGTTATTCAGATTTTCTGTTTCATCTTATGTAAGTTTTGATAAGTGGTGTTTTTCAAGGAATTTGTCTATTTCATCTAAGTTGTCAAACTTATTGGCATAAAATTGTTCATAGTATTCCTTTATTATCCTTTTAATGGATCTAGGGTGATATCCTCATTTCTCACACTGGTGTTCTATTTTTTTTTCTTGACTAGTCTAGCTAGAATGTTATAAATTTTGTTGATGTTATCAATTTGTTGATCTTCAAAGAACCAACTTTTGGCTTTATTAATTTTCTCTATTATTTGCCTGATTTTTACTTCATTGATTGCAGTTCTTTATTATTTCTTTCCTTTTATTTATTCTGGGTTTACTCTCTTCTTTTCTAGCTTTTTAAGTTTAAAATTTAGGTTATTTATTTTATTGTTTTCTAATATAGGCGGTTAAGCTATAAATTGCCCTCTAAGTACTGCTTTAGCTGCATCCCACAAATTTTGATATGTTGTAAGTTTATTACCATTCAGTTTATAATGTTTTTTTGACCTGTGGGTTATTTAGAAGTGTGCTGTTTAGTTTCCTAATAGTTGTTTTTCTTAGTTATCTTATTGATTTCTAGTTTAATTCCATTGTGGTCAGAGAACATACTCTGTATGATTTCAATCCTTTTATTTTTATTAAAACTTATTTTAAATGTCATAGTAAATGTTATATCTTGGTGAACACGCCATGTGCTCTTAAAAAGAATGTGTATTCTGCACTTGTTGGATGTAGTGTCCTATAAATGCCAGTTGGGTCAAGATGGTTGATAGTGTTTTCATCAATATGTTTTTATTGATATTTTTGATCTAGTTGTTAAGTGAGAGAAAGGTGTTAAAACCTCCAACTATAATTGTGATTTTGTCCATTTATCCCTTTAATTCTGTCACTTTGCTTCATGTATTTTGAAGCTCTGTTATTAGACACACACACATTTAGGATTTTTGTTTCTTATGAATTTATCATTTTATCTTTTGGAGATGTCCTTCCCTTTTTATCTCTGGTAATATTCTGTCTCGAAGACTATTTTATCTGATGTTAATAAAGCTACTCTAGTCTTTTTATGCTTCATATCTTTTCCATCCACTTATCTGGGTCTATCTGGGTCTTTATATTTAAAATGTGTCTCTTACAGAAAGCATATAGTTGTCTCCTGTTTTTTAAAAATCTATTCTGATATTGTTTGCATTTTTATTTGGAGTATTTAGTTAATTTACATTTAATTTAATTATTTATATGGTTAAGTCTTCTATTTTACATTTTTTTCTTTGTGTTTTCTCTGCTTATTGTTCCTCTGTTTATTGTTCTTTGTTGCCTTTGCATTAGCTGAATATTTATTTTTAAAATTCCATTTTAGTTTATCTATTGGCTTTTAAATCTATATCTCTTCCCATTACTTATTAACTATTTAATCCATGGATTAAAATATATATCCTTAACTTTTCATAGTTTACTTAAGGCTAATATTATACCACTTTGTGTTAAATATAAAAATTCAGCAATTGTATAGGTTCATTTACCCCTACTCACTGTCCTTTATGATATCTTTGTCCTATGTGTTATATTCACATATATTATGAACTCCATAATGCATTGTTAAAATTTTGCTTTCAGCAGTCATTTGTATTTAAAGAAACTAAGAGAAAATTGTCTTTTATTTACCCACATAGTTATCATTTCCAGTGCTCATCATTTCTTCCTGAAGTTCCAATTTTTTTCCTTTCAGCTTGAAGAACTACCACTAGCATTTCTTGTAGTGCTGCAGCAACAAATTCTCTCAGTTTTTATTTATCTAAAATTTCTCTGGTTCTTTTGTCATTCTTAAAAGATATTTTCATTGGATATTCATTATGGCTTAACAGTTTTTTTTTCCTTACATTACTTTAAAGATGTCATTTCATTGTCTTCTGGTCTCCATTGTTTTTGATGAGAACTCGTCAGTGAGCTGAATTGTGTAATTTTTTTTCTGCAGGTTTTAAGAGTTTCTGATTATATCTGATTTTCATCAGTTTGACTATGATGTGTCTAGATGTAGTTATCTATGTATTTCTCTTGCTTGGAGTTCACTAAACTTTTGAATCTGAAAATTTATGTGTTTCACCAAATTTGACAGATTTTTGGTCACTATTTCTTCAAATGTTTTTCTGCCCCATCTCTCTATTCTCTCTTTTTGGCACACTAATTAGGTATATTTTATACCTTTTGGTATTAGTCCACCAATCACCAAGGATATGCCCTCTAACTTCCTGTTTTATTTTCTTCTCACCAAAACATTTTTCTGTAACTAGATTTAATTGTCAGTCAGCCAGCTTTAGTGAATTATACATATAGTTTCTCAATATTTTCATAGATCTTTGGAAGACATGGAGGTAGTAAGAGAAGGAGGATGATATTTCAAGTGCATAAAAATAGTTTTGACTTTACATGTTGTGCTACACTTGTTTCATTTTTATTATAATAAATTTGATGGACCTTTTAAAGATAAACCATCTACTTTTTACAGTTTCCAGATATTATGATCAGGTATGATAGTTCTTTGATACTCAAAAACTGTTTGAGAAAATATTAATTAAAATACACCCTGTTGCAGAATCTTCTTGCCATTGCTCTTGAATGGTGCTATTATCGTCATATAAATACACAGATCCACTCGTATTTACTGACATAATTTTATTCTATGAAAACGTGTGACTTCACCAAAAGCCCTGAATGGAAGGAAAGTTAACATACTTGTAGTGTTCTAGGTATCAGAAAACAATGTACACTCTCATTTTCTGATCATTAAGGATCTGGAAATAATTTTTCTTTTACTATGAAGAAAGCAAGTATGTTATCCTTCACCCATTGCACTTATATTTAAGAATAGGTAACCTAAAGTTATATGATTTATTTAAGTATGGATCCAGACCAGTTCTGGTGACTTTTTAGGGTGAGGCTCAGACTGTTATACTCAAATAAATTAATATATTAATTTTGATATAGTCTTTTTGTAAAAACATGTTCAACTTGTCAAACAAGAGATATGACTCATATGATCCTCTCCACTAAAGAAGTATGACACAGATGATGGTGTATCATTTTGATTTAAATAGTTTAGGGGTCGGCCTGGTGGCGTAGCAGTTAAGTGCATGTGTTCCGCTGCGGCAGCTTGGGGTTCGGAGGTTCGGATCCTGGGTGCGCACTGACAAACCACTTGTCAAGCCGTGCTGTGGCGGCATCCCATATAAAGTAGAGGAAGATGGGCACTGATGTTAGCCCTGGGCCAGTCTTCCTCAGCAAAAAGAGAAGGATTGGCATCGGATCTTAGCTCAGGGCTAATCTTCCTCACAAAAGTAAGTAAATAAATAAATAAATAGTTTAATTTTTTCTATTGAAAATAGAAAAAAAAATTGGATCTACTTAAACATTAAAAAATGATTCATTTTTCTTTTCAATATCAAATTTTTTTCAATTAACAGTACCTGGATTTCTGCATAATGTGCATGTTTTTGACTCTGCAAATGCAACAGCATAGGTGTGAAGGAGGAATCATTTTATAGTTTATTATGATGGGAACTGATATTTCATTTTTTAAATGTATTGACATTAATTTCCATGAATGAATTGAATTAAAATACTTGGTACTTATACTATTATTACTATTTTCTTCTTTCTTCATTATCTTATTTCATACTGGCTTGTCTTCCCAACTATGGAAAAGACAGTAGGATCCAAAACTGTGGTTTTGGGAAGGAAAATGCTAAATAAATGTGTATAATATGAGCAAAATACTTATAGGTATTAGTGTTAAGTCCTATTTTCTAGCAGGTATGTAAAGAAAATGCCATAAAATAATACAAAATTATTCTCCCCTTTTGGAAAGTTAGTTCTCATTAATTATTATTTACATAAGAGAAAGGTGAAATTTAAAACACATATGACAAATTTTCAATTAAAAAAATTAAACTATTTAAATCAAGACCATTTTTCAGTATGGTTTTTGTCTTAAAAGCCCTAAGTACTAAACATAGTGATTTTTTTGTGTGTGTGAGGAAGATTGGCCCTGAGCTAACATCTGCCAATCCTCCTCTTTTTGCTGAGGAAGACTGGCCCTGGGCTGACATCCACGCCCATGTTCCTCCACTTTATATGGGACGCCGACCACAGCATGGCCTCCTGAGTGGTGCATTGGTGCGCGCCCGGGATCCAAACTGGCGAACCCTGGGCCGCCGCAGCAGAGTGCAGGCACTTAGTCGCTTGCACCACCAGGCTGGCCTCTAAATATAGTGATTTTTGACAGTAGCTGTTCATGTGTTGAGTTTTGGAATTTAGAAATATTATTTACTAACCATGAATAAATCTCATCAGAGACTCATCTAAGTAAGAAAGATGCATTTAATCTAGTTATACTCTATGATCTCAAATGGTGTGAAACATTTATTAAGCTAGGTAATAAATAGGACTCAGTTCTATTACATCCCTGGAGCACTAATAAATTTTTAACAAGGTTAAGTAGGAAAACCAGGAGTGTCTTCCTTTCTACAGTGCCCTAGGCATTTTTCTTTTCTTTTCTTCCCTTCCCTCCCCTCCTCTCCCCTCCCCTCCCCTTGAGGAAGATTAGCCCTGAGCTAACATCCGATGCCAATCCTCCTCTTTTTGCTGAGGAAGATTGGCCCTGGGCTAACATCCGTGCCCATCTTCCTCTACTTTATATGGGACGCCGCCACAGCATGGCTTGACAAGCGGTATGTCAGTGTGTACCCGGGATCCGAACCTGCGAACCCCAGGCCACTGCAGCAGACCACGTGCACTTAACCACTACGCCACCGGGTGGCTCCCATTTTTCTGTTTTTGAGAAAATCACCCATACTACTTCCAGAAAAACATGAGCGAGATTTTCAAATCTTACATTACAATGTTAAGTCAGCTTCTGCTAAGTCTAGAGGATCTAAGATCCTAGTTCTGTAGTACTAGAGAAATTCTCTTGGTTTTGTTTGTCTTTTTTTTTAATTTTTGAGGAAGATCTGCCCTGAGCAAAGATCCACACCAATGGTCCTCTTTTTGCTGAAGAAGACTGGCCCTGAGCTAACATCCGTGCCCATCTTCCTCTACTTTATGTGGGACACCACTGCAGCATGACCTGACAAGCGGTGTGTTGGTGCCTGCCCGGGATTCGAACCCAGGCCGCCGGCAGCAGAGCGCGCGTACTTAACCGCTACCCCACAGGCCGGCCACCTGTCCTTTTTTTTTTTTTTTTTTTAAATAAAAGTTATTGTTCAGAGTTTCCCTTGTGTTTCCATAGCCACCAAGAGGAAATATTAGATAGTGATAGGAACCATTATAATGGAATAATCATGAATAATCATGAACAAGAGCCTAATGACAGATGAACCTACGCTAGCTCTGCAAAGGTAGCATTGGACCTGGTCCCAGATAGCGTTGGACCAGTTAGCTAACTTCTTTAAGCCTCAGTTTCTTCATCTATGAAATAGTGATAGGGTTATTGTGAGCATCAAGTGATAAAATTATATGTACAGCAGTTAGCATAGTGCCTGGCATATGGTAAGTGCTTATTATTATTGAAGATTTAAAATAGATAATACTTTATTAGCAGTAAACTAAAAATAAGAAAGTTGCTATGTTAATTTTTAAAGTTAATTTTAGTTATGATTAAATTAATGGAGATTTTTGATGACTGATTTTTGATTAATTTTCAAATTTTTGATTTTCATTCAATTCAAATCAATAATGATTTTCACGCAATTAAAGATTTTCATTTGGGTTTATTTTATGTGCTTTATGTTAATAAAACAGAAAATGTAAAGGTAATTCTAGTGATGTGTTTAATGAGTCAAAGGTGATGCTTTTGTCATTTATATATGTGTGTATGGTTGAAGCAAGATGAATTGTTTATACCAAGCAGGAAGAATTTTTATGTAAATTGGTCAAGGTAAGTGTCACCTGATAGGACTTGAGAGGAAAGGAGACTTGGTAGGACTTACTGTATGTCAAGTGCTATACAGTCATGCATTGCTTAACAATAAGGATACATTCTGCGAAATGCATTGTAAGGTGATTTTGTCTTTGTGCCAGCATCATAGAGTGTACTTAGACAAACCTAGATGGTATAGCCTACTACACACCCAGGCTATATGGTACTAATGTCTTTTATTTTATTGATGTCACATTGGTTTATAACATTATTAAATTTTAGATGTACATCATTATATTTCAGCTTCTGTATAGACTGCATCATGTTCACCATCAAAAGTCTAGTTTTCACCATAAATATATGCCCTTTTACTCCTCTTGCCCTCCCTCTCCCCCTTCCCCTGTGGTAACCACCAATCTTTTCTATGTATCTGTGTATGTGTTTGTTTTTTTATCTTCTACGTATGAGTGAAATCATACCGTATTTGTCTTGCTCTATCTGACTTATTTTGCTTGGCATAATATATATGGTACTAATGTCATGAGACCACTGTTGTACATGCAGTCCATCGTTGACTGAAACATTGTTATGAGGCCCATGACTATATACTTTATCTCATTTAACTCCTTTAACAGCCCTCTGAAAGTAGGAAGTATCTCAGTTTTGCCGATAAGCAAACAGGCATCAGGAATTAAAATAACTTGCTAAGGTCACATAGCTTGTAGCAGCAGAATTGAGATTCACACCATCGACTCCAGAATCCGTGTTCTTTGTTGCTATGGTTTTGCTGAGAAGATTAATATGATAAGAAATGTAAACTAGGTGGAAAAGGGGCTATAGATGGAAAAAGTTCATTGTTGACAGTATAGAGATTGAGTTGAAAGTAATTTTATCCCTTTTGTAACTAATGAATGGTAAAAAAATGTGATGGGAAAAACCTCAGTGTGTGAGTTTCCAGCCTTCTACTCTTCCTCTGTGTGCTAATGACAGTTCTGCCTTCGCTAATTCAATTTTTTCCCTTTCTCCTCCCTCCAAGAAAGGCTCAGCATTTGTCAGTCTAGGTCTTTGGGAATTTGTAATATAGAATTGAGAGGTAGGGCCGGCCCCGTGGCTTAGCGGTTAAGTGTGCGCGCTCCGCTGCTGGCGGCCTGGATTCGGATCCCGGGCGCACACCAACGCACCACTTCTCCGGCCATGTTGAGGCCGCGTCCCACATACAGCAACTAGAAGGATGGGCAGCTATGACATACAACTATCTACTGGGGCTTTGGGGAAAAAAGAATAAAAAAAAAAAAAAATTTAAAAAGAAAAAAAAAAAAAGAATTGAGAGGTAGGGATGAGGTAGAAGGGATGTGAAAGTAGCCACTGCATAATAGTCTAGTCATATTATTCTGTGTTTACTACTGTGTACCCTGTTATGGTTGCATTATTAAAAAAAAGACTTTTCAATGGATATCTTCAAATCTTACAGTGAATGCTGGTAGCTTCTAATTGTAGCAGCATTAGAAAATGTTTTTTGTTGATAATTGTTAAACTTGGATACATGGGAGTTTACTATGTTATTCTTTCTACGTTTGTATTAGTTTGATATTTTCTACATAAGTTTTATTTTTAAAGAAAATGTTTTAGTGAATGGACTTGATTGTTAGACTCCCCCTCTAATTCTGGAATGTCAGAACTAGATCTTGTGTATTATTATTGTATATTTCAGAGTGCCTTACACATAGTAGCCACTTTATGAATAAACATGCGAGTTGAATTGAATATAGTATTTAGTTGCTCGATTTTATTTTATTTATTTATTTATTTTTATAATTTTATTTATTTATTTATTTTCCCCCCAAAGCCCCAGTAGATAGTTGTATGTCATAGTTGCACATCCTTCTAGTTGCTGTATGTGGGACGTGGCCTCAGCATGGCTGGAGAAGTGGTGCGTCAGTGCACACCTGGGATCTGAACCCGGGCCGCCAGCATTGGAGTGCGAGAACTTAACCGCTAAGCCACGGGGCTGGCCCAGTTGCTCAATTTTAAATGTAATATTTAAGCAGCAGTTAATATATAAAGTGGAAATATGCTTTTTGGCTAATTCTTTCCAGGTGAGGAAATGTTCTGGAATTAGATAGTGGTGATGGTTGTAGAACTCTGTGGATATACTAAAAACCATTGAATTGTATACTTTAAATAAGTTTTATAGTACATGAATTATATCCCAATAAGAAAAGAATGTAAAAAATGCAAAGATAAGCCATAAACTGGGAGAAGATATTTGTAACACATATAACTGATAAAGAACTCCCACAAATCAGTAAGGAAAAGACAATTCTATAGATAAATAGACAAATAACAGGAACGGGCATTTCACGAAGAGGAAACAAAAATAGCCAAGAAACATATTAAAAAGATGCTCAACCTCATTAGAGATCAAAGAAATGCAAATTATGAACTCAATGAAACAAACTTTTTACACTTACAAGATTTTCAGGAATTAAAGAATTGCATCATCTTGAGTATTGACAGAGATACAGAGGCACGGGAACCCTTTCATATACTGCTGGTGGGAATGTTAACTGGTACTACCACTTTGGAAAAATTTGTTTTTTCCTCCACAAAGCCCCAGTACATAATTGTATATTCTAGTTGTAAGTCCTCCTAGTTCTTCTTTGTGAGCTGCCACCACAGCATGGCTACTGACAGGCGAGTGGTGTGGTTCCATGCCCGGGAACTGAACCCGGGCCCCCAGAGCGGAGTGCGCCGAACTTTAACCACTAGGCAATCAGGGCTTGCTCTGGAAAATATTTTGATATTATCTGGTAAAATTGAAGATGCACATACCCTTTGATCTAGCAGTTCTACTCTTAGGTGTGCGTGTATGTGTACACCTCTATATGTGTGTTCTGTCCTGTTCCCATTGATCTCTATTGCCACCTTTATCAAGTTTTCATGTTTTCATGGGTCTATTTCTGGACTTTCTAGTATTCTAAATTTGTTTGTTTATCTATGCACCAGTTTTTTTCTGGCTTAATTACTGTGTAAGTCTTAATGTCTGGTAGAGTTAATTTCTTCAGGAATGGTCTTCAGGAATGTTTTAGCTATTCATGGTCCTTTGCTCTTTCATATAAACCTTTGGATCAGCTGGTCAAGTCTGATGAGAAATCCTGCTGGATTGTTGTTGAACTTATATTGAATTACTTTGAATTTATACATCATTTTGAAAAGAATTTTCAGAAGATAATATCTCTCTCCATTTATTTAGGTCTTCTTTAATGTCTTTCAATTGTCAGGGAGAAAAAAATTTTTCCTCCCCTTTTTCTAAGTTCTTCTGGCTGGTCTAAGAATTAAATTAACATGAGACAGATTAACAGGAGAAAATCAAATTTAATTACATACATACGGGAACCCCAAAGATATGAGATTCCTGGACAGTAGGTTTGAGGTTTATATACCATCCTGAGCTAAGGAGAAGTGGGTAGGGTTCTGGGACTTCAAAGTAGAGAAAGACAATTTACAGGGAGATGGGAAAAGCAAATACTTGATAAACAAATGTTTGCCATGCTATGCAGAGACAATGGGACACAGAGAGGACCTCAATCAAACAGGCCTTGCTAAGTTTTCACACCTAGCTCATATTCTTTGTAGATGTCTGTGATGATAGCTCTTCTTCCTGGAACAGGCCCTTGATGTAAATCTTTTAGGCAGTTAAGGGGGAGGTAAAAAGCAAAACTTCCTGAGTCTTTCTGTTTTCTTAAAAATAATCAGCTAAAAATAATCCTCATGCCAAAGAGACACATTTTGGGGTGGCAAATTTTGCTCCCGTACACAATCATTTTATAATTTTCTTCACAAAGATCTCATACTCTTTCGTTAGATTTATTCCTGGGTGTGTGTGTGTGTGTTAGAATAATGTCAATTTTAAAAATAGCTTAATTGAGGTATAATTTACATACCATAAAATTTACCCATTTTAAATGTACAGTTCAATGATTTTTTGTAGATTTTCAGAGTTGTGCAACCATTGCCATAATCTAATTTTAGAACATTTCTAACACCCCAGAAAGAAACCTTGTGCCCATTGGTACTCTTAGATCCCACTGCTGGCCCCAGGAAACTACTAATCTAGTAAACACACATACATACTAAGACTAATTACCATCCATCTCCATACACATGTGCCTAATCACCCCTTTCACCCTCCTCTCTTTCCCTTTCCCCTCTGGTAACCACCAATCCAATCTCTGTCTCTGTGTGTTTGTTGTTGTTATCTTCTATTTATGGGTGAGATCATCATATTTGGCTTTCTCTCTCTGACTTATTTCGCTTAGCATAATACCCTTAAGGTCTACCCATGTCGTCACAAATGGCAAGATTTCATCTTTTTATGGCTGAGTAGTATTCCATTGTATATATATACCACATCTTCTTTATCCATTCATCCCTTGATGAACACGTAGGTTGCTTCCAAGTCTTGGCTGTTGTGAATAAATAATAATTCTTTAGTATCATCTAATATCCAGCCAGTATTCAAAGCAATATTCAAAGCAATCCATAAGTTGCCTTAGTTTAATATATTTCTTAAATCTCTTTTAATCTATAACAATTCCCTATCCCTCCATTTTTTTCTTGCCACCTATTTGTTGAAGAAACCAGATCATTTGTTGGTAGACTTTCTCACATTCTGGATTTGGCTAATTGCATTCCTGTGATGTGATTTAATATGTTTTTATACCTATGATTTTCTATAAAATGGTAGGTAGTTCTAGAGCAGCACATGCTGTCCACTAGAAATATAACAGGAACCACACATGCAAGCCACATAAGTAAAATTTTCTAGTAGCTGCATTAAGGTAAGTAAAAAGAAAAAGGTGAAATTAATTTTAATGACACATTTTATTCAACCCAAGATATCAAAAATATTTTTATTTTAATGTGTACACAATATAAATAATGAGCTATTTTACATTATTTTTTGAAATCTATTGTATATTTTACACTTACAGCATATTTCAGTTCATAGTGGGTACATTTCAGGTGCTCAATAGCCACATGTGGCTAGTGGCTACCAGATTGGACAGTGCAGATCTAGAGGCTTATCTGACTTATGTTTGAGTCTTTGTCAAGAAAAGTTCATAGGTGGTACTGTGAACTTTATATTGCGTTACAGTAGAAGGCAGATAATGTCTGGGTGTGTTTGGTGCATGATGTCAAGTTTGGTGCAAAGGTTCAGGTATTGTCAGCCTGATCGTTCAGTCTCGCATTGGCTTTTAGCCTAATTGTTTTAACTCCCATTGATAATTGCCTGCATTCATATTTCATTAATGATTAAAAATGATGATTGTTGGGCCGGCCCTGTGGCTTAGCGGTTAAGTGCGTGCGCTCCGCTGCTGGCGGCCCAGGTTCGGATCCCAGGCGTGCACCGACACATCGCTTCTCCGGCCATGCTGAGGCTGCATCCCACATACAGCAACTAGAAGGATGTGCAACTATGACGTACAAGTATCTACTGGGGCTTTGGGGGGGGGGATGATGATTGTGTAATTCTATCATTACTTTTGCATCTAATAGCTGAACTGTTCTGTAAAGAAAAATTTTTCCTGATCAATTGTTTAGTTACTTTTCTATTATTTTCTATCATAGTTACACTTTTTGTTATTAATTTTTAACTTAATTGAATAGTAGTCGAAAATGTGATCTCTATCGTGCAGTTTTTGAAATCTGTTGAGTCTTGCTTTATGGCCTACTGTATAGTTAGTTTTCAAAAACATTTTGTATGTGCTTGAACAGAATGTGTATTCTCCAGTTGTTGGGTGCATGTTCTAAATATGAACCCAACATATTTTATTCATAAAATAAAACTTGTTAATTTTGTCATTCAAGTTTTTAATATCCTTACTGTTTTTTTCCTGTTCTATCAATTACTGAAAGAGATGAGTTAATTTCTTCCATTATGATAGTGGATTTATTGATTTGTTCATGTAATTCTATTGATATTTGCTTTATATATTCTGGGGTTCTGCTATTAGGTACATTCAAGTTTAGAATTGTTATGTCTTCCTGGTGAATTGAACCCTTCATTATTATGTAGTGACACTCTTTACTTCAGTAATACTTTTTGCATAAAAGTTTATCTTGTTTGGTATTAATATCTCTAACCAGTTTTGGTTATTATTGTCTGGCACAACTTTACTCATCCTTTTACTTTCAATCTTTTTTCTTATATTTTAGATATGTCTTTTGGGAACATATATAGTTGGATTTTAATTTAAAAAATCTAGACTGACAGTCTTTTTAATTGTAGATGTCAGTCCATTTATACTTTTTGTTGTTATTGATTTAATAGGTCTATTTCTACCATCTTTTATGTTTTTTATTGTCTCTCCTCCTTTTTCTTCATTTTCTTTTACTTGTCCTTTGGAAGTTATACATGTTATATTTCTTTTGTTGGTTGTTCTAAAAAGTTAACATGCATATTTAACCTAAAATGCAAAGTTAATCAATAATATTTACCCAACTTCCTTATGTGACAAGGACTTCTGAATGTTTATATTCTGATAATCTTCCTTAAGGGTGATTGTTTGTTGTTTGATATTTTAGTTTTTTTTAAATTTAATTCTGCAAATTAGACATCATTGTTGTTGTTTTATACAATCAATGTTTGTTTAGATTTGTGTTTGTCTTTTTTTTTTTTGGTTAGATTTCCAGCATCTTAAGATAAATATTTCTTCCAAGTTTCCTTCTTCCTAAAATACATACTTTAGAAGTACATTTAAAGAAGTTCTCTTAGTAATTAATGTTACCAGTTTTTGTTTGTTCAAACATGTCATTATTTGTTCTCACACTTTAAAGATAGTTTTCCTGTGTATTTCAACTCCAGGTTGATCATTATTTTCTTTTAGCTCTTTTTTGGTTATTATTCCTCTGTCTTCTGAGTTTCATTGTTGCTCTTGAGAAATCAGTTGTCAGTTTTTTCTCTTGTGGACTCTAAACTGTTTTCTTTGTCTTTGGTGTTTTCCAGTTTCACTACAATCTCTATAGGGTGTTTTTCTTTTTATTTATCGTGCTTGTGATTTGTTGGACTCCCCATATCTGAGAATCTATGGTTTTCATCGAACTTGAAAAATTCTTAGCCATTCTTTCTTTTTTTTTTTAATAATTTTATTTATTTATTTATTTATTCCCCCAAAGCCCCAGTAGATAGTTGTATGTCATAGCTGCACATCCTTCTAGTTGCTGTATGTGGGACGTGGCCTCAGCATGGCCGGAGAAGGGATGTGTTGGTGTGCGCCTGGGATCCCAACCCGAGCCGCCAGCAGCGGAGCGCACGCACTTAACCGCTAAGCCACGGGGCTGGCCCTTAGCCATTATTTCTTCAACTGTTGCCTCGTGATTATTCTGTCTGTTTTCTTCTTCTGGAACTCATATTAAATGTATTAAACATTCTTACTTTTTCCTCCTTGTCTCTTAACTTTATCTTTTATGTCATCATTTTGCATCTCAGTAAATTCTTCAGGTCTCTGTTCTAGTTCAAACTGTGAATTCTCACTTCAGGTTCAACTACCCTGCTGTTTAACCTGTCTACCACGTTTCTTTCTTTCTTTTAATAATTTTATTTATTTATTTTTCCACCAAAGCCCCAGTAGATAGTTGTATGTCATAGTTGCATATCCTTCCAGTCGCTGCATGTGGGACGCAGCCTCAGCATGGCCGGAGAAGCGGTGCGTCGGTGCGCCCGGGATACGAATCGGGCCACCAGCAGCAGAGCATGCCCGCCCAACTGCCAAGCCACGGGGCCGGCCCCCACCATGTTTCTAATTTTAATTATTATATTTCCAGTTTTTAGAAATTCTATTAGGTTCCTTTTCAAATCTGCCTGCTCATTGAATAGAGTCTTGCTCCTTAGTCATATTTTTATATCCTTTCTTGTTTCTTTAAATGTTATTCTATAGCTATTAATTCCATTGTGTTTGTGAGTCTGAGTCTCATGTTTATTATTTCTGCTGACCCTTAATTGCAGTGGGTTGCTTCATATGTTTTGTGATTCGATTGTGAGTTTATATTCATTTATCTCAAGATGATTTTCATAATTTAACCAGCATTTAGGTAACTGATGTTATGAAAGTTTTTTCAAGGTAAATTAGTGTTCGATTTGGCTGAAATGGAAAATAGGAAATATTTTTAGGTAATTAATTAGGAAAAAAATAGGAGAAATACTGTACCTATAGCAACATAAATGGGACTTTGCCTTTTGAAATAGAAATTTTAGAATTCATTCTTTGCACTATTGCATCAAAAATGAATCTTCTTGGCAACCAAATTGTTCTGCATCTTCAAAATCTGTTATTAATTTTTATACATTGTGTAATCAGAATAAAATTAATAGGAAAAAATGGAGACTTTTTTCCTTTGTATTGTTAACTGTTGTGTTAAACAGTAGGCATCTATGTGACTGTGAAGTGTCCTGTTTTACCTGTCTCCATGAGATGTTACTAATTATTATTATTATTATTTTTGTGTGTGTGTGTGTGTGAGGAAGATCAGCCCTAAGCTAGCATCCGTGCCAATCCTCCTCTTTTTTGCTGAGGAAGACTGGGCCTGTGCTAACATCTGTGCCCATCTTCCTCCACTTTATGTGGGACGCCACCACAGCATGGCCTGACAAGCGGTGCATCAATGCTGGGCCAGGATCTGAACCTGGGCCGCCAGCAGCGGAGCACGCACACTTAACCGCTACTCCGCAGGGCCAGCCCCAAGATGTTACTAATTATTGATTAGCAGGTACAAAGTGAATGAATTTGTGCTGTTCCTCTAATGATACAGTTTTCTTTTTGTAGTTCACGCCATTAGCTGGAGAAGAAAAAACTATGTAAGATCTTATTCATTAACGTTGTCATCCTTTGTCATTAGAAGATGAGACCACAGATAAAGGCAGGACAGATGTATCAGAATTCCATTTTATTTTTTTATTCTCTAAATTCCCTAATAATGAAGATTTCTAATATAGTCTGTTCAGCATGTTTATGATGCTGAATTCATAGCAAAAGATATGTTTGGTATTAGTTTTACATTCTGTTGTAAGAAAATGGTAGGAGATTGAAGTTTCTTTTTTTTTTGGTCCAAATATAATCTTACCTCAGGTGATAATTATTTACTTTCCTACATTGTTTGAGGGATATATTTTGTTTTAACCATAAATAGCACAGATTGTTTTACTCTGCAGGTTTCCTCAAGTCCTTTCGGAAGCAAGTGGAATACAATTCATGAAAAATGAAAAATAATCTTCTTCCCTTCAATTTCTATGGCTCAATCTTTTTTTTTTTTTTAAAGATTTTATTTATTTAATTTTTTCCCCCCAAAACCCCAGTAGATAGTTGTATGTCATAGCTGCACATCCTTCTAGTTGCTGTATGTGGGACTCGGCCTCAGGATGGACAGAGAAGTGGTGCCTCGATGCGCACCCGGGATCCGAACCCGGGCCACCAGCATTGCAGCGCGCGCACTTAACCACCAAGCCACAGGGCCGGCCCACTATGGCTCAATCTTAAGGACCAAACGATGTTGCATTTTTTTTTGGGGGGGTCATAGTCATAATAATTTGTGATGTAGCTGTGAGATGGGAGAAATATTTGGAATCACTGCCTTTAAGATATGATGTTCATTGTTATTCTCAAGTTATGTCATATGTTTTTTTCCTCCCCCAAAGAAAATCCAAGCTGTTTTATGACAGAGACTGTCTTCTATTCTGTTTATCTATCTCTATCCTCTTTTTGTCAAACTTCAGGCCCATATAAATCTCCAGCTTATTCAGAATACTTTTGTCTTGGCTAGCTTGTACAATGGGATCTTTTTAGCCTATTTCTCAGGAAAACCTCATACCTTGGTATTTCTCTTACTAGCATAGAAAAATTGTGCTAATGGTGGAGAAAAGCCCAATTTAACTTGACTTAGTGAGACCTTCATATTTGTGGGAAAATCCTAAGATGTCTTTCTGGGCCATTTGCTTTTTGGTATATCCAGATTGTTCCTTATCCCAATGAAAACAGATATAGGGGACTGTACTGTAATTAGCTAATCCTCTAATTCCTGCCAGGATGGTAGGGGTTGTTCACCGTGAACAGATTGTGCCGCCAACAGCTGAGTTGGAACATTGTGTTTATTTGTGAGAGGATTTGAGTATGAACAATTTGGTTTAAAGATTAAATGAAGAAATAAATTCTCTTGATAAACCTGATGAAATTATTAATCTTTTAAAGAAAATTACTAAGTTATAGAGAAGAGTTCCCATTTAGAGTATTGAATATCATACTGAACTTTGTAGAAATTGAAAATTTGTTGTATATTTCATTTAGAAGAGTTTTCTAGCTTTCCTCTTGCTTTTTTGAGCAGTGGACAGACGTACTGGAGGCAACGTAGTTTGGCGTGGTAAGCAACAGATTGGAACATAGAGCAGGACTAGGTGTACAATGTCAGGGGGTCCAATTCAGTGTATATTTACTATGTACAAGGAACTTTGATAGACACTCTAGAGGAGGAGAGAGGTTGAGGTGGATATAAGGATGAATAAGAAATAGTCTCTTGGGGCCCACCCAGTGGTGCAAGCAGTTAAGTGCGCATGCTCCACTGCGGTGGCCCTGGGTTCGCTGGTTGGGATCCCGGGCGCGCACTGGTGCACCGCTTGGCAAGCCATGCTATGGCAGTGTCCCATATAAAGTGGAGGAAGATGGGCACAGATGTTAGCCCAGGGCCAGTCTTCCTCAGCAAAAAAAGAGGAGGATTGGCAGATGTTAGCACAGGGCTGATCTTCCTCACAGAAAAAAAAGAAATAGTCTCTTAAATAATGTAATAATGTATATCCAGTAAATAATGTAAAATCCAGTGGGAGAAATAATCAGTAAATAATAGAAAATAGAATGAAACAAATGTTAAACAGAGTTTGCAGTAACATGCTGTAGGGGAACATATGAAAAAGCAATGAAGATCGATTAGAGAATCAGAGAAGGTGTCACTAAGAATGTGGCATTTGAGTTGATTCTAGAAAAAAGAATAGTATTTGGATAGATGGAAGATGTTGGGAATAGGAATGTCAGGATCTCCTTTTGAGGAATTGGTAAATATGGAGGCGTGCATGGCTAAAGCCCCAATTTTGTGGAAGGATAAAGGAGAATATAAGGACAAACTATATGAGTATTTAATTTTTACTCTGCAATAATAGTAATAGCAGCTAACAGCTAATAACAGCTACGTATTAATAACATGTACATATTTGAGACTTATAAGAACAGCTATGGGAGGTATTATTATTACCCCCAGTGTATACATGGTCTTGTGTGATTTAGTGGAAAGATATGGATTTGAAAGCTGACTTTTGTTACTTAAAAGCTGCATGATCTTAGACACATCACTTGATATTACTGAGCAGTAGTTTTCTCATCTATCAAGTATGGATAATACCTTCTTCAGTAGGTTGTTTTAAGGCTGCTGCATTGGTGGTGCACTGCATTATTCCAGGGGTGGCATTCACACAGAGCAGGGATTGGCAATTTTTTTTTTTTGTAAAGGGCCAGAGAATAAATATTTTAGGTTTTGCAGGCCATGAGGTCTCGGTCACAACTGCTTAACCTTGCTGTTGTAGCACAAAAACAGTCATAGGCAATATGTAAACAAATGGGTGTGGCTATATGTATTCTAATAAAATTTCACTTACAAAAACAGGTGTTGGGACAGATTGGGCCAACAGCCCAAAGTTTGCTTACCACCAACATAGACCAGGATGTGAATAGTGCCCCCTTGAGCTGTGCACTTATGTGGTACAGGTTGTTTTAAGGAATAAATTACATGAGCTATAAGAAATATACATTTATAGCACAGAAATATGTCAAGCTTGGTACATGTGGATTCAATGATAAAAATCCATCCACTTTCCTCTCTTCCCTTTTAAAGATATTACCATTGAATTCTTGGGTAAACCACTTAAACCTTTGCCCCCAGCTTCAGAATACTCAGTAGGAAAATGAAAACTACCGTTCTACCAAATTAACAATAATTAGGTGTGTGAGGTAGAGTGATAATATATGCATGTTGTTTTGAATTCCTTAAAATCAGTGTTAACTGGATCTTATGGCTCAGATGTTGTTATAACTGAGTGCCACTGTATCCAGCAGTCTTAATAAATACAAAATGGTAGGGAGGCTGAAGCTTAAATTGCTGGTACTATTCAACATCTCATCTGATTTGTGTTACTTCGTGTAAACTAGGATTTTTACCTGGAGAATATATATTGCTTTGGATCTCTACAGAATTAGCATATGGTAGTTGTGCTGTCCTGATTTTGATCCCCACCACATAGTTTTTGTCAGACTGCCACTGCATCATTCTTGAAATACGGTTAATAATTGAGAAAAAGCATATGTTCTAGTAGAGATACCCATAAGGGGTGGGGAGAATATGGGCTTTATCTTGCTTTTTCTTAATTAAAGCTTTGTTAATGCTATTCTTTTCAAGGAATAAAAAATATATATATATATTTTTTCTCAGTGCTTTGAAGAGTTTTCGTATCAGATTATGTAAATCAAATGTTCATTATGTGGTAGGGCTGATTTTGACATTGCTTTTGAGTCTTGGTTTAGGAATAACAAGTTAATTGCTCTTTTTAGGATATTATATTGCTAATCATTGTGAGAAGATTATGATGTTGTACTGTCATACATAATTCCATTCTCCAATCTCAATAGTAAGAGAAATCTTTTATAGTTGTCATTTTACCTGTGGAATAAGGGATTTCCTGTTTCTACATTGGAAAATATTTTCTTCTTTTTTCTCCCTATAATAATATTATATGTATTCTACCTGCATTGGTTTTTTAAAATCTTTTTTTATTGTAGTAAAATATATATAACATAAACATTACCATTTTAACTGTTTTTAAGAGTACAATTCAGTGGCATTAAATACATTCTCAATGTTGTGTAACCATTACCACTATCTAGGTCTGGAACTTTTTCATCCTCCCAAACAGAAACTCTGTACCCATTGAACAATAATACTTATCCATTCCTGCCCTCCCCCCTTGCCTATCCTGGATACCTCATTTATATAAATGGAATCTTCAATAGTGTCCTTCTGTGTCTTTTTGTTTCACTTAGCATGGTGTTTTCAAGATTACCCATGTTCTAGCATGTATCAGACTCAATTTTATTTTTTTTAAGCTTTTTTTTTTTTTTTTTGTGAGGAAGATCAGCCCTGAGCTAACAGCCATGCTAATCTTCCTCTTTTTGCTGAGGGAGACCGGCTCTGAGCTAACATCTATTGCCAATCCTCCTCCTTTTTCTTTTCCCCCCCCAAAGCCCCAGTAGATAGTTGTGTGTCATAGTTGCACATCCTTCTAGTTGCTGTATGTGGGACGCAGCCTCAGCATGGCCGGAGAAGCAGTGTGTGGGTGCGTGCCTGGGATCCGAACCCGGGCCGCCAGTAGCGGAGCATGTGTACTTAACCGCCAAGCCGTGAGGCTGGCCCCAGACTCAATTTTAAATGCCTGAATAATATTCCATTGTATGTATATACCACGTTTCATTTATCTATTCGTCTGTTAATGGACACTTGCACTGTTTCTACCTTTTAGCTATTGTGAATAGTGCTGATATGAACACTGGTGTACAAAGTATCTCTTTGAGTCCACGCTTTCCATTCTTTTGCGTAGATAGCTAGAGTGGAATTGCTGGATCATACGGAAATTCCATGTTTAACTTTTTGAGGAACCGCCAAACTTTTTCACAGTGACTATACTGTGCATTATGTTTTTTGTTTTTTTTTTGTTTTGTGAGGAAGATCAGCCCTAAGCTAACATCCGATGCCAATCCTCCTCTTTTTTTGCTGAGGAAGGTTGGCCCTGAGCTAACATCTGTGCCCATCTTCCTCCACTTTATGTGGGACGCCGCCACAGCATGGCTTTGACAAGCAGCGCGTTGGTGTGCACCTGGGACCGAACCTGCGAACCCCAGGCCGCCGAAGCGGAGGTGCGCACTTAACTGCTTGCACCACTGTGCCAGCCCCCCGTGCATTATGTTTTAACAGATAGTTTTGGACGTTATTTTATAACCTTATTTTGAAAATATTTACTATCTTCATTTTAACATATGAAAATGTCTTGGAATTTCACAAATATGTTATCATGTGGGAGCAATAACATTTCTAGATTTGCCTTTTCAGTATTTTTCTCTTTTTTGTTTCTCTAAATTTGAAGTATCAAACACTGATTTCTTTGTTATAAATTCATTGAGAAGCTAGAAAAATTCTTACATTCCAGCAATTGAAACATGCTATAAATAAATCATGCCACTTCTCAAACTAGTGAACACTTAGGATTCCCAAGCATTGTGAAACTTGTATGGTAGTAAAACACTATATTTTGTTTATCTCTTGGAAAATACTTGAGTTTCCCCAAAAAGAATAAACTCGAGCTTTTTTTTTTTCTAAAATTAAATCTATACTTGATCTAGTCTATTATCAGTACCTTACTTAAAAAGTAAATAATATTAAACAGGAAAAAAAGAAAAGACGGTACTTATCAACAGTTACTTACTGAGTACTTACTGTGCACCAAATCCTGTGCTAAGTATTTTAAACATATTATCTAATTTAACCCTCACAACAAACTATATGGGGTAGGAATTCTTACTGTCTTTATTTTACAGATGAGAAACTTGAGGCAGACAGAGAGGTTAAATAAGTTGCCTAAGGTCACATGAGTAACAAGTAATAGATTCATATTTAATTCAGAACATTTTTACCCAAAAGTGTATTTTGGTGACTGCTTGTTGGCATGACAAAGGTAATAAATATATCTTTATTCCTATCGTAAAGATGAGCCCACACCACTAATATTACTATTGTAGGGATATAGGGAAAAAAGATAATTGGATTTTAATTATAGAAATTTGAAGTCTCCTTATTTCCATATACAGGCTTTAATTAGTGTAAGCTTTTAATATAGTCCCAAAGTTCACTATTTTCTTGGTATTTCATTCACTGGCAACTCATATATGATGCAATGATAATTAGATCACACAGAACCTGGGTAAAATTTCCTGATGCATACCATCTCCATTTTGTACTTTGTCATTTTGTAGTGCCTCTCTCCTACTTCCTTGAAATGTTTTTGCTCCCTGGAAAGATCTCTTTATGTAAGCTCTATAAGGACAGGAATCTTTGAACAGTGATCAGTAAATCTTTGGTGAATAAATATGTAAAAATCTGTTTTCTCTTTATAAATCCTTATCAAATAAGATAATGAAATCTTATGCTATAACTGTAGTTATGGTTGTTGATCTGTGCCCCCTAATTTTTCATAGCCATGCTTCTAATTATGTGTTTTTTCTTGAATATGTCAGAAACAATGTAATACAGTGATAAAGGGCATGGGTTTTTATAATTATTTATTTATTTATTTATTTATCCCCCAAAGCCCCAGTAGATAGTTGTATGTCATAGTTGCACAACCTTCTAGTTGCTGTATGTGGGACGCGGCCTCAGCATGGCCAGAGAAGCGGTGCGTTGGTGTGCGCCCGGGATCCAAACCTGGGCCGCCAGCAGCGGAGCGCGTGCACTTAACCGCTAAGCCACAGGGCCAGCCCAAGGGCATGGGTTTTGATGTCAGACAGACTTGGCATTAATCCTGACTCCACTTACTGATTACATGACCTTGAGCCAGGTACTTAACCTCTCAAACCTCAAGTTTCTCATCAGGAAAATAGAGTTAAATAAAAGTACCTACCTCACAGGATTGCTGGAAGGATTAAAGATAATATATGTGATGTGCTAAACTAAGTGCAGGACCCATTTTGATGTGCAATAAATGTTCTTTTTCTGTTTCAGATTACTTGGGATTCAACTGTATAAAACATGATCAATGTACTAAAGGAATGTACCTATTAGGCTACAAATGGGAAATAACATTCAATAGTTCCCTCTTATCTGCAGAGGATTCGTTCCAAGACCCCCAATGGATGTCTATAACTGCAGTTAGTACTGAACCCTATATATACTATGTTTTTCCCCATACATACATATTTGAGGTGCAGTGGTAAAACTAGTGTGAATTTCTTTTTCCTTCTTCACAATTTCATGGATAGAAGATTCATCCTTACAGATCTTAGCAACCTCAGCATATGATTTTTTACTTTCCTTACTAAGTCAAGAACTTTCACCTTTTCACTTAAAGGAAGCACTTTACAGCTTCTGTTTGGTACATTGGAATTGCCAGCATCACTATTCTTGCGCTTTGGGGCCATTATTAAGTAAGATAGGGTTACTTGAACACAAGCATTGCAATACTATGTCAGTTAATCTGATAACTGAGATGGCTACGAGAGTGACTAACCAGTGGGTAACATATACAGCGTGGATACATGGGACAAAGGGATGATTCATGTCCTGAGTAGGATGGAACAATATGGCGCAGAATTTCAGCGGCTACTCAGAACGGCACACAATTTAAAACTTACGAATTGTTTATTTCTGGAATTTTCCATATAATATTTTTGGACCGTGGTTAACCACAGTAACTGAAACTGCAGAAAGTGAAACTGTGGCTAAGGGGGGACTACTGTATACAAGACTTTAAAACACTGATAGGATATCTGAATAAGTTAGAATAAAATAGAAACAGAATACACATCAATGATTATTTTTTAAAGTTTTATTTATTTTTGACAAATAAAAACTGTATATTTAAGGTATACAACATGATGGTTTTTTTAATTTTTTAATTTCTTTTATTGCGGTAACATTGGTTTATAACATTATATAAATTTCAGGTGTACATCATATTTCAATTTCTGTGTAGATTACATCATGTTCACCACCCAAAGACTAATTACCATCCATCAGCATAGGCATGTGCCTAATCACCTCTTTCTCCCTTCTCCCTCCCCTCTTCCCCTCTCATAGGCACCAATCCAATCTCTGTCTCTATGTGTGTGTTTGTTGTTTTTGTTATCTTCTATTTATGAGTGAGATCATACAGTATTTGACTTTCTCCCTCTGACTTATTTCATTCAACTTAATACCCTCAAGGTCCATCCATGTTGTCACATATGGCAGAATTTCATCCTTTTTTATGGCCGAGTAGTATTCTGTTATGTATATATACCACATCTTTATCCGTTCATCCCTTGATGGGTACCTAGGTTGCTTCCAAGTCTTGGCTATTGTGAATAATGCTGCAATGAACAAAGGGGTGCATATATGTTTACACATTTATGTTTTCACATTCTTTGGATAAATACGCAGTAGTGGAATAGCTGGATCATATGGTAGTTATATTCTTAACTTTTTGAGGAATCTCCATACTGTTTTCCATAGTGGCTGCACCAATTTGCACTCCCACCATCAGTGTATGAGTTCCCTTTTCTCCACATCCTCTCCAACACTTGATGTTTCCTGTCTTGTTAATTATAGCCATTCTGATGGGCATGAGATGATACCTCATTGTAGTTTTGATTTGCGTTTCCCTGATACTTAGTGATGTTGAACATCTTTGCATGTCTGTTGACCATCTGTATATCTTCTTTGGACAAATGTCTGTTCAGATCTTTTGCCCATTTTTTAATTGGGTTGTTAGTTTCTTTGTTGTTGAGATGTATGAGTTGTTTATATATTTTGGATATTAACCCCTTATCAGATATATGGTTTGCAAATATCTTCTCCCAATTATTAGGCTGTCTTCATTTTGTTGATGGTTTCCTTTACTGTGCAGAAGATTTTTAGTGTGATGTAGTCCCATTTGTTTATTTTTTCTATTGTTTCCCTTGCCCATTCAGACATGGTACTTGAAAATATGCTGCTAAGACTGATGTCGAAGAGGGTACTGCCTATGTTTTCTTCTAGAAGTTTCATGATTTCAGGCCTTACATTCAAGTCTTTAATCCACTTTGAGTTAACATTTGTGTATGTATGGTGTAAGATAATTGTCTACTTTCATTCTTTTGCATGTGACTGTCCAGTTTTCCCATCACCATTTATTGAAGAGACTTTCCTTTCTGCATTGTATGTTCTTGGCTCCCTTGTCGAAAGTTAGCTGTCCATAGATGTGTGGGTTTATTTCTTCTGGGCTCTCGATTCTGTTCCGTTTACAACACAATGTTTTGATATGTGTATACATTGTAAAATGATTTTATCATAATTAAACTAATTAACATATCTATCACATCCCATAGTTACTAGTTTTGTGTCTGTGGTAAGAACACTTGAGATCTACTCTTTTAGCAAATTTCAAGTATACAATGCATTATCATTAACTATAGTCACCAAGCTGTACATTAGGTCTCCAGAATTTATTCATCTTATAACTGAAAGCTTATACCCTTTGATCAATATTTCCCCTTTTCCCCTATCCCCCAGCCTCTGGTAACCTGGTAACCACCATTCTAACTCTTTGTTGCTATGAAATAGACATTTTTTTTTTCACATTCCACATATAAGTGAGATAATGTGATATTTGTTTTTCTGTGTTTGGCTTACTTCATTTAGCGTAATGTCCTCCAGGTTCACCCTGGCGTTGTCATAAATGGCAGGATTTCCTTCTTTTTAAGGCTAAATAATATTCTATTGTATATATACACACACACACACACACACTACATTATCCATTCATCTATCCATGGACACTTTTAGCTTGTTTCCGTATCTTGTCTACATATCTTGTCTACTACTTGCTGCAATGAACATGGGAGTACAGATATCTCTTCAAGATACAGTCATGCACCGCATAATGGCTGTTTTGGTCAACGACACACCGCATATACGATGGTGGTACCGTAAGATTAGTATTGTATAGCCTAGGTGTGTAGTAGGCTAAACCATCTATGTTTGTTAAGTACACTCTATGATGTTCGCACAATAACAAAATCACCTAATGATGCATTTCTCAGAACATATCCCTGTGGTTAAACGACACATGACTGTAGTGATTTTATTTCCTTTGGATATATACCCAGAAGTGGGATTGCTAGATATTATGGTAGTTCTATTTTTAACTTTTTGAGGAACCTCCATACTGTTTTCCATAATACCAATTTACATTTTTACTAACAGTGCAAAGGATTCCCTTTTCTCCACATCCTTGCCAACACTTGTTATCGTTTGTCTTTCTGATAATTGCCATTCTGACAGGTATGAGGTGATATCTCATTGTGGTTTTGATTTGCACTTCCTTGATGATTAGTGATTTGAACATCTTTTCATATATCTGCTGGCCATTTGTATGTCTTCTTTGGAAAAATGTCTATTCAGGTCTTTTGCCCAAACCAATGTTTAAGTCTTTAAATCCATTTTGAGTACCCATCAGTGACTGTTATTTCATCACAGTGTCCAAATTGTGCTAAAAGCTCAACAGAATTATTGTCTATTTGCTAAGTTATCTCATTTAGGTATACAAACAAATATTTAAAAATAAATGCATTTAAAGCATATCATGAATAAAGGAAATTACTTGTGTGAGTCATAATTAAGTGTTAGTAGCAACAGTCCTGCTAATTTTAGATAAACGGATTACTGTGCTGTATGAACAACAAGCTGTGAAGACTGAATAGATACCAAATTCTGTGGTACAATAAAATAAAACATAACCTAATCTGAAACATTTGATGATGTGCTTAATTCTAATTGTAAGGTATGATGTTTAAAGTATAAATGGTAAGCAATTCATATAAGTGATTATATTATATATAATTAATATTAGGTTCCTTCAGCTAAACTTTGAATTTTTATAGTCACGTGGGGAGGAGGAAGGAGTTCACTAGAAAAAGAAGCTGTTTCATTTTAATATGAAGATTCCTACATTTAAGCACATTTTCCATTGGGTATCACTCAGGGACCAGAATAATCACACATCTTTGGTATAGATATACACACTTAAGGTGTTTGATTTAACTTAGCTTAGGGCAGGCGGGCACTTTCCCAATGTAATAGAAATGGGCTCCCTTCATTGAAGAGCAAATATTAGGGCCTAAGGAAACTAGTAGAAGAGAGAGAATAATAACTAAAGGCCTCTTCAACAGTGAAAGGAACTTAGTTTGAGAGTCGATGGGATTGGTGAAAGGGTTTTCCCGGGTTTACTAATTCCATAATTCTTTGCTAGAGGCAGAGATGGGAGTGCGCGGAATTGTGTGAAAACTGTGCTTTCCCAAATTTCTTCCCCATTCTGTCTGAAATGACACCAATTATTCAACAGTCTCAGATCTTTTAGTATGAACTAGTTTAATCAACTAGTTTTTATTTTTTTTTTGTGAGGAAGATTAGCCCTAAGCTAGCATCCATTGCCAATCCTCCTCTTTTTGCTGAGGAAGATTGGCCCTGGGCTAACATCTGTGCCCATCTTCCTCTACTTTATATGGGATGCCTCCACAGTGTGGCTTGACAAACGGTGCATCGGTTTGCACCCAGATCCGAACCTGCGAACCCTGGGCTGCCGAAAGGGAGCTGCAAACTTAACCGCTACACCAAGGGGCTGGCCCGCAACTAGCTTTTCTAATAAGTAACTGAGATGCATCACGATAATGAGATTTTGAAAGGAGATCAAGGGAAAATTAAGATAACTTTTTTTTAAGAGAGATAATTTTAAAGCATTTTAAAGCATAAGTTGTTGATGAAGGCAAGGCTCCAAGTGGGAGTTGAGGTGGCAGCATCAGGGAGGAATCTGGCAGGCAGAAGACAAAGACAGCCCAGATAGAGATAAGGATTACCAAAAAGAGAGATGGAAAGAAAGATATATTAATGGAGGAGGGCAAGTAACAACAGCAAAAAAAGTGGAAAATAGATCAAAGAAAGGAGGCACTGAAACATGGCACTGAATGAGATAAATAAGTATGTGAATAGGAGCAGCCACTATATGTAAAACATAAGCAGCCATGTGGGTTGTTTACTTAGAAGGATAGTTGCTAAGTCTAATTTTTTTGGAAAGAGAGTCCAAAAAATCTCTGTCGCCCCCAGTCCCCCCTCAACGCAAGAATGTGAGCCTGCTTCTGATTTTGTTATAGGTTTAGCTGATAATTATGGTTAGAACAACTTCTAGGTGTTTGCTATATTGTTAGCTGGTAGGAAGAATGTCAAAGTTGGAGCCAGTTTCCATTCCCCTTCTGTTCTGGCCTTATGCTAGGATTGTTTCCTAAAAATAGAGTGTGTTCACATTCCTAAAGGTGTAGCCCATGGGCATTTGTAAACTTGCTCTTTGATTAAGATAATTCATGTTTTAAACACTGATTGGCCATGAATTGAAAATGTGAAAATTTGGATTTAATAGATGGTCCATTTCTGAGATACAATGTGCTTTTCTTCTGTAGGGAAATTCTAATTATAACAAGCATAAGTTTAAGCCTCTGGTTGATAATCAAAGCTGTGATATCAGACAGATCTGCTTTACTCTCAGGACTTGCTGTTGGAGAGTACAGATTGTAATTGATTCTGTTGTTCAGGGTCTGTAACACCTGCAGGCTGCCAAAGTCAGTTGCCCCACTCTCTTCTCTTTGTCACTTATAAAATAGTGACAGCAGAGTGTTGTGAAAAAGGTATATCAGGAGAGTTGAGTTCTAATTATTCTTGCTCTTCTGGTTTGACCTAGGGCAAACCCTTCTGAGCTTATTTTTTTCTGATTTTCAAAATGAGAATAATATCTCTTACCTATGTCAAAGTATTATTTGTACATCTGATAATATTGTATATGTGAGCACTTTTTAAACTGTAAAGGCAAAATATAAAAATAAAATCCTATCCTCATTTCTGTCACCCAAGGAGAATTGTATCTAGTTGAAGAGAAGCTGAAATGGGCATATTCCTGTCATGTAAGCACTTCTGATAAATTTTTCACGGAATAGAATGAGCAGGAAAGGAACTATAAAAGTAATGGGAAAAGAATCATGTGGGGACTTGCATGAAAGGCAGACTTACTTGAAATTCCAGGCACAGAAATGGTTTCTCAGGATTGTGATTATGCTATTCTCTGAAAGATTTAGGTGAAAGGGAAAAGACCTCATTTAATAATTGGATATTTTTTATATCAAAATATAGCAGTAATAAATATAGGAGAATGCTTCTTATGCATCTATAGTTATCCTTTGCAGTTTGGAAATAACATTGCCACTGCTATTTGGATTACCTGTTTGGTTCTTAATTTTTTTTCCTTAAGAAATTGTCTTTTGTACATTTTTTAATTATTATAAAAAAATTGGGGCCGGCCTGGTGGCATAGCGGTTAAGTGCGTGTGCTCTGCTTCGGTGGCCTGAGGGTTCACAGGTTCAGATCCCAGGCGTGCACTGATGCACCGCTTGTCAAGCCATGCTGTGGTGGCATCCCATATAAAGTAGAGGAAGATGGGCACGGATGTTAGCCCAGGGCCAATCTTCCTTTGAATCTTCCTTCAAAGAAGAGGATTGGCATCGGATATTAGCTCAGGTGTGATCTTCCTCACACACACAAAAAATTATTGTACAATTAAGCATAGATTAGATTAAATGTAGACAAAGTGTGGAATTTAATTTTCATACAAATTAATAGACTATCCCCAAATATACTGATGTATAAGATACTGTATATGCTTTTAAAACATATGAATTATAGTTGGGGAAAGGAGTGTGAAAGTGTGCACCAAAGGGGTTAAGGCGAGCACATAGATGAAAGTCTCAATTCAGGGTAGAAAATGTATGTAACAATTATCAGTCAACAAATTTATTTATAAATAATTTAAAACTTTTTCCTGTAGGTAAAAACTGTAGATTGTCCTACATATAGCAGTCTTAATCTGAGTGATCTATTGAGCCAACACTTTCTGAGACTCTGTAGCATGGGCACAGATCCTATCTAAGAAGCTGCTAATCAACCGCTACATGCTGCAGAATAAACCTTTTATTTTTAAATCATGTATACTCAAAAACACCTATCAGTGGGGCCAGTCTGGTGGCGTAGTGGTTAAGCTTGTGCACTCTGCTTCGGCGGCCCGACATTAGCAGGTTTGCATCCTGGGTGCAGGCTACACAGTGCTCGTCAAGACATGCCGTGGAGGTGTCCCACAAAGGGGAGGATTGGCACAATTGTTAGCTCAGGGACAATCTTCCTCAAGCAAAAAGAAGAAGATTGGCAGCAGATGTTAGCTCAGGGCCAATCTTCCTCACCAAAAAAAGCTAACCAACCAACCAAACAAAAAAAAAAACACATTATCAGTGAAGACAGACATTTCTCCAGTCTAATTATTATCAGTCATTTTAATGGAACCAATATAATCATTTTGTAAAGAGAAAGGATTCAGTTGTAAAATATTTATTTTTCTTAATGAATTTGGGTTGCCTTAGCCGCTGATAAATGTTGTTTTATGTCAATTCTAGTGTTTACTTCTTTGTGTGTTGTCTTGAATTTTTTAACTATGGAGAGGAGAAATTCATTTAAAATATCTAAGCATATTTTGATTCAGAAAAAGGTCGACAGTTTAGAAAGCTTTGTGTTGACACTGATATTTCTTCGGGAAACAATGCAATAATTTTCCATTTTCTGTCTTATTCTATATAGTTTATATTTACTTTTAATGGTCTCTGACATTTTTCTCAAGTTGATTCAGAGCAAGTGAAAACTGCTTTGGTGTCTCATAAAAGAAATTTAGCTGGACAGATCCAGCTGTTGCATTTATAAATAGCTACAGATGTCTGCAGCAATAAAGGGTTTACTCAGGTTGTTATGGCAACTAAAATTCAGCAGAACCTCAAAGATAAGCTATATTTAAGGAGGGAAGTACATTAAAGTTACATTTAATCCAGTTATACAATAAAAATTTTTGCTTACTGTCTCATTTTTTTGTGTGTCTGTGAGGAAGATCAGCCCTGAGCTAACATCTGTGCTAATCCTCCTCTTTTTTTTTTTGGCTGAGGAAGACCGGCTCTGAGCTAACATCTATTGTCAATCCTCCTCCTTTTTTTTTTCCCCCAAAGCCCCAGTAGATAGTTGTATGTCATAGTTGCACATCCTTCTAGTTGCTGTATGTGGGACACGCCTCAGCATGGCCGGAGAAGCAGTGCGTCAGTGCGTGCCCGGAATCCGAACCCAGGCTGCCAGTAGCGGAGCGTGCGCACTTAACCGCTAAGCCACGGGGCCGGCCCGTTTACTATCTCATTTTGATTGCAAGAAAGAAATTAGTTTCAACTTATCAATGTAACTTAATATCCTTAATGTACAAAGATTCTGTTACTAACTTATAGTCTGTATAGTTTTTATATACTTCTAAGGAGGTTTTCTTGTAGTGTTGATGAATTGTGCTGACCCATTTAAACTCTTTCTTGGTCCTCTTTGTAATGAGTTGAATGTTTATTTAAATATGCTGGCTAGGGTTGAGGGTGCATTTTTGAGTCCATGGAAAATGCAAAGCCTGCATTGGGCTTTAAGTCCATGATCTTACACTAATGCTTTATCCAACTGAAGTAACCAGTTAAAATCTTTTACAGCCACTGAAATAAGTAGATCTATTCAGAGACTGTTACATAGTAGGTCTGGGAGTAGACCTGTACTCCCAGAATCTGTAGATTTCTACAATATTAGAATCTATAAATTTTTAAAATAATCTTTAGATTTTTAAAATAATTTTTATGCAGTGTAATACATGTGCAATTTTTTTTGTAAGGTGAAATAGTATACTATAAAGCTTATATAGAAAAGAATAGTCTTTTACCCTGTTTTTTCTACCCCCAAATCCTCCTCAGAGGCAACTGTTTTTAATTCTTTAAGTTATTTCTTATGGGATTTACCTCTGTGTCCCTAAAGAATGTTTCTAGCTTTTTCAATTTAGACATTAACTCTTTGTTTCCTACCCTTGAAGGTAAAGATTTAACAATCTTATGCAACTCTTGCTACCACATACCTGCCACGCCCCCCACCCCCAGTATAATCATACCACAACTTTGGGTTGTAGGTTGAGAGTTAAATTTACTCTGTGTAATAAAGTAAAACTAATTTTTTAACTTTTATTTTGAAATAATTTTAGACTCACATAGAAGTTGCAAAAATAGTACGGAGAGTTCACATGTACTCTTCACCCAGCTTCCCCCAATGACAACAATTGTCTCTCTTTCCCTTAGACACAGAATGGATGTCATCCGAAGAAGTGGGGAAAAAAGACGAGGCAAGTCTGCTTTCTTGACCGAGCCTCTGAAGCATACATTTCTACCAACAAATAAATGCAAATAATGAGAGTAAAAAGCCCAAAGCCAAATTTATATGGGAGTGCAAATGGATGCAAATTTATTACTACTCACATCTGTGTGTATAAATTTTGTTAAGATATTGAAAAAGAGAACTGTAGGCTGAATAAACTATATAACCATAATATAATTAGCAAAACCAGAAAAATAACATTGGTACAATACTATTTATTAACTAAACTACAGACCTTATTTGGATTTCATGAAATTTTACATGCACTCCTTTAAAAAAAAATTTCTGCTGTATAGTTCTATAAAATTTTATCACATGTTTAAATTCATATAACCATCACCATAACTGGGATACAGGACTCCCAAAGAAACTCCCACATGCTATCCCCTTTTTAGGCACACCCCAACCTTAACCCCAGCAACCACTGATCTGTTCTCTATAATTTTGTCATTTTAAGAACGTTATATAAATGGAATTATATAATATGTGACATTTTGAGATTTTTTTTTTCACTCAGCATAATGCTCTTGATATCCATCTATACTGTTACGTGTATAGATAGTTCATTCCTTTTTATTGTTGAATAGTATTCCATTGTAGAGATATACCACAGCTTGTTTATCCATTCATCTGTTGAAGGATATTTGGGTTGTTTCCAGCTTTTTTTTTTTTTAATAGATTAAATCACTGACTTTATTTATTTTTTGTGAGGAAGATCAGCCCTGAGCTAACATCCATGCCGTCCTCTTTTTGCTGAGGAAGACCGGCCCTGAGCTAACATCTACTGCCAATCCTCCTCTTTTTTTTCCCCTTTTTCTCCCCAAAGCCCCAGTAGTTGGTTGTATGTCATCCTTCTAGTTGCTGTATGTGGGACGCTGCCTCAGCATGGCTGGACAAGCAGTGCGTCGGTGCACACCCGGGATCCGAACCCAGGCTGCCAGTAGCAGAGCGCGTGCACTTAACCGCTAAGCCATGGGGCCGGCCCCTCCAGCTTTTAACTATCACAAATAAAGCTACTATGAACATTCATGTACAGGATTGTATGAATGTAAGTTCTTAGTTCTCTAGGGTAAATACCCAGGAGTGTTACTGCTGAGTTTTGTGGTATTTAACTTTATGAGAAACTGCCAAACAGTTTTCCAGAATGACAGTACCATTTTATATTCCCACCAGCAATATATGAGAGATCCTATTGCTCCATGTCCTTACCAGCACCTGGTATTTCTATTTGTTTCCTAGGGCTGCCATAATAAATTACTACAAACTGGATGGTAATTTATTCTCGCACAGTTATGTAGGCTAGAAGTCAGAAATCAAGGTGTTGGCAGGGCCATGCTCTGAGGAAGAAATTGGCCTATGTGTCTGTCCTAGCTTCCGCGAGTTGCCAGTAATCTTTGGTGTTCCTGGTGTTGTGGCAGCATAACTCCAATCTCTGCCTCTGTCTTCATATGGCTACCTTCCTCTGTGTATTTATCTGCTCTGTGTTTCTGTGTGTTTCCATGGTCTTCAGATAAGGACACCAGTCATTGGATTTAGGGCCCACCCTAATCCAGTATAACCTCATCTTAATAACACGTGCAAAGATGGGCCGGCCCCGTGGCTTAGTGGTTAAGTGCATGCGCTCCGCTGCTGGCGGCCCGGGTTCGGATCCTGGGCGCGCACCGACGCACGGCTTCTCCGGCCATGCTGAGGCTGCGTCCCACATACAGCAACTAGAAGGTTGTGCAGCTATGACATACAACTATCTGCTGGGGCTTTGGGGGAAAAAATAAATTAAAAAAATTAAAAAAAAAAATAACGCCTGCAAAGACCCTCCTTCCAAATAAGATCACATTCTGAGGTTCTGGGTGGACATGAATTTTCAGGGGACACTATTGAACACAGTACAGTATTATCAGTATTTTTTATTTTAGCCATTCTAATAGGTGTGTAGTGGTGTCTCATGATGGCTTTAATTTGCATTTCTGTAATGACTAATGATGTTGAATGTCTTTTCATGTGCCTATTTGCCATGCGTGTATCTTTGGTGAAGTTTTTGCCCATTTTCCAGTTGGATTTTTTATTTACTGTTGAGTTTAGAGAGTTCTTTATATATTCTGGATATAAGTACTCTGTCAAACACGTGATTTGCAAATATTTTCTCCCAGTCTGTGGCTGTTCTTTTCATTTTCTTAACAATGTCTTTCACAGTGCAAAAGTTTTTAATTTTGATGAAGTCCAACTTTTCTCTTTTATGGATTTTACTTTTGGAGTCATGTCTAAGAACTTTTTGGCTAAACTTATGTCACAAAGAGTTTTTCCTATATTTTTTTCTAACAGTCTATAGAATTACATTTAGGTCTATGATCCATTTGGAGTTAATTTTTGTATAAATTGTGAGGTTTAGGTCAAGGTTGATTGATTGATTGATTGCTGAGAAAGATTTGCCCTGAACTAACATTTGTGCCAGTCTTCCTCTATTTTTTTGTATGTGGGATACTGCCGCAGTGTGGCTGGGGAGTGGAGTAGGTCCATGCCTGCATCCGAACCTGAAAACCTGGGCTGCCAAAGCGGAGCGCGCAGAACTTGAACCACTTGGGCCCTCAAGGTTTGTTTTTTTGCTGATAGATGACCAATTGTCCCAATACCAACTGTTAAAAAGACTATCCTTGGGGCTGGCCCATGGCCTAGTGGTTAAGTTCAGCACACTCTGCTTTGGTGGCCCCGGTTCAGTTCCCAGGCATGTACCTATACCATTTGGTGGCAGCCATGCTGTGGCGGCAACCCATACACAAAATAGAGGAAGATAGGTACAGATGTTGGCTCAGGGCAAATCTTCCTCAGAAAAAAAAAAGAAAAAGAAAAGACTATCCTTTCTTCATTGAATTGCTTTATGTCTTTGTCAAAAATTAGTTGTCCATATATTTGTGAGTCTATATCTGGTCTCTTTATTCTGTTTTATTGATCTCTGTGTCTATCTCTCTACCAAAACCACTATCTTCATTACTTTTACCTACATAGTAAATCTTAAAAAAGATAGTGTGGGCCAGCCAGGTGGTGTAGTGGTTAAGTTTGCGCACTCCGCTTCGGCAGCCTGGGGTTCACAGGTTCAGATCCCGGGCGTGGACCTATGCACTGTTTATCAAGCCATGCTGTGGCAGGTGTCCCACATATAAAGTAGAGGAAGATGGGCATGGATATCAGCCCAGAGCCAATCTTCCTCAGCAAAAAGAAGGATTGGCAACAGATGTTAGCTCAGGGCTAATCTTTCTCACCAAAAAAAAAAAAAAAAAAGGATAGTGTGAGGGGCTGGCCCTGTGGTGTAGTGGTTAAGTTCAGCGCACTCCGCCTTGGCAGCCCGGGTTCGCGGGTTTGGATCCTAGGTGCGGACCTACACCACTCGTCAGCCATGCTGTGATGGCAACCTGCATACAAAATAGTGGAAGATTGGCCCTGCCAATCTTCCTCAAGCTGATGTTAGCTCAGAGTGAATCTTCCTCAGGAAAAAACAAAAAAAAGAATAGTGTGGTTCCTCCCATTCTCTTCTTCTTTTTCAAAATTCTTTTAGCTATTCTAGTTTCTTTGCCTTTTCATATAAATTTTAAGAATCAGCTTGTCTATATCTACAAAAATATCCTGTTAGGATTTTGAGAGGAATTGCGTTAAACCAATTTCAGGTCAGATTTTGAGAGGATTGGCATCTTTGCTATGTTAAATCTTTGAATTCATGAACACACTATGTCTCTCCAGTTATTTAAGCTGTCTTTTATTTTTTTCATCAGCATTCCGTAGTTTTCAGCACGCAAATCCTATATGTATTTTATTAGGTTTGTGTCTAAGTATTTCAGTTTTTTTGCATAATTGTAAATGGTCTTGGAAATGTTATTACCTGCAGTATTGTTGTGCATTCCCACTGTAGCTTTTAATTTTATTTATTAAAAAATATTTTTATTTTGAACTAATTTTAGACTTAGAGAAAAGTTGCAAAAATAGAATAGTGTTCCCTTATATCCCTTACCCAACTTCACCTAATGTGAACATTTTATATAACCATAGTATAATTTTCAAGAGCAGGAAATAAGCTCTGGTACAATATTATTAAAGAAACTTCATTACTTATTAAAGTTTCACCAGATTTTCCACTAATGTCCTTTTCTGTCCTAGGGTCTTATCCAGCATCACATATTTCATTTAGTTGTTATTTCTCCTTAGTCTCTTCCAGTCTATAACAGTTGCTCAGTCTTTCCTTGCCTTTCATGACTTTAACAGTTTTGATGGGTAATGATTAGTTATTTTATAGAATTCTCTCAATTTGGGTTTGTCTGATGTTTTCTCATGTTTGGAAAAAATTTATGTATTTTTGGAAGAATACCACAAAAATGATGTCGTGTTCTTCTCAATGCATCATGTCACAGGATTCACAGTGTTGATGTCTTATTACTGGTGATGTTTACCTTGATCACTGTTTAATTTGGTGTTTTTCAGGTTTCTCCACTGTAGTTTCTTTCCCTTTGTAGTTAATAAACACATCCATTGTGTTTTAGCTTTTTAAATTGGTTTTCTTTTGTGATCTCTTGGTTCATTTATTTCATAAACAATTGCTGAGCACCTGCATTATACCTAACACTGAGAGATTCACAACTGTATGTAAGATTAGTTATCTTTATCTCTTTGTCCTCTGAACACCTCTACCTCTATTACATAATGCTTAGTTATACATTGTTTATGCATTGTTTCATGTATTTTAATCTTCTCTTTCTGTTTTATTATAAATCTGGGTTCCCATGTATTCTAACTCCCATGTAGCAATTAGAACAGAGCTGAGGAATTTGAAGTTTTAGAGCTTTGTTGTTGATTGCTTAATGCATTTAGAATTTTTATGTCCAGGAGTACAGTTTTTGATTTTTAGAGCAACTCTGATAATCTGTTTTAAGAATTCATTGAATTTGAAAATTATTTGACATCTAAATTGTTTCATTTAACATATAATTCTATTTTTATGATTTAAACAAATTTTAGGCTATTTTAACTTTAGGTTTTTATATTTTTAGCACATGGAAATATGTAGTTTTGAAATTATAGTTAAGTATATTAAGAACCATGCTAATAGATTTGGTTTAGAAAAAACTCCCCAGTAAAGACAGATTTCCTTCAGTGAAAGACACTTATTATATACTATTCCTCCATTGCATATAATCTTTTATGTTTTCTAAAAATATTTTCAGCATTATTTTATTGTCCATTGTCATCTTTGAAATTTAGTCAGTTCCTAAATTTAAAAATTCATCATTAAAGTATAATAGCTATATACTAACTAGTTTATATTACAAAATTAATGAAAGTTAGATGTATTTGACTGTGATGCAACCATAAGCCATATTTTTTTACTTTACCGTCAATTCAGCCACATCTCCTAGTCTGCCTGAATACTCAATAATTCAGTGGCATTTTTAGTTTCTTGCATTTGTCATTTTAGAAAAAATTGGTCTTGGAGGTTAGTAGACAAATGATTAGAAATTCCATTAACAGTGTAACCCCAAGAGCTTTGGATAAGGAATTGTGTGACCATCATTCAGTTTCTAGAATAGTGTTTGCATTTAGTCTTATGGCATAAAACAAACAAAAAATTTGGAGCAGGCTTGC
Source organism: Ceratotherium simum simum (assembly GCF_057802395.1). NCBI lineage: Eukaryota > Metazoa > Chordata > Mammalia > Perissodactyla > Rhinocerotidae > Ceratotherium > Ceratotherium simum. The sequence goes on along the minus strand of NC_141915.1, from coordinate 28,936,935 downwards.
ATTAGGAAGCTGGACAGATGGAAATAAATGATGATTTGGGCATATACTTAAGACTGTTTTTTTGAGGATTTAAAAAAACATATTTATAATTAATTGGTTTGAGAAATGTCAGACAAATCATAAGTAGTTCATGGAGTAAGTGGTTTAGTTTGAAGTCTCATGTTACAGGCAATTAAATCCTTATTTAGATAAAAGGCCTTTATACCTATTTACAATATACACAGTTACATGCAAAGAAGTCAGATTTACAACCACTTTCTAAAAGCTTTTTTTTTGTTGTTACTTTTTCCAAATAGGGATGAATAGCTCTACAAAAATGAGACACAAGAAAAGATGGTCAATAGGTGAGGATTTTCTCTTGGAGACAGCTACTGTTAAGATTTAGTTACTGTCATGTTCATTCAGTTTCTTGTTAGATATGTAGCAAACTTCAGCCTTCAGCATTTATTATTTAAGGGCACGTAAAAGGTTTTTGGCAAGAAAATATTAATTTATGATATCCTTCCCTGACCTTACCTCTCATGGCCTTTAATAATGAGTAAAGGCAATAATAACATAACAGATTTAGAAAACATCATTTTATGGAAACTTTCTACTGTGCTATTCCTTAATATTAGTTTGAAAATAAACTATTACATAAATTTTTTCATGAATAGTTTTGGCATCTAACGTTAGACACTAGACAATTGACAAATGAAACTCTTAAGTATTGAATTGTGGAATTTTTTCCTCTACTGTGGTTTTGTTGCATTTGTATTTTTGTTTTTAAAAATTTAATATTCTCCCATTTGTGATTTAAGTGACCAAATATATAGCTCTAATTTTGGACAAATATTTTGTTTTGAATAAAAACATATATTAATTAACAAATTATTTAATATATAATAATATTAGATTTTTAATAATTTATAACATTTTAGAATATACTCTAGCAAACACTTAACTCTCTCTACATGTCATATATGTCATATATATATACATATCTATACTATGCTTTTCTGTTTAATTTAAAAGTCAGAAGTATCAGAGGTACCTTCCAAAGTATTGCCAAGCTGTAAGAAAATCCTGACCTTATTACCTGAACTCATATTTGAACCAAAACATGCGATCCTCATTTCTCATTATAGAGACAATAAAGAGAGACTGTCTCACGGTACACACGATTAACTCACAGTTACTGGCTTTCAATCCAGCTTTCAGTTCATACTTCCCGCCCAAGGTGGTCATATATTCTGACCTTACTTAACCTCAAAGGAAATGGAAAAGATCTCAGTGATTTTTCTCTAACTCTTCATGAATATTGCAATGACTTCAAATTTAGGTAACCTATAGCTCTACCTTTTCAACCACCTTTCTGGGAAATTTTTCCCTGCTTTAAACATTGAGAATCCATAAATAGGTACCAAATGCATAAAGGCAATATAAAGGAATGGCATACCATTTTCTAAATTATTTGATACTTATTTAAACAGGCTGCTTTAGCATCCTATTGACAGGAGAGCACATTTATACAAAATGCTTTCCCTGGGTTGTTATACAATAACAGTATATAAATTTTAGAAAATGTCTCCAAATACTTTACCAAACACAAAAAACCTTTAAGTTGCTCCAGTTGAATTTAAATTGCTCTTAATATCCTGTTGATGACTCTAGGATACTTTAATCCTACTAAAAAAGTGACTTGAAGATGATTTACCACACCTACAAATAGACTCCTCTGAAATATAGGATGTTCATATTCAGTAATCCAAATATAGTGTAGATGAGACTTGGGTGAGAGGAATCACTGCAGTGTTCATTCTTTTTCCCCAAGCTTTCTCAAATTACCTAAGTATATTTGGCCAACTCTTACCTTTAGAACTTTCACTTTTCCAGTATATGAATAAATTTTTCCTTGCATTTTTCTTTTATTTTTACTTCAAGTCACTGAAATGCTCTAATTTCAAAGACCTGGATACATAATTACATCTTTATTAGATGAGATTATTTATACACTTATAAATTATTAGAGGTGGCTTAAAAAGTTCATAAAATACATCAAGGCAATCAAAAAGTGAGATAGAATGGGTATAAAAATATAAGGATAGAAAAATAATTGTAAGCAATGTGTAATGTTGGTTAGCATATAGAATGTGTATGTTATGATCCTAAATGCTTTTATGGGATAATGAAGGTGCAAAGTCCAATGCCTGGAACATAACCATTCAAAAACTTTTGGGTTAATTCTCATTATTACTCGATACAACTTTAACTCTACCTTACTTCTTTCATTTACTCATTCTAAAAATATTTGTTGAGTGCCCACTATGTGTCATGTCCTGTTAGGCACCGAGGATACAAGAATGAACAAGAGGGCCGGCCCCGTGGCTTGGCGGTTAAGTGCTCGCGCTCTGCTGCTGGCGGCCCGGGTTTGGATCCCGGGCGCGCACCGACGCTTCCCTGGCCGTGCTGAGGCCGCGTCCCACATACAGCAACTAGAAGGATGTGCAGCTATGATGTACAACTATCTACTGGGGCTTTGGGGGGAAAAAAAGAAATAAATAAAATTATTAAAAAAAAAAAAAAGAATGAACAAGAAAGACATGGTCCCTACCCTCAAGGAATTTATAGTCTAGTGGGGGAGGCAGACAGTAGACACTGAGACAAAATAAGTAGATAATTACAGGTGGTGGTAAGTGTTTTGAGCAAAATCAAACAAAGTAATAGAGAATTACTGAGGGTAGAGCTACTTACACTTGAGTAACAGAGAAGGCGTTTCTGTGGAGATGGCATTTAAGATGGCGCCAGCTATGTAAATATTTGGGAGAAGAGCATTCTAAGCTGAAGGAACTAAAAGTGCAAAGGGAATAAGCTAGGTGTGTTCAAGAGTCAGAAATAAGACTTGGGTGACTGACTGGACCTTAGAAAATGAAGGGGAGAGTGTAGCAGAGGAGATCAGAGAGATGAACAGAAGCCAAATCTTTTTTGTCCACAGGCGATGACTTAATCTTTCTGGGGCTCAGTTTCTTCCTTTCCCATTGTGTCACATCCATTGAACTGTTCAAACCTGCTGAACTATTCTGCACCCACTGAACTAGCTCTTTATTGACGCCAAGTTTTTCACTAAGTCGAACTAAGATTTATTTCTTCTAAAGGTCAAACTGTATGAAGAGGTGCTTAAATATTTTCTTTGATGTTTTTCTACATTCTTTCACTATTCACAGAGCTGATTCTCAACAAGTTAATGCTCCACTTTTTTGATACTTGGCCCACTATACACCATATATATGCTAACTCTAACTGGGATATATATAGCTAGAAAATTCTTTTATTTAAATCTTGTTCATACTGTAATGTTCTTCCTTCAAAAACGTTTCCAAAGCTCTGCAAATAAAAGTTTCTTTTCTTCTATGATTTCTTGTACACATCCTTTCACTTCACTGCATCCTACCCTTCAACTATACCTTAATGACTAGCCTTTCTCCAAACTCTTAGGCACCCAAGTCCAACTTCTAGTGTCAAATTTGACCTCTTTCTTCTCTAATAATTTAGCTTGTCTTATGAATTTTTTCCTTGCATGTATCTCACATTCATGGCCTACCACTTCAACATGCTGTAATAGAAAGTACACAATCCCTGTCGTCAAACTAACCAGGTTTGTAGCCTGACTCTGTTATTTACTAGTTGTGTGACTGAATAAGTTACTTAGCCTAAGCCTTAGTTTTCTCGTCTGAAGAAAAGGGATAATAATATGACAAAGAGAGGTTGTAGGAATTAAAATAGTTAATATGTATGGAAGTGTCCAGCACAGCAACTAATAGATAGTCCATAAAACTCATTAACTTACTTCCCTTCCTCTTCTGTTGCCTTTAGTTCACTTACTCTAGCACCATATAGTAAATCCTCCCTAACTGATCTCTCTGACTCCTATTTTTCCTCTTTTTAGTCCATTCTACTTACCACTGAAAGTTTAATTACATAGCTCTGATCACGAAGGTCTCTCCTGAAAGATCTTCAATAATTTCCCATTGCCAGGTGTAATAGGTGTTAATAGCTCCATGATACTCTAAATGCAAGAAATGCCATATTTCTTTATTTCCGAAATCAAATTAAATAGGCTTGAACCCTTCTTGCCAAGTTATCAAGAAGACCAGTTATCACACATTTTCTGGAATTTTTCTCCTTTCTTATGATCCTGTAAGAGCTCTAGGTGTCCTGAGATGTCTCAGGTCGCTGCTCTGCTATTTCTCCTTGTGATCACCCAATTTAGCTGTTAAGCACTAGTTTTCCTCCACCTGTCTGGCACTGCTGTTCCAACTAAAACAAGATTGTTTTAGGCTTCTGCCATAAACAGTTTGACCATTCAGTGGCATAGCAAGGAGAAATGACACTACTACCTCATGCCAGGTTTGGATATTGGAGATCCTTGCACAGCCCTACACATGCAGCCATTTCCATGTAAAATCCTACTGTCTTGAAGATTCTGATTTCCATGCTTAATATTGAGCAAGCAATCATTTATCTTTTCCTCTGGGAATCCAACAAGCTTCCTAGGGTTAGGCTATACAATTCTTTTATTCTTGAAGCACAAAAGATGCCATCTCTTCTGGGACAATCAGCTTAATTACCTCCAATTTTGTAGTAATCAATTTGGAATGTTACTCATTTCTGGTGGCACTTAAAGAAGTAGGGGCCAATCTATGGGGTTTGTTGTTTACTATACTTGGCACTAACTTATTAGTTCTTTTATGAATTTATAGTCTAATAGGGGAAACAAATGGGTATTCAACCAGTTACACTACCAGTCAGAATCTGCCTTTAAGCTGCCTCCACTTTGAGGGCAGGCTGGATTGAACTTCTTGAAGTCAGAGAGAGACATTGCATTACTAAAGACTATTAATAGCTGACATTTATTGAGTGCTTATTACGTGCATTTGCTGAGCACTTCAAAAGTGCTTAAGGGGCCGGCCTGGTGGTGTAGTGATTAAGTTCACGCTCCGCTTTGTTGGCCTACGGTTTGTGGGTTCGGATCCCAGACGCAGACCTACACACTGCTCATCAAGCCATGCTGAGGCAGCGTCCCACATACAAAAATAGAGGAAGATTGGCACAGATGTTAGCTCAGTGACAATCTGCCTCAAGCAAAAAGAGGAAGATTGGCAGCAGATGTTAGCTCAGAGCCAATCTTCCTCTCTAAAAAAAAAAAGTGCTGAAGTGCACTAGCATCGTAAGGCAGATACTATTATTACCTGATTTTCAGATCAGAAAATGGAGACTTAAGTTAAGTGACTTGTCCAAGGTCAGGTTCCTTGGACAGAGGAAGGACTAGAATACAGATGTGCTTTAAACCCCTACTGCTTCTCAAGAGGCAGTTATGTACTTTGAACATTTAAAGTACATTTTACTGTTTGTAAGACATTGCTTTAAATTCTTATATCTTGGGCTGGCCCCGTGGCTTAGCGGTTAAGTGCGCGTGCTCCGCTGCTGGCGGCCTGGGGTTCGGATCCCGGGCGCGCACCGACGCACTGCTTCTCCGGCCATGCTGAGGCCGCGTCCCACATACAGCAACTAGAAGGCTGTGCAGCTGTGACCTACAACTATCTACTGGGGCTTTGGGGGGGAAAAAAAATTCTTATATCTTTGTCAACAGATTTGTATAATTTTTTTATATAGAGTTTGTCAATTTGAGTAATTTTTATTAGTTATTTTATTAGTGTGTGCGTTTTTCAACCCCTAAGAATCTTGAAGAATGATGGGTTAAAAAGATCATAAAGAATAGCAATAGGGAAAAAACTTAGACTCTGAGGATTCCTTGGGTGATGACATTTCTTATGACTAAAATAGTTTTGCTTGTCTTTCAGGGAGCCATCCTGTCATAGATGTGACATCATATATTTGTTGTCACCATAAGGTAATTTCTAAATGTCGGTTTTCTTTACTAAACATTTAGTGCAGATTTTAGAAAAATAATAGATTCTGAATAAGCATTTTTTTGGATAAGTTAGATTAATTATCAGATCAACAGAACTAAATAGATTCACTCAACTACATAATAATTGATTCATTACTCATTTAACATATATGAATGCTTACTATAAGCCAGCCATTGTGTGAGTTGCTAGTTTTTCAGTAGTGAATAAATCAGATGTGACTGCCTTATGGATCTTTTATATCTTGGGGATAGACAATAAAGAAGCAAATAAATATATCATACAAAGTATAATTGTTCTGGAGAAAGTGAAGATGATAACTCTGGTGGCAGCAAAAAGGAGTAGTTGGGGCTTTAGTCTTCTCAAAGGCCACTGTCCCAATGAAACAATAATTATTCTTTGCTATGGACATTTGGTGTTCTCAATTTTATATGAAGTATTTAAAAAAAGGTTATTTTGAACACTTATCTATCTTTATCGATCTTTAATTCGATCTAGGTAAAAACATTGTGTTTTCTAAGGAAGCACAGCTGCAAGAGAACTTTCCAGAACCTCCCCTCCCCTATCAGATTGCCACTCCTAATAGAAATTCTGGATCTGCCACTTACTAAGTTACAGTGATAGAGAATCAAGAAGGTAGTTGACCTAAGGGATTGGATGCTATCAGGGAATACCTTTCTGAATAAGTGCCATTTTAGTTGAAACCTGAAGAATGAGAAAAAGTCAGCAATGCAAAGAGCCATTATGAAGTGCCCTAAAGCCATTTTGGTTGTTTACAACTTTAATCTTTTTAGTGGATATGGATAGCCTTCAGTAGTTCTGAGGGCTGAAGATCTCCTCCCTCACAACTCTATAGTTGATATGTTACAATGAAAATAAATCTCAAACCAAATTATTTTATACAGAAAAACACTTCTTATAAACAGACATAAACACAGTCATACAACCTGTATAAATGCTTGATCAAGTCCCAGATTTCTGTTCTTTAGGCACCCTGAAATCACTTTGTATGAAAAGTTTATTTGAGGCTGATAGGATAATATTCTAGCAGCAGAATTCATATAACCTTCTAGGGGAAATCAGGTAAGAAAATCTTCCAGTAAGATGTAAATATACGATGGTTTACAGAATTCTAATCCTGTGACATCATCATTGAGCTCCCTAGATTCTTATACTATGTTCTGCAAATATTAAAATGCCTGTACAAATTCTGCCTGGGATAGCCAACTTCTACAATGCCCCCAAGGATCCCCACCTTCTATGTTTATTCCATTGTGTAGTCTTCTTCCACATTTCATAGTGGTTGGCCTGTGACTTCTGAGGCTATCTCATAAAAGACAGTGTGGCTTCTCCTTGCTCTGTCTTGGATCACTTGTTCTCTCAGCTGCTGTGTCACGATAACAGTCAAGTAGCCCTATGGAGTGGCCAACATGGAGAGGAGCTGAGGCTTTCTGTTATCATAGGCCTCCTGCTGACAGCTATGTGAATGAAGCTTCTTAGAAGCAGATCCTCCAGCCTCATCCAAGCCTTCAGATGACTGCAGCCCCTGGTCAACATTTTAAAAGCAACTGCATGAAAGACCCAAGCCAGAGTCATCCAGCTAACTCATACCCAAATTCCTGACACACAGAAACTGTGAGATAATAAAGGTTTTTTTTTTCATAATTGCTTAACTGCAATTTTTATTTATTTTTTATTTTTTTTCCCTTTTTCTCCCCAAAGTCCCAGTAGATAGTTGTAACTGTGTCATAGTTGCACATCCTTCTAGTTGCTGTATGTGGGATGCCGCCTCAGCATGGCCGGACAAGTAGTGCATCGGTGCATGCCCGGGATCTGAACTCGGGCCACCAGTAGCGGAGCGCGCACGCTTAACCGCTAAGCCACGGGGCCGGCCCCCAATGTTTGTTTTTTTAAGCCACCAAATTTTGGAGTAATTTGTCACGTAGCAGTAAATAACTAATACAACACCCAATCTACAAATTTTAAATACCACTTTTTTCACAAGTGAAAAATTATTGATAACATCTATCATGCCAATGAACAAAACCTATGGCATTAATTTAGATAAAGATGGCTGAAGCACTTAGCTCTCATTTAGACTCTGGACTTTCTTCTATTCCAAACTCTAAATCTTTACCCTCCAAGCCAATGCTGTCCAATAGAAATATAATGTGGGCCACATAGGTAATTTAAAATCTTCTAGTAGTTGCATTAAAAAAAGGTAAAAAGGAAGCAGTGAAATTAACTTTAATAATATATTTTATTTAAGCAATTTATCCAAAATACTTCAATATGTAATCAATATAAAAATTATTAATGAGATATTTTACATATGTTTGTACTACAACTTTAAATCTGGTGTATATCTTATACTTACAATACATCTCAGTTTGGACTAGCCACATTTCAAGTGCTTAGTAGTCACATGTAGCTAATAGCTACTATATTAGGCAGCACAGCTCTAAACTTTAAACTGTAGGGGGCTTCTGGGTATGGGAGAATGAAGAGGTCAACAAATACTCTCCCCCAAAAAGAATTATAAAACTGGACAAAATTTTCAAAAAAACTCTTTCAGTGCTCTAGAAAAGGCAAACAGAAAATTGAGAAGCATTTATTTATGGAAAGCTGCTATAACTTCAGGTAAGTAAACAGTGAGTGTCTGTTACCTTTTCTGGGACTGTTCCCATGCCTTCCCTCACCAGCTTTGTCAGCATAGTAGTATTAGCAGGATGCAATTGGCCTTGAAAACCAGAAGCTTTATTGCTAGAGGGGGCCACGTTAGATTTGGAGCAGAAGATGAAAGCCCTGGCAACATTATCAGTAAAAGTAGCAAATTTGATAGGAAATGAAAACCTGAAACTCTGCTAGCCTGAAGTTGCAGTCCCCATTGGGGTGAATGAAAGACTAGCCAGTAATTTGATGGGGAGACCCTGGAAATGAGAAAGCCATAGAAGGGCTAGATAAGCTTCCCAGTCAGTGTCTGGAAGCCTGCATGAAAACACAGGAGAGAATTAGAAGAGACTAGCAGAAAGTAAAAACTGAGACATATTTGAAAACACTTTGAATGTTTGAATAAACTTTGAATGCACCCCTCAACCCATACACACATCTGTCAGAAGAAGGTGGAAACCTAATGGGCTTGAGATGTTTAAGCACAACCTCTGATCACTAAACTGTGTAGTCACAGGGGTGACCTCTGAAAGCTAAGCTAAAAAAGAAAAATAATAAAAGAATGAAAAATAAACTGAGCAGATACATTAACAGCTGTACATCATGGAGAAGACAGTTTTTACAGATTTAAGTCCAGGCAACAACAACAACGTTCAGGGAAAAAAAAAATCAGAATTCAGAGTTGCTATAATATATTATTTAAAATTTCCAGTTTTCAACAAAAAAGTAAGACATGCAAAGAAATAAGAAAGTGTAAGCCATACTCAGGGAAAAAAGCAGCCGATAGGAATTAACTCTGAGTAGGCCCAGATGTTGGATTTAGCAGATAAAATTTTAAAACAGCTATTTTAAATATGTTCAAATAATTAAATCAATAAACAAATAGAAAGTAGCTAAAAGAACCAAATGGAAATTCTAGATTTGAAAAGTGCAATAACCAAAATGAAAATTTAGAAGATAGGCTAACAGAAGATTTGATATGGCAGAAGAACGAATCCGTGAATTGAAATTTAGATCAAGAGAAATTATCCAGTCTGTAGAACAGAGAACAAAAGACTGAAGAAGAATGAACAGAACCTTAGAGACTTGTGAGACAGCATCAAGTGTGTACCCATGTAAGTGTAATAGGAGTCCCAGAAGGAGAGAAGAGAGAGACAGAACAAGTATTTGAAAACATAATGGCTGAAAAATTTCTAAATTTGATGAAAAACATTAATCTGCAGATCTAAGGAGCTCAGCAAACCCACAAGCCCCAAGTAAGATAAACACAAAGAGATCCACACCTAAATACATCATAGTCGAAGTACTGAGAGCCAAAAACAAACAGAAAATCTTGTAAGCAGCAAGAGAAAAACAACTTACCATGTACAAGAGAACGGCAAAGTGTATAAAAGCTGTCTTAGAAATGGTGGAGGCCAGAAGGCAGTGGAATGGCATATTCAAAGTGCTGGGGGAAAAAACCCACTTTCAACCAAAATTTTCATATTCAGCAAAACTATGAGGGTAAAATAAAGACATTCCCAGATAAAGACTGAGAAAATTACAAGAAATATCAAAAGAAGTACTTTGAACTAAAGGGAAATGACACCAGACCATAACTCAAATCCATAGGAATAAGAACACCAGAAATGGTAAATATTTGGGTAAATGTAAAAGACAGTATAAATGTATTTTTTTTCTTCTCATAGTATCTTTTAAAAGTATAAGATTGCATAAAGCAATAATTATAATACTGTTTGTTGGGTTTATAATGTATATAGATGTTGTATATATGACAACAGTAGGACGAAGGAAGGAGAAGGAAATGGAGCTATATTGTAGCCAAGTTCCTATATTTTACCAGAATTAAGTTAGTAGATTGTGATAAGATACATACTGTAATCTCTAGGGCAACCAACTAAGAAAAATATAGAAGAAAATAACTCAAAATTATAGTTTAAACATCAGATAAATTAAAATGGTGTACTAAAAAAATTAACATAATGCAGTAAAAGAGGAATAGAGAAACTAAAAAGCTGTAAGATATACAGAAAACAGCTAAACAGCAGACATAAATCTATCCATATTGGTAATTACATTAAATGTGAATAGATCAAACTAAAATTTATAGGGTAGATTTTTATTTATTATTATTGTTAAAGTCATTCAAATACCCTGGAACGAGTATTCCTGAATTACGGTGCTTCAGATATTAACTAACTGCCCTTAGAGTGTGGATCCATGTTTCTCATAATGGGGAGTGAGGAGAATGTGCTATTGGTATTTTGAGTAGGACAGTTCTTCATTAGGCAGGACTGTGTTATGTACTATACGATATTTAGCATCCCTGAATCTTGCCCATAAATGCCAATGACAGTCCCCCACTCTCATCTGCCAGCTGTATTGAGGTAACAAAAACTACCCCTCCACATAGACATTTATGAATGCCCCTTGTGGGAACATACCACCCTCCCCTATTACCATCCATCTCACTCCCCACTTAGTGAAAAGCAGTGGATGAGATTTAAACAAACTATCTCACTATATACTGAAGTATTTTAAAGTAAATTACAGACTATAACAAGGGGGGAAGGAACATATGTAAAGATCCTGAGAACAAAATAGCTTCACATGTTTGAGGACCTGAAAGGAGACTGATATCACTGGGGTATTAGTGGGTAAAAAGGAAGGTGGCACATGATAAGACTGAAGAGAGAGTCAGGGTTCAGACTATATAGGGTCTTTATAGACCATGATAAGGCTAGCTTTTATTTTAAGTGAATTAGGAAGTCAGTGAAGGATTTTAGACATGTGAGTGACATGATTTGATTATTGCTTAGGTGGACCTATGCAGCAGTGGCTTTTAATCTTTTTTTAACTTCAATCCACAGTAAAAGATATATTGTGACTTGGTACAGACATGCACACACACACAAATACAACTGAAAAGTTTTATGAAACTTACACATGTGATGAACTCTGATATTTCTATTATATTCTTTTTTTTTTTTAATTTTTTTGTGTGTGTGTGTGAGGAAGTTTAGACCTGAGCTAACATCCGTGGCCAATCCTCTTTTTTGCTGAGGAAGATTGGCCCTGGGCTAACATCCATGCCCATCTTCCTCTACTTTATATGGGATGCCGCCACAGCATGGCTTAACAAGCAATGCATCAGTCCACGTCAGGGATTGAACCTGCGATCCCTGGGCCACCAAAGCAGAGCGTGTGAACTTAATTGCTACGCCACCAGGTCGGCCCCTATTATATTCATTTTTTAAAAAAAATATTGTTCACCAATAAATTGATTTTACAACTTATAATGGATTGTGACCCTCTGTTTGAAAAACATGGTTAGTACAGTATGTATGAAGAACATTTTTCTTTTTAGTTTTAGGAAAGGCAGCTCTGAAAAATTATGAGTGAGAGGATTTTGAAGATAAATAAGACGGTTCAAATATAACATTGAGTTTATGTGTCTCTATGGTAATAACTGATACAGTGATTTGTTCTATTCTAGGGCAAAGGCTATAGGCATTCAATAAATTCTAAAGAGGAATGAGGTAAGAATATTTCTTTTGTCAGTAGGAAAAATTTTCTGGATCAAATATCTTTAATTCTGCCTAAATAAGGGAATTGAAAGCTAGAGTTGTCTTTGAACAACTTTGAAAGCTAGAGTTGACCCACTATTTTCTAAGTATGTAAGAATACAATATTTATTTAGATTCTGTACTAGTATCCTTTCCTCCTGACCTAACAGATATCTCGTATACAATATAAAGACCAATAAATTACCGGTATTATAGTAATGATTTCATTTAAAACTTTCTTAATTTGAATACTGGTAGAAAGTAATATTTTTTCTTCCCTGAGGAGCAGTTTCTGTAACTGCAATTACTAAGGAACTCATTCTTGTCTTATATTCATCTCACAATTATATATTAAATATTTAAGATTAGATCTAAGGGAGTAAAGAAGGATCCAGCCACATGAAGAGCATGAGAGACGAGAGGTCCAAACAGAAGGGTAAAAGCCCTGAGGCAGTAGAGAGCTGCCACTGTGGCTGAAGCTTGGTGGATGAGGAAGAGGGTAATTGGATATAAAGTTGGAGAAGTTAGACAGGAGTCAAGTCAGACCCTCATAGGGCCTTTATGACTCCTTTAAGGAGTTTGAATTTTTTTTTTAAGCAAGGAAGTAACATGATCTGATTTACATTTTAAGAGGATAACTCTGGCTGCTATGTGGAGAAAGCCTGGAAAGGGCAAGAATCGAAGTAGGGAGACCAATCCAGAGGCTGTTGTAGTAATCTGTTTAGGCTAGGGATAATTGTCATTTGGACTATAGTGGTAGCTAAGGAGATGGAAAGAAGTGGATGGATTCAAGGTATATTTTGGGGGTAGAATCAACAAAAGTTGCTGATAAATTAGATGTGGGGATGGGAGAAACAGGAGAATCAAATACTCCTGGGTTTGTGGCTTGAGCAGCTGGGTGAATGGTGGTGCCATTTACTGGATGGGGAAAACCATATAGGGCAGGGGCGGATTTCAGGGGGATATATTAGTTTCCTAGGGCTGCCGTGACAAAGTACCACAAACTGTTTGGCTTAAAACAATAGAAATTTATTCTCTCACAGTTCTGGAGAGTAGAAGTCAAAATCAAGGTTCCTGCAGGTTTTACTCTGAGATCTGTAGAGGAGAGTCCTTTCTTGCTTATTCCTAGCTTTTGGTGGTATGCTGGCAATCCTTGACGTTCCTTGGCTTGCAGCTGCAGCACTTCATTCTCTGCTTCCATCATTGCATGCCATTCTGTGTGTGTGCGTGTGTGTGTATGTTTGTGGGTGTGTATGTGTTTCAAGGACTGAGGCAGAAAATGTACAGAATCAGCCTACAGCATCTTGTAGTGGCAGAAAGTAAGGAAGTGCTTTAAAAAAAAGCATTGAGGGACTGCTGGTTAAGTGCACACGCTCCGCTGCTGGTAGCCCAGGTTCGGATCCCGGGCGCGCACTGACGCACCGCTTGTCAGGCCCTGCTGTGGCGGCATCCCACATAAAGTGGAGGGAGATCTGCACGGATGTTAGCTCAGGGCCGGTCTTCCTCAGCAAAAAGAGGAGGATTGGCATGGATGTTAGCTCAGGGCTGATCTTCCTCACACACACACACAAAAAAAGCATTGAGTGGAGTTATGTCAAGGGGGTAGAGGAGCAAACTGAAAGAGCTCCTAGTGGGCAGACTTAGAAACATTTGAACAGAAAATAATATAGTACTGTATTATAACTCAAAGTATAAACTAAATATCCATGAGTCCACACTGATATAAATAAATAATTGGATAAATTAGTAAATGGAGGTTAAGAGACAAAAGAGACAAATCTCCCCATATAGGATAGTGTCAAATAAATTATGTAGGGAGGGTAACTCCTCACTCCTTAACTGTGGGTTGCGCATAGTGACTTCATTCCAAAGAGTACAGTATGGAAAGTGGGAATGGAGAGAGAGAAAGTAACTTTATAGGAGAAACCTGACAAACACTGTTTCAGCCAGGTGATCAAGGTCAACATCAGCAGTCATAAATCATATGTATAGCATGTACTGTTGATATGATGTGATGAAAATGGCACTTTACCTTTGTGATCTTCCTCGCAAAAGTCCATAACCCCAGTCTAACCATGAGAAAAGCTTCAGACAAATTCTAGTAGGGAAGCATCCTACTATATACCTGACTAAACTCTTCAAAACTGTCAAGATCCTAAAAAAACAGGGAAAGTCTGCAAAGGAGCCTAAGGAAATATGGTGACTAAATGTAATATAGTATCCTGAATGGGATACCGGAACAGAAAAAAGATATTATATAAAAGCTAAGGAAATCCGAATAAACTATAGACTATGGAAAAGTTAATAACTTTTCAGTATTAGTTCATAAATTGTAACAATTGTATCATACTAATGTAAGATGTTAATAATAGGGGAAACTGTGTATGGGGGTGTAATATAGCAACTCTCTCTACTATCTGCTCAATTTGTCTGTAAGTCTAAAACTGTTTAAAATTTTTTTTAGGGGGCCGGCCCTGTGGCTTAGCAGTTAAGTGGGCGCTCCGCTACTGGCGGCCCGGGTTCAGATCTGGGCATGCACTGACGCACCGCTTGTCCGGCCATGCTGAGGCGGCATCCCACATACAGCAACTAGCAGGATGTGCAACTATGACATACAACTATCTACTGGGGCTTCGGGGAGAAAAAGGGGAAAAAAGAAGGAGGATTGGCAATAGATGTTAGCTCAGGGCCAGTCTTCCTCAGCAAAAAGAGGAGGATTGGCATGGTTGTTAGCTCAGGGCTGATCTTCCTCAAAAAAAAAAAATTTCTTTTTAATTGAAAAAACGACAGTCCTGTGGAACAATGAAGATTACAGGGAAAATGCTATATGTAAAAGTGATTAATCATAACTAAGAGCCCCAAGCACACAATTTAAACAAATGTCTGACCGTCAAAGGAGGGGGCAGGATTTGCTTTGCAAGTATTTATTTTAGGGAAATCATTATAGTTTCTATCACAACATTGTGATACCTTTCTATATACCGTATACAGTATGTATGTATATATACATATATATATGTATATATACATACACACACACATATGGAGACAGTTGCACTTTTTGGGTGATTCAGTTCATAGGAATTATAATACTATATTTTGAGAAATGTGTTCCAGTTATCATTTTACTTTCTATAGGTCCTGAGATATAAGAGAATTTCACTCATTATAGAGACTAAAAACAAACATGGTCCATATTTACAAATGTATTGAATTATTATCTGAATCTATTGTGGAGATTTCCTAAAATGATGAGTTGATTTAAAAAGTTACCAATATTTTGGGGCGGCCTGGTGGCGCAGCGGTTAAGTGCACGCACTCTGCTTCGGCTGCCGGGGGTTCTCAGGTTCGGATCCTGGGCGCACACCGACAGACCGCTTGTCAAGCCATGCTGTGGTGGCGTCCCATATAAAGTAGAGGAAGATGGGCATGGATGTTAGCCCAGGGTCAGTCTTCCTCAGTAAAAATAGGAGGATTGGCATTGGATGTTAGCTCAGGGCTGATCTTCCTCACCAAAAAAACAAACAAACAAATAAAACAGTGTAGCCAATCATTTAGGAGAATTGTGTGACAAGTCTAAATTTGCTGGAAATTTCTGACATAGTAAATATTTGGGTATATTCTGGTAATCATCATTAATTAGTATTTTCAGTAAGGAATCAATGGTAGCATATAGCAACCTAGCAAGTAGATTCACTTTTACAGATTTATTTCTCTGTAATTCAGTTTGTGGTTCATGATTTTCAGCCAAATGGGCTAAGTTCTTTAAAATGGTATACCACTGCATATAATACAGAGATCATCTTCTGGAATAACATTAACACTCCTTTCAAATGTGAACAATGAATTAGTCTTTTGTCTTCCAACTGGAGCTACTGCTATCCCAAATTGAGGCTGTGGTCCTTTGTTCAGCAATATTCAACACTTGAACGATGCTATCAAGATAATGAATACAATTGAGAGGAATGGGTTTGTCAGATAAGGCAATGAATTTTATTAGAAATATTTAGTAGAAATGTTTATTGAAATTACTTTGCTCTTAGATTTAGGCATGGAATTTCAGATGAACTTATTTCCAAGGGGGCTACTTATTTTTTAATAATACAGGATTATTTTCACAAACTAATATACTACTTTTCCTTATGTTGTTCCAATAACAGTGCCAACAACACATGTAACTATAATCCTAGCAGCAGGTTTTAAGATCTACTTATAAATTAGGACCTTAAAGTTCAAATTGTAAACTATATAGGTGAATGCCTAGAGTTCTACTCTGAAGTTCTTTAGTAAAACTTCCTGGAACAGCATGTAATAGATGCTAAAAAATAAAAAAGAAATAAAAAATTGAAAATGATGTCAGTAAGTCATTCAATTCTCTGGCCACTTGTGTTTTTTTAAAAAATGAATTGATAAAACTTCCATTGTTTTAATAATCTCTGGAAGCTCCTTCTATCATAGCAAATAATTTATGGTAAAACCTCATCAAATGTATAACATAAATAATACTTCCTACATATTACACTTTGTTACCCTAACAAATATTTTGAAAATTTTTTTTTTTTTAAAGATTTTATTTATTTATTTTTTTTCCCCCCCAAAGCCCCAGTAGATAGTTGTATGTCATAGCTGCACATCCTTCTAGTTGCTGTATGTGGGACGCAGCCTCAGCATGACCGGAGAAGCGGTGCATCGATGCGCGCCTGGGATCCGAACCCGGGCCGCCAGCAGCGGAGCGTGCGCACTTAACCACTAAGCCACGGGGCCGGCCCTGAAAATTTTTTCATTCTTTTCTCAGATATATAAATAATGTCACACAAAGAATTGAGAATATTTTGGAGTTTTTTTAACTTCCTTAAGAAACTTCATTATTATCAAATCCAAAAGATGTGATTGAGAATATAATGCTTTTGATTCCTCATTCTTAACTTTTCTTATACCATTAAATTTTCCATTCATATTAGTTATGTCATCATAGGTCTACACTCACATTTTATCTAAAACAACTTCAATTTACTATAGATAAATTTTCATAACTCTTTGTAGATTGGTCTGATTTATCTCTTCAATATCAACAAAATTGAAGAATCACCCTCTGACATTTTCTGCAGATATATTCACAGATTGACAGCAGATATTTTACTGAACTATTTAGTTCCCATTTATACATCATCATCATTGTTTTTCTAAAATATAGCACAATCTTTTCTTTGGATATTGTTTTCAAATGATCACAGTTCCCAAGAAAGAAACTATACCAATTTGAGTCTGAAATATCAAATATCGAAGAAGAATACAAAATTTTTCTTCCAAGTGATGGAAAACCATTTATCTATCAAAAGAAATAAATTGGGGGCCGGCCCCATGGCTTAGCGGTTAAGTGCATGCGCTCCGCTACTGGTGGCCTGGGTTTGGATCCCGGGCGTGCACCGACGCACCGCTCGTCTGGCCATGCTGAGGCGGCGTCCCACATACAGCAACTAGAAGGATGTGCAACTATGACA
Organism: Ceratotherium simum simum; assembly: GCF_057802395.1. Taxonomy (NCBI): domain Eukaryota; kingdom Metazoa; phylum Chordata; class Mammalia; order Perissodactyla; family Rhinocerotidae; genus Ceratotherium; species Ceratotherium simum. The sequence goes on along the minus strand of NC_141915.1, from coordinate 28,919,289 downwards.
TACACCTATCTTCTGGGGCTTTGGGGAGAAAAAGGAGGAGGACTGGCAATAGATGTTAGCTCAGGGCCAGTCTTCCTCAGCAAAAAGAGGAGGATGGGCATGGATGTTAGCTCAGGGCTGATCTTCCTTACAAAAAAAAAAAAAAAGAAAGAAATAAATTGGTTCTGGGGTGCTGACTGGCAAGCAGAATGATAGCTAAGGTAGAAACAGTCAGACTGAAGTGTGGTCTTGGTTGGATTAGAATCAAATACTCGTAGTGTTAGTTTTCTTTTTGCATGATTTTTAGACTACTGTGGAAATAAACAAAGACCACCCAAAATGAGAACAAACAGGCTGTGTATTCAGAGCTTGCTATAAAAAGGAAGTCAGCCACCATCACTTGCATTTGGCAGATTCAAAGAGGAGTGGGCAAGTTTATGGTGAAAAAAAGAGAAGACTTTAGATGTGATCTGATTGGAGATTGTTGGCATGGGGGAGCTGAAGTGGGCTAACTAGAAGCTGGGCATCTTAGGTAGCTGGCTTGGAGAGCATGTTTGTCTTTTTCTGATTGGTCCTGAGTTGAAAGCAAGGAGGGGTGGGGTGGTGGGTGGTCTACAGGCAAAAAAAAAGGGAAGGTGGCAGTCATTGACCAAATCCTAACTGTTGGGTGGGTTGGTTGCTGCAGAGGGTATGATTTGGCTCTCCAGGCTGGTTGCTGAAGAGATTATGGGTCAGAGTTCTATCATGTTGTCATTCTCCATTTGTATACTCAGTCTCTCACTAGTGAGAACAAATAGATTCATGTTTTATAATTTTATGGCTGATTATATTCGTATAGCTTTGCGAGTTTATTCAAGATTCTAATAGTTATAGAAATCTTCCCAGGTAGAAATAATATTTCATGTCTGAGAGTATAAGATGAATTATGTCAAAGTGTTCATACTGTAAGACATTTATATGAAGATGTCACTACATAGGTAGAAGTGGATTCTGGACCTCAGAGATACCAGTTACAATAATAATATGTACCTGTGTGGGTCTTTTGAGAAATGAGTGAGAACCTGTTTTGGATCACCTCAGAGAGCTTTTGGGTATTTTCTCAGTGACTTATGAGACAATTGGCACTTTTAAAGATGTAGAGGAGAAAGTAACCGGCCTTTCACCATTGGAAACTCTGCACATTGCAATTTCCTATACAGCCTATATAAAGGAGATTGGTTGACTGTGATAGGAGTCTATTGGACTTCCTACAGTTTTTTTAGATTAAATTTATTAGATTAGATTAATTTTTTAGATTTTGTTTTGAGAAATTTCAAAATTTAAATATTTCATATAAAAGTAATAAAGCATGAATAGATAAAGCAAAAGTACCCTTTATCCTCCCCCCGTCTTTGCCTCATTCCCCTCTCTTCCGGTAAAAGGCAACCTCTCATGAATTTGATTTGTGTTCTTCTAACTCATAAAGTTATTATTTCTAAAAACAATAGGGGGCTGGTCCGGTGGCACAGCTGTTAAGTGCACGCGCTCTGATTTGGTGGCCTGGGGTTCGCAGGTTCGGATCCTGGGCGTGCACTGATGCACCGCTTGTCAGGCCATGCTGTGGCAGCTTCCCATATGAAGTAGGGGAGGATGGGCACAGATGTTAGCTCAGGGCCAATTTTCCTCAGCAAAAAAGAGGAGGATTGGCATCGCATGTTAGCTCAGGGCTGATCTTCCCCACAAAAATAAATAAATAAATAAATAAATAAATAAATAAATAAATAAATAAATAAAAATAAAAACAATATAACCACCCTCTACTTGGCTAATAATAAACACAAAAATAGAAGGTTTGAAAGACTGCTCTGTAGATTTCTTTTAGATTAGTAAATTAAGGTAGCATGATGAACTTGAGAAACATTTTTCACCAAGTAGCTCAATAACCAAGTAGCTCTACATTGTATGTTAAATAACATATGCTCTCTGTATCAATATTAATTTGTCTAATTAGCAGCAGGCAACTAGGAAAGAAAAAGAAAGGTTTGCCAAAAAGAACCTATGAAAGAGGGCCGGCCCCGTGGCTTAGTGGTTAAGTGCGCACGCTCCGCTGCAGGCGGCCTGGGCCCGGATCCCAGGTGCGCACCGACGCACCGCTCCTCCGGCCATGCTGAGGCCGCATCCCACATACAGCAACTAGAAGGATGTGCAGCTATGACAGACAACTATCCACTGGGGCATTGGGGGAAAAATGAATAAATAAAATCTTTAAAAAAAAAAAAAAAGAACCTATGAAAGAAAGTAGGGGTTGAGTTGACACACTGAGGAATGTGTAAAAAAGAGTCAGAGAATTTGCTCTCTTGATCTTGGCTGTAGTTAGGTCTCACAAGTTTACTTTGATCGTTTTTTGCTTGGATCTTATAGAAGCAATACTTTTTCTTTGTTTCAAAATGAACAGGCACAATGTATACTATATTTGTAAATCTGAGTGTTTCAGGTACAGTAGTCCCCCCTTATCCTTGGGGGATACGTTCCAAGACCCCCAGTGGATGACTGAAACCACAGATAGTACTGAACCCTATATATACTATGGTTTTTCCTATACATACATATTTGAGGTGTGACAGCAAAACTAGCACAAATTTCTTTTTCCTTCATCACAATTTCACAAATAGAAGATTCATTCTTACTGTAGATCTTAGTGAACTCAGCATATGATTATTTTTCTTTCCTTATTAAGTTGAGAACTTCTACCTTTTCGCTTAAAGGAAGCACTTTACAGTCTCTTTGGCATATCTGAATTGCCAGCATCACTACTCTTAAGTTTTGAGGCCATTATTAAGTAAAATAAGAGTTACTTGAACACAAGCCCTGCGATACCATAACAGTCGACCTGATAACGGAGATGGCTACTAAGTGACTAATGGGCCTGTAGCGTATACAGCGAGGATACACGGGACAAAGGGATGGTTGATGCCCTAGGTGGATAGAGTGGGACAGCACAAGATTTCATTACGGCACTCAGAATGGTGCACAATTTAAAACTTATGAATTATTTATTTCTGGAATTTTCCATTTAATATTTTCAGATTGAAGTTGACTGAGAGTAACTGAAACCACGGAAAGCGAAACTGTGGATAAGGAGGGACTACTATATTGTCATTTTGAGACCCACATGCTGAACAAAGTTCATTTTGCTAAAATTATAATCAATTCTCCAAATATAAGTAGTCTTATAAATACCTGTATAAATAAATCTTAGGTCCCAGAACATAATGTAATAGAATCCTATGCATCTTGTGTTAAACATTCCTGTGATTTACATGGACAATCACAGTTGACTGAACAAAGAACTATATTTAGTACCTTATTTGAAAGGTACTATAATTAAGTCTGTTTTAGTTCTAATCATTCCTAACACCATGGATAATACAAGAAAGAGAGAAAGTGCAGCTCATCAAAGAAGAGACCCATGAGATGGAATACAGCTAGTTTGAATCTTAGTGAAAAATCCCAAGGATGTCATTACATCTGCACTGTCCTTCATGAGAGAGATTGTACAAAGACCTCACCTGAAGAGAATGACTCCATGGAGTACCCATGGCTTTACATCTCTTCAAAGGATAAAAAGAGTTTAGGCTTTTCTGTTGTCAGGATGTTATATCTTGTTAAACTGACTGCGTGATGAGCACTATGGTTTGTGATTTAAATGTATTATGAACATGAGTTTTTATTTTGCTTCAAAAATTTTGTCTTTGCTTTTAGAAAGCACTCAAAATGCTATTCATTCAGTAGTAGGTGTATTTGTAATTTGTAGCAGGTTCTATAGAATTTTACCTCCAAGGATAAAAATTTTATTATATTTGTATAGAGATACAATTTGTATGTAGATAAAATTTCTATGATCTTCATGAATTTTTGAAGGAACTTTATTTTTATTATCCTTCACTTTTTAATTGAGTTTTGGAGTATTTTTCTTGTATTTATAGACAAAAGACTATAGGCTTCATTTTATCAGATTAGGAAATATTTTCCTATATTTAATCTCCATGTTACTTTCAGGTTTTGGCTTTGCTGCAGGTAACCAAAATGTCAATCCACAGGGAATTCTGTAATCTGAGAGTGATATTTTGAAATCTGCTATAGTGATGATATAATGATGTATTTTTTGCTCTTTTCACAGAAAATTGAAATACTGGCAAGCTGAAAATATTTGTTCATGGGTAGTCTATTTGTTATTTCTAGTCCTCTTTCTGAAATGTAAGGAATTAAAATTTAAACATTTCCTTATAGATTAGGTTAGAAACTGATAGTAAATCAAAAGACTGAACATATTAAGACATCAGAAAGTAGCTGAGGGCCGGCCCCGTGGCTTAGCGGTTAAGTGCGTGTGCTCTGCTGCTGGCAGCCTGGGCCCGGATCCTGGGCGTGCACTGACGCACCGCTTCTCCCGCCATGCTGAGGCCGCGTCCCACATACAGCAACTAGAAGGATGTGCAGCTATGACATACAACTATCTACTGGGGCTTTGGGGGAAAAAATAAATAAATAAGATTATTAAAAAAAAAAAAAAAAGAAAGTAGCTGAAGAAGAGCTTTTAAAATTATTAGATGTTTTCAGAAAGTGGTTGTTTCCAGGTCTTGGCTATTGTAAATAATGCTGCAATGAACATGGAGGTGCAGCTATCTTCTCGAGTTAGTGTTTTCATTTCCTTCGGATAAATACCCAGAAGTGGAATTGCTGGATCATATGGTAGTTCTGTTTTTAATTTTTTGAGGTACTTCCATACTGTTTTCCATAGTGGCTGCATCAATTTACATTCCTACCAACAGTGCATAAGGGTTCCCTTTTCACCACATCCTCACCAATACTTGTTATTTCTTGTCTTTTTGATGATAACAGTTCTAACGTGTAAGGTAATATCTCATTTTTGATTTGCATTTTCCTGATGATTAGCGATGTTGAGCACCTTTTCATGTACCTGTTGGCCATCTGTATGTCTTCTTTGGAAAAATGTCTGTTCAGATCCTTTGCCCATTTTTTAATTGGATTTTTTTTTGCTATTGAGTTGTATGAGTTCTTTATATATTTTGGCTATTAATCCCTTATCAGATATATATGATTTGCAAATATTTTCTCCCATTCAGTAGGTTGCCTTTTCATTTTGTTGATGGTTTCCTTTGCTGTGCAGAAGCTTTTTAGTTTGATGTAGCACTTAGCTGCTGGCATTCTGTGTAGGAGAGGAATCAACTGGTTCACATAAATAGACTTTCATCTTATTTTTCCACTTTGTGCCTCCCCTCCACCCACTTGATACTTCCCAGGTCTGAGACTTTCCCAGGTTCTTTGGAGGGTGAACTGACTCTGTTCTCATCAGTGTCCCCCTGAGGTTTCAGCTTCTTCCACCCTGATAAATCAGATACCACTCCTCCATTTGCTCTTCCTTTTCCAAAAATTTAGTGAAATATTTTATCTACTGTTGCCCTCTCTTCTGTTTGCTTTTTCCTTGTGGATTTAAACCTTTTAATTTATTTTGCTGTCATTTTATAACGAGAGGGGATAAATGCATATGCCTAACCTGCCATTTTTTTTTTTTACCAGAAGTCATCAGATAAATGTTATTTTAGTAATATTTTATAATTGCTTTTAGCTATACTACTTAATTATATAATGGATTGGCAACCCCTAACACACCTGGCAAAGAAAGACCAGTTTTCTTCCTATAGATGTAGAGGCTGGCTGCTGTGTCCACATCCTCCGCAGGTGGTAGTAAACAAACTCAGGTCATAGGATCCAGGGGAAAGAGTTTGAGTTCCCACAGCAAGGGCAGATTCTTCTACCTGCAGATAATTCACTGCAGCTTGGCTTTTCCATCTTTGTTAGGAACAGATTTTACCCAACCACAATGCTATTTCCTTTTCTTGCCTTTCTTCCTCTTACTAGCTCTAATTACTGACATTCATTGAGGACTCCTCTTTTCTGACACATAAGAAAAAGTCCCATGTTGGCACACTCTCAAGAATGCATGGTGTATCCATATAATAGAGTACTATTTAGCAATAAAAAGGACAGTGGTATGTCTATACAGTGGAGTACTATTCAGCAATAAAAAGGAACAAATTACAGATCTTGCTTGACTTACGATAGGGTTATATTCTGATAAACTCATTGTAAGTTGAAAATGCGTTTAATACACCTAAACTACTGAACATCATAGCTTAACCTAGCCTACCTTAAACATGCTCAGAACACATACATTAGCCTACAGTTGGGCAAAATGATCTAACACAAAGCCTATTTTATAATAAAGTATTGAATATCTCTTGTAATTTATTGAATACTGTACTGAAAGTGAAAAACAGAATGATTGTATGGGTAGAAAATGATTGTAAGTGTATCAGTTGTTTACCCTTGTGATTGTGTGGCTAACTGGGAGCTATGCTCACTGCCGCTGCCCAGCATCACGAGAGAGTATTGTACCTTATATTGCTAGCCTGGGAAAAGATCAAAATTCAAAATTTGACAGATGGTTTCTACTGAATGTGTGTTGCTTTCGCACCATCGTCAAGTTGAAAAATCATAAGTTGAACCATTGTAAGTTGGGGAACGTATCTATTGATACATGCTTCAGCGTGGAAGAACTTCAGAAACATTATACTGGGTGAAAGAAGCCAGATGCAAAAGGTTATATAATTGTGATTCTATTTTGAAAAGTCAAATCTATAGAGACAGAAAGTAAGTTAGTGGTTGTCTGGGCCTGGAATGGCTGATGGTGGGGAAGGCTGTGCATGTGTAGGGGCAAAGGATGTAAGAGAGCTCTCGTGCTTTCCACTCAATTTTGCTGTGAACCTAAAACTGATCTAAAAAGTCTGTTAAAAAATGTAAATAAAAAAAGTCTTAAAATAGGAATTACAGGGCCGGCCCCGTGGCTTAGTGGTTAAGTGCGCGCGCTCCGCTACTGGCCGCCCAGGTTCGGATCCTGGGCACGCACCGACACACCGCTTCTCCGGCCATGCTGAGGCCATGTCCCACATACAGCAACTAGAAGGATGTGCAACTAAGACATACAACTATCTACTGGGGCTTTAGGGAAAAAAGAGGAGGATTGGCAATGGATGTTAGCTCAGAGCCGGTCTTCCTCAGCAAAAAGAAATGAGGAGGATTAGCGTGGATGTTAGCTCAAGGCTGATCTTCCTCGCAAAAACAAAAACAAAAAAAAAAATAGGAATTACACATTAAATTATAGAAATGTAACCATTATATATATAAACCTCTTTGTATCTTAGCTAGCAAATTTAAACAAAATTATTATAGCATTTAATTATTTTTAGATTAACTTATTAGGGGTTTAGGTTTATTAATCTTATAAGTGCCACCTTCTTTTAAAATCATCATTTGGGTTCATTTCACTCATAATTCACCCCATGTTTATTGAATACCTTTTATGTGCCAGGTATTATTCTAGATCCTGAGGATATAGCAGTGAACAAAAACAAAGAAGGCCTTTTATTTCAAGGAAGTTAAATTCATTCTAATGGGCAAACGACAGAAAAATAAACACTAAATATTTCAGTCAGGTGGTTTTGATTTATGAAAAAAAAATAAAGCAGAATAAGGGACTAGAGAATGAGGGGGTAAGGGTGCATAGAGAGTTTGCTACTTTTTATAAAGTGATCAAGGAAGGCCTCTCTGATAAGGGTAAGTAGAGATCTGAAATAAATGAAGGAGTGAATGATATAGATATCTGATTTACATTTTTAATGGATCACTCTGGGTGCTTTGTGGAAACTAGAGTGTGGAAAAAAAAAAAGGGAGAGCAATTAATAGGCTAATGCAGTTGTCCAAGTGAGAAATGATCATGGCTTAGACCAAGGACATAATCTTGGAAACAGTAAGAAGTGGTCAGTTTCTGGATATATTTCGAAGGAAGAAAAAATAGGATTTGTTTGTGTAGTGTATGAGAAAGGAAAAGAGTCAAGGATAAATCTAAGGATTTTGGCTTGAGCAGTTGGAAGAATGGAATTGCCATTTACTAAGATGTAGACGGCTTGGAGAAGAGCAGGCTTAAAGGGAAAATCAAGGGGTTGCTTTTGGGCACATTAAGATGGTGGCACCTATCCAAGTGGAAATATGGAGGCTGTGTGGTTGGGTATAAGAACCTGAAGTTCAGAAGAGAGATATGACTAGAGATATAAATAAGCATTATCTATAAATAAATGATATCCATGGAACTGGCTTTACAATTACTATTTATACATCTAATAAAAACTTCTACTGTTTTCTCTTGCATTATGGAATACTGATCTCTTGTTCTCTTCTGGCCTCTTCTCTTTACACGATGATTTTTATCCTCATTTCTTTCCTGTATTTTGAAATAGAATTTGAAATTATCATAAGACTTTTATCTGTTAGCATTGTCAATCTCATCAGCTTCTGAAAACTGTCTTCCCAAACTACAAATGGATGTTTAAAATGTGCAGTATGTAGCTCTTAATTGTTAGACCATTGAATATAATTTAAGAGGTGCCGGCCATGCAGCAAAGATGGGAAAGGTAGCATTATGAACTTAAAATGTAACATTTTAGACAGATACGGATTTATGGCATCATTCTCAGTCATGACCTTAGTGTCTATATGTTCTTTTAGGTTCTTTTTAGTTTTTCTCCATTCTAATGAAAGGAAATGTGAATTTTTGAATTATGTACTTCAAAGTTATTAAAATCATTATTACAGGAAATGTTAATGTTAAAAAAGTCTTCATAAAATATTAAATAGTATAAGTCACTTACTTTTCCTTTATAGAAAAGGTTAATCTTCATAATTAACCTTATAGCAACATGACTGTTTAAGGATATCGCTTGCTTCTTTTTCATTATAATGAGCTAATCTATGTGTGGGATCTTCTACGTTTTTTGCTCATTGGAATCACTTTGGGAAAGTAACAGTTCAATTCTGTTAACTGACGAAACCTTTAAAAATCGTCTTAGAATTTTTTCTGCTTCATAGTTTTTACCATACTGCTTTTGCCATTATCCACAATAATACCTTGTAGAAGTAACTAAATCAGTACAATTATGCCACATCTGCTTCTGTAAATTTCTACTCCATCTCTTAAGTGGTTGCAAGTATGTTAGCTATCTTTAAGTGAGATCTTTTTGCCCCCTACTAGAAATGTCAAAATACCTCATAATACCATGCTATTTAAAGTCTTTAAAGACTATAAGTATGCATAATAAGCTGTCAGTTATCTTCGTTACAGTTGATTATTCATTACTGATTCAAGACAAGGTACTATTCTATGTATATCTAATCAAAATAGTCAGTGGTTCCTATAAATAAATTTTATTCAAAGAAACATTTTGTTACTAGTGCATACACATATATGCACACACACACAGTTGATTCTCATTATTCACAGTAGTTATGTTCCATAAAGTCATCATAAACACTGAATTAGTGAATACTGAACCATTTTTCCTAAAGGAAATACAGAGTTAGGTTTCTGTGAGCCTCTGGTCACAACATTTTCATCAAGCAATCAGTGCAACCTTTTATGTGTGTTTCTGCTTAAAGATACCTTATTTAATATGTGTTGTTGATTCATTAACATTGAACTCACAGCCAACAGCACTTTTGTTTTGTTTTAATTTTATTTATTTATTTTTCCCTCAAAGCCCCAGTAGATAGTTGTATGTCATAGCTGCACATCCTTCTAGTTGCTGTATGTGGGACGCGGCCTCAGCATGGCCGGAGAAGCGCTGCATCGGTGCGCACCCCGGATCTGAACCCGGGCCGCCAGCAGCGGAGCGTGAGCACTTAACCGCTAAGCCACGGGGCTGGCCCCAACAGCACTTTTGGACACTAATTCATGCCTGAAGGAAGGTTATCGAATACACGTATTTTTTCCATAAGGCACATCACAACCTTCTTGTGCTTAGCATCACAAGACAGCGCTTCAGCACTATGTTTGGAGATCATTTTAAATTTGTGACAACCTGGACGGACATTGAGGGTATTATGCGAAGTGAAATAAGTCAGAGGGAGAAGGTCAAATACCGTATGATTTCCTTCATTAAGTAGTAGATAACAACAACAATAAACAACACATAGAGACAGAGATTGGATTGGTGGTTACCAGAGAGGAAGGGGGGAGAGGGGAGGGCGAAAGAGATAATTCGGCACATATGTGTGTGGTGATGGGTTGTAATTAGTGTATGGGTGGTGAACATGATGTAATCTATGCAGAAATAGAAGTATAATGATGTCCACCTGAAATTTATACAATGTTATAAACCAATGTTACTGCAATAAACAAAAAATTTTAAAAAATAAAATAAAATGAAAAAAATAAATAAATAAACAGCAAAATCACTGATAAAAGACACAAAAATGCAAAAAACATAGCACTAAATGGACTGTGAAAAGGACACTTCTTTACACTATGAAAGCTAAAACAAGTAGACAGAGTGAGTATTGCTTTGTTTGACCTCAGTTGGGAACCTGTGCTTCAGGCAACTCAAATTTTTCATCACTCTGTGTATGTGAATGATTGTGAAAGTATTAACTTTAGGGTTAAATGAATTTTGGTGAGTAGGTAGATTTGCAAATTCAGACTCTATGAATAATGAGGACCGACTGTATACATACATATTTTTTCATTCCGGCCTGAAACATGTTAGGTTTCTTTCCTAACCTTCTATTCATTATTCAAGTGCCATTATTCAAATACCACCCTATCTCTGAAACCTTTCCCAGCTCTCTCAGACAGAATTAGCATTCCCTCCAGTACTCATTGAGTGGTCTCATATCACTTTGTACATTCCTTTTTATAATATTTACCACATTTTATGTCAATTCTTTGTCAGGATTCTTTAGACTATGAGCTCCTCAAGAACAGGAACCTTTACTCATTCGTCTCTGTATACTTAGTACTTCACATAGGGTCGGTCACATAGTTGAAATTAAATAATTTTTTTTTTACTTTATTATAATTATTTTTATTTTTAAAAATTTTTTGTTTATTGCAGTAACATTGGTTTATAACATTGTATAAATTTCAGGTGGACATCATTATACTTCTATTTCTGCATAGATTACATCATGTTCACCACCCAAATACTAATTACCACCCATCACCACACATATGTGCCGAATTATCCCTTTCACCCTCCTCCCTCCCCCTTCCCATCTGGTAACCACCAATCCAATATCTGTCTCTATGTGTTTGTTTGTTGTTGTTATTATCTACTACTTAATGAGGGAGATCTTACGGTATTTGACCTTCTCCCTCTGACTTATTTCACTTTGCATAATACCCTCAATGTCCATCCATGTTGTCACAAATGGCTGGATTTCATCGTTTCTTATGGCTGAGTAGTATTCCATTGTGTATGTATACCACATCTTCTTTATCCATTCGTCCCTTGATGGGCACTTAGGTTGCTTCCAAGTCTTGGCTATTGTGAATAACGCTGCAATGAACACAGGGGTGCATGTATCTTTACGCATTGGTGTTTTCAAGTTCTTTGGATAAATACCCAGCAGTGGAATAGCTGGATCATATGGTAGTTCTATTCTTAGAAATTAAATAAATTTTAAATGAATGAATCAATTAAGCCTCTCTGCAAATGGATAGATATGTATTATTATTTTTTTTATTGATGTCTTAATAGTTTATAACATTGTGAAATTTTGGTTGTACATTTTTGTTTGTCAATCACCATATACATGTCTCCCTTCACCCCTTGTGCCCACCCCCCACCCCCTTTGCCGCTGGTAACCACAATACAGTTCTCTCTGACCGTGTATTGGTTTATATTCCACATAGGAGTGAAATCATGCGGTGTTTATCTTTCTCTTTCTGGTTTATTTCACTTAACATAATACCCTCTAGGTCCATCCATGTTGTTGCAAATAGGACTATTTTGTCTTTTTTATGGCTGAGTAGTATTCCATTGTATATATATATACACCACATTTTCTTGATCCAATCATCAGTTGAGGGACACTTGGGTTGCTTCCACTTCTTGGCTATAGTGAATAATGCTGCAGTGAACATAGAGGTGCATAAGACTTTCTGGATTGTTGATTTCAGGTTCGTTGGATAGATTCCCAGTAGTGGGATAGCTGGATCATAGGGTATTTCTATTTTTAATTTTTTGAGGAATCTCCATTCCATTTTCCATAGAGGCTGTATCAGTTTGCATTCCCACCAGCTGTGTATGAGGGTTCCCGTTTCTCCACATCCTCTCCAACATTTGTTGTTTTTTGTCTTGGTGATTATAGCGATTCTAATGGGCATGAGATGATATCTTAGTGTTGTTTTGATTTGCATTTTCCTGATGATTAGTGATGTTGAACATCTTTTCATATGCCTATTGGCCATCTGTATATCTTCTTTGATGAAGTGTCTGTTCATTTCCTCTGCCCATTTTTTGATTGGGTTGTTTGTTTTTTTGTTGTTCAGTTGTGTGAGTTCTTTATATGTTGTGGAGATTAACCCTTGTCAGATATATGTTTTGCAAATATTTTCTCCCAGCTGGTGGGTTGTCTTGGATAGATATGTATTATTTTAATGAGTCTATATTAATTTAAAATTGCAGACTATATGAAATGGAAATAGTTACACATTTTATACCAGTGAACATCTCTTGTTATTTCTATTTTCATTGGTTCTTTTCTTTTTTTTTTTTTGTCAGGAAGATCATCCTTGCCAATCCTCCTCTTTTTGCTGAGGAAGACCGGCCCTGTGCTAACATCTATTGCCAATCCTCCTCCTTTTTTTTTTCCCTTTTTTCTCCCCAAAGCCCCAGTAGATAGTTGTATGTCATAGTTGCACATCCTTCTAGTTGCTGTATGTGGGACACGGCCTCAGCATGGCCGGACAAGCGGTGCATTGGTGCACGCCCGATTCCGAACCCGAGCTGCCAGTAGCGCAGCGCACACACTTAACTGCTAAGCCACGGGACCGGCCCCTTGTTGGTTCTTTTTACATTTGGATTTAACTGCTTTATTTGGAAAGGAATGAATAATGAACCAAATAATCAGTTTTTCCATTGCCTTTTAAGTTGTTCTATGCAAACAAAGACTTACTGAGCATAGTGATGCAATAGGCTGATTCTACTGCAGAGGAGAAAGTTTATACTCAGGTAAAAATTAGGATACATGCTTATGCTAGATTTTAATTTCGAAATATTCCAAAAATATAGACTTGTATTGAAAAACAATAAAGCAAACACCCATATACCCACAACGCTGTTTGTCATATTTAATGTTTGGCCATATTTGTTTAAAGATTTTTTAGAACTAAGCATTACAGATCCAAGTCGAAGGCCCCTTGCATACCCTTCCTTAATCCTGTGCCTGCCCCTTCCCTCCCATTGTAGCCACTTCTCTAGATTTGGTATTTATGTTTCCCAGCTAAGCTTTATATAGATGAATTTAAGGATGCTAGGGATCCTTCAATTTTTTTTGTTTGTTTTTTAATAAAGTATCATTCATTTAGTCTAGCATGTGGGATGTGAAGCATTTCTGAAAGGAATCATCAGTCATCAGTCTCTGTCAGGCCTTCCTAGGGAACAATTAATGAGATTGCATTTTCTCTCCCACTCCTTCAGAATTTGCAGTCCCTGAATCCAAATTATAAATTTATCTTGCAATATTATACTTCTTATGATGATGAACTTCTCATTGACATCCATAATCAATTCTGCCCATAAAGCCATTGTTGTTTTGGGGCCGGCCCCGTGGCTTAGCGGTTAAATGCTTGCGCTCCGCTACTGGCGGCCCAGGTTCGGATCCCGGGCGCGCACCGATGCACCGCTTCTCCGGCCATGCTGAGTCCGCATCCCACATATAGCAACTAGAAGGATGTGCAACTATGACATGCAACTATCTACTGGGGCTTTGGGGAAAAAAAAGGAGGAGGATTGGCAATAGATGTTAGCTCAGAGCTGGTCTTCCTCAGCAAAAAAAGGAGGATTAGCATGGACGTTAGCTCAGGGCTGATCTTCCTCACAAAAAAATTTTTAAAAAAGCCATTGTTGTTTTGCTTCCAAAGAAAAACTTTTTAGATTTTCAAAATGCAACCATTTCAGTCATTCTGCTATAGGGGTTGTGAAGCACAAATAATATAAATAATGAGCAATGAAAAATGTATATTAAAGTATGCTAGAAACATACAGACCCATGTTTTGTTGTGTTTAGTTTGGATAACTAAACTTGGATAACTTATACCACAAATTCATATATGCAAGAAATATAAAATTATTTTATTCCCCCTAGGTTAAATATGACTTTGAATTGCCCAAGCTGGTAGGATAGGGATTCATATTGGTCATTATGTCAGCACATGGAAAAGATTGAGGCTCTCTTTCTTTCTCCTCCCTAACCCAAGAATCTAAGAGTCTTTTAAAAGAGAACAAAGTGGGATGGGCCCACTTGTCTGCAGTTTATCACGGTCATGACTGATTCCTTATTAAATAAGCCCATCTGTTCCTTAAAGTAAGATGCCATTATTGCTTTTTGGCCAAGCTTGTGCAGGAGAGTTTTGATTTTGAGCCCCCATGGCCTAGAGTATAGCCTGTCAAGGTACACCATGAAGCCATTCTCCTCTATAGTCTTGCCATTTCCTTGAAGCACAGCCAGGGTGTAGGATTCAGATCTCTACTATGCCTGATATTGCTGAACCTTTTCCAATCTGGGGAAGTTGGGTGTAGGAGGCTCCTAAGTCTCTTTTCAGCCTCCAGTCTCCCTGACAGCCCTCACAAGCTTTGCCTTTAACTCAGGCTCCCAAAAAGAAAAGTTAGAAGGAAGATTATCCACGAGTGACTTCTATTTTCCACGTAGTAACTCAGATCTTTCATAAATAATGGAGCCCAAAGACCTGGTTACCTCTTTAGAATGGGAGAAGGAAAAAAAAATGGAGAACAAAATGCAAATTAAAAACTTAACAAATTACCCTGCAACTCTTACATATACACCCATAGACATACACATGCCACCCCATCTTTCTGCCAAGGGCTACTTCTGAATTGTTCAGTTTTTATTGAGCACTGGTAGGAAGAGGCCCAAAGTCTCTTCAATAAATGGTGTTGGGAAAACTGGACAGCCACATGCAAAAGAATGAAAGTGGACCATCTGCTATTGCCATTCACAAAAATTAACTCAAAATGGATCAAAGACCTGAAGGTGAGACCTGAAACTATAAAACTTGTAGAAGAAAATATAGACAACACACTATTTGACATTGGTTATAAAGGAATCTTTTCGGATGACATGCCTACCCAGACCAGGGAAACTAAAGAAAAAATAAACAAGTGGGGCTTTATCAGATTAAAGAGCTTCTATAAGACAAAGGAAACCAGAATCAAGATGAACAGACAACCCACCAGCTGGGAGAGAGTATTTGCAAAACATACATCTGACAAGGGGTTGATCTCCATAATATATAAAGAACTCACACAACTGAACAACAAAAAAACAAACAACCCAATCAAAAAATGGGCAGAGGAAATGAACAGACACTTCTCCAAAGAAGATATACAGACGGCCAATAGGCACATGAAAAGATGTTCAACATCACTAATCATCAGGGAAATGCAAATCAAAACAACACTAAGATACCCCCTCACGCCCGTTAGAATGGCTATAATCACCAAGACAAAAAACAACAAGTGTTGGAGAGGATGTGGAGAAACAGGAACCCTCATACACAGCTGGTGGGAATGCAAACTGGTGCAGCCTCTATGGAAAACGGTATGGAGATTCCTCAAAGAATTAAAAATAGAGATGCCCTATGACCCAGCCATCCCATTACTGGGAATCTATCCAACGAACCTGAAATCAACAATCCAAAGAGGCTTATGCACCCCTATGTTCACTGCAGCATTATTCACCATAGCCAAGAAGTGGAAGCAACCTAAGTGCCCCTCGACTGACGATTGGATTAAGAAAATGGGGTATATATATACAATGGAATACTACTCAGCCATAAAAAAAGACAAAATAGTCCCATTTGCAACAACATGGATGGGCCTGGAGGGTATTATGTTAAGTGAAATAAGCCAGAAAGAGAAAGACAAACACTGTATGATCTCACTCATATGTGGAATATAAACCAACACATGGACAGAGAAAACTGTACTGTGGTTACCAGGGGCAGTGGGGGTGGGGGGTGGGCACAAGGGGTGAAGGGAGTCATATATATGGTGATGGACAAACAAAAAATGTACAACCCAAAATTTCACAATGTTGGAAACCAGTAAAACATCAATAAAAAAATAATAATAATTCAAAAAAAAATAGAGAACAAAATGCAAATTAAAAACTTAACAAATTACCCTGCAACTCTTACATATACACCCATAGACATACACATGCTACCCCATCTTTCTGCCAAGGACTACTTCTAAATTCTTCAGTTTTTATTGAGCACTGGTAGGAAGAGGCCGTAGATTATTATAGATGAATCTATATGAATAATTGAAACGTGACTAATAAAATGAGCAACTTGGATATTATATTTATCTCTTGCTTGCTGTAAAAATCAGAGTAAAGCATCTTGTTAATAGGCTTTTTTCCCCTCTATTTAAAAGGTAATCTAATATCTCCCAAATAAAATATATCATTATTGTGTATTTTCAATAGATGTTAAGGAATAGGAAAGTATCACAGATCTATAATGAGTCATAAAACCAGATCTGGTAGTATTATTATGACTTTTACTTGAATTTGAAATAATTTCAAGAACATTCACAATTATTATTAAGGCCTGTACTACTCTGAGAGCTGAGATGGAGAATAAAGTTGAATATGATGTATCGTTACCCTCAAGGATCTTGCAGACTAGTGAAAAATATATGAGTAAATCAATAGTTATTAATGTAATAAATGAAAAAGATGCTGTGACAGTATACAAGTGGAAGGAAAGGAGTCAAATGTGGCTTCCTGCAGAAGGTAATGCTTTAAATGAGTTTGTTAGAGCCCAGTAAGGGTTCTTGACTACATGAAGAAGAAAAGAAGGGTAGTTCAAGCTGAGGAAATGTGTTAGCATAAAACAACATAACACAGTTATTGCTACCTCTACAATGTAAGTAGTTCCATGTGGCTGGAGCAAAAGGTGCACAGGAGCAATAGGTTGAAGGCAGAGAGACAGCATGGGCCAGATACGCTAAGTTAAGGTGTTCAGGGGCTTCTTACCTTCTGCTCCAATAACCTTACCAATGAAGACCTCCTTAGAGAAATAAAGCTGGAAGAAATTTAGTATAATGCCTCCTTTTACTATTTTTTAAATATACCTTAACTCTTATGTAGCTAATTGTAAGTTCCTGTAGTGCTATCCCATGGAGCAACTATCTCTTAGCAGCATAAAGATGTCCAAATAAGAGCTACCTTTATATTTTAATTGTTGCTAATTATCTATTACTTTTTATTATATATAATTTAGTTCTATCGAATCACTAATGGCAAATGTGTTATTAAGTAATTGAAGTAATGGTGTTGTTATTCAATAGAATGGAATACATTGAGAGAAAAAAGTGAAGAAAAGCAGTAAAAAGAATGATTTTTATTAAACAGCAACATCAATTATAAACCTGCACTATGAAAATAAAATTTATGTGAATAGTTGAGAATTATTTTTGAATAATTAGTCATTCTACCCTAACTCATTTGTTAAAACTTTTCTCTAATTAGCTACAACTACAGTTTCTTTGCAGTTTACCCTTTGTACGTTAGGTAATGTAGCATTCTATAGCTAAACAAATATCAATGTATCTTGGGTGTTGTAGAATATTTTGAAACAACATACAAATATATAGAAAGAGATGATTTCTTGATGCTCAGGAGCAATTTCTTTTAACAAAACTCAGGATAGTATGATATTTATTTATTATATTAGATTTTTCAGTAAGTTTCAGTGAAAACTGAAAAATAGACTTCTTTTATAGTTAATGGTGTTATTAGGAAGAGATGAAATTATTTTGGCTTTCTAGATTAACTGAGTACCAAGCAGAGAGAAATCAATGGCATTCTCTTTACCTTCTTGAAGTGCCTTTAGGTTGTTGTTAATTAACAGAGAAACTTGTAAGAATAATAGAACGTACCCTTTGCTTCCACCCCAGTGGAAGGCAGCAGTAGCACAGAAAACCTCAAACAGAGTAAAATGGACACAAGGGGAGTCCTGCACCATCTTTCTTAGTGGGTTAGGGGAAATTGTGTAGATATACATCTCTAATGTTTTGAAACTGCATCTACTTTTATGCCAGCCATCTCCCACTGATCTCCAGATGACACTCCTTTATATTCTCTGCTTGACTCGCCTATTCTCTCTTGTTTTCTTCTAAATATTATACATTTTGCCCTAGACCTGGCTGCTTATTCTAAAGATAGCTCTAACAATCAGGTACAGTCAAATGTTATATAATAAAAATCAGTTACAACTAGGAAGTATTTTAAAACTTCAGCCACTGGAAAAGCTAGTATAATTGTAACCATTTGTCTACCAAGAAGGCTACTAATTAGCCTCCGTCTTTGTCCAAAGCAAGCAGAATTAATGTCTTTGGCTTTGTTAATTTAATCAGTGTTTACAAATGGCATGCCTACTTTTCTGATTGTAGTTAGTGGGAAGGTAAGGGAGACCATACCTGTGATGCTGCTTAAACTAGATAAAGTGATAAACAGTTTAGATACAGTGAGAAACTACTAAAATTCTCGGGGAACAGAATAAAGGTTGATAGCTCAACTAAATTTGTAAAAAATGTTTATATCTTTTATTTTACATTTTGTAAAATAAAAATGTGTATTTTATTTTATGTAGAGCACCAATAGTTAGAGTTTTTATTCTTACATTTATTATGATTTTTATAATGAGCATATTAATACTTTTATAACCCAAATCAATGAGGATATTTCCATTTTGAAAAAAAAGATGACAGTTTAAACTGGCATGAAACTTTTCTCTCCTTTTCAATTCATATATAAATTAAAATTATATTGTTGATGGGCCGGCCCCGTGACTTAGCAGTTTAAGTGCGCGTGCTCCGCTACTGGCGGCCCCGGTTGGGATCCCGGGTGCGCACCCACGCACCGCTGCTCCGGCCATGCTGAGGCCGCGTCCCACATACAGCAACTAGAAGGATGTGCAACTATGACGTACAACTATCTACTGGGGGCTTTGGGGGAAAAAAAAGGAAGATGATTGGCAATAGATGTTAGCTCAGAGCTGGTCTTCCTCAGCAAAAAGAGGAGGATTAGCATGGATGTTAGCTCAGGGCTGATCTTCCTCACACACACACACACAAAAAGTACTTAGTAAATAAACTTTAAAATAAAATAAAATTATATTGTTGAAGTACAATAAGATAATTTGGGATTGAGACATTTTTCACTTGTTCAGCAAGTAGATATAAAATTTGCATTGCCAAAAATCCTAGTGCTTCTATTTTTTTTCCCCCGCAAAGCCCCAGTAGATAGTTGTGTGTCATAGTTGCCCATCCTTCTAGTTACTGTACGTGGGACGCGGCCTCAGCATGGCAGGAGAAGCGGTGAGTCAGTGCACGCCTTGGATCCAAACTCTGGCCGCCAGTAGCGGAGCACGCACACTTAATCGCTAAGCCACGAGGCCGGCCCCTAGTGCCACTGTGTTTAAATGTCGTTGGTTGCAATGACTTGTTAGCCAGCAAACACCCTTTCCCACGTGGTAAAGAGCAAATAATAATGATCACTTAAACTTATAGTGCTTGAGATACATCAAATATAACGTTGTTTTTATTATTATATATTCAAACTGGAAGGGGATGATTATCAACTTTTAATTATTATAATGTGAGATGGAGATATCATACAGTTGAGTTGAATTCATATGTAACCAGATGACTTTATTTCCCCATTTTGTATCAGCCTATTATATATTGCATGTTATTAAATGGTTTGATATGTATTTACAGATCAGCCTGAATTTGCTTCCGTAGGAAGGTAATTGCTCAACTATGCTTACCATATGGATTTACCTTCCTTCAGGCACTCACATTAGAGACAGCAGTTTAGGTACCTGCTAATGAGCAAAGATCATCTTAGCCTTAATTCTTACCGTTTTCTGCCTCTCAGCTGCCAAAGTATTACTTCTGCCCAAAGATCTTGTCATTACTAGAAATTGCCCGGCCTCCACAATTACTGATTCATACATTCCATTCATCGACCACATCCTCCTATTCTCCAAATTCGTTTGTTCAAGTATGCTACTACAACAGTTCTTTGATTTCATCAACACCCTCATTCCGTTGATTCCCTTTTATTTTTACTCCCAAATGTATCCAACCTGGATGTTACCATTCTTCCTTATAGTTATTCTCTTGTAATAACTATCAGGTCCTTTGCCCTTCTCTCTTTTTATGCTATCTGCCTAGCAAAACTCCAGTCCTCACTTTCTCTGTGACTACATGCAAACAGTTGAGCATTGCTAAAGAAAAATCCTGTAACCAGGTTTGTGGGGTCACTATAAAATCATGATAAACAATCTCAAGTGAGTAGTCATTAACTCATTTTCTCTAGTAAGTTCACTCTCCTGCAGTCCATATTTTCTATTTCATACTTTCTTTGCTCAGACCTCCTGATGCCCTCTCTTCCTTCCTTACTGTAGCTTACCTCTAATTCATAGAGAAAATAGGAGCTATCAAATGAAATTTTCCTCTTCTTGCAGGCAGCAGTTCTACAGGCTCACCTGCATCTGCATATGTCTTCTCCTCCTGTCCTCTCAAAGACTGACCCCTCCACATGTAACCTAAATTTCATCTTTTTCTGCTTTCTTAGAGAAGTAATTCCATTGGTTATTGCCTCTTCTGCATCTTTAGCTTCTCCTTTTTTACTAGATCTTTACTATTGGCATTCAAAAATAGCCTTCTAGTCTCTCCCATCTTAAAAAAAATCCCTCTTCTAATTAGCATCCATTACACTTTATTCTCCTTTATAGCCAAACTTCTCAAAAGATTTATCTCCATATCCTCACTTCTTAGTCTCTTTTTAATTTTTTTTTAAAAAGAATTTTAAAAGTTTTATTTTGATGAACAGAAGTTTTTAACTTTAATATAGTCAAATGTGTCAATAGTTTCCTTTAAGGTTAGAGGTTTTTGTGTCCTGTTTAAGGAAACTTTGTCTATCCTAGGGTCATGAAGATTGATTTTCTAATTTTAAACTAATATTGTGTTCTAGAATAATTTTAACTTATGATGTATTATTTAGTTTGCTAATATTTTCTTTTGGACTTTTGCATCTATGTTAATTAGTGACATTAGCCTTATTTTCTTTCTTTTTTTTTTTTTTTGTGAGGAAGATCAGCCCTGAGCTCACATCCGTGCTAATCCTCCTGTTTTTTTTGCTGAGGAAGACCGGCTCTGAGCCAACATCTACTGCCAATCTTCCTCCCTTTTTTTTTTTTTCCCCAAAGCCCCAGTAGATAGTCGTATGTCATAGTTGCACATCCTTCTAGTTGCTGTATGTGGGACGCGGCCTCCGCATGGCCAGAGAAGCAGTGTGTTGGTGCGCGCCCGGGATCTGAACCCGGGCCGCCAGTAGCGGAGCGCGTGCACTTAACCGCTAAGCCACGGGGCCGGCCCAGCCTTATTTTCTTTTAATTTTGTTGGATTTTGGTATCTAAGTTATGGTTGCTTTATAAAGGGAATTGGGACCTGTTCCCTCTTTTTCTGTTCTCTAGAACAGTTTGATTAAGATTGGTGTTCTTTCTTTCTTAAATGTTAGGTTAAATTGTTGAAGCCACTGGCCTGGACTGTTTTTGTGGGAAGATTTTTAATTATGGATTCAGTTTCTTTAATAGATAAAGATCTATTCAGAATTTCTATTCTATTTCTTTTTACAGGAGTTTTGATAGGTTGTATTTTTCTAAGAGTTTATTTACTTTATCTAAATTTTCAAAGTTATTGGCAAAAGTTTTTCTCAAAATCCTTTTGATTATTTTTTAATCTGTATGATTTATAATGTTGTACCATTTTTCAGTCCTGATATTTATAATTTATGTTTCCTCTCTTTTTTCTACACCAGGGTTGATAAATTTTATTAGTCTCTTTTTTTTTTTTTTTTTGGTGAGGAAGATTGGCCCTGAGCTAACATCCATTGCAAATCCTCCTCTTTTTGCTTGAGGAAGATTGTCCCTGAGCTAACATCTGCACCAGTCTCCCTCCATTTTATGTGTGGGATCCTGCCACAGCATGGCTTGATTAGTGGTGTGTAAGTCCGCACCCAGGATTTGAACCGGCAAACCCTGGACTACCAAAGCAGAGTGTGCAAACTTAACCACTACGCCGCTGGGCCAGCCCCTATTAGTATTTTGGTTTTTTTTTTTTTTGGTGAGGAAGATTAGCCCTGAGCTAACATCTGTCACCAGTCCTCCTCTTTTTGCTGAGGAAGACTGGCCTTGGGCTAACATCCGTGCCCATCTTCCTCCACTTTATATGGAATGCTGCCACAGCATGGCTTGACAAGCAGTGCATCCATGCGGACCCAGGATCTGAACCCCGGCTCACTGCAGTGGAGCGCACACACTTAACCGCTATGCCACCGGGCCAGCCCTTCTTGTATGCTTTGTAATTTTGACATGATCTGAAATTTTCCATGAAATTTATGTGTGAAAATTATTTGAGGCCTACAATAAGGCTTGGATTTATCCAGACAGGATTTTGAGTTTGCTTCTGTTGGGTGCCCTAGGGATATTACCAGTCTAAGACAACTTTCAACTAAATTATTAGCATAAAGTTTTTCAGACAATATGAATATGGGTTGCAGTCCTTTGTTTGAGCCACACTGAGATTTTGAATCTACAGGGGGATATTTCTTCTATCTCCACACAATGCTGTGGTTTGAAACAAATGCTTTGTCTAGCATTTGGAGTTGGGTGGGTGATATTTCCAGTTTACCTTTATTCTGAGGGTAGGTGGTTTGGGAAGTCCCTGCTTTATGGGGGTATCTTTTATTAGATTCCCCACTTTGGGCATACTCTGGGCTTTGACTCTTGATCCTCAAACCAATCTACCAATTTAAGCTCTGAAAATCAAAGCTTAGGTCACCAGTCAGCAAATGTCCTCAAGACAAAAACCGGCTTCAGTGTTCATCTCACCTCTCTGGGTGCTCCCTCCCTTCACTTAGTTTTTTGGTATGAGTATTCCATAGTTTTTGCTAACTCATGGATATGTTAAAGAAGCTTTTTAAATAGCATTTTTAGTTATTTTCAGTGAAAGAGTTAGTCTGAGTACCTAGTCTCATGCCAGAAGTTGAAGTTTACATACGATATTTTTAAAAATTATTATTATTTTTTTTGCAAGGAAGGATTCGCCCTGAGCTAATGTCTGTTTCCAATCTTTCTCTTTTTTTTCTCCCCAAAGCCCCCCAGTACATGATTGTTTATCCTAGTTGTAAGTCCTTCTAGTTCTTCTATGTGAGCCACCGCCACAACATGGGGACTGACAGACGGGTGGTGTGGTTCCACAACCGGGAAACACATCCGGGCCACCAAAGTGGTGAGAGAGCTGAACTTTAACCACTAGACCATCAAGGCTGGCTCTAAAATTATTTTTTTATGTTGCACGTAATATAAAATTCAAAAGATACAAATGGGTACAAAGTAAAAAGTATGTCTTTCACACCTGTAATTCAGCCTCTAATTCAGTTCCCATAGGAAGCCATTGTTACAATTTTTTATAAGTGAATTAAATATACTTTTTCTGTGATCAACGTCAGTTGGTTATTTTATATTAAAATAACCCAAATTTGTTATATTTGGAATTTTATTTTTCAGGATCATCAATTTTCCTCTAGTTTTCTAATCTATAGCTTTTTTGTATAAAAGTGATATTTTATACATAAAATGACCAAGAATGTTTCAGTATGTGAAACTAACTCTGAGAATTTTTATTTTTCATTGTGAGAACTGCTAATAGATGAAAAGCATAAGGATGACGATAATAAATTTATTTTAAGGAAAAATATGTGGTTTCCTCTATCTCCAGTTTTTCATTTTAAATTTTGTACTATAGATCTCTTCATGGATATTCATCTAAATTAATAATCAGAAAAACAATTTATGCTGCCCAACAACTTTTATTATTTATTCATTCCTTCCTTCATGTAACAAATATTAGTTATTTGCCTACTATGTGCCAGATATTGTCGTTTGTACTGGGGATGTAACAGTGAACAGATTAAGGCCTGGACTTCATGGAGGGCACTAGTTTGGGGGGACAGACAATAAACAAAAAAAAAGCAAAGATATAATATATCAGGTAGGATGCATTTATGGAGAAAAATAAAGGAAGGTTAGGGTCATAGTCAGCACCAATGATTGGAGAGGAGAGTGCTGCATAATATAGGGATAAGGTAGAGTTGTGTCTCATATGAAGTGAAAGTATACTTCCCTCAGAAGAGAATAGAATATTTCTGGTAGAGGAACAACGAACGCATAGGTCTTGAGTGCCTGGTATGTTTGAGAAATAGGTGCCAGTGTGCTTGTAAAGAAGTGAGTATTGAGGAGAGCTATGGCTAAGAGTTGGGGATGGGGGACAGAACCAGATTATTCAAGGCCTTGGAGACCATTGTGAGAACTTTGGCTTTTACTTTGAATGTAATAGGAAGCCATTGAGTTTTGAGCAGAGCGATACACAATTTGACTTACATTTTTCTTCCCAACTTTTTTCTTTCCAACTTTTTATTACGAAATTTCCAAATATTCAAAAAAGTTGAAAAAATAGTCTGATGAATATCCATTTGCCCACCTCCTGGTTTCAACGGATGTTAACATTTTGCCTTATTTGTCTGTCTATCTCCCTCCCTCCCTATCTATTTATTTTTGCTGAACAATTTGAAAGTTGCAGGTATCACAATACTTCATCCCTAAAAATAAGCATATTGATTACATAACCACAATACCACGGTTTCATTTATTGATTTAGACATCTATCAGTGATTCTTGCCTGAATTTATCATTTCATCAGAGTTTGACTTACATTTTGAAAAGATCTATTTGGTTACTAGGGTGATAGTTGTGGTGATGGTGAAAAGTGGTATATATATATTTTGAAGAAAAAGTCACCTGTATCTGCTGATATAGGGCTGAAAAAGAGGAGTCAAAGGTGACTTGAAGGCTTTTGTCAATAAGTGGAGTTGCCATTTGTTGACATTGGGAAGATGGTTGGAGGATCAGGTTTGGGAGCTGGAAATCAGGAATTTTGCTATAGTCATGTTAGGTTTAGGACACATATTAGACTTCTAACTCGAGTATGCAAGAAAAAATAGAGGCCTGGGGTTCAGGTGATAAGTTTGGGCTAGAAGTAAATAAATATTCCGGAGTCATAAGGAAACAGTGATTAGTTTAAAGCCATGAGACGAGATAAGATCACCTCAGGAATAGGTGTAGACAGACAGTAATAGAGGTTCAAGGACTGATCCCTGGGGTGCGCCAATGTTTAGAAGTCAGGAACAGGAGGAGGAACCAGCAAAGGAGACTGTGAAGGACATCACTATTTATTGGGGAAACCAAGAGAGAGTGGTGGCCTAGAAAGTGTATCAAGAAGGAAGGGAGAGATCAGTTGTGTCGAATGCTACCAATAGGTCAAATAAAATGAGATTTGAGAAATTATCATTGGATTGGTAAGTCTTTGGTGACTTTGACAAAAACAATTTCAGTGAACAGTTGGTTCAAGAGAAAATAGGAAGAAAGGAATTCAAGACAGTTAAGTATAGACAATTCTTTCAAGGAATTTAGTTCTGTAGGAGAGTAGTGAAATGCGGGAATAACAGCCTTTAAAAAAGAAAAGATTAGAGCTATCATAGCATGTTTATATGCTGACAGAACAACCTATTAGAGAGGGGAAAATTATAATGCATGAAAGAGTAGGGACAATTCCTGGATTGCTGTCTCTCTTACCAAGAGTGAAGAAGATGTAAAATAGGACAAATTATAGTTGACCAATAAACATGTGGGAGTTCTCCATAGACAAAAAGCTTGTTGGAAGAGGCAGAAATCCTCTTTTCTGTGAGAGTTGTCTCAAATGTACAGCCAAGATAAACTCCCTTGTGAATTCAATGACAGTGGAATAAAAAAAACAAGGTAAATGACATTTAAATTCCTTATTCTCTCTTTCAGTACTGTGAATTTGTACTAACAATTCCATTGACATATTATTTTACATCAGGCATTCCTCATTCGAGAATATATTGTGATAAAAGAATAATGTTATGGGAAATCTGAATTGCAGAATTATTATATTGTGAAAACTGCATTGAATGAGAACTTACCATTCTTCAGAGCTAGGTTCTTTTATGTCTTCCCTAACTGTATACCTTTTATTTGCCTTTCTCAGCCTTATTGCATTAGCAAGGACTTCCAGTATGATGTTGAAAAGGAGTGGCAAGAGGGGATATTCTTGCCTGTACTTGATCTTAGTGGGAAATGTTTGAGTTTCCAATAATTAAGTACAATGTTAGATGTAGGTTCTTTGTAGATACTCTTTATCAAGTTGAGGAAGTTCTCCTCTATTCCTAGTTTACTGAGAGTTTTTATCATGAATGGGTGTTGGATTTTGTCAAATGCTTTTTATGCGTCTAATGATACGATCATGTGATTTTTCTTTTTGAGTCTGTTGATGTGATGGATTACATTAATTGATTTTCAAATGTTGAACCAGCCTTGCATACCTGAGATAAATCCCAGATGGTCTTGGTGTATAATTCTTTTTATATTTTTTAAAACTCAATTTGTTAATATTTTGTTCAAGAGCTAGGTTCTTAGTCTGTAGTATAAGTTCCTTCCTTTTAGAAGCAACCCCCCTTATAAAGATACTTTTATGTTTTTCCATTAAAAAAGTGTTTTGATTGATTTTGAGAGACAACTTATTGAAGTGGTTTGAGCAAAATGCCCCTATTTTGAATCATGTGACCTTTTGGCAAGTTACTTACACTTTCTGTCCTTCAGTTTCCTCAACTATAGTAGTATCTATCTCATAGAATTGTTTTAAAGATAAAATGAGTTACTAAATGGAAAGCACTAAAAGTAGTGTCTGGAACATTGTAAAGGCTGAATAAATGTTAGTTGGCTTTTTTTTTTTGCACTGGAGGAAAAGAGCAAGCTGAACTTAAGAAACAAAGCAAAACATATTTTAAAGAGCTAAGAGTAGTCACCTCTCACAGGAAATTTTCCTAGCCATCTTTTGGATTTCTGTTGCATCCAATGTACAAGTCTATCATACATTTTGTATTAAGATTATCTGTTTAACTAGTGTATCCTCCCCAGAAAACTGTAACATTCTCAAGAGAAGAGACCATATCCCATTCATTCATTCATTCAGCCAGTCAAATATTTCAGTATTGTCTATTTACCAAGCTCTAGGGTTAAGCAGTAAATAAAAAAGATAAAGTCCCTGCTTTCACTGAGCTTGCATTTCAGATGAGGAAGCCAGACAATAAGCCAAAATAAATAAGATGATTACATATTTTTATAAAAGCTATGATGGAGTGGCCAAGAGTTGAGATTAGGTTGATGGGGTGGCAGAGCACAAACAGATCTTCAAAACATTTCTTGAACTAATAAACTAAGTATAGACGATAAGGAAGGATGAGTTAATAGTTGATAAAGGGTAAAATCCCACACAATTACCACCATAGGAAACCCACTAAATGAAATAATACTATCATTATTTATTAAGTATTTACTATAAGCGAGGCATAGTACTAAGAACTATGGCTCTGTATATTAACTACTATATTTTATGCCATTTAATTCTCACAACAGCCCTGAAAAGTAGGTAGTAGGCCCATTTTACAGGTGAATAAAAAGCTCAGGAGTTTGACTTGTTCAAAGTCTCATAGGTAGTGAGTATCAGAACCCAGATTTTAATCCAGGTTCTAAACCAATGCTTTTAATCATGATGTAACAGCTGGCAAATTCTTCTAGACAAGCAGCTAATTTGGGAGAAGGTAGTAGTGGTGTGTCTCTGAGAAAGACCTTTTGGATTTGGGGCAGAATTAAGTCTGTTGAAGATTAAGCCTGTAAATCAGATTCAAAGTATAAAAATAGCCAGTAGGAAAAAAATTTCACCCTTGCTGGAAGTAATTTCTTCCTTCTCTGATCTGTAGCTTATGACTATACTATTCTACCACTTGCTCTGTATAATTGGGCAAGATTCTTAACCTCTTTCAACTCAAATTTCTTCATCTGGCAAATAGAGATGATAATACCTGCCAAGCCCAAGCAAGTGAAATACAGTAGTCCTCCCTTATCCGTAGTTTTGCTTTCCCTGGTTTCAGTTTCCCGTGGTCAACCATGGTCCAAAAATATTAAATGGAAAATTCCAGAAGTAAACAATTCATAAGTTTTAAATTGCACACTGTTCTGAGTAGTGTGATGAAATCTTGCGCTGTCCTGCTCCGTCCCACTCAGGACATGAATCATCCCTTTTGTCCAATGTATCCATGCTGTATATACTACCCACCCATTAGTCACTTAGTAGCTGTCTGAGTTATCAGATGACTGTCTCACTATTGCAGTGCTTGTGTTCAGGTAACAGTTATTTTACTTAATGCCCCAAAGCACAAGAGTAGTGATGCTGGCAATTTCGATATGCCAAAGAGAAGCCATAGAGTGCTTCCTTTAAGTGAAAAGGTGAAAGTTCTTGACTTAATAAGGAAAGAAAAAAAAAATCGTATGCTGAGGTTGCTAAGATCTACAGTAACTTTTATTACAGTATATTGTTATAATTGTTCTAGTTTATTATTAGTTATTGTTGTTATTCTCTTACTGTACCTAATTTATAAATTAAACTTCATCATAGGTATGTGTGTATAGGAAAAATCATAGCATATATAGGGTTTGGTACTATTCCCGGTTTCAGGCATCCACTGGGGGTCTTGGAATATATCCCCCACAAGTAAGGGAAGACTACCGTACTGTATAAGAAAGACTTGTAAATTGGAATGATATTTTAATTATCTTAATGGACTATAAGCTACTTGAGGGTGATCACTGGGTTATATATGTTTTTATGCCCTATAGCACAAAAAGGGATCACCCTATGGTGTATGTTTATAAGCACTTAGTAAATATTAGTTGAATAAATGAATGATTCATCAGGCTTTCCACCCATTATAATAACCTGAAGCAGGAACACATAGGTTGGCACAGCTTTGTTAGTAACTCCAGCTATCTTGATACCTTTGAGTTCACCTGAGCTGTACTGTGTCTTGGATCTTAATTGTAACAAAACACTTTTTGCTTCCGAAACCATTTTAGTTCATTTTTAGCAACTTTGCCTAATGCGTAAACAGTTTGGCAGAGAGTGGGAATGTGATATAGTGGAAGCAGTTGGCTTGCTGACGCAAGAACACTTTGAGTTGGTGATGCTTATCTGTAGGTACAAATGAGATACCATGCCAGATGCTGTAAAATATATGTTAGAAACAGGTAGATTTTAATATGACCATTAGAATTCAAACTAGCTCTCAGGCTTTGGGTCTTCTGAGTTAAAATCTGAAATTAAAGAATATAATATGATTTGACACCATCATTGTTTGAATAACATATGCTCCTACCAAATCTGAGAAATTAGTTTTAGATATAGAGCCCTTCATATTTAAAAATATCATTATTCTAAAATTGTTTGAGGGTATCCTCTCCATAATGTACATATTCAAAAAGGAGGTTTTAATTTCCTGCTTTGGCTCTGATCATATTAACTTAAATAATTCTCTCTACATTTCTTCCCTCTATTTTCATTGTAACACAGGAATAGAGAATAACTTTTAACCACCTTCCTGTGTACTAAAGAATAGGGTGGACCTTACTAAAGAATGGAGAGGGCCTTAGGACCAGATGAAATAAGCAATAATCTACACATGATTTCAAGGGGTGGTTTGAAGGCTGTTCTGTTGTATTTTTAAATTCTTATACTGGTTAATAATGACATCTAAAATTACACCAGTTCCTTTGGTTTAAGATTTTGTTCTGGTTAAGATACAAATGTCCCTGAAGGACTTTTTATTTTTTTTTTTATTTTTTTTTAATTTTTTTTTTCCATTTCAAACCAATTTATTTTTATATGGCATCTTCCATAATAATTTTTATCTCAAAATATTTTGTTGAGAAGATGTAAAATTATGATAAAACAGTTTAAGCATTCTAAAAACTTTGAGGGTCAAGAGTTAAGCACATTTCAATAATTTCCTGTAAGTTCACAGCTCTTAATGTAAGAGTTTTATTATTCTTAGCAATTCCTGTTTTAGAGAACAGTGGCTGACAAAACTTACACTTAGGTCTAGATTATTCAGCAGGAGAAACGTGTAAGAGCTGAATTGGGAATGCACAGTTACCTTC
Organism: Ceratotherium simum simum; assembly: GCF_057802395.1. NCBI lineage: Eukaryota > Metazoa > Chordata > Mammalia > Perissodactyla > Rhinocerotidae > Ceratotherium > Ceratotherium simum. Next base: position 28,888,967 of record NC_141915.1, on the reverse strand, counting down.
GATTCAGACCTGCCACCATTTTGTTAAGCCAGCGTCCTACCCCACTCCTCATTCCTCACTACTGTCCTCGGTAATTCCCCTCTGGTTCTCTCAGTGGCATTTGACTCTAGTCCTTTCTTGCGGCTCTTCCCTGCTCTGGCCTCTGTGACTCTAAACTCTACAAGTTCTCCTAACATTCTGGCCATTTCTCTTCCCTCATTTTTTTCTGGAATCTTCCACTTGTCCCGCAGTTCTTTTTTTTTTGTTTTGTTTATTGCAGTAACATTGGTTTATAACATTGTAAAAATTTCAGGTGTACATCATTGTACTTCTATTTCTGCATAGATTACATCATGTTCACCACCAAAATACTAATTACAACCCATCACCACACACATGTACCCAATTATCCCTTTCACCCTCCTCCCTCCCCCCTTCCCCTCTGGTAACCACCAATCCAATCTCTGTCCCTATGTGTTTGTTTATTGTTGTTATTATCTACTACTTAATGAAGGAAATCATACGGTATTTGACCCCTGAAGGACTTTTTAAATCTGTGTTTAATATAAAGTCATCCATTCATTCAACAAATACTTACTGAGTGCCTACTATGTACTAAGTGCTATTCTAGGTGCTGGGGATAAAGTAGTGAACAAAACTGACTGCACCCCTGTGGAGGATGGGAGAGAGACAGACAATATATGGAGCTGTTTTTTTATACAGAGTGGGTAAGAAAATCCTCTTTAATAATGTTACATTTGACAGAGACTTGAAGGAAGTGAGGGTGTGATCCATATGAATATCTGAAGAAAGATCATTCCAGGGGCTGGCCCTGTGGCATAGTGGTTAAGTTCAGTGTGCTCCGCTTTGGCAGCCCAGGTTCACGGGTTCGGATCCTGGGCATGGGCCTACACCACTCGTCAGCCATGCTGAGGTGGCGACCCATATATAAAATAGAGGAAGATTGGCACAGATGTTAGCTCAGGGCTAGTCTTCCTCAAGCAAAAAAAGAGGAAGACTGGCAATAGATGTTAGCTGAGGGTGAATCTTCAGAAAGAAAGAAGGAAAGAAGGAAAGGAAGGAAAGGAAGGAAAAGAAAGAAAAGAGAAAAGATAGATCATTCCAGGCAGAGGAAATGATGCAAAGTACAAAGGGCCTGAAATGAGTGCATGATTGGTATGTTTGAGGGATAACAAGGAGGCCAGTATGGTTGGAGTGGATTGAGGAAAGAGTAGAATTGTAGGAGATGGTCAGCAAGGTAATGAATGATTTTATAAGCAAGTAGCCTTAAAGAGATTTTTAAAAAATAAATATTTTTGTTTTGAAAAATTTTAGATTTACAGGAAGCTGCTGAAATAATATTCCCATCTACTTCTTACCCAGTTTCCCCTAATGACAACATCTTACATTACCATGGTACCTTTGACAAAACTAAGAAACGAGCATTGGTACATTACTATTAACTAAACTCTATACTTAATTTGAATTTCATCAGTTTTTCCACTAATGTCCTTTTCTGTTCCAGGATCCAATCCAGGATACCATATTGCACTTAATTATCATGTCTCCTCGGTCTCTTCTGGTCTATGACAGTTGTTCAGTCTTTCCTTGTTTCCTATGACCTTGACGGTCTTAAGGAGCTCTGGCCAGGTGTGTTATAGAATGTTCTTCAATTTGGGTTTATCTGATAATGTTTTCCAAATGACTAGAATAGGGTTATAAGTTTTTGAGAAGAATACACAGAAGTGAAGTGCCCTTTTCTAGGAGGTGGAGTTAACCCCATCCCTGCTTTAAGGGCTGACTCACTGTAAAGAGTATAGAGAATAGAGAAACCAAATTAAAGAGTATAGAGAAACCTGGTAAACACTGTCTTAACCAAGTGATCAAGGTTAATTTTACCAGTGATAAGTCATGTTGATATGAGGTGATGAGTTGAACTGATTTTGATATAGAGATAACATGTGAACAAAACCTGATTTTTGAGAAAGCTTTGTCCACTTTATGATTTTCCGTAGACTGCACTCATTAAAAAATACACATAATCTGTGGCAAAGTTAATTTAAATCTAAATTTTTGACGTATCTCCTCATTTTCCACAATTATTCATTACTTATCATCAAAGATTATTGTTGTCATTTTGTGATATATGTATGTGTGAAAGAGAGAGAGGAGGGAGGCAGGCTTTGTCTGTTTGTGCCTATTTTTGTAGTAATGCACATGTATATCATATCAGTAGTTGCAATGACCAAATACTGTATTGAATCACATATGATCAGTAGCTTGTTAATTTGTAAAAGTCCTGAATTTCACATCTTTATAACTCTCATTCAACTCGGAGTTGGCTGTATTAAACACTATTATTATATCCCAAATGGTTTTATTTTTGTTGCAGATTTAAGGGACTTTTTTTTTCTATTTTTGGTGAGGAAGATTGGCCCTGAGCTAACATTTGTTACTGATCTTCCTCTTTTTGCCGAGGAAGATTGGCTCTGAGCTAACATCCGTGCCCATCTTCCTCTATTTTGTATGTGGTATGCCGCCACAGCATGGCTTGATGAGTGGTACATCAGTCTGTGCCCGGGATTCGAATCTGCGAACCCCAGGCCACTGACGTGGAGTGTGCAAACTCAACCACTACGCCACCAGGCAAGCCCCTTAAGGGACTTTTAAAATGTTTATCTCTATTAAAATTTATTGTAGGCTACCTACTTTGCAATGTGGAATGGAATTTATACTGGATTACTAGATTGAAGATCTGTGTTCTAAGTCCTGCCCCATTACTTCCTAAATATGACTAATTTACTTAACTCATTTTTCACAGCTATAAAATGGGAATCATCATATCTTGTCTTTAGCTATGCCTGCTATTCAACGTGCACTCTCAGAGGTGTTCCATTTAAATAGATTTTAAAGGCCATTAAATAGTTTGGAAAAAAATATTTTTGAGGAAAATATTCCAATTAAGCAGCTATTAGCTGCTCCTTCCAGGATTAAATGAGATCACCTACATAAAGACAGTGCCTGGCACATAATAAATTCTCAATAAACAGAAAATAGCTGAAGGAGGTAGAATTTTCTTTTGTCCTGTTTTTCTGATACTATTTAAGTAAATACTCAGTTAAGCCTTGCTCATTCTTCATAAGCCTTGGTAATTCTGTGTCACTAAGGAAACTATAACAGAAGCTAACTAATCAGATGTTAGGGATACTATAGAGAGAATTCCTACCTGCAAATTGAAGGTTGACTAGATGACATCTGTGGTTCCTTCCAATTCTGTGATTTTATGTTTTAATACCTACTGTCCCTACTCACAGAGTTTGATAAAGGATAACCAAGATAATATATGTGAAAACTGTTTAAAATCATAAAGTATCATACGAATATGTGATATTATATACCACTAATTAGCTAGTTAACAGAGATTCCTTCAGTAACTATCAGAACCTCTGTATTCACTGGAAATTAAAAGGTACATCTGATGTGTTGAGTTTTTTTCTTTCCCTAGTAAAACCTAGAGTTTATTAGTATTATAATTGTTGCTGTTGTTGTTTATTTATTTATGTTTGTTTTCCTAGCTAGAGGATTATAGCACTTTTTTTTTTTTTTGGTAAGGAAGATTAGCCCTGAGCTTACATCTGTTGCCAATCCTCGTCTTTTTGCTGAGGAAGATTGGCCCTGGGCTAACATCTGTGCCCATCTTCCTCTACTTTATACATGGGACGCCTGCCACAGCATGGGTTGATAAGTGGTGCATGGGTCTGCACCCGGGATCCGAACCTGCAAACACCAGGCCACTGAAGCAGAGCCTCCGAACTTAACCACTACTCCACCAGGCCGGCCCTGTTTGCACATTTTTATATAGCATACATTCTCCTATTTCTTCCAGTCCACTTACTTCTATGACAGTTTTTCCTAAGGCGATGCCCAGAAGTGTTGCTATGGTTAAGGTTATAATTCAGCATTTCCATTAAGGAGGCATCTTTCCAAAAACCATTTTAAAGTAGCTAAACCATTTTTAAAACAGTAGCTCTCTGCAATCAGATTTGCTGAGCTTGATGTCACTACTGTTGGTTTAACTCAAGGAGTGCAGAACCAATTTTATGGTAACTTCAGAAGGGAAGCTATAGCTGGAAAGTAAAATGATCTTGAACCCTGCTATAGTGTCTACTACCTATTATTTCTTCTACTCATTATGAGAATAATACATACTTTGTACTTATTGGTTCTTCTGCAAAAAGAAGTTTTATGACCGTCCCTCTTTTTTTTTTTTTTAGTTTTTTCCATTATCATTTACTGACCCTACCAGATCATTTCAAAGTCAAATTGTAATTTTATTCTCTAGTTCCCTGAGGAGTAGTATTTAAAGAAAATTGTAGCAACTGACTCTATCCTTAGTCTGAATTTTATTTTACTACTACCGAACAAAGGCATTTTCCTAGATATTTTTCATATAGTTTCTGAAAATAGTTTCTCAGATCTTTCTCAGTATCAAAAGCCAGGCTGAGATTCTCAATTTGTCCCTGTTTGCTGTATTTTGTTACTTCTCCTGTCAAGATTCCTGTTTCTTCTCTCTTTTTTTCCTTCTTCCCTAGTTTATTTTCTGAATTTAACAGTGGGGAATCCATTTGTGCTCACAGCAGGTAAAAAGTACTATGGTAGTCACTAGATTGGTTTTTTTGGATGGTTAAAAGAATAAGAGAGTAATTAAGCTTTTCTGAAGCTGCCAACTGTATTGGGGGCTTGGTGCATATTTAAGGTTTATTTAAAAATAGCTCCTTCAGAAATTGAACTATTTAACCGGTAGAATTCCTAAGAGCATATTCCTTTATCAGGTAGCGATTACTTATATGACAGAAATTTGTGTCAAGTAGAAGAAAATCCTCTTTCATATAAGACTAGAATTAATGCTCTACTATCTCATTCTGATTTATAATGTTTAATTTATGAATTTTAGTGGAGTGTTTTTTACCTACCATAAATTCCCTAAAATAGATTTTTACAAACAATACATACTTTTAAAAATGCAGGCTTCTAAAAAACTGAATAAGAAACATTTATTCAGATATTTCTAAAGATTTGGATTCAGCCATGATCTTTGCTTCTTGAACCCCAAATCTAAATCTAGATAAAGTACAGATGAGACATTGTTTTTATGAGCTACAGTTATGAGGTCTAAAATTTTATCTAAATAACTGGGATGTTGATATCTATAATACCCCAAGCATTCCAACTGAGCTATAAATGAGAGAAAGAGCTATCACCACTTTTGGTCAACATAGTACTGCCCACTTTTAACATTTTTATTCAACATAGTACTGGATGTTCCAGTCAGAGCAATTAGGCAAGAAAAAGAAATAAAAGGCATCCAAATTGGAAACAAAGAAGTAAAATGATCTGTTTGCCGATGATATGAGCTTATATGTAGAAGACCCTAAAGATTCCACACAAAAAGAAACCTGTTAGAACTAATAAATGAATTCCACAAAGTAGCAGGATACAAAGTCAAAACACAAAAATTGGTTGCATTTCCATACACAAACAATGAACGATCTGAAAAGGAAATTACAAAAACAATTCCATTTACAATAGCATCAAAAAGAATAAAATACTTAGAAATTAACTTAACCGAGGAAGTGAAAGACTTGTACAATGAACTACAAAACATTGCTGAAAGAAATTAAAGACATAGAAATGGAAAAACATCCCATATTCATGGATTGGAATATCTAATATTGTTAAGATGTCAGTACTACCCAAAGTGAGATACAGATTCAACACAATCCCTATCAAAATCCCAATGATGTTTTTTTTGGAAATAGAAAAACCCATCCTAAAATTCATATGGAATCTCAAAGGACCCCAAATAGCCAAAACAATCTTGAAAAAGAAGAACAAAACCAGAAGACTGATACTTCCTGATTTAAAAACTTTCTATAATGCTACAGTAATCAAAATAGTGTGGTACTGGCATAAAGACAGATATATAGACCAATGAAATAGAATAGAGAGCCCAGAAATAAACCCTTGCGTATATAGTCAAATTATTTTTGACAGGGGCACGAAGACGATTCAACAGGCAAAGGACAGTCTTTTCAACAAATGGTGCTGGGAAAACTGGATATCCACATGCAAAAGAATGAAGTTGGACCCTTACCTAACACCACATACAAAAGTTTACTCAAAATGGATCAAAGACCTAAATGTAACACCTGAAACAATAAAACTCCTAGAAGAAAACCTAGGTCAGAAGCTTCATGACGTTGAATTTTACAGTGATTTCTTGAATATGACACCAAAGGCACAGGCAACAAAAGAAAAAATAGACAAATTGAGAACTCCTAAAACTCAACAACAAAAAAACAAACCTAGTTTAAAAATGAGCAAAGGACTTGAATAGACATTTCTTCAAAGAAGATATACAGATGGCCAATAAGCACATGAAAAGATGTTCAGTATCACTAATCATTAGGGAAATGCAAATCATAACTACAATGAGATTATCAGCTCATACCCATTAGGATGGCTATTATCAAAAAGAGAAAATAACAAGTGTCGGTGAGGATATGGAAAAATTGGAACCCTTGTGCACTGTTCGTGGAAAATGGTACAGCTACTGTGGAAAACAGTATGGCAGTTCCTTAAAAAATTCAAATTATCATATGATCCAGCAATTCCACTTCTGGATATTGTCGATGCAAAATAACCAATAACCATTCTGTAGATAAGAGAAATAGGTGAGTTTACTTGAGCCAGAGTGAGGATTCTAACCCGGGAAGCCCTTAGAAAGTGTATCGGAGAAGCATGGTTTTCAGTACAGTCATATCTTTTTAGAACAAAGAACATACATTAAACACATGTAAGATACATTTTTATCAAAATTTCAAAGAGGTATTCAATTGCAAATTAGCAGGTCAGTGTGACGGTGATGTCAGGAAAGGGACTAATCCGTGCATTACCAATAGGGTGTTAGCAATAGGGCGCAGGAGGGGAAGTATGCATTCTTATTTTAAGAGAGTGTATTCTTTAATGGTTAAGCAGATGTACAATGTACGTTTGATAGGCCATAGGTCAGGCTTTTTAGTTCAAGCCCATTCAGTTTTGAACCCAAATAGTTACCCCATATACTTCAATATGTGAAAATCTCTTGTCATTTCTCCCTTTTGATCAATAATCTTTCAATAGAAAGCATTGCTGGGGCCGGCTCTGTGGCTTAGCGGTTAAGTGCGCGCGCTCTGATGCTGGCGGCCTGGGTTCGGATCCTGGGAGCGCCCGGAGGCACCACTTCTCCGTCCAACGCGGGGCCGGGTCCCGCGTGCAGCAACTAGAAGGATGTGAGCCTATGACGTGCAACTATCTACTGGGGCTTTGGGGCGAAAAAGCTGAATAAATAAAATCTTTAAAAAAAGAAAGCATTGCTGATGTTGTCCATTGGTGCCAGCGTGGTTGCTGCCTGTGCTGGGTCCATCATGTCCCTTGGTGCTAGGCTTTTATTTCATCAATATGCCCAGTTATCCACATTGAGGGGAAACAGTCAGATATAGTGGGCAAGCTTAGAAGTATATATTAACAGGGGAAGTGTTTCATAGGTTATGTAATTTGTCGGTTATTTTTAGATTATCGCACAAACATTGCACATGTGCTTTTACATGACTTCCTATAGTTACATTGTTTATAACAGTTATAGAACAGGTAATCCAATACTATTTCAAGCATAGCCTTAATAAGAAAAGGAGATTCATCCAGGGTTGTAAGATCGATCGACCATCTCACATTGCTGAGCAATCTTTACTCTAGCTAGCATGCCAGTCTTACAACACTGAGTAAAGAAAATAGCAATTAGTTTGAATATTATGACTAACACAAGAATTCCAAGGAGTAATAGAAACAGGAATTGCACCTGGGTTGCAAATGGAAGCCAATACCAGAAGAGAGCCAACTAAACAAATCAAGATCAGGTATAGGGTCGCTCAAAGCATTCAGAGATGACGCATTGCAAGACTCATCAGGTATAAAAACACATCATTCAGTTTGAATGATATATATGTACCACCTTGGGATGCTGTAAGAATATCTAAGGCCATTCTATTTTGAAGGACAGCCTTCCTCATTAAAGACATTTTAGTATTTAAAAAGGCTATTTCTGCTTGACAATTGTTAAGGGCTTCTGTATGGGGTATGACATCCTCTAGCCCCAAAGAAGGAACAGATATAGCTAGCTGTTTGGTGGTCATACCAGTGGAACACTGAATGAGCCCATCTGGCCTTAAAGAGAGTGAGATTGGCAACATATGTTAGCTCAGTGAATCCTTCCCTGCATCCAAGGGAAGCTGAGGGTGCAGTGTTTTAGCTATCCAGGCAGTAGCCAAGGCCAGAGATTTGTTCCACATAACCACTGAGTTCCATTAGGAGCCACCTGATAAATGCCTGGCCTTTGAGACCAGTCTGTTCCAAAGCACTTTCTTTAAGTATGATAGTAGGGCCGGCCCTGTGGCTTGGTGGTTAAGTGCGCGCGCTGCGATGCTGGTGGCCCGGGTTCGGATCCCGGGTGCGCATCGAGGCACCGCTTCTCCGTTCATCCTGGGGCCGAGTCCCACATGCAGCAACTAGAAGGATGTGCAGCTACGACATACAACTATCCACTGGGGCTTTGGGGGGAAAAAATAAAATAAATAAAATCTTTAAGTATGATAGTATTCTGAAAACCTTCAATGGAACAATTATAAAATGGGTATACAGTTTAAGCATAACAAAGGTTTAAGTGAGGAGATTTAAGGTGGGGAATGCAGGCCTGGTCTGGAGTCTTGGGACAGCTATCTACAACAGATGCCGTCGTCTTCTCATCCTGGTTTGGAGATATTTGTATTGGTCAGTTGAAGCTGGGTATCAGAAATAGGAACTGAAACCCACTCAGGTGGAAAAGCCTCTTTTTAAAACAAAAAATGTGAATCCTTGAGTCTATGCCTTTTGATTCTGCAGCACATGAATTGGTAAAAAAGTACCTGGTATGGGGGCCGGCCCCGTGGTTTAGTGGTTAAGTGCATGCGCTCCACTGCTGGCGGCCTGGGTTCGGATCCCAGGTGCACACCGACGCAGTGCTTGTCTGGCCATGCTGAGGCGGCGTCCCACATACAGCAACTAGAAGGATGTGCAACTATGACATACAACTATCTACTGGGGCTTTGGGGAGAAAAAGGGGGAAAAAAGGAGGAGGATTGGCAATAGATGTTAGCTCAGGGCCAGTCTTCCTCAGCAAAAAGAGGAGGATTGGCATGAATGTTAGCTCAGGGCTGATCTTCCTCACACACACACAAAAAAGTACCTGGTATGGTCCTTTCCAGCAGGGCTGCAAAGATTCTTTTATTTGATGCCTCTTCTGATAAACAAATTCTTCAGATCCATGATCAATAATTAAGATATTTCCTTTAAGCAAAGTTGGTTCTTACATTTCTTCCTCTAAGTCCAGTAATTACCTTGAAAGGAAACAGCTCATGTTTACCAAAGGGTGTAGGTCTAAGATTGAGGAGCACTAGCGGAAGAGCTTTTGGCCATGAGAGATTAAATGCTTCTAAAAGCTTTTCCAGTTGAGTTTTGATTGTGCCGTTAGTTCTTTCCATCAATCCTGAGGATTGGGGGTGGTAAACGCAGTGGAAATGCTGCATTATTGACCAAATATTACAAATAGATTTAATTATTTGTTGGCTGAAATGAGTTCCCTGGTCACTATGTGACCCCAAACAAGAATTATTCTCTCCAATAATAATTTGTCTAAAGCCATTGCTCTTCTGCAAGGAAACGCCTCAACCCAATGTGAGAACACACAGATCATTATAAGATATATTTATATCCTTAAGATGGTGACATTTGGACAAAGTCCAATTGCCATACCTCAAAGGGTACCTTAGGAATGGGAAAGTGGCCTTGTGACTCATGAATTAGTTTCCCTAGATTATATTTTGGGCATATAACACAACAAGTATAGACTGGGCCGCTGTGGGAGAAAGTTTTCAAAAGTATTGCTTTTCCCACAAAATTACCTATTCAGATGCCCAGTGGGTTCACTGGTGTATATCCTGGAGCAGTGGCAATTGTGCTCTAGTAGGTACCATGGGTTTCTTATTGGGCCCAAACCACATCTGTGAAGGGGTGTCAAAAATTCCCCCTTTTGTCCGTCATGTCTGTTTCTCTTCTTCTGTGGCCAGATTTCTTGAGCCTGTAGAAGGAAATCTTTTACTGAGTTAGCAGAGTTAATACAAAGTAGCAGGCGTTCTCGAGGCTGGACAGCATATCCAGCTTGATAATGTCTTATCATTTAAGTAAGACCCATCTGTAAACCAAATTAAATAGAATGCAGTTGTGGTCTTTTTCTCTTGTGATGTTGGAAGCAAGGTAGCAGGGTTAAAATAGGGTTAAAATAGTGAATAATATTTACCTATGCAATATAACCTAAGAAGGTTTATCATTTACTTGACAATGCTTCCCATGCAATTTAGCATACCAAACAAGCCTAATTAGTTTCGTTATCTCTCTCTTTATAGGAAGCGAGAATAAATTTCTTTGAGAAGTCCCAGGGCCCTTTGAAAATTCTCAAAGAAAAAAATCAAAAGAAAAACTTTTATTAAGGATATGAATCTTGAGGAGCTTGTTAAAAACATCAGAAGGGGGCCGGCCCCGTGGCTTAGCGGTTAAGTGCGCGCGCTCCGCTACTGGTGGCCCGGGTTCAAATCCCGGGCGCGCACTGACGCACCGCTTCTCTGGCCATGCTGAGGCCGCGTCCCACATACAGCAACTAGAAGGATGTGCAACTATGACATACAACTATCTCCTGGGGCTTTGGGGAAAAAAAAAAAAGGAGGAGGATTGGCAATAGATGTTAGCTCAGAGCCGGTCTTTCTCAGCAAAAAGAGGAGGATTGGCACGGATGTTAGCTCAGGGCTGATCTTCCTCACAAAAAAAATAATAAATTAAAAAAATATATATATCAGAAGGTTTTAAAACATTTGGTCAGACAAGATCAAGGGGTTGCTGATCTTGTCACTGTGAAATAATGCTTAGTTATCCATTCAAACAAAGTGACAACAGAAACAGTCAAGGGCCAACAGAGCCTTCAAACAGTAAAAAAGGCCTTAATAGAGAGACCTCAGTCTTTTGAACATAGGAAATTACCTTAACTAAACATAGATCTCTGTCTTTAAGAAAATTATCCTTTTAAGAGAAAGAAAACCAAATTCTAATTTTTGTATCAGCTTACTTCTGATCTTAAAACTTATTCCCTTAATTAAATTTATTTTAATCTTAGCCAGCTTGACCATGTATAAAACTCTTTCCTCAGGGTTCCTCTTCAACAAACCTTCTATAACTTTCTTTTTTACATTTAGAATTTGTCCCATGACTTTCCTTTTTCTTCCTAGTATTTTGGGACAAATTTATCTTTCTTAACCAAACAAACAAAAATATTTCCTTTTTTTTTTTTTTTTTACTGAAAACATACATCTTACTTTGCTTGAATACAAAGATGTTTCCCTTATTAATTTTTAGTAGCTTTAATCACATATTAGAATTTTTAACACTTAGAAACCTCATTTTCTAAGTAAAAACTAAGTAAGCAATTATACTTTCTTTTACATTAGCATTCTGTGGCATGACAAATTTATAAACACTTTTCATAATTTCTAGAAACATGTTACTTTATAGTAATAAAACAAGGCATGTTTACTAATAGACAACACTTTTTAGTTTCTCTGTAATAAGGAGCCAAAAGTAGATAATCTTATATTTAATAAATAATATCTAATATGTTATTTGAAAATGATCCAAATACTTAATGAATTTTTATCATTTAATTTAACCTAGCAAAACTTCAAAGTTTCAGTTACTAAAGAGATTTTGGAAGCTATTTTTTCCCTCAGATATACAGATCATAAAACATAATTATTGTACCCCAAAACTCTTACTCATTTTCATCTATCTAAATCATTTGTTTCCATGAAAACTTCATGAGACATTAGACAAAATTAGCTATTATTTAAAGCTATTATTTTTGTTAACCAGTTTTGTGACAGAGATAACATCAGCTTTATTTATTTAACCAACAAATGTAGAATATAGGCTACAGGTCTGCATTATCTCCAATGCTGATAACTGAAGACATGCCTATTTTAATCAAACCAACATACTTAAACAAGCTTTTATTTACCAAAGATTATTTCATATCATGTTAACTCAAAAGACATTTGAGTTAATTGCATTTAGAAATAATTTTTGTAAGTGCTTACTTTAAGCCAATTAGACAGAGCTCTTAATTTTAGCTATACCATCCGGATGTAAAATATCACACAAATATAACATACATATAGACACACACATAAACATCAGACAGATGCAACAAAGATTTTATAGCCTTCATTTTAAAAATTTTAGCAGTTTGTGTCTGCAAAGCTTCTTTTCCCTTTTTTTTTCCTTTCTTTCAGTCTTAGGCCCCTTTTTGTTAAGCACTTGTGCAACTCTCCGGAGTTGGGAGGGGAGGCTGGCCATTTGGGAACTGGTCGGGCTCTTAGAAGCTCGATTTCCTGCTTTTCTTTTAGTTATGTTTTGCTATAAAGTCTGAACAACATCTAAGGACTGTAGTGGGTCAGAGGTGTGCTGCTTGTGAGTGTTACGCCTGAAAGAAAGGTTGTAAACACTCTCTTACGTGCCTGAGTTTTTCCCGCCTGCAGTCTAAGGCCGCCATGGGGGCTGGGAGTGTGTGGGTGACCAACCCTCATAGGCACTTCCCCAGACGAGCCTTTAATTAATTAAGGTGAATAATAGTAGAGTTCCCTATGAGACCGCTGCACGTCTCAAGGATCAACCTCAGACACTCCCACTAGGTTCTCAGTCACCTAAAAACACCTTTCAGCCAGGAGGAGCTAATGTCCCTTCTCTTCGGAGCTGAACAAGTTCAGACTCTCATTTCTCTATCAAGCAGTTTGTTCAGACTTTATAAACACAATTCTTTCCAATTTAAAGCCAAACAAAAAAGGTCAGCCTGCCCCATTCACTCCAAAAGTTCCCTCTAGGCTCCCCTGGCCTAGGAAATGCCCCCTAGCTTTCTCTTTCCTAGGAATTCCCGCCACTGGGTTCCTCTGACCTAGGGTATGTACCGTACCCACTTCAGACGCCTAGTCTTAAGGTTTGAAACAGCTCAAATAAACTCTGGACTATTGACTTAAAATAAGGAGGTCTGGGTTTCAGGGGAACTCACTAGGGTCACCTGAAGAAGGCAGTGATCTAGGGGGATGGAGGCAGGGTCTCAATGGGCCCAAATGCCAGTTCAGTGTAGATTCCAGGTAGTCTTCAGTGGATTTCTCTGAAATCCTGCCACGACTATGCCAAGAAATGTCGACGCAAAATAACCAATGACCATTCTATAGACGAGAGAAATAAGGTGAGTTTACTTGAGCCAGAGTGAGGATTATAACCCGGGAAGCCCTTAGAAAGTGCTCTGGAGAAGCATGGTTTTCAGTACAGTCATATCTTTTTAGAACAAAGAACATACATTAAACACACCCAGGATACATTTTTATCAAAATTTCAAAGAGGTATTCAATTGCAAATTAGCAGGTCAACCGTCACCGTGATGTCAGGAAAGGGACTGACAGGAAAGGGACTAATCTGGGCATTACCAATAGGGCGTTACCAATAGGACGTAGGAGGGAAAGTATGTATTCTTATTTTAAGAGAGTGTATTCTTTAATGGTTAAGCAGATGTACAATCTATGTTTGATAGGCCATAAGTCAGGCTTTTTAGTTCAAGCCAAATCAGTTTTGAACCCAAATAGTTACCCCAGTTACCTCAATATGTGAAAATCTCTTGTCAGTGTAGACCCAAAAGCATTGAAAGCAGGATCTCAAAGAGATATTTGTACACTCATATTCATAGCAGCATTTTTCACAATAGTTAAATTGTAGAAGTAACCCAGGTGTCCATCGACAGATGAATGGATAAGCAAAATGTGGTATATATAGTCATGGGTCTCTTAACGGGAATACGTTCTGCGAAATACATCATTAGATGATTTCATTGTTGTGCAAACATCATAGAGTGTACTTATACAAACCTAGGTGGTATAGCCTACTATACACCTTAGGCTATATGGTACTAATCTTATGGGACCACCGTTGTATATGCGGTGCATCATTGACTGAAATGTCGTTTTGTGGTGCATGACTGTACATACAATGGAATATCGTTCAGCCTTAAAAAGGGTGAAGTTCTGACACATACTACAACATGGATGAACTGTAAGGATGTGATGCTAAGTGAAATAAGCCAGTCACAAAAAGACAAATACTGTATGATTTCACTTATATGAGGTACTTAGAATAGTCAAAATCATAGATGCAGAAAGTAGAATGGTAGTTGCCAAGGGCTGGTCGGGGTAGAGGGGGCAGGTAATGAGGAGTTATTTTTTAATGAGTATAGAGTTTCAGTTTTACAAGATGAGAAGAGTTCTGGAGATGGATGGTGGTGATGGTTGTACAACATTATGAATGTATTTAATACCGCTGAACTATATACTTAAAATGGTTAAGATGGTTAATTTTATGTTATGTGTATTTTACCACAGTAAAAAATGTTTTTTTAAAGAGACAATGGGAATATACAGCAAGTATAGATTGCTCTTTCCAGTTTGCTTGTAATAGGCAGCAGAGAAATGGAACGATGCCTGGGGAGGTTAGATGTTGGTCAAAAAACTTGTATTTTGGGCCGGCCGCATGGCTTGGCGGTTAAGTGTGTGCTCTCCACTACCGGCGGTCCGAGTTCGGATCCCGGGCACGCACCGACGCACCGCTTCTCCGGCCGCAGCATGGCCGCGTCCCACGTACAGCAGCTAGAAGGATGTGCAACTATGACTTACAACTATCTACTGGGGCTGGGGGAAAAAAAAAAGGAGGAGGATTGGCAATAGATGTTAGCTCAGAGCCGGTCTTCCTCAGCAAAAAGAGGAGGATTAGCATGGATGTTAGCTCAGGGATGAGCTTCCTCACAAAATAAATAAATAAATAAATAAAACTATTAAAAAAAAAAAGAAACTTGTATTTTAACATTGGAGATACTGTATACTGTTGGGAATGACTTACAGAGAGGGAAAATTGACAATGTGAGAGAAAAGACAGTTGCACGAGTGATATCCTTGGTTGTTGATAGGGGATGGAATCTAGTAGATAAGTGGAAGAGATGGCCTTAGATAGGAACATGGCTAGTTTTACCATTGTAATAGGAAGAAAGACAGAGTTTATGGTTACAGGTGCACATAGTTTGGTAGATTTGGTGATGGGAGCTTATGTGAGTTCTAATCATTTCTGTTTTCTCAGTGAGAATGAGGAGAGGGAAAGAGGAGAGAGTTGATTAAGAAAATATATAATAAGTTGTTAAGCAACACTAAGAGCCCTCTTAAAGTTAGTGCTCATGAATTAAAGGAAGACAGGTTAGTGTGTTTGAATTTTACTTTGGTTGCATCCAGCTGTTTGGGTGATGACTGGTGTAAGGAGAGAGTTGGATTTAACCAGGATTTTATAAAGTGAGTTTGGGAGAAGGATAAGAGATTTGAGAGTTTGTGCAAGGGAGTGATTATAACGATGGACCAAGAAAGGAAAGTAGTGAAGTTTGTAGGGAAAATTGCTTAAAGCCCCTGGTGGAGTTAAAATTGTTGAAGTCCATGTTCTATAAGGAGTGAGTAGGAAAGATAGGAGCTAGTAGGTGGAGAGTGAGATGCTTGAAATTGATATTATGAAGACTACTTGGTTATTAGTAATGACGTGGCCTAGGGGATGATCATGGGACTGAGTTGAAGTGGAGAACAAGATGATTGGAGGTGAGGAGGTCAAGGAACTGAAATGTCTGAGTGTTGGAAGGATCATCTGTGTAGATATTGAAATCGCTAAAAAATTATGAGTTGTAGTGGAAAGAGTGACAGTAAGATAGATGCTAAAATATTCAAGTAATGAGGCCATGTAATGTGGAGGTCTGCTGAAGACTCATGGTAGTGGGTAGTGAATGAAACAGCTCAATAGTGTAAGTTTCAAAGGGTTTTTAGGGAGAAGGTAGGTGGCAATGAGGAGTAAGGAAGACATCTAACTTACCTCAAGGCCAGGAGATCTGAGGAATGAAAGAGAAAACTGGCACTGTCTGAGAGGGTTCCAAGGAAAACAGTAACTTCAAGGGAGTCAAGTGTCAGTTAATGTAAGAAGGTGAAAGGAATGGAATGTTAGAGAAGAGGCTTAAGATAGGAGATTTTTTGATGATAGACCTTGATTTCCAGAGAACACAGTGGAAGGGCTGAGGAGGTTGCAGAGGAGGGATGTGAATCTGGATCAGTTTAAGGGACATACAGAGCTTAACAGAGATGAGAGACTTTGATATTAGGGATTACCTGGGAAATATGGGCTTCTTGTGACTGAGATATAGGGCATGATTGGATTGATTCTTTTTTTTTTTTTTTTTTTTTAATTTTTCCCCCAAAGCCCCAGTAGATAGTTGTATGTCATAGTTTCACATCCTTCTAGTTGCTGTATGTGGGACGCGGCCTCAGCATGGCCGGAGAAGCGGTGTGTCGGTGCGTGCCCCGGATTCAAACCCAGGCCACCAGCAGCAGAGCGCGCGCACTTAACCACTAAGCCACGGGGCCGGCCCTGGATTGATTCTTAAAGGAGATGATTCTCAACCCTAGCCGCTATGTTACCTAGGATTTCTAAATAGCTCATATAATAAAAACTGGCTAGGCTCCTGGTTGTGCCAGTGCTTTATTTATTTTATTTATAAAAGCAATACTATGTTATGATTAAAAATTCAAATAATAAAAATGAAAAGTATAGAGTCCTCTAACTTTTTATTCCTACTACCCAAAAGTAACTGTTGTCCACTTATTTAGAAGTATGTGTACATGTCAAGGTCTAAATACCTTTTTAAAATTCTGATACTGTTCTCTTGTTCTCTCAATATCTTGGACATCTCTCTGCAGCAGAATGTATAGATTTACCTTATTCTTTTTAATGGCTGCACTGTGTTCCCTTGTATTTAACCAGTGCCCTATGTATGGGACATTCGATTGTTTCTAGGTTTTTCCTGCAGCAAATAGCTTGAAATATATGTCGTGGAGTACTTTTACAGCCATATCAGTAGGATAAACTTCTAATGCTAGGTTGAAAGATATGCGTATTTTAAAAATATTAGATATGCCCAAATTGCTCTTCAAAACATTTTCATCAATTTATACTCTCATCAACAATATATGGAGTATCAATTTCTCTATACTCTTCTTCCTTCTCTCCTCCAACTGGTTATTAACATGGTAACGCTATTTAAGAGGTTTGTACTAATCTGTATTCAAAATATTCTAAAACTGACCTATTGACAGACCAAGAAGTCTGTCTCTGGTGAAAAGAACTAAAAGAGGAAGGAAGAGTACTGTTGTTTTTTATTACGTCTTTTTATATTCTTTGATTTTTTTATATACTTTAAAAATATATTTATATATGTATATATATTACAAATATATATTTTGGTTTTTATGTATACTATCTAGAAGTTATAATAAGGAAACAATCAAATATTAATATAATACCCTTAGAGACCACAGCCAGAACAATTAATTGTGCTGCCAGATTATTTTGTGTACATATGTGTTCATCTCCTAATAAACTTTGCTATTTCTCCTTAATTGAAGAGTAGCTTGAGATTTTAGGAGAAGCTGATTTTTAAAAAACTGCTACTAGGGCCGGCCCCATGGTTTAGCGGTTAAGTATGTGTGCTCCACTACCGGCGGCCCAGTTCGGATCCCGGGCGCGCACCGACGCACCGCTTCTCCAGCCATGCTGAGGCCGCATCCCACATACAGCAACTAGAAGGATGTGCAACTATGACGTACAACTATCTACTGGGGCTTTGGGGGAAAGAAAAGGAGGAGGATTAGCAATAGATGTTAGCTCAGAGCCGGTCTTCCTCAGCAAAAAGAGGAGGATTAGCACGGATGTAAGCTCAGGGCTGATCTTCCTTACTAAAAAAAAAAAAACTGCTACCATTTACATGGCATTTGTGGAAATTGAATTATCTTCAGTACAACATAAAAAAAAGACAAAACAAAAACAGAGAAAACAAAACAGAAAAAAGCTAGATGTCAAGGCTGATATAAGACTGCAACAGTATCTACAACTTCAGATTTAAAATGTTCGCATTAATTAAAACAATCTCATTTTCTAATAGGATTGACTTTATAATGTGTAAATGTTATAAACTCAAATGTATAAAATAAATGTGTACTTGAAAACAAGTTATTTAAATTATAACATGAAAAATAAAACTCTTCATTTAAAAAATGTTCACTAACATTGAATCAGAGACTTTGTGCTTTCTTTTTAACTTAAGTCACAATTTAGTTTTTTTAACCTGATCTAAATTTGTCAGAATATATGGACTTGTAATAAATAGCTTTGCTTTCAAATATATTCATTTTTATACTATAGAGATGTATTACTTATTGACTTTTAAACTAGCTAGAGAGCATTTTTAGTCTTTTGGCCTCCTGCAGCTACCTTTACAAAAATAGTTAAATAATGGAGTCTTTTGGTGAAGTGTTTGAATTGCAGTTTCTTCACTGTTCTCAGTTTCCCAAAATAGATATATCAAGTGCCTTTGTTACTATAACAGTGTCGCCTCAAATAAATTCATTTAATTCTTGTTTTAACATTGAGTAATACTTTTCTCTCTATCTTTGGAAGTCTCTCACATATCTCATTTATCAAGGTTATACTTTGAAGGATCATTTCATAGTTGGATGGTGAACGGCTAAGGTTAAAAGTGTGAAACACAGCTATATAGACACTAGACGGGAATGGTAGGGGTACCATAATTCTACACTTCATGGATGTATGAATTGAAGTACAGTATGATTAAAAGACTTGTTCTCTTGAGTCCTAGGTCAGTACTCTTTCTAATCTGAATAGTTCCTACTTTCATATTGCTTTCCTGCTAGAGCTGCTGTTAAAATTAGTGAAGGCCAGGATCTTATAGAAATCAGTCTGGAACTAAAGGGAAAAAAAATTGATAAATACCAGATTTGAATATGAAAGTACCCTACACCATTAGTATTATACTATGTTAGTTTTCTATGATTACTATAACAAAGTATCACAGACTTCATGGCTTTACCAACAGAAATTTATTGTCTCATGCAGGCTAGCAATCCATGATCAAGGTTTCATCAGGGTTGGTTTCTAATTGAGACCTTTCTCCTTAGCTTGCAGATCGCCGTCTTTTCCCTGTGTCTTCACGTGGTGTTCCCTCTATACCTGTATGTATCCAAATTTCGTCTTATAAGAACACGAGTCATATTGGATTGGACCCACCTTAATGACCTCATTTTAACTTAATTAACTCTTTAAAGACGCTATCTCCAAATACAGCCACGTTATAAGGTACTGGAAGTTAGGACTTCAACATATGAATTTGCGGGGGGACCCAATTCAGCTCATAATATATACTAATACTGATACTAATTCTTTAGCTAGGTAAAATTTGGAGGCCCAAGTTTTTCCTTGTTTTATTTTTAAGCATTTTAATTTTATTATGTGGTGCTTCCTCTGCTAAGGGAACTAAAAGTGAAAATACCTAAGGTATACTGGGGCCTCTTCCATTAACTTACCATGAATATACCTTTGTAGAAAGCATTTTTAGGAATAGCCTGTGTTTGTTTAAAAAAAGAAAAAAGACCATCTTTTACTGGAGGGTCATATAAAGTATGCTGTCTTTGTAAGGCTATGATGATGAAAATAGTATATCTTTTTGGTGGAACCAGTTTTAGGTATACATACTTCTTAATTTCACGTACCCTCAGTAACTTTTCCTTTACTACATCCATAAGCCCTCTGATAATGAATCTACTAGTTTAATAGTTTTGTATAGATTTGCAATTCTATAATATTTCTTGACACATATTGTTGTTGCCATGATCAAACATTTTCCTTGTTTAGGTCATATTTTTCCCTAATATGACCACCTGAAGCAATTTGTTTTCATGAAATGGTATCCTCTGTTCTGTTTTCTATCACCTTAGAATCCATTCATGATATAAATAGCTATTTCTGCTTTAAACCTAAGATTATTAGGGTATTGATTATCAAGGTATTATCAGGGTTATCAGATATTAATTAGTTATTGTGTGACATTTGTTTTTCTGACTACTTGGAAATATATGACCATGTCCATTAATTTAGGTCTAATAAAAGATTATCACTTAACAATGTGTTTGCTTTTTAAAACAGAATTGCTTTATCTGGAAAATATAACCAGAAACAAAAAAGCCTCTTACTATGGAAAAATTTACTATTCAGATTAGAAGTATTCTGATACTGTTATCAGGACTATTTGACATCTGAAAGAAATTATTATATTTATTGTATATTATTATATTACTATTATTTATTACGTTAAATCTTAAAAAAGGATTTGATTGCAAATTAAAGTCACAGCAGGATACTACCACACACCCACCAGAATTGCTAAAATTAAAAAGACTGACAATACCAAATGCTGGTGGAGATGTGGAAGAATTGGAACTCTATACATTGTCAATGGCCATGTAAAAATGGTACAATCACTTTGGGAAAAGATCTACAGCTTCTTATAAAACTAAACATACGCCTATTCTATGATCCAGCAATTCCACTTCTTGGGTGTTTACCCAAGAGAAATGAAAACATATGTCTACAAAGTGACTCATTACAAGAATGTTTATAGCAGCTTTATTCATCACAGCCCAACACTGGACACGGCCCACATGTCCATCAACAGGAGAATAAACTGTAGTGTATTAACATAATGGAAAACTACTTAGCAATAAAAAGGAATGAACTATTGAAATACAGTAATATGGATGAATCTCAAAAACATTTTGCTGAATGAAAGAAGCTTTACATAAGAGACTACATGCGATATGAGTCTGTTTATATGAAGTTCAAGAAAAGATACAACTAATCTATGGTGGAAAAAAGTGAGAACAGTGGGAGGCTAGGGGTGGGGACTGACTGGAAAGGAGCATTAAGGAACTTTCTTGAGTAATGATGATGTTCTATATCTTGATAGCGATTTGAGTTACACAGGTACATTTGTTGAAATTCAGTGAAAGTATATATAAGATTTGTGTATTTTATTATATGTAAATTTTACTAAAACCTGTAAACAAATACTGAATTTTAGTTCATAATATGTATACTGAAGTATTTAAGGGGAAATGTACTGATATCTATATGTTGCCTTAAAACATAAAAAATAAGATGGATTGATGGATTAATCAATGGATAGATGGGTAGCAAAATATTAATGGAAGAATCTAAGTGATGGGTATACGAATATTTACTGTAAAATTCATTCAACTCTTATGTACATTTGAAATTTTCATAATAGAATACTGAGAAGGGAAAAAAGCACTTGATACTCTCAAAAGCAATTGCTTCCTTATTTACTCCACAGAGTGAAACAAAGTGAGCAATAACCTCTGAAAGTTAAATCACGTATTATGTTTCTGGCTGGATGTATGTTTTTATAGAACTAATATGAAACCCTATTGGATTTCTTTATATTATCATGTTACTTTGTATACATCACTGAGAAGTTAGCTTGTTTATCTAACCTCAATGCATCATTTGAAATTCTGGTAAGTTTGGAAGGTCTTAAAAATGAGATAAATTGTCATTATTTTCAATTATCAGAAACTTTTCCTTCTACCTCTGTCCTCAGAATTTAATTGAGGTTCTATCACAATTTATAAGAAGCAAGTATTTGCAAGACCATTTGTTGGAATTTCTATATAATCATGTGTGATTAAAATAAAGTTGGAAAATAAATCACAGCTTTCTCTCCTCAGTAATTTATTTAAATTCTGGTGAATGCAGTTGGTTTTGCGTATATGTTAGCTGCACAGACTAGAAAGAAGGAATCTATAACCTGCTACAGATTTTGCCTGTCTTCAGTTTTCATTAGGCTTATTGGAATACTTTAGAGGGCACAAAGGAGAATACAAGGTAATTATAAACATATAAAAATTTTGGTTGATTTGATATTAACTCTCAATATTACTTAGTTGTAATAAATTTATACTTAAACAAGATCTCTAAATTCCATCCACAATATGTGCAACAAATAATTAAAGATTTTAAGTTTACTGAGAAGAATCTGAGTGCAAAATGCCTAATACAAGATCATAGCATAAGTTAAATAGTGTAGAATCAGAGTTTAGAATGACTGATTCCTCACATATCAATTTTCCTCCTGGAATCACTTCTTTTCCTAATTTATTATGCTTCATAGTTGAATGTATTTGATTCAACTCATTGAAGATGCACTGCTTCAAGAAAGTGTCATTTTATTTTTTTTGCTATACTCAAGAATCAAGATAGACTTAATGCATATGTTTCTGTATTACAAGAGTAATTATCACTCTCTGTCTCTGAAAAACAGTTCAATCCCTAGTAAAAAGTAAGGGCTCATTACATGTTTTTATTTTTATTTATTTATTTATTTATTTATTTATTTATTTTTAAATGTTATAGCAGTTATTTTTTTTTTAATTTTTTTATTTATTTTTTTTCCCCAAAGCCCCAATAGATAGTTGTATGTCACAGCTGCACATCCTTCTAGTTGCTGTATGTGGGATGCGGCCTCAGCATGGCCGGAGAAGCGGTGCGTTGGTGTGCGCCTGGGATCCGAACCCGGGCCGCCAGCAGCGGAGCACGAGCACTTAACCGCTAAGCCACGGGGCCAGCCCCACATGTTTTTAAATAGTAGAATAACAATGCCATTCTGTTTCTCTCAGAAATCACCAGGAAAAAAAAATTGGAGGATGAACAAGAAAGAAAAATGCAAACTCCATCTTCAATAAGAGTAGGAAATATCAACACAAAATTGAGTAAGGGCTGCCAAATACAAGAAAGCCAAAATGGGTTTGAGAAAATGATGACATAGGATGCCTACAACTGTAGATCTCAGTAAAATCCGATAGAGTGTATGCTTCAAAGAAGGTGATATGCCCTCAGGAGCAAAAATAAACAATTTTGGAACCATTCACAGGCTACCAGTAGGAGCTTCTCAATACCTACTCTGGCACCAAGAAGGAGGAGAGAAGCCGAGTAAGAAATTATAAATATACCATATTTTTTAAAAAGCAACATGAGGAAAGAGATCCTGTATTATTAGTAGCTTTGTGGTTGCCAATCTGTTGGCTAAGGAGAAGTTAAGAATAAAATAACTTCCTCATATAACCTTGGGTCCTCAGGAACTTCATCGTGAACTATGGAGAATTCTTGCTAGCCTAGAACATGGGTCTGGCCTCTTTCTCACATGAACCTCTTATGAATAGCTGGTTCAGGAAGAACTCACTTTATTTACAGATGACTACTTATCATAAAGGAACCATCAGGGAATTTATACAAAGAGATTACAATGTAAAAAAGTTGAAAGGAACAAAAATAAAAACAAATGGCAATGGAAAAAAACTGAGTAATGAAAAACAGAGCTGATGAAAGTTGTAATAAAATATATTGCCTTGAAAAATAATTTTAAAACCTTAATCTTGCAAATGCTTTGATAAAACTAAAACTCAGAGATAGGTCAAAGAAAATTTAGTGCAAAAAGTGAGACTTAGCTAACAGAGCCCAGGAAATAAGTGGGAGAGAAAAATAAAATTGTCAATGAAATGAAGGGTGTATTGGAAGCAGCAAAGAGGAGAATAGACACTTCTGAAAAACATAGTAAGGTACATGGAGGATAAAATTGAGAAATAATGAACAAAATGAAATGGAAATTAAACAAGTCTTTCAAAGGACTAAAGAGCCACTGTTAGATGTGAAACATGGATAAAGAAAAATAATTGTTGTCCCTGGAGAATAAAACTCAAATAATAGAATTTAGTATTTAAAGATATTTTTTCAAGGAAACTATTGAGAAACAAATGCAGACTTGAGTCTATAGATTGAGAGGACACATCATGAGCCAGGAAAAATTTACATTGAACAATTAACATCAAGGCACAATCTAGTAATGTTATTGGACTGCAAAAATTAAAAAAAAATGAGTCTAGAGAAAAAGAACAAAGATATGAGGGGGAGAAAGATTCAGACTGGCTTCAGAATTCTTCTCAGAAAAGTTCAGTGCCAGAAGACAGTGGAACAATAGTCCTCAAGGACAAAAAGTGTGACCTAAGAATTTTATATCTAGTCAAACTGTTGTTCAGCTAAAAAGGCAACAGACGTTTTTGAACATGCAAGAACTCAGAAAATATAATTTCCCTGATGCCTTCTTGAGGAACTACTAGAGGAGACACTTTCACTAACCAAGTGATAAAGAAAATATTGCAAAAGACCTGGTGAGCATTGAATCCATAGGATTAATGTGGGGCCTACTATTTCTAGGACAGAATTTATGTTGTCAGCTCTGACAGTGTAGATATTATATGACTCAAAAGAACTGGGAGGATAAGGAAGAGAGATAGTAGAAGGTGGTAACAAAACTGCAGGAGGATGTACTCTAGCAAAATCTAAAAACCAAGTTAATAAGTCAAGAAAAGAAAACATGGGATCTAGGAAAGAGGTGACCCAACACAGAAGAGCTCCATAAAGAAGTCCCAGGTTGTCATTTATACACCAAGGCTAGAGTCCAGGGAGTTTTCCAGGAAAAAAAATAGGAACTGATTTGTTTGAGCATATGGAAAATATTATTGAATGATGTGCCACAATGATGTTGGAGCATTTGGAAAAAATACTGATAGGTGTGTGGAAAACAAGCAAATGAAAAAAAATAAGGCAGTTATCATCTCTAGGAAAAACAAAATAGTTGTACAAGAAAGGAGTTGTGATCTTAGTATACTGATCATGAATTCACACTATTTGTATAGCTATAATATTTTAAAACTTACTGATTAAACCAAATTTTGGGAGATGGGAGTTGTGTGTGTGAGAAGAATCACTAAAACTTCATCATGGTGAAAAGATACGGTTAATATTGATAAATCAAGAACTAAAACCTCTTCTACCATGGGAGAAGATAATATATCTGATATCTAATATTGATAAATTAAGAAATATTAGTATAAGAATTTTATTTAGAAAGAAGGAAACAGAGGAGAGTGGCTAGAAGAGTTGAGGCTGGTAGCCTCTAGAGCATAGATAAGGATGGGGAATGGTTTTCTGTCTTGCATTATGTGTCTTTTAGTTCAATTTGACTTTTTAAAGGTAATGATTGCAATATTTTGATAAAAGAAAAATAATTTAATAAACAATAGATTATATACCTTGTGCAGTGTGTACAAAAAGGCATGTAAAGATGCTCACTTAAGTATCGTTTATGGTTTTAAAAAATTATAAATATTCTAAATGTCCATTGATAGAGAAACTATGTAGCAGCTTAAAATAAGTTTTATGTGTCTGTGTGTGTGTGTTCATTGACATGGAAAGTTCTCTAAAACATACTGATAAGGGGAAAGTGCATTTTATAATAATACATATGTCATTTCATTTATACTACGATAAATCCAAAACAAAGCTATATTTTTCTTATAATTTTATTTATTTATTTATTTTCCCCCAAAGTCCCAGTAGATAGTTGTATGTCATAGCTGCACATCCTTCTAGTTGCTGTATGTGGGACGCGGCCTCAGCATGGCCAGAGAAGTGGTGCGTGGGTGCACGCCTGGGATCCGAACCCCGGCCACCAGCAGCGGAGCGCGCGCACGTAACCGCTAAGCCACGGGGCTGGCCCAAAGCTATATTTTTCTGTTTGTCTGTAAATGCATAGAAAAAAGTCTGGAAGGATATAACAAATTGATAACTTTTATCTTTAGTTTTTACTTTAAATACTTTTGTATTCTTTGATTTTTTTTAACAATAATGTGGCATGTGTCACTTTTTAATTAAAATAAAGGAATAAATATGTAAGCTGTGTTCATGAACAAACTAAAGAGTAAGGGCCCAAAATTCAGGTAACATGTTTCCTATAGCCACCATGTTGTTGATAAGCTACACAACTTTTAGCCAATTATCTTGTATCTCTGTTTTCTCAGTCAGTAGAATCTGAGTAATTGTTACCACATGTGTTCTTGGGATAAATGATTATACTGTTAGAGGTTTAAAATATAGTTTTCAAGACTTAACAAACCTGGGTTTAAAATGTGGCTCTACTATTAACCTCTCTAATCATCAGGTTCTTCAGCTAGGAATTTCAGTTACATCCTATTTCACACTGTTACTGTGAGAATTAAAAGAGATAAAAGATGTAAAGAATTTAGTATAGGGCCGGCCCCATGACGTAGCGGTTACGTGCGCGCACTCCGCTGCTGGCGGCCTGGGTTTGGATCCCAGGCGTGCACCCACGCACGGCTTCTCAGGCCATGCTGAGGCCGTGTCCCACATACAGCAACTAGAAGGATTGCAGCTATGACATACAACTATCTACTGGGGCTTTGGGGGGAAAATAAATAAATAAATAAAATTATTAAAAAAAAAAAGCCATACATACTTTTGAAATTTAAATACTTTATCTCTTAGTGAGAGGGACTAAAGTCTCTAATGTAAATGAGGCCTCAGCATAAACCAATTATATGAGTTGACAACAAAAGTGTAAATGTAACCATAATTACTGTTTGCCAGTGGTTATCACCTGTTTCCTGATACTAGCCCAAGTTTCATAGCTTGCATGTAAGAACTCAACATTGTTATGTGGGATACTCTTTCGTAAATAGACTGATTTTCTATTTTTTTTTATTGTGAAATTTTTGTTGTACATTATTGTTTGTCAGTCACCATATAAATGCATCCCTCCACCCCTTGTGCCCACCCCCAACCCTCCTTGCCCCTGGTAACCACCAGACAGTTCTATCTGTCCGTGTGTTGGTTTATCTTCTACATATGAGTAAATCATGCAGTGTTTGTCTTTCTTTTTCTAGCTTATTTCGCTTAACATAATACCCTCCAGATCCATCCATGTTGTTGCAAATGGGACAATTTTGTCTTTTTTTTATGGCTGAGTAGTATTCCATTGTATATATATACCACATCTTCTTTATCCAGTCATCAGTTGAGGGACACTTGGGTTGCTTCCATGTCTTGGCTATAGTGAATAATGCTGCGATGAACATAGGGGTGCATGAGCTTCTTTGGATTGTTGATTTCGGGTTCGTTGGGTAGATACCCAGTAGTGGGATAGCTGGATCATAAGGTATTTCTATTTTTCATTTTTTGAGGAATCTCCATACTGTTTTCCATAGAGGCTGTGCCACTTTGCATTCCCACCAGCAGTGGATTGGGGTTCCCATTTCTCCACAGCCTCTAGCATTTGTTGTTTTGTCTTGGTGATTATAGCCATTCTAACGGGCGTGAGGTGATATCTTAGTGTTGTTTTGATTTGCATTTCCCTGATGATTAGTGATGTTGAGCATCTTTTTTTGTGCCTATTGGCCGTCTGTATATCTTTTTTGGAGAAGTGTCTGTTCATTTCCTCTGCCCATTTTTTGATTGGGTTGTTTGTTTTTTTGTTGTTCAGTTGCATGAGTTCTTTATATATTATGGAGATTAATCCCTTGTTGGATATATGGTTTGCAAATATTTTTTCCCAGCTGGTGGGTTGCCTGTTCATGTTGGTCCTGGTTTCATTTGCCTTGTAGAAACTCTTTAGTCTGATGAAGTCCCATTTGTTTATTTTTTCTTTTGTTTCCCTTGTCTGAGTAGACATGGAATTCCAGAAGATCCCTTTCTGGCTTATGACAAATAGTGTACTTACCTATATATTCTTCTAGGAGTTTTATAGTTTCAGGTCTCACCTTCAGGTCTTTTTGAGTTAATTTTGAGTTAAATTTGAGTTAATCCATTTTGAGTTAATTTTTGTGTATGGCAAAAGTAGATGGTCTACTTTCATTCTTTTGCAAGTGGCTGTCCAGTTTTCCCACCACCATTATTGAAGAGACTTTCCTTTCTCCATTGTGTGTTCTTAGCTCCTTTGTGAAAGATTAGCTGCCCATAGATGTGAGGTTTTATTTCTGGGCTTTCAATTCTGTTCCATTGATCTGTGTCTGTTTTTGTACCAGTACCATGCTGTTTTAATGACTATTGCTTTGTAGTATGTTTTGAAGTCAGGGATTGTGATGCCTCCAGCTTTGTTCTTTTTTCTCAGGATTGCTTTAGCTATTCAGGGTCTTTCGTTGCCCCATATGAATTTTAGTATTCTTTGTTCTATTTCTGTGAATAATGTCCTTGGGATTCTGATTGGGATTGCATTGAATCTGTAGATTGCTTTAGGTAGTATGGACATTTTAACTATGTTTATTATTCCAATCCAAGTGCATGGAATATTTTTCCATTTCTTTATGTCATCATTGATTTCACTCAATAACGTCTTATAGTTTTCATTGCATAGGTCTTTCACTTCCTTGGTTAAATTTATTCCTAGATATTTTATTCTTTTTGTTGCACTTGTAAATGGGATTGTCTCTTGGGTTCTCTATTTGTTAGTTCGTTGTTGGTATATAGAAATGCAACTGATTTCTGTAAGTTGATTTTGTACCCTGCAACTTTGCTTTAGTTGTTCATTATTTCTAAGAGTTTTCCGATGGATTCTTTAGGGTTTTCTATATATAAGATTATGTCATCTGCAAACAGCGAGAGTTTCACTTCTTCGTTGCCTATTTGGATTCTTTTTATTCCTTTTTCTTGCCTAATTGCTCTGGCCAGAACCTCCAGTACTGTGTTGAATAAGTGTGGCAAGAGTGGGCACCCTTGTCTTGTTGCTGTTTTCAGAGAGATGGCTTTCAGTTTTCCCCCATTGAGTATGATGTTGGCTGTGGGTTTGTCATATATGGCCTTTATTATGTTGAGGTACTTTCCTTCTATACCCATTTTGTTGAGAGTTTTATCATAAATGGATGTTGGATCTTGTCAAAATCCTTCTCTTCATCTATTGAGATGATCATATGGCTTTTATTCCTCGTTTTGTTAATGTGGTGTATCACATTGATTGATTTGCAGATGTTGAACCATCCCTGTGTCCCTGGTATAAATCCCACTTGATCATGGTGTATGAATCCATTTCTTCTAGATTGTCCAATTTGTGGGCATATAGTTTTTCATAGTATTCTTTTATAATCTGTTGTATTTCTGTGGTGTCTGTTGTAATTTCTCCTTTTTCATTTCTAATTTTATTTATTTGAGCCTTCTCTCTTATTTTCTTGGTGAGTTTGTCACTTTTGTTTATCTTTTCAAAGAAGGGTTCGTCAATTTTGTTTATCTTCTCAAAGAACCAGCTCTTTGTTTCTTGATCCTTTCTACTGTTTTTTAAATTTCAATTTCATTTATTTCTGCTCTGATTTTCATTATTTCCCTCGTTCTGCTGACTTTAGGCTTTGTTCGTTCTGCTTTTTCTAATTCTGTTAAGCATAGTTTGAGGTTGCTTATTTGGGCTTTTTCTTGTTTGTTAAGGTGGGCCTGTATTGCTATGAGTTTCCCTCTCAGGACCACTTTTGCTGCATTCCATATGAGTTGGTACAGTGTATTTTCATTTCCATTTGTCTCCAGATATGATTTGATTTCTCCGATGATCCATTGGTTGTTTAGTGACATGTTGTTGAGTCTCCACAGCTTTGTCACTTTCCTGGTTTTTTTCTTGTAGTTGATTTCTAGCTTCATGGCATTATGGTTGGAAAAGATGCTTGTTATGATTTCAATCTTCTTAAATTTATATAAGCATGCCTTGTTTCCCAGCATATGGTCTATTCTTGAGAATGTTCCATGCACGCTTGAGAAGAATGTGTAATCTGCTGTGTTTGGATGGAGTGCTCTATATATATCTATTAAGTCCATCTTCTCAAGTTTTTTGTTTAAGTCCATTATTTCCTTGTTGATTTTCTGTCTGGATGATCTGTCCAAAGATCAGAGTGGGGTGTTAAGATCCCCTACTATTATTGTGTTGTTGTTAATATCTCCTTTTAGGTTTGTTAATAGTTGCTTTATGTACCCTGCTTCTCCTGTATTGGATGCATATATATTTAAAAGTGATATGTCTTCGTGGTGGAGTGTCCCTTTTATCATTATATATTGCCCCTCTTGGTCTCTCATTACCTGTTTTATCTTGAAGTCAACTTTGTCTGATATAAGTATGGTAACACCTGCTTTCTTTTGTTTGCCATTAGCTTGGAGTATTGTCTTGCATCCTCTCACCCTGAGCATGGGTTTGTCTTTAGAGGTGAGGTGTGTTTCCTGGAGGCAGCATATTGTTGCGTCTTGTTTTTTAATCCATCCCACTACGCTGTGTCTTTTGATTGGAGAGTTCAGTCCATTTACATTTAGGATAATTATTGATATATGGGGGCTTGTTGTTGCTATTTTATCACTCTTTTTCCGGTTCTTTTGCATTTCTTTTGCTTCTCATCCCATGTGTTTCGGACTTCCAATTCAGTTTGGTAGTTCTGTATGGGAGTTCTCTTAGTTTTCTCTTTCTTTATCATTTGTGATTCTGATCTGATTATTTGGTTAGTGGTTACCGTGAGGTTTGTGTAAAAAATCTTGTGGATGTAATAGTCCATTTTTTGATGACCTCTTATTCCCTTAGACTAAGTCGATTCAGTCCCTTCCCTCTTCTTCTTCTAAGTTATTGTTGTCACATCTTATTCCTTCTTGTGTTCTGAGTTTGTGTTTAACATGATGAGGTTATATTTATTTTTGGTGCTTACCTTCCCTTGATCTTTGGTTTTATAATTAAGTGTTTGCTAATCTATTTTGATGAGGGTTGTGCTCGCTTCGGCAGCACATATATTTTGATAGAGGGCTGCAATTTTTCTGGTTTTGTCGACCTATTTTCCTCCTTGTTCAAAACTTCGAATCCCCTTTCTCTGTTTTTTCTTAGGGATGAGGGCCTTCTTGAGCAATTCTTGTAGTGGGGGTCTTGTGGCAATGAACTCCCTTAGCTTTTGTTTATCTGGGATAGTTATTATTTCTCCATCATAGCTGAAGGATATTTTCACTGGATAGAGTATTCTTGGCTGAAAGTTTTTGTCCTTCAGAATTTTGAATATATCATTCCACTCTCTCCTAGCCTGTAAAGTTTATGTTGAGAAATCAGCTGAGAGCCTGATAGGAAATCCTTTGTATGTTTGTTTTTTTTTTTTGTCTAGCTGCCCTTAATATTTTCTCTTTGTCATTGACTTTTGCCAGCTTTACTACTATATGCCTTGGAG
Source organism: Ceratotherium simum simum (assembly GCF_057802395.1). Taxonomy (NCBI): domain Eukaryota; kingdom Metazoa; phylum Chordata; class Mammalia; order Perissodactyla; family Rhinocerotidae; genus Ceratotherium; species Ceratotherium simum. The sequence goes on along the minus strand of NC_141915.1, from coordinate 28,857,741 downwards.
AGGGTCTATTCATGTTGATATATTTAGGATATCTATTTATTTCGTTCACTGGTATTTCCAGTTCCTTCCCCAGGTTTGGGAATTTCTCAGCTATTATTTCTTTGAACAAGTTCTCTGCTCCTTTTTCCCTCTCTTCTCCCTCTGGAATACCTATAATCCTTATGTTGGATTTCCTAATTGAGTCGGATATTTCTCGGAGAGTTTCTTCATTTCTTTTTAGTCTTAGTTCTCTTTCCTCCTCCATCTGGAACATTTCTGCATTGCTGTCCTCAATATTGCTAATTCTTTCCTCCATATTGTCAGCCCTGATGCTTAAGGCTTTCAGATTTGTCTTTATCTCCTCTATTGCATTTTTCATCTCTAAGATTTCTGATTGGTTTTTCTTCATAGTTTCAATCTCTTTTGTGAAGAAACTCCTGATTTCATTGACTTGTCTGTCTGTGTTTTCTTGTATTTCATTAAGCTTTTTTATGATGGCTATTTTGAATTCTCTGTCATTAAGGTTATACATTTCTGTGCTTTCCAGGTTGACTTCTGGGCACTTGTCATTTTCCTTTTGGTCTGGAGGTTTAATATATTTTTGCATAGTGCTTGTCAATGTTGGCTTATTTTTCCTCATAGTGAAAATATGTGGTTGCAGTTTCCTCTTGCCGCTGCTGGGTAGGGGTCAAGGGCTATGTATTCTTGCCCGCCTTGATCTGTGGGCACTTTGGTCAGCTCCCGGCTGAGCTGAAGCACGGCTGATCTGAAGCGTGGCTGAGCGGAGGCTGCTGAGGGTGAAGTGTGGGAACAGCTGGAGCTGCAGTGTGGGAACAGCTGGGACTGGAGCGCAGCTAGGCTGAAGCAGCTGAGGCTCGGGTGCAGGTGGGTTGAAGCAGCTGCAGCCAGAGTGCCACTGGGCTGAAGAAGCTGGAACTGGAGTGTGGCTGGGCCGAAGTTGCTGGTGCCAAGTCAGCTGGAACCTGAGCACAGCCAAGCTGAAGCAGCTGGTGCTGGGAGTGGGGGGCAGTCAAGGCAAAGGGGCTGGGGGCAGGGCACAGTCGAGCTGATGCGGCTGGGGCCCGGGCACAGTTGAGCCAAAGGAGCTGGGGCCATGGCACGGTGGAGCCGGGACAGCTGGGGCTGTGGTGTGGTGGGGCCTGAGCTGCTGCTGCCTCTGGCACGGGGGTGCAGGCACACTGAGCCACTGGTGGGGCCTGGGTGTCTGGGGTCACTGCTTCTGGGGGTGGGGCACGGGCACGCTGTGCCACTGGTGGGGCCCTGTCGCCTGGGGGCCGCTGCCTCTTGGGGCAGGGCTGAACTGAAGCGCTGCTGTGCTGAAGCACCAGGCGGGCGGGTGGCCTGGGTTGGGGAGCGGCGCTTACTTTCACCTCCCCTATCTCAGAAGCCTCTCGCCTCACTATCACTCTCTGCTCTCCTGTTGGGCTAGCTTGTCGAAAGTACCCTCACAATAGTTCCACTCCCTCAGTAGGGGGATTCTCCATGGGCTGTGAGGGGTCTTGGAGAGCTCTGGTTTTCCTGCGGAGAGCCACCCTTCCCCCACTCTCTGAGAGCCGAGTGGTCTCAGTCTCAGGGTTGCAGTCCTTGGGGAAGGAAGGGAGCCCCTCTTACTTCCTTCCACTTACTCTGGGGATTCCAGCACCTCAGTCCTCAGGTGTATGGCTGCCTGGGTGCCTCAGACGTCCCCTGTGTTTGAATAGCTTCTGTTGGAATATGGATGTCCTTTTTGTTGTGTGTTAGAGGGGGAGAGTTCAATGGGGGAAGCTCACTCCACCATGATGCTGACGTCCTGATTTTCTACTCTTAAGGAACATTTACTCTAAGGAGTTAGGGAATGGCCTAAACATATGTAAATCAGAAAGAAAGAAGTTTATTGATTCAGCAAATATTTATTTACTCATTTATTTATTGAGGAAGATTGGCCCTGCACTAACATCTGTTGCCAATCTTCCTCTTTTTCTTTTTTCTCCCCAAAGCCCCAGTACACAGTTGTGTAGCATAGTTGTAGAGTTGTAGCTCTTCTATGTGGGATGCCACCTCAGCATGGCTTGATGAGCGGTGAGTAGGTCTGTGCCCAGGATCCAAACTGGCCAACCCCAGGCCGCCAAAGTGGAATGTGTGAACTTAACTGCTGTGCCACTGGAATGGCCCAGCAAATATTTATTGATTACTGTGTGCCAGGCACTAATCTAGGCATTAGGCATCAGTGACCAAAAGCAGACAAAAACATCTGCAGTCTAGTGGGAGGAGGAATGGAGACATAAAATGAACAATAAACATAATAAGAGATGCATTATAGGATACTAGAAATTGATAAAGCCTGTGCAAAAGGGAAAAGTAAAGACAACATAGTGAGAGGAATTGCAAGTACAGGAGAAGAGAAAGAACCATCAAAGGGGACTGAAAAGACAACCCTGTGAGTAACATAGACACTGTGATGTTGTGGAAGCCTAGAGAAGAAAGTGTATCAAGTTAGAGGGAATGATAAGCAGTCAGATGCTCCTAAGTGAGGCAGACCTGAGAACAGACGGTAGGATTTAGCAACAGAAAGGTCACATTGGTGATTTTGACAAGTTTCAGTAAACTTGTGCTATTTAATTCCTTTTGATCATGGAGGAGGGATGACAAGAAAGATAGTTACTGCTAAGCTCCCTTCTTTTTGTGGTCTGTGGCACTAGTGGTAGTTTGATCTTTGGTAAATGTGTAACATCTAGATTGCTATTCACAGAAAACTTAGGATACTGTTGGTTTTGCTTGAATGTCAACCTGGCCAGTGTGAACAAATGGTTCTTAAGATTATACTGATGGGGCCGGCCTGGTGGCATAGTGGTTAAGTTTGCACGCTCCACTTCGGTGGCCCGGGGTTCACAGGTTTGGATCCCAGGTGTGGACTTATGCACCCTTATCAAGCCATGCTGTGGCAGGCGTGCCACATATAAAGTAGGGGAAGATGGGCACAGATGTTAGCCCAGGGCCAATCTTCCTCAGCAGAAAAAAGAGGAGGATAGGCAACAGATGTTACCTCAGGGCTAATCTTCCTCACCAAAAACAAACAAACAAAAAAAAGATTTCACTGATAGCTGCAGTAGGGAATGAGATTTCTGTTGTGAGAACCCCAAACCTAGAACTACAGGAACTAGCCCTTTAGTAGGTGACATTATTTAGATTCAGAAAAACTAACTAAGAGACTCTGTGATGTGTGGGCATTACAATCAGTTGACTCCAGGTGGCATTCCTAGAGGTTGGTATAGAAAGAAAGAAAATAGCTTAAAGAGGAAAAAATTCAGCCCTGGTTTTAACTCCATTTAGTCCACTAAGAAAAAGAATATCAAGTCAAGTGGAGAATTTGCCTTCTTTATTTTTAGTTTAATGTGTTATTTTAGATTTAGAATACATATGGTTAACTTGGGAGGGGGTGATGATCAGAAATTCAACATTTAAGTGCTGTCACCCTAGCAAGGGCATATGAGTAGAGAGCATCATCATAATATGTGGGCTGAGATGAGGCTGCTGCAGATGAGTCTCTTTCAAAGTTAATTGATGGGAACTTCCCACCTTCAAGAATTTTCATTACCTTAGCAATGCTATGCCAAGACTGCTGAAACACAGCTGTGGATGCTATGCCAACGCCCACATTGCCAGTGTCAGGAAGGATGTACTTTTAAACCTCTAATTTATCTAATAATGTCTTTAGTGATTTGTGTAGGTTTGGTATTGTGATGAAAATGCTTCCTGGCTTGGTTTATAACAAGAATTCAGTCTGCAGTCTTAAAATGTATATTGTCTTAATATGCATGTGGAAGATACTAACAAGTCAACTTAGAAAAAGCTCTCACTAAAATACTATCCTGTCCATCTAACAGGACTTATCCACCCTTGATATTTGAAAATGAATGCAGGCCGGCCCCGTGGCTTAGTGGTTAAGTGCGCGCGCTTGCTACTGGCAGCCCGGGTTCAGATCCCGGGCGCGCACCGACGCACCGCTTCTCTGGCCATGCTGAGGCCGCGACCCACATACAGCAACTAGAAGGATGTGCAACTATGACATACAACTATCTACTGGGGCTTTGGGGGGGGTGGAAAAGAGGAGGATTGGCAATAGATGTTAGCTCAGAGCCGGTCTTCCTCAGCAAAAAGAGGAGGATTAGCACGGATGTTAGCTCAGGGCTGATCTTCCTCACAAAAAGAAAAAAAAAAAAAAGAAAGAAAGAAAATGAATGCAAATTAAATGTTTTTATGCAAGAATAATCTGTTTATGTCTTGTGGCTTTTGCTTTCTATCAAGATGGCAATATACAATGCTGAAAGAGAGCCAGCTTTCATATTCAGTTCCAATCTGACTCGTTTCCTTTTCTCTAATGGAAAATGTGGATTGGATTTGTTAAAAAAACAAAATTCGAGTAAATTTTAAAGATCTTATTGGCTTTGGGCCAGCCCTGTGGCTTGGTGGTTAAGTGCGCACGCTGCAATGCTGGTGGCCCGGGTTCGGATCCCGGGTGCGCATCGAGGCACCACTTCTCCGTCCATCCTGAGGCCGAGTCCCACATACAGCAACTAGAAGGATGTGCAGCTATGACATACAACTATCTACTGGGGCTTTGGGGGGAAAAAATAAAATAAATAAAATCTTTAAAGATCTTATTGGCTTCAATCAACAATTTATTAATTGGGCAGCATGGAATCTAGCAGATAGAAAGGAGCTCCGAGGAGCTGTACAAGGTAAAAGACTTTTACAAGCAGAAGGGAGTGGGAACAAGGAAGTTATACTAGACAAAAAAGTGGATTGGTTATGCCAAGGCCACTTTCCTTTAGGGGATGGCAAGGGTCTGTCTGGCAGATGACCTAACTAGTGCTGATTAGGCAATCCCTGATTGGTTTAAAGTTGCATTTCTGGGAGAGCTGAAACTGTAATTAAGCTAAATCTTGGTTTGGGCTTAGCATAAGTGACTCCATTTTGGGCCTGCTGTATTTTTTTTTTTTTTTTTTTTTGGTGAGGAAGATTAGCCCTGAGCTATCATCCATTGCCAATCCTCCTCTTTCTGCTGAGGAAGATTGGCCCTGGGCTAACATCTGTGCCTATCTTCCTCTACTTTATATGTGGGATGCCTGCCACAGCATGGCTTGATAAGCAGTGCATCAGTCAGCGCCCGGGATCTGAACCTGTGAACCCCAGGCCGCTGAAGTGGAGTATGTGAACTTAACCACTATGCCACCAGGCCGGCCCCCCGTTGTCTTGTTTTAAACAGACTCATGTCATCCTATAGAGTGGGGATAGAATAGTAAGCTCTTGTAAATAAGTATTTTCAAAGAAGTAGGAAATACTAATCTCTTGTTTGAAATATAAAGCTTCATAACCAGTTGGTAACAATATTATTTTATATGAAGTTTATGGTATAGCATATCTCATATAGCTATACAAAATCTGAAGGATTCTTTCCTAACTAGTGAATTCACTGCAAGAATTGATTATATTTATCAAAATAAATATACATTCAACTTTTAAGAATATACCTAATGCATAAAGCAGAGTATTCCCATATTGCTTACAAAAGGAGTATATAGAGTTTATTTCCATTCTGCTGGCCTATGTGAAAACATTAGTTTGGTTTTGAAGTGTGTTAATTTATACCATTAAGCTGCCTTTGTGGGGCCGGCCCTGTGGCATGGCGGTTAAGTGCGCGTGCTCCGCTGCTGGCGGCCTGGGTTCGGATCCTGGGCACTCATCGACGCACCGCTTGGCAGGCCATGCTGTGGCAGCGTCCTATATAAAGTGGAGGAAGATTGGCACAGATGTTAGCCCAGGGCCGGTCTTCCTCAGCAAAAAAAGAGGAAGATTGGCATGGATGTTAGCTCAGGGCTGATCTTCCTCACAAAAAAAAAAAAAAACTGCCTTTGTTGCATCTTTGAAATTCAAAACCTTATTTGAGATAGAATTACTGAATTAGAATTTTAGACCTGGAAGAGACTTTAGAGTTATTTTATTCCAATTTCTTAATTTTCCAGTTGAGGAAACTGAAATCCAGAGAGTTTAAGCATTTTTTTCTGAGGTTACCCAGCTAGAATTATAACCCAGCTTTCTAATTCCTTGTATTTCTGCTGTAACCTCCTGTTTCCAAGTTAGTTGAATAGCAATTAAGTGATAAGTTGGCAGAAATTTTAGGTCTCCCTCAGTGTGCGACTATATATGTCCAGGCTTCAAAGTCAAGTGATCTGTAATTATTATTCATCATTTAAAAAAATTCTTGTAGCAACATAGAGAAATCAGTGTTTAAATTAGAACATAAAGTGATTTCTGAGTGCCTGAGATATCTATGTATATAAGTGATAGTCTTTACAAAGACCCATGTATAATAATTAATTCATGCAAGCACTATAGGTGAAAGTAATGCTAGGGATTCTCCTATGACTTAACCTCATTATGAAATCCAAAGAAATTAGTGCTCATCTAGAGCATAAGAAATGAACATACTCAGTATTGAAATTTTGCTTGTCTATGCTGAATCACTAATTATGATAAGGATTTGGGTAGTTCCCATAATGATTATCTTAGTCCATCTGGGCTGCTATAACAAATTACCACAGACTGGATGGCTTATAAACAACAGAAATTTACACAGTTCTGGAGGCTGAGAAGTCCAAGATCAAGGCACTGGCAGATTTGGTGTGTAGTGAGGGTCTGCTTTCTGGCTCATAGATGACTATTTTTACCTTGTGTCCTCACATGGTGGAAGGTGTGAGAAAGCTCTCTGGGCTGTCTTTTATAAGGGCACTAATCCCATTCATGAGGGCTCCACCCTCATGAACTTATCACCTCCCAAAGACCTCACCTCCAAATGCCATCACATTGGGGGTTAGAATTTCAACATCTGAATTTGGCAGGGGTGAGGGATACAAACTTTCAGTCCATAACAATGATTTAACATCTGCCTTATCCTTAAATACTGCTTCCAGATACTACTGTATAACTTCTTAAATGTCTAATTTGGGAAAAGACTGATTTAAAATAAAACAAAATAATTTGTATAAACATTGACAAGTACGGAACTACTGAAGGTTCTTAGAATGTATTTTTATAATTCAAAATCTTCTACCAGACATGTTTTGGGCTGTGGTTATTTTTGAAATAGAATTGAGGAGTCAAAATTGACCTGCCCAGATAAATATTTTGAGAATAAAGATGACACTAGGCAATGTGAGCAGCAGCGAAGAACAATCAGAACATTCATGAATCTGAGTTTTATGTATTTTTCTGTTTGAAGAACAACTATTATTAACTTAAAGTGAGATCCTGTGCTTTGTTTACAGAGTTCAGTTTATGAAGCTTAATACAGCCTGGATGTCTGCTTTCCAATATATAAGATTGAGAATGTTAGTATACACAGACGTTAAAATGCATTTATGTATTCATTAACATAAATACCTTTAATGAAGTAGAATGCTTTATGTGACTAAACAAAAATTAAAACTAAATGGACCCCTAATTAATATTTCAACATTGTTCAAAGGGTATTTATGCATATAGTTTATATATGACTTAGACATAAACTAGACAAAGATTTTCTTTTTATCTAATATATCAAGTCTGTACTTTGATATCTAAAACAAACAAGAAAGTAACAAATTGGTATATATGAAAACACATTTCTTTTTGTTCTCAGGATGTGTATTGGTCTATATTTGAGGGGCCTAACCAGATTAATTTGACTTTAAAGGAGCCAGTCCCCCAAAATGACATACACAAAAGCTGAAAAATTTCTAAGTATACTTTACTTTAGCAATATTCTCAACATAATAACACTTGTAACCCCAGTTCTCCAAACTACAATGAGTATTGGCCCTCCTTTGATATTTGCTATGTAATACATTTGCCAAAATTTTAAAACTCCTTTCAGGCTCTTTCAAGCATTGAATGAGAGATGATGAAAGAAAGCGGTTTGCTATGTTATTATCATGTTAGTCACTCCTGGTAATTCTCTTAAAAATGACGAGCTTTAATGATAAGCTTTTATTTGAGGTGTATCAAATATTCTCTGATGTGACTATGCTGTAAAATATATTTGCAATTCTGATTTTTCATAAATAATCACTTTCAATTCAGAGTCAAAACCATAAGAACTTATTCATGCTAAGTGTTATAGCTTTCTGACATGTAAGAATAGCTGATGTGGGTGAGGCATCTAGCTTGATGTTTTATATCTTGCTATTAGTCAGCTAATCCTCCTCCCTACTTCACTGAAAATATTTTCATTCTGTCTGACAAAAAGTAAAAAATTACATTAACTGTGACTAAAAATATACTGCAGATGACACATTAATGAGACTAATGGTTCTTCCCTTATTCTCTAAAGTTTTCATATTCTTACCTTTGGTGAACCTAGATCCAGATAGTTTAATAATTACATAAAAGCTATGCTTTTTTTTTTTTTGGAATTCTAGGGAAAAAGATTACAATAAAGATTTTCAGATACATTTTTAATATAAATTTTAAAACAAACAAAATGACCAAGTAAATGTTATAACTGTATACTAAAAATCCACCTAGGCAAAATATTTTAATGTATCCAGTTAATTGAAGTAAAGCATGATAGAAAGGTAAAGACAATTAGTGCTGACAGAGTTTAGGTCTATGAAGGAAAATTTTGACTCATCAAGAAAAAGTCTGTTAACTTAGCATGAAAGGAGAAATGGTAATACTGTTTATAAAGCATTTGGATTTCAATGCATGCCATCAATTTTTTTCACAATTGTTAAAGGACAGTGCCTTTCAAAACTTCTTTTTTTTTGAGGAAGATCAGCCCTGAGCTAATATCCATGCTAACCCTCTTCCCTTTGCTGAGGAAGACCGGCTCTGAGCCAACATCCATTGCCAATCATCCTCCTTTTTTTTTTTTTTTTTTCTTTTTCCCCATAGCCCCAGTAGATAGTTGCACGTCATAGTTGCACATCCTTCCAGTTGCTGTATGTGGGACTCGGTCTCAGCATGGCCGGAAAAGCAGTGTGTCGGTGCATGCCCGGGATCCAAACCCGGGCCACCAGCAGTGGAGTGCACGCACTGAACCGCCAAGCCACGGGGCAGGCCCTCACAACTTTTTTTCATTGTAATCAGGATACTTATTTACACACATACATATATATCTAGAATATTTAGCCTTACCTCATGTACCCTATTCTATTTCCTTTTAAAAAAAATGCTGGTCACCTGGGAGAGAATATTTGCAAAACATACATCTGACAAGGGGTTGATCTCCATAATATATAAAGAACTCACACAACTGAACAACAAAAAAACAAACAACCCGATCAAAAAATGGGCAGAGGAAATGAACAGACACTTCTCCAAGGAAGATATACAGATGGCCAATAGGCACATGAAAAGATGCTCAACATCACTAATCATCAGGGAAATGCAAATCAAAACAACACTAAGATACCCCCTCAGGCCCGTTAGAATGGCTATAATCACCAAGACAAAAAACAACAAATGTTGGAGAGGATGTGGAGAAACAGGAACCCTCATACACAGCTGGTGGGAATGCAAATTGGTGCAGCCTCTATGGAAAACGGTATGGAGATTCCTCAAAGAATTAAAAATAGAGATGCCCTATGATCCAGCCATCCCACTACTGGGAATCTATCCAACGAACCTGAAATCAACAATCCAAAGAGGCTTATGCACCCCTATGTTCACTGCAGCATTATTCACCATAGCCAAGAAGTGGAAGCAACCTAAGTGTCCCTCGACTGACGATTGGATTAAGAAAATGTGGTATATATATACAATGGAATACTACTCAGCCATAAAAAACGACAAAATCGTCCCATTTGCAACAACATGGATGGGCCTGGAGGGTATTATGTTAAGTGAAATAAGCCAGAAAGAGAAAGACAAACACTGTATGATCTCCCTCATATGTGGAATATAAACCAACACATGGACAGAGAAAACTGGACTGTGGTTACCAGAGGCAGTGGGGGTGGGAGGTGGGCACAAGGGGTGAAGGGAGTCATATATATGGTGATGGACAAACAAAAATGTACAACCCAAAATTTCACAATGTTAGAAACCATTAAAACATCAATAAAAAAAAATGCTGGTCACAATTCATAAATCAATTTCATTACCCACTAATGGATCACATCCTACAACTTGAAAAATGCTGATGAATGATGGAAGAGAATTTTCTAAGTTTTTTTTTCTTGGGGACTTAAAATGTAAACATTGCCATTTTATGTTTCTAAACCACTCACTTTCTTGGTCTCATCCAAACCTTGTTATCGCAAAATTGCACCAGCTCCAAAATTGTATATACAAGCATCCTGCTCGCAGACTACAACATTCTGTCTTTCTAGGTTATGTGCCCAATTACTCCCACTACTATTCTTTAATTACATTTAGACCACATTGATTTGCAACTTTCTTTCTTAGCCAACTTAGCCAATGTTAGCCATGGTCTAACGTTGTAATCACATCCTTTAAAAGATACCCAATTCCCATGTCTTTTCTTCACCTTGCGAAACGCCAAATCTTGATGAACTAGACAGTTCTTTTTACCCACACATGTTTCAGCACATGAACATAGAGGGAGAAAATTGTACGATCAGAAAGACTGGTTTCATTTAAAAATTGTCTCAAACTTAGAATCGTCTCTTAGCTCTGCCTTACAGTCCTACTACTCTGTGATAATGACTATTTCATATCTACTTTCTCTTCATCCCTCCTCCCCCATGTGCTTTCTACCCTCTCCACCCAGCTGATGATCTAATCCAATGGTTCTCAAAGTGTGGTCCCCAGACCAGCAGCATGAACATCATCTGGGAACAAATGATGAACAGATGACAGGAATGAAAATTCTCAGGCCCTACTCCAGGCCTACTGAATCAGAAACTTTCGGGATGGGAACCCAGCAATCTGTTTTAACAAGCCCTGTAGGTGATTCTAATGCACCCAAAAGTTTAAGAACTACTGATCTAGCCTCATACTTCATTGAGAAGCCATTCTCTAGAATGTACACTCCAAAGGCAAGGGTTTTTTGTCTTTTTTGGGTATTATATCCTGAGCACTAGAACAATGCCTGGAATACTGTAAGCCTCAATAAGTTATTGTTGAATCAAACCATTAGATGAGAACTCTCTTATTTTCCTACTAAGAAATCTAGAAACCTACCTACATCTGGACCCATTTTCTTCCTTCCTTTCCAATTAAGGAAATATGCCTCATCCTATCAAAGGTCAGTATTTCCATACATGGATTGGATCTCATCCCTTCTTGCCTTCTCAAGAACTTGCTCCTATGGTCATCCCCTCTCCCCTGCATTATCTATCAATCTTTCTCTACTAGATCATTCATTTAGTATATAGTCAGATTCTACACCATTCTAAAACAACAAACATTCTCTGTTCCTACATCCCCTTTCACTTATGCCCCATTTCTGTTTCTCTTCACTGCCACGCCTCCTTGCCACTCACTAACGCCTTCTAATCTGATTTTCACCTCCACTATTCAATAGTTCTTCACAAAGTCAATGATTATTTTAACATCTTTATTGAGATATAAGTCACATACTATAAGTTACCCATTTAAAGTGTACAATTCAATGGTTTTAGTATATTCAGAATTGTTTAACCATCACTGCAATCTAAGATATAGAACATTTCATCATCCCTAAAAGAAACCCCTTACCCGTTAGCAGTTTCTCCCTACTCACCTCACCCCTCAGCACTAGGCTACCAATACTTGACTCTTTTTATGATTTGCCTATTCTGGACTTTTCATATTAATGGAATCATACAATAATGTGGTCTTTTGTGACTGGCTTCTGTCACCATTAAGTTTTCAAGGTTCATCCATGTTGTAGCATGTATCAATACTTCATTCCTTTTAGGGCTGAATGATATTCTATTGTGTGAATATACTGCCTTTTATTTATCCATAATCAGTTGAAGGACATTTGGTTGTTTCTACGTTTTGGCTATTATGAATAATCCTGCTATGAACATTCATGTACAAGTTTTTGTGTGGATGTTTTTATTTCTCTTGGATATATTACGAGTGGAACTGCTGGGCCATATAGTAACTTTATGTTTAACATTTTAAGGAACTGCCAAAGCAGCTGCACCATTTTACATTCCCACCAGAAATATATGAGAGTTCCAGTTTTTCCACATACTCACCAACATTTGTTATAACCTATCTTTTTGATTATAGTCATCCAGTGGGTGTGCAGTGGTATCTCATTGTGGTTTTGATTAGCATTTACCTAATGACTAATGATGTTGAACATCTTATGTGTTTATTGGCCATTTGTATATCTTTGGAAAAATACCTATTCAGATCCTTTGCCCATTTTTAAATTAGCTTGTCTTTTTATTATTGAGTTATAAGAGTTCTTTATATATCCTGAATACCAGTCCCTCATCAGATATACGATTTGCAAACATTTTCTACCATTCTGTGAATTGTCTTCTCACTTTCTTGATTTGTGGCATGAAAGTTTTTAATTTTGATGTAGTCCAGTTTAACTATATTTTTGTTGTTTTTGGTGTCAATTTGCCTAATCCGAAGTCATGAGGTTTTACTCCTATGTTTTCCTTTAAGATTTTTACAGTTTTAACTCTTACATTTAGGTCTATGATCCATTTTGAGTAAATTTTTGTATATGGTGTAAGGAAAGAGTCTAACTTGATTATTTTACATGTGGATATCCAATTGTCCAGCACCATTTGTTGAAAAGACTGTTCCTTCCCCACTGAATTGTCTTGGCACCCAGTCAGTGATGATTTACATGTTATTAAATTCACTATCCAATTTTTCCCTTATCAATACTACTTTCAGCAGTATTGACACTGTTGAGAATTCCCTCCTTCAAATATTCTATTCTCTTCATTCTCCTTTTACTTATCTTGCTATTTCTTTTTAGTATTTATAGGTTCCTTCTACCAAGCTTCTAAATGTTGGGTTTTCAGTTACTATGACTAACAAATTAGCACAAAACTTACTGGCATAAACAATCATTTTCTGTGCTCACAGTTTCTTTGAGCCAGGAATTCAGACTTGGTAAAGCAGGGTCAGCTTATCTCTGTTCCATAATGTCTGGGGCCTCAGCTGGAAGACTCGGGCTGAGGACTGGTATCATCTGAAGGCCTGTGCCATTACATGAGAAGCAGTTGATAACAGCTATTGACTGGGAGCCTTGGTTCACATCCACATGAGCCTGTCCATGTCCCAGGGCAGGGTTGGGTGAGGAGGAGGAAGAGAGAAGAAGCAAAAAAGAAGAGAGAAGAGAAAGGGAAAGCCCGGGGAAAGTCATGTAGTCTTTTATGACCAAACCTCAGAAGTCACAGAGCATCACTTTTGCTACATTTTTTTTTTCATCAAAGTCTCACATTCAAAGAAGAGGAAAGAGAGTCTGCCTCTTTATGTGGAATAGTAAGGTTCTTAAAGAGCACGTGGGACCAGAAATATTGTTGTGGCCTTTTTTAGAAAAACGATTGCCAGAGTCTGTTCTGACCACACAATTCACATCCTTCCCACATGCAAAATACACTCCCCTCCCCCTCCAAAGTCTCCCAGAATTTCATCCCTGTATGGCATCAGGCTCAGGCTTGAGGTTCAGAATTTCAGTGAGGTCAGGTCCACGTGCAGGTGAGATTCCTTGGGTACAATTTCTTGAGGACAGCTCCTTGAATATAGTTCCACTTGATTTGAAAACTTGGGGACTAAAGAGGGCAAATTATCTACCGCCTTCCCCACCACTACCCAACGTACAATGGCAAGGCATAAGATAACCTTTCTATTCCAAAAGTGGGAAAACAGGAGGCACATAGAAGTCACATAGAAGTCACACTGGTCCATAGCAATTCTTTTTATATTTTCTCCCTATGTGATCTGTTTCCATAGTTTTAAATACCATCCATACATTCATGACTTCCAAATTTCCTAACATCTCTCAGCTCCACACTAAAATATCTAATTAACCATTCAACACCTTCATTAGGATATCTCACAGATATTTCCAAGTTAACATGCTAAAATGAACTCTTGTTTTCTACTTTACCCCTTTTCTTTCACAAATCTCTTCTTTTCCTGGTTTCTCCATCTAGGTGAATGATGCCACCATTCACCTAGTTGCTCAGACCAAAATCCAGGACTCAGGCTTAATTCTTTTCTCTTTCACCTCTACATCCACTAATCAGCAAGTTCTATATTTTCTTTCTCCAAAATATACTTTTTTTCATCTCACCTGGATTACAGCAATCCCCTTCTTGGTCATCCTCCTTCATTCTTGTTCCTTTCCAATTTCCTTTGATACAGCAAAGTAATATTTTAATTAATATGTCTGGTTATGGCACTCTCTTGCTCACAATCTTGACTGACCTCCCACTGTGCTTTGAGTAAAATCCAAATTCCTTACCATGGCCCTAAAAGGTCCATATAACTGGCCTTTGCCTGTTCCTCTGACTTTATTCCCTGCCACTTTCCCTTAACCACTATAGTACTTCATCTTCTCTGGGCTTCTTTCAGTTCCTCAAACATACCAAGCTTTCAGAAATGGTCTGTACACACGCTATTTTCTCTGCCTGGAATATTGTCTCCCAACTTCCCACCCAGACATAACCAAGTCTTTCCCATCCTTCAAGGTATGGCATTCTTGATCATGCTCTATCACTGTATCCTGTTTGTTTCCTTTGTAAGACTTATCCCAATTTTAAGTTATATCCTATTTGTTTACTTATTTATCATGTCTCCCTAACTACATTGTAAGCCCCACTAGGTCAGGAGCCATGTCTGTGTTATTCACCAATATATACCCAGAGCCTAGGCAGAGTGCCTACCACAGAATATGCATTTGATAAATGTGTTGAATATTATTTAAAGGTATAATTTTGTTTTGAGATAATATATTAATAATTAATAAGTAATTATTAATAATGTTAAATGTATTGTTTCCTAACTCTTACTGAAATAGCCTTTTATTTTTCTCTTTCAGTAACTGCCCTTCATTTTTGGCTGCTGCTTTAGCCAGAGCCACATCAGACGAAGTCCTTCAGAGTGATCTGTCTGCACATTATATCCCAAAGGAAACGGATGGCACAGAAGGGACTGTGGGTGAGTACCTTTATACCTTGTGTGTTTAAAAATATTAAAATCTTCTCATTTCCACAGAAAATGTGTACAAAATACTAAATCTAATTATGTTTACCCATCAGTTGATTTTATAGTGGTAGCAAGAGAAAAAAATGCAAAAAATAATTTTTTTTTCAAACTAACCCACGAAAGGAGGGAAAAAGAGAAAAAAATACAGATATATTTTGAAAATGTGAAGGTAATTGGAGCAAGAGATTATCATAACAGGATATTATCATAAATAATGTCTAGGTAAATGGAAAGAGTAAAGTGAGAATGTGAAGACACAAAAGAAAAGAGTGAATGAGGGGAGAGGAGTCTAAGCAAAACCTATTTAAAACTTTTAGCTTACCTTTAAGAATCCAAGTAAAAAATCAGATATAAAATTTCAAGAAATCAGCTATGACAAAACTTCTCATTAATTATATTAAATTTTGTGTCTACCAATAAATAAATAGAGCTCTTTATGAGAATTATGTAACTTGTGATTTAATTGCATGGATCATTGTACATCTTTTTTCCAGGCAAATTATGAGGATTTATTTATTAATGAAGGCATATTTATTAATGTATTAGTCTTATACATATTTGACAGGCTCTAAAGAAATACTGATTTTAGTAAAAATTAGGGAGTTACTACTCAAAATTGTTAAGGAATTTTAATATTTCAATCCATTTCTCTTTTAAGCATTTGCCTTTAAATATGGTGTATAAGAAGCAAAGCATACATTAATGAAGCAGAATAGCTAGATTCCAGAGAATGTGAGGCAGATAGAAAAGTAAATATTCCATTCTTCCTTTATCTCTCCAGATCATTTTTGACAGAAAATTGGCAAAGAAGGAATTCCTCTCCTTGTTTTTACTGAGAGTAATTGATTCACTTGGAACCAGATTGTTCCAGAGTCAAGCTGGATGGAATTCCTGCTACAAAGCATTGGTCTTTCCTCTGGTACTGACGCATGAAGTAAAAGCCCCGTAATGAAAAGATGAGGGAGATTACATTCTGCTTCACTGCAGCCAGGGTGATGGCTGACTCAGCTCCAGCTCAGTACAGTGACATTAACGACCGATGAGTAATTTACAGCTGTGAGGGGGTGGACTGCTACCTTGGACAATTTTCTCTTTTTCGCACCCTTTTTTATTTTATTTCATTTTTCCATTTCAAGCAGCAATTATTTATATACTGATGTTCTAGCAGTAGGAGAATATTTAACGTAGCAAACTAAGTGTTGCCCTACATGCTTACTATGGAAGAATTTTCTGACCCCCCCATAAGATAACAAAGGGAAATTAAGGGCATTTCTTTTGGTGGATATCATTGGTCATTCTGATTTTATATTTTTCCAAGAGATTACCCAGTAATGTTTCCATGCCATTGCTGTGATTCAGAATGATCCATTATAATTCTAAACTGTTTGCAAATCCTTAATCTATTTAACCCAAATCACTCAGTGTGAACTGCACTGAGGAGAATCTCTCTAGGGCATATTGTGTATCCATAGTCAGAGTGGGAAATGAGCATACTGAATAAGGCCTGCTGTCACTGGCTTAAAGGCACTGAAGTCCCCACTGAAATGTCTTTTGTCTCTCCTCTTAGTTTTTTCCAAAAACAAAAATTCTTAATTTAAAGTTCTTTTCATGTTTCTGTCATTGCCAAAAGAAAGTTTGCTAAACGACCTTGCATATCATTTGATACAAATTTAGTTTGGCAGATATAACTCCTGTGCAGACAACCTAAAATCAATTTGAAATATCCCAATATAAAAATTAAAAACAGGAATGGGAAAATGATCACTGATACAGAGGAAATTAAAAGAATTATGAAAACTTTGTGTAAATAAATTTGAAAACCTGAGTATTTTCTAGAAAAATACAAATTAACAAAGTTCACGTAAGAAGAAGGAGATTGAGAAGACTGTCAAGGAGCTATCTTCCCAACAGTACAGAATAGGTTATTCTACAGGTGAACATTTTCAAATGAGCAAAGACAAATAATTCCAACGCTTTTTACTTTTTATTTATTTATTTATTTTTTTCCCCAAAGCCCCAGTAGATAGTTGTACGTCATAGTTGCACATCCTTCTAGTTGCTGTATGTGGGACGCGGCCTCAGCATGGCCAGAGAAACGATGCATCGGAGCGCGCCCGGGATCCAAACCTGGGCCGCCAGCAGCGGAGCTCGAGCACTTAACGGCTAAGCCGCTCTTAACGGGGCCGGCCCTCCAATGCTTTTTAAAATGAATTATCCAGGGCCGGCTCTGTGGCTTAGCGGTTAAGTGCGCGCGCTCTGATGCTGGCGGCCTGGGTTCGGATCCCGGGCGCGCCCCAAGGCACCACTTCTCCGTCCAGCGCGAGGCCGAGTCCCGGAGCTCGAGCACTTAACGGCTAAGCCGCTCTTAACGGGGCCGGCCCTCCAATGCTTTTTAAAATGAATTATCCAGTTGCATAGAGAAAGAAGGAAAATTTGCATAGCATAATACTGATATCAAAACTTGCCTAAGACAAAACTAAAAAAGGAAATAGATAAGTCTTAGTAATCAATGTAAAAAATCTGAAGTAAAATATTTGTATATTGAGTACAACAGTTAATTCATTTGATGAGTATTTTATTGAGGGCCTACCATATGCTTAGCACTATGCTGGGGAAACAGCAGTGAACAAAACAAACAAAAAATATTGGGAAGTCTATTAGCATAATTTATATATTAGTAGGTTAAAAGAAAAAAAAATGGAATAATCTCTAAAGATGCCCAAAAAAGCATTTGATAAAATTCAATATCCATTCCTAATTTTAAAAATATACTTAATAAAGTAGAACAAAATCTGGCTCAAACCAAAATCTAGCATTTATGCTTAATGTATACTCAAGAACTTTTTGGTTCCAAGTGACGACCAACACAACTCAAACTGGCTTCAGCAAAACAGAATTTATTGGCTACGCTTCAAGGTAAGGGCTACACAGCTGGGTTCAAGGCTTCACATGATGTCATCAGAACCTGGCATTTCTCCAACTCGCCGCGGTACTCTCTTTCATTCTGATTTTATTTTCAGGCTCCATGTGGTGGCAAGATGACTGCTAGGAGCGTCAGGTCCTCACCTACCCAGGTTCAAATCAAGCAGGAAAATAAGAGTAACTTTACTTCAGTTGCTCTTACATAAAGTCACAGGATTCACTCTAATCAGCCCAACTTGGATTATTTCCCATTCCTGAACCAATCACTATGGCCAGAGGAATGTGATTCTCTAATTGGCTAGAACTGAATCACATGTTTTATCCCTAGATGCACATGGACTGACAGCAGAGAAGGAAATGTTCCTAGTAGAAAGAGGAATATTTGCTAGGTGGCAAATAATACATTAAAGCAAAGTTCTGACTTAAAATAGCAAAATTAAATAACTAGGAATAAATTCATTAAGAAACATGAAAGACCTATGTTAAAACTCTATTGAGCAACATAAAAAGGATTTAAATTAATGATACAGTCTCTATCTGTAGTCTAATTTGGGAAATGCAAAGCATGGGTGTTAGAGTTAGATAGACCTGGGATTGAGAATGGTTTTCCCTGTTTGTGAAATGTTCCAGAGACGTAGAATGTAGCAAATACCCCATAAATGTTACCTATTGCTACAGAATGTGGTTAAGAGCTGTAATAGTGTGAACAAAGTGAAATGGGAACATAAGGGAAGGAGCAACTAGGAGGGGGCAGGGGCAGATCCAGTGGTTTACCAAATATTAGAGGAAGATGGTATTGCTTCCCCTAACCAATTCAATCTGTCTACACCAGCACCATCCAGTAGAGAGCACAGTGATGGAAATGTTCTCTACCTGCACTGTCCAGTGTGGTAGCCACTGGTCATACGTAGTTATTGAGCACTTGAAATATAGCTAATGTGACAAAAAACCTGAATTTTAAATTTTATTTAATTTTAATTTAAATAGTCACATGTGGCTAGTAAGCTACCTTATGGGACAGTGTAGGTCTATATAGTAAGAGTAATATACAAACCAAAGAATGGTATTATATTACTATCTGGGAAACTGGAAACTATTTAGTTGTTTCACCCCACCCCATTCTCCCTCAAAGTTTCTGAATTTACTTATTGTTCTGCAATCCTTTGCTGTGATTAAGTCAAATGTACACCCAAATGCAGACACCCTACATTTGGGGGACTATACTGCTGCAGAAACCAGATGGGTTGGAGTGATACAAGTAAGTAATTGCTGACTGAAAGAGAGGGTCTCTGGCAATTGGTGTTTTTTTTTTGTTTTTTGTTTTTTAAAAGATTGGAATTGCTCAAAACAATCAAAATGTTGGGTTGTCTATTGGCCTCAGTTTCCTCTTATATACACACCTCTTCAGGCTGTTTTTGCCCTTTGAATTTCTTTTTCAAATGTACCTTTGATTTTCAGTTATATAAAAATGTCAAGGGCTCACAATTATTTAAAAAAAAAAATGCAGCTCTCTTCTATTAACCCAGACATTAAAGAGATTTGTAAAATGGTAAATGATGCCACTGATCTCACAAACTATTTTTGTTTTGGGAAACACAGTTTTCATAAAAATATTTATGTTAACATGAAATGGCTTTATTTTTAATTGAATTGATAAATACATATTTTGAATCGTTTAAAGAAAATGTCAAGGGGGAAAAAGCCACAAAACATGGTTTACCGCCTGGTACTATGTTGATGAGAAAATAAAAAAAGCAACAAATGCTTGAGATCAGCTTTTGAATATAGTCATTTTTAAAAGAATTTTGAATAAGAAAACAAGTAAATGTAGTCACAAATTAAGGCAATGGCAGGGTGAAGAATAAAAAATGGGAAGTTTCCAGGCTGTTCTAGAACACGTAGTCTCTCTTCTTTGGGATTTGTGTTCTAGATCGGAGGAGGCATGTGCAGCCATTGCCCATCTGGAACTTATTTTCTCAGGCTGTCAAGCTATATCTGATTTATTAAAGTAAAAAAAAAAATTTGGAGAATTACAAATTTTATTTTACCTGTGATGTGGGAGGAACCTCTAGAATACTGGCCTGAGAAAAACTCATCTCTCCCTGGTTATTTCAATAGCTGCAACTTGAGGGGAGGACAGCCTGAGTGGAGATGATGTGAGATACGATCTTTTCAATACTATTCAGTGTTGCTTACAAGGCTTACACATCTGTCTATCCATTGAGGGAGGCAAGTCAGCCTCAGAAGTCAGCTAGTCTACTCCACTTAATAGGTCAAGTAGTAGACTTAATACTTAGGGTGAAGAATCCTCTGATTGCTATTTCCTTTTTTCTATCCAGGGTTACACACACACACAGAATTTAAGTACTTTTTTTCCTTAATGAAATACACAGTTTTCACTCATTTGTTGATCTGTTGGCTAAACTATTTAAGCTATTGCCTAAAACTTTAATTAAAAAATGCATTAAATAACAAAAGTATACACTTTAGTTCCAAATTATGATCAGTTACAGGAGAGGAAAGTTAGGGAACCGGAGGGAGGTAAAGGAAGAGGCCAGGAAGAAAGAGAGAGACAAAGACAAATGGTAATCAAGGCAAACTCTTCTTCCTCCTGTGGTTTATAAATAAATAATCTGTTTTCATAGGCCTTTCATGTTCCAGTTAGCTGGATAACCACTGTTCATATTTCAGTCATTCTTCTAAGCATAGGGGGCTTGGCTCTCAGATGATAACCATGGCAGCCAACCAAAAGGGGACCAATGTTCTGAACTAGATAGCAGTGGCCAGAGCACTTCACAGACTGGAAGACATTCCGCCTACAAATAGATCCAGCCCTGGCCAGAGGTTTTCTCCTCATGACATAAGGATATCTTAGGGGCAGCTGCTGGCTGATGATTTTCTGCTAGATAGGTTGTCATTTTCTCTCTTCAGAAGGAACATTTCATTTCTCTTGAGAAAGCGGAATTTCTTCTGTTAAGGAGGAGCTTGACTAAGGTGATCTACTTCTGTCTTTACAAAGCAGGCAAGTGAAAAGCTGTTTTATAAGGCTCTTCATTGGGGTTTCTGTGTTTCTTTAACAGAGATTGAGACAGTGAAATTGGCCCGTTCTGTCTTCAGCAAACTACATGAGATTTGCTGCAGCTGGGTGAAAGACTTCCCTCTCCGCAGGAGACCCCAGCTTTATTATGAGACATCAATCCATGCCATCAAAAACATGCGCAGAAAAATGGAGGACAAACATGTCTGCATTCCTGACTTTAATATGCTCTTCAACCTAGAGGTAAAGGGCACTTCTGAAAAGTCAACGAGGTTTAAAAAACAAAACAAAATAAACACCTTCATGGTTCTGTTTTCTAACAGGAGAACTTCTAATATACTTCTGACAGTATCTCTGATGGGCTGGAGTAGGACTAAAGGCAAAGTGGCACAGATTTGCTTGCATTAGACAATAGAAAACGAACTATTTATTTTATGTTACTTTGAATAGGTAATGCATTCACACAGTTCAGAACTGGAAAATAAAAATCTCTCTCTTATCCTTGTCTCTAAGACACTCGGTTCCCCTCCTAGAAGGCAAGGGAAGTTACCAGTTTCCTGTGTAACCTTCCAGAGCTATTCTAGAAACACACAAGAAAAAAAGAAAACTTATATCTCAATAAAGCTGTTTTTTAAAGGAAACTATTTCTGTAGTATGATCAAATCGTGTTTTTTAGTTCCCACATTGCTATGTTGCTGAAGCAACCAAAACACAAACAAAAGGGTGAATTTGAGACTGAGACAGTTTTCTGATTTCATGTGATTTTCTTTTTTAAATCTTGCTTTCTGAGATTGGAAAGTAGCTGGAATTACATTTCATCAATCTCTGTGACTGACAAATTGGATCATATGAGCCTTGTCAACTTAATAACCATTTTCTTATCTTCTTCTTCTTTTTCTATTAAATGTATTATGTTAATGCAAACAGAGGTAGGTTTGTTTCCTTTGCCTGTCACTTGCCTTTTTTCTTCACTCAAGTCCATAACTTAGAAATTACAATGCAGTTAATTTATACAAAGCACAATATTTCCTTCCTTTAGTAGCTAAATTTAAATTTCAGCTGACTGTCAAGGTTTGATAAGCAGTGATGGTGGGTTGGTGATTGGTGCTTATGTTACAAAGACAGATCAGCTGATATCTTTGTTTCCAAATATTACCATCCAGGCCCATGCAAATGTAACCTAAAAGACTGTTGTGTGGTGAACAAACCTTGTATCACTACACCCACTTGAAGACTATACTCAGGTTTGAGAGCATTGTTGCTGTTTGTTGACCTGGTTGGTTTTTCATTTTGCCTCAAAATTAGTCCAAAGACCTAACTCAGAAAGGAGTATCTTGTTATAGTGAAATAGGCTTTGAGGGCAATTTGGCAACACATATTTAGAACCTTGTAAATTTTCACACCTTTTGATCTGGTAATTTCACTTTTAATTTTATATTATAAGGAAACAGAAATGCAGAAGTCTTACATTTATGTTTTGTTTGACATAAATGTTTTACACAACATCGTCAATAATAAAAAATTGGAAATGATCTAAATCATTACATGTCGGGAATGATAACTGTATAGTACATATCCATTTAAAATGTCTTTGAGGGGCCGGCCCCGTGGCATAGCAGTTAAGTGCTCGTGCTCGGCTGCTGGCAGCCCGGGATTTGGATCCCAGGTGTGCACTGACGCACCGCTTGTCAGGCCATGCTGTGGTGGCGTCCCATATAAAATGGAGGAAGATGGGCACAGATGTTAGCCCAGGGCCAGTCTTCCTCAGCAAAAAGAGGAGGATTGGCATGGATGTTAGCTCAAGGCTGATGTTCCTCACAAAAAATAAATAAATAAATAAATAATAAAATAAAATGTCTTTGAGTAATACTTAATGACATGGGGGAAGTGCTAATGATATGGTAAATGACAAAAAGCAAGATGTACAATTTTAGGTACAGTATGATCCTAATTTTATTTAAAGAATTTATATGTATAGAAAAAAGACTGGTTATCTGTGGATGGTGGGCTTATAGATATTTATTTTCTTCTTTACACTTTTTTTTTTTTTTGCTGAGGAAGATTCGCCCTGAACTAACATCCGTTGCCAATCTTTCTGTTTTTTTTACTTGAGGAACATTAGCCCTGGGCTAACATCTGTGTCAATCTTCCTCGATTTTATATGTGGGTCACCACCACAGCATGGCTGACAAGTGGAGTAGGTCTGTGCTGGGGATCCAAACCCACCACAAACCCAGGCTGCCGAAGCAAAGCGCGCTAAACTTAACCACTATGCCACAGGGCTGGCTCCTATACTTTTTTATTAGTCCAAATAAATATACATTCTTTATAACAGGGAAGACATCAGTATTTTTTTTTTTATTTAAGCTATACTAATTTTTTTTTAAGAGACCTATTGGCTCCTTTCTGTTTCTTCTGATGCTATATTGTTTGAGAATCTCCCCACCAATCTCACATTGTTTAAAGTTATATTCTTATGCCCCCATAAAACTATTATTGCCACCTAACAGATGAGAAAACAAGCACAAGAAAATTACATGATTTACTTTGTATATTTGATTTACTTTGAATGATAGGGCCTGGACTCATCTGAGCTCCTAGAGCCCAAGGAAGAAATCAAAGACTTTGCAAATGAAAATCATTACATACTGTTGCCTAAAGGCAGCCCAGGACTCAGTGCGAGTTCAGTGAGTTACAGATCTCCTAAGTGATGAGTTGCTATCTCATGAGGATTTGGAAGGACTACTAAAACAACAGGTATATTTGTACTTTGAAAAAGTCTTTTTGGGTATACTACATTTACAAAAGTACCAAATATAAATGTCCATATTACAAAAGTACCAAATATAAATGTCCATAGAGTAATGATAACACCCAAATATTATGAAATCTATATCTAATACAGACATTGCAACTAGTTAATTTAGCAATTTTTTTTTTTTTTTGGTGAGGAAGCTCAACCCTGAGCTAACATCCATGCCAATCCTCCTCTTTTTGCTGAGGAAGACTGGCCCTGGGCTAACATCTGTGCCTGTCTTCCTCTACTTTATATGGGGCGCCGCCACAGTATGGCCTAACAAGCAGTGCATTGGTGTGCGCCTGGGATCTGAACCCGGGGTGCCAACAGCGGAGCACTCACACTTAACCGCTACACCACGGGGCCAGCCCCTAATTTAGCAATTTAATTAACACCATCTATAATGCCATTGAAGATTAACTGATTAAACAAATCTAGAAAAAAAGTCTTGACATGTAGAATTTCTACCTGTACTAAAACAGTACTCATTTTGGGATTTAAAACACTCAAGTTGAAGATGAAGCAGCAAACTACTTAATGGTCTAAATGTAATCTTGTGATTAGGCTTCCTTTGTCAAGACAGAGTGTGGAAGACCCTCCTCTGGCAGTTGCCTCAGTGCTTCAAGCAGTGGGTGGGAAAGGAAATGTGAAGCTGGATCTTGGATTGGGGACAAGGCAAAGTGGTTACAGGGCATTTGGACATTTGATGTGGTTCACGTTTTGCTAACCAGTTTAGAGACACTGTTATTTATGGTGGGAATTCAATGTGACCATGAATGAATTATGAAGGAGACATTATTATGAAGTACATGTATGCTTTCATTATCTCTGTATATTTTAAACAAGCTAATGTAATTGGCCTTGTGCTGGAAGGACAATTATTTCCTATTCTTCTCAGTTTCCAATTTTATTAAAATACTTTCATTTTGGAAAAAATGCTCAATCCAGAACAGCTTTTGCTCAATTCCTCCTCATACCTTCTCTTTCCTCCTCCTCCCCACAACTTGTAACACCAGTTTTGAAGCAAATGTATGTGGGTGGTTTCCATGGTACAAGACAACAGCTTTCCCAGAGAGAGGGCAATTCAGCCTGAGCTAATTGGGCATGATGTGTTCTAGTGTTCTGGTGTGTAAACACAGATGCCCTAATATTGCAGGTATTTTAGCAGTTGATCAGGCATGTCAGAAAAGGGAAACATTTAGTCTCATTATCTGGGTGACAAATGCGGTGGAGGAAGATGGGCAACAGTGCAGGGGATTGGCTCATTTGAATCATGCTATACCTAACTCCCTTAAACTGTTTCTGTGTTTTTGTTGACAGGACCAGGAAGAACAAGCTTACTTTGCAGTGTTTGATGGCCATGGGGGAGTGGATGCTGCCATTTATGCCTCCATTCACCTGCATGTTAACTTAGTACGCCAGGAGATGTTCCCCCATGATCCTGCTGAGGCCCTGTGCCGGGCCTTCCGGGTCACTGACGAGCGGTTTGTGCAGAAAGCAGCCAGGGAGGTATGCCATTTTCTCATAAATTATAGCCATGAATGCACTAGCTGAACTCAACTTGGTCTGTGGTTAAAGAGCTACTTTGTATTTTCTCTTTTGGGGCAGGCATTACTTAAAGTTCTCTTCCAAACCATATTCTTGACCCACAGTACTGGATTCTGTTGTAGTTCTAATTCCCTGTTTAGGAATAGTTTTAGTGGGGTGCTATGATGTACTGTATAGAAACTCCCAAGCTATCATTTTCTAGAAAGCCAATCCATTGCTAGATTTGGCAGGTGAGTTTTATCTTTCTCATTCACCATTGCCTGTCAGGTTCACCCCAGGACCATCTCTCTAAGCAGACTTTTGCTGACAAGATCTGGATGTGGTGATTAAAACAATGGTTTAAAAAAGAAACAGAAGCTGGGATTACTCCCATACACTTGGTTCTAAATGGGTTGGCAGTGTTTTGCTGTGTATCTCTTGAGGGAAAATTTGCTTGGAGAGAATGAATCCTTAGATGATCTTTGAACTGATTTTCTCTTAACAGGAATAACAGTCAGAGCTCATGTCCTAATTTCTTAAGGTGAATCAGACCTAAGGTTTTTATTCTGAATGAATAACAGGGGCTCTAATTAAGATCTAAAAGTAAAAATTTTAATCTAATTATCATTCTGGGCATTGGTATATAATTAACTATAGTACTCTAAGTTCATTTCTAACTGGGGCCAATAGAAAAAAAATAATTTTTAATTTTTAAAAGTAATTACAAAATTATATACACACAGAAATAAGACTCCTGCTCTATGACTTAAACATTAACTTTTTGAAATGGACTTGGAGAGAACATGGTAATCATTTAATCAGTTTCTTTGATCTCATAGTTATGCTACACAGCAATAGTGGGGCTTGGAATTAATGAAACAGTAATTCAGAACTATTTGTTATTAAGCAAGGGAAATATTCTATATCTCCTTACCTGTATAGATCCCAGGCTTAGATTAATATGCAAATCTAAAACAGTAACCACTAGGGTCTACATATGTAGGTGGAGCTAGCAAATGAAATACAGTTTAGACCTCAGATCTTCCCAGCGTCTCTGGAGGGCCAGCACTGCTTGGCTCTGCCTGCCCCGGAGCTGCGGGCTGTCATTCTGACTGAGGACAAGACCTGGCCCCTGAGAGGTGATCTGTAATCACCAATGTGAACTAAGAGAATCACTTTGTCTTCTTCATCCTCTGTTCTCTTTTCCTCTGTGTCCTCAAAATTATGGTTTTTCTGACCATGTTCACCTCATTTGCTTTAGTAGTGATCCTAGTATCTCTCAGTCCTGCCAATATTTCTTGTGAATAATTTAGGTTTGTCTCAGCAGTGAATTTTCTCCTTCTTGTGCTTCCATGTGCTGCTAACTGCTGGGAAGAAAGTAGCTATTCCTGTTGTGAAGCAGCCCTACCTCCTGTTCTCCCCAGGGCATATGCACTGAAGTGTCTTTATCATGTGTTCCAGGGGGCTGAGTTTTTGAACATTCTGTGTGGGAAGACATTTTATTGGTGGGTGAGGATTTATAACAAACTTTCCCTATTTAGGGAAAATGAGAAGTTGTTTTTCTCATTGAATACAAGGGGCCTTTTACCACCCTTGACGCATTGGTTCTAATTTAGGCCAAGTCCTTAGTAACAGAAAGTCATGCTCATTTGGTGGTGACTCATGTCAAATGGAGATGTCATTTTAGTAAGGTAGTACCAAGAGCATTAAGTACAGTGGTACTGAGCTATAGCGGTGAGATTCCACGCTGTTAGTTCTTTATGCAATGTTCCAAAAGCAAAGGCCCCTAAAATTATTGTACAGGAGTTGAATTTTTTGTTTTTTTCTTTAAAGGTATAAGCATCCTAGCACTCCAGGGAATGTATGTTATCTCTTGGCTCCTATCTTAATATCCAGAGTATGGGAGCATTTGTTGTGTACCAATCAGATGCTTCATAGGTTATTTTGTAAAGCTAGGACTCTCCCCCTGAACGTATAGTAGATCACTAACAAAACAGAGACCAGAATATGGAAATCTTTACTCTAAGGGTTGATATAGTGGATTTAGCACTGGACTAGGAGGAAAAAGAAATTCAGTTCTGTTTTGCGTACTAATCACTTACCTGCCCTTGGGCAAGTCACATAACCTGCCATAGTTTTCTTACTTGTATATAAAATGGAATTAATAATCATCCCTGCCTTGCATATCAAGATCAAATGGATCTATATGTGTGTGCACACAGAAATACATATATGCACATAAAAATGCATTGAGAAGTAGGAATCGCTGTTTATTTGTGAAATTGAGTTATTAATAGTCAAGCTCTAGACTGAAAAGTTTGTATTAACTATAAATTGCTTCTCAATGAGAATTTGATGTCTATTTATTTTTACTGACTGTAGTTTTATTTAAATTATTTTCAGAGCTTAAGATGTGGGACCACAGGAGTGGTGACTTTTATCAGAGGCAACATGCTACATGTGGCTTGGGTGGGTGATTCCCAGGTTATGCTTGTGAGAAAGGGCCAAGCTGTTGAACTAATGAAGCCACATAAACCGGACAGAGAGGTAAGTATGGTCTATTCTATTAGGGCACATGTCACAGGCAGTTTTCTAGTTATTAATTAAGATTCACTTAATTATTATAATTATCACCATTATCTCAGCAACCATGCCCACCTTCCAAAGGAGAAATAAAGAGAACCTTCCCAGGTTCTCTTGGAAGCTGATGAGTACTATATCTGTTGTTTACTGTTAAGGCAGATGAATAAATCCTGAACCCAATTATTTGCGTCTTTCTATTGCATTGCTGTTTAGGATGAAAAGCAGCGAATTGAGGCCCTTGGAGGTTGTGTAGTCTGGTTTGGTGCCTGGAGGGTGAATGGAAGTCTATCGGTCTCCAGAGCTATTGGTAGGAAAAACCAATTATTTTTTGTTTCTCTAAACTGTCCTCTTCTAGCTCATTGTTTTATATTAACTCTGATACAACAAGGGAACCTGAGATGAGATAGTAATTTATATTATCAGAGTGCTGATTATTGTTTAAAATAACAATTGGATAATGCCTCTTTTAATTATTTGATTTAATTAACCTACTCATTTATATATTTAAATTCTATTATTAAAAGGAAACTATATTAAGAAATGCAGAACTTACTAGTTTCTTTTTTTAATAGAAGGCTTTCATCTTTCAAACACAAATCTGCTTAAAACCACAGTGATCCTCATTTTATTCCATTTTGGGTTATATTTAGGTTCAATCAGTATTTTTCAGAGAATGGAAGCCCCTCCCCATATTTTACCTTGCTTATATCTTTAAATTTTTTCAATAAATTCTAAAATGACATAAACAACAGAGAATAAAAACCTTGTACTTTACTTTTTAGATGAAAACAATTTACTATATGTGGAATATAGTAATTTGCCAGATAACCCTGGGGTTTCAAAGAATCTGTCTCTTTGGGACCTAAATTCTTCAAAAGAGGAGGAAAGTCAATGAAAGTCTATCTAAAACTTAGCAAACAGCTAAGTTGATTGGACAAAATGCAAAGGTATAAGTTCAAAGAATTGAGCTACAGTCCTGTTTCCGTCTTTGTTTCACTTTGGCACCTGGGCTTATTTATTAGGCTTCATGGCTGAGCTTCATTTTCTGTTTTTTACAAAAGAATAAATCAATGTGTGTGTCTATATGGGTGATATGCATATGTACTGCAGTTCTTTGTCACTGCCTCCTAAAGAAATGAAGTAGTTTGACATAAGGATAACATGGATAAATGGAATTCACATCTAAGCCACAAATTTTGCTTATCATTACCAAAAAATTCCAGAGCATTAACAAAATCTCAAAGGATTGAGATGTGAGTTCCTCCCACTCTTTGGGAAGGTGCTGGCAAGCTGTGAAGTGGCCCAAATGTGAGCAGCAGAAGGCTGAGAGAGAAAGAGAAAGCTAAAAGATTGTGCAAATGCCTCCCGAAAAATTGAGAGCTGGCTTTACCTTAACGACTGAGGGAGTTATTAGGAACTCTGGAATAAGGCCAAAAAGGGGAAATTTCTCATTCCTAAAACATATCCCCATGTAGAATTATTTTTGACAGCTCCAACCAGAGACCTCTTCCATGATCTTACTGTGTCAGAGTATTGAGAGGTATCTTTAATGCTTGTTATAGAACCAGCTTTACTAGAGGATACTTGCCCTTTCTTGCTTCTGAAAATATAACACAAGGGGAAACTAAACCAGGGGAAGAATGTCCCTGAATGAATGACAGTCTAACAGAGAATAAGGCAGACTTCATAGAGAAGTGACCTTTAAGTTGGATGTGGACAGTGTTTAGGGGAGAAATTCCAGGTATAGGGGAGTACAAATTCATGGGCGTCTGAAAGGGCATGTCATGTTCTAGGAACAGCAACAAGTACAGGAGGCTAGGGCAGAGGGTGGCAGCGGTAAGAGATAAGTGTTGGCTCCAGACTTTGAAGAAGCTTATATGCCGGGTGAAGTAGTTTGGATCTTAGCAGGTGAATAAGCGGAGGGGCCACATGATCAGATTTGTATTTATAAGCTATCTGTAATGATGGTACAGAAGACCCACTAGAGTAAAAAGCTTAGATGAGAGGTCATTCAGGAGGCTGTTGATACAGTTTGTTAGAGATGAGGAGAGCTAAAAACGGATACAGAGGAGAGTATACATCGATGAGACAAATGAGTTTGTGGTAGAAGAGGAAAGCTAACTTCCAGGTTTCTGACTTGTGTGACCGAGAAGATGATAAAGCATTTGCAATAAAGCAGCAGTAGTTTGGGGGTGGGGAGGAGGGCAGATAATGAGTTCATTTTGGACATACAATATTCTAGGTACCTGTGGGCTGTCTTGGAAGAGATGATTTACCTGCAGTTGGAAATACAGATCTGGTGCTTAGCAGAGAATTCTGAGTTGGAAATAGAGATTTGGGAACTCATCCCATTTTGGCAATAGTATTTGCAACCTGTGAAGTGATAGATATATAGTAGTTGAAACTACAGGCATAGTTGACATTGCCCAGGAAGAATATGTAGTATGAAGAGAGACCAAGGATGAGACTCATTACTTAAGGCAGAATAACATAATGAAGTCACGCTCTCTAGGTTTGTATCTTGGCTCTACTACTTTATAAACTGTGGGCCTTGGGAAATTTACTTAACTCCTCTGTGTTTCTTTGTAAAGTGGGAATAGTAACAGTACCTAAACTCATGGAGTTTTGTATTAAATGGTGTAATACACACACCACACTTAGAACCCTGCTTGGCAAAGTCTTAGCACACAGTGATTGTTACAGTGTATTATTAAGTGAAGGAGCCAGTGAAGAAAATCAAGAAGAGATCAGACAGAGATATAGAAGTGGGGTATCACAGATGCTAGGGAAAGAGGGTTTCTAGGAATAAGTAGTCAACAGGGTCAAGTGCTGCAGAGGACAAGTGAGATGTGGGTTAATAAGACATGGAATTTTGAAAACAGGAAATAATTGGTAACATTTGAGAGAAATGTTTTGGATTAGTAAGTGAAAAAACCAGAAAATAATCAGGTGAGGAAAATGAGCAGTAACATAAAGGAGCATGTGTAGATTTAGTTTCTTGGGCAATTTGGTGGTGAAGGGAAATAGTGTGGTGGCTAGAGGGAAAAGTTGATTTGGGAAAGGGTTGCTTTTATTGTTTGTGTTTTTAGGATTAGGAGACTTTAGATCAGAACATGTTTGTAGGATAAAAGAAGACAGCAGGTAGAAGAGAAATTGAAGATGAGAGAGACGCCAGAGTCCTAGAGAGACAGCACAGGTTAGCTCTGAGAAAAGAAAGGACACCTCTTACTCTGAAAGAATGGTAGATGATATAGGTGAATCTCTACAGA
The DNA here is from genome assembly GCF_057802395.1 of Ceratotherium simum simum. Taxonomy (NCBI): domain Eukaryota; kingdom Metazoa; phylum Chordata; class Mammalia; order Perissodactyla; family Rhinocerotidae; genus Ceratotherium; species Ceratotherium simum. The sequence goes on along the minus strand of NC_141915.1, from coordinate 28,826,453 downwards.
TTAAAAAAGAAATTGGGGTGGAGGGAGGAACTGAGGGAATTCAGGCCTGATAAACTTAGTTTTCTTTGAAGTAGGAAATTAGGCCATCTACCGAAATCCAGTAGCTTAATTGGAAGAGGGAGTTGAAGAATGTGAGCAAGATTTGGAGAGCTCACGGAATAAAACAGGGGCTAAAGAGGGACAAGAAAAAGGACTCCTGAGCTGAGTTCAACTCTACTTAGAAAATGAATGACGTTTAAAGCTTGAAAAATGAAAAGCTTTTCAACCGTTTCTCCCCATGAGCCCTTCAGATTTATGATCCAAAGTTGACAGAGGCATGATATGTTTCCTAGCATATGGAGAGAAGAGGTTGAAGACAAAAGGATGTTGCCGTTTCTACCATGAAATGGATAATCATGCCCTCCTACCAAATTTGGGGGCGAAATGTCATGAATTTGACATCCAACAGTAGAGCAGGTGAAAAGCCAGAATTTTGGCAGCATTTTCTCTGTGCAAATCTTTGTATGTTCTGTTCCGAACTAACAGTTGCAGTAGCCTTTTAATTGAATCACTAAAACAAGATTTTTGGGAACAGTATGACTCAGATCACATTTATTTTTAGAGCTGGAATTCAGAAAATAATAATGATGATGATAATACAGTCAGGTGGAGCAGGGGACGGGGAAATTCAGTAAAGTGGATTGGTGGAGGACACTGGATCCTATGATTGAAAGTTTTAATTAGCTCCAACAGGCTATTGGGAGGCATCTGAGTACAGAAGTGAAGTTGATGAAATCAAAACCATGCTTGAGGAAGATGGTTCTGGCTACTGTATGACAAAGACTAGTTTCTTACCTTATAAATAAACTAACCTAGATAATTACATTAAGTATCTGTTGTTCAGGGTTATCCCATCATGCAAGCTACTGATAGGTCATGTGGCCCACGCTGGTTCTAGCAGTTATCCATAGGGTTCCTATTGAGCTTTCTGGGCCTATTTGAGGATTAAACAGGGATGTGAAATATTGGAGAGAGCCCTGCCTGGGTAGGAGAGAACCTATAACAGATACTAGCAACAGTGATGATATAGCCAGATCACTTAAGTAAGTATATTTATCTTCATTTCATCTTCCCCTAGTCAAAAAGTTCAGTTTTAGTACAACAGAAAGGACAGTAATTGAAAAGGGTTTTTAAGTAGCAAGTGCTAGCTAGGATTTGGACCCAGGCACTCTGACTCCAGTGCTGGCATCCTAAGCCACTAAACTATATGCCACTACTTTACAAATGAAGAAGCACTTTGCAGATTTTTTTTAAACTACTGTTTACTGATGAATTCTGATACCCTAATCTAGCAATTATTGCTCAATACTTTGTTTTGTTTATGTAAAGAAGTAAATCAGTATACCTTTTTGCAGAAATAAGCTATTTGGTTACCCAATAGGCTAAGGACTCTTTCGCTAGGCTCTCTCCAAGTACCTAAAGGAAAACAATGAATGTAAACAATGAATCTATCTGGAAGTGCTCTGGATCTGAAAGTTCCAAAATGCATTGTAGATGATCAATAATCACAGTACTCTGTTGATAGAAATGTAGCTTCGTGTGGGCCCAAGGGTCTCCAGTCTGTCTCCACTCCAAGCACCCTATATTCAACTACACGTTACTCCTTAATGTGTTTGCTAATGCTGTTCCCTCAAACAAGGGCCTTCTCTGCTGGGTGTTAACTAACTTATCCTTCAAGGCCCAGCTCAAATGTCATTCTGTAAGTGGATGAGCTAAGCCAAGAAAAGATGGAAATAAGGGCCTAGTAAAGCTTTGAGGTTCTCACAATTGTTTATAAATGGAGAACGAACAATAGCAATAAAGACAGAAGGGGGGGACAATCAGAGACATATGAAGCAAGAACATGGTAGTCTCTGAAAATGAGAGAAAAATGGTCATTTTCTGACTGTTGTCTAGAAATTACAAGTAAAGCAGCATTAAAAAATAGGAAGCAAACTGGACTAGGAACCAAGAGACTTACATTCTAGTCCCTTGTCTGAGGCTTGGGGTGACTGTTCCTGGCTTGAGCAAGTTGGACTTGATTTTTTAAAATCCCTTGAGGGGCTGGCCCGGTGACACAAGCAGTTAAATGCTCGTGCTCTGCTGCGGCGGCCCGGGGTTCACCGGTTCAGATCCCCGGCGCGCATTGACGCAGCGCTTGTCAAGCCATGCTGTGGCAGCGTCCCATATAAAGTGGAGGAAGATGGGCACAGATGTTAGCCCAGGGCCAGTCCTCCTCAGCAAAAAGAGGAGGATTGGCAGATGTTAGCTTAGGGCTGATCTTCCTCACAAAAATAAAATAAAATAAAATCCCTTCTAACTCAAACCTTCCTCTCAGCTCACAGCATCAAGCTACTGATTTCTAAACAAGGATAGAACAAAAATTGTTTACTGAAGAGAGTGATCAGAACTTTGCTTTGTTTTTCAATACGGACTTGTTCTCAAATATTAATTAAATCAAACCTAACCACCAGTAAAAGAACAGATCTACTAAATCAACAAAGTTTTCCTACGTAGGACTGAATTTTTCAGTACAGCAACAAATATAGATTTGACATTTGTTGCCATGTTCAGCTAAGCCTAAATCACAGCTAGAGGCACAAGATTCAGAGTCTAAGCTAGATAAGAAATTAAGCCCAGTGAATGGCAATTATTTAACTGAGAGTAAGGTGTGAGCAGCGTCTGATTAACAAGAATTCAAGTATTTTTAATCTAAAACCAGCTTATAAATTCTTTCCAGTAAATTCAGATCACAATCCTGTAAACTGTGATCAGAATCATCGCATTGGCCATAAACATTCTTACATGTAAGGTAAACCAAAATCTGACCTACTTTCTAATTCCCACAGGAGATGCTGAACATAAGCCATATATCTGTGGGGATGCAGATTCTGCATCTACTGTTTTGGATGGAACTGAAGACTACCTCATTCTGGCCTGTGATGGCTTCTATGACACCGTGAACCCTGATGAGGCAGTGAAAGTTGTGTCTGACCACTTGAAGGAGAATAATGGAGACAGCAGCATGGTTGCCCACAAATTAGTGGCATCAGCTCGTGATGCTGGGTCAAGTGATAACATCACTGTTATTGTGGTATTCCTGAGGGACATGAACAAAGCTGTACATGTTAGTGAGGAATCAGATTGGACAGAGAACTCTTTTCAAGGAGGGCAAGAAGATGGTGGGGATGATAAGGAGAATCATGGAGAGTGCAAACGCCCTTGGCCTCAGCACCAGTGCTCAGCACCAGCCGATCTAGGCTATGATGGGCGCGTGGATTCATTCACTGATAGAACTAGCCTGAACCCAGGGTCCCAAATCAACGTGCTGGAAGACCCAGGCTACCTAGATCTCACTCAAATAGAAGCAAGCAAACCTCACAGTGTCCAGTTTTTGCCACCAGTTGAGATGTTTGGTCCTGGTGCACCAAAGAAAGCAAATCTAATTAATGAGCTAATAACAGAGAAAAAATCAGTTCAATCATCATTGCCTGAATGGAGTGGTGCTGGAGAGTTTCCCTCTTCTTTTAATTTGGGTTCAACAGGGCAGCAGATATACAGAATGGAGAGCTTGTCTCCTGTCTGTTCTAGGTTGGAAAATGAACAGTTCAAATTCCTGGGAAAGAGAGTTTCTAGATTGTCTCATTTACGCCACCACTACTCAAAGAGGTGGCATGGATTCAGGTTTAATCCAAAGTCTTACTCATTTCTCTCTGCTCGAGAGCCTTCCCACAAAATAGGCACTAGCCTGTCCTCACTTATTCGAAGTGGGAAGAGAAATAGGATGTTAAGAAGTTCTCTGCCATGGAGGCAAAGTAGTTGGAAAGGGTACAGTGAAAACATGATGAGGAGGCTCAGAAAGAGTAATGATATGCCATACCCAGATCGTCCCTGGAGCTATAAAATATAATACTTTCTTGTTAAAGTAGGCTAGCTAGCTCTCCCCCCAGTAAAAACACCACCATCAGAGTAGAAACAAGGTAGACATTTCTGAAATGTATGTGCTTCATTATGAAACCATGGATGGCTCAATTTTTAAATGTAAATAGATCTCTAGGAAACTCAAAGTAGTGCTTTCAATCTAAAAAAGAAGTATTGGCGGTTTCACTAGCAAAATTATACAACTAGTCCCTGTGATGTGTCTCCACACCTACATACAACCCCCACCCCACTGCCCCTTCACGTCACTAGTGGAAGCTTGCGAGTTAGTTACTTCAGTCAGGTTAGAGAGTGTTGAAATCTCAACGCAGTTGAAATCTGGTCTGATGTGCCTAATATATCTATGGAAAACAATGCAGAATTAGATTTAGTTGGAAAACGTTTCTCAAAATACTGAGAACTATGAGGGAAACTCTTCTCCCTTTTTTTTTCAGTAGGTAAAAGACTAAAAGCCATATGGGTCTTAACTGGTAACAATGAAAGTAGAAAACCAGTGTAAAAATGTCATATTCTCAAACTTGTGAGGCAGTATATAGTCAAAACGATTTTACTGATTTTTTTCTGTAACATAATAGAATATGAAAATTTTTTGAATTAAAAAGTATTTCCTAGGGCTGTAGCTATTTGGGAGTTTCATAACCTGTTATGGTGCTTTTGGTGGAATTTTTATTATTTGTCATTTTAAAAGACCACTGTCAACTGGTTTTAACTTACGATGCTAATATGTCTTTTACTGTACCTTCATCTCAGGAATAAAACTGGTTAAATGGAGATGATGTCAGGTACAAATATACTAGAATCAAGTTGCCATTTAAAAAGAAAATCAAATAGTATTTCTATTTTTTCTGCCACTTTTTTTTTTAAGTTCACGGACAGCAAAGGCATATACTACTATAAAATAAAAAGTAGTTTTGGAGAATGAAAAAATACTAGTTTTAACTTCTGTAGAATTGTTTCCCCTCAAGGGAATGAAAAAGTAATTGGTGTGAAGGAGGCTCCAAGTACTGCCTACAGTGAGCCCAGAGGCCAAGTGCAAAGGCGAATGCACATTACTAAGACTGAGGTCTGTTTGGTTATAAACAGAGAATGCTCCAGAGTCCTGCTACATGCAACTTCAGACTACAGAGACAGGACATGTGTTTCCCATTTCAACATTTATGTGATATTTTCAAGTTGCCTGCTTTTTGCCATTTTTGCGGTTTCAAGCCAGGGCATATCTTCAACTAAAGACAGAAAATAAACTACCAATCAGATTCATTTGATGAAGCAGCCTCTGCTTTTCTGAGAATTGTGAATGTCTCCACGTGACATTTTACCCTCCCCTAGGCAACCGTGGACCAGCCATGCCCACAGACAGGAGCTGCCTGCTGTAGTGCTCAGTCACTCATACTGTTAGGAGGCACCAAATGCTCTTGCTGAGAAACGTCCATTGCCGAATCATGTTTTTACATAATAATACAATTACTCTATGTTCCCCACACCCATAACAGAAGAGTGAAATTCCTGGATTTTAAAAACATAGAGGACTGTAGCATATTTTGGGTGCCAGTATATCAAATAAATAAAAATAGCTCCACTTTAGCAATGATCAGACTGTTAGTCTACAGATTTTATTTTTAAAAATTTGGATGTAAGTAGAGATTTTCAGTATTTGTTTTCTCTTGATTTTGAAGTCATTTCTTCTTTTCTCAAGTTTTGTGACACATGGCTGAAAAGGAGGGAGTAAACAAACATGGCTCCAACTACAGTACCAGAATGTGATTACCATCCTGATGCTTTACCCCCATGTACGGACCCCGCTCACATCTGTCCTTTTCTGAAGCCTAGATCTTGTTAACAACCCATCAGGTGCAGAGTCAGTTTCAAATCACATTATCTAAGGAAACAAAAAAACAGAGGCAGCAGAATATTGGTACACATTATAGTCCAAAGCACTTAGCTAAGTTAAAAAAAAAAAACACACCTTTTTTTTTTAGACTTTCTAGTTGTCTATTGCTAATGTTTTTGATCAGAATAAAAAAGGTGAAAGGAAAGAAGGTACAAGTGATAGGTTTTTCCAGTGGGGGAAAAAATGGATGAAACTGGGACAAACATAGACCACATCTTTTAAGGGTCTGGATTTCGTAGGTCTGACTACATAAGCAGTGTTAATTCCATTTCTCATACCAGTAGCCCTCTAGAAAATAAAGCAAAGTAGTTCCAGTATGGTCAAGTTATCAACCAATATTGTAAAAAATAGCAACTATTCATTTGTTCACAACATATATATTTATAGTTAGGTACCATTTGTAAGGTAAGTCCTTTAAAATTCTATAATACATATTAAAGTAGTGGTTATTGGTCTGACATATGCTGCTCTTGGTTCTATAAACTAGATAAAAAGCAGTGCTTTGTGAAATGCAGTGTTATATCTTAATGCCACTGGTGATAGACAGTAGTTCCCTTCAGTTCAAATCCTGTGCCCTTATTTGCTGCTTGCTGACGTAAGCAATAAGTACCCCTCTAACTAATGGTATCTACACATTTCCGTAACTTGTATTTAATGATGGTGTATCTGGTGATTGTAAAAATATTAGACAGATATAAAAGTATCTATATTATATATTAACTGTTAATGCTGAGGTATAGTCTGTGAACTATGTATTTTGTACTTTTATTCATTGTGTAATTTAGTGGTGGTGAAAGTTCTACACTCAACCCTTCAGCGTGGCAGTATCCCTTTTTCACTTGAACATGGTTTGCATCAATTTGTTTGCCTGCTAAAGTTTTGTTAGAATAGGAAATAGTAAAATAAATATAAACAAGAAAGTGTAGTATTGGTTAGGGAAACAGACTTCAAGTCACCAACTGAAGTCATTACAAACTCCCTGTACATTCACTGTGAGTTTCAAAGGGAATCAGCCCCTAACTTAAAGGTTTCCTTTGTTCACTTTCCGGATGTGTACTTTTGAGGGATATCTGAGGTTAACCAACTTTACAGCACCAAACACTGGGGCTGTTAATCCCATTTAGGCTTGTACTCAAGAGGATGGTGGAAACACACGTATATACCTTTTCTTTACCTAGAAGTGCCATCCATTGTCCTTGAATTAATAAGATTACTGTTGCATTTAATTTAACTAGTAGGGTCCTTGAAAGTAACACCTTTTCCAAGGACAATGTCAACAATGTCAATGTCAACACTGAGTCTGATTCTGACCACACTGACAGTGGTGTAACATCAAAGTGGTGGTAGTGTCACGACGCATCTTCACGACAACCACACTCCATTGTTGGAACACTGTGCCAGTGAGAAGTGCAACATCCAATGGGCAGATGAAAATGATGCATAAAGAAGTTCAGTGTTTACAGATAAAACTGCTGTGGTTCAAGTACTTCCTTCCCCATCGAAGGCTTGCCCAGGCTTTGTGAGAAAGTGATCTAAATTAATGTTTAAACATACTTTGTTCACTCCATGACCATTCTCACCTAAGTAAGGCCATGAAAGGGGATACTACAGTTTTGGTCACACCATAATTTGGGACAATTTTTCTTTAGATCATAAATTAGAAAAAGAAAGAACATACTTTTTTCACCTTTTAAAATCATGTGATGTTAAAGGACAAATACCCACTCTTCTGTTCTGACCTGTGAATAGCTTAAATGTTTTTCTTTCAAAACAAGATACCACCAGTACTATAACATGACTATTTTCCAGACAAATGGTACTGTGTTGAAAAATAATTGTTACTTCCTCTAGCAGCATTTTATCTTCTATTTTGAAGACTATTTATTGTCCTAATTAGAAAACATGAAATAAGATACGGAACTCCAGATTGACACAGCAGTTGTTCTGGAAAAGGAAATACTCTAATAAACTTTGATGTATTAGATAATCCACAGATACATCATTGTTAACTCTTACTCTAGGTGCTCTTTGGTGAGAGACGGGCTTTGTTCTCTTGTTCATGACACTTCTTGCAAAGAATTCTCTATGGAGCGAAGCGAATGAAGTGAATCATTTCTTACCAAGTAAATTTGTCAATTTATAAACCTGCTCTACAGCTCACTTTTGAGTTCAGTTGTAATCATGAGTGATCCTTCATATTTTATTTATTAAAATTGTTCATTCAAGTAGGAAGTATGTTGAAATTTTGCCAATATCTTAATAAAAACCCAGCAATTTAAAACCACTAGTCATTTGTCTTTTTATTCAAAGGAAAGATAAGTTATTTAGTGCTGAGATTTAGACTGATTGCCTCAGAACTGAAAATAAACTCCCGAGGTGGTAGTTTTCTTAAACTTTAAAGTAGGAACATTTAAAAAGAAAATTTTCTAAGTGCTGCTATAACTGTTATTTCCTCCCCAGAAAACACAGAAGAGAGAGATTTCATCTTATATATGTTCTTCCCGCAAGTTTAATAGTGAGAAGGGGAGACAGAGGGGTTAGTGTCCTAAAATAGACAAAGACCTGCCAAGGGCTAAGTGTTGACTCCTCAAATCTCCCAGCTACTTTATTGTTCAAACTCTGCATCCAACCAAAGTTTTTTCCTCTCACTTAGTCTTTCCTCTTTTAAACTGGAAGAAAGAAAATAATCAAGTGAATTGTGGTTGAAGAAAGTCTGTCTGGAGGACTGCTGTTAAGAGAGTAACAGGAGATAGAAAGAGACAGAACGGAGAATATGGGGGACAGAAGTGAAGCTGATAAAGCAAGATAGCTGCATCTGAGGGAATGGAATTAAACCCGAAAAACAAGTAAACCTAGTAAACACACTGCACTGTTACCCTCCTCTCCCCAACATTAAGTCCTAGAAAATTGATTTCACATAATTAGAACAATCTTAAACTCCTAATTCCCTAAATACATTCAGCACTTTGTATGATTTTACATAGAACCCAAAAAAGCAAGAATTGAGGGAAAAAAGTGAGGAAAGAATCATATATCTGAAGGGGTGTGCTGAAGCAGGAAAAGAAAGAAAAGGAATATGTTGGCAATAAGTATTATTTATATTTGAAAAAATCCCCTAAAATATAGAATTACTTAGTTCAAAAGGAACATCTTTCTGAAGCAGCAGCACAGCAAAATAAGTGAACCACTAGGTATAGTGAAATCATTTAATAGAAATTTATTTGAGTTACCAAATTATCAGATAATGATTGCCTGGACTGATATGCTGTTTAATTGTTCATTTCCTTTTTTGATTACTCAGGTTTGCTCTGTGTCAGCTTAACATCAATTGGTAAAGAACACTCTTCTATTGCACTTTAGAAAACCTACTTTTGCTTGTCCTAGGAAAAATCTTAGGGAAGATCCTTTCTTATTTATATTTCAAACAAATCTAGTTCTTCTCTGAGACCCAAAACTCTTAAGTGTTGATCAGTAAGAAAAGTGCTCTTGTGCTGGGCAGCTGGGTTTAGCATTCCTCTTAGCTGAGCTGTAGGATGTTGCCTAAGACCTCCAGTCGTGAAACCTCCCCATGAGATGTGCCCCGCTTCATGGTGCAAGCAGGGGCCCTCACATACAGTTTCTGATTTTTCTGATCCTGCTTTAGGACCAGGCAAACAATAAATGTGAAAAACTGTCAGGAATGATATATATTTGGAGAAACCATCTTCCAAATGAGTAACTGGAGTTTAAAGATGAAAAAGTTGTCCCCGCCAATTGTGACACTGGGTAATCCTAGAACCAGAGCATTAGGGGTAGGCAACTGAGCCAAGTAAGAGTTGTTTTGAGATCAACGGGTCAAATGAAACCAAATGGGAGGGAGGCCTATGGAGCAGGTTTTTCTAAACCTACATAAGGAGACACACTTAACCATCCTGCAGGACTCAGGCAAGGGCTCTGGCTGGGCAACAGCTCTCAGAGCAGGAACTGAAGACAAGACTCCCTGTAACAGGAAAAACCAAATAAATGTGCCAGCCGGAGACAGGGGTTTTTAGAAATAGAGCAGCCCATCTTTATGTCCCAAACTATAAAATGACTGATGTTACCATTTGCTCTTAAGCCTCCCTAGACAGAGTTTTAAAACATATAAATCTAGACTATGAAGCCATATATTGGTTGATGTGGGAACGAGAGGTAAATGAGGAGAAATCTAGAAATATCACCATGACTGAAAGGAATATGCACACACGCACGTGTGCACACACACACACAGACAAACCATTCTTGGAGTTTCTTATTTTCCAAAATTTTCTATAATGTTATCACCTGTATTAAAAAATAATAAATTTGGATATAAAATTAAAAATGGTTCATTACTTTCTGAATTCTGATGTTGAAATTAATTACTTACATTTTTATTCAACAAATATAATTACATATATTTTTTTAAATCACAGTACTTCCAGCCTCCACTCTGGGATGTAGAGCTAAAAGGAATATTGCTTCCACTCTTACAATGAAAAAAAAAAAGCCAGCTTAACTTCAAATTATGACTTTTTTCAAACCCATCAGAGAGCTTGAGATTGCAGAGTAACCAAATGGCCCAAAATCTAAAGAGGGACAGGTGCCTGCTCGAAGAGAGGGCCATCAGCACTAGTTTACATAGGGTAGCTGTAAGCAGACATTGGGAAAAATAGTTCAGCTTGAGTAAGTGATGAACTGGTACAGGCAAAGTGTGGACTGGAAGGAGAGTGTGAAATCCCGAGGGCTGCAGAAATTAGGGGAGTCTGCACCCTCTTGCAGGCGTTTTCTTCACAAACTGTCAGGTGCTCACAGACAAGATTGGAAAGAACCCTAAGAAGTGTCAATTGTGGTGCAGACCCAGCAGCGGGATACAAGCAGCCTTGTAGGAGGGTCAAGAAACTCTACCAGACCCTTCTATCTCCTCTACAGAACAAAAGTATTATCCTATGGGGGAAAAAGGCCACAAATACTGCCACCCTTAGGGCACTGGTGAGAAGTCACTGCAGCTGAGGGAAGGGAACAAGCTAGGGAGGGGCCAGTAAATAGACACACACAGTGCCTAAAACTGCAGTTTAATCCAAGAACTGGGAAAAAGAAATATCCTTCCAGGTGGTTTCACTAGTAAATTCTACCAAATGTTTAAAGTATAAATAACACCAATTCTATACATTCTCTTCTAGAAAAGAGAAGATTCATTTTATGAGGTCAGCATTTCTCATACCAAATCAGATGAAGATAGAACAAAACTACAGACCAATATCCATCATGAATACAGATACAAAAATCCTCAGCAAAATATGAGCAAAATGAGCATCACTATACTTACTAGAATGGCTAAAATGAAAAATACTGACAGTATTAAGTGTGGGATGCAACTGAAACCCTCATATGTTGCTGTTGGGAATGCAAAATGGCAGTGCCACTTTTGGAAAAGTTTGGTAGTTTCTTATAACGTTAAGCATATAAAGACCACATGACTCAGTGCAATGAGTTCTGCCACCAACTGCCTGGAATTAGGCCAAACGTCACAGGTTAAGAACAAAGCCCTCCACAAGACTGCTCTCATTTCAGATACCAACTGCAATTTGCAGGTCCCCAGGCTACCCTTGTTTCTGACTAGTAGGCTACAAATCCCACTGTCTCCCCTTAGGTTTGATAATTCACTAGAACTACTCACAGAACTCAGGAAAATACTTTACTTACAATTAGTTTTATTATAGCAAAATACAAATCAGAACCAGGCAAAAAAAGAGACACATAGGGTGAGGTCTCAGAGAGTCCCAATGTGAAGCTTCCTTGTGATCAGGGCATGTTACCCTCCTAAAACATCGACATAGGACAACAGAGAGTACTGCCACCCAGGGAAGCTCACAAGAGCTTCAGTGTCCAGAGTTTTTACTGGGGTTTCATTACATAACCATGACTGGCAATGAGGGTGAACTATTCAGGCTCAGATCATTTGACTCAGAGCTCCAATCCTCTAATCACATGGTTAGTCTTTCTGGCATGGCCAGCCTGCATCCTGAGTTATCTCATTAGCATAAGCTATCAGGACCCACCATAAATAAAAAAGACACTCCCATCACTCAGGAAATTCCAAGCACTTAGAGGCTACATCCCAGGAACCAGGGACAAAGGCAAGCCAAATTCTTTATGACACACCCAGCATTCCTACTCCGAGGCATATATTACCCTAGAGAATCAAAACTTATTGTTCCCACAAAAATTTATACACAAATGTTTATAAGGTCCATAATCATCCTAAACTGGAAATAACCCAAATGTCCTTCAATGGGCAAATGAATAAACTGGTAAATCCATACAGTGAAATACTACTCAGCAATAAAAAGGAATGAAGTACTGCTTCACACAACAAGATGGATGAAACAACTGCACTTTGCTAAGTGAAAGGCTACATATTGTGTGATTCTATTTATATGACACTCCAGAAAAGGGAAAACTAAAAGGACAGAGAACAGATCGTGGTTGCCAGGGGCTAGGGGGTGGCGGTCGGGATTTACCTATAAAGGGCCAGCACAAGGGAATTTTGGGGGTGATTGTTTGGGGGTAAGTGAGCTGTTCTGTGTAGTATTATGGTGGCAGACACACAACTCTGTATTTGTCAAAATCTGGAGAACTGTATACCACAAAGACTGAATTTTAATGTACGTAAATTAAAAAATCAACCAGGATGTGTGAAGGAGGACAGAATGCAGACTATAACAGATGAATCTAACTGTATTACAAATGAATCACATAATCACACTGAAGAGAATAGAAAAGAAAGGAACTACCATAACTCTGAATCTTAGGACCTAATAACTTTGGAAAAGTGTTTTGAGATGATACTGAAAGGCTGAAAATCAAAAAACCGTACACAAATACTATACTGCAGTCGGTAAACTTGTTTCTCACAAGGGTATAGGTCAACAGTTTTAAAACTATTTGGTTTGTATATTAGGGTTGAACAAGGAAGTAAATACATTACAGCTAATGAGAGCTAGGCTATTAGAAAAACGACATAATAAATAAAAGGGAAGGCTAAAATGAGCACTGTGGAGTTGGACTGGTGTAGGTTATCAATATAGACTCATAGTTTTTGTCTTAAAATGTATATTTGACATATAGATACACAGGGAGATACACACAGAAATACATATAGATGTGTGTTCACATGAGCGAGTATATGTATGTTTCCTATTCTATGCCCTGAGAGGGACTAGAAGCAGTGACACTCTAGTAAAAATAAGCATATTAGCACCCAAATATTTGTTTCTAAATACTACTGTCCCCCAAAAACAGCAGAGAAAATACGAGATGAGCCCAGAGCATCTTGGGGTGGGGGATGGGGGATGGAGCATATCAACAGGATACAGGTGCCAATCTGAAAGAGTTTCCAATAGCCAAAACGGGAACGGACTGAACTGTAAGATAATGACAGTACTGGATCATAACTCAAAGAATAAAATAAATATCCATCAGTCCACATGGATATAAATAAGTAGCTGAGTAAAAAACTAAATGGGGAAGAAGGGACAACTTTTCCTTACAGAATTCTAATAATAAATATAGGAGAAATTAGGGAAATAGAAAACCACCATTAGAACACTGCAGAAATAATTGTTGTAGGCAAGATCCCCTGGTGGGCGTTAAAATTAGAGGGTAAGAGTTTAAGCAATAACAGAATATTTACATGGTCTCTAAGTATCTGCCCCAAATACTTAGTAATTATAAAGGGGGAATATAGTAAATAGTGAGGAATCCTGGCAGATTCCTCCTTAACCACCTTAACGAAGTAATCAAGATTAACATCGTCAATAATAAATATCTGCATCGTATAGCCCCTGACATGATGCACCGAGAAGAGCCCAGCTTCTGCGGCACCTTCCCGATAATGTATAATTTCAACTGAATATGAGAAAACATCATACAAACCCAAATAGAGGAACATTCTATACAATAATTGGTCCTCTTTAAAAACGTCAAGAGCATAAAAGACAAGGAAAGACTGAGGAACCGTCAGACTGGAGGATACTAAGAAAACATGACAACTAAATGCAATGTGGGATCCTGGCCTGGATCCTGGAACAGAAAAAAAAATTAGTGAAATACCTGGTGAAATCTGAACAAATTCTGTAGTTTAAAGATTTTATTTATTTATTTTTTCCCCCAAAGCCCCAGTAGATAGCTGTGTGTCATAGCTGCACATCCTTCTAGTTGCTGTATGTGGGACGCGGCCTCAGCATGGCCGGAGAAGCAGCGCGCCGGTGGGAGCCCGGGATCCGAACCCGGGTCGCCAGCAGTGGAGCGCGCTCACTTAACCACCAAGCCACGGGGCCGGCCCCAAATTCTGTAGTTTAGCTAACAGTACTCTAAACAAGACTAATTTCTTAGTTTTGATCACTGTTCTATGGTTATGTAAGATGTTAACAAAAGAAGCTGGGCAATGAGTATACAGGAACTCTCTCAAGATTTTTGCATCTCTTTTGTAAATCTAAAATTATCTCAAAATAAAAAGTTAGAAAATAGGACAATCTTTAGGTTTTTAATTATTAGTTATCAAAATGCTGGGTTTGGTTCAAGTGTGATGAATTGGAAAAAGTACTAGACCAGCAACTCATTCCATCCTTGCCAGTAGTGTTGAACCTTGAGAGTCACACAACCTCCCTGAACCTCATGTTTCTCTGCCAAATGGGTACAATACACAGCTCATCTGCCTCAAAGGTTACTTAAGGTTTCAATGTTGTCAAAGTTGTCCAGAAATGATATACTAGTGCACAATGCAAGCATTACGACTTTATCTTTAGGCCTTAGGGAAAACAGTATTAAGGAGAAATTTTCCAGGAACAAACTTGAGATAAAAATACTAAATACTGAAGCAAGGTATTGGTGGAAGGAAAGACTAAGAGAAACCACACCCTTCAGCTAAAGGCGGAAAAGTTGAAAGAAAGAAAGAAAGAAAAAAAAAGATAGGGCCTCTGTTAGGGTACAGAAAGTGCCAGAAAGTAGGACAAGCAGAGTAGAGCAACTGATTGGAAATCTGGGTCTGCTACCCATGACATGTATAGATTGTGGGTGATGACAATTTACAAATGGGAGAATGGGAGAGAGATCTCTTTTGCACCAGATCTCCTGCAGACCAGATCATGAACAACCAATGGGGAGAGGGAAAAGGAATTGGTATCTTCTCCTATGCCTCTTCCCTCCCTCACTGCTACCTAAAATCTAGCACAGCCAAGGCAGGCATACTACATCAAGGAAGAGGGAAAACACGAGGGTTCCTGGTACTGCTGAGGAATTGGGTGCAGACTTAGTATGTAACACGACTAGAAACTGGGGAAGAAATTACATTTTCCACAGACAACACTACGAAAAGCTGACACGTTCATCTCTGAAGAAATCTTTTGGTTTTTCAGGATTATGATTCTAGAATAAATGGGATAGAAGCTGCCTATCAGCCCATATCACAAAACCAAGAAAGAAACAACTAGTCAAATGTTTGATCTTTTTGACTTAAAAATCATGCTTTCTCAAACCCAAACCTTCTATACTGAAGAAAACATGAAGTTCCCATTAATATCAGTGATAGAGCGGAAGTCAGCAAACTTTATCTGTAAAGGGTAAGAGAGCAAATATTTTAGGCTCCGGGAACCATCAGGTTTCTCAGCAGCTACTCAACCCTGCCTTTGTAGGGCAAAAGCAGCCATTGACAATCTGTAAATGAATGGATGTGGCTATGTTACGATAAAACTTGATTTACAAAAATAGACAATGGTAGGGATTTGGCCCAAGGATAGTAGTTTGTCTATTCCTAGAGAGAATGCCAGATAGATACTTGTTAATTGAATCCCAGAGGTTTTCCTCAATGAACTGTGTGAATCTGTATATGCTGCATATGTCTTACTATTTTATAATTCACAAACAATAACATTACTTGAGGTGAGCTGGAGCCCAACAAAACAGACATGATTTTCCTCATCATAGGAGAACTGCTTTTGAGTATTCAGTCTATCCTTTAGCTACCTATAAGTTTGTTTTTGTTTTTTTTGGTGAAAACTGTTGTCAACTTTAATTACAAAAATGGAGAATTTTATACCAGGAGGGCAGTTACAACATCATTTCTTTAGAAGCTTACTTTTTTGCTTTTCAAGAGAGAGATTTTATTCTTAAATAGGGAGCCAGAATATGGTATAAACGGGTTGGGTTCCTAAAATACAGGAAAAGATAATATACCATTTGAATTCACATAATTTTCCCTACAGGGGGCCAGCCCAATGGCACAGCACTTAAGTGGGTGCACTCCGCTTCGGCGGCCCGGGGTTTGCAGGTTCGGATTGCAGGTGTGCACCGATGCACCACTTGTCAAGCCATGCTGTGGCGGCGTCCCATATAAAGTAGGGGAAGATGGGCATGGATTTTAGCCCAGGGCCAATCTTCCTCAGCAAAAAGAGGAGCATTGGCATCAGATGTTAGCTCAGGGCTGATCTTCCTCACCAAAAAAAAAAAAAAAAAAAAAATGATAATTTCCCTACAAAGCTTTTGTACAAGCATAAAGAAGTAAATACCTTCAAATCTCCTATTGCTGTTAACAACCAAAGAGTCTTGCTGACATAGTGAACTCAAACTCCACCACTTTAAAAAAAGGTCTTACCCAATTCTCACTTCATGTAAAATAAGGGCAGCACTCTTGATTGTTTTTATACATAACCAGAGAGCATAAGAAAAGCCAAAAAAATACCCGAGATCCAAATGTACCATGACCCAAATATCACTATGCCATTCTGTGGAATCCACTGACTTAAAAAACCTCAAGGTCACGAAAAATAAGAGTGAAGGTTAAGAATATTTATGATTAAAAACAAAAAAGGATACCTCTTCCCAATAAAGAACAGAGGGATACCTCAAAATGCTATGACACAGATTAATGACCCAAGAGAATCTCATGATTAAATTACTCGTGCTAAAAGCTTTTACGATTTCCCCAAACGAATAGTCTATTCTCAGCCTTCTTAGTTCTTAACCACACATGGTTTTCCATATTTTGAAAACAAGAAGAATTATAAAGGTACATGGAACAGCACTCAGTTATACATCAAATACAGGTCAAGAAACAGCTAGGCAATAGTGAGAGAGTCAAAGCAGAGTCAATCACACCTGCATTTATGGATTCCGATGAGCCTCATTACTTACAATGGATTGCTCTCAACACTAAAGGTGCAAAATTCTTACATTATAGTTTCATTACATTCTTACATTATAGTTTCCATTACAATGCAGTGTAGAGATAAGAGAAAGTTGGATTAAAAATATGATCTCATCAAAATATAATGACTGTGAATACATTTCCATTGAAGAGAAAATGAAATGTGTTAAAGAACTTATTAGTAATGTTTTAGGGCATTGCATGATAAACTACCTAATAACTATACAACAGCATGCCAATGCTATCGTGTTAGTAAGCAAATGCTAAATTTTTACTTCTCATATATATGTGCAACTAACTTTTTAGGAGAAAAAGTAACCATATATATTATGGAGATTATAAAGAAGTCTTCTAACTTCCCCATGTGTTTACTAACAGACTACACAGCTCAATAGCCTCTGTTATATACAGGCAATATGAATAGGAAAAAATGGGAGCTCCCTGTCCCACTTTTAATAAACTGCAGAGGCATAACATTTTCTCAAGTTCATTTTATTAACAAAAAGTGCAAACTGTTTTGAACAAAAGCAAACCATGAATCACAGCATTCAGTAAGACATTAGACTTGGAAAAGTGAACAATATTCATTAAGTAAAATTTGAGCAGATGAGATACCTCTCACATGTATATATTCATGCTTTCTTAATAGTCTCAGTCAACTTTCAGTGTAATTTTCACAAAAAGTATAGCAGCTCAAAAACAAATGCAGGAGCACAATGGCAAAGTTTGGCAATTACTTTGGGTTAATTGCAAGTATGCAAGTAAACCTTGTACCACAGTTTCATGTAGGCCACTGCGCAGTATGTATGAATCTTAAAATGTAGCGACACTGAAATCAATGTCCAACTATAATGAAAATATAGGAGAAAAGAGGGTTTTAAAATATTTGTTGCATTATATTTGTTTAGTAAGAGGCAGAAAAAATGAAACAATTTTAAATGCTCTTACATGTGTTCATATGACCAGGAACATAACCAATCACATTAACTTAATTCATTTAAAATTACATTTGTAAAAGTCACACAACAGAAAGATTATGTGCCATTAATCAGTGTGCCTGCACTTGAACAAACAGGAAAAGATAAATAAACTAATTGAGTCAGTCAACATACTCCAAAGAGGAGATTCAGTCTAGTGTTACTTCAGTTCTTCACATCAAGTCTCTACAGGGCAGAATCTACTCATAAGTAATTTTTCTGTTCAGTAATCTACAGGCACTAATGAAACTATAAACTGTAAGGAAAACCCAAAATATAAAGGTGGTCATTTAAACACAACTGAGTGTCTAGCCAAGGACAGAAGAGCACTGATGCTGAGCAGGTTACTGAGTGCATGCATTGTCTCCAGGTACATTAATCGCCCTTCTTTTCTGTAGAGAAACTGCCTTTTATGAACAGACTAATTTACTAAGTTAACTGAGGACTACATTGTCATTTCATTCCACTACACGGAATTCTTCCCACCGTTAATTTTTTCCTGTGTACTAATATCTTTATACTAGAATTGTGCTACTTTCTAAAGTTTAAGAACTACTATTTCAAGTAGAAATGATGAAAAAAATAAAACCAAATCTGATTATTTGCCTGATGACAAATTTGAGCACCAACTACAGCAAATTTCAGAGTCAAGGGAGCTTGCAAGTCAGTTCTCTTGATTTTTAAATTACCTTCCACTATTTTCATCAGTATTGAAGCTGAGATCCTCAGGGCCAATTTGTTCACCACCAGGAAAACTGGAATGCATATCTAAGATAAATTAAAAGCAGATAACATTTTTCAAAACCTAGTACTTTCTTTTTACTTGTCTTTAAATGATCTTACCAAGTCTGCTATTTAAGCAATAAAGATGTGCTGGGTTGTGAACAAATCCTGGTCTTCAGAGAATTTGGGATCTGAGTCAGGTGTAAGCAAATACAGAGGGAAAATAAAGGAGAAAAAACAAAATGTGTAATAGATACCCACAATTAGAAGATGAAAGGCACTGCCTCACTTTGTCCTCTGGGGGACACTGTGGGAGCAGCTGAAGGGAATAGGAAACGATGATGATGTATACTCAAAGACTGACTTTGTAAACATAAAATGTACTTCAAAGCCAATTAAGTTGCACATACAGATATCACTACAAAAACCCATCAGCACTCAAAATAACTTGCCCAAAATTTGGCTGCTTCTTTTAGAAGCAAAGAAAATTACTAAAGTGTCTTAATACAGTCGGCTCTTCAGACTGTGGGTTCTGCATCTGCAGATTCAACCAGCTGTGGATTGAAAGGCCTATGATGGGCGCCAGCCCTGTGGCTTAGCGGTTAAGTGCACGTGCTCCACTACTGGCGGCCCAGGTTCAGATCCAGGGTGCGCACTGCTTGTCCAGCCATGCTGAGGTGGTGTCCCAATACAGCAACTAGAAGGATGTGCAACTATGACATACAAGTATCTACTTGGGCTTTGGGGAGAAAAAGGAGGGAAAAAAAAAAAAAAGAGGAGGATTGGCAATAGATGTTAGCCCAGGGCGGGTCTTCCTCAGCAAAAAGAGGATTGGCATGGATGTTAGCTCAGGGCTGATCTTCCTGACCAAAAAAAAAGGCCTATGATGATTGCATCTGTACTTAACATGTACAGACTTTTCTGTCTTGTCATTATCCCCTAAACTATACAGTATAACAACTATTTACCTAGCAGAGTTACATTGTATTAGGAATTACAGGCATAAGATATCTTGTTTAATTGCACTTTGCAGATACTTTTTTTTTTTTTTTTTTTTTAATTTAAGGTTTGTGGCAACGCTGCATTAAGCAAGTCTATCGGTGCCATTTTTCCAACAGCATTTGCTCACTTTAT
Organism: Ceratotherium simum simum; assembly: GCF_057802395.1. NCBI lineage: Eukaryota > Metazoa > Chordata > Mammalia > Perissodactyla > Rhinocerotidae > Ceratotherium > Ceratotherium simum. Next base: position 28,806,571 of record NC_141915.1, on the reverse strand, counting down.
GTCTCTGTGTCACATTTGGGTAATTCACACAATATTTTTAACTTTTTCATTATTACATTTATTATGGTGATCTGTGGTCAGTGATCTTTGATGTTCCTACTGTAACTGTTTTGGGGCACCATGAACTGCGCCCATATAAGACAGCAAACTTAACTGATGAATGTTGTGTGCGTTCTAACTGCTCCACTGCTCAGCCATTGCCCCATCTCTCTCCCCCTTCTCGGGCCTCCCTATTCCGAGACACAACAGTAATAAAATTAGGCCAATTAATAACCCTACAATGGCCTCTAAGCGTTCAAGTGAAAGGAAGAATCGCATATCTCTCACTTTAAATCAAAAGTGAGAAATGATTAAGCTTAGTGAGGAAGGCATGTCCAAAGTAGAGATAGGCTGAAAGCTAGGCCTCTTGTGCTGAAGTTTGCCAAGCCATGAATGCAAGGAAAAGGTCTTGAAGGAAATTAAATGTTCTACTCCAGAGAACCCACAAATGATAAGAAAGCCTAACAGCCTTATTGCTGATATTGAGAAAGTTTTAGTGGTCTGGATAGAAGATCAAACGAGCTATAACATTCCCTTAAGCCAAAGCCTAATCCAAGCAAGGCCCTAACTCTCTTCAATTCTTTTTTTTTTTTTTTGCCCCCTTTTCTCCCCAAAGCCCCAGTAGATAGTTGTATGTCATAGTCGCACATCCTTCTAATTGCTGTATGTGGGACACGGACTCAGCATGGCCGGACAAGCAGTGCGTCGGTGCGCGCCAGGGATCCGAACCCGGGTCACCAGTAGCGGAGCGCGCGCACTTAACCGCTAAGCCACAGGGCCGGCCGGCCCTAAAGTATGTTTTAATTAAGGTATGGACACTGTGTTTTTGGGACATAATGCTACCGCACACTTAATATAGTGTAAACATAACTTTTATGTGCACTGGGAAACCAAAAATTCATGTGACCTGCTTTATTGCAATGGTCTGGAACCAAATCGGCAATCTCTCTGAGGGATGCCTGTATAAGTAATCTAGAGATGACTTAAAGTGTATGGTAAAATGTATACAGGTTATATGCAAATACTACATACACCATTTTATATAAGGAACTTGGGCATCTTCAGTTTGGTATCCATGGGGGGGTCATGGAACCAATCCCATGCAGATACTGAGGGATGACTGTACTTAAAAATCATCAAATGCTTGGCCCTGTATTGAAAAAGACACTAGAACATCAGGGAAATATGTAAAATATAAAGCTGACAATTAGCATAAGCCTGACAATGCTGTAATTCCAGGAAATCTTGCAGAGGAATGCTCAGAGTGATCATTAAGGTCTCTGGATAAAATACTAACAATGTGTGATGAATGTTAACTTATTGTGGTAATCATTTTGCAATATACACATATGTCAAATCATTAGGTTATAAACCTAAAACAAAACAAAACAAATATACTGGGCCGGCCCTGTGGCTTGGTGGTTAAGTGCGTGCGCTGCGATGCTGGTGGCCCGGGTTCGGATCCCGGGTGCGCATCGAGGTACCACTTCTCCGTTCATCCTGAGGCCGAGTCCCACAAACAACAACTAGAAGGATGTGCAGCTGCGACACACAACTATCCACTGGGGCTTTGGGGGGAAAAATAAAATAAATAAAATCTTTAAAAAAAAAAAAACAAAACAAAACAAATATACTAATAGTGAGTTTCTCTCAGTGGGTTTTTTTCTTAAGACGTTTTTGGGAGGAAGAGGGAATAAAAATTGATGATTTCATAATCTGCATGCATTTCTATGAAATCAGAAAAAGTTATCTTCAAAAAAGTTACTTTATTAGCTAGGCTACAAATATCTCTGTAAAGGAAAAAAAAAAAAAAATCAAACATCTGAAACCTCCCCGGAGGTGGGCAAGCATTTTCTATAAAGAGGCAGATAGTAAATATTTAGGTACTGCAGGCCACAAATGGTCTCCGCTGAAAATTCTTTGTTTTACGCAACTCTTTACAACGTAGAAGCTATTCTTAGGTCACAGGCTGTACTAAAGCAGGTTGCTGACCCCTGCTCCACCCAATCAGCAGTACCCATTAGGTGTCTGAACAGCCAAATATTATCTACCAAATTTTTTCAGTACTCACCATTTAGTTTACCCCATAGAATATTGTCTCACAAATGACAATAATTTAAAAAAAAAAAAAGAAGCAGAAGCAGCAGAGCAGAGGAAGAAGAAGGAGCAGAAGCAAAAATAGAAGCAAAAGCAGCAGCAGAAGAGATGATTTTATTAATCTCTGTGAAATGACACCGTGTGTTGCACCTTCATCTGGGGGCTGCGCCATGAAAGAGTCGTTAAATCCGCCCATGCTGGTGTGCTCCTCCTGCTCCTCGTTCTCAGTGTCACACTCAACATCACTGTCGCTACTCATTCCTAGCAGGAAGGAAGGGAGAACATGTTTCTGATAAGAAACCACTGCAAGTGAAAGGAAAAGAAAATCTTATCTACTGAACTGAGATTCCTATTGAATTTTACACTGAATGCCAAGACAACGGAAGACATCAAACGAAGAAAAAAGTAACCACACAAACTTCAATTCTCCTTAGTTATTTAAAGCAGTGGTTTTATTTTTGTTCTCAAAAATTAAAATTGCCCTTTCCACAGTACCTGAAAGTTATAATTTGAAACCAGTATTAATTTTATTATACTTAGAATATTTTTTCCATATCAAACAGTTCTTTTCTAGAGACTGCTAAGAGCTAATAGGACCTCTCTTAATCCCGATTCAATGTAGATAGTTTCTAACCTAAACCATATAAACATGTTATGTAAACACAAACACACATTTACAGTTATATGTGTGCATATAAAACAATTCCAGTAATTCTAGCAATAAATGAGTTAATATCCCATCTGAGCCTCCAATTTTTTGTGTATATCAGTTGATTAAAAAATTCTATAGAAAGTACTTCTGTTTCAAAAGATAGTAATCAAGAAAATCTGAAATTCTTTTTGCTTCAAATCCTTATAAATGCTAGATAAAAATATAAACTTAAAATATTATTTCAATGAACAGCCACATTTAAAAGAAAGAAGGGACATCCACAGGGGCCAAAACAAAAAAGGACAAGGAAAACTAGTGGGTCAGATGCTGCAGGTGCCCCGGAGGGCTTGATGTAAAGGTCTTTAACACTCACTTAGGGATAGGAAAAAAAAAAACTTTGGACCCACCATAGAAAGGGAGTTGAAACTGAGACTAAAACTCCACTCCCTGCATAAAGCTAAAATTCTTATCAAAAGAACAGACTAGAAAAAGTCTGCCTACTGACACAGGAAGACAGCAAGAAATGTTGTCTGTTTCTGCTGGGCTCAGCTCATAGCAGAATTCAAACTAAGACCTGTGTGCCTAATTCAGGTTTGAGATTTAAAGTTGAGGTTCAGGGGCTGGCCTGGCTGCATAGTGGTTAAGTTCGCATGCTCCATTTCGGTGGCCCAGGGTTTGCAGGTTCGGATCCCGGCTGTGGACCTACACACCACTCAAGCTATGCTGTGGTGGTGTCCCACATAACAAAGTAGAGGAAGACTGGCACAGATGTTAGCTCAGGGCCATTCTTCCTCAATCAAAAAGAGGAAGATTGGCAACGGATGTTAGCTCAGGGCCAATCTTCCTCACAAAAAAGAAAAAATAAATAAAATAGGGGCTGGCCCGGTGGCGCAAGCGGTTAAGCGCACCCGCTCTGTTGTGGCAGCCCGGGGTTTGCCAGCTCAAATCCTGGGCATGCACCGACGCACTGCTTGGCAAGCCATGCTGTGGCGGCGTCCCATATGAAGTAGAGGAAGATGGGCATGGATGTTAACCCAGGGCCAGTCTTCTTCAGCAAAAAAAAAGAGGAGGATTGGCAGATGTTAGCTCAGGGACGATCTTCCTCACCAAAATAAATAAATAAATAAATAAAATTTAAAAAATAAATAAATAAATAAAATAAAGTTGAGGTTCATATCTCAGGAAATTAACATAAAAATCGGTCAGGATGGGTCAGCCCAGTGGTGTAGTGGTTGGGTTTACACACCCTGCTTCAGCAGCCTGGGGTTCAAAGGTTCGGATCCTGGGTCCAGACCTACACACCGCTCATCAAGCCATGATGTGGTGGCGTCCCACATACAAAAGAGAGGAACATTGGCACAGATGCTAGCTCAGGGCCAATATCCCTCACCCCCCCCAAAAAAATATTGGTCAGAAGCTGGTGTTATTTGAATAAAGTAAATGAAAAATCACCTGGAGGGTTCTAGTAAGATGGAGTAAAAACACATTCCACCCCATCTTTCCCAATGAATGCGGCTAAAAACCTGGACAGAATACATTAAGCAGCTATTGAAAAGTAAATAGGGCCGGCTCCGTGGCTTAGTGGTTAAGTGCGCGCGCTCTGATGCTGGCGGCCCGGGTTCGCATCCCGGGCACGCCCCAAGGCACCACTTCTCCGTCCAACGCGAGGCCGAGTCCCACGTACAGCAACTAGAAGGATGTGAACCTATGACATACAACTATCTACTGGGGCTTTGGGGGGAAAAAAATGAATAAATAAAATCTTTAAAAAAAAAAAGAAAAGTAAATAGGAACAGGCATACTGGTATAGATCAGAATTTCAAGTACCACCAAATCAGCAGATTTAAACAAGACCCAGAGTCTCACAAAATTATACTAAAAAAATGTCTAGGATACAATCCAAAATTACTTCAGCATATGAAGAACCAGAAAAAGAGAATCAACAAACATCAATGCTGAGATGACAGAGATATTGAAATTATCTAACAAAGACTTTAAAGCAGATATAAAAATGCTTGTGACCCAGCTCTGATGGCCTAGTGGTTCAAGTTCAGTGTGCTCCTCTTTGGCTGCCTGGGTTTGGTTCCCGGGCGTGGAACCACACCACTCATTCATCAGTAGCCATGCTGTGGCGGCAGCACACACAGAGCTAGAAGAAGAACTAGAAGAATTTACAACTATACACAACTATGTACTGGGTCTTTGGGAGGGAAAAAGGAAGAAAAAAGGAGGAGGACCAGCAAAAGATGTTCGCTTAAGGCGAATCTTCCCCTGAAAAAAAAAAAATAATAATTTTTAAAAAAATGCTTGTGGGGGCTGGCCCTGTGGCCTAGTGGTTAAGTTCCATGCACTCTGCATTGGCGGCCCGGGTTTGGTTCCCAGGTTTGGACCTACACCACTAGTCAGCGGCCATGCTGTGGCGGTGACCCACACATAAAATAGAGGAAGATTGGCAACAGATGTTAGCTCAGGGCGAATCTTCCTCAGCAAAAAAAAAAAAAAAAAAAAAAAAAAAAAAAAAGAAAAGGAAAAAAACAGCTCATGAACACTCTTGAAACATATTTTTAAAAAGCTCTCTGGAGGGAAGCTTATATAATTTAGGTCACAAGAATTATCACAGGAGGGGAAAAAAAAATCTCGGGGGGGTGGGGTGGGGGTGTCTCCAGAAGGAGTGTTCTAATCAAAATCTACAAAACAAATAAGGTGGACACTCAACCTGAAGAGTCAAGCAGATAAACAAATAGAAGGACAATACCATGAATTTTTCATAAAACGAAATAATCTGTAAGAGACTACAAAATTCTGTTTAACATGGAAAAAGAAAGGATAGACTTTAAAAAATTTACTAGATAGAGTTTCTAGAAGTGAAAGACAGTTATTAAAATTAAAGTATTAATAGATGGATTTAGGCAAGGTTGAAAAAGAGGTTAGCCAACTTAAAGATAGAACTGAGGAAATTAACTAGGATACAAAGAAAAATAAAGTGAAAATTATAAGAAAGAGATTAAGAAATAAAGGGATAAACATAGTCAAGATGTCCATCCTTCCGAAAGCCATCTATAGATTCAATGCAATCTCTATCAAAGTTCCAACAACATTTTTCACAGAAATAGAACAAAGAATCCTAAAATTTATATGGAACAACAAAAGACCCCGAATAGCTAAAGGAATCCTGAGAAAAAAGAACAAAGCTGGAGGTATCACACTCCCTGATTTCAAAATATACTACAAAGCTATAGTAACCAAAACAGCATGGTACTGGCACAAAACCAGACACACAGATCAGTGGAATAGAATCGAAAGCCCAGAAATAAACCCACACATCTATGGACAGCTAATCTTTGACAAAGGAGCCAAGAACATACAATGGGGAAAAGAAAGTCTCTTCAACAAATGGTGTTGGGAAAACTGGATAGCCATATGCAAAAAAATGAAAGTAGACCCTTACCTTACACCATACACAAAAATTAACTCCAAATGGATTAAAGACTTGAATGTAAGACCTGAAACTGTGAAAGTTCTAGAAGAAAACATAGGCAGTACGCTCTTCGACATCGGTCTTAGCAACATCTTTTCAAACACCACGTCTCACCGGGCAAGAGAAACAATAGAAAAAATAAACAAATGGGACTACATCAAACTAAAAAGCTTCTGCACAGCAAAGGAAACCATCAACAAAACGAAAAGACAACCTAACAATTGGGAGAAGATATTTGCAAACCATACTTCTGATAAGGGCTTAATCTCCAAAATATATAAAGAACTCATGCACCTCAACAACAAAAAAACTACCAACCCAATTAAAAAATGGGCAAAAGACCTGAACAGACATTCCTCCAAAGAAGATATACAGATGGCCAACAGACACATGAAAAGATGTTCAAAATCACTATCAGGGAAATGCAAATCAAAACTACAATGAAATATCACCTCACGCCCGTCAGAATGGCTATAATTAACAAGACAGGAAACAACATGTGTTGGAGAGGATGTGGAGAGAAGGGAACTCTCATATACTGCTGGTGGGAGTGCAAACTGGTGCAGCCACTATGGAAAACAGTATGGAGATTCCTCAAAAAATCAAGGATAGAACTACCATATGATCCAGCTATTCCACTGCTGGGTATTTATCCAAAGAACTTGAAAACACCAATTTGTAAAGGTACATGCACCCCTGTGTTCACTGCAGCATAATTCACAATAGTCAAGACTTGGAAGCAACCTAAGTGCCCATCAAGGGACGAACGGATAAAGAAGATGTGGTATATATACACAATGGAATACTACTCAGCCATAAGAAACGATGAAATCCAGCCATTTGTGACAACATGGATGGACATTGAGGGTATAATGCAAAGTGAAATAAGTCAGAGGGAGAAGGTCAAATACCATATGATTTCCTTCATTAAGTAGTAGTTAATAACAACAATAAACAAACACATAGGGACAGAGATTGGATTGGTGGTTACCAGGGGGGAAGGGGGGAGGGAGGAGGGTGAAAGGGATAATCTGGTACATGTGTGTGGTGATGGGTTGTAATTAGTATTTTGGTGGTGAACATGATGTAATCTATGCAGAAATAGAAGTATAATGATATACACCTGAAAATTTTACAATGTTATAAACCAATGTTACTGCAATAAACAAAAAATTAGGGCCAGCCCCGTGGCTTAGTGGTTAAGTGCGTGCCCTCCGCTGCTGGCGGCCCGGATTCGGATTCCGGGCGCGCACCAACGCACCGCTTCTCCGGCCATGCTGAGGCCGCGTCCCACATACAGCAACTAGAAGGATGTGCAGCTATGACATACAACTATCTACTGGGGCTTTGGGGGAAAAAATAAATAAATAAAAGTTAAAAAAAAAAAATTAAAAAAAAAATAAATAAAGGGATAAAAAAGAATGAATCAAATTGTGTGAGACTGCCATAGAGATAGGAAAAACAACAAAGGAGAGACGGCCGAGAATTTTCCAGAATTAATGAACAACACTCCGAACTGAATGAAAATAAAAATAAAAACACATCAAAAGTTTTGGGATGTGGCTACAGCAGTACTCAAATGGAAATTTATAGCATTAAATGCTTATATTAGAAAAGAAAAAGGTCTCGAATGAGCTAAGAAACTAGAAAAAAGAAAACTAGAAAAAACTAGTTTAGAAACTAAAAAAAAGCAAACAAACTCAAAGCATATAAAAAGAAGGAAATAAACAGAAACAAAATTAGCAGGAAAACAACAGAAAAAGAAATCAATGAAACAAGGTAGTTCTTTGAAAAGATCAATAAAATTGAAATGACAGACTAAGAAAAAAGAGAGCAAAGTTACTATATCAGGAATAAAAGAGGGGACACATCACTACAGATTCTACAGACATTAATAAAAGGATGATGAGGGAATAGTATAAACAACTTTATGCTCACGAAATCAAGAACACAGAAGAAATGGACAAATTCTTTGATAGACACAAACCACTAAAGCTCATTCAGTTAAAAATTAATATTTTAACTGTTAAAGAAATAGAATTTGTAGTTAAAAAAATCTTTCAACAAAGAAAACTGTAGCCCCAGGTGGTTTTACTGGTGAATTCTTCCTCGACTGTTTTCAAGAAGAGTTTGTGCAGTTTATTTCTCCCTTAAATATTTAGAAGACATAAGCTGGATGTATGGACATTTCTGAAATTCCTTCTTCAGCAAAGAAAAAGACCTTTCCTGCTCTAAAGAGTAACACTGCTTAGAGACCAAACCAGCTACTCCGTGAAGAACCACCTCCACCTTGTGGCCCTTCATGAAACTGTTGCTGAAAACACTAAAACCCACTTGAGTTATGGAAATGATAGGCACAAATCTGACCTCTTGGTACTAGTGTTTCTGAATTCCTGACAGATATTAACCTTCACGATTCATAAACAAGTAACTGGAATTCTCTGGAATTCCCCAAATCTTAAGTTATTCTCTAAATACTAACAACATTTTTCAAACTCTTAGTATTAATTATACATCTTTAAAATTTTTGTTTAATTTGTAGTAGTTACATCTGCAGCCTACAATGAATATTCAAATGCTGGAAAATATTGTGAACATTATTGGGTAGTATTCGAATAATTAACATCTAGAATTCTTAGCAAGGTTTCTAGCACTGCATAGAATCACATGTCGAAAAGGCCAATTTAAGGAATTATTTTCCTTCCAAAACTTCCTTGGAACACCACTCATAGAATTCCTATAAACTATAGTATAAATTCATTAATAGTTACATAGCAGCAGACAGGGCCGTAAATACATACTTATAAAATGGCAACAGCTATAACTAGGACTAATTTGATTGTGATCGCTTTTTTCCAAGGTGCTCCTGTTGATCTTAACCTTTGATTCCGGGTACCAGCATTTCCGGTTTTTACTTTCAACTTGCCATAAGCAGATTCCTTCAAACCAGCAACGTTTTTGTGTTGATTGTTAAGATTAACCCTAACAGGAGAATCAGAATAATTTTTTCCATTTATTTGATTTCTTGACTCATTTTTCTCAGGATTCAGGAAAACACAGATTTCCCAAGAAACTGTGGGAAGAATTCCTGCATGAAACCACTACTTAGTCTTTTATCAGGTCCTAAGATCTGGAAATTCCCTAGCTTTGTGAATGTAATGAGAAAGACAAATTGGTCTCTTGACCTTTAGCTTAACAGTTGGCCTACTGGGTCAACAGGTCCTGTACAACACATTGCCGTCAATAAGTGAGAGTCAACACAACGTTGAGTCAAATACTTTCATTTTTCTGAAATGAAAACTAGCTGCTGTCGTCAAGCAATAGGTCACAAGCTATTTGCTGTGCCTTGCCCCATAAATTGCAATGTCTACCCACTACATTAAGTAATGGCTAAAGCAAACTAGTGATATTTCACCGAGTCTAAGAAATTTGAATACTGGACCTTTCTTGAACTCACCAGGTGTCAAAGGTTTTCACACAACTGGCTGTCACTGATAGTAATTACAAGACACCATTAAATGTAAGATGCTTCAGAGATGTTAACGTGGGGAAAAAATCTGCATCTTAGAGTAAAATTTGAAATAGGACATTTCTGTATCAATCACCTATCACGTTTTAAATATCTAATACATATTCACTACCATCCAAAGCTAACTTTTGAGTTATAATTTCCTTATTCAAGGGTGCTCCAATTTCAGATGCTTGGAAAATACATTAATTACTCGGTGCAGCAGACATTAAGGCTTTACCTGCCTTCCTCCTTTCTAACAGAACCTCAGTATTATTCAGCTATCTTCCCTCTTCCACATGGCCATGTGGAAGGGGGTCTGGGGGGGGGACCAAATGTTTAGACTTTGCCAAGTTTCCTTTCTCAGCTAGTGATTACTGAGATATAGGAGGAAGTCAGGAAGTTGTTGAGGTGCTCTGAGAAAGGTTTTCCTTGTTGATAAATGGAGATACATAGAAAGAAAGAAATAATCCTCCCCTACTCCCAAAATGTTGTTCTGATTCCACACAAAGTTGGGAACTGCAGCAACCATCTTGCCATCCTGAGGGGAGCTAAGCCAATTCACTAAGACTGGCAGAGCAAAAGCTGGCAAAAAACCCCCACAAGTTCTTGATGACATTGAATGGCTTAATTTTCCAACCCTGAAACTGCCCTATCACTTAGGTGACATTTCTTGTTAATACAAGAGAGCAAATCTTCCTTGTTTAAGGAAGCACATTGAGTTTTTGTAACCTATGTTAAAAACTCTTAATCGATATCCCAAAAGGGATCAGCAACGCTGGGGCATCAGATTTTGTATTCCTCTTAGATAGGCTGTCAGTAAGATTTGTAACAGGCGTGCCACGGCTTTTCTCCTGGATAGGTGTTTTGATACCCCTGACTTAATTGAAAGGGATCTGAGCTACTTCAGTAAGAACTCAATCAGAGCACAGCCTCCAGTTTTAGAGAGAACAAGGAAGAAAGTGGTCTACCTATAGGAGTTCTGTAGGGTGTCAAGTGGAGGGGGAGCAGAGGAGGGAGGAATCAAGCTTTTCAGCATCAGATATTAAACAGAAGATTAATACAAGGTTGTCCCCTATGGTCCCAGTTAGAAGGAAAAGGCCTGCTGATGACTGTCATGTCTTAGAAATGTCACATTTTGCTCAATAACATTTAAGAGATCACTTTAGTAGCCCCAAATTCCCAGCTAGTAACACAAACAATGACTTATTTTAAAGTTTCTTCAGACAGCTTGAGAAAGAGAGAGAGGGAGACAGACATCAACCCACAGTGATCCGACACAGAAAATTTCTGCTCAAATAGAGAGCCTTGTTTTTCCTAAGCAAAGATACAAGACAAACTCACTCAGCTTTCTACCAAGGCTTACCGGTGTGAAAAATAAAGGTTTCTTGAGACGTGGCTCCTGCTGATAACAGAATAATACCCACAGCACTGAGTAAGGCCCCATTCTCCTCTCACAAACAAAACAGATTCCAAAAGGCACAGAGCTCCTTTTGTCCACTGTATTCCCTCCTTCCAGCCTCATCAGTCAGGCTCCTTCTCACTGCCTATCCTGGGACTCTAGCGGTAAACAGGCTGTTTAGATACCAGCAAATTGCAAGGGTGTACTTCAGTGGCACTGTTGATTTGCATGTTTACAGCAACTTTTCTTACTGAGTTCTATGTGCTTTATATCACAACACTCTTTATAGAAGAGAAAATGTGTTAACACTGACCACTTAACTCTAAATCCCAGTTTCAAGGACTTTAAAGTGCAGAACAGATCCTAAATATGGCCAACCAAATGCCCTTCTCCAGTTTAGGATAAGCTGTCAATGATTAGCTTTAAAAAATGAAACCGATGTCAAAAACTTGTAGGGTTTTTTGTGCTAACTAGCTAATTATATAGAAAAACTGCTGAGATGCTGTGAATTTATGAGTTGAAGGCTGAAATTAAGAAGTCCAAGTCATCCCTCACCTAGATTAATTTAACATGCTTCTTACCAGTATTCCTGCCCCCAGAGTTCCACACCCCATTCCCACTCCCCAAAATCCATTCTCCACAATGCAGCTCAAGTCGGAATTTAAAAACATAATTTTATTACCTCACTACCTGCTTAGATCCCATTCAAATGACAAAGTCCAAATTCTAGCTAGGACACACAATGCAACTTTTCATGATTGGACCTCTGCCTCCATTCTGGCCCCATCTTTCATCAGTCTTCATCTGGCTAACTCGTACTCATCCCTTAGGATGATCTGTCCAAGGGTGGACTAGGTTAGTAGAGAGGTAATAGTTAAGAGCATTGGCTCTGGGTTCAAATTCCAGCCCTTCCATTTACTAACTCTGACTTTGGGTAAGATAAGTTACATGTCTAGGCCTCAGCCTGTTCATCTCTAAAATCAAGGTAATAAAATACCATGTAGGGCTGTGTTGAGAAAACATAAGATAATACTGGTACAGTCTTTACCAGTCTCTAATACATAATGAGGACTTAGTAAATATTATCTATATTTTTATTATTACATACCTGTTCTTTGAGCTCCCTATATACTCTATCACAGCACTCATCATTCTATATTATAATTGGCTATTAACCGGTCTCTCTGACACCTGACCAGTGGTTTTCCATTGTTCTCCTTGCCCGCCTCCCACCACCACCAATACATATATCTAGCATACGTGAGGGCTACAACTTGCTCCCATTTCTAACTGTGACCCACTGGCAAGTGATTCTTAAGGAGAGGTCACTCTTGGTTGAGAGTCATTCAGCTCAACCAGTGGTTCTCAACTAGGGAAAATTTTGCCTCCCAGGGGACACCTGGCAATGTCTGGAGACATTTTTGGTTACTGCAACTCGGAGGAGGTACTACTGGCACCTAGTGGTTAAAAGCTAAGGATGTTGCTAAACATCCTACAATGAATGCACAGGGCAGTCTCTTACAACAAAGAATCATCTAGCCCAAAATGTCAGTGGTATCAAGGTAGAGAAACCCTGAACTACACAGTAGGTTCAGGAATTACTTTATCACCAGCATCAAATGCAATGCCAGGCAAATTAGAAGCATTTTATAAATGCTGTATGAATAAAAGAAGCCTGTAATTCCAGCATATGATATAATAATTTAAGGCACCACAATTTATAATCAGTATGTATAAATACATGGAAACTAGCTAATCCCTACAGGTCCTTTCTATAAAGATCATCAATCATAATATTTCCTTCTTAATGTTTTAACAATACACACTTCACTTTAAAAATCCTTTCTATTTAATCTCTTCTACTGAAATAATGCTGCCTGTCACAGGAGCACCAACTAAGAGGGAAGACCAAAATGTTTAGTTTCTTGAACTGAAAAAACGGAAAATGCCACCACCCACATACCCTCTCACAAGGCAACCAGAGATAGATACTGGCACCTGTATATATGCTTTGAGCTAAAATTCATCAGTCACTGAAATTCAAATGAGTACAGAGGTGGAAGGTAGCAGAGTTTCAATAAGAAATGAAAAAAATTTCAATGTCAAATATCATTAATAAAGTTGACATGATTTTTTGCTAACATGTAAAGGACAACATGAGGGCAACACACATCACCTTGTTTCAAGTATCTCCTGTTACTCAAAATTTTTAAATGTCTTTTATGCTTTTAGATAAACAATAATGAATGTGGAAGAACACAAAGAATATCAGAAATGTAACTGAGAACGAATCGGCAAAGCTGAAGTCAGTTACCATAAAGGATTTTTAAAATGATTAAAGTTTGGAATACTTCTGTAAGAGTAAAGCAATCTACAAACATTAACCAAGACTGACTTTAAAAGATGAAGCACTTTAACACTTAATATTCCAAGTAGTTGTTTTGGGCATGTCTTCCGTACAAGACTGCGAGTATATCTAGTTTCATCTTTGAATATCTAGCAAAAATTCAATGTCTGTCATATAGACGGCTTAATATATTTATTGAATGAGCAGATGAACTATCTGCAGATGTTCCCCCTGTAAAATGCACCTTCTAGTAAGACATCTCCTTTTACGTAGTCAATTAGCCATTTTGCCTTCCTCTGTGCTTGATGTCCTAGTAAATCAAATTCAGTGGCACAATGAATGCTGTGTTCAGATCAAGCATATCAGATAGTAGATAATGTCTCAAAAACGTTTTTATGAAACCAACCACTCCCCACCACCACTAACACCAAAAAAAGATCATTATTCACTCCTCCCGCCTAATTATGACTTTATCATTCCTTACCTTCCTCAGGGGCAGCTGAAGCTCCTTCAGGTAGTATAGGCTGTAATTCCCCAGTTTCAGAATTATTTTCCAAATCAGTTATTTGCATTCCTTCCAGATGACTTCCTTGAGCATTAGCCCTCAAAGAGGGAGAAAATAACCTGATATTTTTGTATAACTAGTCAGTGATACAATAATTTATATTTTCTTCTTCGGTCATGAAACTGAGCATCAGACTAAGAAGGGTACATGGCACTAGTGTTTAATACTAAATCTCAAATTTTATTTAAAAAAAATTCACTAGAAGACTCACAATAAAAGGTTATAAAATGGTGAATTTTATCAATGTCAATATCCTGATTGTGATATTGTATCACAGTTTTGCAAAATGTTATCACTAGGGGAAACTGAGTAAGGCACACAGGATCTCTCTTTTTCTTATAATTGTGTGTGAACTAGGGGAAACTGAGTAAGGCACACAGGATCTCTCTTTTTCTTATAATTGTGTGTGAATCTACAATTATTTCAATAAAAATTCCAATTAAAAAATAAATATAGGGGCCGGCAAGGTGGCGTAGCAGTGAAGTTCGTGCGCTCTGCTTCGGTGACCTGGGGTTTGCAGGTTCGGATCCTGGGTGCGGACCTACCCACCGCTCATCAAGCCATGCTGAGGCAGTGGCCCAAACAGAAGAACTAGAAGAACATACAACTAGGATATATGACTGTGTACTGGGGCTTTGGGGAGAAAAAAGGGGAAAAAAAAAAAAGAGGAAGATTGGCAACAGATGTTAGCTCAGGGCCAATCTTCCTCAAAAAAAAAAACAAAACAATATATATAAATAGAAGTCCTAAACAATATATTCTAACTTCCGGGAAAAGACTTTTGAGCTACATTATTGAGAGAGAAAACAAGGTATACCTTTTGTATTAAAAAAACTATATAGTCACACTTGCTTAAATATGCATAAAAACTGAGAAGACACACCATATATAAAAAATTAAGAACAGCAGGAATGTGTATGGGCAGGGGGTTGGAAAACTAAAGCAGATGGGAGAAAAGATGGGAAAATTTTCACTTAATATTCTTTTTTTACTTCCATTTTTCAACCACTTATTATTAGTATTTAAAATTTTAGCTTACTTTATTTTAAATCAGGCAAGGAAAAAAGACACAAGCTGGAAAACACCACATGAGCCAGAACAGCAATACATTTAACTGTACAATGAGAGTTACAGCTAAGAGTTGCAGACATTTATAAAGGATTTTATAGTCCAGATAAAAGCCTGTGTTCATACACATCTAATCTTTATGACTAAAGGCAGATATAAATGTCTCCATAACAAATAAAAAAAAAAGCTAGTTGCAGCTTCAACTTGAAAGGAACATGAACAAAATCAGGCCAGGTAATGGGGAGAACAAGAACACCTCCAATGATCACAACACCTTTCCACTGCTTAAACTTGAGCTAAAACAGAAAACTAAATGACCAGCTGTCCTTTTAGATTTGGTAATTATACAGATTATCTTAAAACTGTATAAAATTAAGCAAACTTAAGGGATGTTAATGTTTCTCTAAATTTAACTCAAAGTTCTTTTCAAAGTCTCCAAGGGAGAACTATTCCATTGTTTAAATTTAGAAAGGTATTTAGTATTCATAAAATAGATCAGCAGATGTATATTAATGGCTCATCTAGCACATTCACAGATAAGACATTCCACAATCACCCTATCTTTTGAATGGATGGAATTTTAATTGACATGGCTGGGATTTGAGTTTATGTTTCCTGGGAGAGAGATAAAGGTTCTGACTATAATATATATCCTTCTGGAAAATTCCAGCTATGAGTTTTGAGGACATTCTCATAAGAAGAGAGAAAAAAGGTGAGATAAAAGGAGAAAAGCATTCTTAAGATAAAATTGCTAAAACTGCTTTGTTCCATACAAAATATGTGTAGAAGACCTATGAGACATAATACAGCCCAGCACAAATGTCTTTGAAAAGTGTGAGATAGATGGAAAAAAACCTGATACACACACGAGTCTCACACGGCAGAGTTCACACACCATTATTATCCTACCTTCAGTGAAAATGAGCTCTAACATATTTAAACTGAACTTTTGGCACTATCCCATTTCATTAAGACAAAAAAATAAGGTCTCTGATACTTTAAAAGTTACATTTTAATACAACAAATGAATTTTCTGTTTGCTAAAAAATTAACAAAGTGGAAATTTATTTTGTTCATTATGATGTCAACTTAAAGTGCCAAACAAAGCTATTAGCTATTATTCCATTACATAAACAAAAGAACTTAATTTACCCCAAGGTGACCATTTTCTTCCTTTTCTCAACAGTAGGTAAGCCATTGAAAACTGCAACCACAACAGCATCTGAATCCAAAGCTTGACACTGCCGGTCTTCAGATTTCGGCAGAATATCACCAATACTGCCATGTGTCAAGGCTCGGGGAGAACTGTGCCGGCTCCCAGACTGAGAGCTTCCTGGGGAGCCTGCAGAAAAAGAGGGGACATTCAGAAAGAAGGCAAACAAACAAAAAGTTGTCTCTATAGTTTCCACTTTAGAAGATCTCACTATACATACATTTTTAAATTGCAGGAAAACTCAAGAACAACTTAAAAATATATCCCAGTCTTTTTGATGCCAGGTATTTAAAATCAAGGAGTCCAGAATATGCAGTCTATTGGCTGCATTTTCTTACTGATGGGTCTGTTCTGTTGTGAGATCAAGGAACTTTCAGGGCCGGCCCTGTGGCTTAGCGGTTAAGTGCGTGCACTCTGCTGCTGGCGGCCCGGGTTTGGATCCCGGGCGCGCACTGACGCACCGCTTCTCCCGCCATGCTGAGGCCGCGTCCCACGTACAGCAACTGGAAGGATGTGCAACTATGACATACAACTATCTACTGGGGCTTTGGGGGAAAAATAAATAGATAAATAAAATTAAAAAAAAAAAAAAAAGGAACTTTCAAATCAAGTTTCAGCATTTTTGGTACCTTTAAAGGTCTAAAACTACACATAAGGTCAATTTCAAATAACAGACATCTACCCACTGGAGTTACATTCGGAACTTTCCAAACTTACCTTCAGACACAGTTTGACAGTCTCCCTTTGAACGGCTATTTTCTCCGGAGTCTACTGCTCTTCGAAGTGACAGACTACCTACTATACCGCATGGAGCTGGCTTGGGTAAATTACCTTTCTTATTTGTGGCTGCAAAGACATTTAAAAACATTTCTGAATATGATAAAATAGCACAAAATTCATTACATAGGCAGTCAGAGAAAGGTTTAATCTTACCACGCATGGAAGGTATTTTATCTACTACGTCCAAAAATAAACAGGATACTGTGGTCCCAACTGGTTTATCTGGGGTTTTATGGCAAAAGTAGGAATACCTGTAGAGCAGAGCTGCTTGTGGAGCAGCTTCTTAACTTATAAAACTAGAAAAATATCTGTAAATTCCCAAAGAAAAATCATACCAGACACAAACTCCAATCTCAGTGCAATTAAAGTAAGTACTAACAACAAAAATACAACCCCCAAGAGCCAGCCCTGATGGCCTAATGGTTAAAGTTCGGTGCACTCTGCTTCAGTGGCTCAGGTTTGGTTCCTAGGTGCGGAACCACACCACTCGTCTGTCAGTAGCCATGCTGTGGCAACAGCTCACATAGAAGAACTAGAAGGACTTACAACTAGAATATACAACTATATACTGGGGCTTTGGGGAAGAAAAAAGAGAAAAAGAGAAAGAGAAAGGAAGACTGGCAACAGATGTTAGCTCAGAGCAAATCTTTCCCAGCAAAAAATATATAACTCCCAAAACACTTGGAAATTGAAAAATATTATGGATTAAAAGGAAAATCAATGCTGAATTAAAACAAACCACAATTACAATGCTTCAAGATGTTTGTGGCTAGGCGCCGGCCCCGTGGATTAGCGGTTAAGTGCATGCGCCCTGCTACTGGCGGCCCAGGTTCAGATCCCGGGCGCGCAACCATGCACCACTTCTCCGGCCATGCTGAGGCCGTGTCCCACATACAGCAACTAGAAGGATGTGCAACTACGACATACAACTATCTACTGGGGCTTTGGGGGAAAAAACAAAAGGAGGATTGGCAATAGATGTTAGCTCAGAGCCAGTCTTCCTCAGCAAAAAGAGGAGGATTAGCGTGGATGTTAGCTCAGGGCTGATCTTCCTCACAAAAAAAAAAAAAAAAAAGATGTTTGGGGCTAAAATAGTAATTAAAAGAATGGGTATAGTCTTAAATGAATTAATCAGAAAAAAGTGAAACTAAATGGCCTAACATGCACAGATTCAAGAAGCTAGGAAAAGAATAAAAATAAATAAAAAGAAAGAAGAAGAAATGCATTAAGATGTAATAAACAGGTTCAGCAAGGTAGCAAGATAGAAGACCAATAATTGTTGTTGATTTACACAATCCCCATAAAAATTCCAGCTGAGTTTTTTAAATTGCAGAAATTGACAAGGTGATTCTAAAATTCATATGAAAATGCAAAAGATTAACATTTCTGATTTCAAAACTTGCTGTAAAGCTGCAGTAATCTTGATTGTGTGGTACTGGTGTAAAGATAGAGCTAAGGATTAATGGAACAGAAATGAAAGTCCAGAAATAAACCCTTACATTTATTTATTTTTATTTATTTATTTATTTTTTTGTGAGGAAGATCAGCCCTGAGCTAACATCCATGCCAATCCTCCTCTTTTTGCTGAGGAAGACTGGCCTTGAGCTAATATCTGTGCTCATCTTCCTCCACTTTATGTGGGACGCTGCCACAGCATGACCTGACAAGCGGTGCGTCGGTGCGTGCCTGGGATCTGAACCCGGGCTGCCAGCAGCGGAGTGCATGCGCTTAACCGCTAAGCCACGGGGCTGGCCCCAACCCTTACATTTATGGTCAATTAATTTTTGACACGGAGGCCAAGACAAAGAGGCAAAGAAAAAAAAAAAGATGGACAATAACAAGGGTTGGCAAGGATATAAAAATCTGAAACCCTCATATACTGCTGATGGGAATGTAAAATTGTGCCGGTGCTTTGGAAACAGTATGGCAGTGCCTCAAAAAGTTAAACACAGTTCCCATATAACCCAGCAATTCCACTCCTAAGTATAAACTCAAGATAAGTAAAAACATATGTCTACACAAAAACTTGTAAATGAATATTCATAGCATTATTCATAAAAACCAAAAAGTGGAAAAAATTTCAAATGTCCATCAACTGATGAGTAGATAATACATGCTACAACATGGATGACCCTTGAAAATGTTATGCTAAGCGAAAGAAGCCAGACCCAAAGGCTTCACATTATGATTCTATTTATAGGAAAAGTCCAGAAGCAAATCCATACAGACAAAATATATTAGTGATTACCAGGAGCTAGGGAGAGAGAAAAATGAGAAGTAACTGTTCAAGGGTATGCAGTTTTGGGGGAGAGAGGTGATGAAAATGTTCTAGACTTACATAATGGTGATCGTCACACAACTTTGTAAATATACTAACAACTGCTAAATTGTATACTTGAAAAAGAAGGGACAAAAAGTGCTGTGAGAAAAAATATGACCAATTTCTCTACTGCAAAATATATATAAATTATTGGTTAATTAAAAACCAAAAAAGTTGCATTAATGGAAACAAAGGCATAAATTAACATCACAAAAGGACAGAAGACAGTAGATGAAATAAATCTAAAAAACTAGATGACTGAAGAGATTAATAAAAAGGACACGCCTCTAAGCAAGTCAAATTAAGGGAAAAAATAAGAAAACACAAATAAGCAATGAAATAAGTGAAAAAGTTAACACCCCATATTCAGAGGAAGTTTTTAAAATTTAAGAGAATAGAATAAGTGACTTTATACCAATAAATTTAAATATCTAATAAAATGAATAATTGTCTAGGAAAATTAATTATGGAAACTGATTTAAGAAGCAGCAGAAATATGAGACCAATAAGCACACAGAAATGAAAAAGGGTGTTACAGTTCTACCCCTGAAAGAACTACTAGAGGGTTTTACGAATGAGTTTCGTTAAACTTTTAAGTAGCAGATAACATGTTAAAATAATTCTACAGCACAGAAAAAGACAAGAGCTTCTGAATTTATTCTATGAGGTTGGCATAAAATTGGAACTAGATGGGTTAAGGACAGTGTCATGAAACTATAGCTCGATTTTACTTATGACTACATAGTCAAAGAACACTCAGTAAAATAATAGCAAACTGAATATAGTAGCATATTAAAAAATATTACAAACCAAAACCAAGTAGGAGTCATTCCAGTATTCAAAAGTGGTCAACATTAGATAAATAATGTAATTCTCTATGTTAAAGTAATGAGGCAAAATTATATGATCATTTTGACAGATGCTAAAAAAGCATTTGATATAATTCTAACTTCTTGATTAAAAAAAAACCCAAACTCTCTCAGTGAGTAGAAAAAGAGGTAGACTGATGTAATGGTGAAAGCCATAGGCTCTGAGATTCAAGTTCTCAGCTCTGCTGATTACCACTGTGAAACTCTGGGAACGCTGTTTAATGCCCTGTGTCTTGGCTTCCTTATCTGTAAATTGGAGATAAAAATAATTTGCCTCATAGAGTGGTTGTTGGGACTAAATGAGTTAATACATGTGACTCAGAAACACTCAGGAAATGTTAACCATTATTACTGTTGTTAAGAATAGAAGGATACATCTTTTAACTTGATAAAAACTACCTATTAATATATACAGCAGGGGTCGGCCCCGTGGCATAGCGGTTAAGTGCGCACACTCCATTGCTTGGTGGTGGCCCAGGTTCGGATCCCGGGCGTGCACCGACACACTGCTTGTCAGGCCATGCTGTGGTGGCGTCCCATATAAAGTGGAGGAAGATGGGCACGGATGTTAGCTCAGGGCCAGTCTTCCTCAACAAAAAGAGGAGGACTGGCATGGATATTAGCTCAGGGCTGATCTTCCTCACAAAAAAAAAACAAACAAACAAACCATACAGCAAATTTTGAACTTAGCAAGAAAAAACTAAAGGAATTACTTGAGTTGAAAATATTACAAAAATTCTATTACTGCTATTAGTTAACACTGTTTTGAGGTCCTAGCCTAGACGATGCAATAAGAAAAGTAAACAAGCAGGAAAGGAATGAATATACTGATTATTTGCTGATGATATGACTATTTAGAAAATTTAAGACAACTGACAGAAAAACTTAGAATTAAAAAACTTCACTAAGCAGGCTGAATACAAGATAAACATATAAAAACCAATAGTCTTCCTATATGTCAGTAACAATCAGAAAATATTATGGGGGGAAAAAGATCCCATTCACAATAGCAACCTAAGTTATAATACAATTAGAAATAAATATAACAAGACAGAGACAGAACTTATACAGTCACGCACCCATAACAATATTTCAATCAACAGTGGACTGAATAAACAACCGTGGTCCCTTAAGATTAGTACCATATAGCGTAGGTGTGTAGTAGGCTATACCACTTAGGTTTGTATAAATATACTCTATGATGTTCGAACAACAACAAAATCGCCTAATGACGCACTTCTCAGAATGTATCACCATTGTTAAGCAATGCAAGAGCGTACAAAGAAAACTAAAACTCTGAAGAAGTATATGTATATAACGGATGACCTGAATAAATGGAAAGAAATACCACATTCCTAGATATGAATGCTTTAATACTGAAAAGATGTCAATTACCCAAATTAAATGTATTAAATGTAATTAAACGCATTTAATGTAACACAACTCCAGTCAATGTTTTTCTGGAAGAGTAAATGTGCAAGAACCATCAAGGATACCTTGAAAATAAAAACGAAATGAAGGCGAACATATCACAGTATTACAAACTATAAGACTACAGTAGTTAAAAAAAAAAAGTATGGGTCTAGCAGAAGACAAAAAATATCTGGATGAATGACATCAAACTGCTGTTTTCTAGGTCAAAAACAGCTGCATATTGGCAATTTCATCTGGTTCACCCACTACGAATGAATTTAAAAACGGAACCACGTAAACATGGGAATTTGGTCTACAATAAAGAATACATTTCTGGACAAATTGCTGGACAAAGTGGATTTTTCAAAAAAGTATATTTTTTGGGGAAAAAAATCACCAAATTTACCTCACACATCATCATGAAAAACATTATATATATGGAATAATGACCTAAATGTCAAAAAGTTAAAAAAAATTTTTAAAACTCTGTGTTTAGCAGAAAACAAACAAGTGATGACAGGGGAAGGCATTTGCAAAAATATGTAAGAAAAGCTTTTTGCAAAGGCCCATCCAAAAAACATTATTTCTTCTGGTTTTAAATCATCATTTCCTTGACAACTAGCTGAGGTTGAGTACCTTTTCACACGTTTATTGTCCATTTGTATTTCTTCCTTTTTTAACAGTTTTATTTATTTATTTTTTTGTGAGGAAGATCAACCCTGAACTAACATCCATGCCAATCCTCCTCCTTTTTTTTGTTTTGTTTTGTTTTGTTTTTTGTTTCCCCAAAGCCCCAGTAGATAGTTGTATGTCATAGTTGCACGTCTTTATAGTTGCTGTATGTGAGACCTGGCCTCAGCATGGCCAGAGAAGCGGTGCATTGGTGCATGCCTGGGATCCGAACCCGGGTTGCCAGTAGCGGAGCGGACGCACTTAACCGCTAAGCCACGGGGCCGGCCCCTTTTGTATTTCTTCTTAACAGCCTAATCATAACCTTTACTCATTTTCCTATTGAATCATCATCCTTATTTTAAGAAAATTCTATGCATTTGGCAATTATCTCTTCTCTTATTCTTCTCTACTGGATTACTGCCATCAGTATCAAGCACTAGTATACCCCATTTTAATAAACACATACATGGAAAGCTCAGAAGTAAACCCTTGCATATATGCTCAAATGATTCTCAGTAAGGGTATTGAGGCCATTCAATGAGGAAAGGACAGTCTTTTCAACAAATGACATTGGGAAATCGATATCTACACACAAAAGAATGAGGCTGAACCCTTATCTAACACTGTATACAAAAATTTACTCAAAATGGATCAAAGACATTTATAAATGTAAGAGCTAAAGCTATAATACCCTTAGAAGAAAACATAGGGGGAAAGTTACATAACATTGAGTTTAGCAATGTTTTCTTGGAATATGATATCAAAAGCACAGGCAACAAAAGAAAAAAATAAACAAATTGGACTTCATCAAAATTAAAAACTGGTACCATCAAAGGACATTATCAATACAGTGAAAACGCACCCCACAGAACGGGAGAAAATATTTGCAAATCATATATCTGATAGGGGATTAATATCCAGAATATACAGAGAACTCTTAAAACTCAAAATCAAAAAAACTGACCCAATTCAAAAATGGTCAAAAGACTTGAACAGACATTTCTCCAAAGAAAATATAAATAGCCAATAAACACATGAAAAGATGCTCAACATCACTAATCATTAGGGAAATGTAAATCAAAACCACAATGAGATACCACTTCACATCCATTAGTATGGCTTTATTAAAACAACAACACGTGGGCTGGCCCCGTGGCTTAGCGGTTAAGTGCACGTGCTCCGCTGCCGGGGTTCGATCCGGGGTGCACACCGACGCACAGCTTCTCTGGCCATGCTGAGGCCGCGTTCCACATACAGCAAGTAGAAGGATGTGCAGCTATAACATATAACTATCTACTGGGGCTTTGGGGGTGGGGGGGGGGAAACAACAACACAAAAAAAACCCAGAAAATAAGAAGTGTTGGGGAAGATGTGGAGAAACTGGAATCCTTGTGCACTGTTGCACAATCCATCTACCCACTGTAAAATGGTGCAACCTCTATGGAAAACAGTACGGTGGTTCCTAAAAAAATAAAAAATTGAATTTCCATATGATCTAGTAATACCACTTCCGAGTATATATGTCCAAAAAAATTGAAAGCAGGGTCTTCAAGAGAGGAACACCCACATTCACAGCTGCATTATTTGCAATAGCCAAAAAGTAGGTACCAACCAAGTGTCCATCAAAAGATGAATGGAAAAACAAAATGTAGTGTGTATATATATACACACAATGGAATATTATTCAGTCTTAAAAGAGAATGAAATTCTGACACATGCTACAGTATGGATGAACCCTGAAGACATTATGCTAAAGTGAAATAAGCCAGACACAGAAAGACAAATATTATATGATTCCACTTATATGAGATATCTAGAACAGTCAAGTTCATAGAAACAGCAAGTAGAATAGTGGTTACCAGGGGTTGGGGAAAAGGGGGAACGGCGAGTTACTGTACAACGGGTACAGAATTTCAGTTTGGGATGATGAGCGAGTTCTAGAGAATAGACAGTGATGTGAGGGCTGCACAACAGTGTGAATGTACTTAATGTCACTGAACTGTACACTTAAAAATGGTTAAAATGGTAAACTTTATATTATATATATTATACCACAATAAAAAAATAGGTAAAAAAAAAAGCATATATGCTTAAGAAAATGAACACACACACACACACACACACACACACACACACACACCAAACTCTTTCTTGACTCCACACCCCCTCCAGGTACCACCTGATTCCTTGTGAAACTTCTTTAAAGAGCTGTGCCATCATTCTCCAGCTGTTACCTCATTCACTCTTCTGCTACACTCCTCCGTGGAAATGGTTCTCAAAAGGGCCACCTGCTTTTCATCTCGACACCTCTCAGTGGTGGCACCACTCTACTTCTTTTTGAGATGTATTTTTTTAGATTTTTGAGGTATTATCTCTTCTAGTTTTTCTCCTACCTCAATGACTGCTCTTTCCAATTTCCTTTGCTGGCTTCCCCTCCATCACCAGGCCCTGGCTTTAAACAACATCTGAATCTTCCTCAAGCAAAAAAGAGGAAGACTGGCAAGAGATGTTAGCTCAGGGCCAATCTTCCTCACCAAAAAAAAAAAAAAAAAAAAGAAAAGAAAGAAAGAAAAAAAATTAAAAATAATTTTTTTTAAAAACATCCGATACTATTGACTCCCAACTGTTTCTATCCAGCTTTGACCTCATAAGCTTCAGACTTATGTACCATTCACCCACCTACAAAACATTTTACTAGGATATCTAGCAAACATCTCAAACTTAACATGTTTAAAAAAGAATTCCCGGGCTGGCCCTGTGGCTTAGCGGTTAGGTGCGTGCGCTCTGCTGCTGGCGGCCCGGGTTTGGGTCCCGGGCGTGCACCGACGTACCGCTTCTCCAGCCATGCTGAGGCTGCGTCCCGCATACAGCAACTAGAGGGATGTGCAACTACGACATACAACTATCTACTGGGGCTTTAGGGGAAAAACAAATAATAAAAAAAATAAAAATATAAAAAAAAGAATTCCTAACTTCCTGCCCCCACCACCCCAACCCCACATTTGCTTCTTCCTTATTTGATTTGCATCTCAATTAATGACACCACCAGTCACTAAGTTGCTTAGGCCAAAAACTTAAACATCATTTTTAGTTATCTTTCCCTAAAACACTACCCAGCCTTTCTTACCAGGGTTGTGGGAAAGAATTGAGCCCTCCTCGTCTAAAATATCCATTGCATGTAATGGATTAACTTCTGTCCTATGTTTCTAGAATAGTACTAGTTATGTACCATCCTTGGAAGAACTAAGAAAGATGGGAACCTCAGTCAAGACAGGTTGCTAGACTATAAGCAAGCCCATCTACCCACTGTAATAACTCCAGAATAAGCCACTATATTTCACACAAGCTATTGTTATAGGCTATTTACTGATCTCACAGTTCCCACTCTCAACCTTTTTCAGATCCTTCTCCACACAAGCAAAGTAATCTTTGTAAAAGGTAAACCATGTCATAAATACACCCTTGATTTTTATTCTCTAGAGTCTTCCTCTTAAAATCAGAATATAACTCAAACTCCTTATTGAGGTTCTAAAAGACCCTACCTGATCTAGATCCTGCCTACCTCTCTGACTTACCTCCTATTATTCTCCTCTCTGGTTTGTTCATCATATTCACCCCTACTGGTCTTCCTTCAAGCCTTCAAATACACGGAGCAACTCCTGTATCAGTGACCTTGAATTTTCTTTTCTGTTTACCCTGAACACTGCTTCCCCCAGATCTCTGCATGGCTGCCACCTTCTCAACCTTCAGGTCTCAGTTCAAATGTTGCCTCCTCAGAGACTTTCTCTGACTACCCTAACTAAAGTAGCACACTCCTCACCTGCTCTTCCCATGCCACTCTTCTGTTATTTCCTTCACAGCACTTTTTACCAACTGAAATTATCTTTACTTGTCTATACATTTTAATGTCCGAGTCCCACCACATGAACGCAAGATCCATGAGGTTAAGAATAAGCAATCAAGAAATGTTAACTCTATTGTATAGCAGAAAATTTACAGAGTCAATTTTCGATGGGAGAAAAGGCTGCATGTATTCGTAGTTTAATTCACTGTAAGAGAAATGTTTAAATATTATTATTCTGAAAATAACTGGTCCTCCAGCTTCCCAAATGACACATGGAGAAACGACACTAATAGGAGGTTTTTCACTTACAGTTTCGCATGTAACAACTTGATGACTTTGCCAAGAGCTCCATTCCCAAATCTTGTAATCTGCCAGAGTTTTCTGTTCCACATGCAGCCAGAGCTACCTGGTCAGCAGAAAAAAGGCTTGCCTGCATGTCTCCAGAAGCAGCGCTGCTGCCCTTTATTTCTGAAAGTGTATTCTTTACATCAGTTTTCATACATCGAACTTCAGCCATTTGAGTTTTGAGTCTTTTTAGCATCTTTAAATCAGAGGGAACTCGCCAAAGTGCTTGCTGCTTCCTTTGGTCTTTATCTTTTCGAGAATATGATGCTTCAGAGAGAAAGTGACAAGTCACGTTAACATTCATGAAATCATTTTGTACTGTGAATATATGCAAATTTTATGTGTAAATAAGGTGCTTTAGGTGGTATCACCAATAAAAGCATGCATTAAATTCCATTAGAGTAAAAGTTAGAATCTGGGTCACATTACGATCCCTCAAACCTGAGTAATATATTTAATTCTAAAAGTTTAAAAAGCTGCCGTACTGCCTGTGCTTTCTTCTTTATACTTCTCTACTTTTCTCAAATATTCTACATTGATCTTTTTGCTCAAAGTTGAAAAAGTGAAAAAAAAAACCTGGAAGCCAAATACTGAGTCAAATTTGCTACCCATAGTATATAAAAATAAATATATTCTAACTTTAAAAAGTTGATTTACCGAACTATCATCCAATGTAGATGCAGCTATTAAGTGACATGTAACATTACAGAATAATAGTCCTCTGTCACTGAATCTTTGCAGCCACTAAAGTAACAATGTTTTCTCTCTTCCCAGAGAAAGTAGTTGAAATTGTTTTTAATTTCTTCTCCCCCTACCCAAATATAAAAAAGAGAGGCATGAGCAAGAAAAGTATACACTTTCTATTGCAGGAAGGGAAAAAGAAGTGGATATTTTGGAAATCAAAGATCATAACTGACTCAAAGCGAAAAGAAAACAGGCCAGAAAAACAAAAACAAAAAAACGTCAAAACGAGGGACCAACAGGCACCCTAACTACACAAAGAACAAGTCCTTTATTAGCCCTAATGATAGCTGAACCTGCTTACACATTGCAACAACCTTCTGCCATAAAAAATGAAGTACACTAAAAGGCAGACATTGTAGTGTTTCCAACAGCCATTCCCCCACTTCTACCTTGCAAAACGACCCACACTGTGTTCAGGCATCAGGTGGGCAGCAATGTGCTCAGGAGGTTAGGTCCGTCCTTTGGCCCCAGGGGATACGGGTCTAGGACTGATCTAAGCTCATTCCTCTTTGACGGTGTTTAGGGTGGGCACATGACTCAGTCCCAGCCAAAAGTCTGCAGGGGTGGGGGTAACTTCCGGGAAAGACATTCTATCCTGATAGGGAGATTTTGTTGTGTTTATTTACTTAACAAACATCTACAAAGAGCTTACTAAGTGTCAGATATTTAAAAAATATTGTCATTTAATCCTCTCATATCAATCCTCTGAGGTATGTAAGTACTATTATTATCTCCATTTGATAAATGAGGAAAAGGAAGATACAGAAAGGTTACATAGCACGCTCAAGGTAACACAGCTATGAAGAGGAGCTTGAATTCAAACCTATAAGCCTGCCTCCAGAATCAGTGATCATAATATTAGTTAACTCTGTTCTCCAGGGTAGCAGGAATAGGGTCTCTTTTCCATCCAGTCTTTTCCTTCCTGCTAGTGACACATTCCTGTGAATACATGATGCCTGGAGCTGTGGCAGCCATCTTATTACCATGAGAGAAGAAGCAAGAGAATTACAGGAGGACCATCCAGTACCCTGCCTTTAAGTACCTGATGAACCTGGAATCACCCACCTCCAGACTTCTTAATATGCATTATTATTAAGTGCCTTTATTAGTTAAGCCACCATTAGTAGCATTTCGTTACTAGCAGTTGAAAGCTTTCACAACAGAATATAACAGATTTTAGAAACTCAGGATAAAGCCGGCTACCTAAGGGTTACTGCAAATATTCAATAACATTACCTTTCAACCTTGTTTTGAAAAGAAGTTAATCTTGTCAACTTGCTATTTTCCTGTTTAACCTGAGGAGTCACTCAAGGGTCACAAGGATTTATGAGCTTGTTTTACAGAATAAAGAGAGTGCCTTCAAGGATCACCAGATAACCAGGCCCCAGCTGCCCACTGACACCCAGAAGTCAGATCGCCCAGGGTCTTATCGGGAAAGAAAGCAACACGGATTACTCCTTTGTTTCTCTGAAACTCCTCCTGCCAAACCCCTCAGCTCCTTAAAACCCCGTTTTCTTCTCTTGTTAAGGCAGATTTGAGAGAACGCATGCTCCCACCTTCTCATTTTGGCCAATTCGAACAAACCTTTCTCCTCTCCAAGTACCGATGTCTCAGTGTTTGGCTTACTGCACATCAGGCATGCGAACTTGAGAATTAAGAGGTTCAGTAACAAGGATTTGGCCTCAGAAATACGATTTAGTAATTGTAACTTTCTATAAGCCCATCAACTTCTGAGTCCATTTATTTATTTATTTGTAAAATGAAAATAATAATATACACATAACAGGGCTGTCATGAGGCTCAGGAGACTCAATGTTTGTGAAAGCACTCTGCAGTGTAGTTCCATCCAATCTATTGTCCACCAAGACGTCAGAGCAGTTTTTAAAACCCAAATCAGATATTACCTTCCTGCTTAGAATCATTTAGGAAAGCACCAGCATGGCACAGGAGACCCTACATCATCTGATTCTACCTTATCTTTCAGTTGCTTTATCTTCCACCTATACCCCAAACATACCCAATCTTCTGGAATTACTTGCAACTCTTTCTAATACATCAGCCATGCTCTAACATGCTTCCATGCTTTTCATATGTCCTATTCCCTTTGTGCTCTCTCTGTCACATTCACCAACCCAAACTCATCAAATATAATCTGAGTTGTCCCGTCCTTCAGGCACCAAAACCACCAACTGGCCCTTTCCTTCCAAATAATTTCTTACCTAATTTTGTACAGTACATGGAGTATAATTCTACTGCAGCACTTATAACATAATACAGTAAGGAAGACAAACATGTAGACTGTGAACAACCTAAGGGTGAAGATCACATCTTCGTGATCTTTGTATTCCAGGCCAAACTCTATGCGAGTACAAAATACTCACAATGTTTTGTTAAATAAAGTCTTTGTGGGTCCCACCTCCCACCCCCATGTCTACACGGACTTAAATATGAAAATCTGTATTAACCCACATGGTTCAGTTTATTATTACTAGAAACTGACAAGAATTTTAAAAAAGTAAAAATCCCAAATGGGAACATAGAAAAAAGATTTAAACAAACCTCCGTCATCTGATTATCAGTCAATAAACCATTACCAAGCCTGTTTCAAATGCTAGGCACTGTGCTGGGCAGGGGATACAACAGTGAACAAGATGAACACTCAGCCTTTGCCCTCATAAAGGTCACAGTCTAGCTGGGAAAAATGGAAAATCATCCATTTCAGTACCGTGCGATGAGTGTCAAGACAAGAAACTGTAAGGTGCCATGGGACCTTACACCAGGGGAACCTGACAATTTAAGAATACTTACTGCACTGATGATGAGAAGCCTTCCTGAATTTGCCAAGTTATAAGGCTAATTACAATTGAGAGTCTTATCTGTAACATTTCTTTCACATCATTCAGTATGGTCTTCAGGAACGACAGTTCTCTACAGCTTCTCCTCCAGACTTCAGTATCTGTCAATGCTGCCACTCTTCTCCTGGTCACCAGCTAAGCTTCCTTGGAGTCCTCTTTACCACATTCCAATTGGTTGCCAAACCCTACAAACTCTAACTTCACAAGGTTCCAAATATTATCACTGCCATGCTATAAGTAAAATCTTAATTATATATTGCCTAGATTAATGTATTCCCTAGAGGTTAAGTAGAACTTTTATAATGTCAAAAGATTCTGAAGACCTTACCCCAGCTCCACATATTTTTAAGCATATGATGATTGAGAAAATACAGAGAAATGTATGAATTTGCCCTCTCATACTAGGAATCACTGAAATAAACTTCTATAATAATACTCTGATTAAACTTCCATTTCTGATAGTTTTCTCAGCACTGCCAGTTTTCTAAAAAACAGTTTGAATCAAACCACTCCTAAACCAAAAGAATAGCTCCCCACTGCCCACTATGAATAAATTCCTCAGGGTAGGCCTTCCACAGACAGACCCAACTTGACTTTCTAGTTCTACTTACCACTACATGTACCTTAAAATCTGGTTCAGCTACACTACCTATAGTTCATACCCTGATGCCTCTTACAATGCTCCTTTTACAGCATAGTCATCAAGAACGTGAACTTGCAGTGAGTCTGATACATAATAGGTATTCACTCAATATGTGTTAAAAGAAAATAAAAAGGTAACAAGGGAATACTGTGAACAACTCTATGCCAACAAATTTGACAACCTAGATGTAATGGACCAATTCCTCAAAGGACAATCTGCCAAAATTCACACAAGAAGAAACAGACAATCTGAATAGGCCTAAATCTATTAAAGAAATAGAATCAATAATTAATAACTTTCCACAACAGAAAGGATCAGGCCCAGATGGGTTTACTCGTGAATTCTACCAAACATTTAAGGAAAAAAATATGCCAATTCTCTACAATCTCTAAGGATAGAAACAGAGGAAATACTTTCTAACTCAATCTATGAGGACAGCATTACCATAATACCAATACCAGACAAAGACATTACAAGAAAAGGAAACTACAGACCAATATCTCTCATGAACACAGATGCAGAAATCCTCAACAAAATATTAGTCAACAGAATCTAACAATGTATAAAAATAATCATACACCACAACCAAGTGGGATTTATCCCAGGTATGCAAGGCTGCTTCAACATCTGAAAATCAATTAATGCAATCCATCACATTACACCAATAGATGCAGAAAAAGCATTGACAAAATCCAACACCCATTCATGATAAAGAAAAAAAAAAAAAACAACTCTCAGTAAACTAGAAAGAGAGGGGAATTTCCTCAACTTGATAAAGAATATCTACAAAAAACCTACAGCCAACATCATACTTACTGGTGAGAAACTCAAAGTTTTCCCACCAAGATCAGAAACAAGGCAACGATACCCCCTTTCACCACTCCTTTTCAACATCATAAGGGAAGTCCTAGCTAATAATGCAGTAAGACAAGAAAAGGAAATGAAAGGTATACAGATTGAGAAGAAAAGAATACACAAAGAACCAAAACAAACATGGAAACCCAAAAAGCATTTTAATAAAAAGCTGGATCTTTCTGCAACATTAACTTTAATTATCCTGTCACAGACAGGTTATTTTCATTTGGCTTCCTTGACTCTGTTCTCTTGGTTTTCCTCCTTTCCAAAAGCTCTTCATCTGGCTCACCTTCCACACACTCAGTAAAAATGGATATTGATCACAATTATGTCCCTGGTCTTTTTTAAAAAAAATTTCTTGAAACTCTCTCTTTTGCGGTTTTACTCCTTTAGTTTTAATTATCCAGAATCATCTCTAGGCAAATAACTGCCTGCATGCCAGTTCTTAATTTTTAGCTATCTACTAGGCGTCTCTACTTTGATACCCCACTAGTATGTCAAACTCAAGATGTTTAAATCTAAGACTTGCTCTTCCTCTCTACTATTTCCCCCATCCTCCTTTGTTATCAGTATTTTAACCACCTGGATTTGAAACACGGGTCATCTCATTTACATTATTAATTTTACATAGAAAACTAAATTTTTAGAGAACTGAGATCTTACTCTGTTTATATAGTTTGCATTCTTTTTCCCAATGACACTGAATATTTTTCAAAAATATGATTTTACCTGTCTATAAAATATGCTATTTCATGGCTAAACTGTAATTTTTCAGCCATAATTATATTATTGGATATTTTCAAACAATTCTGATTGCTTTCTCTTTGGGATATACTATTAGAAGTTACAGGATTAAAAGATAGAGGTATTTTAAGCCTACTACAAAATTTTCTTGCAAAAAGGTTAAACCAATGTATACATCTACCTGCAGAATCAGAACCTGTCTGTTTCACTAGGTCTTTGCAAGGAACACTGGTAATAATTTAAGCAAAACCTTTGCCAATGTGGTATTTTTTTTAAAAAAAGTATTTCTTTGTTGATCACAAGAACTATGTGTGATTTTTATTTTCTTCTATATCTTCCAAGTTTTCTACAATAAAATTGCCTCAGAAAAAAATTTAACATTATATACAATAGGATAAGTGCTACAAAAGTACAAGTACAATACAAAATGTACTTGGACCATAAATAGAAGGCAACTGTTTCATAATCTGCTTGGAGACAGTCTTTCAAATTGAGGACCCAGACTCCCAGGAAGTATACCTTAGGAAGGAAGAGACCTAAATAATCCAGGCTCCAAGTCTGTCCCCCACTAGAGCAGTTTTGTGTCTCCATTCTTTACACTAAGGCTCTGCCCCAGACTTTGTTAGATAAATGAGATCTGCTGCTTTAAAGAAGCATCAAGAGGCCGGCCCCATGGCAGAGCGGTTAAGTGTGCGCACTCCGCTGCTGGTGGCCCGGGGTTCAGATCCCAGGCGCGTGGGTGAGAAACCGACATACCGCTTGTCAGG
The DNA here is from genome assembly GCF_057802395.1 of Ceratotherium simum simum. Lineage (NCBI taxonomy): Eukaryota > Metazoa > Chordata > Mammalia > Perissodactyla > Rhinocerotidae > Ceratotherium > Ceratotherium simum. The sequence continues at coordinate 28,773,351 of NC_141915.1, read as the reverse complement.
CCATGCTGTGGCAGCGGCCCACATAAAGTGGAGGAAGTTGGGCATGGATGTTAGCTCAGGGCCAGTCTTCCTCAGCAAAAAGAGGAGGACTGGCATGGATGTTAGCTCAGGGCTGATCTTCCTCACCAAAAAAAAAAAAAAAAAAAAAAAGTATCAAAAACGCTGTTCTCAATAACTGATTTGATTTGTATATTATTATTGTTTAAGAAGGTAGGAAAATGTTCAGTATATCTTAGATTTCCAACAAAAATAGTTTTTAAAATGTGGCATTTAAAAGTAAATCCTTAGCTATTCAAAATGACTATGCCTGGGAGTTTCAAAAACTCCAGGGTTTGACTATATATCCAATATGTGCATGTGTATACATCATATTACTGTAACACAAATGTAATTTCTCTTTAACAAATAACTTTTGCATATAAAACACTGCTACTAACTGGTGTACATTTGTAGGCTACTGAATATCAAAGCATGAGTAAACCATCTTTTTATATATTCAATTTAGACACAGTTCCACTTGAAAGTTAGAATATTCATGAGGCCTGCAAAACTCTAAGTCCATTCACAAAGAGGACAATTGTATTTCATATGGATCAAACTGTAAACTAGACACAATCTAAATAGCCAAATCATATAAAAACCTTCTTACAGACCTTTGGACATTTTTGCACAAAACACCTTTGAACAACAGCAACAAAAAATTAATTTGATTGTCATTTTTATGACATACAATGAAAAATTCAATTTGCTATAGAAACATACCATGTTCCAACACTTAGATGAAATACTTGGATTAAAATTCAAGAGTTCTTTTGGAGAACCGTGGAAAGAAGGGAAATGACTGTTAATATTTTACCTGTGGGCTGCAAAAGCGAAGCAGGTGGGCGAGGCTGTAAGCCCCATAAATTTTCCATACTGCTCCGGTCCTTAAGGTCCAATAAATGTATTAAAATTAAAGGATCAATGTCTAATAAACTACTGGTAGCAGCAGAGCATAAATGTGCTCTTCTTGACATTCTGCTACTGGCACCCACATAGCCAAGGTTACTACCTGCAAAAGAAATAGAGATGTAAAAAATGCATGCTGTGTATTTGCACAAATTTAAGTATATTTAAAAAAAAAAAGTAAACTGGTTAATGTTGTTTGAATACTTGTCTGTGGACCTGTCTCTTAGGAGTTGATGTTCATGATGAGAAGCACATAGAAGAAACCAGATTGCCAGAGAGGTGTACACAACTACAGTGACTGGCCTCATTACTATCCAGAATTCAGGAGCAACCCTCAACTTCATCCTGAGCCCAAGAAATAAAAAGGTGACAATGTATAATATATACCATTAGCAGAATGAGGGTGAGGAAAAGGAGAATACATCAACCCAGTGGTCTTGGATGAAAGACAAATCCTCATGATATAACAGATGCTAAGGAGGTATACACCAAAATAGGAATCTTCTCCAGGTCTCTGGAGAGCAAAATGTACAGGTCATAACAGTTTGGGAGACTTTTTTTCTACCTTGATTAAATACTGAAGTAAAATCTGAAGTTTTTAGACTAAACTTGTTAATGACTGATGTATAGTAGAGACATCTGTGAGCAAATGTCATGTCTATATAACCTATATTGGAGTAAGCTCCTTAAGTGAAGAAAACCACCTGACTTATCTCTAGTGCCTAGTACAATGCCTAGCAAATACTAGGTATGAATATGTTGGTTAAAACTGATCTCCTTTTATAAAACTATTTAAACATATTCTAAAAAATCATAACATTAAAAAATGTTTCATGAAGCAAAGTCTTAAAGTAGGTAATATAAAAATAACATAAACTAATCAGGTTCTGACTATTCATGAGTGTTTCGAAGAGATCTGGCAGGAAATAACATAGGAGAAAAAGTTTAATTATTCAGAGGCTTCAGGCGAATTATTTACTTATATGTTTTTCATCTGTATTCACATCCTCATGTCCTCATCTTCTCCTACTTCTTCCTCTTCTAAGGATTTATCATCCCATTGCCAATTTTTCTTCCCAGCCTCTGTACCCAATGCAACTCCTTTTAAAAATAACAGAAAACTATCTCCCCTCCACTCTGCAACTGTTTCTTAACTCTTTTCCTTTAATAGGGAGTTCCCAAATCAGGCTGCCTGTCAGTTGAAGGAGTTCGAGTCCTGGTTCCAACCCAGGTGTGGTGAATGAGAATACTGGAGTGGGATCCAGGAACTTTCCCTAAGAGCTACTCAGGTGGTTCTGATTGTATAGTAAATAAGCTCAGTAGCCCACTGTATGGTATCTACCGCCCTGATATCTGGTTCTTCTTTAAAAATAGAAGTTGCCCATTCTCCCATGTTAAATGGACCCACACTACAGAAAGGAGTGTTAGCAGTCTCCTGCTTCTCCCTGCTCTTCCAGGCCATTACTCTCACCTATGGGCAAAAACTCCTTTCCTTTGAGCTTTAGGCCCTTTGGCTACTCCTTTCTTCCCACGTTTCCATCCTTCCTACTATCATACTCATCATCCACAAGCATCAAAGACTGTAGCACCAGGGCCGGCCCTGTGGCTTAGTGGTTAAGTGTGCGCACTCCGCTACTGGTGGCCTGGGTTCGGATTTGGGCGCGCACCAACGCACCGCTTGTCTAGCCATGCTGAGGCCGCGTCTCACATACAGCAACTAGAAGGATGTGCAACTATGACATATAACTATCTACTGGGGCCTTGGGGAGAAAAAGGGAAAAAAAGAGGAGGATTGGCATGGATGTTAGCTCAGGGCTGATCTTCCTCACAAAAAAAAAAAAAAAAAGACTGTAGTACCTATTTCACTTTCCCTCTCTCAGAGCTAATACTGCCATCATTCTGGGTTTGTATGTGTGTGTGAAAGTATGAGCCTAATGAATGTTTACAAAGTTCTGGCACCCAGAATCTTCCCATGCCTCTTAAACTGCTCACTGACCTTCTTCCCCAAAGGTAACCTCCATCCTGAGTTAAACACCATGGATTAGTTTTGCCTGTTTTTGAACTTTATATATAAATGTAATGATAGAGCATGTACTCTTATATTCTGCTTTTTTGCTCAACATTATGTTCGTGAGATTTATTTATTTCCTGTACATAGCAGTTTATTCATTTTCATTATTGCTGTGTAGCATCCCAGTATATGAATATAACCAATTTCCTTTATTCTATTGGGAAAGAATTTGGATTGCTTCTAGCTTTTGGCTACTAAAAATAAAGCTACTACAATTATAAGCAGATATCTACTCTTGAGGCTCACATTAAAAAATATATATATAGGGCTGGCCCCGTGGCTTAGCGGTTAAGTGCACACGCTCCGCTATTGGCGGCCTGGGTTCGGATCCTGGGCACGCACCAATGCACCGCTTCTCTGGCCATGCTGAGGCTGTGTTCCACATACAACAACTAGAAGGATGTGCAACTATGACATACAACTATCTACTGGGGCTTTGAGGGGAAAAAAAAGGAGGATTGGCAATAGATGTTAGCTCAGAGCTGGTCTTCCTCAGCAAAAAGAGGAGGATTAGCATGGATGTTAGCTCACGGCTGATCTTCCTCACACACACACATACAAATATATATATGTATAAATAAATAAAACACTTCATGAAAAAGCAAATGATTAGTGACAGCTTCCTCTCTTTCTGAGCCAAGCTAGATTAATCCTGCTAAAACATCACACTGATCTACGTCAGTTCTTGATTATATACAGCGCCTGTACACATCACCATGACATTCAAGGTCCGACACAGTCTAGTACCAAACTACCTTTCCAGTTTTCTCTACTTTTTTACATCCGTCCTTTGTTAAAATTTCATTTGTTGGGGCCAGCCCGGTGGCGCAGCAGTTAAGTGTGCATGCTCCGCTGCGGCAGCCTGGGGTTCACAGGTTCGGATCCCGGGCACGCATAGACGCACTGCTTGTCAAGCCACGCTGTGGCCACATCCCATATAAAATAGAGGAAGATGGGCACGGATGTTAGCCCAGAGCCAGTCTTCCTCAGCAAAAAGAGGAGGATTGGCATCGTATATTAGCTCAGGGCTGATCTTCCTCGCACACAAAAAAATTTCATTTGTTTTTCTTAAATTAAAAAACATAACAAAAAACTATGTGAAAAAGAATGATGCTGCTCTAAATATTCTTGTAAAAATCTACTGGCAAACACTGGCTCACATATCTCTTGAAACTGGTGGAGCCAGAGGTATGTGTATGTTCAGCTTTAGCACAACTGCCCAACAGTTTTCCAAAGTAGTGATACCCATTTTCACTCCTAGCAGCAGCATATGTGAGTTTCCGTCTCTCCTCAGGCTTTCAACATTTAGTATTGCCAGTTTTTAAAATATTAGCTATTATAGTGTGCAGTAGTATCTCACTGTGGTTTTTATTTGGCATTTCCTGAAAAAAGAATGAAGAAAAATGAACAGGTTCTCAGAGACCTGTGGGACCCCACCAAGTGTACCAATATACACAAAATAGGAGTCACAGAAGACAAAGAATATTCGAAGAAAAATGGCTGAAAATTTCCCACATGTAATGAAAAATATTAATCTATACACCCAATGAGCTCTACTCAACAAACTCCAAGTAGAATAAATAAACTCAAGAAAGCTACACTGGGACACATCATAATTTGCATTTCTCTGATGAAAAAGGCTGAACACCTTTTAAAATGTGTATTGACCATCTGGATAGCCTCCTTTGTGAAGTGTCTATTCTAATCTTTTGCCTTTTTTTCCTAGGAGGTTGTCGTATCTTTTTCTTATTAGTTTGTAGAAGTTCTTTATATATTATGAATGAGTCTTTTGGACAATATTTAAAATTAGTTTGTTTATTCTAATTAATAGAAATTATAGTGCTTGTTAAAAAAAATCTATATGTATTTCTAGACCAGACTGCACACCTGAGATCTTCTAAGCAGTTAGATACATGAGTCTGGAGATCAACACATACATGTCCCACAGGTCTCTCAAAATCAACAGGGATCGAACTGAATATATTATCTTCTACTCCTGGACTCATTATCTTATGTAATGGCATGGCCTAACCTAGAAAACTTAAGAAATCATCCTCATATCTCTATCAACTGCAATCCATCCAGTTAGATTCCAAGTCCTACAGATTCTTACTATTTAACATCTCTCAAAATGTTGCTTCTCCACCCCTACTGCTACTGCCTTATTTCAGGCCCTAGTAATTTCCCCTCCTGGAACATTTTGGTAGTATTCTAGCTAATCTTGTCTCATCCACCTTTAATCCATCTTCCACTATATAATCAAATCTGATCACATTCTTTTTTAAAGACCTTTCATGGTTCCATGGAATAAAGCCCAAGCTCCTTAAGTCTGGCAAATAAGACTCTCCATTACCTGATCCTGTTCCTGCCTACCAATCTAACATTGACCTGCCCCCATTAAAACTAAAATCTCAATTATTTCAAGTTCCCAAAGAGAACAAAGCTGCGTCTCCTTCCTGGAATGCCTTTGCTTTCTTATCTCATTATTCCCTTGCTCTCCTAATGAACTCTCAGCTCATCTTTCAAGAGCAAGATCAAGCATCACACTCCCTTTCTGAAGCCTTTTTTCATCCATTCCCAATTAGCTTTCTTTCCATTTTTGGTACCACCTTGTATCTCTATATTTACAATCAAAGTTTTGCAATGACTAGTGCTAGAATCTCATTTAGGAAAAGTGATGCTCACTCATCTTATAATCCCAATGAACAACACAATGCCTGATGCCTAGTGGGCATTCATTAAACATTTGTGGAACAAGTAACCTTAAAAATCTTTAATGTGAAATAAATAAATGTTTTGAGTAATAACCTCATACAACATCAATTTGTTTTACAAGTGTGTTATATTGCCAGAACCTTTTAGTTCTCAAATAAGAAGTATTATTACAATGTTTAATAAGTCATACAAGGTATGCAAATAGAAAATAACTTTTTCCTACTTAGCTGATTCAACTAGCTAATGTTCTAGGTCAGAATGTTACAACCTGGGGCCGGCCCAGTGGTGTAGCGGCTAAGTGCGCGCACTCTGCTGCTGGCAACCCGGGTTCGGATCCTGGGCACGCACTGATGCACCGCTCATCAGGCCATGCTGTGGTGGCGTCCCATATAAAGTAGAGGAAGATGGGCATAGATGTTAGCCCAGGGCCAGTCTTCCTCAGTAAAAAGAGGAGGATTGGAATGGATGTTAGCTCAGGGCTGATCTTCCTCACAAAAAAAAAAAAAAAAAAGAATGTTACAACCTTTTTCAGCACATTTTTAAGCATAAGTTCTCTTGCAACAAAATGAAAATAACTGAAAAAACTAAAAGCAGTTCTTACAGGAAGGAGGCCACTTGAGTCACTAAATCTCTCTTATTTCAAGCTATATCCTTATTTAATGTGCCTATAAAATGAAATTAAGTAAATAATATTGTACTTTATACCTAGCGTCTGTATAGGATTTTCTCCTGTTTAATGGACAACTTAACATCCTAATTGACATAATTCTTTAGATGACTGTGTGATTCTGAAATATTAACCACAATAGGCTTAAAATGGACCTTCCATAATTATCACATAACAATAATGCATTCCACACTCAGTCCCATCTCACCTTTTATCTAGTTGATGTTCACTGCTTTATATATTAAAATTTTTTATTTCAGAATCGTTTTAGACTTATAGAAAGGTGCAAAGATCATACAGAGTGTTTCTGTAAATCCCATGCTCAGTTTCCCCACTGTTAACTTCTTTCATTACTATAGTACATTTATCACAACTAATGAACCAATATTAATATGTTATTACAGACTAAATTCGATACTATATTTGGATTTCATTCATTTTTCCCTGATGTCCTTTTCTTGTATTCCAGGGTCCCACCCAGAATGTCAAATTACATCTAGCTGGTCACTTCTTCCTAGGTTCCTCTGGTCTGTGACAGTTTCTCAGTCTTTTCCTGGTTTTGATGACTTTGACAATTTTTTTTCTTTTTCTTTTTCTTTTTTTGGTGAGGAAGATTAGCCCTGAGCTAACATCTGATGCCAATCTTCTTTTTTTTTTTTTTAACTGAGGATGATTGGCCCTGGGCTAACATCCGTGCCCATCTTCCTCCACTTTATACTGGACGCCACCACAGCATGGCTTGACAAGCGGTGCATTGGTGCGCGCCCGGGATCCAAACCAGCGAACCCCGGGCTGCCGAAGTGGAGCACATGTACTAAACCGCTTGCGCCAACAGGCCAGCCCCGATGACTTTGACAATTTTGAGAAGTATTGGTCAGCCATTTTGTAGAATGTCCCTCAACTGGGGTTTACGTGGTATTTTTCTCATGGTTAGATTGTGTTTATGGATTTTGAGGAGGACAACACTACAGATGTAAAGTGTGATTCTCAACACACCATATCAAAGGTATATGCTATCAACATGACCACACTGATGATGTTAAATTTGATAACCTGACTAAGGTAATGTTTGCCAGGTTTCTCTAGTATAAAGTTATTTTCCCCCCTTTCTAAACTACTATTTGGAAGCAAGTCACTAAGCAGAGCCCACAGTTAAGGGTGGGGAGCTACATTCCACCTCCTTGAGGACGCGGTACCTAAAGAAATTATTTGGAATTCTTCAGTATGTGTACTGTCTTACATTTTAGCTAACTGTTCATACATCTATTCACCTTTAGATTATAAATTACTTAAGAATAAGTCTTTTTCATTGTATTCTCCAGAAATCTTGACATAGGGAAGACATTCAACAAATATCTGCCAAATACATAAAATTCCCAAAAGCACATAATAAAAATTAACTGTGTTTGGTTCACTATTGTATCCTCAGCACCTAGAATTCAGTGTCTGAATTATAACAGGTCCTCAAAAAATATTTATTAAATGAATAAAGTATAATTTCAGAATTCTAGAACATAAGCTTCATGAGAACAGGGACGTCTTTTTATTCAATATTGTAGTTCCAGAAAGTAAAACAGTACCCACTTCCAGCTAAGTGCTCAGCAAACTTTTGGTGAACAAATGAATAAATTAATTGAAAACTATAACCTTGTTTACTCAGTATGTGTAAAAATCTTATATACAAGAATTTTCCTACAACACAATTTAAGAGAGGAAATGACAGATTTAACTAAGAAAAAAACCCACAAGGTTGAAAAATATTCAGTAACCTTGACTCATCACACTCATGTTCTTTCTTTTTTTGCTGAGGAAGATTGGCCTTGAGCTAATATCTGTGCCAATCTTCCTCTATTTTGTATGTGGGTCACCACCACAGCACGGCTGCTAACGAGTGGTGTAGGTCTGCGCCTGGGACCCAAACCTGAGGCGCCGAAGTGCAGTGCACCAAACTTAACCACTAGGCCATGGGGCTGGCCCTCTCATCTTCCATTTTTATACCAAGGTAGCCTCTGAATTTTTCTGTACTATTTTAAAGCACGAAAATTACATTCAACACAGTAATAAGTCTATTCACTCAAAGTTTTATCTGAAAAATAGTAAAGGACTCCTTATCATATTGTGTTATGTGCTAGGGATACAAAATCAAGAGGCACATTATCTTGGCTTCATTGACTTAGAGATGAAAGGGAAAATGGGCACCTAAATAAGCAATTACAATAATGTTTAATATATGTTCTAAATGGGTTAATTTGAGAGAGCAGAAAAAGATGCCGAGGGCAAACAGTCTAGTAGGGCTTCCAGGAAGAAAAATACAAGCTAAAACGAAGAAGGAATACAGGCTGACTATGCCTGAGAGGAGAAGAGGGTGTAAGGAACAACGTGTGTAAGCAAAGAGGTAAGAGATACCATGGCACATCTGAGGGGCTGAAAGACGCTCTTCCGGGCTGAAAAATGACACAGGGGAGTGTGAGAGAGGTAAGACTACAGATGCGGGAGCCAGCACAGGAAGGGCCTTGTGTACCATATTAATGAGTTTGGACTTTATCCTATAAGTAAACGGAATTCAATAAAACGTTTTAAGTAGAGAAGTGACATGATCAGATATTAATTTGAGGGGAAAAAAAACTCATTCTGAACTCACGCCATGGCAAACAGAATGGAGGGGAGCAATAATGGATACAAGGAACCCAGATGAGAGGCCGCTTTGAAAGACACTGGCCTGGACTAGGAAGGGCAAAGGAATGGGGATTAACAAATGAATTCATGCACCATTTAGGAGGGAGAATCAACAGATTTTGGTAACATATTAAAGGTAGAGTTTGAGGGAGAGGAAAAGGTGAAGAATGTATAGCACTATCAGTCACTAAGATGGTGGCTATAAACTGACAGGCAGGCTGGTAGATGGAAAGATAATGATTTCTCTTTGGGAGATGCTGAGTCTCAGACATCAAAACCAGACTGCTACATGGGTCATGGAAGTCATGAAAAAAAATAAAGCCTAGAGATAGAACTTAGAGAGTAACCAGCATATAGACAGAAACAAAATACAGGTGTGACTAAGATAACCTAAGAATAAAGTGAGAAGTAGGAAGAGTACAGAGCATAGGCAGAAGTTGAAATGCTGAGGACCAGTATTTAAGAGGTCTTTAGATATCCAAGCATGCTATAGAATATGCCAGTGTTCACACCAAGGGCAACAAAGGTAAAGCAGAAGCAGTACAAAGCTAGCTTAGAATTGTTCTAGCCAAGATTTATATGCTTAAAACAGGTCCAAGAACACAAAACAGACAGCTGCTATCTAAGTCAGCTCTTCCCAGGAGCAGCAGCATAGTTTGGCAAAAAACTGGGTCCAAGGAGATAATGATGTGGGGCTCTAGCCTGGCTCTACCAGCAACTACCTGTGTGATCTGGACAACTAAATCTCTGAGTTGTTTTCATGTATAAAATGAGCTCTCAAAGGGTCCTTTGTAAGTCAAAGATTCAATGATTCTATTCAGATTATTCTATAATCAAACTGATATACAAACAAGACTTACATATCATAAAAAGATAGTATACAATAGTAAATAAGACCATGACTTGTTTGAATTCAGACAAATGTGGAACTCTAATTCTTCCCTTTCATTTACTAAATTATGAAAAGATAGCAAGTGGCTTAATTTCTCTACACATCACTTTCTATAGCTATAAAAAGTAGATAATATCAAAATCAATCTTACAGAATTTTATAAGTAAAGAAATAAAGTGCACATTAAGTGCTTTTGCACAATACCTGAGTGGTACCTAAGAACACTTACCAAATGTTAGCTATTATTATTATTTTAAATACCATTATTAATACACTCTACAATCCATATATAAAATATAGCACTTCCAACACCATGAGCCACGGAGAGCAGTGGCTGCCACATATTAAAATATAATACAGTCAGAGAAGAGCAAAGAAAAGACAGACTTGTGGGGCTTGGCCTCTATACCTGGAGGTCCTGCAGCAGCTGCATCTTCCATAAGTTCTCCCTCTTCCAATTCCATGTTGTTGTATTCCACATCATTCTCTCCAGACCTAAGCATATCAAAATTCATCATTCCCTTATAGTAAATACAATTAACATTGTCACACCTCAATGAATTTTATAACAGTAGTGCATAGCTTTCTCCTGTGAAGTAACATAGGATATTTCTATATACAAAAATGAGTAAAAAGATTTTTGTCATTATCACATGTATGGGTAGTGGTATTGTTCAAATCACCTTTTAAAAATAACAAGATAGGTTGGCAACATTTAATTTTTAAAATAGAAAATCTGTGAATCATTGTAAGCAGAAGAGAGTATAGCTTCAAAGAATTTGTAACTTTGGGCCAGCCCCATGGTGTAGTGGTTGAGTTCGGCGTGCTTTGCTTTGGCGGCCTGGGTTCATGGGTTCGGATCCTGGGCACGGACCTGCACCACTCATCAGCCATGCTGTGGCGGTGACCCACATACAAAATAGAGAAAGACTGGCACAGATGTTAGCTCAGGGCTAATCTTCCTCAAGCAATAAAAGAGAAAGATTGGCAATAGATATTAGCTCATGGCCAAGCTCCCTCACCAAAAAAAAAAAAAAAAAAAAAGAATTTGTAACATAACAGTAGTAAATTAGGCTTAAGACACTACATTCTAAGGTTTAAAAAAAGAAAGATGCTCAAATTACTGTATATGACTAAATACTATTTTCTTAAAATATTACTTCAGAAAAGAGGATGTTGCCTCCTATCAAAGTCCTTACAAAGTCTCTCATACCAAAAACACTATTACCTTATTTTCAATGACAAAGTACTATATGGAACAGCATTAACTGATGCTAGCTTTGGAAATTTTAAAAAGTCTCAAGATCAACTCCCAGCTTGACAGTGTAACGAGCTTTGCAGACCTGCTCTCCAGTGACACTGGTGAAAATTATTTTTAAAACAACCATTTAAAGATTCTGGAGGGCCGGCTCCGTGGCTTAGCGGTTAAGTGCGCGCGCTCTGATGCTGGCGGCCCGGGTTCGGATCCCGGGCGCGCCCCAAGGCACCACTTCTCCGTCCAGCGCGAGGCCGAGTCCCACGTACAGCAACTAGAAGGATGTGAACCTATGACATACAACTATCTGCTGGGGCTTTGGGGGGAAAAAAATGAATAAATAAAATCTTTAAAAAAAAAAAAATAAATAAAGATTCTGGAAACAGTTCTAAGAGCATACAGCAAATGAAAAGACATCTCCTCAAGAAAATGTACTAAAATTTGGTGAGAACAGTGAGTCTGTGGTACTTGAACCAAGACCGTTCTCTCCTTCCCCTCCCAATTCAGTGATACAGGAATTCCACTCCAGACTAGTGTAGCTAAGAACATAGGGCTCCCATTTCCCACAGCTCCCAACAGAAGGGCTATATTCCCAGGAAGGGCAAACATCAGCATTTCTCATCCCACCCCCAGCTACCTGTTGCTGAGGCTAAGGTCAGGCATATGTGGCCAAGAGGTGGGGATTCCATTCTCCCACCCAGACCCAAGGCTCTACCTTGGGTGCAGCATGCTGAGAATACTGGTTCACCCTTGCCCCAATTCACTCATAAGGCAGAAGACCCAGGCCTGAGAAGACAAGCTGAAAAGATCTGAGACTACAGCCCCTCACTCCTCCACCCCCACCCCCACTGGTTCAGCTTCTGAAGCGGGAGAAATTAGCACACTTTTGTCCTCACTCCAGCATCAGAGATTTTGCCTGGGAGGAGAAGCAGGCTGTAAACTAGAGCTGCAGAGAAATGTGCAACACTATGAGGAGTATAAAAAAAATCTCAAACAGAATCCAGCAAAATGTAAAAAGAATTACAAACCACAGCAAAGTGGGATTTATCCTAGGAATGCAAAGTTGGTTTAAAATATGAAAATCAATTAATGTAATACACTATACAAATAGAATAAAAAGCAAAAATCATATGATCACCTGAATAGATGCAGAAACAGAAATTGACAAAATCCAACACCTTTTTATGATAAAAACACTCAACAAGGGGCCAGCCTGGTGGTGTAGTAGTTAAGTTTGCACACACTGCTTCTGGCGGCCCAGGGTTCGCCGGTTCAGATCCCAGGCACAGACCTACGCATCACTCATCAGGCCACGCTGTGGCAAGCATCCCACATATAAAGTAGAGGAAGATGGGCATGGATGTTAGCCCAGGGCCAATCTTCCTCAGCAAAAAAGAGGATTGGTGACAGGTGTCAGCTCAGGGCTAATTTTCCTCACACACACACACAAAAAAAAACACAAAAAAACCCACACTCAACAAACTAGGAATAGAAGGGAACTTCCTCAACAGAAAATTCACAGCTAAAATCATACTTAATGGTGAAAGAATGGATACTTTCTGTCTAAGATCAAGAACAAAACAAGAAAGTCCACTCCCACTAATTCTATTCAACATTCTACTAGACATTCTAGCCAGCACACTTAGACAAAAAAAGAAATAAAAGACATCTAGATTGGAAAAGAAGTAGTAAAATTAAGTCTATTTACAGATGACACATTGTAGACAGAAAAACTTAAAAAATCCAGAACTTAAAAACCCATTAGAGGGGCTAGCCTGGTGGCATAGTGGTTAAGTTTGCATGTTCTGCTTCGGTCGCCTGGGGTTCACAGGTTTAGATCCTGGGCGAGGACCTACACACCACTCATTGAGCCATGCTGTGGTGCATCCCATATACAAAACGGGTAGATTGGCACAGATGTTAGCTCAGAAACAATCTTCCTCAAGCAAAAAGAGGAAGGTTGGCAACAGATGTTAGCTCAGGGCCAATTTTCCTCACCCAAAAAAAAACGCCATTAGAACTAATAAACAAGTTAGCAAAGTTCCAAGACATAAAAATAATAGACAAAAATCAAACTGTATTTCCATATACTTAAAAAGAACAATCCAAAAAGGAAACTAAAAAAAAATCAATTCCATTTACAATAACATGAAAAAGAATAAAATATTTAGGAATGAATTTAACAAAAGAAGTGTAAAACATATACTCTGAAAACTACAAAACACTGTCGGAAGACTAAAAACTTTTGCTTGGCAAAAGACTGTTAAGATGACAACAAGACAAGCTGCAGAGTGGGAGAAAGTATTTGAAAGTATCAGACAAAGGACTAGTACCTATATATAAAGAACTCTCAAAACTCAACAGTAGTTGCTAGGAGGTGAGGCAGGGGGAAAAGGGGAGTTACTGTTTAATGGGTATAGAGTTTCAGTTGGGGAAGATGAAAAAAAGCTCTGGAGATGGATGGTGGTGACGGTTGCACAACAATGTGAATGTACTTAATGCCACTGAACTGCACTTACAAATGGCCTAAAGGGTTAATTTTATGTTATGTATATTTTACCATAATAAAAAAAAAAACAACAGTTAAAAAAAAATTCGGTTAGAAAATGAGCAAAAGACATGAAGAGAAATATTACCAACGAGAATATACAGACGGCAGATTAATCAGATGAAAAGATGTTCAACATCATTAGCCATTAGGGGAATGTAAATTTAAACCACAATGAGATATCACTACACACCTATCAGAATGGCTAAAATAAAAAAATAGTGACAACACTAAATGCAAGTGAGGATTCACAGAAACCATCACTCATACGTTGCTTATAGAAAGGCAAAATAGTACAGATACTCTGGAAAACTGGCAGTTTCTTCAAAAACTAAACATTCAATTACCATAAAATCCAGCAGTTGCATTTATCCTAGAGAAACAGAGACATCTTCATAAAGAAATCTGTACATGAATGCTTATAGTAGCTTTATTCATAATAGCCAAAAACTGAAAACAATTCAGATGTCCTTCAACAGGAGAATGATTGAACAAATTGTGATATGTCCACAACACACAATACTACTCAGCATTAAAAGGAATGAAGTATCGATACACACAATGACCTGGATGAATCTCCAGAGAACGATGCAGAATCAAAAAAGCAAATCCCTAAAGGTTACTTACTGTAGGATTCTTTTTATACAACATTCTTTAAATGACAAAATTATAAAAATGGGGAACACATGAGTGGTTGCCAGGAGTTTGAAGCAGAGGAAGAGGATGTGGTATAAAAGGGCAACACGAGGGATCTTTGTGGGGATGGAAATGTTGTATATCTTGACTATATCAATGTCAATATCCTAGTTGTGATCTTGTACTATAGTTTTACAACATGTTACTTACCATTGGGGAAAACGGGGTAAAGGGTATATGGGATCTCTGTATTATTTCTTACAACTACACGTGAATTTACAATTATCTCAAAATAAAAAGAAAAAAATAAAGTGTTTCTACAGTACTACTGTAGAAATACCAAGGACGGAGGAGGTAGAGGAAGAGGAGGGAGAAGGAAAGAAACGCCTATTCATTAAATGTGTTCTAGTTAATTAAAAGCTGTTTATAATAATCATTATCGAAAGAAAACACCTATTCATTAAATGTGTTCTAGTTAGTTAAAAGCTGTTTATAATAATTATCCAAACAAACTGTTTGCCTATTTCCTCACCTATAAAAGGAAGAAATTGACCTTAATTTCTAACATTTTATGATTCCCTAAGTGCTCAGAATAGCTCAAGATTAACTGTGCTATTTCTATGAATTATACAAAATAGTCTGACTAGAGAGATATTATATGGATGTATACATATAGAGAAAACATAATCAAACACTTTCTACTAGAAAAAAGATTAAAAAGTCAACCTAATGAAAGACTGTGAATCAAATTTTATGTAAAATCCAACTACCCTCAAAACAACTTTGAAAAAAGTCAAGAGACATAACAGTCAAAGAAATTAATTCACATAGAACTGCATATTTAAGCTATTAGCAAAGTGGATTCCACATTATAGAATAACAATCTAAGAGAATTTCTCATGTTGATTCAAATTAATCAGTCCTATTTTATATATCTAAAAATATCACTGTAATGATTTCTGATTTGGAACTTAAAGGGATAACATTAAATGAAAATGGTCTATTTCATGGAGCTAATTGGAGGGAACAGAGGTGAGGTCAACTATGGGGTTAAAACCCTCACCTTACTCTAGTGAAATGGCTGATGTTAGGGCTGGGACAGAGAACGTACAAGATGAACCTGGAATGTCTTGTAGTGCCAGAAAATAAAAAATCACTTAAAAAATGATGAGGACATCTCAAAAGGACACAGGAGTTAGCTTTAACAGACTCCCACTGGCCAAATCTAGGATAATCTGAGCAATAAATTATGAAAGTAAATGGATTAAACCATTTAATAATATAAGAATGCATGAGTCCATATTAATCAAATTAATTAATCAGGCACAGGGGAAAGCTCTTCCCTAAAGTAGAATTCCAATTAATTAGGAATAATGGAATTAGAAAATCATCATTTGGCAATCAACACAGTAATCTTTCCAAACAAGAATCATCAATGGATGCTAAAACTAGCAGATAAAAGTACAATGAGAAATAAGATATTTACAGTCTCAAAATATGTCCCCATAAGATATTTATTAATTACAAAGGGAAAAAGTAGTAATTTTAGAGTGGAGAAACCTGGCAGACATCACCTTAACCAACTGATCTAAATTAATCAACTGTAATGGGACAGATTGAAGACACGTGTCCTCCACCTCCCTCTCATATCACTTTAGTAGTATTCCTGTGGTCAAATTAATAAACAGAAACCTCATTAAATTGGAGTTGGGAGGCCAAAAGGTGGAGCTCTCACACCCTAAGTCAGCAGAGCCCAACAGGAAAAAGACAGACTTCTTCTTGACTAGCAAGAAGCTCAGCCAACGAGAGACTGTCACAACTCAGCCAATGAAAAGCCACCACACCTCAAATTCTTTGTTTACAACAGACCTCCCAACTTCCTCTTCCCCTCTATAAAAGAGTTTCTCCTCCCTTACTGCTGGGGCACTTGCACGTGGCTTGCCCATGGTTGCAGATACAGAATTGCAGTTCTTTGCTGATCCCAAATAAACCCATTTTTGCTGGGGAAATATCTGGCTATTTGTTTAAGGTCAACAATGCCAGAAGTGCATAACCTCAATCTAATTGTAAGGAAACAGACTACTCCAAATTGAGGGACCTTCTACAAAATAACTGGTCTGTATTTCTCAAAAGTGGCCAAGTCATGAAAAACAAATTAAAAAATTTTAAAAAGACTAAGTGACCCAGATGGAAGCAGACTAAAGAGACTTAACTACAAGGAACATGTTATCCTGGATTGGAGCCCAGACCAGTCAAAGGGCATCACTGGCAAAATTTTTTAAAGGCCATAGATTATAGTATTACATCAGTGTTAATTTTCTGATTTTGATAACTGTACTGTAGCTGCATAAGAAACATACTTGTTTTTAGGAAGTACACAATGAGAAGTGTATTCACCTTGAATGTCTCACAAAAAATTATGTAGCAGAAGCCTTAGAGGCCCCCTCTTGCCCCTTGCAGTCATTACCTCCAAATGTAACCTGTATTCTGTCAACTTTGAATATTTTGCCTGTATTGAACACTATGTATATGCAATCATGTGGTATATACTCTTTTGTGTCTTGTCTCTTTCACTCAACATAACGGTTTACAATAATCATCCATGTTGTGTGTAGTTTAATTTGTTTATTCTCCTGGCTATATGGTATTGAATTGTATAAATATATATCTCTGTTAGTGGAAAAAAAATTATATAGAGTGAGAGAGAAAAGAGAAATATATAACAAAGCAAAATATTAACATTTGGGGAATTAATCTGGGTGAAGGGAATATGGGAATTCTTAGTTAACATTTTTACAACTTTTCTTAAATGTGAAATAACTGCAAAATCGAAAGTTAAAAGTAAAACTAAAACTCACTTCGGAAGCTGGAGATGAGAGGGAGGAAACTGATTCAGTCTTTCCTTCAAGTTCCTTTATTTATACAAGATACTCTGTATCAAGAAAAAAATGCTGAATATCCCCACTTTTAGGCCCCAGTTAGGTAATACGCTTCTAATAATTACCACTTAGATGATTTATAGTGGTAGTTATTGTGAGACACTCACATAGTTTCCTCATCAATGTCATTTTCTTCCGTGTTACTCGTTGCTGTGGAACTGGCAGAGGAACTGCTGCCATCGAGGTGATTTATTTCGTCTTCACCAACAAGATCCAGATCCAGATCTCCATCTGAAAGCTCATGCTAGATCAAGGTAAAGAAACAAGATTTCTATCTCAAATGTTTTACTCAGTTGATCATCCCATCTAGCCCACAGACCAGGCACCAAAGAATAATGAAATCACCAGAATTCTCTGCTCCTGTGCCTAGGCTGCTGAGCTCTGCAGAGAAAATCATACAACCACATTACCTGGTACCATTAATAATGTATTGCTGCCAATTTCAGCTGGGCTCTCAATGTGACTGGAAATGCTTCATGTATTCCATGTCAGCTTCCACTAAGGCTCCTCACAGAGTAACATGTCAAACCATCACTCCTCAAGTCCTACCTAACCTCTGTTACCCTCAAGGTCAATATAAAACCCTGTCACCTATCTGCACAGAAAAATATACTGGCTATTAAGCATAAATCTCCTCAACTTTCAGCTGCTCTACCTGCAAACTCTACCCTTCATTTCATCCATCCTATCAAAGGTTAACTGCTTCACCTGAGTGCTCCATTCAAACCCTTATTATCTCCTTAAATAATCTGTTTTGTCAATACCTTAACCTTATCTTGAATCTCTTTTCCCACTGGTTCCCTCATTTTAACACATACCGGAAGTCTCCCATCTTAAAAATAACAAGTACAACAAAAAAAAAGCTTGTCTCTGCATCCCTGTCTTACTTTAAACAATAACAACCACTTCTTGAATTCTAAATTCTCATTCTGGTTGTTGTTTAGCTAGGACAAAACCTGGCTATCTCCCAAATCTTAAGTCATTCTACCTAAGTATGCAATGATAAGGTACTTAGTTTTGGTGAATGAAAATAGGACACATTTTTAAAACCCACAATTTACATAGTTTATAGAATGTGTATCATCGTTTGTTTCCCACAATAAATTAATTTTTAGAAACTTGAAACACTTTGATTCCATAACTTCTGACTTATAAACATTAACATTTACAGAAGGGCATACCTTGATCATAAAAATAAATGGACAAAATTTTCAGCACACTCACTCCCCTACATCATATGTTGGAAATCATGATCTCATCATTTCTCTTTTCAAACACAAAATGAATCTAAACCTCTATTACATGATAATCTTCGTTCTGAATCTTCTCTTCATCTTCTTCATCCTCTTTGGCCTCTCTTATAGAAGCTGTAGTAGGACCATCCTGTCGAAGCATGTCAACGCATGACCCAGACTTTTTAGCTCGTGTCTCAGGAGTGTCATCATTTTGGGGGCTAAGATGATTATCTGGTGGTGACAAATCTCTTGATTTCTGAGTTCGAGACAACTCAATAGTAAGTCTCTTTTAAAACAAGAACAGCACAAATAAACATGAGTCATAAGCAGTGCTTCAGTAGTATAGTAAAAAATATTTCAAGTAAAAAAATATATCCAGATGTTCCTAAAACCATTTCTTGAACCATCTCTCTCACCTCCACTCCTGCCTTTTGCTTATGGAAAAATCTATGATAGAGACAAACTGCCCAATTCATTCTCCTCCTTCTTCTCATATCCTGCCCAAGATACACATACACTTAGCAACCTGCATAGTA
Organism: Ceratotherium simum simum; assembly: GCF_057802395.1. Classification (NCBI taxonomy): domain Eukaryota; kingdom Metazoa; phylum Chordata; class Mammalia; order Perissodactyla; family Rhinocerotidae; genus Ceratotherium; species Ceratotherium simum. The sequence goes on along the minus strand of NC_141915.1, from coordinate 28,754,233 downwards.
AATTCAGGCAGTTTTAAATAGTACACTTAACATAAAAATCTCCAAAAGTATATATTTATTCATATTTTCCTCCCTCATCTATTAACTAGTGTCAACACTTCAAACCTCCCACCCCATCCCAATTTCCATTGGCAGCAAGAAACTTTCCTTACATAATTTAGTTTACCATCGTAAAATAAAAATTAACTGATCCTCCCCAGCACTCAATTCAACAATAGTGAAAATTCAAGATGGGGCAACTTTCAATTTTTCTATAGCTTAGAATCCTCTAAATGCAAGACAGCATGGGGAATAGAAATACCCAAGTCACTGAGAGAAACACAAAGAGTTTACCTCAAACTAGAGCAGCCCTATCCAATACAATTTTATGTGATGATGGAAAGGTTCTATACACATAATGCCCAATACAAGCACTTGAAATGTGGCTAGCACAACTAAGGAACTGAATTTTAAGTTTACACCACCATATGTGGGTAGTGCCTACTGAACTGGACAGTGCAGAATTAGAGGCTCAAAGGTGGTAAGGAGGGAGAATAAGATAACTGGATTTTTCTACAAAATTATAAACAGCAATAAATATCCAAAATCTAATTACAAATACTACAGGCAAATGAAACACTAAACCCAAAACATATGTTTTTTGCTTACCTCTTTAAGATTATTTATTTGCTGAATATAGCTAGTCTGTGCAGCTTCCAACTGAGTAATATACCAATGCTGGTCCCGGCATTTTTGAAAGAAAGTTGGTGAACGAACCTGAAACCTTAAAAGAATAGCTGCACATGAAACATAATCCATACAGTATAATAAGTTCTACAATTTTAAGTTTATTTGATTACGTTATAAGGCCAAAATTCAAAATGAACTCAGAGCTGCTGGCATTTGCCATTTAAATACATAATCTACAAATTACGACATACAGTTCCAAAAAGTAATCTGTAAATCAGTTGTCTAAACTCAAACTGTACTTTTCTAAAGAAATAACATTATACATCATGGTTAAACTCCCAAACTGACCTACTACAGGATATTTACTATAAGAATCTAGCTCAAATACAATGTTGATCATGAGTTGGGAAGAAGAGGACCATATCATGCAGGAAGTGAGGAAACTAACCCTTTACTTCCCCTGTCTTGCCTGGGTCGGACCCTACAACATAGGCAAAGATTGTTTTAGGCACTGCTCTTTTTCTTCCCCTTCTCCATCTCACAGTCCCATATTTCCTGCTCCTCAGTAAAAAAAAAAAACGCTTAGAGGGTCAACTACCCAGAACTGCTTTACCGTCCCCTAAAGAGTTACATGCTATAAATAACCTATATTCCCAGCCTCTCAAGATAGCAGCTTAAAATCAAAACTCATATCACAATATGGCATATTTCAGCTAGGGTTAGGAAAAAAATAAGTAGCTATGTTAAAGCTTATTAACAGATAAATGATAGGATCTTAATCTATTCAGTTACCTGTACTTTTAAGAAACCAATACTTTTTTGTGTGTGTGAGGAAGATCAGCCCTGAGCTAACATCCACGCCAATCCTCTTCTTTTTGCTGAGGAAGACTGGCCCTGGGCTAACATCTGTGCCCATCTTCCTCTACTTTATATGGGACGCCGCCACAGCATGGTGTGACAAGTGGTGCACTGGTGCGCCCAGGATCCGAACCCGGGCTGCCAGCAGCGGAGTGCGCGCACTTAACTGCTATGCCACCAGGCCGGCACAAACCAATACTTATTAAAGCAAAAAGACCTCTACCTTTGTTAGGATAGCTGAACATGACTCCCTTTACTGTGAAAAAAAATTACAGTGATGTGTAAAGACACTTCTGAAAAAAAGAAGAGTCACAAGAGGCAAGACTAATTTGGAAGCCTATAAATCCTCCTTCTAGTCTTGCCACCCTTATGTTAACTACCATTCCATTATTTTCAGGATTTTACAGCTAGTGTAGGAATCTACTGACCATCTTAATAGTTATCTGCAGCAGATAACTACTTTTAATCAAGGATACTCATGCATCAGAGGGTAGAGATGATTCACTCAACCCCCATTCTAAGTGGATACTGCCCAGACAGTATACATTGGTAAGACAGTAGGACTTTCTAAGGAGTATTATCATCTTTGAATTACTAAGGAAATTGTGGTCAACCCGGCACATTATTTTTAGTATTTGTGCCATTAAAACAAAAGCAAGCAGCAGCTAAAATTCCTTAACTTTCTCTTTTAATGAAAGAAGAATAAAATATATTTATTCATATATAGTGACAGAAAAGCCTTAAATAACTTTCTAACAAGTACGTATAAAATTCCATCAGAATCTTGAACTGAGGTTTAAATTATGAGCACTCTCTCATTACATACTTTAAGTAATTAAAAGCCCCCTCTCCATGAACCCCACAGCAATTTATGTATACTGCTATTACAGCACTATCTTGTAGAATAATACATTCTGTTTTTATCTGCTCTTTTCATCTTGAGTTTCCTGAAGACAAAAACCATGTCTTATTCTTTCTTGTTATTAGCCCAGTATCAGGCACAGACTCAGTAAATGTTGCTGAATATCAGTAATTAAACATCACAACTGGAATCTGTTCTTGTACTAATATTCAAGCCTCTAAGTAAACGTTTTGTTATAAACATGGATGGCCTAAATAAAGAACTAGAGGTTGGGCATTAAAAAAAGGAAACTCTCTCATGAAGACTGCCACCAGAAAGATTTACCATTATTGTGACTCCAATAAGAAGAGAAATAAGGATATAAAAAGTGGCTCTTTTGTAGGCTGGTAAAATTGACGTTTGAGTAATTTTGCAATCCTCTCTATGGTTAAAGTGTGAAATAGCAACAAATTATTTCTTTTGGTGAATAATTTAAAAAAAATACAAAAACATGAAAGGTTATAAAAGGAACTAAAATAATCCCCCAAAAGAAAAGATGATAAAAACATGGATTTTTTTCTATATTGAAAATGCAATAATCTTTTTTCTCCTCTTTATTCTCTCAGAAAAGTTAAAAAGAACACACAATAGTAAAGGTTGATATATTAACAACTCCTCCAGCCTGCTCAACAACAAAGAGCTCAGAATAAGTAAAACCTAAGAGCATATCAAATCAATTCCAAGGGAAAAATCTTTCAAAATGGTTTTCGTGGAAACTTTCCAAACCATTAAACACTCTGAAACCTCTCAGTTCAAAATATATTTGGGGCCGGCCCCGTGGCTTAGCTGTTAAGTGCCCGAGCTCCACTACTGGCAGCCCGGGTTCGGATCCCGAGCGTGCATTGACGAACTGCTTCTCGGGCCATGCTGAGGCCGCGTCCCACATGCAGGAACTAGAAAGACGTGCAACTATGACATACAACTATCTGCTGGGGCTTTGGGGAAAAAAAAGGAGGAGGATTGGAGATGGATGTTAGCTCAGGGCCAGTCTTCCTCAGCAAAAAAGAGAAGGATTGGCATGGATGTTAGCTCAGGGCTGATCTTCCTCACACACACACACACAAAAATATATATATATATACACGCACACACACACACACAGGAATCTATCTTTTTTAAGTTCTCATTTTGATCATCAAATTAAAACATCATGTTATCGATACCCCCAAACTTCTGACTTGTAAAGATTACCTCAACACTAAATGGGGCTGTAATGGTTTTATAGTCAGTTTATGTTCTGTCCTTTCTTGCAAATAACACACCAACTACTATCACTTAGTTTACTTTAACCAATTTTCATCTCTATTCTCTAACTTTTAATTTGCTGTTATCTAGAAAAAAAACTGAAAAATCTTTTAGTGAAATTAAGCTCGTAAAACCAGTCACCCAAATCTAAATACAAAATCAAGTGAAAAAAATAAGCACTTGATCCCTCACTAGTCTTCAATTTCCAAATAGTGAGGCTGCTAGAAGTTCAATTGGATTAATGGGACATTACTACATTTATTGAAAGTAGTAGTTTCCTTTTTATGGAATTACTAACTAGATGTCAAGCACATTTCGACTAACGTATTATTTACTGACTACAAAGGACTCCTGAAATGAAATGGTTAAAAACACGGTAAGGTTATAGTTAGTAAGAATTTCAATACTCATTTTTGTTAAATGAATAGACTTTAAAAATAAAGTTCTGATGGCATTATTCCCCCATGATAAAAGCTACAACATCAAATGTTACCTATTACCTTAAAATCACTGTATCATTTTGTCTATTCAAGTATCCTTCATTCGCAAGTAAGTCCAAACGAAAAAATCTATTATAACCCCAGCATTCTCCAACTTCAAAGTCAGATGCAAATTCTCGAATGATATTTTTGGTAGGATCATTGCAGGACTGATGAACCATCTCTACACGATATTCATATCTAAAATTGAAAAACAGACTATTAATATACAGTTAGCAAAGCAAGAATAAAAGACTCATCAAAACATTAAGGTCATTAGGTAATTATCTGAGAACAAACTTATTAATAGTTACATTTCTTTCAGACAGGATTGTATCATTTATAAAGACAGCAGTATTGCAATACAATAGTAGTATAAAACACCACGTCAAAAAATAAAGTCTGTATAAAATAGTACTTTCAAAGTTACTTTTGTTTTAGCAACACTATGTATTTTTCCATATATTCATTACCTGTATTTCCTCACATATAAATATTCTGCCATTTCCTTTGAGGTTTATCACCATGCAATTTTAAAATAAATAACAAATTTTGAAATACTCTACTGTATTTTTCTAATTCAAGTAATAATAAATTAACTGTGTATTCAGAAATTCAGGCCTATAAAATTTTCTAACACAAAATAAGTATACATTGGGAAAGCCAATATATTCAGATTTCTATATCTTACACAGTAGAAAACTTTCAAGTCTTCAAACTCATTTTTACTAAGAAAGCATTGTTATTACAAGAAAGAAAAGTGAAGAAATAAAAATAATCAGAAGGAACACTCAATAGTAGCCATAAAGCTTCTCTTTTTTGATGGAGATAATTTTTTAAAACAAAAACACAATAGTTCAACCTGCTATTTCTGGTGGCAAAGGCAAAAGAAAAAATTATAGCTCTTTACTTACAAATATCAGATGTATTTCTTTAAGTACTGTTAAATGATTTTTATATTAGTATCTCTCATAGTACATTATCCAGATTGATGGCACAAAGAACTAACCAATGCAAAAGCTGTGACATTTTGTCTGCCTAGATTTTATGGAAGTAATGAAACCAGCTCTGCAGTACAAAGGGTGCTATTAAATGTCCAGAAATAAACCTAAATATCTATGCACAATTAATTTTTGACAAGGGTGCCAGGATCATTCAATAGGGAAAGAAAAGTCTCAATAAATGGTGCTGAGAAAATTGGAAAGCTACATACAAAAGAATGAAGTTGTACCCCTGTCTAGCTTCATATACAAAAATAAACTCAAAATGGACCTAAATGTAATGGCTAAAGCTTTAAAGCTCTTAGAAAACATAGGCGTGGCCGGCCCCGTGGCTTAGCGGTTAAGCACGTGCGCTCCGCTGCTGGCGGCCCAGGTTCGGATCCCGGGCGTGCACCGACGCACCGCTTCTCCAGCCATGCTGAAGCTGTGTCCCACATACAGCAACTAGAAGGATGTGCAGCTATGACATACAACTATCTACTGGGGCTTTGGGGGAAAAAAATAAATAAATAAAATTAAAAAAAAAAAAATTCTGGAATCTTTTAAAAAAAAAAAAGAAAACGTAGGGGTAAATCTTCATAAATTCAAATTTGGCAAGGGATTCGTAGATCTGACTCCAACATATGAGCAACAAAAGAAAAAACAGATAATTTGGACTTCATAAAAATTTTAAACTTCTGAGCATAAAAGGACATTATCAAGAAAGTAAAAATACCTACAGAATGAGAGAAACTATTGTCAAACCATGTATCTGACAATGGTTTAGTATACAAAATATATAATGAATTCTTATAACTCAACAACAAAAAGACAAGCGACCCAATTTAAAAATAGGAAATGGACTTGAATAGACATTTCTCCAAAGAAGATATACAAATGGCCAATAAGCACAAGAAAAGATGTACAACTTCACCGGTCATTAAGGAAATGCAATTCAAAACCACAAGGAGGGCCGGCCCCGTGGCTTGGTGGTTAAGTGAGCGCGCTCCACTGCTGGCGACCCGGGTTCGGATCCCGGGCTCGCACCGACGTGCTGCTTCTCTGGCCATGCTGAGGCCGCGTCCCACATACAGCAACTAGAAGGATGTGCAGCTATGACACACAACTATCTACTGGGGCTTTGGGGGGAAAAAATAAATAAATAAAATCTTTAAAAAAAAAAAAAAAAAACCACAAGGAGATACCACTTCATAAGCACTAGGATGGCTACAAAATATACTTAAAAATGGAAAATAATTAAGTGCTGGTGAGGATGTGGAGAAATATGAACTCTTGTACATTGCTGGTAGGAATATAGAATGGTGCAGCCATTGTGGAAAACAGTTTGGCAGTTCCTTAAAATATTAAACATAGAATTACCATATAACCCAGCAATTCCACAACTAAGTATATATTCAAAAGAAATTAAAACATATGTCCATACAGAAACTTGTACATCAATATTTACAGAAGGATTATTCATAATGGCCAACAGGTGGAAACAATCCAAATGTCCATCAACAGATGAATGGATAAACAAATTGAGTTCTACACAGACGATGTGATATTGAGTCATGCAAAGGAATGAAGTTCTGACATATGCTTCAACATGGGTGAACCTTGAAAACACTACGCTTAGTGAATAGAAGCCAAATACAAAAGGTCCCATATCATATGGCCTTTTATACGAAATATCCAGAATAGGCAAATAAATACACAGAGAGAGAAAGCAGAGTAGTAGTTGCCTAGGAATGGGGCAAGGGATGGGGAGTGTTTATTTAATGGGTTCTGGGGTGATGAAAATACTCTGAAACTAGAGAGAGGTGGTGGTTGCACAACACTGTAAATGCACTAAGTTCCATTGAACTGTATATTTAAAAATGGTTAATTACATATTATATGAATTTCACCTCAAAAAATAAAGTTTTTACTTCTATTTTAAAAATGAACAGTGAAAAACTCAAAGCTCACAGAGAAACAATCAGGAATAGTGAAAATCTGGGGAGAAACACATTACTGTAGATGGTCAAATACATCCAGGATCAAGACAGGTAAAAGTTTAAAATCAACATAAAACAGTTTTCGAAAAAGCAGTTCTTTTGTAAGAAAAAGCACCTAATGTTTGAAAAAAAATCATTCTTTTTATCTGCATTAGTTCTTTAAAATCATGACAGGCATAGACCTATGTTTCTAATAAATATGGCAATTAATCCAAGTTAAATTATTTACATAGCATCTCAACCCCAATCTTACATAAAACTAAAATCTTAAATTTGAATATTTCAACTTCTTTTCTTCTGTCAAAATGAAAGTCTGAATAAATTTAACAACTGTTAACTTAAAAATTTTAGTCTCATTATAATCACTCCTCCAGGGAAAGTTCTACTCTTTCCTTAAGGAACTCAAAGAAATTCTCATCTCTAAAACAAAAGTCACTCGGCAAACACTGTTAAGAGTCAATTCCAGGATGGTACTCATGCAAATTTCCTCCGAAAGCCTACACATATGTGTATGCTGACATACACCTTTATGGAGATATTTAAACATAGTGAAATTATGAAAGTACTTCTGCAGGGTCCCAAGTGATACTAAAATCTATTAGATAATGACACAATGACTTAAGTTTTTATTCCATAGTTTGGCAGTTAAACTACTTCACTGTTACACTCTGAATTCCATAACCGAATAACATTTCAATATTTAATGAAAAAGTATTCAAAACTCTTCTCTAGGCTTACTGAGGTATTGAGAGAGTTAACAGCTGATAAGACGTTTGTTTTTATCAGAATAGAACAGTCTCATTAAGGTATTTAGATAATATCTAACAAATACACAATTTTTTTTTATAAATATACAAATTCTAATCTTCTTCAACCTCAGTATTCTCAATGATAATATCTCATTATCACTGATGCTATTACTGTTTGTAAGACAATGTGAACTTTAAGTTCCTGAAGTGTATATGGTCAACAATAAAAGCACCGAGATGAAACCAGCACCAAAGGCAACAGAAATATCACAAAATCTACATATCAGTAAAAGAGGAAGGAGAATCTTCACAAGGCAAGAAACAGAGGTAGATCAGGAAACAGACTAATCAAGAGAAAAAGAGAGGTCCAAGATTAATGGTAGTAACAGGAACATGAACAAAATCCTATAATCACTGAAACTTCTTATAATTCTGCCCAAGATCAACCACCTTCCAACCACAAAGGCTGATATCAGGGTATCAAACAGAGCTTGGCGGTTAAAAACAAAGAATACAGAGACTGAAAAATATGTGTTAAACAGATTGCTATTTAAACAATGCTGAACTTGAGTGAATAACTTAATAACTAAGTCATTGTATTCCCATCTGTGAAATGGGAGTAATAATAGAACCTACAGCTCACAAGGTGGTAGTAAAGCAAAATGAGTTATGGAAAGCATAGTGCACGGCACCAAGTACATATTCAGTAGGTGTTAGCTGTTTTAACAAACAGGTGAGTCCGCTGTTACAGATCATACAGATTTGGAGCAGAGCTATGCCTAAATCATACTTACATTCAAAGGCCAGAAACATTTCCACATTATTAGCCTTATTCATAGTATGACTCACCAGTGATGACAAGCACATTCTGCATTAAGGTTAGTCTATGCCAGAGGTTGTTCAAGTGTAGGCTGTGTGACCCTGGGGGTCAGTCCCTACGATCCTTTCAGAGATCCAAAAAGTCAAAACCATTTTCATAATAACACTAAACGTTATTTCCCTTTTTCACTGTGTTGACATTTGCACTAATGGTGCAAAAGCAATGGTAGTTTAAATATACTAGTGGTCATTATATTATTCACTGCCACACACTTTCATAAGGGGTAGACAATTCAGATCTGGCAGACAATTTCTGGACCAAAACAACTAAGGCAAAGAAATGTCATTTGTTGTCAATGATAAAACAAACATAAGCATTCAAGTAAAAAATCATAATTCTGAAAAATTTCTATGCACCATATGAGCTTAAAAACTTGCCAACACTTCAAGACTTTCCTCATAAAAATGGTAATACCAATGTGATTATTTGATATTTCATAATGAAATGTATCAACTGCATGTATAGTAAACCATTATTTTCCAAATGATTAGTGTGTGTTACAAAATCCATGAATAAAAGATCCATTCAAAGCACAAAACAGACAAATGGAGTTTTTGTTGTTTGTTTTTTGAGTAAACAGTTTTAATGAAGTATAACTGAAATAAAGCTGCACATATTTGAAGTGTACAATTTGTTAAGTTTTGACATATGTATATATCTATGCAACCATCACCATTACCACAATCAAGATACTAAACATATCCATCATCTCCCTAAGTTTCCTCTACCTTTTGTAATCCCTCCCTCTTACCTTCTCCCTCCACCAAACTCTAGCCCTACCTCTCCTCCCATTCAAGCAACCACACACCTGCATTCTGTCTAAACTACAGATTAGTCTTCATTTTTCTGGAGTTTTATCTAAGTGGTGCTCTTTTTTGTCTGGTTTCTTTCACTAAGAATAATTAATTTAGAAGTCATTCATGTTGATACATTTATCAAGAGTTCATTACTTTTTACTGCTGAGCGATATTCCATTGTATGGACATACCAAAATTTGTTTATCCATTCACCTATTGATAGAAATTAGGGTTGATTCGATTTGGCTATTACAAATACAGGCATACCTCTTTATACTGCACTTCGCCTTACTGTGCTTCACAGATACTGCATTTTGTACAAGACCCTCCACCAGCAAAAAGATTACAACTTGCTGAAGACTCATATGATGGTTAGCATTTTTTAGCAGTAAAGTATTTTTTTTTTTTTTTGGTGAGAAAGATTAGCCCTGAGCTAACACCTGCTACCAATCCTCCTCTTTTTGCTGAGGAAGACTGGCCCAGGACTAACATCTGTGCCCATCCTCCTCCACTCTATATGGGACGCCACTGCAGCATGGCCCGACAAGCGGTGCACTGGTGAGCGCCCAGGATCTGAACCGGCAAACCCCGGGCCGCCGCAGCAGAGCGCGCACACCCAACTGCTTGCGCCACCGGGCCAGCCCCCGTTTTATTTTTTTAAGAGATATTTTTGCTGGATACAGAATCCTAGGTTGATAGTTTTTTCTTTCAGTCCTTTTAAGATGTTACTCTGTTATCATTTCATTTATATTGTTTCCAGTGAGAAATCTGATTTCATCCTTATCTTTGTGTCTCTATGTAACATCTTTTTTTTCACTGACAGCTTCAAGGTTTCTGTTTATCACCGGTTTTGAACAATTTGATTATGATGTGCTTTGGTGCTTTCTTCATGTTTCATGTGCTTGTAGTTCACCGAGCTTCCTGGATCTGTGGGTTTCAAGTTTTCATCAAGTTGGAAAAGTTCTCACTATTATTTCTTTATTTTTTCTTCCCATCTTCCCCTTTGAGGACTCCAGTTATCTGTATGTACATTAAGCTGCTTCAAGTTGTTCTACTGTTTTGGAATTCATTTTTTACGTTTCATTTTGAATAGTTTTCTACTTCCATGTCTTCAAGTTCATTAATCTTTTCTTTTGCGATATCTAGTCTATCATTCATGTCATTCAGTGTATTTTTCATCTCAAATATAGTTCATTTTCAACAAGCTCAATTTGAGTCTCTTACATCTTCCATATCTCTACTTAACTTCTGGACAAATATGAGTTATAATAACAGTCTTAAAAATGTCCTTCTCTCCTGATTCTCACATGAGAATCCAGTCGTCTTTTTTTAAGCCATACATTCAGAGATTTCCAAAAATGCAAAACAATACAAGTTTTCTCATCAAATACTATTTTTCTTTAGAAAAATTTATTATTCGTGAAAATGTTATGTTAATATGCAATAGGTTTATTATTTTTAAGTGAATTAATAAAATCTTAAGAATTTTTCTGATTTAATTTCTAATTCAGAAAATATCAATAGATATAACCCACGTAAAGAAAAACAGTTCTTGCTCAATTTTGATTGATTGAGTATTCTCCTCATTATTGGTTATATCTTCCTGCCTCTTTGCATGTCAATTAATCTTTGATTGAACACCAGATATTGTAAATTTTACTTTGTGGGGGGCTGGATATTTTTGTGATCTTATAAATTTTCTTGAGGGCCGGCTCCGTGGCTTAGCGGTTAAGTGCGCGCGCTCTGATGCTGGCGGCCCGGGTTCGGATCCCGGGAGCGCCCCGAGGCACCACTTCTCCGTCCAACGCGAGGCCGAGGCCCACGTACAGCAACTAGAAGGATGTGAACCTATGACATACAACTATCTACTGGGGCTTTGGGGGGAAAAAAACTGAATAAATAAAATCTTTAAATTTTCTTGAGCTTTGCTCTGGAATGCAGTTAAGTTACTTAGAAACAATTTGATCCTTTCAGGTCTTGCTTTTACTTGTTAGGCAGCTCTGGAGCAGTGTTTGGTCTACGACTAACTGCTCCCCACTACTTAGCAAAGTTTCCTGACTACTCTACCCAGTGCCCCATGAATTATAAATTTCTCCACTGTAGTGGTAAACAGACACAGTTCCTGGCCCTGTATGAGCACCAGGCACCATTCCCTCTAATCCTTTCAGATAGTTCTTTCCCCAACCTCAGGATGCTGCCTCACACACATGCCCTGATCAGTACTCTGCTAATACTTGAAGGGAACCCTCTACAGATCTCTGGAGTTCTCTATCTGTGCAGCTCTCTCCTTTCTGGTATTCTGTCCAATACACTCTAGCTGTGTTGGTCTTCCTGGACACTCAGCACTGTCTCCTCAACTCAAGGAGTCTGCCAGACTCTATCTCAGTTCCCCCTCCCTGTGTTATAGCTTGAAAACGCTCACGGCTGTAAGATGAGGCAATCATAGAGCTCATTTGTCTGTTGCTTGTCTCTCAGGGGTTGCTTTCATTTGTTGCCTGATGTTCAAAGTTTAGAAAATGTTTTCATTTTCTTTTCCTTTTGGTTGTTGCAGGAGAAAGGGTTACCCTCGTTACTCCATCATAGTTGGAAGCAGACATCTTATACCAAACCAACAGATTTTAATGTAATAGAGTAAAATAAAATTCACTGATATGGTTCCAGATTCCACATTACAAATTACATTTAACAAACAACCACTTGTTCAATTTTAGTGTAATATCAAAGAAGATTCACAACACTCTAAAACCGCTCTTTAAAATGTTCCTCCTTAACAAAAGGTAGATTAATGGTTGCCAGAGACTGGGGGGAAAGGGAATAGGAAGTGACTGCTAACAGGTACAGAGTTTCTTTGTGGAGTGATGAAAATGTTCTGAATTTAGATACTGGTGATGGTGGTAGAAACTCAGTGAATATATACGTTAGTATACTAAAATCTACTGAGCTGTACACTTATCTATAAGGTGAATTTTATGGTATGTGAATTAAAAAGACTTTTCCCAACTACATATGATATTCAAAATCTGTGAGGCCAGATTTTATACATACACTTCAACCAAAACTGCAACAAATTGAATATAATAACAGATGTGAGAATCCAGTTGTCTGTTTTTAATGCATATATTGAGAGTTCCAAAAATGCAAAATAATACAAGTTTTCTCACCAAATATTATTTTGCTTTACAAAAAGTTATTTTTCAAGAAAATGCTATTTATATTAATATGTAATAGGTCTACTATTATTTTAAAATGAATAAAATTTTTGTTTTAATTTTTAATTGAGAAAATATCAATAGATATAACACACATAAAGAAAAACTCTGGAGTTTCCAATAAATTTTAAGAGTATAAAGAGTCCTTAGGCCATACAGCTTGAGAACTGCCAGTCTATCCCACCATACTATGCCAGGGATTCCATACCAGTATACATCTTAGTAATTAACAAAAGTAGTTAATAAAAATGCTAGGAGGAATATAAGTAAACACACACTAAAGTTTGTTATTTAATTGCATAACTTACTTGGAAGTTTCAGGCAAGCCAGCTGAGAGTTCCAGAAACACAGATAAGTAGTAACCACGAACAACTCCATTCCCATCCTTAAAAAAGAAAAAGATGTTATTCAAATACAAACTCCAGATCAATTTAAATGTAAAAAAACCAAACCACGATGATTCAAAAAAAAAAAAACCACACAGATTAATATCTGATATTTGGATTCGGAAGTACTTCTAAGCTTAAAAACAGCAAGAAAAATAATAAAATGACCAAGAGATTTGAGTCTATAACAATTTAAAACTTCTGTACATAAAAAAAGCCATGAAAATACTAAAGCATACAAGTGAAGGAAAATATGAACAACTTTGAAAAGTGTTAAGAGTTTTAACATATACAGAACTCTTAAAAATCAGTCTCCAGAAAAATGAAAACCCCAAAATACCAAAAAACACTCAATTTCACTAGGAATTAGACAAAAAAAATTAAGATAATATTTAAGACCAAAAAAGAGTAAAATAGAAAAAGGTTGAACACTTGATGTTGAAAGTAACTAAATATAATTTCTGTGTTTTATTTGTTAGGATTCCATATAAGATTCTGTCTGGAGATTGAGAAGTTGTTTAAATTTCTATTACAGAGATTTTTACAGAGATAAATATTCCCCTCTGTATTTCTCCAGTATTTTGCTCATGTGTCTACTTTTTTAAAGGATTACGTTTGTTCTAACAATATATATAAACATCTGTTTCCCCAATCAGACTGTGAGGGCTGAGAGCAGGGATCCTATTATTCATCTCTAGTGTCTATTGGGATATAACTATAGAGAGGTACAAGTACATTTCTGCGCTACTTTGCTCTAAAAGGTCCTGAAGCAGCTTTCAGGATATGACATGGTAATCATTCAATAAACACTAATGAATAAATGAATCATCAGTTAAGTGAAAACAGTCAGACACAAAAGATCATATATTGTATGATTCCATTATATGAAATTCTGAAATTCTGAAATATGAAAAGCAAAACTATATTGACAAAAGCAGATCAGTGGTTGCAGAGGGGCATGGAAAAGAGAAAGAAGGGATTAGCTGAAAAAGGAAATTAGATAACTTTTGGGCATCATACAAATCATGACTGTGGTAATAATTATACAACTGTATATATTTGTCAAAACTTGCCAAAATTGGTGAATTTTATTGAAAACAAATTATATCACAAATTACATTGATTTTAAAAATCAATCAACATCCTTGTTAAAATAGCTGTGTTCTTCTTTTGAATTATGTTCCCAGAAGAATTTCCCTGGAGTGAAATCAATCAATTAATAAATAAAAGGAAACGAACATTTTCCACTCCAGATCTTTATCAACTAATAATATGAGAAATTTCTTTTTTATTTAATTTTTATCATAATTTTAAGCGACAAAATTTGCTACTCTTATTTACATGCCAGCCATACCTATAACAAAATACTGGCTTTTCAGATTTTTCAATAGGCAGAGGATTGTGGAAAGACTGCAGCAATGGCAGCAGTTTTTGCAACTCTCCAAATCCAAACATAAAACAAAAGATAACTGGACAGCAAAACCAAAAGCTCACAAACAACATTTATAACAAAATTACATGACAGGTTGTCTCCACAATCCCCAAAATACAAACAGGTAAAGACATACCAATTACAACCACAAAGACCTGCATGATATCAACAACTGTGTGGTAGAAAAAAGGGGATGCAATGGGGTATCTAATAGACCAGAAAACAGAAAATCACAAAATGGCCAAGAGTTAGCCACTGAAAAGTATCATGAGCCAAATACTACAGCTAAAACTGGAAAGAGCTGCTCAACATAATACCAACTGAGTACAAGGAGGCCTAATATAAAAAATTCTGAAAAGTAAATTCAGTCTAGTCACTCTATAAACTACTGAAAATGAATATTTAGGGCCTTTCAGGACATGTCCAAAGACTGCAAAGAACTGCTATGAGTAAAATAAAAGATAAACAGCACAGAAATAATAGAGACAAAGGAAGAAGGCCCAGTTAAAGTGGAGGAGAGCCAGAAATCTCTCAGAAAGCAAGGCACCATATTTTTGATTGCCATAGCACACTGGATGCCCACATGCAAAAGAATGAAGCTGGAAGCCCACACCATATACAAAAATTAACTCAAAATGGATCAAAGATATAAACCTAATCCTAAAACTATAAAACTCTTAGAAGAAAACACAGAGGAAAAGCTTCATGATATTGCATTTGGCAAAAATTTTCTGGATATCAAACCAAAAGCAAGAATAGACAAATTGGACTACAAGTAAACTCAAAACTTGTGTGCATCAAAGGACACAATCAGCAGAGCAAGAAGGAACC
The DNA here is from genome assembly GCF_057802395.1 of Ceratotherium simum simum. Lineage (NCBI taxonomy): Eukaryota > Metazoa > Chordata > Mammalia > Perissodactyla > Rhinocerotidae > Ceratotherium > Ceratotherium simum. The sequence goes on along the minus strand of NC_141915.1, from coordinate 28,738,817 downwards.
AAAAGAACGGGAGAAAATATGTGTAAATCATATACCTAATAAGGGGCTAATATCCAGAACATAGAAAGAACTCCCACAACTCAACAACAACAAACAATCCAATTAAAAAATGGGCAAAGGACTTGAATACACATTTCTCTAAAAAGGATATACAAATAGCCAAAAAGCATATGAAAAGATGCTCAACATCACTAATCACTAGGGAAGTGCAAATCAAAACCACAATGAATACTACCTCATACTCATAGGGATGGCTACTATCAAAGAAACAGAAAACAAGTATTGACAAAGATACGGAGAAATTGGAACCCTTGTGCACTGCTGATGCGAATGTAAAAACGGTACAGCTACCATGAAAAACACTATCGAGGTTCCTCAAAAAATTAAAAATAGAATTACCATATGATCCAGCAATACTAGTTCTGGGTATATATCCAAAAGAATTGAAAGCAGGATCTCGAAGAGATATTTGCACACTCACGTTCACAGCAGCATCATTCACTATAGCCAAGAGGTAGAAACAACCCAAGTGTCCATTGACAGATCAATGAATAAACAAAATGTGGTATATACATATAACAGAATATTCAGTCTTAAAAAAGGAAGGAAATTCTGACACATGCCACAAGGTGGCTGAACTTTGAGGACATTATGCTAAGTGAAAGAAGCCAGTCACAAAAAGACAAAAACCATATGATTCCACATACATGAGGTATCTAGAGTAGTCAAATTCACAGAAACAGAAAGTAGAATGGTGGTTGCCAGGAGCTGAGGTGAGGGAGAAATGAGGAGTTATTGTTTAATGGGCAGAGAGCTTCAGTTTTGCAAGTTGAAAAAGTTCGGGAGATTGGTTGCATAACAACATGAATATACTTAACACTACTAAATGTACACTCAGAAATGGTTAAGATGATAAATTTTACGTTGTTATATACCAAAATGAAAAAGGAGAATAAAGAGCTAAATAACATCCCTACAGACAATGAAAGCACTCCAGAAAAACATATTCAAAGAACAGATCAAAATTGTAACCTATTTCAGAACAACCTAAAAGACACTAAGAAAATAATATGACAACAAAAAAAAGTGACATGAAAGAATAACACAGAAATAGAAAAACTCAGAAATCAGGTGATGGAACTAAGGAAAGAATTAGAAATAAAAAGTTATTTAAGAAATAAAGACTGAACTAAAAGGAACATAGCAAATAAGCACAACAGTTTATATCTTTAAAAAAGTGAATGAAGGAAAATTTTAAAAATAAAAATGAAATGAAGGGTTAAAAAGATTAGAGAGAAAGTGGTAAATACTGAAGACAAAGAAGATTCAAAATGCAGATAATACAAGTCCCAAGAAAGCAAACCAAAGAAAGGAACAAAACAAATATTTAAAACTATAATTAAGGAAACGTTTTCTTGGAGAAGACAAAAAAAAGATCTAAAACTACATATTGAAAGAGCCCAGCATGTACTTGAGAATACTGACCCATAAAAACCAAAATATACAGTAGTAAATTCTTAGACTTAAAAAGAAGATGATTTTATGGGCATCTAAACAATATCTGCAAATGTCTTTTAAGGAATAGTTTATAATCAGACTACCTAAAGAAAATGGAATTGAACATTTAAGGCACCCCATGAAAGAAAACATGAGCCAAGGATTTTGTATCCAGCAATACTGGCTTTCGAGTATAAAGGACACAACGGTTTCAAACATATAAAAACTCAGGGAATATTGTTTCCAATAGCCCTTCCAGTAAAATCGACTAAAGAACAAGCTTTGGACATCTGAACTGTTGTCCAGACATGGCAGAGGAGGGGACTGTGGAGAGTATACGCAAAAAAAATTTTAAACGGTTCTCAGTAATCAAATTGATAAGAAGTAGGATTCCTAGAGTGGAAGGAGATACAGGTGTAATATAAAGAGATTAAGTTAAAAATCTATAGTCCTGAATTTGAATTGTAAATGTGAGCATTAACTCATGAGTTGTTTCATCTTTAAAAAAATAAATACATATATGTGTCAAAAAACACCCCAATATTCTACAATTACATAGCAATTTTAAAGTGTTCATAAATTTTTTCTCTCTATTGAGATCCCTGGAGCTTAACCACTTTAATTTTATCTATACTCCTACCCAGTTTTTCTCAAAGTATGGTCTTGGGCCTAAAAACAAAGAACAAACAAAAATCTATAAAACGTATGACACCAATAATGAACTCTAATGCAAACTCTGACTCTGGGTAATAATATGTCAATGTAAGTTCATCAGTTACAACAAATGTACCACTCTGGTGCAGGATATGTTGATAGTGAGGAAAGCTGTGCATGTGCAGGGTCAGGGGGTGAATGGAACTCCCTGAACTTTCCACTCAATTTTGCTTTTAACCTAAAACTGCTCTAAAAAATAAAGCTTCCATTATAAATAAATTTTTAAATGAATAAATACAGATTACCCCCCACACACTGAACACCCACATATCTTTACTTATTTATTTCCTAGCTCTGTTCACTAAGGAGGCTAGAAACAGTGACCAACCTGTTGGTCGTAGAAATGAGCATCCCTAGTCCCCAGTTAGGTTTTGAAATACAATTTCCCCACTAAAAGGAATCAAGGCTCTTTGGATAAAATAGTCAATGGGAAATGTACAAGATAAGCCTAGAACATCTTGCCATAGAAGAGAACAAGAAAGCGAACTACTTTGGTCACTACTAGGGACTATCAGGGTCAGAGCAAAATGACACAGAAGCCAACTTGAAGAGATTAAATATGTATAAATCGTTAAGTTTGTAATGATATTTTAAAAAATCTAATTAATCACGTTCAAAGAATAATAAGGAAAACTGGCAAATAACAGGAAAGAATCCCGCCTCTTCTACATGAACTGTAATACTGGGTAAGCAAATAACAGATAAAGGGAAACATCTCTTTATAGAAGTATTACAACTAATAAATGAAAAAGAAACAATAAAATGAGAATATCACTATTCTGCAACTCCCAATGAATTAACAGATGTAGGCAATGAGCATCAATAGCTTCCAGTATCAGAAAAGATGCAACTAGACATGATGTGATAAAAGAACACACTACTGCTTATATTCTTGCCATAGGAATCGACTACGAATCTCATCATGCCACTGGATTCAGCTGCCAATTTTCCGAAAATACATACGTCAAAGGAACACACTAAAATGCACTGTGCATATGCAGTCAGCAAATATGTTTGTTTGTTTGTTTGTTTTTGGTGAGGAAGATTAGCCCTGGGCTAACATCCGTGCCCATCTTCCTCTACTTTATATGTGGGACACCCGCCACAGCATGGCTTGATAAGTGGTCCATAGGTCTTGCCCGGGATCCGAACCTGCAAACCCTGGGCCGCCAAAGCAGAGCACGTGAACTTAACTACTATGCCACCGGGCTGGCTCCAGCATACATGTATTTTTGATGGCTTTCTGTATCTGTATTTTATTTTTATTTAAAAAATGACTTTGAAAATAAGAATTTTAAACATTTCTTCTAAAGATAAATATGTTCCTACAAACAAGAAATAAGATTCAATAATATGTCAGGGTTTATATGTTCATATTTAACTCATTTTTTCATAGACTTAGTAATATATCCTATAAAGAAACAGACTTGTCATTACTTTAATTCCTTACGCCACTAAAAAAGTGAACTAATGTACTATAGAACCCTGAAAGACAGATCTTGGTTTCAAAATTTATTAGAAATATGAAAAACTTACTGGGTAAACTTTTAACCTCCAACAAAGCCCTGAAACTTGAAGAGGTGGGCTGTAAACAGGATCTGCTCTCTGACGCAAAGTGCTAAAGTAAAAGAAAACCAACCAAATCCTAAGATCAAAATTGTTGTGAAATAGTAACAGGCAAAACCAAAAACCAACTAGTTTATTTATGTTACTTATTTGAAGTCTTAGACATGTAAATGAAGGTGATTGAACAAGTCATAATTCCACTGTATATATTTATATATAGTTACATTGTGAAAAAAAAGAAAATTTAATGATACTGAAATATTTAGCAATATCTTTTCAGTTTCAAGTTTAAAAAAAAAAACCCTCAAAACTATGACATTTAAGGGAAAAGGAAACTACAACTAAGTGTCCTGAATTTAATCACCACTTCAACAAGCGGTCTTTCACCATTAAAGAAAAAGAAAAATGTGTTTTTTCCTCACATTCCTGTAGTATAATGATCCTTTTTTAATATGGAAAAACAAAAGAACGTATGCTAAATCTTAAAATATGTGCCGAAATCCAAAGGAAGTTTACATTTTAGCCACAAAATTATCCCATAAATAAAACAAATTAAATGGGAAATGGTATAAATTCTCACAGTTTGGCCTTATTTTGATGGTTATCACCCCCTGGAGTTTCTCTCCCCAAGGAAAGACCTTATATTCTTGGTTCCCCACTTCCATGCTGCCCTTGAAGACAAGTCCCTTAAGACTTTTGTGTTTTAAGATATTTACTTCTTTTTAATTAATTAATTTATTATTTTTGTGTGTGTGGGAGGAAGATCAGCCCTGAGTTAACATCCATGCCAATACTCCTCTTTTTGCTGAGGAAGACTGGCCCTGGGCTAACATCTGTGCCCATCTTCCTCTACTTTATGTGGGACGCCACCACAGCATGGTCTAACAAGCGGTGCGTCAGTGCATGCCGGCGATCCGAACCCAGGCCACCAGCAGCAGAGTGCACGCACTTAAACCACTACACCACAGGGCCAGCCCCTTTACTTCTAATCTTAGAGAATAGGCAGTAAAAGCTAACAAAATTAATATGCAAGTTACAAAGCTTACAAATTTCTTACAATAATGGCCTCTCATTCACAATTCCTCACTTCGAGGTGAGATAAATGGACTCAAATAGACTTCTCATCACTCTTATTTCTGAGGATGGGTAGTGGGGCTCATCAGTCTTTGTCATTCCATTTGCCCCATCCTAGCAAAGGCTAAATGGACTCTCTTCTTTAAAAAGCTGGTTCCTTTTTCCCAGACTAGAGAAGCAATCTGTCTCGAAGATAAAACAGAATCCAGACGAATGACCTCTATGTTTCCAACAGGAAACTTCTTTCTTCTAAGACTACACACTGACTCACACCGATGAATAGGTCTGTATCCTACCCAAGAATGACACCTTCCCAGTTCTTACTTATGTATATATACAAAAAACCAGAGTTATCAAAAACTTACCTGAAATTCTCTAAAACAAAAGTAGCTGAATCATAAGATGGTACTAATTCACTGAAAAGAAGCAAAAGGCAAAAGAAATTAATTGGCTTATATAAGTTTAAAATTTGATTTAGTTATTAATAAAGTTTAAGAACTTCAGTAACATGCTGAAAATTTTATTAAACTAAACTAAGTCCCTAAGAAGTATTTTAAAATCCTCATTAAACATAACATTAAATCAAATAAATTCATAAGACCATCAAAAGCAGACACCAAAAGTTTGCAATTAAATTGGAGACAACAAATACTTTATAAGATAGCTTTTTTTTTAAAAGCAATATATGATTAAGTATTAAAATAAGCAGGGCCGGCCCCATGGCTTAGCGGTTAAGTGTGTGCGCTCCACTACTGCCGGCGCGGGTTCAGATCCCGGGCACGCACCGACGCACCACTTCTCCGGCCATGCTGTGCCACGTCCCACATACAGCAACTAGAAGGATGTGCAACTATGACATACAACTATCTACTGGGGCTTTGGGGAAAAAAAAAGGAGGAGGATTGGCAATAGATGTTAGCTCAGAGCCGGTCTTCCTTAGCAAAAAAAGGAGGATTAGCATGGATGTTAGCTCAGGGCTGATCTTCCTCACAAAAAAAATAAGTAAAAAAAAATAAGCATAAGACACATTTTAAAAGTACTCATGGAAACAGGAAAAGAAAGAAATTAATGCTTAGGCTGGGAACCTGAAATATGAAACAAATATAAACATGTTTAAAAAATCAAAAGAAATAGCAAAAGCAAAAGACATTACAATAAATCCCCAAACTTCCTTCTTCAGAAAAATTATGAGGAACACTGACAGACCTCAAATATTTTTGAGACTATGTACTAGCAAATAAACCTACACAATCTTATAGGATAAGAATACATAAGGGGCAAGTAGGATGGATGAGCACATTAACAGTTTCTTGGCAAGGCAATATTACCTTAAGCAACGTCAGTTCCACACAGTTTTCTCCAAAGACAACCAAACTACAACCAAAGGAAATAGGCAAAGGGACAGACCATTTTGCCACTAAATACCCTTAGATCATGTAAACAGTCTGTAGTACTGTCATTAAAACACCTCAAAAGTCAGAGTCAGGAAAACATTTATGATTAAGACATTATCATACATAGTGTTGTAATACAGTGTTATATACTTAAGAAATAAAATTATAAACTTACAAAAAAGATAAACTGCAAGCCATTTTACCACATCTTCAGACATATTTTCTAAAGTTCAATTCATGAAAATTTGCTATTACCAAAATAAAATATAAGACACATCTATAGCATTTTCACACTGTCACAATGCCTAAAGAAATTAGTGGTTTGCCAGTGAAAACACAGTATAGAATAAAAAATATATGTCTTTATTTTATGGTTAAGTATGTATAGTTAAATAGCTCACATCTTTTTCACAGTAAGTAAATGTGGTTTGCCCTGCAATTGTTAACTGTATAGCTACCATCGAATTGTCAAGCACCCCTATCATAACCCTAGGCAGTTATTACCTTTTCTTAGAAGACTCATATTCCTCATTCCCAGATCCTTTTGCCTGGTTAATCTTTACTATTCCTTCAGATAACAGATTAGAAGTCACATACCTTTGGAGGTCGGCTGTAACTTCTCCCCATTATATGTTCTCCCAGTACTCCATATACACAAACCCCAATTAGTAGGAGCCATGCAATTAGTGCCTGGGAAGCCTTCCTGGAACCACAAACCTAATTAGAGCTCCAAGGAAATCTCCCCAGGATAGTCTTCAAATTTGGTCAAGTCACGACATGTTTTTGGCTCTAATCTCACACAACTTCCAATCATACAAATGTCGGTCAGTTCTCCTACCAAATTCATAACATCCTTCATAATGTCTAAAGACTTTAACCAAGCCCCAGATGCCTGCTGATCTTCATACTGTTTCTTCCACCATGTCCTTAACATCCAGTGTAATATATTTCCTTTGTTCTTGTTACTGCTGTTTTTGCTGTAAGGCCAGACTATCATTGTCAAATTTTTATCAGCCATTAAGGGTCAAAAGGGTTCACCAAAACACAAAATGAACAGCAGAAGGAGATGACACGTTTAACTCAGAACAATAAGGCAGAACGCTTATGGGCTAAAGAGTATATAGGTCACTAAAGCTCACTAACCAAGAGGGTATAGTATGGTTTGCCCTAGCTTTCACTTGCTGGGAGAAAATGATCACATTCAGAACATAAAAAACGTTTATCAATTCTAGGGTACTGTGATACAATCCTATATATGTATATATTTTAGAGAAAACTTTTCAGATACCAATAACATTATAACAAATTAGTGCTATGGGGTAGCATTAAGCAGGATGCATACACTTCCCTATCACCAATCATCACATTTTATTTTATTACTGCTTCAGTCATCTATCTTTCTCACTAAAGCATAATTTGAGAAAACAAGAACTCTTTATTGTGCTCACTACTGGCACCTACCACATGCCTGGAACACAGCTGGCATTCAAATATTCGTTGAATGGAGGAATATTTACAAATATCTGCTGGAAAATCCTTGTAATTTAGTGGAAATATTTGCTCAAAAATTTCTTTTGCCTTCTTTACATATATATACAAAGCCATAGCAACTGCTAAGCTATCTAATTCCACCACCCAACATCTCCACATTATGCTCACTCATTCAAAGGTTATCCGCAATCGTACTGATGTTACAAATCTGGGCCTGTAAGTAAGGCACAGCTTTATCTTCCCATAGTTTTCTTTATTTCTATACTTCCTTTACTGTGGCCTTTATGACTAGAAGCATCTCATGATGTCGTCAGTGAATCTTCAAAGAACATGGAGAAGCTAGCCTCAAACCATCTCTAGCCCAGTAACCTGAAAAATACTGATCTGCAAATCTTTAGACCAGAGACCTCATCATGACTTAATGAACAAAGGGAAGAAAAAGAGGACCACAAGTATCCACTTTTTCCTTCAGAAAGTAGATTGGTCAGCTACATAAAAACTAGTTTTCCTTCCCAACTTGACCATTTCTCACAGAAATTTAAAACTCTCTATGGACTGGAAGCCATACTATTCTATCTTTTAAGTGCTCCCTGAGGACACCCATACAGCCTTATTTCCTACAACACCCCAACAAGAGCCTTTCAAATTCTAGTTGAAATGATTTCCTTGCTGTCTGCTAAATATAGCAGCTCTTATCACATACATATTTTTGCTCATGCATAAATATCCTATTCCTATCTGCCTAATGAAATCCTAAGTATCTTTCAAGGTCTTCCACAATACCTTTCTAGGTTATTAAGCCTTCTTGACCACATCAGTCTCTACCCTGACCTCTTTTCAGAATTTCTGATATGACTGCATATAATTGAGTAACAAATATTAGACTTTAATACACAATTCTCTACTATTTAACGTGGAATATACACCCAGTAATATTATTAGTTCCTCTTCCATGTCTCCTATGCAGCACCTACAACAGTGCTGAACATATAGATGGTCTTTAATAAATAACACTGCATTTGTTTAATGATCTTTTATTCTTCATTGCGGCTCCATCACAATCGTCAACTGATGGAACGTAAGGCAATCCAGTCCCATGGATCTCAAAGCTCAGAAACATTTACCACTGCTTTGCACATCTAAACTTTGGTCTGTAACTTAATGTCAATAAATGCTAGCCTTTCTTATTCGGTCCTCTTTTCTTTGTTGATCAATGCATCAACAGAGAACAGCTGCTCCCAGTATAGTACAACTCATAAACTGAGTTTCTAATAAAAATTACAGTTAAATTATAAGCCAAAATTTCTAGTAAGACAGTAAAGCATTACTGGAGAAAGAGGGTCCCAGGTGACCTTTGCCCATGGAAAGCTCCTTAATTATCAGACTCAATTTTTTTTATTTTTTGGTGGTTTCCTCCTTATTGATGTGCCTGCTACCTCCCCCACTCCCAATTTCAGTCTGTTCCATCTACACCCAAAAAAGAAGGTGGTGAAAGGAAGGAACTGTTGGAGTTCTGAGCCACTTGGACAGCGAGCAAGGGAAGAGAAACTAAAACAATCACCGGCTATGACAGAGACTGACACTCAAGAAATCTAAAGCAGAATTGTCTACCTGATGAGCTGCTGCAAGTGGTATCAGGATAGGAGTTTACCTACATCAATGGTTCCCAAACTTTAGTGCAGAATTACTTAAGGTGCTTAAGATTCATTTTCTGGATACCACCTCCAAAGACTGTCAGGGAACAGGCCTGGGAATTTGCATTTTGGATAAACACTCCAAGTGCCTCTGATATAGCTGATCCATGTACTCTGAACTGAAAGACACTCATCTTTATATACAGTATTTACATCAAAACTTAGGTTTCATTCCACTGGTGACGGAATGGTTCAGAAAAGGTATCCTCAAAATTGAAATGGCTGACCACACTATCAAAGAGTCAGCCTTAGGACACTGGTGACCATCCTTAGTTCATCCAAATCTACTTAATGAAAGCAAATACCTAGTCCTTTTAATAATATTCAGTGCTTGAATAAAATATGAATATTGTATCTGGTTTGTTACTTCAGAAAGAAACAAAGACTTATTGGTCAGTGAGAACTATCTGAGTTCTGGCTGTCAGAAAAAATCTGCCCTTTTGTTTATAGGACTGTGGGTGGTCATGATCCTCAGCAATGCATCTTTGATGAGGAATAAGCCAGTGATTCTAAACCAGGGGCAATTTTGCCCCCAGGGAATTTCTGGCAATGTCTGGAAACATTTTTGTCACAACTGTAAAGGGAGAGGTACTACTGGGATACTGTTAAATGTCCTACAATAAACAGGAAAGCTCTCTCCACCCCACAAAGAATTATTCAGCTCAAAATGTCAACAATGCCAAGGCTGAAAAACTCTGGCTTACACCATACAATCTAGTACAATCAATGCACTATGGCCATCAGAGGGCATCACATATTAGAGAAAAAAAGAAAAGGCAGCTAAACACAAACATCTTTATAACAAAAGATGTTTCCTAAATGTACCACAGCCCTCAACAAGCTAGAAAAACTTGATAGTATTCCATAAGTCATCTCTAAAGTATAAGATGGATTAAAGTCTGCCATATCAATATATTTATCTGAAGCAATGGTTTAACCTCTCATTTTAGGAATAAACTAAGGAGATTTAAAAAGCACAAACTACAAATGCCTAGCTGTACCCAATATTATGGACTGAATCGTGTCCCCCAAAATCTGTATGTTGAAGTCCTAACCCACGATATGACCGTATTTGGAGACAGGACGTTTAGGGAGGTAATTAAGGTTAAATGAGGTCATAAAGGTGAGACCCTAACCCAATACAGCTTGTGCCCTCAGAAGAGGAAAAGACATCAGAGATTGATCTCTGTGCATGTAGAGAAAAGGTCATGTGAGGACACAGTGAGAAGGCACTGTCTGCAAGGCAGGAGGAGAGGCCTCACCAGAAACTGAATTTTTCTTGCGCCTTGACCTTAGGCTTCTTGCCTCCATAACTGTGAGAGAATAAAATTCTGCTGCATAAGCCACTCAGTCTGTGGTATTTTGTTATGTCAGTCCAAACTGACTAACTAACCCACAAAGACTTGGGGTATGGGCCAGCATTGGTAATTTTCAACCCCAAGTGAGTCTAACCTATCAACAGTGTAAAGAACCACTCTTCTAAGACCACAGTCTAATGCTAAACATGAGTGAAAGAATATGCTGTTCAGAAGAATTCTAAGACCGCCCAACATAAAAACTAAAAAGATGCAAAGAATGCAATCAACTGTTTTCTTCCACTATCTTTTAAGATGTGGAGATAACATCGAGTCACCTTCAAAATCTTTTGGCATTTCATCCATTCTCTGAGTTTTGTTTTTGGCACCATACATGTAAATAATGAGTTATAGTCACTGTGTAATGAGATGTAAGTAAACTCAGAAGGTAAACAGAATGAACATGCTACAACATGGACAGACCTTGAGGGCTTTACACTAAGTGAAATAAGTCAGACAGCGAGAGACAAATACCGTATGATCTCACTTATATGTGGAATCTAAAACAAGAGGTCAAAAGGTATAAACTCCCAGTAATAAAATAAATAAGTCATAGGGATGTAGTGTACAGCATGGTGACTATAATTAATAATACTGTATTGCATATTTGAAAGTTGCTAAGTTTCTCATCATAAAAAAAAAACTTTGTAACTATGCACGGTGACAGACTTTAACTAGACTTCCTGTGGTGATCATTTCGCAATATATACAAATATCGAATCATTATGTGTACGCCTGAAAACTAAATGTTATATGTCAATTATACCTCAATTAAAAAGGAAAATGAACAGACACTGATGAAATTGAATGGGATCAATTATTTATTCCTACAGTATGGAAGATGAAGCTCCAGGAAGAAACCAATTCCTAATGCACTATCATCTTCTCTTTACAGTCAAAAGTGTTAAGTCCGCCAGAAGTTTTTCTAACCAGATTTGCATGCGTAAAGTTCACCAGACTACATCATTATAAACAACAACTTAAAAAAAGATGGAGTTAAGAAAAATAACACTCTTTTAAAACAAGCATATGCATTTGCACATAAACTTCAAATGAAAATCAAGTTAAAAAACTGTCATACCTGGTAAAGTCTGGTGGAACAGGAGTAGTAACAAACGATGCCATGGGCTTTCGATGAACTTGCTGAAACATCATGAGGATCTCTGAGCTCTTAGATATCAACTCACTCTTACTACAAGACCGCAACTGTGTGAGGAAAAAATTTATCTGAATAAACAAAATTAATATTCATTGGCACCTCAAAATTCTTAATAAGGAAGGAAAATAGAAATTATTCTGGTTATATGCTGAAAAACATGAGATAAAGAAAAACAAAATGACTCTTTCAAAGTAGGTTTGAGACTTAAGAATCTACAAAGAATCCAGGTTTATTTATTTCCGTTCTAACAGTAGTATTTGATTTTAATGCATTTTTCTCGCCTCACATATTAGGACAAATCCAATTTTAAGCAACTACAGATATATTTTAGATTAACACATTGAAACCATTATGTATATTAATGAACAAACCCCTACAGATCGATAGCCTTCAAACAAGGATTTTTCAAACTGCATTCTAGGGAACAGAGATACTGTTAAGATGTAACACACACAAAAAAGTCTTAACCTATATCAACTTGGGAAACACTACTTTTAAGTTATGCCAAAGGTAAAAAGTAAGAAATCAAACTTTAGTAAAATATGCGTGGTAGTTAAAAGACTACTGATTCTGTATTTGAAACAACCACTTTGAAGTCCTAGTTTTGTTTTGTTTTTTTATAATTTTATTTATTTATTTTTTCCCCCAAAGCCCCAGTAGATAGTTGTATGTCATAGCTGCACATCCTTCTAGTTGCTGTATGTGGGACGCGGCCTCAGCATGGCCGGAGAAGCGGGGCATCGGTGCGCGCCCGGGATGCGAACCCGGGCCGCCAGGAGCAGAGCGCGCGCACTTAACCGCTAAGCCACGCAGCCAGCCCATGAAGTCCTAGTTCTGCCACACACTAATTACGTGACTTGGAGAGACTGTTTATGTGTAAAACTGGAATAACAGTACCGACCACTGCTTGCTTCGCTGGGTTTGTAATAATCACGAAGCTGTAGTAAGTCAGCTTTGTACACTGTTACAAACTGAACCTGAACTGTGTCCTCCTCCAAATTCATATGTTGCAGCCCCAACCCCCAGTACTTCAGTGTAACTATATTTGGAGATAAGAGGATTTGCCCTTTAGAGGACACAGAGGAGGTAGTCATCTGGAAGCCAAAGAGAGAAACCGCAGGGAAACCAAACCTACGAACACCTTGATCTTGGACTTCCAGCCTCCAGAACTATGAGAAAATAAATTTCTGTTGTTTAAGGCTCCTAGTCTGTGGTATTTTGTTATCGAAGTCCTAGCAAACTAATTAAACTATCAAATGCCATATGAATATTTATAAAACTCACTACAACTGGGTTTATGTCTTTTAAATGACAGTTGCTTACAACTCACGAATAATGATACATGACTGCTATCACATGATAGCTATCAAAATGTATAGCTTTTATTCAAGTATTTATTGAATACAGACTGTGAGTATCCTTCCTTGACCCCATTTTCTCCAAAGGTAACTCACTCCTTCAACTGAAGTTTATTACTGCTATACATGTGTTTCTACAAGTACTGTGAGACTATTCACATCTACAAACAATATTCTGAACGTTTTGAGACTTCACATAAATACTATCAGGCTTTATCACCATGCAGCCTACACTTTTCACTCACCATTGTTTTTGAGATTTAATTGTATTGATATTCATAGATCTACTTTACTAATTTCAACAGTTTTAAAGAATATCATTGCATGAATCTAGTACAATTTACTTCTCTTCTTTATCAATGGACATTTAGGTTGCTTCCTATTCTTCATGATTAAAAGTAACTCTGGAGTGAAGACCCTTGTGCAGGTCCTCGTACACATATGTGAGTTTCTCTGGAACTAGAATTACTGGTTGAAGCACACTGAAAACTTTAGCAGCTGCTCTCAATGTAGTTTGCAGATTTATATTTCGATCAGCAGTGTATAAGTTCTCTTTGCTGTACATTCTTGTCAACATGTATGTTTCTGCCAATCTAACAGATGTAAGATGGCATCTTGTGGTTTTAGCTTATACTTACCTGATTATCAATGAAATTTCACATTTACTGGTCATCTGAACAGCCACTTTGTGAACTATCTGTTCATATCCCTTGCCCACATTTATGAAACTGCCTCAGCTATTTATGATTGAACTGTATTTCTTTATAAATTCTGGATACCAATTCCTGTTCAGTTTTAGGAATGGTAACTATCTTTTCCAAATCTATGGCCTGTCAATCTAGTTTTTGAAGATCTTTTTCTTCAAAAAACATTTTAATTTTAATGCATTCAAAGCTTTCTCCTTATACTTTGCACCTACTGTGTCTTAAGCAATCTTTCTTGGGGCCAGCCCCGTGGCTTAGTGGTTAAGTGCGCACGCTCTGCTTTGATGGCCCGGGTTTGGATCCCAGGCGCGCACCGATGCACTGCTTGTCAGGCCATGCTGTGGCGGCATCCCATATCAAGTAGAGGAAGATGGGCACGGATGTTAGCCCAGGGCCAGTCTTCCTCAACGACAAAAAAAGAGGAGGATTGGCATGGATGTTAGCTCAGGGCTGATCTTCCTCACAAAAAAAGAAAAAAAGGAAATCTTTCCCTACTTCATATCAAAGATATTCTTCTCTAAAAATATACACATGCATGGCTTAATGATGAGAATAAGTACTGAGAAACGTGCTGTTAGACGATTTTGTTGATGTGTGAACATCATAGGGTGTACTTACACAAACCTAGACGGCATAGCCTACAACACGTCTAGGCTTTATGGTACTAATTTTATGGGACCGTATATGTGGTCTGTCATTCACCCAAACATCTTCATGCAGTGCATAACCGTAATCAAATTTTGCCATTCATATTTAGGTCTTTAATCCACCTGAAAATGAGTCTTATGTATTGTGTAAGATGAAGACTGAATTTGATTTCTCACATGTGTAACTGTGAATATTTGTTGAAAGGTCCATCCTTCTCCATCTCTGCCATATATCAAGTCTTCACACACACCTGGGGGTGTGTTCCTGGGCTTTTTATTCTGTTCTACTTATCCATTTGTCTGTCCTTATGCTGAAACCTGTGTCATAATTACTATGGTTTCTTATTATAGCTTGATATAAGATATCATAAGAGCCCCAACTTTATTCTTTTTTGTTTCTTAAATCCAGGAATGTGTTGGCTATTTGGGGCCCCTTGCTCTTTCACAATAATGTTGAAATTTCACCAAACTCTTAGAAAGTTCATGTTGAAATAAAGATTGAATTACATTTGTAGAACAATACTGAGACAATAGCACCTTTATGATGTTGAATCTTCCCCTAGATAAATATACCATAGTCCGTAGAATGTAACAGGTCATTGATTATTAAACACAGCTTTATGTTCCACTAAGAAAAAAACTTCAATAAATTATGACTGTACCAACTGTTAAGACACATCCCATTTCAAGACAGCTTAATGTAACAAAATATTCATCTGAGAATCAATGAGATGCAGAATATTTCTTCATTCAACTCTTTTTTGTTTTATAATAGTCTCTACAAAGCTCTTTAACATCTTTGTTAGATTTATTCAAAACGCTTAATTAGTTACTAATATGAATGGCGTTTTTTTTTTTCAATTAAATTTTCTAACTGGCTATTCCCGATATACAGAAACATTATTGGTTTTTATATCTTCATTTTACATCCAGCCACCATGATGAGCTCACTAGAAAGTGATACATTTTCTATGTAAATAATCATGTCCTCTGCAAATAAGAAATTTTTCTCTTCCTTTCAATATAGGTATGCCACCTTCACTGTCATAATTTAATGAATAGGACCAGCACATTCAGAAGCGAAGCACTGACAGCAGGCAACCCTGGATTCTTAACTTTACAACAGAGCTTCTCGAGTTTTACCACTTAGATTGTTTCCCGCAGACTTTTAAATAGATACCTTTAATAAACTTAACGTAGTTCTCCTTTACTTTTAGTTTGCTAATTAATTTGACAAAATGAGGATCAAATATAACTGCAAACATCTGCGTTTGGATTTTTTTTTTTTTTTGGCTGAGGAAGATTCGTCCTGAGCTATCATCTGTTGCCAACCTTCCTCTTTTTGTATGTGAGCCGCTGCCATAGCATGGCCACTGACAGACAAGTGGTTAGGTCCACACCTGGGAACCAAACCTGGACCACCAAACTGGAGCGCATCGAACTTAGCCACTAGGCCACTGGGGCTGGCCCAAAAATTGCATTTTAGACTAAAAGTTTGCTTCTAAATATCCCTTACCTATGTCTGGTATTTTAACAATTTATCATTTCAGTTGCAATGTCCTCTTTAACTCAAAAACTACGTAAATATTTAATATATTTAAATTTATATTAATATTTACATACATATATGATGTTTTTAAACTATGTTTTTGTTTTTGATGTCTATCTTAATTACATTGTCATCACAGAAAGTGTTCTTTCTATAAATTTCTAAAATTTCTTCAGACTTCTATATACCTTATTACATGATCAAATGTTGAAACTATTCCACATGGACTTGAAAAGAATATATAGTCTTCATTTTGGGATTCAGGGTTCCACATATACGTTTTAGATCCAGTGTCTTAATTTTCTTTTTCAAACATCCTCTATTCTTACAATCCTCTGTTAACTGGAGCTATCAGCTGATCACATTTTTTATCCATTCACTATAGATAATGATTTTATCAAAATCTTGTAATTCTGTCAGTATCTGCTTTATATATTCTATTCTAAGCTTATGCTGCTGGAGTACAAAAAGCATAAACTGACCTATCTTCTTAAGATGCACTGTTCCCTTTCCTATCACGTAGTATTCCTTTTTATCACTAGTATAATGTTTTCACTTTAAATTCATCTTCATTCCCTAGATCTGTCTTATTAAGTAGTTCATCATGGGATATTTTTAGATCAACTTAATCAATTTATATTTATTTTCATTACTGTTATCAGTGTCATCCACTGATGACAATACTCAAAATTCAAAAATAACAAAGGAAACAAAAAACAGATGGGACAAATAGAAAACAAATAGCAAGATGTTAGACTCAAACTTCAGCATATCAATAAGCACAATGAATGTGAATGTCCTAAACATTCCAATTAAAAGTCCAAGATTGAGTGATGTCAGCATCATGGCACAGTGAGCTTTTCCCTTAGAGTCTGCTTGCCTTAGATACAACAAAAAGGACATTCATATACCAACAGAGGTCTTTCACACTACACAAAAGATGTCTGAGACCCAGGCAGCCTTACATCTGAAGGTGGTGGTGCTGGAACCCCTAGAGAAAGTGGAAGCAGGGAAGTTCTTCTTCCATTCTTCCCCAACCACAGCAATGCTGAGACCAAGACCACATGGCTCTGAGAGAGAGGCAGGGGAGGCGGCAACCCTCCACAGGAAAATCGTCACTCTCCAAGTTCCCTCATAGCCTGTGGGGAACTCCCTCATAGAGGGAACGGAACAGTTGTGGGGGTGTCCTCATCAAGCTAGTATCCCAGGAGAGCAGATAGCGAGGAAGGAGTGAGAAGACCCTGGGATCGGGAAGGCAAAAGTAAGCGCCCCTTCCCTGCTGCTCCGAGCCCCAGCTCAGTGGTGCTTAGCGCCCCAGCTCAGGACCCCAGGTCAGCCGTGCTCAGCACCCCAGCTCACCCACACTTGGCGCAGCAGCTTAACAACACTTCAGCCCAGCCAGAGCACCCACAGATCATGGCAGGCAAAGAATACACAACTCTTCACCCCCACCTAGTGGCAGCAGGTAGAAGCTGAAACCAGATATTTTCAGGATGAGGAAAAGTAAGACCACACCCTCAAGCACAATGCAAAAATACATTAAATCTCCAGACCAGAAGGAAAATGACAAGCACCCAGAAATCAATCCTGAAGGCAGAGAAATTTATAACCTAAACAAAAGAGAATTCAAAATGGCTATCATAAAAAAATTCAATGAATTACAAGAAAATAAAGAGAGAGAACTCAATGAAATTAGGAGCTTCTTCACAACACAGATTGAAACTATAAAGAAAAACCAATCAGAAATGTTGGAGATGAAAAACACAATGGAGGAGATAAAGAAAAATCTGGAATCTTTAAAGAACAGAGCTAACAATATGGAGGAAAGAATCAGTATTATGGTGGATAAGAATGTAGAAATGCTCCAGATGGAGGAAGAGAGAGAACTAAGACTAAAAAGAAATGAAGAAATTCTCCAAGAAGTATCTGACTCAATTAGGAAATGCAACATAAGGATTATAGGTATTCCAGAAAGAGAAGAGAGGGAAAAAGGAGCAGAGAGATTGTTCAAGGAAATAATAGCTGAGAACTTCCTAAACCTGGGGAAGGAGCTGGAAATACAAGTCAATGAAGTCAACAGATCTCCTAAATATACCAACAAAAAAAAAGGCCCTCTCCAAGGCATTCAGTAGTAAAGCTGGAAAAAGTCAATGACAAAGGAAAAGTATTACAGAAGGGCAGCAAGAGAAAAAAATAACGTACAAAGGAATTCCAATCAGGCTCTCAGCAGATTTCTCATCAGAAACTTTACAGGCCAGAAGACAGTGGAAGATATATTCAAAAATTCTGAAAGACAAAAACTTTCAGCCAAGAACACTCTATCTAGCAAAACTATCCTTCAGACATGATGGAGAAATAATAACTATCCCAGGTAAACAAAAGCTAATGGAGTTCATTGCCCCAAGACCCCCAGTACAAGAAATGTTCAAGAAGGTCCTCATGCCTGAAAAAAAAGAGAGAAATGGGATAAAAGCTCTAAGCAAGGAGAAAATAGGTAGACAAAATCAGGTAAATTGCAGCTCTCTACCAGAATAGGTTAGCAAACACTTAATTATAACATCAAAAATTAAAGGAAGGAAAACACCAAAAATAAATATAACCTCATCACTTTAAACACAAACACACAACACAAGATGGAATAAGTTGTGAAAATAATAACAGAAGGAGAAGAGGAAAGGGATGGAATCGAGTTAGTCAAAGGAAATAAGAGGCCATCAGAAAATGAACTATCTCATCTACAAGACTTTTTACCTCATGGTATAAATAAATCGATGGTATAGACTATCTCATCTATGAGATTTTAAACCTCACGGTAACCACTAAACAAATATTCAGAACAGAGACACATACAATAAATAAAGAAAAAACTAAGGGGCCGGCCCCATGGCGTAGCGGTTAAGTGCACGCGCTCCGCTACTGGCAGCCCAGGGTTCAGATCCTGGGCACGCACTGACGCACCGCTTGTCCGGCCATGCTGAGGCGGCGTCTTACATACAGCAACTAGAAGGATGTGCAACTATGACATACAACTATCTACTGGGGCTTTGGGGAGAAAAAGGGGGAAAAAAAAGGAGGAGGATTGGCATGGATGTTAGCTCAGGGCTGATCTTTCTCACCAAAAAAAAAAAAAGAGAAAACTAAGAAAACCATCATACAGAACTACCAAACTGAATCGGTAGTCCAAAACACATGGGACGAGACACAAAACAAATGCAAAAGAACTGGAAAATGAGCAATAAAGTAGCAAGATTAAGCCCCCATATATCCATAATCGCTCTAAATGTAAAGAGATTAAACTCTTCAATCAAAAGATACAGAGTGACTGGATGGATTAAAAAACAAGATCCAACAATATGCTGCCTCCAGGAAACACATCTCAGCTCTAAAGACAAACATAGGCTCAGAGTGAGAGGATAAAAGACAATACTCCAAGCTAATGGCAAACAAAAGAAAGCAGGTTTTGCCATACTTACATCAGACAAAGTCGACTTCAAGATAAAAAAGGTAATGAGAGAAACAGAGGGACAATATACAATAATAAAAGAGACACTCCACCAAGTAGACATATCACTTATAGATATATACGCACCCAACAGAGGAGCACCAAAGTACATAAAGCAACTATTAACAAACCTAAAAGGACATATTAACAACAACACGATAATAGTAGGGGATCTTAACACTCCACTTATATCAATGGATAGATCATCCAGACAGAAAGTCAATAAGGAAATAGTGGACTTAAAAAACTGGACAAGATGGACTTAATAAATATATAGAGAGCACTCCACCCAAACACAACAGATTACACGTTCTTCTCAAGCGCACATGGAATATTCTCAAGGATACACCATATGTTGGGAAACAAGACAAGCCTCTATAAATTTAAGAAGATTGAAATCATAACAAGCATCTTTTCCAACCATAACGCCATGAAGCTAGAAATCAACTACAAGAAAAAAACTGGGAAAGTGACAAAGATCTGGAGATTAAACAATATGCTACTAAACAACCAATGGATCATTGAGGAAATTAAAGAAGAGATCAAAAAATATCTGGACACAAACGAAAATGAAAATGCACCATACCAACTCATATGGGATGCAGCAAAAGCAGTACTGAGAGGGAAAATCATAGCAACACAGGCCCACCTTAACAAACAAGAAAAATCCCAAATCAGCAACCTTAAACTACACCTAACAGAAGTAGAAAAAGAAGAACAAAGCTGCAAGTCAGCAGAAGGAGGGAAATAATAAAAATTAGAGCAGAAATAAATGAAACTGAAACCAAAAAAACAGTAGAAAGGATCAATGAAACAAAGAGCTGGTTCTTTGAGAAGATAAACAAAATTGACAAACCCTTAGCCAGACTCACCAAGAAAAAAAAGAGAGAAGTCTCAAATAAATAAAATTAGACATGAAAAAGGAGAAATTACAAGATACCACAGAAATACAAAGGATTATAAGAAAAACTATATGAAACTATATAGAAAAAGTATATGAAAAACTATACGCCAACAAATTGGACAATCTAGAAGAAACGGATAAATTCTTAAGACTCATACAACATCCCAAAACTGAATCAAGAAGAAATAGAGAATCTGAATAGACCAATCACAAGGAAAGAGATTGAAACAGTGATCAAAAACCTCCAAAAAATAAAAGTCCAGGACCAGATGGCTTCTCTGGAGAATTTTACCAAACATTCAAAGAAAATTTAATACCTATCCTTCTCAAGCTATTCCAAAAAATAGAGTAAGATGTAACACTTCCTAACACATTCTCCAAGGCCAACATCACCCTGATACCAAAGCCAGACAAAGACTATACAAAGAAGGAAAATCACAGGCCAGTCACTGATGAACACAGATGCAAAAATCCACAACAAAATACTGGCAAACCGAATACAGCAATACAGTAAAAAGATCATACACCATGACCAAATGGGATTTATACCAGGGACACAGGGATGGTTCAACATCTGCAAATCAATCAATGTGATACCATGCTAACAGAAGGAGGAATAAAAACCATATGATCATCTCAATAGATGCAGAGAAGGCATTTGACAAGATACAACATCCACTTATGATAAAAACTCTCAACACAATGTATATAAAAGCAAAGTACCTCAAGACAATAAAGGCCATATATGACAAACCCACAGCTAACATCATACTCAACAGGGAAAAACTGAAAGCCATCCCTCTGAGAACAGGAATAAGACAAGGATGCCCGCTCTCGCCACTCTCATTCAATATAGTACTGGAGGTTTGGGCCAGAGCAAATAGGCAAGAAAAAGGAATAAAAGGAATCCAAATAGGCAAGGAAGTAGTGAAACTCTGACTGTTTGCAGATGACATGATTTTATATATAGAACACCCTAAAGAATCCATTAGAAAACTATTAGAAATAATCAACAACTACAGCAAAGTTGCAGGGCACAAAATCAACTTACAAAAAATCAGTTGCATGTCTATACTCCAATAACAAACTAATAGAAAGAGAACCCAAGAAGACAATCCCATTTACAACCACAACAAAAAGAATAAAATATCTAGAAATAAAATTAACTAAGGAGGTGAAAGACTTATACAATGAAAACTATGCGACATTATTGAGTGAAATCAATGATGACATAAAGAAATGGAAAGACAACCCATGCACATGGGTTGGGAGAATAAACATAGTTAAAATATCCATACTACCTAAAGCAATCTACAGATTCAATGCAATTCCAATCAGAATCCCAAGGACGTTCTTTACGGAAACAGAACAAAGAATACTAAATTCCACATGGGGCAACAAAAGACCCGGAATAGTGAAAGCAATACTGAGAAAAAGAACAAAGCAGGAGAAATCACAATCCCTGACTTTGAAATATACTACAAAGCTATAATAACTAAAACAGCATGGTACCGGTACAAAAGCAGACCCACAGATCAATGGAACAGAACTGA
Organism: Ceratotherium simum simum; assembly: GCF_057802395.1. NCBI lineage: Eukaryota > Metazoa > Chordata > Mammalia > Perissodactyla > Rhinocerotidae > Ceratotherium > Ceratotherium simum. The sequence goes on along the minus strand of NC_141915.1, from coordinate 28,716,656 downwards.
AAGCCCAGAAATAAAATCATACATCTATGGACAGCGAATCTTTGACAAAGGAGCTAAGACCATACAATGGAGAAAGGAAAGTCTCTTCAATAAATGGTGCTGGGAAAACTGGACAGCCACATGCAAAAGAATGAAAGTAGACCATCCTCCTTCTCATACACAAAAATTAACTCAAAATGGATCAAAGACTTGAAGGTGAGACCTGAAACTATAAAATTCCTGGAAGAAAATATAGGCAGTACACTCTTTGACACTGGTCATAGAGGGATCTTTTCGAAGTCCATGTCTACACAGACAAGGGAAACAAAAGAAAAAATAAACAAGTGGGACTTCATCAGACTAAAGAGCTTCCGCAAGGCAAAGGAAACCAGGATCAATATGAAAAGACAACCCACCAGCTGGGAGAAAGTATTCGCAAACCACATTTCCGACAAGGGGTTAATCTGCATAATGTATAAAAAACTCACACAACTGAACAACCAAAAAACAAATAACCTGATCCAAAAATGGGTAGAGGAGATGAAAAGACATTTTTCCAAGGAAGTAATACAGATGGCCAATAGGCATATGAAAAGATATTCAACATCACTAATCATCAGAGAAATGCAAATCAAAACAACACTAAGATATCAGCTTACACCCATTAGAATGGCTATAATCCCCAAGACAAAAAATAACAAATGTTGGAGCGATTGTGGAGAAAATGGAACCCTCATTCACTGCTGGTAGGAATGCAAACTGGTGCAGCCTCTACGGAAAACAGTATGGAGACTCCTCAAAAAATGAAAAAGAGGGGCCGGCCCTGCGGCTTAGCGGTTAAGTACGTGCGCTCCGCTACTGGCGGCTGGGTTTGGATCCTGGGCGCGCACTGACGCACCGCTTTTCTGCCCATGCTGAGGCCGCGTCCCACATAGAGCACCAAGAAGGATGCGCAACTATGACATACAACTACCTACTGGGGCTTTGGGGGGAAAAAAAAAGGAGGAGGATTGGCAATAGATGTTAGCTCAGAGCCGGTCTTCCTCAGCAAAAAGAGGAGGATTAGCATGGATGTTAGCTCAGGGCTGATCTTCCTCACCAAAAAAAAAAAAAAAAAGAAAAGAAAAACAGAAGTACCTTATGATCCAGCTATCCACACTACTCGGTATTTATCCAAAGAATCTGAAATCAACAATCCAAAGAGGCCTATGCACCCCTATGTTCACTGCAGCATTATTCACTATAGCCAAGAAATGGAAGCAACCCAAGTGTCCCTTGACCAATGACTGGATAAAGAAAATGTGGTATATGTATACAATAGAATACTACTCAGCCATAAGAAAAAGACAAAATCGTCCCATTTGCAACAACATGGATGGACATGGAGGGTATTATGTTAAGAGAAATTAAGCCAGAAAGTGAAAGAGAAACACTACATGATTTCACTCATATGTGGAAGATGAACTAACACACAGACAGAGAGAACAGTTGGTGGTTGCCAGGAGAAAGGGGAGTGGGGGGTGGGCACAAGGGCTGCAGGGATGCATTTATATGGTGACTGACAAACAATAATGTACAACTAAAATTTCACAAGGTTATAAACTATTATGACATCAATTAAAAAAAAAGTCAAAGATGGTCAGATTAAATTTAAAAAAGTAGACTAAATTATATGCTGCCTAAAAGATACACCTTAAATATTTAAAAATACATTAAAAATAAAATGATAGAATAAGATAAGGCATGATAACACTAGTCAAAAGAAAGCTGAAATGGCTTTTTTGATATCAAATAGATTTCAAAGCAAAGAATATTATGAGATAAAGAAGGTCATTTCAGGGGGCAGAGTCAAGATGGCGGCGTAGGCAGACTCTGAACTCACCTCCTCCCGTGGACACAGCCAATTTACAACTACTCGTGGAAAAATTACCCCTGAGACAGAACTGAAAACTGGATAAGAGGAACTCCTACAACAACGGACAATCCTAACTGGGGTAGAAGAGGCAGAGACTCCCTTCCGGAGACGAAAAACGCCGCCTTCACAAGCCGCCAGCTTCACGGCCGCCAGGAGCAGCTCACAGAAATAGAAGTACAATGATGTACACCTGAAACTTTTACAATGTTATAAACCAATGTTACTGCAATAAACAAAAAATTTTTAAAAAAAATAAATAAACCCAACTTCATCAACACCCAAAAAAAAAAAAAAAAGAAGGTCATTTCACAGTGATAATGGGAACAATTAATCAAGAGAATATAACAATCCTAGATATTTATGCCCAAAGAGTATGGCTTCAAAATCCATGAAGCAAAAACTGACAGAACTGCCAGAAGAAACAGACAAATTCACAATTATTGCTGAAAATTTCAATACCCCTCTCTAAATAATTGATAAAACAAGTAGACAGAAAATTATCGAGAATATAGTAGACTTGAACATCATCATCAACCAACTTGACTTTATGACATCACAGACTATCAGGGAAATCACCAAATATTTGGAAACTAAATAACATAATTCTGAAGAACTCACGGATCAAAGAAGAAATCACAAGGGATGTAAGAAAGTATTTTGAACAGAAAGGTCTCAAATCAATAACCTCAACTTCCATCTTAAAATTTTAGGAAAAAAAGAGCAAATTAAACTCAAACTAAGCAAAAGAAATAAATTCAGCAAATTCAAACGAAATGGAATAATTCTACTTGAAAGACACAAACTACCAAAGCTTATTCAAGAAGAAATAGGTAATATGAACTGCACTATATTAAAGAAACTGAATTTGTAGTTGAAAATCACTTCACAAAGAAAACAAGGCCCAAATGACTTCATTGGTGAATTCTAGCAAACATCTAAGGAAAAAATGTACCACTTCTACACAACTTCTTGCCGAAAATTGAAGAGGGCATACTTTAAAATTCCTTCTTTGAGGCCAGCATGACAAAGATATTTTGAGAGAAAACTATGGACTAATATCCCTCATGCACAAAAATGCACAAATTCTTAACAAAATCTTAGCTAATCCAATCCAATATTATATTAAAAGGATAACACATTGACCAAACCAGGGTTTTTATTCTAGGATTACAAAGCTGGTTTACTACTTAAAAAAAAAATTTTCAATCCATTTTAAGAACTAAAAAACTAAAACCATCTCAACATATGCAGAAATAGAATTTGACAAAATCCAACATTCATTCCCAATGAAACTCATCAAATAGGAATAAAAGGAAATTCCTAAACCTGATAAAGGACATCTACAAGAAACCAACAGCTAACATCATACTTAAATCAACATCATAGTGAAGTTCTGGCCAGTAAAAACCTGACAAGAAAAAAAAAATAAAAGGCAGCCAGATCAGGAAGAAAACTGTCTCTATTCAGACTGACATGACTATCTATAGGCAATCCAAGGTATCGACAAAATAGCTACTAGAACTAATAAATGAATTTAGCAAAATTGTAGGATATAAGATCAATATACAAAAATAATTTATACAGACATAAGAAATCAGAAATTGAAATTAAAAAAACTACCCTTTATAACACCGAAAATACTGAAAAACTGAATAAATCTGACAAAAGATGTGAAAAAGTTGTACCCTGAAAACTACAAAACATTGGGGCCAGCCCGGTGGTGTAGTGGTTAAGAGCACACACTCCGCTTCAGCAGCCCAGGGTTCGCGGGTTCGGATCCCACAGGCACACCAACGCACTGCTTGCCAAGCCATGCTGTGGTGGCGTCCCATATCAAGTAGAGGAAGATGGGCATGGATGTTAGCCCAGGACCAATCTTCCTCAGCAAAAAGAGGAAGATTGGCATGGGATGTTAGCTCAGGGCTAATCTTCCTCACACACACACACAAAAAAAACCTAAAAATATTGCTGAGAAAAGTTATAGAAGATCTAAATAAATGGAGTCGGTATTATTAAGATGTCATATCTCCCCAAATTGGTCTATAGATCCAATGCAATTCCAAACAAAACCCCAGAACTTTTTTTGGTAGAAATTAACAAGCTGATTCTAAAATTCATATGGAAATGCAAAAAATCTGGAATAGCCAAAACAACTCTATAAAAAAGAGCAAAGTTGGAGAGCTAACACTACCTTTTATTCTAAAGCTACAGTAATCAAAAAAGTGTAGCACAGTGGTGTCAATTACCAATGGGGATACGTTCTGAGCAATGGGTCGTTCTAGGTGATTTCCTCGTTGTGCGAACATCAGAGTATACTTAAACAAACCTAGATGGTATAGCCTATTACACCTAGGCTATATGGTATAGCCTATTGCTCCTAGGCTACAAACCTGTACAGCATGTTACCATACTGAATATGGCAGCTAACTGTAACACAATGTGTTTGTGTATTTAAACATTTCTAAACATAGAAAAGGAATAGTAAAAATAACATATAAAAGATTAAAAAATGGTTCACCTGTATAGGGCACTTGCCATGAATGGAGTTTTCAGAACTGGAAGTTTCTCTGGGTGAGTCAGTGTGAGTGGTGAGTGAATGTGAAGGCCTACGACATTACTGTACACTACTGGAGACTACACAAGCACTGTAGACTACTAAATTTATAAAAAATATTTTTCTTTCTTCAATAAGTTAATCTTAGCTTACTGTAACTTTATTTATTTTATAAACTTTAGAAATTTTTTTTAACTTCCTGACTCTTTCATAGTAACATTTGGCTTAAAACACATACATTGTACAGCTATACAAAAATATTTTTTCTTTATATCCTTACTCTACAAGATTTTTTCTATCAAAAAAAATTTTTTTTTACTTTCTAAACTTTTTTGTTAAACTCTAAGACACAAACACACACATCAGCCTAGGCCTACACAGTGTCAGGATCATCAATATCACTGTCTTCTACCTCCGTATTTTGTCCCACTGTAAGGTCTACAGGGGCAGTAACACACATGGAACTATCTTCTCCTATGATAACAATGCCTTCCTCTGGAATGCCTCCTGAAGGACCTGCCTGAGGCTCTTGAGGAGTCACTTTTCAGGAATATGTCCATGGTGGTTTGCTTGGTTGGTTTTTTTAACCACAGATTTGCTTGTAAGCAGATAATGCACCATAAACATTCCTCATTATTAATGAAAACCTTTCAATGTTGGGGTCCACATTTTCAAGCTTTTTAAGGAGCTTGTTGAGGTCTGCAAAAGTTCCTGCTAAACTCTTCACTGTTAATTTTCTTGCAAGTTCTTCTTTTTCTTCTGCAGTTTCCTCTTCTTTTGCCTATTCTTAAGCTATGCGGTCCTGTTAGTCCTAACTCATTAGTCAATTCCTCAGAAACCATCTTGAGGAGCTCCTCAGTGTCATCCTTATCCACATCCAGGTTTAAATTGTTTGCCATCTCATACACAGCCTTGTTGATTTTTGGAGCCTCTTCAACCTTAGCAAATCCTTCTAAGTCATGGACAAACCTCTTGAGTGTCTTCTTCCAGATGTCATTCATATGCTCCTTGGTGACATGACCCCAAACCCAAGCAACGTTCTTGATATGGTCACAGATGTCTTAATCCTTCCAGAACTGCAACGGTGTCTTCTCAGTGTCTTTCTCAGTTGCATCAATAGCCTGAGCAAAGGACCTCCTCAGTAGCAGGCCTTAAAAGCTGCTATAACTCCTTGATCCACTTAGTTGGACCAAAGAGGTTGTGTTCGGATGTCAAAACTCTGCTTTGACATTGGGATGAAGATCCCAATTGGAGCACTGGGAGCATTACCAAAAATAAGCAAAATCTTGAAAGGTATATTACACTCCAAACAGTACTTCTCCATGTTGCTGGCAGAGAAATTCAGGGAGGCATCCTGGAAGAGGAACTGGGTCATCAATGACTCCTTAATGCCCCTGTAGCACACTGGCAGTGTGTGCTTACTCACGTGTTTGAAGGCCCTGGGGTTCTCACTGTGCCAGATTACAAAGGATTTTATTTTGTAGCCCACAACACTGCCCCCAAGACTGCTATCCTGTCCTTAAAAGCCTTGAAAGCTGACACTGACTTGGCCTCTTTATGGATGAAACTCCTTTAAGGCATCCGTTTCCAGAACAGGGAGGCTTCATCATATTGAATACTTGCCCTGGCAAGTCATTTTCCTCCACAGTTATCTAGAGTTTCCAAAAATTCTTCAGCTGCCCTCACATCAGCAATGGCAGACTAACTACTCACTTTGACGTTATATAATGAATACTGATTCTTGAATCGCTTAAACCACCCAGAGCTAGCAGTAAATTCAATATCATAGTCGAGTCCAGCCTTTTCTTTCAACATCACAAACAAACTTTTTGCTCTGGCCATGATTGTCATGGTACTGAGATGGATGTGCTTCTATGTCTGGTTTTCAATCCAGGTCGTTAGAAGTTTCTCCATGTCTGATATAGGCCCTTCTCAAGTTTTTGTTTTAGTGTTGTTGTCTTCAATGAAGCAGATCCTTTAACAGCTCCAGTCACTTTGTTCTTATTCTTCAAGATCATAGCTATGGTGGAATGGGACATGCCTCACCGGCAAGCAATACCATCACTGATTTTCCACCTTCCTAGTCCTTAATCACTTTTCATTTTGTTTCCAGGTCAATCACTCAACATGGCCTCTTAGTGGCAACACTTAGGGGTGTTGTATGCTTAGGGGTCATGATGAATAAAACAACAGGATATTAAATCAAGCAAAAGAGAAAATGATGCAATCAAGAGATACGGTAAACAGGGGCAGGCCCAGTTGCACAAGTGGTTAAGTGCTCGCGCTCTGCTGCAGCGGCCCGGGGTTTGCCGGTTTGGATCCCGGGCGCGCACCAATCCACCGCTTGTCGAGCCATGCTGTGGCGGCATCCCATATAAAGTAGAGGAAGACGGGCATGGATGTTAGCCCAGGGCCAGTCTTTGCCAGCAAAAAGAGGAGGATTGGCAGCTGTTAGCTCAGGGCCGATCTTCCTCACAAAAAAAAAAAAGAGAGAGATGCGGTAAACAAGAGATGTATGAGGCTGCTGCCGGTGTATCATGGCATACTGTTTTAAACTTTTTTTTTATAAGTAGAAAGAGTGCACTCTAAAATAACAATAAAACGTATAGGATGTAGGGGCCAGCCCCATGGCATAGTGGTTAAGCTCGGCATGTTCCGGTTCGGCAGCCTGGGTTCGCACGTTCGGATCCCAAGCACAGACCTACGCCACTCCTCAGCCACACTGTGGCAGCTACCCACATATAAAGTAGAAGAAGACTGGCACAGATGTTAGCTCAGGGCTAATCTTCCTCAGGAAAAAAAAAAAGGTATAGTATAGTAAATACAGAAACCAGTAACACAGTCCATTATTATCAAGTATTATGGGGGCCGGCCCTGCGGCTTAGTGGTTAAGTGTGCGTGCTCTGCTACTGGTGGCCCGGGCTCCGATCCCAGGCATGCACCAACTCACCGATTATCCAGCCATGCTGAGGTGGCATCCCACACACAGCAACTAGAAAGGATGTGCAACTATGACATACAACTATCTACTGGGGCCTTGGGGAAAAAAAGGTGAAAGATTGGCAATAGATGTTAGCTCAGGGCCGGTCTTCCTCAGCAAAAAAAGAGGATTGGCATGGATGTTAGCTCAGGGCTGATCTTCCTCACACACACAAAAAAAGTATTATGTACTGTACATAATTATGTGTGCTATGCTTTTATACAGCTGGCAGCACAGTGGTGGGTTTGTTTACACCAGCATCACCACAAACACGTGAGTAATGCATTGCACTATAACATTACGATGACTAAATCACCAGGCAACAGGAACTTTTCAGCTCCATTATAATCACATGGGACCACCATTGTATATGTAGTCCGTCATTCACCAAAACGTCATTACGCAGCACGACTATATTGACATAAAAATAAATAAATCAATGGAACAGAATAGACTCCAGAAATAGACCAATGTATATGTAGACAACAAATTTTTTAAAAAGATGCAAAGGCAATTCAGTGAAGAAATGCTGGTCTTCAACAAATGGTTCTGGGGGCCGGCCCAGTGGCATAAGCGATTAAGTGAGCGCGCTCCACTGCGGCGGCCCGGGGTTCGCTGGTTCACATCCCGGGTGCGCACCCGACGCACCGCTTGTCAAGCCATGCTGTGGCGGCGTCCCATATAACGTGGAGGAAGATGGGCACGGATGTTAGCCCAGGGCCAGTCTTCCTCAGCAAACAGAAGAGGATTGGCAGATGTTAGCTCAGGGCTGATCTTCCTCACAAAAAAAAAACAAAAGGTTCTGGAACAACAAGAGAACCATATATGAAAACAAACAAAAACAAAAACACTGTGGATCCATACCACACATACAAAAATAACTCAAAATGGACCACAGACCTAAATATAAAACCTACAACCACACGCCTGTCAGAATGGCTATAATTAACAAGACAAGAAATAACAAGTGTTGGAGAGGATGTGGAGAGAAGGGAAGTCGCATACACTGTTCGTGGGAGTGCAAACTGGTGCAGCCACTATGGAAACAGTATGGAGAGTCTTCAAAAAATTAAGAATAGAACTACCACAGGACCCAGCTATTCCACCACTGGACATTTATCCAGAGAACATGAAAACAGAAATGCGTAAAGATATATGCACCCCTATGTTCACTGCAGCATTATTACAATAGCCAAGACTTGGAAGCAACCAAGGTGCCCATCAAGGGACGAATGGATAAAGAAGATGTGGTATATATACACAATGGAATACTACTCAGCCATAAAAGAAGATGAAATATTGCCATTTGTGACACAGATGGACCTTGAGGGTATTATGCTAAGTGAAATAAGTCAGAGGGAGAAAGTCCATATGATCTCACTCATAAACAGAAGATAACAATAACAACAAACACACACACAGAGACAGAGATTGGATTGGTGGTTACCAGAGAGGAAGTGGGGAGGGAGTGAGGAGAGAGGAGGGCAGAAGGGTGATTAGGCACATGTGCATGGTGACGGATAGTAATTAGTCTTCAAGTGGTGAACATGATGTAATCTACACAGAAACTGAAATATAATGATGTACACCTGAACTTTATACAATGTTATAAACCAATGTTACCTCAATTAAAAAAAAAAAAACTATAAAACTTTTGGGAGAAAACATAGGAGAAAATCTTTGTGATCATGGGTTAGGTAAAGATTTCTTAGCTATGACACCAAAATGAAAAATTGATAAGTTACACTTCATCAAAATTAAAAAGTTCTCTTCAAAAGACAGTTAAGAGAATGAAAAGACAAGCCACAGACTTAAAGAAAATCTTTGCAAGGCATATATCTAGTAAAGGCCTTATAGCTAGTTCTTTATATAAAGGATTCTCAAAATTCAACAAGAAAACAGGTCAATAAAATTATCAGCAAAAGATTTGAACAGACACCTAAACAGAGAAGATATACGGATGGCAACTAAGTTCAAGAAAGGATGCTTAACATCATTAGTTATAAGGCAAATGCAAATTAAAAACCATAATGAAATATTATACATTCTTATGGAGACTAGCTAAAATTCAAAAGATTGACTATATCATGTGTTGGCCAGAATGTGGAGAAGATGGTACTCTCATAGACTACTGATGGAAATATAAAATGGTACAATCATTTCAGAAAACAGTTGCCAGTTACTAAAAAGTTAATCATACATCTAACATTTGACCGAGCCATTCTATCTTAGGTGGACCCAAGAGAAGAAGAAATATAGGTCCATGGATAGATTTGTACCTGAATGTTCATTGCAGCTTTATCTGTAAAAGCCAAATACAAGAAGCAACCCAAATGACCATGAACAGTTGAACGGAAAAACAAATTATGATGTATACATACAATGGAATACTACTCAGCAATTAAAAAGAAAAGAACTATCGACAGACGAACAAATGGCAAAGTAATTATGCTAAAAGAAGTCAGACTTAAAACAAGAACATAACACATATGATTCTAATTATATAAAACTCTAGAAAATACAAACTTATCAATAATGACAGAAAGCAGATAGGGGGTTGCCCAGAGACAGAAGTGTGGAGCGAAGCAGGAGAATTTACAGAGGGACAGAGATACTTTGGGAGATAATGCATGTTCCCTATCTTGACCTGTGATGGTTTCACAGGTGTATACATTTGTCAAAACTTACCAAATTATACACTTTAAATACACGCAGAATATTATTTTTTGTCAATTATTCCTTAATAAAGCCATTAAGGAAAAAAAAGCACACAGATCCCCAGATTCCTACCCTACTCCACCATAGCTGGTTTAAATTTGCTGCTAGTTTATTCTCTGGAGGAGATAAAGTCTCTGGACTAGTGGAACAACATGCACAATTATGAATGGAAGTATTGAAGAGAAAAACAAGAGTATTTAAATAAACATATATGTACTGAATCCTACCAGCCAAATCGTCAATGAAATGTAAAGATTAAACATATTTTCAGACATGCAGTCTTGAAAAATTTATTCTGACTACCCTTTCAGGAAAGCTACAGGAGGAAGAGTGATACCAAAACAAACAAGTAAACCAAGAGAGTGGAAGCCATAGGGAATCAGGAAACATGAAACTCAGTCCAAGAAAGAGGTGAAGAGAATCCCCAAGATGATAACTTAAGAGAACAATCTCAGGAGACAGCTGTGTATTAGGCACAGAAAGGAATTCAAGAATTCCAAAAACCAAATTTAAGACAGATGAAGATATCAAATATTTATGTGAGACTACACATTTTATTTATTCATTCACTATGTACTTCATCCCCATCTACCCCCAATCTAAATTAAAAACTCTATGAGACAAGGCTGTATTCCAAACATGTAAAACGGTGTCTGCTATCTATTTGGTACTCAATAAAAATTTCCTTAATAAATAAAAATGTTAATTTTAGCATAAGAATCACTATATACAAGTAACTGGCACTTGTTCTATCTCAAAGTCACCATTTAAGTCACAATGGCAGAAGATTTTAATCTTTTATAGATTTACAGATTCCTATGGATTATTCCCAGTAAAAACAATACCATTCTTACAAAATAGAATAAATCTTAATAGTTTCAACTAGTTTCCAAATATGATGGAGAAAATGTGAAAGAATCAGCTGATTGCTATTTCATAAAAATCCCTAGTATAGCACACAGATCCCCAGATCTTTTGATCTTATATTATCTCTGTGAAAAACTTTTAAAGCATACGGACAAAAAAAGAAAAACATTTTATTTCATTACATTTAATATTTCATCACCTGGTGCTCCACCTCCTGAAGTAAGGATTCCAACAGCTCTGTTTCTTGTGTTAGAGATGTCTTCTGACCTATTTAAAAATAGCAAACACCAACATTCTGGCTCATTACTGGTTTAAGAATGAAAATAACTTTCAGTGAATATATTCAACAAGGAATCTATTTCAAGTAAGGAAAATTGCTTCATTACAGCTACCCTAAAACATTTTCCCAGAGCTTTAAGAGGTTGAATCTATTGTAGTAACTTTGACATGAGGATTTCAGAACCCTGACTATAGTTTAAGACAAATGCAATTTAGGTCTATTAAATTCACCTAAGAAATATATAATGACGGTATACTTTGTAATGAAATTAATGTTACTGCTTCCTCTAAAAGGAATATAAAGATCTAGAAAAGTAAATTTTTTCTCAGTCAACTATTCTGAAATAATTCCTCCCCAAAATTTAACTGTGGCTTAAAAAGACAAATGTAGTAAGTGGGCCAGACGTTTATGTTAAATGTCAGCAACAAGTATGTTCTTTGAACATAAGAATAACCTATAAAAGGGGCCGGCCCAGTGGTGCAAGTGTACTCCGCTTAGGCGGCCCGGGGTTCACAGGTTCGGATCCTGGGCGCGCACAGACGCACCACTTATGAAGCCATGCTGTGGCGGCGTCCCATATAAAGTAGAGGAAGTTGGGCATGGATGTTAGCCCAGAGCCAGTCTTCCTCAGAAAAAAAAGAGGATTGGCCACGGATGTTAGCTCAGGGCTGATCTTCCTCACAAAAAAAAAAAAAAAAAAAAAAAGAATAACCTGTAAAAAAGAATGGTCAGAGAGGAAGATAGTCTCAAGAGGCTGAAAACACACAGGGATAAAGGAATTACTATTAGAGAAATTATTATTACAGAAAAGGAAGAGAGAACTGCTTCACATGTTTAAAAAAAAAAAAAAGACAAGACAGGCAAGCTGGCCAAATCAGACCATTTTCTTTGTAAATCACAAAGGTCTGAAGAACTGGAAGCATATCTCATGAGGTTAGCAGAAGTTGTATCAATTTCAGTAATGTTATTTGACACAGAGGGACATTTAATAGGTGAAACTTTTTTTATTTGTGAAACCAATCTTTTCCTAGCCTATAACAACTCACTAGCCTTGAGGTTCAAAGCACCATGTACCCCAGCAGCACAGAAAAACACTTACCCATCAGTGTTATAAGCTTATTCTTTAGCTGTGTGTCTAACCGCGCAATCATCATCTCCACTGCATTCCTAATTTCCCGAACACGCTCATCTTTTGCATTTCTTACAGCTTCTACATTTCTCTCCTGGAAGATAAACAGGTAAAAAAATTTTAATTACAGCATTTTTAAAACAGAAGCAAACTGACAATAATGCAATCACTGCAATTATTTTTAAAGGTAGTTGATTTCCACATTAAAAACTAAGCCAATAATACTTTTTCATTGTTCATTTATCACAGAAAACTCATGGCTTTAAAAAATTGTGCAATGAACTGAATCAGGAAAAAATTCCTTAAAAATAAATAATTAAAGCATAATAAAGTACATCATATTTTAACAAACAGAAAGATATAGAATTACAAAAAATTGATTTAGGTAACATACAAAACACACACTCAAAGCCCCAATCATAACTCTGATAGGAAACCATTATTCGAAAATAAGAAAATTTACTAAAGCCAGTTTACATTGTTAAAACTCTGAAACTAATGGAAATTTTTAAAAACCATATCTACTCTAAAGTTTTTTATTTTTTTCAGAACTAAACAGAAAAAAATAGGGTTTTCAAAGATCACAAAGTACATATAGATTTTGTAATAGCAATACCACCAAAAATAAAAACTACTCTTTCCTATACTTACTATTATTATAAATGTAAGCAGTGAGAATCTCAACCTAGAACACCCTCTCTAATGACCTAATTATAATGTTGCCAAGATAAAATAATAGGAAAAAAGGTAGATAGATGAAGGCCAAATAGAAGCCAACCAACTGTTTATATTCCAAAATGACCTTGTAGGTAGCATACATGCAACTCAAAAATACTACTTTCTGTATAAAGAATGTTATAAATGATGATTTGAATCTTGATTACTGAAGGGGTAAAATAAAGACAACATCTTAAGTTAGGAATGGTCCACAAACCTCAATAACAACTGTCATTCTGGCAACTTTAAACAAAATATATTCCAAAAGTATATTTAGTACTTAAATGTTTGAAGCTTATCACATTTTCCCACATAAATAATATTACAAGCGGTAAACAGCTCACCAAAGCTGTTTGACCCATACAGTATCTGAAGAGTAGTGTTAAATATTACCCTTTCAATTCTGCGGAGTTCTAATTCAGGGCATCAGAAATAGTTCACTCCTTGGTAGCACAAACTCGCCCAAAAGATGGAGGTCCAAAGAATGAGTAACTTAATGACTTTGTACAAGTCCATATTGACTGTTTAGGAGTCAATTACTGACTCTGTAACAAATAGGCTTATTTAGCTCATTAATTGACTCTCTGTTTCATAAGGAGAGGCAATTCTCTGGCTTCAATGGTGGAACAGGCCAGGGGTTTGGATGCAAATTCCTCAGCTAGTGTGAAGAGCATGAGAATGACTATAAATATATCTTATCAAATTTTCAAATCTTGATTTCAATATCTGATTGACACTATAAAAAATACATATTATATATTATAGACTACAAAAAGGATAATGATCTTTTAGTAGTAGTCTTACCACTTCTTGAACTAAGCTGATCAGTTCCATGAGACGCCGACGAAGTTTAGCTACCTCTTCATTCACTTTAGTAACATGCTGCTCATAAATTTCTGCCAAAGGTTTAAAGGTATGTCCACCATGCTATTTAAATTAATAAGAGTAGTTTTAGAACATTCTCATATACCTCATCTATATTTACATTCCTTTATTAATACCTCATCTATATTTACATTCCTTTATTAATACTTAATCTAGAAATCTTCACTAATTAGAAAGATCCCAAATTCTTAACCGTGGCCCAAACCATCCGGCACAACCTTATCTGCCACTTTTCTCTTGGTCAGCACTAGCCTTCTTTCATGTCCTCAAACTTCTTCCCACCAGGCTTTTGCAAAAGTAACTCCTCCTTATTCAGAAATTATTCTCCTTCATCCTCCCTCCCCAAACTCTCCACCTCTTAATTTCTACTCATCCTTTGAATCCTAATCCTTTGAATCAGCCTAATATCTATTAAACAGCAATTAAGTACAAAACTAGCTGTTTGATATCAGTCTTATTCATCACTGAACCCACCAGTCTCTAGCACAAGTGAATAAATTAGAAAGATATTTGAGGAAAAGGCCCATGTACACTATTAGCAAAAGCAATGAACCCATTCTCATGCCACAGAGTGTCACTGTGGAGACAGAAGGCCCATACAAATCAGCCTCACAAATCCAGTTGTAGTCAAAGAACAATTTTTTTGGAGCTAACAACATATAATCAATTTTCTATCCGATTTTAGTATTGTAATATATAACTCTCTTGTTTGGTAAGTAGAACTTAAATTCCTATTATAAGAAACTTCCTATAACAGATAAGTTCTTACTAGAACTGTCTTGTTCAACCAAGGCATCCAGCCATGGTTTCTAAGAGAAAAAAGATGTGAATTTTTACATGTCCACTTAAAGCAAGGAAATGCATGTTTCCATTGTTTCTTACAAAACCCATTTATTTAAGTAAATAAATTGGAGAAACAATTTTTCTAGTTGGCACATTAGTATTCAAATTCTAACAGAAAGCTCTCTGAATTGAGCTCTACTCAAGCAACTTGCCTGCCATTCTCTCCCTAAAACATGCTGACTGATGCCCGAACAATGATCAAGTCTCACTGCTAACAGGCAACTCTAGACATCTACTCACTTCTGCTCCCAATATGACTAAACTTTCCCCAACAAGACGCTATTGTGTTTATTCTCAAACCTACTTATGCTAATTGTACTTACTACTGTAAGTATATAAACAAATATTAATTAAACAATAGAACACAACTTTAAAATGAAAAGCTGTTTCTAGGAAAACTAACTTGAATGTTTTAAACTTGATAAAGGTAGGTTACCTTAAAAAACTACTTTTGAATTAGATTGGAAAAAAGAAAATAAAAAATAAAAGAAATAAATCATAAAATCTAGATGTTTGCATTCATATTGTTTCACAAATGTCTAAAGTTGTTCCATTTTAAAGAAACCAAAAGTGCAAATCTTGGCCAGGAAATCAGATCAACCGACATTTAATGAAAGAAAAGACCTTGCTCCTACAACAAAAGATTTGCAAATGAACATACGTTTTATAGGTTTTCCACTGAAATAAAATATTTATGTAAGGGGTACACATCACACATCAAATTTCCCATAAAAGAAGTTTTTCTGGAATAACAGAAGTACAATACTTTCTGCTATAATCCAGATACATTTAATTTTCATTTGATAAACAGAATAAAATGACATTACTTTCTAGCTACATCAAATAAGTATTTCAGTATTTTCTAGTCTCTAACTAGAAGTAACAGACTGTATTTGTTCTGCTCACCATTCCTCCCCAAAGTGCACACTGATGGCAGATACACTTCTTACAAGTCCAGCAAAATACACTAAGTTTTTCATGGTGATTTTCACATCTATATATTATGAAAAGAAAATATAGTTATAAATTCAAATTTAATTTAATTTGAACAGAATTATGTCAACAAATTCCTAAGTTTGAGCTAAGAGGTCAGTCAATTTTAAACTATTAGATCTCAGGAAACACAATATAAAATGTATTCCATCGCTTCTATGAAATAAGCTAAAGAATTCCATGTGACACAATTTTTAAAATTTATTTATTATTTTATTGAAGTAACATTGGTTTATAAAAGTATGGAATGCTTCACAAATTTGCACGTCATTCTTGCACAGGGGTCATGCTAATCTTCTCTGTATTGTTCCAATTTTAGTACACGTGCTGCCAAAGTGACTTTTTTTAAGTATTATTTTCATTAACCTATAAGGACTTTACAATCACAAAAAAAATGCAGATTAGTTTCTAAATAAAGTACAAATATAACATCATTTCCTAGCATCATTATAGATGATAAATTCTATCCTACTACTACATTTTGGGCAAATCAGATTATGTGCCTATACCTACTGGATCACGTATGCATGAGCAAATACTTTCCCTACATGTGGCCAATGCTAACGATAATCAAGACACACGTGATTAACTGTACATGTGATTAACTGCACAATGTAATACTAGATCTTCATAAGAAGTGAACAACTCAATTTTTATAAGTTTTCCCTTAAACTAGATATCCACATGCAGAAGAATAAAGTTGGATCTGATTACGAACTGAATTGTGACCCCAATAAACTCCTATGTTGAAGCCCTAATGTAACTGTTTTTGGAGATAGGGCCTTTAAAGAGGTAATGCAAGTTAAATGAAGTCATAAGGGTAGAGCCTGAACCCAACCGGACTGGTGTCCTTACAAGAAGAAAACGAGATGCCAAGAGTGTGCACACACAGAGAAAAAGCCATGTGAAGACAAAGCGAGAAGGGACTGTATCCAAGTCAAGGAGAGAGGCCTCATCAAAAAGCAACCCTGACAATACCTTGCCCTTGGACTTCCAGCCTCTAAAACCATGAAAAAAATACATTCCTGTTTAAGCCACCTCTGCGTGGTATTGTTACAGCAGCCCTAGCAGACAAATACCTTCAGCTTACACCATATACAAAAATTAACTTAAAATGGATAAAAGACTTAAACATAAGACGTAAAACTATACAACTCTCAAAATAAAACACAAAGGAAAAGCTTCATGATACTGGATTTGGCAATGTTTTCTTAAATAAGACACCAAAAGCAGACGCAACAATAGTGAAAATAGATGAACTGGACGTCAAAATTTAAAACTTCTGTACATCAAAAGACATCAACAGAGCTGAAAGGGCTATCTATGCAAATCCTGTACTGATAAAGAGTCAATATCCAAAATATATAAAGAACTCCTACAACTTAACAACAAAAAAACCACAAAACACAAAAAATTCGATTAAAATATAGGCAAAGGACTTGAGACATTTCTCCGAAGATATACAAATGGCCAACAAGCATATGAAAAGACACTCAACATCCTTCTCATCAAGTAAATGCAAATCAAAACCACAATGAGATATTACCTCACATCCATTAGGATGGCAGTCATCAAAAAAAAACAGAAAACAATAAGTGTTGGCAAGGATGTAGAGAAACTGGAACTCTTGTACATTGCTGGCGGGAATGTAAAACGATACAACTGCCATGGAAAACAGCATGGAGGTTCCTCAAAATATTAAAAACAGAATTACCATAAAACCCAGCAATACCACTTCTGGGTATATATCCAAAAAAATTGAAAGTAAGGTCTAAAAGGGATGAACATCCATGTTCACAGTAGCATTATTCAAGTGGACTGACTAATCCAAATGTTCACCAACAGAAAAATGGATACATAAAATGTGATACATACACATGATGGACTATTAATCAGCTTTAAAGATTTTATTTATTTATTTTATTTTTCCCCCCAAAGCCCCAGTAGATAGTTGTATGTCATAGCTGCACATCCTTCTAGTTGCTGCATGTGGGACTCGGCCTCAGGACGGACGGAGAAGTGGTGCCTTGATGTGCACCCGGGATCCGAACCCGGGCCACCAGCATTGCAGAGCGCGCACTTAACCACCAAGCCACAGGGCCGGCCCTAATCAGCTTTAAAACGGAAGGAAATTCTGACATATGCTACAACATGGATGAACTTTGAGGACGTTATGGAAAGTGAAGGCAGACAGTCACAAAAAGAAATACTGTGCAATTTCACTTATGAGTATCTAGACCAGTCAAACTCATAGAAACGGAAAGTAAAACGGTGGTTGCCAGGAGCTGGTGGGAGGGGAAATGGGGAGTTGTTGTTTAACAAGTAGAGAGCATCAGACATGCAAGATGAAAAAGTTCTGGAGATTGACTGTACAATATGAATATACTTAACACTACTGAACTGTACACTTAAAAATGCTTAAGATAGTAAATTTTATGTTATGTGTATTTTACAACTAAAATTTTTTTGTGTGTGTGAGGAAGATCAGCCCTAACATCTATTGCCAATCCTCCTCCTGTTTTTCCTCAAAGCCCCAGTAGATAGTTGTATGTCATAGTTGCACATCCTTCTAGTTGCTGTATGTGGGACGCGGCCCCAGCATGGCCGGAGAAGCGGTGCGTCGGTGCGCGCCCGGGATCCGAACCTGGGCTGCCAGTAGTGGAGAGCGCGCACTTAACCAATAAGCCCTGGGGCCGGCCCAAAATTTTTTTTAATTTAAGTTCTCTCTTGCCTATAAAGGAGACACACTGTTGCATTTTTTAAAAAGCTTTTTGATTAAGTATGTTGAGTTAGAGAAAATATCTAAATAGGTCTACATTTTGTATTTCTCACCTGTAGGTAATCTGAGTATCAAACAGGAAATTAATAAAAATATGAAGAAACAGCATATTAGATTCTGTCTGGAAGCTCACTTAGCATGATTTCCAAACTACCAAATTTAAAATACAGCTTTTACAACACAGGAACTTTACCAGAACAGTTCTTAATCAATGGCCTATATGTACCTTCAGCAAATCTAAGGGGATGGCCAGCAGGCACCAAGAGGCAAAGAAGAGAGATTAGCAGATTAGCAAACTGTGGCAGTTCCACTCCTTTTATGAGAGGTTCTAATAAAAGAATCCAATCAAGAGTGAGAAGGGTCTTTCCAAACAGCAATACCCATATCACACCAGAGGAAAAATACCTAAGTGTTCACCTATGAAACTAAAAGAAAACTTTCAATAGTGTCATTAAAATAACATATGGTGGGCCGGCCCAGTGGCTTAGCGGTTAAGTGCACACGCTCCGCTGCTGGCAGCCCGGGTTCGGATCCCGGGCGCGCACCGACGCACCGCTTCTCCGGCCATGCTGAGGCCGCGTCCCACATACAGCAACTAGAAGGATGTGCAGCTACGACATACAACTATCTACTGGGGCTTTGGGGGAAAAAAATAAATAACTAAAATTATTTTAAAAAAAAATAACATATGGCAAAAATCTAGGAAATATTTGAACAAAGAACTGAGGACATACTTGTCCTTTTCATTTTCTTCATGTTTGGTGAGACTGCAGAGTTGAAGAGTATCAAGCTGCTGTGTTACTTCTTCCGCCCAACGACAGTTTACTAGTTCTCGTAGCTGGAGTGGAGCACTGGAAAAAAATATATACATATATTGTAATTCAGGAATTTGAGATTATTTTCTAAAACACATTCCAAAGGTACATATGTGAGGTGAAGAATGTGTTTAACTTAATGGGGGGACTCCTTTTACAATGTGTACATACATCAAATTATCACACCATACACTTTTATCTTACAATTTTACTTGTCAATTATACCTCAGAAAAGCTGGGAAAAAAAGAAATTATCAATCAAGAAAAAAATAAAATAAACAAATTCCTCAAAGTAAAGCTCACAATCATATTCATACCATATTACTATTAAAATAATAAAGACACAATGAAAAGTATGCTTAGCAACTTTTTTACATTAATGTATCGCATTTACCAAAAAAAACTGAACAAAGAAATATTGACAATCAGATTACAGAAAGAATTTTCAATTCCTTAGTCTAAAGCTATACTCTCCAAAATGATAGCCACTAGCCATACGTGACTATTTAAAATTAAAATTAATTAAAATTAAATAAAAATAACATTTCATTACACAGTCACAACTAGGTAAATTTCAAGTGCTTAATCACCACACGTAGCTAGTGGCTACCAAATTGGACAGCAAAGCTATAGATTATTTCCATCATTACAGAAAGTTCTATTTGATAGCGCTGGTCTTCTTGAAAGTTGATATGAAAAAAGTGAACATTACATGAAGAAAAATGGGCAAAAAGATATGCAGAGGTAATTTAAGAAAAAAAGAAATATAAATGGCTAAGAATGTTTCAAAACATATTGTTTCAATCATTTTCAAAATGCATGTTAAAAATGAGATACCATTTTTCACCTGGCAGAATGACAAAAAAATGAAAGATTGGTAATATCCAGTGTTGGAAAGAATGTGAGGAAAAGGCACTTTCATAACTATTACTAGGAATGTAAAATGGTAAAAACTTTTCCTTCAATGTAATCAGGCATCATTATTTGAAATAACCAAATTGGAAACAACCTAAATGTCTCAATGTAAGCATAAATAAATTAACGTACAGTCATATAATGGATTATTATTCAAACATTTTTTAAAAATGATGTATGTGTACATACCATCAAGGAAGGTACCAAATTTTTTCATATTTACATGAAAAAAAGCAAATAGCGAGCTGGTCCTGATGACCTAATGGCTCAAGTTTGGCACTCATGGCTTCGTCGGCCCAGGTTCACTTCCTGGTGGTGGAACCACACCACCTATCTATCAGCTGCCATGCTGTGGCAGCAGCTCACATAGTACAACTAGAAAGACTTACAACTAGGATACACAACTATGTACTGGGGCTTTGGGGAGGAAAAAAAAAGGCAAATAGCAAAATAGTATTATATCATTCGTGCGTTTTAAGAAAAAATTTTTATGTTTACATATCCCTATATACACAGAAAAATGTCTAGAGGAATAGATACCAAACCTGACAACTTCTTCTGAAAGTGTTATTTCATGAAAAGATTAGGTGGGGCATATCATAAGCAGAAGCCTTTTTATTTTATATTTATCTATACTATTTGGATTTTTTAAAATAGAAACCTTTAAAATTTTTTTTTTAATTATAAAAGTTAAGAAGTTACACAATGATTTTCTATAAGAAGGTAAACAACGTAATGCATTCTACAAAATTCTAAGTCAGGTATATTAGTCTGTATTTCTTTATCTCGACAGATTGCTTATTTTCTTTTCAACTGTATTCAAAGAGGAGAAATATGGCAGATTGCAGAAAGAACTCTGCAATTGCAGGGCACTCTGACCTACACCTTACTATTTTCCAAATTCACAAATAATCATAGCAAAACACTTACCGGCAATGAGGACATTGAGCTCTCTGCTCTGTGAGCCAGCGCTAAGGAGGCAAAGAAAAATTAGCTTTTGATTGTAGAAAGACCATTACTTTATTTTTTTATTTTTTTTTAATTTTTTTATTTTTTTTTATTTATTTATTTTTTGTGTGTGAGGAGATCAGCCCTGTGCTAACATCCGCCAATCCTCCTCTTTTTTTGCTGAGGAAGACGGCCCTGGGCTAACATCTGTGCCCATCTTCCTCCACTTTATATGGGACGCCGCCACAACATGGCTTGCCAAGCAGTGCATCGGTGCGCGCCCGGGATCCGAACCAGCGAACCCCGGGCCGCCGCAGCGGAGCGCGCGCACTTAACCGCTTGCGCCACCGGGCCGGCCCCCAAGACCATTACTTTAATTTGTACGTACTGAATATTTATATACCAAATTTAATGAGTTTAACTCTCTAGTGCCTGCATTAATTATAGAGATACTTATGGCAGGCAATCTATTGTCTCCCTCTCATTATCATCGGGACAAGGACAAACTTTCAAAGGCACAGCACTCACCCCAAAACAGTTGTCAAGAAGCTATTCTCTCATAGGAGAGAAAGTGATCCTAGGACTGTCTGGATCTCACAGGGAAGATATGGATAATCTTCACAAAATAATAGTCATACTGTCACCGCCACTCCCAAAAATAAACCACAGTGATGATTTACTTCTAACTAACCTACCATAAAATCTCCCAGGAATTTTAAGATACTACTAAATTCCTTTTTAGAAAAGCAAACTAATTTTGAAGTATATACATTATGGGTATACAAATTAGACCTAAATATGAACAAGAAATACAGCAAAATTTTTTATGTCTTAAAAGACTTCTACAGCTCAGTAATTTAAACATCTATATAATTTGGTTTCCTCATAATTACAAAAAGGTTTTACAAGAGAATAATGTCTCTTCTAAACCTCAAATTCTATTAATTTAATCATTTTAGTTATTACTGGATAGGGAGCAGTTTTACACCATATACAAAGAAGATGCTAAGATTTTCTGAATACCTTTTCAAAAATGATAGCTCAATGGTTAAATATTTTATGTTTTGTCTGGGAAATAGGTTCAGAGGTAAATACCTAACTATATAATCCTATACCAATGTACTTTCATAATCTGTTATTTCTGTTTATCCCTGTCTACTCCTATAAAAGAACATGTGCTTTTACCTAAAGTCAAATAATTACCTCAGAAATAAAATTCCCAAGGAAACCTTAAAAGGACAATAAAATATTAAAGATAATAGGGAAAAAAGTACTTCACAGCAAAGAAAATAAAGTTGGAAGAAAAAGAAAATAGATGGAACAAGATTCCTCCAATCTTAATAACCCTGAACATTATTTCTTTGGTCCCTTGGCAAAAACAAGATTTGAATCAGGTTTCTTCCCCTGAAATAATGCTCTGCTCAAGTATAGTACCCTTTCAGGGGTGGTCTCAGCTCACACCTCTCTGGCCTCATCTTCTCTCTCACTCTAGGGGATCCAGCAAGGAAGTTTTTAAATACGTTTCTTCTCTCTACCCAGAAGATTCTTTTTTTTTTTTTTTTTTTTTTGCTGAGGAAGATCTGCCCTGAGCTAACATCTGTTGTCAATTCTCCTCTTTTTGGTTGAGGAAGATTCGCCCTGAGCAAACATCTGTGCCAATCTTCCTCTATTTTGTACGTGGGTCACTGCCACAGCACGGCCACTGACAAGTGGTGTAGGCCCATGCCTGGGAACCAAACCCAGGCTGTCAAAGTGGAGGGCACCAATTTAACCACTAGGTCATGGGGCCAGCCCCTACCCAGAATATTTTTCAACAGTTCTCTTCAACAGAGTTATTCCTACTCATCCTTTAGATTTCAGTTTACGTCACTTCCTCCAGAAAGCTTTCCCTGACGCTCTACAGACTATTTTAGATACCACTGCCATGCTCTACCACAGCAACCTATTACTCCCTCTTCAACATGTTTCTAACACTTCATTACCCTGACTTATTTGTTGGTCTCCCCTGCCCTGCTAGACTACAAGCTCTATAAAAGTTAGAACCATGATAGGGACTGACCAGTCCATATATTTAAATATGCCCCTCCCTTCCAGTCAAAAACAGGCTTATTGCTGCAGTATATACCACTCTTGGCATCATATTTGTGTACTTATTTTTATACAGTCCCTCCCTCCACATCCTGTTCCATGGGAATGTCCACTGATTATGTCCATAAAACTTTCCTGCCTATCCCAGGCCAGTGACCTTTCCTTTCCCTGAATATCTGTGGCATTTTGATCTTGTATTCCATAATCTAACTTAATCACAAAATAAATATGCAATCTTAATACTTTGGGAAAAACAATGTTTCTCCCAAACCAAAACCAAAGAACCAGTGATACAATAGTAATGCGCAAGTAATATTAAAGGAACATCTTTATAGCAATTCCTCCACATTCAATTTAAGAATTTCTCTCATTCATTAAAACGGAAGAATCATAAAATAAATAAAATCTTTAAAAAAAAAAAAAAAAAAAAAGGGCCGGCCCTGTGGCTTGGTGGTTAAGTGCGCGCGCTGCGATGCTGGCGGCCCGGGTTCGGATCCCGGGTGCGCATCGAGGCACCACTTCTCCGTTCATCCTGAGGCCGAGTCCCGCATGCAGCAACTGGAAGGATGTGCAGCTACTACACACAACTATCCACTGGGGCTTTGGGGGGAAAAATAAAATAAATAAAATCTTTAAAAAAAAAAAAAAAAAAAAAAAAAAAAAAAAAAAAACGGAAGAATCATAAGCTTTAGACAGTATTCAGACCTGAGTCTGATTCCTAGCTCCAGTACTTACTGACTATGTGATACTAGACAAGTGACTGAACTCAAGTTTCCTCATATGCAACAAGAGAATCAACATACCTACTCTGCAAAACTGTACTAGGGAAATCCTCAGCAAAAACCTAGGAAACTCAATTCAATAGTATATTTGAAAGATTATACGCCATGACCAAGTGGGATTTATTCCTGGAACGCAAGAATAGTTCAACATACAAAAATCATTCATTATAATACATCATATTAATAAAATCACGTGAAAAAACCATATGATCATCTCAATGGACATAGAAAAGGCATTTGACAAAATCCAATATCCTTTCATGATAAAAACACTCCAGAAATAGGAATAGAAGGGAACTCCTCAACTTGATAAACGTCCATATATAAAAATCACAGCGAACATCATACTCAATGGTTAAAGACTGAAAACTTTTCCCTTAAAGCTTAGGAAAAAAACAAGGATGCCCGCTTTCACCACTTTCAGTCAACATAATACTGAAAATTCTAGCTGGAGCCATTCAGCAATAAAAAGAAGTAAAAAGCATCCAAATTGGAAAAGAAGTAAAATTAGTAGTTTGCGATGATAAATTATTAGTTTGTAATGACAGGATCTTACATGTAGAAAACTCTAAAGATTCCACAAAAAAACCGTTAAAGCTAACAAACAAATTCACCAAAGTTGCAGGATACAAAATCAACAACACAAAAAACACTTGCATTTCTATACTCTAGCAAGGAAGAATCCAAAGAGGAAATTAAGAAAACAATACATTTACAATAGCATCAAAAAAGAGTAAAATACCTAGAAATAAATTTAACCAAGAGGTTGAAAGATTTGTACCTGGAAAATGACAAAACACTGCTGAAAGAAACTGAAGAAGTCCTAAATAAATGGCAAGACATACTGTGTTCATATTTAGAAGATTTAACATTCTTAACATGACAATACCACCCAAAGCAACCTATAGAAGCCATACAATTTCCATCAATATCCCAGTGGTGCTTTTTACAGAAGTAGAAAAACTCATTCTAAAATTCAAATGGAATCTCAAGGGACCCCAAATAGCCAATACTATTTTGAAAATGAACATGTATACCTAAAACTAATACAATATTATATGTCAACTATATCTCAATTAAAACAAACAAACAAAAAAGAACGAAGTTGGAGGACTCACATTTCCTATTTAAAAATTTACTTCCAGTCTTGGTCTGTCACCAACTACTAGGAGACTCTGAACACGTCTATTCACGAGTCTGGAACTTAGTTTGTTTTATTCAATCTGAACTGTCAAAAATAATTAAATTTCCATGGTCAAATGAAAAGAGATGGGATGCAAGAGAAAGGAAGGTATTCAAATGAACAATATTACAATTTGGTGGGGTAGAGTACTCAGTTCTCAAGGACTTTTGCTCCTATAATTATCCCTTCTCTCTCCAGCATATTAACTATTCTCTCTCTACTGGTTCAGGCCCAGCAAGATATAAAACTTCTCCTAAAAAAAAAAAAAAGTTGACTCAATGCCCTTCTTAACTGCCTTATTTCTTCCCTTTACAACAAAATTCTGTAAGAATTTTTTTATGCTTGCTGTCTCCTTCTCCTCCTACTCTCTGCCATCAAGTTTTTGTCCCTATTGAAACTACTCATCAAGGTCACCAATGACCTGCATACATTCTCAAATCCAATGGTCAATTCCCAGGCCAGAACCATGACACAGCTAAACTACACTTTGAAACACGTTTTTCACTTGAATTCTGTGATGCCTCACCCACGGCTCCTTCTTGTTCTCCTTTGCTGAATCCTCCTCCTCCTGACCTCTAAATGTTGAGGGCCTCAGAGTTCAGACCTAAAAATATCCTTCTAAGGAGGTAATGTGATCTCATCTAGTCCCCTGGCTTTAAATACTATCTATATACTAATAATTCAATCTCTCTAATGTCCCCTTCCCCAATTCCAGATTCATATTTCCAATACCAACATCTCCAATTAGATGTATAATGAACATTTCAAACTTGATATATTTTAAAACAAAATTTTTACATCTATAGCCTACCAAAACCTGCTCCTCCCCAAGTTTTTCCCACCTCAGAATAATGAAAAATCCTTCATTCATCCAGATGCTGTAAAAAACTTTTCTCACATCTGTAACTTTTCCCATCTGTAGCCAAATCCACTGGTTCTACCTTCAAAACATATTCAGAACTACCCTATTTCTCACTACCTCCACTGTTACCATTCTAGTCTAAAGCACCAGTCATCTTTCACTAATAAAGCACATCCTAATTGGTCTTCTCACTTCCTCTCCTACCTGCCTAGTCTACTTTCCACACAGTAGCCAAAGTGATAGCTTTTAAAACATTAATTACTTCATATCACTCAAAAGCTTTCAATGGCTACCATCACACTTAAAATAAAATCCAAAGTCTTTACCAAGGAACCTAGCTACGACTCCAAACTCATCTCCTTTCCCTCTCTCCCTCTGTTCACTCTGCTCCAGCCACACTAGTTTCTTCGCTATTTCTCAATACACTAACCATATTTCTTTCTCAGGGCCTTTGCCTCTTCCGACTTCTCTGCCTGGGATTTTCTTCCCCTAGATATTCACATCACTCCCACATTTCAGTCTGGTCTCTGCTCAAATATCATCTCCTCAGAGAGATCTTCCCAGACTACCCTATCTAAAATAGCTACTGACCTGCCCATGCCCTCCTCCAAGTCCCCACTCTATACCATTATTCAGTTTTGTCTTTCTTCACAGCACTTATTGGTAACTAACATATCAATTTACTTTTTTGTCCATAACCCAACTAGTAAGTCAACTCCCTGAGAAGTCAATGCCTAGCTGTAATAAGCATGCAATTAGTATTTGCTGAATGAACAAATGACTGAATGGTGCATTCAGGAACCAAGACAACTCTAGAAAAAAATGGTTAGAACCAGATGATCCAATGGTCTGAATGTAAGGCTAATGATCTTAGACCTTATCCTTCAGGCAATAAATCTCTGAGACTTCTGGGAGGAAAAAAAATGACATTGCTGGAAAACATCAATATGGCAGCAGAATACAAAATGGACTAGAGATAAGAAAAGATTCAATACAGAGAGATCAGTTAGGAGGTAACTATAAAAATCTAAGCATGAGGTAATAAATGACTATATTTCTCTATTAGGATGGTGCTAATAGGAATGAAAAGGTAGGACAGATATAAGAGATACTAAAAGATAATAACTGACAGGACTTAAAAATCATTGGTGTAAGAGGTTTCAAGTTTGAGCAACTGGCAGAACAGAATAAAAAGAAAAAAGTCAAAAAGAGTCAATTTGAGAAAATAATAGGAAGAATATGACCTGGAACAAAGTTCAAGATGCTAGAAGGACAATCAGGTAAGACATTTATAGGTCAATGCTGAAGTAACAGATTTAGGAGCCATAAACACAGAGATAATAGTTAAACCTTCAAGAGTAAATCAAATTTTCCAAAGTAGATGAAAATTTCCCAGAAACCTCAGAGTAGAGAATGCCAGCAGCAATATTTAATACATACCTTTAAGGAGCAGGAGGAGGAAGAAGTAACAGTGAAGAAATGAAGAATCAATGAGGTAGAAGGTAATAACCAGGGGTCATATGTATACTAGACCTTCATCAAAAGAGCGAAGTCCAGATCCAGCCTCTACCACTTAATTAACTACAGTGATAGAGGCCAATTACTTAATTTCTCTAGCTTCAATTTCACCATTTATAAAACATAAATCTTGATACGCGTATTTTAACAACAGAATAATATAAAACATTACAAGTGGATAGTACTTCATAGTTTCTAAATCACTTTTTAGCTTATCTCATTTAATGCCACAACCATCCTCTGAGGCAGGTCTGGTTATCCACATTCTACAGCTGAGAAAACAAGGCTAAGAAAGATTGAGTCTCTCAGTTTATGAGTCGGAGAACCAGCATGGTATGTAACCTAGGTCTTCTGCACATGGTGTACTGGCAAAGAACACAGGCTCTAGAGCCAGGCTTCCTGGATTCAAATCCAGCTCCAAATTTGCTAGCTGTGTGACTGGACGCAAATGATTTAAGCGTTACAGATACTACTCTTGTCAAAGGGATATTTCTCTTCCTTAGGCAGGAATAAGGAACCAGAGATTTTGAGGTGAAGAGATGTTAGATGGCTTTGATTTTCTCAGTAAAGGAAATAATCTACTAAGAGTAATGCAGGGAGGGCAGTTTTCAACTGCGGTCTGCAGATGCGCTATTGAATCCGCACACACAACCAAAATAAGTTCTTCTGTTTTACATCTTAGGCTTCCTCATAATTTTGTTTGAGAGGTTCACCTACATTCAATTTTTAAAGCCACTGGATTATATTCATCTCTAAAGTCTTCTGTAACTACTATAAGATTATATGATTTTATTCTTTGCCTTTGAACCTATTACTAGCTTTTTCTCCATTCCACCCATCAAACAAG
Source organism: Ceratotherium simum simum (assembly GCF_057802395.1). Lineage (NCBI taxonomy): Eukaryota > Metazoa > Chordata > Mammalia > Perissodactyla > Rhinocerotidae > Ceratotherium > Ceratotherium simum. The sequence continues at coordinate 28,688,059 of NC_141915.1, read as the reverse complement.
TCTAAACTTTCCCTCCTCTGAGTCTCATAGCACTTTGTTAGCGCCTCTTTTTTTTTTTTATAAGTTTTGTAATTTTATTTATTTATTCATTTTTTCCCCCAAAGCCCCAGTAAATAGTTGTATGCCATAGTTGCACATCCTTCTAGTTGCTGTATGTGGGACGCGGCCTCAGCATGGTCGGAGAAGCGGTGCGTTGGTGTGCGCCCGGGATCCGAACCCGGGCTGCCAGCAGCAGAGCGCGCGCACTTAACCGCTAAGCCACGGGGCCAGCCCATGTTAGCGCCTCTTTATGACACTACACGTTCTTCAACATAAACTCAAAGTCCATCCTCTCACTTAGATTTAAGCTTCTTCAGGGCAAACACTTTCTCACATATCTTAACATCCCTCAACCCCAAACACAATGCAGGCAAGCACTTCATAACTACTTGTTAAATGTGCAGTGACTTAATAACGTAAATATACTAAATTACACTGGGCTTTGATTTCCAGACATTTCATGGCAGTTATCATTTGATGATTATTCATCTCCCTGTACTAAACAATATACATCGACGGTCTTAAGGAATATTCATTTAAGATTTTTTTGTGTGTGTGAGGAAGATCAGCCCTGAGCTAACATCCGATGCCAATTCTCCTTTTTTTCTGGGAAAGATTGGCCCTGGGCTAACATCCCAAAGTAACTTCCTCTACTTTATATGGGACACCTCCACAGCATGGCTTGACAACTGGTGCATTGGTGCGTGCCCGAGATCCGAACCTGTGAACCCCGGGCCGCCAAAGCGGAGCCCGCGCACGTAACCGCTGCGCCACTGGGCCGGCCCCTCATTTAAGATATTTTAAAAAAGGGTCCAAAATGTAAAATACAAAAAAGATAAAGGAAAAGGCTACTTTTTACGATATATCCTATATATACTAAATGCACGTAAAAAGAAATACAACTTACCCTGATACAGCTGAAACAACAAAGCTTGGAGCAATGAGGACACAGGCGTGCATCCCGCAATTTCTCCATACAAATGAAACATCGGAAAACCTCAGCAATGCTCTGAAAATAGTAAAAGATGTAAAGTCCACCACATTAGGCTACTGCATGAAGAGTAAAAGGCATGCTTAAAATAATTCACTCAGTATTTACATTTATTTTGGGCTGATAACTTTATACCATATCAGGACTTGGTTAGTCAAGGTCCAGGGTACCTGAGAACATCTCCTGGAAAAGGTGCTTCCTTTTTTCTAAGCTTTCAATGGTTCTATTCTAAGGAAAAGATGTGAAACGCAAACATAGACTTATACACAAATATTTTCACTGAAGCATTAATTATAATGGCAAGAATCTGGCTATTAGCCCAAATATCCAAATACTAATTAAACTATGGCAGTTAACATAGATTATGATAATCACTAGAAATATTTTTTGAATTATTTAATGATACAGAAAAAATGCTTATGATGTATAACAGTAAGAAAAAAAAACTATATAATTGAATGAACAATATGAACTTTCTACTGTTTTCTGCACTTTCCCCAAGAGGATGGATTGCTTTTATAACTTAAAAAAAAAAGGTTTAAAAAGATACATATCCTAATGGCAGTGTGCTTTGATCACGAGAAAAACTAATTCAGAATCCAGAAATCCGAATTTCTGCCCTGATGCTGAAACCAACTAGCTATTTATTTGAGCCTGAGATTCTGCCCCTATTGAGTTTTGGTAGTAGCTCTATGAACGCTCTGGGAAGAAAAAAAATTACATAAATAGAAGAAGCAGTATTATCTTTGCAAGCCTTAGATGAATCAATTTAGGAAGTAACTGACAAGAAAACAGATACAATTAAATACAGGTTATTATATATTTTATGTTTGTTTTTACAGTACTCACATTCATTTTGACTCCATTCCAGGAGAATTAAACTCTCCCAAAACCAAGGTAAGGTTACAAAACCTTTATGATACTTTCACACGAGGAATTAAGGAAAAAATTACTCATGAGTCTCATCATGACTCTGCAGGACCAGAAAGAACCTGTGACATGCAGACGTGGGGGGGGTGGCCAATAAGACCACTGGGTTAACTAGTTCCAAGTGGAGTGCCCAGTAACATAGTTGCCCCTTACTGAGAAGCAAAGATTTAGTACTTGGAAGGATCAAAATTTGACAATTATTATATAATTGAGTCTAATAAACAATCTTTTTTATGTTGCTAGCCTTAATGTAAATATCCCAACCATTCGAAATCACAGCTTACAAGAGTCAGATATAAAAATAATAGGTTTTTCCGGAAAACTACAGTCAAATAGGATAGTAAGAGTATATCTTCATTCAATCTAGGAAGGGCTGCAAAATGTACCGCTGGGCGGGAATGATTTGTCCATTCGGAAGATGTGGATCCGCGCGTAAACTCGCAAGAACTGGTGGCGAGTCGCAGGGCACGTCCATCTGATGAATTCGCAGTTTTGCTCTGCACACGCTGTACTTTGCAAAAACCCTGTGGGGATGAATACCGGTGCCAAGACATCCAGAAAACGCCAGGATACGAACCATCTGACTGCGGGAACGGCCAGAGCACAAGGCACCTGGAAGGCTGCAAATGAGCGCTGTGTCCTTCGCACGGGGGGAGGCCCTCTCCACAGCGGCAGGGTGGGGTGCCCTACCAGAGGGAGGACTAGGGCAAAGCGCCCCGGATAAAGAACGCTTAGCGGGGGGGCGGGGGGTAGACTAACCACCACCCACCTCAAGCCCCCTCACCTCCACGCTCTGTTCATCCATTGCCTCCGGCTCTCGGCGGGGCCCTTGGCGACCCGCGGAGTCCGTAGACTGACCTAGAAGGCGCCGGCCCGAGGTCGCCGGGACAAATCGCCGCGGAGAACAGCCCGGCGCCCACGTCAGGGGGCTCCGACGACTGTCCCACCTGCGCGCCCCATCGCTTCGGGTTCGGCGCCAGCTACCCCCCCTTCGCCATTTTTATTCGCGAGCCCGCCACAGGGCGCAGTGGGAGGGCGAGCTGTGGCCGCAGCTCCTTCCTCCCGGCTCAGCCGCCCGCCAGCGACCGCGAGGGAGTCTCGGCCCACGTGACGCGGGTTATCGAACCGCTGCTACAGCCGGGCGGCGCTGGTCTCCAGCGAAGACGGCGGTGCAGGGAGTTCGCAAACACCAACGGTAACCAGGACAGCTGGAGGCGCGGCGGCTAGGGAAGGCGCGGCGCGCATGCGCGCAGGACGCTGCGTTAGGGGAGTGCAGCGGCGGGGCGGACCCCTAGTTCCCGCGTTGCGGGTGCGCAGACGAGATTTGGCGGCTCGCTGCCGCAGGGTTGCGTGCCTTCGGCCCCAAGCTAGCGCAGGCGGCCGGGAGCGTGGCGCTTCGCTTCGCCCCGCCCCCCTCGGGGGAGGGGCAGCGCTCCACCCGTCTCAAAGTTTTGCGCGCCAATGTCCGTAGGCACCTGGTGTGCTAGTGGAGAAGGCCGACTCCGGAGCCACACCCTTGGGTATTCGGACTCGGTGATTCTAGGGTGGGGCTCCATGCAATCCACGTTTTCAACAACCACTCTGTGGCCCGCGCTTTGAGAAACCATGGTGCAAAGGATTCTCGGCTGGTAGTTCGTTCTCGGGGAGGAAGCCCAGATTCTCAGGTTTTTAAGACTTCCGCCCCACCTACGCAAGCAAAGCTCCAGATCATGAAGCTTAGACCGGTGGGGCTTCTCATTTCGGGGTGGGAGGAAAAGACCGCAGACTGTGTAGACATCAGACCGATGCCACACCCCACCCCACCCCAGCCCTGCATTTCTTGCCGCTTGAGGTGAGCTGTTACTCTGGAACTATGGAAAGTGCACAAGGGTTATCAGCTGTCTTCAACTTTCCTCTATTGGCGTCTGCTTTCTACAATTTTCTAGCATGAGATGTTTAACGATTGCAGGAATTGAAGGTGTGAGATAAAGGACGTCCATCAAATTCTTAATTTGAACTTAATTTTTCCTTTCTGGTTTGTTGCAAATACCTACTATACTTAACCCAACCTAAAGTGCACATGTAGAGAATCAACAATCTAGAAAGAAGTTCTTGGTATCAAGGCATTTGGACTTTCTTGTAAGTAGTGGATAACAACAATTTTTTTAAACTATGTGAGCCATGGACAAAGATATAAATTAGGAAGATTAATCTGTGACGGAAAAATTCGTTCACCAACAATTATTCATGGTCTTGGAACAACATTGAGGTGATGGTAGCACAACACCATTTGTACTAAAATGCCCTCAATTGTACACTTTAATAATGTTAAATGGTTAATTTTTATGTTATGTGAATTTTACCTCAAAAAAATTATTTATAGAACACTACTTGAGATTCAAAGAGTAATGAGAAATGGTCTTTGCAACCCAGTATAGTAGAAAAGAATAAGACAAATTAAAATATATATGATAAATATTACAATAGGTTCTTGTACAAATAGATATATTTGCCCAAGAACCCAAAAACGTTTCAGGATTTATTACAATAGTTTATAACTGAAAAATTAGAAAACCTGTACAGCTAGTCATTGGTTGCAAGCACAAAGTCAGATTCTGGCTAACTTAAGCAAAAAAGAAGTTAGTTGGCAGGATAATAAACTACACACTGTGGAGTTGGGAAGCCTGTAATCTGCTCCATCAGAATTCCTTAAAGGCTGACCTTACTGCCCTCCCCCCATTACTGCCCCTGCCCCAGACAAATCTAACTTGTCTATTATGCAGCTTAAAGCCTATCAATAAAGTACTAGTAAAAATTATGGGACACCCATATATTGGATTACAGCTGTTCAAAAGAATGGCAGATTTGTGACATGAAGATATCCAAAATATATTTAAAATGAAAAAACCAAGTGCAGCTGCAGTACAATGTGTGGTATCAGCCTATTTTTGTAATGAAAAAAAATTTAATTTGTATACATGTAGAAACATCTGAAGAAACTGCAGATTACTTCTGGAGAATAGGCACACTTGTATTTTTAAATTTCTTAAAATTAAAGTTGCATTAAAACAACTTAATTAAAATTAATTTTTATTACTTACAACTAAAAACATAAAAACACTATAGTCACATAAGAGAAAACAATTATCCAGATGGGAAATAAAAGGTCTAAATTAGGGTAGTAAGAGTGAAGTGGAGGTTGGAAACTATGAACATTCCAGAGACAAAATTATAGATTTTATCAACTAACCAGAATAGTGGCCAATAACGAAATCAGTAAGTATTTTCGACATGTTCAATTTGAATACTCAAGTAAAGGTTTTCATTGGAAATATGGATGTAGATCTAGTGCAAGAGTTATATTTGGGAATTATCCACAAAGAGACAATAAATGAAGCTTGAGAAACAAATGAATATATAAAGAAGTGCATAGAGAACAATTTTAAGGGAGACGAGGGGAAGAACCAACATTTCGAAGATAACTGAGAAGGAAGGAAAAACAGTACAGTCTAGTATTTTTCCCAAGTGAAAGCAAAACCACTTGAACACCAGGAACTTGTTATGACCTCATGATACGATCATTTTTCAATCCCACCAATCAATATCATATCCCAGGGCCATCCCCCAACAGAAACTTCCTTAATATTAATTGCCTGAATACTGAAGAAAATTAATATCTGTTACTAAGGTGTGACTTATTTCTCTGTAATTTAAAAAAGGGGAGCTTTCTGTTCTTAAATTAGACAGGACAATTTTAACTGAAGCTACTCTCCCAACCCTGTCTGTCAGCTATTATAAGTTTTTTAATGGACAACTACATGCTCACAACAGAAATTTTTTTAATTATATGAAAGTGTAATTCTCTAACCTGCAGAACTAACATTTGATGCATTTTTCCTAGTCTTTTCAATGCCTTATTTTTATTACATATATGGAAAAACCATTTATTGAAGGATTACTAAATATCAGACCCAACCACTTTACCATCTCATTGTGCTTCCAACCATCCTGACACATAGAAGTTAAGTGATTTGCTCAAGGTCACATAGCCAGATTTGAAAACCTGCTATTTACATCTCAGGTATGACTCCAAAGCCCAATCTTAACTATAAAACTGCAAGATGTGCTTCTCTTCTCTCCCATTTAGCATAGCTTCAGCATTTCCCAGAACATTAACAGTAATAATTTATTGGCAACTTGACCTCTTATTGTATAGATACACCATGATTTCCTTTCCTATTTAGATACCAGTAGCTGGATATGTATGTGTATTTCTATTATAGATAACTCTGATTAACATCTTTGTATCAAGATCTGTCCCTACTTTGAACAATTACCTTATTGCCCATAGTTATTTAAAAATAAATAGGGACGGGCCGGCCCTGTGGCTTGGTGGTTAAGTGCGCACGCTGTGATGCTGGTGGCCCGGGTTCGGATCCCGGGTGCGCATCGAGGCACCACTTCTCCGTTCATCCTGAGGCCGAGTCCCACATACAGCAACGAGAAGGATGTGCAGCTACGACATACAACTATCCACTGGGGCTTTGGGGGGAAAAATAAAATAAATAAAATCTTTAAAAATAAATAGGGAAATTCACATACGCACACACACACACAAACTGGCAAGTAGCAATAGCCAGTGCTCCTCTGATTTCAGTTTCTTACTTTTCATATAGAATGAACAACTACAGTAATATAGGCTGAAAGAGAACAAAGGTAGTATTGAAATACAAGAGGGAGGGGCCAGCCCGGTGGCACAGCGGTTAGGTGCGAGCACTCTGCTTTGCCGCCCGGGGTTCGCAGGTTTAGATCCTGGGTGTGCACTGAAGCAAAGCTTGTCAAATCATGCTGTGGCGCCGTACCATATAAAGTAGAGGAAGATGGGCATGGATGTTAGCCCCGGGCCAGTCTTCCTCAGCAAAAAAGAGGAGGATCAGAATTAGATGTTACAGGGCTGATCTTCCTCACAAAAAAAAAAAAAAAGGAAATACAAGAGGGACCATCTGAAACAGCATTTGAAAGCAGAGCTCATGCTGTTCAACATTAGTAGGCATAAGGAATAGGAAAAAAATAAACAAAAGTGAGGCTGTCTTAGAAAAGCCAGCTTACTACTAAAGTTAGGTTTTGTAGGAGACTGTAGGTCACATATTAGTCTCACAGATAATGTGAGCACATTTGCAATCAAAATTTTCCAAAATAAAATTATCTACATATATAATACAAATATTTTTTTCTATCCTTTAATGTCCAAAGCATGCTCATTCATGTTTGACTGATAGTACACAAATATTCTTTTACAATAGGCCAGGACACCTATGTTATCCTAATTATACAAAAACAGATGCAAAATAGTATTAAGAGACTTCCTTGCCTGAAATTATAAGACTAAGAGTATGTGCATATATTTTTTAAATCCCTTTATTCCCATTCTATCCTTTTGGCTAATTATTAATATAATATCTGCCCCTCCTATATTCCCCTCTCTTGTGAAAGGCACACTATCCAGTCACCCAAGCTAAATCTTCTCCTTCACCATCCCCCCACCTCTAGTTATCAACTGCTAACAAGACATCTTCCTAAACCTCTCTGGAATTGATCTCTTCTCCATTAGAGTTCCCTTTTGCAGGTCCATTTCTTCATAAATCTGACATGTGAGATTTTAATTGCTCTGCTGCAGTTTTCTCTTCTTCAGTCAGTGGTGATAACTAGAAAACAAATGACAAAATCTTTATTTTGAAAAGCTTTAAAGACTGTTAAATTAATTTAGTTAACTTCTCCTTTGTCACACCAACAAATGTTTCCATAAGCTCACACTATGTATGCATGTGATCACAAATTTAGGAAGGCAGAGAAAAAATAGATATTTGCTTATCTACATACAAGGTACTTTGATGTTGGAGTTTCCAAAGCACTTGCAATTAAGTTGAAGAAATAAGACCAAGAAACAATTTTAAGACTGGAATTTAACAGAACCAAAGAAGTCACATTTGTTTTTTTGTTTGTTTTTGCTGAGGAAGATTAGCCCTGAGCTAACATCTGTTGCCAGTCTTCCTCTTTTTTTTGCTTGAGGAAGATTAGCCATGAGCTAACACCTGTGCCAATCTTCCTCCACTTTATACGCAGGTCACTACCACACTGCTGACAAGTGGTGTAGGACCACGCCCGGGAACCAAACCCAGGCTGCCGAAGCAGAGCGTGACAAACTTAACCACTAGGCCATGGGGCCAGCCCAGAAGTCACGTTTGAATGCTGTATTCTAAAAGTATTTTGAAAAAGAAGTGTGAACAAAAATAGTCTGGAAGTTTCCTCAGAAGTAGACACTTAGGCTAAATTTTGAAGGATAATTAAGATGCTTTTGGCTGCAAGTTAATAGAAACACATTTCAAAATGGATAAATAATAAGAAAATGTATTATCATTGCACAATAAATACAAAAGAAGGGCAAACTTCAAGACTGGTTTATTCAGCAGCTCAACAATGTAAGGACTCAGTTTTTTTCCATCTCACGGCTCAATATCCTTAATGGTGTCTTTACCCTCAAGCTGACAGGAAAATGGCTCTAGCAGTGCTAGGCATCACATCTATACATGGTGTATAGAAGAAGAAAAGAAATTTTCTCTTCCCAGGGATCTCTCAGCAGTGAGGAAACTCTTCCTAATTTCCTACTTCCAGACTCCCTCCTCACATGTCATTTGGGTTACAAACTCATTCCTGAACCAATGTTAGTTAAAGTAAAATATTCCCCTTGCCAATCAGGTACATCCCTGAAGCTGAGGATAGTGCCAACTTTACCTCAGGCATGAGGCTGTGAGGGATGGCACACATCTCAAGAAAGTTAGTACTCTGTTAGGCAGGAAGGGAGAACAGATGCTGAGAAAATAACCAACAAGAGTATCCACCAAAAATAGGTAGGACCAAAAGCAGAGGGAAGAAGAGAAGCTGAAGGGAAGTTGTAAGAGGCTTTCACAGAGGACCAACAGGCTGGCTGAAACAAAAGGTTATATGGGGAGTAACAGGAAGTACAACCTGAAGAATCACTCAAATAGTTACAAATCTGCCTAAGTATATAGGTCATCTCTAGAGAGACTGCCAAATCTAGAACACCCCATACCTACAGAATCAGAATCTCTAGGGCAGCACTGTCCAACAGAACTTTCTGTGATGCTGGAAATATTCTATATCTGCACAGTCCAATCAGTAAATGAAGAATTGAATTTTTAATTTTATTTAATTACTTTCAATTTTAACTTAAATTTTCATTTACATAGCCACATGTGGCTATTATACAGCCCAGCTAGTTTGGCTGATCAAGCCAACATTTACCCAAAATGTTCACATGGATAAAATGAAAATTATATGCCTTATTGCAACCCAAAGTTACAGAATTTCCCTCTTCTATCTCAAAAACAGGAAATGGCATTATTCTGGGAAGACACTGTTCGCCATGAATCCATGTTGCTCTTTGTGATCACTGTTCAAGAAATTTCAAAGAATTTTTCTGGGAATTAACCAGTCTAAAATTTTTAACACAAATGTTTTAGAGCATCAATAGAATATCACACATTCTATTTTTAATGCCTTTTTAATTTTCTATTTATTGTTATATTTTTGTTTTGGGGGTTTGTTTCGCTATTCTTTTTTTGGTACAAGTTTAGTCATCTTTTTTTGTCTTTTGGTGGTCACCTTTATATTTAAACCTCAATGCCTCAGTATCAACTAAAAAGATGAAATTAATATGTATTCCCTTCCACGTCCTTTTCTGTTCTCATCTCCCTATTTATTTTTTAATATTATCAATTCAAGTGTTCTTTTCCAATATTATCAATTCAAATATATTTTCTACCCTTCCAAGTAAAAAACCACTTACCTTGATAAAGACTATAGCAAAATAATACCTAAACAGTTTTACTTTGTTTGCTTTCTGTTGTCTATAAACAGAGCACCATTTGCTCTAAGTAGACTTATCCCTTTCTTGTTTTTCATGTTCCCAAAATAATTTTAAAGGCCCTTTTGGTTATTTTAGAAAATTTCAGAAGCCTCAGGTCAATCTAGCCTTTGGCTTTCTTAACGATTCTCCCAGTTCTGTCCCTATGACTGATACACCTCTTTTTATACTTGAAATTCCTTTACGAAGTCTACCTTGCATGTCCTTTAAATTCTAGGCTCACAACTATTTTTGGTTATACAACTCACTACAGATGCTGTTCCCTTTTCTTCCACATTTAATCAAAAATTTTCTCAGAACTCTCTACTACTATCTCATTTTTAAACTAGTAGGTACAAGGCCCACTATAGCTAACATTTCCCAACTTGGCCATCATTGATTCTAAAATATGATCTCCTTTTTCAAGGCTTATAATCTACCCTTTAGTCATTTCTCTTTGTCGTTATCTGATGCAAAGTGAAAGCTTCCTTAGCTTTCTACCTTTGATATAATTATTGCTCATTTCAGATATTTCTTCTTTTAACTGATGAAGACCTTTACACATATTCAAATGACTGAAATCCCCTATCACTATCATAACTATTTTTCTGTACCACTTTGTAATCTCAGTCAGAAATATACCATCTATATATTGTATCCAATATATAGGATACAGGGACCAGGGGGCCCCATACCGGGCTGGCCCCCAAGGATTCTTACACTAAACAAGTAGTGAATGGGGAATGGAGGGAGAGAATGAAGGTCAGGCTTACCCAAGCCCATGAACTCAATTGAATGAAAGGAGAACTAAGAAAAAAGTGACTGGTATAGATACTTTCCAGATTTCTCACTCTCACTAGTTCTTATAGGAGCAAGTATTAGCAAGATTTCTTTTCTGCCATGGCTACATAATCCAGGACATCACAACTCTTCATTAATGATGTCAAGTCAACATGCTCATTTTAAAATAAAAAAGACAAGAGCTATAATATTTCAGGAAATCAAGAAGATCTCATTTCTATCAACAGTTCAAACTGACTGCTGAATTTCAAAGTGAAAGTTACTGGGAATTTATCTTTGAAAGTGACACTCAGAATTAAAACTCTATAAATCCAACTTAGTTGAAAGCATTACCTCCAAGTCTGTTTGCTTTTGTAGTTCTTGTATCATGGTCATAGTCTTATTGAAAGTAGCACAAATACGGCTTTTAGTCTTTTTCTGCTCAACAGCAACTGGTTTAAAGCGTGCCTGCAAAGTTTGGTATCGAGACTTTATTGCTGACAATTCCTTTAAGAGTGTAACTGGATTTTTCTACAACAGGAAAAAAATTAATATATATTAAATCAAGGAAAGGAAAAATTAAGCTTCCTATAAGAATTAAAATGTATACAACACATTCTACCATCCATTTAATCAAACAGTGTGAGTATTTAATTATGCAACTGTGTGACAGAGGATTGGAGGAGGGGAAGAAAGAGAGAAGTATAAGACCTAGATCCTATTCTCAAGGAATTTAAAACCTAGGTACAGAAATAGCCCACACAAAAAAAGCAATATTAAACAGCAAATAAGGTCACTTTAGATACATAACATTTGATGCATAGTTCAAAATAATTAATTACACAGTACTCCTAAAATACAATTCTAAATGCTATTTGGAAGATGATTAAAGGAACTATTTTGATTTGTTCTTAAAGAATAAGACAACTTGAAACCACTTATGATAAAAGTCTTAAACACACTGTCATGGGGCTAAAATATGTATAAATACCAACTCACTGACCTAACTACAAAATATATGCCAACTCAAGCAACTATATTTATAAATTACATTGGCTTTTCAAATTCATTTTGGAATATAAATAACCACTATTCCATAAAAGACATTTCAACTGGGTCCTTTCTGCCGCTTGGTAATTCTTTTCATTCCCTGCTGGTTCCTTAGCAAACCCTCCAGTACTAGCTATTCCAAACTTTCTCCACTCCCTCCACTTCCTATCCATTCCTTCTTGGCACAAGACTTCACCAACTACTTTACTGAGAAGACAGAAACCATCTAGTAGAAACTCCATCTTCCTGGCTTTTCATCCCAAAATGAAAACATCTATGGATATTCTCATCCTTACTCAGCCCCTAACACTACCACTATTATTGTTGTTTCCTCCCCATATCTTCCAGAACCTTAAATTTCCTATATTTCAATAATCTTTTCAATAGCTCCCTTTGTACAGACTTCAGATATATATGGATCTTCCCTATACTGGTGGAAAAATTAACTCTTTCTCTTGACTCTGTTGTCACTTCAAAACTAGTTTCATTTTTCTCACTCCATTTGCAACAAATCTTCTAGGTCCTATAATAATATACTTTCCTCAGTTTAACACCCCACAGACTAGTATCCTTTGCCAAATTATTTTAAACAATCAAAAGGTTAGGCTTGCCCTATAGCATATAATTTTGATACCCCTCTTCTTGCCTCGCTTTATTTCCTTCCTGTTCCAACCTTCTTAAAATGAACTCTTGATTTCCATAAAACTATCTTGTTTATCTTCCTACTCTTCAAATATCTCCTTCGTGGACCTACCTCATGGCTATGGGCAGAGGCTCAGTTCATGGCCTTCTACTCCCGTCTTCCTTGGAGATTTTTCTCTAAACTTTTGGTGATGGAAATGGTAAATAAAGATGATTCCAACAGGAAGGAATAAGAACAGAAAATCTAACTTATAGACTTAAAATAATTCTGCAGGGAGTGATCAAGACCTATGGCATGAGCAGTAGAAGTAGGAAGAGACAGAAGAGAGACATCATGAAAAAGTTAAGAGAACTTAGTGGTATGTTTGATATGGGCAAAGAAAAAATAGATAACACCAAATGTGCAGTCTAGTAAATAAAGGAATAGTGTATATTTAAGATGTCTTTTTGGATATCTACTCGTATACACTGCAATGACATTCAGAACTGTCCCCTTATCCTTGGGTACATTTCCCATCATGTTTCTAGATGCTATACATTATACTGGATAAAAGATCTCTATAGAAAAACTGGAAAATATAGTCAAAAAAATATCCTAAAAAGTAGGGAGGGGAAAACACAAAAATCAAAATGAGGAAGAAAAAATAAAAATAGAGGATAGATCCAGGAGATCCAATATCTCACTGATAGGAAAGGCTATAAAAGAGAATTTCTTTTCTTATGAATATATTACATAAGAAAAGTTATATAAGACTTCAGATTCATGTGTTTTCAGATTTAAAGAGCCCAGCAAAGTGACAGCACAATTAATGAAAAGACCTATACCAAAAGCATAAAATTTCACAGCATAGATAAAATATTCTGAAAGTTCCAAGAGAGATGGATGGGTGCAGAGGGCAGAGAGGTTAGAATAAGGTGGAAGACACACACAAAGGATCAGGAATTAGACTGGCATCTATTTCTCAACAGGAATACTAGAAGCTAGAAAACTACAATGCAATGATGTTAAAATTAAGAGAAAATAATCTCCAATCTAGAATTCTATACTCAACCAAACCATCCATCAACTAAAGGATTAAATAAGGGTTAAAGACATTTTCAAACATTTGACATCTCAAAAAGTTAACCTTTTGTGTACTCTTCCTCAGGAAGCTTCTAAAGGATATGCTTCACCCAACTAAGGAAATAAACCAAGAAAGAGCAAAACATGTGATCCAAACTAGAAGTAAAACAAACGGAATTACCGAAATCATGGCAAAGAAATCCCAGAAACACAGCCATGCAGAAGGCTGTAGAGCAGGAGGTTAAGATTGGAGCAGGAAAATAGCAGCACCAGAAGGGATGTGGAAGAAAATTTAACTTAGGGATCATGTGATGTATCTGACAATGTTGACAAGAGTTTTACAGTTCTGTTAGAAAAGTCTGAGAACGAATTAATGAAAAATGCACAGAAAAACTCAGCAAATTGAAGGAAAAAAAGAAAACAATAATTAGTTCCAGAAAAACAAGTTATGTAAGAAAGGAAAAGCAAACATAGTATACTACATGATCTAGATAAAAGCAATATTTGCAGAGTTATAATTGCTATGGTCTGAATGTATCCCTCCAAAATTCATTTGTTGAAACTTTACCCCCAAGGTAATGGAACAGGAGGTGGGACCTTTTGGAAGTGATTACATCATGAGTGCAGAGCCATCATGAATGGAATTAATGCTCAGATAGAAGAGGCCCCAGAGAGATCTTCCCCTTCTGCCATGTCAGGATACAACCAAAAGTCTGCATCCCAGAAGAGGGCCCTAACCTGATCATGCTGGTGCCTTGATCTTGGGCTTCCAGCCTCCAGAACAGTGAAAATAACTTTCTGTTGTTTATAAGGTACCTAGTCTGTGGTATTTTGTTACAGCAGCCCAAACGGACTAAAACATAATAATATAAACAAACAATGAATATGGATATATCCAGAAATTGTGATGATGGGGATAAATATGAGAGTAAAGTATTTAATCTTTATCTTCCATAACAGTAAGTTATTATTAATAATAACAGGTAAAATATAGTGTATACTCTGGACCAAACAGTTCTAAACACATTATATATACAACTAATTTTATTTTCTCTCAATCTACAAAGTAGGCAGTAATATCCCCATTTTACAAACAAAGAAACTAAGTACAGAGAGGTTAACTGACTTACCTAAGATCACAATACAGAGAACTAGAACAGTCTGTATCCAGGAAATCAGTAGATATTTCAGATCAGGAGAAAAATATCAATACAAGCATACTATTTAGAAATATAGAGGTAAATACGAAAAGATGCTGAAATAAAGTGTAGGCCTTCTTGGGGGGTGGAAGAGTGTGAAACAAGGAATTACTATTTGTAATTATAAGCTTTATACTTCTGTGACTTTTCAAATCATATACAAAAATTAATTTGACAAAAATAAAATTTTAAAGTTGGGAGGAAAATTGGTATGAGGGTAGAAGACTTAAGATGACAGTGAATCATGCAAGTATAAATGATCTTTAGGTAACTAGAATGGAGCTCAGTAGTGACTTGCTCAGAGACTTGTACATGTAAATTAAAGAACGATGAATTCCTCAAATACAAATTCATAGAAAAAAAGATGTGGCAAGAACTAATCCTTGGTGATCTCCTAAACTAGGAAAAGAAAGAATTGGTGAATCAAGCATAAAGAATAAACAGCCATAGAGCTAAGAGCTAGGATAGGGTAGTTTGGCAATTATCTATACTACATGTTTTTGTAACATTAACTGGATCTAATAAAACTGATATGGCAACGATTAATTCAGGATAACATGATTTTAGGACTTAGCACCATACCACAGAGGAAAAAACTGTTGTGTATATAGCCTGTTTTGTTTGAGTGAATGACTTCTTGGGAGCCACTGTGTTCTTTTATTGGTGTTAGTAAACTATACTTCACTTTAATTTTGTGCCTACAACACTTCAGTTCATTTTAGGGTTTTGTGTATTATAAGCAGGCGATCACTTATGATAGGTCATAAGAATATACAAGAAATACTCTGCTAATGATAGTGCTACTGATGAGGGAAAAGAAAAGCCAATATGTAAGCAAAAAGCTCAACTCAATTAAGTCCTTTGAAAGAAACAAAAGGAAACGTGCCGTTAGTTATGTTACTAAATTTAAAAGAATCTATAGGGGGGCCAGCCCCGTGGCACAGCGGTTAAGTGCAAGCGTTCTGCTGCTGGCGGCCCCGGTTTGGATCCCGGGTGCGCACTGACACTGCGCTTGTCAGGCCATGCTGTGGTGGCGTCCCATATAAAGTGGAGGAAGATCGGCAGGGATGTTAGCTCAGGGCTAGTTCTTCCCTCAGCAAAAAGAGGAGGATTGGCATGAATGTTAACTCAGGGCTGATCTTCCTGGCACATACACACACACACTAAATAAATAAATAAATATTAAAGAGGAAAGATTAAAAAAAAAAAAGAATCTATAGGGAAAATGCTCATAAAATAAAACAAAATTATCTTTCTGGAACAAATATAGGTGAAAAACATGGTAACAGAAGCTTGTAGTTTATCATATCTTTATATCTAAATAGATGCTATTTAAAAATGTTGACTTTTATGCAGAATTACTGACAGTCTCCAAATCACAATGGACTAAAATGAGGATAATGCAGCTAGACAAAATTATATGTATGTGGGTGTGAGTATACACACACACACACAAACACACACATATCACAGTAGTTGGCGCATAGTAATGTTCAATGAATGTTTACTACCACTAACACCATGTAGAGGTATTAGAGGTTAGTGCAACTGGTTGTTTACTGTCCTGTTCCTTGATACATATATAATCATTAGGACTAATGTCAGTGAAATCCATAAAGATTAAGATCATGATTTTTTTCCCAAATATCATACAAAAAAGGGAGTTATTAGATAAATATTACAGATGGACAGCTTTTGGGGACCCCTCGCCCTAGTCCCTTTTTTTTTTCCTGAGGAAGATTGGCCCTGAGCTAACATCTGTGCCAGTCTTCCTCTATTTTGTATGTGGGTCACTGCCACAGCATGGCTGACGAGTAGTGTAGGTGGGTGCCCAGGATCTGAACCCACCAACCCGGGCCTCCGAAGCAGAGCACTAGGCCATGGGGCCGGCCCCCACCTCCCTGGTCTAACAGGTGAATCTAGCAAGCAAACTGCATAGGCTTTAAATCAGTACAATAAAAATCCATGCCGTACTGTGAAGCAACCGTGCAGGCCATCTTCAGCCTGTGCCAAAATGACCTTGCAACCCCACACCTCATGACTGAAGGCGCCAGCTGGAGACATCAGCTACAGGAAAAGATAAAGGGTACCTAGCTCCTACATCCACAGTTACATTTCTTAGAGATTGAGGGAATAATTCACAACCCTGGTCCTTGCCTCCCTCCACACAGATAACATCAGCATCTCTGAACTTATTTGATGTATAACCAAGGAATTCTTATTTATGTTACCTTTAATGTATAATCTAAAGAAAAAACCAGATGTGCCCTATCCCTTTTTTGACATATATGAAATCTAGTTGTAAGGTTTTTTTCATCTTCTCTCCATGTACACTGTTTTGTGAAAGAGATATAAGCTGCACTTAAACTCACACACCTTAGAGCAGTTCCATCCGAGCACTCTGTTGAACTGTTTCCCAGGGTTCAAACTCCTCATGATGATTACTGAATAAACTCCTTCACTAATATCACCTAGACTCTTTATTTCAGTCCACACAGGTATTTAAAAAGTTAGTTCCTCGGGGCCAGCCTGGTGGTGCAAGTGGTTAAGTGCGCGCGCTCTGCTGTGGCGGCCTGGGGTTTGCCAGTTCTGATCCTGGGTGGGCACCGAGGCACCGCTTGTCAAGCCATGCTGTGGCGGCATCCCATATAAAGTGGAGGAAGATGGGCACAGATGTTAGCCCAGGACCAGTCTTCCTCAGCAAAAAAGAGGAGGATTGGCAGATGTTAGCTCAGGGCGGATTTTCCTCACCAAAAAAAAAAAAAAAAAAGTTCCTCAAAAGTTGACATGGAATTATATGATCCAGCAATTCCACTTCTGGGTATATATACAAAAGAATTGAAAGCAAGGATGCAGAGATTTCTCTCCTCTTATTTAACAACTACCTGAGAGGTATCTATATTCTCTCTTAGAATTTCAGAGGTTTCCACAGTGGTTTGTACCTCTGGACTCAATAATTCTTGTTTAACAGTTAAAAAAAAAAGTGGCCGCAAATTTCCTTGACTGTGGGTATAATCTCTGTAGTATGCTGTGACCAAGCTTCCACCACAAAAAGATTTTAAGATTCTATAAATGGACTACTTAATAATGTAATTGTTATAATCTACTGTTAGAAATACTATCAGAAAAATCTTTTAATAAAATAATCTGTTAAAAAGACATTTATTTTACAGATTACCTCGCCTGCTGAATCAGGATGATTAGTCTTGATTTCATATTCCAGCCTGTATTGAATGTAATCCAGATCAGAGTCAGCTTTCTGGAACTAAAGCATAAATCATTATTTTGTGAACCAAAAGACATATTAATAAACATAATACTGTAACTATTCTTTCTTTCTCTTTATATTTTTTAGTATTTTAATAATATGATATACTCATTTTGAAAATATGGAAATAGAAAAATATATAAAACTTCCATCAACTATAATACCCATGTTCTATTAAAAATTTAAAAACTAGTTAACATTTTGAAAGTCATTTCTCTATTCATCTCTCTTAAATTTTGAGCCAAAATTAAGATACTAAGTAGCCACTGTCATATATTAATACAAGAACTAATAATGGCTTCCAGAATTCCCTAGGGTCACTGACACTCTCATCACTTAGGCAGTGTTTTCCTACCTCTAGTAGGAAATGTGGTTTCAAGTTAAAACACAGAACAAATTTATTTTCAGGAATACTCACACTGTTACCATTATCTACAACTCCACTAACCAAAGAACTACAGATTAAAAGTAGAATTACCATATGATCCAGCAATTCTACTTCCGGGTATATACCCAAAAGAATCAAAAGCAGGGACTCAAACAGATATGTGTACACCCATGTTTATAGGAACATTATTTATAATAGCCAAAAGGTGGAAGCAACCCAACTGTCCATTGACAGATGAATAGATAGACAAAATGAGGTGTATACATACAATGGAATATGATTCAGCCTTAAAAAGAAAAGAAATTCTGATACATGCTATACCATGAATTAACACTGAGAACATTATGCTAAGTGAAATAACCCAGTCACAGAAGGACAATATATGAGTCCACCTAAATGAGGTACCTAGAATAGTGAAGTTCACAGAGACAGAAAGTAGTATGGTGGTTGCAGGGGGTTGTGGGGAGGGGAAAATGGGGAGTCATTGTTTAATGGGTGCAGAGTGTCCATTTGGAAAGATGAAAAAGTTCTAGAGATGGATGGTGGTGATGGTTGTAGAACAATGTGAATGTATTTAACACTACTGAACTGTACACTTAAAATGGTAAATTTGATGTTACGTGTTTTTTACCACAATTAAAAATTTTAAAAAGAAAAAAAAACGAAGACAGGAAAAAAAGCTTGAGAGTAGAATGAGTAGCTAGAGTGAAGAACTGAACAGAATATTTTGTGATAATACATATTTACTCATTAGTGAAGTCAGTAGGCTAAGGAATAAGCAGGGGACAAAAAAGGGAAAAGGATGCCAATGCAATGTTGAGAAATAGACAATCAAGATTCTCTGATCTGAACTGTTCATTTTATAAATGAAGAAATAGTCTAAATGACTTGCCTCTAGTTCTGTTTTCATTACTCTGTTTTTTATGTAGTTCGACCAAAGTTATTCATGACGTTAAAGCCAATAAGATTTACAAAGATGGAGAGAAAATGTAAAGACTTTACCTAAAATTAAATTTAAAGGGTTTTTTAAGTTTTAAATCTAATATCACTGAAGTTAGTCCATTAAAAATTCTCTCTGAACACAACCTGGTAGTACAGTACAGAAAAAAGAAAATAAAAGGATTGAGAGATGTGGTAGAAGTTCTAGCCCTGGTATCACTAACCAGCTATATGGCCTTAGGTTAGTCCTCCATCTATCTCACTGAGTCTTTCCTATTAAACGAGAGAGTTGGAAATCTAAGGTCCCTTTCAACACTAAAATTCTATTATTTCATTATACTACAAATAAACCTAAGTTTAATTTATCAAAATGTTAAAATTTAGAAAAGATAAGTGTGTCCTTCTAATATATTAAAATTTGACATTTGATTTTCAGATTTTAATGTTTATATTGAAAACTAGTTGTTTTCTTCCTAAACAAAGATGACTGTTGCTTCAGTTTCAGCTGCATAGTTTCTGCAGCCTTCCCATTGTTCTTCCCAAACACCAAAACCCTATAAGCAATATTGCACTACTCAGAGTTATTTACACAGCAGAGACCATATCGATAGGGTTCTAGGATCTGGTGGTTAACAGGAAATTTTTTAGTTACATGGTAGGAAATTTACTGACCAATTATGATAGTCTCCAAAACTCATTAGTGTCTGATTAATGGAACAAATTGATATGGATAAACTTCATTCACAGCCCTCCTCAGTTATAAATTAGCCTCTTGGAGGCCTTGTAAACAGTGAGGTTGCTTTTTAATTAACTCTAGCTACCTATCTTATTTTTAGGAGCATTTGAATATTTAAAATAAAACTAGTGAATTTTTTAAAGCCCAAGACATTCATATTTCAGTTTTCTTCTAAATCAGTAATAAAAATAAATGGGAAAAGTTTTATCCCAACCCTAAGAGTGATAAATAAAATATGCAGTTTAGCTGGGGAAAATCCATGGAAATCAACATTAAAGCCCCAAAGATAGCCAAATTACATTCTACCAATTGGACATCCTTGGAAACAGATGGTAAGGAAGATATCGTACAAAATGGAAAAGGAATAGTTTAGGAAATAATTTTGAGTTTTAGAGACCATGCTACATATTTCATAAACATATAATATTCTGTTATACTAGTTTTTGTTATGACCAGCTTAAGGCTTTAAGTAAATGGCACACAATATTACATACCACTCAACTATATGGCAGCAGGGAAAAAAGAATTTAATTGCAGTTCATTTTAAAAACACTTCCTTTTTACAACCAACCCATAGATTCTCACTGCCACAGTAGTGCTCCCTTTCAAAAGGACCAGTGCTCTTAAAGCTCCAAACACATCCTCTTATGAGAGCTTGTCTCAACAGCATCAAACCACAGGGAAACGAAGGGAAAAAAATATGGTGGTCTTGTCTATAGTGAGAGGAATTGGTAAAGAGGTATGTTCCGGACTCAGTAGCTTGGCTTAGAAATACATTTAGCATAGAAACATTGTTTTAAGGGAGGATTAGGTAATTTAATACTCCTACACCTAGGTTAGCTATATTATTAAATAAAGAATCTACTTAAAGCAGCGCTTTACATTCCCCTCTCCAACGCAGATTTAGAAACACTTTTATCTACTCTCATTTTATTTTGTTCATGGCTCTGGCATACCACTTCATATATTATATTATAATCATTTGTTTGTATGGTAGTATCACCACTTTATTTCACATTTCTTGCGGGCACGAGCCCTGTCTTTTCATTTTTGTATCCCTAGTTTTTTAATATACAGCCTAATGCTCAATGACAAAAGGGAATAGATGAAACAACATTCATTCATGAAGGAACAAACAGCTTGGGAACCCAACCACCCTCTAAAGTCTATTTTAAGAGAAATATTTCAAGTTCCCACAAGTTGAGGGCCGCATCTAATGTCAACACAATCAAAATTGTTTTTTGTATATTTCTGCTGGAGAGTTGACTATTATCCACTCTCTTCTGGATAAAACAAATGCATGTCTATGCTTGTCTAAAACAGATAAGCAGTAATATGCACAAGCACCAGGTTACAGACATGTTATTTCAGGCAAATAGCAACATCACAGCAGAAGAAAGTAGGCAGAAGCTTCAGGTTCATCAGTTCCTAATCTGCAGGCCTTTATGGAACAATTGTTAGGGGAGTACACACAGGCCCCTGCCTATGAAGGACTGGTTTTATCAGTTGAAGTGGTCTACTGAACTTTTTTAAAGCTTTCAGTATCCTAAGTTATTTATGTTAATTGTGCAATAGATACATAATGGACTACAGGGACAAACTTTCATCATGTATTGAATGAACCTAGTTTAGAAAAAATAGTTCAAGATACACCTATCAAAAAATCTAAAATATATAACATAGTCTTAATACTCATGGAATTGTAGAGTTTTTTTTCCCTCTTATCTCTCTTCTAATCAAATTACAATGAATATGTATTACATGTATAATAACTATTTAAAACAATTTCTTAAATAGTGTAAGTGCATTCCGTACTAAGTCACTCTTCACTTAAAGATCATTAGGGTTTTCAAATGGAATGGAATGTAGAATTAATTCCAATTCCATATGATTCTTCACAAGATGACATTGACATTCTCTCCACCGAAGCTTCAGGTTTTTTTTTTGCAGAGGAAGATTCACCCTAAGCTAACATCTGTTGCCAATCTTCCTCCTTTTTTCTTCCTTTTTCCCCTGAAAGCCCCAGTACATAGTTGTATAAGGTTGCAAGTTCTTGTATGTGAGCTGCCACCACAGCATGGCCACTGACAAACAGTGGTGTAGTTCTGCGCCTGGGAAGTGAACCCCAGCTGCCAAAGCGGAGTACGGCAAACTTTAACCGCTAGGCCATCAGGGCTGGCTCTGAAGCTTCACATTTTTAATGTACACCTCAGCCACACTGAATTTCACTGTCCCAAATATGCCAGGCTGTTTTTTAAAATCACTCATCTCTAATAGTGCCTGGCAAACAGCACGCTCTCAAATATTATATTGTGTAATATATATAGAATAAGATTGTGTAATAGATTATAATATTGTGCAGTATGTATGTGTATATATAAAATACTCATGATAAACCGTTTTCAGAGTATAAAGTTAGAATATATCATCAAATATAACAAAGCAGTTACAATCCTAAATTGCAGAACACAATTAGAATAGCACACATACTTGAAACATAAACTTAGTATAATCTTGAAGGAGAACATCTTTGACAGCACAGATACTGAAAAGGATATACGATTAATGATATTTAGTCACTTAATTTCAAATCACTTCAACCTCTGAATAGCAGATGTTCTTAGTAAGGGGCCCATGATCTTACGAGGGCAAGGATCGACAGATCCCCACCAATGGTTGGCAATTTTATATATCTGTGCACATTTTTCTAGTGAGATGGAGCTCCTCTAAGGATCCATGGCCTAAAGAAAAAAAAGATTACAAACCATTGCTTTAAGAGAAATGTAGTTTCTGTCTTAGAGTCAATGATAAGGTAACAAAGTAGCAAAATAAACTGAACCTCTGTACTCCTAAAGATGGAGGGGGAAAATTGGAAAGAACAGTAAGTACCAAGAGGTAATCTGTTTTTTGGTCAAAAGAAAGTGTGATTGCTTTTGAAACCCAAATGCTAAGCATATTGCTGGGTAAATAAAAGGCAGATGCGTCCCCTCCCTTTTTTTTTTTTTTTTTTTTTGTGAGGCAGATGAGCCCTGAGCTAACATCCATGCCAATCCTCCTCTTTGTGCCCAAGAAGACTGGCCCTGGGCTAACCTCCGTGCCCATCTTCCTCTGCTTTATATGGGACACTGCCACAGCATGGCCTGACAAGCAGCGTGTCAGTACACACCTGGGATCCAGGCCTGCAAACCCCGGGCTGCTGAAGTGGAGGGCGAGCACTTAACTGCTACACCACCGCCACCCCACCGGGCGGGCCCCTGTCCCCTCCCTTTTAAAGCTTATCTGAGTTCATGAGTTAGGCCTCAGGGAATAAAATGAAAATTAAATGTCTGAGCAGGAAGTATCTAGGAAAGCTTTTTAAACTAGTAAAGCCAGTAGTTCTGGGTCATCCTGAATCCAGACTAGGAGATAAAGTCACTAAAGATATCTGTTTTCCTCAAAATTTTAGTTCTATCTCTGAGTAATAGGATGTACTTTACTTTTCTTTTGTTAATCTGGATTTCTAAGTCTTCATAGGAAATATGCTATTATATACTAATAAAGGAAGAATCTTTTTTTAAAGTTAACTTCTACCCCCTCCAATTCACCTAATACAAACATATTTATTTGTGAATTGTCTATGTCCTGGGCTAAGAGACTATAGAAGACAAAGAGATTATCTATATACATTTGTTCAAAGACACAGCACCCTCTATTTTTTCTTCATATAGATTTTTTTGTGACTTATGTGTCTCTCCTGCTGATTTATATATTTAACTTTGCTTAGCACAGTTCCTCATACTCAACAGGTAAAAGTCACAGCTGGTTATTATTTGATCAATAAAGAGATAAAGCATTACAATCTAATGTACTCTGCTTATAACTGTATGAAAACACATTCTGACAGGGCATTTGAAGTAGGGTTGCCACATAAAATACAGGACATTCAGTTAAATTTGAATCTCAGATAAACAATGAAAAAAATTTAGTATAAGTATGTCCCAGGCAATATTTGGACATACTTATACTAAAACATTATACATTGCTTATCTGAAATTCAAATTTAACTTGGCATCTTATATATTCATTTACTAAGTCTAGCAACCCTAATTTGAGGGATCTCTAAATGTTATCAAACTTAGGGCCAGAAAGAGAAGTGGCACAGGATCGTATCTTTACATGCTTTATCCTTGGTCACTCATTAACAGTCAAGACAAACACAATGTTTCCTTTACATATAAGATAATATTACCATATAACTAGGCTACACTGCTAAGAATGGATTAGCCAACACACTAGGAAATGAATAGAATAAATTTTGAAATTCAAATGGCAGTCTAGATTAAACCAACATACTTCAAAATTGTGGCACACGATGCTAAGAAACTCAGTGGCTGGGGCCAGCCCTGTGGCTTAGCGGTTAAGTGTGTGCGCTCCGCTACTGGCAGCCCGGGGTTCAGATCCCAGGTGCACCCCGACGCACCACTTCTCCGGCCATGCTGAGGCCACGTCCCACATACAGCAACTAGAAGGATGTGCAACTATGACATACAACTATCTGCTGGGGCTTTGGGGAAAAAAAGGAGGAGGACTGGCAATAGATGTTAGCTCAGAGCCAGTCTTCCTCAGCAAAAATAGGAGGATTAGCATGGATGTTAGCTCAGGGCTGATCTTCCTCACAAAAAAAAAAAAAAAAAGAAACTTAGTGGCTTAAAAACAATTATTTATTCTCGTCAATCTGCAATTTGACTAGGTTCAGGTGCTCTAGGCTGGGCTAAGTTTCGTGGCTGCAGTTCTGTGGGTTGCCTGGTAGGGCCTTGCTCCAGATGTCTCTCATCCTCCTTGAACCAGCAGATATTCTTCTCATGGAAATAGCAGAAGCACAAGAGTAAGCAGAAATACACAAGGCCTGTTAAGACCCAAGTTCAGAGCCAGCACACTGTCAATTCCTACCTATATGCCATTGGCCAAACCACATCCAAAAGGAGGGGAAATGAACTCTGCCCATCATGAAGTCATGACAAATATGTGGATACAAGTACAAACTTCCAGTTATAAAATAATTAAGTCCAGGGGATGTAATGTACAGCAGTGACTATAGTTAATAATACTATTAACTGTATTGTATATTTAGAAGTTGCTAAGACAGTAGATCTTTTCTTCTTTTTTTTTTTTTTTTGCTGAGGAAGATTCACCCTGAGCTAACATCTGTGCCAATCTTCCTCTACTTTATATGTGGGTTGTTGCCAGCATGGCTGATGAGTGGTATAGGTCCATGCCCAGGATCCAAACCCGTGAACCTGGGCCACCAAAGCAGAGTGCGCAGAACTTAACCACTAGGCCATGGGGCCGGCCCTGAGAGAAGATCTTAAAAGTTCTCATCACAGAAAATAAAATTTGTAACTATGTGTGGTGATGGATGTTAACTAGACTTATTGTGGTGATCATTTCACAATATGTACATGAATGGAATCATTATGTTGTACAACTGAAATTAAGATAATGTTACATGTCAGTTATACCTCAATTAATAACAAAGAGATCTGGATACAGAAAAGAGTGAAGAATTGAAGTAAGCCATTCACTTTACTAGAATACTTCTATTTTCTTTGGAAAAATCCAGAACAGGTCACTATGGTACATGTAAATGACAGACATGGTATTGTTGCAAGAATATTCAGATAAACATTCCCTTAGGTTATTTTTTTAAAGACTTCTCTCTTATTTATGCTATCTTATACCAAATAAATAGGGCAATAAAGAGTGTAGAACACAAAAATCAATATATAGTGATTTAATCAGAAGTTAAGTTTCCCTGTATTTTACCCAAAACCTTAACTGGATGTTTATACAGAAATTTTTTTTAAGTTAAGAAACATACGTTCATGATTACCACATGAACATGAATATTTAAAATAATTTAAAATGTTTAGGAATGTAATAAAGAAAAACTGTGGCAGAGGTTTCCAATTTAATAGCTAGAACATTGATTTTACTGGGTCTTCAACTCAACCCTCCTTCTCCCCGTCTCAACACTGTACTGAACCACTTGCAGTTTCCCTCAGTTATGCAACACCTCTCATCTCTGGACTTGCACAGGCACTGTTTCCTCTGCCTGAAACATCTTCCATTTCCTTTATTGGCTAATCTTTACTCATCCTTCAAACCTCAGATTATATCTCGCCTCTAACAAGAAGCCTTTCCCAGGTTAGGTGCCTCTTTCCAATGTGCCTCTATAATACCTGGTATTTTGTTGTCCCATCATGGCACCTGTCACAATTTATTTATCAGTGTCTCCCAGATAAGTTCCTTACTATCTTTAGCCTCTAGGATGAGCCTGCTCTAGTAATACCTACTGAAAAAAGTATGAAGTACTGTCACCTACAATCAGGCAAATTAAGTGGGGAGAAGAGAAATTTATAAAAGCTACTACAACTTTCACATTTCCTAACAAAAATAAATTGTTCTTAAAAGCTAAATTATTTTATAGTCACTAAATCACTACATGAAAACATTAGCGAAACTGAGATTATTTCCTCTTTGATAAAATGAGAACAAAAACACTGAATCAAAGAATCAAGGATTGACTTATTCAAACTTTTAAAATGTTATATGCTGGGGCCAGCCCTGTGGTGTAGCAGTTAAGTGTGCGTGCTCCGCTGCTGGCAGCCCGGTTTCAGATCCCGGGTGCGCACCGACACACGACTCGTCAGGCCATGCTGTGGTGGTGTCCCACATAAAGTGGAGGAAGATGAGCACAGATGTTAGCTCAGGGCCAGTCTTCCTCGGCAAAAAAAAAAACAAACAGGAGGATTGGCATGGATGTTAGCTCAGGGCTGATCTTCCTCACAAAAAAATAAATAAACAAATAAATAAATAAAATGTTATATTCTGAGATAAACTAAAAGTATAACCTTTTAAAATCTAATTAAGAATAAATTTTATTTATCTGAGATATTCTTAATATTGACACTTTGTGTTATGTTTAACTAACAAAGGTAAGATATTTTTTATTTGTTTTAAAACTTTTACTTTGCTCCAAGGAAGAAGAAAATTTCCCACTTGATTTTAAATGAGCTCATATGGAAGGCCTTTCATATCCTATTTCTAAAATTGAAGATGTAGTCACACTAAAATACAATTTAAGGCAGAAGAAACCTTCCATCTCCAACCCAATTGATATTTTTTCATTATTATTTTATTAGTATATAATCTTTTACCCAAAAAACTTTAAGTTGCACAAGCTCTGGATAGAAAGAAAATTCAATGATATTTGAAAAGAAATATATTTCATTGTTATCAATTCACTTTTTCAGAGAAATGAAATGAGATCCTCAAATTAAGCAGTTTTCTCCCCTCAGTCCCTTCCCATGTAACTAACATCCTACGTTATTAAAAAATACAAAATTCTACCCACTGCTCTAATAGTCCACCAGTAAATGGTAGGAAACTAAAAGCCAAGAAGACAAAAACAGCTGCACTTGAGGCCAGGGGAGGTAACTCAGAAAGAGATTTTATGTATAAAATTTGGAATAAAATGGTTTTAGGATGAGCAATCACGTTCTTCATTCTCTACAAATGATGTCCTTGAGTGCAGCCTAATATCTCAGGCATCTTTCTTCCCTCTGGTATCTATTCTCCCATCCATTTTATGTACATTGCTTACTTTTTTCCTGAAATTCAACGCATTTAGAACACATATTGTAACTGTTCTTGCTCTACTTTTAAAATATAGAGCACCGGCAGACAACACACTAAGCAAGTTATAAATATAAACAAGACCTACACACTGAAAACTGCAAAACACTGCTGAGAGAGATTTTAAAAGATCTAATAAACGGAGAGGTAGATAACGTTCATGCATCAGAAGACTCAATATTGTTAAGATATCAGTTCCCTCCAAATTCTTCTTTAGATTCAACATAATCCCAACCAAAATTCTAGCAGGATTTTTTGTAGAAACTGACAAAAAACTTATTTGTAAATGCAAAATAATTTAAAAGTTTTGGAAAACAAGAGCGAAGTTTGAGGCCTTACACTAGATGATTCCAAGACTTACTATAGGGGCCGGCCTGGTGGCACAAGCAGTTAAGTGTGCAGGCTCTGCTTCAGTGACCCAGGGTTCCCAGGTTCAGATCCCGGGCGCGCACTGACGCACCGCTTGTCCAGCCATGCTGTGGCGGCATCCCATATAAAGTAGAGGAAGATGGGTATGGATGTTAGCTAAGGGCCAATCTTCCTTAGCAAAAAAAGAGGAGGATTGGCATCAGATGTTAGCTCAGGGATAGTCTTCCTCACCAAAAAGAAAAAAAAAAAAGACACTATAAAGTTACAGTAATTATGACAGTGTGATATGACATAATGGAACAAAACAGAGTTCAAAAATAAATAAACCAGCCTGATACATACATGCTCACTTGATTTGTTACAAAGGAGCCAAGGTAATCAATGGGGAAATGATACTCTTTTCAACATGATACTAGAACAAGGGAATATCCATATGCAAAAAAAAAAAAAAAAAAGGCCCTCCACACCCTACTTAATACCATATACAAAAATTAACTCAAAATGGTCAGAGATCTAAATGTAAACACTAAAACTGTAAATCTTCTCGAAGAAAATATTTGTGACTTTGAGTGAGGCAAAGATATCTTAGATAGAACACAGAAAGCATAAACCATAGAAGAATAAAATGTATAAAATGGACTTCATTAAAATTTTTTAAGTGAGAGGGCAAACAGAATTAAATGACTCTTGTAATGTAATAATAAAAAGACAACTCAATTTGCAAATAGGCAAAAGATTTTAAGACACTTCACTCAAGAAGATATACCAACTGCAAATAAGCACATGAAAAGATGTTCAATATTATTAGCTATTAAGGAAATGCAAATTGAAACTATAATGAGATACCACTACACACCTCTGAGAATGGCTAAAATGAAGGAGTCTCACAATACGAAGTGTTGGTGAGGATGTGGAGAAACTGGAACCCTAATACACAGCTTTGGAAAAGATTTTAGCAGTTTCTTTTAAGATCGAGCATACATTTATCATGCTACCCAAGAGAAATGAAAACATGTCCACACAAAGACTTATACTATAATGTTTATAACAACTTTATTCATAATAGGCAAAACCTGGCAACAACCCAAAGACCATAATCTGGTAAACAGATAAACAACTTGTGATATTCTATACAGTGTAATATAACTCAGCAATAAAAATGGTCCAACTGCTGATATGTACAACATGGATGAATCTCAAAAGCATTATGCTAAGTGCAAGAAGCCAGACACAAAAGACTGCATGCTGTATATGATTCCATGTACATGAAATTCTAGAAAAGGCAAGAGATCAGTGGTTGCCAGGGAGTTTGGGAGGAGGAGGTTGACTGCAAAGAGGCATAAGGGAACTTATTATGATGATGGAAATGTTCTATATCATGGCTGTGGTGATGATTACATGACTGTACACATTTGTCAAAACTCATCAAACTGTACACCTAAAACTGGTGAGTTTTATTGTATGTAAATTATATCTTTCTTTTTTTTCCCCCCCAAAGCCCCAGTAGATAGTTGTATGTCATAGCTGCACATCCTTCTAGTTGCTCTATGTGGGACGCGGCCTCAGTATGGCCGGAGAAGCAGTATGTTGGAGTGCGCCCTGGATCCCAACCTGGGCCGCCAGCAGCGGAGCACGCACACTTAACCGCTAAGCCGGGGGCCAGCCCTGTAAATTATATCTTAATAAAACTGATTACAGGGGCCAGCCCGGTGGCACAAGCGGTTAAGTGCATGTGCTCTGCTGTGGCGGCCCAGGGTTCGCCTGTTGGGATCCCGGGTGCGCACCGACGCACCACTTGTTGAGCCATGCTGTGGTGGCGTCCCATATAAAGTAGAGGAAGATGGGCACAGATGTTAGCTCAGGGCCAGTCTTCCTCAGAAAAAAGCGGAGGATTGGCATCAGATGTTAGCTCAGGGCTGATCTTCCTCACAAAAAAATAAATAAATAAATAAAACTGAATATAAAAAAACAAGTGATGGATTCACACTTTATTTCATAATCACAAAAAAGAACTTTAAAAGAAGCGTTCTTTAGTTTTAAATTCAAGCATTTACTATTCAAGCATTTACTACACAATACACAAAATTAACACCAATTAAGATATGGGGCAAGTTACCAAAGGAAATATAGAGAAGAGAATGTTTTCATCACTTACTAATTCATCTTAACACTCAATTAAATAAAACCTGAGATTCACCAGAGCCTACCCAAATCTGTTACAGAAAGAAGCAAATCACAAAGTACGACTTTAGACTAGCCATAATAACTTTAGCTATAAAAAGTATTCTTTCAATGTGTTTCATAATACATTACAATAGTGAGTTTTAAATTAGTTAAAAACTTATTTTTTCAAAGTATGACTTTCTAAAACACACTTTTGGTAATAAAATTATTCAGTTTTCAGCAACAAAGGTTGTGGTAAATTACTCACAGATACTGAAGAAAGATGTAAGGCAAGAATCAAAAGTCTGGTGTGCATCCTGCTTTCAGATGCTTTGACAATACTATTGCACTGCTAGCTGTAAAGTACAGTAGTGCAATAAAGTCAGAGCATTCGTTAGCAGTAATAGGTAGGAAAGGAACACAAAAGCATCTTGTATCAGTTGAAGCTTCAGTGCGAAAAGAATTTAAAGAAAGGTTGCCATTTTGGACAGAAGACATCCAAAACCTAAGAACATTTATATCAATGTTAAAAAAAAAGAATAGGACTTAAATATCAAAGTGATATTATTTTTTGATGACTAACCTACGATTAATATTCAAACAGAAACATGCATAAATATAAAAGGGAATTTTGTAAACATGCCCTAAGCTTTAGAAATTATTAACAAGGGTATTGTTAGTACCTTAGTTAGTATTAACAAAACTGGTTCTAGTTACTGCTAAGGCAAAGGTGTGAAAAATATTTCCATCCTGCTGAGATGTGTTGGTTAGCTCCTCCATAGCAATTGATTAATCAACTGCCATATAAAATGAGTCTTTTGAGTAAGAATAAGAAAGAAAACAAATGAAAAGTAAAATAATGTTTCCCAATCTCTATACACCAAATCTCTCTTTCTCTCGCTGGAATCTAAACTACAATACAAAAAGCACTTACCATTTTATGGCTTTTTATCTCAAGAGTTTACAGACTTGCAAGGAATCAATGTGTCCTAAACAAGATACCATTAGCCCTACCTAACTGAACACTATAGAAGGAGATTTTTAATTTTCATTTAACCTCTAAAACTTAATTACAGGAGGTAATCATCTTCATTTCCTTCAAACTTAGAAAAATCAAAGACAAAATAATAAGGGGGCGTGGGGTCCAAGATTCAAGAATCAGCTTTCCTTGGATTCAAGCCAATTAACATCCTAACCTTTTAACTGGTAAGAAACCATTCAAAAGTCAGATGTAAACCCAGAAATAGAAATAGTATCATATTATCACATTATACTACCTTTTATGCACAATCACTAGCGGTACCACAAAAGAAGGACACTAGACAAATACCACTCAATCAGTAAGTGAAGGGAAAAAAGTACAAGAACAAAGATAACCCCACAATGAGCTTATTCCTCCATGAATAATGTTGATTGATGCAAAAATACTTTCCATTATTTTCACTAACCTTCTGTAGGGCCTGGGCCTTGCTTGCTCAGCAAGAGCCCACAAGCCCATTGCAACCACGTGTCCTTCTGGCTACCTTCTGGGCAGGACACCCAGCTGCTGGGATCTGTAACAATCCAGGGCCTGGCCAGCCCAGATCCTACCTTATCTCACTTAAAGAACATCAAGTCTTAAAGGGACATAGAGCCTCTCCACGTGAGCTACTGTTCCTGGGAACGCTGGTCGTACCAGGGACAGCCCCTTGGCAAGCATATAGCCTTTGTGTCCCCTGCCTATATAAGCAACCCCCTCGCCACTCGCAGTGGCAGGTGAATGTTTCTGTCCAGCTGGCCACTACTGGACCTCCCTGTAAGTAACTCCCAATAAACCTATATATCTCGTTCTCCGTCTCCAGGTCTTTTCTTTGGTCTCTCCTCAATCTATCCAGCAGTGCTCACCCAACTGGGCGTGTGGCCAGACACCTTCCTATAAATGGTCCAGTTCAGCTACTTACTTGGCTTGAGCCTACTAAGAAATGAACTGGACATTCAGGACAGCTGGAACATGAGTGTCTTGCTCTCAAATCCTGGGCCACATAACTCAAATATTAGAATATTTCGACTCTGCTAGCCAAGGATCAGGTTTTAAAGACAAGTATTCAAAAGACAAATGTTTGATTTTCTGAAGTTAATATAAATGAGAAAAATATGAAACATTTTTAAATTAAGAGGATCAGGCTATCTGTCTACAAAATTAGGATAATTACTATGTTTTCAAAGTTAAATAGTATGCATTCTCTTTTGCTTATTAAATATTCAACATTGGTTCCTCGACAAATCCTTTATGCAAGTAATGTAAAACCAACAATCAGAGGATTGTACAGGAAATCATTTACCTTTAGAATCTTAGGAATTAAACTGGTTCACAGATATAACATTTTTTTCTAAAAGCACATAGCAAATCGGAAGATAAGATGCACTGTCTTTTACTATCCAATCAATACAAAGCAGTAATAATAAAACTATGATAACAGTTCAAACACTTTGTTAAAATCCTAGTGATATTGGAAACGAACTAATAACTTGAACAGGAAACAAAAAAACTATAACTAGGTTACTTTCAAGGAATTTAAGAAGATCTGCTTTTTTTCTCTTCCTCTCATAAAAACAATTTTAAAAACTACTACATCATTCAAACATCTAAAAGTTTGAGTCTAGCTACCTCATAATTTTCTAAAACTTACTTTTTTCAACATGTACATTTAGTTGTCTTCCCCTTAATATGTGTTCAATCTAAAAAAAAATTCATGTGAGAATATTGATTCTATTGCAAAGTCTAGAAAAGGCTTAATTGGTAAGGTTTAATTGGTACCTCAAAATTAAACAGCCAGCTTAAGGGTGGGGTGCTGTTAAAAGCAGAATTAGTATCATCTAGCATCTTACAGTTAGGCAGAAATATTGATCTGGAGGGAGGAATTCAGAATGGGGGAGAAGGGCAAGACAGTATTAACATTTATGCCTATTGACAGAATCCAACTACAATATTTAAGGTGTTTTTGATTTGTCTGTTTGTGTTTGTTAAGACAGTTAATGATAAAAATAACAAAACTCTGAACTAAAAGTTCATTATTACAGGTTTGGAAAACTGCAGAAAATTCTTCCTTCTTCACTGCCATTTCTCTCCCCCCCATCCCCACACACACCCCCACAAAGAAAATTAAAACTCAAAACGTTAGAAGCAACTGAAAGTCTTCAAGTCGAATTTGTATATGAAAGGCACTACAATTCATTAATATACCAGAAGAACATAAGTTATATTAAGGTCTCACATTTTCTGGGGGTGGGAATGGAGGTGAGGATGGCACTCAGTTTCTTCCAGGATCACTACACATGCAGACATTAAAGTGACCCAAGATTTAGCTTGGAGAGAGCAGCACAAGTACAAATGATACCTAAGGACTAATGCCAGGCAACGGCAGGGGGAGGAGGGGCGGACTGCGGATGGAGAAGAAAGATTTTGGCTTTTTTACTTAATCTTGTTATTTTTCCTTAACAAAAAACCAACAGGAAATCAATGAAGGGTGCGTCCTCCAAATTCCACGTTTTAAAGGAAGCAGCCCAATCCAAAAAACTGGTAATGCAGGGGGAAAAGAAGGACTGAAGATAGAACAAGGGAGCTAAGAAGGGAAGAAAAAAAGCGCGGGCTATCAAACTGGTAGTCTAGGGATGGGAGGGAGGGAATAAGGAAGACAAGTGAGGGAAGAATCCATAGAAGAAAACTAGGACAGCCTTCCAGCTTTGGCGCCCTCGGGCAGGCCAAGCAGCAGCGGGAATCCTTTCCAGTTATTCGCCCCTGCCCCCTACTTTCACAAATGAATGAAACTAGGCAAATAGAGAGCAGGGTCCCTTCCTTGTCCCACTCTCGCCCGCGCTCCAGGAAAGAAGCTCGCGGTTCAGATCCCCATCGCTCACACCTCTCCCCCACCCAAGGACTGCCACCTTCGGGCCAAAAAAAACTAGTCTAGGGGCTTCTTTGGCCGCGAGGAAGTTGTGCAAGCAAGTCTAGCATCCTTTCTCAGACTTTCTCAGCCCGCCCTGGAGAATGAACGGTTCAGCCCTAAAGGGATTTCTCTCCGCCCCCCTCGGTTTATTCCCCTCCCCACCCTCCATCCTCTTTTCCTGGAGTGTGAACGACCTCTCCCCTTCTTGGGGCGCTTAGGGACCATTCCAGTCACGTCTTCTTGCTGGAAATACTTAGAACACTGTCTGCACCAGCCACGGCTCCTTGAGGAGCGGAAAGGTGAGGGCAAGGAACAAGGAATTCCAAAGGCCCCGCACCCTCAGCATCTCCCGCCATTTCCCTCATGAGTTTCCCGGATGTAACCCCTTCCCCGCGGCGGTTAAAAGAGACCAGGCGGCGGCGACTCCCTTTGGTGCAGGAGGAGGGAACTCGAGTCTGGTCCGGCCTCCGCCGCCCAGGGTTTCCGGCGACTCCAAATTCCGACCCACCTTGGAGGCCATCGGGGAAAGGAAAATACCCAGTAGATCTGCCTCACTTTACACTCACCATCAGTTCCAGCTTATCGACCTCCGCCTCCATGTTGAATAGTTGACATTCCTCAGACCGCGGCGGCGCTTAAGCCGCAAACCGTACTAGCACTGAGGGTCCCTATTGGACAGCTGTCACTCAACGTCTTGCACTCATTGGCTCCTCCGCTTCACCGGCGCCCGCCCATTGGCGACTGGGTAACGCCCATCCCCATGAAACACCTTTCCCTGTTGGACAAAGACACAAAACGCCGCAGGAGGATTGGCTACTGTACACTTTTTTTTTTCCCATTGGCTGCACCCTCATATCAACTTTCAATTTCATAGTTAGGGCTCAGCAGAGAAGAGCTGGCGATTGGTGCAATCTGTAAAAGAGCCAACCAGTTACACAAAAGCTTCCACAAACAGCACAGGGGACGTGACACACCTTCTTTCCTCTCCTGCTTCCCCTCCTCTTCGCTCCCGCCTTCTCGTTATTCATACAAGAAGCGCCTCAGCTCTGATTGGCCGGAGCGTGGTACTATCTCAGCCAATCACAAGCCAAGCTGTGCTCCTGCGCTACCGCGAGAGCGAATCGTGGCGAGACCATGACTACGATTGGTCCGTCCACGATAAGGTTTTAATTTTGAATTTTTCTTTAATGGCGAGGGAGACGCCGCTGCCGGGACTCCATCTAATCCCCGTGCTCTTAGACTAGTAAGTGCAGGGAGATCTTCCTTTGTTACCTGGGTTCGTGTCTTCCGTAGCTGGGCCTGTTGCTGCTTGCGTTCTTACGGTTTACAGAGGTGAGGACTTTGGCTGGACTCGAATGGGAGATGGAGCGGGGAAGAAGAGATTTGAGGCTGCGTAAGAAGTTCTCGGCAGGGCTCCATCCTAACCATACTTGTATTAATTTACGCTCTGCAAAATGTTTTGGCGCAAAAAAATCTGCCTTCCTTTTGCACAGTTCTTTACATCTTTGCTACTCAAAATGTGGTCCGCGGACCAACAGCATCTGCATCACTTGGGCGCTTGTTAAAAATGCAAATTACCGGGCTCCACCCAAACCTACTGAATCAGAAGATGCATTTTAACACACCCAGTGATTCTTATGCACATTAAAGTTTGAGAACGTACATTTCTTGGCAGGAAATATTACTATGTTCCTTGATATAGTCTTAATATCTTCCGACGTTCTGTGCGAGTTTTAATTTTAAAAGTGTGCCCTGTTTACTATGTGCCTAATACTGTGCTGGACTAGGCTTTAGGGAGCTGCAATCTCTTTAAAGAAAACAAGAACTAAAATAGCAATGCTGCACAGCATAAAACGTAAAATTAAATATAAGCAAGTACTACCAGAAATAATCCTATGGATGTTCAAGAGGAATCAGTTGAACAGGTAATGGAAATTGATTACTTGACTGAAAGCTGTTTATGGGAGAGTGTAAGAAATCTCCATAGAAATATGTTTTAGGAAGATGGTAATGAAATGCAATTGTCATTTCCATTGCTGCCACAGCTTTGGAAGTGTCCTCTGACCAAAAGCACTTTTCATATCACAGGGTAGAGTTTTAATAGAAGCAGCAATGCCAACTTCTACAGAAGACTGAAATTCTTAGGCTATTATTTAGTGCATCTTCCTAGTGGAAATAGTTTTGGACCCATCCTCTAACCATATGAAGATGTGGTATGATTTGAAGAACTAAAAACCTCGCTCACCAAGAGATTTTCCAGAATTTTATTGTATTAAAGCATATTCCTTAACTAAAAGAGAGAACACTTGCTAGCTAACACTTTGCAGGAATGATTTTTTTCATTCATTTATTGAATGAAAGATTATTTAGTGCTTGCTGTACTCTAAGCCCTGGGGAACAAAAGATGAATAAAATTTATCCTTCCCTTGAAAAGCTCTCAGTCCGGCAGAGTGACAAACATACAAACAAAAATTACAATGCAGTATAATAAATATTATAATAAGAGTGCATATAAAGTGCTATAGAAGCACAAAAGAGATGACATTTGAGCCGGTATACATTCCGTAAGGACAGAGACTAGATTGGTCTTGTTCAGAATTGTATCCCAGCACCTACCATATTACCTGGTGGATTATAAGCACTCAACAAATATCTGTGAGAAAAAGTAACAGAATCTTGAAGGCTATATAAGTTGACCTGGAGGAGGATACCCCAAGCAGGGAGAAAGGCTGATAACACTGTAGAAAGTATTTTGTACTTCAGGTGTTTGGTATACTACTAATCACTAGAAGAAATGAGGCTGCAAAGAGCCATTACAGCTAAATTGTGAAAATCTTTGAAAGGTAAGCTAAGGAATTTGGTTTATCCAGTGGGTGATAAGGAACCTTCCCATACTTTTAAGCAATATCAGGATCGTATTTTTGTTTTAAAAAACTAACTCTAGTAAAAGTGTAGAAAATGAACTGGCAAGAGGAAAGACTGAAGGCAGGAGGATCATTGCAGGAACACTCAGACAAACCGAAACTGAGAAACACTTTCCAAAACAACTGGCCTGGACACTTCAAACATATGACTCTGAAGAAAGGCAAATACTCATATAAAAAGGCTGGGGAACTGTTATAAATTAAAGGAGACTAAAGAGACACTACAGTTAAATGCAATGTGGAAAGGGGAAGTGAGCAGAGATGTTATTGAGACAGCTGGGTAATTTGAATATGGACTGTTTATTAGATAATATCAAGGTTAAATTTCTCAACTGTGATTATGGTTTTGTAGGAGAATGTCCATGTCCATGTTAGGAAACTCAAGCTGAAGTATCTAGGAGTGAAGTATCATTATGTCTACAACTAATGCTGCTCAGCCAAAAACTACAAACTTTTATGTGTGTATATATAAATTTTACATATTTATACACATTTATATATACTTTATTTTGAAAATTTTCTAACTTGAGGAAATTTGCAAGAAAAGTATAATTAACACTTATATATCATTCACCTAGATTCACCAATTGTCATCTTTCTGTATAGGGGTATGTGTATGATATATAATATATATTATAATATAATATATTTATGTAATATTTATATATAATATATATATACCTAAAAATAGATATATTATAATACATAAATAATAATATATACATAAATATAAATAAATATGTTATAATACATAAGAGTAGGGGAAAATAGACCATAGCAAAAGACGGAAACGGGAAAGCCGAGGGGAAAGATGGTGAAGGCCACCGAAGTTAGAGGACAGAAAGGGGAGGGATGGTGAGGATACGGGACAGGATGAATTAATCAGAGAAATATTTCTGATTCATGTACATGAATATATGTATATAAGTGTAATATATATATTTTATATATTCTATT
Source organism: Ceratotherium simum simum (assembly GCF_057802395.1). Taxonomy (NCBI): domain Eukaryota; kingdom Metazoa; phylum Chordata; class Mammalia; order Perissodactyla; family Rhinocerotidae; genus Ceratotherium; species Ceratotherium simum. The sequence continues at coordinate 28,650,118 of NC_141915.1, read as the reverse complement.
TTATAATGGAGTATCCTAATTTCCTTACTTACCTTTTTTTAATTTTTTAATCATGTTGTGGTACAGGTTTTTTTAATTGACTTTAAATTCTTTTCAAAACAAGGCAGATAAAAATGAAGAAAGAGGGGCCAGCCCCAACGGCCTAGTGGTTAAAGTTCATGGCACCCTGCTTTGGCAACCTGGGTTCAGTTCCCAGGCATGGAACCACACCACTTGTCTGTCAGTGGCCATGCTGTGGTGGCGGCTCACACAAAAAAAGGGGAAGATTGGCAACAGATGTTAGCTTAGGGCGAATCTTACCCATCAAAAAAAAAAAAAAAGAAGAATACTTTCAATTAAAATATAGGAAAAATGCTTTGAGTAATCATGAAAGAATGAGCTTCTATCTAGTGTTAGCAATTGGAATACCACTTAATCCAGCAAAAAGAATTTGTATGTCTCTTTACTCTTTCGGAAAGGGGACAAGTCTATGTGTTTTAACCTAGAGGAAGACTGATATATGCTCTTCCAATTGGACAATTATCCTCTGCAGATTCTCATGCTTTTAATAAAGCAATGATAATAAAATGAACCTTAGCTTGCTGAGTTCTCTGTCTTGTTTGATGTAGGAATTCATTATTTTTCATTTTTGGAAGAGCTGTGATTATTTTTGAATGGAATGTTAATCTAGGAATTATCTCAGACTCTGCCTTTCCACCCTGACAAATTTGACATATTCTCTTAATTCTCTATATGTGCTAATTTCTATATTTAATTAGAAGACTATTAGAGTAACAATGACCCAGAGCTCAGGGGACACACACATACACACAGACAGAGGCAGAGAGAGGAGAAAATATGATTTAGTTCCTAGATTTTTTTTTTTTTTTCACTGAAAAATAATCTCCAAAATGACCTACATCAGCTTGTGTAGGACTCTTTAGATATTTGAATGCATGGGCACTGGAAAAACCACCAAGAAAGGGCTAGAAAAAGATGGCCCAGTTTTAGAATGGTGGTACTCTAATTTTCCAGCTAATAGTACATACCAAGCCAGCCCTGGTGGTCTAGTGGTTAGGATTCTGCACCCCAGTCTGTGTCTTGATTAGAGAACCACACCACCCATCTATTGTCATACTGCCATGGAGGGTATTGCTGTGACCCTGAAAGCTATGTTTCAGATGGACCACGGTAGACAGATTTCGGCAGAGCTTCCAGACTAGGACAGACGAGGTAGAAGGACCCGGCCATCCACTTGCGAAAAAATTGACCATTAAAATCATGATGTAATCTATGCAGAAATAGAAGTACAATGATGTACACCTGAAATTTTTACAATGTCATAAACCAGTGTTACTGCAATAAGCAAAAAATTAAAAAAAAAAAAAAATCCTATGAATAGGGCCGGCCCTGGTGGCTTAGCGGTTAGGTGCGTGCACTCGGCTACTGACAGCCTGGGTTCGGATCCCAGGCGCACACTGACGCACCGCTTCTCGGGCCATGCTGAGGCCGCGCCCCTCATACAGCAACTAGAAGGATGTGCAACTATGACGTACAACTATCTACTGGGGCTTTGGGGAAGAAAAAAAAGGAGGAGGATTGGCAATAGACGTTAGCTCAGAGCTGGTCTTCCTCAGCAAAAAGAGGAGGATTAGCACGGATGTTAGCTCAGGGCTGATCTCCCTCACAAAAAAAAAAAAAAAATCCTATGAATAGGGCCATCCCCATGGCATAGCAGTTAAGTGCGGGCACTCCACTGCTGGTGACCCGGTTCGGATCCCGGGGACGCACCGTTTGTCAGGCCATGCTGTGGCGGCGTCCCATATAAAGTAGAGGAAGATCGGCAGGGATGTTAGCTCAGGGCCAGTCTTCCTCAGCAAAAAGAGGAAGATTGGCATGGATGTTAGCTCAGAGCTGATCTTCCTCACCAAAAAAAAAAAAAAAAAAAAAATCCTATGAATAGCAGCAGAGCATTGGCTGAGACAGCACAGTGAGAGGATGGTGCAAAAAGATGGAGCAGGCTTCCTCCCTGCTGTACACAGGGCTGGTAGGAGTCGGAATCCCTGGACGGCACTAACAACAAAATGTTGGCATCCCTCAATATGAATCTTCTTTTATTCATTATACTGAGTGGACCATTTCAATCTGGAAATTCAAGTCCTTCAGTTCTGGGGAATATTTTTGTATTGTTTATTTGATAAAATTCTCTCCATTTTCTCTGTTCTCTCCTCAAATTTTTATCTTCTAACTGTTCTATTACATTTTTTAAATTTCTATTTTTAATTTTTAAAAGCTTTTTGTCATCCTTCTTGCTTCATGAATGTGATATCTTATTTTCTGAAGATATTTCTCTTTTTTCTGAAGTTTTCTTCTGTTTCCTACATTCTTTCCATTTCCTTTGAAATGGAAATAGCTTTTTTCTTTTTATTTTGGGCTCTGTCTTTCAAGTTAGAGACTTTCCTAAAATGACTGATGATCCTTGGCTCTTACTTGTCAAAGATAGGCACAAAAAAGATGATTGGAAGCTTGATATAGGAGAGGTTGATATTGTCCATCTGTGGGCACCGCAAGGGGTAATTGATCAAGGACTTGGCCATTTGGGGGGAACCGCAAATGTCAATATATGTAGGTCTTTTTACGTGGGCCAGCCAATTTCCCTGGAAAGAAATCTAGTCTCCTGCAGGGGGAATGAGGGAGGAGGGGGTTTGAGGCAGGGAATTAATCTGCCTGTGTTAATAAATAATAAATAATATAAAATAAATAATAATAAACCTGGTGGCCTGTGTTCTGGGAGCTGAGCTGAGGAAGGGGATTGAAAATCTCACTTTTCAGTTCAGGATCATCCCTTATCTTCTGTATGGTGACACACACATGACCCTGCTATGCCTCGTGGCCCAGAATTCAGCACCTCTATTGCTCAACTTCTCCAGAGAATTAATGTGCCCATCTTTACTGGAGAGGACATGAAAGCCAAGCAGAACTGTCTGGCTGCAAGGACAGGAGAATAGACTCCAGAGGCCTATCCGATCTTTATAACGACTTTTAACTAGTCCTATTTTAGCCGTACCCCAAACCTTCAAAGATATTAGGTCCTTCCAGGTCCCAAATCTTCCTCAGAGTTTTAAGAATTGTCTTACTTTCTGTTGCTTCCCTACCACACACAATCAAGCCTCAGCTTTCCTCTGCTCTGCCAAGTCAATTAGCATTCCTCCATCTGCTTACCATTTTCCATAATTTCGTTGACATCTATCATCTACTGTAGTCTCTGTTCCCATCCTTTGTCATATGAGTTTATGCCTTTTTTATTCCTTTACTGCTTTTTCGTGTTTCAGAAGGGAGTGGAGCAGTAGTGTGCTGATAAATGTTTCATAAATATATAAGCATAATTTTATTAAAAATTTACTGATATAAAGTAATAATATAATAATTATTATAAATAATAATAAAATACATAATACTCTTTCCTGTAAATTTCATATAACCAATTGATTCTCATAGAATGCTATACTAATTTTTACAGATTTCTTATATCTATAGCCAAACTGTGGTTGTAATTTAAGAACAAATGTAGTCCTGATATGAATGTTGGTTGATATTTTCATTTACTCTGTGGAGTAAAAACAAAACACAAAGCAAAACAAAAAGCAAAACACAAAGACTTTATGTTGGAATTTCACTTCAGTTATGTATGCAACATCTTTGATGAATCAGATAATAGTTTCCAAATACTGGAATAATATTCCTCAATTTTTTGTGCTATTCACAATGTAATGACTACACACAAGATAAATTTTTAAGTTTACTCTGCATTATTGACATTTTCTTCATCACTTTCTTAACAATCGACACAATAATAAATCAAGCCCTAATCTGTAGTATTTTATAATATCTGTGGTATAAATACACCCATCATGGCCAATTTCAAGTTTCCAATATGAAGTCACGGAATGTGAATCTAGGAAGAAATGAGCACTAATACATCATTCTGTAGCATTTTCATTATATAGATACAATAAGGTAAACAACCTCAAGAGCATAGATGATAGTAAAATCATTAGGAAATGATGACTTTTGCATATTTATTACCTTTTTAAGTATAAATTATCTAATTGTAAGTTTACATAATTTAATTTTAATGGTGGACATGTTTAACAAATGACTCACAGACTTCTTGAAAATGTAAGACTTGGTGCCAACCCCAACACACATAGGAGTGGAGATAAAGGTACAGTCAATCCACTAAGTTTAACCAAAATGTCCAGCTCCTTTCTAAAGTCTATTTTCATAACTTAGAGATTGGTGGCTACAAGAAAAAGAGGCAGGAGGCCGGTTCTCTGTGTCAGTTTGATCTCTAAAAAAAGATATCAAGGGGAGAGAGGGAACAGAAGCCAGGAGGGCTGGGAAGCAGATGGAAGATTAGGAAGGAGAGGTTACCATGGAAGTCTCAGATTTAGGAATCCCAACCAGTGAACTTTGGGCCTTGGGTAGAGGTTTCCAGTGACATTTCTCCATAGGAGGTTGTAGGCGTGGATTTGATGAGGTTTAACATTTTTTTCAGGCAACCACAAGATTGCTGCTTCCTCTGAGGCTTTCCTAAACATCTTCATTCAGAGTATTTTTGTTCTGTGTTAAGTTTTTTTTAAAAAATCAATCAATCTTTTAAACATCCCTTGTGTTTAATAATCCATGCATGGCCTTCCTTCATTATTTCAGCAGGAAGAAAAGGTGACATAATAGAGTTGAAGTCAACTATTTTTTGATGTGTCTCCCAAGCTTCTAAGAACAATTAAGAAAAATGCTCTGTTAATTTGAGACCTGGCAATTAGTTCAGTAAGATCCCATCAAGAACCTTTACTTCTAGGAGGGCTGATAATATATGCACTGTCACCCATTGCCATTAGGGGTGCCCTCTGCAAGTCCAGCGCTTTTGAAACTAAGCCACTTCTGAGTTTTCACAACCCGCAGCGGGGTGGGGGGAGGTTCTTCAGCCAGTGGAATCTGATTGCTGAGCAAGCCTAGAGCTGCATACCAAGTGCTAGAAGGTTACTGGGTGAACAAAAGTGGAATGAATGTGTATTTTAAAGGCCGATTGTTCCTATTCAAATGTAAGTTTGAAGGGAAGGAGGCCTAGCCCTTGAGACCATTTTTAGTTCTGCTACTTGAATACCAACATCTTTGTTCCTCAGGTAGCAACAGCTAAAACCAGCAAAGCACATCTTCACATCAAACTAGCTCAGACTTAATTTTCTTCAGAAAATATATGGATTAAAATCTAAATATACTAGATAGTGCTTAGAAATGCTTTAAATAAATGTTTTGAAACACATCTTAGATTTGGGGTAATTGTTATTACGTTGTGTATCACCTATTTAATCTATTGCACCACAGTGTATTAGAAAGAACATGGTCTTTGGAGACTTACAGATCAGGACTTAATACCTTATTTCACTACATTGGGCAAATCATCTAATCTTTCTAAGCCTTGGTTTATTCTTATGTAAAAATGAGAATAAAAACTTCTTCCTCAGGGATAATATCTTGCAGGATAGTGAGGAGTCATTGAGAAAATGTATGTGAAGGTGCCTAAAAGTAAGTGGACATTCTATAATGGTTAATTGTCCATTACCAACTCTACCTATTACAGTGGATGTTACGGTAAGCGTTACTGGCAAAGAAACTTACTTCCTTTTAATAACTGACTATAATCCAGTTATATCCATTTTCTCTGTTATAAAGAAAGGGAAATTCACTTGACTTAATGAAGAAAAACAAGATAAGCAAAACAAAATTAGAGATTAATGTAATGCCAAAGCCAAGGTCTCTCGAGAGATAGTTTAAATCTGGGTTTAAATTTTTCTCCCTTTCAGGGGCCAGCCCTGTGGCATAGTGGTTAGGTTCATGCGCTCTGCTCTGGAGGCCCAGGGTTCACAGGTTCGAATCCCGGCCATGGACTGACACACTGCTCATCAAGCCATGCTGTGGCAGCGTCCCATATGCAAAGTGGAGGAAGATGGGCACAGATATTAGCTCAGGGCCCATCTTCCTCACCAAAAAAAAAAATTTTTCTCCCTTTTAGAGAACTTCTGGAATGCTAGTAGTGACCTATTTCCTACCAAGATGGTAGTTACAGGGGTATGTTTACTTTCTGATAATTCATTGAACTATACACTTAAGATTTGTGCATTTTTCATATGTATATATTATTCTTCAATAAAAAATGTAAAAAAAATTTTCTCCGTAGAGATCATGCCCAAGTTCAAGCAACGAAGAAGAAAACTAAAAGCCAAAGCAAAAAGATTATTCAAAAAAAAAGAAGCCTCTCACTTTCAGTCCAAGCTAATTACACCTCCCCCTCCACCACCACCCTCGCCAGAAAGGTAAGGCGTAATGTGGAACAGAGAAAATATTAAAAATCAGATCAGTTTAGGATAAAGTTACTAGATTCAGCAGATAAAAATACAGAATGCCCAGTTAAATTTGAATTTCAGATAAACAACAAATAAGTTTTTAGTATTATCCCATTCAACATTTGCAATATACTTATACTAAAAAATTATTCATCCTTTGTCTGAAATTAAATTTTATCTGACCATCCTGAATTTTATGTGGCAACTGTAGTTTAAGAGTCCAGAGCAAAAATCACAAGGAATTGTGTTGGAGGTACACAATAACTATTTTCTCTTTTCCTAGTCAATTTGATTGCATAAATCTGGCAACTAAGTGATGAAAGAGGGACATAGGATTAGAATTTAAATCTTAGTTTTGGTGAAGTTTGGTCAGTTATTCTCTGGGACTCAGAGCTTAAATGTGTTACTGAAAGAGACTCTAAGTTCTAGGAACCCTGGGGTACTAGTTTTCACAATAACATACTTTATACATTTTGTCGTTATAGCTCTCTTTATGGAAAAATTTTAAAACAGGCCCTCAGAAAGCAGTAATCATGATATCATCCTTGACTCTTCTCTATGTCTCCTGAATATTGAGAAAGCCCCCTGACTGGTCTTCCTGCTTCTGCCCTTGCCCCCTCTGCAGTATATTTCAACACAGCAGCTAGAGTGAGCCTGTTAAAATCATGGCATATTGCTCCTCTGCTTAAAACTCTCCAATGTCTTTCTCAGTAAAAATTAAAGTCCTTTGTATGTCCCACAAGGCCTTTATGAGCTGACCCTCATTATTTCCTAGTCCCCTACACTTCAGTCTCTCCACCCTAGTCATTTTGGCTTCCTTGCTATTCCTCAAGACGCTTCAGACGAGCTTTCACCTCAGAGCCTTTGCAATTACTATTGCCCTTGCCTGGAATGTTCTACTCCCAGATATTTGCATTGCCAGTCTCTTTACTTCCTTTAAGTTTTTTCTCAAAAGTCACCGTCTCAGTGAGACTTCCCCTGGCTACTCTATCTAAAATTTCACCTCCATCCAACATTTCACATTCCCCCTTTCTTGCTTTATCTTGTTCTCCTTAGCATTTACTCACTACCTACCAACCGATATATGTTATTTATTTACTTATTTTTACCTTTCTTCCATGAGACTAAACTCCATGAGGGCAGGGTTTTTATCTATTTTGTCCATTACTGAATCCCTGATGCCTATTTATTTACCATTTATTTTATTTTATTCGTTACTATTTATTTAGTCAACAAATATTTATTGTATAAGTGAATCTCAGAATTCTGGAATTGAATGAAGAATTTGGCTTTAGGTAGTCTCTGCTGCTGAGTCATACTATAAAACTAGCTTGTTATTTAATTAGAGGCTGTTATTCCAACTCAGGAGTTTTTGCTTTGTTTGGTTTTGTTTTTCCTATAGAGTGGTTATTCCTTCAACAGATAGACCCCTTAGCAGAAGCTGGCTAAGATCATCCTGGAACTTCAAATTTCCCAATATCAAAGATGCAGTAAAACTTTGGACAAATAGAGTGTGGTCTGTATACAGCTGGTGCCAGAGGTGCATTACCCAGGTATGGGTTGGATATACCTGTTTTCAGCAATACAGTTTTTCTACACACTTGGTATGTGTGTTCACATGTGTGTGCGCTCAGGTCAGCACAACACTCAGGCTAAGCTCAGAGAAGATGAAATTATGGGGTCATGTCTGCCTTTGCTTCTATAAAACATACATCAAACCACATTTTTGTCTTTTTTTCTTGTCCTTATCATATTGCTCATTGGATTCAGGCTGGTTTATTTTTGATTGCAGAGTTTAGAAGTATTGCAAGACACCATTTTGCCATCCCGTTTCTGCCGCCGAGAACTTCACAGTCTAAAAGAACGGTTTTGCATTTTGGAAAGCGAATTATGCAAGCTCCAGGAAGCACTGAAGGTTCGTATTGTCAAATAAAAAACAGTTAGGTGAGGAGAGAAGGGGTTGTCCCCCATAGGAATCCTAGTGTGCTTTCACCAGGAGGAATGACTACAGGCAAGTGCTAGTCCTGGGCCCGTTTGCCCTCAGATCTATTCCTTAAACTTCAGAGGCTCTGCTCTGTATTGCAGGGGGGCTGATCCCTGCAGGCTACATTTCCCAAGCTCCATGTCATCTGGCTCCTGGCAGTGCTGGGCTAATGGGAGACAGTGATGAGAGACTAGAGGGAGGGAGAAGATGGGGTATTTTTCCTCTTCGTTCTCTGTGTTGGGTGATTTCTCCAGTGATGGTTGTAGTTGTCTCCTTGATTTCAGCTCCCACTAGGTGAGTCTATGTTTCTTTTTTTTTTTTTTTTTTTTTTTTTAATTTTTTCCCCCAAAGCCCCCGTAGATAGTTGTATGTCATAGCTGCACATCCTTCTAGTTGCTGCGTGTGGGACGCGGCCTCAGCATGGCCGGAGAAGTGGTGCGTCGCTGCGCGCCCGGGATCCGAACCCGGGCCGCCAGCAGCGGAGCTCACGCACCTAACCGCCAAGCCACGGGGCCGGCCCAGAGTCTATGTTTCTTGATTCTCTGGGTTAACCCAGTTCCAGAGATCTGGTTACACTGCTCTTCCCTTTCTCCCTCCAGCCTCAGGGTGTTCATGGCTTTCTGGTGTTGCTAGTCTCTGGGCTGCCTCACTGTCCCTTGTGTGCTTCTCAGCTCTTGCATCAGCAGTGTACCCAACTCCCTACATTACATTCCCCCTCTTTCAAATACTTAGTGGTTTCTATTTTCTTGACTGATACAGGCAGGAAAAAACTATAAATATCTACTCTCTCCAAATTCCCCTAAGCAAGGCCCCTATTCTCAGTGTCTAAAACCCAAGGAATAAACATTGTGCTCATTAGTTTGGAGAAAAGCTTCTGGGATCATACCCCTGCTCCCAGAATTTGTACCTCAAAATGAACTAGTCAGAGAAGGAAAGTCAAATCACCTCACTCCTCTGGACCTCAGTTTCCTCATCTATAAAATGGGGAAGATACCATCTGTAGTGGGCTGAATGATGGCTCCCCTAAAAATATGTCCACGTCCTAATTCATGGAACCTGTAAATATTACCTTATTTGGGAAAAAGGTCTTTGCAAATGTGAAGTTAAAGATTTTGAAGTGAGGAAATCATACTGCATTATCTGGGTGGACCCTAAATCCAATTACATATCCTTATAAATGAGACACATGGAGCAGAACATACAGGAAAAGGAGGAGCAGTGAGACCACAAAGGCAGAGACTAGAGTGATGCGGCTTCACACCAAGGAATGCCAATAGATACCAGAAGCTGGAAGAGGCAAGGAACAGATTCTTCCTTAGAGCCTTGGGAGGGAGTACAGCCCTGCTGATACCTTGATTTCGGACTTCTAATCTCCAACACTGTGAGAGAATTAATTTTGATTGTTTTAAGCCACCAAGTTTTTGTGATAATTTGTTATAGCAGCCATAGGAAACTAATATACCGTCTTACTTTATAGAGTCATTGTATTAGTTTGCTTGGGCTGCCATAACAAAGTAGCACAGACTGGCTAGCTTATACAACAGAAATTAAATTTCTTACAGTTTTGGAGGCTAGAAGTCTGGGCTCAAGGTGTTAGGGTTGGTTTCTTCTAAGGCCTTTCTCCTTGGCTTGCTTATTGTGTCCTCAAATGGTCTTTTCTCTGTGCACATGCCTGGTATCTCCCTTGTATGTTCAAATCTCCTCTTTTTATAGGGACACCAGCCAGATTGGATTAGAGCCCACCCTAACAGCCTCTTTTTAACTTAATCACCTCTTTAAAGGCCCTACCTCCAAACACAGTCACATTCTGAGGTACTTGGGGGTTAGGGCTTCAACACATGAATTTGGGGGAGGGACACAATTCAGCCCACAACAGTCATGTTCCAGCCTCTTGGCCTTTTTCAGTCCCTTGAATATACTATATTCTTGGCTGCATTAGGTATTTTTCCCTCTGTCAGGGACTCTCTTCCCCCAGTCTTTATCCCCTTTCTTCGCCTGGTAAGCCTAAGTTCATCCTTGAGATCATGGCTAAATATCACTCCCCAGGCCTCTAGCTATTCATGTTCACAGCACACTTGATTGCTCTTATTGAAATATTATTTTGTTTTGCTTTGAGTGTGTTTGTGTGTTTCATGTCTGTCTTCCTCACCAGACTGTCAGCTCCATGAGGTGACAGACAGGGCTCACATTGTACCCACAGTGCCTGGCATATAGCACACACAAAACAGATAGATGAATGAATGAGTGAGTGGATGAATGAATGAATTTGCTTACGATAAATGAGAAAAGATTATGAAGCACATGGTATACTGAGAAAGCATTCAATACACTGTGTTTGATGACGCTCAGTTACAAGAACCAAATTAATCTGTTATTCATTGCCAAATGTAATGCCTACTTCCAGACTGTCTCAGAAAATTCTTCCTGTCGAAGCTGTGGTCAAACATGTCACATGAGTGGTAAACTCACAGATGTGCCTGCATGTGCTGTAACCACCCCTGGAGAATCCGGAGCTGCACTTCCTCCCACACTGCCACAGCCAGTCAGCCATCTTCCTCCTCCTCCACCTCTGCCTCCACCGCCTCCACCACCTCCTCTGCCTCTACCTCCACCACCGATAGCACCTTTAATGCTCAGAAAATCCAATCTCGCTAAAGCTCTTCAGGTAAAAAACAATCTGGTAAATGTGTGTTTTGGTCAGTGTGTATTGGAAGAGTAAAGGCAGGTGGCTTTTTAAGGCTGGGCTAAGGGCTTTGACAGGAAGGCTACATTTTGTTCTGATTCCATATCTTAATTGTGTCAATTCTTTTGTTTTTAAAAACTCAGTCCCCTGGGAACTCGCGAAAGCTGGATTTAGAAATGAAAGTGATTTTTTTTTTTTTTTAAGGATAAATGAATGAAACCCAGTAGAGTGGGAGAGTCCTATTAGCCTCTCAGTATATCTTTTTACCAAAATGAAAACCTCCCTGGGAAACCAAATTAAGAACAGAAGATGGCTTCGTGAGTGAAGTCAGAATACAAAGAGTTGGTGGATCCTAAAGTATAATATCATTAAGCTGGAGAACCAGTCTCCATTAGAGTTACTTATCTGCCAAGGGGACCAGAATATCTGTGAATCACTTAGATAGGCATAAGCCTGTTTAAAAACCTGCTGAATTTTTACTACAGACACATTTGGCTTGAAATGACTGAGTTAAATCCATAGCCTGTTGTTATATTTGCCCTAGTATATACCTCTCTGAGTATACGTTCTCGCTCTATGGGAACTGAGTCATCTTTTTTAGGTAGTTCAGGCAAAACTTCACTTTGATTTGAGGAACTCCTTCAACTCTTGTCTTATAATGACTCCTAAGGAGGATGCATAGTTGCAAGGAACTAACCTATCTCTTATTTACTATCAAAGGCTTACATTTTGATGAATATTTTTCAATAGCCTTAGCATCCATGGGTGCTGAAAACAGGATGATTTTTGCTTGAGTGGAAAGAATTTGATAGGCTCCTCGGGTAAATGACAGTTAATTTTTAACTCTAAGTCTTTAAACACTAGATTTGGATTTGCATTTGACTAGAAATCCTGGCTCCAATTTGAATTCTAACCTCTCCCTCTATTTTAAGGCTGGACCATTAAAAAAAGATGGACCTATGCAGATAACAGTTAAAGATCTAATGACTGTGAAATTAAAGAAGACACAGAGTTTTGATGAAAAGAAGAAGGTAAGATGTCATTGACTACATCATGGTCTTTCAGCTTTTAACCTGGTTGTCCCTTTACGGAAAATAAGCATTAGTCTTGTGTATAGAAACCATTCCAAGGTATTTGATGTTTTATTTGTGTAGTTTTGGATCTCCTCAACAGAATGTGTAGATCTCAAAATTATTTAATTGGGCAGTTTTATCATTAGTCTGAAAAAGTAGAGATGTACTTTGACGCTTTGGAATAAAAATTGAATAGAGTAGTGGATATGTCTTACACATACCCAGTAGGGAAATGTTCATGGTTCCAGCATGTTTACATTTTGAATGATATTTTTAAATGTGTTTTTAATAATGTCTCATTTTGTGATTAAAGCTTGTACCATCACCAAAGGCATGGAATCCACTAGTTACTGTCTCTGACCTGAAGCATGTTACCCTGAAACCCAGCTCCAAAGTGTTAACTCAAGTTACAAATGTCTTCATGTAAGGAACTGCACAGTGTTATGCTCTATTGCTACTTAAAAGAATGATTTTTTTGCTTATTTCTAACTTTAAAAGTTATATAACCGCTCATGTAAGAATATTGAAATCTACAGAAAAGTTTAATGAAGAAAACAAAAATCAGGGCCAGCCCCAGTGGTCTAGTGGTTAAGTTCAGCGGGCCAGGTTTGGTTCCCCAGGCACAGACCTACACCACTCATCAGTGGCCATGCTGTGGCAGCAGCTCCCATACAAAATAGAGGAAGATTGGCAATAGGTGTTAGCTCAGGGCGAATCTTCCTCAGCAAAAAAAAAGAAAGAAAGAAAAAGAAAACAAAATCATCCAAATAATCCTATCATTGGAAATAGTCTCTGTTAACATACTGTTGTTTATCATTCTAGCCTTTTTCTAAGCAGGTACTCTGTTATTTCCATTTCATGATGCTGTTTATTATAAGATACACCATTGATTTAATAACAGATTTGGGGGGTGGAAGAAATATTATCAAGAATTTTGAAAACAGCTTGATTTCATAAATAATAAAATATAAAAACTAGTATGTCTTGGAATTGAACTATGATATGTATGTGTGTATATACCTGTGCATAATCGTACTGTACACACAGTTACGGCTCTTCCCGTTTAATTTGTCCTGACCTTCCCCCATCTTATTAAAAATTAGTTTACAGCATCATTTTGACTTCTTCAATATATGCAGTTTCTTATGTGTAAATTTCATAGATAAAATCCTGTTTTGAGACATTTAGGTTATTTATGATTTTTTATTTCTATAACTCTTCAATGAACAGCCTTGTCCATCATCTGTGTGCATAGGTTAGTTTTCCCCTAAGATGGATTCTTGTACATGTAATTACTGAATCAAAAAATATTACTTATTAGAATGATCATACCACCTTATGCTCCTATTGGCATCTACTGCTATTTTTATTTGTTTATTTATTTATTTTTGGTGAGGAAGATCAGCCCTGAGCTAACATCTGTTGCCAATCCTCCTCTTCTTTTTTTGCTGAGGAAGATTGGCCCTGGGCTAACATCCGTGCCCATCTTCCTCTACTTTATGTGGGACGCCTGCTACAGCACGGCTTGATAAGCAGGGCGTATGTCCATGCCCAGGATCCGTACCTGCGAATCCCTGGGCTGCTGAAGCAGAGCGTGCAAACTTAACCACTACGCCCCCGGGCCTGCTCCTACTGCTATTTTTTAATGTAACAAATTAGAACTACTTTCTAGGATGTTGCCTATAGAAATGATTGCTTTGCTTTGGGAAAAATGATAAAATCTGGCAAGCTCTAAACTTTCCACATCTTTATTTTATCAGTACTCCTGGTAAAAGCCAGATAGATCTACGGAAACTACTTAGAAAAGTCAATGTAGAGAGGTAATACGTTCTCTTATCTTTATGCTTTCTAAATTCATTTGAAAAGTTGGCATGAAACACAGCTCCTAATATTTTTAATACCTTTGCAGGAGTCCAGGTGGAACCCCACTTACCAATAAAGAAAATATGGAAACAGGAACTGGGCTGACCCCAGTAATGACCCGAGCTTTGAGGAGAAAATTTCAGGTAAGCCTTTAGAAAAAAAAATTTGGTTCCTTTTCTTCAAAATCATTTATTTAGAATCATAATCTAAAGCATCATGTTTAATAATAATCATAATTTTTAAATGGTACCTTATGCTTTACAAAGCACTTTCATATTTAGGCTTCATAAAATTCTCTGAGGTAGCTAGGATTATCATCTCCACTTTAGCAATGAATGTCTGATTTTCTTAATTCCTTTAATAAGTATTTATTAAGCACTTCCTATATGCCAGGCACTGTGCTGGAGTGCCAGGGATATAGTGGTAAGCAAAAATAGACAAAAATCTACTGTCTTGGAGTTTTCAGTCTATTGAGAAAAATAGAGATTAATCAAATAATCACATATTTGTATAATTTTGCACTGGGGTAAGCACTGTGAAAGAAAGGAACAGGGTTCTGTGGGAACCCATAGAGGAACTTGATCTAGCCTGGATGATTTAGGAAGAGATGAAGTGAGACTTGAAGGATGAATAGGTATTAACTGGGAAGGGTACCTCCAGGGTGTGGGGTAGGCCCACCTTGGATGTCAGGGAGGAGAGAGTTCCAGGCAGAAAGAACAGCATGTGCAAGGGTCTCATGGTAGGGAGAGATCACGGCCTATGTGAGGAATTGAAAAGTGTGCAGTGTGGCTGTAACACAAAGCAAGTCTGACAGTGGTGAAAGACAAGGATGGAGATGTAGATAGGAGTTAGATCACGCAGAGTTGGTAGGAAAAGGTCTTGGCAGCTTTCTTCTTTGTCGTGTACATGTATGACCCACACACCAAATTCAGTACATCAGCTGGCCCTTGTATGATTTCTTCCAAATCTTGTTTGTCCCATCATCTCCCTGATCACCTCTATCATCAGAACTGTGAGGAGCAGCCATCCTGCCACCCCTGCTAGAGTGCTGGGACACAGGGCTGCTGGCATCTTTGGCTATGAAGCTTATATTTCTGTCTCCCTCTGGCAGCAGAGACACACTACAGACTTCACTGCTGACACTCTCCCACCACAACACTGCCCTCCCTTCATTTCCTTGTTAAGAATCAGTGCCTTTTGGGCCAGCCCTGGTGTCCTAGTGGTTAAGTTTGGCGCACTCTGCTTTGGCAGCCCAGGTTCCGTTCCCAGTCGTGGACCTATACCACTCGTCTGTCAGTGGCCATGGTGTGGCAGCGGCTCACATACAAAAAGAGGGAGATTGGCAGCAGATGTTGGCTCTGGGTGAATCTTCCTCAGCAAAAAAAAAGAATCAGTGCCTTTTGCAGGACAGCTTGGTTTCCCTCTTGCCAATCAACTTGGTCCTCCTGGGCAATGTTTGACCTTCTTTGGAGGTGTGGCCAGATTCCTCTTTCCTTCTTTTGGAGCATCCAATAGGAGTCTACCCCTAGATCATGTTCCTTAGTGATATCACAAATTATAATGGACAGGGGCAGAGGGCAGAGGCCTCACTAAAGGACTAAGCCTTTTCCTTTCTTTATTTGGCTCTAGGATCCTTTTTGTCCTTGCCCCACCCCATAACTACTATAGTGGGTTGGGTAATGTGGAAACAAATGAAAATATAATAAATAATAAACCCAAATAATAAATAAATAAACCACATATTGAGCAACCACATCAAAAATCACAGATAAGACCTATGCCGTATGTTGTACTCCCCAAAATCCACTTACTAGTGTTGATATAAATAAACAATAACCAATCTATAGATAAGACAGATAAGGTGAGATTTACTTTAACCAAGTTGAGGACTATCCCAGGAAGGCAGTCTCCACAAAGGAAAAAAGTGTTCCAGAGAACTATGGTTTTCAGTACAGTTTTATACCTTTTTTAGAACAAAGAATATACATCAAAAGCACCCAGGATACATATACATCAAAGTTTCAAAGAGATACTCAGCTGCAGATTAGCAGGTCAACATGACTCTGATGTTGCCGGCTGGGGGGGTGGGGAAGGAAACTTATCTTCAAAGGAGTACTGATACTGACGTTACTTATACTGGCTTCATAAGAAAGGAAGTATGCATCTTTATCTGCAAAGAGTGCCTTCTTTTACTTTCAGATAATGTTTAATGCATCCCTATCTTAACGGTTAAAGCAGATGTACAGTGTATGTTTGACAGGCCATAAGTCAGGCTTCTTTAGTTCAGGTCACATCAGGTTTAAACCAGAATAGCTACCCCATATACCTCAATATGTGAAAATTTCTTATCACTAGGAGGATGTCTAGTAAAAACTGTTTTTAGACATAGAATGACTTTTCCCATCCAGCCCTTAGGCTTCCTTTTTTCTTTAACTTTGAAGCAACTGTTTTAGTTAGGTTTTGCATTTGGCTACGAGTAACAGAAATCTGACTACAGTGGCTTAACCAACAAGGGGCTTATTTTTCTAGCCTACATATTCCCTTGGGAAGTAGACAGTTCACAGCTGGTATAGCAGCTTCACCATGTCATCACTGCTTTTCCATCCTTAATGTGTGGCTTTTATGTTCATGGTGCAGAATGGCTACACTTCCTGAAGCCTCGTGTCCACATTCTAAGCAAGATAAGGAGAAGGGCAAAAGGCAAAAGGATGTGCTAGCTAAGCTACCCCTCATCTCTTTAAACAGGCATTATCTAGGGGCAGGCCCTGTGGCATAGTGGTTAAGTTCACGTGCTCCGCTTCGGTGGCCGGGGGGTTCACAGGTTCGGATCCTGGGCACAGGCCTATGCACTGCTTATCAAGCCATGCTGTGGCAGGGGTCCAACGTATAAAGTAGGAAGATGGGCACAGATGTTAGCCCAGGGCCAATCTTCCTCAGCAAAAAGAGGAGGATTAGCAACAGATGTTAGCTCAGGGCTAATCTTCCTCACCAAAAATAAATAAATAAATAAAATAAACAGGCATTATCCAGGAACTTCTGATTACATCAGGGAAGCTGGGAAAAGTGGTTTTTAGAATCTGGGTGCACTGCTGCCCTGCACAAATCTGGGTTCTGTTAGTGAGGAAGAAGGAGAACTATGTTGGCCATGGGAATGTAACTCACATAATAATTGGAATTTTTTTTTATAGCTGGCTCACCCTAGAAGCCCAACTCAAACTCAACCGCTTCCTACAAGCAGCTTTGATGAACAAAACTGATGCCAACTCTGCCAGACTCCATGTGATAATCCACAAAATATACAGATAAAATCACTCCAATTGTCTCTTTTTTTTAATATAGTAGGGTATGTATAAGTAATTATTCTAATACATAATTCCATTTGGAGAATTAAAGTATGTATGGAGCCCATTCATACTGTGGTGTAAAGTGGGTATTTGGATATTTTCTAGTTTGCATGTTCTATAAGAGAACAGATGGAAAAATGGAATCTCCAAAGTGATTTTATCCTGGAATTACCCAATTTAGGTTGGAGAAGTTGTTCAAATTTAACTACATAACTGTAGCTTATACTCTATAGGTGCAGTTATAACAATAAGAAAATCACCTGGTTCCTGTTCATCTTGAGTATTCTTGGGTAATTGAAAAGTATTTTAGCCTATGAAGCTCATGCATTCATTAAGTGCTACAAACTTAATCAATAAAAAAGACCCTCTAGGGGTTGGCCCGGTTGCATAGCGGTTAAGTTCTCATGCTCTACTTCGGTGGGCCAGGTTTCGCTGGTTTGGATCCTGGGCACGGACCTACTCACTGCTCATCAAGCCATGCTAAGGTGGTGTCCGATATAGAAGAGCAACAACTCTACAACTATGATATACAGCTAGGTACTCAGGCTTTGGGGAGAACAAAAGGAAAAAGAGGAAGATTGGCAACAGATGTTAGCTCAGGGTCAATCTTCTGGGGGGAAAAAAAAAGACCCTCTAGATTTGATTTCTGTGTACTATAAACAATTAGGAGGTAAGACCATCCCCCATCCAAACCCAACTATTTTCCAAAAGGATTTGAAGCAAAAGGTCCAATGTGACCATAAAAATTAGAGTGTATTGCGGCTGGCCCGGTGGGGTAATGATTAAATTCAGGCTCTCTGCTTCAGCTGCCCAGGGTTCGCGAGTTTGGATCTCGGGTGTGGACCTACACACTGCTCATCAAGCCATGCTGTGGCAGCATCACATATACAAAATAGAAGAGGATTGGCACAGATGTTAGCTCAAGGACAATCTTCCTCGAGCAAAAAGAGAAAGATTGGCCACAGATATTAGCTCAGGGCCAGTCTTCCTCAACAACAACAAGAAAAATTAGAATGTATCATTTCTAGCATCTTAGGTAGGTAGTTATATCTGGCTCACTGAAGTCTGAGATATTCCTTACTTTTATATCTGCTGTCCACATTCCTGCAGCTACATATAAATTTCATGAAGACCTCAACACAAACCTTGTATTTTCCACAGTGCCCTGCCAAGGATTCTCTGTGGTACATAGTGGCTTCACCGTGAGACCTGATTCCCTGTCCTCAACAACCTGTCAATTGAATAACAGTAATAATACACACCTCAGTGGATTTTGTTCTTTCCTTCCAGTCCAAGGTTGCCATATTTAGCAAATATAAATACATGACACCCAATCAAATTTGAATTTCAGATAAACACAAATAAGCTTTTTTTTTTTTTTTGGCTTAGGAAGATTAGCCCTGAGCTAACATCTGTTGCCAATCTTCCTCTTTTTTTGCTTGAGGAACATTGGCCCTAAGCTAACATCTGTGCCAGTCTTCCTCCACTTTGTATGTGGGTCACCAGCTCAGCATGGCTGACAAGTGATCCAAACCTGCGAACCCAGGCCACCAAAGTGGAATATACCAAACTTAACCACTACGCCGTGGGGCAGCCCCAACAAATAACTTTTAAGTATAAATATGTCCCATTAAACAATGAATAATTTTTTTACTATAAGTAGGTCCCAAATATTGCATGGGACGTATTTATACTAAAAAAAATTTTCATTGTTTATCTGAAATTGAGATTTTTATCTGGGCATCCTATATTTTATATAGGCAGCCCTATCAGTCAGCCACCTACAAAGTTGCCAAGTATTTCTGGGAGCCCCCAGTTCGTCAGACATACGTACTTAGCAGTGGACACTACTGTAGCTTCAGCCAGGATCCCCATCACTAATGTGCTAAGTATCATGGAGGAAGGAGAACTCTCATTAGGGTGAGTGTGACTGAAGGTGCAGGATTAGCTTTCATGCTGATGACCTCCACTGCAGTTCCAAGAATAAGGATAGCAGCTCCTCGTGGATACATAGGGAACAAAGAGTTTCAGATCTTCAGTGCACTTGCTAGCATGACAGGAAGTAGATACATAGATGATATCCTTGAAATATCCCTGATTAGCTTAGGCTAAAAAGATATTTTGGCAATTGCCCAGAAATGTCTATATTTCCACAGATAAATATAGCTTTGAGATGCCAAATAAAGGGTTGTGGAAAGTCGCCAGACTAGAAAGCACACCCTGTTGTGTTTTTATGAGACTCACATTTATGTTTATAACACGTTTATGGATGAAAATTAAACAGATAGTGAAGTTAAGAAACATAGCTGCTTCTAATAATTTTATGTTTACATTATGTAAGAATAAAGGGAATGATCACTGAGAATAAAGCAGTTAAGTATTTATTTATTTTTTTTTTTTGTGAGGAAGATCAGCCCTGAGCTAACATCCATGCCAATCCTCCTCTTTTTGCTGAAGAAGACTGGCCCTGAGCTAACATCTATTGCCAATCCTCCTCCTTTTTTTCCCTTTTTCTCCCCAAGGCCCCAGTAGATAGTTGCATGCCATAGTTGCACATCCTTCTAGCTGCTGCATGTGGGACGCCACCTCAGCATGGCCGGACAAGCAGTGCCTCGGTGCACACTGGGGATCCAAGCCCAGGCTGCCAGTAGCGCAGCACGAGCACTTAACCGCTAAGCCACGGTACTGGCCCCCAGTTGAGCATTTATATCAGAATATTTTATGGTGCGCTTCTTTTTTTTGTGAGGAAGATCAGCCCTGAGCTAACATCCATGCCAATCCTCCTCTTTTTGCCAAGGAAGACTGGCCCTGAGCTAACATCCGTGCCCATCTTCCTCCAATTTATGTGGGATGCTGCCACAGCATGGCCCGACAAGCGGTGTGTCAGTGTGCGTCCAGGATCTGAACCTGGGCCACCAGCAGCCGAAGGTGCGCACTTAAGCGCTAGGCCAGGGGGCCGGCCCCCTATGGTGCACTTTTTTTTTTTTTTTTTTTGTGAGGAAGATCAGCCCTGAGCTAACATCCATGCTAATCCTCCTCTTGCTGAGGAAGACCGGCTCTGAACTAACATCCACTGCCAATCCTCCTCCTTTTTTTTCCCCAAAGCCCCAGTAGATAGTTGTATGTCATAGTTGCACATCCTTCTAGTTGCTGTATGTGGGATGTGGCCTCAGCATGGCCGGAGAAGCAGTGCGTCAGTGGGAGCCCGGGATCCGAACCCGGGCCGCCAGTAGCGGAGCACGTGCACCTAACCACTAAGCCACGGGGCCGGCCCCTCCTTTTTTTTTTTTTCCCCCCCAAAGCCCCAGTAGATAGTTGTATGTTACAGTTTCACATCCTTCTAGTTGCTGTATGTGGGACGTGGCCTCAGCATGGCCGGAGAAGCAGTGCGTCAGTGGGAGCCCGGGATCCGAACCCGGGCCGCCAGTAGCGGAGCACGTGCACCTAACCACTAAGCCACGGGGCCGGCCCCTCCTCCTTTTTTTTTTTTTTTCCCCCCCAAAGCCCCAGTAGATAGTTGTATGTTATAGTTTCACATCCTTCTAGTTGCTGTATGTGGGACGGGGCCTCAGCATGGCCGGAGAAGCGGTGTGTTGGTGCGTGCCCGGGATCCGAACCCAGGCCGCCAGTATTGGAGCGTGCGCACTTAACTGCTAAGCCACGGGGCCTGCCCTGGTGGACTTCTAATGTTTATAATATTATTAAACCACCCTGTGCTATATCAATTTAATTTAAGTGATTTGATCATTCTTGTGGGATAAAGGTTCATAAAAAAAATGCTATAGAAATCCTATAGATAAACATTTGTAAAGCTGCTACTGCCATTGTACCAGTATTAAAATGTGTTCTACCCTGAATTTTTTACTACTTTTTATAACAGATTTTATATTGTACCCATTTGAGAACCCTGTAAACGCTGTGGCTTCATTAAACTATTGCTGATCGTATGTTTCCAATGTTTATTTGAGACTGAATGACAACCAGAGTTGAAGACACCTAGAGAGCATAAACAACCAAGGTGCATCTGGTTATGTTTTTAAATAAAGAGTAATTTTAAAAACCTTTGGTTTTTCTCTTTTTTAACATTTTTTCACTAGAAATATAATACATACAGAAAAGTGCATAAAACATAAATCTATAAATCATAAAGCAATCACGTAACCACCAAGAAAGAGATATTATAAGTGTCTTAGAAGCCTTGCCTGTCTCCCTCCCCTATCATAATCCCTTTCTTCAAGAAGTAAGTACTGATCTGCTTGTTACAATAAATATTTCTTTGATTTTACCCTCTAAGTATGCGTCCCTAAATGCTATGATTTATTTTGCTTGCTTTTGAACTCTATATAAACAGAAACATACATTATGTATTTTTTTGTTTCTGGTTTCTTTCAATCAACACTTAGTTTTAAGATTCAACCATGTTATTGTGTAAAGCTATAGATTATTTTTGGTGTGTGAATAGAGTTATTAATTCATTATTGTTGATGATGTTTGTTAATGAACATTGGGATTGTTTCTAGTTTGGGGCTATTATGAACCATACATGCCGTTATGAACATTCTTGAGCATGTACATATATACAGGAATTACTCTAATGTGTATACCTAGGAGTGGATCTGCTAGGATATAAAGTATGCCTATTTTCTTTCTTTTTTTAATTGAAGTATAATTGATAAACAATATCCTATTAGTTTCAGATGTACATCATAGTGATTCTATATTTATATACATTATGAAATGATCACCATGATAAGTCTAGTTACCATCTGTCATCATACAAAGTTGTTATATTATTGACTATATTCTCTATGCCATACATTACATCCCCATGACATTGATTTCATGACTGGGAGTTTGTACCTCTTAATGTGCCCATTTTCTAGATACTGTCAAACTGGTTTTCCAAAGTGGTTGTATCAATCCATGATTCCTTCAGAAAAGTATGAGAGTTCTTGTTGCTCCTGTTTTCTTCAAAGAGTCTTTTCCATTTGGTTTTTCCACATTTTGTTTACTTGGGAAATTCTGTACAATGTGTGTGGTTAATATACACTATTTTTCCTGGATTTATAAGTCAAGGAATTGTTAAAATGATCTTATATCAGCAAAGTCACATTCTGAACATAGCAAATAATCTACATGGTGAGGATCACAATATAATTTATGTGAATAAACATGTAGAATTTCTCATTTTAGTTGGCTTTCCAAAGAAAGATAGGATCTGGACATGTAGAAGTAGAGAAGGGAACAAGTAAAGAGCAATAGACAAACAAAATCTTTAAAAATACATTTAAAAACCCACCCCTGGGCCGCCCCGTGGCTTAGCGGTTAAGTGCGTGTGCTCTGCTACTGGCGGCCGGGTTCGGATCCCATGCACGCACCGACGCACCGCTTCTCCAGCCATGCTGAGGCCACGTCCCACATACAGCAACTAGAAGGATGTGCAACTATGATATGCAACTATCTACTGGGGCTTTGGGGAAAGAAAAAAAAAAGGAGAAGGATTGGCAATAGATGTTAGCTCAGAGCTCGTCTTCCTCAGCAAAAAGAGGAGGATTAGCATGGATGTTAGTTCAGGGCTGATCTTCCTCACACACACAAAAAAAGAAAAAACCCACCCCTACTCCTTGCTAAATTCTTGTTAGTAAATAAGAGTTGGTTGAGAAGAATTTATGGAAGCCCCATATAGCTTAATATTTTAAAAATAACACAATCATGACTTAGGACCCCACCCTTCCTTTGAGGATTAAATGAGATAATTCTTTTTTCCCCTCCAGTTTTATTGAGATGTAATTGACAGATAACATTATATTAAGGTGTACAACATAATGATTTTTTTTTTCCCCCCAAAGCCCCAGTAGATAGTTGTATGTCATAGTTGCACAGCCTTCTAGTTGCCGTATGTGGGACGCGACCTCAGCGTGGCCAGAGAAGCGGTGCGTCAGTATGCGCCCGGGATCCGAACCCGGGCCACCAGCATCAGAGAGCACGCACTTAACCGCTAAGCCACAGGGCCGGCCCCCAACATAATGATTTGATATGTGTATATATTGCAAAATGATTACCACAATAAGTCTAGTTAACATCCAACACCTCATATAGTTACAAATTTTTTTTCTTGCAATGAGAACTTTTAAGATCTACTCTCAGCAATTTTCAAGCATACAATACAGTATTGTTAACTATAGTTACCATGCTGTACATTATATCCCCAGAATTTATTTATCTAATAACTGGAACTTTATACTTTTTCACTACCTTCACCCATTCTGCCCACCCCCAACCACTGGCAATTATCTACTTATTCTCTATTTCTATGAGTTAGGGTTTTTTAGATTCTATGTATAAGTGAGATCATACACAAATGAGAATTCTTTTTTTTTTATAATGTTATTTATTTACTTTTTTCCCCCCAAAGCCCCAGTAGATAGTTGTATGTTATAGCTGCACGTCCTTCTAGTTGCTGTATGTGGGACACGGCCTCAGCATGGCTGGAGAAGCAGTGCGTCAGTGCGCGCCCGGGATCCGAACCCCGGGGCCGCCAGCAGCGGAGCACGCTCACTTAACTGCTAAGCCATGGGGCCGGCCCAAATGAGAATTCTTGATAAGGATTTAGCACAGAGCCACATACAGAGTAAGTAATATGTGCTTGATTATTATTTTATTGTCATTATTTGACACCCCAAGTAAGAACTCATTAAACACAAATTATCTGACTCCATTTCTACTTTAAAACCAAGAGTATTTCAAAAAATAAATCTAACCATTCAAACTTCCAATCAACTAAATCAAATATTGAGTTAAAGCTTTCCACATTTTTTTCAAGGAAGAATTTTTTAATATTATTACAAATTGAAGAAAGTGTTCACTGTAGAAAAATTAGAAAATACAGATATAAAAATAAAAGAGCATGTCCACTCAAAACCCCGCACACAGATTTTGTGTGTGTGTGTGTGTGTGTGTGTGTGTGTGAGACGAAGACTGGCTCTGAGCTGACATCTATTGCCAATCCTCCTTTTTGCTGAGGAAGATTAGCTCTGAGCTAACATCTGTGCCCATCTTCCTCTATTTTGTACGTGGGATGCTGCCACAGCAGGGCTTGATAAGCAGCTTGTAGGTCCGCGCCCAGATCTGAACCTGCGAACCCCAGGCCACGGAAGTGGAGCGCAGAAACTTAACCACTACACCAATGGGCTGGCCCCTACACACAGATGTTTGTAGCAGCTTTATTCATAATTGCCAAAACTTAGAAGCAACAAAGATGTCCTTTAGTGAGTGAATGGATGAATAAACTGTGGTACATCCAGATAAGGAAATACTATTCAGCACTATAAAGAAATGAGCTATCAAATCATGAAAAACCACGGAGGAACCGTAAATGCATATTACTAAGTGATAGAAGCCAATCTGAAAAGGCTGTGTACTGTATGACTCCAACTATGAGGCATTTCGGAAAAGACAAAACTATGGAGACAGTAAAAAGATCAGTGATTACCAGGGGTTGGGGGAAGGGAGGGATGAATAGGCAGAGCACAGAGGATTTTCAGGGCAGTGAAACTATTCTATATGATACTATAATGGTGGATATATGTCATTATACATTTGTCCAAACCCATAGAATGTACAACACCAAGAATTAACCGTAATGTAATTTATGGATTTGGGGGCCATAATGATGTGTCAATCCAGGTTCATTAGTTGTAACAAATTTACCACTCTGGAGGAGGGTGTTGATGGTGGAGGAGGCCGTGCCTGTGTGGGGGCAGAGAGTATATGGGAACTGTCTGTACTTTCTGCTCAATTTTTCTATGAATCTAAAACTGCTCTTAAAAAATAAAGTCTATTAAAAAAAAACATAAAGAAGGGAATAAAAGGGCCAGCCCCGTGGCTTAGCGGTTAAGTGCGTGCACTCCGCTGCTGGCGGCCCGGGGTTCGGATCCTGGGTGCGCACCAACGCACCGCTTCTCCAGCCATGCTGAGGCCACGTCCCACATACAGCAACTAGAAGGATGTGCAGCTATGACATACAACTGTCTACTGGGGCTTTGGGGGAGTAAATAAGTAAATAAAATTATATATATAAAAAAAGGGAATAAAAAAATGAAACAAATCCCATCACATTTTAAATATTTTGGTATATATATATTATATATATTGGTGAGGAATACTGGCCCTGAGCTAACATCTGTTGCCAATCTTCCTCTTTTTGCTTGAGGAAGATTGTCACTGAGCTAACATCTGTGCCAGTATTCCTCTGTTTTTTATATGGAATGCCACCACAGCATGGCTTTATGAGCAGTGTGTAGGTCCACACCCAGGATCCAAACCCACAAACACCGGGCCAAGGAAGCAGGCATGCGTGAACTTAACTACTATGCCACCAGGTCAGCCCCCTTGGTATATATTTTGTTTAACATTTTGGCATATATTCTTCCTAGCCTGAGAAATTATTTTGTTTAAAGCTTCTACTCCATAAACCTTTCAAAATCACTGTCTTTCTTTTCCATTGATGTGAGTGAATCATCTTTCTTTACAAATAGGTCTGAAGAAGGAAATCTGTTCACCTTGCTTTGCAAGATGTTTCTAGGGCCGTTTTTCTCAAACTGCAAAGTGTGTACCAATCACTAGGATTTAGTTGAAATGCATCTTCTGATTCAGTAGGTCTGGGTTGGGGCCTGAGATTCTGCATTTCTAACAAGGTCCCTCCTCTTTTTTCTGCACAATAGGCCTTGTGTAGCAAGGTTCTAGAGCTTAAATTGAACCATTTCTCTACTTTTGGAAGAGTCACTTGACCCTGCTTTTGCAGTGTTTTTGTATTCCTTGAAGTGCAAACTAACTGTTTCCAATTGTCTTTTTGATATCTCGTCTTACAGCCTCAGGTTGAGGAAAATCTTAAACGGGCTGTGGTGTAGGACTAGGGACAAGCTTAGGGAAAGACTAGGAGAGGAGGAGCGGGAGACGGAACCTAAAGTGAAAGGACAGCAGGTACTGAAGGCGCGGGGGAGGGATTTCAAAATTGGACCAACGCCGGTTCGGTTTACAGGGCGGACCGGAAGGACTCTAGAGAAGTCTCTGCACCATGGCGGGTCCTGTCAGCTTGCGAGAGCTTCTAATGGGAGCTTCAGCGTGGACCGGCCCTGAAAGTCCCGAGGGGTCCTCTACGGAGGGCGGAGGGAGCGCAGCTGGCGGACCGGAGCCTCCTTGGCGAGAGGATGAGATCTGCGTGGTGGGAATCTTCGGCAAGACGGCTCTGCGACTGAATTCCGAGAAGTTCTCACTTGTGAATACGGTGTGCGACCGACAGATCTTTCCCCTCTTTCGCCACCAAGATCCTGGGGACCCAGGGCCTGGAATCAGGACCGAGCCTGGCGCCGTCGGGGAAGCTGGTGGAGCCGGGGACCCTGGGGCTGGGGCCGAGGATCCAGTTAAGGGAGGTGGAGCCGCTGTGGAAGGTAACCGACCTGAGCCAGGCTCGCACGACTACAGCCTTCTGCAGGCATATTACAGCCAGGAAAGCAAAGTTCTATATCTTCTTCTCACTTCTATCTGTGACAATTCCCAGCTTCTGCGGGCTTGTCGGGCTCTTCAGAGCGGGGAAGCTGGAGGTGGCCTGTCTTTACCTCATGCAGAAGCGCACGAGTTCTGGAAGCATCAAGAGAAGCTGCAGTGCCTCAGTCTCCTTTATCTTTTCTCTGTCTGTCACATCCTGCTTCTGGTCCATCCCACTTGTTCCTTTGATATCACTTATGATCGAGTATTCAGAGCCCTGGATGGACTGAGACAGAAAGTACTGCCCCTCCTCAAAACAGCCATTAAGGATTGTCCAGTTGGCAAAGACTGGAAGCTAAACTGTCGACCTTGCCCACCTAGACTCCTTTTTCTCTTCCAACTCAATGGAGCCCTCAAGGTGGAACCCCCTCGGAATCAAGACCCAGCCCATCCAGACAAGCCCAAGAAGCATTCTCCCAAAAGGAGATTGCAGCATGCCCTAGAGGACCAGATCTATAGAATCTTCCGGAAGAGTCGTGTCTTGACTAATCAGAGTATCAACTGCCTCTTTACTGTGCCTGCCAACCAGGCTTTTGTGTACATAGTTCCCGGAAGCCAGGAGGAGGACCCAGTAGGCATGTTGCTGGACCAACTCAGGGGTCATTGTACTGTGAAGGACCCGGAATCTTTGCTAGTGCCTACACCCCTTTCTGGGCCCAGGCGATACCAGGTGATGAGGCAGCACAACCGACAACAACTTTCTTTCCACATTGACAGCAGCAGTTCCAGTTCTTCAGGGCAGCTAGTGGATTTCACTCTTCGGGAATTCCTATGGCAGCATGTGGAGCTAGTCCTAAGCAAGAAAGGTTTTGATGACAGTGTGGGCAGGAACCCACAGCCTTCCCATTTTGAACTTCCCACTTATCATAAGTGGATCTCAGCAGCTTCAAAACTGTATGAAGTAGCTATTGATGGGAAAGAGGAGGACCTGGGGTCTCCCACTGGGGAGCTAACATCTAAGATTTTAAGCAGTATTAAAGTCTTGGAAGGATTTTTGGATATTGACACCAAATTCTCAGAAAACCGATGCCAAAAAGCTTTACCCATGGCCCATAGTGCCTATCAGTCAAATTTGCCTCATAATTACACAATGACTGTCCATAAGAATCAGCTTGCCCAGGCTCTTCGAGTGTACAGTCAACACGCTAGGGGTCCAGCCTTTCACAAGTACGCCATGCAGTTACACGAGGACTGCTACAAGTTTTGGAGCAATGGCCATCAGCTCTGTGAGGAGAGGAGTTTAACTGATCAACACTGTGTACATAAATTTCATTCATTACCTAAATCAGGTAGCTAAAATTTTTCACCCTTTTGAAATCAAAACTTTGAGCTGTGTTTTTATTCTTGTTTTAAGCGAGTTTGTTCACTATGTATTGATATTTTAAAAAGAGAGCCCTACAGAAATTTAAGTGCGTCAGATTTAAATTTTCTCTCCTTCTACTGTAAAAAGAAAATATCAGCTATGATTACTAATTATTTTCTTGTATTTAAAGAATGAACCCTAGGGCATTAGTAAACAACTATTAAATAATACAAAGTTTTAGAAAAACGTTAACATTTTTATTTTGGAGGTTTGGTGAACTAAAATGAATATAATGAAGTGTAAGGCCACCATGGTGATGATAAAATTTACTTAGAAACCCTAACATTTTAGATTAAAAAAACATATTTTATGTATTTTCACTTGTTTCTTCTGTTATGTGAATTTAGTCAAGGTTTTTGTTTTGTTTTGTTTGTGAGGAAGATCAGCCCTGAGCTAACATCTGCCAATCCTCTTCTTTTTGCTGAGGAAGACTGGCCCTGGGCTAACATCCGTGCCCATCTTCCTCCACTTTATATGGGACGCCGCCACAGCATGGCTTTTTTTTTTTAATTTTTTTTTCCCCCAAAGCCCCAGTAGATAGTTGTACATCATAGTTGCACATCTTTATAGTTGCTGTATGTGGGACGCGACCACAGCATGGCTGGAGAAGCAGTGCGTCGGTGCGTGCCCGGGATCTGAACCCAGGCCGCCAGTCATGGAGCGCCTGCACTCAACCGCCAAGCCACAGGGCCGGCCCAACACAGCATGGCTTTGACAAGCAGTGCATTGGTGCGCGCCTGGGATCCGAACCCCGGGCTGCCGCAGCGGAGTGCGCGCACTTAACCGCTACACTACCGCCCTCGCCCAAGGTTTTTATGTTTTTGATGTTTTTTTTTTCCCTTCTTATTTCCAAAGAACTGTTTGGAGAAATTTGGGGGTTAGATGCTATAGAATGCAGAATAAATTTGACTCTGCATTGTGTGTGTGAAATTAATAATGACTGTTATATTTTCCAGGAGAAAAACCAGAGGCTGATAGAAATCCTCCTGTGCTATATCACAATAGCCGAGCTCGATCAACTGGTGCCTGTAACTGTGGAAGGAAACAAGCACCTCGAGATGATCCCTTTGATATCAAGGCAGCTAACTATGACTTTTATCAGGTAGACTCTGAATTTTTCTTCTTTCTCCTGTTTTTTTTTTTTGCTAACTACCATTTGACTAAAAATACATATTTTCAGGAGCAAAATATCTAGAAAAGTAAAGGACTGCAGTGTGATATGTAAACAGGGGAAAGTTCTTTATATGTACTTACTTGCTTAGCCGTTAATTATAAATCTTGCTTTTTAGAGTGAAGAATATATTATTTTAAATGAAAAGTTAACAGGATTATTTATTTATTAATTTTTCTTCCTCTATAGCTTCTGGAAGAAAAATGTTGTGGAAAATTGGATCATATCAATTTCCCAGTATTTGAACCAAGTACTCCAGATCCTGCTCCTGCCAAAAATGAATCTTCTCCTGCCCCAGCAGATCCAGATGCTGATAAACTTAAAGAAAAAGAACCTCAAACCCAAGGAGAGAGCACAAGCCTAAGTTTAGCTTTGAGTTTAGGTCAATCCACAGATAGTTTAGGTACCTATCCAGCTGATCCACAAGCAGGAGGAGATAATCCAGAAGTTCATGGTCAAGGAGAAGTAAAAACTGAGAAAAGACCAAACCTGGTTGATCGACAGGCATCTACAGTTGAGTATCTCCCAGGCATGCTACATTCAAATTGCCCTAAGGGTCTCCTACCCAAATTCTCCAGCTGGTCTTTGGTTAAACTAGGCCCTGCTAAGTCTTATAACTTTCACACAGGTTTAGACCAACAGGGCTTCATTCCAGGAACAAACTATCTTATGCCTTGGGACATTGTCATCAGGACTAGAGCTGAAGATGAAGGAGACTTAGACACAAATTCTTGGCCTGCTCCAAATAAAGCTATTCCTGGAAAGAGAAGTGCAGTTGTAATGGGAAGAGG
This sequence comes from Ceratotherium simum simum, assembly GCF_057802395.1. Lineage (NCBI taxonomy): Eukaryota > Metazoa > Chordata > Mammalia > Perissodactyla > Rhinocerotidae > Ceratotherium > Ceratotherium simum. Next base: position 28,619,914 of record NC_141915.1, on the reverse strand, counting down.
AAGACGGCGAGATGACATAGCTCGAGCATTTGTGGGCTTTGAATATGAAGACTCTCGAGGTCGGAGATTTATGTGCTCGGGACCTGACAAAGTAATGAAAGTAATGGGAAGTGGGCCAAAGGAATCAGCTTTAAAAGCCCTGAATAGTGATATGCCCTTATATATTCTGTCATCGTCTCAGGGTAGAGGGCTAAAACCACATTATGCTCAACTTATGAGGCTTTTTGTTGTGGTTCCTGACGCTCCTTTGCAGATAATACTAATGCCTCAGGTAAGAAATACGACCCTGTCCATTCTCAAGCAAAAAATGCTGATGCTTGTTTTGATTCTTTTTAGAAAGTACAGAATAATATCAAACTAATTATTTCGTTAAAAAGGTCTTAATTTTGAATACCTTTTATACCTAATATTCTGTTTCTTGAAAAATAAATTGTGGATGTGTTAATCAATTCACACTGTGAATTGACATTGTTGGTTCAGAGGCAGAACTTGAAATTAAAAATCTGTAGAAAAGCAGGATAATATTTGAAACTAAATAATGTAATATTGGATATGATTAGAGTTAAGAGTGTACCCATTACCTACTTAATCTTATATGTTCTTTGAACTTATTGTCTGTTTAGGTATTTATCTTTCAGGTGTTTCTTATTGAAAAATGTAAAAATAATTATATTACCTGTGTTTTTCAGGTTCAGCCAGGCCCACCACCATGTCCAGTATTCTACCCAGAAAAACAAGAAATCACTCTTCCACCAGATGGCCTCTGGGTTTTGAGATTTCCTTATGCATATGTAACTGAGAGAGGACCTTGTTTCCCTCCGAAGGAAAATGTGCAGTTAATGAGTTACAAGGTGCTCCGTGGGGTTCTTAAAGCAGTAACACAATAAGTGTTGTCCAGCCAGTTCAATCCTAGATTTGAGCTGGTTTTTGTTTTTAGTGTGTATATGGTGTTTTTTTGGTATGTGTATACTGTGTTTTCTTGAACCCAAAATGTGTTTTGGTTATAGAAGTTCAGTATTTGGACAATAATTGTTCCACTATTTCATGATCTTGTTGGTATCTACTGTAAATGGGGTTACAACTTACTAATAAACATTGGTTATTCTAGAAAAAGACATAAAATACATGATTGATACCTCTATTTTCTTTTGTTTCTGTTTCACTATCCATAAACCATTTTTCTGTCATAACTGAATGTTGCATAATCATGTGAGCCAAAACTGTTTTTGCTAAAATGATGTTTTAGCTGGGATTTTCCTTAAGATGCTGTTCCTGAAATTATCTTCAAAATAAGATGATCCAGCAGGTTATCTGGTAATGGTAAGAGGACTTAATTGCAAAAAAAGCCCAATTTTTAGCTCACAATTATGGTATATGAATTAGATTGTTTTGTTCTTACCATTTTATTCTTGGACTGATGAGAGACCATATTTTAAATGAATGCTCTCTGAACTAAAACTTTTTAATCCAAAATATTAATACACACTTTGTTGTTTAAAAATTCTTACACTGTGAAGCAATTTGCCAAGTAATACAAATCTTATCAATCTATGATACCTTTTACCAGCATCAACATGGTGACACTGTTATATTATCAATTAGATAAATGTGCAAAATAACATACCAAAATTCTAGTGTAATTGATTATATTTTCCTAGACACATTGATTTTGAAGTGCTGGGCAAATGGAATTGGAAATTTTAGTCTCAATATATATGAATATAGTATTTGTTTAAGATGTTTTGCTACCAGCTTAAAGCAGTTATTTAGATTTAAATTTTAAAATGTATAGGGAGAGGCTTAGCGGTTAAGTGCGCATGCTCCGCTACCGGTGGCCCAGGTTTGGACCCCGGGCACGCACCGACGCACTGCTTCTCCGGCCATGCTGAGGCGGCATCCCACATACAGCAACATGAAGGATGTGCAAGTATGACATACAACTATCTACTGGGGCTTTGGGGAGAAAAAGGGGTAAAAAAGGAGGAGGATTGGCAATAGATGGTAGCTCAGGGCCGGTCTTCCTCAGCAAAAAGAGGAGGATTGGCATGGATGTTAGCTCAGGGCTGATCTTCCTCACACACACACAAAAAAATGTATAGGGAGAAACATGTAACTGGCAGCGAATTTAGAACTGTAATTTAATTAGATGTATTTTTATGCCCATTTTACTATACTTTGATTAGGAAAAGGAGAATGTGAGCCAATATGAAAATTAGTCTACATTCTTCTTACATCTCACCCTTATTTTTCATCCTTTCTTTTATATCTTTCATTCTTTTTATATCAATTTTAAAAATCACGATTGCTTTTGTACTAAACGTGGTTCTTGGTTGGTTTTATAAAATAGCACACTGCATTTGGGAAATACAGCTAGATTGCTCTGTAGGATATGTACTAATAGTTGTTTTGTTTTTTGAATAGCCTCTAAGTCTTGAATAACAGGTTGTGTAAACTTGTAGATCAAAGGAACTAGAAGAAAGTAGTTTGTAAGAACAAATAAGTTTCAGAAGATCAAACCTGTGTCTTTTTTCTTTGTTTCCTTTTTGATGTCATTCTGTATGGAGCAACTTTACATTCCTGCTTAAATCAGTAAATGATTTTCCTTGATTATTTTTAGTTATAGAAGCCACCCTAATTTGAATTTCTGTAGAGTTTTGAAATACAAAATCTTTATGCTATTTGTATTTGTATAACTTGCTTAAAAGACAAGTGCAGCACTTGTTTGCTTTTATCCATAAATAGGTTTACAGAGTGTTGCATTAGAGAAATGTGGTCTATGCAATTTGTGTTGCTTACTGCTCTTCTCTTTGGTCACATAAACCTTCAGCAAATTTCAAAAGTGATGATTTTATTAAAGAAATTGTATTTCTTCTGTGGCAGCACTTGCATTGTCCTTTGCTTAGCAGAATTTTTTTTATTATTGAGATATAAGCAGATGTTTCAAATTGATTCTTTTTTAAGAATCACTAGGTCAGAAGGGACTTCACAGGACATTCTTTGGCCTATTGGTAACTCTTTTGATGTGTCCATGAAAAGTTGTATAGAATTAAAATTTTTAGGAAATAAATCATATCTTATTGAAGGAGTGCTTGCTATTTAAAGGACTAATATGATACATCATTTTGTAAAGTAAATTATATTATTCTAACTTTAAAATTCGCTTCACATGTTGTTTTACCTAAAGTTAGGTTCCCCTGTACTACTTAAACACTGAATCGATACTAAAACAACAACAACAAAAAAGACTTCCAAGGAACAGAAAACAAAGAAAATTAGAAAAATAGGACTAGGGAAGCCTGATTCATAAAAATAACAATAGCTAGTCTTTATTGAATGGCATACAGTAATAATAGCTATTTCATGAATATCTACTTATTATGTACTTTACTAACCGTTTTGCATGCATTGCCTCTAATCCTCAGAACCCTGCAGGATAGATATTATCCCTATTTTATAGATCAGGAAATTAAAGCTTGAAGTGGTTAAAAAATTTGTCCAAGATCACATAGCTAGGGAGTAGCAAAGTCAGAATTTAAATTGAGGACACTGATTTCAAAGCTGTACTCTTCCTGTGTTCTGCCTTAGAAAATATAAGAACAGAAACTTCATGTCAGTTCTTCCAACTGAATATTTTGACTCTGGTCTGAATGGCTGAGTTTTTAATGTGGGGAAAATTATGTATGCTACCCCCAAAACATCTGAGTTTCTCTTAAGAGTGTGGATCTTGATTCTCTCTAAAACTGTATTGAATCTTTATATTCTTATACCCTGTCCTGTTCTGTATTTTCTCCTGTATAAAATAGTGCTGTAGTAGATTGAAGCCAAAAAAAAAAATTGACTCCACCATTTAAGAAACCTGAATAATTTACGTAATTCTTGAGTATTATTTTCCCTAAAATGGTAATGGTAATTCCTATTTATCACAAAGGGTGGTTGTGAGGATTAAAGGTATTATATATAAAGCTAATAGAGGGGCACATAGATAAATTCTTTTTTTTTTTTTTTTGTGAGGAAGATCAGCCCTGAGCTAACATCCATGCCAACCCTCCTCTTTTTGCTGAGGAAGACTGGCCCTGGGCTAACATCCGTGCCCATCTTCCTCCACTTTATATGGGATGACGCCACAGCATGGCCTGACAAGCGGTGCATTGGTGCAGGCCTGGTATCTGAACCCCGGCCGCCGCAGCAGAGCCCGTGCACTTAACAGCTACGCCAGGAGACCCGCACCAAATTCTTGATAATAATTATAATTTATCTTAAATTTACTTTTTATACTTTTTTAAAAATAATTTTATTTATTTATTTATTTTCCCCCCAAAGCCCCAGTAGAGAGTTGTATGTCATAGCTGCACTTCCTTCTAGTTGCTGTATGTGGGACGTGGCCTCAGCATGGCCAGAGAAGCGGTGCGTTGGGTGCACGCCTGGGATCCGAACCCGGGCCACCAGTAGCAGAGCGCGCGCACTTAACTGCTAAGCCACAGGGCTGGCCCTTAAATTTACTATTTAAAGTTATCCTGTAATTCTAATAGTTTGGGAGATGGTGAGTAAGTCTCTGTTAGTTCTAATCCTACCTTTTATAACCAGGTAAACAGTGCCTAGTACATGTAAAACACTGTGGTAAGCCCTATGACATATAGCAGTTTGGTAAACATGGTTTGTACCTTCCTGCTTCTATCTTTTGTGGACTTTCAAACTGGGTTTAGTGTTTGTTAGTTTGTTTATGCTTTATATAAAGCATCTTCTCAAATCCCTTGGCCATTTAATTGCCTTTTTCTGTTCTGTCTCCCACAACTTTGTGCCTGTCCTAAGATGTGGCAAATAAAACTGCACTAAGTTTTTGGAATGCTGCATAATTTTGCACAAAGGCCAGCTAATAGTTTATGTTTAATTTTCAATACTGTTAATAATGTTTATTGGCCTAAGTTGACACAGCAGCTCATTGGGTTGGTGTCTTGAGGAAATAATCTTACTGCATCTCCTAACGCTGGATCCCATCTAAAGCTTCAGCTTATTGATCTTTAAAATGGGGATAATAACTCCTTTATCTACCTCAAAAGATAACCATGGTTCAAACACTTAAAGATCATATTAATTGAAGTCCTTTACAAATTCTAAACTGTTTTATAAATATAAGGGATAGTTATTCCTTGTTTGTTTGTAACTGATAGCTCAGATCCAATCATCTTCTAAATGCATTTTAAATATTTTCCCCAAACATTTCCATACTGAAAATAATCCTGCCTATAGGTATAGCAAAAAAAAAAAAAAATTTCTATTTGAATAGGTATAGGAAAAATGTCTATAGTGTAAATTATATCCCGTGGTTCCTTTTTATTCCAAACACTCTTAGAGGACTATATTATGTCACTTGATTATTACTTCCTTTCTTCTACTAAATTATATGTAATTGAGTATCAAATTATTTTTATCCTTTTTTTTTTGCTGAGGAAGACTAGCCCTGAGCTAACATCCGTGCCAATCTTCCTCTACTTTATACGTGGCTCTCCGTCATAGTGTGGCTGACCAGCGGTGTAGATCCCTGCCGGTGATCCAAACCCACAAACGCCGGGCCACTGAAGCGCAACATGCTAATTTAACAACTATTCTGTGGCGCCGGCCCTTGTTTATCTTTTGTCTTATCCTAGCTCTTTTCTCAATATAAAAGACTACCTACTTTATAATCTCATTTAAAACAATTGTTTTTGGTTTTGAACATACTTTTGCTGTTTTTGTAAAACTAATATTTAGTCCTTGTATCCATCATTAAGAATTTTTTTAAACAAAGCTAAGAGTAAGTTATCTGTAATTCCACTGCTCTGCTAGTGCTCTTCTAATCGATTGCAATATTTTAGTGACTATCCTTCTAAACATCTTTATGCATACATGCACATGTAGATACGTATTCAATTTTACATAGTAATTGCAATCATAGAATACATCTTGTTCTGTAATCTACTTTTTTTCACTCAGCTTTTTTTCACTCATTGTCTACTATGCGGTGGACATTTTTCCTGTAAATAAATGGAAGTCTAGGGGCTGGCCCTGTGGCATAGCGGTTCGGTGCGTGCGCTCCACTGCTGGTGGCCTGGGTTCAGATTACATTACACACATGGGCCCAGGTACACTTCATTTGCCAAAACCATCAGGAATATGCTAGTGAGGGGCTGGCTCTGTGGCGTAGTGGTTAAGTGTGCGAGCTCCACTGCTGGTGGCCCGGGTGCAGATCCCAGGGGTGCACTGATGCACCGCTTGTCAGGCCATGCTGTGGCGGCATCCCATATAAAGTGGAGGAAGATAGGCACAGATATTAGCCCAGGGCCAGTCTTCCTCAGCAAAAGGAGGAGGATTGGCATCGGATGTTAGCTCAGGGCTGATCTTCCTCACACACACACACAAAATAATAAATAAATGGAAGTCTGTTATTAATGGCTGCATCATTTTCCCTTATCATGATGTACAAAATCTGTCCTTTATTGTTTGATATTTAGGTTTCTTCCAATTTAGGGCTCCTACAAACATTGATAGGACACCATGGTACATACATTTTTTATTAATACTTGTGAAATTTTCTTCGTAAAATAAACTCCTGGACCTGGGATTGATGGACTAAAGGATATACACATTTTACATTTTGATACATATTGCTAAATTGCCCTACAGAAAGTTGAACCATGCTCTAACCTAGTATCAGATTCTCATTGTCATAGTTGGGAATCTTGATGGCAGTCTGCCAATGTATCAGCACACTATTACAGCAGTTTTCTTATTTTGAATAGTATCACAATTTAATTTATTTTATGGGTTCCTTCAGAACTCTTGGGTAAATCCCTTCTAGTCCCAATGATATATGTTCTTAGTCAATTACATCTGCTATCTAGAGCACTAATGATTTGGGCAATGCAATTGTAGATGTGGTTGAAATGACAAGTTAAGGAATCCTTGGACTAGAATTCAGTGTTCTTTCCACTGTACTGCTTCCTGGATCTGCTACCTCTGATACGATTCTAAGGATAGTTTTTAAGTGGGAATTTCTTTAATGTCTTCTATAATGTCTTCTATAGTGTCTTCTATAAAGAGCAAGACTATTTTTTTAAATCTTTTGCTTTTCAGAAGATCAATACTATCTTCACCCCCTTGAACTGAATTAAGATTGGTGACCTTGTTATTATAACATCAGCCACTATCTGTGTAGTCTTGGGAAAACTACTTAAGACATGAGTTTTCTATTTATAATGAAACAGGCCGGTGATTTCTGATACCCTTTCTTTTTCAACACTTTTTCCCTGTGATAATTGATTTCTTGTACTAATTTCCTTTCTTGGTTTAAGTAATCTCTTATTAACTTTGGAGCCTCTTGTAAATTTCCCTCAAAATATGACCTTCTTCCACTTGGAAGACATTTCTGGTCATATTGGTACAATTTTTTAAAATGTGCTTTTCTACTATTATAGCTTGCCTGTTCTTTCATTTTCTTGGGCCTCCAATAAAGTATATGTGCTCCCGCTTGGTTACTTATTTTGAGTAATTCTGTATACTTTTCCCAATTTTTTGGTGATATTTTAGAGAAAGAAACTATTTTATCTTCTGACATTAGGCTTTACTTATATAGGATACTTTTAATGCTTTCATTTTACTTAATTAGATCCTCAGAACAGCCCTATGAGGGTAGATACTGTTGTCCCCATTTTCCAGAGGTGGAAACTGAGGCTTAAACTAAGTGATAGGCCCAAAGTCACTCAGCTTGTAAATGTATAGCTATGTCTGTGGGTTCAGGGCTCTATCTGCTAAGCCACAGGTGCCTCTATATTTGAAGGTTAAGTATTCTTACATAGATTTTTTTTTTCTGGTAATGTTTATCATATACATGTGTCTATACTCATCATAAATAGTAGTCATCAAATTTAAAGAAAAGGTGCTATCAGGTGAGATTTTGGAAAAGGGAAACAGAACCATGCATATCACCTGATTTATAGGATATAATTTGACAGCCCTAAACAGATGCTTTCCTTAACTCCTAACACGGCAGTATTTTTCAACTCAGGAGTTTCCTTAAAATGTTTTAATTTTAAAAGTTTGGTTGTATTTGGAAATTTTTATACTTAGTTCTTTTTCTTCTACAAAGGCTTCACCATTTCTTTGGGTATTTTGGTGTTAGATCAACAAAAAGACTACTACTGGGGGTAAACTGATGCAAAAGTCTTTTTCAGCTACTTTAAAAAATCTAATACAGGGGCCAGCCTGGTGGTATAGTGGTTAGGTTCGCATGCTCAGCTTTGGCAGCCCAGGGTTCGCCCGTTTGGATCCTGGGCACAGACCTATACAGAACTTGTCAAGCCATACTGTGGCAGTGTCCCACATACAAAATAGAGGAAGATTGGCACAGATGTTAGCTCAGGGCCAATCTTCCTCACCAAAAAAAAAAAAAAAAAAAGTAATACAAGCCCCTGTTTTCAAGAATCTTCTAAATGTTATTTAGTCCTCTCAAAGGAAGCTAAAATCTTTGGGAACCAAGATCATTAATAGAATGTGAGAGTTGGAAGTTATCATATAGTAAAAAATTCCTCATTTTATAGATAAAGAAACAGGACTAAGAGTAATTTGCTTAAAACCAGAGACAAGAATCACAAGATTTTAAATAATCACTGTGCATTCTACCTCTGTGGGAGACAAACTCTTCTTGCCAAATCTCCCTCAGCCCTAGGTTAATTCTTTTGCATTTAAATGTGGCTCTTCGAGTTTTAGTAGTTTGGAATGTGTGAAACGAAAGGGAAACTAGTTGGGGCTTGTGGAATTTAGTTTCCAGTCTTCCTAAGAAGTGATAACCTATAACTTTGTCAACTTTCCCTTATTTTAAATGGACTTGGAAGTCAACAAATATTCCTATACTGCCTATCACGTACAAGACATGGGGATTGTTTTTTCTTAGTGAAATAAGAGAGGGCTCCGTCCCTCAAATATTTGACTGACAAACTAGTACATTTTATGGTATGCGTGACAATAGGGAAAGTTCTCTCTTGGTTAGACAAATGGATGGGTTTATTGTTTGTTTAGCAAGCTTTAACTCCTCCGTCAGTAACAGTTCTTCACATTTCCTAGAGCAGGGGCAAAGATGCACCTGAAAGCTTTCCTTTCCGATGTGTATTTTTTAATTACGTCAGGCCTTCCTGAAGGCTATCCTTGAATAGCCTTTCTGCCTGAGTGATGGCGAAGGCACTAGCAGGTTTCCAAGTTTTCGTCTCAGTTCCTGGAAGCGCTGCAGGTCCGACCACAAAGCTAGGTGACAGATGCTTACGACAAAACCTCCGCAGGCTCCTACCCAGCATCCGGAGCGCGCCTGCGTGCCGGAGCCCCTTTGTTGCTCGGACGCTAGGGTCCGGATGCGCCTGCGTAGTGGCGCGGCGCGGACAAGTGCGCTGTGCCGCTGGCACCGGCTGGGGGCGAGCAGCAGCCGCCGCCGTCGCCGTTGGGACCGCCGCAGCGGAGTTCGGAGGGCCGGAAGGTGGGAGACTTCTCGCACGGTGGCTGAGATGTCGTCCACCGCGGCTTTTTACCTTCTCTCCACCCTGGGAGGGTACTTGGTGACCTCATTCTTGTTGCTCAAATACCCGACCTTGCTGCACCAGAGAAAGAAACAGCGATTCCTCAGTAAACACATCTCTCACCGCGGAGGTGAGAGGGGTCCCCAGAACCCGATGGCGGAGGTGGGGGAGGCTTTTTTTTCCGCCTAGAGCTGAGGGTTCTTTGGAGCTTCGCAAGAGGCAGGCGGGTGGAAATACGTGAGAGTTTGAGGAAGAATGGGGTTGTGTGAATAGAGGGCTCCCTCGGAGATGAATGCGATGTGAAGGGAAGGTCTCCCGAGGGAACGAAGGGGGTCTTGAGACAGAGCCAAGGCGGGGATCTCTCGAGTGCGGCGGTGTCAGGGGTTCTCTGGAGGAGGAAGGACCAGAGAGAGAATGCAAGGTAGATGGAGCGTTTCTCGGCGAATGGAAGGATGATCGCAAGGTCCCTTCCTAGCAGCGAGGCACAATGGGGGAGCGCCGGACAGAGCCAGAGGTACCCCGCGCGGGGTAACCGGGAACAGGCTGCTCGGAGCGAGCCAGTGGCTGAGCTTGTGGGAGAGCCGGGGCGACGAGTTCCAGGGTTGAGGAACTGCGTGAACCTGGAGCGTGCTGCAGCCCGAGTGTCTGCAGTCACTGGGGGCGGGTCCTCCCCCCACCGTCACCACCTCTGAGCACTGATAATTGAGGAGAGGGAAACCGAGTCCCTAAGCCGGGGACACTTCCCAAGGTCACAGTTAGAGCTTGGGCTGCACTGGGACAGAAACTGGAGCGTCCTGGTTCCCAAGGCTGCAAAGCTTGCACCTTTTTTGTTTAAGCCCCACCCCGCACCCCAGCGATGACAGGTGGATTTCCAAAAGACAGAAAGGTGATTTAGTTTATGATAGGAGAGTATTGTTTAAAGAACACAAAGAAGTTTCTTTTGGAAAAGTGTCTTCCCCCAAGGAGCCTAGATGGTCCACCCTCTGATTTCCCAGACAGCAGGCCAAATCTTTCTCTTCAGTATTGTGTAATAATGTGTCTTTATTTCATTTCAAGCATGATGTATAAAATGTTGTGAAATTGGATTATTTTAATCCATTTTAACTGTCCTTTAAACATGAATGTTAAACTAGGTTAAAATTGCTTGGAATTTACAGTCTAATACTTGAAATGGTAAATTCTAGGCGTTTACAGTCTAAAACTTGATTGAGTACCCTAACTCCTTTTCTAACAAGAATTGGACAAGAATAAGGTTCTAAATACCACGGAAATACATTAGCATTCTTCTGATGTTTTATCAGTTAAACATAGTTCTGAAGAGTAACTTCATTAGTTATGCTAGTCTCCCACTCATGAAAAGCATCAAAGGTTTTAAGGGGTCACCAGCTAAATGCCGTGTTATTGCTTATTTGGTTTATCTGTGTATTAAACTGTAGGATAACATATGACTATTAATGTGCCTTCAACCATTAAAGCCAAAAACCAGCTTTTAGTGTTTAAGTTGTTGCTATAGAAGCAGTTTTCAATGGTAGTATTCCTATTTGGGGGATCGGTAGTACACACTGTGGTTGTGTTTACTAACTTTAAAAAAAGAAAGTGTGCTTACTAAAAACCCAAACCAAAACAAAACTAGACCCTCTAAAAAGCCATCTAAACTGTCATTATGGATAATCTAAATTTTATTTTAGGAGAAATACATGTTAATCTTTGAAATTTTGTTACACTCTACAGGTGAAAAAAAAACAGCACTCTCTAGAGGTTAAAAAATGTGTGGTGGGTCAATGCAGCAAATATCAAAGCCAGGATAAGCTAGACCTGCAATTCTCATTTTCTTTGGGAAATAATCTTGAAAATATTTTCTCCCTACATATTAAGTCATTTCAGTTGTTTCAATTTCACTCCTTATATAAAAATTTCCATTATTTGTAAATGTGGCGTCAGTAATTGTATATTCAAAGATGTTACAGCCTTTCTTGGGAATCGTGTTAAATAGTATCTGCAGACTCAAAATCTGTTTACCTGTCTGACGGTCCTAAAGAACTGCAGTAAGTTCCTACGTGTTAGTGCTTAATACACTTTTGTTGAGTATGTGCACCAAATAATACAGTTGAATCCAGAGTGGTAGAGGAGATAGTTACTAAAGAACACTTTGTAACTCAAGATACTGAATTTCTGGAAAATAATAGACTAGGGAGGAGTCACCTCCTTGCTTGCTTTTCAGTCACTAGTCTCTGTGCATATCGCTAACATTTGGGCTAATTCTCTATTGCCCTAACTGCAAATACTTGATATTTCATGTAAACCAGGTGTATGACCATTCCATAAGATTGAAACATTGATCATTATATGTGTATAAAGTAGATACACCTGAGTTGGTATAACTTGAAACTCTTAATATGTACTATATTATGTCTGCTATAAAAGGATTATCACCTGAGTGAGATTCTGGACCTACCACTAGTTAGCCTTGAGAATAAGCCTTAGTTTGCTTATTGATACATGGGGACCGATTGCCTTGCTTCGCTCTGGTTTGTTATGAGGATTAGGTATATAAAAAGCACTTTGAAAACTGTAAAATGGTTGAGAAATATAAGTGTGGGTACAGGGGATACACATCTATTTTGCAAGTGAACTTTGAGTTGATTGAGAAGGAATGAGATCACCCTATACTTATGTTTTCAGAGTTTGAATGAACACTTTCACCTTTTACTACGATTGATTATCCGTAAAAGTGGAAACTACTCTAATATTTCAAAAATTAAATGCTGTAGGCTTGCTTTGTTCATTCCTCTTTAAAGCATACATTGTACTGCATTATATTGTAATAAGATATGTTAATACATCTGCTTCTCTTGCTAGACTGCGAGTTCCTCAAGGGCAGGTTTCAGATTTGATTAATGCTGTGTCTCTAGCCTCTAGTACAGACTTTAACATATAAGTAAGTAATAGCTTATTGTCTGCTAATTCTCTACTGCATGCTAGATAACTTCCATGTGTTTCCTAAATTTATTTGACTCAAAAAAGACTTTTTTAACTAAAGTGTATTGATGAAACACCAATAGGACCAAAGATAAACCCTTTGGATTAAATGGAGAGCAAGCAATGTTCTCAAAGGCCATTTTCTTAATTTCTGTGTGAAATACAGAGTAATACCTTATTAGCAGTGGCGTCATTTATTCTTTATTTAATAGTACTTTCCTGCTTAATAAAGCAAACTAAAATGTACTTATTTTCAGCAATGGAGATATATACATATATATCTTAAACTGTATACAAATTTAGAAAAATTAAATACAGTTATAGAAAAATTATTGAAATTATGACAAGATACAAAACAAAAACCATTTGTCATTGAAGAGAGTGTGCATTTGGTGGTTAGTTGGTACATTTTTCTGTGCTTCTGTGCTGTTAATGTGTTTAATTTTTTTCTTATATCTGCAAATATAAATTTCACTAGTTTTTTCCCCTTGAAATATAGAAACAATTCTGCAGTGTTCCTGGGAACCCATTTTGAGAAATACTGTTTTGCGTATGCCATCTCTAGACCTTATGAGCTCTTTATGCTCATATATAAATCATATATACTCTTTCCAAGGCACACTGTAAATGTTGAATGAACAAGTGAATTTAAAAATGAAGAAGGACCTTACCTTCTTGCTTGATTTACTGAATAACTCCATTTTGAGTTAAGTTAGGATCATATCTTCAAACACATTCAGATATGTTTTATTTGCACTAAACTGTCTTTTCCAATATCAGAAAATATTTAATTTTGGAGGTTGTTCTTTTGTGGCTGATGTACATTGTCATATTTGTCATTGGTTTTATAAATGTCACACACACATATATCATGTATACAAAGATGTTAATAATAGTGATGGTTGGAGCATAAGTATAAAACAAGTCTACAATGTTTGTCGAATGTTTATTGGTATATAAAACATTTAAGAGGTAAAAAGGAAACTGAAGAGATATTTCTTTCCTTAACAGCATTTAAATCTAATTAACAATACAAAAGAGAATGTTTCTTTTACTTTTCCTATCCTATCAGAAATTAACCAATCACAAAGTAATTATGAAGCACTATATAAGAGAGGAAAAGTTAATATAGAATGAAAAATTGGGAAGTTTATTGTGAAGCTATGAATAAAATGAATTGGGAAATTTCAGAGAAGGTTTTCTCAAAGAAGTGAAAAGTGTGAACTGGTGAAGAGGGAAGCAGGAGGACATAAGCAGAGGAATTATGAACAAGTTATATTAGGACAGCATGTAAAATCTGTTATTCTCTTCCACATTTCATAATTAATCAACTTCATAACTAATTAAAAATTAAACTTGTGTTTATATGTATTTATGGTTATTTGCAAAGCCAGGCATTAAGTTGCTTATTGAGGGAAAAGAAAAATTAATGGCAAGCGTGATTCTATGAATGATGTGATGATAATTGGAAAGAAAAGGATTTCAAACCATTTCATGAGAGAAGAGCTACCACCAAATAATTCCTTGGAGAGGAATGGCATACTTTTTAATTAGTCCCTTGGTTACTCTCCAGGCTTTCACCATATGAATCTAACAAATAATTTGTGGGTGTTATCATTGTGGAATTTATCTTCATGCTATACAAACAAATACCGTAGAAGAATATGGGAATAAGGACCAACATGAACAACTTATCTGTAAAACTGAATTAAAAGTGTTATATGAATGGCAGCATAGCAGCTGCAGCATAGTTAGTGGTAAAAAGAGTGGGATCTGAAATCATACTGCTTATGCTCGAATCCCAGTTCACCTTGTTGGCTATGTGACCTTACCCAATTTTTTTTTCTGGAGATAGTAATACCATGGTTGTGGGGATTTTAATGAAATAGTATATATAAAGTGCTAAGCACAGTACATAGCTTCTGTTTATTAATATCTTGATCACCTTTTCAATGTTTTATTTAGTGCTGGCTATGTAATTTCATAAACTTATAAAATAGATCAAAGATCTTAAATAATAATGTTTGCATGCTTAAACTGTTAGGCTTAAGTGGATTACAGTTAAAATGAATATGGACATTCCCTGCCTGTCTCCCAGAGGATTTGGCCTGCACTCCCACAAGCAGTCCTAGTGGGGGCAGAAAGTGTGGATCAGAGTGCTCCCTGTCCTAGAGGCTCCAAGTCCTAGAGGACTTGGCCTGCATGCCTGGGAGCAGTCTCTGTGGGGGCAGAGAGTGCAGATTGGAGTACTCTCTGCCTGTCTCCCAGAGGTCTTAGCCTGCACACCCTCAAGCGGTCCTGGGGGTGGAGAGGACAGATTGGATTGCTCCCTGCCTGTCTACCAGCAGGTCCAGCATGTGTGCTCCCTCTTCCTGCCATGGCACTGGCCAGGTCCTTCCAACAGTGGGGATAGTATACAAAGCTCAGATTTTTCCAGGAGGGGTGGGCACACTGACTTCAGTTTTAAAAACACACCAGCTAGCACTAGAGACCAGAGGCTGCATGGTGAGCAACAACAAAAACCTTGACCTGCTTAGCCCCTGCTCACCACTAGTGGTGGCAAGTGGAAGCTGTAACTAGAGGCTTTGGGAACCACAGCAGAACTGGGGACCCAGCCCCCAGTGGTGGCATCCCCAACACCAGTTCCACCAGCATCAGGGACTGCACACAATTCCCCAGGCCCCCGGCAGTGACAGCGACACCTGTGAACCCAGCACCCCCAGACAACCCAGGAACAGCAGCACAAGTGGTACACAGGGCAGCAGCCTCCTAGCCTGTGGAGAGCCATTGGAGGAACACCAGACCCAGGCAACCTTGGAAGCAGTAGATGTGTTCACAGCCTAGCAACCCAGTGGCAACACGCGAGACTAAAGCAAAGGCACCAGCAACCCCAGAGGCACAAGTGGCACTAGGAGGGCACTGACGATGCCCCTGGCAGAAGCAGTGGAGAGAGGAAAGTGTAGACTCTCAAATACACCCAGATGCAGCAAAGAACTAAAGTAACCAAAGCTATACCCAAATAAGAAAGATGGTTACCACCACAAATGTGCCAGCAGGGGGCAATTCATCGAACACCCTGAAGAACTACAGTAACATGGAAGAACAGAAGGAGAAGGATCACTCTCCAGAAACCAAACTTGAAGTCATAGAATATACAGTCTGACTGACAGAGAATTCAAAATAGCTGTTGTAAAGAAACTCAAGTTAAAAGAAAACTCAGAAAGGCAATTCAATGAGCTCAGGAGTAAAATTAATTAAAAGAAGGAGTACTTCACCAAGAAGATCAAAACTCTAAAAAAAAAAAAGAAACAGAAACTCTGGAGATGAAGAGCACAATAAGTAAGATGAAAAATAATGTAGAAAGCATTAAAAATAGAGCAGACTATATGGAGGAGAGAATTAGTGAGCTCAAGGATAAAAACCTAGAAATGAGTCAGGTGGAGGAGGAGAGGGAACTAAGATTTTTAAAAAATGAAGAAATTCTTCAAGATATATCCAACTCAATTAGGAAAAGTAACATAAGGATCATAGGTATCCCAGAGGGAGAAGAGACAGAGAAAGGCACAGAGAACTTACTCAAAGAAATAATAGCTGAGAACTTCCCAAACCTGGGGAAAGAAATGGACATGCAAGTACATGAAGCTAATAGAACTCCTAATTACCTTATTGCAAAAAGATCTTCTCCAAGGTATGTAAAGTTAAAACTGTCAAAAGTCAATGACAAAGAAACAGTATTAAGGGCAGCAAGACAGAAGAAAATAACTTACAAAGGAACCCCCATCAGGCTTTCAGCAGATTTCTCAGAAGAAACTCTGCAGGTTAGGAGAGAGTGGAATGATATATTCAAAATACTGAAAGATAGAAACTATCAGCCAAAAATACTCTATCCGGCAAAATTATCCTTCAGATATGGTGGAGAAATGAAAGCTTTCCTAGACAAACAAATCTGAGGGAGTTCATCACCACTAGAACTGCTTATAAGAAACATTGAAAGGAGCCCTCCTATCTGAAACCAAAAAGCAAAGGTTCACAAAACCTAGAGCAAGGAGATAAATAGACAGAATCAGAAAATTGTAGCACTATATGAGAATATGTTAGTAAACAATTATAACATAAAAGATAAAGGGAAGGAAAGCATCAAAAGTAACTATAACCAATACAGTTAGTTCACAAACTCACAACACAAAAAAGAAGAATTTGGGGGCCGGCCCTGTGTCTTGGTGGTTAAGTGCGCGCGCTGCGATGCTGGCGGCCCGGGTTCGGATCCCGGGTGCACATCGAGGCACCACTTCTCTGTCCATCCTGGGGCCGAGTCCCACATGCAGCAACTGGAAGGGTGTGCAGCTGTGACATACAACTATCTACTGGGGCTTTGGGGGCAAAAAATAAATAAAACCTTTAAAAAAAAAAAAAAAAAAAGAATTTGGGGCTGGCCCTGTGGCTTAGCGGTTAAGTACGTGTGCTCCGCTACTGGCAGCCTGGGTTCAGATCCCGGGCGCGCACCAATGCACCGCTTCTCCAGCTGTGCTGAGGCTGCGTCCCACATACAGCAGCGAGAAGGATGTGCAACTATGACATACAACTATCTACTGGGGCTTTGGGGAGAAAAAGGGGAAAAAAGGAAGAGGATTGGCAATAGATGTTAGCTCAGAGCTGGTCTTCCTCAGCAAAAAGAGGAGGATTAGCATGGATGTTAGCTCAGGGCTGATCTTCCTCACAAAAAAAAAAAGAGGGACCGGTCCAGTGGCGCACGCAGTTAAGTGCGCCCAGGGTTTGCCGGTTCGGATCCCAGGCGTGCACCGATGCACTGCTTGGCAAGCCATGCTGTGGCGGCGTCCCATATAAAGTGGGGGAAGATGGGCACGGATGTTAGCCCAGGGCCAGTCTTCCTCAGCAAAAAAAAAAAAAAAACAGGAGGATTGGCAGATGTTAGCACAGGGCTGATCTTCCTCACACACACAAAAAAATGGGCAGAGGATATGAATAGACGTTTTTCCAAAGAAGATATACAGATGGCCAACAGGCACATGAAATGATGTTCAACATCACTACTAGGGAAATGCAAATCAAAATTACAATGAGATTTCACCTTATACCCGTCGGAATGGCTATAATTAACAAGACAAGAAATAACAAGTGTTGGAAAGGATGTGGATAAAAGGGAACCTTCATACACTGCTGATAAGAATGGAAACTGATGCAGCCACTATGGAAAACAGTATGGCGATTTCTCAAAAATTAAAAATAGAAATAGCATATGATCCAGCTGTCTCACTACTGGGTATTTATTGGAAGAATACGAAAACACTAATTCAAAAAGGTATATGCACCCCTGTGTTCATTGCAGCATTATTTAAAATAGCCGCAATATGAAAACCTAATGCCCATCAATGAATGAACGGATAAAGAAGATGTGGTATATATATATATGTATATAATGGAATACTACTTAGCCATAAAAAAGACAAAATTGTGCCATTTACAACATGGATAGACCTTGAGGATATTATGCTAAGCGAAATAAGCCAGACAAAGACTAACACTGTATGATTTCACTCATATGTGGAAGATAAACAAATACATGGATAAGGAAAACAGGTTAGTGGTTACCAGAGGGGAAGGGGTAGAGGGGAGGGCGAAAAGGGTAAAGGGGCACATATGTATGGTGATGGATGAAAACTAGACTATTGGTGGGGCTGGCCCAGTGGCTTAGCGGTTAAGTGTGCGCATTCCGCTACTGGCGGCCTGGGTTCGGATCCCGGGCGCGCACCGACGCACCGCTTCTCTGGCATGCTGAGGCTGCGTCCCACATATAGCAACTAGAAGGATGTGCAACTATGACATACAACTATCACCTGGGGCTTTGGGGAAGGAAAAAAGGAGGAGGATTGGCAATAGATGTTAGCTCAGAGCTGGTCTTCCTCAGCAAAAAGAGGAGGATTAGCATGGATGTTAGCTCAGGGCTGATCTCCCTCGCAAAAAAAACACAAAAACAAAGAAAACTAGACTATTGGTGGTGAACACAATGCTGTCTGTACAGAAACTGATATATAATAATGTACACCTGACGTTTACACAATGTTATAAGCCAATATGACCTCAATAAAATAATTTTAAAAAATTAATATGGAAAGCAGATATAAAAGACAAACTGGCAGACTTCAAATGTTAACATTTGTAGTAAAAATTATATTAACTGTGGGGCAGTTTATAGCAGAGTACTGAATCTCTATCCTGTTTTTTTCTTAGCTTTTTTCCTTGAAACCAAAAGGTCAAACAATAAGTATCCTTTGAATTTTTTATTATGGCACATTTCAAGCATATACAAAAGGAGTAAGACTCCGTGAACCCACCACCCAGATACAAACAATTATCAACTCATGCCAATCTTCTTTCCTCTGTATCCCTGCCCATTCTTCTCACCCAGATTATTTTGAAACAAATTTCAGATATCGTATCATTTCAAACATAGTAAATATTTATTGAACACTATTTTATGGAATATTCTAAAAGATGTATATTACGAAGCCCTTGCTATTGGAATTTGAGAAGGCTAATAGATTAACACTGCTTACTTTCCCTTCCTAAGTTTGGAAACAGTTTAGAAATAAAATGCAGGCATCAGAAAGATGGAAGTAAAAATACTAACTTTATTACTTATAGAGCTGAATTTGGACTCTATAACGCCCTCTAAATTGAACTTAACACTAAAATTGGAGGCTTTTTCCTTGTATTGGCAGGGCCTGCCCTGGCAGGCATTTTGTTCCTTCTGAGGATGGGCCACTCCAAATTAAGAGGACTATGAAGGGTTGAGTCACAGATGGACAGACAGCTTTCTCCTAAGTCATTTCTGCTCCCATGGGGAGGAGTGTATGAGGGATAAAGAAGGATTAAAAGTGTTCCTTCCATTCTTTCCCCTTCTTGGGGACTAGAGTGGGATTTTCCTTCACTAGGTGGAAACAGGGAGTGGAGGGTAGATGTTTCCCTCAATATTTTCCTTAAAAAGCCTTCTTAGGGTTTAGTTGAATATACTAGAATATGAAAATCATAAGACTTAGAACTAAAGGCTTTTTTTTTTTTTAATTTGGAGATAGCATACATGTAGTAGCAGTAACCTTAAGAGTACAGCTTAATTTTTATATATATATATATGTATACACCTGGGTAACTACCACTCAGATCAAGATATGGAATATTTCTAGAATCCAATAGGATCCCCTTGGTTCCCTTCCCAGTCTATCCTCCTTCGTCTCCAGAGGTAACCACTCCTCTGACTTTTATCATTGATTATTTAAGACAGTGGTTTTCAAAGTGTGATCTGTGGACTCCTGGGAGTCTCCAGGACATTTCATGGGTTACAGGTCAAAACTGTTTTTGTAAGACATTATTTACCTTTTTCACTTTGTTGACATTTGTGCTCATGGTGCAAAAGCAGTACTGAGTAAAACTGCTGTCACTTTAGCACGAATGAAAGCAGTAGTACTAAATGTACTAGTAGCCACTGTATTCTTCACCATCATGCACTCAGTTTTTTAAAAAAGGTAGTTTTACTTAAGAATATCTTTGATATATTAGTAAAAATTATTAATTTTATTAAATTTCTCCCCTTTAGTACATAGAACTTTTAATATTCTGTGTGACAAAATTGGAAGTACACACAAAACACTTTGCTGCATACCAAAGCGTGGTGATGGTTGTCTTGAGGAAGAACACTTGTGCAATCATTTGAGTTGTGAGCTGAATTAGCCTTTATTTTTTTCCACAAAAAGCCATTTTTACTTAAAAAATTGACTGAAAAACTGGTTATTCAGATGAGTATTTGGCAGATGTGTTCTTGAAAATTAATGAAGTGAGTCTGTCATTAGAAGAAAAATAATCTAGCTACCGTCTATTAAGGCAGGGCCAATGATTAAATCTGAACTTTCAAGCAAAAATTAGAAATTTGGAAAACTAGTATTCTCCGCTCTGAGCTTGATAGCTTTGCAGTTGTTAAAGATTTTCCTGATGAGATCAGATATTAACAAATGTGATTTTTAACAATGTTGTATATTGAAATGTGCCAACATTTAGAAGATCAGCATAATTCAGTGAATCAATATTTTCCAAAAGACCAATGCATGATATTATAAAACCTTGCATGGGTGAAAGATCCATTCAAAGTTCAAGATTGACCAATGGATTTTCATGTAATAGAGTATGAAAAGGTCATTGATGTGGTTCAGACTTCAGATTACAACTAACTTTTAAGAAAGACTACTTGTTGAATTTTGGTGCAGTATCAAGAAGAATCTTTCTTTTCCAACTGTGTATCTGTGTGAAGGTTGATATGTATGTATGAAGCAGATATGAGAATCTAGCTGCCTTCCATTAAGCCAGACATTAAAGAGATTTGCAAAAATGTAAAACAATGCCATTTTTCTCATTAAATTTTTTTGGAAGATAGTTAGTTTCCATAAAATGTTATGAGCATGTAATGAGTTTATTTTTGTTATTTTCAAATAAATAAATTAAAAAATTTTAAAAGTCAATTTCTAATATGTAATTTTTTTGTGTGTGTGTGGGAGGAAGATCGGCCCTGAGCTAACATCTGCCAATCCTCCTCTTTTTTGCTGAGGAAGACTGGCCCTGGGCTAACATCTGTGCCCATCTTCCTCCACTTTATATGGGACACCGCCACAGCAGGGCTTGACAAGCCGTGCATCGGTGCACGCCCGGGCCGCCGAAGCGGAGCGCGCGCACTTAACCGCTTGTGCCACTGTGCCGGCCTCTCTAATGTGTAATTTTAATGGCTGTAAGTCACATAATCAAAAAGCTCTATGAGATACCCAATAAATGAGTCCTGAGACAAAAATAGTTGGGAATTGCCAGTTTAGGGTATTAACTCTTGTCTGTAATAAGAATCATTGTAATCTGAAGTGATAAGAAAGTGTTTTATGGAGGAATTGAGAATTGAATTGATTCCAGAATTAAGGTGAAGAAAGATTGGGAGGCTATTGTGAAGAGAATGTTCCAGGCATTATGGCACGTGCCTAAGACTTTGATTCTCTCCTCTATTTTAAAAGTAATACATATTCATTGTAGAGAGTTTGTAAGGTATAAGAGAATGCATATTAAAAAAGAAACCATTTGGGGCCGGCCCCGTGGCTTAGCGGTTAAGTGCACACGCTCCGCTACTGGCGGCCTGGCCCTGGCACGCACTGACGCACCACTTCTCCAGCCATGCTGAGGCTGTGTCCCACATACAGCAACTAGAGGGATGTGCAACTATGACATACAACTATCTACTGGGACTTTGGGGGAAAAAAAAGGAGGAGGAGGATTGGCAATAAATGTTAGCTCATAGCCGGTCTTCCTCAGCAAAAAGAGGAGGATTAGCACGGATGTTAGCTCAGGGCTGATCTTCCTCAAAAAAAAAAAAAAAAAAGAAAAGAAAAGAAACCATTTGTATTCTGACCATCTGGAGATAATTGCTATTAATTTGATTTGTTAGGTTAAACTAATGACTGCTTATTGTGCCAAAAAGCAAGGAAATTAAAAGGACACAGGAGTCACCTTGAAGGAGCTAATGATGTTGACTTTGATCACGTAGTGAAGGTGGTGTCTGCCAGACTTTTCCATTGTAAAGTTACTCTTTTTGTAATTAATAAGTATTTTTGTAGGAAGTTACCTTAAACCACGTAAATACCCCATTCCTCATCAAACTTTCAGTCCATTTATTAAAATGGACTCAGAATTTCCTATTTTATTCAGTGGTTTAAAATCTGTTACTGTCTTTATTTTGATGCTGACATTGTCTCAGGTTTAGCCAGTAAGAGCTCCTTCAAACTGGCTTCTGTATCCTTTTGACTTCCTTGCTTTTTGGCACAACAAGCAGGCAGTAGTTTACGTTAACCTACTAATAATCATTTTAGCACTCTTGTCTTTTTGGTAATATTCTAGAGTGCTTTGTTCTTGAATATAGATTATCTGAATATAACATATTTTCATAGTTTTTGACTAAAACAGACAACACCAACTAGATTTTTAAAAGTCCTTTAACCTCAAAAGAGCACTTACTTTTTTTTTTTTGGTGAGGAATATTGGCCCTGAGCTAACATCTGTTGCCAGTCTCCCCCTTTTTGCTTGAGGAGAATTGTCCCTGACTTAAGAGCTGTGCCACCCTTCCTCTATTTTTTGTATGTGTGATGCCGCCACAGCCTGGCTTGATGGCAGTGTGTAGGTCCATGTCCGGGATCTGAACCCGCGAACCCTGGGTTGCTGAAGCAGAGTGTGCGAACTTAAGCACTATGCCACCAGGCCGGCCCCAAGAGCACTTACTTTTGGAAAAAAAAATAATCTCCATATTTACTTCATCTGTTTTCTATGGTGCATCAACTGTAGTAACTAAAGTGAACCTAAAATCAAAGTAGCTTTTTTCACATAGATATCCCTTTCTCTCTGCTAAACTCAGGGAACTTTAGAACATTAGGTTAATATATTAGTTTCTTTATACCTTTGTTTCTGTTGATTATTATTATTATTTTTGTGTGTGTGTGTGAGGAAGATCAGCCCTGAGCTAACATCCGTTCTGAATCCTCCTCTTTTTTGCTGAGGAATGCCGGCTCTGAGCTAACATCCACTGCCAATCCTCCTCCTTCCCCGCCCCCCCAAAGCCCCAGTAGATAGTTGTATGTCATAGTTGCACATCCTTCTAGTTGCTTTATGTGGGACGCGGCCCCAGCATGGCTGGAGAAGCGGTGCGTCGGTGCGCGCCCGGGATCCGAACCCGGGCTGCCAGTAGCAGAGCTCGCGCACTTAACTGCTAAGCCACGGGGCCAGCCCTCTGTTGATTATTAATTAGGTTGCCATAAAAATACAATCTAACAATATAAAAGAAGAAGAAAATTTTAATACTCTCGTAAATATGTTCATATGGTATTGTACGGTATATAAAACATTTTAATGCTAATCCTTGAACAGTACCCTAAATTTGAAGTGCCTCTTTTTGTTAAGAAGAAATTGGCTGTTTTTCCAGAGTATTTAGAAAAGTATTTCCAAAGTATTTTTCCTGTGCATTCTATTAATTATTTATAATACTGAAATCTTTTAGTTTTAAAATATTTAAAAACTTATGGCTAGCATATGTTATGCTAATTGATTCTACATAGTATATAATATTAGATACTTTTTATCTGTGTTCTTTTTGTCATTACAATATTATTCATTACTTCGGTCCATGGATATTCACCAAGCATCGATTACTATAATAATGGCAATAGTTAATAATTAAATAGTGATAATCCTTTACTTCTGCTGAATATTCACTGCTTCATTGAATGTAATGCCATTAGTTATAAGATGCACAATTTTTTATGTACTGCTAAGAAAGAGAAAATCTTGCCAGTTAAACTACTACACACCATCCATTGTAAAATGTGCCCTAACTTCAGAGATGTTAAAAAGTGAAAAGCTCTTATTTTTCAAATTGATGACATATGGCACTTGACATATTAATTCATTTAATTATACCAAGCTTATGAGATAGGAGCCATCATTATTCTTATAGGTAAGGAAGCTCAGCCACAGAGAGGTTAGGTAACTTCCCCAAGGTCACAGAAGTATCAAACAGATTTGAGAGCAGAGATCCTAACTCCAGAGTCCTACCTTCAACTGCTACATTATACTGCCTTCAGCCAAGGTGATTAAAACACAATCACTTCTTTTAAGTAATTCATGGGAAAGAGAGGAGAGAGACAGGTAAATAATTTACCCTATAACATGATAAATGCCATAGTGGAGAGATGCATAAGAGACGATGGAGATACAGAGGAGAGACGGTTTAACTCTGTCTGAGGAGGTATATATGTACCAAGTCCTCTTCTGTCTTTCCTATGACAAGCAGATACTATAGCTTAAAACTCATGTTTAGGTTCTTCTAACCTTCCTGCATTACTGTGGCTGTGTGTTTTGATCTCTGATTCTTCCTGGTGTAGCTAAAAAACAATTCAAAATACCATTACATGGGCCGGCCCCGTGGCTTAGCGGTTAAGTGCGCGTGCTCCGCTGCTGGCGGCCTGGGTTCGGATCCCGGGCGCACACTGACGCACCGCTTCTCCGGCCATGCTGAGGCCGTGTCCCACATACAGCAACTAGAAGGATGTGCAGCTATGACATACAACTGTCTACTGGGGCTTTGGGGGAAAAATAAATAAATAAATAAAATTACAAAATACCATTACACTCTTTAAAATATTTGTATTATAATGTCTACGTGATATATAAACATCAAGATTCACTAGATGTATCTTATTAAAATGAATTTCTGGAAAAATAAAATATTCAAATTAGATAAGTAAATGAAGTTTAAATTTCATGTTTTCACAGGTGCTGGAGAAAATTTGGAGAATACAATGGCAGCCTTTCAGCAGTAAGTATATAAAAAGGTATTCTTTTCTTTTACAGTTTATCTTTAAAGTGATGATGATTGACAAAGTGAAGATAGTATACATGTAGCATCCACTCGTAATAGTTGTTTCTATTTTATTAAAATCGCTTTTTTTATTTAGTTAGTCTGAAGTGTTACAAAGAGTGTTTGGCTTCTGCATAACTGAAAAACTAGAGCAGAGTTTTGGGTAATCAAAAGATACTATAGTTCCAAAGCTGAAAGAAGACGTTTGTGACAAGGAACATACTGTGTGTAATGCTAATTAGTCTTGGAGAGAAAGAGAAAAGGAGAAAATGAAACAACAGTTACATTGGCTGCTGTTTATGAATAGGGTTATGTGTTTACCCAGTAATTCTTTTACAGACCTGAACCTGGTCTTTCTTCTTTGAAGCCTTATGAGTGTTGATCTTATTTTTTTAAATACGATAAATTAATTTTTTTTCAATTTTTAAATTATTCATATTTCATATAGATGTCTTTTAGAGCACCTCATAGAGAAGCAGCAGGAGAGACAAGAATGAAAGCTGATTGATACCTTGTTCTTATCTTAGAATAAATGATTATCATCAGTTTGTGGTAATGGTGAGAACACCGTTTTCTTTTCCCTGAAAAATACGACAGGGAATGTGAAAAGTTAAACCCCATGAAAGACATTACCTATCCACATTTAGTAAGAAAAATATTTTCTTATATAATTTTTGAGCCATTTTTATTGGGGCTAAGAAATCAGGAAAATTTGGCTTAAGTTTTTGTTCTGCTTCTCATCTTTCAAAGACACCTTAGAGATTATTTTTCCTGTTATCAGGTCCAAAGATATGGCTTCTCCATATTCTAGTTTCATCTAAAGCATATCACCTTGTATTTGTCATTGCTTATTCTTCCTGTTCTATAATATGATGGCTTTTGACTATGATCTCAAAAGTCTCTTAGAGCTCTAAAATGCAAAATCTTTCCTCCTGTCACTGTGAGACTGTGAAACAGAATACTTTAATTTAAATTACTTTGGGGCTGGCCTCATGGCTTAGCAGTTAAGTGCGCCAGCACCCCAGGCGTGCACTGACGCACTGCTTGTCCGGCTGTGCTGAGGCGGTGTCCCACATACAGCAACTAGAAGGATGTGCAACTATGACATACAACTATCTACTGGGGCTTTGGGGAGAAAAAGGGGAAAAAAAAAAAAAAGGAGGAGGATTGGCAATAGATGTTAGCTCAGGGCCGGTCTTCCTCAGCAAAAAGAGGAGGATTGGCATAAATGTTAGCTCAGGGCTGATCTTCCTCACAAAAAAACAAAAAAAAACAATTACTTTGTCATCTTCTATACTGAGATTATATATTTAGCTGGCTAGCTATAGTTAAGTAAAATATATATATAATTTCATGTGTACAGTTTCCACTGAGACAAACACACACAAACGCACTCACACATACACACTGTCCTTTATCAAATATTTGTTGCCTGAGATATAGTGATATATATTAATTGAGAAAAAACTGCTCATAACTATGAGTGATTTTAGCATTCTTTATGTTTAAAGTATATTATTTTGTAAAGTTTTTTCCTTATTTTTTATTGATATTTTACCAACCACCCTTACTGGGTGTTGGGTGGTGTAATAAACTATTTCTAAAGATGGTGCATTTGTATAGTAAGTTATTTCTAAGGATGGTACGTATATATTTTTTATCTTTTTGATCCTCTGAAGATTTCTTTGATATGCAAAGAGTATCTAATTTAGATGGTTTTTACTTACTAGCTACAAGCTTACGTTTCTCATCCTCAGCAGTTTTTATATTGTTTTTTTCAAGCAGTAACTATTGAAAAGTGCCACAGCCTTCTCTAACTATCATGTGGTAGCTTTCTATAACTTTAGTTTTTTGGAAGTTTTTCTGATACTTTAGAAGAAAGCAACTCTTGGGCCGGCCCCGTGGCTTAGCCGTTAAGTGCGCTCACTCTGCTGCTGGAGGCCCGGGTTCGGATCCCGGGCGCGCACCGACTCACCCCTTCTCTGACCATGCTGAGGCCGTGTCCCACATATAGCAACTAGAAGGATGTGCAGCTGTGACGTACAACTATCTACTGGGGCTTTGGGGGAAAAATAAATAAATTTAAAAAATTAAAAAAATATATTTAGAAGAAAGCAACTCTTCTATATGTTATTGTTAGTGTTTGTTGGATGTATTTATTTGTAAGCCTGCTTGTTAATTGACTTTGAAATTTATATAAAACCTAAATCAAATAGGCTTTAATTTTAACCTCTTTTAAAAATTTGTTATTGGTGGTCATGGTGGCGGCAGTTATTGGTTTTTGTTGTGTTTTATCTCATGCATCAGTGCCCTTGTTATCAGTAAGTACTTTTTTATTGTACTTAAAAAAAAAATTTACATATAGTCTACTATTTAACTGCTAGGACACTTAGAAGGTTTGTTGTTGTTTTTTTTTAAACATACCCGCTTCATAAACAACAAGAAAAAATTGTTTAAACATACTATTTTCAAGGTACCATGTATTAAAAAGATAAAGAGTTATAATACATAATTGGCAAAAGACAGATACTGTGCTTAAGTATGGTATATCCTTGATAAGATAAGGTAATTGAGGGAGAGAGTAAAAATATAAAGAGCAGCTAAAACTTAGATCTTATTTATCTACATATTTAGACATACACTTCACAAAGCCCACATTATGACGTGCAGGTGAAGACAAGAAGATATTAGAGAAAGTGTAAGTAGTTGGTGTCGGAAGCCCGGTTAAGATTAACTAAAAAATTGAAAAGATACCAGGGCTAGAAGAGCTGTCATTTGTTAGAGAGGAAGAAGCTATTTTTAAAATGTGAAATGTTTGAGATTAAGATGTGAGGATATGTGGACAAGGTATGTTTAGGGAATTGAAAAGACCTTAAGAATGCATAGAAAATTAATTCATTATATTATAGTGGGGCTAAAGAAGTAATTAGAACTGACAAAGAGAAATAATTGTATTTCAAAATTTATAAAAAGTCCTTTAATGTGGTTTACAAAATGCTTTCACGAACGCCTTAGGTTATGAATATGACTCTTCTGTGATTCCTTGGGAGCAAGAATCTGTCCTTGTTGATCTCTCAATTCCTAACATCTAGCTTTGGTGCTAATAGGCTCTCACTAGTTGCTTACTTCATGAGATATGGAATGGGGCACTCAAGAACAAAGCAGAATATTAGCAGAAGACAGAACCCTATTCGTAGTAAGCATAGAACCCAAAACTAAGGAATTGTACTATACACACACTCACACACACACACACACACACACACACACAGAGTCACTAAGCCCTTGAGTATGTAAAATCTGGTTCTTAAGAGCTAATAAAACTAGGTTATTAAACCAGGCCGCCTTTGTAAATACCCACAGGACAATTTGATCCCTGTGGGATTAACGTGAATGGTAAGAGAAAAAAACAAATTGTTTTAGCAATAGCTGGAAGTAGAAGTTGGCAGACAGTCAAAGTAATTAGTCAGTGACCTGGTTCTCATGATAAATTTTTTAGACTATCTAATTAATGCAATACTAATTATTTCATCTATGAAATGGGAATAATAATACAACCTCAGTGTTGTGAGAAGTAAATGAGATTCAAATAAATTCTTTAACATATGGTCTGTTGTAAGTTGTTATGCCTTATTTCTGTGGAATTTCAAGTAATTTCACATCTTTTAGAGTTCGAGTTTTTATTTCTTTTTCTGGAAATGTTGAAGCCTTGGCTTCTATAACTTTTTTCTATATTTGTTATCAGCTTGTCAGAAATTCAGCTGTAAAATATCTGGTGCTTCAATTGAAGTAGATGCATATTGTTATTTATGGAAAATTTTGAAGGCCAAAGTGATTAAAAAAAAAAGTTCTTTTCCCACTGTGTTTTAGCTACTTGTGTATCAAATTTGGGATAATTTTATTAGGATAGTTTACACATTGTCCTAGATGTCCTTACTATTGCTCTCAATTTGTATTTATTAGCTTGTTAGAAAAATAAGCATACAATAAATAGAAAACATTTTTCATATAATTCCTAAACATTTCTAAAAATACCCAACATTTCAGCTAAAGGCAAACTTCATACTCAGAAAGATTCTTAAGTCATATGTATAATTTTTTTCAAATACAAGAAAATATAGATAACCCCTGCTCTTACTCTCCTTTCACACACTCATACAAAACAAAAAGAAGAAAATAAGATATGAGCGTGACCAAAAATCAATAGTATCAATTTTTTTTGGTATATAAAGGATCTTAGAATTTTATTTCAAAACTGTTTGCTGGCTATATATGTTGCTTACAGCTTCTATGTTTTTTATTCTTTTTTAAATGAAACACAGTGTAACAACAATATTTAAGGAAATTTAAAATACAGAAAAATAATTCTACCAACCTAAAAAGTGTTTTTGTTTGCTTACTTCATTTTGGATTTTATTTTTACACATTTGTGGTTCTAGCAAACACACAATTGGCAAACAAATATTCTCTTTTAAAGGTGGATATCCTTTAGAAGAGGATATATAAAGTTAGCAACTTAATTATTTACATCTTAGCAAGAATTACATTAAGGAGCCAGGTTTGTTCGTTTTCTTCTAACAACTGGTAGTAATCAGGACACTGAAGGGGAGGGTCACTTAAGGAGGACCGGGGGAGCGGTATGAGACTTTGGCACAAGGCAGCAAGTGGCCATTGGGTCTTTTGGAAAGGGATGCTGATGGGAGTGGATCACCAGAAGTAGGCCAGGGAAGAGAAAATGGGGAAGTGGTTGGCTCCAAAGGCAAATTTTGCCAGCTTCATAATTTTAGAATCATTGGATCTGGGATGGCAAAGATCTTATAAATCATCTAATCCAACTCCTATCATTGGATGCTTGCATTGTCCACAACCTCATTCTTTCTTTTTTAACCAAATGAATTACGACACATTTTTGAGAAACATTAAGAAACTTTTACTTAGTTGTTAAAACTTTATTCTTTAATTGATATGTAATATTTTTATATTATGTGTTTTAAGTTTATAAAACAGAGGATATATTCACCCCACTGAGGAGATTCACATGCCAAATAAGAGTTGTGACTGCTTATGTATTTAAAAGGATGTTGCCATGTCTTGTTTGGATAAATATCTGTTGAAGTCCTTTGCTCATTTTTGATTCAGGTTGTTTGTTTTGTTGTTGTTGAGTTTTAGGAGTTCTTTATATATAATGTGGATATTAATCCTTTATCAGATAGGTGATTTGCAAATATTTTCTCCCATTCTCTGGTTTGCCTTTTTACTCTGTTGAGTGTCCTTTGATGCACAAAAGTTTTTTAATTTTGATGAAGTACAATTTGTCTATTTTTTCTTTTGTTGCCTGTGCTTTTGGTGTCACTTCCAAGAAATCATTGCCAAATCCAATGTCATGAAACTTTTTCTGTATGTTTTCTTCTAAGAGTTTTTTGATTTTAGGTCTTATAGTTAGGTCTTTGATCAATTTTGAGGGTTTTTTTTGGATATGGTGTTAGTAAGAATCCAACTTCATTCTTTTACATATGGATATCCAGTTTTCCCAGCACCATTTGTTGAAAACTGTCCTTTCCCCATTGAATGATCTTTGCACCCTTGTCGAAAATCATTTCACCATATATATGAGGGTTTATTTCTGGACTCTCTATTCTATTTCATTGGTCTATATGTCTGTCTTTATGCTAGTACCATATTATTTTGATTACTGTAGCTTTATAGTAAGTTTTGAAATCAGGAAGTGTAAGTCTTCCAACTTTGTTCTCTTTTTCAAAGTTGTTTTGACTATTTGAGGTTCCTTGAGATTCCATATAAATTTTAGAATGGATTTTTCTATTTTTGCAAAAAACATCATTAGGATTTTGATAGGAATTGCATTGAATCTGTAGATGAATGTAGTATTTACGTCTTAACAATATAAAGTGTTCCAATCCATACGTGTGGGATTTCTTTCAATTTATGTATATCTTCTTTAATTTCTTTCAGCAATGTTTTGTAGTTTTCATTGCACAAGTCTTTCACTCCCTTGGTTAAATTAATTCCTAAGTTTTTTATTCTTTTTGATGCTATTGTAAATGGAATTGTTTTATGATTTCCTTTTCAGATTGTTCATTGTTAGTGTATAGAAACAGTTGATTTTTGGGTGTTGATTTTGTATTCTGCAACTTTACTGAATTTGTTTATTGGTTCTAACAGGTTTTTTTTCTGTGTGGAATCTTTAATATTTCTACATATAAGATCATGTCATCTGTGAACAGAGATAATTTTACTTCAATTTTACTTCTTCCTTTCCAATTTGAATGCCCCCTGTTTTTTTTCTTGCTTAATTGCTCTGGCTAGAATTTCTTTTTTTTTTTTTTTTTTTTAAATTTTTTGTTTATTGCAGTAACATTGGTTTATAACATTGTAAAAATTTCAGGTGTACATCATTGTACTTCTATTTCTGCATAGATTACATCATGTTCACCACCAAAATACTAATTACAACCCATCACCACACACATGTACCCAATTATCCCTTTCACCCTCCTCCCTCCCCCCTTCCCCTCTGGTAACCACCAATCCAATCTCTGTCCCTATGTGTTTGTTTATTGTTGTTATTATCTACTACTTAATGAAGGAAATCATACGGTATTTGACCTTCTCCCTCTGACTTATTTCACTTTGCATCATGCCCTCAATGTCCATCCATGTTGTCACAAATGGCTGGATTTCATCGTTTCTTATGGCTGAGTAGTATTCCATTGTGTATATATACCACAGCTTTTTTATCCATTCGTCCCTTGATGGGCACTTAGGTTGCTTCCAAGTCTTGGCTATCGTGAATAAGGCTGCAATGAACACAGGGGTGCATGTACCTTTGCAAATTGGCGTTTTCAAGTTCTTTGGATATATACCCAACAGTGGAATAGCTGGATCATATGGTAGTTCTATCGTTGATTTTTTGAGGAATCTCCATACTGTTTTCCATAGTGGCTGCACCAGTTTGCACTCCCACCAGCAGTGTATGAGAGTTCCCTTCTCTCCACAACCTCTCCAACACATGTTGTTTCCTGTCTTGTTAATTATAGCCATTCTGACGGGCGTGAGGTGATATCTCATTGTAGTTTTGATTTGCATTTCCCTGATAGTTAGTGATTTTGAACATCTTTTCATGTGTCTGTTGGCCATCTGTATATCTTCTTTGGAGAAATGTCTGTTCAGGTCTTTTGCCCATTTTTTAATTGGGGTGGTAGTGTTTTGTTGTTGTGATGCATGAGTTCTTTATATTTTTTGGAGTTTAAGCCCTTATCAGATATATGGTTTGCAAATATCTTCTCCCAATTGTTAGGTTGTCTTTTCGTTTTGTTGATGGTTTCCTTTGCTGTGCAGAAGCTTTTTAGTTTGATGTAGTCCCATTTGTTTATTCTTTCTATTGTTTCTCTTGCCCGGTCAGATGTGGTGTTTGAAAAGATGTTGCTAAGACTGATGTCGAAGAGCGTACTGCCTATGTTTTCTTCTAGAACTTTCACAGTTTCAGGTCTTACATTCAAGTCTTTAATCCATTTGGAGTTAATTTTTGTGTATGGTGTAAGGTAAGAGTCTACTTTCATTTTTTTGCATATGGCTATCCAGTTTTCCCAACACCATTTGTTGAAGAGACTTTCTTTTCCCCATTGTATGTTCTTGGCTCCTTTGTCAAAGATTAGCTGTCCATAGATGTGTGGGTTGGCTAGAATTTCTAATCGTATGTTGAATTACAATGGCAAAAGCTGACACTCTTGTCTGGTTCTTTACTCCTTTCATTTTATAGATGTGGGTATGTAGGCCCAGAGAGGAACATTTACTTGCCCAAAGTTATACAGCAAGTTTGTAGCAAAGCAGGAACTGGCACCCAGATCTCTTAACTTGTGGTCCACTGTTCTTTCCATTATATTGGGTTGACAGAAATAAGGATAGCTGGTTATGGACAGGAGACAACAGGATGCTCTTATTCTGAGTTCACTTGGAATATTTTCACATCAATAAATCCTAATAGATGACAGTATTGAGAAATTTAAAATTGTGGAATTTTTTTTGCTATTTGATTTGTAACTGAATTTTTACATCTGATGAACGTAACCTAAATGTTTACTTAAGTTTGAGTGTCATTATTTTTATTTGTATTTCTTCAGTGCAGTTACAATTGGAACTGATATGCTGGAATTGGACTGCCATATCACAAAAGATGAACAAGTTGTAGTGTCTCATGATGAGAATCTAAAGAGATCAACTGGGGTCAATGTAAACATCTCCGATCTCAAGTACTGTGTAAGTAAAAATGCATGATAAACTAATATCTGATAGATACTAGGGCTTGTAAGATTTTTAAAAACAGTGAATGCCAGATAGTGCTTCAATAAATAATAAAAAAATAAGTAGTAGTGATTAAATAAAGAATGTCAAAGAAAATTTTAAAAACTATTCTGGGGGCTGGCTCCATGGCCTAGTGGTTAAGTTCGGCGTGCTTTGCTTCAGCAGCCCGGGTTTGGTTCCCTGGCGCAGACCTACGCTGCTCGTTGGCAGCCGTGCTGTGGTGGTGACCCACATACAAAATAGAGGAAGATAGGCAAGGGATGTTAGCTCAGGGCGAATCTTCCTCAGCCAAAAAAAAAAAAACAACTATTCTGACTTCCAGCAAGGAAGTCATACATCTGTGAAGACTTATTTTTATAAGTATTTTAACAAAATTATCAAAGTCTTCAAATGTAAAACTACTAGAGTTCAATTTGCTTGAAGTATTCTATAATTTATTTGATTCAGATTAAGTATATGAATCAGTTTTAGTCTTCAAGTATAGGAAAGCACCCTTTAAAAATCTGCTTTTAGTAATTTACATGCTCATTATAGTAAATACTGATAAATGGAAGGAAAAATAATGTCTAATTTTACCACCTAAAGAAAACTTAACAGAATACTTTCTGTATGTATACTGTATGTTTTTTAGGTAGTTGTGAGCCCACTATATATTATGTATATTGTGTTTTAAACACTTTATAGCATGATACACATTTTTCCATGCTTTTTTCTTTTTGTTAATAGACTAGTTTTTAGAACAGTCATAGGTTCATGGCAAAATTGAGCAGAAAGTACTGAGTTCCCCACATACCCTCTGAACCTACACAAGCACAGCCTCCCACTACTATCAACATCCTGCCCCAGAGTGGTACATTTGTTACAACTGATGAGCCTTCACTGATATATCATCATCACCCAAAGTCCGTAGTTTACATTAGGGTTCACTCTTTTTTTTTTTTTTTTTAATTTATTTTTTTCCCACAAAGCCCCAGTATATAGTTGTATGTCATAGCTGCACATCCTTCTAGTTGCTGTATGTGGGACCCGGCCTCAGCATGGCTGGAGAAGCGGTGCGTCGGTGCGCGCCCGGGATCCGAACCCGGGCCACCAGCAGCAGAGCACACGCACTTAACCGCTAAGCCACAGGGCCGGCCCTAGGGTTCACTCCTGATGTTGCTCATTCTATAGGTTTTGACTTAGTATAATGACATATATCCACTATTATAGGGTCATACAGAATAGTTTCACTGCCCTGAAGATCCTCTGTGCTCCTCCTATCCTTCCTACACCCCTAACCCCTGACAACCACTGATCTTTTTACTGTCTCCTTAGTTGTGCCTTTTCCAGAATGTCATATTATTGGAATTGTATAGTATTTAGCCTTTTCAGATGCTATGCTTATTTTTCATAAACATTTTAAATGACTACAGTTATTCCATTTAGTGGATATATATTATTTTTAACCATTGCTCTATTGTTGAACGTTTGAATTAGTTCTGAATTTTCACTATTATAGATAACACTGCACTGAACATCTTTATGCATAAAGATAAAGCTTTCTCTATATTTAGATGCTTAAATAAAGTTATTTAAAAGATATAAATATATATTTATAAAGATATATGTGTGATATTTATATTTATTACAAGTATTTATATAAAGATAAAGTGATCTCTGTATTTAAAATTATTTCCCTAAATAAACTCCCAGCAGAGAAATTATTGGGTAAAAGATTAGGAATATTATAGTGTCTTAATATATATTGAAAGTTGCTGTTGCCAGCTTGCTTTTTAAAAGTGTTTAAAAGAGTTCTAATCTGATATTAGAAGAATTCCCATTTTGCTGTACCTTTACTATTATTGAGAATTATAATTATACCAAAATTTTCTAATTTGCTAGATTAAATTTTAATTAGCATTTATTTGATTATTTGTGAGTTTGAAGATTTTTCTATATGATTGTCATTTTTCATTTTTTTCCTTTGAATTGTCTATTCTTGACGTTCTTCTGCTGAAATCTTTGTGTATTTATTATTGAGAAAAGATCCATATTAAATAGTACAGATTTCTTTTGTAGTTTATGAAAGTAAGTAATTATGTGATTAATTTGCTGTTGGGGATGTTCTGCTAAAGGGTGCCCTGTGTAAATATATGTAATGTTTTGTTCTATTTTTTGAAGAAGCAGATCTTTATGTCTTAATGTAGGACACTAAAATACTTTATTTTTTGAGAGCTAAGTTTGTTCAATCATATCTTTTAAAGGAACTCCCACCTTACCTTGGCAAACTGGATGTCGCATTTCAAAAAGGTAATATTTCCCATTTGCAGCTTAAACATGTACATTAAAGTGTTCATTTATGCTGAGAATTAGATATACAAGCGTGTTCTTTTGTCATAGTAAGTTCCAGCTAAAAGTACTGGATCTGAGCTCTTGACCCTGAGATTATGAAGCCCGGAGATTTAACTGGCTCATTCTACTTGAATTTATATACAGTTAATTTAAGCCTGAATACTAATTACAGGAAATCCAGATATTATTAGGGATACTTTGAACTTCTAAAGCTTCAAATTCTAGAATATTACTATAACTTGTAGTAATCATCCATCATAAATAAAAAGAATAAATGAAAAGAAATTGCAAGGACCCCTTTCAGATCCTTACTGATTCTATAACATTTGATTCTATGTTATTTAGCTGCTCCATATTTTATTTATTTATTTATTTATTTATTTATTTTTTGTGAGGAAGATCAGCCCTGAGCTAACATCCATGCTAATCCTCCTCTTTTTGCTGAGGAAGACCGACTCTGAGCTAACATCTATTGCCAATCCTCCTTGTTTTTTTTCCTCAAAGCCCCAGTAGATAGTTGTATGTCATAGTTGCACATCCTTCTAGTTGCTGTATGTGGGATGTGGCCTCAGCATGGCTGGAGAAGCGGTGCGTCAGTGCACTCCCGGGATCCGAACCCGGGCCGCCGGTAGCGGAGCTCGCACACTTAACCGCTAAGCCACAGGGCCGGCCCTGGCTGCTCCATATTTTAAATTATTAAAGAGAATTGTATTACTCAAATAAACCATCCATCTCCTTATCATCTTTACTTTTTAATCACCAGCATAGCAGTTTTCTTTCTTTTGAGGGAACATTTCTCACAAAGAAACATGTCCCTTGGCCCAATTTGTTGGTTATGTCAGAATGGAACATGTTAGAATGGAAGATACACCTCCTTGAGGTACAGGTTGCTGGCAGACATAGGCTCCCTCACTATCACAATTCAGCCTTATGTTTTGAATGATTCAAATGTAACTCAGTAAGAGTACAAGATGCTACATGTTATGGTCCTTTATATGGCTTGCATATAGTTAAAACCTTGGTTAAATGTCAAGGATCTATTGATAATAATTTTCAAAAAGAGCTGTAGGGGCCGGCCCAGTGGCATAGTGGTTAAGTCCACACACTCCACTTTGGCGGCCCGTGGTTCACAGGTTTGGATCCCGGGCGCGGACCTACGCACTGCTCATCAAGCCATGCTGTGGCAGGCATCCCACATATAAAGTAGGGGAAGATGGGCACAGATGTTAGCCCAGGGCCAATCTTCCTCAGCAAAAAAAAAAAAAAAAAAAAAAAGGAGGATTGGCAACAGATGTTAGCTCAGGGCTAATCTTCCTCACATACAAAAAAAGAGCTGTAATTGCTCTATGAACTGATTTAAAATTAGGCAGTGTAATTTCTCCTTGATTGGGAAATTTTAGAAAGCCAAATAAACATAAGAAAATTGTTTAAATTAGCTATCTCTAAGGGATGTTTAGCACTGATGCTTGTTAGATCTTGCCTTCCAGGCAAGTTTGGTTTGAGGAAACAGTTTTTTAATTCTTATAATTAATAGGATTATACTTGCTGAATTATTCTAATATTTATGTCAATTGTGGACTTGTGAAGGTTAAGAAAATTTCATAACGTGAAGTTTTTCCTATTTTTCCCTTTGTAGAGCAAAGCCAAAGCCTCACAAAGATTAAAAGATCCTTTGAGAAAAAATATTTTAAATTTTCTTCTGGTTTTATACCTCCCTCGTAAAGTCATAAAACTTTTGAATGTGAACAGACCTTTGAGACCATTTAATCCTATCTTATCCTGTTATAGAAAAGGAAATTGAGACCTAAAGATGTCAATTAACTTGATTAAAGTCCGATGACAAGTAAATGACAGAGCTAGGACTTGAAACTAGATCTCCTCCTTACCACACAGTGTTCAGCTACAACATACTGCCTCTTTATTTGAAGTCTCTTCAGATGCCTTATTAATAGCAATGCCATGTACTCTCAAGTTTCAGACAACTGTAAATAATAATGAACTTTTGCTCATATTGCATTCAACTCATATCATAATTAACCTAACGCTGTGCCTCAAATGTAAAATTTACTGCATTTGAAACAAACTAATATAGTACTGTAAAAACTTGACTCACATTAGGCAAAACATTGTTCAGTTTTTTTCTATCCTATTCTTCTGCTCAGAACTCTTGCTTGCTTTTCTTTAAATGCTGGAGACAGACTACCAAATCTCAGAGGAATAATAATGAAATATGTGTGTATGTATGTATGAATATAATATGTAATATTGTATGTATGTATATATGAATGTACGAATATGTAATATGTATGAATAATACATATTTCAGGCCACTTGCTTTCTTTGTGGTTCATAACTTTACTGGAGAAGAATTAAGTGTTTTCTTTTAAAAGGTGCTTTGATATGCCACAGGCTACATTAAAAAGTAAATGTAAATCAGGAACATAAAAATGTGTTAACCAAAGCGTTTGTTATTATCTATCTTGCTTACTTGAAAGTAGCCTTTTTTCATGGAAAATAGATTTGGATGGTCTGGAGTTGACTGTAATGATCAGTTTTAAAGTTCTAGCATGCTGTGGAGGCTGCTTTACTCATTCCTCCACCCAGCACATCCTGTGGCATACTCTTTGCCTGTGATTCTTGTTTTCCTGTTACTTTCCTCTTTCTCTTTTTGTAGTATTTCCCAGCTGATTATCCTCTGCCCGGAACAATACTGGGGACAAACTTCTTTCTCTAACTCTTTTTCTACATTCTGTGCTGGCTGAGGCATCCAATTTTAATATCTTCACATCACTTTAGCACACATTTTTTTTCTTAGTACGCTTATTTTCCTTGTTTCCTCCACTATTAGATGCAATATTACTCTTCTTTGTGTAGTGTAGTATTTTGCTGTTCCAAAGTTAGTTTTGTCTGTTTGACCTTTTTCTAAGTTGCATACATCTTACTTGGATATGGTTAGCTATGGCCCATGGCAATTCTTTTGACTACTAAATTAATTTTTCCACACTTAACAAGCGAACAAAATTTTTGCCTCACTAGAATAGCACTGTCTAGTGGGCCGGCCCTGTGGCTTAGCGGTTAAGTGTGCGCGCTCTGCTGCTGGCGGCCCG
Source organism: Ceratotherium simum simum (assembly GCF_057802395.1). Lineage (NCBI taxonomy): Eukaryota > Metazoa > Chordata > Mammalia > Perissodactyla > Rhinocerotidae > Ceratotherium > Ceratotherium simum. The sequence continues at coordinate 28,581,191 of NC_141915.1, read as the reverse complement.
GGTTTGGATCCCGGGCGTGCACCGACGCACCACTTCTCTGGCCATGCTGAGGCCGCGTCCCACATACAGCAACTAGAAGGATGTGCAGCTATGACATGCAACTATCTACTGGGGCTTTGGGGGAAAAATAAATAAATAAATAAAATTATAAAAAAAAAAAAAGAATAGCACTGTCTAAATAGAAATTTCTGTAGTGATAGAAATGGTCTATATTTGCACTGTCCAATACAATAGTCAATAGCCAATGTGACTATTGAGCACTTGAAATATGGCTAGTACACCTGAGGAAATAAAATTTTTAATTTTATTTAATTTTAATTTAAATAGCGCTACGCTGCCCTGGTGATCCAGTGGTTAAGATTTGGTGCTCTCACTGCCGAGGCCTGGGCAGGGAACCACACCACTTGTCTGTCATTGTCATACTGTGATGGCTCCGTGTTGCTGTGATGCTGAAAGCTATGCTGCTGGAATTTCAAATACCAGCAGGGTCACCCGGGGTGGACAGGTTTTAGTGGAGTTCCAGACTAAGACAAACTAGGAAGAAGGACCTGACCACCCACTTCCAAAAAAATTGGCCGTAGCAGCGGAGCATTTTGTGGTAATAGTGCAGGAAGGTGAGAGGATGGTGCAAAAAGACTGGACAGGGTTCTGCTCTTCTGTACAGAGGGTTACTAGGAGTTGGAATCGACTCCACGGAGCTAACAACAACTCATGGGAGAAACTCAGGGATGAGTAACTCAAAGGGGTAGCTAGAACTTGAGTTTATGTAATATATTAACAAAAAAAAACAGTAAATTTTCAGAGAAGTGACAAGACAAAGGGAAAGGTCTTTGAGTTTCTAAGATGGTAAATTGTGGGACGGTAAATATATGGGGGAATAATGGAAGATAAAGGCTAGTCAGTAGTTTGTTATGTGGAGTCCTCTGGTGCTGGTCTAGGGTTGTTGGGGATTAATATTTGTACAAATTTAAATCTTGTTTTTAGGCAAATAGGGGGAGGGCAGAGAACTTTTCTTGTATCTGCTTTTCAATTACCTTCAGTTCAAAATAATCCTTATGCCAAAGTGGTATATTTTGGAGTGGCAAATTCTGCTACACTTTGAGGGGAATGGTTAAATTAAAATAATTAAATTGTTGTATAGCTACTCAATGGAATATTTGAAAACGTTTAAAAATAATAATTATAGAATTGGGCCAGCCCCGTGGCTTAGCGGTTAAGTGCGCGCGCTCCGCTGCTGGTGGCCGGGGTTTGGATCCCGGGCGCGCACCGATGCACCGCTTCTCCGGCCGTGCTGGGGCGGCATCCCACATGCAGCAACTAGAAGGATGTGCAGCTATGACATACAGCTATCTACTGGGGCTTTGGGGGAAAAAAATAAATAAATAAAATTATAAAAAAAAAAAAAAATTATAGAATAAGATCAGTGGATTATACCAATGTCAATGTCATGGTTATGATATTGTACTATAGTTTTGCAAGTTTTACATTGGGGAATCTGGGCAAAGGGTGCACAGATCTCTGTATTTTTTTTACAACTACATGTGAATCTACATTTATCGCAAAAAGTTGAATGAAAAAATTTAAATCATAATTATAAATACAGTGTATTACATGCAATATTTATTTTTCTTTATGTAAAAAGATCAGGTTAAAATCTGTAGGTACAGTATATTATAACTCTATTAAATTATGCATAGGAAAAAAAAGAATAGAGAAAGTACACCAAATGGTCACAATGGTCATATCTAAGTTGTTGGATTTTAGATCATTTTTCTTTTCTTCTTTATACTTTTCATCATTTTGTAAATGTCCTATTATGAATACATACTATAACTTTTCTAATCATCAAAAAAGTAAAAGTTATCTTTTAAAAATACCTTTAAAAATCTTGCTTTCTCAGCATGCCAATGTGAAGGAAAAGATAACCGAATTCCATTACTGAAGGAAGTTTTTGAGGCCTTTCCTAACACTCCCATTAACATCGATATCAAAGTCAACAACAATGTGCTGATTAAGAAGGTATTTAAGGCATTGCCTCCTCTGGGTGTGTTGCATCCCATTTCACAAACTAAATAAGGCTAGAGTAGGTAACTGCATAGATTGATAACGTTCAAGGAAAAGTGATACGCTGGGGATCAGTATTGTTTTAAATAATGCCCTGGTAGAAGAGATCACTTTACTGTGAGAAAGCCTATTTTCAGAGTGAGTTGTCATGTCTGAGTCATGGATAAAAGTGAGCTCATGTGAACCAATCATTCTGGCATTTATATAATTAACTTCTAGTTTAACTTGTTTCATTTGTAGTTAATGTCAAATTACTAAGTAGTTGTATTCTCTTAGCTCAATCGTATAATGGTAAAATGTAAGTAATTTCTTATACTTTATAAAATAATCTGAATTTTTGTATTGGTTCTTCCAAAATTTTATACTATTCACTGGCAGATAGTCAATTGTAATCCATTTTTTAAGTGAAATAATGTAAGTAGCTTTACAAATAGGCACATGCATAAACTTGTGAATTTTTACATGTAGGTTTCAGAGTTGGTAAAGCTGTACAGACGAGAACACATAACAGTGTGGGGTAATGCCAGTTATGAAATTGTAGAAAAGTGCTACAAAGAGGTAAGCTTTAAAAATGATACAGAATGATCTTTCTTGTTGTTGTTGTATATCTATAAAAGTTAAGTTATTACAGTAATAATTTTTTTAAATCATCTTATTTCATAGCCTTGATACAAAGACAGATGGTACTGGGTGGAAGCAACTAACCAGAAGTTTACTAATAGAGATAACAGATTTATAGATAATGGATTTAATAGAGATAACAGACCTTACAATTTAAGTTCAATATAATTGGACTGGCTCAGAGAATTATTATTTTCACATGCTAATATTAGTTGTTTACCAACATTTTATTATGTACATTATAAAACAAAATATGATTCGTATCTTTTAATGTCTGTTTTTTGTTAGGTAATTGAAATTTTTTGTGTAACTTTGAATTGAGGAAAGTATTTAGTCCTTTGATCTATATATAGCTCAAGCTTCTCTTTACCCTACCTCCCAAATAGAAATTAAGCCAAGATCATGATTATCAGGTAGTATATAAAAGTAGAGCCATCCACTCACTGAAATTTTTCTGTTTGAAGAAAATATATCTATAAAAAATTAATTTGATATATTTTGAAATGGCATGCTAAGCCTCTATAAGCAAGTTTAGCTATATAGTCAGCTAAGAGAAATTTGAAATTCAAAATGTTAAAAAACTTAAGCATTGAAGCATCTTTTTCAGAATATGAGTGATAGTGCAGAAGAAATATCATGACAGAAGTAGCAATTCTAAAATACAAAGAATTCTTTTGGGAAGGCCTTCCTTCCTAGCAAAGAAGGCAAAAACATAGATCCAAGATCAGCACCAAAATTAAAAGTACAGTTCAGACCCTCATAAAGGCAAGTGAGTTTTATTTATGCGCAGCAGGCTCTGTGAGATCCCAAGGTAGTTTGTGTACAAAAGGAGAGAACAGAGTAATCACTGGGCTGAATGGCTTCAGATTCCTAAGAATTTAGGACTAAGACTTTTCCTTAACTAATCATTGTCTGGTGGTATTTTCACGTGTCATTAAGAGGGAGATAATATACTGGAGGCCTCATGACCTGCTGATCTTTGTACATCATTCAAAAATTTTTGTGTGTGTGTGAGGAAGATTGGCCCTGAGCTAACATCTGTTGCCAATCTTCCTCTTTTACTTAAGGAAGATTGTCCCTGAGCTAACATCTCTGCCAGCCTTTCTCTATTTTGTGTGTGGGACGCTGCCACAGCATGGCTTGATATGCAGTGTGAAGGTCTGTGCCTGGGATCCAAACCTATGAACCCCGGGCCGCTGAAGTGGAGTGCGCAAACTTAACCACTATGCCACCAGGCCGGCTCCAAATTTTTTTCAAATAAAAATTACTGATAATAGCAAAGGCTGAAGATGAGAAACTGGATCTTTCATACATTGCTGGTGGGAATGTAAAATAGTACAGCCATTCTCTTAATTAGTTGGGTAGTTTCTTACAAAACTAAACATACACTTACTGTATTAACCAGCAATCTCACTCTTAGGCATTTATCTCAGAAAAATGAAAACTATACACACAAAAACCTGTACATGAATGTTTATAGCAGCTTTATTCATAATAGCGAAATACTATGAACAACTCAAATGCCCTTCAATGAGTAAATGGCTGAACAAACTGATACATCCATATAATGTAATACTATTCAGCAATGAAAGGGAATGAACTATTGATCTATGCAACACCTGGATGGTCCTTGAAGACATTTTGCTTAGTGAAAAAAATTAACCTCAAAAGGTTACATACTATATGATTGCATTTATATAATTTTCTCAAAACTATAGACATGAAGAGCAGATTAGTGGCTGCCAGGGGACAAGGACTGGGAGTGGGGTAGAGAATGGGTGCAAATACTAAGAGGTAGCGCGAGGGAGTTCTTGTATGGTGATGGAACTGTTGTGTATCTTGACTATGGTGGTGGTTACACAAATCTATACATAGGTTAAAATTGCATTGAACATGCACAAATGAATGCAGGTTAAAAAAATGGTGAAAACTGAATAGGGTGTATAGTCTAATTAACAGTAGTGTATCAATATCAGTTTCTGGTTTTGTTATGTCTTTTTACATCAGATGTCCATTTAGGGCAGCTGGGTTAAGGGTATACAGAACTCGACTATGTTTTTACAACTTCCTGTGAATCTATAATTATTTCAAAATAAAAAGTTCATTTTTGGCCCAGAATCATAGAACGTTTCCCTTGATTCACATATCTTTCTAGAAGCCTCTGGCTCTCTGTCATTTTAGAATTTAAAAACTCCAAAACTTTCAGCAGTAATTTTCAAACATCATGGTAAGAATGTCTCAATAGTATTTGTCATTCATATTATGAACATGCGGTATAATTAAGTCATGCATCTTTTACAGTTTTTTTTGTGTGTGTGAGGAAGATCAGCCCTGAGCTAACATCCATGCCAATCCTCCTCTTTTTGCAAAAGAAGATTGGCCATGGGCTAACATCTGTGCCCATCTTCCTCCACTTTATGTGGGACGCTGCCACAGCATGGCCTGACAAGCGGTGCCTCGGTGTGCGCCCGGGATCCAAACCCGGGCCGCCAGCAGTGGAGCGCGTGCACTGAACCGCTATGCCACGGGGCCGGCCCCTACAGTTCTTAAAGTATGATTTATAAGAATTTTAATTTTACCTTTCTCAGATGCTAGAAACTAAAAAAAATAAAAGAAAGTGGGGCACACATGGGAAAACGTGGCACTTATTCTCAGTTTTTATTCATTCCTACTTAAAGCAATGGCTCTTAACCTTGGCTATATGTTGGAATTACCTGAACACTTTCAAAAAATACTGATGTGTGGGTCCCATTCCAGATATTCTAATTTAAAAGATGTGGAGTACAACCAGTTGTTATGCCAGTGGTATGCCAGCATACCACTCCCCGCCCTTGCATGACTCTCCAGAAGTACCAATTATTGTTTTTAGTTCTCTGGTTCTAAAGTTGCGTAAGTTTTGAGGATCAGCCCCTAACCCTGTTTTTCCCATAAACTCTGTTATTCTTGGTGTATGAATTTGCAGGGGACTTGTATATTGTGTAGCAGCTGAAACATCTGTATACAAATAAACTGAAAATATTACAAAGCAGCATGTGAACATAGGGCAAAAGAAATCTTCAAACTTATTTACTCTGTATTTTTTAAATAAAGAAGTGGTAATTTAGAGCTAATATTTAAAATAAATTACTTTTTTGCATGATTTTTTCAATATATTATTTTCGTACAGAAAAATTCAAATTTATCATAATTTTTATTTGTTTTAAAGACAAAAATATAGGAGGGGCTAGGGAGAGAGGGTATGGGGAGTTGTTTAATGGGTACAGTATAGAGTTTCAGTTTTGCAAGATGAAAAGAGTTCATATATATATGAGGCTTGCATTCTAAGGGTTTGGGGATCTTGAACACATTTTCCAATATGAACTTAAAATGGTGGTTAGATTCTTGGACCAGCTTACAAAACCTTAATTTATATTTGATCCATAACATAGCTAAATGATGACATATTTGCAACAGTATTAATATGTATCTCTAGATATTCATACCTATATCATATCCTGTTTAACAAATATATAACTATATCTTATATATAAACAGGAGTAAGTTTACTGAATATTTCATATCTTCATTTCTTTATCTTGTTTCGTTAGATTCAGTATGTTTAATCTCTTGTGATAAGCACTATCACCAACAGTCAGAGTGGTGCAGTAAAAGCAGAGAGCAGGGAATAGAGAAACTTGAGTATTATCAGTTAACATTGTGGTGCTCCAAGATAGATCCTGACGCCATTTCTAAGTGTGATGTGTCTGGAAGTGGATATTGATAATTCAAGGAATGCTTTTAATAGATGTCAAGAGACAGTCTTGGGAAATTTTGAGGAAATCCTCTTTATTTGAATGGTGTAAAGTAACATATAATATTGTTTGTGTCTTTTAGAATTCGGATATCCCTATACTCTTCAGTCTACAACGTGTTCTGCTCATTCTTGGCCTGTTCTTCACTGGCCTCTTGCCCTTTGTGCCCATTCGAGAACAGTTTTTTGAAATCCCAATGCCTTCTATCATATTGAAGTAAGTGATTACCCTGTTTTCATCAATTATCAATAACAGGAGGACTAAGATAAAGGCTCATTAATATATCAATATCAATGATAAAGAATAGATTGCTATAGGGGCCAGCCCGGTGGCATAGTGGTTAAGTGCGCGCGCTCTGCTGCGGCGGCCTGGGGTTCACAGGTTCGGATCCGGGCGCGCACCGACCCGCCACTTGTTAAGCCATGCTGTGGCTGCGTCCCGTATAAAGTAGAGGAAGATGGGCATGGATGTTAGCCCAAGGCCAATCTTCCTCAGCAAAAAGAGGAGGATTGGCAACAGATGTTAGCCCAGGGCTAATCTTTCTCACAAAAAAAAAACAAAAAATAGAACAAGATTAAGTTGCTATAGTTATTTCCATGTTTAATTAGCTGACCTATATTAACAATGCTTTTTGATATAATTAAGACACATTCTCTAAAATGAATAAGAAAAGATTGTAAGTATTTAATCTGGACCCATTTCAAGTAACAATGACTTTTTGTGTCTGTGTACTCAGAAGTCAGGTAAAAAGAATCGAGCTTAACTATTGAAGCTTAATAATTCTTTTATTCTAACGTCTAATAGCAATTGCCCTCCAACTTCCCTTCTTTCTACTTCATTGACAACTATACGCAGCTGAAATTCCATTCAACTCCAAATTCACTGCTAGTATTAATACATGAAGGCAGAAAAACCACCACTACCACCACAACCCAAAAAACCTCTGGAGATAGGAGAAAGAAAAGGATAGAGTTAGTTTATATAAGATACTTCATTTACATAATTTCTCTACTGGGTACAAAGCCTTGCTTTTCACACCCTGATTTACTACAAAAATAAAAATATATAAAACCGTTGGCAAATAATAAGCACTCAATAAATGATAGCTTTTACTGTTAAATTATCTTTATTATCATTATTATTGAAGAAAGATAGCTTCATCTCACAATCCTGCACGCTTAGAATATGATTTCTGAGTCATGACAAAAGAATTGGGAGCTCCTGGGGAGATCATTTAAATGTGATTTCACCTGCGTGAAAACTTTTTTCATCCCCAAACAGAACTTTAAGACCAAACAGAACTTTAAGAAATCAAGCTGAATGTTAGTCATTAGAAAATATGTAAGAAAAACAATTTAGTCAGTACCTTTGAACTCAGCATCTGTTTTGTGCTTGTTTTCCAGTTTGAGTTTCTTAGTGATGAGCGTGTTTATTTTACCAATTTCCAGTTATATTCATTAGCAGTCTTTGTAGCTGTTTCTCAGATAAAACAACGTAAATCAGTTTTTCTACAAAGAAACCATTTCATTTGCTAGATTAAAATAATTCCTGGGCCGGCCCCATGGCGTAGCGGTTAAGTGTGCGTGCTCCGCTGCTGGTGGCCCAGGTTCAGGTCTCAGCTCGCACCAACGCACCGCTTGTCAGGCCATGCTGTGGCGGCATCCCACATAAAGTAGAGGAAGACTGGCATGGATGTTAGCTCAGGGCTGATCTTCCTCACAAAAAAAGAAAAAATAATAATAATAATTCCTAACCATTTATTCCTAAAGTGGTTAGGTTTCCTCTGGCCTGGAATGGACTATTGTACTTTCTGGATTATCTCCATGTGTTCCTTTTAGAAGCAAATATTATTGAAATGCAGACATATGAACAAACTTCATAGAATTAATCTTTTCTCTAAAAAATGATTATGGGAGCCGGCCTGGTGGCATAGCGGTTAAGTTCTCTCATTCCGCTTTGGCAGCCCAGGGTTCGCTGGTTGGGATCCTGGGTGCAGACCTACTCACCGCTCATCAAGCTATGCTGAGCTGGCATCCCAAGTAGAAGAGCTACAACTCTACAACTGTGATATACAACTACGTACTGGGGCTTTGGGGAGAAAAAGGAAAAAAGAGGAAGATTGGCAACAGATGTTAGCGCAGTGCCAATCTTCCCCCCCCCAAAAAAAGTGATTATGTATTAAGACACAGGTAGAATATTATGTGAGTTTTAATATTTTTTTGTGGAAGACAATGGGTACTTCCTAAGACGACGTAATAATTTGTGTTTAACAAGGTGAATAGTGTTTGAGTTACTAAATCCCTGAGATTCCTGAAATTGTAACCAGGACTTTCCACTTGGAGTTAGGGGAAAAGGATTTCATTTAGAGAGCTTTTAATAAAAACTGAATTCAGAGAAAGAAAAAAATGAATTTAAATGCGGAGACTCAGAACTAACCTAAGAATATAGACGGGGGGAGTTCAAATGGAAACTAGAAATGCAGATCTGAGGAGAATGAAAATCACTGCCTGCTGTTAAATTTAGAAAGAAGCTGCTTAATCTCCATAGTAGAGAGACTCATCAGAGATTTCCTGTGGACACAACCCAAACTTAGTGACACAGGTCGTTGTGCTGCTTTAGGCATCAGAGATTGGAGAAGGAACTCAGCATTGGTCTAAAAGTCAAGTATGCTGTTTCAGTAGGAAGGAAAATTAAAAAGGACAGGGCCTAGGTCTTCAAATACTGAAAAGGAAAGAAAAAACATGCTTTTAGGGGTTTTCTTAGTCTCATTTTTACCCCAAATATTTTTTAATCTATAGTAAAGTTCGGTTGTATGTTGGAATCTACTATATACTCAGTTATAGCAGGCAAAGCAAGAGAAAGAGGCTTCACCAAAAAAGAGAAGAGACTCGGGTACCCAGGGTGCCCAGGGTCTCTGGAAAGATAAGTTTTGTTTCTCTTTACCTTTAAATAGTGGTAGCAAAAAGTTAACTTGAAATCAATGGAAACAGACAACCCAAATGGGCTTTATTTTAATTTATTTTTGTCCTTTTACAAATATTTTTTGAGCACATACTAAGTGCAAGGGACTGTTTTTGTTTTTTGAGCTTGTTTTATTTTATCACACTGATATATTATTGTGTTTCTAATTTTATGATTCAAATTTTATTTTGCCTCAGACTAAGAGAACCACACACCATGTCCAGAAGTCAAAAGTTTCTCATCTGGCTTTCTGATGTGTAAGAATTTAGTTTCTTGATATACAAGTTATTGTTTTAGCTATATCTGTTAAATACTATGCTTATAATTAAGAGCAAGCTTTGTACATGTAATTTGTAACAAGGACATGTTGAGCACCTAATATACAAATGGATGTGTATGAATCATTTAGAACTAGCTTAATTACTAGTCACAAAACCTTAGGAGGAATCTTGAGAGAGAATCTCATCCAACTTCAGGAGAAAACAGAGCACCCACCCAGGCAAAGTTAAATGGGTTACTTGGAGCTAGCTAGCTAGTTAGTAGCATAGCTGGGATATATAACCATTCCCTTCTACTTATTTGCTTTTCCACTAGCCTGCAGTCAAAATCTTGGTGAAAAGAAGTCTGTATAGCAATACAGTAAATGTGAAAATGTATGTTGACTAATGTCGCATTTCTCAGAAAAATCTGCACCAAGACTTCACAGCAGAAGCGAAGCCCCATCTATAGAGTGGGCATCTACTTTAAAGAAAATGCCTTAATTTCTAAGACATGTTGAGTTTAATTTTGGGTAAAAACCAGAAAGTTATTATGCTATGTTTTGCTTTAATATAGAATTTTGAATGCTTAAATAATAGTCCTAGATCACAACCTTTTATTACTTAGTTCCTCTTTCAAAGAGTTCAGAAACTATTTTATCTTTTCTCTGTGCCACAGGATTTATTCTTTTTTGCTTTATTCCTGATTTAATTTCTAGTTTTCAAGGATGCATGGTTACTTGGTGTTAAATGCATAAAATTTTTAGTTTCTGTTATTTAATCATTCTAATAGACATAAACAGAATAGAAAAAATATGTATAACTTCCCAGTACAATTAGTTCCCGTTTTGCTCAAGTGATTTGTATTCTAAAAGTTCACCTTTGGGGGCAGGCCCAGTGGCGTAGCGGTTAAGTTCACACGCTCTGCTATGGCAGCCCAGGGTTGGCAGGTTCGGATCCTGGGTGTGGACTGATGCACCGCTTGTCAAGCCATGCTGTGGCAGTGTCCCATATAAAGTAGAGGAAGATGGGCATGGATGTTAGACCAGGGCCAGTCTTCCTCAGCAAAGAGAGGTGGATTGGCAGATGTTAGCTCAGGGCTGATCTTCCTCTCACACACACACAAAAATATAATAAAATAAAAGATCACTTTTAAGTCAGTTATTTGGAACTAAAAAATAAAGTAAAATGCTTTTTCCCTATATATAGGATAGTGTAATTAATGGACATTAGATTTCTAAGATAGCTCACAAAAGACCAACCATTATGTAAATGAACTATGATGTTATAGAACTTGACCCAAGTTTGCTGCCTTATTTTAACTTGGAAAGTTAGGAATGCAGACTTCCCAGCTCTTTCTCAGTCTCATTATGGTGCCAGCAGGGAAAATGAGGAAGCCTCTTCTTCATTGAGCTGCCTCAATAAGAATGGGTTTCCTGAGGATCTAGTGGCAGCAAGGAGTAAAAAACGATTCTGGTTGTCTACCAGTAAGCAGCCTGCAGTGAAAGGAGATCCAGCAGTTAAGATGTAAATGCATCCACAGCAGCTATTATGACTTGAGGCCATTGCGTGTGTTGCTGAAGCATTGGGATTAAATTCAACTAGGAATTATAAACTCTAGGGGGCCGCCCAATAGCACAAGCAGTTAAGTGTGCCCGCTCCGCTGCGCAGGCCTGGAGTTCTCGGGTTGGGATCCTGGGTGCGCACCGATGCACTGCTGTGGTGGCATCCCATATATAGTAGAGAAAGATGGGCACGGATGTTAGCCCAGGGCCAATCTTCCTCAGCAAAAAGAGGAGGATTGGCATTGGGTGTTAGCTCAGGGCTCATCTTCCTCACACACACACACAAAAGGGAGTTATAAACTCTAAATTGACTAAATTAAGACTAAGGACTAACTTTAGTCCTTTTTTTAGGGCTAAGACGTACCTAAATCTATTCTGCTTTTCTTTTCTAGTTTACTAATGAGAAAAGCTTTGTTTGACCACCTCACTGCCCGAGGCATTCAGGTAAGTTTCTGGAATGATGTGTTTTGGAAACAGTACAGTTTATTAATTTAACACTCGTGTGGAGGGCAGGAACTCTTAACTGACTTAATTTGGTCCCAACTCTGATGATGCTGTTTTACTGGTTCACGTATGAAAGTCTTAGGCTCTGCCTCACAGTTCGCAAGAAACCACTGGCATTTCAGTAGCTATAGTCCAATTAAGTGTAGGTAAGAATAGCTGAAGCCAGAGGGCTGGGACAGTGCGTACTTAATGAGCAAAGTGGAAGTTTTTTAAAGTGTTCAATGATTTCTTAAAATGGCAATTTTTAAAGGTTAGTTTTAAGTGTGTTGAGATTGTAGTGGATAAATGCTGTTATAAAAATAATATTCTATTTTATCTTTTCTTCTCATATTTCTTATGCTTCTAATTTTCAGGTGTATATTTGGGTATTAAATGAAGAACAAGAATACAAAAGAGCTTTTGATTTGGGAGCAACTGGGGTGATGACAGACTATCCAACAAAGCTTAAGGATTTTTTACATAATATTTCAGCATAGAAAAGGAGGTACTCGGAAACGTTTAAAGAAAACATGAAAGGACCTAAGAAAAAAAAATTTCACCATCATTTCCCTAAGCCATTTCCAGAATGGTAAAAGGTTCAATCAGTTAAGTTTTTATTACCTCATTTTTAAACCTGTCTGAGAATGTAGAAATTATATATTGTATATTTATTTTAAACAATATTGCATATTTTACATTTGTAAATTGTTTAGAAAGGTAATTGGTTATGAGATGTAAGTAGAAGATTATTGATCAAGATTTCTATATATGATGCAGTATTCTATTATAAGTAATTCTGAAATCAAAGACTATTAGATAAATTTGACATTGGCCTTCACTGAAATAAGATCAACTAATTAGTAAAACAAAATTATTGAAGGCCAGTACAGCTGTTATGAGTTGTCTCATTATTTCTAGGTACATCTTAGTTAAATGGGAAAAATAGAATGGAAGGAGAGCTTGGAAATCAGTGATGTAGTTATCTGACAAGTTGTACAGTGTTAGCAAAAGGCAGACTCAAAGGAATAATTAAAAGTTTATTACTTGATCAGAAATAAAATCTGTAGACTGAATTAGATTTCTTGGTTGCTATTGTTTATGGAGACATTCTATTTGGAATCTTTTTCAGGTGTGTAACAATGCTACCATGTCTTTTTTTTGTAAACATTGATTGGACTTATCAATTGTACATTGAGACAAGATCTAAATAGTCATACTTTTATGTTTCCTCTAAAGAAATGTAAATTTTCCATTTTTGGCAATGACTAACTGTTTGGGCTTATGTCTAGGATTTTAAATAATATCTTGAATCCTGATAATCATATGAAACTGACGAAAATGCGTATTATTTCTAATATTTATAGTATAAAGCACCTATTCGTGATCTTTAAGAATTTATTCTTCTGAATATTAAGTAGAAACACAATTTCCCAAAGCGTTAGACATCACTCTCTCAGCTTTTCTTTTTTCTTTTTTTTTTTTATGAGGAAGATCAGCCCTGAGCTAACATCCACGCCAATCCTCCTTTTTTTGCTGAGGAAGACTGGCCCTGAGCTAACATCCTAGCCGATCTTCCTCCACTTTATGTGGGACGCCGCCACAGCATGGCCTGACAAGCGGTGTGTCTGTGCGCACCTGGGATCCAAACCCGGGCCGCCAGCAGTGGAGCGCGAGCACTTAACTGCTACACTACGGGCCGGCCCCTCTCTCAGCTTTTCTGATGTGACTTCATGTAAATCTCTTTTAATCTTTTTGACTAATTTTTTATTCTCTTTGGGAGGTACATGTGATTTGAAATAATGTGTCTTTTACCTAGATTACATTTCTCATTTGAAGTTTGCCCGCTAACAGCTGTGAAGGATGATCGTACTCTTCCACCTGTCCCTGGATGACATAAATAACCTTTGCTTTTTTGTTCAAACTGAAATAAAGTTTTCCAAGAACAAAATAAGGGTTCTTCATTGTTTTTTGCAGTTGTCATTCCAAATATGCTTTATAGATTTTTTTTTTTTGCAGAATTTAATAAATTGTTAGTATGAGTAAACACACCTGAGATTTCTCTTTAGAGTAAGGAAAAGGCAATATAAAAACGCTTTTATGGTAAAGAAGTTGCTTCTTGGCATTTGAACAAATAACTTGGGCAAATAATCCATTAAATCAGTCATTTTCATTTCACTTATTACAATTTATGGTTATAGTTGCTAGGGACCATTTGGATCATCTTTGATATAATTCTTTTTGTTTTTTCTTCTTTTTAAATTTTGCTCGGTTATGGGGCCGGCCCAGTGGCACAAGTGGTTAAGTGTGCGCGCTCCGCTGCAGTGGCCTGGGGTTCGCCGGTTCGGAACCCCAGGCGCACACCGTCACACCGCTTGTCAAGCCATGCTGTGGCGGTATCCCATATAAAGTGGAGGAAGATGGGCACAGATGTTAGCCCAGGGCCAGTCTTCCTCAGCAAAAAGAGGAGGATTGGCAGATGTTAGCTCAGGGCCGATCTTCCTCACAAAAAATAAATAAATAAATAAATAAAATTTTTTTTGCTCGGTTATGATTCAGAGCAGTTCACATTATAGGGCCAGCAAATATTTTGTGTCAACCAGTAGGAGATAAAGTACCTAGTATGGTAAAGATGTTTAGAAAGTCATGAGCTATTAAACCTCTCATTTCTGGCCAGGGCTAGTTCTAGAAATTGGGGTGAGGCTCTGACTACAGGTGGGCGTCTAGTAGCCACAACTTTGAAGAAAAAATGCCTGCAGTGGGTTGGGAAAAGAGAACATAAAACATAAATCATAATATGTTCTAGTATGGGAAACCATTAACATAGAATACCATGTAAATGATTCTGCTTAGAGTTGTGCAACATGGTGGCCCTGGAAAGGTGCATTAGAAAAAAAAATAGTCAAGAGAGAATCTGGGCCAGCCCTGGTGGCCTAGTGGTTAAGTTCGGCATGCTCCTCTTCGGTGGCCCAGGTTCGGTTCCCGGGCATGGACCTACACCACTTGTCTGTCAGTGGCCATGCGGTGGTGGCGGCCCAAGTACAAAAAAAGAGGAAGATTGGCAGTGGATGTTAGCTCAGGGCAAATCTTCCTCAGCAAAAAAAAGAAAAAAGAAAATCTGCTGTAGATAAGAGTGCCAATTAAAGGGAAGCCATGATTGCCAGGTTGAAGAATTTGTTTTGAATTGAAAATTGTATGTCTTAAGTAGGTGGCTAAACTCAAGACATTAAAAACAAGAGCCAAACTGCTAGGCAATTATGTGACATAATCATTTCAGTACCAAAAGGAAAAAAAATGTAAATACCAGTCTGAGACCAGGCACCAAAACAGGATCAAAACTAAAGCGGTCAGGGCTGGCCCCGTGGCTTAGCAGTTAATTGCGTGTGCTCCACTGCTGGCGGCCCGGGTTCGGATCCCAGGCGTGCACAGATGCACCGCTTCTCCGGCCATGCTGAGGCCGCGTCCCACATACAGCAACTAGAAGGATGTGCAGCTATGACATACAGCTATCTACTGGGGCTTTGGGGGGGAAAAAAAAAAAAGGAGGATTGGCAATGGATGTTGGCTCAGGGCCAGTCTTCCTCAGCAAAAAGAGGAGGACTAGCATCAATGTTAGCTCAGGGCTGATCTTCCTCACAAAAAAACAAAAACAAAAAAACTAAAGCGGTCAGGGCCGGCCCTGTGGCTTAGCAGTTAAGTGCACGCGCTCCGCTACTGGCGGCCCAGGTTCGGATCCCGGGCCTGCATCAATGCACTGCTTCTCCGGCCATGCTGAGGCCACGTCCCACATACAGCAACTAGAAGGATGTGCAACTATGACATACAACTATCTACTAGGGCTTTGGGGCAAAAAAAAAAAGGAGGAGGATTGGCAATAGATGTTAGCTCAGAGCTGGTCTTCCTCAGCAAAAAGAGGAGGATTAGCATGGATGTTAGCTCAGGGCTGATCTTCCTCACAAAAAAAAAAAAAAAAAAAAACTAAAGCAGTCAGATCCAAAAGTCAGAGATCAGAATGCTGAGAGCATACCAAGGTAACTCATAAAACCACTAATGATGTTTAGCTTTTCTGCCTCTTTTGTATAGCACTGACAAATTAAAGTTTGGAAAGTTGGATCATCCTATAATCTGAAATAAAAATACAAGCCTAGACCAGAGAACAGTTCAGAAACCAGATCAGAAGACTAAACAGATCCATTGACATGAGACTGCATAAAAATTAATTTGGCAATAATCTATGGGATGGGAGACTTGCAGCAATCCAATTCTGGACAAATAATGGTCCAGATGAAAGTAGTGGCGATGTAAGTAGGGAAACAATGAATCTATGTGTCTCTTTAAGGGAAGAATTAATAAGAGTTGGTGACTAGATGAGCTTAAAAGGAGAAGGAAAAGTCACTACTAACTCCAAAGCTGCAAGGAAATGGGGAACTTGGAGAGGGGAACCAGTTTGGTGGTAAAAATGATGTATGTGGGTGCTGTTTGAAATGACAGACGTTTGAGTGGCTATGCTTTAGGTATATTAGCCCTTAAGATAGGTCTGGAGGAGTAGATTTAGGAGTTACGTGTACTTTATAGGTATGAATTTGTAAAGCTAGCACTTTAGAGGTGATGTTAGTTCCTTCTCAGTGTTCTACTTGCAATTTGAATAGGTTGCTATGCCACCAGATACCTACGCGTGAACAGCGTGGTTCATACCACAGTGAGATTGAATGATAACACTTTCCCACTCATTTATACCTTTTTCTTTCAAAAGTGGAGAACTCTATCAAAACAGGCATAATTTTAACTAGTTGTATTGTTTATGAAAAGAATATAAATACATTGGTATTGTTTGTCCAGTAGTTTTAAAATTTAGTTTCTTGAAGCCCTAAGATAAGACAGGGTCTAGACAGCTTCTGCTGGGTGAGTGGAGATGGTTATGCTAAGAGGAGGCTGAGCAGGTATACCTATGTGTTACCCATTCCCAATTTGACCAGAGCTGCTCCACTTTTTTCTGTTTCATGTATGAGTTCCACATAAAGTTTGATTTAAAACAGGAGTTTTCTGGGCCGGCCCCATGGCTTATCGGTTAAGTGCACGCGCTCCGCTACTGGCGGCCCGGGTTCAGATCCCGGGCGCACACTGACGCACCCCTTCTCCGGCCATGCTGAGGCCGCGTCCCACATACAGCAACTAGAAGGATGTGCAACTATGACATACAACTATCTACTGGGGCTTTGGGGAAAAAAAAGGAGGAGGATTGGCAATAGATGTTAGCTCAGAGCTGGTCTTCCTCAGCAAAAAGAGGAGGATTAGCATGGATATTAGCTCAGGGCTGATCTTCCTCACGAAAAAAAAAAATAGGAGTTTTCTGCAAAAAAAAAATTATTTTTGCTTTTATAATCTTTGATCTAAGATCTTTTTCCCCTTCAGGCTTGAATAGAACCTCTCTCCCTTCCTCCCTTCCTTCTTCCATCCTTTCCTTCCCTCCTAACTCAGTCTAAGTCAGTTCCTCAAGGGTTTATAGTCCTTCCTTCTGGTCAGAAACTTCTCAAGAACAATCAGTGGGGGGGGGAGGAGCATAGGACATGAACATGTAATCTACAAGTGTAAATAGTCAACAAACAAAAAATGTTTAACCTCCCTAGGAATCAAAGACCCATAAATTAAAACAACATTGAGTGAGATACCAATTTCCACCTCTTAGATGGGCAAGAGTGAATGCTTTGGTGAGAGGCATGGGGAAGCAGATGAGAGGCGTGTCAGTGGGAATATAAATTGGCAGAACTTTCCGGGATCAATTTGACAGTAATATCTTTTTTTTTCTTTAATAATTTTATTTATTTTTTTCCCCACAAAACCCCAGTAGATAGTTGTATGTCATAGCTGCACATCCTTCTAGTTGCTGCATGTGGGACACGGCCTCAGCATGGCCGGAGAAGCGGTGCATCGGTGCGTGCCCAGGATCCGAACCCAGGCCACCAGCAGTGGAGCATGCGCACTTAACCGCTGAGCCACAGGGCCGGCCTGACAGTAATATCTTTAAATACATCCTTTTATTCAGCAATTCCAGTGCTAGGAATAATATCCTAAGAAAATAATAGGACAAGTGTCCAAAGGTGCATATGCAGAGTGAAAAATTGGAAACAACCTAAATTATTGTAGATTCATACAATGATATCATTAAAATATTACTGTCCTATATCTACTGATATAGGTATATTATTGACTATTTACACTTGTAGATTACGTGTTCGTGTCCTGTGCTCCTTCTTTTTCTAATTTTAATGTATGAGATATTAAGTGAAAAGACTATAAAACTCTAGACTATATGCACAAAAAATATTTATACATATTCATTTTGAAAGTGAAATATCTACCAAAGTGTTAATTGTGGTTTTTATGATGATGGAATTATGAGTGACTTACTTTTACTTGTCTAGGTTTTCTAATTTTTCTATAATTAATAGATATCAATTATTTTAAAAAATTAATTTAAAAATAAAAGCCTTTCTAGCTACTACAGAATTGTTTGATGTCCAGCAGGTGACTCTGCTCTGAAGTTTGGTTTCTTTCTTGAGGAGAGAAACCTTTAACTGCCAACTTGGAGTTGACCAAAGAACTGACCAGGTTTCCTGCTTAACCACTCCTTCTTTCCAACAAATCAGGAAAGAGGGATTATGGCTTTGCTTTGGATATGATCCAGGGATTGATCTGGACCTTTTTAAAAAATTCATAATTCTACAAAGACATTTACTTGTTATTAATTTTTGCTCTATTTTCTTCTATTATTTTTTATGGTGCATAGTTTTGGGTTTTTATATGGTCATGATCATACCGTATATATACTTTTAAATTTTTTTCCACTTACTATAACATGAACAGTTTCCCATGTTTAAATTCTTTTAAGAAGATGAAATGCTATTTAATCAAGTAGATATGCCGTGATTTACTTAACTATTTCTCTGTCATTGGAAATTTAAATTTTCTAATTATTTGTTATTATAAATAATGCTGTGATGAACATTCTTATGTATACCTCACTCCCTCACACCCAATCATGAAATCCTAGATATCACATCTTCTTTTCAACTCCACTGCCATCATCATAGTGCAAGCCACCATCATCTCTGACTAAAATAATTGATGGGGAGGAAGACTATCCTCTACCCACTCTGGGTCCTTTCTGGCTGGGCTACAAATTAAATTGACATGAGACTGAATAGCAGGAGAAAATCAAACAAAGCTTTATAACATGTATACATGGGAGAGACTTGGAAAAACTGGGTAACTCGACAAAATGGCGGAGGTTCTCATCTTAAATAGCATATTCAGGTAAAGACAAAGGAGGATGTTGGGGGTGGGGTGAGTCTGCTATGGGAGATTACCAGAAAAGCACAGTAAACAAGAGTAAGATTTAAGGCCTCACCTTCCACATTGACAAGTTTCTAGAGATGAGGTCATCCCGCCTCTTCCCAGTCTGGAGAGGGAGATACCTTTACAATTGGAGATTTCCGTTACAAATGTAAATGTTTGGTAAACAGAACTTTGATAAGAATGGGCTTAAAAAGGACCCGCCCAGTCTGTAGATACCCAGAGTTATCTATGGTGAAGGCCTGTCCTGGCGACAGGCCTCTTATCTTAAATTCTTTTAGGCAGTTGGTGGTCAGGGAGTGTCAAAGTGTCTTCAGAAAATAAACAAGGTAAAGAGGTGTATTTTGAGGTGGCCAATTCTGATCCCCCACACAACACAACTGCCTTCTTTTTCTAATTTTAATGTAATTTATTTTTGAATAAGTAATATATTCTCTGGTTCATAAAGTACAAAAAGACATACAGTAAAATGTGTCTTTTCCACTCCTATCCTCCAATCACTGAATTCCCTCCCTGGAGGAAATAGGACTTCGATATTATCATTCATTTAGGCAGTAAATATTTATCGAGCACCTTCTATAGGTCAGTGACTTATTAGATCTGGTGGTATAATGGTAAACAAGATAGACATGATATATAGACTTATGGATCTTACATTCAGTTTGCGAATACAAACAAACAAAAAGAGTGAACAAAACTTCAACTTGAAGCAGATATCATGAAGGTGCAATATTGTGATTTATAAGAAATATATATTTGGTCATTCAGATGGCCAAAATATATTTCATATATATATTTGGTCTTCCTTCACAGTTCCTGGCTCACAGCTCCCAAAACGCTTGGAATTTCTTAAGTGTTCAGAATGATGAAAGTGTCTTTTGTTATGCTAATGAAGTGACTTTGGGAAAGCTGCTAAGGATGGGGGCTGGTTGCCAATGGAGTCAACCATGTGATCAGAGGATTGGAACTTTCAGTCCCACCTCCCAAACTCTGGGTAGAAGTGAGGAACTAGAGGTTGAATCAATTGCCAATGGCCAATAACTCAGTCATTAATGAATATGTAATGAAGCCTCAATAAAACCCAAAAGGGCAGCTCATTGGTCCTCTTTACGGAGAGCTTCCATGATGGGGAATCAGAACGCTTCCACGTGCCACTATGCTGAGCCCCAAACTTCTTTAGGACACAAACTCCTTTGTTCCGGACCTCACCCTATGTATCTCTTCATCTAGCTGTTGATTGGTATCCTTTAACATCCTTTGTAATAAGTTGTAAACGGAATTTCTTGAGTTCTATGAGCCATTCTAGCAAAGTAATCAAACCTGAGGAGGGGGTCATTGGAACCTCTGATTTAATAGCCAGTCAGTCACATGCACAGGTAACAGCCTGAGCTTGCAGCTGGCATCTAAAGTAGAGGGTGGTCTTGTGGGACTGAGCCCTTTACCTGTGGAATCTGATTCTATCTCCTGGTAGATAGTGTCAGAATTGAGTTGAATTCTCAGACACCCTGCTAGAGTCCAAGAACTGCTTGTTGGTGTGGGAAGCCTCCCCGCCCGACACACACACTGGAATTGGGTCCAGGAACCCTTTGCAGAAGGACATAAACATGGTACTGAGATAAGAAATAATAAAGTCTAGCTTATTTTAGATAAAATGGTCAAGGTAGGCCACTTTGAGGCAGTGGCATTTACTTGCTTCTAAAGCAAGAGAAATGAACCACACAAAGAACAGGAGGAAAGAGCACACTAAGCAGATGCAAGAGCTTATGCAAAGCCCCTGAGGCAGGAAAGAGCATGGTGGGTATTAAGAATAAAAAGAAGAGGAGAGGGATAGAACATAAGCGGAGAGATTGGCTTTTGATGGAAAGAAGGACTCTTCCTTCATTGTAAATGAAAAGAATCAAGGTACAAATAAAAGCAGTGCTTTGTAGCTTTGGTGGTGGGAAGATTAGAGAGTTTTCATCCAATAGTTTCTAATTTCTCCATGACAGGTGAGCAAAGGTCTTTGCTAAAACTGAGAATGGAGAAAGGAGTGCAAAAGGTTTGAGGAAAGAGGCCGCTTTCCCTCAGTCATCTTAGGGAGTGGGAATGTGTTCCTATTAGAGAAACATAGTGGGGTTCCTGGGCTGTTCTGAGTGCTAAATTGAGGCTTAAGATTCTGCATTTAGGGCTGGCCCCGCGGCATATTGGTTAGGTGCACATGCTCCACTGCTGGCGGCCAGGGTTCGGATCTCGGCGTGCCCCGACGCACCGCTGGTCAGGCCATACTGTGGCGGTGTCCCACATAAAGTGGAGGAAGATGGGCACGGATGTTGGCACAGGGCCAGTCATCTTCAGCGAAAAAAAAAGAGGAGGATCGGCATGGATGTTAGCTCAGGGCTGATGTTCCTCACACACACAAAAAAAAGATTCTGCATTTAAAATGAAATCAACTCAGCTGTGATTTCTCAAAAGTCATGAACAAAAGAGTTGATAATTTGGGGCCAGCCCACTGGCATAGCAGTTAAGTTCGCAGTTCTGCTTTGGTGGCCTGGGGTTCACTGGTTTGGATCCTGGGTGAGGACCTACTCACCGCTCATCAAGCCATGCTGAGGCAGTGTCCCACATAGAGGAACTAGAAGGACTTACAACTAGGATATACAGCTATATACTGGGGCTTTGGGGGGGGGGGAAGAGGAAGATTGGCAACAAATGTTGCCAATCAGGGCCAATCTTCTTCTTCAAAAAAAAGAGTTGATAATTTAAATTAAGAGAATAAAAAAATTCTTGAAGGAAGTGAGTGGGGAAAAAGAGTGAGCAGAGAGTTAAGCCTTAGAATATGCCCAAAGGAGACAGAGAAGGTGTGATCTGAGAAAGAGAAGTAGAGAAGTACAATGTCCTCAACCCCGTGAAAGTAGAGAATTTAAGAAAGAAGGTAGTTATCAAAAGGGTGCAAAATAGGACGTTGAGATTAAGGAAGGAAAGGGCTGGGAAAGGATGACTGCTTTTGGTTTAAAAGGAGGCCTCCTTAACTATGGTTCATTTATCTCTGTAGTTGATGGCACTGGTACCAGATTGCAAAGGGATGAAGAGGACTGACTGGTACTAAATAAGGCTAATAAAAATCAGCCACTGTTCAAAGGAATTGGAGAACCAGGACATTTGAAGAGGCAGCAGTAACAAGTGAGTTATGTTCTGAATGGGGAGGCTTATAAATGTATGAAAATGAGAAAGAGCTAGTGGAGAGAGATTGCAAATGCTGGAGAGGGAGGACATGTGAGCAAAGATCTCTTTCAAGACCGAATCGGGGGGGGGGCCAGCCCGTGGCTTAGTGGTTAAGTGCGCGTGCTCCGCTACTGACGGCCCGGGTTTGGATCCCGGGCGTGCACTGACGCACCGCTTCTCCAGCCATGCTGAGGCTGCGTCCCACACACAGCAACTAGAAGGATGCACAACTATGACATACAACTATCTACTGGGGCTTTGGGGAAAAAAAGGAGGCGGATTGGCAATAGATGCTAGCTCAGGGCCAGTCTTCCTCAGCAAAAAAGGGGAGGATTGGCATGGAGGTTAGCTCAGGGCTGATCTTCCTCACACACACACACAAAAAAAGACTGAATGGGTTGTAATTTATTCAACAAATATTCGTTAACGCCTGCCATGCCAGGCACCTGGGTTACAGCTGTGGACCATATGGAACAATTCCTGTCCTAGGTGCTTATGGTCTGGTTAGTAGGTAGCCGAGAGAAGAGGAGGAAGAGATGTCTATTTTCTTATATTCCAGGGTAGAATAGGAGTATAAGAATCCGGGATGTTTTGTGCTTGAAAGAGGATGGAACAGCTAAGGGTGGTGTATTAGTCTGCTCAGGCTGCCATAGCAAAATACCACAGACTGGGCGGCTTAAACAACATAAATTTATTTTCTCAGTTCTGGAGGCTGGAAGTCCAAGATCAAGATGCCAGCATGGTTGATGTCTGGTAAACCTCTCTTCCTGGCTTGCAGACAGCACCTTCTTGCTGTATCCTCACTTGGCCTTTTCTCTATATGCACATACACATACAGAGCGAGGTTTCTGATGTCTGTTCCTCTTCATATAAGGCCATCAGTCCTATCGGATTAGGGCCCTATCCACATGACCTCATTTAACCTTAATTACTTCCTTAAAGGTCCTATCTCCACATACAGTCATTGAGGGTTAGGGCTTCAAGATATGAATTTTGAGGGGATACAAATCAGTCCATAAGAGGTGGAGATGGGAGTCAAAGGGGGAAGCTGGAGATTGGTTATGTGTAGGAGGAGGTGGAGATGGGAAAGCTAAATTGAGGAAATCAGAGAGTTGGAGAAGGAAGCACTTGTAGACGACCACGGAGAAGCTAGGATAGAGAAATTTAGTGTGGCCAAGAATTGTCAGAAAGAAGCTGATGTGTATTTCTTAGTTTCCTAGGATACCCACTTGGAGATTTACAGACAGCTGATACCAAACAAGCCCACAGATTGCTAGAGAAGGGAAAAAAAAAAAACTTTTCACAGTTCCTGCCTTTGGGAGAAGACAAACAATGAACATGGAAACAACTTACTTAAGGCTAATTATGATGTGATAGAGAGTTAAGGGAGCAAGGGGCAGCTTTAGATTCAGTGGCCGGGGAAGGTCTCTCTGGGGAGGTGACATTTCAGCCTGAAGTATGAGATAAAACCTGAGGGGAAGTGTTTGAAGCAGAGAAAACTGCAAGTGCAAAAGGTGGGGGGGCACTTGATGTTTTCAAAGAGCGGAAAGGAAACCAGTGTTCTTGGAGCAAAGTAAACTGGAGAAGCAACATAAGGCTAGAGAGCTAGGCAGGAGTCAGATCACGTAGGGCCTTTTTGGCAGGCCATGATAAAGAATTTGCATTTTATTCTAAATGCAATGAGGTGTCATTAATGGGTTTTAAGCAGAGGAGTGATGTAGTTTACTTTTAAAGATTATTCTTTCTGCTGAGTAGAAATAGATTAGAAAGGCACAAGATGGCAGCAGAGATACGGTGGTGGGAGAGGAGATGGAGAGAAGTGGCTGGATTTGAGATATATTTTGGAGGTAGAACCAACAGACTTAGTGGGTGAAGAAAGGGGAAAAACTCTAGATTGGTTGGTAGGTTGACTTATACAATTGGATAGATGGATGGTGGAGCCATTTACTGAGATGGGAAAGAAACATACATATTTCTGGAAGGAATATGAAAAATTCTGATTCAAGTCACTCTTTACGAAACACTATACAGAGCTCAATTATGCATACTTTAAGTCCTACAAAATAACTAGACAAGTCTGACCCTACTTTAGAAAAAAGAATGAAGTTAACTTTTAACCAGTATCTTTTGTTTGCCAGATGCTATTACACCTATCATCCTATTTAATCTTTACCATAGTCCTATGAGGTCAGAGGTATTAACTCTGATTTGTAGATGAGGGAACTGAAGCTCAAATGGGTTGTGTGATTCACATAAGATTGCACAGCTAGGGCCGGCCCCATGGCTTAGTGGTTAAGTGCGCACGCTCCGCTACTGGCGGCCCGGGTTCAGATCCCGGGAGCGCACCGACGCACCGCTTCTCCGGCCATGCTGAGGAGGATTGGCAGTAGATGTTAGCTCAGAGCCGGTCTTCCTCAGCAAGAAGAGGAAGATTAGCATGGATGTCAGCTCAGGGCTGATCTTCCTCACAAAAAAAAAAAAAGATTGCACAGCTAGTAAAGCGACAAACCTGGTAGGCAAATCTAGTTCTTCAGAGACAAAGTTCAAAGCTGTTTTCATCACACAACACTGCTGTTCACAGGCTGGCTTTTTCTCCATAACCTTCGTCACTGGACTTCTTAAATATGACCATGGGAAAAGTGTGGTAAAAGAAATCAAAATAGCTCTCATGTAAGTGTTTTCCTTTCTCTTCCAAGTAAGACTTTTGATTAAACACATTAATATTTAATATACATCAGTGCTGGGCCGCTCCCAACTGTTGTATGGAGTTATGCAGAAGTTTTTTTTTTTTTTTTTACTTCCTCATTCTAACCATTTTTACCATACTAAGAAATAAATTTGAGTTTTAAAAAGTCCAGGAGTTTCACATTTTCTGTCTTCTGTGATCTTTGAGGTCAAATATTAAAGCTTACCAATGATGAAGCTATAGTTCTGTGTACTTAAGTAAAAGGTCAGATGAACTATATAATTCTTTACAGGTGCTTTCCCAGTCCCTTCTCCTCTGGAGCTGATTCATTTCCCTTTTTGGGGGATATATTCCTGCAGTCATCACTTTTAGGTCATGTGATTCTGAAATAAGAAACATTTAGGCAGTTTTGCAAAATGTAACAGGATGTACCTGGTCCTATTAATTACTAATAGCAGTCTGAATTTAGCCTATCAAAAACTTAGATAAATGATATCATCTTAGAAGAAAAATACCTCTTGGCTCAGGTGGGAAATGCTGAGAACAATGGCAACATTTTTCTCAGGAAAAAAAGTTGTTTTTTCTAAATTCATCAATTTTGGAATAACTTCTCCCAAATAACGTGTTTTAAAAAGTTATTAGAACCACCTCACAATCATTAGAATGGCTACTATAAAAAAAAAATCCAGGGCCGGCGCCGTGGCTTAGCGGTTGGGTGCACGCGCTCCGCTGCTGACGGCCCAGGTTCGGATCCCGGGCGCGCACCGACGCACCGCCTCTCCGGCCATGCTGAGGCCGCGTCCCACATACAGCAACTAGAAGGATGTGCAGCTATGACATACAACTATCTACTGGGGCTTTGGGGGAAAAAATAAATAAATAAAAATTTTAAAAAAAGTCCAGAAAATAACAAGTGTTGGTGAAGTTGTGGAGACATTGGAACCCTTGTGCACTGTTGGTGGAAATGCAAAATGGTGTGGCTGCCATGGAAAAATAGTAGGGCAATTCCTCAAAAAATTAAAAATAGAATTACTATATGATCCAGCAATTCTACTTCTGAGTATACATACAAAAGAATTGAAAGCAAGGACTTGTCAAGATATTTGTACACCCATGTTCATAGGAGCATTATTCACAATAGTCAAGGGGGGGAAGCAACCCAAGGGTCCATCAACAGATGAATGGATAAACAAAATGTGGTATGCAGTCAATGGAATATTATTCAGCCTTACAAAGGAAGGAAATTCTGCAATATGCTACAACATGGATGAACCTTGAGGACATTATGTTAAGTGAAATAAGCCAATCACAAAAATACAAATACTGTATGTTTCCACTTATATGAGGTACCTAGAGTAGTCAAATTCATAGAGACAGAAAGTAGAATGGTCGTTGCCAGGGACTGGGGCAGCGGGGAATGGGGAGTTTTTATTTAACGGGTAGAGTTTCAGTTTTGCAAGGTGAAAAGAGTTCTGGAAATAGATGGTGGTGATGGATGCACAGCAATGTGAATATGTTTAATGCCACTGAACTGTACACTTAAAAATGGTTAAAATGGAGGCTGGCCCAGTGGTGTAGTGGTTATGTTCAGTGTGCTCCACTTTGGCAGCCTGGGTTCGCAGGTTCAGATCCCAGACGTGAACCTATACACTCAACAAGCCATGCTGTGGCGGCAACCCACATACAAAATAGAGGAAGATGGGCACAGATGTTAGCTCAGGGCCAATCTTCCTTACCAAAAAAAAAAAAAAAAAGGTTAAGATGGATTTAAAAAAATATGGTTATAAAAAATAAGTTCAAAACAAATTTGATAAATTTTGGGTGGTGGATAATTAGGATTTCCATCTTCAGAGTCATCCCCAGAGGATATAAGTGGGCCTCTAGTTTCTGCCAAAGCATACTACCTTACTCATTTGAAAACAAAATGTGAAAGCTTACCTGTGTAAAACTGGTCAACTGATATTTTATTAAAACAACAATAACAAAAAAAGTTAAGATGGTAAATTTATGTTATGTGTATTTTGCCACAATTAAAAATTTAAAGAAAAAATTACTTGGGGCCCGGCCCCGTGGTGTAGCGGTTAAGTGCGCATGCTCTGCTGCTGGCGGCCAGGGTTTGGATCCCGGGCGCACACCAATGCACCGCTTGTCAGGCCATGCTGTGGCGGCGTCCCACATAAAGTGGAGGAAGATCAGCACGGATGTTAGCTCAGGGCCAGTCTTCCTCAGCAAAAAGAGTAGGATTGGCATGGATGTTAGCTCAGGGCTGATCTTCCTCACAAAAACAAACAAACAAAAAAACAAAAAGTTAAGATGGTAAATTTATGTTATGTGTATTTTGCCACAATTAAAAATTAAAAAAACAGTTATTTGGGGGCCAGCGCAGTGGTGTAGTGGTTATAAGTTCGAGCACCTGGCTCTGGCAGCCTGGGGTTCGCGGGTTCAGATCCCGGGTGTGGACCTATAAACTGCTCATCAAGCCACACTGTGGTGGCATCCCATGTACAAAATAGTGGAAGATAGGCCCAGATGTTAGCTCAGGGATAATCTTCCTCAGCAAAAAAAAAATATTTGGAAGGCTGAATAAGACCTTGACAGTATGGGAAGATAAATGTTTATTTCACCTGTCTTTAGACAGAATTTGAGTGAATGGAAATATTTTAGATTTTTATTATTTTTAGAATTTTAGCATTTATTGATCATCTATTCTTTTTTTTTTAAAACTTTATTTTATTTATTTTTTCTCCCCAAAGCCCCAATAGATAGTTGTATGTCATAGCTGCACATCCTTCTAGTTGCTGTATGTGGGACCCGGCCTCAGCATGGCCAGAGAAGCGGTGCATCGGTGCGCGCCTGGGATCCGAACCCGGGGCATCAGTAGCGGAGCGCGTGTACTTAACTGCTAAGCCACAGGGCCGGCCCTGATCATCTATTCTCGACTTACCCAAACAGAAATACATCTACCCCCAAAAGAAGAGCATTTACTCTCTAACCATGCTCTTCCAGTGATTGGGAGCTCTCATAACGGTGGAAAGCAACCGATTTCAGCTGCTTGAGGCCCACTTTGGTTTGCAACTCCAATTCCCTGTGCTTTCCTGCTTTGTCCACCTCTAATCTGTAAGAAAAGCCTGATAAGAAGTCATCTTGTTGCGCTAGAGCCAGTCGTGTCCCGATACCACCATTAAAATGATTACACCTTATTAATGAGTGTGCTTTTAGTGTCCCGTTCTAACTTGTACCGCGTTTTTAGTACATGTCTTCTGGTCTTCAGGAAATATCAGAGGGTGAAAATGTTATGTTTTTAAAAATCTAAAAATTATAGATATATGTAGAATAAAAAAATGGATGTCTCATTCTTTATCCAGTTCACATTCCAAAGATGACAATTGTCTGTCATGTGTTCGGAATATTTTCAAGTATAAACAAATTATTCCATTTTTGTCACAAATGATATCATACTATTCATATTGTTCTATGGCTTACTTTTCTCATTTTACAATCTATTCTGTGTTTTTTGTTTTTTGAGAAAGACTGGCCCTGCGCAAACATCTGTTGCCAATCTTCCTCTTTTTCTTTTTTATCCCCAAAGCCCTAGTACGTAGTTGTATATCATAGTTGTCAAGTTGTAGCTCTTCTGTGTGGGATGCCGCCTAAGCATGGCTTGATGAGCAGTGAGTAGGTCTGTGCCCAGGATCCCAACCAGTGAACCCTGGGCCGCCGAAGTGGAACGCTCCAACTTAACCGCTACACCACTGGGCTGGTCCCTAGTCTGTGTTGTTTTAATTATCCAAAAGTATTCTATTCACAGGATATTTTGAGGCATTAGCGAGAATATATTATACAGTAGGCTACAACAATGGATTGTGAGGGATTTTCATGATACTGCTCTGTCTTACTTCTTCCTTATTCCATTGTGAAAACTCTCACAAACTAAGAATTTGATTCAAACAATATCTTACCTTGAGCTCTGATAAAAAAAATTCAAAATCTGGCAAATTGCTTTTGAAGATCTCCTACAGGACAATATAAAAGTTAATGAACTTGACCGTATTTTGAATTTCTGGTGTCTTTCTTATGGGTTCTTGAAACTAATTATTTGCACTAATTCCTGAAAAATCCCTGACCAACAGAAATCCTATAGCTTCACTAGTACCCTATTTCTTTCTGGGGGGCATTGACTGCTTCTTCCTGCAGGCTCAGATAGAGGTCACTTCTTTGTTTCACGTTCTTCCTTCTACATTCTATTTAAAATGTTGTTCATATTTTGCTATCTGACCTCTACTACTCTATGCAACGCGTATTTGGTTTAAGGTAAAGTCTGAGACTCTGCCAGGCTTGGAGGAAATACTGTCTATGACATTCTTCACAAATTCTAAGTTGGAAACATCATTATGTACTCCAAGAGCAAAATCTCAAGGACTGGAGGAGGATCCCGACAGCTTTACTGTACAAGTAAAAGTCTGCACTGTGTTTCCGCTTCATCAAGATTAAGAGGCTTATGGGACATATCACCCAGATACATGGTTCTGGATTAAATTCTGGTTTTGATAAACCAGCTGTAAAGGCCATTTCGAGATTGGTGAAATTTGTATAACGAGTATTAAATGAGATAAAGAATTATTGAAATGAATAGGTAGAAATCATTAAATTGAAGCAGGTTATAAAGCAATATACAGAGCCGGCGCCGTGGCTTAGCGGTTAAGTGCGCGCGCTCCGCTGCTGGCGGCCCGGGTTCGGATCCCAGGCGCGCACCGACGCACCGCTTCTCCGGCCATGCTGAGGCCGCGTCCCACATACAGCAACTAGAAGGATGTGCAGCTATGACGTACAACTATCTACTGGGGCTTTGGGGGAAAAAAATAAATAAATAAATAAAATTATGAAAAAAAATAAAGCAATATACATATAATCTTATTTTGGTAAAAATGCATTTATCTATTATCTCTTCACAGAAAAATATCTCAAAAGAATATACAGTAAGGTAATCTTTGGTTGTGTTAGTATGTTTTTATATTTTCTACAATGATTTTGTAATATTAAAAGCTTATTTTTTTATTAAAAAATAAAATAAAAACTATAGATTCTAGAAAAGTACAAATGCAATTAGGCTCATTATACAGATAATATTTCAAACCAGTTAGAAAAAGGGGATTATTATATATATGGTATTGTGAGATCTGCTAATCACTTGGGAAATAAAAAATAAAGAAGAATCCCTGCCACACATCTTATTTCAAAATAAATTCCAAATGAAGTAGAAATTTAAAGGTGAAAAAATGAAACCATAAAAATTATTTTAGGGGCTGGCCTGGTGGCATAGCGTTAAGTGCACGCGCTCCCCTGTGGTGGCCTGGGGTTCGGATCCCAGGCGAGCACCAACGCACCACTTGTCAGGCCATGCTGTGGCGGCATCCCATATAAAGTGGAGGAAGCTGGGCACGGATGTTAGTCCATGGCCAGTCTTCCTCAGCAAAAAGAGGAGGATTGGCAGATGTTAGCTCAGGGCTGATCTTTCTCACCAAAAAAAAAAAAAAAAATAGGCCAAATTTATGTTGTTATATTGTAAAAGGCCTTCCTAAAAATAAAATCCAAAAGCAAAGAAGGAAAAGATTGATACATTTGATTACATAAAAATTAAATCTTTGGTATTGTATGATATATGAATTATATCTCAATGAGCTATTAAAAATTTTAAATCTCCTACATGTCCAAAAATACTCTAAAGTCAAAAGACTGGGAAAAATATTTACAAGACATATAATAGTTGAAGGATTAAGTTCTTTAGTTTACAAAGAGCTCATATAAATGAAGAAAGAAAAGATGAACAGTCCAAAAGAAATAGGTACAAATAATATAAATATGCAAGTTAGAGAAAAAAATTTTGAAAATAAATTTTTTGTTTTAGACCAAAAGTTTTGAGGGCATTTGATCTTTGGAATTTATCCATGCTGCTTCTTGTCCCCAGAGCTCCCAATCCTACTTGGTCCTTTAATTGCCTGATATCTTTGCTGTTTTACAGTCTGGTTAGTTTAATTAATTGGAACCTGAGTTACTGAGATGCCAGTGTGACTTTGATCCCCATTAGGATTTGTCACTTCTTGCTGAGAAGAACTGTTTCATATCACCAAACTCTGGCAATCTGCCTCGCAAATGTGTGCCATTATTTACAGGAAACCTGAGAGAAATGGTGTGGCTGGTTCATTGCAAACTGTTGAGAAAACTCGAAGCACAATATCCAACTGATATTGTTACTAAAATCACCTTCAAAAAAAGGCGTCAACACTATCAGCCTTGGAATGACTTTTTTCCTTAATGTGCACTTTCAATTTTCTTTAGTTTAATACACACACGTGGAGTATCTAATGTGTATAAAACTCTGTAGTTGGGCGCTACCATCAAGAAAATCATATTTTAGAGAAAAAGATTTAGAATAAGGGCTGCATAGTCCCAGGACAGTTTCTTTTTTTTTTTTTAATTATAATATTTATTTATTTATTTATTTATTTTCCCCCAAAGCCCCAGTAGGTAGTTGTACATCATAGTTTCACATTCTTCTAGTTGCTGTAGGTGGGACGCGGCCTCAGCATGGCCGGAGAAGCGGTGCGTCGGTGTGCGCCCGGGATCCAAACCCGGGCCGCCAGCAGCGGAGCGCGCGCGCTTAACCGCTAAGCCACGGGGCCGGCCCCAGGACAGTTTCTAACTTGGCATCTCATATTCAGTTACTACCTTATTATAAATCCAGAAATTATAGTAAAAGTTGCTATATAATAACTGATATTTATATAGAAAAGTATGTCTTCAATCAAAATTAAGTGCCTTCTACATACCAGGCACTGTCCTAGATATTGGGGATTTAATAAAGAATAAGATGCAGTCCCTACTCTCAAGGGATAGATGAGGAATTATAATTTATAAGGCATTTTTATATACATTACCTTCCTTGATTCTTGCAGAAGGCCTATGAAGTAGGCATGAAGAGATAGAGGTTCGGAGAGTTCCAAGAATTGCCCAAGGTTGATGATCAAGTAAATCACAGAGTATGCAAACTGAGATTTTCTGATGGCAAAGCTCATGCATGATGTATACAGTAAGGATTAATATTTAGTATCTGAAGTTGGAGAGAACCTGGAGATCTGACCTATTTCTCTGTATTTCCTCCCTTTTTTATGGTAGGCAAAAGGAAAATTTCATTCTTAGCTGGTAATGCATTTGTACCTAACATTTTGGAGAACCAGTAGTGTTCTGGCTATTTATCTCTTGAGACTACTTAGGCAACAATCTTTAGAAGATTTTAAATGATTGTATAAAAACTCCAAAGTGCTGTTGTTGGAATTTTTGTTGTTGTCATAAACTTAAAGTCCAGTAGATTAGAGATTTCTTTTTTTTTTGTGAGGAAGACCAGCCCTGAGCTAACATCCAATGCCAATCCTCCTCTTTTTTGCTGAGGAAGATTGGTCCTGGGCTAACATCCGTGCCCATCTTCCCCTACTTTATATGGGATGCCACCACAGCATGGCTTGACAAGTGGTGCGTTGGTACGCACCCGGGATCTGAACCTGCGAACCCTGGGCTGCCAAAGAGGAGCGTGCGCACTTAACCGCTGCGCCACAGGACCGGCCCAATTAGAGATTTCTTAAATTTTTCTTTTTGTCTGCAATGTGTAGCATTGGTACATAAGTTTCAATTTCCATTAGGGTGTTGCAGTGATGTACAAAAAACAACTTATTAACTGAACTTCTGGAGTACAGGAAGCTCATCGTTCACCTCCGCTATTTCCGTCTTTCCCAACTTGGCAAAATGCATATAAGGTGCATGGTAGATCCTCATTAAAACTTCAAGTTGAAAAGAGCAAGAAAAGAGAGACTGAGTTACAGAAACTCTTTTTCCGTGGGCAGCAACAACATTCTTCAGGGTTAATATTTCAGATAGTTTAGTTACTCCCATATTTGCAATTAGAAAAAATAGCTAAGGGATCTATGAACTTCTTTTGGTATTTAGTGGATAAAGATAAAACAGCTTCCTTTGTGTAAATAAGAGCATTCTGGTTTGGGTTTTGTTTTGGTCAGTATTTTCTTCTCACTTAATCAGCAGTCTTTGAAAAGCACTTGAAGGAAGAAAGAGCTTGGACTGCAGGAAGAGGAGATATGGAGGTTGAGCAAGGTTGTAAACATGACTGCTCATACTGGCCTGAGGCCTGTCTGATGTTGGCCAAGCCAGTAAGCTGGAATCAGAAATAAATCTTCCTGTGGAGCCTTCACTAAAAAATAACCGTACTTGCCCTTCGACATAAGCAGGGAAAGAGGGGCTAAGACCACTATGTTATTGAGGGCTCTAATTCTGAGGCGGAGCAGAGGCCTCAAGTGTTGCTTCAGTTTCCCCAAAGCAATTAGAAGCTGAGAACAAAGTGGTTCATTTTGTTCAACTCTATAGTTCTTTGAAAACGTGACGTATAGTAGCCAACTTTCTTTATAAGTGTGTGCAGAGAGTTTATTATCATGTATTCATTCAACAAATATTTGAGTGCTGACAATGTGGAGGTTCCAGGGAGACAGTAGTGAAAAAGGTAGGCAAGGCCTCTGTTCTGAAAATCCATTGTGAAAGTTTTAATCCAACTGAGTGGGTTGACTAAGTCGCTATTGTGTATTACCTGACTCTCAGCTCCTTCTTCTCTTCTACTACCTCCCCATGGAAAAGAACAATCTAAGAGCAGAAAACATGAATAGTATCTGATTCTGGCGGATTAAATGGATTAGTATCCTTCTCCTTTCTTGGAAAAGTGATCGTTCTCTTTTCTATTGCCTGGAAACAATGAATGTCAAGTGCAAAAGCTATTATACATGCAACATTAGCCAGTTTGGTTTCTGTGCTTTTCCATTTCCAGGATGTGTCTTCCATTGCATTTTGGGAATATAAATTCCTTCAGCTGTAATTTCTGCCTTTTATACAACAGTGTGATATCGAGCAGGGAGTTGACAAACTTATTCTGTAAAGGACTAGATAGTAAATATTTCAGGCTTTGCGGGCTATAGGGTCTTTGTCACAACTACTCACTTCTGCTGTTACAATGCAAAAGCAACCATAGATTTTACCTAAATGGTGAGTGGGGCGATGTTCCAATACAAATTTATTTATGGACATTGAAATTTGCATTTCATATAATTTTCACATATTACAAAATATTATTCTTCTATTGATTTTTTTCGGCCATATAAAAATGTAAAAACCATTCTTAGCTTGTGGGCCCTACAAAAACAGGTTAGATTTGGCCCATGAGTCATAGTTTGCCAATCCCTGATATAAAGGGCTGGTTAGTTCAGTTAATTAGGACCTGGTGATGAAGCCAAGGCTGTGGATTTAATCCTCATCTGAATGATGAAATCAGCTTTGCACTGGTGAACCTGTTGCAATCTCAAGTTCCACCCTCAGTGCTGGCCGATGACTTGAAGATATGGGCCATTAGTTATCACCAGGAGAAGCCAGTGAAAGATGCCACTTCCTCATGCTTTCATTTCTAGCATAGCTTATGGGTGATTATTCACACTTTTTCTGTCACTTGAAAGCTTTTGAATTCCCCTTTTTCGGTGTAGGGTGACACAAACTGTAGTGTGCTTTTTTTCAGGCAGTAAAGGCAGAAATCTACAGGGTTTTTTGTCGTCATGTAGGAAAACTGACTTGTAAGCAATTGGGATAATTCTCTGAGAAAGCAAAAGAGCTGTGTTGTGCCTATTTAATATTAATCTTGAACTTTTTATTGACCAGGATCATTTCATTCTATGAATGCCCTAAGCAATTCCCTTAGGTTTGCTCTTGCACTGGGAAATGAGAGGATTACTTTTGTTTCCTGTTTCAGCAATTTCTGAGCACTTTTGTAAGACTCAGAGCTCTCTGGACCTTAACTAAGCATTGCAGATAGCTTTGTGCTATTTTCTTATGAGAGGGTGTTAGTTTTCCTGACCTAGATTCTTTTGCCTCTTTCACACCTCTTAATTCTCTGCTTTTCAAATGGCTTTGTTTTTGAGGTGAAGCACCTGGCCATGGGGGATTTGTGAAGTGTCTACAGCCCTTGGAGGAGATTTATAAACAAAGCCACTCTTTGTCAGTTATAATTGTAAACTGGCTTAAATTCCTCCAGTAGAAATATTTTTTTGGTTACAGGTATAAGTCAGTTCAAGGCTATTCCAGCAGAGCTTTGTCACATGGAATATTTCCTAAACTTGATGTTATCATATTGGAGTTTGAAGGAGTAACCCCTGCCGGATTCTTTATGTGATCAATTATACCAAAAAGTTTGTACAACAGA
Organism: Ceratotherium simum simum; assembly: GCF_057802395.1. Classification (NCBI taxonomy): domain Eukaryota; kingdom Metazoa; phylum Chordata; class Mammalia; order Perissodactyla; family Rhinocerotidae; genus Ceratotherium; species Ceratotherium simum. The sequence goes on along the minus strand of NC_141915.1, from coordinate 28,545,912 downwards.
CCTGGGTTCAATCCCATCCTGCTCAAGTCTGCAAAACTGGAATCATGCTTGGGCCGGCCCTGTGGCTTGGTGGTTAAGTGTGCACGCTGCGATGCTGGTGGCCCGGGTTCGGATCCCGGGTGCGCATCGAGGCACCACTTCTCCGTTCATCCTGAGGCCGAGTCCCGCATACAGCAACTAGAAGGATGTGCAGCTACGACATACAACTATCCACTGGGGCTTTGGGGGGAAAAAATAAAATAAATAAAATTTAAAAAAAAAAAACAAAAAACTGGAATCATGCTTGATACTTTCTTTTTCTTTTCTTTTTTTTTTTATATGATTTTATTTATTTTTTCCCCCAAAGCCCCAGTAGATAGTTGTATGTCATAGCTGCACTTCCTTCTAGTTGCTGTATGTGGGATGCAGCCTCAGCATGGCTGGAGAAGCAGTGCATCGGTGCACGCCCAGGATCCGAACCTGGGCCGCCAGTAGCGGAGCGCGCGCTCTTAACCGCTAAGCCACGGGGCCTGCCCGATACTTTCTTTTTCTTATACCTCAATCCCATCAAAGAACCTTGTCAGGTCTCCCTTCAAAATGTATCCCAGAATCAGATCCCTTCTTACTTTTTCCTACAATGCCATAACCTTGACCCAAGTCCAAACCATCTCTCTCCTGGATTCCTGCAAAAGCTCTCCCTGCTTCTTCCCTGCTCTGCTTCTTCCCTTGCTCTTCTTCAACGAAAGTGGTCCAGTTAAAAACTTAAGTCCGATCATGTCTGTCCTCTGCTCAAAACTCTCCAATGATTTCTTCTCTATCTCAGCGTAAAAGCCAAAGGCCTTACAATGGCTTACTTCATCCTTCGCCCCAGCCCCCACTTGTCTTACCTCATCTCCTCTTACTCTCTCCATTGCTCACTCAGTTCCAGCCACACTGGCCTCTGCTTCTCAAATAGTACACTTCTGCCTTGAGGCCTTTGTACTTCTCTTCCAGAGGCATTTCCAAGCAAAGCAAACTTCCTTCAGGTCTCTGCTTAAGAGTCACTTTACAAACACATAGAATGACGAAAATGAAAAAGACTGATGCAATCAAGTGTTAGCATAGATGTGGAGGAATTTGGACTCTCATACTTTGCTGGTGGGAGTGTAAATTGGTTCAATCACTCTTCGTCATTGGTTACTAAAACTAAACATATACCTGCTCCAGGACCCAGTAATTCCAGTCCGAGGCATATACCCAAGAGAAATGAGTGCATCTGCCCACCAGAAGACACATACAAGAACATTCATAGCAGCTTTATTCATAATAGCCCCAAATTGGAAATAATCCAAATGTCATCAACAAGAGAATGGATAAATTGTGATATAGTCATGAAATGGAATACTACATAGCAATAAAGAGAACTACCTTTACGCAACAGTATGGATTAATCTCACAGACATTATGCTGAGTGGAAGAAGCCAGACACAAATGGATAAATACTTTAAGACTCCATTTATTTGAAGTTCAAGAACAGGTAAAACTCATCAATGGTGATAGAAGTCAGAATAGCAGTTTGCACTTGAAGAGCACTGATTGGGAAGGGGCACAAGGGAACCTTTTGGGACACTGTAAATGTTCTGTTTCTTGACCTGGGCAGTGGTTACATGAGGGTATGTATGTAAAAATTTAGCAAGTTGTACATAGCTGTACATTTAACATACTTTACAGCATGTATGTTATACCTTGATAATTAAGAAAAGAAAAATAAAAGAAAGAAAAATTCACTTATTTAAAATAGTCCTTTCTACCTTCTCATCACCTTTTCCTCTTATTCTATTTTTATCCATAGCACATACCACCAGCTGACATATTTTTTATATATTAATGTATTTATTTATTATCTGTGTCCCACTAGGACATAAGCTCCATGAGAGCAAGGACTTTGTTTTTTTTACTGCTGGATCTTAGAACAATGCTTGGCACATAGGAGATCCCAATAAAGATTTGTTAAATAAGTGAGTTACTATATTGCAACTTCAGCTCTGGATCTATTTACAAATCAATTTTTGTCTGGAACATGAGATACTCCTCTTTCCTGATAATCAGCACTATGACTAATTTACAAACCGATTACAGATTGCAAAATAGATTTTGGGACAATGATGTCAATCTTTGGGTTGAGTTGCAGGCACTGAGATTTTATTGACAAAGATATTAGTTGGTTGACTTCTGGGCCCAAAGCTAAAAGGCAGAACAGTGGGGGATATCAGTTCATATTTCTCACTCTCCCAAGATTGTTGAGTTGTTCAGTATTATTTTTCCAGAAGCTGGAAGAGGAAAATAAATAAGGAAAATAAATAAATTAGCCATCCCTAAGCTAAATTGCTTGTGCTGTAGTCAAGATCTTTGACCCTTGGATCAGGTAGAAAGAATTAGCAAAGCAAATCTTTGGAAATGTGATATAGTGAAATGGACAGAGTAGAGGAGGTGGTCCCTCCAGTTCTAAAATGCTCTTGATTTGAAAGGTAAAATGCAGAGAGAGGATAGGGAATATACTACAAAAAGACATTTTTCTTAAGGTGGAATTAAAGTGCAAGAATGTAGACATGAAAAATGAAGTTGGTAGAGGATTTTGAGAAGTACAGGAGCACGAAAAACAGTGATAAGTACAAATGCAAATTTTTCAACTATAAACTCAAGGTAGGAGCTGGCATGGAAATAACGTTTATTGAGTACTTACTATGTATTTGGTATTTAGTAGGTCTATTTCATTTAGTCCTCACAACAGGTACGTAGGTAGGCATTATTAGCCTTGTTATTTTATTAGAGGTCAGAAAACTGAGGCTCAAAGAGCTACAAAATTTGTTCACAGATGATGAGAGGAAGAACTGGGATTCCTATCCAGGTCTGACTTCAAGGACAAGATTATCTCCCAATGTGGTGAGAAGTCCCTCCCCTGATTGCCTACAGTTACTGCTGTCTGTGCCATTCATTGCCACAGCTCATTTCACTACTTTGTTATTTATTTGATCTCATCACACCATTGCCTGCAGGTTAAGGCCCAAATGGCAGATTTAGCTCCCTATGGGTGCATGTAATGCCCTTCACAATCTGACTCCCACCATCTTTCCTCCCTTCTCTCTTCCCATGCCAAGCCATCCTTGGTGTCAGAATGATTTTTGTCAAAAACTAATTCTGATCAAAACTCCTGCTTCAAAATCTTTGCTTGACCTGTGCTTTGACCACATATTTATCTTTCCCAAGGGTCTATTAGCTCCCAAAGGGCAAAGAAATGGACCCATTCATCCATGTGTCTTCAGAGCCTGGCATACAACATATGCTCAATAGATGTTGTGATGAGTAAATTAATTAACAGTCTTCCACGAGGCTAGTACATCCCTCCACTAGATTATATCCTTTTTGCATTAATTTATATCCCCAATGCCTGACAATAACCAGTGAAAATGTCATAAGAAAAAGACCTTCCTCTTCACTGTTCCCACCAAGACAATAGAAAGAAAAATATCACTCATTAATATTAGCAAGATATTTGAGTGACAAAACAACCATATATTACTAAGAAGCACAAAGAAATACCTGAATAAGTGGAGAAATAAACCATACTTCTGAAGGAGAATACTAATTAGTATAAAAATATTGATATTATCAAATTAACACTTAATGTGGATTACCTTCCATCAAATCCTCAAAGGAGATTTTTTGTTTTGTTTTTGTTTTTGAGTTTTGAAACAGATTATTTAAAAATTTATCTGTGGTATTCACTGTATAATTCTTTCAACTTTTTTTTTTAAAGATTTTATTTATTTATTTATTTTCCCCCCAAAGCCCCAGTAGATGGTTGTATGTCATAGCTCTACATCCTTCTAGTTGCTGTATGTGGGACGCGGCCTCAGCATGGCCGGAGAAGCGGTGCGTCCGTGCCCGCCCGGGGTCCGAACCCGGGCCCCCAGCAGCGGAGCGCACGCACTTAACTGCTAAGCCACGGGGCTGGCCCTAATTCTTTCAAATTTTATTTATATTTGAAATTTTTCATAATTAATTATGGGTAAAAAGTCTATTTGGAAGAATGAGCAGACAAGACCAGCAACAAAAGTGTTACAAAAGAATGGTGGGTGTGGGTATGGGCTTGCCCTATCAAATTTTAAAATGCTATTTCAATAATCAAAACTAGAACAGAAACTAAGACAGAACAATGGAATACAAACAGGTATCTTTTATTTTATTATTATTATTTTTTGTGAGGAAGATTGGCCCTGAGCTAACATCTGCCAATTCTCCTCTTTTTTTGCTGAGGAAGACTGGCCCTGGGCTAACATCCGTGCCCATCTTCCTCGACTTTATATGGGACGCCGCCACAACATGGCTTGCCAAGCAGTGCGTCTGTGCGCGCCCGGGATCGGAACCGGCAAACCCCAGGCTGCTGCAGCAGAGCGCGCACTTAACCGCCTGTACCACCGGGCCAGCCCCTAAACGGGTATCCTTGATCCTAGGATAGATAAGTCCATGACATTTTCACTGTATTTATTAAGCAAACCACAGAGCTTACTGTGTGCCAAGCACTGTTCTAAATTCTTTACAAATATTAACTCATTTATAATTTAGCTAATTTAATTATGAATGGGCCTCTGGAGCCAGACTGCCTGTGTTCAGATTCTCTCTCTGCCATGTACTAGCTATGTGACCTTGGACAAGTCTGTGCCTGAATCCTTAGGTATAAAATGTGAATAATAACAGTTATAGGGTTTTTAAGAGATTAAGTTAATATTTTATAAGGATACATCACAATAGATAAGAAATGATATCATCAATTGTGTGAAGAAAATTGGATAAAAATATCTAGTTGGAGCTTTACTTCATACCATAGACTGAAAGTAAATTCCAGAATTTAAAGAAGTATATCTAAAAAATAAAAGCATTAAATACTTAGAAGAAAAACATATATGGATATTTAATTCTAAAAAGGTATGACTTTCAAGTATAAAGGGAGAAAGAAATAATAAACTTTAATATACCAACAAATACTGAAAATTAAAAAGAAAAGGAAAAATTTTGGAAATAGATAAAATAAATGGATAAATGACAGGTGAATATACTTTTACATCAACTTTTATAAATCAGAAAAACATTACAAAAAAGGCAAAACACATATGGCAGGCACACTGGCATAGTGGTTGAGTTCTCGCACTCTGCTTCGGTGGCCCGGGGTTCACAGGTGCGATTCCTGGGCATGGACCAACACATCTCTCATCAAGCTATGCTGTGGTGGTGTCCCACATACAAGGTGGAGGAAGATGAAATGGGCACAGATGTGGCTCAGAGCCAATCTTCCTCAGCCAAAAGAGGAAGACTGGTAACAGATGTTAGCTCAGGGCCAATCCTCCTCACCGAAAAAAAAAAAAAAAGGCAAAACACATAAACAGTTTACAGAAGACAAATACAAATAGCCTAATGGCTACAAGCATCTGGAAAAAATGTCCAATCTCACTGATCATATGCAGGTCAACTAACCAATGAGCTAACATTTTTAACTAATAAATTGGTTAGGATTAAAAAATAGAACGTTTAGTGCTGACAAATGTATCATAAGACAGGCACTCACGTACAGAATAAATTTGGTATGATCTTTTTTTTTTTTGTGAGGAAGATCTGCCCTGAGCTAACATCTGCCAATCCTCCTTTTTTTTTTTTTTTTTTTTTTTGCTGAGGAAGACTGGCCCTGGGCTAACATCCGTGCCCATCTTCCTCCACTTTATATGGGACGCCTGCCATAGCATGGCCTGACAAGCGGTGCCTTGGTGTGCACCAGGGATCCAAACTGGCGAAGCTGGGGCTGCCACAGCGGAGCATGCACACTTAACTGCTTGTGCCACCAGGCCGGCCCCGGTATAATTTTCTGAAGAGCATTTTGGCAAAATATACTGAGTCTTGAGAATGTTCATATATATTGATCCTGTGATTCTATTTGTTATGAGTTGAATTGTTTCCATCCAAGAGATATATTGAAATCCTAACCCCCTGTACCTCAGAATGTAATCTTACTTGGAAATAGGTTAAGTAGATGTAATTAGTTAAGATGAAGTCATACTGGAATGGGGAGGGTTATTAATTCAATATGATTAGTGTCCTTATAGGAAAGGAGTACACCATGTGAAGACAGACACACACACAGAGAAGACGGCTGTGTGGTGGGCCGGCCCCGTGGCTTAGCGGTTAAGTGCTCGTGCTCCACTGCTGGCGGCCCAGGTTCGGATCCTGGGCGCGCACTGATGCACCGCTTCTCTGGCCATGCTGAGGCCGCATTCCACATACAGCAACTAGAAGGTTGTGCAGCTATGACATACAACTATCTAGTGGGGCTTTGGGGGGAAAAGATAAATAAATAAAATCTTTAAAAAAAAAAAAAAAGACGGCTGTGTGGCTATGGAGGCAGAGATTGGAGCGATGTATCTGTAAGTCAAGGATTGCCAGCCAACAACAGAAGATAAAACAAAAGAGACAAGGAAGACTTTCCCCCTACAGCTTTCAGAGGAGAGCATGGCCCTGCTGATACCTTCATTTCAAACTTCTGGTCTCCCAAGCCTATGTCCCTTAATGCAGAACCAAAGGTAGAAGCTATCAATTTGACTCTTGTGTTTTATTTTCTTTGTATTATACACAGCTGAAGAGAAAGCACTTAGAAGACTCTAATGAAAGCCAGAGGATATTCTTCTCGCTGGAAATGATCAATTATACTTAAGGATTACCAGTCCTCGTGTGACTCCAGGTGCCCAGCAAGGAGTGAAGCCTCACAGACCTACAGGAGAGACAGGAAGGGTCACATCAGAGACGTTTACAGGAGGAGCGACGAGGCGCCATACCTGCATGTGCCAGGGGCACTAGCAGGGAAACCTTGCTAATCCGAAGCCAACATCACGCAGCTGAAGGCCCTGTAGAAGCCATAAATGTCAGGTACATCCCTTCACTTCACTGCACCTTCTCTGAGGAGTGATGAACCCCAAGGCCCCACTCTATCGCCCTTTTCCTGGTTAAAGTGATCTCAAAATATTCTTTACCTATAGATTTGCACTTTTAGGAAGATAATTTGTCCATGAAAGCAACATACACTAATAAAAACTTATTCCTAATAATTAAGATAACTTTAAAACAATTTGTGGAGTTCTACTAAAAAAGGCCAGTTTTGCAAAATCACATATGATAAACAAAGAGAAAACTAGAAGAGACATAAGACAGAACAACGAAACTGAATTGGCAGTCCGAAACAAATGGGACAAGAAACAAAGGAAACGCAAAAGAACCAGAAAATAAGTGACAAAACAGCAACATTAAGCACTCATATATCAGTAATTACCCTAAATGTAAATGGATTGAACTCTCCAATCAAAAGATACTGAGTGGCAGGATGGATTAAAAAGCAAGACCCAACAATATGCTGCCTCCAGGAAACACATCTCAGCTCTAAAGACAAGCAGAGGCTCAGAGTGAAAGGATGGAAGACAATACTCCAAGCTAATGGCAAACAAAAGAAAGCAGGTGTTGCCATACTCATATCAGACAAAGTAGACTTCAAGATAAAACAGGTGAAGAAAGACAAAGAAGGGAAATATATAATGACAAAAGGGACACTCCACCAAGAAGACATATCACTTTTAAATATATATGCACCCAACATAGGAGCACCAATGTACATAAAGCAACTATTAACAAACCTAAAAGGAGACATTAACAACAACACAATAATAGTAGGGGATCTTAATACCCCACTTACATCAATGGATAGATCATCCAGACAAAAAGTCAATAAAGAAATAGTAGACTTAAATGAAAAACTGGACGAGATGGACCTAGTAGACATATACAGAGCACTTCATCAAAAAACAGCTGACTATACATTCTTCTCAAGTGCACATGGAACATTCTCTAGGATAGACCATATGTTGGGAAACAAAGCAAGCCTCAATAAATTTAAGAAGATTGAAATCATAACAAGCATCTTTTCAGACCATAATGCTATGAAACTGGAAATGAACCATGAAAAAAAACTGGGAAAGTGATAAAAACGTGGAGATTAACCAACATGCTACTGAACAACCAATGGATCACTGATGAAATTAAAGGAGAAATCAAAAACTATCTGGAAACAAACAAAAATGAAAATATGCCATACCAAACCATATGGGATGCAGCAAAAGCGGTCCTGAGAGGGAAACTCATAGCGATACAAGCCCACCTTAACAAACAAGAAAAAGCCCAAATAAGCAACCTTAAATTACACCTAACAGAACTAGAAAAAGAAGAACAAACAAAGCCCAACATCAGCAGAAGGAGAGAAATAATAAAAATCAGAGCAGAAATAAGTGAAATTGAGACCAAAACAACAGTAGAAAGGATTAATGAAACAAAGAATTGGTTCTTTGAGAAGATAAACAAAATCGACAAACCCTTAGCCAGGCTTACTAAGAAAAAAAGAGAAAAGACTCAAGTAAATAAAATTAGAAATGAAAGAGGAGAAATTACAACGGATACCACGGAAATACAGAGGATTATAAGAGAATACTATGAGAAATTATATGCCAATAAATTGGACAATCTAGAAGAAATGGATAAATTCTTAGACGCATACAACCTCCCAAAACTGAACCAAGAAGAAATGGAGAATCTGAATAGACCAATCACAAGTAAAGAGATTGAAATAGTAATCAAAAATCTCCCAAAAAATAAAAGTCCAGGACCAGATGGCTTCTCTGCTGAATTTTACCAAACATTCAAGGAAGATTTAATACCCATCCTTCTCAAACTATTCCAAAAAATAGAGGAAGATGGAACACTTCCTAAATCATTCTACGAGGCCAACATCACACTGATACCAAAGCCAGACAAAGACGATACAAAGAAAGAAAATTACAGGCCAATATCGCTGATGAACATAGATGCAGAAATTCTCAACAAAATTTTGGCAAACCGAATACAGCAATACATTAAAAAGATCATACACCATGATCAAGTGGGATTTATACCAGGGACGCAGGGATAGTTCATCATCCGCAAATCAATCAACGTGATATATCACATCAACAAAACAAAGAATAAAAACCACATGGTCATCTCAATAGATGCAGAGAAGGCATTTGACAAGATACAACATCCATTTATGATAAAAACTCTCAACAAAGTGGAAATAGAAGGAAAGTACCTCAACATAATAAAGGCTATTTATGACAAACCCAGAGCCAACATCATACTCAACAAGGAAAGACTGAAAGCCATTCCTCTGAGAACAGGAACAAGGCAGGGCTGCCCACTCTCACCACTCCTGTTCAACATAGTACTGGAGGGCCGCCCCGTGGCTTAGCAGTTAAGTGCACACGCTCCACTGCTGGTGGCCAGGGTTTGGATCCCAGGTGAGCACCGACACACCACTTCTCTGGCCATGCTGAGGCCGTCCCACATACAGCAACTAGAAGGATGTGCAGCTATGACATACAACTGTCTACTGGGGCTTTGGGGGGAAAAATAAATAACTAAAATTACAAAAAGAATAAAATACCTAGGAATAAATCTTACCAAGGAGGTGAATGACCTATACAATGAGAACTACAAGACATTATTGAAAGAAATCGATGATGACATAAAGAAATGGAAAGATATCCCATGCACATGGATTGGAAGAATAAACATAGTTAAAATGTCTATATTACCTAAAGCAATCTACAGATTCAATGCAATCCCAATCAGAATCCCAATGACATTCTTCACGGAAATAGAAAAAAGAATACTAAAATTTATATGGGGCAACAAAAGACCCCGAATAGCTAAAGCAATCCTAAGAAAAACGAACAAAGCTGGAGGCATCACAATCTCTGACTTCAAAACATACTACAAAGCAATAGTAATCAAAACAGCATGGGACTGGTACAAAAGCAGACACACAGATCAATGGAACAGAATTGAAAGCCCAGAAATAAAACCACACATATACGGACAGCTAATTTTCGACAAAGGAGCTAAGCACATACAATGGAGAAAGGAAAGTCTCTTCAATAAATGGTGTTGGGAAAACTGGACAGCCACGTGCAAAAGAATGAAAGTGGACCATCTGCTATCGCCATTCACAAAAATTAACTCAAAATGGATCAAAGACCTGAAGGTGAGGCCTGAAACTATAAAACTCATAGAAGAAAATATAGGCAACACACTATTTGACATTGGTCATAAAGGAATCTTTTCGGATGACATGCCTACCCAGACTAGGGAAACTAAAGAAAAAATAAACAAGTGGGACTTTATCAGATTAAAGAGCTTCTACAAGACAAACGAAACCAGAATCAAGATGAACAGACAACCCACCAGCTGGGAGAGAATATTTGCAAAACATACATCTGACAAGGGGTTGATCTCCATAATATATAAAGAACTCACACAACTGAACAACAAAAAAATAAACAACCCGATCAAAAAATGGGCAGAGGAAATGAACAGACACTTCTCCAAGGAAGATATACAGATGGCCAATAGGCACATGAAAAGATGTTCAACATCATTAATCATCAGGGAAATGCAAATCAAAACAACACTAAGATATCACCTCACGCTTGTTAGAATGGCTATAATCAACAAGACAAAAAACAACAAATGTTGGAGAGGATGTGGAGAAACAGGAACCCTCATACACAGCTGGTGGGAATGCAATTGGTGTAGCCTCTATGGAAAACGGTATGGAGATTCCTCAAAGAATTAAAAATAGAGATGCCCTATGACCCAGCCATCCCACTACTGGGAATCTATCCAACGAACCTGAAATCAACAATCCAAAGAGGCTTATGCACCCCTATGTTCACTGCAGCATTATTCACCATAGCCAAGAAGTGGAAGCAACCTAAGTGCCCCTCGACTGACGATTGGATTAAGAAAATGTGGTATATATATACAATGGAATACTACTCAGCCATAAAAAACGACAAAATCGTCCCATTTGCAACAACATGGATGGGCCTGGAGGGTACTATGTTAAGTGAAGTAAGCCGGAAGGAGAAAGACAAACACCGTATGATCGCACTCATATGTGGAATATAAACCAACACATGGACAGAGAAAACTGTATCGTGGTTACCAGGGGCAGTGGGGGTGGGGGTGGGCTCAAGGGGTGAAGGGAGACATATATATGGTGATGGACAAACAAAAATGTACAACCCAAAATTTCACAATGTTAAAAACTATTAAAACCTCAATAAAAAAAAAAAAGGCCAGTTTTGGGGGCCGAAAAAGGCCAGTTTTTGCATTGCCTGTGGCGGTGTAAACTGGCACAATCTTTTGGAAAGGTGACATGACAATAAGTATCAAGAGCCTTAAGGAAAACAAGAATAAGAACAACAACAGTAGTTTGTCTGTTTGCCAGGATCTATGCCATGTGCTTAGCATCCGTGATCTCCTTTAATCATGACCACAATCCCCAGAGGATGAGGGAGCTTAAGCAAATCATTCCAGTCACACAGGTAGTAATGGGCAGGACTGAGTGTTGTACCCAGGTTGTCTAATTCCAAATTCTGTGTTCTACCCACTCTGCTATGTTGCCATATACTGTTCATACTCTTTGACCCTAGAATCTGATTCCTAGAAAGATGTCCTAAGGAAATACTTGAACTAAAGGAAAACACTATGTTGCAATGTTAGTTAGAAAAGAGGAAAATTTGAAACAATGTAATTGTCTAACAATAAAAGAATGGCTAGAGTATGGTTCACCTACATTATGAAATATCATATAGACATTAAAAAAGATAGTGGAGACTCTAGGAAGATGAAAAAAATATTTCAGATACATATTCAGTGAAAAAGCAGAATATGAAGTACTTACATTCATTGATTGCAACAACAGAAAAATACGTACGTATAGGAATGCTATTGAAAGTAGTTGTGGATTGCGGTTGTAATAGGACTGGCTGCAATTTTTCCCCTCAAAATTGTTCTTAGTCTTAAAAAAAATATCTGAAATGAACAATTTTATCACATAATTCTCTTCTCCAAACACTGGCCCCAGTCCAGTTGCTTTCTCTACCTGCACCGCTTCTGCCCAGAACAGCTTCCTATTTGCCACGTGTTTCTGTTTATCTCCACAGCGTGAGCTCTTGCCACTCATATCCATGTGCACAAGCTTGGCCCACTTAGAAATTGCACGTTTCCAGAAGTCACTTCCCTGTTTCTTCTATTTCTGCTGCGTTCAGTAGTGTTGAGCTGCACATTTTATTGAAGATTTTGTTCTCATTTTTTGCAAAACAGGGTGTTCTCCCCACGCCACCCCCATTATAACAGTATTCCTTTGAGCATAGCTGTAACGTTTATATACCTGTGTACAGCTGTTGGCCATGGGGCTTCTCAACCTCAGCATTATTGACATATCGGCTCAGATAATTCTTTGTTGTGTGTCTTCTGTGCATTGTAGGATGTTTAGCAGCATCCCTGGCCTCTTCTTATTAGATGTCAGTAGCATCGCCGCCAAAAAGTGTGACAGAAAAAGACGTCTTCAGATATTGCCAAATGTTCCCTGGAGCTGGGGGCAAAATCAATCCTGGTTGAGAACCAGTGGACTGCAGGAATGTCAGTGGCATAAGGTGAGAACCTGTAGCTAGCTGGTTATGCCCTTATTTAACCACGAGAGGTCTCCCTAGACCCCATTATGGTTCTAATCTGGAAAATACGGGGCTATGGCCACCACCAAATAGGTTAATTGTCATGACTTGGTGGGTGGTGACAGCAAAAGGCTTAAAAACAAAAGTACCTGATCAATCTCCCACACACAAGAATTCCAAATAAATTATGTAGGTATTCCACCCTAACGGAGGGGAGCATAACTCCCCACAGTGCGGGCTGTAGGTGGTGACTTCCTGCCAAAGAGGATAGTCTGGAAGGGGGAGTGGGGTGTTAACTACAGTGGAGAAACCTGACAAATGTGACCTCAGCCAGCTGATCAAGGTCAACATCAACACTGATAAATCATATTGATTGTGTGTGCCCTTGATATGGTGCAATGAAAATGGCAATTTACCTCTGTGATCCTCCTCCCCAAACCTCATAACCTGAGTCTAATCATGAGAAAAACATCAGGAAAACTCCAATACAGAGGTATCCTACAAACACCTGAACAGAACTCCTCAAAAACTGTCAAGGTCATTAAAAATAAGGAAAGTCTGAGAAGCTGTCACAGCCAAAGGAACTTGGAGACAAGACAACTAAACATGAGGTGGTATCCTGGATGAGATTCTGGACCAGAAAAAAAGATATTAGGTAAAAAATAAGGAAATATAAATAACTATGAACTTAAATTAATAATAAAGTATCAATATTGGTTCATTAATTATAATTTTATAACAAATGTACCATATTAATATAAAATGTTAACGACAGGGGAAACTGTGCAGGGGCAGGGTTATATGGGAACTCTGTAGTCTGCTTAATTTTTTTCTATAAATCTAAAACTGCTCTAAGAAATTGTCTATTAATTTTTTTAAAAGCATCTGATCAAGCGCTGCCATGGTAAAATAAAGAAGATTTTATTTTTTATTTATTTTTTAATTTTTTTCCCCCAAAGCCCCAGTAAATAGTTGTATGTCATAGTTGCACAGCCTTCCAGTTGCTGTGTGTGGGACATGGCCTCAGCATGGCCAGAGAAGCGGTGCGTCTGTGCACGCCCAGGATCCGAACCTGGGCCGCCAGCAGCGGAGCGCGTGCACTTAACCACTAAGCCACGGGGCCGACCCCAAAGAAGATTTTAAAATGGTGGATTTGCTAGGATTCTGATTTCTGATCTAAAAGGAATCATTTGGTGACTGTAATGAGAAATGCCACCATCATGAACCAATCAAGCCCCTCACTTTATGCAGCAGTATTAGGTAAGAAAGGCAAAGATTAATACTGAAGAAAACTTTTAATAGAGGAAATGAGCCCAACTACTTTAAATAATTCTTAGAGATTATTTCTATACTAACAAGTAGGTAAATGCGGCATGATCATATAACGTTAATATCAAGTATTATATCTTGCTGATGCCCCTTTGAAGTTGGTACTATTTTCCCGTACTATATTCAGATGAGGAAAATTGAGTCTCAAAGAGACTGGATATCTGCCCAAGATCATAGAGCTAATAAGTGGCAAAACTAAAATTCAAATTTTTATGTCTGATTTAAAAATCTTTGCTTTTAGCTCTTGTGCAAAATTTCCTCCCCATGTGTGACAGCTGAGGTTATTCGCTGTCACTGTAGAGTATGTATTATATAATTAAAAGAGTGCTGAACAAAACTAGGAGTCTGGATCCTCAGCTGGCTCAGGATATCAATTTTTTTTACCAGAAAATGGTGGATAATAGTACTTGCCCTGCTTACCTCACCGAGTTATTTTAAGGGTAAATGAAAGGATATATGAGAAAACGTCCTGCAACCTGTAAAGCGTGGCATTGTATCATTAACACATTTTTACTTCTGCAGTTTTTTGCAAATATGTCTGTGAGCTAATTGCAAAATGGAACGTGTGGAGAGGATTGAGGCGAGCTTCAGACCAGAAGGCTTAGAAGAGAATTTTGTCAGCTTCAAATCCTCCCTTTGAATGTAAGATCCCAAGTCTGTGGTCTTCATCACTGACTGCACTTATCACCTGGGGAGCTTTTAAAGGCATCCATGCTCAGGTTCCGCCTCAGACCAATTAAATCACAATTGCTAGGAGCTGGCACCGGCACTGCTATGTTTAAAAAGCTCTCCAGGTGATTCTAATATGCAACCAAGGCAGAGAACTGTGGTCCTAATTGATCTAAAGTCAGTCCAGTTCCATAGAGCCCAACATACCCTTCCTTGAGGCCGCTCCTCACTCCTAGAAATTGCTGTAGTTGGAATATTACCATCAGGCAGTGAAGCTAAAATAAAAGTCTGGTCAGCCAACCTGCTAGGACAGCTGATGATATTGTCATTGGACTAAAGGAAATGGATCTATTTCAGTTTTATTCAAAGAAGGAAGAGTCCAGTCATGGGAGGGAGAATGCTACAGAGGCTGGCTATGCAATTATTTAGCACTCTGCCACAGTAGTAAGCCGGGATAGCAGAGAGACTACTCTGAGCCTTTGTAAACTCTGCTCAGCTCTGCCTGTCAGTTTATCTTGGCTATCGTGTTGTCCAAGAGCCTTTGTTGGGAGCCTGGGCCTCGGTGCCTGGCAGACCAAAGCAACAATCAGCTTACAAATTAGTGAATTAACACCGTTCAAAAACTGAAGAAAAAGCTGTTGAGCAAGAATAACATTAGGTGTGCTACAGAATTAATACAATTCAGACCTAAAACTCCCTTCTTTTAGAAACAAGGCCCAGGTTCCTATATATATATTGCTTCTCAAGGTCCTCAGTGGAAGAATTTAGGTTACAGTATTGCCAAGAGAGAGTACTGAGATGGAGAAGTCATTTGGGGAAACTGAGGGTCCCTGTCCTCTAGGAAAATCTTGACAAATCCAGGAACACGTTTTGTCATAACACTCAGAAGTGAGCAGTCTCTGGCAGATGGATCCACACTAACCAAGCTCATAAGAGTCCACTACTGAATTATGCAAGGACTGGACGTTAACACTGGGTGGTACAGTCTCTACTTGTAAGAAAGACAACATGGGGAGCCAAAGTAGAATCATAAATTATACTCGAAAATCAAGAATACAACTAAGAAATATGTTGGGTGATCTTAAAAGATGGTACAACCAAACTATAGTAGCTGGATTCATTCGGTCTCTCTGTAGGGGTGACCAGTTAAGCAGAATGAAACACCCCAGACTCTGGCTGGGCACCTTCTGTCTGGACCACGTTGGAGAGTCACTGACAAATTCTTGCTCTTTAGGGGTCACTTTTTCAAGCGTGCGTTCCTAACAGCAAAAAGTTGTAAATTCATTTTTCAAATCATCTGTGGATAATTTTGAAATTTTTTGGTATCATCTTCTTGTCAGATCTGACAAGAAGGTTATTGCTTTTACTGAGTAATGTGGCTGACAGCTTATGTTAAAGGTAAGAGAAGTGTCAACCCCACCATTTTCTTGTTTGCTTCTGCTTTAATTATAAGTATTATCTTTAATTCATGGTTTCTTTGCAGGAAACTTGTTAAACCCTTGTCCATTTTATGAGGGTTAACTTAGTGAAAACTGAATACTGTAATATAATACAATTTGTAAATCCATTAAACAGGGCACAGTAAACTGCAAGGTGCCACACTCTATGCTGAGAGGAAACCAGTGAGTGAGGTGCCACTGTCAACCCTCCAGTTGTGGAATTCCCATTCTTTGCTGGGATACCTCAGTAATGAATGAGGCTATTCTTCGGGCAATATAATACAATGCATTCACTCAGACTAGAATATTTTACAGCCTTGGTTACAATGGCAATATAAATAGTTCTTGCTTAGAGATTATGCCCTAATCCTTAACTGGATATGGCCAGTCCTAAATCTCTACCCATGCTGACGAGTTCGATCTCTTCCATCACATTCTAATTCTCCTTATTGTTACTCCTTGAGGGGAACTGTATCTGAATTTTTGAGGGTGCCTAAGGACGACACTGCTCCATATAGAACCACAAAGTGAGTATGAGGGAGCCATAGTCATCATCACATTTTACTATTAGGAGAATGGTTTTATTTAAACTCAAGCAAAAACCTAAAAGCAGAGCTAATTTCGTTGAAGGGATCGGGATGAACCAGTTTCACTCCTCTCTCTTCAGAGACTTCAGCTACAGGGCGTCCCAGAAATGGGAAGCCTTCCACTGAGTTTGCAAATTATGGCTCTAGAACATTTAAAAATAGGATGAGATGGAACTTGTGTTGTGCTGTAAGTAAGTCTACAGGAACTAGAGACAAAGGAGATCCCATGTACCGCTTGTCTGCAATGAATTAAGAACAAAAGGAAGTATTCTGATCCATGTCTTACCCCAAAGGTATTATAGCATAGAGTTTAGAGTTTGAAATCTATAGTCTGAAATCTATAGTTTGAAATCTATAGACAGTGTTGGGTTGTTCTTTTTATTTTTTCCATAGAAAATTTTATTTTATTTTTTAATAAGTAATACATACGCACAATACTAAATATGAAAACTCCCTCCTATTCCTAACTCTCCTTTCCCAGTTCTCCCCAGCAGCAACCACAGATACCAGCTTCCTGGGTATTCTCTTAGAGATAATAAAGGCATATTCAGGCGTACTTGTGTACATACTACATATAAATAAATTTTTAAAATAAATGGTGGCATACTTGATACAATTGTTCTGCACCATGCTTTTTTTTTCACTTAATTCTTTGAGTTTGTTCACTCTTCATTCATTCATTCATTCAACATGTATTTATTGAACACTGTGATAGACTGAAATATTGTTCTCTGCTCCTCGTAATAGGATTATACATCCTTCTCTCTGCCATGTGACTTTGGAGACTCTTCCAAAACGAAGGTATAGTATACTTTTCTTCCCTCTTGGCTTTGGACTTGGCCATAAGATTTTCTTTGACCAGTGGATTGTAGGTGGAAGTGACAGTGTGTCATTCTAAGTAGAGGCTTTATGAGGCATCGTATGTTTTCATGTACTTCTTTTACAACAGTGGTCCCTAAATGAGAAGATACTAGTAGCCAACCTAAACCCAACTTGTGACCCTCAGCCTGGGGCAGTGTCACCATAGAAAACTAAATGTTTTTTGCATAATCCATTGATATTTTGGGGTTGTTTGTTACCACAGCCAGAAGCAAACTATGACTACTATGTGTTCACGCACTATTCTAGGTGCTTAGGTTCCTTTGGGAACCAAACAAAGATTCTTGTCCTCATGGAGCATCTATGTATCAACCTGCCTCTTTTTAATGGCTGCATAGTATTCCTTTGTATAGAGTCATTGTGATTTATTCAACTAATCCTTTATTGACAGATTTAAGTTATTTCAAAGCATTAGTCTCTAAAGATGAAAAGCATATTTCTTTTTTTTTTTCGTGTGAGGAAGATCAGTCCTGAGCTAACATCCATGCTAATCCTCCCCTTTTTGCTGAGGAAGACCAGGTCTGAGCTAACATCTATTGCCAATCCTCCTCCTTTTTTTTTTTTTTTTTTCTTTTCCCCCAAAGCCCCAGTAGATAGTTGTATGTCACAGTTGCACATCCTTCTAGTTGCTGTATATGGGACACGGCCTCAGCATGGCTGGAGAAGCGGTACGTCGGTGCGCGCCTGGGATCCGAACCTGGGCTGCCAGTAGCGGAGTGCGTGCACTTAACTGCTAAGCCAGGGGGCCGGCCCCCCCCCACCAAAAAAAGCATATTTCTAGTATAAAGGCATAGAAAGCACATATTAAGGTTTTATTTAACTCATTAATGAAGAAACCACCAGGATGACAAAGTTGGTTCAAAAGGGAATATGAAAGTTGAAAATTGTAAAGTCAGTGGATTAAAAGAAATTCTGAAATAAAATTGCTAATTTTGATACAAAACTGGTTAATGTCCTACAGGCTAAACCAGTGCACATGTGAGTGTATCTTAAGGATAAATTCCAAGAAGTGAAATTTTTGAGTATATTAATTTCTAATCTTGAGAAACTTACCAAATTGCCCTTCATAGAAATTGTACCAATTTACCTTACTGTGAACAACATATGAGTGGCTATTTCTTTACATCTTCTCCAATACAATTTTATTGAACTTTTCACTACTTGCCAATCTGATAAGATAAAAATAGACCTCATTGTAATTTTAATTTTTCTTGTTATAAGTATGGTTGAATATTTTTTCATATCTTTACAAGTTATTTCTTTTTCCTCTACCATGAATTGTCACTTCATATCCTGTGCCTTCTGAAAAATTAGGCTTTAGTCTGTCATATGTGTTCCAAATATTTTTTTTTCACAGTTCCAGACATATTTCTAATCCTAGCTCTACTATTTCCTAGCTGTGTGACCCTCAGCAAATTACTTAACCTCTCGTAGCCTAAGTTCGCTTGTCTGTAAAATAGGGATAATAATATAGTCCTCAATCCTATATTTGAAACCCTGGGATAGATGTGTTTTAGATTCTAGAATCTTTCAGTGCATATACTGTATATTACATAAAACCCTAAGGAGTATGAGCTCTTTCAAGCGTTAATATTCCTATAAGAAACACATGAATATACTAGATGGGATTAATAAAGCCTATGAATGACCTCATGTCAGTTGAAGTTTGCCATCAAATGAGCTGTATCAAACTTTTTTTTTGAAAGTGGAGCATAGGAAAATCTTCTATGGTTTATTACATCATTTGTTGAAAGTTAAAAATTGTGCAGAAGAGAGACATCCTCAATGGTATTGTAACCGATCGTGAGATATAACCTATTAATTAGACAAATATTGAGACTAGCCCACATGGGAAGGATTGGAAATGAAAGGATACTCAATGAGAGTACTATTAGTAGATTGTGAAAATAAAATTGCTTGTATCCTGTCAGATATTTTTTCACCCTACAGATTTTAATTATTGAATACTACTGCCCTGTTATTGTTCCATACGAGCTGCATTAAAATTACTTTTGATTTTCAGAGCTTTTTGGATTTTGGAACCGTGGTTAAGGTATGTGGACCTGTGGTATCTTCCTCATAAGGTTGTCGTGAAGATTGGATTAAATTAAACAATGCATGTAAAATGTTTATACCAGCTTCTAGAGCATAGGAAGCACCAAATAAATATTATCATTACTGTTGTTTTTAAGACAAGTGCTAAGCCCTTACAACTCTTGTTTCTGGGCTCTTTAGCTTGGCATAGGGTTTTGCTTTGTGGGTTTGTTTGATGTTTGGGTGAGTTTCCTTGTAAAGATGATTGAGATATTTGAAGAGAAGAGGAGAGAAGCATTTTTACTCTTTGATGATGTAGAAGAAAGAGAATGAATGTGCTATGAAGCCAGATAGATTAGAGTTCAAATTCCATAGCATCAGATTCTTTAAAAAATGGGGGAAAATACCTATCTAGCAGGTTGCTTTGAGGATTAAATATACCTAGGTAGAATAGAAACTGCTCTATACACAATATATACTCAATAAATGACAGCAGCTGTTTTGTTAGGATATGTTCAGGAGGGCTGAGGCACAACCCTTACCCATTTACAGTCTGAAAAGGACATAAATCAGCCACTTTCATGACTGAAAATGAGGGACTTGGACAGGGATCAGAGAAAGCATTTATTGTACATACAGAAAGTATTGTTACTGTGATCTGTCCACAGCAAGATGGGACCAGGCCCTCCTCTGTGATGTAATGTCATGGGACTTTACTTGTGGGGGAAGGCAGGAGGAGGGGCTACAGTCACACCTGGGAGGAGCAACTCCCCTCCCCACACAGGCAGAGGGCAATGTCTTCTCAGGTGGTATGGGAGTGTGAGAGCCTGTACGTAGCCTTTAGCCTTCAGGAAGTTTCCATTGCATTGTGATTTTAAAATGTAGGTTTCCCCTTTTATTATAGAATATCCTGAAGTTTCAGGTTTAATGTTGTCATGCTACAAAGTAAGACTGCTATCTGTTGATCAGTGTACTCTGAGGACAGAACCTGTCCATTCCTGCTTGGATCCCTACTGGATTCAACTCAGATATAAACCTTGGGGGAGGGCCACCATGTGCCAGGTGCTGAAAATACAAAGACGATCTGATAAGGTTCCAGCACAGGAGGAACTGGCAGAGGGGGTGGTAACTGATAGCGCTTAATAGGGAGTGCAGAGTGTTGAGAGATACAGTAGAGCTATGAATAAAGTGTTACTGAGGGTACTGAGAAGAGAAAATTTAATTTTTTTTAAGGGAGGTTAGGGGAAACTCCTCCAAAGGAGTGACATTTGATCTGATCTTTGGACTGAGTCATCAAGCAAATGGCTTTGAGTTGGAAAGAGAAGAGGAAAGAACAGAGGGGGAGGAAAGGGGGATGAAGGAGAGAATAACATTCTAAGTGAAAGAAACTACAAGGACAAGGGTGGGAGGTGGTCAGCATATTCATTCATTTGTTCCGTTATTTATTCCACAAACAAATATTTGTTGAGTGCCAGCCACTGTTCTTGGCACTGGGGATACAACAGGAAGTAAGACAGACAAGGTCCCTGGTTCTCTCCTGGAGTTGACACTTTAGAGCTGGATGGGACAGAAAACAAATAAATAAATGAACAAGGTAATTTCAGAGAGTGATATGTGTTATGATGAAAATAAGTTGGGAGAAGGTATAATAGAGAGTACCCTGGGGTAGCATGTAAGATTGGGTAGTCAGGGGGGCCTCTTTGGAGGAGGCATTTGACCTGAGAACCAAGTGACGAGGAGGCAGCCTTCTGGGGGCAAAGTGTTCCAGGTGGAGGGAACAATAAATACAAACACTATAACAGGACTAGGCCTAGTGTATTTGAGAAACAGAAAGGCAGCCAGCCTGGCTGGAGCAGCATGAGAAAAGGAGCCATGGGGAAGATCAGAGAGGTTGGCAGGCCTGGTTAGCAGGAACTTGTGGGCTCCCATAAGGAGTTTGTTTGAAGAAGTACCATCTGGCTGCTGTGTAGAGAATGGATTGGAAGTGGGGAGATCAGCTGCGAGGCTGTTGCTTACTCTAGGCAAGAGATGGTGGTGTTTCCTACTAGGGTTGTAGCAGCAGAGACAGACGTGTTCAGAGCAAATACATATTTTTGAAGTAGATCTGACAGGAGCTGCTCATGGATTGGTGTGGGGGTGAGGGAAAGGAAGATGTAATCATATCAAATGCTACAAGAGGTTGAATAAGATGAGCACGTAAAAGTGACCTTGTTCCCGGTAGTAGTGATGTCAGTGTGGCAACAGTAGGAACATGGGATTGGAGAGAGAGGATGCTGGAAAAGAATGGCTGTGAAGGCTTTGGGAATGAATGGATTTGGCCTCACACAGAGGAGACAACGATGCTGTGCCACTGACAAAGCAAGGTTGATCACCTGTTTTTGAGGCCAGGAACCTCTCAAACTTTTACTGCCAAGGGTTTTTAGAAAAAGAGCCCAGCCCTCTGGCTAAATCTGAACAAATTTATTTACATCTCTCCCTACATCTCTCCATCTCTTTTTTTGCCCTACAGGTTAAATATCTGTCTATTCACACACACTCTCCATTGGCCTCAGCTTCTCTCCTCTCAGTAGATTCTTCTGAGTACTATCATCCAAGTCAAGCAGGAAATTCTGCACATAATAGGCACTGAGTAAATATGTACTGAGGGGCAATTAGAGGTGCTTGCTTTCAGAGAGGAAGAGAAGTCACTTCTGCTACTTTATTTCACCTATTACTTTGTTTTACTTCTACTTCCTCGCTTAGCAACTCACAATGCTTGGCTCTTTTAACTGGGAGGAGGCTTGATCAGGTTTATGAAATATTTTTTTGTTGGGTGGCTGGCTGGTTCTATTGTCTTCTGGTCCTGCGGTCAGGTTGTCTCTTCCAATCCCCTGTATACACACAGCACGCCTGCAGGGGTCCTCAGATCTCCCTCTGAACCACTACACCAGGCTTGTCCTCCTCAGCTAACATTATCTTTTATTTAAACAGAAACAGTAGCCACCAATCTTGTTACATAACATACCGATATCCTAGGGTGTTAAACTAACACGGCATCTACTGTTTGGGAGTGGTGATCTGGCAGCACAAATATTCACTAGGAGAATATTGCTAAAATGTTGTAACAATTTTGATTTTCTGGCTCTACTTAGAATTTTGGAGCTGGAAGGGACTTTAGAGATCATCTTATTTCTTTTTATTTTTTATTTTTTTTTTCCCCCCAAAGCCCCAGTGGATAGTTGTGTGTCGTAGCTGCACATCCTTCTAGTTGCTGCATGTGGGACTCGGCCTCAGGATGAACGGAGAAGTGGTGCCTCGATGCGCACCCGGGATCCGAACCCGGGCCGCCAGCATCGCAGCGCGCGCACTTAACCACCAAGCCACAGGGCCGGCCCTAGAGATCATCTTATTTCAATCTTCTTTTGTTTTAAAATGTGGAAACCAACGCCTAGAGAGACAAAGAAATTTGCCCAAGAAGCAGATCAGGGCTAGAAATTAAGCTCTTGATAATCTAAGGAATCCATCACATCTTCTTAGATTAAGGATTAAGTGTTAAGCCTTTCTTGTTCATGATTCTTTCTTACCTGAAAAGCATTTTTTTTTTTGTTTTAGACTTTCCAAGTTTGTCAATTGTGAACAGTGACACAGGGCCTGCCCAGTGGCGCAGCGGTTAAGTGCGTGCATTCTGCTTGGCCCAGGGTTCGCAGGTTCAGATCCCGGTGCGCACCAACACACCACTTGTCAAGCCATGCTGTGGCATGTCCCATATAAAGTAGAGGAAGAAGGGCAAAAAAGAGGAGGATTGGCATCAGATGTTAGCTCAGGGCTGATCTTCCTCTCTCTCACACACACACACACACACACACACACAAAACAGTGACATGATGCTCCTGCTTACACTGAAACTGCAAATTTAAGACTGACACACATGTATAATACTGATGTATTTGAGGTATTTTTGTTGTTTTTACTAACATTAGGACTGGATTCACATCCAACCATAAAATGTATATTAACTGAACACAATTTGAATGCAATGTACGTTAACTGAATCAAATATATTTTAAAGACAGCTGGGTGGAGTTGGGGGTGAGGTTTGAGCCACCTGGGGATCTATCCCAGTACCATTCTCGGTTTATGTGCAAACCAGTGTATGGAAAGGGGTTGAAGTCAGCTGTGCCTCTAGAAGCATCTGGCATCCTGATAGCTGCTCAATAAAACATGGGGTTTCCTACTGCTCTCTGAGGAACTGCAGAACCTCACTCCCAAGTGAAAAGGCTGGGCTGCTCTCTTCCCCTGACTCTGTCAGTATTCTTTCTCAAACTGACCTGTTTTCCTGCTGGGAGACAGCCTCACTCCACCCACCTGATGCCTCCATGGATTTCCTGACTGCCTTGGGCTTATTTTTTAACCTTCTCTTCCTTGAAAAGCACCACCCCACTGACCCAGAACGTGGGCTCCTCCCCTCTGGTCACTGACCATCCTACTCTCCTGAGCTAACCATCCTCATCTCCTAAAAGCCTCGGAAAATCAGCAGCAATAGGGGGCTGGGCATCTTCCAATCCCCCTAAGGCCCCCTTCCTGCTTTTAACTCACCGAAATTACTGGCAGAAGAGAGAGAGGAGGGGAAATGCCTTGCTTCTGAGTCGGGCCTGGCTGGGTTGGGTCGGGCTGGCACTATCTTATTCAATTCAACTGTCCCGGGTCCTGAGGGCCTCTTCAGGTAACTTGGGCTCCGGGTTAGGGATGGCTAAGGTGTAAGGAGGGAGTTACTATTTTGGCCCTCCAAGTAGAAGCACTATAAAGCCTCTCCCAGGTTCTGGGAATCCCAGCCTTGACCTGAGGACAAACCCCAAACCCAAATAAGCGGTCTCCTCCCAGGAGCTCAGAACCCACCCATGCTCATCACCCTTTTTCCTTGTTTCTCCGGCCAGTTGCCCTGCTTAGCCAGGCTCCGCTGGCCGAGCCTCCCCGAGCCAGACTCGTTATACTCCCCGCACCCAAGCCGGGCCAGGGCAGAGGGGTGGGGGGGGTGGGAGGTAGGGGAAGAGGGGGGTGGAGTTCCGTCCTTCGTTGATTGGCTCGGTGCGGATGGGCTGTGGCCGTGCCGAGCCAACCCGCGGCGTGTTGCTATGTGCTGAGCCGAGGGGATAGGCGCGGGGGCGCGTCCGTCACAGGGCAGCCCCCGGCCCCGACCCGGAGGGATGCGGAGTGGCGGCGGCGGCAGTGGCGGAGACTGTGGCTTTAAGAGCGCGCCGGGAGCCCGGGATCCAGCCGGGCGGTCCTTAGCTGCTGCGCACCCCCGCGGAGCCCAGCCCTGCGCTGGCCGGACGGGGCAGCCTGCTGCCGGGTAAGCGAGCCGGGCGCGCGGCGCGGGCCGGGCGCGCGTGGGCGTGGGGCGCACTGTCAGCTCCGGCGCCGGGCGCCGGGCACTGGGCGCCGGTCCCGTGGCCCCTTCAGCCCCGCTCCGCGGAGCGCGCGGCGCCCTCTGCCCTGCGCGGCTGACGCGGGGTCTGGCGTGAGGTCCCCGTGGGGGCAGCGGGCGCGGGGGGCGGGGAGCGGGCCGCCGGGGCCACGTGACCGGTTTGTTTACAAACACTGCCGGGCCCCAGAGGCTGCCCGCCGAGGGAGCCGAGGCGGCGCGGGGACCCGGATCGGGGCCCGGGACCTGTGCGAGGCGTCGGGCAAGGCTGGGGTGCGTGGTTTGGCGAGGGGACCTGGAGACCCGGTCGCTGCTTCTTCCTCAGCATAGTTCCCGCGGGTTCGGACTCCGTGGGGGCCGGGGTGGGGGGCTTCGGACGTTTTCTGTCCCCGATGACGCCGGGTCTCCGCTGGAGACACTGGGTCCAGGGGTGCCGCCCTCGGGGCCCCAGCCTATGGGGGCCTGGCTGCCTTCGACACTCCCGGGAGCGCTTGGCCGGCCTGGGCCGAAGTAACCGCAGCCGAGTTCCTGCCTGGCCGCTTCCCGGCGCCTCCCCAGTGTCCTTGCCAAGAGGGTGGGCGCCAGTTCTCTCCTGCCCGACGGAATGTAGGGGCCTCTCCAGCGAGCACCTCCCAGGAACTGGCGCTGAGGGGCAGCCCCGACTTCTCACTGCTTCAAGTTCACCCTCCTCGGCCGCTGACCTCCTCTGGGTGTCTTTACCCAAGTGGTGGCTTTTCTCCCGTTGGGGGGTGGGGGGAACCACCTGTTCTTTTGGACTCAGCCCAGGAGACTGCCACCTCTGACTTCACTCTCAGCTTACAAGATCTTAAAAAGCCAAGTGAGCGAGTTTCCTCCGTTTTCCTCTGTTCTGCATGTAGCTCACCCTCCCACAGTCCGGCCGCTGTGAATGGCACAGGAAACTGCTCCTGGGCTTTGCTGGGGTTTTTGCTGTCTGGCCTCCTTGTCAGTTTGTTCTCCTGGAGTCTTGAGGCTCGTTTCAGTGAGCCTTGCTTTTGGTGAATCTAAGGGCCAACGAGGCAGCTAGCTACTTATCGGTTTTTCCTTGGGCTTCCTCTCTTCTCGTCCAGCAAGATGTGCAAGGGCTCCCTGTCCTAGAGCATTGGGCTGGAAGGGAAGCTGTCTGCTTCCCTGTACACCACTTGCTTGTAGAACATTAGCAGCACAAGGAGCTTAGGGAGTTGAGAGAAGTTAAGTGACTTGCCCAAGGTAACTCATGTCACTGGCTCTGGGGTGGGACTTGACCTCACATGCTTGATGCTCTTCAGAGCTCTCTTGGTACTGAGAACTCAGGGCCTTGTGATCAGTGGAGTTGGATTCACCCTTCCCTGGCTTTCCTTGGACCTAATCACTGCCACAGGACTGCAGAGGTCGGCTGAACCTGAGTGCTGTCCATCCCTCCCCTCATTTCCTTAGCACTTAATACTGTGGCTGAGTCTTGCCCCCTATGAGGAACATTTTCATTCTTCTGAACTGTGATATGAATGGCTACAAGTTCTTTACCGAGGAACCAGTCCGGCCTGAGGAGAGTTGTGCAAACTTCCCTTTGGCACTGTCCCTTATCCCCAGCTCCTGTGATAAGGGTCTCAGGCAGGAGTTGAGTGGAGGCCTTGGGCTCATCCCACTCCTCAGTTTGGCTTTGCCTTATCGGTTTAAGATTTGATAACAGCATTTCTGGCATCTGTCTTGATATCCTGTGCTTGAACTAAAACCCAGAAGCTTGGAGTTAGGGGTGGAAAACGGAAAATAAACACCATGCACAAGAATACTGTTTTCCTTCTTACCTTTGAGAGAGTGGTGTTCAAACTTGGAGTGGCATCCACGATAAGGAATACATTTTACATCACTGTGCAGAGGCCCACAACTGCGATAAGTTCCAGGAGACAACAATTGCCCTTACTACCTGCAGTGTGCTCTGTTTATAATTTTTTTCTACTTAAAAAAAAATCAACTGCTGGTCATGACCCATTAATTTGATTTCTTGACCAAACAGGTCATGGCCCACAGTTTAAGAAACACTGCTCTAGGGCAGAAGTCCTTAACTTAAATGTGCGTAAAGATGGCCTGGTAGTTTTTAAAAATGCAGTTTGTCAGTCCACTCTGGAAATGTTTATGCTCAGTGGTGCACATTTTTATTAAGTGGGCCATGAGATTGTGATGCAGGTGGCTGATAAGAAACCCTGATCTTGTGGGAACTGGGGGCAATGAAAAATGAAAGGCATCAACTTGGACATGAAGTGCAAAGCCTTAGTCAGTCTATGTAAACCCAAGCTCACTCATCTGCCAGTTTCAAAGGCTAGGCTTTGAAAAGTCTAAAGGTGTAGTGTTGTTTGCTTTCAGCTGCCATGAAGCCTTGGCCATAAGAGACAGGCCGCCCTCCCTCCCCACGCCACCTTGTCCCAGCCCCAGCCCATTTGACGGCTGCTGTTCACTGTTCTGTACTGCTGGATGTTTCTAATTTCTGGGTGCGTGGGATTGGGGTCATGAGTAGTGCTGATGAGTTTGCTGTACTATTCACAGATTATGTGAATTTTCACTGTTTTAATGATTTTAATGGTTTTGAGGCAGCGACACAGCCCTTGTGCGTGGGATATTAACAATTGGCTGGCAGAAAAGGTTGATTTCGTTTAGTATCTGGGTATTCCAGGCTGTGTAGTCTGGGGGAAGGGCAGGCTGGTGATTTTATTTTTGTTTGGGGAGGGTAGGGGAGTCAGGGGCTTATCTGGCAACAGTTGTTAATAAGAAGAGGCACAAGTTCTGCCACCTCCTTGCCTACCTCACCCTGGTTCTTTCCTGTGCTGACATCTCGGCTCCTGTATGCAGGTGGATCTTGTTAGTCATCCAGTTTCTGATGCTGTTACCTCTATCTCTACCTTCAGGCCAAACATACACACATACCTGATGCATCCACATGTCAGATGTTTCTATCTTAGTAATTGTGTTCCAACGTATTGGTAAAAGAAATTTCCTTGAACTAATCAAAGCTGCAGTTTAGCTTCAGGAAGAACTCTAAATTATCCAAATGCAAATTCAACTTCCTGCCAAAGGTATGCCTTATACGGGAACGCTAACTGTAGGATTGTTGAAATTAACTTTAATAATGTTCAGTTTGGTCAAGGAGCTCACATTTAGAATGTTTAGTTTTGAGCCTATGGAAAAAGGAAAACAGCAAAAGGATGGCAAAGGAAAGGATATCCTGGGATAGGAAAAGCAGAGGGAAGAAATGTTCAGGTGGGATTCAAATGGAGGATTAGGATCAATTTCCTTCGTAAATTTTCTTGGCATTTCCCGAGGGTCTGTCAACCAAACCACTAGGTGCTCCGACTATTGTGTTCCTTGAGCATGAAGAGGTATAAAGCTCTGGAAAAGAAAACATCTTGTTGAACTTTAGCCTTCAGTGATAGAACCCCAGGGCCTGCAGGCTAAAGGTATTTTGTTAGAGTTGATCATTTTTTCAGTGATATTAACCTTAGCAAAAGGTGATACATACTTGCGTCTTTAAAGGATCACACCTACCTGAATTTCCCTGGGAGCTGTGAATATAGCCCTGGAGGGTTTAAAAGTAAATCGGATTAGGCTACTTCCCTGTTTACAATTTTCCAGTGGCTTCTCATTGCCCTTCAGACATAATCCAACTTCTTTCCCTGTAGGCATTGCACAGGCGACCCCCCTCCCCCAACTTCTCCCACCTCATCTCCTGCAACTCATCCCCTGGTCCACTCTGCTTCAGTTGGCTCCAACTGCACCAGCTTTCCTGAGGTTTCTAAAGGGTAGAAGGTTGGGTTATGTCATTGGGCCTTTCTGCTGGTAGTCCCTCTTTCCCGAATGTCTTTTCTCCAAATTCTTGCATGATTGGTTTCTCTCCTTTGGGTCTCAGAGTCCCTCCCTGGCCAGTTATCTAGAACAGCTCTTCCCTTCTCTGCCCCTCAGCCTCTCTTAATCTTGTTAACTTTATTTTTTTTCAAAACGCTTTTTTTGTGTGTGTGAGGAAGATTAGCTCTGAGCTAACATCTCCTGCCAATCCTCCTCTTTTTTTGCTGAGGAAGATTGGCCGTGGCCTAACATCCGTGCCCATCTTCCTCTACTTTATATGGGACGCCACCACAGCATGGCTTGACAAGTGCTGCGTTGGTGTGTGCCCAGGATCCGAACCTGCGAACCCCGGGCCACCGAAGTGGAGCGCAAGCACTTAACCACTACACCACTGGGCCAGCCCCTCAAAACACATCTTGAAATACATTGTCTACTTACTTGGTGTCTAGATTGGAAGCTGGAGGTCCTCTGTGTCTTACTCACTGCTGACAGTACCGGGCATGGGGTAGCACTGGGTAAATGTCTGTCGGTTGAATGAATGAATGAATGAATACAGAGAGCCAAGATTTAGAGTCTCTAAGAGTAGGAAATAATACTTTATTTTCAAGAGAAGAAGAGGAAAAGAATTTTTCTCTCCCTTTTCCTGGGATGGGATAGTGTTCCCTTGGAATTACTTTCTTTTGGGATTTCTGCTTTTCACAGTATTTTTCATCCTTTTATTCTTTTTATAGTTCACCAGCGTCTCTAAAGGCTCCATTGTTATTTTGTTGTTAGTAAACAACTCCTGCCTCCTCTAGTAGCCTTATTCTAGGCCTCACTGTTCTGACAACCATAAGCATTTCTACCAGTAATCACATTTCATTAATACTAGGAGGCACTATAAGTAGGGCTGAGAGCCTGGGCTTTGGAACCAGAAAGATCTGGATAATTAGCTCTGTGACCTTGGACAATTTGTTAAAATTCTCTAAATCTCTTCCTTATTTGTAAAATGGGACTAATGATAGTTACTATCACACAGGATTGATGGGAGGATTAAATGAGAGAATGCAAGGAGAAACCCAGCACAGCCTGGCACATAAGCTGTTAATAATGACACTAATATTAATAGTTAGATTCCCCCTCTCTCTGACTGGCAGGAATTCCCATTTCATTGATTTGGGAGTGGGCAGTAAGAGGGGAAGAACTACCAAATCTTAAATTAGTGTAAGTAAATGAAGACCAAAATGTCACTTAGATCTCTCAGAACTGGAATGGAATTTAGAAATCACCTAAGTGCAAACTGCTGCTCAACTCTTAATAAACACTCATGTAGGAGAAGTAATATTTATAGAAGTTTTTGGAAGGACATGTTGTCTACCTGTTCCTCTGGCCAGTCTTAGTTTTATCCTGGGATTAAGCTGGGCCGAGTGAAAACCGCATACCTGGGCCATGTCATGGTCAGCCCCTTCAGAACTGTTTTTACTAAGATGAACTTCAGTGCCCTCCTGCCCTTTGCTTTCATGGAGGGACAGTGTCTGAAATAGCTTCATATAATTTGCTACTGTATTTCTTATAAGGGTTTATATTATTGAAGACTTTATCTACAACTTCACTTAATGTCCCCTTTAAGAAGTAAACTGGAGAAATTTCTTTCAGAACAGAGAGCCAGGAAAAGCTTTGCCTCTCCCGAGGAACTGGTATGATTTTTCTTGGTGGACAATTGGAAATTTATAACTGATCAGGTTTCTCTTTTTGCTTTGGCTGCCAGGAAGCACAGAGCCAAATCTGTGGCTTGACTTTAGTAACTGTAGGGTCCTGCATCCTAATTTTTTCCAGTGTTAACCTTGTAATTTTTATTTTCTCTAATTCAAGATTTATAACTCAATTAATTAGGTATATGCTGGATTGGATATTAGAATCTATTTTTGATGTTACATTTTAGAGATACAAAACACTGAGGCTCAAACAGGCAAAAAGGACTTGCTTAAGACACAGAGCTAATTAGGGCAAAGCACGGACTGTAAACTGTATCTTTTATTTCTCAGGCTCAGGGCTCTTTCTACTCCTGTACATTCTGGAAGAATACCAACTCCAGACCAAAACTCAAAATAATGTATAATGTCTCAATACTAGGCAAAGCCTACCTCCTGTCTGTGATGGGGCAGAGGGCATTCTGCCAGTGAGGTGTGAAATTGCCTCGCATTCCTGTATCCTGGTTGGGTCAGCAGCACTGTGTTCTCCTGTCTCCTGAGCTTCAGGGCAGCCAGCTCTCTCTGGTGATCTTGAGAGAAGTGGTGTGTCCAGACTTAGTGGCTTTGATCTGAAACTAGATGGCCAGCTCAGAATAAAGTTAACCTCTAGTGTCTGAAGTTCCCTTGCCTATTTCTTGCCAGGAAAGGAAGGCTCAATATCCAGATGGCAGATGGGTGCCCCTGAGGCTCCAGCAGGGTCTTCTGGGTGTGGGCAGTGGCTGAGTTTGGTTGGACTGGAGAAAGTGGTTTTATTTTATCTAGTATGAAATTTATTTATAGAAAATATTAACCTTCCTAATGATTTGTTTTGCTTTGTTTTCCAATGGTGTTCTGGCTGGAAGTACCTGGGGCCAGAGAGCATAGGCTTGGAACACATCCTGCCTGGATCAGGAAAATTTTGATTCCTATTTTGAGCTAGAGAAGAGGAACCTCTGGCCTGGGGGTGAAACTCAACCTTGGTTTTGTTTTATTTTCCTGGGTGATAATCATTCAACAGATACATTAGGTCTTATAGACCTTTGGAAGATAAAGATGAGTTAAGATATGGACCCTGCCCCTAAGAGCATATGCTCTTAGAAAGAGTTTAAAGTCATTACAGAGATACAGAAAGAAGGCTGAGCTTTTTCAAAGGGACTGTGAAGAACGAGGAGAGTTTAAACATGCAGGAACACTCCAGGGGGAACCGTATGTGCAAAGGCACAGAGGTATGAACATAAGAGGGAATATATGGGGAATGTTCAGTACTTCAGTAGTGGGAAGGAGAACACTGGGATATTGCTTGGGCTACCGTTGCTACAGTTTCGAGCAACTCCATGGAAGTAGACTGTGACTTCCGTTCACAGTAGACCTCTTGAGGAGGAAGAGCTGTGAACAATGGCTAATTGATATAGATAATAGGTGTCCTCAAAACGAGCTTCTCAAACCTGACTGCTGTAAGAATTCCTTAGCTCCACCAAAGGCCTACAAAATCAGAATTTTCAGATGAGGTATCTAATAAAAGCAAGCAAACAGTAACAACCCCCCAAAATATTTCCCAGGGTTTTCTAAGGCAGCCCACCCCACACATGCCTGAGGTCCAGAAATCACTGAGGTAGATCTCCCTGGCAGCAACCAACTGCTGAGCACCCTTGACCTTTGGCCTCCTTTCCTTTGCTTTCTCTATTTTCGCCACTTCCTTTGCTTTTCTTTTTATTTGTATTACTCCTGTGCGTGTCATCCATTATATTTGCCCCTCCTTTATCTCTTCTTTTACCACTTTGGTCTTTGTATGTTGAGGGTTCCTTCCTCAAATCAACCCACCGCCAAATGGACCAGAAGTAAAAATGAATTCTCTTTCAGTATTTACTGTGTTAATGGTATAAACATGTATATTATGTAAACATAAATTAAATAGGGCTTTTGGTTAGTTTTGCTTACATGATTCTTAGTGTGTTTCCTTTAGGATTTGAGGGAAAAATTGTCCTTACACATGACTGCAGCCTTAAAGCTGAATATCCCATTAGCAGGAAGATATGACAAGAACCAATAAAGCTTTTTCTTGTGTCTAATCCGTTGTCCCACCTTCTGGTTCAGGTTATTCCCTTCCCTCATTTGTTTTCTCAGGTTTCAGCGATTAAAAGTTGAAGCACGGAGACAACCCTGAGAGTCTGAAGATGTTCTAAGAGAACTTGACATCTTTGTTTTGCATTATAATTAGTTGACTTAGACTCTCTCTCTGGGAGATATTCTGCTTGTTGCTCTGGAGGGCTCAAGGACCAAGGATGCACATCTTCAGACCCCACTCTGACTTGTCTGGGTTGAAGGAGCTGTTGACGGGGGGGATGTCCCAGGATGCAAATCCTGATTCTGGTACTTTCTAGCTCAGTGACCTCAGACAAATTGCTTAACTTCTCTTGAGCTTCTTCCTCTTCTTTAAAACAGGGGTGATCATAATAATGCCTGCCTCCCTGGGTTGTTGTGAAGATTAATTGAGATAATGCATATCAAGTACCTCGCCTCTCGTGGACCCATAGTAGGAAATTAATAAATTGTAAAGGCCTGGAGACTTACTGACAGTTGCTGCAGGGCCTCAGATGACTTCTCCCTACCCCCTCCCCTCACTTCCCACCATCCCTCAGCCAATACTCTCTGAGCTCTTACCGCGAGCCAGGCTTTGGGCTAGGTATGAGGGCTGATTAACCAGACATGGTCTCTGGCCGGGAATGGCTCACAATCTAGGGGGGAGAGACGGATCCATAAACAACTAGCTTTGTGGAGGTTTCTTAAATTATATGAAAAAGCTGCACTGGCAGGGTGCATGGCTCCCCTTGATGTGCCAGGCCTGAAAGGAAAAAAGGCTGTAATTCTTATTAAAATCTATCTGCCATTCCCGTAACAGGAGAAATCCAGAAATTTTCTCTAGAATCAGTCTCTCTTTCCCACCCTACTCCTTTTCCTCTCCTTCAATAAATGGCAACACTAGATAACAGTTTAATAATTCTTAGAACAAAATACATCCATCTTTGGGCTGGTGATGGCTGGGACTTGCGACATACAGGCATCCTTTTGACAGTGCCTCTCCTGTCTTTTGCTTTTGAATTTTAAGTTCAGTTTCCAAATTCCAATTGTGGACAGGCAGGGAGCCCAGCCACAGATGTCAGAGTCTAGAGTTTTGGATTTATTTGAATTGGGAGATTAAAGTGAGAAAGCCAAAAGCATGCTGACAGCTGAACAATGGAATTGTATTGACAGATTTGGGATGAATGGTTTGTAACTAATTGGGGCCCCAGCTGTGCCCTGGGGGAGCAGCAGTTAAAGAGAAATCAAGGTCACACAGTGCCTATAGTCCAAAAGACATTCATTTATTACGTAACTAATATTTGAGTGTGTGAGACACAGATGACAAATAATCACCTCAATAATAGTAAAACTACAACTGTGAAAAGTATTAGGCATGTGGAATAGGGGACCTGACTTAGTGGGGCTTGGAGGAGGTGAAGGAGAGGGTTCCCTGGTGAAGTAACTTCTGAAGGTTGGCCACATCTCTTACCCTGCTTTCCAAGACATTTTCTTCTTGATAGATCTTCTAAATGGTTGTTTTACATTGTAGTTCGAGTGTAGTCCTGTCTGGGGGCAGAGGAATGGACCCCATCCCTCTCTGAGTCCCAGATCATGGGAAAAATGTATTCGTTTTGTTTTAACCAGGATTATCATCTCTGAGCATGGCCAAATAGAAAACAAAGGGCTGATGCTGAGGGCGGCAGTCTCTGGGGCTAGAGGAGAAGGCAGATCTGGCCCTCTTTTGCATGTGGAGTAGAGGCAGCGTCAAGAGACCCCTTTCCTTCTTGGCCTGAACCAAGTCTGACACTTCATTTGTCTCTGACTCAATCTGGCCTAGAGCAGTAGCTCGGCCTACCCTGGGGGTTTTGTGGGGACCACCCTGAGAGAAAGAAGGTTCCTGCGTTGGCAGTCTGAGGGTTTCTCTAGGTGTCCATAAGTCAATGCCAGCCTGGGGAGGGTCTCTTGGGAAGCTGCCCTAGGTAGCACACAGAGATGGTGTGAAGGGCTAGGGGAGGTGGAATGGGAAATGTTTATTCCATCAGACAGCAGGCGGGTAAAACCATCAGAGGTTTGTGCAGTATGGCTCATGGGAGATATGGCCCCACAGTACTAGTTTTAGACTCCTTCTGCCAGCCCAAGTGAGTTGAGGTCACAAGAATTTGCTGTCTTTTTAACTTTGTGGAACATTAATGGTGTGCAAGTCTCATGTAATGCTCAGGATTAGATATTTTAAATATACTGGATAGTAGCAAAGTAAGTAAGGAGATTAAAAAAATATCAGCTTTATAGGGCAGCACGGTTTCACTGATGGTCACTCATCTCACTCAATTAACATTTATCAAGAATCTCCAATGTTCCGGACACTAGGAGTCCTGGGGAAGCAAGGAGGTATAAAAACTGGACTTCTGACTGCAGAAAGTTCCCAGTCCGGTGGGGAGGCAGACACACGAACAGTGTGATAAAGGCCATTCCAGAGAAAAAACGTTTTTTGTGCATGCTGGAAGAAGGGGCCCACCAGCTCTGTTTAGGGTCTTATTTGAGCTGGGTATTAAGGGATGAGCAGGCGTTTACCAGGTAAGGAAGATAGGTTAAGGCGTTGCAGGAGGCTGAAACAATTTGAGAAAAGGTAGTGAGCGAGCTTGGTCTGCTGGGGAAACAGTTTGGAGTGAGGTGGGAAGGTGGTGAGAAACATAAGGAGAATCTGGCCCAGGTTCTTGGTGCCACCTGAGTGGTTGGACCTTGTCCTTTAGGCTGCTAGGAAACCACTGGAGGTTTTGAAACATGAGAGAGATGTGATCAGATTGTGTTGTATAAATAGAATTCTAGAATGGGCTGGAGAGGTGAGAGCTGAGTCAGGGAGACTAGTAGGAAGCTACCACGGTAGTTCAGGATGAGAGAGGATAGGGCTCACACAGTGCTGCTGGCTGTGACTGTGAGGATGGCAATGGGAGGGTGCATTTCAGAGGCAGAAGCAACTGTCAAGGGGACAGATGAAGTATGACATAGAATGGAGAGACAATAATGGGTGTTTCCTGCTTGGACAACTGGGCCTTCAGGAGGATGAAACAGAATTGGGGTGAAGATGATAGGAGCCAGGGGAAAGGGGAAAGATAGTGTTGGCTTTGGATGAGTTTAGTTTGAGGTGCCTTCCTAGGAGCCAGATGGAAGCATCCTTTTGAAAGGGACCCAGGGTTCAGGAGTGGGAGACAGAGGTTTAGAAGACTTGAGGGTGTGGATGAGAATGCCCAGGGGGAGCAGACAGACAGGCACATGGTGGGAGCACCTCCAAGGTGGACAAAGATGGAAGAAGAGCAGCCAGGGAGATTGAGGCTCGGAGAGATAGGAGAAGAGCTGAGAGAGGCATGAGGCCCATAAGGGAGAGTTTCAGGGGAAAGCAGCCCACGAGAGAGCTGAATGCAGCACCAGGGCCAAATAGTGTTAGCATTCAAAGTATTAGTGTTTGGGCTTGGCATGTTGGAGGCTGCCCATATTTTTGTTACTCAACAAGCCTGGTTGTGATAAATGATATTCATGGAGTATTGCCAGAAGGCCCTGTAGCTCTTCCATTCCTCTGGAGAGTCTGTAGCTCTGGATCTGGCCGGACCATCAGAAAGCCATGTTCTTGGGCTGCCCTGATTTGACCCCATGTAGAATCCCTTTTACCGAATTGCCCTTTGGTGTTAGTTATGCTGTCCCTTTTCATGGAGGGACCTCTCAGAAACAGTCTTGTATGTGGTAGGAACCCTTGGAGTGTGCTGGGGATCTTGTCCACCGGGTTTCTCATTGTCTCCTCTACTATCACTCGTAGGAGAAATGTCTCTCAGAAGAATCTGTTTCCTGGACAACCAAGATGCTTTTATTTTATAGGAAATATAAACCTTAAAACTGCTGATATTTTCTTTTCTGCTTTGGTTACTGGGGAGCTCAAAGCCAAATTTGCAATTGAAATTCAGTAAATATTTAGCAACTTAAACAGCATGCATTTCTATGTCCTAACTCTCTTTTTCTTCTTTTATTCCTCCTGCCTTAATTTCTTAGTATATTTTAATAGTATTATTTATATTTTTGTAAGCCACCACCATGTGCTTTTTGGAGCTGGGAGTTGTAGAAGAAAAAGAAGGAAGTCATTGATGAACTTTAGCCAGGTGTCCTTGTTAACCTATCTTCAGACAGATAGTCTGGGCTTTTTACATTATTTTTAATTAACGTCGTAGAAACAACCCAAAGGAATATCTTATCTCTTCATAGCCAGCTAGCAACAGCTACTTCTTTCTAATATCTAGTAAATTACATGCAAGTTTCAGGATATTCAAGGGGAACTGCCTCTTCTCGATGCAGTTGCTGTAACAGATGCAAGCTTCATCTGGGGGCCTCCCCAGGCAAAGTGCTGAGCTAAGGGCCATGTGGTAAATACATTGCTGTGCTAACAGATGTTGCAAAGGCATTGTCCAGCAGCCATCTCTGAGTGGACTCAGTGAGACTGGTGTGTTCTGTGACCTCACTGAAATCAAGGTCTTAACAGAGTGAAGGTTGGTGGATGGATACTCTGCTCTGGGGCAGGATTTGGCTGGCAGAGACATCATTACAACGTGGAATCAGGACTTGTAGAGTTGAAGGAATCCTAGAGATCATGTAGAATTATCATCTGACAGATAATCCCCCTGAAATCAAGAGTAGGCCTTATATCCAGGGTAGAGATGAATGGTTGGTTTTGTTTATGAAAGAGAGGGGTTTCTTGGATATCCAAGCTAGTTTTTATTATTAACTGGGTGGATTTGAAGTACTCCCTGGGCCCAGTGCTATACACTAGATAACTATGAAATGATGGCATTGATTTTCCTGTGTGTCTTGCACATCAGCTCTCTGGCAGTTTTAATAGGGGCATTTCAGTAAAGTTTTCAGTAGTGGCCCCATCCTGGATTAGTAGAGTCAGTGTAGACTGCAGAGGTAGCTTTGCCACTGCACTAAGTGATGGGGTGGTCTGTTGTTTGGAATGACATAGCAATAATGTCAGATCCCCAGCTAAGCCACAAAAACCTTAAACCATAGTGTACCTTTAAGTGGATTAATTTAGGCTCTAACCCCCTAACTGCCATGAGTCAACCTGGGAGATAGGAGCACTACTCTTTGGGGTCTTGTGAGTAGGAACAATTCTCGTGCTTTTTCTCTCTTGCTGGTAATCAAGTTTATTGAGTACCATCCATGTGCCAGATGCTGTGCTGAATGCTTCACTTGCATTATCTCCTAGGATTCTTTTGTCTCCTCCATGAGGTAGGCACTGTTGTTATTCCCTTTCAGGCAACTTGCCCAATGGTGATGCAGCTAATGAGAAGAACCAAGAATGAATCCAGGTCCATCTGCCTTTAGATCCTGTACTCCTTGCCAGTGGACTACACTGCCACCTACTTCTCTTATTTGGCAGCCCAGGGAAACTGAGTGTCTGCTCCCTGGCCTGGGTTCAGGATTCTGGTGAGATTAGGAATGAGGAGGGAGGACAGTCCTCTTGGGGTGAAGGCTTTCCATACCCATTCTATCTCTTTTTCTTTTTTTCTGTCTCCCAGTCCCCGAAATGGCTTACCTATTCCTTTCCACTGCCACCACCTATTTATTGCCTCCAATCAGGGCTTCTCTTTCCTTGCCCATGGTGGAACAAACATGACTACTCAGTCATGCTCCCACCTTCCTGTCCTTAAAGCTAGCATAAAGCCCTCTTCAGGCTTGCTAAGAGTTTCTACAATAAATAGGAGATGGAAAAGCTGGAATATGGTTAAGCTGTAACTCTAACAGCCCAATATATACATATTTAACCTAGACTCCGCAAATGCAAAGAATGGGCATGGATGCCAATGACAGGCCTTTGATTAACACCCAGGACTTAATTCCTCTATAGCATAGAAGAACCATAGTTCTGGGCATCGCAGTACAGGATCTGAGTGGGGGCTCTTGGGGAAGAATAGGGTTTCATGGGGCTTGGGGACCTAGAGTAACTTTGCCTCCTGCCTCAGTACTTGGAGAGGGAAGGAGGGGGCCTCAATCATGTCTGCTACCCACACAGGTGGATGGACTGATCTAGTCAGTAGCCCAAGGCGAAGGAGAGGGAGTTCAGTTCAATGATGGCCTCTACTGTGTACCTTGTGCTGCTGAGTTCAGAGGGTACAAAAATGATTAAAATGTGGTTCCTGCTCTTGGAGCTTACCTCTGGTAGAGGATACAGAGGCAGAAAAGGATAATTTCAGTTTCAGTAGGGTAAGTGTTAAGGCAGAGGTGAGCATAGAGGAGGGGCCAATAAGCTAATGCTGAGGTGACATTAGAGCTGAGTCTTAGTGGAGTAGTAAGGGCCTGGTGAGGGGCAGTGAGAAGGATGTGTCAGGCTGGAGAATGGCATCAACAAAACTGTGGAAGGGTGAAATGCAAGTGTGGTGTATTAGGGGGAACTACAAAGGGTTTGGCTGTCAAATCTGAGCACTTAAGAGAGTTCCTGACACATGGTAGACCCTTAAATGTGAGTACAATAAATGGAGTATAGAGTATAGGGTGGTAGAGATGAGTCTGAAGCCATTTATGGGTGTCAGTGGTAGACAGTTGTCAGCGGTAATACACACTTAGAATTTATTGTATATTTACTACATGCCAGGTGCATATGCCGAGTACTTTATATGCATTAACTTAGTTAATCCTCACAAGAGCCTTAAGAGGAAGATATTGTTCCTATTTTTTGATGAGGAAAGCAAGGTCTAGAGAGGTAAGTAACTTGTTCAAGGTCACAAAGCTAATAAATGACAGAACCGGGATTTGAAACCCCCCTGAGTCTGGTTTCAGAACCTGTCTTAACCACTGCCCCGTATTGACTTTCTGAAGGCCATGAGAGTGATGACATGGTCAAATCTGCTTTTTAGTAGATAACATTGGCTAAAATGCAGAGGGCAGATTTAAGGGGGAAAAGAGGCTCAGAGGCCTGCCAGGACTGTTAAATCAGAGGTGCTGTGTTCCCGGCAGTGCTTTAGGGCCTGTGGGAGCATGGCCACTGGGGAAGCCACTGCTTAGAAGGACTTTACTACCAATTAGGGGAACACTCCCAAGGTTCCTCCAGTGTCGTCACCATCTCGTCTCACCTTGAGAAGAGAATTCTAGGTTTCAAGAGATGTCATCCCAACGGTACCATCTCCTGCAATGCTTGAAGACAAGTTAGAGGGTCCTAATGGAAATGGCAGGCAAGCTCTCTGTCTGTCTTTGAGCTCTCAGGCCTCCTTTTTCTTTTCTTTTTTTAAGCAGCAGCATTTTTTTTTTTCATTGACTGCTAAAAATAATAGTAGCTACAGTTTTGGTGTGTATTGTGTGGCAGCACTGTGTATATACTTACATCATCTCATTTAATCCTTGTAATCCTATGTAGGTTGATATTATTAGAGCTGGGGAAGCTGAGGGTCAGAGTGGTTGAATAACTTGCCAAAAGTCACTCAGCTACAAAGGAGTAGAACTGGTTTGTGATTGCAGAGTCCACTTCTTTTCCAGGCAGTCTTTGCCCTCCACCAAAACACCCTACAAAAATGACAACACAAAGGCACACCTAGGGGTAGTCCGTCCCGTGGCTGGAGGTGTTACCTACCCTAGTGGGTTCTAACCTCTCAGTTTCTGTGTCTCTGTGTGTGTGGCAGTACAGCCTTGTTCCCCACATTATTCATCGGGTTCCGTCATGGCTTACCTGAAGAATCCGTACCTCCTACCCCTCCATCCTGAAGACATTCAGAAGGTTGTGTTTTGAGTTCCAGCTGCAATTGTGGCTTCTCATGGAAAAGGCCTGTCTGTCAGGTGGGCCAGCCGGGTTTGGTGTGTGCTCCCTATGCATTTGGCTCCCAAAGTGGTGTATCTAAGGTCTTTGTTTTTAATCATAATAGTTCACATCTTTTCTTTCCATGCTGATCAGCAGGAGCCAGCTGGGGGTGGTAGCAAATCTTCCTTTAATTTCCACTGTGATGGATTATTACTTCACTTAAAATGGTGTTTAATTTGTACATGTGCCCTGAGGCTTTTAAATATCGAGCTCATTTGATTATTGTTGGAAATCAATTTGGACTCCACAATATGTTCAATGAGTTGGACTCATGACGCCCCGTGGAGCCTGTGGCCCCATTAACAGGCACCAAAGTCCAAAAATTAAAATGTGGTGAGTTCTGCAGCCCCATACTTTTAGTTTCTTCCTTTAAA
The DNA here is from genome assembly GCF_057802395.1 of Ceratotherium simum simum. Classification (NCBI taxonomy): domain Eukaryota; kingdom Metazoa; phylum Chordata; class Mammalia; order Perissodactyla; family Rhinocerotidae; genus Ceratotherium; species Ceratotherium simum. The sequence continues at coordinate 28,505,166 of NC_141915.1, read as the reverse complement.
AGAAAAATCCATCTGTTTTATCTTCCTTCCTAAGAATCGACTCAAAGAAGCAGCTTTAAAATTTTCCTTGAAGAGGGAAGAAGACAGTAATAGGTGATGATTTTTCGGTCCCTAGCTCTCATCTTTTTTCTTCCACTCCGCCTGCTCTCTCCTTTCTTCTCAGGTACACGGGCCCTCTCTTGATCCTGCTTTACCTTGCTTTCACTTATCCCTTCTCATTCCTTCTAGTTAGCTCTGTACCAGTTGAACAAGATTCATCTTTCAGCAAGGCGCTTTTTCTTTCCTTTCTTCTCAGGGAAGCAGTCACCTTCTGATGCCTGTGACTTCCTGTGAAAGAATGAGAGAAGCAGAGTGGCTGTGGAGCAGCAGAGTCTAATGCCTGCTGTCTAGGCTCTCTGGGGTTTTTCTAGCACCAGGCAGCCTGCGGTATTGCTTACGTGGTCGATTTTCCTCTTGTCTCTTGAAGTTCAGAGCTATGGTGTGCAATGAATGTGTGTGCATGGGTATGTTTCTGTGACACACTCATTTAATACAGACTATAAATGCTTATTCCTCAGAAGGTAGCTTTGAGTAAGTTTTGGGATTCAGATCTGAAGCTGAGCATAACCAGAAACCCCTGCCTGTGAGCTTTTTTTGGGTTTCCTACAGAAGAGAAGTGAGGGAAGAAATAATTCTACTCTGGGGAAATGCATAATTTACAAGCCGTCTGCATGTATAAGAAAACAGACTCTGTGGCTGCTCTATAAACCCAGACTGGCAGCCAGGGCTCATTGTTTTCTTTTCTTCCCTCAGTGTTTGTATAAGACGGATGGGGCCAGTGCTCCCAATGCTCCCCACTGGGCAGCTAAGTCCACAGCCGTCATCATCTAGCCTGGGGCAAGCCTTCTGCTCGCTCCCGCTGCCCGTCTCTTTCCTGTTCCTTACCCTGGCCTATCACCTCTTCTTTTCCTGGAAATACGCTCCTTCCTGAGAGTGAAACAGGAGTATTGGAAAGTTTGAGGGTGTTTCAGGAAATCCCAAGTGGGGTACTTGGCTCTATCTACCGCCTGTAACACTTTAACACCCAACAGCAGTGGTCTACCATGGGCTTTTGTTTTGACCACTCACTTTGCCCACTACCAGAGTATGCCCAGGGTGAGACAAAGGGGCTCTGGATCCAAGGGGTCATGTATCTTCCTTCCTTATCTCCTGTTATGGCCAGGCCTAACTCTGAGGCAAAGCTGGGGAAATTAATTCTCACCTCCATATCCTTCAAGCGTTTCTGTGATGTTCAGTTTAACCTGATTTCACATCTTTAAAAATAGTGGTGGAAGACTGAGCAGGGAAGATATTATGCCTGGGCTGCTGTAGGTCTGAATCCCTTCAACAGTTGGGCATCTCATGTATAACTGGTCACCCTGGATGTGGAGTGTGCTTGGCTCAGGGCTGCACAAAGGACCCGCAGGGTAAGGGGTAGAAACCACTGTCTTCCTTCAGCCTAGTGCTGGCCAGTGGTCTTGGCCACCCGGGAAGATATACAGAGTCCCAGGGGCAGAGTAGCTTTCAGTGACTGCTGTGGTGGGAAGGACGTCAGGGAGGAGGGCAACTTCCCTTTGGAAGATTTGGTTCCAGTGAGGTTTAGAGGAAAAAGAGGACTATGATTTGCGGGCTTTCTCTAAACATCCAGATGGATCCCAGACATAATCCAGCACGGAAGATCTGATTTTGTTTGTCTTCCTCCCCCGTCTCTCTAAATAATTTTATCTTCAAAGCATGATGCAGGCGTTAATTAACACTCTGGTTCTCCTGGGAGGTAGGCAAGTGGGAACACCACCCCCGTTAGTGAAGCCCAGGGAATAGGCAGGTGCGGAAGCCTCAGGTGGGTGAGCCACAGAGAAGCAGAGTGAGTCTTAGACCTTGAGGCTTTGTCCTCAGACCTTTACTTGGACGTACCCTGGGAGCTGCCCCAGTTTCTTAGTGTCCTTGGTCCTCGGTAGAGTAAAAGAGCTGAGGCTATGGTAGGAGAGATGTTTGGTACTGTGAGATAAGTAATGAAAGTTTGAGGGGTTGAGAAGAAATTCTGGTAAAATTCACTGTCGTGAATTTTAGATGCAGGAGTCTGATTATGCCATTATGCCATTGTTTCATTCATTCACCTGCTTTTTCCAAAAAAAAAAAAAAAAAAATACACACACACACACACACACACACACACACACACACACTGAGCATCTACTTCTGGGGAAAGTATTGCAAAGGGAATCACTTCTTCCAAAAAAGAGCTGGCTAGCCATGAGGGACCCTGCTGCTGGTTGGGAACTTGATCCTTTATATCCCACGCTTAGTCCATAAGCAAAGGGTGGTATGGGGTTTGTTGCCTCTGCAGGTGGTAGTTTCAAGTGTTGGAAGACTCCCAGCGTCTGGAAGTGGATGAGAAATCCATATGTGATTGTTGATGTCGTGAATCTCTAGAGGCTGAACTTCTCCTTTTCCTTTAGCCATTTATCTTGGTTGGCTCAGGAGCGGGGGGCTCTTAGGAGTCCTCTCCCTGGGGCTGTAGGTAGCACATCTTTAAGCCTGGCCTTTTCTAGGGCTCCCTAGGAGTGGTGCTCATGCCAGTTTGCTGGATGTTGGTGGTGGATACCTACCGTAACTGCTGAGAACCCTGAGGTGATACTGATCCTCCAACTCTAGAAAAGCAGCAATACTGGGGTCTCCAGTGGTTTCTTTCTCATTCGTCAGACATCTTGGCATAGTGCAAGAAACTGGGAAGGGGGTCATTTCATCCTGGAAGTGTTGCCCTCTCTCTAGGTGGCAGTTGGATTCGACTTGCTTTGCAGGAAGCCCAGCTCCATCAGTTAATGATGTTTGCCTTATCTTGGTACTGCAGGCTGCTGAGAACCAGCCCTAGACCTCTGCTTGAGGGTCCTTCCTCTGGAGACATCACCAGTGTGTGGAGCCTGCCCCACACCCACCCCCTGCCAAACCACGGCCTTTACCTGTGTCTTCCGGTGTTTCCCGTGCGACCCATCCTGTGGGAGTGCGTCGTGGGCTGCCCCGGAGTTCACCCCACGCTCAGCAGCGCCAATGGTGAAGATGACAAGATCCAAGACTTTCCAAGCATATCTACCCTCCTGCCACCGGACCTACAGCTGCATTCACTGCAGAGCCCACTTGGCCAATCATGACGAACTCATTTCCAAGGTACATGTTCCCTGCCGGCCTTCCTTGCCTACCCCGGGGAGGGCACTTCTGGCTCCTAAGGTTGCAGAAGTTTACAAGCTCTCCCAGAGCCGGGGATATTTGTACTCCATCTTTTGTGCAGGGAGGGCTGACCCACATGGCTGTCTCACTCAACTGGGATATAGAGTTGGAGGGAGAGTATACTGGTTTAATTTGTAATTTTGGAAATTAGACGTCATCCCTGTTGGAAGCTGTGGGGGCTTGTGGCTCACAGGCTGTGGGGAGAGGGGCTGAGGAGTGATGGGAGCCTTTCACTCAGCTTGCTTGGCTTAGGTTGGCACATGAACACCAAGAGGGGACTGCCTAGCTGGCAAGTGAGTTCTAAGAAAGGTGGGTGTGGGAGGGAGGGCAGGATATCACGTGTGTGTGTGTTGGGGGGGTGGTTATTAGCTGAGATGAGAGAGGATATTGCCTTCCAAGCCCCGGGGAAGGTTATCAGACTGTTGAATTACTAAAATGGGTGGCCTTTGGGGAAGGCCAAAAGTGGCTTGGTGAAGAGCTGACCCACTGGCCTGTGGGGACCTTTAGGGCTTCTACATGAGGTAATATGGCATGACATTTGATCACAATCCGAAGAAAGAATGGAACCCTATTTTCCCTGAGGAGCCTTGGCAACTGCTTCGTAGCGTTGGGGGTGGTTATTATTAAATAAATAAACCCAACATCCCAGTTGTACAATCCAGAAACTGTCTCCTTCAGGCAGCATTTTCAAGGGAGCTACCTCCCTCCCGGCCCTAAATTCCCAGGGGGAGAGAAACAGGTTTTACTAGGCTGAATAAAAAGGAGAAAGAGATTATGGGGGACTTTTCCCTTTAAAAAGCATCATTCCTCAGAACCTGGTCTTCATGCTGTTAAAGTAAAAAAAAAAAGAAACATTTTCATGAAGACTCAGACTAAGTTAAAAAAAAGTTAATATTCTTGATCTGCTTACAAGAACCGTTAGAAAAGGAGGCATCACTTTCCTTGCCTCTGGCTTGGTAGCCCCAGCCAGAGAGGACTGAAGGATCAACTGTTATGTCGAACAGTCCTATCCAGCTGGCTGATTTGACAGGGAGTGAAGAAGGCTGCTTGAACAGCCACGTCTGTGGTAGTGGGGATTCTCAAATCAGGACTGAGGACAGAACTCCTCCTTCTAGGCCTATTCCAGGGTCTAGGGTTACTACAGAGCTTGAACCCTGGAGCCCTCAGAGTCCTGGCCTCTGGCTCACTTTCCCTCTCTGGGTTTCTGCTAATTACTCTCCTTTATGCTATTTATGTTCCAGTCAGCCTATAGCATCCTTCTCTGTCAACTAACTCATCTTGTCTCAGATTCCTCTTGAATCTTTTGAGAATCCCTTGACTCGGGAAGTTTGGATGTGAGGAGGCTGTGTCAGTGAGGAAAGAGAGGAGCCCATCCTTTTTGCTTTGGAAGGGGGCCTGCAAGCTTGGAGGGAAAATGTGAGTTGTCCTATTGCTGGAAATCTCCAGAGAAAGTGGAAGCCGAAGATCTTTTTAATACTAGGAAGAAGTGCTATGTATCCTAAGAAATTGAGGTAACAATAAAATGTATTTTAGCACCTTCTATGTACTAAAAACTGCTGCTTGACACTTTATAAATGTTGTCTCACTTAACCCTCATAAGAAGCCTTAAAAGTACGTGATGTTAGTCATATTTTGTATGGAAGGAAAAGTTGAGACTCATACAAGTTGTCAAAGAACTCAAATTGGAAGCTCAAAGAAGAGAGAGCAATTACTTTGAGGGTGTTCAAGAAGCATTTTTGGAAAAGGTGGTATTTGAGCTAGGCCTTGTAAGATGCGCAAAAGTGAATATGTAGAGATGGTAATGGCCTTCAAATTCGATGTCTTATCTCTTTGGCCTGTAGCACAGAGCCTCGGATGATCTGGCAAAGCCTAACTTTTCAGTTAGGTCTCCTGCCAATTCCTTGCTTTATGTTCCAACTACTTGGAACTAAGCAACATTCCCTGACTATGCAAAGAAGGGTATTTCAGGCCTCTGTGCCTGAGTCAAGTGCAGCCCATTTTCTTCACCTCCTTCCTTTCTCCCAGGAGCTCTTACATAGCCTTCTCCACCTGGGGCCATGTCCTACTAGCTTTGTATCTCTGGGTCAGAACCTGACCCATGGCAAGAGCTCAGTAAATGATCAAATAAACGGATGGATGGAGCTTGAGTCTTGGGAGAAGACAAGGGATGAGCAAAAAAGACTTTGTTGGCCTTATGTCCTCCTTGCTGCCCTTTTTGGGGCAGAAAGTTTCATTCACAAGTCCAGGCCAAAGTGAGCACAGGCTTCAGTTTCATTAGCTACAACCAGTGCACAGATGGGGTGCATTAGAGCTTGATTTAAAGAGTTAGGTTAAATGCCTGACTGGGGAAAGAGTGAGGGAACTGTGGCTGGCATTGCACAAAGATTCCTTTATTTTACTCCACAGCCACCCCCGGCATTAAATAATCTATAGATTCTTACGCAGGTCCGCTTAACGGAAAGATCATTGCCCCAGCCCCCTCCTTGGAAAATGGGCCTTTCTTTTCATTTTGTTTCTCTCTTCCATTTAAGAAAGTTCAGGGAGAGAATGTTTCTCCTGTTCTCCCCTCTTGACATAATCTCCTATGTGGTTTCAGAATCCGCCCAGTGGGAGTTAGGAGCTGGGAAGCAGATAACTGGAGCAGCAGTGTAATTAAATGATACTTTGTACTTGTAATAGAGCCTTTCATCTGGAAGCTTGACATTCCATTGTTTGGTTTAAAAAAAAAAAAGTGAGTCTGCCTTCATTACAGAGAAGGCGACACAAAGGTCCAGAGAACTAAAGCTCTGAATATGTGGCTGGTGGTGACTGGGAACAGAATCAGGACTTTGGACTCCCTTCCTATCAGTGTGGCTACGTGGAAATGTGTAGTTGTAAACTTTTGAACAATTAGGGTCTTCAGTCATGCGCTACATAATGACGTTTCGGTCAATGACTGACTGGATACACGAGGGTGGTCTTCTAAGATTAGTAACATATACCCTAGGTGTGTAGTAGGCTCTACCATCTAGGTTTGTGTAAGTACACTCTGTGATGTTTGTACAATGATGAAATTGCCTAATGACGCATTTTTCAGAATGCATCCCGGTCGTTAAGCGAAGCATGACTGTGTATTGATGTGGTGGAAAGAGTCCTGTCCTAGGCTTTCCATCTTCACAGCTTGCTGCAGATCCCTGGAGGCCTCGTTGCCTGGAATCAACTGTCCAACCTCTGAGTCTCAGTTTCTCACTATTAAAATGGGTAAAATAACATTTGCTGTGTCTAATGGCTGGTAGCTAGTACTTAGTGTCTGCCTGCTATGTGCCATCCCCATAACAGTCCTGTGAGGTAGGCATACATTATTAGAGGGTGGGGAAGCAGGTTTACCTCAGTGAGTTGTTCCGAGGCTAGATGAGATCATGGATGTGTGGGTGGTTTGCAAGTCACAAAGCTCTATGCAAATATAAAGCAGTCCCTTTGCTTCTCCTGGCTTTGCTGTCCAAAAAAAAAAAAAAAAAGAAAAAAAAGCAAGGGAGTGGGGTGGAGGGGATTGATCCTGCCTGACACCAAGCAAATTTAGTTTAGCCAAGATAGTTTCACTTTAGAACCTCGAGCACAAGAATTGGATTTAAGAGGAAAAGGTGATAGAAGAAAACGACAGCAAAGTTTTGTGTGTGTCTGCAGAAAGGTAACAGCATTTGCTCTGGGGCGGGGGGGTGCTTTTTGAATTGATGACAGAACTATCTAGGGAATGTGCTGAGGCATCCTACAAGTTCTTTCTTAGGGGGTGTTGTGATCTAAATGCTGGAGTGTTTGCACGCCGAGGTATTTTGAGTTGGCACGAGGAATTGCTCATGCTGTTGTTTCTCACTTAATGGTGTAAGCCCCAGTATAAAAATATACTTTGGCTATAAAGTAATAATAGTTTCAATTGGAACAGTTAGTTGCCCCGAGTGAGAGCAATTCTAATGCTCGTTTCAGTAGATACTATCTATTACGGAAACCTCGATCTTCACAAAGCTTTTCCATGAAAAATTTATGTTCTTAGTCCTTCCCTGGCCTCCTCCTTGCTAACACTTCAATGGCATTGTGCAGAAGACTATTTAGGAATGGTGCATTGGCTTAATCTGTCACGAATCCACTTTGGGGTTGGTGGCTTCATTCCAAGACACAGGTTGCTCTACTGCACTGGATCCTTGGAGGGAAGGTGTTGTAGGAGGCTGTGGAGTGGGTGTCCAGTGCAGGAAGAAATCTTTTGCTCACCCTCCAAAACTACTTGTTATTACTATGTCAAATCTTCAGGTCAGATTATCTTCTGGTGACAAATACAGAATTCCCAGAATTGCAGATCATCTAGCTAAGCCCCTCTTCATGAGGAAACAGGCCACGGGCGACTCGGTGACCAGCCTGAGGTTACACAGCCTCAGAGCCAGGCATCTCTACCTCGCACTTCTCAACCGCGCTCTGTGTAAGGAACTCTGACTTGACTTGTTTTCAAGTGCTGGGCTTCCTTTTAAGGCTGGGAGCTTTTAGGAGGCGGGTTCTTTTTGTTTCCTGTGGGGTTCCATTGGGCTTATAGTGGTGGCATTTTGGTTTCCCCTTCCTACCTAGACATTAGATGTAGCATTGCTTTGAATAAAGTGGCAGGGAATAAGATGTTTTGAAGCCTTGTATTGATCTAGTGACTGCTGACAGACCTACTCTGCCCTTGGTTCCCATCTCTGCTTCTGAGCACTAGTGTTCTACACCAGTGATTCTCAAAAAGACTGTACTTCCAACAGAGTGACTTAGAGGTAGTGGACATGGAGGGGATGCTGGGAAGGCGGTACAGAGGTCTGTCCCGCCTTCAGGGATTTGTTTCTCTTAATTCCCACTGCCTACCAGCTTGTCTTTAATATACAATAAAACTAACTCTAAAATATTAGTGCAATTGTTTATATCCTGAAAACTTCATGTAAAAATAAAAAGAGGAACAGAATTTCTAAAAATCAATTCATTTCTTTTTCTCTCTGTGCTCTGGAAAATGTTATAGTGAGCATCAGATTGTATTAGTAGTGTTAATGACTGCTGTGTCACATCAAGCAACACAATTCATAAAGAGCATGGAAAATAAGATGTGGCTCTTGTAAATGATTCTGTGAGCTTATCTAACTTGAAAAATATATGTTGAATTCTAATTTTATTTATTGAGAGATTTTGATATACAGTGGATGTATGACGATTTTTACAAAAACCATAATTCAATAAAATTAGTATTTTTATTCTAGCAGGAGGGGGAAAAAAACCAGATTGCATGTAAACCTGTAAATGTCTGTGTCACTAAAAGTGAACTTTCTGTTTCTAAAATAGTGGGACTCAGGCTCTTTACCAGAGTGATTAATTGATGGGCTTTAAGAAACAAAAGGTTGAGAGAACAACCACACTGTATGACCCACGTCATAGTGGGTGTCTTTGCTTCTTTGCAGGCATTAGTGGATGCCTTTGTTTCCTTTGCAGTGTTTGCAAAACATTGTTGAATGTTTGTCAGAGTTCCCTAAAGAGCATTTCTGAGGTAGAGCAAAGGCAGAAGTGATAAATTGTAGAAGAGTTCCGTAACCCAATAAGCCAGGTTTCAAAACACATTCAACCAATTTAGCTTTTGTAGAGAAAATCACATATCCAACGTAAAATTACTTCTTTTTCTCAACTATTTGACCTTTGAAAGCCCTGTCTCCTATTAATGAAATGTTAGTTCTGAAGGTGTGCTGTTGACCACCCGGGAAGGGTGACAGGTGAACCAAGTCCATACAGAAAGTCTCCAGGGGCTGGCCCCGTGGCATAGCGGTGAAGTGCGCGCTCGGCTGCGGGCGGCCCGGGTTCGGATCCCAGGCGCGCACCGATGCACCGCTTGTCAGGCCATGCTGTGGCGGCATCCCACATAAAGTAGAGGAAGATCAGCACGGATGTTAGCTCAGGGCCAGTCTTCCTCAGCAAAAAGAGGAGGATTGGCATGGATGTTAGCTCAAGGCTGATCTTCCTCACAAAAAAAAAAAAGTTGCCAAAGGGATGTGGTGAGATTACAGTGTTTCTTGGTGAAAAGAAATAATTTGGAGCTTATAAAATATAATATCTTAGGGTATCTTCCCCCCATAGGGACAGAGATTGAATCAGTTCAAGGTGAGATGAGCCATAAATTAGGCTGGAACAATTTGTAAGTGTAATTGTTCCAAAATGGGACCACGTTAACTGGATGTCAGAGGGCTTTGGTATACGTGGGTAATAGTTCTTGTCTTGGCTCTGTTCTATCATTACGTAAATATTAAATGTGTACTCTGTGTGTGTAGACTGTACTAGATAATATGAAATTACCCTCAAGGATTTTATCCTCAAGATAAGGTGTTTTGACTCTAGTGACTAAGGTGACTTTGACTCTAGTTGGGGAGATAATAGGTTCATACGTCTCCCTTCTTGAAGTTTGTACTTCACCTTATGTTTATCTTAAAGTAGTTATCACAGTATCATGCATGTCTCTTATTAGCCTGTGAACTACTTGAGGAGATGATTGATGTCATCTTTGTGTCTCTAGCACCAGTATAGCTCCTAAATACTGGTAGATTTTCAGTGAATATCTGGGCAAATGACCATTAGTACTCTAAGATAGAGACAGACATCAGGGGAGGTCTTTTTTTTTTTTTTTTTTTTTGTGAGGGAGATCAGCCCCAAGCTAACATCCGATGCTGATCCTCCTCTTTTTTTTTTTTTGCCGAGGAAGATTGGCCCCGAGCTAACATCTGTGCCCATCTTCCTCTGCTTTATATAGGCCGCTGCCACAGCATGGCATGACAAGCGGAGCGTCCGTGCATGCCCGGGATCTGGGCCAACGAACTCCCAGCCCGCCGAATCAGAGCGCACGCACTTAACTGCTTGTGCCACTGGGCTGGCTCAAACAGGGGAGGTCTTAATCTGGGGTCCGGACTGGCTTCAAGGGATCCCTGAAATTGTATGTTTAATTCTGTTTGCATGTATATTTTTCTAGGGAGGGTTCCATAGCTTTCATCAGGTTCTCAAAGGGGTTGTTGATCAGAAAAACCCTTAAGATCCATCTTTCTAGAAACTGAAGTTCTGGGAAGACTTGGTAGAAGAAGTGACATTGAAATGTGCCTTGAAGCAAGAACTTAGACAAATGGAAATGGATGGGGAGGGGCCAGTGAAAAGAGCAGCATGAACAAAGTAGTGGAGGCAGGAAGCGTGCAGAGAGCAGCCGTTCTTTTGGGTTAGATATTGAGGAACTGTGTGAAAACAGATTGAAAGAGTGGGTTGAAGCCAGATTGTTGGGAGAATGGAAGTTCAGACTTTATCCTGCTGGCAGTTGGGTGTCCTTGAAGAGTTTTCAGCAAGTAATGACATGACCAGAGCTTTGCTCTGAGATGGTGAATGTTGTCATGGTGTGGCAGGTGAACTACTGAGGAAGACACTGGAAATGGAGAAACTAGTATATATACGTTGCAGTGGTCTGGAGGTGTTCTGGGCACATGGTGATTATTCAGTAAATACTGACCACTGTTTGGGAAAGAAATACAAGCATTCTAAGGTTTAAAAAAATTCTATCATTTATAGCCATGAATAAGAGGAATTGAGTTCAGGAAGTCACACTCTTTGGATGGGAGGCAGACCTGTCTCACAGTCATCCCTGCTCCCTGTGAAAATTAATGATCTGGGCACAAGTAGAATTGCTCACCAATTTATTATCAAAGGAGCTGCTAGGGACCAAGTGTGGTGAATCATCTGTGTTTTTTTTGCTGCAGGCAGCTGGAGCACGAATCTGCTCAAATGTGATTCTTTCTATGTGGTTGCTTTAAATACCAAAAGGAAATGTTGACTTGAGCTATGAGGCGTACCCTGAAAATTAACTCCGTGGTTTGCAAATGCCTGTAATGTTGCAATCATAAGATTGGTTTGTACATTAGCGTCTCGGCACTCAGTAAGGACGCTGGTGATTGCAAGCTTGTGTTCTTAGTCAAAAATCCAAAGAAACTCTTTTCAACAGGATGGTCTTCCTGGGAAGCAAGAAGTAGGTGCAGGACCCCTCCTCCTGTTTTTGTTTGATCACTGCACTCCCTCGGTCTCTGGAATGGTAACACTGCACCGTTGCTGGTTTAACTGTTTGTATTTGGGGGCCTGACCAGAATCCACCATTGTTCAGTTCAATAATATTTTTGTGTTTCAAACAACATGCCAGGCCCTAGGCTGGGTGCTAGGGATAGGGAGATGAAGCCAAATGATTTCTGCACTCAGCCTGTGATCTCTTGGGGTACATGGAAATGCAAGGCCCACCAAGGAGGGCAGAAGAATGTTACAGATGAGGTGTTGAGCCGTAAAAAACACAGGATGAAAAGTCTACATTGCTGCTATTAACTATTTATTGAACATTGACTGTATGCTAGGGACTTCTTCAGACATGCTCCTTACTCCCTCACTTTACAACATCCCTTCAAGGTAGGGATGAAGTGATTTGCCTAAGCCATAGGTTACCAGGAAGCCATATGGGATGCAGATCTAGATAAGTCTATGCCCTCTTTAACATAGCTCGACAGACGAGACCTGGGTAGCTTCTTTTGGCATCGACTATTTTCTCGTCTCTCTCGGTAATATTGGTGGTAAATTCTACCCTGTCTTCCCTCCTATCATCTCGCTTGCCTGGAGAATCCTTTCTTTCTGTCTAGTCAGTTTCTACCCATTCTTGAAGACCAGCTTAAGTATTTTCTAGCATGTCTTCCTGGACTGTAGGATTCTTTCCCTCCAATGAACGTCTGTATAACTCACTGCCTGATTGTTCATTTGGCAATTAATAATGACTGTCTTGTAATAATATGGTGGGTGTTATTGTGGTTACGGGCACTTTTCATGTATAATTGTCTTGTTTCCTAATAAGATTCTGAATGACCTGGAGTCATAGACTCTCAGAACGTTAGCACTAGAAGGGCCTTTGAACCTGAGTTTTCTGGTTCAAATCTTCATTTTACAGATTAGGAAACCAAGGCCCAGAGAAACTGAGTGCCTCTTGACTTTGTACTTTGCCACCTCCTCCCTGCTGTACCGCCCACTCCCTTGCACATACGGGGTGCTTGTAAACGCTGGAGGCAGCCCTGGAGGAGAGGGCTGGCAGCTGGGGAAATGAAAGTATTAAGCTGTATGATCCCAGGCAAGAGTGTTCTCTCTGGCTCTCCCTTTTCTTCATCCATGCAAATAAGGCATTAGATTGGATAGACTGTTATTAAAGTTTCCTTCCACCTCCCCCGTATCCTGATTCTAATGTAGCAGCAAAAGACGATGTGAGGGGGCCGGCCCCGTGGCTTAGCGGTTAAGTGCGCGCGCTCTGCTATTGGCGGCCCAGGTTCGGATCCCTGGCGCGCACCGACGCACCGCTTGTCCGGCCATGCTGAGGTGGCGTCCCACATACAGCAACTAGAAGGATGTGCAACTATGACATACAACTATCTACTGGGGCTTTGGGGAGAAAAAGGGAAAAAAAGGGGGAGGATTGGCAATAGATGTTAACTCAGGGCCAGTCTTCCTCAGCAAAAAGAGGAGGATTGGTGTGGATGTTAGCTCAGGGCTGATCTTCCTCACACACACACACAAAAAAACGATGATATGAGGCAACATAACTTAGTGGTTAACAGTATAACCTCTGAGCCAGATGCTACCTGGTTCAAGTCCTGGCTTCTTCACTTAGTAGTTATGCAAGTTAAGTAACCTCTCTGTGTCTTAATGCCCTCGAGGGGAAAATGCGAATAATATTAATATTAGATACCTATAAGATTTTTGTGGAAATTAAGTCAATGTAAAGTACTTTTCACACTGCCTGACATACAGTAAATGCTCAGTAAATGTTGGTAGTTGTTGTCTATGAATATTCATTAAGCAAACCAAACAGAAAGTGGCACTCAAACATAACCAGGTTATAGCACCCGTAACGGTCCTGGTTTGCTCCCTCCTTTTTTTGAGTCTCAGCTATTGCCATTTAGCTATACAGCTGTCGTCAGTGGTCTTCTGAGACCTCTGTAATCATTGAGTCTCTTGTTCCTTATAATTCCAAAGAGGCCAGCAGGTCTCTGGGGGTAACTAAATAGCAGCAGCAGCAGCCTCCGCCCTGCTCTCGGGGTCTTTCCTGCCAGCCGCTGTGAGGCCTCTCTAGAATTTAAAAGGAAAAATCTGCTCTTGCCTCCTTCCCTTCTAGTCTGTCATGTGGTTATTTTGCCTCCGACCCACATGTCAGCCAGTTACAGAGACCTCAAACTACTGTGACAACAGCAGCCCAGGCGGCTGGAAGAGAATTCTGGGCCAGAATTGCTTGTCAGTTTGGTTCATCCTGTGATGCTTCACCGTGGGGGTGGGGCGATGTTCTCTTGAAAGAAGCCATTTTCCTTATCCTTAACAAAACCAAAAAAGGGTGTCTGATACCTTTGTTTCTAAAGCACTCAGCTAGCTCTTGAGGGGAAGGTTTGACCTGGTGACCCAGAGTGTTGTCTCTGGGGTCAGGGCTGCCAAGCCAAGGAGAGCTTTAGCTCTCTGCTTCCCTACCCATCCCTCGCCTGGCTGGACAGTGACTCAGGGGAGGAGGGGGAGGAGAGGAAGAGAGGAGGCGATGGCTCCGCCAGCTGCTGCTAAAAACAACAACAACATCTAGTCAGTCCATAAACTCCCTCCCCTCCAGACCACAGTGATGTCAAGAGGCAGAGCAGGTGGCACTGGCTCTCTTCTCCCCTTTGCCCTCAATACCTTTGGGTCTTTGAAGGAGCAACTTATGATTGTCAAAAGGAAAATTATCTATCTTTGGGGGCCCAGGAACTCCTTTTTCTCCCTTAGGTCTGGTTCCACCAGGAGCATTCGTGGTAACTTCAACTCTCTTACAGATAAATGAACAGAAAAGCATTTCCTTGCCAAGACAAAAGATCCCAGAATGAAACCTCATGCACCAAGCCCAGTCATGTGTTCCACATTTAGTGAGCTCCTCTTACATGTTAGATATTGGGGATACAATAGCAGTTGTATGCCTTGCCCTCACACAGCTTGAACTCAGTACCCTTTGGTTACTGGAAAGCCCATCATCTGCAGGGGCAGCTTGTGGCAGTACAAGTGGAGATCTCCATCCTGAGCCTGGTACCCAGGGTTGTTTGGGGCGGCAGAGAAGCCAACATTTCCATATTGCTTTCCATCCAATTTGCCTGATTTTCATGAGATGCCCAAATGTATATAGCTTTTTCCCTGACTGTCCCTGTCTTCCCCTGCAGTGCCAGCCTTAGGCTAGGCTCGCCTAGTAAAACTGCCAGCTTGGCTCTTATAGCTGCAGGTGGCCAGTAAATAAGACTCACTGTTCTCTGGTGTGTCTTTGGAGGGATGTCTGTTCTCAGACCAGGCATTCTCACCATTGGGTGGTGGCTGCTTTGTTTTACTTCTGAAAGCTGCTAGACTTGACCCTCAGCTGGCCCCTCCCCTTTAGATGCTGAATGTTCCAAGCACCAGGTAGGGCTAAGGTTCACCCCAGACAAGTTCACCCGGAAACCTAAGGAGAGAGGAAGCAAGAGAAACCAGACTTCTTGGAGCTCCTTTAGCTCTAAGTCCCCATATTTCTTGATCCTCTTCTCAGCGGGAGAAAGAAAAAAACCAAAGTGCGTCTGTGGGGGAGGAGAGGTCCTCCCTGTCTGTTTCCTTCTCTGTAAAAACAACAGACCAGTCTGCCCTGGGCACTGTGGGGGCAGGTGCTGGGTAAATACATGAGGAAGGAAAGCCGATAAGATAAGGTCTGACAAATCTAGGTCACCAGGCTGCTGCCAGGCACCTGTGTGACTGGTCACCTTGAAGCAGACAGGAGGGAGAATGGACTTTTGTTCAGGGTACAGAATGGCTGGCTTCTCATGCCTTTGTTTGTTTGTTTATTCAATAAACATTTTTTGAACACCATTATATGCCAGGCCATGTGCTAGGTGTTTCAGGCCCTTGTGTGTCTCTGTCAGGCAAAATCTCCTGCTGGATCCCAGGCCTATAACCAGTGCTAAAAAAAGAAATGACATCATGCAGAAGCCAGTTGGTCCACTAACTTCCAGAGTGGAGGCAGCCAGTCTCTTGGTAGAAGGAAGGGGCTGTTTGGAGTCTTCATTCCCTGTTCCTTCAGCTAGATCAGGGGTCGGCAAAACTTGTCTGTGAAGGCCAGATAGTACATATTTTAGGCTTTGCTGGCCATATGACCTCAACCACTCACCTCTGCAGCCATAGAAAATACATAAACAAATGAGCATGGCTGTGTTCCAGTAAAACTTTATTTGCAAAACAGAGGAGAGGCCCAATTTGGCCCTTGTGCATTATTTGCTGACCCCTAGGCTAGATACTTGGAAAGAATGTTGTGAAATGAGTGTTGGAGAAACGGATTTAAGTGATTTCAGGAGGAATCCCAAATCAACACGGTGGCTACATTTGGTATGGATAGCCTATGCTCATTGATATTCGGTTAGCTGCACAGAAAGTTCCACGGCACAGGCCAAACTTCAGCCTTAGCTGTCTAGCACCCACAGGTTGCCACCAAAAGTTACAAAGTGACCAAGCCAGACAGTGCGCATAGTTTCGTATGGTCTCATCACTCTAATGAGAAAATAGTTTGGGGCCGTGTGGATGGAGAGTCAGTGGTGCGATTTTAAAAGCCCTGAATGAAGGGTCAAGCCGCCTCTGCTCTAGGCCTGACTCTGCCACTGACTGTTCAGTGTGGCATTAGTCACGTAACCTCTCTGACCATTCAGCATATATTGAGTACTACTGTGTGAGGCACTGGGGACACAGAAATGGACACAACAAAATTCTTGCCCTTAAGCAGCTTATGATCTAGTGGGGAAGACAAACAGGTAAATTATTATAAGATGTAGGGAAACACAGGCTTTGAGTAGGTGATTGTTCAGGATGCTGTGGGGGCAAAGAGCAGGATGAGTGTTTACTAAGTGAACAAAAAAGGAGTCGTCCTTTCTGAGCAGAGGCGGAGAAACATTCTAGAAGAGATCAAGCCTAGGGTACCACAGGTGAGAGATGGAGGGGAGGGTTGTGTGAGAGGGAAGCAGGAGGTCAGCAGGGGCGGATCACATAGGGCCTGGAAGGCCCAGCTAAGGAGTTTAGACTGAATTCTGTATACTGTGGGGAGCCACTAAAAGGTTTTAAGCAAGGGAGTGTTAGCATTTGATTGAGATTGGACTAGAATATTATAACATGGCCTATTTTGGAAAATCAACTTCTCTCCAGCTTCTGTAAACCTTATAACTATGAGCTTTGTGTGAACAGGAACATTGGTATATATATAAAATTAATAAGCACTGATAATTAAATCAGTGGCTGTAATTAATAACCAGAACCAGTCCCTCCCTGCTGATGCCTTCAGCTAAACAGAAACCAGATAAATCATTGGCAAACACCAAACACCCATAACTCTGAGAAGAAGGCCTTTCAGAGTTCCCTGGGACCTGGGTTCCCTGGTTTGCTGGGCCAGGTATTCCCTCACGCATGACCCCCTTGGCTGCTTGAGGTTCACTGAGTCATCATAAGCTGGCAACTGCAACCCCACATTTATGAATTTTTCTATTACTTTAAAGGGAGAACTGAGTTGCAGAATTCAGATGTTTTTTGATGTGACTGTGGAGTTTGGGACAGGGCAAAGTGAAGGGGGCATGTAAGTGGCTTCTGCAGTCTTCATGTATTTTAGGGCTTACCTGAAAGTAGTTGAAACTGGCATTCGAAAATGAGGATTCTTGGGCAGTGATCCCAATTCTGACAGCACATCAGAATAATCTGGGATGAAAAGGCTGATCTCCAGGTCCCACCTCCAGAGATTCCTATTGTGTGGGTCTGAATGTGACTGGGAATTAGAGCCCTGACTAGGGGAAGGACCAAGTCACCTAGGACATAAGATTTAAGGAGGCACTCACTTTCCCTGTTGTATAAGTGCAGGGCAGCACCTCAGAGTGAGTTCCTCCTTAAGTGTTTTGTTCCAGCTTTCTGGCTTGCCTCACCCTAGTCCCAGCCCTACTGGGGATCTGTATTTTTAACAAGCACCCCTCGACCCCCATGAGATTCTGATGTAGCTAGTACTAATATTTGGGAGCCGCTGCTCTAGGACAAGTGTTCTCACTACTTTGAAAGTAGCTACACATGCTGTCCCTACTGTCCACTGTCTACCATCCAGCACTTGCTACCCCCTGAAGGCCCAAAGTGTGGTTTGGACAAACATTTGTTTGAAAAAGGAAAGAGCTCTTTGGAGGCCTTCTTCTAATAATGATGACAATAGTCATTATTTTACTGAGTGTTTACTAAATGCCAGGCACTGTGCTGGGTACTTTTTATATGACTCACATCTTTTGTCTCATACCAACCTAGAGAGAGATGTACTACTATTGTTCCCATTTCAGATGGAGAAAGTGAGCCGTAGACAAATTGAACTGATCAAGGGGACCCAGCTAGGAAATGGTAGAACCAGAATTGGAATTCAGGCGTGGTCCCCACTATATGCCCTTAAGGGCTCTACCACCCGGCTATTTCTTGCTGTGAATTAGCAGAGGAACCCAGCCCAGTCTACGCTCTTGGTCCTTCCCATGTGGTGTGCCTGGCTTTGAAATCTCCAGGTAACCACCTGTTCCTGGGGTCTTGCACTTGGACCAAACATGACACGCCATGGTCTCCTCTGGGTTTTTTTGAAAATAGGGTTTTCTGACCCACAGAACCATGGCAAACAGGGGAAGGGATAGAGAAAGAGCACAGGGGATCCTCAGCAGGGGCAGAAGAGTTATTCTTTCTTAAGCTGTTTACTAATTAACTCCCTTTGCTCCTGAAACCAGAAAGAGGAGGAACTCAAGAGTCAGCAAGGCTCAGAAGCCCTTATTAATTTGTGATCCAACTGGGTCAGGGGCTGTGACCCTGTGCAATGGCCTTTTCTTTTTTTCGGGGACATCTGTGCCCCAGCTCACTAGAGCAGAGTTCCATGGCACTGAGGGGTGGGGGGATTCCAGGCTCCCTCTCCACCCCCCCCCCACCCTTAGATCTCCTGTCATGTCTGCCTATTCAGTCCCTTCCTCCCTGGCTTCTGGCTGGGCTCCTGCTGGTGTTAAGTTGCCCCAAATACCCAGTCTCTTATTTCACATCCTTAGGCAGAGATCCCACAGCCAAGGTGCCCTTTCAGCTTAGCTTTCCCATCGGCTGCTCAATGACAGATAAGCTCCTAAGAGGAGGGAAGGGAGAGGGTGGAGAGGTGGGTAAAACCCGGAGCAGACCCCTTTGTCCCTTTGTCATGGGGCATAGTGGGTCCTTCAGCTCCCCAGTGTTGTGTGTGACAGGGAGGCCCTGGGTGGTGGCTAGCTGCCTGGCCCCAGTCCTTTATTGGCAGATGGAACTTGACTTGGCTGAGGCACAGTTGTACATATGCTTAGGCTTTACCTTAGGGTGGAAATTGGAGGCTGAAAGTTTGTAAGTGTCAAGAGACAAGGAAACTCTGTGTTCAGTGTGTGGGCTGGGAGAATGCAGGGGCTCCTGAGCCAGGCTCTGTTTCTGCATAATCTGCCATGGCCGTGCCAGACTCATTGTCCAGACCTCGCAGAGATATTTCATTCCTTGGGCTGGATGAAACTGAGACATGAGTGCTGCTGCGAAACGGGAGGGGGAAAAGCCAGTGGACAAAATGTTCCTGTGCCTGGATGGACTAGCCACAGCATAGGCTAGGTCCCTGGGAATTGAGATGAAACCTTTCTCCTTTAGCCAATCCATATTCTCAGTAATAAATGAGTTACTGCTGGATGAACTGGCTTTAATTTACCTTTCTGAGCTGATAGATGCACCTAAAATAAAAAAGAGTTACTGGGAAGTCTGCACAGTTAGCTTTGCCAGTCTCACTGCTTTGGGGAATGAACATGTACCCTGGACTGAAACTCCCATCTCTTCTCCTGTCTTCCCTGTCACTTGCAACCAACACAAATACCTGGACCCTGGTTATAGGGATTATTATGTTATGTGGAGTTAGTCAGTATTCCAAACCGTCTCAGGTGATTTCCCCAAGAAGAGATCCCCAACCATGACTTCCAAAGATAACCTGGTAGATAGGTGCCAGAGTGACAGAACCCAAGAGCTGGGCCTTTCTGTATAGGTTGGTATCCATATTTAAAATAATGTCCAGAGTATCCAGAGGCTACTTAAAAATATGTACAAAAAGGTAGCAATTAAATGTTTGTATTGGAATAAGCCTGGCCTCTGCATTCTCGCAGGAGCCCTCGCCTGGGGAAGATGATTAAAAATAGATCTGAGTAGCACTTCCTGCTTGGCAGATGGCTGATAGCAAATGCTAGGGCTTGCAGCTGACCTTTACTTTCTGAAATCTGCTCTCTGTTTCCATGATGCTAATTGAGTCCCTCTCTAGACCTAATCAAAGAGCTGGCTGCAAAAAAACACAAAAAACAAAAAACAAAAACCACGGCTTGCTGTCCTGGCTGGGCTCAGTTCGTGGAGCAACTTGAAAGTGCTGGAATTTGCATGGAAACACCCACTCTGTGGTCTAACTGGCTGGTCCTTGTTTAAAAACTAACAAGTTCTGCTTTCAAATTTGCTGCCCAGTGCTGTTAAGGATCCCACACCCTCTCCACCACCCCCATCAATAAGGAAAGATTAGGGGAGTGATGAGAATGCCCTGTATTTAGATGTGTGCACAATAGGCAGTGCTCACACTCACTTCAAAATGCAGTAGGTGCCCAAAAGAGAGGCAGGGGCTTCTTGAGATTTGGCTTCCAGGAGTGGCTCTATCCCCATAGGCTGTTGTCTTTCCTTACTTAAAACACAGATAATACTTGACAATGCCTTGAGGCCGTATCAAACTATGGGAGATACAAGATATCATTGATTTTATTATTATATGTCACAAATATTTAGGGACCACTGCTGACTTCTCCACTAGGGAAGAGGTGGGGATATAGACAGCCTGTGCTGAGGCTGTGCTAAGTCCTCACGGTCTCTTCAACCTTACTTCCTCTCTAAGGCAAGCCCTCTGCTGTAATCAGCTCACCTAGAATCCTCTCATCCTCTTCAGTCTCGTCCCTGTTCTCAAAACTCCTTTAACATCCATAATGTATTACAGTGATATACATTATTTTGTACATATTTTATGTATTTTAGTCCTATTTTCTTTTTTTTTTTTTTTTGAGGAAGATTGGTCGTGGGCTAACATCTGTTGCCAATCTTCCTCTTTTTTTCTTTTTTCTCCCCAAAGCCCCAGTACATAGTTGTGTATCATAGTTGTAGAGTTGTAGCTCTTCTCTGGGACACCACCTCAGCATGGCTTGATGAGCGATGAGTAGGTCCATACCCAGGATCTGAACTGGCGAACCCCGGGCCACCGAAGCGGAACGTGCGAACTTAACTGCTACGCCACCAGGCTGGCCCCGAGTTCTATTTTCTGATTAGTTAGATTGTAAACACCTTCAGGACACAGCTGGCTCAATATGTTCTCTGTGGTGCCCAGCAAGGTCTAGGACATAGCTGCTGGTTAAATATTTGCTGATTTATAGTTGTGGAGGCACAGTATTCCTCCATATGACCATACCACATCCTTCATATGAGCCATACCCTTAGTATTGGACATTTAGATACCACCTCTCTCCCCAATTTTTTAGACTACTTTCGTGTGACAAAACTTTTTTGCCTGGGAGATGGTTTTGCCTGGGAGGTGATATTTCACAATGTGCCTGAGGCTCTTAATGTTGGCCAGGAAAGAAGGTTGATCACCAGAATATATGAAAGGGATTTAAGTCTTCATGTCTTGAGGATGCGAGTCTTAAGTGAGAAATTATCAGATGAGATAGGTCAGCTGATGAGCAGAGAAGACCTTTTATGCAGATAAACAGGAAGTTGAAAAACATGAGAGAAGAGGCCTAACTCTGAGTCAGAAATGTTTGTGTAATGTGTGAGGTGTCTACTCTCCTGAGAATATGGACTCATGGAATGTTCACCCTTGTAAGAGACCTTACTCAACCCCCTCATTTCACAGATGATGCAACTCTCAGTTCAGAGGAGCAGGGATCTGCCCAAGGACATCATGCTAATTGGAGGCAGATGATCCAGCCTTGCCTGGCAAGGGTGGGAGCGGGTATTCTGACCCAGTTGTGTTCTGTTTCTAGAGGGAATACCGAGAATCAGCAGTGCCTAGCTTTTGCACTTTGGCAAGCGCCTTATGCTGAAATCTTTCTAACACTTACATGCCCATGTCTCTTTCATAAAAGCTCTTTGGCTGTGATTTCTTCACACCCCACCATGACCCTTTTAAGTAACATCGTCTCTTCCTTCATAAGTATTTCATATAACTCCACTCCTAAACCCAGTCCCTGGAGGTATATGAATACAGAAGTTAAATGTAGATATATGCTAATATGCTCACGGGAGGAAAGCCTAATGCTGGACCACTGCCACAGTGGGGAAGAACACGTTAATCCACCTACTTTAGTTTGTACGTACAACCTGAAGCCTAATTGTTTACGTAAGGCTTTGTGCTTTGAGTAGCATTTCCAGGGGAGGAAAGTGTTGAAAGTATTTAGGGAACACCTAGTATGAAATGGAAAATCAGGTGTAGAAGACAGTGGTAAACTTGGTGAGGGTAAAACCATGCTACATACGGGAATTTTGAAGGAACTGGTGGAAGGAACATGCTATCATTTATTGAGGACCTGTTATATGCCAGACACTTTACTTTCTGTGAGATTATTATTATCCCATTTGGCAGACGAGGAACTTGAGGCCAGAGAGGTGAACATATCCAAGAGCACACGGTAGAGGAAGTGCCAGAACTGAGAAGTGAGGCAAGTTCGTCCAACTACACAATTCTTTCATTGTACCAAGCTACTAAACTGGGAGAAGTTTAGCCCATAGAAGGAAACCTTGATGTGGGCAAGATAACAGCTTTCAAGCTATAACTTGAAGTGTTATTTGGCGCCAAAGGATATAAAGATGGAGGATTCAGGGAGCTCTCAGGAGACAAGAGTTCAGCGTTTATAAGGAATTTTGGTATTGCCAGAGTGACTGGCAATAGAATGGGCTTCCTCGGTGGGTAGTGAGTTCACTGTTCCTGAAAGTATTTAAGTAGAGGTTTGGCAGAAACGTGAACAAGAGCCATGCGTCAGGGGAGTGGTTGACCTTTGGGGCGCCTTCAAATCCCAATGGTCTATGAAATTAAAAGTGGATAGAGTCATATGTATGTTTTGTTTTGAGATCCTCCGTTATACTGAAACTGCAGTCCACTGCGTGAGATTCCTGCAGACTGCAATTAGTTAAGTATTTCTCTTTTTACAAATTCCCCAAGCATTTTTCTGGGTTCTTTGCTCATTCTTTGCCATGAAGTCCAGGTGCCAAAGAAAGAAGGAATTTTAAGGAGCTTCTTTGCTTTTAATTATTTTTCTCTACAGGTTGTGAAATGAGAATCATTTATTCAGTAGTGAGCTGGGAAGGCTGTTTTCTGGCTGAGTTGCAGAGAACATTCCCTTGATGGTCTTCAGTCAGCCTCAAGCATTGTAGGTTTACAAATTTAGTTTCATCCATTCACTCAAGAATGACCAAGCTCTGGTGAAGTGATTCGCCCTAACACAACTCACAGGAAGCTAATTGGTAGACCAAGATTCTAATTCATTAATTTGCAGTGAAACAGGTAATCCTGAAAGCTTGGACTGTGTGTTATCTTTCTTGACGGTAAACCCACTTGAGTGAGAGAATTAAATTTAGGCAGTTGCTAAGTAAATGTGGAATCAGAGCAGAGGAAGTTGAATAGCCTAAGAGATTTTCATCAGTTCTGACATCTTGATCCATCCTTCTTCATCAAAGAGACAGATTTTCCAAGTGAACACGCTCTAGAAAAATCTTGGGACTTGGAGTCAAAAGCCATGGATTTAAGTTCTGACCTTGACTCAGAAGCTTTGTGAAAATGGGTAAGTCCACTTGAACAGCTCTGTGCTTCAGTTTCCACCTCTGTTTTGGAGGTTGAATCAGTTAATGTATGTGACAGTGTTTGAACATTCTGAAGTCCTATATACATGTCAGTATTAGTCTAATTCTGTTAGGCGCCTTTCTTTTAGGAAGTCAGGTGGACAACACCCTTGTTCATTCTCCCCTAGACTTTGCAGCCAGACTGCCTGGGTTTCTGTCATGTAGTATTGATTGTTTGACCCTAGGCATATGTCTTAACCTCTCTTTGCCTTACTTTTCTCATCTGTAAAATGGGGACGATGATCTTACTTACCTCATCTGGTTGCTGAAAGGATTAAATACTTGGTTTATGTAAAACAATTTGAATTCTGCATGGCATATAGTAAGCACTATTTAAATGTGAGCCATTCCTGTTGTTATTTCACAATTTCCAATTTAATGAGCCACCTCAATCTCAGCGATAAACTCTCTCCAATTTCATTATAGTGGTTGCTTGTTAGAAAATATTTCAAAAGCAATCCTCTCCATAGCGTGTGGCTTCACTCCTGGAGGGAGGCGTTTTCTCGCCTTTTTGCCTGGATTGGTTGTAGGGGAAGACTCACCTTGAGAGTCTGTAGGTTTTGCCTACTGACTTCATAGACCTCCTTTGTAGTGTAAGGACATTTTCATTTGCCAGTATCCAGTTGGCTTTGGGAACAGAAGTGTAGATTGAAACTTAATTCCAAGGAATTGGTATTTGTCCTTCCTAGGTCTATTAACTTGCATTATCTTTTTAACTTCAGCAGCTCATAGTGAATTGTTTTCAAAGACCTGATGGTTTTGAGAGAAATTTAAGCTCCATTTTTTCAGCCCCCTTAAAGTTTTAGTTTTATGTTTGAATTGAACTGCAAAGGGCCAAACTGTTAATGACGGGCTGCCATTACCTCCTGATTCCACCACTTCTGCTCTCTAACTCAGAAGCCAGTCTCCCTGAACAGACCTAGTGAGGATGACATGTCAGGCTTTCTTCTGTAGGGGATGGGGCTTATATGATTATGGGAATCCCCTGCTCTTGCTCCTTCTGGAGAATGCATGTTTTCCATGCCTTTTCTATGGAGAACGAGGAGGGAATGCAGGATGTTGAGAGCTGACAGCATCTGTTTTCCCACTGGCTGTGTGTTTACATTGGCATCTACTGTCCTAACCCTTTGCCACAGACTAAAGAGTCTTATCTGCTGTGGGTTCAGCAGAGAACAACCAACGGCACGGCCCCAAGCCACATCTGAGGCCCTTAGGACAGCTGGGAGAGGTGTGGGAGAGAAGCTGTGGGGGTCTGTAGCTGTAAGGGGGTGAGTGGAAAAGAGTCTGGGGAAGCTCTGGTAAGACAGCGCAGCCCTTCCAGACTAGTCATGCAGCTCCCATTTTAAATCCTGAAAGCCTGTGCTAGTGTGAAAGAAACAAACATTCATTAAATGCTTTTTATGAGCCAGGCAATGTGCTTTAAGTACAGGCATTCATTTAACACTCACAACATCCCTTTGGAATAGGGCGTCATGGAATAGGCGTTTTGGTTTTCCCTTTTGTAGATGGGACCCGGAGGCTCAGAAAGATGAAGTGACTTACCCAAGTTACACAGCTAATAAGGGCTGCGTCCAAGACCGCCCTGGCTTCAAAGGCTGCATCCATTCCACTAAGCATCAGGCAGACACGACACACTTGAGGAACAGACCTTGCAGGACCTTTCTCTATTCCATTTCTCTATTCCAGGCCCATCCCTGAAAGCAGCCCGTTTCATGTAGGTCAACAGGAAGGTGAATTTGAAAGGTCTGATCATTAAGTGACTTAGATCCCAGAATCTCCCCCTTTCAGCAATAAAATGTGGGACCCAGGCCCCTCACCACCTTTTGTTTTTGCGGTTCCGTTCCTTGCATCCATTGCATGGTGTATGCTCCCATGCCCTTGGAATTTTATGACTCCACACAGCAGATATTTCCTCTTTTAGAGCCAGCCCCTTCCCTGCCCCTCCCTCCATCTGTTTAGGGAATATGAGGGTGAATTGAGACCTAACAAAGCTCAAAGCTAGGGGAGGAGCTCCGTAGGAGGCCATGCTTCTGCCCTTAGGCAGCACACATGGCTTTTTATCCCATCTCAAAGTTTTTAGACAGATATGTGAAAGCTTTTTGTAAACCATAAACACATACAGTGACATTGCTCTTTCCTAGTCTTTCCTGGTGACCTGTGTCCTAGTGTAGAAGTCACAGAGTCAGGAAATTCTTCCCTTATAATTAACCCAAGTCGGTCTTATTTCCATCTAAGTCCATTTCCTCTTGTTCTTACTGCAGAGAGGATGGAAGAAATCCCCTTTAATCTTCTTTTCTCTTAGCTAAATGTTCACAGTTTCTTTAAGTTGCACTTGGGTTCTAATTCTGGAAGTTTTCATTATTTTCATTGTTCTTTTTTTTTTGTGAGGAAAAAATGCCAATCCTCCTCTTTTTGCTGAGGAAGACTGGCCCTGAGCTAACATCTGTGCCAATCTTCCTCCACTTTATGTGGAACGCCACCACAGCATGGCCTGACAAGCGGTGCATCAGTGTGTGCCCGGGATCTGAACCCTGACGTGCCCGGGATCCGAACCCAGGCCGTCAGCAGTGGAGCACGCACACTTAACCGCTACGCCACGAGGCTGGCCCCTTCATTATTCTTTCTTATCACCCTTCTCACTTTCTCCATATACTTCCTCAAGGGTGAAATCCAAACAGGATCCAGTATTATTTTGCTTGGGTTTCAGCTCTTTGGAATGGAGCCTGTGGCTTACTTTGACCCTAGATAGGAAACTCCACCAAGCCTAACCATGGATGGAGAAAAGAATGAGAAAGGAAAAAGGACTGATCTGACCCTCCCCAGCAGAATGTCAGATCTGTTGAAGTGGGGTGTTTAGCCAACACCCCAAGGGCAGGGGTTTTCCTAATCCTCCTTTGTATCTCTACCTAACACTTCTGCTACCTTTTCACTGAGATGGTATGTAGTATAGTATATAGTGCCTTGAACAAATCCACAGAGACAGAAAGTAGATTTGTGCCTCTCACGCAGGGGCTATGGGCAGGGGAAATGGAAGGTGACTGGTAACGATGTGAGATTTCCTTTTGGGGTGTGAAAATGTTCTGGAATTAGATAGTGGTGATGGTTGCACAACCTCGTGAATATACCAAGAGCCACTGAATTGTATAGTTTAAAAAGGTGACTTTTATGGTAATGTGAATTACATTTCAATTAACAAAACCCTCAACTTTATGTTTATACCACTAAGTTCTTTTATAGCTGCACAATAAAAATAAATTCTAACAACCACAAAAATATATATACCCAGTCATGTACCACATAACGACATTTTGGACAACGACGGAACATATATATAACAGTAGTCCCATATGTTTAGTACCATATAGCCTAGGTGTGTAGTAGGCTATAGCATCTAGGTTTGTGCAAGTAGACTTTATGATGTTTGCACAACAACGAAATCACCTAATGATGCATTTCTTAGAATGTATCCCTGTCATTAAGTGACACATGACTGTAGTGCCTGGAAGTTTATAAGCACTTTCTTTCAAACATAGTATCTCGTTTATTTCTTATACAAATCTGGTGTGAGTGTGAATACTATTTTATTGGGCCCATTTTACAGATTAGGAAATTGAGTCTCAGTGAAGTTAATTGGCTTGACCACATTAGTAACATACCTAGTGTATGGCAAAGCCAGGACTCAAATTCTGGCAATGTGCCTCTTTGAGGCCCATGTAATTACCACTACCTATGGATGGTAGGTTGGAGAAGCATGCACCAGGTGCTTTAAAGGATTCAGAAAATATAGCTGGAGGGAGCTGGCCCCGTGGCCTCGTGGTTAAGTGCTAGCGCTCCACTGCTGGCAGCCCGGGTTCGGATTTCGGGCGTGCACCAACTCACTGCTTGTCAGGCCATCTGTGGCGGCATCCCATATAAAGTGGAGGAAGATGGGCACGGATGTTAGCCCAGGGCCAGTCTTCTTCAGCAGAAAGTGGAGGATTGGCATGGATGTTAGCTCAGGGCTGATCTTCCTCACAAAAAAAAGAAAAAGAAAATATAGCTGGAAAGGATCATGGGGAGCTTCAGTCTCATCCCTTCATTTTTATGGAGACATTGAGTTGCAAAGGGTAGAAGACTTGCCTTTTGTCTCAGTAGTAGAGAAAGGGGGAGACCAAAGTCACCAAAGAAAAGAATTTTGAAGAACCAAGTAGGAAGCCTTTTCATCTCTTTTCCCCAGGCTCCTGAAAAGGCCCAAGAGGAAAGATAGGGAACTGACCTTCTTTTTTTTTTTTTTAAAGATTTTATTTATTCAGTTCTTCCCCTCAAAGCCCCAGTAGATAGTTGTACGTCATAGGTTCACATCCTTCTAGTTGCTGTACGTGGGACTCGGCCTCGCGTTGGACGGAGAAGTGGTGCCTCGGGGCGCTCCCGGGATCCGAACCCGGGCCGCCAGCATCAGAGCGCGCGCACTTAACCGCTAAGCCACGGGGCCGGCCCGAACTGACCTTCTTTTTACTCTGCGTTTCATTTACCTTGTTTTACTTATTGTTCTCAACAACCCTATGAAATAGCATGGTTTCCATCTACAGATGTAAAAGATGTGGAAGCTGAGAGAGGCTGAATAATTCTCCCAAGGTCAAGTAGCTAATTTATTGTATTGTGTAGTAGTAAAACCAGGATTTGATCCTGAATTTCTGATGCCAAGACTAGATCCTCTTAGCGTACTCAGATATGCAAGGGCTCATCTAGCTCCCAGGTGTTACCGCTGAGTAGGCAGGTGGACACCTGCTTCCCTCATTTCTCTGCGCATCTCCTGAGGTGCGCGTGCTTAGCTGATAATGGTTCACCTTTCCAGTGAGAGGAGGAGGCCTAAGTTGGAGAGGCTCTGCTTCGCGCTAGGAGGGCTTCATGCCTAAGTCTGTTCAAGTGAACAGGACTCCCGGGTGAGGACCTGCGCCTGTCACCAAAGGGAAGGAACCCACATGTTTGCTCTGTTGCCACCTCACTTGACAACTATTCATTTTTCAATGGTCCTCCTGCTATTAAAAGGAATTGCTGCCTTCCAGACTTTCAAATGGGGCCAGAAATCAGTGGTTTTGGCTACTGAACAGGAAACTCAAAGCCCTTTCGGTTCCTTTGAGCTGGCTGGAAGGGCTGGGCCTAGAACTATTACTTTCCTTTAAAGGACAGAAGAAAAGTTTTGTGTAATTTAAAAAAAACAAAAAAAACCTTTCCTGGAGTCCTCAACACCAGCCTTGGTTGATACACAACATGGAAAAGAGCTGCCTTGTTGCCTGGCAGTAATGACAGCAAACAAATGTGTCTGACAGTCTGTTTGGGATCTCCTGGTCTGAAATTCTGTTTGCTTCATTCTAATTGCTTCCTTAACTTCCTTTCAGTCTTCCCACCTTCAGTACCACCCTCACTCAAGGGAGTGCCAGGCTGTGCCTGGTTGCGCCAGGCTGGGCTGGGCCCCACAGGATACGGTGACCCAACCAGGGCTATTCTTGTCTGTGTCTATTTGCAAGATGTCTGTTGTTCTCAGTGGCTGTTTTTCCTATCATAAATGTTGGCTTGGCAGGGGCCCAGTGTGGAAGCCATGGTGGAAGGGCTTCCAGAGTTCTGCCCCAAGAAATTCAGCTGGACTTGAGTGCCAGGCTGAGGAAACAGGTTCATAGACAATGTCACTCAGGAGTTACCTGAGTAGATACTGCCACCCAGGCAGCCCTGTTTGGTTTCGGCACCCTTTGTAGAGTGTGGGCCTCTCTGTGTGCCAGCACGAGAGTGCCAACACACTCTCATAGAACAGACCTGGAGGAACCGTAGTGGCTCTGCACCCTGTGAGGCACCTCTGGGCCTGGCTGGCATTTCTCTTCTCTGCTGTGCATCCCCCCACACCCCTCCTCTCTAGGAATTCTAATCTGTGTCAGGCTAGAGAAAGTTACTCTTAGGCCCTGCCCTGAAGCAGACTGGAACCCCCAGAGCAGTGGTCTCCAAGCTTTTAAAATCACATACCCCTATCAGTAAAATGTTTGAGTGCAGTCATGTGCTGTATAAGGACGTTTCAGTCCCATAAGATTAGTACCATATAGCCTAGGTGTGTAGCAGGCTATACCACCTAAGTTTGTATAAGTACTATAGGGGAGGAAGAAATTTTCCTCTACCCTTCTAGGTTCTTCTGGCTGGTCTAAGAATTAAATTGACATGAGACAGATTAACAGGAGAAAAACAAACAAAAGTTTAATGTATATTCATGGGAGAAACTCAGGAAAACAGAGTTAACTCACCAAAATGGCCAAAGCCCTCACCTTAAATACCATCCTCAGCTAAAGACAAAAGAAGATGTTGGGAGTGGGGAGAGTTAGGGACTTCATAGGGAAGGAAGGCAATTCACAGGTAGGTGAAAAGAAGCAAAGGTTTGGAAAACAAGTGTTTGGTCCCAGAGAAGCAGAAGAACTCAGAGGGGAGCCCAACAAACAGGCTTTTCTAGGTTCCTCCCAGTCTACCACCTAGTTCATTTTACGCTAAGGTGATAGCTCGTTTCCTGAGACAAGTTTTTTTTAATCTGAATTCTTTTAGGAAATTAAGGGGGAGGTAACAAGAAAAACTTTTGAGTCTTTTGTTTCTTAAAAATAATCAGGCTCGAGCCAGCTCTGATGGCTTAGTGGTTAAAGTTAGGCGCGCTCCACTTTGGCAGCCCCGGTTCGGTTCCTGGGCGTGGAACCACACCTCTCGTCTGTCAGTAGCCATGCTATGGCAGTGGCTCACATAGAAGAACTAGAAGGAATTACAACTAGAATATACAACTACGTACTGGGGCTTTGGAGAGGGAAAAAAACATAATAATAATAATAATAATCAGCCTAAAATAATCTTCATGCTAAAGAGACACATTTTTGGGGTGGCAAATTTTTTTTCTTTTCAGTACACTCTGGTGTTCGCATAATGATGAAATTGCCTAATGACACATTTTTTTATACTCCTAATATATGTATACTTACTTATAAATGGTATACATGTGCTGCTATGTAATATGTACATTATAAACATATATAAAAATAAAATTTAATAACTTCTATAATGTAAAAGAATGAAAGATAAAACAATTATAAATTTATTTTTGAATCTTATTTTATTGAAGGTATATGTGATTGAATATGCTCTTTTTAAAAAAAATCTTGGTTTATCACATTCTGATACAGTAATTTAAAGGTATGTCCTAAGGAGAGAATATTTCAGTATTTCATTTTAACAGTATCCCTCGCTGAAAACGTCCTTACAACAAAAGGTAGATTCAAATGGAACATTTGAAGCACCTTTGTGCTTCCGAAAATTGTGATCCCCATTTTCCAGCCCATCTACCAATTACACAAAAGGTTTTGCTGCACTTTGCAGTTGCTTTTGCAAACTTTCAGAAAAGTGTTTTTTAACAAGGCTTCAAACTCCTCTGAGGGCCGGCCCCGTGGCTTAGTGGTTAAGTGTGCGCGCTCCGCTACTGGCGGCCTGGGTTCGGATCCCGGGCGTGCACTGATGCACCACTTGTCCAGCCATGCTGAGGCCGTGTCTCACATACAGCAACTAGAAGGATGTGCAGCTATGACGTACAACTATCTACTGGGGCTTTGGGGGAAAAATAAATAAATAAAATTATAAAAAAAAAAAACCTGAAACTCCTTGTTTGGAATACTTTTAAATAGATTAGGAAATTATTTACAATTCCTAATTGTACAAATAGGAGTACAGTGTACAGATACAGGCTATTTTAGAGGTGGCTTATTATTTTAAAATTTTTATTAGATCTTTAAAGATATTTTAATTTTACATAGTAAAATTCACTTTTTGGTATACAGTCCTATGAGTTTTGGCAAATACACAGTCTTGTAACCACTTCCACAATCAAGATAACAAAACAATTCCGTCTCCCCCTTTTACCCTTTTATAGTCAAACTCTGCCTTTATCCATAACCTTTGGTAACCACTGATTTTCTTTGCCTGATGCATTTCCGATTCATCCACGTTGGTATGTGTATCAATAGTTATTCCTTTTTATTACAGAGTACTGTTATATGGTGGTACCAGTTTGTTTATCCATTCACCGACTGAGAGACGTTTAAGTTGTTTTCAGTTTTGGACGATCTGAATAAAGCTACTAAAAACATTCTCATACAGGTTTTTGTGTGAACATAGGTTTTCATTTCGCTTGTGTAAATGAAACTGCCAAACTGTCCAAAGTGGCTATGCCGTTTTGCAACATTTGCGAGTTCTAGTTGCTACACATTCTTGACAGCACTTGGTTTTGTCAGTTACAAAAAAAAAAAAAAAAACCATTCTAATAGATGTGTTGTAATAATCTTGTTGTGTTTTTGATTTGCATTTCCCCTAATGACTAGTGATATTGAGCATCTTTTCATGTGCCTATTTGCCATCTGTTTATCTTTGGTGAAGTCTGTTCACATCTTTTGCCCATTTTAAAATTGGGTTTTTTGTTTTCTTATTGTTGAGTTTTGAGAGTTATTTATATATTTTAGATACAAGTCCTTTGTCAGATATGTGATTTGCAGATATTTTCTCCCTGTCTATGACTTATCTTTTCATTCTCTTAACAGTGTCTTTTTCAGAATAAAAGTTTAAAATTTTGATGAAGTTCAATTTAGCAGTTTTTTTCTTTTATAAATTGTATTTCTGGGGTAGTATCTAAGAAATCTTTCCTAACACAAGGTCACAAAGATTTTTTCCATTTTGAATTAATTTTTGTACAGGCATATCAATTTTAAACTATAAAGATCATATAAAATGAAAACATTGCCAAATACCAATTCTCAGCATAGCATAAGTTTCTTTTGAAAAGGAGTTACATTCCCATTCCCTGTTTTTTTTTTTTGAGGAAGATCAGCCCTGAGCTAACATCCATGCCACTCTTCTTCTTTTTGCTGAGGAAGACCGGCCCTGAGCTAACATCTACTGCTAGTCCTTCTCCTTTTTCTCCCCAAAGCCCCAGTAGATAGTTGTATGTCATAGCTGCACATCCTTCTAGTTGCTGTATGTGGGACGCGGCCTCAGCATGGCCAGACGAACAGTGCGTCGGTGTGCGCCTGGGATCCGAACCCGGGCCGCCAACAGGAGAGCGCGCGCGCTTAACCGCTAAGCCACAGGGCTGGCCCCTGCCCCATTCCCTGTTAAAATGTCACCTTTACTTTGAAGGGACAGATTTAGTGTTTGTTTATTGGAAAATATTGCAAAGTAGCATATTACTGTCAGCTGCTTTTTACCACAAAGGCTGGCTAGTTTGGAATGCTCATCTTTTTGCAGAAGAAAAAAATACATAACTTATCTTTACTATTTTGAGTACTTTGATGTAAGTGAGCCTCTTTGTGGTACTCTAAAGATCCTGTTTTTATAAATTCACTATCATTATTGACATCCTAGAGCACAGAAACAACAGTATTCGTGATATGCTGAAAGCAACGGCAGAAGAAGGGTACCACTGCCCCCCCACACACACACAGTGAGAGCCCCACACTTCCTTCTAGATACCGGTATACACATGACACATACTAGCCTAGGGAAGATCCCAGTGGAAATCTATATATTATGACAGTTTAGTGAAACTTTTTTTAAAGATAAAAATAAACAGATAAAATTTCTAATGTTTTTTCCTTGCCCTGGAGGATTGTCTTGTGTACCTTTTGGGAATACTGCTGCCCTGAAGAGTCTTACAATGCCGCCCCTCTCCATGCATTCCCAAGTATGCCTAGCAGATAGTAGATGATCTGTGAATGTTTGAGAAATAAGGGTCTTTCCTGTAATAAATGGTGAAGCTTTGCTGATTCAAGTTGTTATTTTCCTGCCGGCTTTCTTCTAGAATTTGTTTTTCCATAGCCACCTTCTTCTAAGCTCTGAACTTGAAGGTCTTAACAAATGTTTCTTTGAAAATGACACTCCTGATTACCCATAATGTAGAACCATGGATTTATGAGAGAATATAGTTCTGGATCTGGAATGGGACTCGGAAATCATCTAAGCCAAATCCCTTATTAAAATCAAACCAAAAGTAAATGAACTGTGGTAAATCCAGAGAATGGAATACAATTCAGCAATAAGAGGAGAATGAACTGTTGATATATGCAACAACAGATGAATCTTAAAAAAAGTATGCTGCGTGAAGGAAGCCAGACAAAAAATATTACATACTGTATGATTTCATTTAAAAAAAATTATAGAAAATACAAACTATAGTGCCAGTAAGCAGTGGCTGCCTGTGGATGAGTGGGAAGAGGGTGAGGAGGGAAGGGAAGGCTGGATTAAGAGGGGCATGAGGAAACTTTTGGATTTGATAGATAGTCCGTAATCTTCATTGTGGTGATGGTTTCACAGGTGTATACAGATATCAAAACTCATCAAATAGTACACTTTAAATATGTACGGTTTATTATATGTCAGTTATACATCAATGAAGCCATTTAATAACAAAAAGGAAATTAGAGGTAATTCACTCGTGGAATAAATATTTAACAAATCCCTACTGTGTGCTAGATTCATGTGCTATGTGCTGGGGGTTCAGAGAGAGATTGAAGACATAGCTCGTGCCTTCAGAAGGCTCGCAATCCTAGCGAGTGAGTTAGACAAATAAATAGACTTTAAATCCAGTATGCTAAGTGCTAAGAACAAGGAACAGACAGGGAACAAGAGGAGTCCAGAACATGGGTGCCAACAAGTGCCTCTTCCTGGGGAGGTCAGGGGAAGCCTTACGAAAGAGAGGAAGCTGAGCTGAGGCTTAGGATTGGTCGGGTGGAAGAGCCTCCCCAAGTGAGAGAACATCATGGGCAAAATTGGTGAAATGCAAGTTCCAGGAACTGCATGTGCTTCGGCCTGAGTGGAGTAAAGGACACGGTGGGAAAGTAGCAAGAGAAGAGGCTGCAGAGGTTAGTGGGGCCAGATGGTGAAGCAAAGCTTGGGTGTCTTTGTGCTCCAAGGTTGAACTAACAGGTTGGCTAAATCTGTGGTCTGTGTCACTGGGACATTGTCTCATCCAAACACTGGATGGAGTTCCAGGTTCCAGGTTTCAAGGCTGTGATACTCATATTCATGCTCAATTCTAGTCTGGGAGCTCCTACGTTCCCCAGGGATGTTTCAAGTCCCAAAGGAAAGAGAGAGCTGGTTTAGGTCTGAGCAGCAGCTGGGTAACATCTGCTTGGTCCTTGGAGCTATGCTTGGGAGCAAAGGCTTCTGCTGCATTTGTAGGTTGGAGGCAACCAACAATCCAGCTGCCCCAAAGGCAGTTTTTCCACAAGTCAAGAATTTTGCCTTTGTCTGGCTGGTGGCACCGATCCCTAAACTTCTGTGCTTCTGACAGTGACTATCTCGTGTGCAGTGATCTGTGTCCTGTCTGGTTCTCTCCTACCCTCTGGTCATCTGTTAACAAGTCACCCTTGAATTTCTCCAGCCACTGAGTAACAGGTCATGGGAGAGTCTCTTATTATTTTTTTTTTTGTTTATTTATTTTTAGAGTGGTTTTCAGAGCAGACTAGGATGTTTAATTCAGGGTACAATTGTCAGGCCACATTAAAAATGCAGGCAGCAGTGCAGAACGTGGCTGGCCCATGTCAGCCAGAAGTTTCAGCGTAACCAGAGGAGGAAAACACGGATAAGGCCTGTGTTAATGGAAGTAGATGCCAAATTGCATGGCAGGCTCTGGCTCCTGTTTCTCCTGTTCCCTGCCATTCTCCAGCCAGAAGAAGGAAGCTTGTATTTAAGCTAGAAGTTTTAATGGGATTGCTGCTTAATGAGCATTCCTGTGATCTAGAGATCAGTTTGCTTACATCTCAAAAGGAGAGTTCCCATGCTCCTATTCAGGAGGATTGTAACTGTCATGGCAGTTAGGATCTACAAGAACACAAGATGAGTGAGAAGTGTGGGTTTGGTGGTTTATTCTTGCCCTGGGGATTCTTCACTGTCTTCTGCAGGGTTGGACCAAGAGGGCAAACAAAGGTGCTTGTAGTGGTTTCCATGCCCTAGCCAACTCGAAAGCTGTGGCCAGCACAGATTACTGAAATCAAGTGGGTCCAGGAAAGGCCAATATGGATTAATGATCTCAGGTGAATTAATTACATCAGACAATGTCAGTTTGTGATGATATTGTGGAGTTTGGGTTTTTTATATCTTCTCACCTGGGCTGGTGAGTCCAAGTGTGGGCTGGCCTGGGCTCTGTAGCTCTGTTCATTCTGTCTTCTCCTCCTCCCACCATGCCATCTGCCAGCTGGACTGTTAACTGACTCACTGCTCCCTTTTTGCTGTGTCAATCTGCAAGGTCATGATTGTTGTGATTTGGGGCTGATTTCCCAAATGGGTGGGTGAAATGGATATCTAACTTCCATTTGTTTTCTTGCATTTCAGTCGTTCCAAGGAAGTCAAGGACGAGCATACCTCTTTAACTCAGTGTGAGTGTCTCTGAACGGTACATCCATTGCTTGGTGCAGATTTTGAGGGGTGGGGAAAAGCAACACTCAGTGATAATTAAGTGATGGACCTTGCCCTCTCTGCCACAATAAAAAATCCGTGGAGCATTATTCTCCACAATTGGTAGCCAGTTATATTTGGGTAATTTTTTTGGCAGCATCTTTGGCTAAAAATAATATATTCACTACGCCCAGTAGGCACATCAGAGTGCTGTAGTCTCATAGGGAAGAAGCTGACGTGCTGTTGAGAGAGCCTCAGCGTGGAGGTCTCATCACCGGATCTGAGATTTGTCATTAGAGAAGAGAGAGAGGGTGAACAGAAGACTCTAAGGTCTGCTGAAGGACTTAAGGCTGGAGGGAAGGCTCAGTTAGTGAAGAATCTCCATACCCTCCTGCAGATGCACAGTCTACCACAGCCCTCAGTTCTTGCTGGGCACATCATTTACAGCCTCTTCCTGGGAAAGGAAGGTGAAGCTCATATAAGCCCGATGAACTGTGAAAATGGAAATCTAGTGTGTTCAGCTTGAGATAATACTTGCTCTGTGAAGGAGAGTATTTGATACCTAGAGCTCACTCATCCTTGTGATCAGGACAAGACTGTGCCATCATGTTTGACTTCTTCAACTGCATTTAGTCCTCTGTAAGCTCTGAGTTCCTGTGCTCATGGCTATGGATTTCATATTGTGGTTGTCAGTTTGTCCCCTTAAATCACAAGACTAAAAGCACCTGTCATGGGGCCGGCCCGGTGGCGCAAGCGGTTAAGTGCGCGTGCTCTGCTGCGGTGGCCCTGGGTTCACCGGTTCAGATCCCGGGTGCGCACCGATGCACTGCTTGGCAAGCCATGCTGTGGCAGCGTCGCATATAAAGTGGAGGAAGATGGGCATGGATGTTAGCTTAGGGCCAGTCTTCCTCAGCCAAAAAAAAAAAAAAGAGAGAGGAGGATCGGCAGATGTTAGCACAGGGCTGATCTCTTCACACACACCGCCCCCCCCCCAAAAGCACCTGTCAGAAAAATTCCAGAGTCTCAACCATAAAGACTACTTGTAGTAGACTCATTGAATCAGAACTTGCAGATCCCAAATTCATTTCAGTGGTGATGTTTCCATGTGGCTACCTTTTGGGGGTCGTTATTGATTTCAGTTACAGATGATGCCCTTCTCGGTGTTGGCTTCCCTTGAGGCAGCCATGCTCAGTTAATTTTTTCCTGGAAGCTCAGTTTGAACGACTGATGATGAACATGTGACTAACTACCCGCCCGCTCTCTCTTTCTGTCCCTTGGCATAGAGTTAATGTGGGCTGCGGGCCTGCAGAGGAGCGAGTCTTGCTAACGGGACTGCATGCAGTCGCAGACATTTACTGTGAAAACTGCAAAACCACTCTGGGCTGGAAATATGTAAGTATGAGGAATCTGGTTGATGGGGAGAGGGCCGTGAGAGGAATAGCTGAGAGTCTCAAACTAGAAGGCTTTCTTCTACTTGCTTCCTGTGGCCTTGTGTGATTGTCTTAGACCAGGACAGGAAACTGAGCTCCATGGGCAGTTCCTGACACACTCCTCTGTTTGCCACACTCCTTTTTCCCTGTTCACCGATGGTCGTCTCCTCCTGTTCATTCCTTCTCACCTGCCCTGAGATACACACACACACTCCTACATCCTTACCTTTCAATTTAATAAATAATAACAATCATAGCACACAACATTTCCTGACAGCTGACTATGTTCCAGGCATACATTATTTTATTTATTCTTTACAGCATCCCTAGAGGGTAGGTCATATTTTAATCCCTATTTTATGGATGAGGAAACTGAGGCTTAGGGAGGTTAATAGTATGTTCACTGTTATCTATCCATTATGTGGCCAAACCAGGATAGGAGTCCAGGTAGTGGTCTGACTGCAGAACCCGTGCTCTTTGATGCTTCAATAAATGTTCCCAGAATATCTAGGTCTTAGGCCTTGTGCCAGGTATCATCAAGCATTATGTTAATTAATGTCCACTATCAGATATAGTGATGACTGGACGTTCTCAACTGGACATTTGTTCCTTCGTTATTTAACTCAACAAATATTTTTAACGTCTTCTTGGTACCTAGGAGAGTGAGCAGTTCTTTGCCAGGGTGAGAGAAGGTATACATGTTCAATGAAAATAAACTTGAATTGTTGTTGTGTTATTATTATTTGCAGATCTTTTCACAATGCTTTTCTCTGGCCTTTCTGTCATTGTGGGGATGTTGAAAAATGAGTCTTCCTGTCTCTGGGAGGGCAATTTATTCCATGTGAAATGCTTCAAATTCCTTGTCCTGTAAGTTGCATGGAGTCAGTATGGGGCTGGTCTCTTATGACCTGCTGTTAGCTTGGG
This sequence comes from Ceratotherium simum simum, assembly GCF_057802395.1. Taxonomy (NCBI): domain Eukaryota; kingdom Metazoa; phylum Chordata; class Mammalia; order Perissodactyla; family Rhinocerotidae; genus Ceratotherium; species Ceratotherium simum. Next base: position 28,467,136 of record NC_141915.1, on the reverse strand, counting down.
AAAGAGCCTGAAGAAGTAGTCAAAACTGCCTGCAGAGTGATAATGATGTGTCAGTGTAGGTTTGTTGATTGTAACAAATGTACCACTCTGGAGGATTTTGATAGTGGGGGAGGTTGTACATATATGGGAGCAGGGAGTATAGGGGAAATCTCTGTGCCTTCTGCTCCTTTTTGCTGCAAACCTAAAACTGCTCTAAAAATATGAAGTCTATTTAAAAAAAGACATTGAGCAAAAAAGAAGCCAGACATAAGAGTACGATTCCGTTTAAATAAAGTTCAAAAATGTACGAATCTTAAAACCTGCTGCTGCTGGAGCCTGCAGTGGAGCAGCACCGCCTTTAGATTCCATCTTTCACGTCCCTTGAAGTGTTCAGGATTAGAAAGAAAAAACCTAGACATTGTGTTTCTCATGATGCCAAGATGGTTTAGCCACAGCTCCCTATGGTTGCCTTGGTTGTTTCTTGTGGGAAAAACTGGACTTGGCCACTCTGCCCGCCTTGTGTGGCCACCTGCCCCCTCTGGGTGATCTGGGGGCCACAGGTCTGGTTTTGGTTGTCAGAAATGTTCTGCCCCTTCTCTGTTTCCCACCCTCTTGGTTATCTTATTCCTTTGAGGATATGCTGTCTTACAGACAGAAGATAAATCTGAGCTGGTTGGTTTAGCTCCTTACTTCAGGTAAAATGACTCACTCCTTTGACAAAGCTTTACTGAAAGCCTTTGTGCTGGATACAAAAGGGAATGAGATCCAGTTCTTGCCCTAAGGGTGTTTATAGTCATGATACCAGAGAGGGAAGCGATAGGTAAACAGATAAAACTAAAACGGCTTGACAAGTATAGTGATATGCACAGTAGAGAAACCTCCATCTCCTCAAGTATGTATTCATCACCGCTCATGGGCCACACACAGTGCTCCAGGCTTTCATTCTGTTATTTCTTCTGACCCTCACGATAATCCTGTGAAGTACTTGTCATCATTCCATTTTTGCAAATGAGAAGTTTATAATTTTGTAAATTGTAAATGGAAGTGGAATGGTTAAGTGATGCTTCTGATGCTAGGAAGCAGAAGTGGAGTTCAGTCTGGGGTGCTTCTAAGGACTCCAGATCTAGTGCTCTGTCCACTGGAGTCCAGTTGTGACATTTTGCAAGTGCCCTTTGGATGATTGGAGGCTGTTGAATTTTTTTTTCTTTTTTTTTTTTTTTTTTTTTGGTTTAATAAGGATACACTCTCACTTTACTAGTTTTGTTTTTTCCTCCCCACTACTCTGAACACACTACTATGGAACAATAGGTCTTATTCCCAAACCACATTCTTCTGTTGTGTACACATCTCACGTGTGCGTGCGCACCCACACACACACACACACACACACACACACACACACACACACACACGGAAATGACTGCTGAGCCCACAGCTCTTGTATGTGTATGGTGCTTGCACATTCTCTCTTGGTGCCCCTCCCCCCTCCACTTTTCAGAATGATTCCTCTCTCAATGAGAGACTCAAGTCTGAACTCTTGTTCTGAAACTCAAAGCCCCTGAGCTCTGGAACAGAAGATCCAGTTCATATAGATGCTGCCCAGAACCTATTGACAGTAGGATTTAGTTACTTACTAATTTGGGGGACTCAGGAGGAAGAGCTGATGTCCACTGCTTCTGCACATCGAGCTTAGCCATCTAGTAACTCTGACCAGTGTTTTTCAGATGACACACCAAGATGTTTTTATGTATCTGTGTCTGCAAATAAAATATCCCTTAAAGCCTACGCTCATGCAGGACTTCTTTCAGGGGAGTTTATTAGCTGGGAGCGCCCACAGTGCTGTAAGTTTAGGATGGTGACTGCCAGCTGGTTTTCCCTCTGGAGGCCTGGCAGCTGGGTGGGGTGCGAGAGCTGCCAGATTCTTCAGCCTGGAGTTCATACAGCTCCTGTCTCCTTGGAGATAAGCAGTGCAGGAAAAACAGACTTAACACATTTGACATAGAAACAGCAAGATAAGAAATAAAGAGACCTGTTTGGCCTCACAATACTTTGTTTCTCTCCCTGAGCATCTTTTCTCTAAGCCTAACAAAGCACAGTTTAAAATTATGACACAAAAACTTTACGGCTACATCCATAGGGCAGATTTCTGATTAGCATCAGAAACCAAGTTCTCATAGGATACTATATATATACATGCACTCATTCATTCAGCAGTTATTTATTGAAGACCTTTTATGTGCCACGCAGTCTTCTAGGCACTGGAGATACAGCAATGAACAAAACAGTGAAAATCTCTGCCTTCCTTCAAGTTTATATTATAGTAATGGGAGACAGATAATACACAAAATAGATATGCAAGCATTGCTGTATATTTGCAAGTGATAAGTGCTGTGGAGAAAAATAAAGCAGCAGAAGAGGGGAGAGAGATTGCTGCAGTGGACATTTTGATTTTAAGTAGAGTAGTTGGGAAAGGCCTTACTGAGATGGTGATATTTGGGCAAGGACTTGAATGAGCAAAGATCCTGAAGAAATTCTTTTGTGAATAGAATATTTCAACTTCAAAACATTGAAATTCTATCATAAATATTGAGAAAGTCCTGGTGTTGCCTCAGTGCTGTAGTTAGTGAAGGGAACATGGCATCCTTGAGTGGTGGGAATCCTCTCAGTGAGTCTGGGTGAAGCTGGGACCAGAATTCAGTGGTCCTGGTGCCTGACATTGGCCCCACCTTTGCCCCATGCTACAAAAGTGCTCATCTTTGGTCGTTCAGTGTTTCTCTTCCTTTGTGTTTCCTAGGAACATGCCTTTGAAAGCAGCCAGAAATATAAAGAAGGCAAATACATCATTGAGCTAGCACACATGATCAAGGACAATGGCTGGGACTGATGGGAGAGCATCCACCCAATCCAGTGTCCACGTGAACGCCATCCACCTGAACATTCTACCCGAGCGTGAGAGAGTGACTGAACACTCGGTTCCATCCATTTAGGGGCCTCGCCATCTGGGGCATTCTCCCACCCTGACGCCATCTTTCTGGTGACCGGCCTCTAAATCGCTGTCTCTCTGTCTCTTTGCTTTGTATCTGTTTGTGAGTTGATCCTGGCTTCTCTCTCTGTTCTAGTGTTGGCTGAAAACAAAACAGCAAAAGGAACAGATGCCTGACTGCGTGGTGGCAGCACACCTTGGTAAGGGCCTTGGGGCCCATGCAAGAGCTGCCTGAGGGCCGCTTGTCAGGAGAGCAGTGGCACAGCACAGGGGTGTGAGGAAGAGGGAAAGGGGGGAACCTTGAAGGTCCCGGGGCTGGGCAGGGGATGGGAGGGTAGAGGTAGAAACAAAATTGTGCTGCTTCTGGAGACCTGGTAACTTAGGCTTGAAATAATTGACTTGTCTAAAAGGACAGAGAAAAACAATACCTCATGCCTGCATTCTTTCTGATCAGAAGCTTCTGTTCCTGACACCAAATGTGCCAGGTTAGCAAATCAGCACAAGAAGTGGCCCTAATTCTAGCTAGTGGGGCAGGGGCTTTGTTCTCCTGGGCCGAGTTGAGGAGCGTCCTGGAAGCAAGGAGTGACTTGGGAAAACCCAGATGGGTTTTGATGACTCGGATGCCTCCCTGCTCCTGTGGGTAATCTTTTTCTTTGCCTCTTCAGCCACTGTAGGTGAGACAGAGGGGACTGCCGTTTGCAATGGGTGCAAGATCCAAACATCCCAAAGGCTTTGACCAGCAACTAACTAAAATGAGTAATTGAGGAGAACAGGGAACAAACGGGGCTGCAGTTTGGGAGCTCCTGCAGAAATGGCTCAGGTATTGGGCCAGAGAAAACAAAAAGTAGAACCAGTTAGCAATTCTGACTGTCTGACCTTTTTTTCTGACCCTTAATAAGAGAAGAGCATTGTGGCAAGGAAGGGGGATAGGGTGGGGCGATGCTGGGAATAGTTTAGATCTGAACCGTTACAGGTTAGGTCATCTTTCCTCTTTGGTATGCAGTGGCTTCAATGAGATCAGCAATTCTTTGTACATAGAGTTTTGGGTGTTTTTCTCCAGTTCTATCGTTGTAGATTTTGGAAAACAAAGTCCCAAGGCTTTGAGCTTAGTGATAACCAGGCTGGTAGATTCCTCGTGCCCCTAGCTGTTCTCCTTGGACTTGAGTGTTCTGTGTGGAGAGAAATCCGTCAGTGTGGTCCAGCAGTGGGTAGGGCTTAGATTTGAGGTCAAACGTCAAGTTACAAATTCCAATATTACCCCCTAACCCCTCCGCATCGGAAGTTCATCGTATTAGGGGAGTAGAGGACAAATCCCTGTAAAGCTCATGAGAGACAGAGGAGTTTGTTACATTTAATCAACACTGTGAAGTCTGTTCTACAGCAATTTAGCCAGTATACGGTGCATGACCGAGACTCATTTAACTGAGTTAATTTCATTGCTTAGACTGAAAATATTATTATTGTTAAGATATGTGTCTGTTATGTTAGGTAATTCTCAGCATCTCATTCTCCAGGTAGGCTGATCCTATAGGAAAATTCACCTTAAAAGTCGCAAAAGAGTGAGTTCACGGAGACAAGAATCTGTAAAATTGATTAACCAAGATTCAAGCAGCCAACGTAGAACATTTTCAGAATTGAACCAAATTCCCACAGGGAGTGAGTCCATGGTGGAAATGCCTTTTTGTGTCTCTGTGTGCTGATTGCAGCATGGGGGACCTGAGACAGGCATGGTCCTGCCCTGGCGCTGGTGGGCAGCAGGACTGACAGGAAGCAGGGTAGCTCCAGGTTTAGCAGTAGACGGCCTGTAAGACAAAAAGATTCTTAGAAATCAAATTTTGTTCCCAAAGGCTTCTTGCCCACATATTTTGGTGCTTTAGTAGCTCTGGGAGATTAAGTTGTTCTCCCCACATTACTAAAAAGCAGACTGAGGTTCAGAAGAAGTATTTCATTTCCACTCCCAGAGAAAGAGTTCTTCTGGCTCCCAGGCCCAAGATCTCCAAAAATACACTTTCAACTTGCACATTCCTGAGTTGGCTTGCCAGCACAGAAATCATAGATTCCCCTCTCTATGCCCCCTGAAGGTAGTGGTCTTCATTTATGGATTTTGGTTGGTCCCTTTGTTCAGGGAATGTCCTGGCTATTGATACTCCTTTCCATAAAAAGAAAATAGGACTTAAACTTGGGTAAGTGTTTTGTCTTTAAAACTAAAAATGGAGTGTGGTGACATAGAAACAGGACATGGGGTGCCCTAGAATTTTCAAAGGGCAGAGGAGACCGATGTGCCACTGTTCTTCCTTGGGGATGGGACCTCTGACTGTTGCATGGACCAGAGCAGGCTCCAATTCGACCCTGGTTCTGGTTTTTTACAGTTACTATCCATTGAGCATCCAATGGGTGCATGGCACCATTCTTGGTGCGAGAGATCTGAGTAGAATGTTGGTTTTTCCATAACTACAGGGGAGAAAAGGCAACCACTCATTAGGCTTTCCCTTTGTGTCAGTGAAACCAAAAGTGCTTCTTATAACTTTAGCTCCATTCATGGCTTGTCTATCTAACATCTAGCAGCATTGGAGAGACTGCAGCTGGGCGATGAAGACGCATCAGCTCATGGCCTCAGTCAGTTCGTTCTTTAATTTCCTCACCAAATTATTGACTCAGAGCATAACCAAAGACCTCATCCATTCGCCCCTGGTGGGTCCAGGGAATTTGAGTTCGGTGGTAAAGCTTAGGCAGGGTGCAGGGAGTAGGGAAGGGGAAAGGGAGAAGTGAGAAAGGGAAAAGGCATGAAGTTCTATACCTCAGCCAGCAGCTGCCTTCGCTTTCAACTGAAGTCCAGCCGGCAGACTCTCTAGTTCCATTTCCTCTGTGCCACCCTAGGTCATGTGGCCTTGGTGGCCCTGGATTACATCCAACGCCCCTAGGATATTCGTCTCAGGCTGCTGATGGGTTGATTTGACATGAATCACATACAGCCAAACTTGATGCCCACAGAGTGTCAGCTGGGCCTGACTGAGTGCTGCCCCAACTCCTATGACAGTAAGATCACGGAGATAGGATAGAGTACATCTTTACTGGCGGTGGATCAGTTTGTGAAAAAGAGGTGTCCCCTTTATAAAGAGATTTTCAAGTGGATATATATAAAAGAAACAGTTGCTTGTGAAATATACTTTTATAAATAATATTTAATTTTTTAAATAATATATTTGGTGCTGTTTTCTCAGATCCCCTGAGAGCACTTTTTATTTTCATTTTTAAATCCTATGGTTTCCTCTGCATTTCTTGAAGTATATTTTAAGGGAAACAGTGATCACCAATATACTCTTTTTTAAAAAAGAGCTCTATCACTTTAGTCTGGACAGAGGCAGTAAAGCAGTGCCTCTCTACATTTCTTCCCAGTGGAACAGACTCTGCAGTACATTACCAGGTTGAGAGTTGAAATATTTTCTTGCACCAATATTGGCTAGAAAAGAAAATAAATAAAATCAAATAAATTTAGTAACAACTTAGAGTGATTCCTCTTGTTGGAAGAATGTCCAACGAGTTGGAATCTTGTTTTTAATTGTGTGTGTGTATGCGTGTGTGTAAAGCACTTTGGATTGTGCCTCCTGTTTTCTTTCTTACTGGGGACACTATACCTACAGTTTACACCTTGGGCACATAAGATTTTTCTTCTCTTTCTCTCTGGTGGTTTGTTTCTGAGTGGACCAACAGCACAAACCACAAAGATTTTGTTTTCCTGAGCATGGAGCTGTAGCCAATTTGCTCCTTTTTCTTTCTTTGTGTGCTCAACTTTTACAGACCGTAAAGGAAATCCATTGTTTGTGAAGATCAAGCAGAGTCGTCTGTGTTTCTAACTGAGATGTGAATGTGTTCATCACGTATCCCAGGCTCCGGTTGTTATAGAAGCCACATCATGTTAAACATTAACTGATTTGAGTTGAGAAAACATTAATAAAATAATATACATACCTTGTAGGTAAACAGCTTTTTTTTTTTCTTTTTTAAGGTCAGATTGCCTCAGTTTCAGGAAGAGGCTGGGAAATCAAGTCTTGAACACAATCAACTTACGTATCTTAAAAAAGAGTCTGCCTAAATGAGAAAACATGCTAGTGGTCTAGGTAGAGGAAAGAGATGTTTAATTTTTAAAATTAACGTACAGTCATGAAATCTGCCAGCAGTGAAAAGTAAAGCCAAGAAGAAACAAGCTATTCTCGTATTACCAAATTCTATCTGCCTGTATGTTTTTGTATAACATTCTGATGAAAGTGAGAGTCGGTTCCCTTTTCCAACCTGCAGAGACTATCTTTAAGTACAGAATCTGTCTATTTATGCTTGTGTTTACAAACTGTATTTGTTGGGTTTGGGTTTTGTTATTTTCTTTCTTTATCTTTTGATGTTGTTGTCGTTGGCATTTTTCAGGTCACTTTGCTTCAATAACAAAGATAATTATTTTCAAATAATTTGTCTTCACCTTTTCCTGTATTTGTACATAGTGATTCAGTATTAGAGAAAAGTGCATTGTTTCTGTCGTATTTCCAATCTGTGTTGGTGCTCATTTGAGAAAATAAAGTTTTCAAATATTAATTCTTTGGAGGACTCATCTGTCTTAATTTACCCAGCATGTTTTGTCTTGACATTTAGCATTTAAAGGAACCGAAAGGCCTCCAGGAGGTCATCTTTCTAACCCTGTTCACAGATCTGTCAACTGAAACCCAGAGGGGTTGTTTTCTTCTAGGACAGTTAGCCAATTAATGAATAAAAATCAGGCCTCCTGCTTATCTACAAATGCATCTCCTGGCTTTAGATATCAGAAATGCTGAGTGACCTTTATCATTTCTGTCTACTAAGTCCATATTCTTATACCCTATAAGCTTTTCTGTTTACACCAATTTCTTTGGTGGAGATAGGATTGCGTTAGGTGAAGGGAAAAAAGAAGTAAAACAACAAAATTATGTCAAAAACCGGCAGCGTTATCTTTGAGTAATTGGCTAACAAAGGGAGATAAATATTCAGAGTTATAATATATAGAAAATCAAGTCTTCTCACTCATTGAACAAATATTTATTAAACGTCCATTAGAGTTCAGGCATTGGGTGAGGCAATTCAACCATCCTAATAATCAGCTGTTCTTGTTTTCCAAGAATCTTTCCTTCAGTATTGACCATATGCACATACAATGACTGTAAGTACAGTTTTGTATTCTGGTGCCTTCATTTAACAGACCACACATTTTTGCCTAGTCATCATCAATTTATACTGAATTTTAAAGTACTTTTTCAAAAGCTTGCCTTCATAACTTACAGAGTTCCCACCCTGTATAGGCAACCCAAATAGCAAAGAAAAAGATATTAAAACCACAAAAGTGTGTGTGTTTATGTGTTTTCACATGGGTGATAATTTGAAAGCCTATTTCCTATAAGATAGGAAATACCTTCTCTACTTCCCATGAATTTTCACTTACCCATTCAGGGCCCAGCCACAGCTGACTTTTATTTGTCCTTGAGTGTATTATCTTCCTCCTCTGACCTGTTTTGCTTCAGTGGATGTGCCTGTTATCATTTCATTCTTGTGTGCCTTTGGCAGACAGAATCGAGGGAAAAGATAACATGTGCAGGACACAACTCATCTCAAACCAGCAATCCTTGGGTCCTCATGCTTCCAAACTCTTATACCCTACAGTGGCTGGCCAGGAGATCAGTCTGGGAGAAAGTGAGGGGAGAGCACTAGTGTTCATTGAGTGCCTGGTTTGCAGCAGACCCTGTGTTGAGTGCTTTGCCTACGTGACCTCATTTAGGATCCTCTCAATGAGGTGCTTCCTCATATCCTAGGAGTCCTCACCACCCCGTGGGAAAGCAATGACAAATGCTGATTATCTCCATTTTATAGTTGATGAAATTGAGGTTTTGCAATGTTTCATTGCTAGTGATGGGGTCAGCACTCATAGCCTGTCTGACTTCACAGCCCTATGTTTGTTCTCTATACTGTGTTCCAAATTTTATCCTCTCTCTTCCTCTAGCCTTCTTAATTTTAATGTGGCTACACAAGACACTTTGTCAGTCTGCCTACCATGACTGCTTAATAAGTAAGGGTTCAGGGAATGCAAATTAGAAAATTAACGTAAAGCTGCAAAGGTCAATGCTACCTGAAAAGTACTGCATATTCCATAGATGAATATCAGCTGGGCTTTGTTGTTGTTTTTTAATAGTCCGTAATGAATTATATATGTAATCCTTGGCCCCTCTATTAATGGTAGGTACTTAATAAATGCTTACTGAGCACTGCATTAATGTGGGTGGTGGAGAATTAACACCTTGTAAAAATCTGCTTTACGTGTTAGTATCCCTAAGAGGAGAATGGAGAAGAGGTTAGTATTAAATATTTCCTGCATAAGGTAAATCGTTACATCATGAGCTATCCATTTATTATTTTCATTTATTTATTCAAGAGGCATTTTTTTGACATCTATTATGTGCCCGGTGTCGTCAGGAAATTAACCCCAGGGAGCAGAAAATCAGTGGTACTAATCTTGCAGAGTGGGAGAACAAAGGGTTTTGCACTGTCCTCGCCACTATTGGCCAGATATCCAGCCACATCAAACACGACCTTCACAGGCATCTGTTTCCTGTAGAAGCAATTACTCATACATCTTTTGATCTGAACCCAATAAATGGCTTGTGTCCTAAAGCAGGGCACAGGGCAAGCTCTGGAGTTAAGAGTACCTGGTTTCAAATACTGGTTCCCTTTAGTAAAAAGGTAATCTATGGAAAGGGCTCAGCCCAGTGCCCGGCACATAGTAAAGAGTCAATAATAAAATGATTGTTATTATTATAGATTGCTCAAGTCTATTTTGGATTGGGAGTGGGATGAAGAGGACTATTGTATATGCTCTTTATGTACACTATTTGATTAATTTTGCAACAATCCTATGAAGTGAATATCCCCGTTTTACAGAGGAAGAAACTGAGGCTCAGAGAGCATAAATAACATGCCCATGGAAGAGCTGGGATTTTTTAACTGTTGTCCTGATTCTGAAGCCCACACCCTCTCTGTGGACCCAGCCTGCCATTCAGGAAACAGGGATAACTGCCAAATAGGAAACTTTCTGGCTCATCTGAGTAAGCACACACACAACATATCATGGCTGTTTTGCTCTCTCATGTTTTACTTTTTTTTCATGAAATGGAAACCCTGGCTTTTCCATTGGAAGCCAAGAACTTAGAATTGAGGAAGAGTTGAATTGTGTTATACCTTTATTTACAGGATTTCAGGCCTGTTGATTGCAGCGCTATGATTTTATATTTCTTTTGAGGGGAAAAAGTGTTGCTTTCAGTTGTTCAGACTGATTTAGAAGATAAAAATCCCAAAACTTACCCATATGGAAGTGACTAAAGTATCTTATGATAACATCTCTATGAGGCCATTCGAGGGTAACTCTCCAGGCCAGCTTGGAACAAGCCAAGGATTAAAAGTTCATGTCGCATGAAGATGCTTCTAATTCCCAAGTGATATGGAATCATTTTAATGAGAGACAGAATAGCTAGAGAAACTGAATTTTTCAAGGCACTAGCAAATTATTTGAAAACTATGACAGAACAATTGAGTTATATTTATTTTGAATTAAAATCATATTATTGATTTATCCCCAGCTCAGAAATGAGCAGGGTCAAGTAGAAAGAAGGTTGGCTTTGGAGCTGGACAGATGGGGATTTGAAACCTGACTGCATGCTTATACACTGATCACTTTGAAGAAGTCACTGCAATTCTCAGGACTAGTGTCCGTCATTTGTAAATCAGGAATACCAGCAACAACACGTAAGTTATTGTGAGGATCAAATAGCCCACCACATGAAGTGCCCAGCACGTTGCCCGGATCAAATAGGCCTTGTCAAGTGTCACTGGTCTTTTTTTTTGCTGAGTGATTGGAACTCACTATGATGGGCACTTCGAGCACGTAGGATGTTTCGGATCCGACATTCATCCCTCTAACCCACCTCTACAAAGGAGACTGACACCCAGGGAGGTTAGGTAACCAACGCTTGGTCATGGGCCTAGTAAGGAGCAGAACTGGAGCTGGAACCCAGAGCACTGAGGCAATCAGGCTAGTGGCCCCTACACCACACTACTCACTTTTACTTCTAGAAGAGAGTGTGTACGTTTACAGAAAGAAAAAAGGAAGGGAGTCAGCTAAAAAAAGGTCCTTGAATTTTAGGATCCTGTTTAAAATTTTTATAGTAACCATCTTTGGTGATCTTCAATAAAGCAAAATTTGCTCACTATCCTTGCACCCTGGTCTGCTGTGCAGGCAGCATGCGGGAGAAGAAGCAGAATGCTCTCATATTTGCTCACGTCCCCAGCCTCCCTCACATTCCCAGCCTCCGCTGGACTGCCTGCCTCCACTTCTGAGCCACTTCTCCGGAGTGAGGCCACACAAGCACAGCAACCAAGCTGTTGAATCAGGGATGTTTTATTTATGATTTTAATAATGGAGTCTCTTGGGAAAATTTTGGTTTCTCATTCCCAGAAGCAAAAATTCATCTACAGAATGTTCTTGAAATTTATTACTGTTTATATTTTTTCCTCACCACATTCTTTGAGCCACCTTAATAGAGTTTAAAATGTCCCTTCACAAAAGTAGGATAATTTAAGCTGTCCTTCATTTGGCCGGTATGTTCTGTATCAAGCTAGCATAGCGTCAAAAATTGAGAATATAGGTTGATACTGCTGCTGTTGACATATTAATCCTATGTTGAATATGCCGTGTTTATTACCAAAACTGCTGCTGATCCATCAGGAGCTTGTTTGAGCTTTGAGCAGTTCCCAGTCTCTTATTTCCATGGCCATTGGAAGAACAGCACCTACATCTCCTGGAGGCACTCAGGCTTGAAGTTGTTTCCATGGTGACGAGACATACCCAAGGTTCAGGTTTCATTTCGTTTTATATCTCAATGATATTATAAAGAAATAGAATCCCAGCCATCTGAGGGAGGAGGATTGAGGAAAGGGAGAGCCACTGACCTTCTGGGGCCTTAGCTGCAGGAGGGACCTCGGGGAGTTTCTGTTTAACAAGGGGGAGTAGGTAGTCATCTTGCAAAGAGAAGGTCAGAATTACCACCGAGATAACTGGTTTGGACCTGTTCTGTCCACTGCATCAGATATTTCGTCTTGCCTTGGGTAGACCTAGGTTTAGTTTAGCCTGAGGGAGACGTGCCTGAAAAAGCAGTGCGATAAGGCAGGCAGAACTCAATAGGAGAATGCCTGTAAAGATCCTTTCTGTCTCTGGGCAGGAGACTATCAGGCATGTGAGGATTAAAAAGTGGGCTTCCAGGCTCTAGTCAACTCTGTAACCTTGCATAGGCAGGTTACCTTCTGAGGCTCAATTGACTCATCTGTAAAAGAGGGTTGTTGTGAGGACTACATGAGATAATACACATCAAGTGCCAAGGTGGAGCCTGGCGCTCTAGAGCTAGAGAAATGTTGATGATAGCCGTGAAGGCGAGACATGGAGGTATATTATTCGAAGTGGAAAAATGTATGTGAATCACTGGACAAATCCTACGGATTATTAGTAGGATGGTTTATAACTATCCTTTTTCTTTGCAAGCACTTTCTAAACATGTTTTGTTTTATATTTCTTTCCACGGAATTTGGCAAACATTAAATATTCCCGCAAAACAATAACTTACGCATACTTTCAGCAAGTCTTTATGAGCCAGGCATTGTGCTAGGGAAAAACAGAAAAGGCCCCTGCCCTCAGGGCATTTTCTCAATCCCTTCAGAGAAAGCTTGTTTAACAAGGGGGAGTGGGTAGTTACCCAATGAAGAAAAGGTCAGTTACCACAGCAATTACTAGTTGGGACTAAAAGTACAGTTCTAGAAAGGGTTCCCAAGGGCCCCTTGCTACCTGTCTTCCACTGGGTGTCCATAGCACTTGACCCAGGCCTCTGCATGGTCCTTACTAGGTTGTATTGTCCCTAGGATTCCCTCCAGGGCAGGGACCCAGACTCCACAGCTGGCCAGACTAGCAGCTCAGTGAATGTTTGATGAATAAATAATCATGTGGGTGTAAGGATGGTCATCCAACAAAGGAATTATTCCTTTCAACCCCAACCCATAAGGAAACTAGTGATATTTATTGAAGATGTGTGGGGGAAAGGAAAGATTGCTTTAGCTTTTACCTTCATTCCATTGGAAACAAGGTAAATGAGAGTTTAGAAGACAGGAAAAGTAACTAACAGGCATGTGTTTTACATCTCATGGTGGGAGTGAAATTTCTCAAATAGTTTCATTCAGTCCAACCTAAGTACAAGTAGTAGGGAACATGGAGTGGCTGGCAGTCACTCATGTAATAGCAAGGAGGAGGATTTCTCTACATGGGGTTTGTTGGACAGAGAGCCGAGTTAAGTCTTAGGGGCACAAACTGGCCAGAGGGCGATGTGCCAACTGCTGCCCAAGAAAAGACCTCACCAGTATGGCCTGGATGCGGGCAATGTATGGACTCACTCAGTTGTAGGCTGGGCAGTTGGTGAACATGGACTCTAATCCTTTCTGTGTGGTCCCTTTAGGTTCAGCCTCATCATCTCCAGGGCCCTCTAATCTCTCTGATCATTTCTCCTTTCTCTCTCTTCCCTAATCTCTTTGGTCTAGGGAATCCCTTTCAAGTGAGAGATGGAGGTAGGGAAACCTTGTTTTCATTTATGGTGTTTTCTCCCAAATACTTTGTTCTTGCCTTTTTTTCTTACGCTTGATGGCCTAGGATTTTGAAACTCCAAAGTCAAAGAAATACAAATATTTTTTCAAGTCAGATGTAATTTACAGATAGCAAAATCCACAGTTGTACAGTTCTTTGAGTTTTGACAAATGTATACTGTGGGGGATCAGAATTGGCCACTCCAAAACGTGTCTGTTTGGTTAAGGACAAAAGACTGAAAGAAACTTTGACTTTCCGCCTAACTGCCTAAAAGAATTTAAGATAGAAGACCTGGGGCCGGCCCTGTGGCTTAGTGGTTAAGTGTGCGCGCTCCACTACTGACGGCCCGGGTTCGGATCCCGGGTGCGCACCAACGCACCGCTTCTCTGGCCATGCTGAGGCCGCGTCCCACATACAGCAACTAGAAGGATGTGCAGCTATGACATACAACTATCTACTGGGGCTTTGGGAAAAAAAAGGAGGAGGATTGGCAATAGATGTTAGCTCAGGGCTGGTCTTCCTCACAAAAAAAAAAAGACCTGTCCCCAGGACAGGCCATCACCATAGATAACTCTGGGTATTGGTAGACTGTCCTTGCTAAGCCCATTTTTATCAAAGGTCTGTCTACCAAATATTTGCTTTTCCATTTCCATGTGAATTGCCTTCCTCTCCTTTGAAGTCTCAAACCACTACCCTCAACATCCTCCTTTGTCTTTAGCTAAAGATGATAGCTAAAGATGATATTTAAGGTGGCAGCTTTGGCTATTCTGGCCAAAACTGAGTTACTCACTTTTCCTGGGTTTCTCCCATGTATACACGTTATTCAACTTTGTTTGCTTTTCTCCTGTTCTGTCTCATGTCAATTTAATTCTTAGACCAGCCAGAAGGACCTAGAGGGTAGAAGAATTGTCTTCCTCCCCTACAATACAGTGATGTAACTAACCATCACCACAATCAAGATATAGAATATTTCCATCACCTCAAAAAGTTCCTTCATGTCCCTTTTATAATGAACCCCCTCCTCCCAACCCTAGTCCTCGACAACCTCTGATCTGTTTTCTGTTCCTGTAGTTTTGCCTTTTCCAAAATGCCATACATTATGTAGCCTTTTGAGTCTGGCTTTTTTCATAATGCTTTAACATAATGGTTTAGAGATTCATCCTTGTTGCATGGATCAGTAGGTCATTTCTTTTTATTGCTGAATAGTATTCCATTGTATGGATATACTGCAGTATGTTCACCGGTTGATAGACATTTGTATTATTTCCAGTTTCTGGCTATTATGAAAAAGCTACTATAAACATTTGTGGACAAGTTTTTGTGTATATTGTATATATATTTGCACTTCTTCTGGGTAAATTCCTAGAAGTGAGCTTACTGGGTCATATGGCAAGTGGATGTTTAAATTTAGGAGAAATTAACAAACTGTTTTTCCGAAGTGGTTATGCCATCTTGCATTCCCACCAGCAGCGCATGAGAGTTCCAGTTGCTCCACATCCTTGTCAGCACTTGGAACTGTTTGTTTGTTTATTTTTCATTTTAGTCATTCTTTTTTTTGTTTTGTTTTGGTGAGGAAGGTTGGCCCTAAGCTAATATCTGTTGCCAATGTTCCTCTTTTTGCTGAGGAAGATTAGCCCTGAGCTAACATCTGTGCCCATCTTCCTCTATTTTGTATATGGGACGCCGCCACAGCACAGCTTGATGACTGGTGCGTAGGTCCACGCCTGGGATCCAAAACTGTGAACCCCAAGCTGCTGAAGCAGAGCACACAAACTTAACCACTATGCCACTGGACCAACCCCTCTTTTAGTCATTCTGACAAATGTGGATACTCATTTTTTTCTTTTTGATTTCTACTGCCACATTCCTCCTTTGGGGTAAATGTACAGAAAATCCTATCTGACCAAACAAAATAAAGTGCCAAGAGGAAATTTAAGAGTGACTTTAGGGGCCGGCCCATGGCGTAGAGGTTAAGTGCGTGCGCTCTGCTGCTGGCGGCCCGGGTTCGATCCCAGGCGCGCACCAAGGCACCGCTTGTCAGGTCATGCTGTGGTGGCATCCCATATAAAGTGGAGGAACGTGGGCACAGATGTTAGCCCAGGGCCAGTCTTCCTCAGCAAAAGAGGAGGATTGGCATGGATGTTAGCTCAGGGCTGATCTTCCTCACAAAAAAAAAGAAAAAAAAAGAGTGACTTTACATAATAAGCAAAAATATCTTTTGCTTCATAAGAAAACATAAAGATAAGAATGAAAAAATGAAGAAGTGAGAGAGCAGGTGTTAAGAAGAGGGACACAGGTATGGGATCTCATCATCTTTCCAATATGATTCCCTTTGGTCATTCATCTAGGTAGGAAATATACCCTTTGGCCAAATTATCTGATTAATCCATTTGGGAAAGTCCACTTCTGCTGTCCGCATAGATTATAAAACTGACTGCTTGTTGTTAACTCCTATTTTCCAACCTAATCTCCTATAAACCAGAAATGCCAGCTCTTGCAGAAAGATGGCTGGAATGATAGCATTGCTAAAATAGCCACATGTAAAATAATTATAAAAGATTGCACATTCAAAGGAAGACCTGACCCTTGACCCAAAATTATGTTGTTTGGTAGGTCTTTAGAAAGTGATTTGACATGAGTCTTTGAATCCTTTTGAGGAATCATCTTGTTCTTTTCCTTGTCACTCCTCATTCACTTCATTGGCACACACATTTGCAGGATAATCTTGCAATTTATAATTTTGGCCATTTAGATTAAGGCTCCAGTGAGACTGTTGTGACCTCTAAAAGAGACTGCTTGAATCAAGATCTAGAAAACTCATATCTGAAATAGAGACCACACCCTCTCCTTATGCATGAGAGTTGGAAAGAAGGCATTTCTTCCAGCTGTGTGTGGGGCACACACTGGGGCTCTGTGTACCCAGGGTCGCTTCTTGCAAACCTCTGTGCAGCCAACAGAAGGAACAAAACACCCCACAGCCTACCCTGAGAGGCAGTATCCACTCCTTCCCTCCAAGGAGAAGTTGCTGCTTGTAATAAAACTGCCTACACGAATCACCTCTCTTTTACCAAACGCAAGTGAGAGCAAGGGGCCAGAGGGGTGGGAATTTTGAAGAAATCAGGTAACCTGCTGACTGGTTGGCAATGCTTACTTCTGGTTTCTAGGCGATAAATCATGACTTACAAGGAAAAGGCTACTTCTGGTTTCAGCCACCATCTGGATCCATATTCCTCAAGGCCCTGTATCCATGGTCGACCCAATACTATGACAAATGCAAAGCCTGCTGAAATTGAGTGTCCGTGTTTGAGAACCAGCATCCAGACATTTGGTTCAAAAAGTGATGGTGAGGGGCCGGCCCTGTGGCCTAGCAGTTAAGTGCGTGCGCTCCACTACTGGCGGCCCTGGGTTCGGATCCCAGGCGCGCACCAACGCACTGCTTCTCCGGCCATGCTGAGGCCGCGTCCCACATACAGCAGCTAGAAGGATGTGCAACTATGACATACAACTATCTACTGGGGTACAACTATCTACTGGGGCTTTGGGGAAAAAAAACAAAAGGGAGGAGGATTGGCAATAGATGTTAGCTCAGAGCCGGTTTTCCTCAGCAAAAAAAAGAGGAGGATTAGCATGGATGTTAGCTCAGGGCTGATCTTCCTCACAAAAAAAAAAAAAGAAGTTCATACGTATTGAGCACTAGCTCTGTGCCAGCCACCAAATGCTCCACATGTTCTTTTTTCACTAGCTTTCACATTAGCCCTCTAAGATACGTCCTATTATTAACTCAGTTTCATGGTAAAGAAAACTGAGGCTTAGTGAGACGGTGATTTTCTAAGGGCCCACACCTAGCAAGATGGTAGAGCCAAGTTTTAAACTCAGGTAATGTGACTCTGGGGTCTTCATTCTTTTTTTTTTTTTTTTTTGTGAGGAAGATCAGCCCTGAGCTAACATCCATGCTAATCCTCCTCTTTTTGCTGAGGAAGACTGGCTCTGAGCTAACATCTATTGCCAATTCTTCTCCTTTTTTTTCCCCAAAGCCCCAGTAGATAGTTGTACGTCATAGTTGCACATCCTGCTAGTTGCTGTATGTGGGACGCGGCCTCAGCATGGCCGGAGAAGCGGCGCGTCGGTACGCGCCTGGGATCCGAACCCGGGCCACCAGTAGCGGAGCGCGTGCACTTAACCGCTAAGCCACGGGGCCGGCCCCTGGAGTCTTCATTCTTAACTACTGTATATTCTACCACCAAATAGAGCCCCACTGCAGCAAAAATCCCCATGTGGATAAGTCTGACAATGGGAAAATGTGAGGACAAGATGTTTCCCAGATTTTGATATCTACTTCAAAAATCAATTCATTTCAACAGGTCATTCATTTATTCATTTAACAAAGATTTCTGAAGCTGGGGATAGAACAGTAGCAAGATAACTATGGTCCCTTGGTCCCTGCCCTCACGGACCTTACAATCTTAAAGAGAAAATTACAATCACAAAAATGATATATTTCATCAGAGGTGTGAAAGGGCAATGCCAAAGAGGAGGAGGGGGTGCCTAAATCAGATTGTGAGAGTGAGAAAAGGCTTCACAGAGGAGGCATCTTAGGAGCTGAGTCTCAAAGAATAAAGAGAAATCACCTATGGACAAGGTGTGTGTTTGTGTGTGTGGTGCATGCACGTGCATATGGGAGGGTGTGATGGTGCACAGACGAGAAAAGGAAGAAGCATTCTGTGTGGAGGGAATAGCCCAGCACCAGTATTCAAACCTCAGAGAGCACATGTTTGGTAATGACTGGAACAGAGGGTTCAGGAGAGGAGGATGAGGCTGCACCAGTGGGTGGGGCCGGGGCTTGAAGGGCCTTGTAAGGAGTTTGGGTTTTATTTATTTATTTTTTTTTTAATAATTTTTATTTATTTATTTTTCCCCCAGAGCCCCAGTAGATAGTTGTATGTCATAGCTGCACATCCTTCTAGTTGCTGTATGTGGGACACGGCTTCAGCATGGCCAGAGAAGCGGTGCGTCAGTGCGCGCCCAGGATCCGAACCTGGGCCGCCAGCAGCGGAGCATACACACTTAACCACTAAGCCACGGGGCCAGCCCAGGAGTTTGGGTTTTAACTCACAGGCAACAAGAAGCCATTAAAGGATTTTGAGCAGACACATGACATGATCAGATGGGCATCAAATTCCAACTTGGTCAGTTATGGAAGGAAGGATTAGAGAGAGGCAGAGAGGCTAGATGGGGGCAGGGAGATAATTTAGGAGGATGGGGCAATATTGCAGATGAGAAAAGATAAAATGCCTAACCTAGGGCAGTGACCATGGGGATAGAGAGGAAGAGACAAGTAAGAGTATGATTAAGAAGGCAGAATCCACGGGCTTTGAGGATTTTTTCACCATGAGGTAGCGTAGTGGTTAACTACACAAGCTGTGGTTCCAGACTCATTGGTTCCATACATTTCCTGGCAGTGTGACTTGGCCAATTTACTTATGCCATCTGCTTCAGTCTCCTCATCTTTTTTTAAAGATTTTATTTATTTATTTTTTCCCCCCAAAGCCCCAGTAGATAGTTGTGTGTCATAGCTGCACATCCTTCTAGTTGCTGTATGTGGGACGCGGCCTCAGCATGGCCGGAGAAGCAGCGCATCGGTGCGCACCCGGGATCCGAACCCGGGTCGCCAGCAGTGGAGCGCGCTCACTTAACCACCAAGCCACGGGGCCGGCCCCATCAGTCTCCTCATCTTAAAATGAGGATAGTAATAGTAGTTACAGCATAGGGTTGTGATAAAGATCGAATGAGAGCCACGTGCCTAGAACAGTGTCTGGCGTAGTAAGCGCTCAACAAATTTTCTATTTATGTCATTTTACTGAGAGACGGGGAGGGATCTGGGCTTTATCCCAGGTTCCTGACCTGAGTCACTGTGTCAGCATGAACTACGTGCAGGGTACTCTCCTTGAGAAGGCTGCAGTTTAATAGAGCACCTACTAGAAACATTGTGAAACTGATCCTAATGGGCCATGACTAAGATTTGATGTACTTGTTTAGCGGTGGAAGTAATACGTGACACTCCAGAGTTGCTCCAGGTTCTGGGCTGCCTGACTCACAGTAATATTTTCTGCCTTTGTTCTTTTTTTTTTTTTTTTAAGATTTTATTTATTTTATTTTTTTCCCCCCAAAGCCCCAGCAGATAGTTGTATGTCATAGCTGCACATCCTTCTAGTTGCTGTATGTGGGACCCGGCCCCAGGATGAATGGAGAAGTGGTGCCTCGATGCGCACCCGGGATCCGAACCCGGGCCACCAGCATTGCAGCACGCGCACTTAACCACCAAGCCACAGGGCCGGCCCTTTCTGCCTTTGTTCTAATCAAGGTTCTCAGAAGATATTTTTCAAACATCAAAAATGTTTCATGTAATCCTAATACTCTTAAAGTAATCCCAGGTCATTGAAAAACAGTATTAGGAAATGCTCCCTGAAAAGATAATTTCTTCAGATTTCCATTTTTTTTTTACTTTTTTTTTTTTTTTTTTAAAGATTTTATTTATTTATTTTTTCCCCCAAAGCCCCAGTAGATAGTTGTGTGTCATAGCTGCACATCCTTCTAGTTGCTGTATGTGGGACGCGGCCTCAGCATGGCCGGAGAAGCAGCGCGCCGGTGGGAGCCCGGGATCCGAACTCGGGTCGCCAGCAGTGGAGCGCGCTCACTCAACCACCAAGCCACGGGGCCGGCCCATTTTTTTTTTTACTTTAAGAAAGCTTTCTAGAACTTTCTATATTTTTTCCCCAAGTGAATTCTATCTCCTCTGAATGCCTGGGAATAACCCTAGTGGGAATTTATGGTTGGCTCTTCTATTTTTTCCTTTCAGGAGTAGATCCTTTCAGTTTGAATCTTTGTCACTTTCAGAGATACACATTGGTACAAATGATTTTCAGCATGCGATGTTGCCTTCTACCCATCCATCCATTCATCCATCCTCAGATCCATCCATCCACCCATCCACCCATCCACCCACCCATCTACCCATACAGACTATTTGACTACGTGGGAGCCAGACATACCACCATTAAGCTTTAGCACTTAATAGCTGTGAGACCTCGAGGCTGTCATGTAAACTCCCTGAACCAAATCCTTGTTTGTAAAATGAGGATTCAAAAAAGTATCTTCTCACATTTCTCTTGTGAGGATTAAATGAGAATGAATATAAAGTATGGAGCTGAGCATGTACTAAACACTCAATTATTGGTGGTTGCTCTTATTATTCTGCAAACCAGGCATTGTGGCAGACACTGAGCATTATGCAGTGAACAAGAGAGTTAGGGGCTCTGCCTTCTGGAACTTACGATCTAGAGGAGAAGAAAGACATGGAATAAGTAATTTCTCCCAAAGAATCCCATCTCGTTAAACAGCACTACTATCCTCCCAGTTTATCAGCACTACTATCCTCCCAGTTTATTATTATTATTAGCTCAAAATCTAGAAGTCATCTTTGATTCCTCTCTTTCTATCACTGCCCCCCCATATCTAACCCACAGGTAAGTCCTGTTAGCTCTACCCCAAAATATATCTCAAATCTGGCCAGTTTTCACCATCTGCAATGTTACAGTCTGGTTCAAGCCACCATCTCCCCTTGTCTGGACTCCTGCAACAACCTCTTTAACTCGTCTCCTGACTTTCATTCATGCCCCTTATAGCACATTTCCAAGAATAGGCACAGGGAACTTCTCAAAGCATAAATCACAGCCTGCTGGTCCTTTGCTTAAAACCCTGCAATTAGAATAAAATTCAACCTTCAAGGCCCTACATACTCTGGCACCTACAGCCTCACCATCCCCAGCCACATGGACATTCTTTCCGTGCCTTGAATGTATCAAGCTAGTTTCTGTTCGGGGACTTTGCACCAAGGTCTCCTCAGCTTTGGATGCTCTTCCCCCGATCCTCCCATGCCTGGCTTTTTCTCACCCATCAGGTTTCTGCTCAGATGTCTTCTCCTCAGAGAGGACTTCTCTGGCCACCCCATCTCATTACCACCCCCCCATCATTCTATCCTGTTACCTTGTTTTATTTTCTTCGTATCACTTCTCTCTGTCTCTCTCTTTCTTTCTTTTTTAACCTCTACATATAGCTGGGCTCCATGAGGGGCAGGACTTTGTCTGTCTTCTTGCTTCCATATCCCATGTGCCTTGAATATTACTTGGCACATAGTAGGTGCTCTGTAAATATTTTTTGAATTAATGATTAAATGACTTCAATAATTCCAATAAAGTGTGTGTGATCACAGTAGAGTACTGCTAGGGCAGTGTGATGACGGCTGCTCAACTATGTATTAGAAAAGATTTCCATCTGTCTGAAATTTAAATTCAGTCCTGCCTGATAGCAAGAACTTGGGCTGGAATTTTCTCAGGATTCCTTCCAATCTGAGATTCTGGGATCCGTGCCCCTTACTGTGTCCTGAAGTGTCCTCCTTGCACCTGGTTCTTAGCAATGTTCAGATTAAAGAGCTACTGTGGCCAAATGGTTGGTGAAATGGAGGCCTGGCCACCATTCTTAACAGAACAATCAATCACCTTCCTAAAAGAGACACTGCCAAAATTCTACTCAGGTTATTTCATAGCTGATGTAATAACAAAGACTCCCATTTGTAGTGTACCTTCTACATTCCATTCATCCTGCGTACCTCTTGGCTGGTTCTTACACCAGCTCTGAAGAGTAGGTATTATCCTCCTCCTCATCTTGCATATATGGAACTGAGGCCCAGAGAAGATTCCTGACGTGCCCAAGGTCGCAAAGCTGGAAAAGGAGGGAGCTGGGATTCCAACCCAGGTCTATCTGGCTCTGATGTCTGGGCTGGTTCCACAACAGTCTATAGAGGGCCAGCTCCTTAATGCAGGGGGTAGGTGACATAGATATCAACTTACCTAATGCTAATTTAGGAAAACAATCCTGAAATAAAGAGTTATACAGTGAAAAGAAGACTCTGTGATTAGCCTGCTGGCCCAGCAGGAATGGCGAGTTTCATCTACTGCTGATCAGAGCTATTTGGCCGCTGGAGATTCAGGAGCAGGACTGTGGGGACCTTGAAGAAAACTGTTTTCAAAGACAATGAGCCCATGAAGGGCTTCTCTGGGTTGTGCCAGGGAGGGCAATGTCCTCACAGTGATGAGAACATTCTGGGGGACAGGAACAAGGAAGAGCTTGTAGGGAAACAAGTGTGCCAGAAAGTCCCTGGACAGAGGACAGATGGGTTCATGGTTGGGGGGTGGAGAAAGGGAAGAGAAGTAAATGTGTCCACAGCAGGAGACTTGGAAGAAGAGTTGTGTAGCCCCCTGGCTTCTCCCAGAATGTTCTTCACTGCATACCTGGCTGAAGTACCCTTTCATTCTTCTCAGAGCCTTTCATTATGAGAGAAGGGAACTTAGTGGAGCAGTGAGGGGAGACCTTCATGGGCAACTGCCACCAAAATCCCACTGAGTCCTTAAATGTCCCCTCTTCAGAGAGGCCTTCCCTGACCTTATCATATAAATCAGAACCCCCTACACACCATTATTCTCTGTTACTATACCTGAGAATTCTCTCAGTAGCATTTCTCACAATTTGTAATTACATATTTATTAATTTTCCTGTTCATTGTCTGGCTCTCTGCCTAGGGCAGAGACCATCTTTGTTTTATTCACCAATGGGTATTCAGAACCTAGAACAGTGCTGGTGTGAGGTAAATGTTCAAAAACTGTTTGTTGGGTGACCAAACGAATGAATGGTGTCCAGGTGGCTGATCCTTAAATTGGATGCTTTGTGGCATGTAAATAAATGGTGTCCAGGTGGCTGATCCTTAAATTGGATGCTTTGTGGCATGTAAATAATTTACCGTGTGCTCATCCTCCTCAACATTTGCATATAGATGAAATCAGGTTAGAGTTAATACCAAGGAGAGGTCCAAAGGGGAAATAAGGACCACGCCCCAGGAGGTGCCAGGGGACGTGCTGCTCCTTTGCCTGCTGAGGTGAAGGGAATTCTGGGCTGCTCCTATGGAAATGAGCCTAAGTCAATTTCGCCCCGGCTCTCTCCTCACCCACACCAGCCCCCAGTCAGTGCTCAGTTGGGGGCAGAACACGGTGGGGCAGGTCATGCTGGGGCCTGCCCCACTTTGTGCTGCCAGGAGCTCCAGCCGGCTCCCATCAGATATATGCCAGTTGTTGGCAAGCAAGAAGGAAACAAGCTGTAGCAAGGACGAAGTCTGCCACCCCCCTAGATTTGAAGTAGTCAGCTGGGGGAAGCAAGCTGGTACTGGGTTAAAGAGACCATTATTTGCCATCTAATAAGCAGGTGTTTTGGGGGCAGATTATTTCTCAGCAGGTTGAAAAACAAGGCATGCATGATATTTTGTTTCTCCTTTGGCCTTGCTGATAGCAGGGTTCACGCTGAGGTCTGGTCGACCTTTAAGGGGAACCTTGAAATGTAGATAAGCACACAGTGGTGGAACAGATGGATGCCATTCCCTACCCTTTGCCTACCCATTCTTCTTGATGCCATCCTTTGTTCATGAACTGCGAGACCTCTGATAAATGTCATTAGGGAAGAGAAATGGAGCCAGGAGACTCCTCACTGTGGCCTCAGCAAGAGGCATCGCAGTCCAGATTGGGCCACTCTTTGGGACTTCTAAATGGTATGAACCTAGAGAAGGAAAACCAAGTTCTACTTGTCTGCATGAGCCTTCATATCAGAGACATTTATGTCATGGGTCTGCACATTTAGAGATGCTGATCATTTTTTTCCACTAGTGTGAGGGGCTTGGATGACTTTGGTTTATCCTCACATCTCCCTGCCTCTTATTTATTGTAAGAAAATTAAGACTTGGCCGGCCCTGTGGCTTGATGGTTAAGTGCGAGTGCTCCACTACTGGCGGCCCAGGCTCAGATCCCTGGCGCGCACTGATGCACCGCTTCTCTGGCCATGCTGAGGCCGCGTCCCACATATAGCAACTAGAAGGATGTGCAACTATGACATACAACTATCTACTGGGGCTTTGGGGAAAAAGAGGAGGAGGATTGGCAATAGATGTTAGCTCAGAGCCAGTCTTCCTCAGCAAAAAGAGGAGGATTAGCATGGATGTTAGCTCAGGGCTGATCTTCTTCACACACACAAAAAAGAAAATTAAGACAGTTTGTTGATCATCTACTATATTCCAGGCACTGCACTAGGCATATTTTCCAAAGTTGTTTCATTTTATTTGCATTAAAACCATTTTGGGATAGATTATTATTCCTTGTATATACATGAGAAGACAGAGGTTCAGAAAAGTAGAATAAATTTACTAAGCCCTCTCAGCTAAGAGGCTGAGTCAGAATTTGAACCCAGGGTGTCTGGCTCCTAAACGTGTGTGTTCTTCCCATCCAGGGCCCACAAAGAACAAGAATACTGGAACAAATTAGAGAGTGACCAGACTACATTGCTTATCAGTAGGAATCTAACACTCAAGATTGTTTAGCGTGTCTGCTTTTACTCGGGAAAGACAGAGGAGGGGAAGTGGGGTGGCATGACAAAAAGCTTTTTCATGGGGTTCAGTCTGCTCTCGGCACCCTGTCCCATCCAGATAATCTGAGCCTCTCTAAATAGGCCACCTTGTTATTGTAACATTGGAGAAAAGGTCATTTCGCTAGGGACCAAGCCCAGCTTGGACCAGAACTTCCATCCAAGGTAGCTGACGACTCTTATTGGATAAGAGCCACACTTTTGCAGCCCTGCCTAGGAATATCTGTGGGAATAAAGGCTCCAATAAAATGAAGGTTAGCCTGCATGCTTGTCTTCTGCCCTAAACCAAGGGCAGCTCAGCAAGTCAGAAATCCCAAAGCAGTGACTTTTCTCGGAGGCCAGTGACTTAGTCACCCCAACCTCTATCCAGCTGCTCCTTCTGCAGAAAACAAGCCCCGGACTCCGCCTTCTGGGATGGAGCATGAGCCCTACCGGCCCTCAGCAACCCAGCTCAGGAAGTTTGCTGCTTCCTCATTTGAGATGTATTATTAAACTGTAATCATACTGTGAGGGGAGCCAGCCAAAGCAGTGGCTATTAATAGGGAGGTGAAGAAAGCTGACTCAGGAGGAAGCTGCTTAGGCTGGAGGGGAGAGCCTGGCCACCCTGGCCTACAATCCTCTGCAAGAGGTCAGCAAGAGAGAGACCTGAGCTCATTTGGTTCCTGGGCCGGAGTGAGCGCTATCTGGATTTCTTAACTTTGGAAATAGAACCCTGAAGCAGTCCTGATCAAAGGGACATAGAGCCGTCCTTCCCGGGTCCTTGGGGAGTCTCGGGGCCCTGAGAACAAATGGCTTAGATAGCTATGACTCAGCAGAGCACAATTCTCCCCTCACAATGTCAGCAGTCGATGCGACTTGGAAAGGGACGCTGGGGCTACATTTTCGTGGCCTCCCTCAACTCAGAAGCCAGTGCGACCCAGCCCTTAGCTGGCCGGAGCTCCCCATGGGCAGAGACGTCTGAGTAGGGAGATTCTATTTCTGGCTTCTTGATAAGGCTTGGGGAAGTGGGTGTTACAGAAAGGTGGAAGTGGAGAGGTGAAGGTCCACAGCGAATGAAGGGCATGGTGCAGAAAAGCCTGATAATGGGGCAGAAAGTTTTCAGTAATTTCTGTAAATGCAATGCATTTTTCAGGAAGTTAAGATTTTAGCCATTTGGTACACTTGCCATCATCTGGCAGCTGGAAGCAGGACAGATCCCAAAATCTGGCCCATGGCACGCCATAGGAAAACTAGAACTGCTCCTGGATGCCGGGGTCATAGTATCCCTTACTTTGTACCAGGCACTGAACACATGTTCTCTATATGCTGCTATGTTTAGTCCGCGCCAGCCCCCACAGGTGAGTATTATCACCTCTCTTCTCAGAGGGAAAAAGTGAGATCCAAAAAGGTAACGTGTCTTGGTCACGCAGCTAGTAGGTAAAAAAGACAGGACTGAAACCTAGGTCTGTACGAGGCCAGAGGAAAAGCCAGGCTGCAGTAAGCTGGCTTTGTGCTGAGGCATGTCCCCTTCTTTTCTATTTCTTCTCCCTGGACCTGGTTATCCCCTCTCTGTCGCTGCTCTAGTCTTCACACTGAGGTCAGAGTGATGAAGGTCTGTGTGTGTGTTGCTAGGAGGTGCTGAGAAGTTGGGGGAGTGACATGTGTAGCCTTCTCCCCTTTCTTTAGTGGGTAGGGTATGCCTAGGTGTGTTTCCTCTAAGTGAAAGATTCGTTTTGGTTCCTGGATCTCTGAAGAAGGAGGTTCAGGTGGAAACAGGATGTGGGAGATTTTTTTCTCTTACTTCCTAAAAATATTTGTTAAGCACCTATTGGGCTCAGCTCTAGGTTGCCTGGGCACTTTCAGATTATAGAACAGTTTAACAACACTATCGCTCTGGTGTTTTTCTCTGCTGTTCTCACATATTCTAGACCTATCCACATGTGTACATGTCTTTAGAGTTAAACAAGTGTCATAATCTCCTCACCTACAGGTGTCTATAAAATATCTTTTCACAGAAAAGAAAGAAGTGACTTTCCTTCTACTGATTGCCATATGGGCCACTTCCTGAACCTGAAAGAGATCCCGGGACCCCAAACACCAGGTCCTAGGCTCTAGCAAACACATAAGGGAAGAGTTTCAGCCTCCAGCTGTCAGGGAGCCCAAAATACAGAGGTGGGACCAGACTAGGCGTATGGGAATTTGTTCATTTTATAGCCATATTATAGCCCCTTCTGAGAGAGCTGGAGGGTAATTTCCAAGCCCTCAGGCAGTAGATAATCTAAGCTATTGTTTTCGGGTCTTATGTGCTCTTTCGGTCAATTCTTTTTTCTTCCTTTTTTGAAAGGCAAACAAATAGTCTAACGGCAATAACGGTCAACAGGATGGTGGCAGCATCCGGGTTCAGACAGCAGCCTCCTCTTGCTGTAGTCAAAGTTAATTAATTCCCACTGTACCTTGAACTAGGTCACCTGCAGGTCTGTTTTGGGGCCTGACCTGTGGCAGACAGTCACATTGCAGGGGAGGGCATTACTAATCTGGGTCTTGGTGTGCTGTCCTGGGCAGGGGGATGGAGAAGGAAGTATGTTTCACCTTTGTGTGGGATTGTCTCTCCTCTTTTCTTCCCGGGAGGTGACCATTTTCAGATCTGTGGGTGGGGAGGAAAATCTTCTCTTCCAAAAATAATCTCTTGCTGCAGTGGGGTTTGAAGCTGGACCAAGCTGCTAGCGCTATTTTTACCCAGCTTGCAGTTCAGGGTGTAAATAGCAACTCTGGCTGTTTTTTCCCCACAGCTGACAACAGAGTCGACCTCTTTGAGGCAGAGGCATTCTGGCATTTTGCACAGAGGAAACAGAACAAAGGTTGCCTTTAGGCCCAGAGGATGATTCCTTGACCACTGGGTCAGTATACAAACAGGGGTGGCATCTCCATGGTTCTGTTATCTCCGTGTCTGCTGTAAACACCAGGTCCTATGATAGCTGCTCTGCTGAGGCTGATTTAAAGAAGCGCAGTGTGGAATCACGAGGAAAAGGCAGGCCCGTAAATCTCTGCCTGAGCACACTGAGGGTTTCAGGAGCTTGAGCAGCTCTGGACTCCAGCTGGCTGTCCCCCTCGCCCTCCCTTGTGTATTAGCAAGCACTTCCTCCAAGGTTGCTACCCTTGGAGGATTTCTTGTCCCAAACTCACCGGATCAGGAGCTGAGGAAAGACAGAAAAAACATCCACTCGAGGCTGCCCAGCACAGAATGACTCTAAAAATATGCGCCTCCTAGTATTCAAGTGATTGGAGGACCCACAGTCTTCAGCATTGGAAAGTGTCATTTAGAGGTCACGGTGAGAGGACTGGCTCCCTCCATGCCGCACAAGAGCAGAAGCTGTGAGAGACTAACCAAAGCCTTGAGTTAGTTATGTCTCCACTTGGCCTGGGTGAGGTGGGAAGTTGAGTTTCACAGAGGGGCCCTCGTTGGTACTGTTGATGAGCGAGATAAACCAGCAAAGACTGAGTTGGCAATTCCCTACTGCTTCTCCTCTGGGGAACAAACAGACTTCAGTGGCTTTTCTCTGAGGCCAAGTTTCTTACCCAAATCTTTCCCTGGGGTCTTTGGTCTGAAATTAGGAAGGAGTTAGGAATCAGCAGAAAATCACTCTTCGTTATGAATTACACAGCAACCCCTCATGGAACTGCCCATTCCCTTCCTCTAGGTACACATCAATCAATCATCAATCAATCAGAGAATTTCTCAAATATCCACCACATACTCAGAACTGGGCGTTTAGGCACATGGTTCAAGTTTCATGTTCTTCCAGCAGATGACGTGTGGGGTAAGAAAAGGATTGGAGGACAGATAAGTAGCTGAGCAATCCCCAGATCTGCTTTTTTGAAAGTGGTTTCTGTGCAGCAACTTGGAATTGATTCTGGGCAGCTGTTAATTGCAAAACTCACTGCCAATTATCGATAGCTAAAGAGGCACCGGAGAGTTTCTGATGGTAAAAATAGGGGCAGGTAATAGATGAGAAAATAGCTTTGCCTTTGAGAAGAGAGGATGGACACATATTGTCTCAAACTGCTGTGTCGTGGGTTTCCATTGTTAGCTTGGGTTCTCTCCCAGGACTGGCCAGCAAAGCCTACTTAGTGACCTCCAGCAAAAAGTCCACCAAGCTGCGCAGGATGAGAGCAGAGCTTTGTCTTAGCAGCCAGACCAGAGGAGATCCGTGCTGGATTCAGGGCTTCCTGGTTCTCACTATGCTCAGAGTCACATTAAATGACCAATACCACAGTTTTCAGTAAAACCCGTTGAATTTTAAATGTACTGTTGACTAGTTTAGGGGTTATTATTGTTCAGTTGATCTGGTAGTTCATTTGTCCACCAAAGTTCAAATTTACCAACAATGGTTTTCTGGGAAAGCCTCTTGAAACCTGGATGGTAAATGTTTACCTTAAAAAAGAAAAATAAACTGAAGCAGGAAGAAGTGCCCTGGTGAGTAAGACCGAAAGCCCATGGCAGACAGTCACATTGCTAGACTGACCGTTTGTTTTGAAAAATGCTCCCAGTCCAAGCCTTGACATTGGGGATATTGGGAACATGGTAACAGACTTCCTGTCTAGTATTTCCCTGGATTTCCTGGAATCCAATTTGAAGTGCCATTTTTCCCTGCGCCACCAAGGAGTTAAACTTTGGCTCTGCTCCCCTGGTGACTAATAGGCACCGTGTGGCTCTGAGATCAGCGAGAAAGAAACTGACAGTCGGTGTGGGAAGTGTGTGAGATTTCAGTGCTCTTGAAATGCCTTTGATGGGCATAGTGAGGGAGTACAAGGATTATTGCCATGTAGTGCCCCTGATTGTGATTTTATCATGAATTCTTGTTTCTTCCTTTGAGTCTTGCATGATTTTAAATGAAGATCTCTGACTCCTTTAGGAGCTTGATATTACTGTGGTGTGTGAGTTGTTCCATGGAGAATGATATTTTAGGCAACAAACTAATTCCAGCACTTTGAAAAATAACCCATTTTGGTTGAAAACAAAGCAGAATCACTTGACGTGACCAAATCGCATTGGACATGTGTTAGGGAAGCTTCATCTTCCTGTTCTTGCTGTTTTCTTCCTTGTGAAAGGAGCCCAATTAGCATAACACTCCTGGTTTCTCTCCACCACCCCCACCCCCCACCCCCGCCCCGCCAAGGAAGGAGGAGTGGTTTAATATGACTGGTGAATTTGGAAGGAGAAACTATGCCTCATACCATCTTCTCTTTCTTTCTTCTTGGGAGTCAACACTCCTCCCGCAGGGTGGGAAGGGGAGGCCCATTTTGGCCCAGCTGCCTATCGCTGAGTGGCCAAGTCTGTCTAATCTTGAGGCTGAGTACTG
Source organism: Ceratotherium simum simum (assembly GCF_057802395.1). NCBI lineage: Eukaryota > Metazoa > Chordata > Mammalia > Perissodactyla > Rhinocerotidae > Ceratotherium > Ceratotherium simum. The sequence goes on along the minus strand of NC_141915.1, from coordinate 28,436,631 downwards.
GGAAGCTTATTTGCCTGACAATATAAGCCACATTCTCTAATATCAGCTTTATTAGTAATAAAGGTTATTTTCAGTCCTCATCTAGCTTACTGCTATCTTCTGATTCAGTTCAAAGCTCGCAGCAAAGCAGGGTAGAGGGGGCAACTGCTATTTGGGAGCCTCCTCAAAGACCCCAACATACTTACTAGGAGACTTCCTGGTGGTTAGAAAAAGCCTTGTGTTGGAGTGAGATCCTGGCTTCTAGATCCACATCACTACTTTCCTATAGAACTCCAGGGTCTTTAGTTGTCAAATGAGTAAAGGGGAGTTTATAGGTGTTCCTTCCAGCTGAAATGTATCCATTCAAAACTTATTTATTGAACGCCTACTATGTGCCAGGGGGTACAATGATGATCAAGATAGACAGTCTCTGCTGTCACACAGTTTATAACCTAACTAGGGTGTATCGATTAGAAAGTTTAATGTTCCAAGTGAAATGAAACAATCTCAAACAGGCTTAAGCAATAAAGAAAATTTGTTGGCTCACTGGGGATCCAGGCACAATTTGATCCAGGACTCAAACAACAGGGATCCATTTCTTGGCTCTGCTTCCTCTGGGTGGGATTCATTCTTTTGTCACCACATGATGCAATCCTTCCTCTCTCCTGGCAGCTTCAAGCTTTCCACTATGGCTGCAGCAGAAATAAGACATACCATTCACCAGGCTGAGAAGAGTTCAAGTCCCAACATTCCCTGCAAACCCCTGAGGTCCACTCTGATTAGACCATTTTAGATCACAGGCCTCTCCGAAAGCAACGACCGGGCTCACTGTGATAGGATACACTGACGAGCTTAAGCCCAGTGGGGACCATCGCTGGATGGAGGAAAGTTGGGCCCTCTCCACATGGCTCAGAAATTGGAGACCTACTAGGAAGAGAGAGGGGGCAGCAACCAATAACTGTCCATGATAGAAAGACAATAAATAAAATGATAATTCTGCTTTAAGGGAATGATTCAGCCTGTAGAAAATGCAGGTACCTTATTACCTGGTGAGTCAAGCACAGACCTGGGAATCCAGAGATTTGGATTCCAAATTCTGTGCAGGTCCCCTATACACAACAGGCCCTTAGGAAAGTTCTGGAGGTTAATAGACTTTGCTCCTTGATCTGACCTCTCTGGAACTGCCCTTGGGTTGGAGCCTCCTGCTCTGTGATCCCTTTTCTCTTTTTGGAAAGGAGGATAACATGTGCCTGAGAGGAACACTAAAAGGATAACTGAGGTGATATTCACAAAGCATCTGTCACTAAATAAACCCAAGCTATCTATTGGCATGTGCTTGTTATTCTTTCAGATTTAAGGACTTTCAGCCAGTGGTTTAGGGGCTAAACATTAACCACATTGGGGCAGATCAGTACTCTAGGAGCTATGAGCCGTGAAGATACACAGGCTTTCAGTGTTCTAAGTTCAAAAGATCTGCGTGAAACAAGATATAATTCAAATTAATTGAAAATGAACAGAAATGTAGTCAAACATGCCAGGTAGGAAGAGTGCTTTAGCTAAGTACTACAGCTAGTTCTCAAGAGGTATGAGTGCTTGCCAAGCAACTCAGAAGTACCAGTGGGGCCTGAGCAATCCTTTACCTTTTCATTCAACAAACATTTATTGGGTACCTGCTATACAAGAAGCTACTGTAGGAACACATAATCAGTTATGAGACTGACACTTATATCCTTTTTAGAAAAGAGAAGGAATCTCCATTTACAAATAGGTAAATTATTATAAGAAACAAGATTACTATATGCGAAGCTAAAATGAACTAAATATCTACTATGATACCAGAGACAGAAGGTAAAACTAGTTTCATTTTGGGGAGGAAGTTGGAGAAGGAGTGGTCCCCCCGGATCTGAAGGAATCTTGCATTAAGGCATAGACAAATATACAGTGTTAAGTTGAGAGATTGTGATCAATTACACGGTCTTTTTTGGTCTCCCAAATAAATATGACTCAGTCCTCTGAACACTCTCCAGCAGCAGTTTATTTTCACCTTTCTTACTGTTCTTATTCTGACACATATCACAGTCAATTATTTATTCATTCAATTATTTGATCAATCACTCATTGAACAGTTAGGGCAGGCTTGATATGCACCAAGATCTGTGTCAAAGGCCAGGATAAAACACAGTGAGACATGGTCCCTACATTCTAGGAGCTCAGTCTAGGTGGGGAAAGAGGCATATAAAAAGTAATTATACTATAACATGAGAGGTGCTATAATAGCACTCCACACACTGAGTGCTTGGAGGTGAGGTCTTCACAAAGGAGGTGACATTTGAGTGGATCTTGAAGAGAACAGGAGTTTTCTTGGCTGAAATTCCAGAGTATCTGAAAAGTCCCTGAAGGAGGAGCCAGCATGGTGTGCTGAGGAAATGGTAAGAAATTTGGTATGGAGGGATCTTAAGGTATGTAGGGAGAGTGTCAGAAGAGGAGGTTGAAAAGGTAAGTGGGATAAAAGGTAAGTCGCGCGGAGCTTCATACATAGATCTTGCTATGCGCTTTGGACTTTATAGATAGGACTTTAAACGAGGGACAACATTAAGTTTGCACTTTAGATGTTCTGGCAGCAGTCAGAAGGAAGAATTATTGCGGGGAGTGATTGGAAGCAAAGAAATTAACAAGAAGGTTATTTCAATAATCTAGGTGAGAAGTCATAAGGCCTTGATAGTTGAAAAAGGGAACAGAATGGGTTCAAGGAAGAATTGAGAGATTGAATCAAAAGACTTGATGATTGATGGGAGGATGTGGGAAAGGAAGAAGTTAAAAAGGACTTAGAAATCACTAGCCTGTGCAACTGGGGAAATGAGGGTTCCGTTAACTACAGCAGGTAATAGAAGAAGAACAGGTTTGAGAGGAAAGATAATGACACACTGCGTTTAAGATGCCTGCGTGACATTCAGGTGGGCAAGCCCCATTGGCTGTTAGAAACATCTGTCTAGAGTTGATGAGAGACGTGGAGGCTAGAGATTGACCAGGGGATAGGTAGGTGCTGAGGCCATGGAATTCAATGGCACAGACCATTAAAGGGCAAAGCTTTTAACAGTAGGAGTTTGATAATCCCCACAGCCCCTGGCACAATACTTTGCATAAAGCAGGCAGTATCTATGTAAAAATCTACAGATACACATATAGATACACCAATTTGGAGATTACTAATAACAGCCAGATGCCTCAAGACCTCAAATTTGGAGCCACTGCAATTTTGAAGACTTAGTCTAGGGTTAAATTGGCAATAAGAAAAGTACAAATAGTATACTAATATTCAAAGAGATTCTAGCCTTCTGCTAAATTCCATTAAAAACTACTGGTATCACCTTGTGAATTTCTTTGCATTTGGTCTTCTAGAGAAGAAATTATAAAATGAGGACGCTGGGGAAATACAGTTTATCCGAATAGGGGAGTTCAATCACATTTGCTGGAACACAGAAATTGGTGTCAATGTGTTTGACCTTTAGAAAAGTCATTCTGAGGGCAACTTCATGGTGTTTTGGAACTAAGCAATGTCTTCTTCAAATGTTATGCAATGTTAAGTTTTTTTTTGCGTTTGCTCGTTCTTTCAACAAGCATTGTTTGAGCACTTCATAGTTCTAGACATTGTGCTACGGACAGAAGACATCTCCCCATCCCTCAAAGAGCTCACGGTCCATTAGGGAACATAAACAAAGGAATACAATCAAAATATACTGTGAAGTGCTATGATAGAGGTAAGCACTGTGTGCAGTTGAAGACAGAGAAGGACAACCCAACATAGAGGGGAGGAAATGAGGGCAGCAACATGGTTAGAGAAGTCTTTCCAGAAGAGACAATGCCTGAGCCAGGTGACACAAGGAGGGGATGAGGTTCCAGACGAAGGGGAGAGCAGCTATAAAAGCAAGGAAGAGCAGAATTCATTATGGCTAAACATGGAGGGGAAAGGCAAGAGGTGAGCTGGGGAAGGTGGACAGGGACCTCATCAGGCCTCCATAAGCCCTTATATGGAGTCTGAACTTTGAGCCTGAAAGCAATGGATAGCCATTGAAGGATTCTTACAGAGGACTTCAAAGAAAGTCTTTTGCTTTTGATTTTTTTCTAATTTTCTATTCTCCCTCCGTGTCTCTCTGTTACTCTCTCTGTTTTGACTGATTGCCTTCCCTCTCTCCTTCCTTCTTTCCTTCCTTCCTGTAAGCATGATTTTGGAAATTGCAACTGATCTAGCCTATACCTAAAGGGCAAGGGATTTATTTATGATTTGTCCACGCTTGGGCTGGAGAAAAAAGGAGTTGTAGATCCCTGAGACCTGACTTTTGATGACAGTAAGAAGCAAAGTGAGAGGATCCCAGAAATAATTCATATCACCCAGAGACTCTCCTTCCACTCAAACCTGGGGGTACCTGTGCCCAGTTTTAATGAGATGTTACTCCAAGGTGTGGAAAGGAATCTTAACTGAAGAGAGGTCTACACTCTTGCTACTTAAAGTGGAGTTCCTGGCTCAGCAAAATCAGCATTACTTGGAAGCTGGTTAGACAAACAGGATCTCGAGCACCACCTGAATCAGAATCTGCATTTTTAACAAGATGCCTGTGTGATTCCCATGCATATTCAAGTTTGAAAAGCCCGGATCTACACGATAGGAAAACTGCCTAGCTGGTAAACCTTATGTCACATGTTGCAATCTATGTTGTTTTGCATGGCTGATTGATATGTAATTAGTTTGTCAACCTCTATGATTATGAGTTTATGTCCAAAAGTAAACTCAATCAGGGGTGAAACCATTTGTCCTGTACTGAATATTTCCAAGAAACCTCTTTCGAGCCAATGATCTTGAGATGCTTTTAAATAAAGGGCATGCTTTCTGCCTAATGGATGAAAGATTCATTCTTTTTTTTCTTCCTATTGTGGCAAATGTACATGACATAAATTTACCATTTTAACCATTTTTAAGGGTACAGTTCAGTAGCAATAACTACATTCACACTGTTGTGCAACCATCACCACTATCCATCTTCAGAACTTTTTCATCTTCTCAAATTGAAACTCTGTATCTATTAAACAATACCTTCCATTGCCCCTTCTCCCCAGCCCCTGGCAACCACCACTCTTCTTTCTGTCTCTATGAACTTGATTACTCTAGGTACTTCATATAAGTGAAATCATACGTTATTTGTCTTTTTGTGTCTGGCTTATTTCACTTAGCATAACGTCTTTAAGGTTCATCCATGTTGTAGCTTGTATGGGAATTTCCTTCCGTTTGAAGGCTGAACAATATTCCATTGTATGCCTATACCACATTTTGTTTATCATTCATCCATCAATGGACACTTGGGTTGCTTCTGTGTTTTAGCTACTGTGAGTGATACTGCTGTGAACATGGGTGCAGAAAGACTCATTCTTATAACCAGCATTCATGCCAGGCATGCAGCTGCCCTCTCTCAGCTTATCCATATTATTTCCTAGAGATGTGTCACAATAAACATTATAAAATTCACTGCTAATGGATGTTCTCAATGAATTTTCTTTAACATATCAAGTCTCTAGTTGACTCTTCATTAAGAAAAGGGAATTTGCTGTTGTTGGGAGCAAAATGTCTGTTCCATTTAGCGTCTCTGTCTGGGAGCAATGGCCTCCTGAATATAAACTCAGAGCCAAAGCAAGACATTAATTTGCGCAGCTCAAGTATTGATTTGGTGACGCCATTCTCTTCCTCTGATGCTATTCCTATCAACCCAAATTATCTCTGTGAATATAGGGACCATTTTTTCTGGGTGCTCTGGCAGCTGGTGACAAGCTGTTTGCTGATAGGCTCTGACAGAGATGAGCAGTCAGCTGCTCCGGGCAATTGAGGCCCTCCCTGCCAGAGTGTTGCTGGGCAAAGAAATTTGCAGCCCTGAAACCAAGGGGCAGACACCCACCTGGACAGACTCAGGGCTCCATCTTGATTTCACTGATATTCAACAGGGCTCAGATAAGGGGAAGGGTCCCTGAGCTTATGGTGGAACTATTCTAAAGAATTATATAAAGGGTATTATCTCCCCCAAATGATCATATTTCTCTTCTGGAGTCTCCAGTTTACTTGTGCTGCTTTGGGAAGCTGGGGGACTGGCTCTCCTTATGTGCTTTCCCTCAGGCGTCTAGTGTGGGCCCTCTTACACTCTCCATTTCATACCCATTCTTTCATCCCTGGGACAACTCTTTGGGTTATTGGATATGTGTGAAGAGGAGAGAGTTTTAATCACACCAGCTCATTTGGAAAATAAACACCGCAACTCTGGATTTCATCTTCTGTGCAATCACTTTTGCTTTGCAAACTAAATATAGACATAAAGACAGGGGAACAACTCAAGTTCCCCATTTTCATGTTAATTCCTGGCACTCAAGAATGATTAGCTAGAAACTGAAAACACATTTGGGCTAATCGTTGATGAGATCTGATTAAGAGCTTTACAGAGAAGATTTGCACCATGTTAGAAAGGGTCTAGCAATTTAGGAGAGTGCACATGTAAGGAATTTCCTTTTAACCGATTATAAAAGAAGAACTAGAAATCACAGCCAACTGCACAAGAAAGGAAAGGGTGAAGACCTGCCTGTTTGAATCCAAAGAAAAAAAGTTTACATGTTGGTGAGCACATTTAAAGAATTCTCATGAGAACCACCGACTAAACCAAAATATGTAACATATGATGAAGTTATATGCACGTGCAACCACAGCAACATATGATGTGCTGGAAAGATCCAATGAAAGTCTGGGGACATGCATAAGATAATAAAATATCTGTAGGCCACTGCCTAGAATTTACAGTTTGCCTCCTCCCAGGTTTATCCCGATCTGTCCATTTGACGTACCCTTCCCTGTCCTTTCCCTCTCCATTAATACACGCTTATCAAAATTTTACCACCTGTGGGAAGACTGTCCAGACTGATCCATTTTAACTGTAATCACTCTTGTGCACCTCTCAAAATGTGTGTGTTCTATATGTCCTTGGGCAGCCCACATGGCACTAATGACACATTTCTTACTGATCATTTTCATGACATTTTTCATGTGTGGTTTGGGCTCCTAAACCAGTCTATAAGCTCCTTGAGGTAGGGACTATTTTGGGGGGGGGGGTGTTGTTTGTTTGTTGTTGGTTGGGGCCTTTTCTCTAGGGTGTCCTAGAGCAGGGCTTCTCAAACTTTAATGCGCGTGGGAATCAACAGGGGATCTTGCTGAAAGGGAGATGCTGATTCAGCAGGAATGGGTTGGGCCCGAGATTCTGCATTTCTAACCAGCTCCCAGGTTTTGCTGCTGGTTGGAAGACCACAGTTGGAGTAGCAAGCCCCTATAACACCCAGGATGGTGCTTTGACATAAACAAGTGAGACTTGATATTGGTAGTGGTTCCCGGGAAAATTCCTCTTCTGAGGCCTGACCCCTTCAGGCAAGTGCTACCTCTCAATGAGGCCTTTCTCCCTTGATCACTAGACTGTCCTCTAAACTAACTAAAGCCCCGGGACATGATTTTGTTATAGTATGATTGTTTGAATTTGTATTTAAATTCTAGGAATATGGGTAGTTTTACTAATGTAATCTGAGAGGACTGGTGAGTTATTCAAGTGTGCATGGCCCAGCTCTGTCATGCTAGGCCACGCTTTTTTTTGTGAGGAAGATCAGCCCTGAGCTAACATCCACGCCAATCCTCCTCTTTTTGCCGAGGAAGACCGACTCTGAGCTAACATCTATTGCCAATCCTCCTCCCTTTTTTTCCCCAAAGCCCCAGTAGATAGTTGTATGTCATAGTTGCACATCCTTCTAGTTGCTGTATGTGGGACGCGGCCTCAGCATGGCCGGAGAAGCGGTGCGTCAGTGCGCGCCCGGGATCCGAACCGGGGCTGCCAGCAGCGGAGCACGCGCACTTAACCGCTAAGCCACGGGGCTGGCCCCATGCTAGGCCACTCTTGATAAGAGACACAATTATACTAGTTGGTCCCGTAAAAGGGAGCACACGCTGGCCTGTCCAGAGTGCTGAGGGCCGTGACTCCCCTTCTGGACTAGGGGCCCTCACTTTACTGCAGGGTGGCTTAGGTAGGTGGAGGCAGAAATAGAGCTTACTTTTGTTTACCTGTGTCCGGTAAGTCTCTGTTTCTGGTGTAAAGTCCTGCTCTGTCAGAGGCAAAGAACTTCCTCTTAGTTTCACCTTCGAAACCAGGAAAATTAGTCTTTAACTATACTAAGCTGACTTCAGTAAATGCTTTTTAACCAGGACACCAGAAGGATAAGCTGGCGTTACTGAAACTGCAAAGACATCTGACTGGACTCCTGGCAAGGCGCCAACAGGAGGACAAGTCAAGTCTCTCAGGACCTCGGTTTACTTGTCTGTAAAATCAAGGTGTTGGACTGGAAGATTCTTATCACCCCTAACAGCCTGTCATTCTAATCAACTTATCTGGGAAAGGCACGGAAGGAGACAAGAATTCCACACCTGCCTACTTGACAGCACAGTGTGACTGGGAGCCTCTTGGCCGGCTCTTATCCTCTCGCTGGTCTCAGCCCAAATGCTTGCCCTGATATGGTACTAAGTTATCCCTTCCTAGACAATTTGGTGCCTCACATCCGCCAGCCTATTGTAGAAAGACTCGAAAAGATATGCCCTGTGCTGCCACCTAATGGTTCCTATTCCATCAAGGCGATTCTTCAGCACCGTTTGGGTATTGTGGACTCTTTAGGCCTTTTATTTTTCTTTTTTTTTTTTTTTTTTTAATTTTTTGTTTATTGCAGTAACATTGGTTTATAACATTGTAAAAATTTCAGGTGTACATCATTGTACTTCTATTTCTGCATAGATTACATCATGTTCACCACTCTTTAGGCCTTTTATACATAATCCATCAGCTATGAGAATCTAACAGGAGAGAATAAAAATAGGGTATTTCCAGGTGCCACCTCATTAAGGGAATCAGAGACTATGACTGTAAGAACTATAGGGTATTTTAAAACTTTGTAATTTCCTCCTTATTGTTATTTCCTGTCTGTTTCCCTGTAGTGATTAGCAGTAAAACTCTGAAAACAAAAAGGGCCAAGGTATTTGTTTTCAAGGGCAGCAAGGAAGCAGGGAACTGGGGACACAGGACTCCAGGGTTTAAGGTAAACAACTCCAGGAGATGGAGTGGGTGGAAGGAGCTAAATAGCTAAAGGAAAGCGGGCTGAGTCCTCAGGCTTATTTGAAAAGGGAAAGAGGGGGTGGGAGAATGAAGCTGTGTTCTAGTTGGAATGAAGGTAACGGTCTTAATGGCATTGTTGTTCTTTCCTGTTTTGTCTTCAGATGTACCAGTCTGTTTTCAAGCCAGGAAAATGAAGCAAATGTATAGCTATCAACTAGTGTTTAAGGGCCTTTGTAGCAAATGATATTCCTCTTGAGTAAGGATCCTAAATACAAATGTCTACAGAAGGGCCAGGCAGATAAGGTACCTGGTTGGGGGCAGCCAGGGGTAATACTGTAGGGAGTGGTGGGGACTGTGGTAAATTGGAGAGCACTTACACCATCTAAGGAGACAATAGCTACTCAGCCCCAGGTGGTTATGGCCCTAACCAAATTGTGTACCCACATTGCCTGATCTTTCAAATTTTCAAAAGAAGCTGGAAATTTAGATTATTTTGTGAAGTCTCCTTATTTTTAAATGTTGGCAGCTAATGCTGCTTTAAAAACAAATAGCGGCAGTATTATGTGGGCCAAATAAAACATGTCAATAAGACATATTTAGCCCAAAGGCGAACTTTTTGAAAACTTGTATCTAGTGCAATTTGCATTCTGGAATCTCAAAGTACTAACATGATCCTTGTGAGGCGTGTGGTCTTCCGTCAACAACAGAAAACTACAATCAAACCAGCAAATACTAGATAAATTGGGGATATATAAAATGCTTGGTGTTTACATTTGTTAGTTTGTTAATTTTTCATATCCAGCTGGAAAGCCTTGAATGTATTCATTCAATAAATCAAGAAGCATTTACTGAACACCTCATATGTGCTAAGTAATGATAAATAAAACTTTTTTTGTAAAGGGGCAGATAGTAAATATTTTAGGCTTTGAGGGCCATACAGTCTCCATTACAAGTACTTATCTCTGCCGGTGGTAGTTGCAAAGCAGCCTTAGACAATACATAAACAAACGGATGTGGCTGTGTTCCAATAAACTTTATTTACAGCAAGCAGCAGTCTAGATTTGGCCCATGGGCCATAGTTTGCCAATCCCTGATCTAGAAGATCTGAGAGAGTTTACAGCCTAATGCAACATTTTTCTGTAAGAAAACCTACATGTTTATGCTTTGCCTATTAGGACAAGGAATTAGGGTGATATCACTCTGATTTTAAAGTTGGATAGCCAAAATAGCTCTCTATTATCATTTAGTTTAATACAAGATACCATAACTATCCTGTAAACATAAAAAAGTTACTATAAACATTGGAAATAATGCTGGTTCTACCTAGCTACTGAAGTTAGTTTGGCAAGGCTGTCTGAATATGAATTTAATTTAGGATGATTTTTCACAAAGGGAACCATGTACACAGGAGAACATTGAATATTTGGCTGAACTGGTTATCTCAGTGGAGTGATTCAATTTCTGTTTTGATTGGATTTGAAACTGTTGTGACGAGACAACATAGAGCTGAGCACACCTGTTTGTCTCCTGAGTTCTAGCACTTACTACTTGGAACTTTAAAAATAGGTTCTTAAGAGAACAAGGGAAGCAATATATTACTTTCATCTTTATAGTCTCAATAAAGTAATAGTACATACAAGACGCTCAAAAAATTTTTGCTTTCTGAATGGAAGGCATACAGACTATGGCCATGTTAACTTCTTGAGGTGTAACTTTTATGAAATATCAACTAAAGATGCCTAGCTATTTACATGGCTGGAGATACTGTGTGTTGGGTACCAAAAGCTATTTGTAGCCCCCGTCTCCTTTGCTTTCTTCTACTATAGAAGGAAGTAGAAGGGGAACATGCAGGTAAGGGGACTGTGTGTTCCAATTCTGGCTGACAAGATATAAGCACAAGTATCTGCTTGGAGCTTCTAAGAACGTTTCCTCATAGGGACTGATTCAGTTTGGCCTCTTATCTCTTCCCTCTTCTTCCTCACCTAGAACACAGATGCAGTAACTTAGAGCTTCAGCAGCATTTTGTAACCACGCGGACAAAAGGGACAGACGGAGGATGGAGTGGAAAGAGAGAGGCAGGCTTGATGATGCCTTGGGCAGCTCCACCAGCCCTGAACTGGCCACCTTTGGGTTTCTGGTTACATGAGAGAAAATACAGTCCCCGTGAGGTGAAGCCATTATTATCTGGTTTTCTATTACTTGCAACCCAACCCAATCCTATCTATTTGGGGCTATTGAGAGTTTCCTTTTAGTCTCACACTCCATCAACATTGCTCAGGAAATGAAATTTCTGGCATTCAATGCAGCTGTATTAATTCTCCAACTCTTCATGTGCCGCTTTAAAAAATGCGGTTAAAGACATTTAAAATCTGTTACAGGGGCCGGCCCGGTGGCACAAGGGTTAAGTGCGCGCGCTCCGCTGCGGCAGCCTGGGGTTCGCCGGTTCGGATCCCGGGCGCACACCAACACACTGCTTGGCAAGCCATGCTGTGGTGGCAGCCCGTATAAAGTGGAGGAAGATGGGCATGGATGTTAGCTCAGGGCCAGTCTTCCTGAGCAAAAAAGAGGAGGATTGGCAGATGTTAGCTCAGTGCTGATCTTGCTCACCAAAAAAAAAAAAATTTTGTTACAAACTCAAATAATATATAAAGATCACAATTCATTGGTTTTCTGAGGAAGAAGTTCTGTTATAACACATCAACATCAAGTTCAAAGAAAATGTTCTACAATATAGCTTCTAAGAAAATCAAAGTATTGTCAACAGATTCTTTCTGAACTTGTTTTAGGCAGCAAACATTTTATGTCAAAAAACTATCCAAAAAATATTTAAAACTATATGAATGTAGTTTACATTTTAGAGTTTCAGGGCCCTCAAAACCATCATATATTGTGACATATACACTAGGTTATTATAAAGACCTTTTAAATTTTGGATTTTAAGAGCTCCCAGTTGCCAAATTTTGGACAATTGGAGCATCAAAAAAGTTAATGACGCTAATGGATTAAAACACATTAAATAAAATGTAAAAAAATCTATGAGTTCAGTGATTCACAAGCATGCCAGCTAATAAATGTAGACAAATGACAGAATTAGAGTTTGTGACTGCCAATATAATAAGTGCTTCAGGGTAGGATCATTAATGGATGCTAAAGCCACTGGGCCGGCCTCGTGGCTTGGTGGTTAAGTGAGCGCGCTCCACTGCTGGCGACCCGAGTTCGGATCCCGGGCTCGCACCGGCGCGCTGCTTCTCCGGCCATGCTGAGGCCGCGTCCCACATACAGCAACTAGAAGGAGGTGCAGCTGTGACATACAACTATCTACTGGGGCTTTGGGGGGAAAAAATAAATAAATAAAATCTAAAGCCATTGAGTGAAAGGATGTTGGAGAACGAGATAATCATATGGTTTCAAAGTAGAATCCCACAGGGCCCGCCCCGTGGCTTAGTGGTTAAGTGCGTGCGCTCCGCTACTGACGGCCCGGGTTCAGATCCCAGGCGCGCACCAACGCACCGCTTCTCCGGCGATGCTGAGGCCGCGACCCACATACAGCAACTAGAAGGATGTGCAACTATGACATACAACTATCTACTGGGGCTTTGGGGAAAAAAAGGAGGAGGATTGGCAATAGATGTTAGCTCAGAGCCGGTCTTCCTCAGCAAAAAGAGGAGGATTAGCATGGATGTTTGTTCAGGGCTGATCTTCCTCACACACACACACAAAAAAACCAACAAAACAAAAGTAGAATCCCACAGATCAATTAATAATTGCAAAGGGAAAATGCATCTTTACCATGGAGAGATCTGTTAGACATATCTTAAGCAAGTGATCAAACTTGGTGTCACCATTGGGAAGACGATGGGCAGCTTCTGATTTCATGTGCTAAGAGGTACACAACACCACCTATTCAGAATTCTTTCTGGAATATTTAACCTGAAACTAAACATAAGGAAACAATCAGGCAAATTGAGAATTTGGAAAAATCTGAAAAACAACCAGCTTGGATTCCTTAAAAAGTTCAATGTCGGGCCAGCCCCATGGCTTAGCCATTAAGTGGGCTCACTCCGCTACTGGCGGCCCGGGTTCGGATCCTGGGCGCGCACCGACACACTGCTTGTCTGGCCATGCTGAGGCGGTGTCCCACATACAGCAACTAGAAGGATGTGCAACTATGACATACAACTATCTACTGGGGCTTTGGGGAAAAAAAGGAGGAGGATTGGCAATAGATGTTAGCTCAGAGCCGGTCTTCCTCAGCAAAGAGGGGGATTTCCATGGATGTTTGTTCAGGGCTGATCTTCCTCACACACACACACAAAAAAACCAACAAAACAAAAGTAGAATCCCACAGATCAATTAATAATTGCAAAGGGAAAATGCATCTTTACCATGGAGAGATCTGTTAGACATATCTTAAGCAAGTGATCAAACTTGGTGTCACCATTGGGAAGACGATGGGCAGCTTCTGATTTCATGTGCTAAGAGGTACACAACACCACCTATTCAGAATTCTTTCTGCAATATTTAACCTGAAACTAAACATAAGGAAACAATCAGGCAAATTGAGAATTTGGAAAAATCTGAAAAACAACCAGCTTGGATTCCTTAAAAAGTTCAATGTCGGGCCAGCCCCATGGCTTAGCCATTAAGTGGGCTCACTCCGCTACTGGCGGCCCGGGTTCGGATCCTGGGCGCGCACCGACACACTGCTTGTCTGGCCATGCTGAGGCGGTGTCCCACATACAGCAACTAGAAGGATGTGCAACTATGACATACAACTATCTACTGGGGCTTTGGGGAAAAAAAGGAGGAGGATTGGCAATAGATGTTAGCTCAGAGCCGGTCTTCCTCAGCAAAAAGAGGAGGATTAGCATGGATGTTTGTTCAGGGCTGATCTTCCTCACACACACACACAAAAAAACCAACAAAACAAAAGTAGAATCCCACAGATCAATTAATAATTGCAAAGGGAAAATGCATCTTTACCATGGAGAGATCTGTTAGACATATCTTAAGCAAGTGATCAAACTTGGTGTCACCATTGGGAAGACGATGGGCAGCTTCTGATTTCATGTGCTAAGAGGTACACAACACCACCTATTCAGAATTCTTTCTGCAATATTTAACCTGAAACTAAACATAAGGAAACAATCAGGCAAATTGAGAATTTGGAAAAATCTGAAAAACAACCAGCTTGGATTCCTTAAAAAGTTCAATGTCGGGCCAGCCCCATGGCTTAGCCATTAAGTGGGCTCACTCCGCTACTGGCGGCCCGGGTTTGGATCCTGGGCGCGCACCGACACACTGCTTGTCTGGCCATGCTGAGGCGGTGTCCCACATACAGCAACTAGAAGGATGTGCAACTATCACATACAACTATCTACTGGGGCATTGGGGAAAAAAAAGGAGGAGGGTTGGCAATAGATGTTAGCTCAGAGCCGGTCTTCCTCAGCAAAAAGAGGAGGATTAGCATGGATGTTAACTCAGGGCTGATCTTCCTCACAAAAAAAAAAAAAGTTCAGTGTCATAGGAAACACCAAAAGGTGGAGATTTTTCTAGACTAAGAGAGACTAAGAAGATAACAACCAAATGCAATGTGTAAACTTTGATTAGATTCTAGATTAGAGGGGGGAAAGGCCTGCTATAAAAGACATTTTAAAGACCATTGGATAAATTTGAATATAAATAGAATATTAAATTTTATTATTGAATTAATGTTAATTTTCATGGGTAATAGTAATGGTATTGTGGTTATTTAGTAGAATATTCTTTTTCTAGGAGATCCATATTGAGATATTTAGGGTTAAGTGTCACGACAGCTGCATCCTACTTTTTTGTTTGCTGAGGAAGATTAGCCCTGAGCTAACATCTGCACCCATCTTCCTCTATTTTGTACATGGGGTGCCACCACAGCATGTCTTGATGAGCGGTGCATAGGTTTGTGCCCGGGGTCCGAACCTGAGAACCCTGGGCTGCCAAAATAGAATGCACAAACTTAACCACTACGCCACTGGGCCAGCCCTTGCATCCTACTTTTTAACAAGGTGTGTGGGGTGTGTGTGTGTGTAGAGGCAAATGTGGCAAAATATTCATAATTGGTAAATCTATGTAAAGGATTTAAGATGTTTATTGAACTATTCTTTCAACTTGTTTGGAAGTTTAAAACTTTTCAAATAAAAAAAGAAAAAAGAGTCTTACATTTCATACTATTCCTTGGAATTTTAAGAGTCTTATTGTGACCGATATTCATAATCACCTTCAGGTGGATATTAAGATCTGCTAGCTAGACATCCTGACACAAGGTCTAGGTGTCACATAAGGATTATTCACTAAAAATTTTTTGAGCGCCTACTACAAGCCGGGCACTATTTTAGGTAAGTGGGATATTTAAATGAGCAAAACAGAGATCTCTGTTCCCATGGAACTCATATTCCACTGGAGGCAAACAGACAGAAACAATAAACATAGTAAGTAAATTGTGTAATGCTGTAAAAAAATAGTAGTGGGGCTGGGGTGGGACAAGCTGGAGATTATTAAAGTGGAGACTTAAATAAATGAGAGGAGCACAGAGATTGATTTGAGGGATATTGAGATAATGTCCAAATTTTCTACACAATTCTGGGATATGCTGGTTTAGTTTTACCTGAAGAATACTACACCTCTTTATCACACGCAGCCATTTCAGTTGTATTGCAGGCAGGCTAGGCTGAATCCCATCTAGGGTGACCAACTGTCCTGGTTTGCCCAGGACGAAGAGATTTCGGGACTAAGGGATGTTCAGTGCTAAAATAGGGACAGTCCTGGGCAAACTGGAATGGTTTGTCACCCTAATGCTGCTACTTATCACCTGTGTGCCTTGAGTAAATCATTTAGCTTCCCAGAGTCTTGGTTTCCTCAACTATAAAAAGGAGATTATCTACATGCTACAGCGTGGATGAACCTTGAAAACATTATGCTAAGTGGAAGAAGCCAGACACCAAAGCCACATATTATAGGATTCCATTTATATGAAATTTCCAGAATAGACAAATCTATAGACAAAAAGCAGATTAGTGGTTGCCAGGGCCTGGAGGGAGGGGGAAATGGGGAATGACTGCTAAGGGGTATGAGATTTCTTTGTGGGGTAATGAAAATGTCCTAGAATTAGATAATAGTGGTTGCACAACTCTGTGAATACACTAAAAACCACTGAATTGTACATTTTAAGAGGGTAAATTTTATGGTATATGAATTATATCACAATAAAGCTGTTATTTAAGAAATTCAGTAAAATAGAGTTACCATATAACCCAGCAATTCCACTCCTAGGAATAGGCAAATCCATAACAACAGAAAGCAGATTAGTGGTTGCCTAGGGCTGGGAGCGATGGAGGAAAATGGGGAGTGACTGTTAATGGGTATGGTGTTTCTTTTTGGAGTGATGAAAACGTTCTAAAATTGATTGTGTTGATGGTTGCACATCTTTATCAATATACTAGAAACTATTGAATTGTATAATTTAAATGGGTGAATCGAATTGTAGGGTATGTGAATTATATCTCAATAAAGCTGTTAAACAGGTAATATAGTAAAATATTTTAGGTTTAAAAAAAGGAGATTATAGTACTTGCATGAGATCTAAATGGGTCTTTGCTCTCATAACACCTCCTGCCCCCCTCCTCAATGCACACTATTTATTACACCAAATCATCATTGTGTATGCCTTTGTCTTGCCCACTGAGCTGAGCGCCCTTTGATAACAGAAACTTTCTAATATACCCAGGGCCAGCTTCCTGGGCATGCAACCTATGCAGTCACACAAGACCCCATACTCAGAAGAGCCCTACATTTGGTTTGATATGCTGCTGTCACCATCTTGAAATTCTTAATAAATTTTGGACAAGGTGAGGTGCCCCTCATTTTCATTTTGCACTGGGCCCTGCAAATTTTGTAGCTGTCCTCAATTCACCTTTGTACCCCCAGCGCTGAGCACAGTACTGATGCTCAGTGGGTATTCAATAAAGGTTCATTCTCTTTCCCAGTCACAGTACCCTGAGACTTCCCTCAGAACAGTGCATTGACCGTCAAAACAGATTTGACCTTCAACCAGAGCCTCTTATATGCCAGGAACTGTGTCAGCAGCTGGGGATAGAGTGGGAAGCCAAAGCAGGCAGCTGAGGCTCTCTTCCCCCTTCCCAGCAGGGGAACTGCTCAGAAGGAGGCTGTTCACACAGGCAGACAGGCCCACCTAACCACTCGTCTCAAACAGCAATGACGGCATTTGACTCATTTGTACTTTTGGTTAGAGAAAAACACATCACCTTGGGATCCTGATTTTGTGAGTTCTGCTTTGTAATAGGAAATAGAAGGCTCTGACTAATGAGGATGGGACTTCAGTTCTTTTCCACGATGTGAATAAAAAGTCGACTCTGCCATTTTCAGTATTCTTGTGGTCTATCACACTGACATCTATTACTAAAGAGATCTGTCAGCACCTTTTAATTCAATTCAGTTTCTATGTATGAAACGCTACGCTAGGCACTGCTGATAGGAGATTGTAGCTGGATCTTTTTAAGCTTGTTACACGAGCTCTTTGGGCAAAGATTATGGTGGGCTACAACTTCATGGAGAGTCAGCAGAGAGCAGTAATCAAAACTCTGAAATTCCTGATAGAGGAATTCACCTGGCTTCCGCTTGCTATGTGTTCTTTACTAGCAGCGAGTCCCAGGGGCACCTCCTTAATTTGTTTAAACTTCAGTTTTTTAATCGATTAATACAACCCTGGTGTCAAAGGGCTGTTATACAAGTTAAATGAGATAATGCATGCATAATTGTTGGCACAGTGTCTGGCACTTAGTAAGATAGCCGCAATAAAAACAAAACCTAAAACATCCTGTAAAACTGTGCTGTTTTGCATCATAATGGCTAAATAGTACTATTCCTGGCACACAGCCGCAGTTGTACAATACCTGCCTGCAATGCTGTTTTTCCAGCTAGAGGTGAAGGCAAACAACTCCAGCCAACCTCCCCTAACGCTGTGAAGTGAGTGAGGTCCTCTTCCTCCCTCTTAGCCTTGGTGGTGACTCCCACATCCCTAAGCACACAATGTCTTCTGCGGGGAAGGCTAAGCAAGAGGACTGGAATGCCTGCAGCTGCTGGTGGGGCTGCTGAGGGGACAGGGTTTGACCTGTCCTGGCATCTTTAGCTTCTTTGGAAGCTAGAGCCCACTCCTCCCTAGCACAGTTTGCTCATTGAGCACCTAACACTTGGGCTCTCTTTCCCACCCTGCCCCTCATCATTGGCCAGTCATTAGAAGTGACTGCCACCAAGGAAAAGGCCATGACCTTGGGCAAGGCAGCTTTCTCCAGTTAAGGGAGGGCAATTCTTGGAGAGACCCTCATCTGAGAGCTGTCAGCCAACTCTCCCAGCAGGTGGGGAACCGGTGCCTCAGTCCTGAAAGGGGGAATCTAGGCAGGCAGCATACCACAGAATCCATTACAATAACTACACGGTAGGAATTTCTGTTCTAAATTTCAGCCATTCCTAGGAGTTCTGGAATGGGGATGAGTTGGAGGAGGATAGAGAATCCTGAGACATGCCATCGGCCAAATTTTGTGGTTGATTATCTGGGAAAATTCATTGAAAACTGCACATATTATGGTTTTATGTGTATTTAACCAAACTTAGAGTTGATTCAAGCAAAAATTTCTAAACAGATCAACAAAAAGTACAAAGACTACCATAAAATATCTACCATTTATAAGATTCTGCTTGCTTGCTTTCTAAATCTTTTTTTTATAATTTTATTTATTTATTTATTTTTTCCCCCAAAGCCTCAGTAGATAGTTGTATGTCATAGCTGCACATCCTTCTAGTTGCTGTATGTGGGATGCGGCCTCAGCATGGCCGGAGAAGCGGTGTGTCGGTGCGTGCCTGGGATCCGAACCTGGGCTGCCAGTAGCAGAGCACTCACACTTAACTTCTAAGCCACAGGGCCGGCCCTCTAAATCTTTATTGTTGTATAGACATAATGTTTACATAGTCAAAAAATCTTGAGCTCTGTAAATAGACAGGACCGGGTTTGAATCCCAGCTTCATGACTTATGTCTTGAGTGACCTCTATTTAATGACCTGTGTAATGAAGATAATATTACCTTCCTCAGTGGATTAATGAGATAATGGACCTGAAGTACCCAGCACAAACAAATTGCTAAATCAATATTTCTTCTTCTTCCTTTCCTTCTCTTCCTCATTATTATTATTTATTCTGTGTTTCCCAGTCTGAGCACAGGAAAAAATACTGGGTTCTCACTCTCCAATTCCTCTTCTAATAATCCATGTGGATAGTCTATTTTCCAACACATTGATGTTTTGCTTAATATTTAATAATATTCTCATCCTATATCCATTTTCTGATGTTCCCAACTCCACTACTAATTTGACGAGGAAGTGAGGCCTCTTTGTTAACAAATTTTAGTGTCATTTAAAACACATGTGTTCACTAGGAAATTTCTATAGCTGACCTCAATTCTGAGGGATGTTGAGTAAACAGTGGAGAGATTCAAACCGCTTGGCCTGTTCACCAGTGAAACCGTTTTCAGAGATCATCCCAGTTTCATTTCTCCAATAAGTAGAAACTATGTCAGCTAAGAAGGCCATAGTGTTATTTAGGCAAGTCCTTGAGGTCTTATATATGGCCAGAATTAACCCTAAAGCCAACACTCATTCTTTGCAAAGCACTGTGCAATAGAAATGGACCAAACACAGATCTTATCCTCAAGTAATTTAACATTTTATAGGGGAAAAAAGACATGTATATATAGAAATATAAAACAATATGGAGAGCAGTAAATGCCTGTTATGAATTGAATGTTTGTGTTCCCCTAAAATTCATATGTTGAAATCCTAACCTCCAAAGTGTTGGTATTAGGGAGTGGGGGCTTTGGGAGATAATTAGGTCATAAGGGTGGAGCCCTCATGAATGGGATCAGCACCTTATAAAAGGAACCCCAGGGAGCTCTCTTGCCCCTTCTGTCATGTGAGGACACAGCAAGAAGACAACTGTCTATGAACTGGGAAGCAGGCTCTTACTAGATACAGAATCTGCTGGTGCCTTGATCTTGGACTTCTTGGCCTCCAGAATTGTGAGAAATAAATTTCTGTTTTTTAAGCCATCCAGTCTATGATATTTTTGTTATAACAGCCTGAATGGACTAAGATAAAATTATAAGACAAATACAGAAAAAATACAACTGAAGTTCAGGAGAAGATTTATTTCTGACTGAGAAAGTTGGGAAAGACCTTGTGGAAAAGGTAATCCTCATACTGGCCCATATACTTGGGCCTTGAGAGATGGGAAAAACTTGGATGTGCAGAAATGAGAGTGTCATGGGAAGGGAAAATTACTACCAGTATTAAAAAAAAAATTGATGGCAACAGTTTCCACATCATGAGAGATGCTACAGATTTCCTCTTTGTTTCAGAAAAAATGGTTGAGGGGCCTTTTGGTTATGAAAAGCAAGGCCTAGAGCATAGAGGGACAGTAGAATTCAAGAGGAAGCTAAATTCCCCTGCAGAATCCAATAAACTGGTATCTTCCTTGAGATAGAGAGATTATTCCAGTGTAAAATGATATTTATTTCCTTTAGGCAGGCCCAAGGACAGGCGTTCTGGGGGCTTAGAACTTAAAGAGGAAAGGAGCTAATAAGATTCTATGACAAGAGAGCAGTCAGCAATAGGGCAACGGGTTGTGGGTCATGAAAAACAGCCAGTAACTAAATTCCCCATGGAAGGAGAAGACAACCACCTTCAGCAAGTACCTATTAAACACCTCCATTATCCCAAAAACATAAGTAAAAGTTATTGATTATTCAACAAATTTCTATTGTGAATAAGACTGAACCGGTTTCTGCTCTCCTGGGCTTGCAATCTAGTGGGGGAATCAAATAATAAATAAACAAATGATTAGATGGCAGTAATTGCTTTGTAAAGCTTTAAAGTTGATATGATAGAGTGCTGATGGCTACTTAATGCAGGGTGCCCATAGCAGATCTCTCTCAGCGTATGACTTTATGCTGAGGTCTGAATGAAAAGCAGGAGACAGGCAAGTGAGATCAAAGGAAAGAACATTCCAGAGAGAGCTCAGCTGGTGCAAAGGCCCTGAGGCTGGAACAAGCTTGGTTTGTTCTAAAGCTGCCCTCTTAGCGCAGTTGGCAGTGCATCAGTCTCATAATCTGAAGGTCTTGAGTTCAAGCCTCAGAGAGGGCAGAATATGGGCCGGCCCTGTGGCTTGGTGGTTAAGTGCGCGCGCTGCGATGCTGGTGGCCCGGGTTCGGATCCCAGGTGCGCATCGAGGCACCACTTCTCCGTTCATCCTGAGGCCGAGTCCCGCATGCAGCAACTAGAAGGATGTGCAGCTACGACATACAACTATCCACTGGGGCTTTGGGGGGAAAAATAAAATAAATAAAATCTTTAAAAAAAAAAAAAAAAAAGCTTGGTTTGTTCTAAGAATCAAATGGCAGAGTGGCTGAAGCACAGTGAGGGGGAGGCTGAGAAGCACACACCGTAATCAGAGGTCAATTTACGGAGAAGTCAATGGAATAACATTTTGCAACATTTCAATAAACAAGTGAGAAGTTACAGACTTCTGATTTGGATATGAAGGGCATCTTCTTTTGAAATCTTTACATTTAATTAGTAGGAGACCAAAAAAAAATTCAGATTAAAAATTAGTAGAATATGAAACAAAAGTGATAATGATTAATTCAATAGTAAATACTCTGATATTGAGAAATGAATTAAACAACAACAAAAATTTTAGATCTTATTGAAAGTACTAATGTGTTAAGAGGAAGAAACAAAACTTGAGTAGAAGTAAATAAACTCCTAGATTGTTTGATAAACTGGTTAATGAAGATGAGGGCATCGTAGGAACCCATCAGAAAAAGACTTTGAGTTCTTGCTGGTTTGACATGAAATATTGATGTCAGCGAAAGTAACATAACACTCAGAATTTACCACTAAAACAAGGACTTCAACAACAAACTTTTTAAATGGTTGTCAACTCAAAGAATACTTAAGATTAATTTTTGTGTGTGTGTGAGGAAGATCAGCCCCAAGCTAACATCTGCCAATCCTCCTCTTTTTTTTGCTGAGGAAGACTGGCCCTGGGCTAACATCTGTGCCCATCTTCCTCCATTTTATATGGGACGCCACCACAGCATGGCTTGACAAGCGGTGCGTCGGTACGCGCCCAGGATCCGAACCCGCAAACCCTGGGCCGCCGAAGTGGAGCGCATGCACTTAACCGCTTGCACCACCAGGCCAGCCCAAGATTAATTTTTAACAAGAAAACATGAAATGCCCTGAAATCTTTTTTTTTTTTTTTAAAGATTTTATTTATTTATTTTTCCCCCCAAAGCCCCAGTAGACAGTTGTGTGTCATAGCTGCACATCCTTCCAGTTGCTGCATGTGGGACGCGGCCTCAGCATGGCCAGAGAAGCAGCGCGTCGGTGCGAGCCCGGGATCCGAACCCGGGTCGCCAGCAGTGGAGCGCGCTCACTTAACCACCAAGCCACGGGGCCGGCCTGCCCTGAAATCTTATAGCCTGTTTATAATAGAAACTTGATAGATGTTTGGCCAAATTTGACAACAGTCCTAAAATTTTACATAATAATGAATTGTGAAGCCAAAGAACCTCTTCTAAATGATCACAAAACACAAATTTTGAGCAACCATACTGGAGGAATGATGCATTATCTTTTTTTTTTTTTTTTTTTTTTGGTGAGGAAGATTGGCCCTGAGCTAACATCTGTGCCCATCTTCCTCTATTTGATATGTGGGACGCCTGCCACAGCATGGCTTGATGAGTGGTGCATAGGTCCGCCCCTGGGATCCAAGCCTGTGAACCCCAGGCCACCAAAGTGGAGCATGTAAACTTAACCACTATGCCACCAGGCTGGCCCCTGAATTATCTTTCTATCCTCTCCTTAGAAAATGAACTATAAGATGATATTAAAATTTGTTGTCATAGGAAGGGGCAAGGAATTGGTAGCCAAAAAATGTAGGAGAAAGTATTATAGTTGTATTAAGCAGTTAATTCATAAAAATATTATATTCTGTTATTTTTCTGAACTTAGTGATATTTGTAATATTTGTAAACTTTAGTAAGCTTGAAATTTATTGTGGTTTCTTCTTAGATTCTAAATATATATTCATTTTCATTTTCACTTTTTTGAAAGAAAAACATAACTTTTTGAATGCATTATGTGAAATGGATTAACGAAGACATTTAAGTCCAGATTAAAATGGTATAATAGATCTAGCATAAGTTATTTACTTATTACCATATAAGAACAATTCAATTATGTATTATTTTTCATTAATTAATTTATAAAAATGAAGCATAGTTAAAACAATAAGTTTTTGGGGCCGGCCCCATGGCTTAGTGGTTAAGTGCGCGCTCCGCTACTGGCGGCCTGGGTTCGGATCCTGGGTGTACGCCGACACACTGCTTGTCTGGCCATGCTGAGGTGGCGTCCCACATACAGCAACTAGCAGGATGTGCAACTACAACATACAACTATCTACTGGGGCTTTGGGGAGAAAAAGGGAAAAAAAGGAGGAAGATTGGCAATAGATGTTAGCTCAGGGCCGGTCTTCCTCAGCAAAAAGAGGAGGATTGGCATGGATGTTAGCTCAGGGCTGATCTTCCTCACAAAAAAAAACCAATAAGTTTTTTATAAGGGTCACGATAAAATGCATACTATTTTTCAGTAATTGTGAGTGAGTGCACATATTGATCAGGTGCTTTCAATTTATTTTTTTATTTTTATTTTTTTTGCTGAGGAAGATTCACTCTGAGCTAACATCTGTTGCCAATCTTCCTCTTTTTGCTGAGGAAGATTCTCCCTGAGCTAACATCTGTGCTTCCTCTATTTTGTATGTGAGTTGTGGCCACAACACGGCTGCCACTGACTGCTGTAGGTTGGCGCCAGGAAACTGAACCCAGGCCGCCAAAGAGGAGTGTGCTGAACTTAACCAGTAGGCTACAGGGCTGGCCCCTCATTTTATTTGTGATTTTATATTTTTTCTTTTTTTGAGGAAGATTGGCCCTGCGCTTGCATCTGTTGCCAATCTTCCTCTTTTTTTTCTTTTTTTCTCCCCAAAGCCTCAGTACATAGTTGTGTATCATAGTTGTGGAGTTGTAGCTCTTCTATGTGGGATGCTGCCTCAGCATGGCTTGATGAGCGGTGTATATATTTTCTTAAAGCTGCTCTCGCACATATGTGTGGTGGTGGATTGTAATTAGTATTTGGGTGGTGAACATGAGAACCTGATGTAATCCACGCAGAAATAGAAGTATAATGACGTATACCTGAAATTTATACAATGTTATAAACCAATGTTACCGCAATAAACAAACAAAAAAAGAAGCTACTCTCCCCCAAATAAATTGTATAAATTTCAGGCTTCACAAAACCTAAATCTGCCCCTGAGTAGAAAACCAGGTATGGCTTTGTTGGCTAAGAGAGGGATTTAGATTTTCTTCTAGGTATGATGGGCAACTATTAAAGAATTTTGAGGGGCCGGCCCCATGGCTTAGCGGTTAAGTGCACGCGCTCCGCTGCTGGCCGCCCGGGGTTTGGATCCCGGGCGCGCACTGACGCACCCTTCTACGGCCATGCTGAGGCCGCGTCCCACATACAGCAACTAGAAGGATGTGCAACTATGACATACAACTATCTACTGGGGCTTTGGGGAGAAAAAGGAAAAAAAAAAAAGGGACGAGGATTGGCAATAGATGTTAGCTCAGGGCGGGTCTTCCTCACAAAGAAAAAAAAAGGAAAGAATTTTGATTAGACTGGCTGCCAGATTATATGCGATTAACATGGTATTAGTGGGGACATGGAGAAGAGGGGCTGTATCCATGCTTATGGTGATGAGGTGTGGGGAGCGCAACAGCCAGAGCCTACGGAGAAAAAGCCAGGACAGGATTTCAAGGCGGGAGGTGATAAACCTCAACTGGGAGAAGGTAAAATAGCCCTGGGTGGATTCAGATATATTGAGGAAGAGGCTGAATTTCCTACAGGACAGGGGCTCACGTTACAGGAACTGTGATCTGAGACGGCTGGAGGACTTAGGGACATGGGGAGTACAAGACTGGCAGGGAAAGAATAAAAAGAGAGAGTGAAACACAGGACATGAAGGGTAAAGGGACAAGTGAGACATTGGGTGGACTGAAATGAAGGACTTTAATAATAATAATAGCTAACACTTTCATAGTGCTCACTGTGTGCCAAGTACTGTTCTTTACATGTATTTACCCATTTATTTTAGAAAGATGGGCTGCAGTCAGATCATGGTATATGCCCTAAGTGCCAGGCTAAGGAATATGGACATATTTTATCAACAGTGGGGAGCCGCTAAAGGTTTTTGAGTAGGTATTATTAGGAAATAAAAGAGAGGAATCAAGATTGCTTAAATAGGGGAGCCTGAAGACCCCCTGAAATTTTGAGTCAATATTTGTGTGAATAGCCATATGTTTCTTTTTCTGGGGAGAGAGTTGATAACTTTCATCCAATCTCAAAGGTGTCTGAGACTTCAAAAAAGGCTAAGAATCACTGAATCAGTGGTTTCAAACCTAGATGACCGGCCGCACAGTAGTAGCATTCAAGAAAAAAGGGGTCACAGGGCAGGCAGTAAGAGGGTAGGGTTGGCTGGAAGAGAGTAGAGATGATCCCTTCCCTCTGCTTTTATTACGCTGTAAGTGGATCTTCCAGTGGGCACTAGGGACAGAGAACCAAGCCCTCCAAAGACTGTGTCAGGCCGCAGCCACAGGCAGGGGAGCGACCTCCATCCCAAGCTGGAGTTTGAATGACATTGTCAAGGAAAACAGAAAAGGGGGCCAAGGGCAGATCTTTGAACATATTTAACCTATCTGCTGTGCCTTTTCCTAAGTGCTTTCTGACAGATTATTTTTCTCTACACAGGAAATTCACACTTTGAACTTTAGTTCCTAAAATACATTAAATCACACTCTGGCTTCTGAGGAGGGGCAGGAGAAGATGCACATAATGACTACTTGTGTGGTTCACTTCTCATCTAAGGAAATTATCTTTTCAAAATGATCAGGTGCTCCTGACCCTGCTCAAAAGAATGTGGGTATTTTTGAGCTAAGTTAGGAAGTGTGTAGGATAATTGTTAGCACTCAGAGGACCCAGTTATAGCCCAGTGTTGAAATCTCAGGAACCCACAGAATTCCTCCTCTCCCTGGGGAGGAAGGAAAAGATATGTGTACCCTTACCCTGCTCATGCCAGGAAAGCTACTTAAAATATTTGAGTAGATTGCAAAGTGATAGCTCCTGTCCTGAATCACTGGTCATAACCCAGCTATACTATTGTGTAGAAATACCCCAAAGAATAGCCAGCATTTTCCCAAGAGCTTGTGTAATTTTTTTGTTTTGTTTTGTTTTTGTGAGGAAGATCAGCCCTGAGCTAACATCCATGCTAATCCTCCTCTTTTTGCTGAGGAAGACCGGCTCTGAGCTAACATCTATTGCCAATCCTCCTCCTTTTTTTTTCTCCCCAAAGCCCCAGTAGATAGTTGTATGTCATAGTTGCACATCCTTCTAGTTGCTGTATGTGGGACGCGGCCTCAGCATGGCTGGAGAAGTGGTGCGTCGGTGCGCGCCCGGGATCCGAACCCAGGCCGCCAGTAGCAGAGCGCGCGCACTTAACAGCTAAGCCACGGGGCCGGCCCCCAGAGTTTGTGTAATTTTGTGTGGGTGCGTAATTTCAAGGAGAAAGGAGCAGCAGTTCTAATCTGTCATACCCAGAAACAACTTAGTCATCAACATCATGGAACTTTGTGGAAGCAGTACAATGTTGTCTATAAGTGGCCATCATGGTCACCATAGCTAACATGCATTAGGTGCTTACTTACATGTTTTGAACCAGGCACTGGGTTAAGGACACATATTCATTATTCATTTAATACCCACAAAAATCCCATGAGATAAATTTGGTTTATAGCTCACATTTTACGGACACAGAAATTGAGGCTTAATGAGCAAAGTTCATGCCCCTATCCACTGCCAGACTGTTCCTGCTTTACTCTGGAGCAGGACTCATCTTCAGACCTTCATATGGCCATAATCCAGCCTTGTGGGTCTGGGCCATCTACGCAAAGGGCAGTAGTAAACACCCTTAGATCTACTGAGTTGCACTGTGACTCTGCTTACCTGTGCCTTCTTTCACCTGGCTCTAAATTGCCTGTCTGGATCTAAATGTCCCCACTTCCAGGAACTTGAAACATCGCTGGCTTCCCTTAGGATGCAGCTGGGTTTGGCCCCACTACCTGCAGAGGTTGTGGCACAGCTAAAGAAGCAGGGACTTGGATTAGCAGCATCCCCTGAGGTGAAGCTGGCTCTAAAAGGAACACACTCAACTTTGAGGAAGTCTGCTCAGGCAGACAGAACAAATATTGGCAGATTATGGATACAGAGATGTTTACACAGCAGTGAGAGCTGGAGACGGAACTAGATTGCTGAAGGGGAGCATGTAGACAGGCAAGACTAGGTGTTGGAGGGCAAAAGGTACAATCCAGAATATCAGGGGCTTGCTGAGAGGAATGTAGCCAGTGGTGAGAAATTTAAGAAAGGTCAATATTTAAGAACCACGACAGGTTTCATGGGGAGGCCTTTCCCCATCTATTCCCCCCGTTATGGGTTGAATTGTGTCTCCACAATATTCATCTTGAAATCTTAAGCCCCAGTACCACAGAATGTGATCTTATTTGGAAATAGGGTCCTTGCAGATGTAATTAGTTAAGATAAGGTCATTAAGGTGGGCCCTAATCCAGTACGCCTGGTGTCCTTATAAAAGGGATAATTTGACACAGAGACACATAAGCAGGGAGAATATCATGTGACGATGAAGGCAGAGATCAGGGTGACGCTTCTACAAGCCAAGGAATACCAAAGATAGCCAGCAAACCACCAGAAGCTAGGGGAGAGGCATGGAACTGAATCTTCCTCACAGCCCTCAGAGAGAACCAATGCCGCCAACACCTTGGTCTCGAACTTCTAGCTTCCAGAACAGAGAGACAATAAATTTCTGTTGTTGAAGCCAGTCGTTTTGTGTTACTTTTGTTACAGCAGCCCTGGAATAAACTAATAGACTCCTTTTTTCTAAAATTGTAGACCCGTTCCGTTCTGTTTCTTGTTCTGGTTTCCTGAACCAAGGCCTCAGAGGAGGTGGAGCTGTGGAGAGCTTTTCAATCAGAAAGGCTCCTGCAGAGCTTGCAAGGTATGCAGAGCTCATTGGAAGTCAGCAGGCAGAGTGGTGTGGGGAGCTCCAACCCTGCCTGGTGCTGTGAGGACTCTCTGTCCTATATGCACTGTGGCTTAAGGGAGGGGGTCCCCAATGTAGAGCTGGGTGCTAACTCTCTTGAGGGATCAAAATATTCAACCCCTAGTCTGGAGCATGGATTTTGTTTTTTTAAGCTGGTTCCTAAAAGTCTTTGTTCTCAGCCTCTTTCCCCATCATCGTCATCAGGCTGTTACCAACTTGCCTTTAGTCACCTGATAAAGGCAGCAGGTTTCCATGGTTACCTACAAGCACGCAGCAAGGTGTCATTGCTAGGAGGCCCCAGGATTAGGCAAATAAGACAGAGCCTCTGGCACAATGAACGTAACCTGGATCCAACTATCAGAATGGGATATTGGGGGCAACTGGGTCTCAGAAGCAAGTCAGAGCCAGTTATTAGAGCTGGGCGTAAAGGCAGAGGCAGAGCAGCAATCCTACGTAGTACTATTATCTGTCAGACAGCGAGCCCTTACTATGAACTAGGCGCTACGCCAAGCACTTCATGTGCGTTACCTCCTCTGGTCCCTACTTACTAAAGCCCTCTGTTTTATCAAAAATAAACAGAGCTTATGTGACTTATTGAAGATCACACGGCTAGTAGGTACAGAGCAAGGATCTGAACACAGATGCTGAATATTTTCCATCTACCCCTCCAGATCTGCTTTTTGCTTTTCTCCACCCCATGGGCTGCATCAACAGCCTCCCTTGCTCCCTAGCTCCAGTTGGGTCTGTTACTGGACAGCCCGACAGATAAGAGAGAAGAAAGGAGAGGTTGCTTTTGTCTGCCACAAAGCGGCTGCCTCTACAGAATCCTCTCCTTCCATTTCCTCCCCTTGTGTCTTTGAGACTAGGGCTGCATTCCAGGCTACTACCCAATCCCCCGTGGTTGCCTGGCACCCACTCTTTTGTAGGAAACCCCTTTATAATAAGTCCTTTAATTGTCTTCTTTCTAGTGAGACCTTGACTGTTACACCAGGTCTGTCTGTTGCTGAAGGCTTTGCCTTTAACTCCTATGTCATGCTTCTCCCATTCCCAGCCAGTGTGATGGTGTTGAGTCCCAGAGTGTTGGGTCAGTGCCCCTTAAACCCCTGCAATTTAAGGGCAAGATTGGTCTCTGAGACGCGGTGCTGCAGGAAAGAGGTGCTGAACCTCAGGTGGGTACCCAGTGATTAGAGGTGTGGGGAGAGGGCCACAGCACAGCCTCAAGAATTAGGCAGGGTCCGATACTCACCTATAAGGACTTTCAGTTCCCATGTGGTCCTTCCTGTCCTGGAAATTTCTCAGTGTTTAGCTACTGCAATGAGTTTAGCTAACTGTACATTTTGAGTGAACATTCCCCATAAGACTGTCCTCACTTTACACAACAGCTGCAAGTTTGTGAGTTCCCAGGACCACCCTCACTTCAGACTAGCTGGCTACAAATTCAGAGGCTCCCATGACCACTCTCAACATCTATAATTAGCAAGAACAACTCACAGAACTCAGGAAGTGCTGTACTTATGATTACAGTTTTATTATAGCAAAATAATACAAATTAAGTTGGATAAAGAAGATATGGTATATATACACAATGGAATATTACTCAGCCATAAAAAAGAATGAAATCTTGCCATTTGTGACAACATGGATGGACCTTGATGGTATTATGCCAAGGGAAATAGTCAGACAGGGAAAGACAGGGAAAGACAAGTACCATATGATTTCACTTATATGTGGAATCTAAAAACAAAACAAATGAACAAACAAAACTCATAGATATAGAAAATGCAATGGTGGTTGCCAGAGGAGTGGGTGGGGGGTGAAATGGATGAAGGGGGCAAGAGGTACAAACTTCCAGATATAAAATAAATAAGCTATGGAGATGTAATGTACAGCACGGTGACTATAGTCAATAATATTGTAGTGCATATCTGAAAGTTGCCAAAGGATTAAATCTTAAAAGTTCTCATCACAAGAAAAAAAAAATTTTTTTGTAACTTTGTATGGTGATGAATGGTAACTAGACTTATTGTGGTGATCATTTCACAGTGTATACAAATATCGAATCATTATGTTGTACACCTGAAACTAATATAATGTTATATGTCAATTATACCTCAATAAAAAAAAATTAAAATGAGTCAAGGGAAGAGATGCAAGGGCAGAGTCTAGGAGAGTTTCAAACATGGAGCTTCTGATTGTCCTCTCCGCATGGAGTCATGGAGTCCTGACCTCTTCACATGGAGTCATGGAGTCCTGATCACGATGTGTGAAAATATGCTCATAGGATTGCCAGCAAGGGGAGCTTCCCCAGCCTTTGGTGTCCAGAGTTTTTATTGGGCTTGATCACACACTGCCCACATGGCTGACCTTTGGTCTCCAGCCCCTTCTGGAGATCAGAACTCATATGGTATGTCCCAAAGCCTCCGTCATAAATCGCATTGTTAGACTGTCCAGTGACCAAACCCCTAGGCAAACAAAAACACTCCTGTCGGGCAGGACATTCTAGGGGCCCAGAGATTCCCCTCTCCATAGCTGAGGGCAAAGGCCAGACCTCGCTTGGGTAAGGTTAGTTCTTCATTACACAGCTACCTTGTTTATTTAGCATCCATCAGACCCTCCTGCTTAGCTGTGTTCCTGGTCTTGTCTCTCCTAGCCAGCCCAGGGCTGTCACCATCCATGTGTCCATCGCAGTTTGGAATGAGGCTAAGGAGACACTTGATACAATCTATAGTGAGTTTAGCAGATTTTTTTTGTGTGTATGTGAGGGAGATTAGCCCTGAGCTAACATCCATTGCCAATCCTCCTGTTTTTGCTGAGGAAGACTGGCCCTGGGCTAACATCCGTGCCCATCTTCCTCCACTTTATATGGGACGCCGCCACAGCATGGCTTGACAAATGGTGCGTTGGTGTGCGCCTGGGATCTGAGCCCTGGGCCACCGCAGCGGAGCGTGCACACCTAACCGCGACGCCACCGGGCTGGCCCCAGTTTAGCAGATTTTACCCATTGCAAGATTCACCACTGCAGGCACCATCCCTACCACTGTGCTAGCAGATGCCATGTCTGTATGCCATTGTTGGGAAAGGAACCTGCTTTACAAAGAAGCTCCTCTTTGTGGCACTGGGGGAAGAGTCCACAAGCTCCTTCTAAATGCCCTTGCACAAAACAACTGTTGCCACATGGAGAATTGTGGTGGCCCCAATCGGTCAGTCCTGGTGAATATGGCCTCTGTTCTACCTTTATTCCATCACCTACCACATTATATGTCTGCTGCCTCCTCTAGTCTTAGGCCTCTTGAGGGCAGGGGATGTGTCTTATTTATCTTAGACCTCCAGTGTCTACCGTGTGCCAGTCTCTCACGGTGTTCTGTAAATGCACTTCTCCAGTTCACCTGCTCAGGAACACCACTGCATTTAGTTTCTTTAGACAAGAGTTAGCAGAGATGCCTCTGACTGCATGCCTGCCTAATCTTTAACAGTAATGACTCATTTATTTGGCAGACCTATCCTGTTTACAAATATTATCTCTCTTAACCTTTGCACCTATGAGATAAGTACTGTGAATATCTTCAGGAACAGATGAAGAAATTGAGGCAGAGAGCAACTTCCCCAAGGTCGTCTAACCCTCAGGCGGCCCAGCAGAGGTGGAACTGGTTCTGTTGGATTCCAGAGCTTCAAGCCCTTAACCACTATTCTGTAATGGATTGGGGCAGTCTAGTGAGATCAATGCAATTGACAGATCATTTCCAGAAGAGGATTTAGCTTGAAATCAGGCTTAGAGTGAGGAATGAGATAATAAGATAAGGTGACTTTGAAAAATCTGCAAAAGACTGAAGTAGAAATTAGTGATTATGATTGAGAATGTACTAGAAGTAAAGAAAAAAATATTGATCTTTGTTGTTGTTGTTTTGGGGATTTTTTAGACAATAGAAAGCCAGTGCAAGTCCAAGTGGTGAAATAGATTATTATTAAAGCTATAGGTAAAATGTAAGGTGAACATTTCTGTGTGTTATTTTTTTCTGACCTTAGAGTAATCTTTACTTTGCAGCTCTCTTTTTTCTATATTTTTCATGTTGCATGGACAATCTACCCCTTTATTTTTAGGTTAATTTCTATTTTTATACATGTAATAACAGGTGTATAATAGTATGAAAAGGTAACATTGTCTAAAGATTTCTAATAAAAAATCAGTCCTCTGCCTGATCACTACATACCTCCCAGTTCTACCCCCCAGAGGCAATCACTTCAATTCTTTTAGCTGTTTCCTCTGATATGTATGACCATTTTCTCTCTCTCTCTTTTTTTTTTTTTTGTGAGGAAGATCAGCCCTGAGCTAACATCCGTGCTAATCCTCCTCTTTTTTGCTGAGGAAGACCGGCTCTGAGCTAACATCTATTGCCAATCCTCCTCCTTTTTTCTCCCAAAGCCCCAGTAGATAGTTGTATGTCATAGTTGCACATCCTTCTAGTTGCTGTATGTGGGACGCGGCCTCAGCATGGCCGGAGAAGCGGTGCTTTGGTGCGCGCCTGGGATCCGAACCGGGGCCGCCAGTAGCAGAGCACGTGCTAAGCCACGGTGCCGGCCCTGACCATTTTCTAAATAATATGCTTTTATTCAACTTCTTGACTGATTGATTTTAGATTTAATCTATTGACTTCCCACTACGGTAGATGAAAGTTTCACTCTTCCGTACCACCTTTCCCATTTCCCTTTCTCCCATGTTCCCTACCAAAGCACATCAACACTTTTTGTTACATCAAAAGTCAGTGTTTACATTATTATGGCCAAGCAACTATTGCTCACCAATAAGCCAAGTACTATTCTCAACCCCACCTCCTTTCTTGTTCAACCTTCATTTTTCTATGTTACAAATTGCCATCTTTTTTCATTTGCCTATTTTTCCTTTAACCCATCCAATTTTCCCCTAAGCATTTCAATACCCCTGTCATCAACATCTCAACGATGTCTCCCAAATATTCGCAAATGCCACTTCCATAGTTTTCCCAGAACTCTTCCAGAATCTTCCTTTGTTCTCCTGTCTGGGCAGAATGTTCTCTGGAGCTGTACTCAGCTGCTTATCTGGGAACTCCTAGCCTTTTATTTTTGTGCGTCATTAAAATATAAAAAACAAAACAAAAAAACACTGATGCTTCTGCACTATATCTTCTGAAGGCTTTTTTTGCATAATAAATCCCTGATTGAATTTTAAAAATTTACTAACTCACTATTTTGAAAACTGGAAAATAAAGGGAATGAAATGAGCATTTATTCTGCCATTCTGCTTTTCCTTTTCTAACTATATCCTTGGGTAACCAAATGGTGGATAAGGAAAAATTTCCCTTTATGGAACTCTTTCAGGTAACAAGTGAAAAAAGAATCTTTGAAATAAAATATCACCATTTTGTAATTCTTAATGAATTAATGGATCGAGGCATTGAGCATCAGTGACTGCTAATGTCACAAAAAGAGAGACAACAAGATGTTATGTGCCTCCTGAAGAAAGAACTCAACACTGCTACGAAGTAGTGTTGCCAAAAAAAATCAAACTTGAATCTGATTAAGCAGCAATATTCAACTACCGATATATAGGAAATACAGATTAAAAAAAAATACGTAAAATTGCACCACAGGGGTGCAGTCAGCAAAATCCAGATTATGGGAAATTTTACAGGACAAATAACCCAGTTTATTCAACCAATACATTGCAAGGAATAGAAAAATGGGATGGGGAGGGAATTTAAAATTAAAAGAGATTTTAGAGACATATTGACAAATTGCAATATGTGGTCCTTATTTTGATCCTGATTCAAACATATTAAATAAGATTATGACAATTATGAGACATTGGAAATTTAAATGCCAACTAAATATTTGATGATATTAAGCAATTATTGTTAATGGTTTGGGTTGATCAGATTGTTTTTAAAATTCTTATCTTTTTGAAAGACATGTGAAAATCATTACAAATAAATCAATATGATATCTTAAATTTACTTCAGAATAATATGAGAGTTGGACATGCAGGGAGGCAGGTAGAGGTATAGATGAAACACAGGTCTCATCTATCGTCTTTGAACTGATTATTTTTGAAGCTGGGTAATGGGCATACAAGAGTTCATTACATTATTCTGTTTGCTTTCATATATGTTTAAAATTCTCTATAATAAAAAGTTTAAAAATGTCATCCAGGGATAATTACACCCAAAATCAAATTAAAAGTCTTATAAAGGTTAGGCTGACTATGCCAAAAATGATCAACTTGGCTGCGGTGATTTTAAAGACATGACCCCAAAATTCTTTGACATTCTTCCCATTAAGTGGTGGGCTCTATGTCTCTGCCTATTGATCTGGATGAAATTGTGATTGCTGTGCCCCAGAGAATTCAGAGGAAGTGATGGTATGTGACTTCTGAGGCTGGGTCATAAAAGGTGCCGCAGCTCCCTTCTGGTTCACTTGGAACACTGGCTCTGAGGGAAGTCAGCCACGGTGTAAGAAGTCTGACAATCCTGAGACCACCTGCTGGAGAGAATATGTGTAAACAATTCAGGAGGCAGCCCAAGCTGAGCTCCCAGCCAACTGCCCGGCATCGTGAGTGAGCGTTGTGAGTGAGCCAACTCGGACATCTGGCCTAGCTGTGCCTTCACAAGACTATAGTCCCAGCCAACATCTAATTGCATCCACCTGAGAGATCCTAAGATAAAACTGCCCTCCAGAGCTCTCCCAATTTCCTGACTCATTAAATCACAAGCAAAATAAAATGGTTGTTGTTTAACACCACTACGTTTTGGGGGTAATTTATTATGCAGCAATAGTAACTGAAACACTGATCAAGTAAAAGAACCAAAATTAGGGATACACAGAACAATAAAATTGCTTTTTACCTTTTGAAAACGTAAGTATTGTGTCTGAAATAGTCATCAATCTCTTTGGATATCCATATTTTCATTTATGAATTTAGGTGTAGAAAGGGACTTAGGTCACCTCTAAGAATCCTTCTAGTTCTAGCATCTTCTAATAATTAACAACAAGAAGGCAATTATTTACATTGTTCATCCAGTTTTTCACTTACGTGCAAACTGTCTTTTATTTAAACAGCATCATTTATTAATTCTTTCAACAAATATCTGACTCAGGCACTGTTGCTAGGTGCTGGGTACTGTTCTTATATCATCTAAGGGAACTTGGTGATCCAAATTTAGGCTTGGCATTAGCAGAGCAGACTGTCCCACATCCGAACTGCCCCTTCCCTCAACTCCCTTCGTGCTTTTGCAGGTTTACTAGAGTCAGCACTAGAACATTCTTTTCATGGTTTTTCATCTTTTCTGAAGAAAAGGCCTTTTTATTCAGTAATTGCCGTATACAATACAGAACTCTGTTCATTGGGGCACATAAATATCGAGGAAACTGGCATTAAATTCCAGGTAATTCCAAGGAAAGCTGCTACAAAAATAAATAAAATTATTTTGTGCAACACTGTTTGTATCTTAGGGTACATTTCCTGGACTGACATTTGGAGTTTGGACTTTGTTCTCAGGCTGGAAATGAGACGAGCTAAATGAAATGAAAAGTTAATGTCTTCTTTGCTTAGGCAAAATGTTGAGAATTTGGGCCTAAGGGAAATTAATTTGAATTTTAAAGAAATGCCCCAGGTAAATCTGGGCTCCAGTTCAAATATTTTGTTTGCTTATTGTGGTTTCATTAAAAAAAATAAAAGATAAAAAAATAAATACACCAATGCTATAATGATTATCCTGTGTGTGTGTGTGTGTGTGTGTGTGTGTGTGTCTGTGTGTCTGTGTGTACATATACATATTTCTTTTCCCCAAAACACATCTATAATACTTGGGTCAATCAATATGGTTAGTCTGCTCTCTGTTTTCTGCCTAAGATAGCAAGTTAAATTAAAAATCAAATTCATTCTAAAGAAATTAGTGCTGTACTTAGAAGTAGGTTAGGAGTTAGACATTTGACTTATCTCCTTCTGGAGTTCATAGTATTGTTGATGTCTCCCAAATTTACATCTCCTACCCAGACTCCCCCTTGACTGAGCCCCAGATCTGTATATTCAACAATCTACTTGATAATTCAGTTTGGTTACAAGCTATAAAAACTAATTCTAGCCACCTAACAAAAAGGAAATTTTATTGGAAAGCTGTGAGGACAATAGGAGAGGTCAAGAAGGCTTAAGAAGACAGAAAGGAACCTGGCACTTCGAGAAAGTCTTGGTAGTGAGAACTGCTCAACTATCTCACTTATGGTTTCTTCCGTCTCTGTGTCACTCCAGACAAGATTCAAAGTCCTGGAGAGAGTTTGGTTGGCCAAGCTTGGGTCATATGCCAAGTCCTTGATTGATCCAGTGTGTTCAGACTTGTGAAGATGTAAAGTTTACCAAGAGCCATTGTTGGTATAGATGTGTGGAGACAGGCATTCCTGTACTACCGTTACAAGTAAATTGCCTCAGAGTTTCCTGGGAGTCAATTTGATAGTATACTAAAATATATATATAAGTACATACTTTAATCAAGAAATTTCACATTTAAGAATTTTTCTAAGAGAAAAAAATTGGTTAATTGAGCAAAGATATAAATAGACAGTGGTTGTTTTATTATTGCTTAGAATAGTAAAACTGGAGAGGTCCTAATTGTCCAACAATAAGAAATTTGTTAGGTAAACTATGGAATAGCCATATGCTAGAGTGCTTTACAGCCATTAGAAATTATGATGTAGTCTCATATTTGTTTACATGAATACATGTCCATTATGTATTTTTAAATGAAAAAAGCAGGCTGTAAATAGTATGTACAGTATGACCCTAGTTTTGTAAAAATAAATACATATGTGTATTTTATTTTTAATAATTTTATTTATTTATTTATTTTTTCCCCCAAAGCCCCAGTAGATAGTTGTATGTCATACTGCACATCCTTCTAGTTGCTGTTTGTGGGACGCGGCCTCAGCATGGCCGGAGAACCAGTGCGTCAGTGCGCGTCCGGGATCATAACCTGGGCCGCCAGCAGCGGAGCGCGCGCACTTAACCACTAAGCCACGGGGCCAGCCCCATGTGTATATTTTAAAAGTCTAAAAGAACATAGAACATTTGTAAGCAAGTGTGTTTTTACTTCTATAATCAGAAAAGACAATAAATCTATTTAAAAAGGGAGTGTTGATAAGTAGAAGTAGACTCAATATTACTTCAATGTGCTTGGAATTCTTTTAATGCAAATAGTTGGAAAAACACTCATGTGTTTCTCCTTTATTCTCACACTGTTACCACACAATATTTCTGACACCAAATGTGTGAGTTTTTCACACATCAAGCAATTTCCAATGCCAGCCAGGTGTCCTACAATTCAATTCAGTTCTGACACTATCTACCTGGAGTTAGTGTTGGATCCCACAGGTTAAGGGCTCAATCCTACAAGACTGCTCCCACTTCAGATGCCAATTGCAAGTCCCAGATTGTCACCTGTACTTCTGACCTACTGGCTATAAATCAGGGTTCCCATGCCCCTCTTCTTGGGTTCGATAATTTGCTAGAATGGCTCACAGAACTCAGGGAAACACTTTCTTATGTTTATTGGTTTATTATAAAGGATATAATAAGAAGGAATGAATGTGAATGAATAGCCAGATGAAGGGATACATACAGCAAGGCCCGGAAGTGTCCCAAGGGCTGGAACTTCTGTCCCCACCCTCCTCCATGTAAATGTGTTCACCAACCCAGAAGCTCTCTGAACCCCGTATTATTGGGATTTTTGTGGAGGCATCATCACATAGGCATGATCGATCATTAATTTCATTTCCAGCCCCTTTCCCTTCTCTGGAGAATGGTCTTTCTGGTGACCATCACCCATCCAGGAGCCCACCAAGAATCACCTCATTAGAACAAAAGACATTCCTATCACCCAGAAATTCCAAAGGATTTAGGAGATTGGTGTCTGACACTCCTATCACTCAGGAAGTTACAATGATCTTAGAAGCTCTGTGTCAGGAACCAGGGTCAAAGACTAAATGTTAGAACAAAAGATTCTTCTAGCACCTGTTTACAAGGGTTTTAGGAGCTCTGTGCCAGGAACCAGGGGCAGAGACCAATATATATATTTCTTATTATTTTACAGTAGATTATTTTTATAAATGGTATCTTACTTTTAACTTTGTGATACAGCCTCCAAAATTCTAATTGTCATGATGCTACCTTATTAAAAATAACAGCATCAGTGATAATAATAGTTAACATTTATGGAGTGCCAGACACCATGTTAAAAGCTTTCTATGTATTATCTCATTCACTGCTCACCACAACCTTATGAGGTTGATATTATTATTGGCCCTATTTCACAAATGAGGAAACTAAGGCCTTGCATCAAGTCAGTGGAAAGTCCTGGACTCCCACCCAAGTATATTTAAGTCCAGAGCCTGTGCTTTTAGCCTCCAAGTGATCTTTCTTCTATAATTAGGAGACTAAGTCTGAGCAAGATCATTTATTTATTTGTACTATTGCTTTATTCCAGAGTGGATTTCAGGCATCTGGTTAAGCAAGTAACTTGTCCAAGATCCCTCAGACAATTTTAAGCGGCAGAGCCAGAAATCAAATCTCTTTCTCTCACAAACTGTACGAACTAAGTGAGATAACACAGATGTGGAGCCACATCATATATTTCCTCTTAAACATGAGAAGGGGAAATGGGGACATTTTCTTGGGCTGGTTTTCATTTTCATTCTGCTTAGATATGTTCTCAGCATTAGCGTTCCTTGCTTTATCCTTTGAGAAAGGAGGAATAGGACAAGAGGGATTCAGGAATAACAGGACTGGGCAGTAAGTACATGGGCTGCCCATGATGAGCAGATGAAAGGAAAAGGCCTGAGACTATTGTGAGAAATGTGCTTGGTCCATGGCAGGCAACCTGTGAACACTGCTTCATAAACAGTCATCAGGAGGAAGGGTACGAAAGAGCAAAGAGAGGGTAAAATAAGGAAACAAAGGCAGAGCTGGGAAGCCATGTATTAGGGGAAGTAGAGGGAAGGCAAAGGGTGGGGGAAGAGAACACTTACACCTGTTCAAGTGTGAGAATAAAAATATTAGTTGAATTTGGTTGTGCAGGGTTTCAAAGAAGAAAAGTATGAAATGTAAACACCACCAAAACAGCCATTTTTTAAAAACAGCATTATCCTAAAGTATCTCTATTCAGGGAGAGTCTTTTCAAGTCTGAGCAATTAATAATTCTGTCAATCCCTCTCAGTCCTCTCTTCTTCTTGGGTCTGTAGCATCATCCCTCTTAAGACAAATAGTTAATCCATTTTTTTTTTACCCCTAACACTCAATCCAAACATGGCTGTGTAAAGATCTGTCTTTGCTTGGCAATAACTTGAAAAATAAATAGAATGAAATATATGTTCATTCTTTTTTGTGTGCCTAAAAAAGTGGAACATTCATTTGCTTTCAGTTTGAATTATTATAAAAACATGGCAGAACTTATTCTTAATCTTTCTTTTTTTTTCTTTATGAAGGAGCTTGTCTCAATTTAGTATCCTTAACCAAACATGCTTTAGTTCCAGGGCAAGAACCAGCTATAAAGAAAATACAGCTCTTTTAATAGCAGCTCTTTAGCCTAGGCTGTTCACTGAAAGCTAACTATGAAGGCAAATGTGTTTGAAACTCTTCTCATTAAGAACCATGATGTTTTACTTAAGTTGGACTTGGCCACTCTGGATAATGTGAAACAGAAGTCACTTATTCAGAGCAGGGACAGGAAGAGGAAATGGCTGACCTGTAACTAGAGTTCTCCAAAGGTGATAGGTACATTTATTAATCTCCTGGGACCTATACTCAGTTAGCAACTTGAGCTGACCAGCACGTGTGTTGAGTAATGTTTAAATCGTTAGAGTGCATATATGAACTTAACATCATAGGAATTTATTTCCTCCCCCCATCCTTCCTTTCTAGACATTTCCCTTTTTACCTAAACTATGCAAACAACATTCGAAAAAAGCAACTCAATTTAGGCTTGTTGGATAGAATCCTGTGGCTATTGAGCATTAGAACTTCTCTTTTGCCACCAGACATAGACAAAGAGTTCTCTGTTGTAAGTAAATTAATCTAGGGTAAAGAAATTTCCACATCTCCTTGAGTTTAGTTTGGCTTTATTCCTTCTTGCTCCAAAGGTGGCATAACATATATATTTATTTTAAAATACATGTAGTATATTTTTTAAATGTAAGCAATTGTTTTAAGGATTAAAAAAACCTCTCTGAGATAATTGAAGAAGTTGCAAATTCTTCAAAGTAGATGGCAAAACCATGCTGCTCTGGCAATATATAGAAACATGCACACAGTACAAAATGTGTTATTATGATGGCCAGTGGCTAAAAGCCTGACCTAAATTAAATTTAATCCATCATTGACTACTTTGTAAAACCTCAGGTCCAATGCAAACAACAGCCCTGACACAGATGCAACAAAGGCACAAATGTATTAAGCTTAAATGCCCAATAAAATGATTTGAGACCTAGAAGATCTGTGCCCTGATACTATTTTTAAAAATTATGACTAAGATGTTCTCAGCTCTAAGAAACCCTGAAAGAAAAATGACTCATTCCATAAAGGCATTTTTATAAGGGAAGTGGATTTAGAATTTAATGGTGACATTTAGTCATTATAAAGCAGGTAATTTCGTGAAGACTAATTTGATATTTGTAACAGCATCATTGTCAATTAAATTAGTAAAGAGTAAAAGTGAATCAAAGGTCCTGGATGAGCAAAGAGTGATGAAGTGGAAGCTCTCTGATGGGGTAGTCAGCTGTTAAGAGAAAGAAGAAAAACAAAGGAGAAAATTGTAATTGTTGTAGTCGTTCTTGTTTTTAATTCCATTGGTCTTTAGGTCTGCATCATAATAGAATCAAATGCCCTTAGCATTAGGTAAATGTATGTAGGTTCAGATTTCTTGATGGCCAGATCTTCTTGTGGATTTCATCGTCCCCTTTATTTTTCTCTTTGGATTACTCATCAAATGTACTAGTTTCTCTTCTGCAAGGCTTCCTTAAGATTTTGTTTTGTTACAATTTTTGGTTGATGACCCATCCTTGAAAGACAGTTGTTTACTACATTCTAAAAAAGCCACAAACAAGGAGTGTCTCCATTGTTCCTTGGCTACACATTCCAATGTATTCAAATTGTGAACCAACTTGTTTTTCTGTTGTTTGTAGTCTATAGCCTCATATACTCTGTATTACCTTCTGAGGACAATGCAGGTTTTGTAAATGTCAGAAACATATATAAGTAATCAAACTCTATTGTATAATATATCGTGCCAAGAGTGTATTTTTCACACATGGTGTGTTAGTGAAGAAATAAAACCTTGAAAGTAAAGTGTTTTCTATTAGGGTACTTAATATAGAAATGATAGGTGCCCCAGGGCAACAATTAATTGATGCTTAGGCATAACCTATTGACTTTTAATTGAAACCTTGCTTATTTTACAAGTGTAAATCTATGAGCTAAATCACATTTTGAGTCTAAGGATTTATGACTGGAATAAGTTTAATGCTGAATTAGCTCTTATAAAATGTGCTCTCTTAGAATAATAGCATTAGCTCCAAAATAAATGTTCTTTTGGTTGCTTTATTGCACCCAAATCAAAATATTTTTTCCCTTTTTCTTTTTTTTTCTTTTTTATTTGTTTTTTCCCTTTTCTCCCCAAAGCCCCCGTAGATAGTTGTATGTCATAGTTGCACATCCCTCTAGTTGCTGTATGTGGGACGCCGCCTCAGCATGGCCAGAGAAGAAGTGCGTCGGTGCGTGCCCGGGATCCGAACCCCGGGCCACCAGTAGCAGAGTGTGCGCACTCAACTGCTAAGCCACGGGGCCGGCCCCCAAAACAAAATTTTTGAAATTTGGCAATATATTAAAACATTTACCTTAATTAATAATAGCACATATTTTAGAATAAAGTATGTGAAATAATTCTTTCCTAAGATTCCAGCATCTGGAAATGCATTCACATCACCTGACCAGCAAAAATATATTTCACTTTTAGGACCGAAAAGATGAAGCTTTAAGCCTTAATTATTAAGGCTATGTTTTATAGAAACTATGGTATATTGTTATAAGGCTTATTTCTTTGTGAATGTCTGCTTTGAATTTTCATTTATTCCTTGAGGTTTGTGGCTTGGAAAGACAAAATGGCAAATATTTTTATCTAAAAATTTTTTCTCATGACTCTTCTAATTCTCCAGTTGGAATTTTAGAAAATCAAAAGGAAAGTAAGCAATAAATGCTAATTTTTTAAAGGATAAAAGAACAGAATGCTTGGCTCATTTACTTCTAATTAAGACTTACAAGAAACCATAAAAATGGAAATGTGTTTATGTAACCCGTTAAAAATCTATCCAATCTAGA
This sequence comes from Ceratotherium simum simum, assembly GCF_057802395.1. Lineage (NCBI taxonomy): Eukaryota > Metazoa > Chordata > Mammalia > Perissodactyla > Rhinocerotidae > Ceratotherium > Ceratotherium simum. The sequence goes on along the minus strand of NC_141915.1, from coordinate 28,393,763 downwards.
GAAAACATCAGCCCTCACTGTCAATACACAGTTTTGTAATATAAGAAAAGAAAAAGTGACAGGTCGGCTCCGTGGCTTAGTGGTTAAGTGTGCGCGCTCCACTACTGGTGGCCCAGGTTTGGATCCGGCGGTGCACGACGCACCGCTTGTCCGGCCATGCTGACGCCATGTCCCACATACAGCAACTAGAAGGATGTGTAACTATAACATACAACTATCTACTGGGGCTTTGGGGAAAAAAAGGAGGAGGACTGGCAACAGTTGTTAGCTCAGAGCAGGTCTTCCTCAGCAAAAAGAGGAGGATTGGCAAGGATGTTAGCTCAGGGCTGATCTTCCTCACAAAAAAAAAAAAAAAGAAAAAGTGACCAAAAAAATAAGATCCAATGTTAATTCCCTTTTCTTAAAATAGTCTTCTACCAAATACAGCTAAGAATCCTTGAGCAAGTACCCACATGAACTAGGTTAACATCTGCAGATGGTGGTTTGCCTCTAGGTATTAGGGGAAAACAATGCTGAAGACATTGTGCAGAGATATTTATTTGTTCATTCACCCACAGTGTGCCACATTCTGTGCTCCGTCTATCCAAGTGGCAAATGCCTGATAGAAGAGGGTGAATTATCAAGTTTCTCTGCAGTGAAATTATAAGTGTATCTGTACATTGCTTTCATTTTCAACACATTGTTTCATTGAAATTCATATTCTTTGAGACATTTTCACTCATATTAGAAGCTAAATATAATTTTTTAGAAAAAGTTTTATTTTAGCTCTTCTGCTGTAAAGACTCGGTTTGAAAATGTTCTCTTTCACGTTTCCCCAAGTGAATGATCCCATGTTTTCAAGTCTGATTCTGAAGCTGTCAGTCCTCCATCAAAGCCCTGTTTAAGCCACTGTCTGTTGAAAGTAAGATATTTATGAATGTTAAGAGCATGTGAATCAGTGTATTACTTTGATCAGAGACTTTTGCCCAATTCAAGAGGACTGAATTTGACATCTATTCAAAATCACAGATCATTTGGTGGCAATATACAGTCTTCTTTCTGGGCTATTTTCCTATGTGCTTGTCAATGCTAATGTCTCTTTTTGGTCTAAAAATTTAGACTTCTTGGCATTTTTATTTTCACAGCTATTCCCCCCCTACTCCCTATAATAGTCTCTGTTTGTTAGTATTCAAATTAAACTCTCTAGATTTGTTTCTTTTTTTTTAGTTTAGAATCGGACTCTCATTTTAACTCCTCAATTTGAGTTCTCTAATTCTGGTGAAATGGGATTCTCCAGTATTAAATCAAGATGTCTCCAGGGTAACAGAGCAGAGATGTGGTAGGATATGCTAAATAAGGCTCTGAGCCATTTCAAATAGTGTGTAGAAAGCAACTAGGAACAGTCAAAGGCACTATAGAATTTCAAAGAAGGGCACTCTTTGAGTGAACATGTATTGAAGAAATAAAATGCATGTAGAACAGAGCCAAGCATACTATCTTTTGTGTAACAAAAAGGAGGAAATAAAAATATATTCATATTTGATTATATTTGCATAAACACTGGAAGAATAAACAAACAAAAAAACCCAATAAAAATTATTACCCATAAAGTAAAAGAGCTGGAGGAGGGTAAGGGAAGGAGTGAAGTCTATTTGTATATACCAATTTACTTTGTTTTGACTTTTGAATCAATTTATAAATTGATCCCCAGTCAGTAGAATAGGATCTACAAAGTTATCTTTAGGCCTTTCCAGTTAGATCCTCATGCCGATTGCTTCCACCAGCCCCATGAATCCTCAACCTACTCTCCTCTCTTACTCAAGTACTAAATTTTCTGCAAATACAGGTATCAGAAAACCCAACCCAAACTGATCTAAGCAAAAAAAGGAATTTATTGATTGAGGTAAGCCAAAAAGTCCAGGCACAGATCTTCAGGCTCAGCTTGATTTAGGCATTAAACTAGAGAACACTGGGATCCAGTCCTCAGCCCTACTTCCTCAGAGTTATTTCTGTTTCTGTAGTTGCCAGTGGTACCTGCAACATCACAACAACCAATTACGGAAGAAAAGCCCATTTGTCCTCTAATAGCTCCAATAAAAATCCTAGAATTGAGTGTTATGGGTTTTGATTGGCCTGTTTTGAATCATGCACCCATCTTCCAACCAATCACTGTAACCAAAGAGACAGTGATGCCATCACTGGCTTAGTCTAGGTCCCATGCTCCACTGTGGGAGCAGGAGTGAACCGAGTTTCAGCTGAAGTGCTAGGTAGAGAGAAGGAGAGGAACAATCCCTCAGAGTGAAACCAAGGTATACTGTCAGGAAGGGGTGTTAGATGCTGGCCAGTAAACACTAAACCTTTACCACACCACCCCCTCAGAAAGAGTCCCTTGTCCCTTCTTAGGGACTTTGTTCTTAAGTGCTCACTCCCACCAGACATCTCAAGTTTTGGGGAGATGACCAAAAGCAGCTTTTTAAAAGAGATTTGAGACTCCTGAATTAAAATGAGTTTCTCAGCCTGAAATAGGCTATTCTGAGAACATTTTACTTTTCAAAGCAGGTCAGAAAAATTGCTATTTTAATCAAGAAAGAGCAGAAGTTAAATAAAAATTCCTTACATCCCAAAGACTGAGATTTATGAAACAATTAATGACGAGCAGTTTAATAGAATTGTCTTTCTTGAGTTAGACAAGATGATAAACTATTTTTGTGTTATTCCTTTCTTATAAAACCTGGGTAATTATTTGGGCCTTTAAATTATGTGTTATTTCTGAACGATGACCATAGCCAGTTTTTAAATAAATAAGTACTCCAAAAGGAAATGACTGAAAGGAGACATTCTTTCCAGGGCAGGTTCCACTCTGTTATTCCATAGCTGGTCTCAATTAGCTTTCTGCCGCCGCCACGCATTAGTGAAAATGGCAATGGGCGTAAAGCATACGCCCATAGGTCCGTGGAAGATTTCCATTTTCTCTTCATTTCTGGCACTGGTGGAACACTTCAGTCCAGCACACGTAATCAGTTCGAGTGCATGAATAAAACTCTACTATATATAGTATGAGTGAATTCCAGGATGCAAACTATATATAGTTGAGCTAAATAACAATTTCGATCTCCTATTACCCAGCTTGGCAATGTTTAAAACATTGAACAGTTCTTTCCAGTCACTCCTTGTGGCATGCTGGTCCTTACTGTTGCCTCCTTTGTGCACCCTTACTTCCATCTGGGCTGTTTTCATAAGTGTCTTTTTGGACTTTTGTCAAGTGGGAGCTATTTCTGTCTGACTTCTGTGTACAGAGATGGCTCTAGCACGTCTAGGCTGGAAGAGCTCCGGGCAACAATCTGGTTGGAAAATTGCCTGAAATCCTTTGGGGGCGTTTCTTGGAGGGTAACGTTGGAGAATACAGAGGAGCGAGGGCTACAGGACTCACCCTAGAACATCTTTTTTGTTTTCTTGTAGAAACTGCTTATTCTGGCAGGCACTCGTCCAGCCAGTGAAGCCAATCTCACCCAACAGGAGGTCTCTAATTTTTCTCTGAACTGCCCATTTCCATCAGCAGGGCATTGAGGGATCCTATGGACATTTATTTGGACATTGGAGATGGCAACATGAACAAGATGGTCCTTGTCCCCAAGTTGTTCATAGTCTAAAGTGGAGTGGGGGTTAAAGGACATACAAAAACAAAACTAAGGTATATGCAGTGACTGGTACTTTAACAGTGCTTTGGAAAAGGTACAGTGTGGGCACAAGGAAGGTTCCATTTACCTCAGATCTGCTCTCTGTATTTGTAGCTTTTCTCTCTAGTCTACAGCAACTCATACTTCATTTTCCCCCACATTCAACTCATTTAACAAATGTTTATTGAGTATTGACTCTGTGCTTATTGCTGAAGCTACAGCTGTGTTGGACTTTTATTCCAGTTTGGGGATCAGACAATAAACAAATAAGATATTATATAGTGATAAATAAAACAGGCTGAGGGATAGATAGTGACTGTGGGGGATCTAAAAGGGGAAAGGTTGCAATCATAGGCACAGACATCAGGGAAGGCCTGTGTGGGGAGGTGACATTTGAGCTGTGACCTGATTGGTAAGAAGTAACCAGCCATTGGGAGATGTGGGGGAAGAACGTTGCTGGCAGGTAAAACTAGAAAGGTGAAGGCTGTGAGGTGGGAAAAAGTTTGGGGTGTTTCAGGAGTGGAAAGAAGGCCAGTGTGACTAGAGCTTAGAGTGAAGGGGGAGAGTGATGGAAGTTGAGGTCAGAGAAATCAGCAGGGGCCAGATCACAAGGGCTGGGAGCTCCTGGTGGGGTGTTTGAATTTTCACATCAGTGCAATTTGGAGAGAGGAATATACTTTTCCAGTTATCAGATATGCATGTTTTTCATCCAGGGTACTCTCTTCAGCATCTAAAGGAAACAGAATTAGTAATTAAAATATTGGCAAGCCAGCCCTGATGGCGTAGTGGTTAAAGTTTGGTGCTCATCGCTTCAGTGGCCTGGGTTCATTTCCCAGTTGCGGAACCACACCACCCGTCTGTCAGTTGCCACACTGTGGCAGCAGCTGACATAGAAGAACTAGAAGGACTTACAACTAGGATATACAACCATGTACTGGGGCTTTGGGGAGGGAAAAAAAAAAAGAGGAAGATTGGCAACAGATGTCAGCTCAGGGCAAATCTTTCCCTGCAAAAAAAATATATATATGTTGGCTGCTTTGTGAGCACAGAATTAGAGCAAAGATAAATCCTGAGGGATATTTTACATATGCTACCAAAGAGTCCACACCATAGTGATTTTTCCTTTCAAATGTCTGGATATTTGTGAGCACCAGATATACTACACTCCCTTGAACAAATTTTTCTTCCCCAGGACTCCTTGTTTTTTAGGGTTGACGGGAACACCTGCCCACTTGTCTGTATTCTTTATCACACCGTCACCTTTCCTCACTTCCACAACTTTCAATACATCAAGGATCCTCAGTTTATAAATGATATTTAAGCACCTCAAGAATCAAATCCAAAGCCTATTCTACAATGGATCCTCATGGGAAGTATATAGTTATACAATACTCCGTATAGTAGGTATAGTATATGATTGTCGGAATCAACCCCAGAGAGTGAGACTTCCTGACTTGGTCTTTTGGTTTGAGGGTGAGTCTTCCTTTCAGGCTTATCACCTTGTAATCATTGACCAGAATATGAATATGGTTTTGATGTAAAATAGAATCTTTACCCAAAGGATCTGTCCACCAGGCAACTTTAGAACCCATATAAAATAAGTAAAGTAGTGATTCTTCTTTTGGGACCTCATTTGCTCATTTATTCAATTACATGGAGCCCCAGGCAGTGCAATGGGCGCAAGAGTTAAAACAGATGCATGACGTACTCCTAGCCCCTGAGTCTGATAAAGCTTTCATGTGTATCTCTGGTCCTTAAAATGAACAATTTACAAACTGTATAGTTATAAATGCCCTGAATTTACAGGGTGTGTTCTCCATGCAGCTTACAAGTATCTATCTTTAATTATCTTCCGAAGACTAACGGCCACCACAGCTTCTGGTTTCTCCTGTCTCATTTCTCTTCCTCCTTCCGCCCTCCAGAGCTCTTGCAGCTGTTGCCGTGACAACCGGAATGAAAAGACTTGGAACCTTATCTCTTACTATGGGTACACGCTTCCCCATAAGGACATTATTGTACGTCAGCCAAACTGGACTTTGGGGGCTGTTCTTTAAATATACCATTAAGTCATGTTGAAATTGGAACTCTAGAGGCAAGATTATGATGATATTGAATCAGGGACCTAGGAATTCCCAAATCTTGCTTTCAACTAGCCATCTCTTTCTTTGAGGTCTTCAAATAAAATATGTGCACTAATGACAAAGCAAGGTATTGGAATGCTTTTTACTAACATGTAATGTGTTTAGATTTAGATGTGGGACTTCACATCTAAACCCTAGGTAGAGTTCTAGCGAGTACACCCAGGCCTGGTAGAGATCTCTCTCGGCCTAAGCCAGGCTGGCCTGAGAACACTGCTTGACCACTAAGAGACAAGAAAAAAGATCTCCCAGCTCAAATCTGTCCTCTGAGCCCCAGGTTCTGATAGCTATCTGCCTGCTTGACATTGCCCTTGGATAACTCATAGACATATTCATCTTATCAATCTTTCCATCCCTATTCTTCCCCTAGTCTTCCTCCTCTCCATAAACCACTCCACCACCCAGCCAGTGGCCCAAGCCAGAAATCTGGGAGTCACCTTTGATTCTTCCCTTTTCCTTGCCTCCCCGTATGTAATCCTTATCAAGTCCCGTCAGCTCTACCTCCGGTAAAAAACTCGAAGAGATCTGCTTCTCGCTGTCTCCGCGCTCCCATCGCTTTAGAACAAAACATAGTTATCTTCTGCCTGGATTATTTTTATAGGTTCTGACTCTTCCCTGATTCCACTTGTGTTTCCCTGAAGCCCTTCTCCATAGAGCAGCTAGAGTGAGCTTTGAAAAAGATAGATCAGATTGCATCAATTTGCTTTTTAAAACTCTTCATGGCTCCCCATTTTACTTGGAATAAAATCCATACTCTTCACCCTGGCCTACAAGGCCCCGCCCTGAGTTCTCTGAACTCCCTCTCCAGCCTCATCTTGTACCACTCTCCACCTGGCCCCTACTCCAGTCACACTTTTCTTCCTTCAACCCCCACACAGGTTGCAAATATCTGCCTTTAATTTCCTCTGAAGTCAAACAGCTGCCGTAGGTCCTGGTTTTCCCACTAAACTCTTTTCCTGCTGCCTGGAATATATTTCCCCTGCCCTTTGCCTGCTCATTGCATGGTGACTGTTTACTTCTCAACCTTGAGGTCTTAGTTAAATGTCACCTCCTTAGCGAGGCCTTCCCTGACCACCCTATCCAAAATTGTTCCACCAGTAATTCCCTATCACTGCACCCTGGTTATTTCCTACATAATATTTTCCAGAGTGTGTAACTATTTTGTTTATTTGTTTGTGTATTTACCAAGTTTGTCTTCCCAACTTGGGAAGTAAATTCCTTGAAGGCAGGGACTAGATCTGTGTTATTCACAATGAATGGCACATAGGAGGAGCATAGTTATCTGTTAGATACATGAATGATCCTGCCTGAAATTCTGCCAGCAACTTCTACACCCAGGAAAGGAATAAGAAACTCTTTTTCTTCTTCATCCTCCACTCTCTCAGTCAGGGTCTTGATGGATGGAATTTCACTCAGATGGTACAAATGAAGAAATTTTCATGAAGGGATTATTATTATTTTTTTGGTGAGGAGGATCGGCCCTGAGCTAACATCCATGCTAATTCTCCTCTTTTTGCTGAGGAAGATGGGCCCTGAGCTAACATCTATTGCCAATCCTCCTCCTTTCCCCCGCCCCCAAAACCCCAGTAGATAGTTGTATGTCATAGCTGCACAGCCTTCTAGTTGCTGTATGTGGGACACGGCCTCAGCATGGCCGGAGAAGCGGTGCGTCCGTGCGCGCCGGGGATCCGAACCCGGGCCACCAGTAAGCGGAGCTCGCACACTTAACCGCTAAGCCACGGGGCCGGCCCACCATGAAGGGATTATTAACTGAGGTGTGGGCAGGGTTAAGAGAACCAACACAGAATGTTGAAATACCAAAGACTAACAAGAGCAGGAAGCAATTATATCCCAAGACGGGGGACAAAGGAGAATGAACAGCATTCCCAGAGCCCAGTGAGAGCTGGGGCTGTGGAGAAGGGGCCGCCAGCTAGAGATATAGATTTGGAGGGACACGGGCACTGCCACAGTGGCAGCAGGACAGAACAAAGAAATACCCCATCCTCTCCCTCTTCTTACTTTCCCATCTCATCAATGCCCCTCCTTGGCTGAAGCCAATTAAAAGCCAGCCAGCGAGGGAACTCAGGTGAATGAATCCATTTGGAGGCCAGCTTTCCAGAGCACAGAGCAGGTGATATATGGAGAATAATCAGCACAGATATCGACTCCTAGCAGCTGGAACTCAGGTTAGTCTTGCTCCTATAACTTAGAGGTCAGATTTGGGGTTTATCCTTGGAATTTAACTACCATTTATACCATTACACCTAAGGAAAAATCATTTGGATTTCCAAACAACCAACTTACTAATAAACTTGGGAACATAATTCACTAGGGTGTTGGAGCCTGCCTTTACAGTGAACGAGTGGGTGAAGTGTTTTTATTATTAATAAGCACAGCACAACCTACTCAGAAAAAGAAAACTCCCATCATCTTGTCTGGCCACCTCAGAAATCGAGTTATGGAGCAGTTTGACGCTGTACATAATATCCTCACAAAATATATGGGACTGGTATTTGGCAAATTTGATTTCCAGGTTCTTTCAAACCAGTTACAGAGAAAGTGAAGCTAGAACTTTTTTCTGAGTCAAAATGTTTTAAGTCTTTGTGTTCTATTTTCCATCCTGCTCTGAACAGTTGCTGTGTGAGAACGTCCATTTCTGACTCATTTTGCTCTACAAATACAGAATTGCACCCAGCTGATTTTAGGGATATTGGTCATCTCGGAGTTTTTGTGAGGTTTTACAGACATATGCTGGGGGGAAAATAAGAAGTGAAATGCAAGTCTTCCTAAAAGCTGATAATGCAGCTTGGAGAAAAAAGTCATTTCCCCTCTGTAACTTTACAAGTGGGAGCTGGAGCTGGGTTGCATGGCTGGGGGAATCACAAGATCAATATACAACTCTTCTCTAAAAATTTTTATTTTAGAGTACGACTTGAACTCTCAGACAGCCGTATTGAATGTCTCAATAGGAGCAGAGGGGCCTTAGGACAGAGAGGCAGCTGCCCAATTTATTGTATCTTTGTTAAGTGCTAGATCTGTGAATGGAGTTCCATAGTAGCAAACAGCAACCTCATTTCTAATTCATTTTTCTCTTTGCTTAAATTATTCTGAATATTGGAAACAAGAACTACCAATATTTAATTAGAATGTCCTCTCTTTGTCTACTGTCTATATTGTGTAACAAGAAAGCATACAATATATTTATTGTGTTTACTGATTTATTTATACTTAGAAAATAACAGAATGCCAGTTTAAAAGAGGCTGGATTTTATCTTTCCACTGTGCAGAAAAGAGTAAAATTGCTCTAAGCCCTCAAATGTTTGAAACATAGAGGCTTCTACGGAAAGTTCAAGTCTGCCTTTGATTTCCGTGTGTTCTGAGATTCCACAGCCAGAAAATTCTCTCCTAAAAGAACTATATACCACCTGGCACATACCTAAGAGAAGCAAAGCAGCATAGATGGTAAAGTGAAATATAAGCTCAGTGGAAAAATACTTGGAAAGCCATTTTGTAACACTAAAAATCTTAATTAAATCACCCAGGACCTATTCCATAATAATATGCACCAGGTGTTTCTGCTTCCATTTAATCAGCTCAGCATTATTTCCCTTTTAGAAACAACACATACTGCTGGGGTGTATCCAGCTGAAACACACAACATAAAGTACAATCCTTTTAAAATATGTTTTTTTCAATGTATGTATTAAAATGGCCTTTACATTTTGTAATGTAAATAAATATCGAATCACTATGTTGTACACCTGAAACTAGTACAATATTGTGTGTCAATAATACTTCAATTAAAAAAAAGACCTTATTTCTTTCTTAAACCATCTGTCGACTGACCTTAATGGGTCACCCAGGATACGGGATGAAGAAGAAATAAGGCATTTCCACGTTTATAGACACAGAAACACAATAACTGTAGTTTTATGGAAACTAAGCTTAAGAAATGCAAGACATTTATCAGTTTCTTTCAGAAACCTCTCAGATGTGGGAGAAATATGTGTGAGATTTGGGCTTTCATTTATCCAAATATGAGGAATTTGTCTGCTAGAGTCAACCGACTGACAGTGGATAGAAAAGATTAGTGCAGGTCCTATTTGGCAGGCATCTCAGTAGAAACCCATATGCTCTCTGACATTGATTATAATTATTTTTCCATCAGTCCCAGGTTACTTTCTTAGCAGGAATGTGAGCCAACTCTCTCCCTATGAAGGCTCCTGCTGTGAAACCATCTTTGGCAATAAATCTTTAACAAAAGATCAGGAACTTGACATTTATTTTTAAGCATGAGAAGAAAAATGTGTGCAATGTTGGAAGCAAATATAAGGATAGGAAGAGCTTCTAAACGGTTGCAGGGAGGAGCAGTGGAACAGGAAGCAACGTTACATGACATGCCAGTGGCTTTACTTTTGTGAAGTAGCAACTAATGACTAGGTATGGAATATGTAGACTATATAATGTTAAGCTTCAATGTCTTTTTAAAGTAGAAGGGTGCGGGCAGTGTGTTTGTTATTTGGTCCAGGTGTGTCTGTGATTTTATATTCAACTGATCATCAAGGAGATTGCTAGAACAGTGGTTGAAACGGAAATTTAGGGCGATATGCTAAGAAATAGAAAAGGCAATCATTTTCATTCAATTTGACTAGAGCAGCAGAGATTTAAAAAAAAAAGTTTTTTTCAGAAAGAGTATGTGCATTCAAATTTGTGAATTCATTAATCTCAGTTGGTGAGGTGGGTTCTTAGTGGAAAAGTTAAATAAAGTACTCTGGATGCTTCCATGGGGTGAGAATTTTTCATCCTCACACTGTCCACCTACAGTAAGAAAATTTCTTCAAAATTAATTTAAAAAGCAACAGATGCAGAAAATGGCATGGCTGTCAGAAAATTACCAAATTAAACACAAAAGGGTGTCCGCTTCTCTCCTAAAGGATGATTATTTCTATCTCATGGCTTAGTGCACTGTAATGATTGGTTTCTCCATTAAAATCAAATACAGAATATAATTAAGTAAATCCATCAGATTACATGTCTTTTAAAATTCCACTAGCTGAAGGACTCACCAGAGGAAGTAATAAGTACTTTAATAAATGCCTTGTACCATAAATTTAGTTCAGATATGACTTAAAGTCAGCATAAACCTCATCATAGGCAGGTTACAGCCACTGGACCGGTAAATATTTTTTTGCTGAGTTAGACTCTTCTAATCTTTTGGATAAAGTTCCTAACGGTATTCTTTCTACCTTTTTGAAAACTCTAGCCCAAATAGATGTGTACATGTTTATACATGGGAATGAGATCAAATTAAAAGTTTTGATTTAAAAAGGAAATCACGTATTATTGAAAACTGAGATGTATCACAGTAATGGACCTGTGAATGCTACATCAAAATTCATTGCAGGAGGATAAATTACCCACTCTTGTAATAGAGTTTTTAGATATGGAAAACGTATACTGTTTTTCATATTTTAACACGCAGATTTACATTCAGTTACATAATCACAATTCAATTTCCATCTCGATTTTGATTGTCATTATTATATCAATAAAAAACACATTTCTAAAAACCAGTACCATTACTTGTACTTGGGGTCTATTTTCACTTTTTTGGTTTGCCATAGCCAATACTTCTTTTCTTACTGCAGGTGAAAATATTAATGGTAATGGGAAGAAAATAATAACAATTCTCCACTGCTAGGCAAACAAACATATGCACTAGGATGGAAGAAAGCTAAAGAATTCCTATTCATAGTCTGCCTTATCTCTTCCATTAGCATAACAGCTAACACTTACCAAATGTGCAAGGTTGTCTGCTAAACAATTTACATGCATTTTCTCATTTAATTCTCATAAAAATCCTAAATATTCTACATATTTAAGGCCCCCAACAACCCAATGAGAGAGGTAATAATATCCTTATTTTATACTGAGAAAACTGAAGTTTAGAGATTTTAAGTTACTTGCCCAAAGTCACACAGGGAGGAAGTCATCTTTTGTAACCATCTGTGTCAGTTGTGTCTTCCAGGAAGCAGACACTGAGATGGAGCTAAGAGTGCAAGCAGTTGATTTGGGTGAATGCCTGCGGAAGCTAATAGAGGGAGAAAGTGGACTCGACAGGGAAAGCCTTTGGACCATGATGCGGATCTGACACTTGTGAAAGAAAAGTGAGGAGGAAGCAAACTGAATGAGGAGTGGTTCAGAACACAATGCAGATCTGATAAAGTTTTGCCCAACTCAGTGGTAAGCCCTGGAGCAAAGATTGCCGATTAGTGGAGATCCATGCTGGGCAGAAACAGTCAGGCCCTAGTTCTTCCCACGTTCAATTATTGTCTAGGGGCTCTTCAGGAAGAGCATGGCCTCAGCTCAAAACTGAGGTGTCTCTGAAGATGCTGTGGCTGGAGGCTGGAGGCTAATTGTTCTCCTTGCAATGGGATGGAAATTCTTTCTTTTCTTTTTTGTTTTTCTTTTGGTGGGGAAGATTTGCTCTGAGCTAACGTCCATCGCCAATCTTCCTCTTTTTTTGTTTTTCTTGAGGAAGATTAGCCTTGAGCTAACAACTGTGCCAATCTTCCTCTATTTTGTATGTGGGTCACTGCTACAGCATGGCTTGACAAGTGGTGTAGGTCCACACCGGGGATCTGAACCCGGGCCACTGAAGTGGGATGTGCTGGACTTAACCACTACACCATGGGGCCAGCCCCCTGGAAATTCTTTTTTGAAGGGAGATCCAAGTGGTGCCTCTTCCTGACAGCTGCAGTTAACCCTTGCACCATGCAGATCCACTTCTTCATTCGCATTTAGTGAGCAGCTCCTCCGGGGTTCCAGTGGGCCTTTCTTCTTGCAGAGAAACTTAGAAGAGGGAGGTTAGTGGACAAATGTAGCCTTCGTCACTGCAATTGGTCTTGGGTCCACAACTGGCACTCATCCTCCTGCTTCTTCACTCTCTTTTCTAAATTTACTTGCCCTTAGCTATCATCCCACTGGTCTCCATGACTTACCTGGTGGTGGAACACAACTTTCATTTCTAAGGGTTCTGAGCCACTGGTAACCACACCTTTCTCAGGCTGGGGGTGCTGCACTTGTCCATACACATTCTTAGTTGGGCAAAGGAGTACCATAAAGCACCCAAGTGGATCACCTGAGTTCCATACATATTCCTCCTTGCCCCCATTTTGTAACAACAGGCCTACCCCCTCCCGCTAATCAGAGCCAATTACTCTGGCCAAGACAGTGACTCTTTCTTGCCTGCTCATCCATGGACACAAGGAATTAAAAGTGTCCAGGCAGGAGCCATAGCTTACAGTTCAAATGGAGCAGTTGCTGTTTCCTCAATCCTGAGGTTTTTTTTTAAGGTAACCACTCTCAGCCTCCTGCTCCTCCAATCTTGCTTTCTTTGGATGATACATATTAAGCAATGCCCAGACTGGCTGTCCATCTATTTTGCCCTTTGGGATGCCATATTCTTTTTTTTTTTTTTTTAAAGATTTTATTTATTTATTTTTCCCCCAAAGCCCCAGCAGATAGCTGTCTGTCATAGCTGCACATCCTTCTAGTTGCCGTATGTGGGACGTGGCCTCAGCATGGCCAGAGGAGCGGTGCGTTGGTGCACACCCGGGATCCGAACCCGGGCCGCCGGCAGCACAGTGCGCACACTTAACCGCCAAGCCACGGGGCCGTGGGATGCCATATTCTATTAACCATCTCCACAACTCTCTTTGGGTCAAGCCCCCTTGGCTGCAATCTACTTTGCCAGTCATTACAATAAGTGTGTTTCATCCTGCCCACCTTCTGGTGGTGAAGTTCTGCTCCCTGGCCTCTGTTGCCCCATTAGGCCCATTTCTATCAGTGAGCCAAGCTCTGTGACAGTCTCTCCTACTGGCAGCCCTAGCCAGTACTGAAATTCTTACTGATGCTGGTGCCCCTCTCACTAGCATATTCCTTTTTTTTTTTTTTTTTGTGAGGAAGATCAGCCCTGAGCTAACATCAATGCCAATCCTCCTCTTTTTGCTGAGGAAGACTGGCCCTGGGCTAACATCTGTGCCTATCTTCCTCCACTTTATATGGGATGCCGCCACAGCATGGCCTGACAAGCGGTGCATCGGTGCGCACCCGGGATCTGAACCTGGGCTGCCAGCAGTGGAGTGCGTACACTTAACCACTACACCACAGAGCCAGCCCCTCACTAGCATATTCCTGATGGTTTTGGCAAATGAAGTGTACCTGGGCCTATGTGTGTAATGTAATCCGCTGGCGGGTCTTGTGGCCTCACATAAAATATCTATTCCAACATGCCCATTTCCCTCAGTTTCTTGATTCCTTCCTCTACCTGTCAGGGCAATTCATTTTGACTTCATTCACAGTAGGCCATTGCTTTCTCTGTGCTTCTAAGAGCCACCCTAGCAGGTGAGTTTGCACCATCCCCTGGGGCTCTTGCCAGGGTGTTAAATCCCATATCCTGGGAGAGTAGGGATACAGAATTTCAGTAACTGTCCTCTAACCAGCATTATGTTCTGCCCCCCTTAATCAGACACCTTCAAAATCTCATCCTATGAGTACTCTCTGGCTCCTGTGGGGACATGTGGCTCTATTTTGCAGCTCCAATGGGGGATAGTCCCTTTCCTCCCTTACCATACCCAGCTGAATTATGCTGCAACTTAGCATAGTTGTAGACTGGGCAGCCAGGAGAGGAGGTGAGGCAGATGCTGAGGAGGATCCCTGTTGTCTCGTGAGGTTGAGGCTTTACAGTGTCTTTTCAAACCAATGCTAGCTCTAAGTGGGGAGGGGAGGCGGATCTCTGCAGTCTCTGAGGGTTCAGAGGAGTCCGGAGAGTCAAAATAGTCAAGGGCATGCGCCAGATGGCCCCATCTCCTGTGTCAGGGTCCCAGATTTCACACACCAGGGCCCTGACCATGGCATAACAGACTGACTCAGCTGAGCACGCAATCATGTTTGAAGCTCCACAGCTCTAATTATTAAATCTGGAGTTTGATCTTCAGCTTTTTCTGCTTTTTTTCAGCTTTTTCTGCTCTCCCGCTGCAGGAATAAGGGCGTCTTTGTAAGGTACCAAAGAGGCTCTCTTGCCTTCATACTTAGTTTTCAATGGTTTGTTAATGGTGCTCAGTTTTTTATTATCCCCCCCGTAAAGCATCAGTGCAACTTAACAATAACCAACCAATTCGCTGTCCTTGTCTGTGTTGTCCCCATCCTCTCCATACCCAAGCCTCTGTACTTTTCAAAAGTCAGAATCGTTGCAACTGCCAGGGCATTTCCCTCCACTGAAACATTCTCCCAAGTCGCCACCAGTGAGAGTTTTTGCAATTGGGCTGCGACTTTGTGCCACAAACTCTCCACGCCCCACACACCATCCTGGAGGGGGTCCTTTTTGCCAGCCACCTGGTGAGCCGTCCGGTCCCTAAACTCCTTCTTGCTACCTGCTTTCTCAGACCACTCCTGGAAACAGAGGAGTTAGGAATGCAAAGGATTTATTGGGAGAGCAGGTAATGTCTGTGAAATAAAAGAGAAGAAGCAGGATAGGGCAGGAAGAGCAACAGAACACTGTGCAGACCCAACCAACACATAGGCAGCTCCAGGGCAGAGACGATCTGTTGGAGGAGACCTGCACTGAGCCAGGCCAGGCCCTAGAATCCCTGCTGTGCTGTCATTGGCTGGGGGCTACCAGGGGAGATCCGGCCAAAAGCTGAAGGTGCTGCGGTCAGAGGCTGTCGGCTAAGTGCACTCCTTGCAGCTGAACTGCAGGTTCTTTCTTGATGGGAGATAGGAAAGGCTCCATGGCTGTCACCGCATCATATTTAGAAGTATTATTTAAGTGCTTATTTGTGTGGCAGCCTTTGGTAGGTGATATAAAACAAACATCTAGGGGCTGGCCCCATGGCTTAGCGGTTAACTGTGTATGCTCTGCTACTGGCGGCCCGGGTTCAGATCCCGGGTGCGCACCGCTTGTCTGGCCATGCTGAGGTGGCGTCCCACATACAGCAACTAGAAGGATGTGCAACTATGACATACAACTATCTACTGGGGCTTTGGGGAGAAAAGGGAAAAAAAGGAGGGGGATTGGCAATAGATGTTAGCTCAGGGCTGGTCTTCCTCAGCTAGAGGAGGATTGGCATGGATGTTAGCTCAGGGCTGATCTTCCTCACAAAAAAAAAAAACAACAAACATGTAAAAATGGATGAAATAGATGTTCTCAGGAAGAAACTGTATGCTGTAGTGGTTTAGAGCATCATCTCTGAAGTCAGAATGCCTGTGCTCAGTACCTAGTTCTACCACTAACTAGCTGTGGGACATTGGGTGAGTCACTTAACCTTTCTGTGCTTCATCTCCTATACTGGGGATAATAGTTCCTTCCTCAAAGGCTTCAGGGGGGCTTAAATGAATTTCTGTATGTAAAGTATGTATACCATTCTCCAGCACTCAGTGAGTGCTCTGTGTCTATTAGCTGTTTAGCCTATCGTGACATATGACTGGCAGACATTACCTAAAAATACAGCAGTGTATTTAAGTCCAAGGAAAGGAAACTAACTTTATCAGATGACTGCTCTCTTCCTGGCACTGGATTAGCTATTTTCTTAGGATGCCTCCTTTAATCTTCACAATAACCCTATGGGGTAGGTATTACTATTTGCATTTTACTGAGGAGGAAACTGAAGCTGGGATTATTTTATGCTCAAAGTGGCAGTAACTTATTAGCAACAACCTGGATATTCAGTTTTTGTCCTCACATTTCAAATTTTCCTGCAGTTGTGAGTCACCTTGTGAGGATCCTGACACACCCTTCGACTGTACTGCCAAAACTGCAAACGCAGTGTGGCTGACGCATGTGAGCAAAGCCAGACTACAACTTTCCTGTGGATTCCCACGCCAGTGCTTAGGCTGGGCTCTCACCCAATCTCGCTACCACCACGGTTTTGCTGTATGGCATTTTCAGAGATTGGCTGGGTTAGGCAATGGGTGATGTAATGGACAGTCATTACTTGCTAACCCCACATCCACTGACCTTTCGTCAACTAACAGCATCATGGTTCTTCCATGGAATTCTGTGGTGTCGGCTCCACCCTTAGCTCCAGGAGGGGCCGCGTGACTGGCACTCAGTTAACCAGAGTGTTGCATTCTTGGTCACAGTGATTGGTTTGGGGGAGAGGGACATGTGACCAATCCAGGCCAATGTATGTCAGGCCCAGGACTCTATACCAATAGGAATGAGAAACCTTTTCTTTTTGTGCATAGAGCTATAAGGACATTAACCTGCCACTGCTGGTCACCGTCTTCCTACCATGAAATAAAAGTACACCTGAGAGTAAAGCCAACACAGAGAGGAGAAGCAGAGACGTCAAGAGAGCTGTGGTCCTGATAACATCGTTTAAGCCCCTGACTCCAGATGTGCGTGAACCCGGTATATTCCTGGACTTTTTTGTTACATAAGCCAATACATTCCTTTTTTCTTCTTTTAGATCTTTTGAGTCTGGTTTTCTATCACTTGAAAATAACTAACGCTTGATATTCATTCAGTCAGTCAATATTGAGTACCGTCAGTGTGCTGGACATTGTTCCAATGTAGGAGTACGGCAGTGAACTAAACAGGCAACTCCTTGTTGGCCTAGAACTTACATTTGAAACTTACATTCTAAGGGGAAGAAAAGAAGAAGGAAAAAAGTAAATATATAGACATTGTATATCAACTAGTGATAAGTTTTGTGGGGAAAAAATAAAGCTGGTAAGGGGAAGGATGTGTTACAGGATACTCAGGGAAGAACTCACTGATATGGTGACTTTGAGCAGAGACCTAAGATATGTTGAGAGAGTGAGCCATGAGATAATCAGTAGGAGAGTTCCAGGAAGGAGGAACAGCAAGTGCAAAGGCCCTGAGGCTGGCATATGCTTGCAGAGCAATGAGGCCAAAGTGT
Organism: Ceratotherium simum simum; assembly: GCF_057802395.1. Taxonomy (NCBI): domain Eukaryota; kingdom Metazoa; phylum Chordata; class Mammalia; order Perissodactyla; family Rhinocerotidae; genus Ceratotherium; species Ceratotherium simum. Next base: position 28,376,045 of record NC_141915.1, on the reverse strand, counting down.
TGGGAGTGCAATGAGCAAGGAGGTGGGGGTAGAACATGGGGTTAAAGAAGTAGCAGGTTCAAACCATCCATGCCCTTGACAGCCATTGAAGCTTTCTGGTTTTACTTAGTGTGGGATGGGAATCCACTGTAAGATTTTAAGAAAAAGAATGACATGGGATAAGTTATATTTTAAAAGAATTAATTTGGTTGTTGAATGGGGTGGGGGGCAAGGGCAGAAGCAGGGAATCCAGTTAGGAGGTTGCAATAATCCATATGAGAGATGATGGTGGCGAGGGCAGGGTAAGAGCAGTGGAATTGGAGAGAAATGGACAGATATAGGTTCTATTTTGAAAGTATAGCAGACAGGACTTGCTCATGAATTGGATGCGAGGATAGGAGAAAGAAAGGAGTCAAGGATGACTCCAAGGTCTGTGGCCTCAGCAACCGGAAATTTGGAATAAAATTACAGTCCTTTTTTATTAAGTCTGAGATGACTATTAGATATCCAAGATCTGACCCTCAGACATTCAGGGGAGAGGACTAGGATAGAGATATATATTTGGAAGCCATCAGTGCATAGACGGTGTTTAAAGCTGTGAGACTGAATGAAACATGAGTATAGACAGAGAAGGGATATTCAGGCTGAGTCGTGGGACACTCCCGTATTTAGAGGTCAGAGAGATGAGGGGGAACCAGTGAAGAACAGAAACAGCTACTGAGGTAGCTGTTTTTGTACGTAGTGAAGAAAATGCTTCAAGGAGGAATTGGTCAGCTATGTAAAAGGTACAAAAGATGCTGACGGCCGGGACAAGAAAAATGAAGGCAGGAAATTTTTTCCTGGATTGAGCAATGTGGAGCTTTTAGCGTTTACTGCTGTCTTGTGTACTATCAATTTATGTCTCTTTATTTTCTATCTCCTCCCATTTAGACGTAAGCTCTGCAACATTCTGTTTTGTTCGCTATGTATTCCTGGTGCCTGGAATAGTGTCTGGTATATGGTAAGTGCTATAACTATTATTAATATTAACTATTAATAACTATTCCTCGACAAGTATTTCTTGAATGGAAAATTGTGAAACATAAGAAAAAAATTTTTGTTTCTCAATTCCTCTTTGTACAAAGATATCTTGCATTTTACATTTTGGTAGAGGAAGTAATGGTGTAGCACTAGATTTTGAATTATGTTGACAATTTGGCACGGGATTTAACCTCAGTAAGCTTTTGTTTCCTTGTCCATAAAAGGATGGACAATAATAAGATGTTTGAGAATATGCCCAGAACCATATCTAGCACATAGTAGCTACTCAATAAATGCTTTATAAATCTGAAGGGGTCACATAAACCAGACCACACAGTGACATGCAAATTTATTCCAGATAAATAAGTCATTTGACATGGGAAGTTTCATTTATTTGAGAATTCAGTCAGAAAAAAGGAAATGTTGATAGTAGGTTGCATTTCCAACAAAAAGCATTCGAGTGTGTCTCAAGATGGAATAAGGGCCATAATACATTGCGATTAGTATTGCTATTATGGTTGTTTCACATTAAAATGTAATAGCTTTGAGGCTTTTTTTTTTTTTCTTTTTAAGTACCTTGTATCTTATTGTAGATTCTATAGTTCAAATATCATCACATCATAGACCTGAGATGGATAAACTTTGGTAAGACCACTCCCCCCCAGACCTACACCTTGTCCTAGATTGCCCTGATTTGAATCTTACAGAAGGCACAGAGTTGAGTGGTGCAGATGTCAAGGCTCAGAAAAACTGCAGATTCATCGTGATTCAAGTGTTAATCTCAAAAGGTTAACCAGGAAGCTCCTAAAAGAATTTGTAGGTTTAAAGCAGGTAAAGATTATATTTTAAAGGAGATTGGCCTTTAGCAGGGGAAAAATGTGCTGAGCAAAGAGGTTTAAAAGGGGATAGGATAACCAGTCAGAGTTGAGAGTTATTCTGGATTATCACTTAAGCAGCCTGGGCATGCAGCCAAATCTCTTGGGTTAATATTTCTTCTCCTTGTTGTCCATAATTAGGCAAACACATAGCCTTCTGTCATCTGCATTTCTTTGTCTATTATACAAAGTCAACAAGTGATAACCTGAAGTCTCTTTGGACCCAGAATATCTGGCCATTATCTTACCCTTAGTAGATACCCATAATGGATGACATTTTGGTGTTGATGTATTGATACTGGACATCTTGGGGTGAGGGATGCCAAGATGATGACTGAAGTTCTGAGCCTTTGGAAATCAGTGCTCACGGGCAGGTACTAGACATTACAAGATGCTAAGAACTTGAAAGTGAAATATTTGAAATATTTGAAAGAGAAAACCTGCAAGAACAAACTCCCAAATAGAGACAAAGTTTGTATTAGCATGCCAACTCTTCTATCTCCCTGGATAATACTCTCTTTTGCCATGAAATGTAGGTTATTATAGTGATAGGGAAAGAGAGGCTGAATCAGAAAGTATGTTGAAATGTGGCAACAGGAGAAAGGATTTTAAAGTCTTAAAGTATACTCTTCAAGGAAATGGCTCAAAGCATCACCTTCTGGATTCCTGTTTTATACTTGGGCTTCACAAGGGCAATAACATCTCCCAAGTTACTAAGTCTGACTGGTTTTTGTCATTATTATTACCTCATTTATTTAGCTTTTTTTTTTAACTTTTTTTTTTTTGCTGAAGAACATTAGCCCTGAGCTAACATCTGTGCCAATCTTCCTCTATTTTGTATGTGGGTTGCTGCCACAGCATTGCTGATGAGTGGTGTAGGTCCATGCACAGGATCTGAACCCATGAACCTGGACCACCGAAGCGGAACTTGCCGAAATTTTAACCACTACTCCACAGGGCCAGCCCCTAGCACTTCTTAATATTAGATGTTGTGCTGAGTGTTTTACATATATCATTCCATTTACTTCTCACAAAAAAACCCATGAGATAGGCACTGTTAACATTCTCACGTCGTACAGAGAAAACTGAGGCTGAATCCCAGCATCAGTCAGACCTCAGTGATGTGCAGCATCTGGATAGTGGGAAATAAGTGACTAGCTGAGGCACTAAGAAGAAAGAACAACCACAGTTAAGAACAACTTAACAAAGGCGAAAGTGTAGATATCATGATATAAGAGAATGCAAAACTCAGAAAAGTGCTTTCCAATGTCTCCAGGACACTTAGGATAAGAAATATTGGATTTTTCATTCATTCATATTTTGCTCCCTTCCATGAGTCGGGCACTACTACATTGGGACTGGGAATACAATAATGAATAAATGCAGCTTGCAGGCTATTGAAAGACAGATAATTTAAATAATGGTAATATGAGGAGTGCTATAATATAGAGGGATGTTTCCAAAACTTCTGAAAATGGGAATCCCTTGCATGACTTGTTAAGTATGCAGATTACCAGGCTTCTCTCATGGAAATTCTGAGATCCTGAAATATGCTTTTTAAGAAACGCTATAGTTGAGTCTTATATTCAGGAAAGTTTGGGTGTGAGCCTAAGTGCTTTGAGAGATCAGGGTGGGGTGTCTACCCAGCCTAGGGAGTTAAGGATGGCTTCACAGAGGAGGCGACAGCTGAAGAGAAGGTGTGGAGACGGGAGGCATTCCATCTCCCAGCAAGGGGACACTCGTGTTTTGAGGTGTGGAAGTGTGAGCAAACACTGACCTATTGGGGATGCTGACAGCAAGTAGACCCTGTTGGAGCACAAAAGATACAAAGGGAAATAGCAAAGGCTAAGGAGAGAAAGTTGGGGGCTGGATTATGAAGATCCTGGAATGCCGTGTGAAGAAATTTAGATTCTAGGAGATGCTTTTTAGACTACTACTACAGATGCTTTATATGATTTATATTTTTATATTATTTATACTTATATTTATTATATTGTATTTCTATATTATTATATATCATTTATATAATAATTATATAGTATTTTATATGTACGTATTAATCTTAAATATCATTTATATATTAATTACATGTTGTTTAGTATAATGTATTATTATATTTATTGAAATTAATTCATATTTAATTTTCCGTAGACAAGGCTTGGTGGCGTATTACAAGGAATGAGAGGCTTGTTTCTTTGGTCCTCAGCAAAAGGGTGTTGGCCACTCTGCTGGGAGCACATGTGGTAATGTTAGTGGGGGAACCCAAATGAGAGAACCTAGAGAAGTGGGCCTCACAGGGAACGGGTCGGGAAAGATTGGAGCAGCGACCCTGTCCTTCTTGAGACCTTCTCTGTTCAAACCAAAAGAGGATTTTCTCCATTGTTTTTATAAAACCAGATGTTTTCTTTACAATACCAAATCCAAACGTTTAGGTATAAAATGCAAAAACACTTTAAAAAATGTATATTTAATCACAAAGTACAAGGAACCTTCTACATTAAGTCAAAAGAACACTACATGCTCAGATGTCCCCTGCTCCAGGGCAGCCTTCTCTGCCTCCTGTCGTCCCTCTGCCCCTGGTTCCGGCGCCTCTCCTCTGTGCTTCTGTAATATCCTGTGTGTCTAACCAAATTGCATATGTAGATTATATGTTTATTTTTATATGTTTATTATTTCTTATTATATGCTTATTTGTCTGCCTCTTCCACTTCATGGTGAACTCTTTGAAGGCAAAGAATGTGATTTACTATTTTCATATTCATAGAAATGAGCAAAGGTACATAATAAGTGTTCAGTAAGTATTTTTTGAATGGAAGAAAAAGAGATTGAGAGAGAGAGAGAGAATAGTATGTTCATTCTTTGAAATCATACATTTTATTATCAGGACTTTTGACTGTTCTGAACTGAATTTAAGAATAAATGCCTTGGGGCCGGCCCCGTGGCTTAGCGGTTAAGTGCGCGCTCTCCGCTACTGGCGGCCCGGGTTCGGATCCCGGGTGTGCAGCGACGCACCGCTTCTCCGGCCATGCTGAGACTGCATCCCACATACAGCAACTAGAAGGATGTGCAACTATGACATACAACTATCTACTGGGGCTTTGGGGAAATAAAAGGAGGAGGGTTGGCAATAGATGTTAGCTCAGAGCCGGTCTTCCTCAGCAAAAAGAGGAGGATTAGCATGGATGTTAGCTCAGGGCTGATCTTCCTCACACACAAAAAAAAGAATAAATGCCTTGTCTCAACAACTTAGAAGCCAGTTTCTGATGTGGCTTAAAAGCATAAAAATAGAGAAGGTCAAATACCGTATGATTTCCTTCATTAAGTAGTAGATAATAACAACAATAAACAAACACATAGAGACAGAGATTGGATTGGTAGTTACCAGAGGGGAAGGGGGGAGGGAGGAGGGCGAAAGGGATAATTTGGCACATGTGTGTGGTGATGGGTTGTAATTAGTATTTGGGTGGTGAACATGATGTAATCTATGCAGAAATAGAAGTATAGTGATGTACACCTGAAATTTATACAATGTTATAAACCAATGTTACTGCAATAAACAAAAAATTAAAAAAAGAGGATTTGGGTGCAGGGGGGAGGTGGGTGTGGCTATAGGAGGACGTGAGGGATCCTTGTAGAGACGTTAATGTTATGTGTCTTGATTGTAATCAATATCAAAATCCTGATTGTGATATTGTTCTATAGTTTTGCAAGATGTTGCCATTGGGGAAAATTTGCAAAGCGTACACAGGATATCTCTGTAGTATTATATAGCTATAGGTTAATCTACAGCTATCTGAAAATAAAAAGCTTAATTAGAAAATTTAAAAAAATAAAAAATAAAAGCATAAAAATAGACTCCTCTGTTAGTGCAAATTCGTTCAGTAATTTCGTAGCTGGAGTTGGTACGCAGCACATCTAAGCTGCACTTCTCCCCAAGAACTTACAATGTTACCATATATGTTTTAAAGAGGAAATTTCAAGTCAGAAGTTTAAGAGGAGAGAAAGCCAAAAAAATTAATATTGACTTCTAGAAGTTTAACTCACTCAAGCTTGTTGTTTTGCTAAGAACAATTTTTACTCAAAACTCATTAGAATGTTTGCGTGTAACACATGTAAAAAAATCGCCTAGAGCAAAAAGCACTTACTTCGTATTTTACACGCAATTCTCTCGTTTTAGATGGAAAACATTTAAAAATATTTTCCATTTCATCTTTAATTTGGTTTAGCCCTGATTTTGTAGGCTATCTTAATATCCTGAGATTATTGCATCAAGACAACAAAATATTTAAAAACAATCCTTCTTTTATAAAACAATAAAGATTTCTGGAAAAATAACCCATGTTTCCCTTTTGTTGTATCACTTCAAATTTCCATTATTGATAACTTTCTAATCACTTTTAATGTTTACAGATCATTATTTTAAAATATTTTTATCTAGAAATAATTATTCTACAATTATTACCTTAAAATAAAGCCTTCAGTTAAAACCTTATTTGGACATTTGTGACAACTGAAACAGAAATGTCAGGTTTCTTGTAGGTCAATTATATCTGAATAAAACTGGATAAAAAATAAAATGAGATTAGAAAAAAGGAAAATAAAAGAAATAGGCTTCAGAAAAAAATTGGCTTTGGCAAAGAAATATCTTGTTGAATGTGGACATACAGCATTCTCTAAAAGAACAGTTTGTATTAGAATCTATTGTTATCTATACAAATCTTAATTGAGTGGAGAATTTTACATCTGTCCAATGAAGTTCTGTGAAAAGATTAATTAATTTTAGGAAACGAAGTAAAATCACTAAACAGGAAAAAAAAATAATTTAGAAAAAAATCAGTGTCACTCCATTAGCAATTTGGATCCAGGCAATTTATCTAAGGAAACGGTTATTTGTGTTTATGAAATTGGGGCAAAATGTTGGCAGTCTTCGTTTTCTCTTTTTTGGGTCATCTTACTTAGAATCATGGATGGTTGATGTAAAACAAAATCTTAGACATCATCTGGGTCAGGGGTTCTCGACCCTTGTTGTGCATAGAAATTACCTGAAAAGTTTTTTAAAAATGCCCATACCCAGGCCCCGATTCTTTGCCCTCCCCACCAATCTGACCCAACTGGTCTGGTGTGAGGTCCAAGATCAGTATTGTTGTATGTGTGTGGTAAAATACACAAAACATAAAATTCACCGTCTTAACCATTTTTAAGTATACGGTTCAGTAGCATTAAGTACCTTCACGTAATCACGCAACCATCATCACCAACCACCTCTAGAACTTTTTCATCTTCCCAAACAGAACCTTTGTACCTATTAAAAAATAACTCCCCGTTCTCTCCTCCCCCAGCCCTTAGTAACCCCATCCTACTTTCTATCCTTATGAATTTGGCTATGCTAGGTACCTCACATAAGTAGAATCATACAATATTTGTCCTTTTGTATCTGGCTTATTTCACTTAGCATGTCTTCAAGGTTCATCCGTGTTGTAGCATTGTCACAATTCATTTCTTTCTTTTCTTTTTTTTTTTGGCTGAGGAAGATTTGCCCTGAGCTAACGTCTGTGCCAATCTTCCTCTATTATGTGGGTTGCCACCACAGCATGACTGACAAGTGGTGTAGGTCCACGCCTGGGATGCAAACCCACAAACCTGGGCCACCAAAGCGGAGCTCACTGAACTTAACCACTATGCCACAGGGCCAGGCCCCCAGAATTCATTTCTTTTTAAGGCTGCCAACATTGATATTTTTAAAAGATCCCCAGGTGATTCTAATGTGCAGCCAGAGTTGAGACCCACTCATCTAGTCCAACTCCCTCCTTATTCAGGTGACAAAATTGAGGTTCAGAGAGAGGAAGTGGCATTCATTTATCATCCACTCATTCAGCATGTGTTTACTGCCCACCTACCATGTTCTAGGCACTGTGCTGGGTGCAGCTGGGCTCACAGGAGGCTAAGTAAATCGGAACTCAGATCTCCTGATCTGAACTCTTTGGGAAGTTTCACAGTTCCCCTACTATAATACACTCTTTTCTTTGTGTTTGAAAAACTTCAAACTTCAACAGCAGTAAAATAGTATTTTCCACTCTGGAGCAATTTTGGGAACTAATTTTAATAAGCTTTTATTTAGACTTCTATTTGGAATCATTTTATTTTCTCTAATTATAATCAAAATTGAATCTATGCAGAAATAGAAGTACAATGATGTACACCTGAAATTTTTACAATGTTATAAACCAATGTTACTGCAATAAACAAAAAATTAAAAAAAAAAAAAAGAAAAAAAAAGAAAAAAAAAAGACACTATTGGGACAGTTGATGAATTTTGAATAAAGTCTATAGATTAGATAATAGCACTGTATCAATGCTAATTTCCTGAATTTGAACATTGTGCCATGGTTATGTAAGAGAATGTCCTTGTTTTTAGGAAAAACACACTGAAGCATTTAGGGGTAGAAGAGTATCATTACTGCAACTTATTCTCAAGGGTTTCAGAAAATATCAGAGAGAAAGAGAAAAGAATAAAGTAAATTCAGTTAAGATGGTAACATTTGGGGAATCTGGGAAAGGGGTATAAAGGATGTTATGGACTGAATGTTTGTGCACTCCCAACAATTCGTGTGCTGAAACCTCACCCCCAAAGTGATGGTGTTGGGAGATGGGGCCTTCGGAAGGTAATTAGGATTAGATGAGGTTAGGAGGGTGGAGCCCTCATAAATGGGATTAGTGCCCTTATAAGAGTCATTTGTAGATAGCTTGCTTACTCTTTCTTTCAACAATGTGAGACTAGAAGGAGAAGTCTGCAATCTGCAAGATGGCCCTTGCTGGACCTAGTCACACTGGCACTGTGATCTTGGACTCTCAGTCTCCAGAAATGTGAGAAACAAATTTCTATTGTTTATAAGCGCCCTCATCTATGGTATTTTGTTACAGTAGCCTGAACTAAGACACAGGACTTCTTTACAATATTCTTGCAACATTTCTGTAAATCTGAAATTATGTTAAAATAAAAAGTTAAAAGAAAAAAAAAAGATATGCTTAATATATTAATAAAGTTTATTAACTTAAAAAAAAATAATCAAAATTGAATATAGTAATCATGAATCAAGCCAATCTATTAATTTAGTTGGGAATAGCTGATTACAGTATCTTTAAGTTTACCCTCTAGACCAAGAACTACCTGGTAAATAAAAAAATAACAGAAAAGCCTTGAGATGCTATTTCTCTAAAAGATGGGTGGGAAACCTCCAGCCTTCAATATAATTTCATCTGGCCATAGGAAAAATCCAAAGAATTTATGCCTAAGGTCATGAAATTATAAACTTATTTTAAAGTATATAATAGCAATGCTCTTAAAATGTATTCTTTGTACAAAAAATCATCCAATAAAGTCCAAAAAACAATTTAAAAAGAGCAAACAAAAGGAACATTTCATATTCTTTAAAGATAAAATAATCCATTTTACTTATATAAATTTTTTATTGTGGTAAAATATACATGACATAAAATGTGTCATTTTAATCATTTTTAAGTGTACAATTCAGTGGCAATAAGTACATCCACAGTGTTCTGTAACCATCACTACTATCTATTTTCAGAACTTTACATCATCCCAAACAGAAATTCTGTACCCATTAAACAATAACTCTCCCTTCCCCTTTCCCCCCAGTCTCTGGTAACATCTTTTATACTTGCTGTCTCTATGAATTTGCCTTTTCTAGGTACCTCCTATAAATGGAATCATCCAATATTTATCCTTTGTGTCTGGCTTATTTCACTTAGCATAATGCCCTCAAGGTTCATCCATGTTGTAGCATATGTCAGAATTTCCATCCTTTTTAAGGCTGAATAATATTCCATATTATTCCATATTAATTATTCCATATTAATATTCCATATTAATATTCCATATTATATATATACACCATATTTTGTGTATCCACTCATTTGTTGGTGGACATTTAGGTTGTTTCTACTTTTTGGCTATTGTGAAAAATGCTGCTATGAATGTGGGTATACAAATATCTGTTTGAGTCTCTGCTTTGGACATATACATCAAAGTGAAATTACTGGATAATATGGTAATTCTATGTTTAATTTTTTGAGGAACTGCCTTACTCTTTTCCATAGCAGCTACACCATTTTATATTCCCACCAGTAATGTGCAAGGATTCCAATTTCTCAACATCCTCCCCAAATTAAGTAAAATTTTAACCTTTATTTATATAACTTTTGATATTAAAAATTTTGTGACTCCCTCATCTTTAATTATTCTGCATTTCTAAGTTGCATTGTTATCTTTCAGTCCAAATAGATGTTTAAATTCTTCTTTTTTTTTCTGAGGAAGATTTACCCTGAGCTAACACCTGTTGCCAATCCTCTTCTTTTTTTGCTTGAGGAAGATTAGCCCTAAACTCACATCGGTGCCAATCATCCTCTATTTTGAATGTGGGTCACTGCCACAGCATGGCTGACAAGTGGTGCAGGTCCACGCCTGGGATCCAAACCTGGGGACCCGGGCCACTGAAGTGGAGCTCACTGAACTTAACCACTGCACCACGGGGCTGGCCCCCTAAATTCTAATTCTTCTATCTTACACATATGTCTTCTCTGATTATTATATGTTCTCATTGAACACCTACAATTCATGTAATCCATATTTCTCCAGGTTTCACCAAGCTGAGAGTACTGACGTGGTTACATTAACAATAACAGCTGAAATTTTACTGCCTCTTATTCCCAGGGAAATCTGCCTTCCTCCTGTTCTTCCCTGCCTGAGGTGTTCCTGGAAGTCCTCAGGTAGCCTCTGAGTGAGCTGGGGTATAGTCACTGGTGTAATTCCTTGGGAGGCCACTTGAGGGCAGCAGCTCTCTCTCACCCCGACCTCAGCCCTGGAGTGGATGCTGCCGTCAGGCCAAGAACATTTCTGAAGCAGCAACTCTAAGCGCTGCATGGCAACCATACAGAAACAAGGGACTATCCCTCTTCCATATTCTTGGTCACACATTGCCACCTGGGTTTGTAGAGTCCCATATGGAAACTCAAGCACAGTCGGCATCCAAGATTAGTAACTGATTGAGAAAGTGAAAAACATAAATGGCTGTGACAGCTGATAGCTGGCAGCTAATAGCTGGCCATAGTGTCCCCCCACTGAAGATAAACAGTTTCACAGAGTAACAATAATCAAACAAGGTCACTCTGTGACTATGGTGGAACAAGACAATAATCATAATCATGTCCGAACATGGACAGAAATAAGGGCGTTAAACAACCACAAAAATAAACAAATACTCCCCTATTCTAGCTACATGAGTGACTCTAGCCTCCTAGGTAAAAATTAAGAAAACCAGTCATCAGGCCGGCCCGGTGGCGCAGCCGTTAAGTGCATGCGCTCCACTTCCGCGGCCCGGGGTTTGCATCTTCGGATCCTGGGCCCGCACATACGCACTGCTTGTCAGGCCACGCTGTGGCGGCGTCCCATATAAAGCAGAGGAAGATGGGCATGGATGTTAGCCCAGGGCCAATCTTCCTCAGCAAAAAAGAAAAGAGGAGGATTGACATTGGATGTTAGCTCAGGGCTAGTCTTCTTCACAAAAAAAAAAGAAAGAAGGAAAACCAATCATCAAATTATTCCTGCTTCTCAACAGAACTCAATCTAGAACAAACCCTTGCTTCCCCCCAAATCAACTAGTACAAGCCCAAATCCTAATAAGACCCTCCCAGCTCATACTTAACTTAGACACACCCCCAGGTCCTGGAGTGTGCATTCTCCCTCGCTGTAGCAAGCTTATAAACGTCACTTTGTTTGACAACAGTTGTATTCCCGGTGGCCTTTGGCTGGCAAGCTTTAGCTGGAGCCACCAGGCTGTTGTCCCCATCTCACCACTCTACTTCCTCATTGCCTTCATCCCTCTTTCTCTCAAAAACATTCAAATGCAAATTGATGCCTGAAGAAAGGCTGGGTTTTAGGTGAAAATATTTTTTTCTCTATTTTCTGAAAATTTTCAATGAACATGGAATACTTTTATAGGAAAGGAAAGAATTATACCTTTAAAATAATAGTACCTAAGAATATACTCTTTTGCCCACGACTCCATTGGTAGGGAAATTTTGAAAACCCTTGTAATTTTCTCCTTGCTTTACACATCAAAATTGAACTACTGGACCCATTCTCTTTTTGTCAGTTTTCTACCCTTCATTGCTCCTCACTTTTTTACTCTCCCAATGCTTCTTTTCTTAGCTTATGCACCTATTTTCTCTTCTTTATTTCTATTCTTCCCTCTGTAAGTTCTAACGTCCGGCCTGTGAGCTCTCAAATGGATAGCAGCTTCTGGCAGAAATGGCACCACTTCTTCCTGCCCAACTTGGCAAAGGCACTACTTGATCATGGCTCCCCTTCCCATTGACCCTGAAAGGGATCTCAAAATGCTGCTCAACACAGCACTCCTGGTAGCTACAACTGACACACTGGGGCTGACCCTCTAGAGGAAAATGATTTGTCATCTCCTAACATAGGTAACTTCTTGAAAACTAAATTCCCCCCTTTCATAATTTGTGATCACTTCACCTAGACTGGGATAATACTTACTCTTGAACAGTCTTTAAAGAAAATGATATTGGATGGTAACATTTAAAATACTTAGATTAGGAGAACAAATGTGTTCATTTTTCTTGTTCTCTAAATTACTCATTATAATTAGGAGCATGTAGGAAATGCTGCTAATTATAAATAGATCTGTCTTATTCAATATAATGAGAAGTTTATGCAACAATAAACTGTTTTCTTTTATTAAATCTTTTAATTCCTAAATTTTTAATAAATAAATTTTATTCAGAGTACTCCTCCCCCAATTAATCTCAACAAATGAGATTTTTAGAGCCCCTTCAACTACATTTACTATTTCAGTCATGGGGGATGAAGAGAAAAAAAGAAAGATTTCAGTCATATCTCATAAACATTCATATCCTTTTTTATGTTTCTCTAAATGAATCTGAATTGAAGATTTATAACTTGTCAAAACTTTAGTTCTAAAAAATACATTTCCCGGACCAGCTCAAAGGAATACATAGGAACCATTTGAATTTTTAGCATAGAACTCCATACAATGTGACCACTGAAGACAGTTCTATTTTTCATATCTTCATGTTCCTACCGGCATTAAACTTTATCGCTGAAAAGCTTAGCAATTCTCTCAGCCCTGGGGCCCAGATGAAAATTTTTGCAAGTTCAGAGAAAGCAAAATTATTGTAAATAAAAGTCTGTGGACACAAACAGAAAAGTAAGATCAATGTTCCCAGGGTATTGTTATATTCCCGAGGCATATCTTTTTTTTATTTTTTATTTTAGGTGGAAACAGTGACTTTTTTTTGCTAATGCTGTACCTGGGACATAAATGACCAATAAAAGACTCTGAAAATATGTTTGTGTCAATTTTCTTGATGTCTCTCACATTGTTGGTTTTTCCATATCTAAATACTCCATTAGACCCAAGCGGAATTATAGTCTTAATCTCTTCATTAAAAAGGCTGACCTCTAAGACAAGATGATCAATTCCATAACTGCAATTATATGTATTTCTCCTTTGTTGAGCCTAAGATTGGTGCTTCCTTAAGAATCTTTGAAGGTTTCTTGTGGCATGTCTCAAGCTGTACCCTCCTCCCCATTCCTCTAGCACAAAACATGATCAGATGCAGATTTCTAGCATAGACCCAGTCTTTTCAGGAGGGTACTAGAGATGACAATGTTTAAGTTGGAAAATGGGATTTCCTGATTTATTTGGAAAATACAGAAGTGATGTGTAGAAGGTTGGCATGGAGGTCTGGTTTAGTAATGACTGACCTTGACTAAGCTCAAGTTATCTTTGTGAGCCATATGTAATAAATGTAAATATTTGCTATATGTAAATAAATTCATAACTATTCAATGTATTTAGGTAATTAAGGTCAACACAGGTGGGCTTGGCACATAGATGGCACAGTAATGCCCTTCAACAGGTCTGTCCTTAAAACAATCGAGGCCTTTGAAAATCTACCTGGTCTTGGACCAAACTCCAAGTCTTGAGCGTTTTGGTCTAGATTTAGCTGACTCCACTGCCTACTACACACTGAGCCATGCCACTTCCCTCCTGGCTGGAATGCCTAATGAAGTCTTTACCAGCCACCAGACTTGAAGCAAATTTGTTAAGAGGGAAGGGGGTATCTGAAATGGCAGATAAAACTGTCCACCATTTGACATACAGCAGGTAATCCATGCGTTCTGACGCCAGAGAACCTTAAGGACTTAACATGCCTAGCACATGAGAAGGGTGGGTTTAGAAAGTCACATGATCCACTTTGGTTAATAATTCCAAACTCTCCTTATCTCCAGGAGTGTAGATAACCCTGCCTGGATAAATGATTGTTCAGACAAATTGGAACCTTGTTCAACCCCTCTTCAACAGTTGGCCCCTTGGTTTTCATTTAAAATCAAATAGGTCACTATCAAATGAAGGCAAGTGTTGCCGGAATATTCATAATCTCAGGAAACAGTTGATTACTAAAATCTTACAAAACATTCCCAAAAGGGTAAAAGTTCTTGCCATATATATATATATATATATATATATGTATTTTAAAAAGGAGTCTCATGTCTCCCTCACATAGTCCATTCTGGCTTGTCCTTTGTCCTGGCTACATCATGGTGGGGATCTCTGAAGACACTGTGTCCAGGGGCTGCCAATGACAGTCCATCAGTGCATCATACAGCTCCTCGCTCTGCTCCATGAACTCCTTGTTGGCTTCAGTCACATCCAGCTGCGGCATGGGGTCTTCCAATGCATCATCTCCAACTTCATATATCTGCATGGTGCTCTGGGTATAGCCATACTGGGGATAACTGCGAGGCATATCTTTATTCTGATCAAAAGACCTAAAAGTTTTTTGAGAGGCATAGGAAGGGGGAAAAAACAATTTTGCCTTTTCTTTTTATTTAATTGATAATTCATATATCTGTTTATACTTAATTTTGTATACAATCAAAGTAAACATTTGTCATAGTCTTTCTATGTGCCATGCCCTCTTTTAAGAGTTTCACATGTATTAACTTATTTATTCCTTGAACAACCCTAAGAGATCCATACTATTCTTATCCCTATTTTATAAATGTACAAACTGAGCCACAGAGAGATTAATAAATTACCAGTGTCGCCCAACTCAGTTAGCGGTAAAGCTGATATTAAACTCCAGAAGTCTGGCTCTCATAGCAGTAACCTCTTCCTTACTGGATGCAATCTCCTAGTATAGTAATCAGGCCCCCACCCCCTTCCCTGATCCAAGCTGGGCCGAGCTAGGCCAATTGAACACTCCCTCCCCATAATTCCTGTCCTAAACCACAGGGAAAAGGCTGCAAATGTTTGGAGTCTGTGCATCCCAGCCGATTGGGTATCCTGACCAGACCACCCATGCCACAAGCTTTTCCTGCAGTTCTTTCCCCTGATCCTCCAGATCTGTCCTTTTCCAGCTTGTATCCACGCCTGCTTTCCCAGCCTTCCCATGGGTTCTGTAAGCTCGTCACATAACTTCCAATAAATTCTCTTCTGCTTGAGTTGCCAGAATTAATTTCTATTTCTTCCAACCAAAGCATACTAATAGATACCGTTGGAAGTTAGAGAAGATGTCTGTTATTTCTTTCAGTTCTCTCCGCTGTGCTAGCTCTGTACACAAGACAGATTCTTAGTCTGAGAGAGCTGTCTCTGGAGCTGAGCTGCCTGAGTTTAATCCCAGCTCCACGGCTTGCTAGTCTCTTATCTATAAAATGGGGATAATAACAGCACCTACCTCAAAGGGTTGTTGTGAAGATTAAATGAGAGAAACATATAAAGTGGTTGGAAGGGTATCTGGCATATACTAAGACCCAATAAATATGACCTTTTTCTATTATCATCATCTAATCAATTAAAATTATTCTAGTTATAAATGTAATATACAGTAATAATTTTAATTCAACATTAAAACTTAATCCTCCACATATAAGTCCTCACGTATTTAAGTAAGGTATTAATTTAATTTAAAAGTCTTCTCCAGAGAGAAAATTTCTGAACAAATCTATGTTTATGAAAAGAAGTACTTTGGATTTTGCAAGAGTCTCTCATTTTAATATAAATTCTGTCTAGTGAACTATCTCTTCTTATTTTAACTATTGCCTGAGAGACAATGCTGTGAATGTATTAATTTTTTATATAAGTAGGTGAGTATCTATAATGAACCATTATAATAATCTTTATTCATGCTGAGAAGATAATCTTGAAATCTATATAGATAAAGCCACTGCAGTTTATTTTGTGTAATTAATGAAATTTTAAAATATGAGTTCTGAGTAAAATTTATAGGATTTTTTTTCTCTGAGAAGAAGGTTGAATTTACTCTGGGCTTTTTTGATGTAGCTATAGTAGATGAGTGATTGCCAACTTTGTGAATCAGTTAAGTGAGAAACACATAGTAAATTATTTTTTTCTATTGACCTGAATTACCTTAATTGGCTCCATCAAACTCATCAGATAAATATTCAACCCTCAAATTATCTTTACTGTTGAGAAGATCAAAGTATGCATGAGAATGGTTTCTGTTAAAAATGCAATTCCAGGGGCTGGCCCAGTGGTGTAGTGGTTAAGTTCCCGTGCTCTGCTGCGGCGACCCGGGGTTCACGGGTTTGGATCCTGGGTGTGGACCTATGCACCGCTCATCAAGCCATGCTGTGGCGGCATCCCACATACAAAACAGAGGAAGATGGGCACAGATGTTAACTCAGGGCTAATCTTCCTTAGAAAAAAGAGCAAGACTGGCAATGGATGTTAGCTCAGAGCCAGTCTTGCTCACACACACACAAAAAAATGCAATTCCATCTAAAATAAAGGCAGCTATCTGTTAAATACCGTACCATCAAAGTTAAGCTTTAAAAAGAAAATTAGTTTCAATTATGAAACTAAATATGAATAGGTGAGAAAGAAAGTTCTCATCATGAAAAACAGAGACCAAAACAGATAAATAGGATAAAGAAATTGAGAGGTATAAAGACAATGCAAGAAGCAAAAGAAACATCAAAAATAAAACTATTAAAAGCATTCTCATGGAAAACAGTATGGAGATTCCTCAAAAAATTAAGGATAGAACTACCATATGATCCAGCTATTCCACTGCTTGATATTTATCCAAAGAACTTGAAAACACCAACGCGTAAAGATACATGCACCCCTGTGTTCATTGCGGTGTTATTCACGGTGGCCAAGACTTGGAAGCAACCTAAGTGCCCATCAAGGGACGAATGGATAAAGAAGATATGGTATATGTACACAATGGAATGCTACTCAGCCATAAGAAACGATGAAATCCAGCCATTTGTGACAACATGGATGGACATTGAGGGTATTATGCAAAGTGAAATAAGTCAGAGGGAGAAGGTCAAATACCATATGATTTCCCTCATTAAGTAGCAGATAATAACAACAAGAAACAAACACATAGATACAGAGATTGGATTGATGGTTACCAGAGGGGAAGGGGGGAGGGAGGATGGCGAAAGGGATAATTTGGCACAGGTGTGTGGTGATGGGTCGTAATTAGAATTTGGGTGGTGAACATGATGTAATTTATGCAGAAATAGAAGTATAATGATGTACACCTGAAATTTATACAATGTTATAAACCAATGTTACTGCAATAAACAAACAACCAAAAATAATAAAAAACAAATAAAAGCATTCTCAGAGAGATAAGGGAAGATATGCCCTCATGAAATAATGAAAAGCCCTTGGAAACTTAAAATATTATAGCAATAGCAAAATATTTAATAAATGATTTGGAAGATGAAGTTGAGAAGTCTTCCAGAAAGATGAAAAAAAAACACAAAAAGATCAAAATTGGAGAGGAAAAAAAAGAGAAAAGTATAGGATCACTGCAGAATGTCCACTATCTACTTACAATGTGAACACCTCCAATGCAAGGATTTTTTTTTCTTTTTTTTTTTTGCTGAGGAAGATTAGCCCTGAGCTAACATCTGTGCCCATCTTCCTCTATTTTGTGTATAGGACACTGCCATAGCACGGCTTGATGTGCGGTGCATAGGTCTGCTCCAGGGATCCAAACCTGCAAACACTGGGCTGCAGAAGCAGAGCACGCAAATTTAACCACTATGCCACTGGGCCGGCCCCAAGGCAAGGATTTTGTATGTTTTGTTCATTACGTAGAACAAAACCAGACACATAATAGGTCCTCAATAAATATTTTTTAATGAAAGGGGTTGAAGAAATAAAAAAACAGGGAAACAAAGGAGCAAATTATTAAAGATGTAATGCAAGGAAATCTCAGCACAGTAGGAAATCAATTTCCAAAGTGAAAAGATCCACTCAGCACAAGGAATGGGGAAAAACCTACATCAAGATACATGATTTTGAAACTTTAGAACACCAGAGACAAAGCTTTCAGAGAGAACAGGAAAACACAGGTAAAGAATCAAGAATCAGAGTGGCTTTGAACTTCCCAAAAGCAAAGGTGGAACTGTATTAGACATCAGTTGGGAGTCCTCATCATGTGGTTTTTATGCGTTCTTTCAAATGCCCTATGATACAGAGAAATCTGCTTCATTCCTGCCCAGTGATAGAGACCAAT
This sequence comes from Ceratotherium simum simum, assembly GCF_057802395.1. NCBI lineage: Eukaryota > Metazoa > Chordata > Mammalia > Perissodactyla > Rhinocerotidae > Ceratotherium > Ceratotherium simum. The sequence continues at coordinate 28,357,542 of NC_141915.1, read as the reverse complement.
CTACTTTAATATCATGCAAGATTAATCCTTACTTGTAAGCACATACATGAGCTAAATTCTTTCAAAATACTGTCATCAAAGATGATCAGGGGGCCGGCCCGGTGGCGCAAGCGGTTGGGTGCGCGCGCTCCACTGCGGTGGCCCAGGGTTTGCCGGTTCGAATCCCGGGCGCGCACTGCTTGTTAAGTCATGCTGTGGCGGCGTCCCATATAAAGCAGAGGAAGATGGGCACGGATGTTAGCCCAGGGCCAGTCTCCCTCAGCAAAAAAGAGGGGGATTGGCATCGGATATTACCTCAGGGCTGATCTTCCTCACAAAAAAAAAAAAAAAATCAGAAAAGCAAGTTCATGTCTAAAGTTTTGTGGCTTGATATTAATTTCCTCGTGCTAAATTAAAATGGAACCCGTTAACTTTTCAATCTATTTTATGTGCCCTCATTGCATGCAATTGCAACACGTAGAAAATGGAGGCAAAAACTGGAAAATTTTTTTTTTTAATTTTTATTTATTTATTTTTCCCCCAAAGCCCCAGTAGATAGTTGTATGTCACAGCTGCACATCCTTCTAGTTGCTGTATGTGGGACGCGGCCTCAGCATGGCCGGAGAAGCGGTGCGTCGGTGCGCGCCCGGGATCCGAACCCGGGTCGCCAGTGGCGGAGCGCGCACACTTAACCACTAAGCCATGGGGCTGGCCCGAAAAAAACTGGAAATTATATAACACAAAATTGATTCTCAAATGTCCCTCCAAAAAAGTGAAAACTAATAACGCTTACCTCTGGTCAGTATTCATGCGGTGACCAGGGCTGGTGATAGAGGGTCCATGTGGCTGGATTGTTGATTTTTGAATGTCCAGACCCTTTCAACTGTAAGTGATAAAATCTCAATCCAATTTAAGCAACAAAGAGAATGCATAGGATCCCAAAAATGGGAAATCCAAGGAGTAGGTCGTGTTTCGACCATATCTGGATCTAGAAGTGCAAATCACATCATTAGATCTCTCCTTCTACCTTTCTCTTTGTGTCTCTCCCTCTTGCTTGTTTTTCTCTGTGCGGTTTCATTTTCAGGCAGGCTTTCTCCATATGGGGGCAAAGATAGCCAACAAACAGTCCTGGCTTATTCTCACAGCAATTCTAAAGAAAAGAGTGCAGAGCCAGCCCTGATTGTCTAGTGGTTAAAGTTTGGCATGCTATGCAGTGGTGGCCCGGGGTTCAGTTCTCGGGGCGTGGAACCACAGCACCTGTTTGTCAGTGGCCATGCTGTGGCAGCAGCTCACATAGAAGAACTAGAAGGACTTACAACTAGAATATACAACTATGTACTGGGGTTTTGGGGAGGAAAAAAAACGGGAAGATTGGCAATGGATGGTAGCTCAGGGCAAATCTTTCCCAACAAAAAAAAAAAAAAAGAGTGCAACCTTGCTGCCCTAGCATTTGCATCAATCTTTGGAAAGAACTTAAATTATGTCACTTGCTCCCTCATGGACCAAGTGTGTGTCTAGGGGAATTAAATACTTTGATTGGGCAGCCTGGTTCATAAACCCACCCCTGGTCCATAAACCCATGTAACTGACAGGCCCACCAAAATCCCCTGGAGTGGGAGAGTGACAGCTTTTGAAAGGAAAAGATAGAAGACTCCTGCACGCTTCGCCCTAAAAAAGTAACAGATGGCCACTTACATGAGATTTTCCCTAGGAGTCAAAACTCTTCAGGCTGTAGGAGACTAAATAAAAGTCAGCAGTTTTAAGAAGAGCATACTTGAGAAAACTGTCATTTTGAAGCGATGGATGACTTAATTAGAATTTAAAAAAGAAAAAAACTCAACCCACAGCATTATCCAAATTACTGGAGGTATAACATCCTTGGTTTCTAGGAGATATGTAAATGATTTGCTTGTATTTTTAATTTATGAGTAAATTGGTGCCAGGTTTCCAGCCTGAAACTGAAGTCACATCTTTTTCCATAGAACTTCACAAAGAGAGGCACATCTTAGAGATGAACACAAATCTTAAATTATTCTTATCCAAATATGCCCCAACGTTGTGCCTAATATTTGCTGGTCTTGATATTCTCACAGCCCTGGGTGCTTCAAATCAAATGTGGATTCTTCCTCGTTTTATTTTTATTTTTTTGGTTTTTGTTTTTGTTTTTGGTGAGGAAGATTAGCCCTAGAGCTAACATCTGTTGCCAATCCTCCTCTTTTTGCTGAGGAAGATTGGCCCTGGGCTAATATCCGTGCCCATCTTCCTTCATTTTGTGTGTGGGACATCGCCACAGCATGGCTTGATAAGCGGTGTGTAGGTCCGCGCCCAGGATCCAAACACGTGAACCCCAGGCCACCGAAGCAGAGCTTGAGAACTTAACCACTATGCCACCAGGTGGGCCCCTATTACTCTTTTTAAAAATATCTCCCTTGTAGTACTTTAACACAGCTCTGGGACTTGAGAAAGTGATGGGTGGTTCTGGGAAAACCAATCACCCATCCATTTAACTGACTAGATTGACCTTAAACAAACATTCTTTTATATCCAATCTAAAAATGATTAACCTATTTTCCTATAAAATATTTCTAGCAACAGTGAATCTTTGAATTGGTCTTCCAGAAGTCTTTCTCTTGCAGTCAGATTGTAATAAAACTATAATGTGCTTATAATGAAATCATCTGAAAAGCTTTGCTTCCTTGCTTTTTTTTATGGAGGTATAATTGACATAAAACATTATCTTAGTTTTAGGCGTGCAACATAATGATTCGATATTTGTATCGAATCATATTGCAAAATGATCCCCACAATAAGTCTAATTAACATCCATCGTTATACACAGCTACAAAATTTTTTTCTTGTGATGAAGACTTTTAAGATTTACTCTTAGCAACTTTCAAATATACAATACAGTATTATTAACTATAGTCACCATGCTGTACATTACATCCCCATGACTTATTTATTTTATAACTGGAAGTTTGTACCTTTCGACCCCCTTCACCCATTTTGCCTACCCTCCACCCCCCACCTCTGGCAACCACCAGTCTGTTTTCTGTATCTATGAGCTTGATTTTATTTGTTTGTTTTTTGAGGAAGGTTAGCACTGAGTTAACATCTGTTGCCAATCCTCCTCTTTTTTGCTGAGGAAGATTGGCCCTGGGCTAACATTCATGCCCATCTTCCTCTACTTTATATGGGATGCTGCCACAGCATGGTTTTGGTAAGCGGTGCATAGGTCCACACCCGGGATCCAACCTTGTGAACTCCGGGATGCTGAAGCAGAGTGTGCAAACTTAACTACTACACCACCAGGCCAGCCCTGATTGTTTGTTTTTAATTCCACATATAAAAGAGATCATACAGTATTTGTCTTTCTCTGTCTGACTTTTATTTCACTTAGCATAATGTCCTCAAGGTCCATCCATGTTGTCACAAATGGCAAGACATCATTCTTTTTTATGGCTTAATAGTATTCTATTGTATATATATACCACATCTTCTTTATCCATTCATCCATCGATGAACACTTAGGTTGTTTCCAAATCTTGGCTTTGTAAATAATGCTGCGAGAACATGGGGGTGCATATATCTTTTCAAGTTAGTATTTTCATTTTCTTCAGATAAATACCCAGGAGTGGAATTGCTGGATCATAAAGTTGTTCTATTTTTAATTTTTTGAGGACCCTCCATACTGTTTCCCACAGTGGCTGCACCAATTTACATTCCTACCAACAGTGAGCAAGGGTTCCCTTTTCTCCACATCCTTGCCAACATTGTTATTTCTTTTTTTTTTTTTTAATAGTAGCCCTTCTAACAGGCGTGAGGTGATATCTTGTTGTGGTTTTGATTTGCATTTCTCTGATGATTAGTGATACTTTGTGGTTTTTTAAACAAAAAACAACATGTTATAGGGGCCAGCCCTATGGTGTAGTGGTTAAGTTTGGAGTGCTCAGCTTCGGCAGCCTGGGTTTGCAGCTTTGGATCCCGGGTGCGGACCTACATCGCTTGTCAGCCATGCTGTGATGGCAACACACATACAAAAATAGAGGAAGATTGGCACAGATGTTAGCTCAGGGCTAATCTTCCTCAGCAAAGGGAAAATAATAATAATAATAATAAACATGTTACAGTACCTTTACTTGCTATATTGATTCATAACTTATTTTGAGTCTTGTCCTCCCACTAGATCCTAAACTATTAAACTGTAAGTTCCTACTAGAACAGGGACCAGGTTTGTATTAGTGCTTAACCCAAGAAACAATTCGCACAATAACTGGCAAATGGTAGGAGCTGCGGCGATATTTGTTAAATTAATGAGTAATGAGTGAGTGAGTAACATTTAAATGCGTGCACGTTTATAGACTAGATACATTTAAACAGAAATAAGTATGAATCTCCTCTTTGCGTGTGATGAGGTTCACGACATGCTACTCCAAAATATAGCACCTTGGCATATTGCATATTTTAAGCTGAAGGAGTTTGAGAACACAGCAGAAGCAGGAAGGCCCCTCTGACCTTCCCCTTGCTCTTCTCCCCTGAAACAGGTCATACAACCCTCATGTGAGACATGCCCTCCCTATACCCAGAGGAAAGGAGCATCCTTCTCTCTGACGACAAAGGGATGCCAAGAAGAATCCTAACAAACAGGCCTTGCTAAGTTTCCTCCAGTTTACCACACTTACCTCATATCCTAACCTATCACATTTCTACACAACCACCCACTCTTCATCAAACCCAGCATGAATATACTCAGGTCTATTTGTTTCTTTGGGTCTTCTTTTCCTTATGAAGGCTCCCATGTCACATAAAACTTAAATAAATCTGTATGCTTTTCTCCTGTTAATCTGTCTTTTGTCACTTGAACTTTCAAACCCAGCCAGGGACCCTAAGAGGGTTGTGGAAAACTTTTTCCTCCCTTGCACTTGTGAAAATAAACATGAAAGAAAGGAGTCCTTTTTCTCTCCGGCCTGTAACATGAACGTACCTCACATTCCTTGGCCCTGTCTGACTCCCCACGGCGGCCACTCTCAAATGTTATCTCATCCAAACAACAGAAACAGCAAAAATCTTGGCGAGCAATACTTTTTTACTGAAGGTTTCAAGGGAGGCAGAGAGGTGGTTACGTCACGCACTGCTAGCAGCACCTTTTAAATACCTATTTGAACCTTTCTCTCTCCCTCAAGTTTCTCAAACATCAGCCTCACGTCTTTTTCTTTTCTCTTTCTCAAATCTGTTCAACCTCCCTCCCTGTCTTAAGACTCATTTCCTCTTCTCCTCCTCCTCCTCCTCTTTCTCACCAAGATCTTCCCCTTTTGGTCTCTTTCCCTTTGTAAAGCAGAACAAGTGGCCCTCTTTCGGCGTCTTCAGGTTGCGTCCCCACCTCCTCAGCAAGTACTCTGAAGAGAGGCTTTTCTCAGGCTACACCATTAATAGAAGATGGGAGAGAGGAAGGGATGGCAAATAATTAATCATTTTCCTTTTTCTTTTTCATATTCCTTCTGTTTGAAATTGCACAAAGGGGAAAATTAAAATTGAGTCTGCAACACAGTAGGGAATACACCAAAATATGAAGCCTACACCCAAGGGGTCTGCAGGGACAATCTTTTTGTACCTAGATAGATTGTCTGTTGGGGCACTAAAAGGATAAGGGATTTGCCTTGGATTTTGCACTTCGTTAGTGCTAACATGGCTAGTTATAAGTCATTAACAGCTCAAGTTGTTAAAGCTTTTCGGTTTAACTTCTAAAAGAATGTATTGCCAATACTGTATGATTTTTAACTCAATGCTTTCTCATTTAAGGTGTCTTTGTGTGTGTGTGTGTGTGTGTGTGTATGTGTGAGGAAGATCAGCCCTGAGCTAACATCCATGCCAATCCTCTTTTTGTGGGAAGGAAGACTGGCCCTGGGCTAACATCTGTGCCCATCTTCCTCCACTTTATACAGGACGCCGCCACAGCATGGCCCGACAAGCGGTGTGTCAGTGCGCGCCTGGGATCGGAATCTGGGCTGCCAGCAGCGGAGGGCACACACTTAACCGCTACGCCACAGGGCCGGCCCCTTAAGGTGTCTTTTATTGTCTCCCAGGTGCAACTTTTCTCCAATTAAAAAAAAATGTATTGCTAAATCCTTCACTGAACTAGTAAGTGCTCAAGATGCAACAGGCCTCCTGCAGCATTTCCTTCCTTTTGCCAGTGTGGGCTGTCAGTTATATGAATGTAGGTCTAAGGACTCTGGAGAAGAAATTTTCAGCATTGCACTATTCAAGCAAATGTTCAGTGTCCAGCCAAATAGCTAATTCTATATGGGACAAAAATAGATGGAAATGTGTTGTTTGTGGTTCAGCTTAGCTTGCTTTTTTGATTTAGCAAAGAACTGATTTCATTTTTATATCTTGCTCTATTCTCTACAGTGACTTAAAAACATAATCTAGAAACTTTAAAAAGAGTGTCTGTGATTCCCAGTGGCCTAAAATGGATATTTAAAAGAGCCTAAAAGCAAACTATAATGCAATTCACTGTAGTGCTGCTTTCAGTATAATTTGGGTCTTTTTTTTTTTAAGACGTATACTGTTTTTTCACCAATTATAAAAGTAATATGTGTCTATTGTGAAAATTTATAAAACACGTGAAATAAAAATCATCATTAACCCCAAAACCTAAAGAAAATCTCTGTGGACGTTTTGGGATATTTTCTTTCAGTCTTTTTCTATAGACAGGGCCAATTTCAAGGGCAAGGGACCTGTGCAGTCACACAGGACTCATGTTCAGAAGGACCCTACACTTGGTTTAAGTCTCTACTGTTGCTGTCTTGGAATTATTAATAATTTTTGAACAATAGGTCCTGTATTTTCATTTTGCACTGGGCCCTGCAAATTATGTAGCCAGTTTTGTGTACAGATGTTCATGCACACACACATACTGATTATATATATATATACATATGTTATATATAGGTACATATACTATATACATATATAATATATTTAGAATCTGTCATTAAAATTCTAAAATTCTTTGTAAATAATATTTTAATACTTGCATAATATTTCATCATATGGAAACATAATAACTATGTTCCTATTTTTGAAACCTAGATTTTAAAAAATTTTGTACTTTTATAAATAATGATGAGGAATATCTTTTTATATTATTTTGTACTTTTATAAATTTTGTACTTTTATAAATAATGGTGAGGAATATCTTTTTATATTATTTTTTATTTTATTTATTTATTCATTGGTTTTTTTAAGGAATTATTTTTTGTTTAGGAAGAGTAGCCCTGGGCTAACATCTGTTGCCAATCCTCCTCTTTTTGCTGAGGAAGACTGGCCCTGGGCTAACATCTGTGCCCATCTTCCTCTGCTTTGTATGGGATGCTGCCACAGCATGACTTGACAAGCGGTGCGTAGGTCTGCTCCCAGGATCTGAACCTGCTAACCCCAGACCACTGAAGCAGAGTGCACGAACTTAACCACTACACCACTGGGCCAGCCGCTTTATATTATTTTTTTTTAATTTATTTCTAATTATTTCCTTAAAATAACATCCCAGAAGTAAAACTGAAGGGATAAAGTGATATGAACATTATGGACCTTTGTATTTAAATTGCCAAATAGCTTTCCCAAATGATTATTACTACTGGTAGAGAGTAAGAAACTCCCTCTTTATACCCTCAGCAGCAAAGAATATTATAATTTTAAAACATTTGGTATTGAATAAGTTAAAATATTATCCAATTGTCTGAATTTCCATTTCTTTGACTACTAGTAAAGGAAGTTTTCCAAAAATATATTTACCAGTCATTTTTATTTCTTTTTGGAATTGCCCTAGAATGTAAACTTCTCAACGTGGGTTTTGTTTTGTTTTGTTTTGGGGGTTTTTTTTTGTGAGGAAGATCAGCCCTGAGCTAACATCCATGCCAATCCTCCTCTCTTTTTGCTGAGGAAGACCGGCCCTGAGCTAACATCTATTGCCAATCCTCCTCCTTTTTTCCCCTTTTTCTCCCCAAAGCCCCAGTAGATAGTTGTGTGTCATAGTTGCACATCCTTCTAGTTGCTGTATGTGGGAGGCCGCCTCAGCATGGCCGGACAAGCGGTGCGTCGGTGCGTGCCGGGATCCGAACCCGTGTCGCCAGTAGCAGAGCACTCGCACTTAACTGCTAGGCCACGGGGCCGGCCCCTCAACGTGGTTTTTAAGGCGCTTTGTGTCCTATCACTCTAGCTTTATCTTCCACCACTCCTCTCCTCCTTGCCCACCCCACCCCCCAATTCTAATCTCCAGCCATACTGAATTTAATTCAATTCCTGGAATTTGTCGTGCTTTCTCTTTCTTCTTGCGCTTTAAACACTCTACGTACAATTTCTGGACATCTCTTCCTATATCTCTTTGTTTGGTTAACTTCTATTTGTCCTTCAGTTCTCAGCTTAAATGTTACTTCCCCTGAAAGCCTTCCTTGACCCTCAAATTAGGTTGGATGCCCTTCCTAGGGGGTCCCAAATCTCCTTCTCCTCCTTTCTCCTTTTAGTAAGCTTTTTATTTTGGAATAATTTTAGATTTACAGAAGAGCTACAAAGATAGTACAGAATTCCAGTATACCGTTCACCCAGCTTCCTCTAATGTTAACATCTTACATAACTGTGGTACATTTGTCAACTAAAACATGAACATAGATATGATACTATTAACTAAACCACAGACTTTATTTGGCTTCACTAATTTTTCCACTAATGCCCTTTTTCTGTTCCAGGATCCAATCTAGGATATCATATTGCATTTAGTCATCATGTCTCCTTAATCTCTTATACTTATTACGTTATAGTAATTATTACATTTTATTCCAATTGCCTCCCCTTCTAGAATATAAACTTTATGAGAGCAGGGACTGTGCACTTTTCACCATTGCATCCCCAGTTCTTATAGTATCCATTGTAAGCAGGTGCTGTATATACTAAACATAAAGCAAGATTTTAAAAAAGAACCTCTCAAAAAAGGAGAAACCACCTTCCATTTAAGTTGTTACAAAATCTCTTATATCGTGGTACATTTTCTCAGTTATTATTTAGAACAAATAACTAATGTTCAAGGGACACATAATAGCCTGAAATAACCTTACTGAATGCTTGGATGCTTGTAGAGATCATCTGTTGGAATCAGTAAAAATGGAGGCAAAGACATTTAAAACCATTTAGTTATCTGCATTTTAGGGGTTGTGATCTCACAGTTGTAAAGGCTGGATGTCCTTACAAACAATCTTTTAAAAGGAGATGGGGAAAAAAAAAAAAGGAGATGGAGATTGAAGGACAAAGGCTTATTATAAAGTTCACTTTCAAAAGCAATGCAGCTATTCAAGGGAGAAGTGGAGCACTTGCCTGGTCAAAGCTACTATCTCTTGCCTGGAACTGCTACAATGGCCTCCTAAATAATGTCTCTGAACACTCTCTTGTCCATCTACAATCTGTTCTCCATCAACATCCACAGTGATCTTTTCAAAATTCAAGTCTCCTACTTAAAAACCTGCAATAGTTTTCCAATTGATCTTTGAATAAAGATCAAAATCCTTAACGACCTACAAAGCCCGAATGCTCATTCTCCTGATCACTCTTTCCACCCTCAGCCTGCAAATCTCAGCCCAAGCCTCACTTACCTGACCATATCTGTCCTCCACGTATATGCTCTCAGCATTCAAATGAACTTTTCTTAATAGTCCTTGTTAGAGTTATAGTTATAACTATAAACTCTATGAGGGCAAGACCTAGGTCAATTTTTGCTCACCTTTGTTTCTCCAACATCTAGCAAACTACCTGGCATAGGTAATATGTAAGCACTTGTAATCAGCTGAAAAAATGAATGAGCCCCTTCCGCAAGAGTGAATTATCTACCCAGTGGTCTAACACAATAACCTTTAATATTTGTACTTTTCAACTTCTGGACACCCAAACATTACTTTGAGTCCTGATATCATGAGAATTGACCATCTAACCTGGTTAAGATTATTCTGCTTAAAAATTCTGGGATTAAATGCCTGTTCAGCTTAAGTGAAGTCTTACTTGGAGATCCTCATTTTTAGGTGTCTATATCAAGTTGGTCATCAATAACTGACATCTGCTTTCTGATTCTCTGAAAAGTCTTTCATCTCCACCTAATTACAGCCTGATATTTACCACATCAGAGCATTTTTTATGGCTTTCCAAATTCTTCCTCTGGTTAAGAACATTTCAGGTGCCCTACTTGGAAATGAGGGCTCACTTTCTAGTATTTCTATCTAACATAGAGAAGGAACATATAACTCTGTGCAGCATGTACATCATGAAATCTCCTTGAAGAATAAATTGTTGCATCTCTGTACCTCACTCAGTTCTGTAGCTGCATACCTCTTGTAAGCATGAAGAGTAATTCGGAGTTACCAGGCAGCTGTATCTCAGTTATATAGAAGGAATTACCAGCTCTCTGTAGTGCGTACTTCATGTACTCTGTGGAGTAAAGCTGAGTTAACAGCAATTGTGTCTCCTAGGGATACAATGCTCTATACAATGTGTCCTGCCTATGCCTTTTGCTTGGAGAAAGTTGTTTCAGAAGTCGTCTTGCACAGAGAAGCCATGATACTCTACATCCCCCAGGCTGCTTCCTTAGTTCTGGCCTCAGGCCTAACCAGAGTTCAAATCCTACAGAACTCTTTCTTCCTAAATGCCCCACTCACATCTTCTTCCTCTCTCTCCTTGAAGGTTGTCATGGTTTGTCTATTTAAAAGATCACTGAGTTTAAAAGAAAACCTCCCTTCTTTATTTTTTCCATAACACTTATCATCATCCAACATGATAAATATTTATTTGTCTACGGGTTTTGTCTGTTTCCCCACACTAAAATGTATGCTGCATGATGCAGGAATTTTTCTGTTTTATTCACTGTTGTAGTCCTAGTGCTTAGAACAGTGCCTAACATGTGTTAGTAGGTGTTTAATAAATATCTGCTGAAGGAATTATTGATGCCCAATCTATAAAATAAAGAATATTCAAGAATAACTACATCATGCATAGGGTTTTCTTCATTTCAAATCGCTGAACAAAATTCTCAAAGTTAAAAAAAAAGCAACACACTACTTTGGAAGAGAATGTAGGCAGGCAGAAGAAATGAGGTGCAGAATTTAGACTAGAAATACCACTGAGGAGTGAGCACATGGAGACAGGCTAGATGTAGCCACATATCACACATGTGACGGGGGCCTTGGTTGCCGGAAATAATTGCCCTGAATAATTTCTGGGAGTTTATGCCATCCCTGATCTGCTTGGTTCTCCTGCCTCTGGGGGCCTCAGACACCTGGTTTTCTTCCTTGCCAGAGAGGTATTAGGAGATGATAGCAGAGTCCCAGGCTTTATAACCACGGGAGTGGGGTGAGGCAACCTCCTGGGGGTGAGGACTGGGCTGCAGCAGCAGTTTTAGGAAGCTGGTTCCACCCAACTGGACCCATGCAGTCTCTGGCTTCCCCAGAGGCTTCTTCAAGAAGCCGGGGAACACAACTCAGAAATACATGGGAGAAGAATTATTCGCCCTTCTTTCCTGCCCTCCAACAGATTGTTCTGAGACCCATACAGCCTCTCCAGAGATGTCACATGTGACCAAGCAACCAGTTGTATCTCATTAAGAAGCAGGGGCCCTTTCTTCCTATTCTTCCTTCCCCAGAATTGCACTAGTCTCCCCCTCTTCACCTACCCCACCACACAATGAAAATGAGCTCTATAAGCTTTATCTCAGGCTATGTTTTCTAGAGAACCCAGGTTAAGACAGAGAAGAGGGAGGAGTTGTCACAATTCAGTTTCAGAAAGATTACACTAAACCATAGACGTACCTTAGAGTTCAAATCTTTCTTTTATGAGCCTTGCTGCAAAAAAAGCATGTTTCTACTTCAAAATAGTTAAAATATTAATATCTAGCAAAAGCCAAATAACAATGAAGTGAGAAATTGGTAGAACTTCAAGTGAGGACTGAAAGGCATGGAGATGAGTTATTATAATCAAAAAGACTCTCATAAAATTCCTTCCTTCCTTCCTTCCTTCATTCATTCATTCATTCAACAAAGAGTGTAGAGCACTAATCTAAGTGCTAGAGTCACAATACTCAACAAGACATGTGGGCCTTTTCCCAAGGAGCTTAAATACTACTGAAGGAGACAAATGGTAAACAAATAAGAAATATTTAATATAACGTCAGATAGTAATAAATGATACGAAGAAAAGTAAAGAGGAGGGGATAGATAGGTAATGAGAAATACCCTTTTAGTATGGTCAGGAAAGGCCTCTCTGGAAGGAAACCTAAGCAGAAACCTGAGTGAATTGAGAGGTATCCATGTGAAGTCTAAAGAATAGCATCCAACGGTGCACACTCATAGGTCATTTGTTAGATTAGCTTTGAACTGAGAATAAATACATAGAGCAAAGGAAGGAGACACGATTTTGCCTTTTTTTTTAATCTCAAAATCATCTAAGCCTGCACCTCTCCTAAATTCCTTTTGGTGTCTGTCGTGTTTTTTATTATTTTTTTATTTTTATTTATTTTTTTGGTGAGGAAGATCAGCCCTGAGCTAACATCCATGTCAATCCTCCTCTTTTTGCCGAGGAAGACCGGCCCTAAGGTACCATCTATTGCCAATCCTCTCCCGTTTTTTCCCTTTTTCTCCCCAAAGCCCCAGTAGATAGTTGTATGTCATAGTTGCACATCCTTCTAGTTGCTGTATGTGGGACGCCACCTCAGCGTGGCCGGAGAAGCGGTGCGTTGGTGCACGCCCAGGATCCGAACCCGGGCCACCAGCAGCGGAGCACGTGCACTTAACCACTAAGCCACGGGGCCAGCCCCTGCTGTGTTTTTTAAATTAATCAATTTAGGGCAAGTTGAAGACACTTCCTTCTTCAATGCAAGATTGTTTCTAATCTCATTCTCACTTCACACTTTGCCTGATACTATTGTTATTTATTTATGCATGTCATCTCCAGGTAATATGCTACATACTTTGAAAGCAAAGTCTATATATTTCAGTCTTACTTTCCCTGAAATATCATGCATGGTGCCTGTCACAGAGTAAGTAAATAATTATTTGCTGAATTTAAATTTTTATTACCATAGGTACTTTTTGGACAAAATCATCTGACTCCTCAAAATTCCTAAATCTCAAATGAGTGTCAGTTTAGCCTCTTTGAAACTATATTTATGCATGCAGTGATTTTTAAAAAATAAAATATCTGGACTTGCACAAGTTTACCTAACCTCTCTGAGCTTCAGTGTATAGAAATAGGAACAACAATTCTTACTTGACAGTACTTGTAGTGCAAGAATTTATTTATTTTTTATTTTTTGGTGAAGAAAATTTGTCCTTAACTAACATCTGTTGCCAATCTTCCTCTTTTTGCTTGAGGAAGATTCGCCTTAAGCTAACATCTGTGCCAATCTTCCTCTACCTTGCATGTGGGTTGCTGGCCACGGAATGGCTGAGAAGTGGTGTAAGTCTGCCTCCGGGATCCAAACCCAAGAACCCCCAGTGAAGTGGAGCACACCGAACTTAACCACCAGGCCACAGGGCCGGCCCCTGGTGCAAGAATTTTAAAAAGAACATAAATCTTCTAGTATAGGACCAGACACATGGTAGTATTTAATAAACTTGTCATTCAATCAAGAAATTAGGAATTTTCAAGGTTGATCTAAAACCAGGTTATTGGATCATGTAAAGAATGTGCTAGTTATTTAACAGCATTTGTTTTTTTTTTTTATAATTTTATTTATTTATTTTTTTCCCCCAAAGCCCCAGTAGATAGTTGTATGTCATAGCTGCACATCCTTCTAGTTGCTGTATGTGGGACACGGCCTCAGCATGGCCGGAGAAGCGGTGTGTTGGTGCGCGCCCGGGATCGAACCCTGGGCCGCCAGCAGCGGAGCACGAGCACTTAACCGCTAAGCCACGGGGCCGGCCCACAGCATTTGTTATTAGTTATTTCCTATAAGGAAACCATGATATTATCACAAAATCCTTTCTTTAATCAGCTTTATTGGGATATAATTTAAATGCAATAAAATTAATAAATTTTCAGTGTACAATTTATGACAAATGCATACAATCGTGTAACCACCACCACCATCAATATGTAGAATATTAACATCACTGTAAAAAATTTCCTTAACACTCCGTTGCAGCCAGTTTCCTCCTTTTACCCCTAGACTTGGCAACCACTGATTTGTTTTTTGCAAAAGATGCTTTTTATTTATTAAGCAAATATTTATGAGGGCCTTCTATTTGGAAATCCTTGAGCTAGATACTTCATAGAATACAAAGATAAGTAAGACACAGTTTGTGTCCTTAAATAGCTTAAAATCTAGCCTAATAGCTTAAAATCTAGCCTAGTTTTATGTAATTTTGAGATTATTCTGCCTACAAATAACATGGGACTGACTTTCAATATGAATTATGCCTACTAAAGAGGAATAGTAAGAAAAAACATTGCAAATGATTCCCTAACTTTTGGAACACTGAACAAAATCACATCTCTTCATGAATGCCACTAATTATGATTTCTTTAAAAAGCCACAAATTTATGATTGCGTGTTGTTTCAGATAATTATTAAAAAGTAAACTATTTTTAAAATTAAGTAACATACATCTAGAAAAAAATGCAGACATCATAAATGCACAGCTTGATCTTTCAAGATTATTTGATGTCAACCTAGACCAGCTCTCTGACCAATACAGTAAAAAGGCAACATCCTGAAGCCTTTTGGTTTAGATACAATAATTACATCATTGAGAGAAAGAAAGAGACAAGAGAATAATGTTCTGCGAAGGCTCTCAGAAAATTGTGGGGATAAGTAGTGAGAAAATGGAGGGCACATTAAAATTCATGAGGGAATGCCGTTGAAGTTCCCTGAGTAACAAAGCGATTATTATGCAGGATCAGGTTTTTCTCTCATCATTACAGAAAGACACAAAATCATTATCATGATCTGCCATGTGTTTTTCCTTTGTTATTAGATGCTGGGACAGGCTTATTAAATGTTCTTTGTTACCCAGGGGAATGGTCACAGTGGTGAGTAATGGTGGCCAAGGTGCACGTGGCTTTCTATGGTCCTCATTGTAAGTGCATTTAGCCCAGAAGAAAGGAACAAATGAAAAAGAAGGGCAGAATGGCTGGGTGGGCATTTTCTTGTGATTACAAAGAACTGAGTCTATTCTTAACTTCACTGCCCCTTTCTTCATGCTTTACACCTGCCAATTCCAGAAGAGACAAAGCTGATATTTGCATTTGGAGCCTCCTTGCTCAATACAGTGGGGACTACAGTTAATTTCAAAAGGGGTAATACGTGCAAATTGAGGAAGCATATTAACATCAGGAGAAAGAAAAAACTGGAAAAATAATCCTATAAAAATTTGTAAAGTGGGATCAAAAAATTTGCCAACACTATAATTCTGATATGCAAAGAGAATATTGCTCTTTATTTTCTTTAATAGATCTAATTTCTCTTGCCAGCTTCCATAGTGGGAGGGGAAAAAAACCCAAACTTTAAGCTTGTCAATTCAAGATAACCTTTTTCAGTTTAAATAGTTGCTTTTGAAAAATACATTTTCTTTTGGGTATGTGCAAAATCTTGCACATTTCTTCCACCTTACCCTTGTTTCTCTTCACAATAGTATCTGGCTGTACAGAAGGATTTGTGACCTCATGGTGGCAAGAGAGAAGGGGCCTCAGATCCCTGTAAAGTCTCAGGATGCAAATTTCTCCCTGCGGCAGAACGGTGTCTCTATGAACTGGTGGCCACCGAGGGCCCCTTTGAGATGTGGCAGGTCTTACCTGGCCTTTGGACGGTGTGCTGGTATCATCACTGGGCCTGTGGTTTAGGCCATTTGCTCGACACACTGCAGCTTCTTAGTTTCCACTAGACTCTTCCCCATGTTTGTGCTCCCTCACTCGGATCTCCTGCAGGCCACACAGGAGCCAGGACCACTGCTTCAGGCTAATCCATCCACCCACATCTCTCTGTCACTGCTGAGCGTGACAGAGAGAGTGAATCACTGTATTAGATGTTGCACCAAGTCAAATAGAAGCAGGCATGAACCCTTTTATTTTCAGCTTTTTCCTCATGCTATCTAACATATCTTCCTTCTCTAGAAAGTTCCCTGGAGAAGAGCACTCAAGACACAGGTGCCTAATTCCTTTTTTCTGTTTCAGGGCCACTCTTCACCCTCTACTCCCTCTTTCTCTCTGAACAGGCTTTCTCTATATCTTCTTGCTTCACTAGAAGAGGTGGGCACTGTATGGCTCCATCCACTTAATGGCAGACAGGGCATCATTTCGGCACTATGAAAGAGACCATTAGGAGTGGATCCTGATAGAGTAAGTTGTCTTCCGCTGCAAGACAACTGGGATCTGGGGTTTACAAAATACTTATTTATTTTCCCCAAATATTGTTCCAGTTTCTTTTTGAGGGAGCATGGTCAATGCTCCCTAATTATATATGCCACAATGTTAAAAAATTATAACTATCACGGAGAGAAAAATGAAATTTGTGATTTCATATTTTAGGCTGCTCATTATTTAGTCCTTTTACGAAAACAAAATTTCAAAATGACTTTCAAAATATTTGTATTTGAAGCTTGAGATGGGTTATGTAGAGGAAGAGTACATTCCAATTTTTATTTGAAAGACTTTAATCTCACTTCATTTTTATTTGGCTCCTTCCTTTCTTCTCTGTCTTCTCCAGGATCAGACAAAAATTCGTCTAATTCTTCTGAGGACAAAAGACCCACATTGCCTCGAATCTATGGACAGTCAGAAAAACAAAAATGTAGAAGCACCAAAGCTCCCACAGGAAGTGTGTACCTTACATATGCTTCTAATTCATCCCTTCCTTTAAAAAATACTGAACATTGGTGAAGGGAGTGTTTTGGATGCCTCATAATGTGTACAGAAATACAGTCTTGGATCTCAAGGATCTTCTACCTTCAACCTCTCTGTGGTAGTTAGAGGGTCATAGAGATAACCAGAAGACATGTGGTGTGGTATATTGCCTTTCCTATAAGCTGTGTTTAGAATTGATATAGAAAAGACAATTTTGCAGTCTCCTTCAATGTCCTCATAACCAGTGAGAAGATGTTTATAAATACTTAATTATTTATTTGCACAAATAGGCTTATTTATTGAGTTTTTCTGTGAGATAATGTTTTGGGAGTTTTTAATGTAGAGTCAATATTGCAGATATACAGAAAAGTATAGAAAATAACATGATAAACATCTATGTATCCAATAGCAAATCTTAACATGTTGCCATGTTTGTTTCAGATCTTTTTAAAACAAATAAAAATTACAAATATAGTTGAAGCAACCGTCTCTCATTCCCTTCCCTACTTACCACAGATAACCAGTATCCAGAAGTTGGTATGTATCCCATGTTTTTATAAATTTACTACATAGGTAATTTTTACTACATAGGTAATAACATTGCTTATGTGATCATAAGCAATGTTATTATTTTCTGTGTTTAAATTTTTATTTAAATGGTATCATGCTGTAAGTATACTTTTGTAACTTTACTAATATAGCTGAATTTATTTCCACTATCTTATTTTGTGCTTTCTATTTACCATTCTTTTTCTTTACTTCTTTTTCTATACTTTCCAGCCTTCTATTGAGTTATTGAGTTATTTTTCTCCCACCTCTACTGGCTTGGGCATTATACATTAAAAAATATTAACCTTTATTTATTATGGAATTAAAAAGGAGTTTGGTAGACAGATGGGGTTTCAGATTTATTTACATAAAGCTTTATGTGATATAGAAAAAGTATCAGAAAACGACGTTTGCTATTTTCTTATAGGCTTACACAATTTTGAAATCTATCTTTTCTTCATTGTAATTATATATAAGCTTTAAACATTTTTTGTTGTTGTTTGTTTGTTTTATCCATTTTTCCTTGGATACTTTCTCTTTGGCAAGAAGTTCATGGTTGTCAAGCATATTTTCTTCATAGTGGTAAAATTAACAACTTACTTTGCTTCTCTTTTACATTTATAAAAACAATATACACTTTCATTTTATTCACTCAGTGTTTACCCTTAAATTTATAACATGTACACTCAACTAGGTCTCAGATATCATCAGCATCTTTTGAACAATACACAATCGTAGAAGTTTCACCCCTCCTCTCATTCATATTATTATAGTAATTTGGTTTCACCTTTTCAAAAGCCTTCTCAACTTAGAATATTTATCATTATTGCCTTTTAACACTAAATATTAATCTAGGTTTACCAGTATTTTTACTAACTTTCCTGTTCACACTTAGTACTTACAGCCAATCCTTTTTCCTGGGTTCAATTTCCTTCATCTTGAAGTATATACTTGAGTATATTTTAAGCAACAATTTATTGCTAGTAAACTATTTTAGTATTTGCTTGAAAATATCTTGATTTCAGTCTCACTCTTGAATGATAGTTTGAGTATAGATTTCTTGATTATTTTCCGTTAATGTGGTGATGCCTACCATTCTATTGTCTTTTCTCCTCAATTTTTATTGATGAGAAATATGCTGATAATGTATTATTGTTCCCTTGTAAGAAGTCTTCACCTTGTTGCTTTTAAGACTTTCTCTCTTTCCATTGTGTTCTATGTTTCACTTTGTTTAGGCGAATATGATTTTAATTTTTTCCTGTGTAGGGCTCAGCGATTATCTACTTAAATATTGCTTCTTTCCTATTCTGTCTATTCTATCACTCTGGAACTCCCTTTAAACATATATTGAGCCTTCTCATTCTATCCTCCATATCTTTTAATTTCTCTTTCATATTTTGCATCTCTTCATAGTTATGTGCTACATTCTGGTTGATTTCCTCAGCTCTGTCTTCTACTTCATTATTTTCTCTTGATTTGTTTAAACTGTCCATTGAGTTTTTAATTTCAATGAAGATATGTATATTTTTATTTTTAAATGTTTAATTTTATCATTTTTTCAAATTTCTTTGTTTTATAATATTCTCTTGTTTCATTATGGTTTCTATTCTTTTATCATTTTAATAGTTTAAAACATTTATTTTATAGTCTCTTTCAGATTTTCCTATTATTTCTAGTTCTTAGAATACAGTTTTCCTGTTTGTTTGGTTTCCTGATCTCTCATGATGGTTTATTTCTTCACATGACATATAATTGTTGTTGTGAGCTCATCTTCAGGAGGGGATGTTTACTCTATGGGAATTCCTCACACCCTGAAAGTGTTCTCATAGGAGACTATCCCCACAGAACAGTATTTATTTTCCTGTAGATCTGCATTCCCTATTTGTTTCCAGCATCTAGGAACTTCTCTTTCTTATATTTTATCAAGCATATGTATGTTTTTGTTGCATAAGGCAAGACTGGATCATTCAGATTTAATCCACCAGGTTGCTGAAAGTCCCATGAAGTAAAAAAGATGAATTTTCTGTCTAATTTACAATTAAATGAAAAGAGAAATAGCTAATTTATTTATTTATTTATTTATTTATTTATTTATTTATTTTTGAGGAAGATCAGCCCTGAGCTAACATCCATGCTAATCCTCCTCTTTTTGCTGAGGAAGACCGGCTCTGAGCCAACATCTATTGCCAATCCTCCTCCTTTTTTTTTTTCCCCCAAAGCCCCAGTAGACAGCTGCGTGTCACAGTTGCACATCCCTCTAGTTGCTGTATGTGGGACGCGGCCTCAGCATGGCCGGAGAAGCGGTGCGTCAGTGCGCCCCCGGATCCGAACCCGGGCGGCCGGTAGAGGAGTGCACGCACTTAACCACTAAGCCACGGGGCCGGCCCAGAAATAGCTAATTTAATGTAAAGTAAAAATTATGCATCTGTGTAAAGTCTTAGAATTATCATCTAAAATCTCAGCATTTTAGTAATCTCTAGATTACTAAATTAGATTTGTTTCCTTTGTCTAAATTATGTTTCCTTTGTGTGTGTGTATTTCCTTTGTGATGAGATTTGTAAACCCAGTGGCATTGGATAAAGCTTAGAGGTGTTTTGTGAGAACTGGGTATAATTTTTCTTAGTCAAATTTCACATACTAGATGGAAAAGCACTGAAAATGAAATTTTAGACAAAAGCTTACTGTTGCAGCAAATATCTATGTTTAATAAATAGAAGTAAAGTTAGTGACACCTTCAATAAGGAGGCTACAAACAGTTGGTGAAAAGAGCAATGGCCAGAGACTTGGAAAGCTGTACCTTGGACTTTTCTCTACCTCTGTCTAGCTCTATGACCTTGGGCAAGTCACTGAAGCTCTTCAAGTCTCAGTTTCCTCATCTTTAAAAAGGGGGCTGGCACGCTCTACAGTTTAAAATTCCATAATTCTAGATAGTGCAGACATAGATAGTATCATCTGAAAATGCCTCAAAATCCTGACACTGATAAATGGAATAAAATGAGAGATAGAAGAACCAGGACACAAATTGTTCTCTTTAAATAGGGTGTAATATTTGGAAAATAAAATGAAAAAAATCTAAAAAAAAAAAAGTTGAAAAAACTCTCAAACAAGATCTATCACACATTTTAACTGTATAATTTAAAAGCGTAAGTCCCTTCCTTTGCTAAATTTTTCTCCTATGAAAAAATGGTGCTTGAACAATGGGACATCTATATGAAAAAAAAAACCCTTGACCCATACACAAAAATCAGCTCAAAATGATTTATTGATAACCTAAATGTAAAACTTAAAACTATAAAAGCTTTAGAAGAAAACATATGAGAAAATCTCTGGGACCTTTGATTAGGCAAAGATTTCTTAGATACTACCAAAAGCACAATCAAAAGAAAAGACATTGATAAATTGGACTTCATCAAAATTATGAACTTCTCTTTCAAAGACACAATTAAGAAAATTAAAAGAAAAGCCATAGACTAGGCCAAAATATTTGTAAAGCACATATCTGATAATGGACTTGAATCTAGAATCTGTAAGGAACTCTCAAAACTTAATGAGAAAATAAGCAATCCTTCCCTCCCACACACAAGTTGGTAAAAGATTTGAACAGACACCTCACCAAAGAAGATGTATAGACTACAAATACATACATAAAAAGATGTTCAACATCATTGTGATAGGGATATGCAAATTAAAACCATAATGATATACCACTATCACCTATTAGAATGGGTAAAACAAACAAACAAAAAAACTGACAACACCTACTCCTAGCAAGGATGCAGAGCAACTGGAATTCTCATACATGGCTGGTAAGAAGTGCAAAATGGCCTAGCTCCTTTGGAAAGACAGTTTGGCAGTTTCTTATAAACATACATTTATCATTCAACCCAGCAATTCCACTTCTAGGTATTTACCCAGGAGAAATGAAAAGTTATGGTTACTCAAAAACCTGTATGTGGGGCCGACCTGGTAGCGTAGCGGTTAAGTGCGCACACTCCGCTGCAGTAGCCCGGGGTTTGGATCCCGGGCGCGCACCGATGCATGTCAGGCCATGCAGTGGCAGCGTCCCATATAAAGTGGAGGAAGATGGGCATGGATGTTAGCCCAGGGCCAGTCTTCCTCAGCAAAAAGAGGAGGATTGGCAGATGTTAGCTCAGGGCTGATCTTCCTCACAAAAAAAATAAAAATAAAAATAAAAATAAACCTGTACGTGAATTTTCATAGTGACTTCATGCATAATCACCAAAAGCTGGAAACAACATTAATGTCCCTCAGCTAATGAATTGATAAACAAATTGTGGTACATTCCTACAGTAGAATACTACTTAGTAATAAAAAGGATTGAATTATTGATACACACTACAACTATATTCAACTATAGATGAATCTCAAAATAATTATGCTGAATGAAAGAAGCCAGACCAAAAAAGAGTACTACATACTACATGATTTTAGTCATATGACATTTTGGATGAGGCAAAACTATAGAGACAGAAAACAAATCAGTGGTTGCCAGGGCCTAGATGTGAAGGAAGAGGTTGACCACAAAGGAGCACAAGGGAATTTGTTAGAGTGATGAAACTGTTTTATGTCTTTATTATAGTGGTGGTTACAAACCATATGCACTTGTCAAAATTCATAAAACTCACAACTATACACTAAAAAGGATGAGTTTTACCGTTTAGAAATTATGCCTCAATAAACCTGACCACCCCAAAAGACTTCTAAATAATGCTTATCATAGATTTTAATGATAATCCTCAGAGGTATAAGCTCCTTTTTTCTCAAATGAAAAAACTGTATCATAACTGAGAAATCAAAAGGAGAATAAAAATCAAAATATTAAAATGAAATATATTTGCAATATAAAATCTATGTGCCTTAAAATCAACAATACTAAATATATACAGTATTTAAATGATTATGTTAGTAATTTTTGATCTTTTTCACTTTTTCATTTTATGAGTTAAATGTCAATGAAAAAAATTTTTTTCAGAGAAATAGTACTGTTTCATTTTTCTTTCAAATAATGTTGATGCTGAAGTTTCTCAAATAAACCCAGCTTGCCACCTTCAGGCAAGTGAAAGATTTACAGAGATCATCACCAGAGATAGAACATTAATTTTGCAGATTTCTCAATAATTCATATTAATATTGTGATCACTCTATTAGTGCCTTTGTGAGATTTCCTCTATTTAGGATCTTTCCCTGGCATTTATTAGAATCTTCCCAACTTTCAAAGCTCAGTTCAAATGTCACTAACTCCAAGAAGTCTTCCCTGATCACTCTAGCTAGTTTTTCCTCCTCTAAATATTTTCTCTTTGAATACATGTAATGTCATTGAAGGTAGTGATCATGTCTTACATTTTTAGGCCTCTGTACGGCTACTAAAAAGGGTGCATATAAGAGTTATGCATTTTTTTACTTACTGAATGAATACATGAATGAATGAATAGGAAGTTAGAGTAATCATCGAGCCTTCATTTGAAAGAGGCCCTATTTTACTAATAGAATAATAAGAATTCCACACATTTATTCAAGATTATATGCATATAATAAAAGTCGATGTAAAGCATCGACTTTCATTGACAATGGCTAGAAGTGTCTCAATCTTTATTAACCACTCAATTAAATTATATCATTGATGAATGATTTAATAACTGCTTTGTGACTGGCTCTGTGATACTAACTCAAATCTTAATATCTGGATACCTGAAAAGAAGATTAAAAAGAAAGAGAAAATGATAAAAAGGAAAGAAAGATGTCTTTTCCTTTTGGACTGGAAGGTGGCTGCTTCTCTAAGTTCTATGATATGACCATCTAATTATTTTCCTCCAAATATCCAAATTGCTAACATCCTATTGGCATGTTAATAGACTATGTAACAGAGGCATGGGGTCCACCAGCACTTCTATCATAGAAAAATTCCCAACTGTTTCTGTCTAGGTCTACCTGGTTTAAGGAGTGAGGTTCTTCTTCATGCTTCCATTCCCTCCAGAATGTAAAGCTCCCCTCCCTCTCTTTCCAGGCCTACATGTATCCAGGACTGCTAAATGACAAACTGGTCATAGGTTTTAGTTTTTGATTTAATTTTAAAGGAGGAGTGGTCCACACTTGAGGATGGCTCATCTTCTTGAATTCCTTCCATCAGAACTTTCTCACATAAGATACTCTTTCTCTTGCCCACTTCGAGGGCTCTTTATTCCCTCTATCAGTTCTTCCTTTCTCATTACATTCTCTCTTCTCTTTGCCCTCTCTTTAGGCCCAGTCTGATCTGTCTGGGAGAGGAAATAATCAGTTCTTCAAGAATGCACAGGAGGCTCTGGTCTTGGCCCTTAGGTTAGCAGTGTTTTTGGATCTTTGTTTCTGCTCTGGTGAGGGCTGGGCAGAAAGAAGCATCCTTGGCTTACAAGCAAGATAAAAATAGGGGAGGGAAATACAGAGAAACAATCAGAATCATATTTTGGGATACAAATCTGCCACAAATGCAGATTTATAATACCTACCTTGACTAGAAGTTTGTTCTCTCTCCTCCAGTCCTTCATCCTTTCTCAAAATCTGAACCTGCGTTTTCTCCCTCATCAGTCTCTGTGTTTCAACTCTCCTAAACACACCTTCTAATTGTACCCCAATAATTTCATTGACCAAGTCTTTTTTTTGGTGGGGGGAAGGAAGATTGGCCCTGAGCTAACATCTGCCAATCCTCCTCTTTTTGCTGAGGAAGACTGGCCCTGGGCTAACATCCATGCCCATCTTCCTCCACTTTATATGGGACGCCGCCACAGCATGGCTTGACAAGCGGTGCATCGGTGCGTGCCCAGGATCCGAACTGGCGAACCCCAGGCCGCTGCAGCGGAGCGTGCACACTTAACCTCTTGCGCCACCAGGCCGGCCCGACCAAGTCTTTTTATTTTATTTTATTTTATTTATTTATTTTGTGAGGAGATGAACCCCGGGCCGCCACAGTGGAGCGAGTGCACTTAACCGCTTGCGCCACTGGGCCGGCCCCTGACCAAGTCTTTTTAAAAGCATCATATATACACGGTAGCAATGGCATCTTTTTCTGGCTATTCTTTTCTCTCTCTTTCATTTACCTTAGTTGATTCTAACCAGACATCTCCAAAGGCATTAAGTACATTTTCAGTTTGCTCTCTAATTCTCTTCTCACTCACTTACAATCTGGCTTCTATCTGCTTCTCTTTACCAAAATAACTATTGCTTTGGTCAAATTAATGAATTAAAAAAAAAAAAATCCATGTACTTTGACACCATTGCTCACTCTCTTTCTGTGACTTCCTGTTGTGATTAGTTTTCTACATATTGCTACTTGTCTGGAGTTTTTAACTTTCTGGATTTTATTTTATTAATATCTTTGATAATTTTCCTTTCTGCTCCAGTTATTTCTTTTAAATTATAACAGTGGTTCTATGCTGTCCTTTAAAATAGATTTAAAAATTCTATTCCATTTTTGTAAATTTTTACTATTAAGCCTCCTTCCTGTCTTTTGGATGCTCAGAAACACACTGCTTGGATCCAAGAACATTTTGAAAGACTGCTTATGAAGCAATAGCAGCAGGGTGCAATTCATACTTCTCACACTTCTCTAAATATCATTTCTTTCAGGTTTTTCTTATGACCCAAAGATAACAGGAAATAGATTCGATGTTGTTGAGAACACTGACCTTTCTTTTCAGATTCAACCCACATATTTTTTATTTTTACTCTGCATTTGTATCTTGAGCCAGCCCTGGCAGTCTAGTGGTTAAGATTTGGCGCTCTCATCAGCCAAGCCCATGTTCGTTTCCCAGGCAGGGAACCACACCACCTGTCTGCCCATTGTCATACTGTTGTGGCTGCGTGTTGCTGTGATGCTAAAAGCTATGCCGCTGGTATTTCTAATGCCACCACGGTCACCTATGGTGGACAAGTTTCAGTGGAACTT
This sequence comes from Ceratotherium simum simum, assembly GCF_057802395.1. Lineage (NCBI taxonomy): Eukaryota > Metazoa > Chordata > Mammalia > Perissodactyla > Rhinocerotidae > Ceratotherium > Ceratotherium simum. The sequence goes on along the minus strand of NC_141915.1, from coordinate 28,332,206 downwards.
CCAGACTGAAACAGACTAGGGAGAAGGACCTGGCCACTCCCCCAAAAATTGGCCATGAAAACTCTATGAATAGCAGCAGAACATTGTCTGATATAGCTCAGCAAGGTGAGAGGATAGGGCAAAAAGACCGGGCAGGGTTCTGCTCTGCTGTACACAGGGTTGCTAGGAGTCAGAATTGACTCAATGGCACTAACAGCAATTTCTATCTTGTTTGCCATTTTAATTTGTAAACTCACTGAGCAGGAAATAATTGTTGATCCTTCAATTTGGAATAGCCCCGAGCACATGGTTGTTAATGGTAATATGTTTTAAATGTCCTTGGCTTTAAAATCAACAATGTTAAACAACATTTGAGTTTTTCACTTTTACTTTTCTTCATTCTTGGTTTGCAGGTTTTATTCTGGATACTTATATTAGGTGGGTCTCATACAAGAATGGAGTCATTCTATTATAGTTGATTTACAAACACTGAAAGAAAATATATTAGGCACCAAGATTTAGATCATTCCATCTCCCACTACAGTATAGGGGTTATTAGTGTGGCTTTGAATCCTGGTCCTATTACTTCTTTGTTCTGTTGTCTTGGGCAAGTATGTGAGCCTTGATTCTCACATGTGAAAATTAGGATAGCAATAACCTACTTCTCTGGGGTTTTGTGAGGAATAAATGAAAAAATTTATATTAAATATTCAACTACTAAGTGCTCAATAAATGGTAACTATCATTAGTTTGAAATGATTCTGTTCATTTTCTTAGAAAGTGACTTTATTATGTCATTGATATAGCTATCCTGTACTGAAATACCTTGCCCTGTACTCACCAATACCTTGTTTGTACTACAACTATATTTTTGCTTTTTTTGGCTTTTCTTTTCTTTTTTTTTTGTGAGGAAGATCAGCCTTGAGCTAACATCCATGCCAATCCTCCTCTTTTTGCTGAGGAAGACTGGCCCTGAGCTAACATCTATTGCCAATCCTCCTCCTTTTTTTCCCTTTTTCTCCCCAAAGCCCCAGTAGATAGTTGTATGTCGTAGTTGCACATTCTCCTAGTTGCTGTATGTGGGACGCTGCCTCAGCATGGCCGGACCAGCGGTGCCTCAGTGTGCGCCCAGGATCCGAACCCAGGCTGCCAGTAGCGGAGGGCGCGTACTTAACCGCTAAGCCACGAGCTGGCCCCTTGGCTTGTTTTTCTGATTTGTAATATTTTGAATTTCTAACAGAATCCAGAAGGTTGGGAGATTCCCATTACAGAGGAAAGAAATCTGGCATGTTCTCCTATTACCAGATTTATTCCTGGAGCACCCAGGTTTTGGAAATATAAAGTTCTTAGGAAGTTGCACTTCATTTGGTATCAATCAAAATCAGATAAATTTGCATTTCAGGAGATGTTAATCAGTCCCATTTAAAAGGAGTTGGTAAAAGTACATTTTTAACAAGCACAGAAAAATCTTGGGGTCCAATAACATCTTTTGAAGCCTCGTCAGTTAGTGAGTTAGGAGAGTTAATGGTGAAGTGACAACTTTGAGTTGTCTTCTTTGGCAGTAAGTGTTGGTTAATTCTAACAGCAGGAATGGTTGAAAAGTCCAAGAAACAATTTTCTTCTTGCGTTGATTTGTTACAATTGACACTATTTACGAAATTGGAAAGTTCTATAACAGAAAGATCTGCTCCCCAAAGTACCTTTTCAGAAAAAGTCACCCCACTTCTGATTGTTATATATCTGTTTAACTTTTCAGCTATTGTGGTTTCCAAGGACTCCACATCCATTAAAAGTGAGCTTAATTCCTCTGGAGATCAAATATTCACTCATCCATCCAGCAAATTCAACAAATATTGATGGCCCACTTTGAATCACTTTGCTGGGCTCTGAGCGTACGGTGGTTTTCTAAGTTCCTGTCCTCGTGTCTAGCTGGCGTAAAGGGGAAGAAAATAAACATGGAAATAAATTAAAATGCAGGGTCCTATGAACGAAACGCACAGCATGGGGGACCTAAGTTTTGGACACTACAGAACTATAAGTTCTGCTCTGCAACTCAGTAGCTGGGTGACTTGAACAGGTCATTTGAGGATGAGCAAGGTGACAATGTGTTGCGGAACGCCGTACTCCAGGTAAGTTCCAGCTCCTCGGCAAAGGATCACATCCACGTTAGGCGTGTGAAGTCAAAAAGCTCTGCAGTGATCACAGTGGCTGAGAAAAGGGGTGTAGCTTGGCTCTTCTGCACACAAGAGGAGAAACAGGAGGGGGCTCTCCCGGACCTTGGCGGGGACAGCTTCGCCACCCGAGGCGCAGCGCACACCGGCGGATGGAGGGAAACCTTCGCATCTGCGCCCGGCCGGGTCGCGGGGGTCGGGGAGCTTTCCGGCCGCCGCGCGCCACGTCATCGAACAGTTCCCCCTCCCCTCGCTTCGAGTCGCACGCGCGGAAGTAAACACCTCAACGTCATCAGGGCGCGTCTTCTCCTTTCCCCTCCCACCTTCCTAGATCGGTGGACGTGCTCACCTCCGCTCCGGGCCAGGTCTATGTCCCGGTTTCCCGCTGTCGCGGGCAGGGCGCCAAGGCGGCAGGAGGAGGGTGAGCGGTCAAGAGACCTCCCCGAAGAGCAGCCTTCGGCTGTTTCCATCGCTGATAGAGGTGCGGTCCGCGGGACACTACGGAGGCCAACGGGAGTTACGGCATGGGGGCTTTGGAGGGATAAAAGTCCGCCTTCGGCAGGCAGAGAAGAGTGGTGAGGAGGCCGCAGCGTTCTCCTCATCCTCCAAGCCAGAGGCGAACTTTGCGTCCAGTGAGCACTTGGGTCTAGAGGGGGGCGGTCCCAGACCAAGTTGGGTGAAAACCTTGCCGGGGGACAGAAAAGTGAACCCCAACGCCGAGACGCGTTCTGCTCTTAAACAGGCGCATAAAGCCTTTGTTCTCTACCCATCTATACCACCCCCCCACCTTCGTGGGGCCGCCAGCCTGCCTTTGGGTACGGTATGAAGGGAGCCAGTTTCCAGGAGCCAGTTTCCATGGTTACCCACCACTTGGCCTTCTGGGATATCAGTCACTCTGAACAGGGACCTAACTTGAACCATGAATCAGAAGCAAACACAGGTGGCTTTTAATTCAGCTGAGAGTTTTCTGCTGTTTTCCAGTTTGTGGTCTGTTGTTTAATAAAATTGGGTTTTGTGCTTCCGTATAGGTATGCTTGCATATACGTTGCCTTGTGCTAGGCTTACTTTGTCAAGTACTTTGAGTCATGCATTAGCATATGCTCAAGTTGTTAGCTTTCACTAAAAAGTTAGTTTGGGCTTATAAATCCTCACTTACAAATTGGACATAGGTGATTTAACTGAGAAGTCATGGATTGATCCTTTCCAGCCCTAAAATTCTATTGTGTTTCTCTTTTCATTTCTGGGAAATTGATTCAGAGATATCTTTACAGGCCTTTTCATTGCACAATTGTTTTTCTGTTATTACAGAAGATAAAGGATGCACATCACAGGAGGGAGGAACTACTCCAACTTTTCCTATTCAAAAACAAAGAAAAAAGCTTATACAAGCTGTGAGGGACAATTCATTCCTTATTGTTACTGGAAATACAGGAAGTGGTAAAACAACTCAACTCCCAAAATATCTATATGAAGCAGGTAATTTTATTCTGGGATAATATTGTGAGTATTTAAAAGATATCCTCTTAAAAGCTAATAGGACTTTTGTATTGCACAAATGCCCACTATTTATTTTACAGTCCCGATTCTTCTCTTGGCACACCCTTCCGACATCTTCCCTGCTTCTTTATAGTCTTATTTCAGATTCAGAAATTAGTTGAAATGCAACTTTTTCATTTTTAATTACTGTAATAATCCCAACTAGAATTATAGGTAGGTATTGATTCTCTGCCATACAATAAGTTTGTCTGGCAGTAGACTATTAACCATTGGGTATTGAAATAATTTTCAGGGGGAAGAGATATATTGATATTCTTTGTTGACATTAGTATTTTTAGGTTCTTTCTCCAGATCATTATCAGGTAAATATTCCCTGATTCTGCTAACACCAAGCCAGCTAACAAATTATCCCTAAAGTATCTTCCTCTTCAGTATGGTGAAACTCTGTATCATAAGGTTAGTATAGATCAAAATTGTGTTGGATATTCATATAAAAAATTTAAAAAATTTCTTAGCTTACACTAACTTACTCTAATGCATCAAATCTAAGATGCCATCTGTTAAGACATACCACTATTTTACATACTGTTAATGAAGAAAAAATGCTATCAAATTGTAAGATGCATCTCCCTTTCAGAGATATTAAAATAGTACAAAATGCCTATAGAATCTATGAAAGGTGGTATATTTAAACTTCTGTGGCAAAGGTAAATCTATTTTAGGAAGTGTGTGGAATTTTATGGATTCCTAGGGATTGAAAATTCTTGGCTTCCTCTTTAGAGTAAATCTTTAGACTGAAATTGGAAAAAAACAAACCTAATTAAAATATGTTTTTTGTTTTTGTTTTTGTTTTTTTTTTTGCTGAGGAAGATTCACCCTGAGCTAACATCTGTGCCAGTCTTCCTCTATTTTGTATGTGTGTCACCACCACAGCATGGCCACCACAGAGTTGTGTAGGTCTGCACCCTGGAACCTAACCTCTGCTGCTGAAGCAGAGCGCACCGAACTTAACCACTAGGCCATGGCCATGGCCCCCTAAAATATGTACATTTTAAATGGTTGTTAATATGTGTCCTTATTTTTAATTAATACTTAAATTTCTATGGTTCAAATGTAATACAGTATGTTGTTAATTTGCAGAGTTTTGTTTGGGAAACACTTGAACAGTTTACATTGATTGACCAGAAACAATTTAGCTCTCATAGGAATCGTTGTTTACATTTTTGTGTTTTTTTACCTCTGGTTTTGTTAGGGTTTTCACAACATGGTATGATTGGTGTGACTCAACCACGAAAAGTAGCTGCCATATCAGTGGCTCAGAGGGTTGCTGAAGAAATGAAATGCACTTTGGGATCCAAAGTAGGATACCAAGTTCGTTTTGATGATTGCAGTTCTAAGGTACAAAAGTTTTGTTAGTATTTGTTTAAGTACTATAAACTTATAGAAAGAGTGGAGAAAGTTATGAAAGGTTTTAACCTCAGAATTCCATTTATATTTTAAAGAAACAAAAAGCCTCACATTGGAATTAATTTTTGTTGTCTATTGTTAATGCTTTAGCTCTGAAGTGTCTAATATTTATCCCATTTTCTCCTTTCTCAATTAGTTTTTAAGGGACAGTTATATTTATTTTTCTTAGAATTCTCTTATTTTTTTAGCTGTAAGGATCCTTGATATATAACTTACATTTGTATTCTTTTAAAAAAATTTATTGTAGTAAAATATACATAACATAAAAGGTATCATTTTAACTGTTGTTAGGTGTACAGTTCAGTGGCATTAAGTACATTCACAGTGTGTAACCATTTTCACTATCTGTTTTTGGAACTTTTTCATCATTCCAAACAGAAACTCTGAATCTATTAAACAGTAACTCCCCATTCCCTCCTCTCCCCAACCCCCGGTAACCTCTATTCTACTTTCTGTCTCTACACATTTGCCTATTTTAAGTACCTCATGTAAGTGAAATCATACAATATTTTGTCCTTTGTGTCTGGCTTATTTAATTTAGCATGATGTTTTCAAGGTTCAGCCATGTTGTATGTTTGTATTCTTGAAGTCAATGGAAAACTGACAATTAACAGAGTCAGTAAGCAAGTATTTATTGAGCATCTTCTATATTCATGGTACTAGCAAGTTTAAAATTGTTTTCTTTTTAATAGTTAATAGTTAAAATTTACATTCCCTTAGGATTTCTTAATCCTGTACCAGATACAAAAGAATTCCTAATTTACGTATGGTACTTAGTAGGAATGGCCATCAATTGTGGCAGAGAATGACTCTCCAAAATACTATCTTTGCCTTCCTAGTGGTCACTGCTGGGGACTTTTCTTCCTTTTTTTCCTTCTCTTGTTTTATAGATATTACTACTGTTAACTCCTAGCCTTTGGACCTTGTTCTCACCTGTTTTAAAGCTGATTGACTGACACTTTTGTTAATAGGAGAATGGGCAGGGAAGAAGAGAGTGAGAGGAAATTGTGCACCTAACCATTTCCTCCACGTTTTCTCCTGAGTCCTCTAAAATAATAGCTCAGAGGGAGATGAATCCCATTTTATTGTTGTTTCTCACAATTTGCTCACCTGAAGCCATTATTGTCTTACCACTTTCCACTGACTTCATTGTATCTCATTGGTCACTTTTGTTGCTTTATCCCAGAACATCCACCTAGTTACTTATCCCTGTCTCTGTATAGATCACAAGTTTCATAATTTACCATCCTTGTTTAGACTACCGTCATGCACCTCATAACGATGTTTCAGTCAATAACAGACCACATATACGATGGTAGTCCTATAAGATTAGTACCATATAGCCTCGGTGTGTAGTAGGCAATACCATCTGGTTTTGTGTAAGTGTACTCTGTGATGTTCGAACAATGACAAAATCGCCTAACGACACATTTCTCAGAACGTATCCCTGTTAAGCGACTCGTGACTATAGTTTTATTTTATGTATTTTATTTAGTCAGATTAGTGTGATCACTTAACGTCTGTACATTTTGGGGGAAATTTTAGTTGTGAAGCAGGGGTGAATTTCTGTGATACTATATATATATAAGTTGATATACTCGACTGTTTGAACATTAGGAAACAGCAATCAAATACATGACTGATGGATGTTTACTGAAACATATTCTGGGAGATCCAAATCTTACCAAATTCAGTGTCATTATTTTGGATGAAGCTCATGAGAGAACTCTAACTACAGTGAGTATTTTAATATTTTGGTTATTAGACAGTTTACTTCTTTGAGGTAGCTTTTTACAGTATAGAGAACTGTGTCTTCTTACTTACAATTTAATCTTTGAAATAGGAATTCTTTGGTTGGGAGAGCAAAATATTTAAAATAAGTTGGTTGTTAGGTACACTTGTGACTTATTAGAAATTTACTTTTCTTTCAGGACATCTTATTTGGTTTATTGAAGAAGCTATTTCAGGAGAAGTCTCCTAACAGGAAGGAGCATTTAAAGGTTGTGGTGATGTCAGCAACTATGGAATTAGCCAAACTCTCTGCATTTTTTGGAAATTGTCCAATATTTGATATACCTGGAAGGCTTTATCCAGTCAGAGAAAAATTCTGCAATTTGATTGGCCCACAAGACAGAGAAAATACTGCATATATTCAAGCGGTACTACTTAGCATCCTTTTTATGTCTTTTTTATATCTATGATTCTAGTTGACTGAGAAGTTTGATAATTCCTTTGTTCCCTATTATTTTAATGGCAGCTCTCATAGGTCCTAGGACTTTTTTTTTTTTTTTAAAGATTTTATTTATTTTGTTTTTTCCCCCCAAAGCCCCAGTAGATAGTTGTATGTCATAGCTGCACATCCTTCTAGTTGCTGTATGTGGGACTCGGCCTCAGGATGGACGGAGAAGTGGTGCCTCGATGCGCACCTGGGATCCGAGAAGTGGTGCCTCGATGCGCACCCGGGATCCGAACCCGGGCCACCAGCATTGCAGCGCGCGCACTTAACCACCAAGCCACAGGGCCGGCCCGGTCCTAGGACTTTTGATAACCAAATTTAATGCTTCTGTGGAACAAGGGGAGGTTGGGGACAGGGAGGCTGTATTTCCACCAGCTTATTATGCTTGTGTTTCTTGCTTTAGATTGTGAAAGTGACCATGGATATCCATTTGAATGAAATGGCTGGAGACATCTTGGTTTTTCTGACTGGTAAGCATTCAGTATCAGGTTTAAAATTTTTACTATTTCTAACGGGAATGTGGCACCACGATAGAGGGTTACCTTTTTTGGGAGATCTCGGTTCTACTCATGTTGCCCTAGCTTTTTATGATTATCTGAATAGTTTCAGGTATTGTATCTTATATAAGAAATATAAGACAATTCTACACTGCCATAAAAAACGCGTCTCATTAGTAAACATGTAAAATATGCTGTCCTTTTAGTAGAAAGATGTTAAATGGTCAAGTATTAATATTTTTATTAGTATGTCTTACATAGAGCTGTTACCACACTAAACATTCCCGGATCTGAATGATTAATTCCATTATTTCAAAAGACATCCTACCAGCTCCTTTCTTCTTTGAGTGGTGGGATGGTACCATGTAATAGCAGTACATAAGGTGTGGAATCCATGTCTTATAGATGTGCCTTTTTTGGAGGTCAAAAATAGAACAGTTAAATCTCAGACTAGTGTGATTCTTCAAGTAGCAGCATCCTGCTAACAGAAATGAGTCATTTCATCGCTCACCTCCTACTCTGCCTCGTACTGATGTCAGAAGTGAGACATTGTAACAATCTCTTGCCTTTTTGAGATTAAGTATTTTGAAATACACCTAAATGCAGTATCTCCTGGACTAGCTTCCTCTATAGTATTGAACTTTGTTGAGTCTTCCTCAAATACTGTGTTAACAAGATGAAAGGCTTGAAGAGTATAAACATTTTTCATTTTTTAGAGATTTCAATTCCTTGGAAACTAATGTTTCTTCTATTTTTAATTTTATTGTTGAGATTTGGTACAACTTGTATGTTCATCTCCTTTAGCTGAAATGAGAGATTTCAAATAACTTATGCAAAATGAATTTTAATCTAGAAGGCATTTTTTTCATTCTTAAATTACTTTTGCTGTTCAGTTGCTGACATTATTTTCCTCCCTTATTTCAGGTCAGTTTGAAATCGAAAAAAGTTGTGAGTTACTTTTTCAGATGGCAGAGTCTGTTGATTATGATTATGATGTTCAAGATACCACTCTAGATGGCTTGTTAATATTGCCGTGTTATGGATCTATGACAACAGGTAATTCCTCACTAGAAAAGAACATTTGATTTTTTAAAAACTTTTTACTGAATAATCACATATGTACAGAAAAGTGCACAGATTGTAAGTGTTTTGGTCAGCGAATTTGACCAACTGAACTCACCTTTGTAACCAACCTTACCTTTGTAACCAACCAACCAAGATCATAAAACAGAACATTAAGAGAACCAACATCCTTTGAGAGAAGTGATTTTTTTCTTGAAGTCTTTTCACATTCACTTTTTCATAAGCCTTGGACACATCCCCCTTAGTATTAAGAGTAGGCTATGTCCTCTCCCAGCAGAACAAAAATATTGTTGGTAATTTTTTGAAATGAGAACTATAATTTCTTTCTTTTTTTTTTTTTTTAAACTTTCCATCCAGTTTTTTTTTTTTTTTTTTTTAAAGATTTTGTTTATTTTATTTTTTCCCCCCAAAGCCCCAGTGGATAGTTGTGTGTCGTAGCTGCACATCCTTCTAGTTGCTGTATGTGGGACTCGGCCTCAGGATGAACAGAGAAGTGGTGCCTCGATGCGCACCCGGGATCCGAACCCGGGCCACCAGCATCGCAGCGCGCGCACTTAACCACCAAGCCACAGGGCCGGCCCGAGAACTATAATTTCATAAGTAAAATCTAATTTGCCACTGCCACAGAATTTCTAGAAATCATATATCCAGATATATCTGGGACTAAGCACAGTGGATTGTTTTCTTTTTAAGTAGCTACACAGTCCACTTTTCAAGAATAATGCTGTTCTTTTGTAAATTCAAAAAGCAAATGCAAATTCTTATCGTTCTGATATTTGTTCATAATAAATGTTGAATGAGGTTTAGAATTTGTTTTCTAAAACTCTTTTATTACAGAATTTGACTTGTAAAACTAAAGGGAAGTCAACTATAGCCTCCTATTTGGAGTTTGATTGGGATTAGCATTTAATGTAATGTAAAAAGCATTTAAATGTTTTTATATTTTATGTGTATTTTTGTTTTTGTTGAGTTGGTGGTTCTTATTCTTACATTAACAAAAAAAATTCAGGAATATATGTGTTGGTATATAACCATACACCACGTGCTATTCTGGAAATCTCTTTTGTGATGAGATTAGGCCCTTGCTCTCAATATTGAAATCTATTTTTAGATTTTTACATCTTCAAGGGAATTCTTAAGGTCATTATTAGATATTTAAGGTTTTCATTGTTTTCTGGAGATGTGATCTATTGACTCTTTTTATAATTTACTTTGTAACTGATAAAGTAATTCAAAACCCATTATGGTTGCTTTGTTATTAACCATTAACTGTATATATATATATTTTTTTCTATATAAAGTAAATTTTATTTTTTCCTTTTTACTACCACATGTTCTGTGTCTGCTATTGCTTTTTTATAATTTTATTTATTTATTTATTTCCCCCCGCAAAGCCCCAGTAGATAGTTGTATGTCATAGCTGCACATCCTTCTAGTTGCTGTATGTGGGACGTGGCCTCAGCATGGCCGGAGAAGCGGTGCGTTGGTGCGTGCCCGGGATCCGAACCCGGGCCGCCAGCAGCGGAGCGCGTGCACATAACCGCTAAGTCACGGGGCCGGCCCTGCTATTGCTTCTTGTTGAACTTCCTGAAATCCAGTTTTTATACTATTAAAGGTTGCTAGGGAGCTATTTCTCAAATCTCATGGGTTTTTTCCATTAGTTTGTATTTTGGTTTTGTGATAATAATAGGTCTCCTTCTTGAAATGTTGTCCTCTGGGATAACATTTAATTATCTGGTTTTTCTGACCACTTTTTCTCTTAAGTGCTGCCCTCCCATCCTCCCCAGCCTTTGTTTACCTCTAAATGTTGACTGTTTCCTAAGGTTTCATCCTTAGCTTGCTGGTTTCTTAGAATTCTCTGCTTTGGAGAGGTTGGCTCCCGAGACTCACCTGTCACTTCTCTGTGGATGACTCTTGAAAGCTGTCTCTAGTTCATTCTCACTCCTGCACTCTAGTCCTTCTAGGTCTCTTCACAGGGCTTTCTGGTCTGTGCATCATATCATCCTAGATCATTCAATCCAAACACGTGACAACTCCTACAGGTTTTCTTTTACCCTTGTCTTGTCCAGATCTTCTTTGCCTTTTTTTATTGTCACTGTTAGAGTTCAGATCCTCAATTTGCTTTCCTGAGTTTTCAACATATCCTGCTTAACCCGTTTTCTCTCATTTAGTTTACCATTCTGCCTGCAGTGGTAAGCGTAACCTTCCAAAAGCACAGCTCTAATTGTGTCAGTCTCCTGTTGGGTAGCTTCAACCATTCCATATTACCCACTGAGTTAAAATGCCAACTTAATAACTTGGCATTCATTATCCTTCCACCGTGACTTCAACATGCTTTCAGCTGGTAATTCCCAGTGTATGTGATGTTCTGTGTTGGCACAGATATGGGGCTGGGTGAGTAGAGCCATTACTGAAGGGTTTTGTTTGTTTATTTTAGTTTCCTTTCTGATTCCAAGGGCACTATAAGGGTGAGCTACTGATGATCCATTAGGAGCATAATACTATTTATTGCAGCAGTTTATAACAGTGCAAAGAGGCATTCGATAGAGCTGGTGAAGTACTGAGTAATGGATGAGGTGGAGTTGGATGAAGGAGGGAGCAAGTAGCTGGTTTCTGGGATCTTAGGCTTTCTTTTTAAGCCTGGATAATACAATACAGCACTTATTTTCTTTATTATTGCTACTTTGGTGGTTGGGAGAAACAATAGTATAATGTTATTTTCTTTATTTTCTATTATGCTTCAGGAACAGAAAACTTGCACTTGGGAATGAAGAGAGGGAAGAAGGGTTTTCTGCTTGTAGCCTGTAGTGAAGGGGGTTCTAAAATGACCCATACCTGGGTTTAGTGAATAGGTAAAAATTATAAGGTGGATATTTTATATTCGCCCTTATTTTTGGACTAGCCATGAGGGTGACTGACTGTTTTAAAGGGAATTCTTAAAATATCTCCCTAATTGACATAAAAAATTCTTATCTGTCAAATGTGAAGAGGTGCTATGCTATCCCTTCTACTGCCAAGGTTATATGATCCTGCTCTCTGGGTTGAACTCCCTCTCACCCCTACCCTTTGTCATGTTCTGTCAAGCTCAAAATGTAGGAGGTATTTTTGATTCCTTTTCCTCACACATTTTTTTGGTGACTCTGTGTTTGCTATTTCCTTAACTTGAACTCCTCTTTCCCTTTTAGTCACCCCTCTCGCTGGCTAAAATTCTGCTATTTCATTTCATGAGTGCAACTAACTTCATAAAAACCTTCCCTGATTTCCCTCCTCGAGACTGGCTGTGATCTCGTCTTGATTTGAACCTCATTGTGCTTTACTGTACCTCTTGTGGCACCTAACACATTCTACCTCGTATCATGGTTGTCTCATCCCCTCTATGAGATTGTGAACTTCTTGAGGGCAAGTACTATATGTTGAAGAAGTCCGATTAAATATTTGTTGAACTGAATTCCAGATTTTTTACTTTCTGCTGGCTGTTCTGTTGATGTCTTGCATCAAACACTATGTCTAGAACGTTATTCTTGTTTCTCTCATACCTTTCTGCTCTTCGGACTTCCCTCTTTTGTTCAAGATATTGCAGTTCTCCAAGTTTGTCATGCATCTAGGGAAAGCTGAGCCCCACAAAAATTTATGAACCGAAATAGATCTGTTACTTCATAAGTGACAAATATTTGCACAGACTTAGATAATTACTTTTTTTAGCACTGAAAGTAATTATCTAATTCAGCCTTCTTTGGAGGGTGAGGTCTCAGATTCTTTTAAAAAGTTAATGAAAGCCATGGCTTCTTTCTCTAGAAAAATGCACATATACCCATATATATGTCTTTGCATAATCAGATTTCTTTATTTTACAGATAGAAGCTAAGTGATGTTCTTGAGGTCACATGGTAAATCTGGTTATTTGATAACTGGTTATTTGAATTCAGTAGTGGGTGATATGATAGTACATATGTTTCCAGAATACATGAAGAAAAGGAAAAGAGCTTTACCTTTGATTAGTGTACAACATTTTAAAAGAGGAAAAACTTCTTATTTAGATTACTGCATAAATCCAAAAACAGTTTTATTTTCTTCCTTTCTTCTTTCTGCAAAACAAAGATATTACCTCATATGGCAAGTAGCTAGAATTTGACTTTGTCTATGACAGTTTCCTTAAAAGATTAGGGGAATAAGGCTAGTGAACTTAACATAAAAACTTTATGTGGAATCTCTCTAAATGGGAAAATATTTCTTTCGCCTTATGAAGCAATACATACTTTTAAAAAAAATTAAATCAGCAAAGTAAGAAAAATAAATTTACTCAGATCCCAGCAACATGATTTAGTGATAATCACTATTAATATTTCAAGGTATATTGTTCTGAACTTTTTCTTTATACATTTAAATATATTTTTATCTTTTAGTTTTTTTAAACAAAAAATGGAGTTATGTTATATATGCTCTTTTACATTTTTCTTTTTTACCCTTTGTAAAAATTTTAAAAGTAGAAAAATTTTAAAAGTAGAAAAGTACAAAAAAAAATCCATTCCCCACTATGCAGAATTAACAGTTAGTGTGTCAGCATATTTGCTCCAATTTTCTTTTAAGAAAAATTACTCAATTGAGGGAAAATGATACAGTTTCATTGTAAAGAATTCAAGCAGTGTACAAAGTTACAAAGGTAAAAGTAAAGAAATCACCTCAAATTCCTCCATCCAGAAATAACCATCTTTAATATTAGGAAAAACATTATTCAGACCTCTGTGTATGTGTACATATAGAAGGATAAGTAAGTAGATAGGTAGGTTGATAGAAATAGATTAAAAGTGAGATTATACTATTAGTTGCTTTTCAAAAAAGTATTTAATTTTACTTGAATTTACTTAAAGTTATATTAAACTTCAAGTAAATCTTTTTTTTTTTTTTGTGAGGAAGATTAGCCCTGAGCTAACATCCGATGCTAATCCTCTTTTTGCTGAGGAAGATTGGCCCTGGGCTAACATCCATGCCCATCTTCCTCTATTTTATATGGGATGCCCGCCACAGCATGGCTTGACAAGTGGTGTGTCGGTGCACGCCCGGGATCCGAACCCAGGAACCCTGGGCCGCCGAAGCAGAGCTCGTGCACTTAACCGCTATGCCACCGGGCCGGCCCCAAGTAAATCTTTCTTTACCACATGAGATAATATTTTATAAAAGATTGCTTTAAAGTTTAAAAAGATGAAAGTATTAAGAAGCTGAGGTTAATATCTTCTTTTTAGATCATATTTGATTGGAGATCTTCTCTGTTGACTCTGATTTGAAAAATGAGAAGTTGAGTACTTTTACTCTTCTATATCCTCCCCTTCTGATTTTTGTTAGTTATTTTTACATTGCTCAGATGTATTCAGTGTTTACCATCAATCATTTTACCATGGCTTTTCCATTCCTAAGTTACTTTTGGTTAATTTTAGATTGGCTGGATTTTCACTTTTTTTTTTTTTAACAGAAGGGCTCTTGAGTGTTATTTTTTTGTTGTTCTTTTATGTTTGACAATGTCTGGCTTTTGCCTTTGTATTTGAACTACATCTTGGCTGGGTTTTTTGTTCTTGGGTCACACTTTCTTTTCCTTAGAACTTGGTAGACGTTGTCCAGTTGTCTTCTGGCATTGAATGTTGCTGTGGAGAAGTCTGAGGCCAGCCTGATTTTTTTTCCCCCTCTTTGTAAGTGATTTGCTTTTTCTGTCTGATTGCCTGAAAATTTCTAATTTATCCTTAAATGTCAGTCATTTTAATTAGGATATTTTTTGGTGTTGAGTGTTTTATATTAAAATTTCCTGCAATTTGATATGTTCTTTTTAAAAATCAACTTTACTGAGGTATAATTTACATACACTAAACTATGCCTGTTTAAAGTATACAGTTCAGTGAATTTTGATAAATGTACATACCTGTGTAACCAACCCCTACAAATAAGATGAACTTTTCTGATGTGCTCTTTTGATCTGCAAATTCTACTGTTTATTTCAGGGAAATTCTCTTGTGTTATATTTTTGAGTATAACTTTTGTCTATTTATTGGTTTCTGTACTTCAGGGATACCAATTATTCTTATGTTGGATTGCCTGTCTTCCATATTTTTTAGCTTCCTTCTAGTTACTTTATCTTTTTCAACTGCATTTACTGATTATCTTAAGCCTTTTCTCTGTGTCAGGAATTTGATTTTCAGCTGTATTAGTGAGAATTCTCAAGACATTTTTGACTCACTCAAAAATGACTTTGAGGGTGAGGGGTAGAGTTTGAGCTGAGCAGTCTTGTATCTCTTTGTTCTGCTCAAAAATACTCATCTTTTTCCCCCTTTGATTGACAGTTTCTGTTTATTGCTTTAAGGTAGGTCCTTTTACACACACACACACGTATACAGACTCTATCAGACATATTTCTGCTTTGGGGGGAATTGGGGACAAGAAATTCTAAGAGGAAGTTTTTGGTTTGTTTGTTTATTTTTTTGTGAGGAAGATCAGCCCTGAGCTAACATCCATGCCAATCCTTCTCTTTTTGTGGAGGAAGACTGGCCCTGAGCTAACCTCCATGCCAGTCTTCCTCTACTTTATGTGTGATGCCGCCACAGCATGGCCTTGACAAGCGGTGCATCGGTGCGCACCCGGGATCCGAACCCTGGCTGCCAGCAGTGGAGCGTGTGCACTTAACCGCTACGCCATGGAGCTGGCCCCCTAGGAGGAAGTTTCATATAATATGTCGTATACGTGTATTGTAGGAGCATTACTGCTTTAAGAGTGTTGAGTGATCTCTCCCCAATATCCTTATTTCTTGGTGGACCTGGGCATTTTTCTGCCTTTTTGCCAGTTTTTTCCCTCCTGTTAATAGCATCCTAGTATCTTATTAGGTACTGGGATAGATGGGGTAAGTTATGTCAGAATCTTTCTTCGTTAGGAAAATTAGGAAATGGAGGTGGTCATGAGAATTGCTACATCTTAATGAAAGTATTCAATCTCCCTCTTCCCTTCTGGAGAATGAGAATGTACTTTAGGATTAACTTTTTTCCCAACCTTTATAAACAAACATAAAACTGGCATGTGTTTATACTTGTGGAATATGGTTTTAAAGTATGTGGGTGAAATGTAAATGTGAAACAAAGGTGAGTCTTGTCAAAACAGCAGTTTCAGGACTTTTTAATTGATTGTAGTGAACAAAATGGTAAATGAAACTGAAATTTTGCTTGAACTGAAGACTAAAACAAATTAGGTACTTTTAGAAATGGGTTGATTGAAAAACAGACTTGATTATAGATAAATATATTCAGAAAGGACATTTCTAATTTATGTAAAATTTTAGGGTAATGTGGAATTTTAAAGTAGAAGGATCTTTTTTTTTTTTTTAAAGATTTTATTTATTTATTTATTTTTTCCCCCCAAAGCCCCAGTAGATAGTCGTATGTCATAGCTGCACATCCTTCTAGTTGATGTATGTGGGACGCGGCCTCAGCATGGCCGGAGAAGTGGTGCGTCGGTGCGCGCCCGGGATCCGAACCCGGGCCGCCAGCAGCTGAGCGCGCGCACTTAACCACTAAGCCACGGGGCCGGCCCATAAAGTAGAAGGATCTTAATTTGTTATTTATATAATGCATTTTTTATTTATCAATTCATTCAACTTTATTGAGCACTTTCTGTGATCCAGGTGTTGTTCTAGGTACTGGGGGTATTCTAGAATAAAAGAAAGTCCTTGTTCTTATAGAGCTACATTGTAGTAGAATAAATAGATAATAAATAAATGTATAAATATGTAATTTGAACTTTTGTTTGTTGTTAGTGCCATTGAGTCGATTCCGACTCCTAGTGACCCTGTGTATAGCAGAGGGGAACTCTGCGTGGTCTTTTCGCAACATCTTCTCACCTTCCAGCGCTATATCAGATAATGCTCTGCTGCTGTTCATTGGGTTTTCATGGCCAGTTTTTCCAGAAGTGGATGTCCAGATCCTTCTTCTTAGTCTATCGTAGTCTGGAAGTTCTATTGAAACCTGTCCACCATGGGCGACCCTGCTGGTATTTGAAATACCAGCGGGGGAAAAATAAATAAATAAAATCTTTAAAAATAAAAAAAATAAAAATAAAAAAATAAAAAAAAAAAGGGCCGGCCCCGTGGCTTGGCGGTTAAGTGCGCGCACTGTGCTGCCGGCGGCCCGGGTTCGGATCCCGGGTGCACACCGACGCACTGCTCCTCTGGCCATGCTGAGGCCGCGTCCCACATACGGCAACTAGAAGGATGTGCAGCTATGACAGACAACTATCTGCTGGGGCTTTGGGGGAAAAATAAATAAATAAAATCTTTAAAAAAAAAAAAAGAAATACCAGCGGCATAGCTTTCAGCATCACAGCAACATGCAGCTACCACAGTATGACAACCAACAGATGGGTGGTGTGATTCCCTACCCAGGAAGCGAACCCAGGCCGTGGTGATGAGAGTGCTGAATCTTAACCCCTAGGCCACCAGGGCTGGCATAATTTGAACTACAAAGTAGTATATAATTCCTTTGAACCATCTGGAAGAAATGAGCTACCTAAATCTAAGAAATACCTAAAAAATAAAACACTTTTTATAAGCTGCCTTTCTAGCACTTTGTTACTTGTGCAATTAATTTCAGAATGATGTGGAAGAATAGCAACATTACTCAACTTGGTTTTAAATTTGCTATGTGTAAATCATGGGCAAGTCACTTGATCGCTCTGTGCTTTAGTTTTCTCACCTATAAGATGAGATGGTTAGTCTATTTCCATGATTTTAAAGCTGTGCTCATCTGTGCCACTTCTTTTCTCCCTCATGATAGTTCAACTTTGGTCTGTTTTATATATTGGAAATACATGGATCTTTGTAAGATTTTATTTGAAAACAGATTTTGTACTTTATTTATTTGTAAACAGGTTTTGTTAAGATTTTGTTGGCTGCTGACAAAAAACAACTTGAGGTTGCCCGAGTAGAAAAAGTGAATTTTCTAAACAAATACGGGCATATCTCATGGAAATCAAATGCAGCCAGGCATTTAAAAATTTTTTCTTTTTAAAATGTATATATGTACTTATTGTTCTAATATATGATAGAATATTAAACACACAAAATAAGTTTAAAAGATGTTATGAAAAATATAAAGAGAAATGCTAATCATTTCTTTTCATACCCCAGTAGACTTGTGTACTCTCTGGAGTGGTTACTCCTAATTTCTGGAGATCACTGGAATAGATGATCCACCCAAATCTCTTGCTTTGAAGTTCCTTGACCTCTTTAGCTTAAGTGATCTTTTCCTTCATGACACATCAGCTACCCATTCAGCTACCCATTCAAAAGCTTACATCCTTGACTTTGTCATTAACATCATTTCTGATCTCAGTTTTAAACATCTTTCTGTTGATTACTTCATGTTTCTGCCAATTCACTCTACTGTTCCTAATTCGACAGTTTTCACAATGCATTGAGACTTGTCCTTTACTAGCCTTAACTGTCTCATTTTGCCCTTACTATAATCAGTTCCTTGTATACATTCTTAAC
The DNA here is from genome assembly GCF_057802395.1 of Ceratotherium simum simum. Lineage (NCBI taxonomy): Eukaryota > Metazoa > Chordata > Mammalia > Perissodactyla > Rhinocerotidae > Ceratotherium > Ceratotherium simum. The sequence continues at coordinate 28,313,759 of NC_141915.1, read as the reverse complement.
TCTCTTGTCCTGTTCTCTTTTTAACCTGGTAGGAGAGCAAGTCTAGCCAAATCCATGTACTTATTTTGCACCCAGGCCTCTTAAGACCTAGGAAGTGCCAGGAACCCAGAAATATGCTCTTGTCAGCTCTCATGGCTGATTCATTCTTTTCTCTCTTTAGACTAGCTTTCTCTCCTCCATGTACATTAGTCACTTCCCTGTGGTTTACAAGTTTATTTTTCCTCTTTGTAAGAGACTAGCCTAGACAAATTGAGCATCTCTTGGACCTTATTCCAAATTCACAGGAGAATCGGATTGGCCCAGTTTGGGGGAGATGTTTTTATCCTTGGTGCCATAAACTATGGCCAGAGGAGCAGGGTGTACCATACTCTCAGCATTGCTCTTGGGGCCCACCCTTCAGAATGTGTGGGTAATAGAAATGGTGTGGCATTACTTGTTTAGAGAGGTAATCGTGAGTTGGGCAGACACCCAAAAAAGTAAAAACTGCTTAGCTAATCAATCTTTCAGGCAGAGAGAGGTCTTTCATCTGTAGTCCATGGATGGGCTTCAGAGAGTCCCTGAACACCTTGAAATTGTTTGAAATTTCTTTTGTGTGTGCACATATGTGCCTTTTATGCCTTTTAATGGAGAAGAGGTCCATAGTTTTTAAATATTCTCAAAGGGAGCTATGACCTACATAAAGGACTCTGCCATAGGGTTTATTTTAGCAGTGATGATCTGTCAGTCCATGGATCTAGAAATCTTAACAGTGAAAGGTGAGGAAAAAATAGTTTTTGCTATTATATTTTGAATTCAAGGTAATTAAAGAGGTAGAGAAAACATAACTTCTAATGAAATGAGTTTTTCAAAACTTGAGTTTGACAAATGCATGTTGTAAATTAGTATTTTCTTTTTACATATATTTTAGATCAACAGAGGAGAATATTTTTGCCACCTCCACCTGGAATTAGAAAATGTGTCATATCCACCAATATTTCTGCAACATCTTTGACAATAGATGGAATCAGGTGCAACTTTTAACATTTCTTTTAAAGCCAAGGAAGCCACTTAGCTAATCATAAAACATTGAGTTTGCTTCTCTGTGCCCTCCACTGATTCCCTTCTCACGTACTTAACTTGTAATCACCTATAATTTTTTGTAATTATTGATTGCTATAAATAGGAAATGGAGAGGGACGTGCACATAGTATTTCTTTTCACACTTTTTAACTACTTGTACTGGGCAACTTGTAGCTTTCTCTTCCCAAATTTAAAATTATGTGTAATGCTTCATGAGTTTCATTAAATAGGAAGCCAAACTTGTTTTTCTGTACTTCCATTACCAGCATATACCTAAAATGATCTGATATTCCCTTCTCACCGGACAGCTCTACTTGATAGAGTAAGCTTTGTATATCCAAGTGTTTATCTGGAAATACTATTTCTCACTTTTCACCTTTTTGTGAAATGAACTATGATGCAGGTCTCTTATTGTTTAGTGTAATCAATGATACCATCAAATTTTTGAGTAAATTTAGTAGAGAAACACTTGGAAATTTTAAGTTTAGACTGATAGCTAATGTGAAGTTCTTTCAGACGTGAAACCGCATCCCTTTTGGATATTTATCTTTTACCCAATATATTTTATATCCTTAACTAACTCTGTCTGTCTGCCACAGGAAGGCTGGACCTGAATCCCAAAAGATCCTATATATTTCTTTTGGGTAAAATGATCACACAGATCTGAGAGGAAGTTTAATTTCCTCTGCTTTTCTCCTTTACTTTGAAAATAATGGATTCACTAAGGGTTAGGGGAGCAGCTTTCCTGAGTAAATTAACCTCTGTAATTTTCTGTTTCCAGCAAAGGCAAAAGTCATTAAATAGCATGTTTCAGAATGTTCCCTTAGTGAATGATAGACTTACTACTGTTCCTAACTTAGTTTTTTACCTAACTTGTTCTCTATGTAATTGTCTTAAAATGGTCTTGTTAAAGGGCTAGCTGGAATCAGATTCTGAACCTGTTAGAATGGTCTAGAGCTGACTTCCGAGTTTGTTTTTTCAGAAGAGAAATTTACATAACATAAAATTAACATTTAAATTCCTCCCCCCCCAAAGCCCCAGTAGATAGTAGTACGTCATAGTTGCACATCCTTCTAGTTGGTGTATATGGGACGACGCCTCAGCGTGGCTGGAGAAGTGGTGCGTCGGTGCATGCCCGGGATCCAAACCCGGGCCGCCAGTAGCGGAGTGTGCACACTTAACCGCTAAGCCATGGGGCCGGCCCTAAAATTCTTTTTTTTTTTTTTTTTTTTTTGCGAGGAGGACTAGCCCTGAGCTAACATCCTATGCCAATCCTCCCCTTTTTTCTTGAGGAAGATTGGCCCTGGGCTAACATCCATGCCCGTCTTCCTCTACTTTATATGGGACGCTGCCACAGCATGGCTTAACAAGCAGTGTGACAGTGCATGCCAGGGATCTGACCCTGCGAACCCCAGGCCGCCACAGCAGAACACTCGCACTTAGCCGCTGCGCCACCAGGCCGGCCCCAAAATTAACATTTAAAAGTGAACAATTAAGTAGTATTTAGTACATTTACAGTGTTGTGCAATCACCACCTCTATCTAGTTCTAAAATGTTTTCATCACCCCAGAATAAAACCTTGTATCCTTTAAGCAGTTACTCCTCATTCTCCCCCAGCCCCTAGCCACCACCAGCCTGCTTTCTGTTTCTATCTCTGTTTCTATCCATGTCCTATTCTGGATATTTCATATAAATGGAATCATATAATATGTGTCATTTTGTGTCTAGTTTCTTTCACTTGGAATGTTTTTGAGGTTTATCCACATTGTAGCATGTGTCAGTACTTCATTCCTTTTTATGGCTGAATAATATTCCATAATATGTATATACCATAATTTGTTCATCCATTCATCCCTTAATGGTTAGTGAACATTCAGGTTGTTTCTAACTTTTGGCTCTTATGAATAGTGATACTATGAACATATATGTCTACAAGTATTTGTTGAGTACTTGTTTTCAGTTCTTTGGGGTGTATACTTAGGAATGGAATTTCTGGGTCATATAGTAATTCTCTGTTTAACATTTTGAGGAACCTCCAAGCCATTTTCCACATTGGCTGAACCATTTTACATTTCTACCAGCAATGTGCAAGGGTTTCAGTTTCTTGACTTAACAGAAGTCCCCGTGTAGTTGTTATTTTGATAGAAAAGGAGAACCCAAGTGGTTAAAAATTAAGAAGTTTTTTCTTATTTTCTAGAAACTTAACTTGTTTTCATTCTCCTTAGATACGTGGTAGATGGTGGCTTCGTGAAACAGTTAAATCACAATCCCAGATTAGGGTTGGACATCCTGGAGGTGGTTCCAATTTCAAAGTAAGTCTCTATGTCAGGGCTTTTTGAGAATTGAGAACAATTGATTAGATAATTTCTAGCTGGTTTGGGGTAGGTAGTTAATTCCTTAGGAATCCCAGAGAACATTTTGGGGACTTTCTTTTCTTTCTTCTAAAGGAGTGAGGCGTTACAGCGAAGTGGCCGAGCTGGCAGGACTTCCTCAGGAAAATGCTTTCGGATCTATAGTAAAGATTTTTGGAACCAGTGTATGCCTGACCATGTGATCCCTGAGATTAAGAGAACTAGTTTGACATCTGTAGTTCTGACCTTAAAGTGCCTTGCCATACACGATGTTATAAGGTATGTAGATAACTTGAGAAAAAAAGAAAAATTTGTTAGAATGAAGCCAGGTTATTCCTCAGAAGTTCTTTTGAAATAGTTGACTCATACATCCCTACATTTCAAGCTTCAACTAAACCCAAATAAAAGGCTCTTTGCATTGCTTTACTGGGTTTTGATCTCTTGCTCATATTTTAACCTTGGCTTAAATGGGTATCTCATGTTGATGTTTATTTGGATCATTTAGTGACCACTGTTTATCTATAATGAAAGGTATATAATGATCCTAAATCAGTCAGAAATTGTTTTTTTTTTGCAGCATCTTTTGTATGGCCAGCATTGTAACTAGTACTATGAGAGAGAGTAATACTCGGTAGAAGTTTTTTGCTTTCACTAAGCTTAAGTTATATTGGGGAAACAAGATTCAGACACATGAAGCACTGTTAAATTAGTCAAATGTTAAACTATGTAATTAAGTGGTATAGGACACAATATTGTTGTAGGGGCTTGAAATTTCATATTATACATGGTAGAGGAAGTAATGAAGGAAAGTACTGTCTTGGTCTTAATAGTCTGGGGATGTAAAAGTGTCAAGAACTTTGAAAGAAGATGACCATGCATTCTTTAAATTTGTAATAAGAGGGGAAGTAATTATTAGGGGCATCCAAATATGTATTGTATACTCTTGGAAAGCCAATTTAAAAATTTTTTGGATAGTTAGTATAAGACTAGAGATTTTCTAAATGAGAACATAGATCGTAGAGAGAGGCAAGCATGTAATATATGAAATTCTAACTGTAATCTTAAATGATACCAATGAGAAAGAAGAGCCATTTGAAGAACTCTAAAAGGCCAAATAGAAAGCTTTCAGATGAACCCAGATTTAAAAATAACATCACAAAGGATAGCAGAGCAGCATATAACCAAGAATAAATATATACTAGAAAAATAGGAACAGTAATTACTTACTATCCTCTACACTGAGTTATTTTTCCATCTTAAGTTTTAAGACTTAGAGTATACTAAAAGTCCCCAAAATGGTAGAGATCAAAAAAGAAAAACAAAAAAAAAACACTTCTCTCCCCACCTCTTTTTAAGATGTAGATAGAATAAGGAGAGAACCAGTATTTGAGATAGATGGTATAGTATTTATAGATGACAGAAAGAAAAGGGAGTTTTTCAGTTATTATTTTTCTTCCCCTTTCTCATCCATCAAGAATGATTTTACAACTTGAAAGGTAAGAATAAGTCTGGGGGCTGGCCCGGTGGCACAGTGGTTAAGAATGGCGTGCTTTGCTTCAGTGGCCTGGGTTCATGCATTTGGATTCTGGGTGCGGACCTACACCACTCATCAAGCCATGCTGTGGTAGTGGACCCACATACAAAATAGAGGAAGATGGGCACAGACGTTAGCTTAGGGCCATTCTTCCTCAAGCAGAAAGAGGAAGATTGGCCCTGAACTAACACCTGTTGCCAATCTTCCTCACCAAAAAAAAGAAAAAAAAAAAAAAAGAACAAGTCTAGGTAAGAATGAACTGATGACCAATATGGATTAGGAAATAATGAGAGAAAACCTAACGATCATAAATGAGTTTATCTTGACACTATTTCCGTGGTACCAAAAGAACTTGCAGATTTAATGTCAGAGGTATTGTGGGTTGTTTATGAGAAATTATGCAGAACAGGTTACCAAAAAATTGTGAGAAATGCAAATGTCTTGCTTTTTCCATTTAGAAAAGGGGCAGATTCTGGAAACAACTGCCCAGTAAGCTTGACATTGATTCTTAGTAAATTTTAGCATAGTTTACTAGAAAATGGTTTTAGAGAATTTAGAGATTTATAATAATCCACATGAACCAAAATTGTTCACAAAGAATATGTCATTATAAACCATTTCCTTTTCAGTTTGAAGACAGGACCATCCACATAATGGGTGCACCACAAGAATTTATTGAATGATAACCTAATGTCTCGTTTTCAATACAGTATTTAACAAGATTACATTTGACATTTTTGTGAATAAGGAAGTGACAGTACTGCTGAATGGAGTATAGTTGCCAAATAGCCAAATCTGGAAAGTATTGATTAACTGCTTAGCGTAGCCTAGATGGAGGTTTTACTTGTAGCATGCTGAACTTTGCTCTTTTCTGACAAGCACTTTTAATGAAAATATTAAATAAAGATATTGAAGTTCTGATTATCGAATTTCTGGAAAATGTCTTGATATCTAATTGGTAGATGATTAAAACCAAGATTTAGAATGGTCTCAACAGGCCAGAACCTTGGCTAAAATCAACAAGGTAAAAGTCTGAAAGGATGCATCTTCTGTCCTTTGTTTTGATTGCACATTAAGGATATTCATGTGGAAAAGATCTGAAATTATCAGATCACCACAAACTTAATTTGAACTTGCAATTATTATTCTGTAAAAAACAATTTTAAAAAATCCCATTGGCATAGACTTTGGTTATATTAATAGACTGCAGTGTCCAGATGACTGGGAATTATAGCACTCCTGTTCTATGTTGGTCACGCTACTTTTGGAGTTAGTTTTGTTTATTTTTTATTTTTTATTTTTTTAATTTTTTGTTTATTGCAGTGACATTGGTTTATAACATTGTATAAATTTCAAGTGTACATCATTATACTTCTGTTTCTGCATGGATTACATCATGTTCTGGAGTTAGTTTTGGACATCATTTTTTGTGAGGAGTTTGACCAACTAGAGTGTTTCTAAAAGATGCTAATTAGGTATGGTGGATCTCTTAGAAACCAAATAATACAAGGAGTGCTTGACAGAATTGGTAATTGATATAATAAAGAGAGAAAAATATTTGTAGTTTTTACAAATCTGAAAGGGCTTTTATATAGAAGAGGTAGCTGACTAGTTTGGTATTGCTCTAGGACAGGGGTCGCAAATATGGTCCAGACTCACTGACCGTTTTTGTAAATAAAATTTGTTGGAACACAGCAGAGTTGAGTGATTGTTGAGAGTTGAGGCCATATGGCCTACAAAACCTAAAATATTTACTATCTGTGCTTTTACAGAAAATGTTTGCTGACTCTTGCTCTAGAAGAAACCAGGACTTGTTGGTACAAGTTGTAGGAAGCTGACTGTAGAACAGTCTATGAGATTTTTGTTTGTTTGTTTTTAAATAGAGCTGTCAATCCTGGAGTAGACTTTTGTGTAAAGTATTAGACCTTTTGTCCTTTGTTGGACCTTTTTCAAGGTGAGAAATGGGAACAGATGATTTATCATCTCAAGACCTGTAGTGGAAAAAATAATCCAGTGCAGATAATATTAAATAATTATTGTTATTATTAAAAAATATATATATATTCATGCTTGGTTATATCCCACTTTGCTATCTTTGTGAATATTATTAATTTTCTTATGTTCATTAATGGTATTGTGGTTGTGTAAGATAATGTCCTTATTTTCAGGAGATGCATGCTGAGGTATTTTGGGAGTAAATTGGTATTGTATTTGCAACTTGTTTTCAGATCAGGAGAAAATAAGTGCATACACATACGTACATACATAAAGCAAATATGGTATAATTAATTGAATATACTTACCATTTTATCAAAGACCATTTTGAGGTACTGTTAAATAATTTGTAATTTTTTGGCCACTTTCAATTAATTTTTCTCCATTGTCTTATAAATTGTAATAAAAATTGTGGACTACAGAACAGAGTAGACTTGATACTGGCTATGAAGAATGGTGCAGGATTACGATAAGTAGAGAGGAATGGCAAGAGTGTTCCAGTAAAGGGGATCAAAAAGAAGTGCTTCTTGAATTAGATAGAAGAGTGTGATTCAGAAAAAATTATTTCCTCGTTTGCTGAACGCTGGTCACAATCATAGAATGCTTAAAAAAATGCTTAAAAAAAAGAAGAGGAAGACTTGAAAAATAGGAGAAGTAAAACCTTTTAAATAAATTTTCAAGTCTGTATAAAATTTTACCATGTTCAAGAAATTAATCTCAGAGGAAGATTAGCATGGATGTTAGCTCAGGGCTGATCTTCCTCACAAAAACAAATAAATAAAATAAAAAAAAAATTCATCTCATTTCATATCATTTAAACACACAGGTTTCCCTATTTGGATCCACCTAATGAGAGACTTATTTTGGAAGCTCTTAAACAACTTTACCAGTGTGATGCTATTGACAGGTAAAAAACAAAAACAAAAACTCCAACCACAACAGATGTTAATTTCATTTTAAAATAGGGTTCTTAATATTGTCTTTATCAGTAGAAAATGATGTGTTTGAGTTGAATGGATTGTTTTACCTGAAGTTAGAATTTGTCCTCACCCTTTCTTCACCACAATTCTGAATTTGAAAATTGTACCATAAACAAATTGAAAATTTGTTTAATATTGGTATTATTTAACAAGCAATTTTCGAGTACCATTTCATTGCCAGGAATTATACTGGGTACATCAAAATGATAAGAGAGCCAGAGTCTTTGTTCTCATGATTGTGTGATAGGGAAAGATTTGATAATTATCATTCTCTCATTTCTTCAAGGACATCCTCTATGCTTCTGTAGCATTTTGTGTCTTTTATTATACTACTTTATTCTGCCTCGCTGTTTAGCTTTTTGGATGTATTGTCCCTTGACAGTGGGAGTTTATCATTTTTATGTTTCTTCTATCAATGACCACAGTGTATCATGTTTCTTATATTGAATTGAATTTCTGGAGGGGATTTAAGGTAGTCTAAATTATATCTGGCTTATTCTGAATGATGAACATTTCATTTGTATACTCTCAAGGTAGAAAGACTTAAGAACTTTTTCTTTCTATTAAGGAGTGGCCATGTGACCAGATTGGGTTTGTCTATGGTGGAATTTCCTCTCCCTCCACATCTGACATGTGCAGTAATAAAGGCTGCTTCTCTGGACTGTGAAGATCTACTACTTCCAATAGCAGCAATGTTGTCTGTGGAAAATGTCTTCATTAGACCTGGTAAAAAGTTTATTGATGAATGTTTTTTTTAAATTAATAGACTTGATTTTTTCGAGCAGTTTTAGGCTTATGGAAAAATTGAGGGAAAGTACAGACACACAGTTTCCCCTATTTTTAACATCTTTCATTAGTGTATCACATTTGTTACAATTGATGAGCCAATATTGGAACATTATTATTAACTAAAGGGATCACTGTTTGTGTTATATATTCTGTGGGTTTTGACAAATCTGTAAGGACGCATATCCACCGTTACAGTATTATACAGAATAGTTTCACTCCCCTGTGCTCCACCTATTCATCCCTACATTCTTTCCCTCAAACCCCTAGCAACCACTGATCTTTTTACTATGTCCAAAGTTTCGCCTTTTCCAGAATGCCATAGAGTTTGAATCATACAGAATGTAGCCTTGTCAGATAGGCTACTTTAACTTAGCAATGTGCATTGAAGGTTCCTCCATATCTTTTTGTGGCATGATAGCTCATTTCTTTTTATTGCTGAATAATGTTCCATTGTGTGGAATTTGTTTATCCATTCACCTGTTGAAGGACATCTTGATTGCTTTCATGTTTTGGCAGTTATGAATAAAGCTGCTATAAACATGTGCAGGTTTTTGTGTGGACATAGGTTTTCAACTCATTGCTGAATCATATGATAAGAATATGTTTAGATTTGTAAGAAACTGATCTTCCAAACTATCTTCCAAAGTGTCTGCATAATTTTTGCATTCCCACCAGCAGTGAGTCTGAGAATTCCTGTTGCTCCACATCCTCACCAGCATTTAGTGTTGTCAGTGTTTTGGATTTTGGCCATTCTAATACGTCTGTGGTGGTATCTCATTGTTGTTTTAATTTGCAGTTCTCCAACGAACTCAGGTCTTTTTTAATTGGGTTGTTTGTTTTCTTATTGTTGAGTTTCAAGAGTTCTTTATATATTTTGGATAACAGTCCTTTATCAGATATATCTTTTGCAAATATTTTCTCCCAGTTTGTGGCTTATCTTCTCATTCTCTTGACATTGTCTTTCACAGAGCATAACGTTTTAATTTTAATGAAGTCCAGCTTAACAATTATTTCTTTCATGGTTCATGTGTTTGGTGTTATAACTGAAAGTCACCATACCCAAGGTCATCTAGATTTTCTCCTGTGTTGTCTTCTAGGAGTTGGATGTCTATTTGTTCCAGCCCCATTTGTTCAAAAAACTGTCTCCATTGAAATGCCTTTGCTTCTTTGTCAAAGATCATTTGACTGTATTTGTATGGGTCTATTTCAGGGCCTTGTATTCTGTTCCATTGATCTATTTTTCTGTTCTTCTGTCAATACTACAGTGTCTTGATTATTGAAGCTTAGTAATAACTCTTGAAGTTGGATAGGGTCAGATCTTCCAACTTTGCTCTTCCCCTTCAACACTATTTTGGCTATTGTGGGTCTTTTCCCTTTCTATATAAACTTTAGAACCAGTTTGTTGATACAAAATAATTTGCTGGGACTTTAATTGAGATTGTGTTGAATCTATAGATAAAGTTGGAAATAACTGACATCTTGACAGTATTGAGTCTTCCTGTCCATGTACATGAAATCTCTCTCCACTTCTTTAGATCTCCAGTAATTCACTGAGCGGGGTTTTTTTTGTGTGTGTGTGTGAGGAAGATTAGCCCTGAGCTAACATATGTTGCGAATCTTCCTCTTTTTGCTGAGGAAGATTGGCCCTGGGCTAACATCCGTGCTGCTCTTCCTCTACTTTATATGTGGGATGCCTGCCACAGCATGGCTTGATAAGCAGTGTGTAGGTCTGCACCTAGGATCTGAACCTGCGAACCCGGAGTCACCAAAGCACAGCATGTGAACTTAAATACTACGCCACTGGGCCAGCCACACTTTTTTTTTGTGAGGAAGATCAGCCCTGAGCTAACATCCATGCCAATCCTCCTCTTTTTTTGCTGAGGAAGACTGGACCTGGGCTAACATTCATGCCCATCTTCCTCTACTTTATATGGGACGCCGCCACAGCATGGCTTGACAAGCGGTGCCTTGGTGCGCGCCCAGGGTTCAGATCCCGGGGCCGCCAGCAGCGGAGTGTGCGCATTTAACCGCTGTGCCATGGGACCGGCCCCCACACTGCGTGTTTTTTGATTACCATAGACCTGGCCCTATGGGACATGAAACTGAGGATAAACAATGTTTACATTTTGTTATTCTTGAACTTAGTTGTTTGAAATAAGGAGTTTATAATGTTCCTGGCTGAGAGTTAATTTCTTTTCACTGGTAAAGAAAGATAGTATGGTGAACCTTTGCCCTGTTGTAATACATTAGTAATATATTAACCTTTTTTTTTCTAGAATCAAGAGAAATGATAGTTCTGCCCTTGTACCCTTAGAGAATTGTTTTGAGATTTCCACGTCTTTAAACTTCTGCTTCTTTCCTTTCTTGGTGTGTCACTGTGGGACACGACTTAGTCACATGTCAGTTTTGCTTTTTTTAGTGGAGTCACAATTTTTTTTTCAAGGAGCATCTGAGTAGACAGTATATCTTGCCCGCAGCCAAGACTAACAATAGAGTGTGCTATCTCACTGGTCATATCCCTTTATAGGCTGTGACTGTTGGATCTAGATTGGTTTATTATTGTGATGATTATAATGGAGGATATATTTTTCTATAAAAATACTCTTGTAGTTTAATCAGTGTGCTGCCTATCCCAAATAGATTGTAGTCTTAAGTGTCAGAATTTTGATTCTAGTAATACCCCTATTTGCAATTGTTTTTTTCTGTAAAATACTATGTGCAATAAATAAGCTTGGCTGGTTTTCATTAGGTAGTATCAAAGCTGAAAATACTCTAAAAACTATTACAGAGTATTGAAGTGGGAGTCAAGAGATCAGGGTTCTAACCTGACTCCACTGCTACCTAATTATCTGACTATTGGCCGGGTTTTTCTGGACTTCATTTTTCCTTTGTAAAACCAGGGCGTTAGATTAAGGTAATTCAACTCTAATAGTCTTCTAAGGCCAGAAAAAGGAAGTGTTTTTCCTTGTTGGAATATTTAAATAGATGAAACGAGTCTGATGTTAGCCTTTTTTGGGGGGGTAACATTTTATTGTAATACAATTTCAAACTTACAGAAATGTTGAAAGACTAATAAAGGAACCCCTTTATGTCTTTTATCTAGTTTCAGCAGTTTTTAACATTTTGCTGCATTTGCTTTATTATTCTTTCTCTCTCTCTATGTATACATACATTTAAAAGTATGGATTTTATTTCTTTTTCTGAATCATTTGAGAGTAAATTGGAAACATGTTCCCTTAACACAAAATATTTACATGGATATTTACAAAGAACAAGGGCAATCTCTTATTTAACCATAGCACATGTATCAAAATTAGGAAATTTAACATTGATACAATACTATTATTTAGTCCAGAGTCCATATTCAAATTGTCCATTGTCCCTAGAATATACAAAAGTAGTTTCAGAATTGCTACACTAGGGCCGGCTCCGTGGCTTGGCGGTTGGGTGCGCGCGCTCTGATGCTGGCGGCCCGGGTTCGGATCCCGGGAGCGCCCCGAGGCACCACTTCTCCGTCCAACGCGAGGTCGAGTCCCACGTACAGCAACTAGAAGGATGTGAACCTATGACATACAACTATCTACTGGGGCTTTGGGGGGAAAAAACTGAATAAATAAAATCTTTAAAAAAAATAAATAAATAAATAAAAAAAAAAGAATTGCTACACTATACCACTGTGCAAGGCACCATATATACCTAGAGTTCAATATTAGCTTACAGTTTTTTTTTAAGTAAAATTCACATGTAGTGAAATATGTAAGTCTTAAGTGTATAATTCAGTGAATTTTGTGAAATGCATACACCCATATAACCCACACCCCTGTCAAGATATAGAACAGTTTTATGACTCCAGAAAATTCCCTCAGTTCCCCTTCCCAGTCAGATGGCATCCTGCCTCCCTCTAGTCAGCCATTTTTCTGATTTTTTTTTGCATAGTTTTGCCTCTTCTGAAACTTCATATAAATAGAATTATGCAATATATACTTTTTTGTGTTTGACTTCTTTTGGTCCACATAATGTATGTGAGATTCATCCATGTTGTTGTATGTATCAGTGCTTTGTTCTTTTTATGTTTGAGTGGTATTCCATTGTATGAACATACTACGGTTAGTTTATCCGTTATCCTATTGATGGACATTTGAATTGTTTCTTGTTTGGTGCTATTTATGAATACAGCGGTTTCAGACATTCTTCAGCAGATGTATTTGTAGATGTATATTTTTATTTCTCTTAGGTAAATACCTAGGAAAGAAATTGGTGCGTTATTGAATAGGTGTATGTTTAACTTGAAGAAATTGCTAACCCTTTACCCAAAGTGGCTGTACCATTTTAAAATCCCATCAGCGATGTCTGAGAGTGCAGCTTGCACTACATGTCCCCTTAACATTTGGTGTTGCCAATCATTTTCATTTTGTACATTCTATTATATATAAGTGATACTTCTTTGTGGCTTTCATTTGCATTTTCCTGATGAGTAATAATTTTGAGCACTTTTTCATGTGGTTATTGGCTGTTTATCTTCCTTTGTGAAGTGTCTATTAAAATCTTGTGCCCATATTTTATTTTATTTATTTATTTATTTTTTAAAGATTTTATTTATTTATTTATTTTCCCCCCAAAGCCCCAGTAGATAGTTGTATGTCATAGTTGCACAGCCTTCTAGTTGCTGTATGTGGGACGCAGCCTCAGCATGGCTGGAGAAGCAGTGTGTCCGGTGCGTGCCCGGGATCCGAACCTGGGCCGCCAGTAGCGGAGCACACGCACTTAACCGCTAAGCCACGGGGCCGGCCTTTGTGCCCGTATTTTAAATTTTTTGAAAAATTATTGAATCTGGGAATTCTTTATTCTAGATACAAGTTATTTGTTAGGTATGAATTGCACATATTTTTTTCTCAGTCTGTGGCTTTTCTGTTTACTTAACAATGTCTTTTGATGAGAGAGATTTTGAATTTTGATAAAGTCTAATACATCAGTTATTTTTTTGTGTGTGTGGTTATTGCTTTCTGCACGTTAATAAATCTTTTCCTGCCCCAAGATTGTGAAAATATACTTCTTTCTCACATCTCTATTGATATTTTGACCTAAAAGCTTTACAGTTTCTAGCTTTTAAGTTTAGGACAGTGATCCATCTGATATTAAGTTTTGTATATGGTATGAGGTAGAGGTCTAGGTTACTTTTTTCCCACTTCTTCCAGCACATTTGTTGAAAAGATTTACTTTTCCCCATTGAATTGCTTTGGTACCTTTGTAGAAAATCTGTGGACTGTATATTTGTGTGTGTCTTGCTGAACTCTGTTTTATTCCATTGATCTATTTGTCTATCCTGATGTCAGTGCCACTTTGTATTGATTACATAGCCTTTATGATAAATTTTGAAATCAGATAGTGTAAGTCTTTCAACATTGTGTTTCTTTTTTGATATTTTGGTTATTCTATATTCCTTGCATTTCCATCTAAATTTTAGAATCAGCATAGCAGTTTCTTCAAAAAAAGCCAGCTAGAATTTTAATAGGGATGTGTTGAACTCTTTATTGACTTTTTGCTATCTCTTAACATATTCTTGCTCTAGGAATTATAATATACATTTTTAGCCAATCACAGTTTACTCAAAATTAATATTTTATTGTTTCATGTAAAATACAAGAAACTTTGCAACAGTTTAGTTCCATTTACTCCTCCATCATTTGTGCTCTTGTTATCATAGATCACATTGATAAGTATTATAAACCCTACAATACAGTATTATAATTTTTCCTTTAAACCTTCATATGTTTTTGAAAGAAGTTAAGAGGAGAAAAGAAAAATTAAGTCTTTTCCAGAGCTACAAGCAGAAGTCCAGGTATTGGTTTTTAATTTTTTATTTAGAATCCTCTGTCTGCAGATGGTCTGTTGACTCTTAATTTTTTAGTTTTTTAGGTTGTTCGGGTCTTAGGTTTTAATTATGTGTACTCTGTTGTTTTCTCAGGTTTTTGAGGTGGTTTTTGTTATCTTGAAGGCTCTTATTTGGGACTCACACTTCAGCAGAACATTGTTTCAAAGTATACTATATTTGTAGGCACTCAGAGAAAAGGGAGACTTCCCTTTGCTAGCTAAATACTTGGCCTTAGATATCTATGGACATGGGTCAATTCTAATTCTTTAGAATATTGAGATAATAGCCAATAGGAATATGTCTTGTATTCTGTGCTTTGATTTGGTGAGAAAGTTTTAATTAGGTCTTACCTTTGTGAAGGACTTGATGTCAGTGATATTAATGGATATGAAACTTAAATTACCCCCAAAGCTCAGAGATTTATCAGTGTTTCTAAATTCCACACAATGAAAATGTAACTATAAAGCAGTGGCCTTTTCTACTGTTATATCAGACGCAGGATTGAGTTTATTTTCCTTAGATAGTGACATAGGCCTCTTTTGTAAAAAATAGAGAATACATGTGTTGTTACTGTCAGATACAGTACTTTTCTTTGTTACAGGCCAAACAATACAATTTTATAGATAATGTTTCATGCAATTTCTTTTTAAGTCATGTAAGGAAATAGAATAGAAGAAATAATCATTACTCTCTTTTTTATTTACCTACATATTTACTTTTACCAGTGCTTTCTCTTTTTTTTTTTTTTTTTGTGAGGAAGATTAGCCATGAGCTAATGTGTTGCCAATCCTCCTCTTTTTGCTGAGGAAGATTGGCCCTGGGCTAACATCCGTGCCCATCTTCCTCTACTTTATATGTGGGATGCCTGCCACAGCATGGCTTGATGAGCAGTGCGTAGTTCTGTGCCCGGGATCCAAACCTGTGAACCCTGGGCTGCCGAAGTGGAGCATGTGAACTTAACCACTATGCCACCAGGCCGGCGCCTACCAGTGCTCTTTTTTAGTGTCATTCAAATTACTGTCTGATGTCACTTCCTTTCAGCCTGAATAACTTTATTATTTCTTGTAAGGCAGATATGCTAGCAATGAATTCTCTCAGGTTTTGTTATCTGGGAATGTCTTTATTTTGCCTTGTTTTCTTTCAGCATTATGAATATATCACCCCGCAGTCTTCTGGCCTCCATCCTTTCTAATGAGAAGTCAATTGTTAATTTTCTTGGAGTTCTTTTGTGCACAATAAGTCATTTTCTCTTGCTGCTTTCAGCATCTGTTCTGTTATATGTCTGTGGTTTCTTTGCTTTCATTCTACTTAGAGTTCACTAAGCTTTTTTTTTTTTTTTGTGAGGAAGATCAGCCCTGTGCTAACATCTGCCAATCCTCCTCTTTTTTGGCTGAGGAAGACTGGCCCTGGGCTAACATCTGTGCCCATCTTCCTCCACTTTATATGGGACACCGCCACAGCATGGCTTACCAAGCAGTGCGTTGGTGCATACCTGGGATCCGAACCTGTGAACCCCGGGCCACCACAGCGGAGCACGCGCACTTAACCGCTTGAGCCACCGGGCCGGCCCCTCAAGAAGCTTCTTGAATGTGTAGATTAATGTTTTTCATCAGATTTTGGAATTTTTTTCATCCATTATTTCCTCGAAATTTTTTCTTCCCCTTCCTCTCTTTCCTCTCCTACTGGCACTCCCATTAAGCATATGTTGGTGTGCTTAATGGTGTCCCACATTTCTCTGAGAATGCTCGTTTTCTTCATTCTTTTTTTTCTCTGTTCTTTGGATTGCATAATCTCTTTTGATTTACATTTCATTGATTCTTTCTTCTGCCAGATGAAATCTGTTGAGTCTCATTTAGTGAAGTTTTTATTTTGTTTGTTGTATATTTCAACACCAACAGTCAGCTACTGATTGGTCGGAGGTTGTACCTAAGCCCCTTAAGCCAGTGATGTTTTCACCCTTTACTGTTGGATCTGTGTTGTGTGCTTAGGAGACTGTTTTCACAGTTCAGGGAATTTATGAGTTTGTCCTGTGTTCAGCCAAAGACCAGAGGCTCAGATGTTCCCTCTCCTTTTGCTCTTCAGAAGGTACAACCTTGGGCATCTGCACAGTCTTCCAGAACATCAGGACAACTGTAGTTTTAGCAAGTTTCTTTGATCTCTCTGCTCAGTTTTTGGTTGATCTGCCTCAATTTTTTGCTGGTCTGCCTCTACTGGTATCACACCAAGCTATTAGTCTCTACTGATTGCGAGCTGATTGCTCTGTTGTTTTTGACAGTGCCCTGGGGCATAAATTGCTCCATAGTCTGATCCAAGTTAAGTTGGGCACCTTGACAAAGCAAAGTATTACCTGTCTTTGACAATGCTTGTCTCTACCCTCCCCTGGGAAGAACCTCTGTGATATGGAGCAGGAGCTAGGTGTTGATTGGGAACCTGCTCTTCACTGGCTCCTCTACCTAAACTCTCCCTGTAGAGCAGAAGCTTGGGGTGGGAGCTGGTGGGAACTGGTGCTTCAGCTACTACCACTGTCCAGTATGCATCTTTCTTAGCACAAAGCCTGGCAAGACGGGATCTGTGAGTATTCACCAGCTGCCGCCTCCCCCCACCAAATACCTGGATAGCTCTAGGAAACTGGGAGTAGTGGGAGCTACTGCTCGGCTGCTGAACTCACTGGAACAGCTCTTCTACAATATAGAAGACTGCACTGTCATCAGCTGTTCCCCCATTCATTAGCTGTTCAGCCTTGATCTTCCCTACAGAGTAGGAGCTGGGGGTGAGGGAAGGGTTGCCACTTTCAGTCTGCCAAGCCTTCTGGAATAGTTTTTCCATACACAAAGCCGGGGGGGTGGAGGGGAGGGCGGGTAGGGGATGGGTGTAGTTCCTACTCAAATGCAATACTTCCTACTGTTCCTACTGAATTCCATAGATTCAGTCAATCTCCAGAGACTTCGAATGATTGTCTTGGGTAATTTTGATTCGTTTAATAGCTGTCTCTCTGGGAAAGAGGTTTCACCTAACTCCTCACACCACCATTCCCAATATATGTGTATAGTTAAAAATTCAGGACCGGCCCCGTGGCTTAGCAGTTAAGTGCGCACGCTCCGCTGCTGGAGGCCCGGGTTTGGATGCCGGGCGTGCACGGACGCACCGCTTCTCCGGCCATGCTGAGGCCGCGTCCCACATACAGCAACTAGAAGGATGTGCAGCTATGACATACAACAATCTACTGGGGCTTTGGAGGGAAAAAGTAAATAAATAAAATCTTAAAAAAAAAAAAAAAAATTCAAATACTACCAAAAGAATTAAGTGAAAAGTAAATTTCCCCCTCCTAAACATGTCCCCAGGTCTGATTCCTAGAGGCAACAACTGCTGCCAGTTTCTTATTCATACTTAAGAGAGATAACTCTTGCTATATATACATATATGACCTAGGCTTAATTTTTAAACCTGGATCATCAAGACCTTCAGCTGCTGCAAAACGCAGCTTCAGTTTTTGAGCATGTGAGTCGCTGAGATCTTGTTACACCCAAAATGTGTATTAGCTTTCCAGCTGCTTCTAAGTGCATTTATAATCTTCAGAGGTGAAGCAGTTCTGTCTGGCTTGGGTCTTAGTCATTGTAGATCACTTAATTTAGTTTATTATATACTTATTGGTAAAACTGGTTAGTATTCTCAGATCTAAATTGAATAAAGATTTTAAACATCAAAATGATGATACTGTCAACATTTTTAGTAATCTCTTTTGCTGTAGTAAATTGTGTACACAATGTCTGCTAGTATAGATATTGCTTTAGAAGTCAGTCAGTGGAGGGCCGGCTCCGTGGCTTAGCGGTTAAGTGCGCGCGCTCTGATGCTGGCGGCCCGGGTTCGGATCCCGGGAGCGCCCCGAGGCACCACTTCTCCGTCCAACGTGAGGCCGAGTCCCACGTACAGCAACTGGAAGGATGTGAACCTATGACATACAACTATCTACTGGGGCTTTGGGGGGAAAAAACTGAATAAATAAAAAATCTAAAAAAAAAAAAAAAGAAGTCAGTCAGTGGAGTGAGGGCTGTTAAATATTTTTTAGGTGGTAAACGACATTGCCTTAAAATCGAACACATTTAAAATAACGTGGAGTTTGTTTTAAAGTTTTTATTTTAATTATTTTAACGTGATATTTTTAGAAATAAAGGGCACTTTATGTGTATGTGACACTTATATAAGCCTTATTCCTTTGCTTCAGCCCTGAGGACTGTTATTATTGAAACCATTTTTGTGTAACACTTTTGTTTTCTGATTGATTGCCCTATGGAAAGTATTGAATTATCTTCCCAAAGGGAGAAGTTCAGCTGATATAGCCTTGTTTTGCTGCTTCAGCTTCTTATTTATAGTTTTTGCCTCAGTAGCATCGACATATTTGCATGAGGTAAAACTGATAATAGAATTTCATCTGGGGAAAGATAATAAATTAAAGAAAATGACAAGTCTACTGGAAAAGTAATTAAAGATGGATAGTCAAACTATGGTTTAGTCAGAGGATAAACTTGCTGAGATTGTAGGAACTGTGTGTGATATGGGTTTCAACTTTCCTGTACATATCCTGAATTTACTATGGGACTCTGCCAGTTTTAACTTTAATTAATTAGGTTACTTTTGAGGGAATAGTTAGGGAAAAGGAACAAAAATATGCTCCGTCTTTTCTCTGGACTTTGAGAATAATGGGCGGGGGGAGAGAGAGACAGAGACAGTGAGAAGGTAGCAATGTGGGAAGGACAGCCAGAGAAGCAATGTGCTCTCTACATTTTTTAAAGTATGAGCAGGTAGCCACTCGAAACAAGAGACCCAACACTAACCATGCAGAGTTAATCTTCACAGAATATGAGCTGAGTTTAAAATTGTAATCCAGTAAAATTTATTCATTTATTCCAACATTTGAATAAGAGATGGTAAGCCATCTATGTAAATTACTGTAGCGATATTCCAGCCAAATCAAACGTTTCTAGGGTCAGCTGGAGGCAGAGAAGGGAGGAACTGAACCATAGTAGAAGCTTCTCTGAGGCTTCATAGTCCAAGGGTCCGAGGCAGCTGGGGCTCTGCATTTCTATGGCAGGGAACACCACAATTCAGGGATCCAGGAGCCCCTGGCTGATAGGCTTGTCTCCTAACCTTGGGAGCCAGGACAGGGTTGATGCTCAAGTCTGGTGCAATTTGACTTTTGGCATACTACTTTCTGGGCAATGGTGATTAGGTGCTTGAAATGAGATGTTTTGGCTTAAAAATCAGTATCCCTGAGAGGTTCAAGACATGGGCATTATATCTTCACCTTGCCAGGGCCATATATATGGCCTGTGATAAATCATCTTCTCTCCCTTTTTGTCTCTAGCTGCTTCTTTCAGTTGTTACTTAGGTAACATAGGTGGAAGCTACTTAAAGCCTGGGAGGGAAGACTTTATATCTTCATTAGTGTTTTATTTAATCAGATTGCTTTCCTCCTGATACCAGGAACTGCTGCTTTGCAGATTCAAATTGTAATCTATATAAGTGCTGCTCCCTGGGATCAGGCAACATGGTGCCTCTGCTAAATCTAGCTGTGATGGGTATACTAAAGGAGTAGGAATTGTATGATGTGGTATAATGAAGGAAGGAGCTCTAGAAAATTTTGAAAAAATTAGACTCTGAAAGAAGATTAGCCTGGGTAAAGTGCTATGTGGGGAACTTAGGCAATCAGAGAGCACACCAGTCCTGAGAGGGATGGAGTACAAAGTCAGTAAATCTCAAAAACATAATGTTGAGCAAGAGAAACTAGACACATAAAGTTCATTTATACAAAGTTTAGAAATAGGCAAAACTCTTCTTTGGGGTTAGAGGTCAGGATATACTTACCCTTGTGGAGGGGAACAGGTAGTTATTGGAAGGAGAGCAAAAAGAGGGCCTCTGGCATGCTGATAGTATTCTATTTGTTGATCTGGGTGTTGGGTACATTGGTATGTTCTGTTTGTGAACATTCATTAAGCTGTACACTTATGACCTGTGTAGTTGTCTGTCTGCATGTCAATACATATAAAGTTAAAAAAAGAAAAGAAAAAGCTTGTAGTAGTTTAGTTCTGCATATATGGCAGTTCTGTCTAATTTCCCATAATTAGGAATTGGATAAATAGGGACTGGTTAAATTATGTTATGTTCCTTATACCCCTAGGGAATACAAAGTAGCTATTTTTGCGTGCGTGTGTGTGTGTGTGTGTGTGTGTGTGTGTGTGAGGAAGACCAGGCCTGAGCTAACATCCGATGCAAATCCTCCTCTTTTCGCCGAGGAAGATTGGCCCTGGGCTAACATCCGTGCCCATCTTCCTCTATTTTATATGGCACGCCACCACAGCATGGCTTGATGAGCCTTGCGTTGGTGCTCGCCAGGATCCGAACCAGCGAACCCTCAGGCCGCCGCAGCGGAGTGCGAGCACTTAACTGCTGCACCACCAGGCCTGCCCCAGTGTAGCTGTTTTTGAGAATAAATAATTCTATGTCTACTGCCCTGGAGCTGTTATTAAATAAAGGAAGTTTCAGAATATATATCCCATTTGTGTAAAAATAAACCACTATGTACATGTGCTTGCATATACATAGAAAATATATTGAAGGACACACTAAATAATTAACAGTGGGGCCGGCCCCCTGGCTTAGCGGTTAAGTGCGCGCGCTCCGCTACTGGCGGCCCGGGTTCAGACCCGGGCGCGCACCGACGCACCGCTTCTCCGGCCATGCTGAGGCCGCGTCCCACATACAGCAACTAGAAGGATGTGCAACTATGACATACAACTATCTGCTGGGGCTTTGGGGGAAAAAAAGGAGGAGGATTGGCAATAGATGTTAGCTCAGAGCCGGTCTTCCTCAGCAAAAAGAGGAGGATTAGCACTGATGTTAGCTCAGGGCTGATCTTCCTCAAAAAAAAATAAAAAAATAAAAATAAAAAAATAAAATAATTAACAGTGGGTAGCCTTGAGGATTGGTTTATGGGTAAATGCAACAAAGTGGAGAACGTTGAACTTTTACATAATTTTTTTTTACTGTGAGCATGGGTTACGCTTATGATAAAAACAAATTTAAAAAATAAATGCCAAATACTATTTTAGAGGCAAATGGATTGGGAGAAGTAATGTTGCTATTCTGGTAAAATCTCTGAAGTGTGGTTAAAGAAGAAAAGGAGTCGTGGGAGTAATTAGAGCCCCTCCCAGAAGAGTGAATATAGTTCCATCCTTATTCCACCCCAGAGGGTGAGGTGGCTTTTAATGAGCTTGAGTAAACAAAGTAAATGTAGGCACTTGATATAAAGTATGACTAAATTGCCTTTCCAATTGTCATTTTAGTTGATCCAGAGTACCAGAAGGAAGCAGAACAGAGACATCGAGAACTGGCAGCTAAAGCTGGAGGATTTAATGACTTTGCAACTTTAGCTGTCATTTTTGAACAGTGCAAATCAAGGTATGTCAGATAGTTCTATGTACTGGAAAGTGTCAGTTTGAAATATAGCTCCAACGTATACTTACTATGTGACTTTAGACAGTAATGTTCAGTGTGGATGATATTGACCTCAAGGTATTTTTGTGAACGTTAGTAAGATTTATCTATGTCAGGTGCTTGTTACTTAGTAGGCTTTTATTATGTAATAATAGTTCTCTTCTTTTTTGTCTCCCTAAACCTATCCTGAAAATGACCTTATAGAATTTTGGTTCTATATAAGTAGCTTAGATGAGAAAATGATTGGGTATTTGTTAAGGCATACGTGTATAAAAAGAAATCCATTTACAAATTATTTTTTAATTCACTCAGAGGCACCTACATTAATTTGTTTTTTCAGATTCCTTAAAGTGCTTTTTCGGTAATTGCACCGGTCTCATAAAAGAGCTGACAGTTGCTTATGGGTTTCTAGTTTTGTAATAGAAATGAAAATGTTAGACCGTCTTTCACTTCTAGAAGATATTTTTGAGATAACCAATAATGTTGTTTTGCAGTGGAGCTCCGGCTTCGTGGTGCCAAAAACATTGGATTCATTGGAGGTGCTTATTTTCTGCATTTCGTGTTGAAGCTCAACTTCGAGAACTAATCAGGAAGCTTAAACAGGTGATTGCTGTAATGGTTTTTATTCTTGAGTAAAATTTTGACAAGACCTTTTGAGTATTCTACCCAAAACCATGTAAGTTATGAGGTGTTCTAGTCTGGCTTGTAGGAACAAGCACCATTCTTAACCTTGTGTGGAGCACCAAGCACTGTTATCTCTTATCCTTTTGGGAGGTTCTTTTCCTGGCCTCGGCATAGTGTCCTCACATTCATATGCTAATTAGTATTCAGCTGAACACTTGAGGAGGCCCTTCTGCAGATCTCTGGAGTTCTCTCCCTATGCAGTTCTCTTCTCTCCTGAACTCTGGCCTGTGAACTCTTGCCATCTTGGTCTTCCTGGACTCTCAGCTCTGTCTCTCTTTTAACTCAGGGAGTTCTCCAGGTTCCACTTGGGTTTTTCCTTGCGCCGTGGTCCAGAATCTCTCTCAAGATTGATTGTAAGCTGGGGTAGTTGTTGGGCTTATTTCATTTATTTCTCTTACTTCATTTATTTCTCAGAGATCACTATCTCTTATTGCTTGATATACAGTGTTTTGGAAATCTTTTTTCATATGTTTTGTCTCGTTTTTGTTTTTTTCAAGCACAGGGGTAAATCTGGTCCCACTTAGATGCCATATTGGCCAGAAACAGGTCTTTAGAAATGTGGATTTTTCACAATAAGAGATTATTTGAAATTGTTCTGAGATTTACCACTGTATATATGTTCTTTCTATAGCAAAGTGATTTCCCAAGAGAGACCTTTGAAGGCCCTAAACATGAAGTACTACGAAGATGTCTTTGTGCAGGCTATTTCAAAAATGTAGCTCGAAGGTAAGCAATATGAGCTTGAGAGATGGATAAAGAAATACCACTGTATTTGACTACAGTATTGAACTATTTAATATTAAAGATTGACAGTTTAATTTAAGCGCCGTGATTATGACGACGTCAATTACAATGATCCTTTTTTTAACTGTCACTTGTGCAGGGGGAGCTGCAGTGGCTCAAAGTGGGATATTGGAGCTCAAGTGGAATAGGAGGGGAGTCTGTAGGACAGCTATCTAACATGGGGTATCTGTGCCTAAGTTGAGTCACAGGGGTTTTCTTGCAGAGAGGTGGCTCTGTATGGAGTGTGAAAGCCAAACAGATTGAAGATGTCATCCCTGAGGAAGGGTAGTTTGGTGTGGAGGGTCAGAGCTTGAGTAGGATGGGGAAGGCACTCACATGGGAGTTGGTTGGTATTGAGGGTCAGAGTCTGAGTGTTGTCAGGAATGGCACCCTTGTAGGGAAAGGGGTAAATGATGGTGTCGGACATTCATTATATACAGAGGAATTGATCACATAATTAAATATATTAAGGCTAATGGTGAAGGGAGTTAGAAATACTGAAAGGGTGAAAACAAGAATGAGCTCGGTGTTGTTGGATTGGAATTTCAGGGTATCATTATGAACTTACAGTTTTTGGTACAGTTAGATGGATGGATAGATAGATATGGGAATAAAAATAGATGTTACTTTGTATATATATATTTATTTGTATGTGTGTAAATATTTATATATATATATAACCTAGCTCTGAGGGGAACTCAGAGCAATGACACCATAATAGCAATGAATATACTTAGTGCCCAGATCTTGACTTGGAACAGCCACCTGCCACATAAAGGACTCGGGGCTCTTTGGAGAAATAGGGCTGGAAAAGTACAAGATGAGCCTGGAACATCTTATTTTGCCAGCAGGCAAAGAAGTGATCAACGAAGGTTGAGACCATGTCAGAAGTATACAGGAGCCAGCTTGAATAGGCCCCAACTGATCAAATATGGGACATTTTGAGTATCAAAATAAATAATGATAGTAATGGACTATATTAACCCACTGAATAAAATGTGAAATCATGGGTCTATAATCATATAAATTAATTAAAAGTTTAACGACATGGAATTTTTTACATAGTTGAGCACCTCTCCACAAAATTCTCGTTATTTTTGAAGGGAAAAAGTCACTTTTCAGTGGAGAAGCCTGCCAGATGCTATCTAAATCAAGCAATCAGAGTGAACATCATCAGTAACGAAACAAGTCAAAATCATGTTCTTCCTGATAGGATGTAATGAAAACACAGCATCACTTCTGTGATATTCGTGGCAAAGATGCATAACCTGAATCTAGTCATCCTGAAACAGATAAACTCAAATTGAGGGATGTACTACAAAATAACTAGCCTATAATCTTTAAAGGTGTCAAGATCATGAAGGTCAAAGAAAGACCAGGGGAATATTCCAGAATGAAAGAAACTAAGGGGATATGAAAATTAAAGGCAATACATGATTCTGAACTGGATCCTTTTGCTGTAAAGCATATTGTTAGGACATTTGGTAAAACTTTAGTGGGGTCTGAGAATTAGATGTTAGTAATGTATCAGTGTTAATTCCCTGGTTTTGATGGTTGTATTATGGTTATGTAGGAGAATGTCCTTGATTATAGGAAATGCACACTGAGGTAATTGGGGATGATCAAGCATAAGGTTGGCAACTAACTCTCAAATGGTTCAAATAAAAAAGATTTTTTACTGTACAAATATATACTGTACTGTATAGATATATAAACATTATAATGCAGTCTGATATGGGTTATAGTACTTTATATATAAAGTACTATAGGAAGTAAAGTACTATAGGAAAGTACTATAGGAAATCAGTTGTGGTAATGATTGAACTAGGGCTATTATTTTGACACGTTTTTGGAATAACATTTATGTAGGGAAGTCTAGAAAAGAGGATAAGAATTTGAAGTTAAGAATATAAATTAGGGGCCGGCCCGGTGGCGCAAGCGGTTGGGTGCACGCGCTCCGCTGCGGCGGCCCGGGGTTCGCTGGTTCGGATCCCGGGCGCGCACCGACGCACTGCTTGGCAAGCCGTGCTGTGGCGGCGGCCCATGTAAAGTGGAGGAAGATGGGCACAGATGTTAGCCCAGGGCCGTCTTCCTCAGCAAAAAAAGAGGAGGATTGACGGATGTTAGCACAGGGCTGATCTCCTCACAAAAAAAAAAAAAAAAAGAATATAAATTAGTGGGCCGGCCCCGTGGCTTAGCGGTTGAGTGCACGCGCTCCGCTGCTGGCGGCCCGGGTTCGGATCCCGGGCGCTCACTGACACACTGCTTCTCCAGCCATGCTGAGGCCGTGTCCCACATAGAGCAACTAGAAGGATGTGCAACTGTGACATACAAGTATCTACTGGAGCTTTGGGGAAAAAAAAAAAAGGAGGAGGATTGGTAATAGATGTTAGCCCAGGGCCAGTCTTCCTCAGCAAAAAGAGGAGGATTAGCATGGATGTTAGCTCAGGGCTGATCTTCCTCAAAAAAAAAAAAAAAAAAAAAGATGAATTGGTAGAGAAGTTATAGTCACAGATGAATAAATTTAAACCTCTGCTTATAGCACTCTTTGTAGTAGAACATATTATAATTGTGCATTGTAAGACTACTTACTTCATTGTTTTACCTTAGTTCTTGTCTTTATCCTTTGGTTTTTCGGTTTTTAGATCTGTTGGGAGAACGTTTTGCACAATGGATGGGCGTGGAAGCCCAGTTCACATTCATCCTTCCTCAGCAGTAAGTACCTTATTTTTAATAAAGAGAAGAAATTTGTAAAAGTGTACGAATAAGTAATATACAGATGTCTTCTGCTTTTCACTTGAGGTTAAGTTTAGCATATGTCTACATTACATAAAGCTATAAAGGTATTGGTTAGCACATGACTCCTGTTTGATTGAAGAATATAGGAATTAACTCAGAAGAGTTTGGGCTTTTAGTATTTGGTTGGCCTAATGTGGAATAAGGCAGGTTATTGAGTTATCATCCTTAAAAGAATTCTTTTATATAGCTTCATGAACAGGAAACCAAACTTGAATGGATCATTTTTCATGAGGTATTAGTTACCACCAAAGTCTACGCAAGAATTGTGTGTCCAATCCGTTACGAATGGGTGAGAGACTTGTTACCCAAGTTGCATGAATTTAATGCACATGATTTGAGCAGTGTGGCCCGACGTGAAGTGAGAGAAGATGCAAGAAGGAGATGGACAAATAAGGAAAATGTAAAGCATCTAAAGGGTGAGTGAATTACTTGTTCTAGCGATGTAAGTCCAGGGAGAATAAATGTCCAGATTTTCATATAATTACAGAAATATTGTTACAGGGCTTAGAATCTGGCTCTGTCTCCTCAGAAAGCAAAGAGTTGTTGTGAGTCTCAGACTTAATTATTTTGACTTCCTTCTTTCCTTCCAATTAATCATGTTTTCCTTAACCTCTCTGTCCAACAACATTATTAATAACAACAGTATCTATTGAGTTTTTCCTTTGTGCTAACAACTTGCATTACCCTACTGAATTTTCACAATAACCCTATGAAGTAAGTACATACCCCACTTTATAGATGAGAAAGGAATTGGCAGTTTACAATAATTTGCTGAAAATCCCATAGCTAATAATTGGTGAATCTGGATTTTGAATCGGACTCTATGGCCTTTCTCTTAACCATTATGCCATACTGCTTCCTAGTAGTGCCTTATTTTTATTTTTTTTATAAAATTTTCTGAGTGATTACCTCAGAACATCTTTTTTTTAAGGGAATTTTTCCATGAAATATTAGGTCCCTAGTTGGGAGGCATAAACAGTTGTGGTACTGAACGAGGACAGAAAGCTTATTAATTCTCAGCTCACAGGTACAAAAAGCTTTTCAGTAAAGCTTTTTGAGGCTGATTGATGGAGCAGATTGTATTATCCTTATTTAACATCACTGAGAAATAGAATGGTAAGGAATTTTGCCCAAGATCGTAGAAGAGTCTATAGAAATGTTAGCTACTAGGTGTTTTGTTGCAGTGTATAACTGCACTATGTGCTTGAATTAGGGTCTATTTTTCTGACTCCCTAGGCCTCCATGCTCTTATATTTTCACCATAGACTACATCATTTCTTTTGAAAGGGCAAAATTTAATTTCCCTTTTTGCCCCTTAACATTCAAACATCAGGGCATCTCTTTCTCTTAACATTTCTAGTACTGAATCTCAAAACTAAAGTTTTACTGATTAATTTGTGATGTTTTCAGATGGAATATCAAAAGAAGTCCTAAAGAAAATGCAAAGAAGAAATGATGATAAATCCATATCAGATGCACGTGCTCGTTTCCTTGAGAGAAAGCAGCAGAGGTCCCAGGATCACAGCGACACACTGAAGGAAACAGGCTAAGCAGTGACCCCTCCAATTCAGGAAGTAGGAAAAGCAGCCAGGAAATGTGCTTCGACTTTGCAATTTATGTCAGACAGCACTACCAAGAGGAAGTGGTCAGCAGCTGTTATTAGCATACTAGCTAAAAGCAAATCAAAGCTCATCAATACCAATAAATGGAATTTTCAAGGAAAAGATTGGGTTGCCATAGTCATAGGCAATGATATATGAAACCAATGAAAGACAATACATGTGACATTTTCCTCACTTCTATTTTGCTGGCCTTAACTGGTATCAAATGCTGTCATTGAGATATTTTCAAAGAACATCGAATTGTATTTAATCAGCGTGTATCCATTTGCATTGAAGCATTAAAAATTATTTTCCTTAAATCTCTTTAAGGCCTTCTTGTTGCTATTAGAATAGTATTATATCAGGTATCAGGTACGTGACTATTTCCTTCAGAAGGCTGAACATAAGAGGTTTTTACTCAGCAATACTTAGATGTCTAACCGTTTAACTGCTACAGAGCTTTATAGATATTTAGAGAAAAGACTTAATCAATTAGTAAATAAGAAAATTGCCTATGGCAAGATTCTTTGCTGAATTAATATTAATCCTTAAATTGATTTTTCTGGGATTATACAAATTCCTTTTTATATAAAAGTATATTGTTTAAAACAGTAGCTATAGCCATTAACCAAAGGACAGATGATATATATATGTTCTTTTTTATCTGTCCCTACATACTTGTATCAGCACCATGTATGTAGGTGGGACAGTGTTCCAAACAGCCCCTCCACCTGGCCTACTCTCTTGCCTCCAGCTGCTTGGGTAGGACCATTTAAACATCTATTATGCCGATCTTGAGATGGGATTTTCAAAGCAGCCAACACTACATCACCAGTGTTTCAAATTGGAACCTTGAGGCTAGTTAGTATCACACTCAGGCCACACTCAGCACTTGCTCACTCTCTTGTTTACTGCCTTGTATTCTAGTTATTTGTGTATTTGTCTGTCTCCCCTACTAGATTATACGCTCCTTGTGGGCAGGGACCATGTCTTTTTCATCTTTGTATCTTTCATGGCACCTAGCACAGTGCTTTGCACATAGTAGTCACTCAATGTTTGTTAAATAAAGCTATTAGTGTCATTAAAATTCAAAAGGCAGTATAATGTGTGTTTTTAGATATTTTTTATAAAAATTAAGAATCTAAATTTTATTTTATAAGCAACTAACTCGTTTGCAGTTATTTCCTTTGGCATCTAAACAGTTTTCTGTTCAATATTAGAAACTTGAAGGCTTTATTGAAAAATCACATGAGGACCCATGTGTTTGTTCTTAAAGTAAGGTGAGTGGTGATGGTTTCTCTGAACGTTTCCAGCATTGTTAATTTGCTCATTTTAATCTTCAGTACTCTAGACACTGTTCCAGACATTAGTCCTGTTAGTTTCTCTTCTCAGGTATATGTATCAGTGTGTTTCCCTAGATGTCATGGGGGTGTATGTGGATTCTTGGAATTAAAGCTCTTTTATTTCAGTAATTATTTGTTAAGCACACATTCTAAATCTATAGTCCATACTAAAATTTTATCAGTTGTCTCAATAATATTCTTTATATCATTTTTACCAGTTCAGGATCCATTCAAGAATCATGTATTATATTTAATACATGGAAAAGATCCTCAGTCTGTCTTTCACATTTAACATTTTTGAATAACATTTTTTACATTTTTGAATAATACTGGCTAGTTATTTTATAGAATGTCCTCAATTTGGGTTTCTCTAATGTTTCCTCGTGGTTATGCATTTTTGACTGGAATACTGCATAAGTGATACAAAGGATTATACAAATTCCTTTTGATCCTAAAGCATCAAATCTGGAGGTACATGTTATTTGCCGCTTATTGGTGATATTAATTTTGATTGCTTGGTTAGGGTATTTTTTTGATTTCTTCAATCTAGTTACTCATAATTAATAAGTAATTTGGGGGAGGCATACTTGGAGATTATGTGAAATAGCCTGTTCCTCATAAATTATCACCTTCTGGATTTATCATCAACTGATGATTCTTGCGTGAATCAGTTTTATTGTTATAGTTGCAAAATGATTTTTTTCTAATTCTTTCGTATATTTATTTGTTGGCATTATATTTTAAGGAAGAGCTTTCTTTGAAGAAGAATTTCCAATAAACAGATGGGTGCTAGGAATAGCATACATCGAAACAGAGAATTAGAAACTCAAGGGAGTATTTGAGAAGGGGGGCAAACAGTCCAGTTTATTTAGTGCACAGAGTATATATAGAAGAGTAATAGGCTGAAAATGTTGGTGGAGGACACATTATGGAAGGCTTTGAAAGCAAAACTATGGAATTTGGACTTATTTTGTACTGTATACAAATTTATTGGAAGGGAATGACATCATTACAGCTTTAAGGTAATTGTGATAATGGTGTCGATAAGAAGAAATGGTTTCTGGGCCGGCCAGGTGGCGCAAGTGGTTAAGTGCGCACGCTCTGCTGTGGCAGCCCGGGGTTTGCAGGTTCGGATCCTGGGCGCACACTGACACACCGCTTGTCAAGCCATGTGTGGCAGCGTCCCATATAAAGTAGAGGAAGATGGGCACGGATGCTAGCCCAGGGCCAGTCTTCCTCAGCAAAAAGAGGAGGATTGATAGATGTTAGCTCAGGGCCGATCTTCCTCACAAAAAAAAAAAGAAGAAGAAGAATTGATTTCCATTGAGAGAGCTGTGTGAGAAGTAGTATGAGAGGAATGTTGGATTTAGTTAACAAGGTGGAAGGAGCCTTGGAGGAAATGTGGTGGTTATGGAGAAGTTTGTTCTTAAAAAAATGAGGATTCACCTTCAAATTACTAAATGAAACAAAAAGAAACAAATGAAGACAAATGTTATCATAGAAAAATGGGCAAAGGACGTGGTCAGTCATTTCATAAAAGAGGAAACACAAATGGTCAATAAATAAGATACTGAATTTTACTAGTAATTTGGAAATGCAGTTGAAAATAATAGTGAAATGCCATTCTTTTCCATCAGATTGGCAACAATTAATATGCCTGAAAAGTGTTGGCATAGAATAAATTACTCTTATTTTAGAGTACATTTTGGCAATATCTAGTAAAGTTGAAGATGTGCACAACCTGTGACTCAGCAAGCCCACCTTTAGATTAATATCCTAGGATCTCTTTGAGATTATATAAATTTGACTCCCATAGATTTAGCATCAGTTGATGATTTATGTTAATAAAATGTTAAATACAGCATTCACAAATGTGTTATATACTCCAATATACTCCAGTGTTTTTAATAGTAAAAAAATGAAAACAATATATATAGCTATCAATAGGGAAATGGTTGAATAAATTGTGATATGTTCTTATGGTTGAATTCTGTACAGCACTGAAAGTGACTTTTGAGACTCCTGATATCTACTTCTAAACTGCTTTGCAGAACAGATGAACCAGTTTACATTCCTAACAGCAATGTAGTAAAGTGCCTTGTAGTCCCTTAAAAATATTCTTCTAATTATAGACCAAAAAAAGTGCCTTATTATATTATAATTATATTATAAATTATATATAAAATATATAATTTTTTCTAAATATTTATAATAAATTATTGAATATCTCATGTACTTTATTAAATACTGTACCAATATTTAGATATTCAACTCTTTTTCCATATGTTCAAATTATCTACAGGAAATAAAATTAACTGATTTGAATTTGATAAGGCCAGGTAGTAAATATTTTAGGCTTTCAGGCCATACAGTCTCTGTTGCAACTACTCTGCTGTTGTAATATAAAAGGAGCCATAGACAATACATAAAGAAATGGATATGGCTGTGTTCCAATAAAACTTTATTTATGGACAATGAAATTTGAATTTGATATAATTTTCATGTCAGAAAATATTATTCTTTTCATTTCATTTTTTTGTGTATGTGAAGAAGATTGGCCATGAGCTAACATCTGTGCCCATATTCCTCCATTTTGTATATGGGACGCCACCACAGCATGGTTTGATGAGCTGTGTGTAGGTCCACGCCCAGGATCCAAAACTGCGAACCCCGGGCTGCTGAAGTGGAGTGTGCGAACCTAACCACTTCACCACCGGACCAGCCCTTTGATTTCATTTTTTTACCACTCATACTTTAATCCAGGAAAGATACTTTTCACATTCCCATTCTAATTTATTTCATTTGAAAGAAAAGATCTTAATTTCATGAAATACTGAGATTTTTCTGGTTTTTCCTTTTCTTTATAGCAGAGCTGATGGGATTGAGCATAATGTCAGGAATTAATCAATTTAAATTGTAATCTTTATTCTCCCAAAGATTTTCAAAGTAATCTGTATCGTTAGCAGTTCCTTTAACCTTAAAATATGAGTAATACAAAACTTTTATGAAGCTATTGAAGATTTTTCAAAGAATCACATTACAGATCTTCCTAAACTTATGATGGGGTTACGTCCTAATAAACCCATTGTAAATTGAAAATATTGTAAGTCAAAATGCATTTAATACATCTAATCTACTGAACATCTTAGCTGAGCCTACCTTAAACGTATTCAGAACACTTACATTAGCCTACAGTTGGGCAAAATCATCTAATGCAAAGCCTATTTTATAATAAAGTGTTGAATATCTCATGTAGTTTATTAAATACTGTACCAAAAGTGAGAAACAAAATGGTCGTATGCGTACAGAATGGCTGTAAGTGTTATCGGTTGTTTACCTTTGTGATCATTCGGCTGACTAGAAGTTGCAGCTCGCTGCCGCTGCCCAGCATCACAAGAGAGTATTCATACCACATGTCACTAGCCCAGGAAAAGATCAAAATTCAAAATTTGAAGTACGGTTTGTACTGAATGCATATTGCTTTTGCACCATGGTATAGTCGAAAAATCATACATCAAACCATCGTAAGTTGGAGACCACCTGTAATTGTCCAGATAAAATCTACATGTTTCTTAACCTAATATTACTTGGTGCTGAGCTAAAACATAGGAAATGAGATGAGTTAACCCAAAATATAGCCTAGCACCCAGTTGGGTGCTTTCTATATATAGTAGGTATTTATAAGTGATCACTGTGCTAACTCCAGGTGTGATTATTAACAACATTAAGTTAGCCTAGGCTTCAAATTAAGTAAGTGGTACAGTCAATAAAGGCTAGAATAGCTTAAGAAGTAGGGTAAATAGATTTATAAGCTGAGTTTTTAAGGAAGAGTAGGACTTGGACTAGAACAAAAAAGGATACAGAATTTGTGTGGTTTGGGACAGGAATCAGAGTTAAAAATTGGAAAGATTATCATCAGTGTCACCTCGAGAAGGGCTTTTTTGAAGGGTCTTGCATCTTCCAGTCTGTAACTTGGGTTAACATTAAGTAGGTCAAATGAAGAATAATTTGAGTGCCACTCATTCTTGCAGAAAGAAAAATTTGCAAGTTGGCTTGGACTGGGGTATTCCTTTTATAGTTTGGGGCACTTATAGACTGCCATTGTGTGCCAGTCTGCTACTCCATTTAGTTCCCTGTTCAAGAAATGAAATTTTTAAGCCCTCCTCAGTAATGAGTATAATCTCATCTCCACATCTGATCTGATGGCTTAGCTAGATAGTCTGAAAATATAGAGACAGTAAAGGGCTGTCTTTATTAGGTAGTTTTTATTTTCACCCCATGGAAAGCTTTATGTTTGAGTGGTTGGTAGACCTAACCTAAAGAGATCTTTTTTTGCCTGTTGGTGCTATCAGGGCTGGCTCAGAAATAAATTAAATCAATAAATATGAGGTAGGCTCATATGAATGCTACATATTTTTCATTACTGGAGTATTACAGAATGAATAGTAGTTGTATACTGTTCAACATTAAACTCACAGTTATTTGTAATATGAACAACCAGGAAAAGGAAATAACCAGGTTTTTGGTTAGTTTTACATAATACTCTTTTATCAATCATGACACGTTAAGGTAAGGCATTTAAAAAAAAGTAATTTCTACTGTGTCCTAAATTTGGTACATATTCAGGTAATTTGCAGGACTATACAAAAAACTTCACAGTAATGAATCTGAGGCTTTTAAGATTGAGAATTACTTTCCCCATATAATTTTTTTAAAAGCTTTTTCAAAAGATTTTAACACTGAGTATAAGTATTTTTCATACTGAAAAGTGTTGACTGAGTAAATTAGCTTATACTTCCTTGAAACTTTATTACTGAGTTAACCAAAACTTTGTTTACCAAATCTCAGTCCTTACCCATTCTGTTCTGAGGAAGAGTTTACTACCATAACAAGGCTGCATATGTGCATTGCTACTGATAGAACTATCCCTGGAGTGTGACAGATTTTTACAGTTGCTGTGGGCCGGCCCCGTGGCTTAGCAGTTAAGTGCGCACACTCCGCTGCTGGCGGCCCAGGTTCAGATCCTGGGCGCACACCAACCCACTGCTTCTCCGGCCATGCTGAGGCCGCATCCCACGTACAGCAACTAGAAGGATGTGCATCTATGACATACAACTATCTACTGGGGCTTTGGGGGAAAAAATAAAATTAAAAAAAATTTTTTAATTGCTGAGAGAACATAACATGTTTGTGGGTCATACTTTGCTTTGAATTGGAGACAGTAATAACTCTAGATGAAGAGAGACAGCTCTACATATTTAGAAAGGAGGAAAAAAATAGCCCATAACAATCATTCCCACACCTTGACCCTCATTGCCCCCCTTCATTTTATAGAGCCTCTCAAGCTTTTTGTGACTTTTGAAAGGGATGTTGTGATGTGGCATCTGATTCCCTATTGATCGGCAGGGTTTTTCTGTCCATAATGCTCTGTGAATCACTATATTTGAACCAACTTTCCTCAGATGACTTTTTAAGGTAATGTTATGAGCCACTTCATTCCTCTGCTTGGATCTGATTTAACCTTTAGAAAATATGGGAGGGGCCCATATAATATTACTAGATTGCAGATTTTATTCCCACAGGGCCAGTCTTGGCTATTCATTGGAACATGCTCAATCCTGACCCAGAATAAAGAGTCACTATAGATCTTACTGCTATCCATGACACATTATAAAACCTGTCTATGAAATTAGGTTTAGGACAACCTGAGCAGTGAATGATATTAGGTGCAGGTCCATTTCATACTAAAATAAAAGGCCATGAAAAATTTTTTCATGCTTTGTGGTTTTTTTGGTTGAGCTTTGCCTATAATCAGTGCCTTGTACAAAATAAAGTGGGCACTGTATGTTGACTGATACCTGAGCCATTTACTGGTATTTGATATTCTGCTCTTTATCTAATCCTGCTAGGATTCATATGAGTGGCCCGAGGGGGCTGAAATGTTTCAGAGCTGCTGTATAAATGGCAAAACCACTTATCTTACTTGGGTAATGCTAAAGTATATCCCTCTTGGTTTCATTAAAATCTGAATTTTAAATATTTGGTACTGTGGATTAGGTTTAAAGTTCTCCTTTAAAATTAATCTCAGTGTTTGAGAAATGCCTTTACTTTGTGGCTTTTGCAATGCAGCTAGCTCACGCTCTTTTTAAAAGGTCAAGTTAAAAGGCAGGGGCCTTAATTCAGGGGCTGCTTGAAGATTAACAGCTACAGAGGAATCATGCAATGAAAAGTTTTTCTCAGGTGTCATTCTCATTGGAGCTAATATGTATATATATATATATAAATATCGTAGTTCCTGTCATAAAATATAAAATTAGGGGCATAGTAAAGGTTTCTTATATAGGTTTTGGGAAACTGGCACTCCTCAAAATAGACAAGCAATGCAGTTTTTGCTAATGGCACTTCCTGTGACTCACAGCAAGGACCTTCTATTGAACATTCTGATAGAAATAACTTCCAATTAAAAGAACGAGACCAGTTTTTTATTAATATGGCTGCCTTACTAAAACATTTTCTGAACCCAAAAGCCGGGATGATGATACATTTATAGCAGTAGCCTTATTAAAAGACTTTGTCATAGTTAGAAAAAACCCAGCATTTGTTTTCTGGTTTATTAGGTTATCTATCTTCTCTAACTTAAGGTAGTGCCTGATAACAAAGCCATTCAATTACTGCTCAGGTAACTGTTAACAGTGACTCAGCCTTTGGGGCTTCTAAACCAAGGATTGACAACCTTTTCTCCTGCCTCCACACCATTTGCAAGAACAGCAAACTACTATAAAAAGCTCTTATTACCTCAGGCAAAATTATTGTTAAAAGGCATAGGTTTGGGTTTTTTTTAGTGTTTATCATCTGGACCATTTTTTTCTCTTGAAAAACTTTGGATTTATTAATTTGAAGGATACAGTGTTCAAAATGAGCTGGTATATTGTAATCTATTCTCAAATGATTTCTGAAAACAATGCATTAGATTTCTGTGTGATGACACAGCAGTCACTTGAACAGAACCTCAGTGCACTTTTGGTTAGACATTCCATACCAAATATCCAAGCTAAAATCAATTGCTTTATGGATTCTAAATGTACTTAAAATTACAGGTCTGTATGAAAATTCAAGACAGTTATTAATAAAGAAAATTTTGGTGGCACATTCATGATATAGCTCTTGTATCCCAGATTCTGAGATTGGAAATGTAACTTGATTAAGTTACTGCTTTTACTTTAATAAAACAATAACTTCTTTAGATTTTTAATTTAGAATTTGTCTACTTCCAAAAAGGGTTGAAAGCAGCTATTAAACTGGTATTAGAAAGATCATTTCAAATGTTGCAGAATACAGAACATCTTCAAGTGTCTGGCTTAACAAAACAATGAAATTTTGCCAAGCATAAATATTCACTCTTATGACATGGTGGCAAGGCTTTTCTTTGCAGAACACTCTGCTCTCTTACCTGCCAAAGATTCTTCTCTCATCCTCAGTATGTGAGATGTATTTTGGGAAAAACATTAAATGCAATTTAAATGATTAAGCAAACTGAGCAAAACTGCATGGCACAAAATTACTGTATACATAATAGCGTTTCATGTTTAACTGAAAAGGGCACTAAAAATAATTGTGTACTTGTTTTTTCTCAAGATCTTTCTGGAAAAATAATCACATCTCATAAAGATGAGAGGCACAGAACTAAATTCTTTTATCCTTTATTGTATTTGTGCTATTATGAAATATTACATCTTATTCTTTAGCAATAAAATACTACAGTTATTAATTGATAATGAATACTGAAGATACCTTAATGCTGTTAGAAGACACGATGCTGCAGCTTTGAAGCGCTTACATTCCCAAACACTGCTAATTTACAGGCAATGTCGAAGTGGTCCCACCGAAATACACCGCTAATAGTTAATCCCTTTCTCCAAGAGTGGACATTAGCCACACGAGGAAGAACCTTAAGGTTTTACAAACCACCCTTAACGTAATTATCTAAATCTTTGAGACTCTTAATTATTTGATGTAGCTAAAAAATCTTCCTGCTACAATTTTGGTCTAATTCTTTAGCGTATGTATGATACTCAAATTCTTTAACACCGCATTTATTACTAAGCTAGACCGATATACACGTCCGCCAAAATGTCCGCAAAAACGTTAAGAAAAACCATCACTAGGCCAGCTTGAGATACCTCATAAATGGCCCTCACTGTCCTTTGAGCCAATTATTTAACATCCGAAGAGACTGCTAGTTCTAGTTAGAATCCAAGTGTCAGCTTCTCCAACCGTCAGAAGGGCGTGCATAAGTGCAGCGAGGATTTTAAATCGCATTTCATTCCCCCCCTCCCTGGGATGTAAGAAACCACCCACTGTATGAAACTAGGTGGGGTAAAAGTGCTGCAGCCGGCTGCCAAGACAGCGCTCTGCAGGGAGGCCGTTTCCCTGAGTCACGGAGAGGGCGGGAGGCTGGGCCCATCTGCCCACGCCACGTCCTCTTCGTAAGGGACTCAGTTTAAATAGGCAGGGCCCACAGGGGAAGGGAGCAACACCGCTATTCCTCAAGGCGGCCCAACAGCCACCACATTCCCAGGAGACACCTCATTCCCCTAGAACTCGCTCGGCCTTCTGGCAGCGAACAGCCAACCCTTGCCGACCAGCGTCACGTGCAGCCGGAAGTAGGTGGGTGGAACCTAAAGCGCCCACGGAAATGACGTCGGTGGCCCCTAGTCGCATGATGTGGCAAAATGCAAAAAAAGGTGGGGGAGGGAAAAGCAGGAGGCTGGGGAAAGTAATGAGTCCAAAAAAGTAGTCCCTTAGATTCCTCTATTTACCCCCGTGTCGCAGAAGTGAGCGAGGCCCTCGGCGCACTGCGCCCCCAATTCCTGCGCCCCGCAGCACGGAGGCGCTCCGTGGAAGGGTACATAAAGCGGAGGGGGTGAGGTGGCTTGGGCGGAGTTCCGTCGCCGGGATCCCTCCGCAGGGCTCAGCCGTTTCCGGAGTCTGCGCTACGCCGGGTTCCGCCATTGCGGCTCTCCTGGCTCCTGGAGCCTCCGCCCCCGACCCGAGCTCTTTCGTCTGCCTGCCAGTTTCCTGCGTCCCCGGAGAGTATCCTGCTGAGCCCAGCCCCCCCTCCTCCTCTCCCTTGGAGAGCCTGGGCAGCCACTGCCCCGCAGCCCCAGTGACAGGAGGAGACCATACCCCCCGACAGCGCCATGGCCCAGATTCTGCCAATTCGTTTTCAGGAGCATCTCCAGGTGCGGCTGGGCCCGGGCCGCGGAGGGCTGTGGAGAGGGTGGTAGGAAGGAACAAGCTGGAGTCTGGGCCCAAGCAAAAAGAACAGGATCGGAGTGGGTGGGAGGTCGGTGCCTGGGGTAGATGGAGGATGGGGGCGCTATCTTGGAAAGCTCAAAGGGTTAAATGATGTGGGGCTTGGATGGAAAGGACGAGAGTCGGGTGCAAAGGGCAGCGAAGCCAGGCCTGGGTGCGAGGGCCTGTCTGTCTTCGCTTCCTGGATGGCAAGAACTGCGCGTACTAACCTCCCCCTCCCTGTTTTATTCAGTTCATTCATTTGGATAGGTTGGGGGAGGGGGGTAGATCTCCCGCGTTTCTTCCCGAGCCAGGATTCTCATCCCCTAGGCTGTCACTTCCCATTGCTCTTCTTTTCCCTTTCCCCCACATAGTGTCTGTACTCAGGAGTTGTGGGGCGGGTTGGTTGGGGAGGAGCAACATTTTTTCTTCTTCCCTCTGCGGCTCTCAACTGAGAAAGGCACCTTCCCTGGGGGCTGGGGGGAACGGCAGTGGCTCGTCTCTTGCCTTCCCTGAGGCAGTAGGAACAGAAGGTCAGTAAAGGAACAGAAGGAGGATAGAATGGGGGAACGTATTTCTCAGGGCGGTGACAATCTCAGAGTGCATGGGTTCAAGGTCCCTAGGGGAACTCGCCTTTTTTCTTTTCTTGAATTCTCTGGGTATTCTGCGGTCTTATCCCCTCTTTGGTTCTAGAAGGTAGAACTGGGTTATCCGGAGGTTATCTTGAGGTCTGGTGTAGTGTGGCAGGTGGGCTTGGCTTGAGTACCTGCCTCAGGATTGCTTGGAATTGAACAGAGCTCTCAGGATAGAGCACACCTGCTCTGAGGTATGCGAGGTTACTTGGTCTGTAATTGGCTTCCTTTTAGTAGGTTCTAGAGTTCTTCCCCATGGTGGTGCATTATCCTGTAGGCAGCATACTGTCTTATCTGGCAGCAGGCCCATGGTGGGCCCAGGCAGGTGATCGTTGGGGAGCTTGACTGAATTAAGCCTCTTCTGGGCTTTTGATTTCCTGGTTCGCCAATCCTGGTTTTATTTTGGCTGAAATATTTTATTCTTATTAATTTGCTTTTTTTTCAAATACCCTTTAAAGAGGCCTGCCTCAGCTCAATCTTCTGAAGGGCTAATTTCATCATGATAGAAGATGCTGTGGTTTGACATGATGCCAACTAATGTTAGTGACCTATCGGACGCTTGACCATTGAAAGCTATTTTACTTTCTCCCATTGGTATAACATACATAAGGGATTTTTGTTAATAAAAAGGTTTAATATTCAGGCTATCAGTAACATTTCATATTTCTTTACAGGTATTACCATCTTGGCTTGCATCAGCAAGAAATTCTTTTCTTTTAAGTTTTGAAATGTACTGAATAATAAATACTTACTCAAAAAATGAATTGAGGAATGCATTTTCTTCAGTTATCTATAGTTGTTAGATAACTCATCTGAAGTAATGGAACACTTACAAAAGGTTAAAAAACGTTAAGTGACAGAATGGACACAGAAGTTATTGTTTATGCTCAATCAAGTTTTAATTGCTGTGGTTACTTCTGTTAAAGTAGGGCGTAGATCAATGTGGAGGGTTAGGAAAATGTTCTGGGATGTGAGGCTTGTCCTCACACCAAAGTGCATCTGAAATATCTTTCTACAGACAAATGTTTGTAAAATCATACACAAGAGAAGTAGGTACATTTGCTGTCTACACGGCAGGAGGATAGCCCACTAGTAGATCTTATTTCTTGACTAGTGGTGTTTTGAGCAATAGCTTTGCATTCCTATTAAAGAGAAGACAAGAATTGTGAAATAATCTCAAAGATTGGAATCCAATCTTGTCACTAATTGAAGGCAGATTTAATACGGGTCTGATTTCTAAGTGGTTCGAAGTTTCTGCAAATACTTGAGTAAAGCCATTTCCTTCTCAAATAATTTGAAGATGTGAGTATAAAGCAGCTTTGCAAGTATACTTGAAGAATTTAGTAGACTATTTTTTGGAGTATTATGCAGTGCCTAAATTTAAGCTTCCTGTTGTGACTGTATACTCCAGCCGATAATGATTAATTGCACAAAGAGCCCCAATCACCAACCTCTTCCAGGGTAATATATCTCTTGACTTCTCATTTTTATCCTTTCCCCCTTTTTTTTTTTGGTGAGGAAGATTGGCCCTGAGCTAACACCTTTTGCCAATCTTCCTCTTTTTGCTTGAGCAAGAGTGGCCCTGAGCTAACGTCTGTGACCATTTTCCTCCATTTTCGTATGTGGGATGCCACCACAGCATGGCTTGATGAGTGGTGTAGGTCGACACCCATGATCTGAACCTGCGAACCCCGGGCTGGCCCCTATCCTTTTCCTTTTTAAAAATTAATGAAGATTATTTTAATTGGCCCCTTAGGTCTTTGACCTCGGAGCCTCTGCCAGTTTGCTAAGCAGCGTAAAACTTGCTGAAACACTTAGGATAAAAATTGGGAACAAGAATTTAGGAACTTGAGTGTCAGGTTAGCTTGTGAAAGCTTCAAAATGTGAACTGTAAATGAATTTATTTTTATACCATGTAACTACTTTGGCCAACTGAAGGTTCAGTCATCAAAGCTCAGAACTACATCACATGAATGTTAGTATTTTAAGTTATGAAAGATTTATTTTTTAAAGCATGTTTAGGCTGAGAGCAGTCGACAGATGAGTGCCTATTTGAGCAAGACATTACTAGAGTTTCAGATTCTGAAAAAAAAAACCTAAGTTACATATAAATTGTTGCCCACAATTCTTAATTCTTGGCACATTAAGAATCCTTATGCCAATTGACACATTCCACTATATTCCCAGGTTTTTTGGGTCTGTGATTAAAAATCTCCCCACCCTGTTTTTTTCCCTTTGATCCATAAAGGCAGGCATGGAATATGTTGCGAGTTGAATGATAGGGGTTCTTGCTATGGTTATTTTGGTTTGCAAAGAGAAAGCAATGCTAAGTATTACTGGCATATGCTATATGCTTAACTGTACTGCCTGGAAGAGGCATATTGCCCGGAATCATGCTGCAGTTTACCCTGGGAATAGCTTCCAAGCTGAAGATGTATCATGTTTTTCAGAATTTTCCTAATGGCTAATTTACTTGGTTTAAAAGGGTGTGGCTAATTCTAGTGAATGTGCTTTCACTCTGTTTAGGAAATAATTTAAGACATGGAACTATGTGCATGTGTGTTCATTTTAGTGTGCAGTGAAATACATGATCTCCGGAACCTTAACCTATGATGTTTGAATTACATTTAACAAGATGTTTTTTATGTCACTGTTACTGATGTGGTATTTGTTTTGTTTTGTTTTTTTAGTGAGGAAGATTGGCCCTGAGCTAACATCTGTTGCCAATCTTCCTCTTTTTGCTAAGGAAGATTGGCCCTGAGCTAACATCTGTGCCCATCTTCTATTTTGTATGTGGGATGCTGCCACAGCATGGCCTGAGCAGTGGTGTGTAGGTCTGTGCCTGGGATCCGAACCTCCGAACCCCAGGCTACTGAAGCAGAATGCACATACTTAAGCACTGCGCCACCCAGCTAGCCCGTGGTTTTTGCTTTTTGAGAGTTACAGTCCAATAGAATTTTCTTCCATGATGAAAATTTGTGCTAGCTACATAGTGATGTAGAGCACCTGAAATATGGCAAGTGTGATTGAGGAACTTAGTTTTTACTTTTCTTTTTAATTAAATGTCAATAGCCACATGAGGCCATTTGCTACACATTGGACTGGACAATTATAGGCCATACTGATGTGCTTTTAAGAGTGAAATTTTATCTGACCATCCATATATATATGTTTAGAATGTTTTGTTAGCTAAAATTAAAACATTCGTTATTTGACAGTGTTAGTTGAATACTCTTTCTTTGGGGAAGTAGTGATGATGAACAGTGACTAGTGAATGGAGGGAGCAGCAGACTTGTGAGAGCCTGTATGATCTGTGAATGTGGCTGGGTGCTTTCAGGTCTTCACTTGATCTCCCCAGACCTGCTTCTTAAACAGTTGAAGAAAGTGAAACTCAAAGTAGTGCCCAAGGGAACACCATGTCAGAATGGGATTTGAACCTCGGTCTTCTGACACAAAATATTTCAAAGAAATAGTATGATTGGTATTAAGAGGAGAAGTTATAGCGTATCCTAGTGTGCTTTTTTCTGTTGAACTTTGCCTCAAGAAGTGACTTCCCTACTGGTTTAAAATGTGATTAATGATGTGGTATAGTAGACAGATTGGAGGTTTGGGGGTTGTTGAGATCAGTGCTGTCGAACAGAAAAATAGTATGAGCCGTATATGTAATTTTACATTTTCCAGTGGCCATATTAAAAGTAAAAAACAGGTGAGATTAATTTTAATGTTTTAACTCAATATACCCAAAATGTTATAATTCCAACATATAATCCGTATAAAATTTTCAAATGAGATATTTTACATTCCCTTTTTTTGGTACTGAATTTTCAAAATCTGTTGTGTATTTTATACTTAGAGCACATCTGAGTTCAGACCCTGTTTTCATTGGAAGTATTTGATCTATTTTTAAAGCTAAATTTACAGTTGGAAAAGCAGATTTTGCATACGTAGGTTATTCCAAACATACTTAAGTTTTCCATAATTGAATTGATTATGATTATCAGTTACTATTTAATTAATTTAAATTTAAAAATTTGTCCTGACATTTCAAGTGCTCACTACCACATGTGACTTGTGAAATGTGGCTACAGTATTGAAGAACGCAGGTTAAGACTACCTTCTGGGCCAGGCAAGTGGCGCAGTGGTTAAGTGCACGCACTCTGCTTCAGCAGCCCAGGGTTCACATGTTTGGATCCTGGGTGCGCACCGATGCATTGCTTGTCAAGCCATGCCATGCGCTGCTTGTCAAGCCATGCTGTGGCGGCATCCCATATAAAGTAGAGGAAGATGGGCATGGATGTTAGCCCAGGGCCAATCTTCCTCAGCAAAAAGAGGAGGACTGGCATTGGATGTTAGCTCAGGGCTTATCTTCCTCACCAAAAAAAAAAAAAAAAAGGGACTACCTTCTTGCTTCTTTTTCTCTGTAAAATAGGTGTACTGCCTCAAGTTACTGTGAATGTCTGAGATCATG
Organism: Ceratotherium simum simum; assembly: GCF_057802395.1. Lineage (NCBI taxonomy): Eukaryota > Metazoa > Chordata > Mammalia > Perissodactyla > Rhinocerotidae > Ceratotherium > Ceratotherium simum. The sequence continues at coordinate 28,270,084 of NC_141915.1, read as the reverse complement.
TATGTGAAAGTACTTGGTGTAGCACTTTAGGAACATTAATTGTTAGCTATATAATTTTTGTCTAGTACGTTTTATTCAGGTGTCTCTCAACCAATGCCACAATATTTTATTTGCAGAGCTAGATTTTTATGGCTTATAAATATTTGGTACTCACCTAAAATTTGAGTACTTACTTGGTGTCAGCCACTGTGTTGGACTAGGGCCAAAGTGGTGAACAAGACTGATGGCAGTTTGCATTCTTGTTTGCATTGATTGGTTGGCAAAGGCTGTCCACACATAATTGCAACCATGAATGTTATTGAATGTTTGATATTGTGCAGGATTTAATACAAATATTCCTGTGATACAAATTTGATCCTACTCTGAAACTGTGCCCAAAGGAAAGAAATTTTTGAATTAATCTTTTATTATATCCCTTAAGCACTCATTGTGTGCCATTGGTACATTTCTACTTAGTGTTCCTTCATCAGATATATTTGAGAAACCTAATAAATTGTATCTGACAAAATACCCACGTGGAATACCAGTTAGGCCTTTGTTATATATGTCCTTCTATAAGATGGTAGTGTTGAAGTGAATGTTCTCACTCAGATAAGAAATGAGTTCATAGCCGATATGTTAGTCCTTTATGTTAGAATGAGGTTGTTTCTCTAAATTCATTTACATGTATGCCATGCTGAAGCTGCTGCGTAAAATCGAACTATAAGCCGGAACAAAGTTTACAGCTCTAGGTGTCTTTTATTCCCCTCTTGGCCTAGTGCCTGTGGCTAATGCTCTTAACTCCAAGGGCTGGCTGGATGCTTGGATCTGAATGTATTATGCAAAACCCATCTGTCAGACTTGGATTTTGTGTCTCTTCTTTTGTGTTACAAAAGACGTAATTTAAGATATTTTGTCCTTGGGCCGGCCCCGTGGCTTAGCGGTTAAGTGCGCGAGCTCCGCTACTGGCGGCCTGGGTTCGGATCCCGGGCGCGCACCGACGCACCGCTTCTCCGGCCATGCTGAGGCCGCATCCCACATACAGCAACTAGAAGGAGGTGCACCTATGACGTACAACTATCTACTGGGGCTTTGGGGGAATAAATAAAAATTAAAAAAAAAAAAAAGATATTTTGTCCTAGTTTAGAGGGAATAACTATGCATCAAATCATAATTGTCCTGAAATCTACAAGATCAAAATTAATTGACCATTTAAGTTATTTGAGTACCTACTGTGTGCCAAGAACTCTGCCAAATATTTTATATTCGTGATCTCATTTAATTAGCAAGAGAATCCCTTCAGGTAGGTAGGGTTAGCCTTATTTTGCAGATGGGGAAACTGAAGTTCATAGGAGTTAACTTGTAGAGTCACGCAGCTAGTGAGTGGGTGGTCAGACTTTAATATTTCTTTCAGTGTGAAACATTGCCTCATTTGGTGAATGATCTCTATAATCCCAACTGCAAAATATACCACAGTTTGTATCTGCTGGGATGTTCTTTGATGTATTCACTCTAGTAGTAGTTTTTTAGGTCAATAGTTTTTATATTATAAGAAAAATAGGGGCCAGTGAACCAACATTTGATTTTCTATAACTTAAACAGTTATTTAGATGTTTTTAAAGGGCTTTATCCAAGTTCCCAGTAGAAAATTGTGCAGAATGATTGGGATCTGGTTAACTTGTAACCAGGGTTATCTGTATCCCTCTCATAAGGCTGAACTTCTCAAACTTCTCTGTAGATTTTTCCTTAGTGACGAGAGAGTGATTCCAGTCTGAAGTCACTTGTGAAAGCAGGAAACTTCTGCTTTCTATTTTACTATGTGTTCATGTTTTTGTGTTTATACTAATGTAAACCTTGAATAGAACTCAAGGACAACAATTATTCCTTGTGTATTGGGGGGAGGTAATGAAAGTGGGAGTAGAACATGCTTGCTCAGTTTGAATAGCATAACCATAGACGGGAAAATGGTTTCAGACTTGTAGGGTTGTGCTTTGGAGGCAGAACTGCCAGTAATATTACTACTTCCTTTTGTGAATCATTGGGTAAATAAGAACTTTTAAGTTCTGAAGTAAAGCAGAAATTAAAGCTTATTTCTGAAAGAATAGGAACTGAGTCATTAAAACCATTTCATCACGTTAAAAAATTTAAATTCTGTCGTGTGCTATTGTGGAAAATGTCTCAGATGTTTAATCCGAGGTCTATCTTTTTAGCTTTTCTCAACTTCCTCATTTATTAAATTAAAATAATACTTTCTGGCAATGGTAAAGTTAGACTATAGTATGTGTTTGTGTTTATATCATAATACTTGGCCCATACAGACACTGAAATATTAGTTTTTAACCCCCGATGCTGGAGGGGAGTCTCCCTTTATCCAGTTAAGTTGGAATGTATATGCCATACTAAAGGAAAAAACTACCATCTACCCAGTTATGGAAGCCAAGATCTTGGAGTTAGACCAGGCTCTCTCCTCTTTCTCTTTTCTACATCCAGTCCATTTCTGGAGTAGGGAAGGGAAGAACTCTCATAGTGATGTGCACTGGGGGTCCTGACTATGCAGTTTTTGATGACCCCCATCTGTTAAAACTGTGGGAATCATAGTGGATGAAAAAGAGGAATTGGGTTGCGAGTTGCTTTCATCTATTTCTAACCAGCTGCTCATCTGAGAAGGGGCTAAAAAATGACCAAAGTGGACAGAGTGAAGCCAAAGACTATCCATATATGCTCAGCTTGAGAAACAGCTGACTTTAGCTACATCTCATTATTTGAGGATGAAATAATTAGGAAAAAAACCTATAGGGAGAACGTGGTTTATAAAATCCATCTCTTTCCCCACTCGCTACAATACTCTATATTCTGCCCTATTGAACTATGCAAATCTAAGGCAGGTTTCTTTTTTTTATTGTAAAATATTCCTCAGGAAAGAGTTTCCTTATACGTATTAAAAACCTTACTGAGTCTCCATATTATTGAGTGCTCTCACAGTTACTTATGTTTTCACTATTCAGTGAAGGCTGCGATAGGCTTGAAATCACCTGCATTGGTAAGAGGTAAATTTAACACATCTTATAAATGATTCCTTTCTTGTAACATCCAAGTTACAACTCTTGGATGTTATAAACACGCATTTTAAATATTCCTCAAAAAAGCAATCCATTAAGGATATGTTTCTGGAGATCATAATCCAAAAACAAGTGAAAAGACAACTCTCGTATTATGCAAATAGAAATTTTAGGCATGTTATAAAATTCCCATGATTGCACCATAATAGATTAAACAAAAAAGCACTTTGATGGAACGGAGATGACTTTCCAGTGCTAATGAAGACACCGATGTAAAAAAAAATACATGTGAAGAGTTTAAATAAAATGGTTTCTGAAATAAGTAGAAAAAGTTCCAAGTTAATAATTTTATAATTTTAAATAGCTATATAAACTAACTCAAATGACTATTTGAATTGTATATTAAGCATATCTAATCTCTAAGAATTTATAGTTTAACAGGATCAAATGCCTTTTTAAATTGACATAAAAATCATATAACTTAAAATTAGCCGTTTTAAAGTGAACACTTTAGTGGTATTTAGTTCATTCACAATGTTGTGCAACCGTCACCTGTATCTAGTTTGAAAACATTTTCATCACCCCAAAAGGAAATCCCATACTCGTTAAGCAGTTTCTCCTTATCATCTCCTTCCATCCCCTGGCAGTGGCTAATGTGCTTTCTGTCTCTATGGATTTACCTATTCTGGATATTTCACATAAATGGAATCATACAATATGTGACCTTTTGAGTGTAACTTTTCACTAAACATAATGTTTGAGGATCATCCATGTTGTAGTATGTATCAGTACTTTATTCTTTTATGGATGAATAATACTCCATTGAATGGATGTGCTACATTTTGTCTGTCATTTCATCAGTTGATGGACATTTGGGTTGTTTCCACCTGTTGGCTATTACGCATAGTGCTGCTATGAACATTAACGTACAAATTTTTCTTTGAATACCTGTTTTTAATTCTTTTGGATATATACTTGGGAGTGGAATTGCTTGGTCATATGTAATTCTGTGTTTTAACTTTTTGAGGGATTACCCAACTGTTTTTCACAGCAGCTGCAAGATTTTACATCCCCACCAGCAATGATATGAGAGTTCCAGTTTTTCCACATTCTCTCCAACACTTGTCCAAAGTGTTTTTTTGGTGTCTGGGGAATAGTCCACTTGGGGAAATGAGTAGCCTCTTTGGGCATATATGGTATTTTTAGTGCTATGGGTTCTCTCCCAAGCTTTGTAGCCTTGCCCTCCCCTAAATCGTGTCCTGCTTTAGTTGCATTTCCATTTCTTCTGAGACACTACGTATACCCCCACATATATCTGGGCTAGGCGTGCATTCCTGTAATGTCATGGCACCGTTGTAGTTGCTGTGTGCCTGTTATGTACTGAGTAGAAGAGACCATGTCTCATTTACTGTAGAATTCCTCTGTGTATTAGCATAGTGTCTGGCACATAGTAGCTGCTTGGTAATTGTTTAAATGTGTGATTATTGGAAAATCTGCAGAACTAGGAAGAGACCTGAGGAAATACTTAAAAGTTTTTTCTACTAGAACTGGAAGAAAACTGTTTATCATCTGTGGTGTGCAAAAAAACTTGATATAATATGAGCAGAAAGACCCGTGGAGATAAAGGGTTGCAGTAACGGAACATATACAGAAACTGTTGATCCTGAAGGCAATTAGGAGCAGAATTGCTCCTGTGGAAATCAGCATTGTGGAAGAGTAACTTGATTTTTTTTTGTTGTTGTTGAAGATTTTTAGTTTAGAGAGAAATCACAGAATTAAATACAAGGCCTCGGAGGTGTACGGAATAGGTTACAAATCTAAGAATTACAGAAACCAAAATAATAAGCTCTTTTCAGACAGTGGAAGAAAACTTACCTGATATGGAATTAGTAAGATTAAAAGTTGGGTGTTTGAGACAGGCCTGGGGAAGTTTTAGTACCATTAATTAAAAAAAAAAAAATCTGCAGGATCCAGGGCACATTGTCTCCTTGACCAAAAAATCAAGGCAATCTTAGTTTTTAAACACTGCGTGTCAGACAGTGAAGCAGTATCTATAGGGTTTTGAGATAGAAAGGTTTTTTTTCCTGTTTTTAGAGGACATGAGCTACAAATTGACCATTGAAACTTGCTGAGCCTAACGTGTTTTTCCCTATAGGTTGTTACCTCAGTAGTAATGACAAATTTATAGTTTAACACACAGTAAACAAAGACAATTTCACACAAGACTTGTACTTAAATAACAGGTTATAAAATATTGATGTTAAGTTACCAAATAATAGATGCTCAATAGGTGTTAATAGAAAACTAACTCGTAGTCATTTAGTCATTTTAATGTTGTTTTGAACTCCCTGATTTTATTGATATTAAATGATTTTGAAATAAGCCTGTAAGTCTTCATGCTGAGTGTTAGTTATTTCATTCACTCAGTTGAACTTGAAATTTTTGGCATTTAGCTTCATGAGGAAATATTGCAGCGACTGAAATGTAAAATAAAATGGTTCTGGTCTTTAGCACCTGGATGCTGATTATGCTTTAAATGATTGATCCAACTGAAAAAATGAGCGATACAGCCTGTCTAATTTGCTAGCATATCTGTCTGTATAGAGTAGAAAAATTCAGGAAAATGTGCAGCAGTGATGGGGTTGAGCTGAGTCACTGGGCTCCCACGTAAAAATACATTTCGTGAAGTTGTGTCATAGAATGAAGTTTCTTTGGGCCCTTTACAGTTTTAATAGTAAGGCGACTGACCAGATGTTTTAGTTATTCATTCCAGGAAACAAAGCCCTTGGTGTCTGCCCAGGGATGTTCAAGTCATCTTTTGAAAGTCTTTATGTTGGGCCGGCCCCATGGCTTAGCGGTTAAGTGCGCGTGCTCCGCTACTGGCGGCCCGGGTTCGGATCCCGGGCGCGCACCTACGCACCGCTTCTCCGGCCATGCTGAGGCCGCATCCCACATACAGCAACTAGAAGGATGTGCAACTATGACATACAAGTATCTACTGGGGCTTTGGGGAAAAAAAAGGAGGAGGATTGGCAATAGACGTTAGCTCAGAGCCCGTCTTCCTGAGCAAAAAAAAGAGGAGGATTAGCATGGATGTTAGCTCAGGGCTGATCTTCCTCACACACAAAAAAAGAAAGTCTTTATGTTAAGGCAGCACTAAGTATTTATTATAATCTTGAGCCCTCAAAGTAAGCCTTATTTCTGGTTCTTTGAAAAGAATGTTGGGATAAATTCTGCCTCGCCCATCCCCCCAATACACACGCCTATAATCAGTCATAGCTTTGGTAGCACTCAGTCGTTTTGTGCCAGCTGAATGCATTTATATAGGCAAGGGCATAACCTTGGAGAGTCATACCTGTCTGCAAGATTTGGGGCATAAAAACTTCCCTATATTCCCCTGCAGCTTGGTCAAAATTGATATGTAATACTTCATCTAATTGGATTATTATTTTTTAAGAATGAGTCAAATTTAAAGTTTTAAAATTTTCCAGTCAGTACAAGTAGGAAAAATTCTCTTTGAGTTTCCTGGTAGTTGACCAAAGCTAAGTCTTAACAGTTCTTGTTGCCAGCTGTGGTTCTTTCTGAATGTGTTCCTTAACAATTGGGAGTGGGTGACCAGAGTCAAAAATTCTCCAAAGAAGGGCCGGCCTGGTGGCGCAAGTGGTTAAGTGCGCGTGCTCTGCTGCGGTGGCCTGGAGTTCACTGGTTCGGATCTCGGGCGCGCACCGAAGCACCACTTGTCAGGCCATGCTGTGGTGGCATCCTGTATAAAGTGGAGGACGATGGGAATGGATGTTAGCCCAGGGCCAGTCTTCCTCAGCAAAAAGAGGAGGATTGGCAGATGTTAGCTCAGGGCTGATCTTCCTCACAAAAAAAAAAAAAAAAATTCTCCAAAGACAGTGATTGCCTCAAAGGCTAACAGGGAGAAGAAATAAATGTATATATTTAAGTGTGGGGTAAGCAAGAGTTAAAGGCATTTTTATTTGTTGCTTGGAATGTATGGAGCACACAGAAAACAATGGTTGGTATCCTGTTGATGGAAGAACTAAAGGAATGCTGCCTTCTCAGCATTTTTCTTCATTTCCTGTAGAAGACAGCAACAGCAGTTTTTATTTGACATTTTGCTAGTTTCCTGGAAGGGCTCGATGAAGTGACTACTGTCAGCATTTTTTTTTTCACTGATTGATGCTAGTGAAGGTAGAGGGCATTTTGGAACTTTTAAAGGAAATTATGCTGAGTGAAATACTTGGGATGGGAAGTTAACCAAATCTTCAGGCACTTATTTAAAAATATCTGAGGGCCGGCCCCGTGGCTTGGCGGTTAAGTGTGCGGGCTCCGCTGCCAGCGGCCCGGGGTTCGGATCCCGGGTGCGCACCGATGTGCCGCTCCTCCGGCCATGCTGAGGCCGTGTCCCACATACAGCAACTGGAAGGATGTGCAGCTATGACAGACAACTATCTACTGGGACTTTGGGGGAAAAATAAATAAATAAAATCTTAAAAAAAAAAAAATATCTGAATTGGGTGACATCCAAGTATCAGCAGGTCTCTCTAAAATTGTTGACTTAACTCTGTTGTGGCAACATCTATTAAGTCTTTATCAGAATATAAGATTCCTTTACAGAAAAGATAACTGAAATAGGACTGTACATAGAGCACTTACAAAATAGCCTCATCTGAATACATACTTCCTTTACATTCTAACTATTCAGATGAAACAAGGAGGAAGGATCTGGAAATTGTAAAGCCAAGCACTAATTGTGAAACCCTAAGTTCTTAGTAATGCTGTCCTAAACACAAGTTTTAATGTATTTTGGTTTTCATCTGATAAAGCTGGTAAATGAGTTCACCAGTCATTCATTAGGAAGCCAACTCCTTGGGTATACGTATAAAAAAAGTCTGTTTCCAATGAGTATTCCTTTCTGATCAAATGTAAGAACTGCTGGTTGAAATTAGTAGGCTCAAAGCAAACCTATTACTCCTTTACTTATGTGGTGTTTGTAGGCACAAACACAATTGTGATTGATTGCTGAGATAAGAGACTTTGTGCTAAGGGAGAGTCTTGTCTTTAGCTAATCAAAGAAGTGGGCATTGAAAAATACTGTGGTTTCACTTGGCTGTATTGTCTTATGCCAGCATTTTCTGCCCTTTTTAATAAATGTATACTATTGGATTAAATATATCCATAGTCCATTTAGTCCCTTTAACAATATTTTTATAGTTTGATCAGTAATATATTCTAATAAGGTGCTGACTCACTAAGTTTCCTGATGCCTTGATGTATGAAGATTTTTTCCAGCTGTCTTTAGTAACGTGTTTTGAACAAAGCAAATTGGCCCACCCTAGGTTCGATTATATAGTGTTAGTCGCATGACGTCAGAGCCAATCTGTTTTACAATAGTATATGTCATGATACCATAGTCTCAGAGTTAGATAACTGTAAAAGGACAGCAATCCCTAAAATTGAGTGCTTATGCGCCCGCACACTGTTTTAAGTGCTTGGTGGGTTAAATCACTTTAACCTTTGATGCAGTACCTAAGTGTGCTTTGTTCCCCGTGGAGCAAGGATGGACACTTTGTCTTTTCTGTTTGCCACATTTACAATCAAATCAAGTTTCAAAACCAAGCTAGGAATAACAACGCCTAAAGCGTTAAAAACTGATGAGCATTTAGATTTCTGAATCTAATATTGCTGAAGTTAAAATTTTTCTTATCATATTTCTTGGATTTTAATACAGTCTCTTTCACACTTACCATTTTTTGGAATTGGGATTCATCTTATAAATGTCTACTCTTTCCCTAAAAGCTTTATGATATTGATGAACATCTTAGAAATTGAGGCAGTGGTAGTTTCCCAAGCACAGAGGCCTCTTTTTTCATACTCTTTGAAGAAATTGCATCTTATTACATCTATATTCTCAGTTGCTTATAACCCTAGGCTTTATATTTGAATGTTCAGTGATTTCTTGAGGGGAAAGAGGCTCCCAGACTGAGGAGATTATCCTTGGGCTCTCACTTCTGCTAGCATTGAACTTTGCAGATTTTTTCCCCCAAGCCTCCTGCAGATAATCTGGACTCTGAAACCTGAAAATTCTGTTTTCAAGACAAGCTTCTCCTTGTCTTGTCTGAAATCCTTGTATAAGATGAGTGTGCCTTTTTACCCTCTGTCCTTCATTTTTGCTAGAGTTTAGTGTTAAAATTTTCTCTTTGGTGGACTCCCAAGAAAAACTTCTGAAAACAGTGCTCTCAATGTGCCGTGATGGAAATGTTCTATATTCTGTGCCTTCCAATACTGTAGTCATGTGACTAGTGTGACTGAGGAACAGAATTTTAAATTTTATTTACTTAACAAAATCAAATAGCTGCATTTGACCGGTAACTACCATATTGGACAGTGCAGCAAACCTCTCAGGTCTGATTGGGCAGATAGATATCCAGGGTACAGCTCCTTTACAGAGCATAAACTCTTGCACCTGAATGATGTCCCTCTTTGGTTTGATTTGCATCTTTACCTTTTGAAGTTGTATTCTTCCTTCCTCCCCTACAGGTAAATTGGCTAATAAAAGTTTGATCCTTATAATTTAATTTTCAAGTTCTGTAACCTAAAGAAGAGCGGAGATTAATCCTTTTTTTAAAACTTAAAAAAAAAAAAAATTTGCAAGCCTTCATAAGACTAGGGAGAGCCCTATACCCAATCATCTAGATTTTTAATAGTATTTTGCTGTATTTGTTTTTTTTAATTTTACTTAAACATTTTAAAGAAATTCAGGTTATCATGACATTTCACGTCTAAATACTCCAGCATGCATCCTCAGAATATAAGGAAATTTTCTGATAATCACAATATCATTATACCTCCTTATATTTAACAGTCTCTCAGTATCTAAAAACCAGTCCATGTTCAGATTTCTCTGATCTGCAATGTTATTTGGTTTATTTAAATCAGGATCCAAGCAAGATCTACACATTGCTTTCAGTTACGTCTCAAGTTTTTTTTAAGAAATATTTTATTTTTAATGAGTTTCAGTTTTTTTTTTTTTAATAATTTTATTTATTTATTTTTGTTCCCCTAAAGCCCCAGTAGATAGTTGTATGTCATAGCTGCACATCCTTCTAGTTGCCGTATGTGGGACGTGGCCTCAGCGTGGCCGGAGAAGCAGTGCGTTGGTGCGCGCCCAGGATCCGAACCCGGGCCACCAGCAGCGGAGCGCGCGCACTTAACCGCTAAGCCACGGGGCCGGCCCAATGAGTTTCAGATTTATAGAAAAGTTGGAAGAACAGTGCAAAGAATTCCCATATACACACTTTACCCAGATTCATCAGTTAACATTTTTTACTACACTTGATTTATCCTTTTGTCTGTGTACAGAAATTTTTTGCTGAACCGTTTGAAAGTAATTTGCAGACATGATACCTCTTTACCTCTACATGCTCTAGTGTGTATTTACTAAAAGTAAAAAAATGGTCTCATATAATAGCCACACCACAGTTATCAAAATGAGGACATTGACTTTGACAGAATACTGTCATCTCAGGCTCTATTCAGATTTCATCACTTGTGCCAGTAATGTTCTTTATATCATAAGAAAATCCAGGATCATGAGTTGCGTTGAGTTGTCCTTTCTCTTTAGGTTTCTTTAATCTTGAACTCGATTTGTATTTCAAGACAGATATTTTTGAAGAGTACAGATCATTTATTTTTTGGAATTTCCTCATTTTGGATTTATCTGATGTGTCCTTATGATTAGATTAGGTTATATACTTTTGGCAGGAATACCACAGAGTCGATGTGTCTTTGTAGTGTATGCATCAGGAAGTACATGCTGTCTGTTTGTTGATACTAGCTTTGATGGCTTGATGAAGGTTGTGTCTTGACAGGTTTCTTCACTGTAAATCTCTTTTTCTCTTTGTAATAAGTATCTCGGGGGGAGATACTTTGAGACTGTGTAAATATCTGTTACTCCTCAAAATTTCATCCATTCAATTTCATCCATTAATTTTACTATCTTCATCCGTTAATTTTAGTATCCATTGATGGTTCTTGCCTGAATCGATTATTGTGATGATTGCAAAATAGTGACTTGTTAAAAATTCCATCGGTCTTTCGCCACTTTTAAGTTGGCTTTCTTCTGTAAAGAACAACTTTTTTTTTCTTTTAATTTATATTAGTGTGGACTCCTGGATTTCATAAATCTCTTTTAATCTGTAATTGTCCTGAAAAGTAATTAACAGTATAAATATAGTGAAAGGAATGTTGTCCTTCTGTGTAAGATAATTCTGGCCTGTGTAACTTTAGTTACGCATATTGAAGAGCAGAGGTGGAAGAGACTTTGGTTCTTTAAGAAAGTTCTTTTACTTGAGGAGCTTAAAGTTTAGTTGGATAAGTTAACCTGGAATTGTGGGGCATGGGCAGATTAGGAAACATTGGGAAACTTTGGTTTTGGAAAGGTGTAGTATAGGGGGGTGTGTGTGTATGTCTTTGAACCAGGTGGCACTCAACTCTTTTGCACATTGAGGAGAGAAATGCTGTGCCTGCTTTCCATTTTACCTTCTATTGCGTAGTCTTGAGCTCTTTAGGATAAAGAGAATTCTTGATGATACTGACCTTATGCCATCTGTTTGCATTTAGCTTTCCCAGCCTGCTCCCTCAGCAAAGGTGTTGGGGACATATTTGCCAAGTTTGTTAGAAAGCCTTAGCAATACTGTTCCATGATGCCTCTAAAAATAGGAATTAAAATAAAATAGGGTTACATAACAGGAGCATATTATGTGGTTCCATGTTGCATTGTTTTGAAGATTCTGGTTTCTGCCTCACTTTAATTAGGCAAATTAAAGAGCAGAATTGGAAGTTTTTAAGTGTAATTTCCTTTTCTCAATAAAAAGCATTTCACAGTGTCTGAATAAGTTAAGCACCCAGAAACCACTAATCTATTATCAGTAGTCAAAAGAAATTCACACCCAGAGTTTCAGCCAAGTTTGCGACAGCTGAATTAGGCAGATAATAAATGCAAATACAAAAAAACTAACCTTGACCTGGCCTGAATACTGGTGTCTTGTATGTACTAATAGTATTGGTTGAACCTTTAGTATGTGTCAGGCATTGTTCTAAGCACTTTACATTAAATCCTCCAACTCTGGGGTAGGTACTGTCATCTCATATGCTTCAGATGGGGAAACAGATACACAGAGGTAACTAATTTGCCCATGATCACTTAAGTGGCACAGCTGGACTAAACCCAGACCTTTTGGCTCTTGTGTGGAATCCACAGAACCAACTAATTCTGGATGGCACTTGTACTTTATAACCAAAGTTAAAAATTAGTACAGTAATTGTCTACTTGAATGAAGAACCTTCTGTGTTCTCTAGATTATGGGCAATCTGAAATACTATTTCTCGCTACAAAAACTAAAATGTAGTTGTCTAACATTTTTCCCAAGGCCTGTTAATCCAAATTGGGGTGAGGAAGGGAGAAGAGGAAACATTTTTGTATCATTTATAACATGTAACTCCAGGGCACTTCAGAGTTTTGGGTTTACTGATTAACAGTAAATCTGTTTATTTTTTGGAATCTAAACTAGGCTTAAGTGTCAAGTCCTAAAGTAGTGCCACTTGCACACACCAGTGTCCAAAATCTAGTCTGGAAACCAAACGAGGTACAGAGTTTGGGTGATTTTCTTTAAAAAGGTAGCAGTTGATAACTTATATGCTTTTGTGCATGTGCCATTAGTTTTTTTTTTTTTTAAAAAGGGAGGATGGAAATACATACTTTCATATGCATAGGATATCTCTAAGATGGAAAAGTCTCTAGTTGCTGGGGGTGAGGAGGTATTACTGGAAACATGGAGTAGGTGACTTTTCATAGTAATACTCTTTTGTACAGTTGGAATACCCTGCCATATGCATGTAATAAATATTCAAAAAAGTAACCTTTTTTCTTGGACATAAGTTTATTGACTCTATCAGTTTTTATATCAGCAAAATAAAAGTTCTTTGAAGTTAAAAATTAAACACTTATACACTTCCAAGCATATCTCAAAATAGAATATCCCCAGCTTCAACAATAGCAACATTTTGCCAATTGAGAGGATGAGAAATGTGGCTGGAATTCAGATATTATTGTGTATTCTCTGAAAATAGCTGCAAGTTAGACTCTTATGTGTCCTCTGAATTTATTAGTGGTTTGTTCCACAGTCTGTAATTCATCTTCTGTGGTAGATAGCTCATATACCATCAGACCTTTATAATTGACTACTTTTATGGTTGGTATGTGCTGCTATGAAAATAAAATGTTTAAAAACATTATTGCATTTAAAAAGTTTTGATCTATTATGAATATTACTAGACGTAATTATCTAGTATGATAACCCTTTTATATGGTCCTATTTTAAGAGTGCACCTAAACCGGAATTGAGATTAATGATGGTGACTTGTCCTATTCCTGTGTGTTTTGGGATGTTTCCCTTTTGAAGATATCTTAGGAAAATATGAGAAGAATTAGTAAGTGCTCTGGGCATTCACACTAAAAAGTATCACCAGTAGGCAAAAAATCTTACCTTATTTGAAGAGGTGGAAGCAGATGTAACTTTTTGTTAACTGATAGGAATAGATCACTTGAAGTTCTGTCAGCTATCCTAACAACTGGGGAAGGCTTTTTAGGAAGGAGCAGTTTCCTGTTTGGTTGTGTAAATGGGCATCACTTTAGTATGCTTTTTCAAATGTTGAAACATGTAGAATTGGTAAGAGTTTGCCACTTGCCTCTTGTTTAATTTTGTGTTTTTTAAATAAAGGATATATGTCTATTTCACATGGAGTATTTTGAATAGTACTAGTACATTCTTGTTAGAGAAGATAAAAAATACATATGTGTAGCTTTCTTGGTAGAATGTGTTTAATAGAAAAGAGTATAAGGATTATATAGATTGCAAGCAGTGCAGAAACCCTACCTGTTTTTAACCAAATCTTTGCTTTTTCTGCAAATAAAACAGCCCTGAGGCTGAAGGTCAGTGCTAACTGTTGACAGCATGCTTTTCTTACTGCCTTGATCTGGGGATCTAGCCAGGAGTCAGAAACACAGGTTTCTTGACTTTGCTTTTTTTTTTTCCTCCTCTTGACTGGCCTTTCTAATAGTGTTTTCTTTTCTTACAGTTGTCTTGCACCTGCCTCTGAAGTGGAGGGGTAAAAAGGAATCTTTTAGAATCATTTGTGGGTTCACTTAGTTGTGTTTGTGTTTGCATCTTTGTTTTACTTTTAATTTTACTATTTGACTAACACTATTTTTACTCTTTCTCAGACACTGTAGGACTTAAGCTGTGATAGTAGGAACTCAGAATTGCCTTAGGTGAATGCTTGGTAGTGACTTAGAAACATAGAATTCTTATTTTACAGAGTAGTTTAGAAGATAACTTGTTGCTTTTATGTATATAGTTCTAGAAACTCTGTGAACCACTGGAATATTTTCTCCAGTTATTGCAAAGGTAACTGTTGATTAAACTTACAAGTCTGAGGACCATTTACTCGGAAAAATAGATGTAACTATATCCCTCCCCTGAAACTAGACAGACAGCTTGGTTTGTATAAGGCCTCCCTGAAGTCCAACCACAGTCCCTTTGCGTGTTGTTGGGGACTGTTTATGTTTGCCTTGCTCCATTATTTGTGGAACTAAAAGTTACTACGAAAGTTAAAGTCAGGAAGAAATGAAAATTAATAATTCATAAAACTTTATTGTAACCAAATTCATTATAAGTTTCGTGTCTCACAGCTTGTGTACTTGCCTTGCATTGCAGCATATACTTGAGCTTGTAAAGCTAGTTAATCTTCTACTTTATTACCACGTTTGTATTAATGGTTAGACAATTGCTTTACTCCTTACGTTGATATTCAGTGACTAAGTTATTGTAACTACACTTTATAACTGATTGTGTCTGCAATCATTGAGATATAAAAGGGAAGTGAAAGTAAAATGTAGTCTCTTGATCTTATGTTGTATCTTATTCAGATCCTGGCCTGGCTATAATTAAGCACTATTAGCAGAAGAATTTGACACAAGAAATTAGATAAAATACATTTAACTTGGCTCAGACAGTCCATAAGAGAGTAGTGACAGTGGTGATTTCTGGGGAGAGAAATTGGATATCTGGGGGACAAGGGCAGGAGGAAGACTTGATTTTTTTTTTCTGTGCTTTCTCATTTTTGTATATATTTTGTTCTGTGTGAATTTATTATCCGTTGGAGGAAAGAAGAAAAATAAAAGTAGCCTGGCCAAGGCTAATAAAGCCTTCAGGTAGCCTGTTAGTGGGACTTAATCTGTTATACTACATTTAGTCACCCAGAGTAAAAATGACCCGCTCTGGTAGAGATCTCCATCTAACAAGTGACTTTTGATCTACACTTAATTGGTTTGGGTACATCTTTGGAGCCAGCCCTGGGGGTCTAGTGGTTAAGATTCAGCACTCCCGTGGGTTCGTTTCCCAGTCAGGGAGCCATACCATTCATTTGTTGGTTGTCATACTGTGGTGGCTGCGTGTTGCTGTGGTGCTGAAAGCTATGCCATGGGTATTTCAAATACCAGCATGGTCCCATGGTGGGACAGGCTTCAGCAGAGCTTCCAAACTAAGACTAGGAAGAAGAACCTGGCCACTCACTTCTGAAAAAATTGGCCATGAAAACCCTATGAATAGCAGCGTATATTGTCTGATAGAGCACTGAAAGGTGCTGGGCAAAGTTCCTCAGTTATACACAGGGTCACTAGGTGTCAGAATTGACTCCATGGCACCAATAACAAAACCATCTTTAGATCCTCTCTACTTGTTTAGCACATAATTTAATATCTTCCAACTAAATCTGATTCCATTATTTTCCCTATTAAAACCCTTAAGTAGCTGGCTTTGTCTATAGAATAAATTCAGAATTCTTACTGGGGTACATTTAGCTTATCAGTTTGGCCTTTGCTTACTTTATAACCTTAATTCTCCACTCCGCAAGCCTTTCATAGTCAAAGTGCTTGTAGTTTCCTTAGCAGATCACACTTTTCATGTCTCTGGGCCTTAGCATTTGTTTTTCCTTCTGTGAGCATTCTGTAGTCTACCTCCTTTGAACACATTCCCTTAGCTGTGGGCCTTCTTTGACAAGATCCCTCTTGCATATCTTTGTCTTGGCAATTTTTGCAAAGTATTGTAACTTTGTTTACTTGTCTCTCTGCTCTTGCTAGTCCACGTTCCTTTGGATCAAGAATTCTATGAAATTTTAAATCTTCCTCTTTTTATGCTGTAACTTGATTTTCAGATTCCTGAAGTGCATTGCATGGGAACAAGTAACTACTGAATGTTAAAGGGGGTGAGAGAGGACAGATTTAATAGTTCAAAGATCTTAGACCGAGAAACATTAATGACCTCAAATCCCTTGAACCATAAAGGCTAGCTCTCACATGTAACTCTTTCCTTTACTTTTATGTCTGTCTGTTCTGCCTCTTAGTTATAACCACAGGGTTATACATCTCTAGTTATAACTACAAACTATAACAAAAGAACTGAATGCCATATTTGTTGGAAGAACAGAAGGTCCATTATTTGGCTATTAATGGCCTCACTGGAATCAATGTAATGGAGTTGTCACTGTTGACCTTGAAGTATTAATGGTTAAATAAGGATTTGTAATGATGACAATATATGAATATCAAGTCTCTCTAATTCACTTTGTAACATGGTTTATTAATGATTTTGTTTTGTTTTTCCTCCAGCTCCAGAACCTGGGTATAAACCCAGCAAACATTGGCTTCAGTACCCTAACTATGGAGTCAGACAAATTCATCTGCATTAGAGAGAAAGTAGGAGAGCAGGCCCAGGTGGTAATCATTGATATGAATGACCCAAGTAATCCAATTCGAAGACCAATTTCAGCAGACAGCGCCATCATGAATCCAGCTAGCAAAGTAATTGCACTGAAAGGTATAAATATTGTGGAGTTTTTTTCTTAAAACTCTTGCTGTGTATAGTTTATTCAGATACAGTAATTAGGACCTACCATTTTTGGTATGTTGATTAAATTTGGCTAAATAGATCTGCAAAGTTAAAGCTATTACTCAATTTGACTTTAAGTATCTCGACTTTTACTTGGCATGTGTCTGTGAAATGTCTTTTTCCTCATCATAGATCTATTTGGAAAAATTTTAAGTTTTAGATTAAATGAATTTAAATTTTCTACCTACAGTGTGATAAGACTGCTAAAAACATAATTCCATATACAGAAGAAGTAAGAAACTAGAGATTCATGTTCTGGAATAAAATATACTTTATTAATATTAGCATCTAAATGTTGCAGAATTTTGTTATGATGATAAACTTGGTGTTCATGCTGTGCCTTTTTTATACTTCAGGGTTGTGTTTCATTTAGATTATCAAATTCTAAAAATGGCTTGAAATTTACACTGATTGTTAAAAGTGTGTATACATATAGATGGGTATTAAAGCTTTGGAATCAAGGGTGTTAGAATTTATTTAGACCTAACTTTTTAACTGTCACTGTAGGAAACTGTACAACCTATCAGTATCAGTAACTGTTTCAACCTCTGTTTCCTACCTAAACAGAGTTGGAAGAACCTCTTACTGTCTCTGGGCCTATATTAATTTGTTTCCTTTGAATTTTGGTTGAGAATGTAATTGACCCTTTTTTTTTTTTATATATAATTTTATTTATTTTCCCCCCAAAGCCCCAGTAGATAGTTGTATGTCACAGCTGCACATCCTTCTAGTTGCTGTATGTGGGACGCGGCCTCAGCGTGGCTGGACAAGCGGTGCGTCGGTGTGCGCCCGGGATCCGAACCCAGGCCGCCGGTAGTGGAGCGCGCGCACTTAACCGCTAAGCCACGGGGCCGGCCCGAGAATGTAATTGACCCTTAATAATCCTTAAATGCCTATTTTAGAGTCAGCCAGTTTGTCACCTACCCCAACTGAAAAAAGCATTTAATTGCCTATTTTTTGCTTTGTTGTTTTTCTTCTTGATAGGAGGAAGAGTTCAGGTGCCTAGTAATTTCTTGATAAATTTGCGAGTGAGTTGTTAGAGGTGCTGAAGTTTTTAAACAGACTTTTCTTTACATGATTTAAACTTTGTATGTAGTAGTTATACTGGTTGGAGATTAAAAGGAGGAGGGGAGGACAAGCATGTTCAAACAAATAAGTCACTATTACATGTCCAAGATAGGAGTTGATCTCATCGCAAGGAAAGATGCTCCAGCTTTCACCTAGGACCACATGCTTTGTGGCAGTAAGCTTTTTGCTTCCATTAGACAGTATATTTTATACTTTAAGGTATTAAGCTCCCTTCAGCCTCAAAGAATTTAAATTAAACTGCTTAGCAACTTACACCTCTCTTAAAAGGCCATCATTTTAATTTTCTCAAAATTCTTTTCTATTTTTAATGTTATTGTTATCTTATCACATTTCTTAATGCTTTCTTATGTGTGCAGATGGTGAGTTATCTTAAATTAGATTGTATTAGTTATTGTCCTGTTCTATAAAAAGAATACATTGAAAAGATTGTCAGAGCATTGTATAGTAGCAATATAGATTTGTGCCTCTATGTCTACACTATGGAGTTAAGCTGTCATCCCTTGCCCTCCTCCCCAAACCACCCCAAATACATATACTCCAAACTCTTTCATGTAAAAAAGAATAAAAGTCTAATTATCTGGGGGTTGGGAAAGGCAACAGAGGAAAATAAGTCATTCCCCAGTAGTGTTTCCGTCTGAAGCCAGTTTTAAACCCCTTGGCTTCTTTTTATAAACAGGACTGTAACTCTCACAATTGTTCAAGTTTGGTTGTGGTTTACATATTGTGTGGGATGGGAATAACATTCTTGTTTTATGGAAGAAGTTTTCACACATGTGGTAAGAAGGGTCACGGTATAAAGCTGTATGTTTTGTGTCCCGTCCCATCCGTCCCCTCTTCCCCCCAGTACTATCTTACAATTTTTATTCTTCAGGAGCCAGATTCTCTGTGGCTCAGGAATGGAGTTTCTCTTAGTCTCTAAGGACAAATCTTGATAGCCTAGTGATAGCTGCGGGCTTTGATCTCTATTAATTTAAAACAAATCACTTTTCTGACTGTGATGAATTTCAAATTACAAGTACAAGCCTTTGCATCTGACTCAGTGAACTCTTAACACTCAAGGCAAATCTCATCCTTCTTTTACTAAATGTTTGCTGTCTTAGTTGGATGAAGCTTGAACTTTGTTCTTATCTCCAGTGTATTAACAGCATCTGAAACTGTCCTCCTTTGTCTCCCTCTCCTTTCCTCCAGCACCTCTACCTTTCCCTTTGTATCTTAAACCAATTAAATGTAGCATGCACTTCTCTTATGTGCTAAGGACTAATCTTGATAGCCTAGTGATAGCTGTGAGCTTTGATCTCTATTAATTTAAAACAAATCGATTCGTACAAGGCAAAGTTAAAGTAGATGCTCTTCCGAAAAGCAGTTAACATAAGATTTAATTGGATGAGGGGGATGACTGCCTTTTAAAAAGTAGACATTTTCCCCATGTCTTTGTATCAGATTTGCCTTGTTCTGTGTACCTACAACTAACTTAGTTTGTATGTAAACATACTTAATTACGAGTATGAAGGTTACAACCTTGTTTTCCATCATTAAGCAAACTGTTCTTTAGACTCCTTTTTAGTTGAGGTTTAGAATTCTGTGGAAGTTATACTCTCTGTTTAAAATGTCTTTATTAGAGGTAATATAGTTTTTGCTTCAGATGTAGATGTAGATTGCCGAGTCGCAGCTATCTGTTCAATGGTTGCTGCTCTATCAGTGTGACTGCTATAGTTGTTTATTAGTCTCATGATAGAACCATTTTGTTTGGAAGTTACAGAGCTAGTCTAGCTAGATATTAATTTATCCTGAACTTTGCTTTATTAGTGATGCAAATTCTTAATTTTGTTTTTAGCTGGGAAAACTCTTCAGATATTTAACATTGAAATGAAAAGTAAAATGAAGGCCCATACCATGACTGATGATGTCACCTTCTGGAAATGGATCTCTTTGAATACGGTTGCTCTTGTTACGGATAATGCAGTTTATCATTGGAGTATGGAAGGAGAGTCTCAGCCAGTGAAAATGTTTGATCGCCATTCTAGCCTTGCAGGGTGCCAGATTATCAATTATCGTACAGATGCAAAGCAAAAGTGGTTACTTCTGACTGGCATATCTGCACAGGTAACATTTTTATAGTTTTTAATGAAGAAAAGGTCTAGAGACCTAATGTGCCCAGGATGCACAGCAGCACATTTTGAAATTAGGTCTTCTATATTCAGTCCTGTTGAATCTGACTTATTTTGGAAGACTTTCTTTTTTCTTTTTTAAGAAATAAGGGTTGCTGGCTTAATGCCTTTATCCTGACATACAGTTTGATTGTATTCTTTCCAAGTGTTTTTAAGTTTTACTTGCAGGTTGAATGGATATTGAGTTCCTGTATGAATGGTTTGGAATTTATTATGGATATTAACTGCAGAATGAGTAAATCTTTCTGATAAAAGGAGTAAAAAAACTCCTAATTTTTTTTTAAGACAGTGTAAAGAGATGGTTGTATATGAGGCTCATTTTAAACATTCATTTAGATAACGTTTGGAGCCAAATTTTAAATTAAAAAGTATCAAATGTACTTTGAGAGACTAAATAACAAGGAATTATAAATCCTGCTAGAGATGAATAAAGCATTTTAATTATTTCATTGGTTGATTAATCTGGGAGTTATTGGTTCATTGGGTCCCCAGACTTTTTCTCTTTGATCCTTTGTAGCAAAACCGTGTGGTTGGAGCTATGCAGTTATATTCTGTAGATAGGAAAGTGTCTCAGCCCATTGAAGGACATGCAGCTAGCTTCGCACAGTTTAAGATGGAAGGAAATGCAGAAGAATCAACGTTATTTTGTTTTGCAGTACGGGGTCAAGCTGGAGGGAAGGTAAGTTTTGGCTTTGGAAATTATTTTAGTGAGAACTCTTTGTCTTTCTGCTATTAATTAGTCATCTAATTTCGAAATAGTCTTCTCCCTTGTTAATTTGTTTTTAGCGTTCAGGTTTGTGGTGACTTTGTTTAAATTTTACTTCTAGTGGTACTTGTCTAAAATGAATAATGTTTTCTTGTGATACTTGTCTAAAATGAATAACGTTTTTTAACAACTTTTTGTATCAGCTATTTAAGCTATAGTAAGACTTTATTTAGATTGCCTTTACCAAAGGCCTTAATGTTTTTCAACTTTACTGTATATAAGATTCATTAGGGTTGCTAAAATGTACATTAGTGTGCCTTACATCTAGAGAATCTGATTCAGTAAGTGGAGCCCATAATCTGCATTTTAAATACCCTAGGTGACTTGATAACAGATAGAATGTGGACCATTGCCTTAATCAGAGCTTCTCAACCCTGGCTGTACACTGGAATCACTTGGACAAATGGAAGTACTTTGTATATTAGTGTTCTTAGTTACAGACAACAGAAACAAGGTCTGGTTGATTAGAGCATAAAAATTTAGTGAAAAGATAATGGATAGTTGACAGTAGTTAGGAAGGTTTAGAACCAAACTTGGAAAATGAAGAGGAATAAGGGAGAATGGGCAGTAGCCAGGGCCCCAGCCAAAAGCCCTGCCACAGAACTCTGAGGACTCCGTTGCTACTGTGACTGCACTGCTGGATGCCACAGTTAGCACTGCTGCTCCTGGGAACTCAGTTTGATACTGTTCTCACTACCAGAGTAGAGTCTCTGAAGTCTTAATATTTTTCCGTGGTAAGTAGTTAAAAAAATTAAGATAGAGATTGCTTAAAATATGATCATCTATAGCCTCTCGGCAGGGAGGAAACATTCACAGAGACTTAAAATTCTGCCTGAAGTTTCAGAGTAAGAATCCTTGAACTAAGGAATAATCCTACCAACCTCAATATGACAAGGAGGGAAAACACTGATATTTAGATCTGAATTGATGGAATTTAAACAAAAAGACACATAGGTTTTAGAAATTAGATATCCGTAAGACATAAGGCTGAGACATTTTTTAAAAAGTCCTACTGGAAAAAAAACTTCAGTATCATTTTTATGGTATCTGAAAACCTGTTTATAGGTTCTTGAGCCTGTTTGATACACTGTACTTCATCTCTTGTCATCTGCCCTGGCTTTTGAAGGAAGACAATTTTTTCATTATGGCTAGTCATCTTAATTAAGGATGAGACCCTATAGCTGTCATATGGTTTATAGCTTAGAAACTGAATTATTTTTTGTCTGAGTCCATTCCTGACATGACTAAGCAAAATATATAATACTTTTTCATTGAAGTTATTTATTTTCGCTTGCCTAGCTGATGTGCAGCATCAGACGTTTTAAACCAAAATGAGATTAGAGAGACAACTGAGCTTAGATGTATACTGTCCATCTCTGTAAGAGTAGATGTGTACAGGCATAGAAGACTTTAACAACTTAAGTTAGGTTTCTATTTAGAAATACTAAGTTATAATTGAAGGCCATGAGAAACCACCTTTGTGGATAGTGTATTACTATTCTGTGTCCTTAATTTAAGGTAGATTGAGGTGTGATTATTTTAGCTATTCAAGAGACTTTTTAAAGTTTTTATCTTCAGATAATACACATTCATAGGAAGCTGTAAAGACAGTACAGAGAGATCACCTGTGTCCTTTACCTAGTTTCCCCCAATGGTGATTACATCTTATATAGCTATAGTACAGTAGAAAAACTAGAAATTGACATTGGTACAATTGTATAATTCTGTCATTTTGTCGTGAGTAGATTAAAGATACATACTTACTATTCCTTCACCACAAAGATTTCCCTCATGTTACCTTTATAGTCACACCCACTCCCCTCTTCCCCTGCATCTCTAACCCCTGACAACCACTAATTTACTCTCCATTTCTGTAATTTTGTCACTTCAAGAATGCTGTATAAATAGAATCATATGGTATGTGACTTTTCTAGACGGACGCTATTTTTTTCACTCAGCATAACGTCTGTGAGAGTATTCCATGGTATGGTTGTACCATAATTTAATATTCACCTGTCGTAGGACATTTTGGTTGTTTATAGCTTGGGGCTACAAATAAATCTGCTATGATCAATTGCTAAAAGATCTAGGTTTATATAAGTTTTATTTTCTTTTGAACAGTTACATATCATTGAAGTTGGCACACCACCTACAGGGAACCAGCCCTTTCCAAAGAAGGCAGTGGATGTTTTCTTTCCTCCAGAAGCACAAAATGACTTTCCTGTTGCAATGCAGGTATTTTAAACAAAACAGATGGACTTTTTAAATCTCTCCTCTTAAAATCCAAAGCTACTACTCACAGTCAATATAATTTAAGTAGTCCTTAAAAGAATACCCTTTATTTAAAAATAATTTTATTAGTGAAACTTTGTGAAATAATACTCTTGCATGTAATACATAAAATGGGTTATCCTAAGTTCAAAATTATGTTTTCTCTTTTGTCTTATCCATTTTATTTATATTCTTGTGTTTTTTGTAAGAGCTTGGGATAGCCCATATTTAAATATGCTGTAAAAATGAGGAAACCGTAAATACTAGCTTTTAATTTTTCATATAAGCCTTTTGTCAAAGGTCTAGAATTTCACCATCTCTAAAATGAAATTGGACTAAATTTTCTGTTTGTAGATTAATTATTTTACTGAAGTGTTGATTTTCTTTATACAGATCAGTGAAAAACATGATGTAGTATTCTTGATTACTAAGTATGGTTATATCCACCTGTATGATCTTGAGACTGGTACCTGCATCTACATGAATAGAATCAGTGGAGAAACAATCTTTGTTACTGCACCTCATGAAGCCACAGCTGGAATAATTGGAGTAAACAGAAAGGGACAAGTAAGGAAACCTTGAAACTTAAATTAAGCAATAAAATAAAATAACACTTATTACCATTAGATTTTTTTCCAAAAACTAAATAGTAACTTTGGATGTCAAAATAATATATACCTAAAAATACAGAAGCATATGATACCAAGTCTCTCTTTAATGCTGTTTCAGAGAGAGAAACTGTTTGGCATATAGCCACCTAGGATTGTGTATATGTGTCTTTATTATCAAAAGAAGTGACTCTTCATGCAAAGAAACTATTAGGGTCACATTTGACAGACCGTATACTTTTTATAGGGGTTTTCTTCCTGTGATCTCTAAGATTATCAATGACAAGGAAAAGAATTCTTCCTATGTCTCTTTTCTTAACTCTTTAATGTTGGAAGGTGATACGTTACAGTAGCTATTGTGGGGTACCTCGAAAGTTACCCAATTAGATAGGGAAAATATTAGCTGTTCTGAATTTGTCGCATTTGACCTCTTCACACCACCTAACAAGTGATCTTTTTTCTGTATTTTCTTAGTATTTTAGTGTTTTTCAACCCAAGCTATCTTATTTTCTAAAAAGTAGTTAAAATTTCAACAACAATACTGTTATCGGTCTTGCCTTTTACTAGTTTTCCTCTAAATTAGTATATTTCCCAAATAGTAAGCAAAGGAGGTAGATAGGTTTTTTCCTCCTTTCTTCTGTTAATTTCCAGGAAATAGTACGTATATGAAGAGGCAAATACTCTAGGGGAAAGGGAGTCTTTCCCTACCTCTCCGTCCCCTACCTCAGCTCCACACCTGGTTAGGTGCTTCTGCTTTATGCCCCTAGAACTTAGGTAGCCCTCCCCATAACGCTTAACCGCGATGAATTACAATTGCTTGCTAAACTGCTTCAGTCTCTATTCTTCATTAGGAAAGGGGTTTTTCTTTAATTGTATTTCTACATCAGTTGGTATCTGGCACAAAAGCAACTTTAAAAATTCAGCAGCTTTCATTTATTCAGTTGTATGTGTCTCTCTTGGAAAAATCAAGAATAAATTGGCCTTTTGGTGAACTAGATTAGTGATAATTTAATAATCAATGAAGTTGTCAAGCCAGAGACCTTTTTATTTCCGCTACTGTAAGATATGGCTTAAACTGAACTATCTTGAATAATTTCACCATACATATTTGATACTCTTAAGTCTGATTCTGGGAACTTATTGATTATTCCCCTGCCCTTCCCCCACAAATTTCTGTGCCAGATGCTTTGAGTAAGGAGATGGGTATTTAAAGTAACGTTAGGCCTCAGGGATTTTCTTTACTCTTTTGATCAAAGCCAACTACAGTTGGACATATGCCCTAAAGGAATGAATGTGTGGTTTCTGTTGGTTGAAAAACCAAAGCGATCAAGATGACATTATTGCCAGTATCTAGCTTAAATTCTTTTTTTTTTTTTTTATTTTATTTATTTATTTTTCCCCAAAGACCCAGTAGATAGTTGTATGTCATAGTTGCACCTCCTTCTAGTTGCTGTATGTGGGACGCGGCCTCTGCATGACCAGAGAAGCGGTGAGTCGGTGCGCGCCAGGGATCCCAACCTGGGCCGCCAGCAGCGGAGCGCGCGCACTTAACTGCTAAGCCACGGGGCTGGCCCAGTATCTAGCTTAAATTCTGAACTTGGTAGAGCTCAGTACTTTAGAAGATACGGAAACCTTCTCTGTACCCTGTAGATCTTAAGTACTGGTTGCTAGAAATCTGCCAGGACAGTCTAAAAGTAGGATAAAGATGAAACTGGATGTGTTTGGGGAAGACTAAGGTAGAGATCAGGAGGAAGTTTCAGAAAGTGTAGTTGGAACTGGATCTGTTCCTCTTTCTTATTTTTCCTAGGAGATAAGCATTAAATTAAGGGTGGGGGTCAGGAATGCAAATAACTATAAAGTAATTCCGTCCTTTAAAATATGTTGTAGGGGCGGGCACCGTGGCTTAGCAGTCAAGTGCGCGCGCTCCGCTACTGGTGGCCCGGGTTCGGATCTGGGCGCGCACCGACGCACCACTTGTCCGGCTATGCTGAGGCCGCGTCCCACATACAGCAACTAGAAATATGTGCAACTATGACATACAACTATTTACTGCGGCTTTGGGGAGAAAAAGGGAAGAAAAACAAAAAAAAGGAGGAGGATTGGCAACAGATGTTACCTCAGAGCCAGTCTTCCTCAGCAAAAGGAGGAGGATTGGGATGGGTGTTAGCTCAGGGCTGATATTCCTCACACACACAAAATAAATAAATAAATAAAATAAAATATGTTTTAATATGAAGTAGAAGGACACTTTGCAGATACAGGATAGCCTAAACTTTGGGGATGGGGGTCTGACCTGTGGAAATGAAAGAATTTTGGAGGTTATAATTTCTTCATTTTCTTCAAAAGAAATAATAGATAACAGTCTATCCTGCCTGTTCTATCTATTTGATTATAGAGTTCTCATATTGTATTAGTTTCTTCTTGATTTTGGGGCAGAAATTTCCCATTTTCATTTATTTAACAAATATTAAGCATATACTTCATGCTAAACACTGCCTGGTGCTAATAATACAGTTAAATGAATTATTAAATAGTATTCCACACAGTCCTTTATGTGGAATAGTGACTAAGAAACAGTTAGACAAGAAATTATAATAGTCTGAGAAGTGCTATTGTGGGTAATGTAAGTAGTTTAAGCTGCGATGTATAACCAGCTCTGGCGTTGGGGAGAGGAACGGATGCATAGTGAAGGACTCCCTTTCCCCACGGCAATTGATAGTAATTCAGCTTTTAGGCAAGGAGGGCAGCATTCTATAGCAATGACTTTTTAGGAGGACTGAGGGTGGGTAACTATTCTCCAAATAGAAGCAATTAGAAATTGCTCTTTACTGATGCCACATATATTAAGCACCTACTGTATACCTTGCATTATATTAAGTGCATGAGGATTTGGTCGTCCCTCCCCTCGTTGAGTATATAATCTGGTCTCTAGGAATGTAAATTTAATTAAAGAAAATTACTGAAAAGTTGTTGTAAAAAAACAAAAACAAAAACTAGAGTTAAAGGAATATACCTTAAACTTCTTCCAGGCCAGCCCTTAGATTTCATAGCTTCTTCAGAGTCATTTTCTGTAGGGTGTCAAGACTGTGTTCCCCAAGAATCTATAAACCATATGGAATTGTCTTTCAGAGCTCAATTAAATGGGAGCCTTAATCTTTGATATTAACCATATTAAGAATGAGTGGTAGCAAAGCAATTAGAGTTTGGACAGTATGGAGTAGGGAGTTATTTATATTACAGAATGGCCATATTTTAGGAACCCCCAAATGGCTTTAGTACTCCTTAGTCTTCTCCTGGCCTCTTTTTTAGTCCTTTTTATTTAATTTATATATTTTTGGACAACAGGAAAGCAGCTGTAACAATTTCATTAGCTTTGTGACTCAGTAGTAGTCAGCTCTAAAGAGATTTGGTATCATTCATATGCAAATAAATGCACTGCAGCTGTTCATTAATCTTTAAATTGTAGGTTCTGTCAGTATGTGTGGAAGAAGAAAACATAATTCCTTATATCACCAATGTCCTACAAAATCCTGATTTGGCTCTGAGAATGGCTGTACGGAACAACTTAGCTGGTGCTGAAGAACTCTTTGCCCGGAAATTTAATGCTCTTTTTGCCCAGGGAAATTACTCAGAGGCAGCAAAGGTGGCTGCTAACGCACCAAAGGTAAATAGTTATGAAGATGAAGTTGACGTGATTGGATTAATGTTAATGTGCTCTATTTCTAATACTGTTAGAAGAGGAACCAGCTTTCCACATATAATCTAATCTTTTAGGTTACATTTTCCTGTAGTAGAATATAAGTTACTTATCAGTGCCTCTAGATTTGGTTAATTACTTTTCTGTGCTCCAGATTTGATTAGATTTTTAAAACAGAGTGTTAGAAGGATATGTAGATCTATTACATAAATGTAATAAAGTTTAGTTATTTACTTTGTAATACTGTTTGACCTCATCAATGATAGCTATCAAGTGTATTCCAAAAGCTGAAGGTTAAACAGATCCTGTTCAAATTATGGTAGGAAGAGTTGTCTGAAATTGAGCTGAATTTATTCTCATCACCTTTGTATTACGTTGGACTGAATTAACGTTTTATGTCCTGACCAGCATTATGAAATTGGCACTTAATGTTAACCTGGAATAATGGCTAGCTATAACTACTTTATGATTATGTTTATTTTCTTATACATTGGCATTGTAATTAGGTTGGTATATTTCTAATTCTGAATAATCTCTTAACATTGAACCAGAGGTGTAACAGATGTTGACTGAATCTTTACTATTCAGTATATTGAAGATTTGAAATTTAGTGTTAGTAGATGGAATCATGTGTTTAAGATTGATCTAAGAGACCCATAGAGTTATTAGTGTGATGTTGGATCACCTTTAAAAGGAGTGTTTAACATTTCATTTTCTTAAAGGGAATCCTTCGTACCCCAGACACCATCCGTCGGTTCCAGAGTGTCCCAGCCCAGCCAGGTCAAACTTCTCCTCTACTTCAGTACTTTGGAATCCTTTTGGACCAGGGCCAGCTAAACAAATATGAATCCTTAGAACTGTGTAGGCCTGTACTTCAGCAAGGGCGGAAACAGCTTTTGGAGAAATGGTTAAAAGAAGATAAGGTGCGTTAGCTTTTGTTAGCATACTTTTGCTTTGATGGCATTAAATACCATGGTAGCAAGTTAAAAACATCTAGGCTGCACCAAAACATCTCCGTCCGTTATTTATTGCATGTAGGAACAGAACAAGAACAGACATTGCATGAGATGCATTAACTTATTTCCTTTTCAAAATATTTATATTTATGGCATATCAAGGCAGGATATCTTTCTTTAGTTTTCTTAAATGGAATCCAGGATTCTTGCTTGGTTAAAACTACTAACCTGGAAGCAAATTGCTATCCTGTTGCTTTAGGAAAAGCTTAGTGTGAGGCAGTTACTTTAGTACGCATTCATATTTGTCAACATAACATTCATTTGAACATAAGAATATTTTCCTGTCTTCCACATCCCACACTTGATATGCACAGTAGTTTCAACCATACAAAGATCATATCTTTTCTTTTAGAACTTCCCAAGTATCATCAAAATTGTGGTATTTGCTGTTAGTAACCATGTTTGAGTATGCAAGGGAAACGTGTTATATAAAATGTTGGATCATAGATATGTCAGTAAGACAGCAGGACTGTCTAATTAGCAGTGATAAAGATTCCCAAAGTGATTTCACAGAATGTTAATTGGCATTACATGGAAAGGTATTTAACTCAGTTTCTTGAAATTTATGTAAATATGAACCTTTAAAAAATGTTGTTAACCAGCTTTCTTTACTGTAGGATTTCTCTACGCCTTTTATAGTCTCTCAGTACTTAATAATTTCTTTTTACACAGAGCATCTAATAAATGGTACTATGTTTTCTAGAACACATTATGGAAAATGTTGCTTTTATTTGTAAGGTAACTAACAAATTTAAACAGTCTATTATAAGTGTTATTATTCCTTTCATACCACTGTAAAAAGCCTTTCTGCACAAAGTGGCAATATTGAGTTGCCATGCCTTATGTCGCTGTCAAGAACTGAGGTGGTACTGTTTAAAGCACTCTGAGTAGTGAATAACTTTTAATGTTGTTATACCTTTCAGCTTTAGTGTATATTGGTAATATTTTTACATTACTAATTCTAAGTCCTTATTTCTTGACCCAGCTTCTGGCAATTTTATAGGATGCTGGAGAATAGTACTTCAGAGTTGGAATGCTTGGACAAGAGTCTCTGCTGAAGAATAGTTACTAGCCACACTAGCGAGTATTTGAGACCATCTAGTGTTTAAGATAAGGGAGGATGGGAATAGCTAAGGTAACTGAGTTGACCTGTGTAATAGTGTGAAAGCTTTTTGGGTGTCATTACCTTTTTTTTATGAATGGTCATATGGAATCCATTAATGATAAAAGGGACACTGGTCAACTCTCCATTAGCATGTTCAGTTCAGAGGTATAAACTCAGATAGAATTTCTTACTTGGTACTGAATATCAGTGATAAGGGCTATTCTCTGACATAACGATTAAAAGAAGAAAATCAACTCTAGTATATAAAGCAAAACTCTTTTAGGGAAGCTGCGTTCCAGATTGGGCAGCTCACTAAGGCAGGTTGAATAGTAGCGAGGAGGGTGGATGCTTGTATACCACCTATGACCTGTGTGAAATTAGTGTCCTTCTTTACAACCTTAAATCCAAAAGTCAAGAAGATAATAGAGCTTAGATCCTTCAGACATACAGATTATACCCTAATTTTAATAATGATCCTTAAGGTAAGCCTCATCTGGCTCCTTAAATATAAATTTTCATTTGATAACATTACATTAAAAGTTGTATTATTTTTGAAAAATTGGGACCATGTGGGTCTGATATCTGAATATTCTTAGTAGTTAGAAGTACAAGATTCTGCTTTTTAGTACTGTTATTCCTAATAAGGTAGTTGATAATATCTATAAGTGTGAAGTCTTGATGGACTGGTTTTTATTTTTAAATAGGATTTGTGGAGAAGTCTAATGAGACATTGCTATGAGTACAAGATCAAGAGTCTTTACTAACCACAACCCCTGCATATTTATAATATATTCTGGGAAAGTTGAGTAATTAAGTGCCTATCATATTAGTTTTTATTTATAGTAGAAATAGTATCAACTGCTCATTTATAAAACAGCTCATGGATTACTAAACAATCTCTTTTTCCTTTGGACAGCTGGAATGTTCTGAAGAACTGGGTGACCTTGTGAAATCTGTGGACCCTACATTGGCACTTAGTGTGTACCTAAGAGCTAACGTCCCAAATAAAGTCATTCAGTGCTTTGCAGAAACAGGTCAAGTGCAGAAGATTGTTTTATATGCTAAAAAAGTGAGTTCAATGAACCAAATTCTCAGTGTAAATTCATTAAAACATTAAGAGGGCAATTAGCCTATAGTAATTCTCAATAACTTTAATAGTGAATTTCCTTAAATTTTGAGTTGCTTGGAAAAGTATAAAAACCCTATCTTAGCTCTCACATTTAGAATTACACTTTTTCAAAAATGGAAACAGTTACTCTTGCATGGCTTATCAGAATTTAAGAGGGCAGGGACGTGTTTAACCTGATAGAATACACTTTTTGAAATGGTCATTCATTGAAAATGAATAAGCCAATTATAAAAACTTACAACTATTCATTCAAATATGTTATGACCAAGGTATCTATTTGCCTAATATAAGCCAAAGTCAAATTGAGCATCTTAAGTTAAAACTGAATTTGTACTTTGACTAATAGTTGTATATTAGCAAGATTCTATTGTAGAAAAAGCCTTTAAATGATATAAAAATGAAACTTTGCAGCAGGGTTTAAATTTTTTGTGTATTTGTAGGTTGGATATACTCCAGACTGGATCTTTCTGCTGAGAAATGTCATGCGTATCAGTCCGGATCAAGGACAGCAGTTTGCTCAAATGTTAGTTCAGGATGAAGAACCTCTTGCTGATATCACACAGGTAGAGGCATTAAAATGTATTCTGTAGAAGTTGATTTAGATAGAGAATGGGGTTGGGGGATCTGAGTTTACACAACTTTAGAGAAGAATGGGTTAACTTTTTAATTCGTAGAAATTAGAGCTATGTCTGTCTACATGGATAAACCTCAAGTGTCTTACCAATAAAAGCAAGTTGCAGAAGAGGGGACAATAAGATACCATCTATATACAGTTTTAAAAGATGCAAAACAAACACTATCTTGTTTAGAGATGTATATGTATTAAAAATAAGAAAAATATATGGGAATAATAAAACACAAAGGTTGGTTGCTGCCACTGGGTGTGGGGAGAAGGAAGAGATGCATGTATGAAGTCAGAGTCACAGACTCCTTCATATTTATGCTTTTGTATATTTTAATTAGTTCATCAAAATTTTAAATCTATTGATTTGATTGTATTTTGCTATTAAATAGTATTTTAAAATATTTTGTGGTGGTTTTTACCAGAACAAAAAGTAACTCCAGAAGACAAAAATTTATTCCTAAATTGTGAAATTATGTTGTCCAAATAGTATTCTTTAAATCTGGGATTTGGTCTGGCAATTTTTTTATATGTAAAGAAAGATAATGTTTAATTTCTTTTCATTTACATACTGTCAATATCATAAAGCAATTTTTAAACATCTTAAAACAGTTTCCTTTAAATCTTTTTTTTGTAGATTGTCGATGTCTTTATGGAATACAATTTAATTCAGCAGTGTACTGCGTTCTTGCTTGATGCCCTGAAGAATAATCGTCCATCTGAAGGTCCTTTACAGACGCGGTTGCTTGAGATGAACCTTATGCATGCACCTCAAGTATGTGTTTTCGTGCTTTTCAGGCATATTTCCAATACTGTTTTAATAGTTATTCGAAGCTTCTTAGATGCCTATTCCTCATTTGAGAAAATTTGGCTAACATTCCTTTGTACTCTCTGTCCTTGATCAATTCACTATTGAATCTTAATATGTAATCTGCATATAGACTTATTGATATAAATGGGGTGGTAAAATAAACTCATTCTATTTGTGGTTTTATAGGTTGCAGATGCTATTCTAGGGAATCAGATGTTCACGCATTATGACCGGGCTCATATCGCTCAGCTGTGTGAGAAGGCTGGCCTACTGCAGCGTGCGTTAGAACACTTCACTGATTTATATGATATAAAGCGTGCGGTTGTTCATACCCATCTTCTTAACCCTGAGGTATTTCAATCTCTTACTTAACAACAGATGGTGTTAGTTATGATTAATTGGTATACTGAAAATGTGTTTGTGGTACTGAATGATAGTAATTTCATACCACCGTTAGGTTCAACATTATTCCATTTATTTATTTACTTATTTGTTTTGTCCTCTAGTGGTTAGTGAATTACTTTGGGTCCTTATCAGTAGAAGACTCCCTGGAATGCCTCAGGGCCATGCTGTCTGCCAATATTCGTCAGAATCTGCAGATTTGTGTTCAAGTGGCTTCTAAGTATCACGAACAACTGTCAACTCAGTCTCTGATTGAACTTTTTGAATCTTTCAAGAGTTTTGAAGGTAATTAGGAGTTTGAGTTGTTTTTAATTACCTAAGATAGGCAAGAGGGGTATTTATGACAATAGGCCTGTTGGAAATTCTGTCTTTCTACAAGATTAATTTTATGGGACAGTTTTAAGTTTTATTCAATAAATGTTGTCAGGCGTCTTTTACCTCAAGTCCTAGGGGTGTGCAGTGAACAAGACTATCTGCTTGGGTATTTTATAGGTGAATTAAAGGCAGAATTTTAAGATAGAAATATATGTAGTAGCTTAATCATACGTATAAGATGAAAATACTAATGATCAAGTATAGTAAGATTTCATGCTTATATCATCTGTCTTTTGGAATGGCAAATGTTTGTAGTCAAAGACATTTTGTGACTTGTCACTATACAGCAGGTTTTCTCAACCTCAGCACTATAAACATTTTGGGCTAGATAATTTGTTGGGGGTGGGGGGCATGGGGTCAGTTGTCGTGTGCATGCGGGATGTTCAGCAGGATCCCTGGCTTCTACTCACTAGATGTCAGTAGCATCAGCTCCACTGGTTGTGACCACCAAAAATGTCTCCAGACATTGCTGACTGTCTCCTGGGAAGAAAATCACCCCCAGTTGAGAACCACTGCTGTACTAATGTAATCACTGTTGTGTGGCTCTTAGGTTCATTAAACTTCTGGTCTCGGTTACCTTTTCTTCCTTCTTTTTGTAGTATTGCTCTAGACAGAGTAAGAAATTTCTACTAGTTTTCTTGATTTTCTCAGTTTCTGCATGTTAACAATGCACTAAATTTATACTCTTTTTATTATTCATTTAGTACAGCAGCCACTTGCCACATGTAGCTATATAAATTTAAAGTAATTAAAATTGAATACAATTAAAAATTAGGTTCTTCAGTCACACTAGCCATATTTCAAGTGCTCAATAGCTGTATGTGGTTAGTGGCTACCGTATTGGACAGTGCAGATAATCGAACATTTTCATCATTGCAGAAAGTTCTATTGGACAGCACTGCATTAAGTTCTTTTCAGACTACTTTTGTATGTTTCCTATTAACTGCATGTGGAAAAACAGCTGCTATAAGGGACTTCATTTAAAATTTCTCATATGGAGAGCCCGCCTTGATGATCTAGTGGTTAAGGTTTGGCACTCCTGCTTTGGTGGCCCGGGTTCATTTCCTCGTCGCAGAACCACACCACCCATCTGTCAGTTGCCATGCAGTGGCAGGGGCTCACGTAGAAGAACTAGAAGGACTTACAACTAGGATATACAACCATGCGCTGGGGTTTTGGGGAGAAAAATAAGTAGAATTTCTCATATGGAATAGGGTATGATAATTAGATTTGGTATTAGGTAGCTGCCTCCTAACTATTTCTCAACTATTAGAAAACAGTGGATTGAATTATCTGTTCTATAGGGGTTGAAGTGCAAATCCATTTTGTTGAACTGATACTAGATTAATTAGTATTCTTACTGAGCTTTTTGAGCAACCAGTTTTTATTTGGGAGTGTTCAGTATAACTTTTTTTTTTTAAAGATATAATTGACATAACACTTCTTTAATTTCTTAAATATTTTTCAGTTCTGTCATTCTCCAGGCTGCACTGTACTTAATTTCAATTATTTGTTTTTTTAAGGTCTCTTTTATTTTCTGGGATCCATTGTTAACTTTAGTCAGGACCCAGATGTGCACTTTAAATATATTCAGGCAGCTTGTAAGACTGGGCAGATCAAAGAAGTAGAAAGAATCTGCAGAGAAAGCAACTGCTATGATCCTGAGCGAGTCAAGAATTTTCTCAAGGTAAGTGGTTTTGAGTAATGCATTTTCTGGGTGGGTTGAAGATCAGCAGTTCTCCAAGGATTTGATCATAGTTTTAAAATGTTTTTTCCACAAATGTGAAATTCTTAGCCTTCTCAGATTGTGTGCTGAATTATTTCTTCCAAATTTAATACTGTGTGGTTTCCTTTGAAATAGGGAAGGAAATTGCTAAGTAATACTTAGGAATGACCATCTGTTTAAAAGAAGAAAGAAATTGCACTATCTCAAAGGAATTTCCTTTCTTTCACTTTAATTTCTGAAGAAAAATTTCAAAAAGTGGTTGTAGACTCTCAGTGTCATTTTAGAATATCGTCTAGGCTCCTTTTGAATTTTGATATCAGCTTGCCCTCAGTGTCATTTTAAGGAGCCTCTGTTGTATGCAGAGGATTCTGTTGTCTAAAGGACATAGATTTATCTCTGTCATCAAATTAGCCTGCCTTAAGAAATTAATCGTGTATAATTCATAAATCGAAGATAAGATCAAACAGCTTTGGGATACATGAATTTAGTTATAGAGAAGTAAGAATTGCCTATGTTAGAATGAAGAGTAATGGTTTAAAGATTCTTAGCTTATTAAAACATTCCTAAGGGCAGTTAATTTTGTTTAATGTTTAACTTACTTTAGGTTTATTCTCATACCTACTAGTTACTTTCTGAGGAAAATAAAACTTTAAAATTGGCAGTTGTCTATAAAAATTAGGAAAACTAGAAAATTCATATTAGCCCCCAATATATATATTTTTATATATTTTACATTTGTATTTTATACATATGAAATGATTCCAGAGACTGTATATAAAGTTCTTAAGTATTGTCTTCTGGAAGAACTTTAGATTGAAACTAAAACCAAAATATTTATTGTGTAGTTCAGTAGAAAAAAATAGGTTTTTCTTACTCCTACACTGGCATAATTTTTAGATAATCTATAGTTGTATTAGCTGATTGTTCTTTTGAAGAGCTTAATACCTGAGCTCTAGATTAAATAGCTAAACCTTTAAGAGTTTTAGTGTAATGAGATGGTCAAAGTGCTGAAGTCGCCCTACATTTTAGATTGAAAGATAAACTTTTCCCCCCAAAGTATAGCTTTATAATGTCTTGGCCATCATGAACATTCTGAGTAGCCTGACTAATATGATTTGTTTGAACCTAAGACTTTCTGGTGTTAAAAAAAAAACCTTCCAAAGTAGAAAGATTTGATGCTGTGTGCTTGACTAGTGTACCCGTAACACCAGTTCAGTTCCTCCTTTGAGTATTAGTACTGTTTCCTTTTTTTAAGACTACTACTAGATTCTTACACTGATTTCTTTTTGTTTTTGTTAAGCTCTCAGCTTTTTTGCTGCAGGTGTAATTTCTTTAGCATTGGGTTTTAATATTTGAGTTATCATATACATGTGAAGTAGGACTAAATTAACTACGTTCACTTAATTATGCTCTTCTTGAGCTTCAAAAAAGATCTTCTGGATACTAGCATGGTGCAGCCGTAGGTTGCTTAACCCATGAAGCCTAATTAGATGAGGATTCCCCTTCACACTTGTGAATTAGGTGCACGTCTGACAGAGTAGGGGAGTGGATGTGGATTATGGGCTTTTGAACCAATCAGACCTGGTTCAAATTCCATTTCTTTTATTAGCTATTGTTTATTCATTCAGTATATGTCTAGCTGTTAACCTCAGGCAAATTAACTAATGTACCTCAGCCTCAGTTTCTTCAACCACAAGCTGTGTTTATCAAGTACCTTGAATGCCGTAGGTGTTCAAGTGATAACCATTGTTAATAAGCTGTGTTGATGGGCCTTGGAAATAAGGTAGAGTTGGCCTACATGTGATTTCTTATTAGGCAAGTTTTGTTTCTTTTCGGTTTTAAGTTTTTCTTGACTCCTTGAAGGAATTTTAATTTCAGCCTGAGTTGGAGGTAAACCTAATGTCTTATCTTTAAATAATCTGAGATGGGGGCTCAATACTAAGATGCTACTATTGTGTTCAGCCTCACCCCAGTAGTGAGAATGAACATACTAGACCATTGACTCACTTTCTTTATTGACCTGTAGCTTGTAGCTGCAATGCCGCATCTCGTCATCACTATCATTAAACTTCATTTTGGAAGTACCAGCTGTGTAATTGACTGGTGTTGTATGTAAACTCTGTGATAAGAAAAATACTTTTCTGAATCTGGTCTTGAACATTCAGGTGCCAATTATGTGCTAGCCACCAGGAATACAGAGATTGGTAGAAGATGACTAATCCTTTAAAGTAGCCTGTGAGCAGGATGAAATGGTGTCATTAGTATCATTTGGCTCATGCCCTAACCTTGTAGAACTGGAGCTTCCCATAGACAGTATGGAACTGTTCTTCAGACCCATCATCTGCTTCTTGCTACCTTTGATCTTATTTTCTATCATTTTTCCTTTCCTGGTTTTGCTTCAACCACATTGGCCTGCTTGCTATTTCTGGATCTTCCCAAACCCTCTCCTGCCCCAGGGCCTTTACTTGTGCCCTTTTCTACTTATCTGTCAGACCTTCATGACCTGCTCCCTTACCTTCCTTTAGATTTCTGATCAAATGTCCTGAGAAAGGATGTCTCAGATTACCCTATCTAAAATAAAACCTATCCCTATCTCCTTGTCACCTCCCCCATATCCTGCTTTATTTTTCTTTATAACACTTAACACTATGAGACATGGTCTCTTTCCACTAGAATATAAGTCCCTTGAGGGAATGCATACTTTATTCCCTGCAATATCTCCAGTATGTAAGAACAGTGTATACAAGGTCACTAGGAGTTGGAATTAACTTAACAGCAATATCAACAAGAATATTAGTTACATGAATAACTTCGTGTTTAAGAAAACCTCTGAAAGTATTTATTTAATTTCAGTTTTGATCTTAAAAATCTTTAACCATAATAACTAAAAGGTAACCTTTTAGTAAATAGTTTAAAATATTAATAACATTACTTTCACGTATGAAATGGTGCACATTTAGGCAATCAAGAAAATATCCTAGTTTTTGTCTACCTTTTTTTTTTTTTTTGCTGGGGAAGATTAACCCTGAGCTAACAACTGTGCCAGTCTTCCTCTATTTTGTATGTGTGTTGCTGCCACAATATGGCCGCCAATGAGTGGTGTAGGTCCGTGACCCGGAGCCAAACCTGGACCGCTGCAGTGGAGCACACTGAACTTAACCACTAGGCCAGAACAGCTGGCCCAAGTTTTTGTCTACTTTTTCAGTCTTGAATTTTCCTTGGGAATGTAGTATAGTTGTCTTTGCCAGCAGAAATCTTAAACACACATGCATGAGAATAGAATACCTAAGTAATCTTAGGTTACTTACAAGTGTGTTTTTCTCCCTAAGTGGTAAAATAAGGTATGTAATATTTTATATGTATATTAAACAGGATAAAGAAGATTAGTGTGTTGATCCACTAACTTTTTGATGTTCACTTAGTAGGAAAAACTTGGCCTACTGAAATCTTTTGCATGGGTAGATTAAACATTCTTTCTAGAAGTGATTTTAGCAGCTGTTAGTAGAGTTTCCATGGTGCTAAATAATACTTGCTTTAGACTTTCCTTAATGTGAAAAATCTGCAGCTGGACTTCCACTTCAGATTTACAGCCATTTTGGTTTTTTGGTCAAGATTTCTCATAACTCTCAGATTTAGTTTAGTGTTCTCTGAATACTTCATAGACTAATCTTCAAGTTATTTATAATTGAGTGACTGATATGCGCTAGACTCAGGAAGTATTTTATTCGAACCTTGCAAATAATGTTCTTAGTGGCTGTCATTGGGGAAAGTTCTGTCCTGCTTAGTTCTACTTCCTTAGTAGACTGTCATAGAGGAATCATTTATTGAGGAATGTTTCACTGTGTATAAATGAATTCCTGATGGAAACTGTTGTTTTTTGTGCTGTACCTTGTGTCTGTGGAATGTAACAGGACATGTATCAGGTAAATGCCCAGTATAGGTCTTACCTACCTGTCTCTAACATCTATGTCAGTCTATAAGTAGGATTATAGCTTGGTATTTGTAGTGGTAAAAGCAATTGGCAATTTAAAGATATCTTTTCTTTAAGTGCTTTTTTTTTTTTTTTTACCTTATTATAACAACATATGGTGTATTTATTAATTCATGGCCATCACCATCATGCTGCTCCTTGTAGAGTTTGTTATAAGTGTTAGAGGTTAGCCAAATAGATTGGAATTGGGGAAGGGTAAAAAATAAGTCGTTAGTTTGAAACAAATGTGAGCCATTTATGCCATAATTTTGACAATGTGACTGTAGTTGTTAAATCAACTCCAAATTCAATTGTGTTACTATTAATGAAAGTCCCAGTGTGATGATTTTATGTCTTGAGTGCCACTGGTGGCTCTCAGATCTTAATTTGTTACTTTTTTTGGTAAAGAATGTGTGTGGGAACGACCTGGTATTTTGCTATGAATCTAAGTATTGCTTAGTAAAAATTTCCTGAAACTGGGATGGGCACTCTCCAGCTATTGGGGCATGATTCTTTAAGAGAAGACCCAAGTTTATGTGAACCTCTCCCACCAGTGTAGAACAGATTGTCATATTTTTACATAGATTTGATACCTCACAGAAGGAGAAAATTAAGGCTTCTTTTTTTCTTTTTTCAGGAAGCGAAGCTAACAGATCAGTTACCACTTATCATTGTGTGTGATCGATTTGACTTCGTCCATGATTTGGTGCTCTATTTATATAGAAATAATCTTCAAAAGTATATAGAGATATATGTACAGAAGGTAAGTAATACTTAGATAACTTAAAAATGTGATGTTATTGTAGATTTTTCTTATACTCGCGAAATCTTCATCCTTTTGAAATTCTGTGCCCAATGGGAATGGTCTGCTGCAGTGGCTTTCAACATTTTTTTTTCCCCAACAGAATCCTTTCTTTGATTAAAATTTTACATGTATGCCAAGTATGTAAAATAGAATATAGAACTGCTGTAGTTGAAAAAGTTGGGTGGCCTACACCCTACTTACTTGGTAGCCCCTGAGGTATCTGTAAAGAGGCCATAGACTCCAAAGTGGTTTTAAAACCATCTTAAATATAGACATTAGAAACTTTGCCTTCTAATTCCAGAAATAGAAAGGCAGTTTTGCTCTCGTGGAGGACTTTTTTCCGACAGTCTTCCATAGTCATTCTGTCACTTGAGCTTCTTTGGACTTATTTATCCTTTGGAACAATGCTGAGGTAATTAATTAACCAAGCCAGACTTCCTGCTAAATTCCTCTGTCTAGTTGAAAATTTAGACTCAATTTGTTACTGAATTTTAAAACTAAGTTTACAAGAGGGAAATGAGAGTTTTTTAAAACTCATTTGTGCTTTGCTTATTAATATCATAATGACATTCTTCTATTTTTTTGTTTTTTTTACCATAGGTGAATCCAAGTCGACTTCCTGTGGTTATTGGAGGGCTACTAGATGTTGATTGCTCTGAAGATGTCATTAAAAACTTGATTCTTGTTGTAAGAGGTCAATTTTCTACTGATGAACTTGTCGCTGAGGTTGAAAAAAGAAACAGGTGTTGTACCCTTTTAACCTTCATAACTGGGATAAATTAGTAGTCTCTCTTAGCATGGTAATGGAAAAAAACATAATCTATCATTTGCCTAAAAGCTACTCAGTAACACATGGACCATAATTCCCTGGAGACACCTAATTGAGAAATGATAAGCGAGTTATGGTGCTGAAAAAAAATCTCTTTTCTGAAACATTACAACTGTCATAGAAAATATGTTAACCTGGTTGGTCACTTTTTTGCATGTTTGTAATTACAGCTACATGGTTTGACTTTGTGTCAAACTGTGTAAAAAGCCCCCCTGTATAGTTAGATATGATACTACTATATTTAATAACTAATTCTTTGGGGGCCAGCCCCGTGGCTTGGCGGTTAGGTGCTCGCGCTCTGCTGCTGGTGGCCCGGGTTCGGATCCCGGGCGCGCACCAACGCGCTGCTTCTCCAGCCATGCTGAGGCCGCGTCCCACATACAGCAACTAGAAGAATGTGCAGCTGTGACATACAACTATCTACTGGGGCTTTGGGGAAAAAATAAATAAAAATTATTAAAAAAAAATTAATTCTTCTCTGATAAATAGTATGATGTTTCTTCAAGTATAATGAGAGAGAAGAGTTCCCTTTGTAACTCTGGGTTAAACTTATATTTAATTTGAACTTTAATATGCTAATATGAATTATAGATTTTCAATAGAGGAGAATACAGTGTAAGCACTTAGTGTAAGTGCGTCTAATACTTATACCATGAAGTCTCTTTTTTAATGGGGATGTTTTGATGAACTACTGTTCAGAAAGTGCTGATATAGTAAATGAGGTTGGTGGATTGGTATATCAGTGGGAAGTTACTCTAGCTATGAAAAGACACCAAAAAGGCCTATGGCGTTTAATTTTAACCTGAGTTGGTATAGGTGTCTTACTAATGGTATTCATAGAATTTGTATTTGAATGTTTCAAACATGGAAAAATTCATTTAAGGACAATGGAGATATAGAATATAATACTAATTTTAAAAGTTTGAGCCTAGTTTGAATCCTTATAGGTCGTAACAGTTTAACATTTAGAAAGAGATTTCACGGGCCGGCCCTGTGACTTAGCAGTTAAGTGCGCATGCTCCGCTACTGGTGGGCACCAACACACCGCTTCTCCGGCCAGGCCGAGGCCGGAGCAACTAGAAGGATGTGCAGCTATGACATACAACTATCTATACTGGGGCTTTGGGGAAAGAAAAAGGAGGAGGATTAGCAATAGATGCTAGCTCAAAGCCGGTCTTCC
Organism: Ceratotherium simum simum; assembly: GCF_057802395.1. Classification (NCBI taxonomy): domain Eukaryota; kingdom Metazoa; phylum Chordata; class Mammalia; order Perissodactyla; family Rhinocerotidae; genus Ceratotherium; species Ceratotherium simum. The sequence goes on along the minus strand of NC_141915.1, from coordinate 28,228,462 downwards.
TCAGCAAAAAGAGGAGGATTAGCACTGATGTTAGCTCAGGGCTGATCTTCCTCACAAAAAAAAAAAAAAAAGAGATTTCAGTTGTCTTAAGTCTAATACTGAAAACAGTCTTATTTATTGTATATTCCAAGCAAATAACCAGATAGTTATAATTAGACAATTGGTCTTTAACTGACAAATTATATTGTAGTAAACTAGATTCACATCCAAGTCACTAGTCTAGATGTGCCTTAGCTAATCTGTATTCTTTCAGTTGACATGGCACATCTGCTTGGGTTGCACACGTTTGTAGGAGCTTGATTTTTGCCTTTATTAATAAAGCTAAGTGTCTTTACCCTAATAGGAGTGTGTTCCTAATAACTACATGAATTTGATAGGCAAAATGTTGGCCTACTGCTCTTTCTCTTGGTGCTTTTGATTTTTTTTGTGTGTGTATGTGAGGAAGATCTGCCCTGAGCTAACATCTGCCGATCATCCTTTTTTTTTTTTTCTTTTTTTAAAGATTTTATTTATTTTATTTCTTCCCCCCAAAGCCCCAGTGGATAGTTGTATGTCGTAGCTGCACATCCTTCTAGTTGCTGTATGCGGGACTCGGCCTCAGGATGAACGGAGAAGTGGTGCCTCGATGCGCACCCGGGATCTGAACCCGGGCCACCAGCATCGCAGCGCGCGCACTTAACCACCAAGCCACAGGGCCGGCCCATTTTTTTTTTCTTTTTCTCTCTCTTTTTTTTTTTTTTTTTTTTTTGCTGAGGAAGACTGGCCCTGGGCTAACATCCATGCCCATCTTCCTCTACTTTCTATGGGATGCCGCCACAGCGTGGCTTGACAAGCGGTGTGTTGGTGCGCGCCCGGGATCCGAATGGGTGAACCCCGGGCCGCCGCAGTGGAGCACGCGCACTTAACCGCTTGCGCTTGCGCCTGCGCCACCGGGCCGGCCCCGAGTGGGTGCTTTTGATATTTAAACCATGGTAAAAGAGTGTTGGTCATCAGGACCATTGAAACATAAGCTATAGCTTAGTGAAACCATGACCCTTAGCGGAGTGATCATATGAGCATTAGAATAATTAAATCTAGAGCTTCTAAAGCTACCAGATTTTGTTCCCTGTATGTATTTAGGGTACTGCCCCGTTTGGCTGTGGGTAATGTTGTATGTTAATTGTGTTAAAATTGAAAGGATCCTCAGATCATCTGGCTTGTTTTCTAATACCACATCCCCATCCTACCCCTAAACAAAATTTTTCTAAAGTCTAGATTTTTTGTCCAGTATAAAAAAGAACAATCTGTGAATCTATAATCTCTTCTTTATATATCCTATCTAGATAATGTAGCAGATAGGTCTGGGGGAGTATAAAGATAGTCTTTTTTTTTTTGTGAGAAAGATCGGCCCTGGGCTAACATCTGTGCCTATCTTCCTCCACTTTCTATGGGACGCCACCACAGCATGTCCTGACAAGAGGTGCCTCAGTGCGTGCCTGGGATCCGAACCCGGGCCGCCAGCAGCGGAGCACGCACACTTAACTGCTACGCCACGGGGCCAGCCCCCTAAAGACAGTCTTATATACCTTCTGTGTTAGCTTGGGCAAATCATTTAACCATCTTTGAGTCTTAATTTCCCAATTTGTAATAGGATTTTTGAGAATTCAAAATAATGCATGGGAAAGCACATTATAGACCGTAAGGTACTTATATAGTTAGCATGTCAAGAGTGTATTATTTATAATACAGTATGTGTGTGTGTGGTTTTGTTTTGTTTTACTAGGTTGAAATTGCTTCTGCCTTGGCTAGAGGCCAGAATTCATGAGGGCTGTGAGGAGCCTGCTACTCATAATGCATTAGCCAAAATCTACATAGATAGTAATAACAACCCAGAGAGATTTCTTCGTGAAAATCCTTATTATGACAGTCGTGTTGTTGGAAAGTATTGTGAGAAGAGAGATCCACATCTGGCCTGTGTTGCTTATGAACGTGGCCAGTGTGATCTGGAACTTATTAATGTGAGTACTACTAGCTGAATGTGTAGAGAGAAGGCTGCATTTTTTAAAAATCTTGTTATATAATGTTAAATTAGTGAATTTTGAGAGTTTCAGGTAATATGGAATATTTTTGGAAGACACATGCTTTTTTTCAAACTTTATTTTCTAATAATTGTGAACTTAAAGTGGCCAAGATAGTAGATCAAATCTGTATTCACCTGTTAACATTGTAAACCCACTAGTTTTATCACTTGTGTTCTCATATGGTTTCTCATACATACACATATACAACATACATACATATATATGTATAAGTATACACACATATATAATTTTTTAGCCATGTGAGAATAAGTTGCATACATCATGGCCTTATACCTCTTCAGCGTGTGTTTCCTAAGAATAAGGATACTCTCTTTCATAACCATATTGTAGATACCAACTTCAGTCAGTTTGACACTGATAGAATTCTTTTTAAAATCTCTTTTATTCCAATTTTGTCAATTGACCCAATAATGTCCTTTAGAGCAATTTTTTCCGTCCACTTCAGGATTACATACTGCATGTAGTAGTCATATCTCTTGAGTCTTTTTAATTTTTTTTTTTTTTTTTTTGGTGAGGAAGATTGGCCCTGAGCTAACATCTGCCAATCCTCCTCTTTTTGCTGAGGAAGACTGGCCCTGGGCTAACATCCATGCCCATCTTCCTCCACTTTATATGGGATGCCGCCACAGCATGGCTTGACAAATGGTGTGTCGGTGCGTGCCTGGGATCCGAACTGGCGAACCCCAGGCCGCTGCAGTGGAGCGCACGCACTTAAACACTTGCACCACCAGGCCGGCCCCTAGTCTTTTTAATCTGAAATAATTCTTCAGTCTTGTCTTTTATGACACTGATATCATTGTAAAAATAGTCTTTTTTTCCTATTTTTAACTTTTTTGAGGTGAAATTCACATAATGTAAAATTAACCATTTGAAAGTGAACAGTTCGGGGCCGACCCCGTGGCTTAGCGGTTAAGTGTGTGCGCTCCGCTACTGGCGGCCCGGGTTCGGATCCTGGGCGCACACTGACGCACCGCTTCTCCGGCCATGCTGAGGCCACGTCCCACATACAGCAACTAGAAGGATGTGCAACTATGAAATATAACTATCTACTGGGGCTTTGGGGGCTTTAGGAACTGTTTACTATAAAGTAAACAGTTCAGTGGCAATTAGTACATTCACAATGTGTAACCACCGTGTCTATCTAGTTCCAAGTTTTCATCACCACATAAGGAAACCTGGTAGCATGTTCTCCCCGCTCCCACCCCGCTCTTCCTGGCCCCTGACAACCTCTAAGCTGCCTTCTCTGTGGATTTACCTATTCTGTATATTTCATATAAATGAAAAGTTTCTTTTTAAGAAATAGAATGTTCTTCATTTTGAATTTCTCTGATGGTTCCTCCTGATTTGATTTAGATTATACATTTTCATCCAGAATATTGCTTAAGTGATGTTTTGTCTTTCTCCTGCTATTATATGCAGAAGCACCTGATGTCCTTTTGTCCCTCCTTTGTAGAGTCATCTTTATCAAGTTGTCATTTTCTCCATTGTATAATTATTATATTTCCCCTTGCAGATATAAGTAGTCTGTGAGAAGATGCTTGAGACCATGCAAATATCCTACTGCATCCACCCACCCCTTAATTTAGAACCTATTGATTCTTCTTAAACCATTCTTAATGTGTGGGTTGCAAAATGATGATTTTCCAACTCCAGCACGATCTCCACATTTATCAGTTAGTGGTCATGTATTCATGCACTCATGAATTCCTGTTTTATTCAGTAGGTTATAATCCACTACTGTTGTTTATATTGATTCTCAAATTGTCCTAGTTTTGGCTGATAGAAATCCCTTCTGCCTGCCTCCTGTAGCTTTGTGTCATGGTTTCATTGTTCTTTGAGCACTTCCCTATTTTCTGTCACAAAAAGTTACACCATGCTCATTTTATGCCCTCCTCAGCCCTGGAATCAGCCATTTTCCCAAGGAACTCTGATCCCTTTTAGTGAAGAATGCCATTAGCAACCCTGGGCTCTACGTGTATTTGCTTCTGGGATCTTTTAGTGGTCAGAGCTAGGAAATATATGCATCTCTGTACGTACATACATTCGTATACATATGAATATGTACACATAGAAAAATAAACACAGAAGAATAGCTAGTAAACTGAAAGCTATGAAGGTGGACTAGCCCTACCAGATATTAAAGCACATTACAAAGCCTCTGTAATTAAAACACAGTACTGGTGCATGAATAGACAGACCAGTAGACTAAAATATGAAGTCCCAAAATAGATCCACCATCGGGCTGCTTTTTGAAACTTCCAGAAATGAATAACTATGTTTTTTTCTGTTGGTTGAATTTTAATAAGAAAAACTTGGTTGTGACCTGTTGAAGATTATATGTAAAAGTACTAGATTTTTTCCTATAAATCAATACACAGAGTATAAAGGATAGGAAATAAGCCTTAAAAGTAAACTCAGTCTAGAAAAAGTCTTTACTTCTTTCCTTGAAATTAATCTTGGATATCTTATTTAGGTTTGCAATGAGAATTCCCTCTTCAAAAGTCTTTCCCGCTATCTGGTACGCCGAAAGGATCCAGAATTGTGGGGTAGTGTGCTACTGGAAAGCAATCCTTACAGAAGACCCCTAATTGACCAGGTAAAATTGGCACATGTGTTTAAGGCTTATCTTTTTAACTATAAATAAAACCTTTTCCCTCATCATATACTGAAATACACTCAAATGGATCATATTTACCTGTGAGAGAAGGTAGTAAAAAGTAGAAGAAAATAAAAATTATACTAAAAATGTATCATAAATGTTAACAAAAGTAAAATACATTTGTCCCTAGAAAATACATCCTAAAGAGATAATTTAATTATATAAACTCTCAATTCATCATAGTTAAAAGGAAAATAGCCAATTAAATATTTTAATAAAGTGATTAAGAATTGCCATTATTAATACCTGAGATGTGACTAAATTGATTGGAAACATTCAAGACAATGATAAGTCAGCAAAGGATAAGAATTGATGAGAAAATACAGAAAACCAAGTAGGTAAATGTTCAATCTCCCTAGTAGGCACAGACCTGTGAATGAGATGTGGGCTTATAATTATATAAAATTGAAAACATTTTTTTAAAACCCTAAAAATTGAAGGTTGTTGTAATGGTTCTTAAATTCTACTAGTACAAGTATAAATTTGGAAGAGAATGGATTGAAGGCTATTAATTTTTCATTCCTTTCTAGGAAGCATTTCTAAGGGAGATTCTCAAGTAGATACAAAGCTTCCTGGAAAAAATATTCACGGCAGCATCTGGGAACCATGCAAATAGCCAAAAATAGAGGAATTACTGAGTATATGATGCCACATCTATTTAGTTGAATTATATGTAGCCATTAAAGTGATAATGAGGAGTGGTTAGTATGGATAATGTTTAAATCAGGGAAAAGATAGAAATTATATAATTAGAGTGATTTTTCTACAGAGTGGAAAGTACACGAGGTATAGGTATATGTGGATTTGTTTAGAAAGACCTTTGAGTGGGTGGTAAATTTAAAGGTGTTTTTTTCTCCTTCATTCTTTTTTACCTATTTCAAGTTTTCTACTGAGAGGCCAACTTATTCTTATTAGATAATATCTTCAAAACCACCTTGAATCTCAGTGCTTACTCACTGTACATCCTCTGTAGGTTGTACAGACAGCCTTGTCTGAGACTCAGGACCCTGAAGAAGTGTCAGTAACTGTCAAGGCTTTTATGACTGCAGACCTTCCAAATGAACTCATTGAACTGCTGGAGAAAATTGTCCTCGATAACTCTGTATTCAGTGAGCACAGGTATGCTATGAGAGGGGTCCATTGGCTATTTATATTCAGTCTTTGGTTATGGGCTGTCAGTTTGGGAAGGAATTAAGAGACAAAGATTAGAGAATGTTGTCTGAATTCTCTCTAATACTCTCCTCTTCTCACCACACTTCTTGAGACAAAAAATTCTTTATAGCCACAGTGTTTATTCTTTATGACTAATGATTACATTCAAATCTTTTTTCTTACAGGAATTTGCAGAACCTTCTCATCCTCACTGCAATTAAGGCTGACCGTACGCGTGTTATGGAATATATTAACCGCCTGGATAATTATGATGCCCCCGATATTGCCAATATTGCCATTAGCAATGAGCTCTTTGAAGAAGCATTTGCCATTTTCCGGAAATTTGATGTCAATACTTCAGCAGTACAGGTAAATCTGCGATTATCTAAGTTGATTTACTAACTAAATGTAATGCCTTCTCTTGATTCAGTGTATGCATTGTCCCGTGAGGATATTTCTGTGGCAATAGAAGAGCAATAAAATTTTAACCGTTTACATGTAATTGCTATGTAGTAAGACTCATTTTACTGTAACCCTAATTCAAAAATTGGTTGCTTAGGTCTTGATTGAACACATTGGAAACTTGGATCGGGCGTATGAGTTTGCTGAACGCTGCAATGAGCCTGCAGTTTGGAGTCAGCTTGCGAAAGCCCAGTTGCAGAAAGGAATGGTTAAAGAAGCCATTGATTCTTATATCAAAGCAGATGATCCTTCATCCTACATGGAAGTTGTTCAGGCTGCCAATACTAGTGGTACGACTTCTTGCTTTTATGTGTTTGTGACCTCAGAAAATGTACCTAAGCTACGTGCTTAAGCTAAGCATTAAGATACCTGTCTATTATGAATTATGTAGGAGTTAGATAACTGCATGGTTACCTGTGAAAACATTTAGCCCTCCATCTTAGTCTAGATAAAGAGAGGCTGCATTTCGTGGACTCATAAGGTCCATGGGAAAGATTAGTTTTCTGTTTTGAAGTTTAATAAAATTCTGATCGATCTCTAATCTTATAACTGTAAGGAAAAAGGGAATTTTAGCTATTCATTTGGCCGATGATAATACAGAAGTGTAATAGAAGTTTTGCTATTTTAGATACATTTCACTGTTTACATTTGTTATTCTCTATAATGTTTCCTTGAAAAGGAAATTAATAGCAATTCTCTTTGACTTGGGTGAAAAGATAAATGTTGAGATGTTAGTGCTTGGATTTATTTTTTCTTTTTCTATACCTAGGAAACTGGGAAGAACTGGTGAAGTACTTGCAGATGGCTCGTAAGAAGGCTAGAGAGTCCTATGTGGAGACAGAATTGATATTTGCATTGGCTAAAACAAACCGCCTTGCAGAGTTAGAAGAATTCATTAATGGGCCAAATAATGCTCATATCCAACAAGTGGGTTTCCTGTTCAGATTTTTTTAAAGCACGTAAAAATAGTTGAGCAACTTTATTAGCTTAGTAGGGTCAGCATATCACAACTGAAGATTTCTAAGGAAAAATATTGTTTTTCAGTATTAAATTGAGTTGTGACTGTGGAAAGAGGACTGACTTTAGGCTTACTGAAAATGGATTGTCTTTTTCCAGGTTGGTGACCGTTGTTATGATGAAAAAATGTATGATGCTGCTAAGTTGTTATACAATAATGTTTCCAATTTTGGACGCTTGGCATCTACCCTGGTTCACCTGGGCGAATATCAGGCAGCTGTTGATGGAGCTAGGAAAGCTAACAGTACTCGAACATGGAAAGAGGTAATCTAAATACCAGTTTGAGTGAAGAATTAAGATGCTATTCAGAAATGTTCTTTAAACTGACTAATTGAATTAACCAGCCATGTTTACATTTGAGTTCACCTAATTGAAATGTTTTATTGTAGGTCTGCTTTGCCTGTGTAGATGGGAAAGAGTTCCGTCTCGCTCAGATGTGTGGGCTTCATATTGTAGTACATGCAGATGAATTGGAGGAACTTATCAACTACTATCAGGTAATGAACAGGAGTCTTTTTTATTAATTAAGACCTTTGCCACATATTCTTATCTTTAATTGCTTATTTCCCTTATTTAGGATCGTGGATATTTTGAAGAACTGATAACCATGTTGGAAGCAGCACTGGGACTTGAGCGAGCTCATATGGGGATGTTTACGGAATTAGCTATTCTATATTCTAAATTTAAGCCACAGAAAATGAGGGAGCACCTGGAGCTGTTCTGGTCTAGAGTGAATATTCCTAAGGTAACCAACTTTAAACATTGTGAGGCAGCTCTATAGCTAAAACTAATAACTTTAAAATTTTTTTTAAGGCTGTTGGCTAGAATTAGAGACTTATATCTAAAGCAATTAAATTTTTCTTATGCAGGTGCTAAGAGCTGCAGAACAAGCTCATCTTTGGGCAGAATTGGTGTTTTTGTATGACAAGTATGAAGAATATGATAATGCCATAATTACCATGATGAATCATCCAACTGATGCATGGAAAGAAGGACAGTTCAAAGATATCATTACCAAGGTATGTACCTTCTTCAGAAGGTAAAGTCTTCAGAAAGAGAAAGCTCATTAGGAAATAACTCTGACTTTTGGATTTTTCCCATTTTAGGTTGCCAATGTGGAACTATACTACAGAGCAATACAGTTCTACTTAGAATTCAAGCCTCTGTTGTTAAATGATTTGCTGATGGTGCTGTCTCCACGGTTGGATCATACTCGTGCAGTCAATTATTTCAGCAAGGTAATGATTTTTAAATCTTCAAAACTTCATAGCAAGGAACTAAGACATACTTGGATTACTTTTGTCTTTGGAACTTGAATGATGAGCTACATTTGTAACAAACTCTTTATTTTAAAGGTTAAACAGCTACCACTGGTGAAACCATATTTGCGTTCAGTTCAGAACCACAACAACAAATCTGTGAATGAATCACTGAACAACCTCTTTATTACAGAAGAAGATTATCAGGTAAAATCTTTTGGTACTTGGGGCCGGCCCCGTGGTGTAGTGGTTAAGTGCATGCACTCCACCACTGGCAGCCCGGGTTCCGATCCCGGGCGCACACCGATGCACTGCTTGTCAGGCCATGCTGTGGCAGCGTCCCATATAAAGTAGAGGAGGACAGGCACAGATGTTAGCTCAGGGGTGATCTTCCTCACACAGACAAAAAAAAAACTTGGTTCTTGCATATATTCTCAAAACTCAGGCTATGATTAGGTTGTAAAGTTGGGTATGTTTTACATTTTAAAAAGTCCATTATCCTGTAGGTTTGTAAACAGGTACTTGTATGCCTAGGATCTAAATTTAGTGAGGTTTTCAATATTCACAAATCTGACTTCTAATTAAGTGCCAAGTTTGCAGAATTTTGCTTAGATCTTGTCTAAGTTAATGCTTTAGAAAAAATGTTATGGTTACTTCATCCCTAAACATTTAGATTGTAGTTAGGGTCGAAAAAGTCTTTGATCTCTTAAGTAATCCATAAAACTTATTTGGTATTAACTGTATTTATTCACTACTTTTCTTGCCCTGTACCATATTAGCATCTGTCTTGTAACAAAATTTCCCTTGTGAAGGATTTCAAACGCAAAAAATGAGAGTTAAGGTTGAGCTAGTTGCTTTTCTTTCTTTTACTGTCAACATGATTTTCTTGTAGGCTCAGATCCCATGCTGATCTGTATGACTGAATATCATGTTCAGTTGTATCAGGAGTTTCCCTAGAGCATAAAATCTTACCCTCCAAATTACAAATTCTCTCAATTTCATAACCATTCAAGTTAGTTCATGATACTGAAAACCTTAGAGAAAACTGCACCTTTAGAAATTTCACAGTACCTTCAAGGACTTTGTTATACAGTTAGATTGAAGAACCTTGATACTTGTTCAGATTACAACTCTGTGGTTTGATGCTTGAATCTAGGCTGTCATATTACTATAATGGCTCACTGATCAAGAAGTATAGAACGTAAATTTTTTTTTTTTTTTAAAGATTTTATTTATTTATTTTTCCCCCTAAGCCCCAGTAGATAGTTGTATGTCGTAGTTGCACATCCATTCTAGTTGCTGTATGTGGGACGCGGCCTCAGCATGGCGGGAGAAGCGGTGTGTCGGTGCTCGCCCGGGATCCGAACCCGGGCCGCCAACAGCGGAGCACGGGCACTTAACCGCTAAGCCACGGGGCCGGCCCTAGAACGTAAATTTTAAACTAAAATGAAACACTGATTTGGCATTTGTATGGCTTTTTTTTTTATTAGGCTCTGCGAACATCAATAGATGCTTATGACAACTTTGATAATATCTCACTTGCTCAGCGTTTGGAAAAACATGAACTCATTGAGTTTAGAAGAATTGCTGCTTATCTCTTCAAAGGCAACAATCGCTGGAAACAGAGTGTAGAGCTGTGCAAGAAAGATAGCCTGTACAAGGTGGATAAATTTGGTGGGGGTGGGGCTATTAATCCAAGTACTAGGTGATCTGTGTTAACTCTAAAATGGTGTATTACAAGTGATTATGGTCTATAAAAGTATTAGTTTTGTGAATATGAGAATTACCTTTAGGCCCCCATTTGAGGAGATGGTAATTAAGTCAATTTCTTGAATCTAGGGGCTGTCTTATGTTTATGTTACACCTCTCTTTGTTTAAAAAAAAAAAAAAAGCTTTACCCTGTTTTTCCTTTTCTTTTAAAATTTTAATTTAAATGATATAACTGAGAGAGGTTTTTTTCCTTCTGTATTACTTGGTTTACCAGTTCAGTATGTTTGAGTTTAATGTTTGACCTTCATACTTTCCTTTGAATAGGATGCAATGCAGTATGCCTCTGAATCTAAAGATACTGAGTTGGCTGAAGAGCTCCTACAGTGGTTTTTGCAGGAAGAAAAAAGAGAGTGCTTTGGAGCTTGTCTCTTTACCTGTTATGATCTTTTAAGGCCAGATGTTGTCCTGGAAACTGCATGGAGGCACAATATCATGGATTTTGCCATGCCCTATTTCATCCAGGTCATGAAGGAATACTTGACAAAGGTAATGGCACCTCTTGAGTATATTCAGAATTAATTATCTTGAGGATATGTAAAATTCCATGGGCATACTTATTTTTCTAATATTTTTTCTCTAGTAGAAGTCATTTAGTTGATCATAAAATATTCCTTCTCTCCAGAAATTTTTAATATCTGACAAATGACATTGAATGGAAAGCAAACTCAAACATAACTTGTCAGAATGTTTACCCTCAATGTTTTTCTGAGGGTGAATAGTATTACTTCTATATTGTATGTTTGGTTTTCTTCTTTTTAAACATTTGATAAAATTTTTTTTTTTCAAAATAACATCTTTCTCAAATCAGTTCTTGTAACTCAAATGTCCACAACTAGTAGTGTAGATTCCCTTTTATTTGGTTGGTTCTTGACTTTAATATGTATGCCCATTTCCCCTGGGGAAGCTACATATATATTCTTAGCATCCTGTTAATCTTTCTCAATGTTTTGATAGTTTAACCCCTAATTTAAAAATATCATAGGTTAACAATTAATGACACATTTCCTAAAAGCGCATAAAACAAGCTGTGGGGGTATAATCCTGTTATAAAATTCACTTATTCATCTTAGTGTCCCTTTTTGGTGTTAGAATTTTTTTTACTTAACCCTATTCTCAAGTTACTAGCTTGCTTGCTGTACAACATTTTAAAGTGGTCTTAAAGGATCCGTTTCGTTAAAGCAAAACATACTTATTAAAATCACAGTTTCACATCTGATCTCTTCAGCATGCCTAAGTAAAGGGGGGAAAAGCACTAACAACCCCCAGTACACTGAATATTTCCTTAGGCTGCCATCTAATTAGATGCCATTGTGTTCAGTTATAATTTTGTAAGAATTAACATTTTCTGTGTATAAACTTCTGAAAGTCCAATGTAAGAGAAAAACCAGTTGCCTTATCTTAGCCATAGCGAGAACAGCTTCTTTCCTTATGCATAATGCCAACTTGTGAGACCTGGCTCTAAGCTTCTGTTAACCGAAGTGCTGTAAATTTTACTAGCGATTAAGCTGCTTTCTTTCACACTGACTCTAGCATAAATTCTTCTGCAATAAGCTCTGAAGTTAAAAAAATATATATTCTAAAATTTGCTTCCAGTATGCCCTTTATTTTCACTTTTCTTATACCTTTTTTAGTGGTTAGATGTTTCTCCCCTAAACTTTTGTTGCTGATTCTACCTTTTTATGCTCAATATGGAATTTGATTTTTTTCTAAGCTGCACCTTCTGAATTCCTTTGCAGGTTGATGCAATAAAGGAAAAGGTGAAAGTTGATTCTTTTCCATCTTTAAGTCTGGAGGACTAAGTCTAAGGAATTTGCATGATTTTTTTTCCTTCCTTTTCTACACTGCTGCTGCTGCTTTTTCCTCCCCAATAAATTTCCACTAAAGCCTCTGCAAGTCCCTTGAAACATAACTACAGTAGAGCTATAGGACATTAGTAGATGTTTGCTACTAATCGGCTAATAGGCTTTAGGAAGGGCAGGAGGCTAATCAGTAGTTGGTTCACAGTCTCTCTTAAATATGTTATTTAAAACTGAGCATGGTGAGTTTCCATATTAATTCCAAAGTTTCAGGAAATTTCTCTTCCCTGTCAGGGTATCTGGACCATAATAGGATTTTCTTAATACTCTAAATAAATTGAAACAGCCTCTGGTGTTATTTTGTTAGCTTGCCTGACAGTTGCTGAATTTACATATGTATATACATGCCCTAAAAGGCTTTTTGGGTTTTTTTTTTTGGTATTGAAGGACTGTGATCCAGTTTCTGATCTCTTGATTCTTACTAATTTTTTGCTGAAAGTAGATACAAGAGATACTAGCTGCTTCCGAAGAGACTTTCCTCATGTTTCTCCAGGTGTCCAGTTCTTATGGTGGTAGTCCATATTAAATAGGAATCAAAACTTTTAATCATGAGAGTAGCTTGCTATAATTGTTGCTAAGCAACATGGATTATTTCTGTATATAATGAAGTAATATTAACATCTACTTTCTGTAATAAGGCACACCTCTGAAGCTACCTAAAATTTCCTCTCTTATTCATCTGTTGGCTTGTCCAAGGTGAAATTTAGGTACCTTTTGGTTGCTGCTTCCTTTATTGGCTTGTCTCCATCCCAATATAAATGAAACAAACTTACAGTCTTATGTCTGGTATCAAATTGTGGTAAGAAAGGGTGGGACGGTAAAGGAGAGTTGAAACAAATTTAAAAGAACCAAATTGGAGTCACCATTGGAACTTAGGGCAAACCTGAGTAAAGTGCATTGTGTGTGAGGCCCTTCAGCAGCTAGTAAGCAAGGCAGTTAGAAAGCGTGTGTGTGAAAAACAGGTAATTGAACTGCAGTGTAATGCATTGTTTTAAATCAAGCATGTACAATAGTCATTGCAATTACATCATACTACTTTTGAAACTCTTAAAGCATTGCTGTGGGCTGTGTGTGTTTCTTGAGAGCCTGTATAGCAACAGTCATCTTCAGATCTCACTTCTTGCTTCAGTACTTTTGCCTTTTTTTCATGCACACATACACCAAAATAACTGACTGCATGTTAACTTTTCCTCTGCAGCATATTGCAGTCTTTGTGGAAAAGCCTTTTACATTTTAGTGAATTTTCAGTAGCACAGATGGAACTGAATTCAGTGACATGCTTACCTGTAATTTTTCTTTTTAAATCCAAGGATCAGAAACTTTTGTTACAGCTCTTAACAAAAGCTTGTGTTCATAAAAGCCTTCTCTGCTTTTCTTATTTGAGCAATCTAAATTGGGTCAGTGGAAACAAATATTGGATGTTGCTTTTCCAGAGGCTGTCCCATTATATAGAAAAAGCAAAAATTTTTGCTTAGTTTGATGCTACTCCTTCAGAGTTCTTATTTTTTGTTTTTTCCTATGCCCAACCTGCCTATGTCTCTGCCTGGGCATTGTAATATTGCTAGCTCTTCTGTGTCTTCAGTGTACTTCTGTAATAGGACTTGTCTCTTCAACATCTGACTCAGACATTAACTTTTAAACATGAGTTCACTTGAGATTCTTTTCCTTAAAGGTCTGGAAATTTATTATGCAGTGGTGGCTTTTTTGTTGTTTCATTTTTCTTCTTAGAAGTTATTAATGTACACTCATCCGTATATTTTTTTGTATAACCTCTTTAGCTCACTCTTGGATACTGTTTAGGTTAGCAAACTCCGTCTGACCCTTGATGGCACAAACTGTGCTTTAAAGTATATAGCTGTAAAAATTTTTGTTTTAAGTTTGGATGCCAAACACTGGGTATTTCTCATGGTACTTATACTCCATAGTAGTCTTTAATTTGATATTGGGGTAATTCATAACTCATGAACACTTAGGCTGTAAAACAGGAAAATAGTATACAAAAGCAAACGAACCCATCTTCCTAGGGTAGAAAAACCACATTTTACCTGAAGGTATCTACAGTCTGCCTCAGCATACTTTTCTCAGATTTTGTTCCCTGACACATTAGGATGGATTAGACCCATATTTATGATGTTTAGTATGAAATAATTAAAATATTTATAAAATACTGTCCTAACCTTAATGGCATATTTGAAGACTCAGACTATTTTATTTTATTTTTTGTGAGGAAGATCAGCCCTGAGCTAACATCCATGCTAATCCTCCTCTTTTTGCTGAGGAAGACTGGCTCTGAGCTAACATCTATTGTCAGTCCTCCTCCTTTTTTTCCCCAAAGCCCCAGTAGATAGTTGTATGTCATAGTTGCACATATTTCTAGTTGCTATATGTGAGATGCGGCCTCAGCATGGCCGGAGAAGCGGTGCGTCAGTGAGCGCCCAGGATCCAAACCCGGGCCGCCAGCAGCGGATTGCGTGCACTTAACCGCTAAGGCACGGGGCCGGCCCTCACTCTATTTTAAATAGTTTCAAATAGAAACTAGGGGCCGCTTTAACCTTTTTAGGACCTTTCATAGCTTTTTCACTGAAGTCGGCATGTCTTTTTTTGTGAGTGATTTTTCGCTGTTGACCTTTCTGAAGAACATGCAGTGAACATTCATAAAAAGTTCCTTCCTGCACTCTGCCCCCCATCTCATCCAGCACACTTACGACTTTTAAAACCACTAGTAATAGATAACACTGAGATTTGAAGTTTAGTTTTACTTCAGGTATAATGATAGACCAATTATAAGGCTTTGGAGATCTCAACTTTTAAATATAGTTTAAAAGATAGTATAGTTTAAAAGGTAAATGGAAGTTGTACAGTGGAGATTGCCTAATCCCAGTGTCCTAATGTCACCTCTCCCCGGTTCTTCACGGAATTACAGAATCAAATCATTTTAATGTTAGTCCTAGAAGAAAGTTTGCAGATGATCTCCTTCGGCCATCTCATTATATAGACAAGGAAATTTGAGAGTCAGTGCAGTGGTTTGCCAAGGTCACACAACTAATTAGTGGAAGGACCTATGTATTGCAGCTCCTTTTTTTCACCAATACATTTGGACTCCTCTACAGTATTATTTCTGTTTGATATTATCCACTTTAGAGTAGCTAGCATATAATACCCATTTACTTCTTTGGCTTAATAAAAGCAAAAAATTTGTTCCTCAAAGAAGTTGGGGCAAAATCAGGCATTCCTAGGTACTTCTTAGAAAATAGAGCATTAAAACATGCGGCCTGTCTTTATATAATAAAGATCAAATATGGAGCCATTTGAGTCTTAAACTTCAGTCTGTACCTGTAACCAATATCGACAGAAGCTGTGCACAATTGGCAAAAGATAGCTTATTCTGCACAAGTACCTGTTCACTCATCAGACTCACTTCACTTTTTTTGAATTCCATTTCCTTTGGGGAGGGGATTTTTGCTGGGTCATGAGTTCATTATTATTACTATTATTATCTTTGGTAGGGTTTAAACTTCATTTGAAAAAGTGGTTCCTTCTCGTTCTCTCCCTCCCTCAGGCCGGCTGCATCCTAGCATGCCCAGTTTTAGCCTGGCGTGAGCTTTTATGGCATTTATAAATCCCTCCTTCCTGAGGGTTTATAATGACAGTGCTAAAAATCACCTTGACTCAAGTGTGAACATTGCCATTGAATTTGAGGGGGCCTGAGAATGTTCTTTCTGGTCTGTTTTATTTTGACAAAATTTAACATACTAAGGCTTTTCCACTTTCTGCCATAAACCTAGGTTTAGAATACTTTTGAGGTGCTAAGTAATACTACCTGTTTTTCTCCAGGTGGATAAATTAGATGCTTCAGAATCACTGAGAAAAGAAGAAGAACAAGCTACAGAGACACAACCTATTGTTTATGGTAATCTCTGTCTTTTTAACCTCACAGAAATATAGTAGACAAACTTTCTACTTTCATTCTTTAGGGATTCTACGTCAAAATAGAAATATAAACTTGTAAAGTGCAAAAGCCTCGCTGAGTTAAGGAATAATTCCCTCTACCGTCATTTTTTTCTGAAAACAGTTTGAAAGCAGGCATTGACATTCAGTAAGAAAACCTAAATGCAAAGATAATCTCAGCAGTCACTTAAGATCATAAGTTTTCCTATTGCCTGGTCACTGATTGATTTATTCATAATTTACTAAAAACTTATTCATAAATTACTAAAAAAGAAGTATTGATGAATTGAATTTTCAGAAGTGTGAAAGGTGAGAGATTATGCCAATGCTGTCTTTATTATGCTTTATGTAAAGAGTACATCCTCTCTTTAAATTCTAACTGGGACAGAGAACTGGGTCGAGTTTCCATTTGAGAACTTTCCAGAGAGATAGGATAGTCAAACTCTCAGTGAATGTTTAAAGCGTTTTAATTTCTTACACATGCATGTCTGAACTACTTCCCCTTTCCATTTCACTCTTGCTGAACAAATTCATTTGAAAAATGAATTTGAAGGGTATAGGTTATAACACTATAACCAGGTGTTCTTTGGAGGAGGGCATAAAATTATGGCCACTATCTCAACCTGCTAAAGGAAATGATACTATACAAATATAGCATTATATCCTTTTTACCATAGACAAAAAGGACTTTGGAAATTTAGTGGACCAGGGTAGTTTTGATCAAGTTGGAGAAGATATAGTAGATTCTTAGGGATGGGAGCAAGATGTTTGACATATTTGAGATAGGAAACAGTAAGAACAAAAACAGGGTGGGTTAATAATTTGGGGGCATCTACTGAATTTGGCTTGCCCTCAGGGTGTTTAAATGGATAGTCCTTGTAGGCAGTTGAAAATGGGGTTTGAATTTCAAGATAGATGTCAATATCACGGTTAGAAGTGATTTTTATAAACTGCTAGTTTCCAAAAAGAATTTGCTCACTAAAGACAGGTTTTGGTTGTTATTCAGAGAAAAGAGAGACACGAGGTCACTTGTGCTGGGAGAAATCTTGGTCTAGGTTTACATTCTAGTGGGAGATAGAGTACTTTTTTGAGGGGAGTGGGGAGAGGTGTTATGTGTTTTCTCCCTCTAAATAAGCCAGGTTCTCTACAGATTGTTTTCTTGGTGTGGTCAACAACTATTTAAACTTCATAAGAGTATTAACATAGTATTTGAAAGAGGTTGTATGCTTTAATGTATTTCATACCTAATGCATAGTTGAGTGGGTCTTGTTATTTTTGATTGCTTTCTCTAAGTTAGTACTGGATTCTTTGCTAGAAATGTGTTAGGTTTCATTACCATTTAGACATGCTTAAACTAGAAATGTAAATCTAACTTTTTAAGTTGAGTTGTGTTAAAAGCATGTCCATTAAAAAATTAAGTTTTCCTGTGCTGATTATATTTCACCAAATACCATGGGGTGATAGGCTTATTGGCAGATGTCTTGCCCAGTCATGTCAAGCATGCATGTGCATATTGCTTTAAATGATATGAAGTAACATAGTTACTGTTAGAGTTCTGGCCCTCTGCCCTGCACTGTTTGTTGGCTTTTTTAGGCAGGACCTTTCTTAGCGTGACTGTCATGCCAAAATTGTGACAGTGAAAAGTGCCCCTGCAAAACTCATTCTAAATAAGTTGTGATTATGTCACTAGAGTAGGGGAGATTGGAGTGTGATAGTTTTACAATACTAACAGTTTCTCCCACCTCCTTGTCCCCCACCCCGCTCCTTTGTGTTTTCTTCTTTAGGTCAGCCCCAGTTGATGCTGACAGCAGGACCCAGTGTTGCAGTCCCTCCCCAGGCACCTTTTGGCTATGGTTATACTGCACCACCCTATGGGCAGCCACAGCCTGGCTTTGGGTACAGCATGTGAGACGGAAAGCTGATCCTGTAGTCACCTATTTTCGTACTGAAACATCGTCTCTACCCACTTCTCAGTTTATAATGGGAAAAACAGGCACATGTTCTTATAACCTTTATTTCATGAAGGACTACTTTTTGTTTCTAACTATAAACTTTGATCACCTATGTTAAAAGCTTATTTCACATTCCGCATCATTTTAGAATTTATTTTCAAAGGGGAATAGTTTCAATGTTTTATTCACTTGGGCTTTTTTTCTTTCCCCTCATTCTTGGAAGAACTGCTTAATATTCAATCTGTTGTGAAGAACCTGATTTGCACTCTGTAGTGTTTAAAGAAAAAAAAAAAACTAATATTGAATCTCTTAAATTTAGTGTATGTAAACAGCTTACAATATGTATTGTCTAAATGCATTTAAATCTTTTATTCAAAAAAAAGCTAAAGCAAAAATATTGGTATGTGACCATGCAAGACTGTCAGTGCTAACAAAGACAACACTAATCAGCATATCCTACATTGGATTGCAGTGCTCTCCAAATTATTTGAAAAATGCATTACAGACAACTTGCCTGACTTTTAAATGAGCATAAAAGGCCCTCTAACCTATGCAGGTTTCCTCATTACACATATAGAAAATGCTAGTGTGTTTTTGCTCACTTCATATGTAACAGGTGCCCTTATATTGTGCTGTATCCTGTGCTTTTTCTGTGGGACCATTCCATTCAGGAACAAAGAGCACCATGATTCCAATCTGTGTGTATTTACTAACCCTTCCCTGAGGTTTGTGTATGTTGGATATTGTGGTGTTTTAGATCACTGAGTGTACAGAAGAGAGAATTCAAACAAAATATTGCTGTTATTCAGTTTTGTTTGTGGAATTTGAAATTACTCAAATTTAAAATAAATTACTGGACTGTGGAAATAACATGTAGAATGGCAGTTTTAATTAAATACCTCTCAAACTTAAAGCAAAAAAACCATGGTTTTGGTAGTTTCATATTGGATACTGAGGCAGTATCGGGAGCTGTGAAAGCAGAAGTGGAATGAGGATTGGGACATGTGAAAACACTGCATTACATCATGTACATTTGTGTAGTTAATAAGGTACATGCAGTCGTCCTAACCAGTCAGCACTATAGTGGGCTACATTTTGGCTAACACCATCATTTTAAAAAGTGGCACTTTAGGTTTTTATCTAAGCATTTCATTTAAATGAACAGATCACAGATGTTAAATTATAGTAACTGGAGATAAAAGTATATAAGCCTGTAGTTAACATGCTGTTCCTTGCCATGAATTGTAAGGGTCCCCAAATTACGAGAAGTTTAAGTTGATTTTTTTTTTTTTAACTAGTAGTTGTTTGAACCCAACCCTTTCTGCTTATGGCTAAGAATGTTATTTTAAATTCATTTCACTGTTAATCCTCAGTAGAGTTAGAGAGCCCCCCTACCTAGGCTTGTATTGCTCTCTAATAATTCAGGCAAATGACCATAAGCTCCACAGAAGGGTTTTTTAAAACTTAGAATTCCTGCCCTTATCCACCTTTCATTCCCCCTCCCCCCGCATTTTCCTATAGGAAATTATAGTATCAGTGGGAAAACCCCATTTCCTTTTTTGGTTTGTCATGGTGGAAACTTGCTGTTCAGGCCCTGGCTGTACTTCTGTTTCCGCTGGATCTCTGCCCCCTTTCTTCATTGTAATCAAAGTCAAGAGGGAGAACAGTAATGGTCCTTGGGAGCTCACTGTTTTCAGAGTCAAGATTTGTTCTCCTGGACCTTTCCCATACTTTCAATCAACTTGTTTTTATCAATGGAATAAGAAGTCTCTCTTTTCCCTTCCCTGATAGAAACAAGTTTAAATACCCTTTTTTTTTTTTTTTTTTTTTGGTGAGGAAGATTGGTCCTGAGCTAACATCCGTTGCCAGTCTTGCTCTTTTTGCTGGCCCTGAGCTCACATCCATGCCTCCTCTACTTTGTATGTGGGATGCTGCCACAGCATGGTCTAATGAGCAGTGTGTATGTCCACGCCTGGGATCCAAACCCGTGAGCCCCGGGGCACTGAAACAGAGCGTATGAACTGAACCACTATGCCACCGGGCTGGCCCCTAAAATACTTTAGTAAAGGTTTTCTTTTAGCATACTTAAGAAATTTTTTTTAAACAACAAAAAAGCCCCATTTTAATCTGATGCTATGTCCTGTGATACTGAGTTGCCGCTTAAGTACCATCTATAATGGGCTACACGGTCGGTCATGCATTGCTTGACAATGGGGATACGTTCTGTGAGATGCATTGTTAGGCAATTTTGTTGTGCGAACATCATGGAGTGTACTTACACAAACCTAGATGGTATAGTCTACTACACACCTAGGCTATAGGGTACTAATCTCGTGGGACCACTGTCGTATATGCAGTCCATCATTGACCAAAACGTCATTATATGATGCAGGACGATTCTTAAATAGCCTTTTCAGATACGGTGGTTAGTTGAAATGTGGAATCTTAAACCATAAATGAGAAGTTTTTATTAAAATCCACTGATCTATCTTTACTTTGATCTTTTACCCATGCATGATTTGTACCTTCATGCATAGATTGTGTGGAAAAACTGATTTCCTAAGTTACACAGTTCTAAATGTTGACATTATATTTTTAAAAACCTTATTTGTGAGGAACACTAATCTTATGGGAAAAATCTTAAGTTTTGAGAAGCTTGGAGGAGAGGCAGATACAAGTTTTCCAAAATACTGTCAGTTGTTTTCCTTGAAGTGATTGGCTTATTTAATTTGTGAGGAAATATCTGCCAAACGCCTAGATCTGGACAGCTAGACTTTGTCACTTCTTGCAAGTAAAAATGTTTCATGACAAAAGCAGCTGGTTCAGCTCACGACTCAGCCACACAAGTCTTTTTCCTCAAGACAACAGTCATACTTCGGAGTGCACCAGAAGTGTTTGTTACACAGAATATTAAGGCAAATAGTCAAGGGTCAAATTTAATGATAATTTTGTTACTGCTTCAAGGACATGTAAGTGAAGCTTTTTTTTAGCGTGAGTGTAGGGCAGTGAAAATTACAATGACTACTTGTACAAATAGGTGACCCTGTTTGATTTGTGAAAGGCCCCAGCAGTTTTACCCACCATTGCTTTTGTATCATCGGTGCAAATGTCAACACAGTGAAGAAAAAAATAATGTTAGTATTAGGAAAATAGTTTTGACCCCCAGAAATTGTCTTAGAGGCCCCAGAGGCCCCACAGGTTCTGTAGAATAAACTTTGAGAACTATAAGACTATGAACCCTATAAAATAAATACTATGTACAGGTGAACTAGAAATAAGCATCACATATTTCCAGAACTTGTATACTATTCATCCTAGTAGATATGCCATGACTTATTACAATTACTTGAATCAGCCACAGCAGGCCATCCTGTTGGGAATGCACTTTGAACTTGGAGCTATCAGTCTCTGAGGCAAGCCTCAGAAATTACCTGAGCCAGAATCATGCATTTAGGATTGAGTTCTCTTCAACTCAGTTACATACTGTTGCATCACTTTCGAATTCAGTATAAACATTCTATTTAGAAACAGTTGCTACTGTGGCATCATTCACAGTTGCAACTTCTCCTGTGCTGTCATATATATGCCAGTGTAAACTGTGAAACTGACCAAATATCAGCACCTTTAAGACTAACTGGCCACAGTAGTCTTTAGTGTTCTGCCCCACAGACTCCACTGACCTTAGACTTTGAAGTTGTGCTATCATGCTGCTTATGTCGAAATTTAACTGCTAGCTGATGCTAATTGTTGAAGTTAACCATGGAGAGTTGGAGCCACTTCCCATGTGCCTGTTAGCAAAATTCGCCCTGGCATCATCATAGTTCTTAGGGATATACTGAATTTAGAAATACTGTCGGGGCCGGCCCCATGGCTTAGTGGTTAAGTGCACGTGCTCTGCTACTGGCGGCCCGGGTTCGGATCCCGGGCGTGCACCGACGCACCGCTTCTCCGGCCATGTTGAGGCCGTGTCCCACATACAGCAACTAGAAGGCTGTGCAACTATGACATACAACTATCTACTGGGGCTTTGGGGGGGAAAAAAAAAGGAGGAAGATTGGCAATAGATGTTAGCTCAGAGCCAGTCTTCCTCAGCAAAAAGAGGAGGATTAGCATGGATGTTAGCTCAGGGCTGATCTTCCTCACAAAAAAAATAAATAAAACTGTAAAAAAAAAAAAAAAAGAAATAACTGTCAGGATCTTCCTAAAAGGTTTTCAGGAAAAATGGCTTTTTGCAAGAAGAAATCAGAAAGCTATGTGGCTTTTCAGAGCTGGAAACTTCTTCATATTCTGGGCAGCTGTATAGTAATTATTGGAATTATGTCATGCTAAGTGTATAAAGATAAAGAGGGAAATAAAAGTGCCCTTAAATAATTGAATTGTCTAGTTCTTTAAGTTCTAGGTAAAGAAACAGTGAGATGTTGAGATGACGCACTACATTCACTTCCCAATTACCATAAATTCATACATGGGCTCATTACCACCTTCAAGGTCCATACATGTCACTTCACAAGTTTCAATGCCTTCACTGTTAGGAAAGGGGGGAGGCAAAGGAATTTTTATAGGCTATGATATAGAACCTCTGCGGAGAACCTTTGGCCAGTGTTGGTCAGGGGAAAAGAACATGAAACACCGCACAGGTGGGTTATATCAATGCTATAAAACCTCAACTCTGATACATAAAGAAAAAAATCCAGGAAGTTACATTCTAAACCACAACACTCTCACTGTGGATGGCTATAACATGATCTACTAATAACTGTGGGTGGCTATACTATATCTATTAATGAAGTAGGCTATCAGTCATGCAAAAAGTGACAGCAAGAAAACAAACGGTAGTTTGCATTCAATGGGAATACCCTTGAATCCCTGATCCTCCGAGGGGTACAGCAACATAGTCTCGGGGAAGAAAAAGAGCTCAACACACAGAAACCTAACCACGCATAGGAAATTTTCCCGTTCATAATCTAATTTTGTTGTGACCTGTTTCTTTCATCTTAAATATTTTTGGTTTAGCACCTATCACTTGAACCACCAGGACCATTTAACCAACTTTTTTTTTATTTTTACCCAAGGTAACTTAACTATATCATGCCAAGTACATAATAGAAGAACACAGAAATGGATTTTCATCTCAAGAATACTGAAGTTGGGACATTCAGCTTTTATTGTTAGAATTTGACAGTTTCAAACACTTGTGGTGGTGGAACCATCATACAAAATTCCACCTAGTAAAGTTTTAGGTGACCAGTGACTTTGTCAATTAGGTCTGCTGGTCCTGGCCCAATTCCTAGGACAGTTCGAGAGCCTGGTGCAATCTGAGTACGTCCAGCATCTTGGATTAAACTTACAGTCAGTCCCAGCATTTTTGCATGGGTCAATAATTCAACCAGAGTTTCTTCATCAGGGGCTTTGACTACCACTTTGGGCTGGCCACAGTATTCCCACTGTTGGAGCAATTCAGGGTTTCTCCTTTGAATTTGCTGGTAGGCAGAAACAGCAGCATGAGAGCACTGGGCAGCCACTTTCCCTTTTCCCATCTTCAAGTCATTTCGAACCACAAGAATCATTTTGTACTCCCCACTCTCTCCTAAGATGCTTGCTTCAGTTCCAGTCTCCATGTCTGTCTTGCTCACCGAGCTTTTGGGGGTCAGCCCAAAGTGTGCACGGAGGCCCCAGCCCAGGAACATGCCACAAACAACTCCAGCAGCCAAGCTGAGTGCACCAGGATGAGCCAAATATTCCATAACCAAGGATCTGGAGAGCATCTTAAAGGAAAGGAAAAAAGCTCACTATCTAGCAGTGAAAAGTTAGAGGCTTATCAGATAAAACACCCTGCCAGTATATACAAGCAGCAACATTTTAAAACTATATGAGGTCACCCAGGAAAAAGGCAAAACATATTTTGGGTCTTATGAGTGTACCATTTTTTCTCCTCTGTGTACTAGAAAAGATTCAAGAATACAGGTGAAGGGGGCCGCCAGGTGGCGTAGCGGTTAAGTTCGTGTGCTCTACTTTGGCGATTTTGGCGTTCGCAAGTTCGGATCCCAGGTGCAGACCTACTCCCCACTCATCGAGCCATGCTGTGGTGACATCCCATATACAAAATAGAGGAAGACTGGCAACAGATGTTAGCTCAGGGCAAATCTTCATCACCAAAAAAAAAAAAGACAACAGGTGAAGCAGTTTAGGTCATTTTGAATCTCAAAGTGAAGAGTATCTCTCTGGTTCTTGGATACAACAAAGCTCTGTTCCTCAGTCTTCTCTAAGTCTTGTGGAGAAAGGAAATGTTCTGTTTTACCAAGATGCCTAAAGGATCTAAAGAAACCAAAAATAACTCATCCCTTTTCTGGAATATAGTGCTTATTTAATTGTGTCGTTGTAACGCATTGGGTCTCAATTGGGGATGGTACCAACCCCTCAGACAAGTTCCTGGCTGTCACAATAATGGGGCTAGAGTGAAGTGCACTGCTGATATTTACTAGACCTGAGCATGGAATGCGAAAAGTCTTACAAAGTGCAGATTTATCCCACTGGACATTATTGTAGGTGAAAAACTGTTAATACTTGAGACTATTAAAACCTGAGTTTGATATATGAACACAAAGTATTTTTTGCATAGTTTTAATATACACTGAATTTACCAAAAGTGTAACTATCATATAAAACAAAGGAAAATCATCCTTTATTATTTTAGAAATTCCTGTTACCCCAGCAAAGCTGTTCATGGTATTAGAGTCACCACTAAAACACCTTTATCAGTCTACATTTGAGACTGTTGGATTCATAATGCTTCTGTGTATGTATAGGCACAAACAACCATCAGTTTTTTCTTTTTCTAGTGGAATAGTATCTAAGCATCTATATATTGAAATACATGTGTTGTATGTGGGACGCTGCCACAGCATGGCTTCACGAGCAGTGTGTAGGTCTGCATCTGGGATCCGAACATGTGAACCCCAGGCTGCCGAAGCAGAGTGCGTGAACTTAACCACTACACCACTGGGCCAGCCCTGTTTTTTTGTCTTAAGATGGAAAGACGAGGGCCAGCACAGTGGCTTAGTGGTTAAGTGCTCGTGCTCCGCTACTGGCAGCCCGGGTTTGGATCCCGGGCGTGCACTGACGCACTGCTTCTCCAGCCATGCTGAGGCCGCGTCCCACATACAGCAACTAGAAGGCTGTGCAACTATGACATACAACTATATACTGGGGCTTTGGGGGGGAAAAAAAAAAGGAGGAGGATTGGCAATAGATGTTAGCTCTGAGCCGGTCTTCCTCAGCAAAAAGAGGAGGATTAGCTGGATGTTAGCTCAGGGCTGATCTTCCTCGTAAATAAATAAATAAATAAACAAAACCGTTTAAAAAAAAAGATGGAAAGATGAGTATATTTAAATGCTGAGCATATTTAACTGTCAATGGATAGAGCCAGGGAAAACGTAGGTAGATGCTCAAGATAGAGAAAGAATATTTAACTATACAAAGCACTACAGGGCCGGCCCAGTGGCACAGCGGTTAAGTGCGTGTGCTCTGCTTTGGTGGCCCGGGGTTCACAGGTTCAGATCCCAGGCACACACTGACGCACCGCTTGTCAAGCCATGCTGTGGCGGTGTCCCATATAAAGTAGAGGAGGATAGGCACAGATGTTAGCCCAGGGCCAATCTTCCTCAGCAAAAAGAGGATTGGCATTGGATGTTAGCTCAGGGCTGATCTTCCTCACAAAACAAACAAACAAACACACACAAAGCACTAGGGTGGGAGGAGACCTAAACTCCGTACAGAGGGATTTGGTGTTGCAAAGAAGGGGCACCTTTCCCAACTTGACAGTTTTAGATGCAGGTAGGACTGTGGATTTGGAGGCAGGAAGTTGTTCCTTGGAGGGAGGTATACAAAAGTCAAGCTGGAGTTGAGAAGAGGAAGACTGAAATAAAAGTTGCAGCAAAACACGGCAGGATTGCAGAGGAATGTTGAAAACACGGTTAAGATTAACGATGATTTTATAATGGTACCATACTGACCTCTTGTGATTTTCTCCAGCAGTACTTAGCAGCCTCTGTATAAGTACAAATAAAGAAGAGATGACTTCATACTTCACAGAGAAAATAGAAGCCAAAAGACTAAAACCACCCAATCACTGCCTCCAAACATACAAACAAATCTGGCCACATTCTTCATTCATCCTCCCCTTCTATTACAATGGATAGTTGGATTTATCCAGGTTTGAATTTTGCTAAGAGTAAGCACCAAGACACAATGGTGTAAGGGAATTTAGAGTGAGGGCTAGAATGTTTGAAATGACAGACCATGAAATTCACATTCTTAGAGAATGATTTAAAGACAGGACAGTGATATAGAAGGATATCCATATGCTATTAAAGAACAAGTGTGATGAAGTAAGCTGGAAAGGCAGATGGCTGTGGTTAGAGAGATGCCTGGGGTTTTATTCTGGAAATGGAACATTGTAAGGTGATACAAATTCCAGAGTGTAGCTACAGGATGGGTATCTGAAGTATAGTCAGAAGTGTGTCACTAAGCTCATATGCCTTCTCAGTTCTTTTATTTTTATGATATATTGCCACCTTCCTTCCACAAATATTGATTGGCCCTGCTCCAGGGTCTAGGGGATACAGGAGTGCACAAAGCAGGAAAAGTCCCTTCTCTCACAGAGCTTACTTTCTAGTAGTGGTTTGGAAGTGGCCCAATCCTAATTTTGAATTTCCTTCATTTTATTTTAATAAAACTTCATGTTTTCATAGCTCAAAGCTCATTGATACTTTGAATGTATATGTCATTTGATCCACATAACTGGGAAGTTAGGATTATTTCTATACTGAAAATCAGGAAAATGAGGCCAAGAGAAGTTAAGTTAAAAAAAAACAAATGTTTGCTGGCTTCCTATGTGCCAGGCACATACCTTGTTAGGCTAAGTATATAGTGATGAACAATACAGGCCACTGCCAGTTGTTCATAGATGGGTGGAGGAGACAGACAAATAATTACAAGGGTGGTGAATGTTATGAAAAGGTGTTGGGAAGTACATAAAAGGCTTTAGCTCAGTTTAGGAAGTCAGAGAAGGTCTCCTTGAGAATATGATACTTAAAATGCAACAAACAGTAAGAGGATAGAAGGAGGAAAGATCATTTCAGGCAGAAAGAACACCAAGTGGGAAAGCCAGAAGAGAAAAATATGGTATGTCAAATGACGTGAAAGCCGTCTAGATAGCTGAAAGATGGAGGGGAAAAGTGGCAGAGAATAAAGTGAGAACGGAGGGCAGGATACAAATCATAGAAGGCCTTCTAGCCGTGTTAAACAGTTTGGAATTTACCCTAAGGACAATGGGAAGCTGCTGCAGGAAAATGATTGTTTTCTAAAAGATCACCTGGGGCTTCAGTGTAAAGAATGAATTAGAAGTTGGCAAGAACAGGTACCGGGGATCAATTAGGAGACTGCTATAATGTAATAATCGTAATAGTTAATAATTGCGAAGTATTTTGCTATTTATTAGGCATTGGCTAAACACTCCATAAGAACTGTCTCTTTTAACACCTAGCAGTCCTTTAAGGTAAATATATAATTATTATCCCCATTTTTCAGATGTGGAAATTGAGGTACAGAGACTATAAGTAGCTCACCCAACTTCACACAGCTGGTAAGTGGTAGTCTGATTCCAGAGTCTGTGCTCTTAACACTACTCTATTTTGCCTTCCCCAGTAGTCAGGATGAGATGACAGTCACTTGGACAACAGTAGGGGCAATAGGAAAGGAAAGAAGCAGCCGAGGCATGTCTCTATGATTTGGTGACTAATTGCAAGTCTGGTGATACAAGAAAGGGAGAAGTTTAGAATGACACCTAGATTTGAACAAATGGAGAATGGAGGTACTATTTACTGATGAAGAGCATTCTGGTGAAATAGCAGGTTTGAAAGTAAAAGATACTGCAATCAGTTTTAGATCTATTACATTTGGTTTGACATCCTGGTTAGAGATGTCCAGCAAAAAAGAAAAAAAAAGGATATACCATTTTAGAGGTCAGAAGAGATAAGCTTAGGCTAGAAATACAGATTTAAGAGACTTTAACATATAACTGAGGTCACCAAAGTGATGAAAGTGGATGAGACCACTGGGAAAAGTATATAGAGTAAAGAAAGAGCTAAAACAGAATCCTGAGGAAATGAACATTTAGGGACACTCAGGGATCAAAGCACAGTGACGTGGAGTGGCCATACGTTAAGAAGGTCACATATGGTAAGCTATCAGCACCTAGTTTCAGTCCTCTTTCACTGGCATGCCTGATACGCTGACAGGGCTGTACTGACATAGTACTTTATGGCTCTAGATGCCTCTGCAGCCAGAAAAAAATTTTTTAATTCTTATTAGAACACACATTATCTCATAATGCATCTGTCATTTAGTTACAACATGATGCTTACATATTAGCAGGACTTCTCTCTGATAATGTAACAACCAGACTCCAAATTGAACGAATATTCAATTATATAAAAAAGTATACTAACCTCTATGTCAACAATTAGAAGGATTCTCTGCACCACTTTCCAGTTCACAAAGTAACCAAATATCCCATATACTAGATTTGGGTATATCTGGAGAAGGGAACTACATATAGAGGACTATAATGTGTTGGATGACAAGTTAAACCCTTTACTTCCATTATTGTTGCTATGAAAATAAAAGGAAGATATTATTAGCCTCATTTTAAAGATGAGAAAAATAAGGATCAGAGAAGCTGCTTATTCACAGTAACATAACTAAAAGAGCAATATAAAATATACTCATTTAAAGGTCATGATAGAAAACTTCTCAACTTTACCTAAAAACTACACCAAAAAGAGTCAATGGAGAAGAAAGCAGAGGGGCCGGCCCCATGGCTTAGCGGTTAAGTGCACGCGCTCCCCTACTGGTGGCCCAGGTTCGTGTCCCAAGCGCGCACCGACCCACTGCTTGTCTGGCCATGCTGAGGCGGCGTCCCACATACAGCAACTAGCAGGATGTGCAACTACGACATACAATTATCTACTGGGGCTTTGGGGAGAAAAAGGGAAAAAAAAAAAGAAAGCAGAGAAAGTTTCAGAAATTTTCAAGTTTGTTTATTGCTTCTGTCTCATATCTCATGAGGTCTCTAATTCTAAAATGTTAAAATACTAACATCTTTGTTCTTTAGGATGTTCTAATCTCATCAGACTAATCAGATTATCATCTAACTCCTCTAAAAGGTGTTTCAGCCTGTCCCCTTTTCTGTGTATCTACTATACACATATTAATAAACCCAGTGCTTGAGACTAAAGTAAAAATATTCATAGCCTAACAGATAATCCTGGGCAATGATGGCACTGCAAAACAAACATGTCCTATAAAAACCTCCTCCTGGTGTCTTCTAATTCCTCTGCCAGACTGAACTCCCTTTCACGAATGCTCTTGACACCTTTACCTCCTGAACCATGCTCCACCCATTAATCTGACTCCACTGGCTACTGCTCCTTGGTCTTTTCCAACCTAAAAAAACTGCTCCAAAATCCTCTTTGACCCTTAAACCACTGCCTCACTTTTCCTCTTCCCTTTACCTCTACACTTCAATTACCTGCCTCCCTTCCCTAGTCAATGAAATTGCTAAGGAATCAGACACTTGCTAATTGCCAAATGTAGTTGCCTCATTTTAGGCCTCATCTTGAGTTTTCTGCACTACTCACTGATAACTTTAAAAACTTTCCTCCTTTGGGCCGGCCCCGTGGCTTAGTGGTTAAGTGAGCGTGCTCCACTGCTGGCGACCCGGGTTCGGATCCCGGGTGCGCACCGACGCGCTGCTTCTCCGGCCATGCTGAGGCCGCGTCCCACATACAGCAACTAGAAGGATGTGCAGCTATGACACACAACTATCTACTGGGGCTTTGGGGGGAAAAAATAAAAAAAATCTTAAAAAAAAAAAAAAAAAAAAAACTTTCCTCCTTTGAATTCTTTAACCCAACTTGCACCCCTTCATCATCCTGATAATAGCTGATAGCTTTTTCCCACAGTCTCCTTCTCAGGCTCTACGTCCTCTGTTTGCCCCTGATGTTACATGTTACCCAAGCTTACACATTTGGCCCTTTTTCCAGTCTATACCTACATCGTCCAATATAGTAGCCATTAGCCAAATACAGTTATTTACACTTAAATTAATTAAATAAAAATTCAGTTCTCTAGTTGCACTTAGTCACACTTCAGGCGCTCAATAGCTCATCAACTTAAAAGCAGCTAGCGGCTACTCTATCAGACAGCGAGATATAGGACGTTTCCATCACTGAAGAAAGTTGTACTGGACGGTGCTGGCCTATATACTCTCTTTCCGGTCAATCAATCAATCAATATTTATTGAGGGCCTATTGTGCACCAGGCACTGTTCTGGACCCTGGAGATAGAGTACTGAACAAAAAGCAGTCCCACTCTTCATGGAGCTAACATTCTAGTAGGAGGCGACAGACAAGTAGTTTGTCAGATGAACAATCTCATTTATTCCCAAATCATCATATGCTGAGGATTCCTAAAGCCTTTCCTGGGTTCTAAACTTGAATTTCCAGCTTCTGCTAGATATCAGCACTCAGATGTCTATGAAGTACCCTAAACTATGTCCTAAACTGAACTCAGTATCTTCACTTCCCTCTCAAACTTCCTTTTTCTGTATTCTTGATTTTTGAGTAACCCTGGACTTTTCCTCCTCTGTCCTACCACATCCGGTCACCAAACCTTGTGGAATTTATCTGTCTTAAACCAATCTCCTTATCTACTACCAGTGCCCTAATTATCTCTTGGCCAAAAATTAACTTCTCTACCTCTAATTTTTCCACATTTGCTTCACCCGTGTGTGACCTAGTTCATCCTAGTCCATCTGCCCCTAAAATTATACTTCTAAAACACAAATCTGATTCCATAATTTCCCTACTCAAAAATCACTGGCTAAATGCCTAAAGAATAAAACATAAATCCCTTAGCACGAATTCAAAGCACTACACAATGTGGTTATAAGCTACTTTATCCTTCTAACCCGCTCTTCCTGCTACATACTGTACTATCCAGCCACACCAAATTACTAGGTCCTTTCAAGCAGCAATCTCTCCCTGAAGTTATTTTCTATTTTTCTCCACTTAAACACACAGTCACAAACAAAAACATCCTTTTCACCCCTGAAGGCGTAGATCAAATGACACCTGTCTCTGAAGTCGTGTTCACCATCCTCCAGTCAGTCTTTTTTTTCCCCCCAAAGCCCCAGTAGATAGTTGTATGTCATGGTTGCACATCCTTCTAGTTGCTGCATGTGGGATGCGGCCTCAGCATGGCCGGAGAAGCGGTTCCTCGTGTGCGCCGGGGATCCGAACCCCGGGCCGCCAGCAGCGGAGCGCGTGCACTTAACCGCTAAGCCACGGGGCCGGCCCCAGTCAGTCTTAATTATTTACTCTTCAGAACTGCTGTAGCACTTATACATAACCACTGTACATCATATTCTCAGTGTCTATACAGTGCCTGGGGTATAATGTCAAAGGATTAAATACTTCTCTCGACATTATGTCTGTGTGACACAGGGGGGCAAAATTTTCGATCATATTCTTAGAAACCTTTTCTGTCCTCGTAAGACTCAACAAGTTGATATGCTGTAAGTATTCAATAAATAGGACAGAGAATGTGAGGCCTGCCTGGTATCCTCTCACAGTCGAGGCGAGCGCATCGACGCTGCCTGAATAAAGGCTTTCCCTAGGTCCTGGCCCCTTCTTTCAAAGGACGACTGGCAGAACAGGAACAGAGGATCCAGCGACCACTGGGCGCAAGACAGTTTAGGAAGAAGATGAAAGGGGGGGGGGGGTTTGGAATGAAGTGGGAAGAAATCTTCTAGCTGGAGAGAGAATGGAGATCGACATCCCTCTCCTTCGCCCTGTGAGGGGCCAACCTACCTAGAGACCTCTCCTCCGCCTCACTCGCGCCTCTGCGTTCTTCACTTCTCGGTAGCGAACACGTTTCTATCGTGCGAGCTACCTCTTCCGGGGTCCCTTGACAAGAAGTTCCGGATCAAGCACCGCGCAGAGAACAGTCATCCTTCCTCTCGCCCCGCCCACAGGTCCCGAACCCAGAGCCGAACTGAAATCCCGCGACGAACGACTTAGGTTGCCGAAGGGTAAGGGGAACGTTTCTCTTTTGGAGGCGGTCTCCCGGGGGGGAAACGGACCGGAAGTGACGTGAGAGAATTCCGGTTGGCCGGATCCCAGCGGCGCGTGTGAGAGTCGGTCGGGAGCCGCTTCCAGGATCTTGAGATCCGGAGAAGCCGGGATCAGAGCGGGTAGGTAAACCAGCGCAGAGAATTAGGGACGGAAGTCTGAGACTGTCCTCAGAGCTTGGCTTCTTCCGGAGCTCTCCTACTTAGATCTTGCAGGATTGGGGCACCGTGCAAGCAGTGTTTTAGGGCGCTGCTGACTCTAGATCTCTCAGTCTGGCGGTAGCCGGGTTATTTGGGACAGCTCCCCGTGGTTGTCCACCGGTGCACTGAACCCGTGCACTGGTCTCCGGATGATTCGCTCTTACTGCCGCGCACTTGGAAGCCGTTCGAAGCTTCTGTAGAGTACCCCTCTGCTCTTCCTCCCTGGGTGTCTAGGACCTTAGAGTAAATGGAGAAGGGCTTCCCTGCTGATGACCAAGCTGTTTCTCAGGATGTCAGTTTGCGTTCTTGTCCTCCCCAACCACTAGCGCATGATGCTAAATGTACCCGCTTTTAAACAAAATTCAGGCGTGCAAGTGCCATCTAAAGCGTTGGTGGCCAAGAGGGTGGGGCCTTCGCTCCGTAGATCTCTTGCAGAGGAACTTCACGTATGTCCCACTACTTTCATGAGGAATAGGGTCCTCTGCGTTTTCCAAATCCCTGACTCCTCCGACCCGTGTATTTCATTACAGTGGAGGGTTTGCAATAAAACGTGAAGGTCGGCTTAATCGCTAAAATTCCAGGAAGCCATATGTGGCCCTGCTAAGATTACTTATGACCTCCAGTAGGTTTTACACTATTATCTTTTGTTTTCCTGCAACTCCATGCAAAAATCTCATAATGTATAGGCTCTGGCACTGTTTACCTATCTCAGCAACATAGCTCTTTTTCCTAACTTTAATGTTTTTCAGTTCTCTTTCGGGGCTTGTCAGAAATTTTGTAGACACATTGCACTGATTCTTTGGAGAAGCTTGTGCAAGTATTTCTAGTGTTGTAATGATAGAGAATTTAATGTTCTGACTGCTAATATCTATTAACTGTGTTATCATTAGTTCTGATTTTAGTTGTGTATTCTTAGTATAAGTGATGACAGTGAGAAACTATTATTTACTATTATTTACTAGGCAACATTTTATTCTTTCTCGGTTATGTTTTTATTGACCTTTGAAAGAGAAATGATGGTTCCCAGACAAATGTGGCCAATTTGTGTAGGTGTGAAATGACTCTACAGTAGAAATCTTTTATATTTTACTTCTTTGCCTATATTTTAAAACACTGAAGCATTTTTTTTTCCTTTGAGGGATATATCCTACTTGATTAATCAAGTTTAATTTCTGTGACTCACATTCCAGAATAACTAAGTTTCTGATTTACTTCAGTAAATGGTTTAATGCCTTTTAGTGGTTTACCTATAGCTACTTTAATCAGTTTGTTGTTTAATTTACATATTGTTCTTAGTTTTGAGTTAGAAAATTTTTTCACACTTGTCTTTGAAATAAGGTGACTAGATTTTTGAGATGTAGAATTATATAAATTAGATGTTATCATTAATTTTAATGTTTGGTAAATTTGCTTATTGACTTTATAACTGCCAAACTTGATCTTAAATTCTTTTTGTTCAATTCAGTTATCAATTCAGTCCGGAAAATCTGGACTGATTATCCAGATTTTCTCATTTTTACAACTTCTTCCTACCTTTGGCTTGAATTACTGCTTTTTAGGATTTTGAAGAGCATTAAATTTTAAATCAGAAGACCTGGATTGAAGTCTGCGCTCCAACACTTACTGAGTGCAAGTTGGCAGGTTATCTAACTTTCTGAGCTGTTCTGGATTGTGTTGATAAACTTACTGCTCATTTTACTTCATAGGATTGTCACAGTGATTAAGTGAGATAGTAAATGTGAAATCACTGTAAAAATGAAAATATGGTGATATTGTCATTTTACTCTGAAAGCTGGAAATGTATCAGTGCAGAATACTGTTACTTTGCATCATTTCAAAATTTGATCTTTTATATTGTGTGCTATTTATCTGAAAACATTATTACACACTCTTCTAAGATAATCTTTGCCCTACTTTTGAACACAATAAAAGCTAACCAGGAATAGTTTGATACTGTAATCCACTGAATTAGTCATCTTGGTTAATAAGTAGGTGACTGGAAAATGAGTATAGTTTCGCATTTGGGAGTTTAAATCTGATCTGTCTTGGTCATCATGTATTGTCACTTAAGAATTTCCAAGTGCAAAGGAAGCTGAAGTTTTTGGTGCTTACGTATAGTTAACTAAAGGTTAGAAGTAGCCTTATTTATTTATATTAAGCAAGAAACTATGATTTCACTAAAACCTACTGATAGAAATATTTAGAATTAGAAGCAACCTCTGTGAACATATAGTGAGATTCTTCTCATATAACAGAGGAGAAAATTGGGACCCAGAAACAATCAGTAATTGGCTTGCCTGAGGTCATATGGCTTAGGTAGGGCCAGAACCTGAACTGGAAATGAGGCCCAAGTTGTTCTTTCTGTTCTGCTAAAATTGTCTCCAGCATGTTTATATGGTTTGGTAATATTTCCTGTTTTGCATGACACTGGTTTCTCTTATATATTAAAGGGATCTATATGTATTAAAAGGATCTATATAGTGTACATTTTTTTCCTTTCCTAAATTAGCTGATTTAGTCTTGTAAATTCTAGGAAAACAAAAACACTGTGCTTGGCAAGATTTGCAGTGGAATGGAATAAGGAAAGAGAAAAAGAAGTTAGTTCTATTTTTCAGAATAGTTATTCTGAGTTCGTGCTTCATTGCTGTGAGGTATTGAGGTGTCTTCTTTCTGGCAAGTGGAAAAGACAGAAAGGATCTTTGTAACACATGTCTCTGCTGAGTGAAAGTTGTTGCTAATGAGTAGGAAGAAGCTGTATTAATTTCTTTGCTCCTGCTAAAAAAATTTCCCCAAGCTGCTTGTAATTTTAATATTCTGTGTTAATTGTCTATTAATCTATGTAGTCATTTCTCTAATTATTTCATCCTGGGTAAATAGCTACTGTAGGAAAGTTAATTCTTTGACTTGTTGGGAAAGCTTTGCTTCCACTGATTTCACAAAACCTGTTTTGTCCCTCCCCTTTCTTGGAGATTATAGTGCCACGTGCTTATTATCATTGCTGTTTTGTCCTAATGCTCTTTGTTGGTGTCTCTCTCTCTTTGGTATGGAAATAAACTCCGGATTAGAGAATCTTGAGTAACCTCAGTAACAAACTGGATGAATTGAAGTGATAACTTGTTTGTTGCTATATTAGTTAATAATCTGCTTTCACAAAGACTTGCAAATATTTTGGGGGGTAATTTCTAAAGTGTTTATTGCTTCAAGAAACTCCTTATTTTGTCTGGGAAAGCAACTTTGTGTAGAGTTTGCTGAACTGATATTGTGTATTATGTAAACTCTTATGTAAAGCTCATTTAAAAATGTTATGCTCCTTGAAGGTTTTGGAAATTTGAACAGGAGATACTTTTCTGTGTCAGATAAAAGATGATACTTAAAGCTTAAGGCATTTTTACATTAAGCAAGGGCCACCCATTGAGTAATCCTATCCCAGCTGGTCTAACTATAATTGCTCAAGAGTTTGGCCTTATCCAGAAATATATAGTCTTTTCAGTAGTTCATTGTTATGTTTTCTTTTGTTCTCAAGGTTCTGTAATAATAACCTTGGTCTTTATAGATTTTTCTGGAAGGACCGGATAGCTAATGTTAAGAGCCAGGGCTATAAAGCTAGATTGCCTTGGTTCAAATTCCAGCTCTACTAGTGCAGTCCTTGGACTAGTTACTTAACCTCTTGCTATCTCAGTTTCCTCCTAGACAGTGAAGTCAGTACCTTTATTGTTAGGGTTAAATGGATAAGTAAAGCATTTAGAACAGTGCCATGATCGTTATCATCATGTGGTCTGCTGAGCAATTGCTAACAACTCTTTCCCAACCCTCTTTTGAAATCATGTCTTTATATTGCTGCTTACTTGATTATTGTTTGCTCATTATTAATGAATTTTCAATAAATATATATGTATATTTCATTTTGTGAATATTTTACAACATATGTGGGATTCTTAACCAAATGAGGCATTGTAGGCTATTATCTCAGCCTTTTGTGTATTATTGTTAACAGTTTACGTTATCTGTGTAAACTTTAACACAGAATTTGAGAATTGAAATTTGGG
Source organism: Ceratotherium simum simum (assembly GCF_057802395.1). Lineage (NCBI taxonomy): Eukaryota > Metazoa > Chordata > Mammalia > Perissodactyla > Rhinocerotidae > Ceratotherium > Ceratotherium simum. Next base: position 28,191,868 of record NC_141915.1, on the reverse strand, counting down.
AATTTGATGTTTAATGATGTCTTCTAGCACTTACTTTTTTTGCATCAGAAGATCCTTTTTCAATGACATCTATCGCTGTATCTGTTCATTCATCCGATCAGTAAACAAATATCTTGTGTCCTAGGCTTTTTACCAGGTTCTGGGGAAAACAATGGGAAACAAAGACAAAAACAGATATTTTATTCAGGAGCCTGATAGAGAAAAAAATAAATACAGAAGTGAAAGAATAAACATAGTGTAATAAATGTTATGAAGGAAACCAACAAGGGTCTGAGAGAGAGTTAATGTGAATATGTGCCCGTGTGAGACTTTAGTACAGTACTTCTGGAATACAGCAACATGAGATTAGGTAGGAAGCATACTCATGGTGCAGGTTATGTAGAGCTTTACAGGCTGTGGAAATGAGTTTGAATTTAATTATGAGTGCAATAGGAAGTCATTCTACAATTTCAAGTAGGGGAGTAATATGATTTATAAGAAGTTCACTCTTGCTCATATGTGAAGGATGAATTGAAGGGGACAAGAATAGAAATGGAAAAAGAAGTTAGGAGTCCATTGCAGTAGTCTAAGTGAGAGATGAAGATGGCCTGAACAAGAGTAGTGGCAAAAAAGTGGAGAGCAGTGGGTGGATACTAAATATATTTGGAATAGGACTGGGTCCTGGATTAGATGTGAAGAGTAAGGAAATGAGAAGAGTCAAGGATGACTAGGCGTCTTGATTTAGTAACTGAGTGGAGGGTTGTGCCAAGCACTGGGAGAGGGAAGGTTTGGGGAGGACCAGGTTTGTTATGAGAAGGGAGATGGGGATAGGGAAGAAAGGACATGTTAAATTTGAGATGCTTAGGAATCATCCGAGTGGTGCTATTAGGTATACAGATCTAGAGGTCAGGACTAGAAATACAAATTTAGGCTAATATTTTAAACTATGGAATCAGATAAGTCACTTGGGGAGATAAGGGAAAAGAGAGGGCCCAGGTGAGATAAAAGAGAACTGGCAAAGGAGGCTAAGGAGTGTTTGAAGAATGATCAGATACACAAAACTAATAAAAGTGGTTACATCTAGCAGAGAGAGTACTAGACAGATGAGGGGCAGAGGGGAGCAAGATTTTTCATTTTTTCTCTTATATAGTATTTATATATAAAAGCATGTGAAGGTTTTTACTTATTTAGAATTCTTTTAAGAAATGGTCAGCTCTGTCAAATGCTGTCCTGTGGTCTAGACGAGGACAGAATAAAGTCCAGTAAAGTCAAATTGGTTGATCTGACTAGCCACTTCTCTCATTGTTGAGTCTAGTTCCTTCCAGAAGCTTTCAGGTCTCCATGTTGCCAAAAGCATTTAATCAAGAGCATATACAAGGTTCTTCTGCCCGTAATAAGTTTTTGAGATCTATCTGTAGGAGATTTCCATACTATTTCTATGGGGTGGAGGAATTTTCTCTAGTTTTTATTAAATAATCATAGAGCTATCCCTAGGATCTCTATACCTGCAAAACTCCAATATTTAAGAATTTAAATATTTGAATTTATCAGTATCCTTAATAACTATTGGTAAGTGAAACATGCCAGGCAGGCTCCTGCCTCAAAGTCTTTGCACTTTTTTTTCTCTTTCCCTATAGTGTTCTTCCTCATATTTTTACATGGCTTTTCTCTAATGTCAGATTCTCAGAGAAAGCTTCTCTATCCACTCTATTAAAAATTGTGCACAAACACATACATATGCACACATATCAAATGTCTTTATTTTTCACTGTAGCACTTATCACTGTCTGTATGTGTTTGAATTTTTGTCTGTTCAGTGCTATCTCTAGCATCTCAAACTATGCCTGGCACATACTATGTACAGTAAATATTTGTTAAATGAGTAAATGAAAAATTCATTTTCACTGCTATATAATATTTCATCATGTAGCTCTACCCCAATTTATTTATTTGTTCTCCAGACAGTGGACATTTGAGTTGTTTATAGCTTTTTTAAGACCAATGTTGCTAAAAATATTGTTTTACATATCAGCTCTTCACATGTGCAAGACGTTCTTTTGGCTATATACGTAGGCATAGAATTGCTAGCATTTGAGTATGCCAGTATTCAACTTTACGAGTTGTTTCCCAGACTTTGCTGTTGTGATCCTTCCTAATTTTTGCCAAAGGAATACATGTAAGAATGGTGTGGTGGAGTGTAAAATTGAGTGATGGATTGCAGAATAGTCACAAATTCTTCTCATCGTTGTATGCATACCCCTTTGCAATATGATTTGCTTCTAGAGTCTGTTACTCCATTCCTTGACTCTGTCCCTGGCTATGTGACTTGCTTTGGCCAAGGGGACATTAGCAAGTGTGACACAACAGAGGCTTGAAAAGCACATGCACATTGGGTCCTGTCTTCTCCTACTGCTCTTTGGAACGCTGAACCCACCATATGAAAAAAGTCCAGGCTAACCTACTGAGACATCGGGGACCATGTGGAGCAAAGACAAGACACCCCAGCAGAGACCTGCCTAGCTCAAGAGCCGAGCTAGCCCAGACCAAAACTGCCCAACCTAACTTATACAATCATGAGAAGTATTAAATGATTTTTTAAGTCGCTCAGTTTTGGAGCTAAGTTGTTATACAGCAAAAGATAATGGATACAAATGGTATCTCATTGTGATCTTGATTTATGTTTTTTAATTGTCAGTGAGGCCAAGTAGATATCTTCATTATTGGCCATACATATGTCCTCTGCTATGAAATACCTCTTCATGTCTTTTGCCTATTTTAGTTTTGTAGGGTTGTCTTTTTCTTAATATTTTAAACTCTGTATAATCTGCCTACTAGTTCTTTTCAGTTATGTGTTTCCCTGGTTTATCTTTTCACTTAAGATATCTTGGGATGAATTTAAGTTTGAATTTCAATGTTGTCTAATTTATCAGTCTTTCCATTATGGATAGCTCTTTTGTGTGTCTTATGAAATCCTTCCCTACGCCAAGGCAGAAAGGTATTTATGTTTTTTCCTAAAAGTTTTGCTTTTTGACTTTTAAATCTTTAACCCATTTGAAATTGAATTTTGTGCATGATTCAAAGTAAGGATCCAAATTTTCTTTTCTTGTATGGATAACCAGTTTGAACAGTCTCTCCTTTCCCCACTGATCTATCTTGCCATGTCTGTCATATAGAGTTCCAAATATACAAGAGGCTTTTGAGGGGCCCTCTTTTCTGCTTCTTGATCAGGTTTTCTATCTCCATACCTATATAACACACTTTCATTATTTATTACTATTACATATGTATAGAGAGATATATACTCTGGATACAAGAACTTTGTCAGATATATGTGTTGCAAGTATTTTCTCTCATTCTGTGGCTTACCTTTTTGGTTTTTTAAACAATGTTTCAAAGAGCAAAAGTTTTTAAACTTGATTAAGTCCAATTTATCAATTTTTTCTTTTATGCTTCATGCTTTTGAAGTCCTAAGAAATATTAGTCTACCCCAAGATTGCAAAGATTTTCTCCTGTTTTTTTTTTCTAGAAGCTTTATAGTTTTTGTTCTTACATTTAGATCTATGATCCATTTCAAATCAGTTGTTGCATATGAGAGATGAGTCGATGTTCATTTTTTCATAAGAATATTGTTATTCTAGTACCATTTGTTGAAATGACTTTCTTTCACCATTAAATTGCCTTGTGCGTTTGTTGAAAATTAATTGACCATATGTATGTGAGTCTATTTCTGTATTCTTTCTTCTGTTCCACTGATCTAGGTCTATCCTTTTGCCATAACCACACTGTCATGATTACTACAGTTTTAAAGTAAGTCTTGAAATCAATTAGTGCAAGTCTTCCAAGTTTGTTCTTTATCTAAATTGTTTTGGCCATTCTGAGTTCTTTGCATTTCCATATAAATTTGAATCCAATTATCACTTTCGACTTAAAAGAAAAAAGCCTGCTTGAGTTTTGATTGAGATTGTATTAAACCTATATATCAGTTTGAGGGAAATTGACATAGTAACAATATTGAGTCTTTCAAAGGATGGACATGGTGTATTTCCCCGTTTGCTTAGGTCCTCTGTAATTTCTTTTTTTATTTTTTTTAGAATAGATCTTGTACATATTCTGTTAAACTTATCTCTAAGTATTTCGTGTTTTCAGATGCTATTGTAAATGAAATTTTTTAAAATTTAACTTTGTAATTATTTATTCCAAGTACATAATAGAAAGAGTATTGGTTTCGATCTTTCATCCTGTGACCTTGCTAAATTCACTTATTGGTTCTAGTAGTTCTGAGCAGTTTTCAATTTTCTCTTATTTTGCCCATAGTTACTTAGAATTCTGTGCATTAACTTCTAAATATGTAGAAATTTTATATTTTTGTTATTAAAGTTGGATGTAATTTCTGGGTTATCAGAGAATGTGGTCTGTGATGCCAATTCTTTGGAATTTGTTGAGACTTATTTCTTCGCTTAATCATAAGTGGCTTATGAAAAAATCTGTATTCTCTAATTGTCAGATGCTGAATCTTATATCTATCCCTCCCTACATTTTGTTTCTTAATTGTGTTATTAAAATCATCTGTCTTTGCTGAATGTTTTGTTTTGTTTTCTGTTTGGTTTGAAATATCAGTAATTAACAGTTGTTTTGAAATCTCCCAATAATGTTGGATTTATCCATTTCTGCATGTATTTTTATCAATTTTTATGTTATAAATTTTGATGCTGTATTCTATTAGGTGCATTCAAATTTAGAATTGTTACATCTTCCTGGTGAGTTGAACCTTTTATTATATTCTCTGTCCCTAATAATGACATTTGTCTTTTCTCTTTCTATGTCCTTATGAAAAAGCGTGGATTTTTTTTTTTTTTCCCCTGAGGAAGATTAGCCCTGAGCTAACATCTGTTGCCAATCTTCCTCATTTTTTGCTTGAGGAAGATCAGTCCTGAGCTAACATCCCTGCCAGTCTTCCTCTACTTTATATGTGGGTCACCTCCACAGTGTGGCCTGATGAGTGGTGTAGATGTGTGCTTGGGATCCAAACCTGCAAACCCAGGCCGCCAAAGCAGAACACACTGAACTTAACCACTACGCTATAGGGCTGGCCCCTGGATTTTTAAAAAATACAATTTTCAGTCTGTTTCTAAAGTGATGAGTTTAGTCTGTTTATGTTTTTTTTTTTCGATTATTGACATATTTGGACTATTTGGACTTGTTTCTATCAAGTACTATTTTTATGCTCCCCAGCTTTAGAACACTTTAGCTATCTTTTCCTGATTTATATACCATTGTCCAAATTTCAGATCTTTTAAAAATTATAGTCACAAATTAGACACTTTTATTATTTTGTACAATACTTATTTTATTTACTTTTATATTTCACATTTTATTTTTCTACATTTCTTATATCTCAGCCAATTTGGGGGGATCATTACTTTCTTCTTATAGAATATTCTTTAGAAATTTATTTTTTTAGTAGATCTGGTGCTCCCTCGTTTATTGCTTACTATTAATGTCTTTATTTTGGGCACAATTCTAGACTAGCAATTTTATCTCAAAAATCTAATGATATTATTTCCTTGTTTTTTGGCTTTCATTGTTGCTGTCAAGAATTCTGCTTTCAGGGCCGGCCCGGTGGCGCAAGCGGTTAAGTGCGTGCGCTCTGCGCGACGGCTGGGGTTTGCCAGTTCGGATCCCGGGTGCGCACCGACGCACTGCTTGTGTAGCCATGCTGTGGCGGCATCCCATATAAAGTAGAGGAAGATGGGCCGGCCCCGTGGCTTAGCAGTTGGGTGCTCGCGCTCTGCTGCTGGCGGCCCGGGTTCGGATCCCGGGCGTGCACCTACGCACCGCTTCTCCAGCCATGCTGAGGCTGAGTCCCACATACAGCAACTAGAAGGATGTGCAGCTATGACATACAACTATCTACTGGAGCTTTGGGGGGGAAAATAAATAAAGTTTAAAAAAAATAAAAAAATAAAGTAGAGGAAGATGGGTACGGATGTTAGCCCAGGGCCAGTCTTCCTCAGCAAAAAAAGAGGAGGATTGGCGTTGGATGTCAGCTCAGAGCTGGTCTTCCTCACACACACACACAAAAAAATGAATTCTGCTTTCGTTCTGTTCTTTCAGTTTCAGCAGTCTGTCTCTTCTTTTTGGTTTCTTCAGGATCAAAATCTCTTTGCTTTAGTGTTCTGTGGTTTGATTGCAGTGTTTCTGGATAGGATATATTTTTATTTGTTCTACTTGGGATATATTGTACTTCCTAGATTGATGGACTCATTTCTGGAAAAATTAGGCCTTCATCTTTCCAACTCTGGAAATTTTAAGCCTTTATCTTTTTGAATTTACATTTCCTCCATGCTTTCTGTTCTTCTGGGATTCCAATTAAACAGTGGTAGACCTTCTCACTGTGTCTTCTGTGTCTCTTATTCGCTTATATTTTCCATTTTATCTCTGCTGCATTCTTAATAAATTCCCTGGATAGCTCATCCAAGTCACTTCGTCTGTGTCTGATCTGCTGTTTAATCCATCCATTGGTTTTTAATTTCAACAGTTAAATATTTTTTACTTCTAGAAGTTCCATTTGCTTTTCTTTCCCTCAAATTTATTTAGTTGTGATAGTTTTTATTGTGTGCTCGTCTTTGTAATTGCATCCTTTGTTCTGTAAACATTTTTTTTGTGTGTGAGGAAGACCAGCCCTGAGCTAACATCTGTTGCCAGTCCTCCTCTTTTTGATGAGGAAGACTGGCCCTAGGCTAACATCCGTGCGCATCTTCCTCTACTTTATATGGGACGCCGCCACAGCATAGCTTGACAAGCCGTGGGTCGGTGCGTGCCTGAGATCCGAACCTGCGAACCCTGGGCCACCACAGCAGATCGCGAGCACTTAACCACTACACCACCAGGCTGGCCCCCTGTAAACACTTTTATACATAGCTATTCTATAATATATTTATTCTGCACTTGAATCTCTAATATCAGTTTTTCTTGTCCTTCTGAAGGGGTAGGGGACAGTGGGGGGGTCTGTACTCATAATGGCTTGCTTTCTGGTACCTTTGTGAGTTTATTGATTGATCTTATTCTGTGGGAATCTAGTGGACCTAATTTACAAAGAGGGTTTGCTTCTACTTCTGTTTAGAGCTAGAAAGGCACCTCTGACTTGAGACTACATCAGTGGCCCCTGTGGGTGTAAGGAAGGAAAAATTCTCTATCCTTTTTGGGTCTCTGACTGGACCTAAGAGTTAAACTGACGTAAGACAGATTAACAGGAGAAAAGCATACAAATTTGACTAAATTTCTTACATGTAAATGGGAGCCTTCATGAGAGAATGAGGACCCGAAGAAGTGACCAGAGCAGGAAGCTTTTATACCTTTTAGACAAAGAAACACTAAATTTGTGAAGAATTGATAAGACAGAGAGGTTTGGGCTAAGGGTAGTAAATGGTGAAGAAATAACTAGGAAGGTAAGGGTTAGTTTAACAGGGTTTATTTGTACAGATTTATCGGCTGCAAATTTGCTGTCTCTGGTGAAGAGTCTCTTCCTTCCTCCTGGTACAAGGAGGGTACCTTTGCTATAGGAGTTTTATCTCCTGCTTTCAGGAAGAAAAAGGAGAGTCAGAGTATCCTTCTTGTACCTGCTGTTTCTTAAGCACCTTTAATTCAAAATATTCAATATGCCAAAGTGGCATTTTTGGGGTGACATATTCTGCTTTTCTTCATGGGTTTTAGCCCAGAGAGAAAAATCACAAATTCAGTCTCCCACCTCCAAAGTTCAGTCTTCCTACAGAGATGTTGCTATAGGAATCTTGTCTCAGGGTGGCCTTGGCCATCCCAATTGCCAGTTGCTCCTATTAGTTTCCTTCCCACTGCTCAGGTTCCCTTCCGTTCCCACCATGCCTTACAACCACCCTAGCTCGTGGACCATCCAGTCTGTCTGAGTCTATTGTATAGTTTGCTTATTTTTTGGAGGAATAGAAGGGGACCTTGAAGACTCCCTCTCCCCTTTATGAGACCAGTGACGTCTCAAAGAATATTCCAATCCAGGGTCTAGTTTTTATGGAGAGGAAGGGTCCCTCAAAGTTCCTAGTACACGTACCTGACTTCACATAATAATCGTTACTGAAAAGTTTAATTTACATTTTCCAAGTGCACTATTTTAGTTTATTATTTTATAGAACCCTATCATGAAGCCATTTGGTTGCTAAGAATTCGTTGATACAAATAATTACACCATAATTTATCTACTCAGTAGGTCCTAATTTTCTTAAGATAGAAATGAAGGTCCTTAGTCAATATTATTGGGAAGCTCTTGAATATGTAAGAGAAAATGAAACCCAAAATATCCTTTAGAGTGGGCAAAGAATGACAGTTCAACAGTGTAAAAAGTGCTGCAAGTAATTCTGGTTTCAGTTAATGTCGAATGACCAAGTTATCTCCAGTTATCCATCTTAATGGGCGGAGTAGAGACATTACTACCATTTTAATAGATGGAGAACATGTAGCAGGTTCTAGTGTTTTTCCAAACAGTGGATAATAAAAAAATTCTGTTTCATAGATCATAAATTTTAGAATTATCTGGATCAAACTCTTTTTTTTTTTGTGAGGAAGATCAGCCCTGAGCTAAAATCCATGCCAATCCTCCTCTTTTTGCTGAGGAAGACTGGCCCTGGGCTAACATCTGTGCCTATCTTCCTCCACTTTATATGGGACGCCGCCTCAGCATGGCCTGACAAGCGGTGCCTCTGTGCGTACCCAGGATCCGAACCCCGGGCTGCCAGCAGCGGAGCACGCACACTTAACCGCTATGCCGTGGGGCTGGCCCTTGGCTCAAATTCTTCATTTTGCTATAACTAACCTGAAGCATGTACCTTTGTCATTTGAAAATATTCTGTGATTTAACTTATTTTCTTATTAATGACTTGTATAGGCCAGTTTATATTCCGCAGGTATTTAGGGGTGATAAAGTAGGGAGGTCTATTAAGCAATCTGAATTTAAAATTTTGTCAGAGAAATACACAAACAGTAATAACCTACAAGGAAATGACCAAAAGAGGCAAAGATGAAGTCATCTGATTTTCATGACGGTCAGTTTAAATAGCGAGAATCAAGAGATGAGTGTTTTCTTAATTCTAGTAATGAGACACATTTGTAAATACTAGGACAAGCTAAACTTTTGGGACTATTTCTTTGTCTTTTTTTTTTATCTGTGACTCCGGAATTCCTTGGTGAAAACTGAAAATGCTCTCACCCAACTGTTTTGTGTAGTAGAAGAAACACTGAATTGGGACTTGGAAAAGTGAGGTTGAACTCTCACTTTGCCATTTATATGCTGCTGAATTGCTATTTGGTGCCCTTTGAGCCCTCAGTTTCTCATTTGTAGAAGGTAAGGATAAAGATAACTGTTCCCTAGAAATAATTCTTAGCATCATCTTAGCTAATCTATATGTAACCTGTAAATCACTATACGGAAGTAGTTGTTATTACATAAATCCAAAACAGCAGCCTTGGGCTGGGTAGAATTCTTAGACTATTAGTACAGAAAGAAAATAATGGCAATCATTTACTCCATGTGCCTGATAATTGGAGGAGGAAAGAGAGAATCTGGGATGTGAAGTGATATTCCGAAGGTCTCACAGCTAAATCTCCCAACTCGTGACTGTTACTCCTTTTACTGTCTTAATTTTATTTTTTAAGCTGTTAGCATTTAATGAACCTCCCTCCATGTGGCTTCAAGCTACCAGGACACAGCCCCCCCGCCCCCCCCCCATACACCCTTAATCGTCTCAGCTCTTCTGCTGAAGAATTTGGCCTTCATGATGACAGGCTGTTTTAGGAGCTTTCCCTACCCCAGAACTTTGTAGTAACCCCGATCGTACCCCATCAGTGATAGGAGCAGCTTCAGTCTTGTTTTTGACAGCATTTACCCATATCTGCTCACTGACCAAGGTCCACAGTTTATCAAGGTTGACAGCTGGGCAGAAGCTCTGCTTCCTCTTTACGTAGTAATGCCTCATACCAACTTTCCTAGAGTAACCTGGTGGGTGATATTTGTTGAAGTTGATCCTGTGGTGATGCATGTCACCAGCATTGCTCCCGCCTCCTGGGTGCTTCTGGTGCTTGCCGATGCAGGTTTCCGGGTCTTCCTCAGTCTGGATGGCATGTCGGCAGCCAAGATGAAAGAGCTACTATCTTAATTCTTGACCTTACTCTTACTCCTCCATCTTTTTGGTGAAATTGTTTTGCTAAGATTGCATTGGTTATGAAAAACTGAATGAACGTTTAGAAGTAGATTGAGAGAAAATGAGAAATGGGATTTTTCAAGCTGTAATTTTACAAGTTATGCATTTTTCCCGTGAAAATAAAATCGTGTTTTTACACAAAGGAACATAAAACAATATTTTTACATATTGGAAGAGAGAGATGAAGAAACCTTCCCCAAAACCTATCAGACTCTCAAAAAGAGAGTCCTTCAAGTGTCTTTAAGGTTCTATCTTTTTAAAATTTGGATTCTTACTTAAAATTTTATCTAATTAAAAATCAGATCCAGGGCCAGCCCCATGGCTTAGAGGTTAAGTGTGTGCGCCGCGCTATTGGTGGCCCGGGTTCGGATCCCGGGTGCGCACCAGTGCACCGCTTCTCCGGCCATGCTGAGGCTGCGTCCCACATACAGCAACTAGAAGGATGTGCAACTATGACATACAACTATCTACTGGGGCTTTGGGGCAAAAAAAAAAAGGAGGAGGATTGGCAATAGATGTTAGCTCAGAGCCGGACTTCCTCAGCAAAAAGAGGAAGATTAGCATGGATGTTAGCTCAGGGCTGATCTTCCTCACAAAAAAAAAAAAAAAATCAGATCTGGAGCAGTGGCCTTTTTCAGCAATTTAAAGGCTGTGATGAGTTGAATGTATTTTACACTTCACTAAATTAAATTACACTTCACTAAATTTTAGGCCAGAAATATATACCTGCATAACTTGCTAACCCATTATTGGGAGATTTATTGAGATTTTGAATGCTTTTAAATTGTATACTAACTTGGAGTTTAAATTTGTCTAATTCCTCAAGACTTTAGAAAGTTCAAAAAGATTCAGGGAATTTTTTTCATATATTCTCACTCCGATAATGAATTTTCAGAGAACACATTCTTAAACTGTCACAATTGTGTGATAGATACTCTCTGACTCTCAGAGTCAGATGATCTGATAGTCACTCTGATATTGTGTGTGGTATTTGAATTATCTTTCACTTTATACCCCTGCACAAGTATCAAAGCCTCACTGGTCAAGATATATTACTCTTCGCTTAAATTATTTATTAAGTTTCTGAGAATAAATGGCAATTTCTTAATCTTAATAGTTTTAGGGAAATCTACAGCTATTTTTGGAGTAGTCTGTGCTGAATGTACTAAATAATCCAATTAAGGATACAGACTTCTGAAAGCAAGAAAGGTTACTGAAGGGTATAATACTCAAATTGGCTGTCTTTGTGTGTCTTTTATGAAGAACAATGTGTTTTATTGAGAAAGCTGACAATAATTTCGTGAGAAAGTAGAATCATTTGAATAGATGATTTTCTTGAAGTGAAAAAAAATAAAGGAAGTATGTTCATTTGATTTTGGAATACAGTGGCCAAGAAATTAGAATCAATGGCTTTACTGCTCTTATTTTCTTTTCCTTTTCATCTTGTTAAATTCTCTAATAACTCTTATATTACTCAGGGAGTTCCTGTTTTCATGTCATCCTTAAATGTTTTTTGTGTTGCTCTGGGGAACTCACAGTAATTTAGTTTCATATTGTTTTTGCATTACAAGTGTAGCTGATGTTTAAAATGAATGGAGTATTGTAGTCTTAGCACTGGATGTACAGCCTACAAAGAACCTTTGTGAGCTGATTTTAGCAATATTTTCTAAGCACTTTTGCCAGAAACAAATAAAACCCCCCACATGCTTTAATATCAACCTTTTATTTTAAATGCTTGAGCTATATTTAATACCTGCTTATTTTACAGCCTTATGAAATATTTCTTGTATCTAGATATATATTCACAATGAACATTATTATTTGATGTTTGAATTATGTTTCTTTCCTATTTTTGTCTTCTCATCCCATCCACAGACCTATAGAGTTTATTTCAACAACTTTATTCTTACAAACAAAACTAACTTAGATGCATGCTGTTAAATTCGACATTATAACATTCTCGCTGCAAAGTAAACTCCATTGAATGTCAGGAATATGTGTTAGATTCCTGTTTGAGGAGATTTCAGTCTTTCTCAGCAAAAAAAAAAAGATGTGTCCATTGCATTTGGGAACATGGAGGTCATTGGTGACCTCGACAAAGGCAATTTCTTTTGATTTGTCAGGACAAAAGTCATATTGCAATGGATTGAGCAGAGATTTGGTGATGAGGAAGGGGAAACTGTGTTTATGTAGGCAACTCTTTTGAGAAATCTGTCTATAAAGAAGGACCGAGAAATGGGAAATGCTGGATAATACCTGTTTGCTGATGAGAATGATCCAATAAGGGGGGAAGATTGATGATGCAGAAAGAGCTAACTGAAGGAGTTAAGTCCCTAAGAAAGTGAGTGGGGATGATATACAGAGTGTATATTGACCTAATAGCCTTTGCTGGTAGAGGACACTGCCCCAGTTGCAAAGAGAGGAGGAATGCTAACATGGCTCAAGGTGTAGATAATTTAGTAGATTTAATAATAGAAAGACTGGAGAATTCCCTCTCTGCTTTCTTGATGAAAAAATGAAAGTCAGTGTCTGAGAGTAGGAAGGGAAAAAGTTTGAAGAGAAAGAACAAGTAATGAAATAATTTTTAGAGTGAAAAAAAGTTTGTTAGTTCCAGGAATGAGCGTCAATTTGAGGTTTGAGATTTGGCGTCTCAAATAGTAACTGCCACATAATGGGTACTTGATAAATATCTGTTGAATAAATTAGTGAATTTAAAGTGACCGTGCAGTTGTGTGATTTTTCTCTAGCTATGTTCAGCTGATCAGACAGACCATAAGGATGCAGGTTGTTCCAGGGGCGTTGCTGCTTTGCAAAGTGTATATGTGATTGAGGAAGATAGGGACAAAGGAATTGAGGATGTTTTCAAGGGAATTTTAAAAGACACAGAATAGTGTAAGGTATTTTCAAATATGGTTAAAATTCAAGAAAGTTTTGATGCTTTTATAAGCTTAACTAGTTAGAGCACAAGTGGTTCTTTACTTTGCATGTTTGGCTTGATATTATAGTTCTTTCTTTTGAGAATGGCATAAGTTTTTCAAAAATTGTTTTTAAAACTGAATTTATTTTGTCTGTGAAGAAGTAGACTGATTAAAAGAAAATAACTTAGTTCCCTAGGTTATTTCTTACAAAACAAAATTCCAGACTATTTTGTTTTCTAGAGAATTTTTTGAGTAGGAAATGTCAGTAGGCTGGGTTTTTTTTTAGCGTATTGTGTAAGAACACATTATTTTCTCAAATGAAAATTCATGTTGCAATATCTTTAAAAATGTCTTCAAATAATTGCATAATACCATTGTTATAAGTAGGAACTCAAATGGACTCAAGTTGTTTTGGATAAAACTTTTTATCTCTTAAAGATGATACTATTGAAAGAGTAGAACTGGGAAAGAAGCTTAATTATCACAGTGTTTTGCAGGGGGAAAGGTTTAAGAGTGTTTTCTTTATGCCATAAGCCCTTTTGTGCCCTGTTCGTCTTTGTGCCACAAATTAATTAAATTTTATTTATTATGATGAGGGTGAACGGCTGTTCATCCCTAAAATGAGTTGCCTACAGAGTTTGGCTGAATATGAACCCACACAGTTTTAAATATTTACAGAACTTAACTATGTCTTCAAGTTGAATGACTGGAAGATGGAAAATATTTAACTCCTTTGATTTATGGTCCATTTCAAATATACTCAGTTACCTTTACTAATAAAACCCAGAAAGCGTGATTTGTGGAATAGATTTACATTTTGTGAACCCTTTGTGATGCTCTGGTCTTACATATTTTCACAAAATAACTTCATCTTTTTTTTTTTTTGGAATTACTTGGGCTAGATTGTCTTTCGGAAACATCTTCACAGAAGTATGATTTAAGTTTGCAGGATCAAATTTTCAACTTCTACGAACTCTTCTGAATGTATTGTCCTCTGAGCTCCCATACTTTTTCCCGTAATTTCTTCCTCCTCATCATAATTATGACTAGTATATATTGAGTTCATACAAAAAGTGAGACTATATTATTATTTTATATACATTACCTTGTTTAATCCTCATAGTAACCCTTTGATATATGTTGTATTATCTTTATTTTACAAATTAGAGAAATTGATGTTTAGAGAGATTTAGAAACTTACCAAAGCTCATAGGGTAGACAGTTATGAAGTTTGAGTTTGAACCCAATTCTCTTAGACTAAAACCTGTTTTCTTCCCATTAAGTTATATATTGTATATCTATTTCATTGTATTATATTATAATTGAAGTCTTGTGCTCATCTGGCTTCCCTACCAGACTGTGACCCTCTGGAGGACAAGGACCTTGTCTCATTCATATTTATATCTTCAGTGCCCGTTACAGACCCCAGAACTTTTTAAATGAGTCTTGTAGCAGTGAGGCATATGCTATGAAGTAGTTTCTCTAGTATAGGCAATTTCTAGCTTTACTGCTTCACATACCTCATGCCCTTTTGATGTATTGCCATTTATAGTTATAAACACACGTGTGTGCCCAAACATACACACACACTCTCTTTCATCTTCATCAGTCTTGTGAAATTGAGAATGTTTGCTCTCATTTTGTAGATGTAGAAAATCAAGATCTAGAAAAAATGAGACTTGGTCAAGATCACACAACTAGTTAGTGGCAAATCTGGGAAGCAAATCCAAATTTTCAGACTTTAAGTCATATAATCATCTACTCCAGGCTATCCATTTATGCTGATGGAAATCTCTACTTTATTTCTCTGTGTTTATTTGCTTATTGAGAAATGAAGGCAACAAAACAAAGATGTCCACAAATAGATTATGTCTAACAGAAGAGACCTTGTGTTCGAGTGATGAATGTGTGCTCTTTTTTCAATCTTTTTAGATAGTCTTTCACTTATTTTCCTTTATGAGGCATAAATTTTGAGAAAAGTAATTATAGTTAGAATTTTATTCAAGGAATAAAATAGCTCCAACTAACAAATATAGGAAGATTGAACCCAGGACCATATCATATTCTAATCACCTCAGTACAAGTCTAGCAGGATTCCTGATACGCAGAATGTATTGAGGACTTAGCATTGTAGACTAATGAAGTGATATGCTTTCTGAATAGAAAGATTTGCTTTACTAACCCCTGAAAGAATGATACAGTTGCAGGCAATCTGGTGTTTTTGTGTAGAATAATTATGTCAGCATAATTTATACATTGTAATACAGGGATTTAAAGTCAAAATTTACACCTATACCTGTATTATGAAGCATGATATAAAGAGTACATTTAACATATCTTAAACATTTAAAAATTTTACCTACTATGCCCATATCATTTTTTTTTTCAGTAGAATTGTTTCCTAAATGAAATCGATCTTGGATCTGTGTATCAGCGTTTTTGACATGTTTGGTAATATAATCCATTTTTTTCTAATCATGCTAAAATGACTGTGAAAGATTGGTAAAATTTGAGTAGGTAGTGTGTATGGTATTAAATTATGAATTAGAAAGACTTTAGACCTTATTGCTTATCAACATTTGAAGGTGCTAGTATTTGATCTTCTGTGGACAAATTGCCTCCAAATTTTAATCTGGAAAATCACTGGAATAGCTGTTTGGAGAAGGTTTACAACTACATGGCTTTTATAATTTTACTACTTCTATTAGGATTTCTATACAGATGATTCAAATGTTGATTATAAAAGAGAAAATTGAAGTGTAAAAACATTATTCAAATAGCATGTAGGGTATTACCGCCATGTTGTTTCTGTATTTAGTTTTATTCAGTCATAGATGCAAAGCAGAAGTATGTAATGTATCACTGGATTTTATTTTGCTTCATTAGCTCCTCAAGAGTTATTGATCTATGAAATGGCAGAGAATGGAAAAAATTGTGACCAGAGACGTGTAGCAATGAACAAGGAACAATATAATGGAAACTTCACAGGTAAAGTAGGGTGGTTTGGAGGGAGAGGGTCTACGGGTTTAAATGATATCCTTTTCACTGGAATAAAATAGAAATATATCTAATATTTATTATCTTTCGTTATTAAAATAATATATAAGATTAATTATCTTTTATCGTTATAGTAAATTAAATTATGGATTAGGGCCTATAGGGTGATTTTCCACAGTGATAGCAGAAGCAGCCTGGCCACAGTCATATCAGTAGTGCTCTAGGTACAAAATTATTATTTGTTTTTTTTTGTTTTTTTGTGAAGAAGATTAGCCCAGAGCTGACATCGATGCCAGTCCTCCTCTTTTTGCTGAGGAAAATTGGCCCTGGGCTAACATCCATGCCCATCTTCCTCTACTTTATATGGGACAGTAGCCACAAGCATGGCTTGACAAGCGGTGTGTCGATCCACGCCTGGGATCCGAACTTGCAAACCCTGGGCCACCAAAGCAGAGTATGCAAATTTAACCGCTACGCCACCAAGCTGGCCCCAAAATTATTATTTGTTAATCTTATGGTATGGTAAGTATTTATTTGGCTTTGTGTGGTGCTCAATTTTTTCATGCTATTTTGTAACTTTAGAAGTAGATTACAATTTACTTATTACACTAATCCTAAATATACAATTATCAAAAAAATCAGAATGTGATTATTGTAGGTTTATTTTAAAATTTTAGTTTGAGACAAATACATTTATATTTGAACCAAATTTGGAATTTGTGGTAAATTTCAGTATATTTGACTCATTCATACCATGAAAATTATAGCTTTTATTTATATAGATGATTTAAGTAGGAACTTTCCTTTATGTTTTTAAAGAAAATGAAGGTTTTCCTTTTCTGTTAATTGTAATGGTTTTCTTTTTAACTTCTAAAGTGTTTGGCATCTCAAACACATTGCAAATAATACTCCACCATGGTAATAGTATATCATAGAAATTCTCTTCTATTGGAAGAAATGCAAGCTATCTGAAATAGTTTTAGTTTGTTTTGATCACTACATTGTCTTGCATAACACATTTTGCAGCACTTATCTGACTTTTGGGTTACTTTGATTGTCAGTACCTTTTGCATCATTTTACCAAGAGTTTCAAGATTCAGAGATATGCATTTCATATGTCATAGTCTCTTTCTATTAGGAGCTTTTGCATGTTATTTTTTCTTTCCTTTCTTTCAACAAGCACATACATTTATATTTCTTCCTCTACTGCTCACCCCTTTGGAATTTCAAATTAGTGTTAGTATAACACACTAAGTATAACACACTGTACCATGGGTTTTTTTTTTACTTAATATTTTCTAGAGATTGTGCTATAACTGTACATGAAGAGCTTATTCTTTTTTATGGCTGCTTAGTATTCCATTGTATGAGTGTACCATACTTTAATCACTCCTCTGTCCTCTGTTTGGTAGCATTTAAGTTGTTTATAATCTTTTGCTAGGACAAATAACGCTGCATTGAATAAACTTCTTCACTTCACTTTACACCTAATCATTCTTAGAAATGGAATTATTGGGTTATAGGATATATGCATTTGTAATTTCCATAGATGATGCCGATAACAACTAACCTTAATTGCACGCTTACTGAGTGTCAAACTGTATTGAGAGCTTTACATATATTAACTCATTTAGTCTTTACAATGACCCTAAAAAGTAAGTACTATTTTTAAAAATTATTTTATTGTGGTCATGTTGACTTATAACATTGTGTAAATTTCAGGTGTACATTATTATATATCAATTTCTATATAGACTGCATCATGTTCACCCCCAATAGTCTAGTTTTTATCCGTTGCCATACATATGTGCTCCTTTACCACTTGCACCCTCCCCCTGCTCCCTTCCCCTCTGGTAACCACTAGTCTGTTCTCCTTATCTGTGTATTTGTTTATCTTCTACATATGAGTGAAATCATACGGTGTTTGTCTTTCTCTGTCCAGCTTATCTCACTTAGGATAATACCCTCAAGGACCATCTGTGTTGTTGCGAACGGCGCATTTTTGTCTTTTTTGTGGCTGAATAGTATTCCATTGTATATATATCCCACATCTTCTTTATCCATTCATCCACTGATGGGCACTTGGGCTGCTTCCATGTCTTGGCTATTGTGAATAATGCTTCAGTGACCATAGGGATGCATAAATCTCTTTGAATTGTTGATTTCATGTTCTTTGGATAAATAGCCAGTAGTGGGATAGCTGGATCATGTGGTATTTGTATTTTTAATTTTTTGAGAAATTTCCGTACTGTTTTCCGTAGTGGCTGCACCAGTTCGCATTCCCACCAGCAGTATATGAGGGTTCCCTTTTCTCCACATCTTCTCCAACACTTGTTGTTTCTTGTCTTGTTTATTATAGCCATTCTGACAGGTGTAAGGTGATATCTCATTGTAGTTTTGATTTGCATTTCCCTAATAATTAGTAATGTTGAACATCTTTTCATGTGCCTGTTGGCCATCTGTATCTTCTTTCGAAAAATGTCTGCTCATATCCTCTGCCCATTTTTGATCAGGTTGTTTGTTTTTTTGTTGTTGAGTTGTATGAGTTCTTTATATATTTTGAAAATTAACCCCTTGTAGGATATATGATTTGCAGATATTTTCTCCCAGTTGGTGGGATGTCTCTTTGTTTTGTTCATGGTTTCCTTTGCCTTGCAGAAGCTTTTTAGTCTGATGTAGTCCTGTTTGTTTGTTTTTTCTTTTGTTTCCCTTGCCTGAGTAGACATGGTGTTCGAAAAGGTATGCTAAGACCGATGTCAAAGAGTGTACTGCCTATGTTTTCTTGTAGGAGTTTTATGGTAGTAAGTACTGTTTTTAATCTTCATTTTAGAGAACAGAAAACTGAGGCGTAGAAAGGTTAACTAACTTGCCCAAGGTCACATGACTAGTAAGTTCCACAGCCAGGATTTAGGACCAAGTAGTTTGCCTTCACATTTTGAGCTCTAAACCACTTTGCTCTATGATATGATGCTAAATTGTCCTTCATAGAAGGTGGTCCAATTTAGTATTCCAATAATGTACAAGAAGAGAAACTTGTGTCCTGACAATAAAATAATTGCAAAAATAATGTTAAGAGTAGAGCAGAAGCACCTAGCCAGACTTGTCACAATGTGAACCCCATTGTTTGTTTTTTGAGGTTTGTATGCAGTCCGTCAAATTTGGGATGGGAAGGTAGATGAATTTTGAAAGTGATTGGAAAAAGTGAGCATTCTCTTTTATCTTCTGCACTGATGTTTTTCAGACCCCTCTTCAGTGAATGAAAAGAAGAGGAGGGATCGGGAAGAAAGGCAGAATATTGTCCTGTGGAGACAGCCACTCATTACCTTGCAGTATTTTTCTCTGGAAATCCTAGTAATCTTGAAGGAATGGACCTCAAAGTAAAGAGTCTTCCATTATCTTTTATATAAACCAATTTACTGATTTTAGAAATCTTCAGCAATCTCCTACTCCCTGCCACCTGCTCTATCAAAATGGATTAATTAAATTTAGAATGTTATAGGAACATATTTAATTGCTTTTCTATAGTTTGAAGAAAAATAGATTAGGGGAACAAATTGCTATTTGCTCACTGGATTATTACAGTTGACCATTGTCTCATGTTGAACCTTTTATGCAAAGGAGAACACTGAAAGCAAGATTTTTTTTCTTCTGGCTTTACCTTCAGGGGAAATCAGGCCCATGTACTTTAGATAGATTGATTCTTTAGTAGGACAAGATTCAGGAAACGTGGCACTTTTATTGATAGTTTGAGCCAACGAAAAAGGACTCTGCTGTGGAAACGTATGCTATCTTTAAATTTAGTACTTTTAAGCCCTGTTTCAAATTTCATAAAGAACAAGTTGAACTTTTACATGCCTTATCATTAGCTGGCTTGCCATTCCAAGTTATTATCTGTAATAATATCTTATGTTTTTATTGCACTTACAGTTTATAAAACATTTGTAATTTTTTTTAAATTTTTATAAAAATTTGTAATAAATTTTTCAGTTTATTTCATCCTTAAAACAACTCCATGAAGAAAGTAGAACAAGTATATGATTATTATGAAATGATTGTGATGATTGTTATGATTTTAAAAGCAAGAAACAATCAGATTCGTTAAGTGTCGTGCTCAAAGTGCAATATTTAAGGGACTCTGACCCGGATCCTCTGACTTGAAGTCCAGTGTTCTTTCTGTTATATTATAATGTCTCTCCCCATTAGAAGTTGGGGTGTAAACCAGATCAGTCTTTGGTAAAGGAAAGGCTACGATGGGTTTATGCTAAGAAATTGGGTTCTAAACCCATATATCTTTCCTTTACCCCCTTCGGCACCCCAAGAGACCATATTTTTTAAGGGCAAAAGAGCTCAACCCAGAAAGAACTGATTCTCTACCTGAGCTAAATAACCCAACTGCTTCAACAAGAAATGATTTTGAGAGTGATGAACCCTGAAAATTAGACTGTGAGATATTTCATTTTTTTTTTAATTTGTTTTTAAGATTATGGCATCGTCAAAGCATTGTGGTGTCTTTTTTACTGCTGCTTGCTGTGCTTATAGCTACGTATTATGTTGAAGGAGCACATCAACAGGTAAGAGGTTCAGCAACTCTGTTTCTATTCTTGTGCCTTCCCTAATCCCAAAAAGTTTTAAAATGGGACTATTGTGAGTGTCATAGAATTTCTACCCTCAACATTTTTAGGCTTGGTTTTGCTTTTTCAGTTCATCTCGTAACTGGTATTTTAATGTCTTACTTTTAAAGCCACATATTAAAAATATTTTTATAGTAGTTCATGGCTGCTCAGTATTTATATTTGGTATATATCATTCCTTTTGACCTTCAAGGATTTAAATATAACTTTCCTGACAGTGTTTAGTCAAAGCAAAATGAATCCTTTACTCACTACCAAAGTCTTCCTATTTTCTATAACATATTCCTGTGATCCATTCAAACAGATATACACATCCTAGATTGAAGGTTAGGTTTTATATATATAAAAAGGAAACTTCATTTGCCTATGGTCTGTAAATACAACAAAACTGAAGAGAAAACAGGACATTTTGTTAATAACTTTAATAAAAATTTTTGTAACTTTTAAATATCTTTAAAGTTTTTGTTCTCATAGTTATCTTATTAGTAATTTGCATTCTTCCTATAAATGTCATTGCAATAGTAGGACTTTAAAGGTCTAGAAATAAAAGCTTTATTCCAATTAGATCAATTTTTTGCCATCTCTGCTCTTGCTTAGTAGAGGAGTTAGGCCTCTTCAAGGGGTTTTTAATCTTAATACTATCTTCCTATTGGAAACTTCTTTTAGTTAGTTTGTTTTATTTTGATTGTAGTTGATAAATATCACATTTCTGTTTAAGAATTCTGGTTTTGTTTTTTTCACTTCATCCCTTTTGTTTTTCAGTATGTGCAACGTATAGAGAAACAGTTTCTTTTGTATGCCTACTGGATAGGCTTAGGAATTTTGTCTTCTGTTGGGCTTGGAACAGGGCTGCACACCTTTCTGCTTTATCTGGTAAGAATAACTTTTAATAAGCAAGATTGAAAGAGATTATGTTTTAATTGGTGCTTTTACTTCAGAAGTTAAAATTTTAAGATTTTTATTTAATTACCTTTGTGTTTTATAAGCATTCTAATCCTCAAATCAGTGCTTTAAGTTTGATTTAGAATTGTTTTGTTTTTCCTTTGGGGTTGAGGATTTGAAAAGAGAAGGGAAAAAAAAGCTTAGGCAAATGAGATTGTTTACTTAAATTTAATTCAGCCAGCAAATGTTTTTCCTTCCAGATTTTGGAATAATAGTTCTCTTGCTTATGTAATTGTTGTTTTAATAGTTGAAGTTATTTAAGTGTAGAAAATTCCATGTAAGGCTTAAAACTAATTTAGACAGTTTACTTTCTCTGTTAATCAGCAAACAAGAAATGGTGTCTTCCCTCCCATCCTCAAACACCCTGTACACACCTGAATAGTTATTTTGGTATTCTTATTAAATGTAGTTGATGAAGTATTACATATGTAGAACTGACTGCTTTCTTAAACCCTTTTAAACCAAACTTTAAAATGTAACCCTCCTAAAGAATATTTTTTTACTTAGTTGAAATTAGAAATATAAAAGGTCAGTTTTCCTTTGAACATTGACAAATATGCTGAAATAATAGCAGAGCTAGGACTAGGAGGTGATGAGCAAGACATCTAGGGCACAGAATTTAAATAGGCACTTTCAGGGTCATGTAAGTGTTGGGTGATGAGTGAATGCCTCATTAAATTTTGCGCCCTGGTTGCCTCTTTAGTTTTGCTCTCTTCCTGTCCCTTAAGAATATATTAAAAATAATTCCATATTTGAAAACAGCTTGATCTTGTTTAGGGAAAAACAGATGAAAAGGTATCACAGCAGTGGTACTGATTGCTGAATAAACTTCAACACTGCAAACACTTCCAGTCTCTTTGCTTCAATGAATTAATTTCTGAAGAAGGAGTGATAAGAGTTAAGGGATGATTGTTCAGAAAGCTGCTGAATCAATGGTCTGAAAAATAACTTGAGAATTAATCTATAATACATAACTTCTTCAAGTTTATGGGAGTTTAAAACCTGGAATTTGGGAATTCTGTTCATGATTGCTTGTTGATTTTATCCCAAATATAGACATAAATCCTAGGGAAGTAACCCATATTGTTGTTTCTTTAATAACTACATTCTTAGAAGTATAATACTACACTAGACGTTGAGGCAGAGGGGAAAAGAAGGAATTACAGCTTACACGTTACCTTTCTGTCCTTTTCTAGACCTGCCCTCTAAGATTCCTTGGGAAAACCAGATTAAGGAACTCATTTGTAGCATTTGATTAATTTGGAAATATGTAAAAAGCAACCCAGATAGCAGATTCTGCTGAACCTTAAAAAGGATTCTAATGAACCTTATAAATTGCACAATAAATTAGAATAAAGAAATTTGAAACGTGTGAGTTTCATACTTCCTGTTTCATTTCTTATCCATGAGAAACTTTATAAAATGACATTTATAAAATGTCTTGATGTGAAAACATTATTTAGTTCCATTGATCCATGTATCCAGTAAAGGATTTAGAAATATACAAGTAAGCATTTATTGCAAAATTCATTTGAGTGAAAAATCAAGTATTTGCTTCCATAAATTAAGTAGTTATTTCTGCCGCTGATCAGAGTGCGGGTTTAATGGAATATGGTTAGACTTTTCACAAGTTTAGAAGGAATTCTTCAAGAGCTATTTGAAGGAAGATATCACTCTCTCATTATACATACTCAGTACTATATATATTATACTGGTTCAGCAAGTATGACATATAATCAAGGAATATCTGAAACTGTGTTGTGTTATGCATAAAAGCTATATAAAAGCTTTGTGGCATTATCTCTGCTCGTAATAAACTGGGGTCCAGGCCACTTTTTTCAGCATTAGGTAAATTTGATTTTTGTTTGTTTTTTTGTGAGTAGCATTTAGAATTATTCTGAAAGCCTTAAATTAAATACAAGTAAAATAACCAGATCTGCATTCTATGAATATATAATTCGGGCTATAGTGTAGGAGATAGATTGAAAGTGGGAGAGAAGATGGGCAGTTATGATAATGCTTCTGAGAGACATGGGCTTCCATAGAGGTAGCAGGAAGCATGGAGAAGAAGGGGTATTTACAAAAGATAATTTGCAGAGAGAAGTCAAGCAGAATAAAGACAAAAGATGGCATAAATCTTTATTTCAAAAGAGTAGTTGGAGTGGCAGTGGCATTGGAATGAAACAGGACAAATCTTAGAGAAATTTTATTGGTGCAATTAACAAGATGTTGTGGTTCAGTATGGGGGAAGAAGGAGCCAAAGATAACTGTTGGTTTTTGACTTGAGAGAGGAGATGTTGATACCATTAACTGAATAAAAAACAGTTATGTCTTCACTTGTTCATTCAATACATACTATAAGTATCTAAAAAGAGAAATTTAAAGAGATAGTGTAGGGCCGGCCCCGTGGCTTAGTGGTTAAGTGCGCACGCTCCACTGCTGGCGGCCAGGGTTCGGATCCCTGGTGCGCACCGACTCACCGCTTCTCTGGTCATGCTGAGGCCGCGTCCCACATACAGCAACTAGAAGGATGTGCAGCTATGACATACAACTATCTACTGGGGCTTTGGGGGAAAAAAATTAAAAAAATAAATAAATAAAATTTTAAAGAGATAGTGTAATTATGTTGCAAGGTAAATGAGATCTTCACCTGATCCAGGTGGGTTGCTGGTGCCAGTAGTTGGATGGAAAGAAAAGGGAAATTTGTAAAGAACTAAGAATACTTTCTTTTCCTTTTTCTTTTTTTTTTTTTTTTTTAATTTAATAGACTTTATTTTTTAGACTAGTTTTAGGTTTACAGAAAAATTGAGCAGAGGGCCGGCCCCATGGCTTAGCGGTTAAGTACGCGCGCTCTGCTGCTGGTGGCCCGGGTTCAGATCCCGGGCGCTTCTCCGGCCATGCTGAGGCCGCGTCCCACATACGGCAACTAGAAGGATGTGCAGCTATGCCATACAACTGTCTACTGGGGCTTTGGGGGAAAAAATACATAAATAAAAAAAAAAATTAAATTAAAAAAAGGCTGGGAAAAAAAAAATTGAGCAGAAAGGATAGAGAGTTCCCATATAGCTTTACACATACATAGGCACGCACACATATCTTTTTAATTGTGGGGGTTTTTTTGATAAACTTAAAAATCCCCTTTTTAAAAAATTTTTTTAATTGAGGTATAATTGACATATATTAGTTTCAGGTGTACAACATAATGATAGTTTCCTGTATTATTAACATCTTGCTTTAGTGTGGTACATTTGTTACAATTAGGGAACCAATATTGATAAATTATTAACTAAAGCCCATTGTGACATTAGAGTTCACTCTTTGTGTTTTACAGTTCTATGGGTTTTACATAATACATAATGTTATGTTATCCTCCATTACAGTTATCATAAAGAATAGTTTCACTGCCCTAAAAGTACTCGTGCTCCATCTGTTTATTCCTACCCTCCTGACTCCACAACCCACTTAGCAACTACTGATTCTTTTACTGTCTCTAGAAATTTTGGCTTTTCTAGAGTGTCATATAGTTGGAATTATACAGTATGTCTCTTTTTCTGCCTGGCTTTTTCACTTAGCAATATGCATTTAAAGTTCCTCCATGTCTTTTTGTGGTTTAATATCTCATTTCTTTTTATTGCTGAATAATATTCCATTTTCTGGATGTGCCAACACAGTTTATTTATCATTTCACTTATTGAAGGACATCATGGTTGTTTCCAGGTTATGGCAATTATGAATAAAGCTGCTGTAAACATCCGTGTGCAAGTTTTTGTGTGGATATGAGTGTTCAGCTCATTTGGGTAAATACCTAGCACATGATTCGTGGATCATGTATATTAATTGCTGGTATATAGGAAAGCTTGACTTTTGTGTATTAACCTGTATCCTACAACCTTGCTATAATCACTTAATAGTTTTAGTACTTTTTTGTCGATTCTTTGGGATTTTGTACATAATCATTTCATCTGCAAATAAAGACAGTTTTATTTCTTCCTTCTCAGTCTGTATACCCTTTCATTTCCTTTTCTTTTCTTACTGCGTTAGCTAGGTCTTCCAGTATAATGTTGAATAGGAGGGGTGAGAGAGGGGCATCCTGCCTTGTTCCCCGTCATAGTGGGAAAGCCTCTAATTTCTCACCATTAAGTATCATGTTAGCTATAGGTTTTTTGCAGATGTTCTTTATCAAGTTGATGAAGCTAACTTCTATTCCTGGTTTGCTGAGAGTTTTTATCATGAATCGGTGTTGATTTTGTCAAAAGAACACTTTTTTAGACAGTAGTGATCAGAAATGGATAAAAGGCCAATATAGCAAACATATTCAGTATGTAAAGGATTAGAGAGTAATATGTTAATGTTAAAAAGAAGTATGAAGAGAGACCTAGTGTATGCCATTTCCATTTGACCAGATTATCTTTAGTTCTTACATCTTTTCATTTAGTCACAGGCTTTCCTTCCAGTATTCCCTAGGTATAACAGGGAGAATGAAGAAAAATGAGCATTTACAAAAAATAATTTTCGGAGAAGTCAAGCAAAAGGAAAATAAAAGATGTCACTGGTCTTTGTTTACTTTTCAATCACCTGGTTGGGATGGAAGTCAGATTGCAATAAGTTAACTACTACTAATACTACTACTAATGACAATAAACATTATCATCGTTACTGTCATTGTAGTAATACTAGCTAAAGTCAATTCTATTATTTTTTACCCATATTTGTTGTTCATTTTTGTGGTATCCATACCGGTGAGGAGATTTTGCCTCCCCATCCTATTGAACTCCAGCCATAATTTGCTTTGACCAATGAAATATGAGCATAAATGATAGGTGTTGCTCCCTGGCAGAAGCTTTAAGGTTTGTCATACTCTCTTTCACCTACCTATTGTGTCAAGACGGAGCCTGAGTCTCTGAGTATGATGAGTAGATTCCCTTTTCCAGCCTATGATGGATATATAGAGTAAGGGAGAAATAAACTTTGTTGTTTTAAGCTACTGAGATTTTTGGATTGTTTGTTATTATAGCCCATCTTGACTAATAGACTAGCTAACATTTATTGAGTGTTTACTCTGTGTGAGGCTCTGTGCACAGCACTTTACATGAATTATCTCATGTAGTCTTCCCAAGAGCCAAGGTAGTCAATAACCAATAGTGTAGCAGATGTGTAGTAACAAATTTCATCAATAAGTATAGACTATCCACCTTTGAATTTTGGCAATTATGGAATAGAGAAAAATAACCAGGAAACCAGAGGCAAAGCAGAATCAAAGGTTTAAAAGTTTGATCTGTGTTATTATTTAAGAAGGTATTCCAAATAATCCCTGGTTACATTTTAAAAACTTAACATTTTCTTCGTGATAGTCGATGAACTTTTATCCTTATAGATCACCACTCCTTTTGTTTTATATCTGTGAAATATGATTGTGTTTGGAAAGTCCTAAGTATGTCTACCTTTGTTTATGAGCTTTTACATAATCCTCACTTATACAGATGTGACATTAACATTCTCATGTCATACTTTTTTGTGCTCATGGAACAGGTACCTTTTCCATGCGCTCATTTAACTCCTCAGTCAAGAAAACAACTGACCAAGTTAGGAGAGTAGTCTGTTGAGAAATAAAACTCTCCCTTTGACAATAATTACAGTAAAATAGGTGAAAAAGAAATGAAGTTTAACAGAGGAAGAAGACTTAATTCATTCTTCATCATGGTTTTCTTTAGTGGAAATCATGGCTTAAAAGTGGAATAGGGAAATTTTTCCTGAATAGGCAAAATTTCTCCATTACGTTCTTCCCAGTGTGGAAGTTACCTCTTTTGGGAGTATCATTTAGTTAATTAAAGCTCATTGTGCAACTAAATGGTGATCTAAAATTGTTACTATATTTCCTAAAATATTAGCTACCTATGTATCTGCCTTTAAAATGGAAAAATTATGTTGATTTTTAGGTTCATCAATAAACAATTTCATTTATATTTTTAGATATAATTGAAAAGTTATAACTTAATTCAGATGTCCTAGAAGTCCTCGTCACTTCTTTAAACATTAGAAGGAAGAGTAGTTGTTTGATCCACATTAAATTTAATGAAAATCAACAGGGAAAAAGACTAGTTTGGGTTACCATCAAATTTTGTAAATTGATTTGAGAATAGTGAAAATCTAGTAGTTTGCAGAGAACAGATATCTAGCCACAAGGGAAAAGTTAGATAGTTTATGCAGGCATAATGACTGCTAACTAGAGAGGAGGAGATGAAGGGAAAAATGAATGGCTCAAGGAGAGTTAGTTGGCCCTCTACGTTAGTTGGTTTGTTCCATTAATTTTAATAGTCAACAGATGACTTCAGGAGGTCTGTTCATTCCGTGAAACACTATACATGTTGTTATGTGTCTTTGCAAAAAAAATGCATCTTTCTGGCAAAAAGGACCTGTAGTATTCGGTTCTCCAAAGACTCTGTAACCCATAAAAGGTTAAGAACCACTCTTCCAGAACTTTTTTTTCTAAGTATGTCTATATTTGGCTGCCACTAGGTGGCATTGCTAATACAACCAATATATGTACTATTTTTGCAGGTTCTATTCTGGATAAATATGAAAACCTCAAGTAGCGCTACTTAGATGAGAGGCATTCTATTATTTATCTGTATTTATGCCTACATGATACCAGGTAATGCATCTGAGTGAAAATAAGTTTTCCTAACAATTTCTCACATTCGCTAGTTAGTTAAACAGTTATTGGTCAGCCTTTCTTTCCATTGTGACATATATTTACTTGCAGGACATATTCTCAGGGCATGCCTGGTTTCAGATATAATGCCGTAATTCCATCCTTTTCTTTAATATTCAAGAATATGCAAGTGATTGAAGATGATTTTGTTATGGGACTAAAATTTTTCATTCCTGTTATGGGAGGTGATAGGGCATAGCCAGAGTCAAACAGCTGGGTTTGAATGTGTGGTCAAATATTACTATGTGATGTTTGGCAAATTTTTTAACTTTTAGACCTCAGTTTATTCAACTATAAATGAGAATGATAATAATGGTACCTATCTCATAAGACTGTTTTGAGGATTAAATGAAATAACACATGTACACTTTTCAGCTCAGTGGGTAATGTATATAAGGTGCTCAACAAATGATAGCTGCTATTTTAATTATTATTTTCATTATTCTTACTCCAATTTTACTTTTAAAGAGCAGTCATTTTCAATTTATATGCTTTAGCTGTTATTCTTAAGAAATTGTAAGCAGCATTTCCCACAGTTGATTTTAATATAGCAGTATGTCATTGCATAGTTGAAGACCACTGATAATTGTTCCATTTCCAGTGATGATAGGTTATGCAGTTTGGATCAACTCTCTCGAGAAAGTATCTTTAAAAGGTTGATAAAATTTAAAAACATCTTTTTAAAGCATCGTAGAGATAACAAGAGAGCAAAGAATTACAAGCCAACATCTAGGTTAAAGAGGAAACCCAGAGAGGTGAGACTGGCTAAGAATATGCCCGGGTAAACCCACAGGCTTTGGATTCGAACCCTAAGGGGCCACACTTTAAACATAAGGATGAATTAGATATAAATCAGCCCTTAAAGGGACTGATGCTCAGGCTTAAATTTTAAGTCTGGAGGAAAATAAAATCATCCTAGGCTTCACATTAACTTTATATTTTTTTATGTGTAAGTCTAGCACTCAATCAAAAGTAATCAAGTATCCGAGGAGACAAGATAATTTGATGAAAACAGAAATAATAGAAACAGATCCACAGGGGATCCATTTAATGACATTATTAGACCTGTACTTTAATCCAAAATCAGTGTGTTCAAGGAAATAAAAAACAAGTTTGAGTATTTTGGCAGAGAATTGGAAACTATAAAGGAGAGCCAAATGGAAATTCTAGAATTAAAAAAAACATAGTAACTGAAATTAAGAACTCAATTAATGTTCTTTCAGTAACCACAGCTAAGAGAGGACTAATAAGCTGCATAATAGGCCAGAGAAAAATATCCAGAACAAAAAAGGAGAGATGGAGGAAAAGACATACTATTTTCAAAGGAACTCCAGTAAGACTGATTTCTTGCTGTCATTGATTTTGTTGAGAAGTTAGCTTACAGTGGAATGGTATCTTGATTTATTTATTTTTTTTGTGAGGACCATCAGCCCTGAGCTAACATCCGTGCTAATCCTCCTCCTTTTTTTTTTTGCTGAGGAATACTGGCTCTGAGCTAACATCTATTGCCAATCCTCCTCCTTTTTTTCCCCCAAAGCCCCAGTAGATAGTTGTATGTCATAGTTGCACATCCTTCTAGTTGCTGTATGTGGGACGCGGCCTCAGCATGGCCAGAGAAGCAGTGCGTTGGTGCACACCCGGGATCTGAACCCCGGGCCGCCAGTAGCAGAGCGCGCACACTTAACAGCTAAGCCACGGGGCCGGCCCTGGAATGGTATCTTTAAAGGGCTAAAAGAAAATAGCTACTAACAGAGGATTCTATACTCAACATGTCCCGTGAACAATGTAAAATAAAGATATTTTCAGAAAAACAGAAATAGTTGTCAACCATCAGACGTGCTCTAAAGGAAGTACTAAAAGATGTTCTTTGAATGGAAAGAAAGTGATTCTAGATTGAAGCCCACAGAATCAGGAACAGATAAAGAGTAAGAAAAGGGTAAATTTAAATTAATATTAACATTAAAAGTAGTAGTGATAATGTCTTGAGAGATTTAAAATTTATAGAGAGAATTAAAATAAATGATCTACAAATCAGAGGTGGAGTGATTGAAATTATTCTAAGGTCTTTGCATTGCCCTTGAAAAGGTAGGATAGTCATTTCTATAAGAGTTTAATAAACAAGGATTTATATTATAATCTTTAGGGTAAGCACTACAAGAATATATAAATATCAAGTTAATAGGGGAGGTAAAGATTGAGTAATTTTTAAAAAGCCAATCCAAAAGAGGGCAAGAAAGGAGAGAAAAGGAGCATAGAACAGGCAGGATAATTGGTAAGCATTAGATGGTAGATTTAAATCCAAATATATCAATAATAATGTAAATGGAATAAATGTTCCTTCCAATTGTCCAAATAAATGTAAAAAAATTCAACTATTTGCTATATACAAACTACATACCTAAAATATGAATACACAGAAAGATTAATAGTAAAAGATTGGAAAAAGATGAGCCATTCAATGTCAACCAAGAGAAAGCTTATGTAGCTATATTGAAATCAACATAGAGTATGAGACAAGAAGTGTTACTAGATAGAACATGTCCATTATTAATAATAAAAGATTCAATTCACCAGGAAGATGTAACAGTTCAAATTTGTATTTATCGAATAATATATACTCAACATATAAAAAACAAAACTTGGCAGAAATACAAAGAGAAGGGGATAACTTCCACAAACTTGGAGAATTAATAGGGGAGTGTAGCACAGTTATTGGATACAAGGTGAACATATACATAACAGTTGTATTTGTATATGCTACAATAGACATTTGAAGAGTGAAATTTTTTAGAAGGTACCATTTATAATAGCTTTTTTAAAAAAAAAAAAAAAAAGCAAAAATCTAGAAATAAATCTAATAAAAGATGTGCGTGGCCTCTACATAAAATTGTGAAATATTATTGGAAGCAAAAAGATCTAGATAAAAGAAGGGATATATCATGTTTGTAGATTAGAAGACAGTATTGTAAGGTATTAGTTCTTCCCAGTTTTATCTACAGAATCAGTGCAGTATCAGTCAAAACTTGAGTAGGAATTTTTGTGGAAATTGACAAACTGATTGAAAAAATTTTTCATTACAGCCGCTTTGTAGTAAATCTTGACAACCAAGAGAATATGTCCCTCTATTGTGTGTGTTTCTGTTTCTTGATCTGGATAGAGGATACCTGTGTCTGTAATAATTCATTAAGATGTTTGCTTATGCACTTTTCTGTATGAACTATACTTAAGTAAATATTTAATATACACATTCTTTTTTGTGTGTGAGGAAGATTAGCTCTCAGCTATCATCCGTTGCCAATCCTCCTCTCTCTCTTTTTTTTTTTTTTTTTTGCTGAGGAAGATTGGCACTGCGCTAACATCCATGCCCATATTCCTCTACTTTATTTGGGATGCTGGCACAGCATGGCTTGACATGTGGTGTGTCGGTCCACGCCTAGGATCCGAACCTGTGAACCCTGGGCTGCCGAAGCAGAGCATGCAAACTTAACCACTATGCCACTGGGCCAGCCCCACACATTCTTTTGTTTTAGAATTTTATAGTCATTTTTGCCTAAGTACATCTGGGTAATATCTACTGTGGTTACTTTATTTATTTATTTATTTATTTTAATAATTTTATTTATTTTTTCCCCCAAAGCCCCAGTAGATAGTTGCGTGTCATAGCTGCGCATCCTTCTAGTTGCTGCATGTGGAACACGGCCTCAGCATGGCCGGAGAAGCAGTGCGTCAGTACACGCCCGGGATCCGAACCCAGGCCGCCAGCAGCGGAGTGTGCACACCTAACCGCTAAGCCACGGGGCCGGCCCTGCTGTGGTTACTTTAAATTGGTGTCTAACTGCTTCCTAAAATCAGAAATGTTACATTAAGATATTCATTTTTCTGAGACTTTTTCAAACTAGGACTGAGAACAAATGGGCTGTCTTACATATTCTCAAAAGATTGAGTTCTTTCATAAAGTCATCACTGTAGTAATTCATTTCAGTTCACTTCAAAAAGCTTGAATATTTACTCTGTGCAAAAGACTCTGAAAGACTGTGTGAATTACAAAAGGAATAGGACAAATAGAGCAGCAGATATATATTACATAAATATACTACAGGACATTGTGATAAGTACTATCATAGTGATATGATAAATTATTATGGGACCCCTAAATTAGGGAGGAATTCTCTTGGAGGAAGAAGTAGTAGGAAAAGTTCATGAAAATGGGTTCATTGAGGGAAAGGCAGTCAATGCAGAGATGTGAAAGTAGGGTATCTTGGAAAGGGAAAGAAAACCCATGTGAGAAAATAGGTGGTGCCAAATTGTGGAAAGCTTTGAAAGTCAGACTTGGGAGTTTAGGTTTTATATGTCACAAAGAGTTATTCAAACAAGTATTAACATATGTGTTTTAGGAACGTAACTCTGGCATCATTGTGGAGGGTAGATTTGGTGAGGAAGCGACTGAAAGTAAGGAGTAGGAGTAGAAGGCGGTAGTCTGGTTGAGAGGTAATAATTACCTTATCTAAAGCAGTGACAGTAGGAAGGGTTTCAAATTTGGGGGATTGGATAGTGTGTGGGAGTACAAGTAGCTGAAATAAGAAAAACTGTACTAAAAATATGAGCTTCACTTCTAGAAGATAGGCTCTTTGACAGCAGAGTCTTTATTTTTTTCTACTTTGCTTACTGCTGAATCCAAGAAGCCAGAACAGTATCAGGTGCATATCAGGCGCTCAATAAACATATGTTGAATAAATTAATGTGAAATAAAATCTTCGAAAAATCCTATGGAGGGGAGGGGTAGGCAGAATAATTGGACTTCTTTTATTAGGGAAACAGTCTGTCCCTAATATGTGAGTACTGTTTGTGACTGTTGATAAAAAATGGCCTAATCCAGGGGCCGGCCTGGTGGCGTAGTGGTTAACTTAAGCGTGCTCTGCTTCAGCAGCCCAGGGTTCATGGGTTCAGGTCCCCGGCACAGACCTACACCTCTCATCAAGCCGTGCTGTGGCGGCGACCCACATACAAAATGGAGGAAGACTGGCATAGATGTTAGCTCAGGGCCAGTCTTCCTTAAGCAAAAAGAGTAGGATTGGCAATAGATGTTAGCTCAGGGCCAATCTTTCTCCCAGGGGGAAAAAAAAAAGCCTGCTCTGTATATAGCTTTTTCTTACTTTGCATAATAGTTTTATATTAAACATCAGTACATCCTCATTTTTATTTCCCAAGCAAATAAAACTGAATATACTCCCTGCTTTATAAACAACATTTTTATATGCTCTTTGCATTAAATTTAGTTAAATTTAGATAAATAACAAATACAGTGAATGATTTAAAATGTGATTTTTTTAATTTAATGTATACCGACATCCTTATGATCTCTGATATATCTGTATAGTAAGGTATGTTATATTTTGATATAAGGAAGGAATCCTTATTAAATAACAAATTAGAAATTAAATAGCATTTGTGAACTGCTTTTCTTCTGATTTTATTTCTTATGCAGGCACATCTTTTTGTTCTTTTATTTAATGTCTATTCCATGAGCAAATTTTGCCTGGTGAGTAGTGCAAGTTACTGATTTCATTCGTTTACTTTACTCATTTTTTTTAATAAGTAGATCAGATGCAAAAAGAGCTTCTGTGGTTGGCAGATTTTTCTAAGATCGCACCTTCTAGGCACTCTTCTATTGGATGTTAATTTCCAGAAATCCATTAACAAATTTATTTTGGTCTTAGCAAGCATGTAGCAGGTTTCCATTCAAAAGATCCAGGGTACGAGTGATCCAGGAATGCTAATTTACTAGTGGAAATTATGCCGAGTAAAAACAGTAAGTTAATGAAGGGAACATGGCTGCTGTTAACCTCTTTGATGCATCTCTGTGTTTGGATGAGTCAAAATTTCCACCTTAATAATGGTCTGACCCAGGGCTAGACAGCCGAGGGTCAGCACTTTTTCTGTAAAGGGCCAGATATAAATGTTTTAGGCTTTGCGGGCCATACAGTCTCTCTTGCAGCTCCTCAGATCTGTCACTATAATGAGAAAGCATGCAAGGACAGTATAGAAAGGAATGAATGTGACTGTTTTCCAATCAACTTTTATTCACAAAAACAGGTGGCCGACTGGATTTGATTGCAGGCTATAGTTTGCTAACCTACTTGCTCTAACTCGTGGGGTGACAGTAGTACACCAGAAGAAGGATATCGTGCTTAGGAGCCTTAGTGATTTAGCTACCTTCTAAGGATTTTTGCATGATGTTGTGCATTTGATTCACCCATTTGCCAAAAAAAGATGATCTTTTCTCTCTTCTGGGTCATAGTATTAGATTTAACATGATGTTTTAGAAAAGCATATAGTTGTGTGAGTGCTTGAGCAGTCTAGAAAACCATCAAGGGGAAAAAACCCACAACTTTTCATGAAGAGAAAAGTGGAAAAAATTATTCCGAGTGAGCTGCCTGATGGCAGAAAGATTTAGTTCTAATTTCATGTTTTAACCATTAATGTGTGCAGTTGCTAAATACTGACTTTCACAACATTGTAGTCATTTTGAAAAATAATTTATGGACTAAGTTTTGTGTTTTTTTTGTGAGGAGATCAGCCCTGTGCTAACATCTGCCAGTCCTCCTCTTTTTTTTTTTTTTTTAATGCTGAGGAAGACTGGCCCTGGGCTAACATCTGTGCCCATCTTCCTCCACTTTATATAGGACGCCGCCATAGCATAGCTTGCCAAGCAGTGCATCAGTGCGCAGCCGGGATCCGAACCGGCGAATCCCGGGCCGCTGCAGTGGAGCGCGCGCACTTAACTGCTTGCACCACCGGGCCAGCCCCTTTATGGACTAAGTTTAGATTGTTGTAAACAATTGGGAGAAGTGATGGGGTTGTTTTATTAGCCACCTTAGAATTATTTGCCATTACTGGAAAAATATGATTCGTAATTCTGTAAACAACCAGGTTAACAAAAACAGGAACTTTGGTACTTGATAATGAGAAATGTATCTCAGACATGCTCTTATATGCATGTACATTATTATTCATCAAGTTACAAGATAAGCAGATGATTAAAGAGCCATTTGTAAGCTGTATGTGCCATTAATGATTTATGAAGTCTGTTCTATTTAACAATAACAAAGAGAATGAGCTCTTCACAATTTACAAGTCCCAAATAATTATGAACAGTTTTTGACACTAGGTGGAGCAGTTTCCTGGAGGAAGGCTTAACAAGCGTTATATTATGCGTTTCAAATAAGCCCGGCTCCTAAACAAAGAACTCTAATGAGAACAAAAACTATCAACAATTATTTTATAATTTTAAAAGGCACCCAAATATTGAGCTATAAATAGAAGGCTGAATATATTTTACTGGTAAATTTTCTCTTTGGCATATATTTTAACCATTGAATTCCCTAACCTTTGGGGATCAAAATGGGAGGGATTTTCACAGATTGAAAACATTAGACTTGTCCTATCTAGATGCAGTTGGGATGTAGAAGAGTTTTGGAAGTATTCAATTACATTGTAGAATAGATTAGGTTTTATTAGAAACTATAACATCAAGGCATTATCATCTGAATGGTATTTATGAGTCATCTATTTAATATGACCATTTTAATAGAAAAAATATTTGGCTCTTTGTTATAAAATAAATACAAAGAAAGTTGTGAGATTTTTGCCTCTGTGTAAGATTCAGAAGCTATTTCTGCTTTAAAGTTTAGGATTATTTCTGGGCCAGTCTGGTGGCTTGGTGGTTAAGTTTGCGCACTCTGCTTCAGCGGCCCAGGGTTCGCGGGTTCAGATCCCAGGTGCGGACATACACACCGCTCATCAAGCCATGCTGTGGTGGCATCCCACATACAAAAAATAGAGGAAGATTGGCATAGATGTTAGCTCAGCGACAATCTTCCTCAAGCAAAAAGAGGAAGATTGGCAACAGATGTTAGTTTAGGGCCAATCTTCCTAACTAGAAAAAAAAAAAAAAGATTTAGGATTATTTCATCACTAAAATACGTGGTAAAAATTATACATTTAAAAAACCTGGGGGCCAGCCCATTGTAGTGGTGAAGTACGCGTGCTCCACTTCAGCGGCCCGGGCTTCACAGCTTCGGATCCTGGGCATGGACCAATGCACGGCTTGTCAAGCCATGCTATGGCAGCGTCCCATATAAAGTAGAGGAAGATGGGCACGGATGTTAACCCAGGGCCAATCTTCCTCAGCAAAAAAGAGGAGGATTGGCATTGGATGTTAGCTCAGGGCTAATCTTCCTCACAAAAAATATATATATAAATAAAATTAAAAATCTGACATCTTGACTACTATCAAATATTTATGGAACACCTCTGTATATAGTACCCTGTTTCCTTTAATGAACAAGTACTTTATAGTATGTATATAGTACACTATTATAAAGCTGTTTTTTCCTTAGGTACAGACATTTCTTATAGTTTTTGACTCTTGGCTATTTATTGCCTAAAGTAAGTGTTATTTCGAAAACTGCATGAATGTAGATCGAAATGAAATAGTGAAGTAATTTCAGTAAGAGAAATACTACTGAATTCAAAAATTCAGTAGTAATTGTTTAATATCATGAGATGGAATAATTCTTTTAAAAAATTGTTAGGCACCGTCTTCACTTTTTTTTTCTGCTTGACTTCTGATTATTGCTTCATTGCTCACTTTTCTATCCCGCTGTAAGGCAAACAAAGGGAAGACATTGCCAAAAGTAAGGTTCTGGTGTGACTTGATATTGCTCTATATAGGTATAATGACTCTGGCTATAAGCATGCAGTGACTCAGGGTTCTTGCGGGAAGACCAACAGGCCCTTCTTAGAAAAGTTCTGTTTGCCTTTTTTTTTTTTGATGAGGGCATGATCAGCAATACTCCCTGTCTTTCCCTAAGGAATGACTCATATGTTAACTCTTAAGAGCATCACCACATCAAAAGAAGAAACCAAGGTCTTCAGGACATAGGGCTGGGTTTTCACCAGACAAAAGGGGTATGCACAGACTGGATAACTTCCTGCCCTTAAGTCACTATTTATTAATGTGTGCTTAAATAAAAGCTAAGAAGATTCAGTTTAGCTGAAATCTGTTCCCTTGGGTATATGTTTTAAACAATTTATAATAACCTTTTTTAAGCTCTCTCTGTAAATGTGTGGTCCATTTCTCCTAAACACTTGAGTCAACTTTATGTGTGAAGGTTGCTTAGGTTTAGAGAAGAAAAGTGAAACATGTCTTTGTTTATGGATTGATTCAATATAATAAAAATGACTTCAAAGACAGGTCCTTAAAACTTGAAACATGAACTATAGAGTTTATACATTTTTTGTTTTGGTTAGCAATTTTATACTTATCTTAACACTTACTATATAATCTCTTATATATTCTTACTCTGTTACCTAGATTGTGCAGGCATTATTATTATTATTTTATTACTATTATTATTAGGCTTTAGAGGAATGTGAGATAGAAGTCTGATTACATCTAGTAAGTTATTAACAGATTCAGAAAACTAAAACCCACGTTAATTAATGCCTAGATTACTGCTTTTTGACATACTGTACTACATTTTATGGAGAGTGGCCAGAGGCTTAATTTGTAAACTTGGGACCTTTTTCACAAAAAAGAATATAAACACTAGTTAAACTTCATAGTTAACTGAGAAGTTAGTTTTATGCTCTAACATTTTAGAATTATTTGCTTTACACCATAACCTTAGATAAGTTGTTTTCTGACTATGATGAGAAAAGCAATGATTAAAAGAATTTGAGGAGTAGAATTCCTGTTTGCAAAAGCATTTCTAAAGTCCCCTAAAAGTTGGACTTAAAGAAAACAAAGGTTTATGCAAGTCATACAGACAACCATTTGTCAGCTCCTTTCCTTTA
Source organism: Ceratotherium simum simum (assembly GCF_057802395.1). Lineage (NCBI taxonomy): Eukaryota > Metazoa > Chordata > Mammalia > Perissodactyla > Rhinocerotidae > Ceratotherium > Ceratotherium simum. The sequence goes on along the minus strand of NC_141915.1, from coordinate 28,153,608 downwards.
TTTATCACCCAGATATTCCTAGTGAATCACATTCTAGACTAACCACTGACTCCTTTTGTTCCTTAGTGAAGGAGTGTGGCAAACAAATGTTTTCCCAGTGAATCAGCACAGGATTCTTGATTTTATTACCTTTGCCCTAAACTTTCCAGACAAAACTAATTGGAAATTTTGCCTTTGGGATCTCACTTGACTTCTGTGTATGGATGATGGATTAGGCTATGAATTGACATTACAGATGTTGTGCAAACAACTGCAGTCTTTAGGAATGTTTTATCAGTTCTCAGGGAGCCGCCTGGAGTGGAAGAATGTTTGTCTGTCTGTCTGCTCATCTTCCTTACAAAAACTCATATGTACACATACACTCTTAATGTGACATCATATTCTTCATCTTGGTTGATAAAGAGGCTTGACTAAATCAAATTAGGCTCATAATTAACTATTATGACCATTTTAAGTTTTTACTTTTTAAAAAATGTCTCTGGAAGAAAAGGCCCCAAAATAAATCCAACAGTAAAGTTCAAAATCCAGAAAACAGTTATTTTTAATGAAGTAGCAATGCTGCACATACTAGTGTGTCATTTTACTAATATAATTTTTTTAAGGGATTAAGGTATGAATATCCCACACCTTCCGTACAAAGACCCTAATTTGTGTTTGAGACACCAGGACTTCTTTCTCAGGGCTTATATAGTACTGCATTATTATCAGGGCACTATGTAGAACTTCTGTTCACTAACAGATTAGTATATTTTTGTGTGGTATAATTTCAGGAATGATAATTTTATCTCTTTAGGACAATTGTTTTTTATTCTAAATTTCTCTCAATTAGAACTATAACTAATAGTATATTACTATTCCTGAAGCTGGAGTAAAATTTGATCCCATAGGATTGTCTCTGTTAATTTTTTTCAGTCACCAAAATTAGTGTTGTACACTGCTCATGAAAGAATATAAATTGTAGAACTGTAACTTTTAAAATTTATCTAAAAAGAATATTTTAAAATTTAAAATACTTTTTCCACAAATACCTATATCTGCTCTTATTAGAAATCTTACCCCTACGATCTAACTGTGGTTTTGCTCTTACCCAGACATACTCTTCCTTGGCCAAGCACTATATCTTTTATCCTAGACAAGGCAAAATTATTCCATTATCAAAACTTTGGAAAATATAATGTAATACAGCTCATGAGACTAGATATATGAGACTTTGAACTGAAGCAAAACCAGATGTTCAATATGTCACAAATAGCCGAACTACCTTGTTTTGTTTTGTTTTTATTATTATTTTTTTTGGTGAGGGAGATTGGCCCTGAACTAATATCCATTGCCAATCTTCCTTTTTTTGCTGAGGAAGATTGGCCCTGAGCTAACATCTGTGCCCATCCTCCTCCATTTTATATATGGGACGCCACCACATCATGGCTTGATAAGTGGTGCATAGGTCCGTGCACGGAATCCGAACGTGCAATCCCCAGGCCGCCGAAGCAGAGCGTGCAAACTTAACCACTACACCACCGGCCGGCCCTGTAAACTACCTTGTTGAGTTGACTTCACTTAGAATGACTATAATGCATTCCACCACCACCCCCAAAAAAAGACCCTAAAACCTGTCACTCTGATGAGAGTATAACGTTTCATCACAATCATGAAGTTCAACCTTCTTATCATTAAAGGGAATTTTCATTGGCAGTAATTAGGAACTCTCAGGGGCTATGTGTGCAGTTAGTGACTGTTACTTGTGACCTGGTCGCTAACTAGGGAATTTATAGGGCTTCCTGTGTTGGGGAATAACAATCTAGGCTCTATATAGCTGTTTAGCTTCCTTTGATTGCCACTGCATAGATTAAAGGGCACTATTCTTATCTGGAAAAATTAACCTTTGAAGACCTTCATTTGCCACTTTTCCATAGGAAGTATTCCTTGTATTGATCTTTACCTTGCCACATGGCACATTCTTTTTTTTTTTTTTTTTTAAAGATTTTATTTATTTTATTTTTTGCCCCCAAAGCCCCAGTAGGTAGTTGTATGTCATAGCTGCACACCCTTCTAGTTGCTGTGTGTGGGACTCGGCCCCAGGATGGACAGAGAAGTGGTGCCTCAATGCGCACCCGGGATCCGAACCCGGGCTGCCAGCATCGCAGCGCGCGCACTTAACCACCAAGCCACAGGGCCGGCCCTGGCACATTCTTTTAAATGTGCTGAAGGCTCTCTTTATACCACAACATGTGATCTGTCTTGGTGAATGTTCTATGTGTACTTGGAAAGAATACGTATTTGGCTATTGTTGGGTAGAGTGTTCCATATTATTTAAATCTTCTATATCCATAGTAGCTGTCAGTTTACTTGTTCTATCAGCTAATAAGAGAAAGGTGTTGAAATTTCCAACTATCATTGTGGACTTGTTTATTTCTCCTTTCAGGTCTGTCAGTTTCAGCTTTATGTATTCTGACACTGTTATTAGGTGCCTACACGTTTAGGATTGTTCTGTCTTCCTGAGAATTAGCCCTTTTATCATTATGAAATGTCCTTATTCATCTCCAGTAATATTTCCTTTTCTGAAATCTACTTTTTCTGATATTAAGATAGCCACTCCATCTTTTTTATGATTATTTTTAAATGGTGTATCTTTTTCATCTCTTTACTGTTGGGTCTTGATGTTTAAAATAGGTTTCTTATAGACAGCATGTACTGAGGTCTTGCTTTTTAATCTGGTTTGACAACCACTTTTTCACTTGTATGTTTGGTCCATTTACAATTAATGTGGTTATCAGTATGGTTGAGTTTAAGTCTACTCTCAAACTATTAGTCCCACCTATTTTTTATTCTTCTTTTCTTACCTTCTTCTGGATTCCACATTTTTTTTTAGTATATACAGTGTAACCACCTTACAATAGTATACTCCATTTTGTCTCTCCCATACTTTATGCTGTCGTTGTCATATATTTTGCTTCTGCATATGTCACAGTTTTTGCTTTAAACAACTAGTTACTTTTTTAAGAGATTTTTAGAAGAAGGAAAGGTCTTCTATATTTCCACTGCTCTTCACTCCTCTGTGTATATTTAAGTTTCCATCTGGTATCACTTTTCTTCTATCTGAGAACTTTTTGAATTACATTTTCCCTGGATTCTAGATTGACAGATTTTTTCCATTCAGCATTTTAGAAAAGTAATTCCATTGTCTTTTGGTTTGCACTTTTTCTTGTGAGACGTCTTATCTATATTTCCCTGTAGATAATGTGTTATTTTTATCCCCTCTGATTGCTTTTAAGATTTTCTCATTATTACTGAGTTATAGCAATTTTATTATCATATGATTATGATAATTTTCAGCAGTTTAATTCTGTGTTTTATTTTCTTTGTGTTGATCCTGACTGAGATTTATTGTGTTTGTTAGATATGTGAGTTGATGGATTGATATTTTTCATCAAATCTTGAAAATATTTGATCAGTATTTCTTCAAGTATTTTTCTGCACACACCCTTCCTCCCCCTTTTCCTCTCTTTCTGGGATTTCAATTACATGTATATTAGACTGGTTGATTGCACTGAATGAATGCAAATAACTATATTTTTTGAAACTTTATAAAATTGGTGGAGGGTTGAATTTGGTTCATGGGCTGAAGTTTGTCAACTGCTGCTTTAAATCCTTGAACGTATTTATATTCATTATTTTTAAGTCCTTGTTTGCTAATTCCATTATCTCTTGACATTTCTGGGTCTGTTTCTATTGACTAATGTTTCTTCTGGGTCTGGGTCATATTTTCCTGTTTGATATCTAGTTATTTCTTATTGGATGCTGGATATGTGGTATTAAATTGTTGATTGTATGGATTTTGTTATCTTCCTTTACCAGAGCATCAATGTTTTGTTTTGGTGGACAGTTAAGTTACTTGTGGATCAGCTTGATCTGTGTAAGACTTTTTTAAAACTTTGTTATGGCCTATTTAGAGTAGCTTTTACTCTCGGCTCTTTCCAGGATTTTCCCTGAATGCTGAGTCTCTCCACTCTAGCTGGTTGTAGCTCAAGTGTTTCCCAGCCCTGTGTGAACTCAAGGAATTGTTCAGCTTACAGCTCCCTGATAGTTGTTTTTTTCCTGCTAGTTATAGTTTACCTCGCCTTGTGGAAATCTCCCCTTAGCATGCAGTGAAACTTTGTATGCCAAAGTCTCAAGGGGACCCCCATGAATATTTCTAGAGTTCTTTCTCTGCATAACTGTCTCTTCACTAGTATTCTACCCTACAAATTTCAACTACTCAGCCCCCCTGACCTCAAATTTTCTTCTCAACTCAGCAAGACCACCATGCTTTGCTTAGACTCTTCCTCTTTAGACCACAGATTTTGCTGTAGACACAGAATGTGTCTACAAATGAAAAGTCAGAGTCATCATAGGGTTTCCTTATTTGTATCCCATCTCTCAGCAGTCAGAAGTCCTGTACTACCTGTGGTACATTGTCTAAAAAGAACTGTTCCATATTTTTTGTCCAGTTTTCTAGTTGTTTACTGTAGGAGTGAAAGTCTATACCAGTTACTTCATGATCTGAGGCGGAAAACCCTCAGCCACAGGCCAGGATCCCTAGCTCATACATATCATCTGCATGCTCCCATGAGAGCTGGAACCTCCTGTTCAGTACATTGTGTTATTTTTATGTTTTATGGTGATTCTGTCCAGGTAGCCTTTTCTACTTATACTATAGCTGTTTGTCTTTATCCCTTGTTTCTTTTGATACATTGCAGTGGGACTTGTAGGTTTTAGAAAATACACTTAAAAGGTAATTTGAATATATGTAACTTCAAGATTTTTTTAATGAAAATTATTATTTTTTTGGTTTTATTTGAATTTTTCATGTAAACTGATATTTATTTCAGTCAAATCAGTTATATTTAGGAACGATTAACCTGTAATACTGAAAAGAACTTGTTAGGTTTCCTATCTGTTACCGTAGTTTAAACTAAAATATCAAGGTACAGGCTAAGTGGGCTGTTGAGCGTGACAAAGGACAAGAAGCTCAGTGATTCGCGTTCACTTTGTCTGGGAACCACCACATCTGCCTCTGAGGCTGAGTAATCATGACTTATTACTGTGGTTATGGAAAGTATATGTCAGTTTAGTTGTGTGAATGAACCATCCTTTCTGCAGGGAAAAAATTCTCATAGGATTGCTGAAAATTTCCCTTTTTAGAATCATTTAAAATTAAAACTATGAATAAGTCTTTTATCTTGTTGGATAATGTATTTAATCTGTCAGGGTGCATATTTTATCTATATTTCTGGAATAGAAATGTAGTTTTTTCCTTGCTATATATCCAAGAAATCTCATTTTAGCATCCAGTACAGTTTGATTTTTGTTCACTTAGAGTTCATTTCTAGAGTTGAGGGGTAGGCTGTTTCTGCAGCTTACAGGGGATAGTTGTGTGGGGATATTGTGGACATACTCTTGAATTTCTTGTCTTTCGCTTACTGATACCACATTTCTCTTTTGTGTTTTCAAACAGTAAAGATGGAAGTTATAGTTGTTTTTTTAAAATTGCATCTGAGGGCTGGCCCCCGTGGCTTAGCGGTTAAGTGCATGAACTCGGCTACTGGTGGCCCGGGTTCCGATCCCGGGGCGCAGCAACGCACTGCTTCTCCGGCCATGCTGAGGCCGCGTCCCACATACAGCAACTAGAAGGATGTGCAGCTATGACATACAACTATCTACTGGGGCTTTGGGGGAAAAATAAATAAATAAAAATTTTAAAATTGCATCTGATACTTAGCTGTAAATGTACAGTGAGAAATTTTTCACTGATTAGTGACAACTTTAAACTTGTGTTTTGCGTGTGTGTGTGTGTGTGTGTGTTTGTAGGATCACAAAATAATCTTTTTTTCTCCTCAACTGTGAAATCTCTTATCTAGTGTGAAATGTTTTATATCTAATATTCAAAGAAACAGTTGTAGATTTCATGATTAATCATAACTTTTTTTTAAAAACCTGAATACTCAAAAGCGTTCCTTTTTTAAACATTCTATAATTATTTTTAAAACTTAAATGTTACCATTTATGGATTTCTATGAATTAAAACTCAAGAAAAAGAGGAACAGACTAAAAATTCACATAAATTTTTTTGGTCATGAAAAAACCTAATTAATTGATTCAGTGCTAAATGTAAAACTTCATTTTTTAGATTTTATCTAAACACAAAGTACCTATTACATTTAGGGAGAAATGTAGTCTAGGTTTTTCTTCATAACAGCTAATGGCTAGTACTTTATGAGGGCTTACTATACGCCCAGCACTGTTCTAAGCTGAGCACTTTCTAAGAATTGACTAATTTAAACCTCACAATATCCCCAGAATGTAGGTCCTGAGGGTATTTTTTTTTTTTCCTGAGGAAGATCAGCCCTGAGCTAACATCCATGCCAATCCTCCTCTTTTTGCTGAGGAATACCAGCCCTGAGCTAACATCTATTGCTAGTCCTCCTCCTTTTTTTCCCTTTTTCTCCCCAAAGCCCCAGTAGATAGTTGTATGTCATAGTTGCACATCCTTCTAGTTGCTGTATGTGGGACGTGGCCTCAGCATGGCCAGACAAGCGGTGCATCGGTGCGTGCCCGGGATCCGAACTCGGGCCGCCAGTAGCGGAGCGCATGCACTTAACCGCTAAGCCACAGGCCGGCCCCCTGAGGGTATTTTATTATTCCCATTTTGGAAACAAGGATAGCAAGATTCAGAAGGTTAAGTGGCAGAGGCCAGAACCGGAACCATAGCATCTGGCTCTAGAAGTTATGCTTATGTCCACTGTGCTATAAACTTTGTCTATAGTATGCTTTAAAGTGAATGGTTATACCACGTGTGTTAGAGCAACATGTTAAGAATGTCCAACTGTTAGATCTTATACCTTGTGAGAACTTTGTAAATTAGCATTAGATTTTATTGACATACCTCATTATATTTGGAGTTTTTGAATTTTGGAGCTGGATAAAACCATTAATCTAATTCTTTTGCCTTGCAGAAGAGTAAACTGAGGCCCAGAGAGGTTTAGTAACTTGTCCCAGGTCACTTATTTTCTGACCCTTAATTTATTGTTCCCCCAATGGTTCCTAAACCTAGCCTATTGGAACCTAACTTATTTGAAACTCTAAAGGATCTTGTTTAAAACATACGGGTCCATCTTCACCGCCCGCCCCCCCACACACACACACACCATGACCATTCAATCAATTTATGCTTAGGAAACCCAGGAATTTATATTTGTAACAAACCCCCTAGTTGATTCTTATGCATATACCTCACCTTGGCGTACATAGGCATTTGGGAAGTGTTGTGTTTAAGGCTTTATCACACATCTTAATATTAATTCATTTTAATCTATATGATTATTATTAATTTGTAATATTTCAAAATAAAGGTACAAAGCAGCACAAAAGTTTCCACAGAAAAAAAATTACTTTAAAAGAAAAACTCACTGATATTGGTTCCACAGTTTTATTTTTGTTTTAGGATCTCAGTGGCAGAGACAAGTGAGGTAGTTACTTCACCAACTGTTTTTAAGTAAGGACAAAAAGTGGTCTTCTCAAATTATGCCTAAAGGAATTGGGGCATAGGAAGTTTTTATCACAGGGGATAAGATTCTTACAAATGAGAAATATGGATAAATAAAATCAGAATCAAGCTAGAAATCGTATGGTTCCAGGAGCTAGTGTTGGAGGAAGGAGATTGACTACAGAAGGATAAAGGGAACTTTTTGCAGTGATGGAATGTTCTATATCTTGATGGTTGTGGTTATATGGCTGAATATGTTTGTCAAAACTCATTGAATGATAGACCTAAAAAAAGTGACTCTTACTGTATGTAAATTGTACCTCAATAAATCTGAATTTTTTTTTTTTTAAATAACAAGCCAGGAAGAGATTCTGGGAAGGGTTATTTTTTCAAATTACCAATTGCATCTTGAAATATCTAATTAGATGGATTCTTGTTCATTAAAAGATAAGATTTTTTAATTAATAAATAGTGATTAAGATGCCATTAAATTAACATGTGTATTGATAATTCCTTTTTCATTAATATTTCTCATCAGAGGTTTCTCATATTCGTTTTATAGGGTCCACATATAGCTTCAGTTACATTAGCTGCTTATGAATGCAATTCAGTTAATTTCCCTGAACCACCCTATCCGGATCAGATTATTTGTCCAGATGAAGAGGGCATTGAAGGAACCATTTCTTTGTGGAGCATCATCTCAAAAGTTAGGATTGAGGCCTGCATGTGGGTAAGATATCCATTTTCATATTGGTCTGAAATTAACCTCACTAGCTTGATACTTTGTTGTCCTTAATTGAAATTGAATCCAAATATATACCAAGTTAGTAGATAATTAATTCATGAAGTCACCAGCTACCTACTTCCAAGTAGCAGAAACCTTTTAGAGCTTCTTCTGTTCGTGAATGACGTTCAGAAGGAAGACATGAAGCCATAGGTACCATGAAGCAATTGATGCCAAGTAGACAACAGCGGGGAAAAGGAGTATAGGCGATGCAACTATACTACTTTGTAAAATTTTACAAATGTTTAGGGGCTGGCCTGGTGGCATAAGTTAAGTTTGCACACTCTGCTTTGGCGGCCCGGGGTTTGCAGGTTCAGATCCTGGGCACAGACCTACACCACTTGTCAGCCAAACTCTGGTGGTGACCCACCTATAAAGTAGAGGAAGATTGGCACAGATATTAGCTCGGGGCTAATCTTCAAGCAAAAAAACAAGGAAGATTGGCAACAGATGTTAGCTCAGGGCTAATCTTCCTTAGGAAAAAAAAAATTGACAAATGTTTATATATTTGGTAAACAAATAGCAAGTGGTTATATATCAGTCCCAGATTGGTAAATGTTACATGTTAAATACTCTGTGTTTATTCTTAGAGGACTCATTTTATTTTCTGAGTTGTTGTAATACTGAAGTATGGTCAGACGTTTCTTAATAAACCAAGCTTTACTGTAGTGGAGGTATCAGACTGTATGGTCATATATGGTGATATTACTTTCACTTGTACCAAGTACTCTTTTTATGGTTTGCTTAAGCATATCTTGGGAAGTTTTTGGACTACATGTTCAATGGCAGATGTATTTTAATCTGCACAAAGCATTCTTTTTTTTCCTATATGCCTAAATTCATTCAGGTGTCTATCACTGAGGAATAATTCATTTGCTAAAGACTTCCTATTACCATTTGAATTATTTTTTAATTCATTATTTGGATTCATTAAGTTATATGTTTCCTGTGATTTTTTTTTCCCTAACAGTTTTATATAATATAAAAAATGTGGAACAGATCATTTAAAAATTTTAACTGAAATGATCATGAATACCATGCCCACAGAAGAGGCAGAGTTTTCAAACACATTTAAGTGTTAGCAATTATGTTGTGTTTTAAAAGAATTATAAGGGAAATGCCACACATTGAATTTGTCGAATATGAAAGACAGGAAAAATTGTCATGTTTCCTGTTAGTCTTTTATAAACACTGGAAACAAATTCATTGTACTAGTTACATATGTTTTATAAATTTGACCACATTAGTCTTTTGATGAAAAATTATTATTAAAATAACAGAAAATACTTGGAACATGCTAGAAGGGGACTACGTATATAGACTTTGGTTTTCAGTTTTTGTTTTGTTCTTTCAAAAATGATTTACGTGGCTGGATTAACATTAATGGCAATAAAGAAAACTTCCATCCCAGCTGGCAGTGATGACTGCCTCCTCCAAATCCCATAGTACCTATTGTCTGAAGTGCTCATTTGGCCTGGCTCCATGCATGCCTTAAATTAGTTAACTCGGCTGTTGTAGTGGCTTACTTCCCCAAATAAATTTTAAGCTCCTAAAAAAATACAGACTGTATCTTAAATTTACTGCCCTCACAGCAATCAGCATTAGGCTTTGCAGATAGTACAAGAATGTCAATAAATACTGATTAATTGGCTGAGTATCTATTTGCTCTTTATATGTCCTTCTTCAAAACTTTTGTCGTGTAAAAAATGTAGCATATAATCAAGTTATGTTTAAGTTGGTTCCTATTCTCAACATTTACAATGACAGTCCTTTCCACAAAGGATGCTGGGAAAACTGAATATCTATATGCAAAAGAATGAAGTTGGACCCTCACCTTATACCATATGTAAAAGTTAACTCAAAATGTATCAAAGACCTAAACTTAAGAGCTAAAACTATATAACTCTTAGAAGAAAATATAGAGACAAATCTGTATGATGTTGGATTTGCCAATAGTTTCTTAAATATGACACCAAAAGCATATGCCACCAAAGAAAAAAATAGATAAATTCAACTTCACTAAAATTAAAACCTCTTGTACATCAAAGGACACTATTAAGAGAGTGAAAAGACAACCCACAGAATGGGAGAAAATATTTATAAATTGTATATCCAATAAGGGTTTAATATCCAGAATGTTTAAAGAACACAACTCAACAACAGAAAGACAAACAACCTAATTAAAAAATGGGCAAAAGAATTGAACAGACATTTCTCCAAAGAAGATGTGCAAATGGCCAATAAGCACACAGAAAGATTGTCAACATCATTAGTCATTGGGGAAATGCAAATCCGGACCGCAAGGAAATACTTTACACACATTAGGATGACTATTATTTTTTTAAAAATGGAAAATAGCTAGTGTTGGTGAGGAGGTGGAAAAATTGGAATCCTTATAGATTGCTGGTGGGAGTGTAAAGTGATTGAGCTGCTGTGGAAAAGAGTTTGGTGGTTTCTCAAAAACTTAAACATAGAATTACCATATGACACACCTTTAATTCCACTCCTACGTAAATACCCAAAAGAACTGAAAACTGGGACTCAAGTATAAGTACAGATTCTTGTACTTCACTGTTCCGCAGCATTATTCACATTATCAGAAAGGGGGAAACAACCCAAGTGTCCTTCAACAGATAAACGGATAAACAAAATGTAATATATACATGTAATGGAATATTATTCAGCCATAAAAAGGAATGAAGTTCTGATACATGCTACAATATGGATGAACCTTGAAAACATGTTAGGTGAAATAAACCAGACATAGAAAGACAGATATGGTATGATTCCACTTATGTGAACTGTCTACAAGAGTCACATTCATAGAGACAAAAAGTAGATTAGAGGTTACCAGGGGTGTGGGGAATGAGAAGTTAATGCTTAATAGTTACAGAGTTTCCATTTGGATGATGAAAAATATTGGAAATAGACAGTAATGATGAGTGTACTGTGAACGCAGTTAATGCCACTGAATTTTATATTTAAAAATGGTTAAATGGGACACACTCATAAAAAGTCAATACTACTGAGGTTGAGAAGCCTTGATTTAGAGTGTATTGGCCTTGATTCTTATAGTTTACCCTTTTATAAATTTTATCCCATTTGTGTTCACATCCATATGTTTTTTTCAGGGAAATATCTTGCTTGATTAAAAACTGATATCTGGGGCCAGCCACATGGCATAGTGGTTGAGTTCAGCGCACTTTGCTTCAGTGGCCTGGGTTTTCGGGTTTGGATCCCAGGCACAGACCTACACCACTCGTCAGCCATGCTGTGGCAGTGACCCACATATGAAATAGAGGAAGATTGGCAGCAGCTGTTAGCTCAGGGTGAATCTTCCTCAGCAAAAAAATAAATAAATAAAATAAAAACTGATGTCTTATTTAAAGATTTTATTTATTTTATTTTTTCCCCCCAAAGCCCCAGCAGATAGTTGCATGTCATAGCTGCACATCCTTCTAGTTGCTGTATGTGGGACTCGGCCTCAGGATGGACGGAGAAGTGGTGCCTCGATGCGCACCCGGGATCCGAACCCGGGCCGCCAGCATTGCGGCGCGCGCACTTAACCACCAAGCCACAGGGCCGGCCCTGATGTCTTATTTAAAATTTTTATCTAATTTGTACTTTGCAAAGTAAAATATCTTTACAGACTTTACTATCATTATAAATATAGTGAATCAGTCAAATCATTAAAATATGTAGTACTTCCCATTATAGGGTAAAGACCTGAGTGAACCTCAGTTTCAACTCGTTCATATAGGTCTTTGGAGTGCATTAAAATGAATTGTTTGATACTGTTGATCAGTAGGTTACCTTTTTTCAATTTGCATCTTTTTGATCTTCCACAATTTGGCTATATCACCAGTGCAAGTCTCCACAAATTTTCTTTTCATTCATGAATTCCAATAATAGTTATTAAGCATCCAAGCACTAGAGATTCGGAGTGAACAAAACTTAACAGGTCTCTTCCCTCCTGGAGCTTTACATTCTAGTGACAGAAATAATTATCATGGAAAAATGTAGATATAAGTATCATAGAAAAATTGTATATATAAATATTGAACAAACTGTGATAATGCTATGAAGGAGAAATCTACTGTGTAACACAAAAATTTTCCTTAGTCTGTGATTCAGGAAGATTTCTATGAAGAAGCAGTGTTTCAATTGAGATCTAAAGATAATAAGGAGTAAAGTGGGGAGGAGAGATGGCAGCAGGGCAGGGGAGAGAAGAGCATGTGTGATGACTTTCAGATAAAGAACATCACCTTTTAAGGTCATTTGTTTATTAAGTTCATGGTTTTGTTTTTGGGGGTTTTTTTTGTTTTTGTGAGGAAGATCGGCCCTGAGCTAACATCTGCCAATCCTCTTCTTTTTTTGCTGAGGAAGACTGGCCCTGGGCTAACATCCATGCCCATCTTCCCCTACTTTATATGGGATGCTGCCACAGCATGGCTTGACAAGCGGTGAGTCGGTGCGCACCCGGGATCCGAACCGGGAAACCCCGGGCCACCGCAGCGGAGTGCGCACACCCAACCGCTGCACCACCCGGCCGGCCCCTGGGGTTTTTTTTTTTTTGTGGTAAAATAGACGTAACATATAGTTTACCGTTTTAACCATTTTCGAGTGCATAATTTACTGGTATTAAGTACATTCACAATGTTGTGTAACCATCACCATTATCTACTTCCAGAACTTTTTTGTCATCCCAAACAGAAACCTGTACCCATTAAACAATAACTCTTCATTCCCTCCTCTCCCCAGCCCCTGGTAACCTCCATTCTACTTTCTGCCTCTATGAATTTGCCTATTCTAGATACCCCATATAAATGGAATCATACTATATAGGTCTGTCTTTCTTTGTGTGGTTTATTTCACTTAGCATAATGTTTTCAAGTTTAATCCATGTTGTAGCATCTATCAGAACCTCATTCTTTCCTAAGGCCGTTTTAAAACTGACCTCAAGGGAAACTGGAAGCAAATTTTCTTTTTTTTTGTTTGCAAAACAATCTGATAATTTCACTAGAATTGGTATAGTTATTTTTTAAATATTGCTTGTAAGAGCCCTGAATATCTCACTGGTTTCAAACTTATCCTCCAAACTTCTGCTTTTAACCTCTGATTCATGTTTGTAGTTGGAATATTTAATAGAAAAGTGATTTTGTTTTTAAAGATTATTAACACACTGATAATACCACGCTACCATAATTTCGGAGTAGTCAGCATATTATAAAAATTTTTGCTCTCCAGATTTTTACCATTTAACTTAAGATTCCCAACATAGAAAAGCAAGATGCTGCTGATTTCCTTGTGATTCCACTTGACAAAACTTTAAAAGCACAAAAATCCAGGATTTTTCTGCTCCCAAAAATCTTTGAATAAAATTGACACTCCAGGAAGATATTGTGTTTTTCTCTTGCTTTTGCATATTTTGTGCATATTGAACTCTTTTCCAATACAAGATGCAAGGACTTTAGGGTAATAAATTGATTTATAGTAGATGATTTTTAGAAGAGCTTTCTGAATTATTGCTTGACTAAATGCCACTTGTCTTTCTTTTGCAGTAAGGAAGCCAGTCTTCTTCTCTTTAATTAAACCTCTGCTGACAGTTTTTAGCGTTCCACAGTTTTGTTTTGGTTTTTTTGTTTTGATTTTGCGAGAATTATAAAATTTTGTAAGAATCATGAAATTATGGGACCTCAGTATCTAATTTGAGATAACTGACTAAATAAACTTCTATGTCTAGAATAGAATGTGTTTTGGGGGACCTGCCTGGATGATTATATTTCCTTTTTACTTATTTGCATAAGAAATAGAATACTGACTTATGAGCACCATTCTTGTTCCTTGCTAATATGGGAAAACATGAGCAGAATTAAATTAAAATATAACAATAAATATAGTCAGCCAGGACAGTATGTAGCTCTTGATTTCATTTTAGTCTATTATTACTTCCTTTTTAACTTTGAGGAAACTTGTCATGAGTTTGAATCATATGATTGCTTTCAGAACTATTGAACATTTGACTTAACAGGTTTTAAGAGAAGTTCATGTTTTGAATAAAATGTTGCAATTAACTTTTCTTCCTACTTTTTTGTTATGGAGAACTTTTTAAAAAGTACAGAGAATTATATAATTAATTCAATATGTTATCACCCAACTTCAGCTAATATTAACTCTTGGCTAATATTGGTTTATCTATACCTCTCCTCACTCTGCTTCCAATTATCTTGAAGCATATCCCAGAAAACATATCACATTTCATCTGTAAATGTATCAACCATAGGACTTAAAAAACGTTAGCACACTTAAGAGAAATTAGAAATTGTCTCTTCAGATCAGTTACCAAGTTAGTGTTCAGATCTTTCTGACTGTGTTTATTTCTTTGTTTTTCTTTTCAAATTTATTTGTGGGTGAAACCTGATTGTTTGTCAAGTCGTTTCCCACAGTCTGGATTTTACTGATTGTATTCCAGTTGATGTAGTTTAAATACATTTCTCTGTTGCCTGTGTTTCCTGGGAGTTGATAGTTCAATTGAGAGGCTTGAAAAAAAAATTTTTTTACAAGAATACACTTCACAGTCTAGTGTATTTCTATCACAGGGTACAATAATGTCTAGTTGTCTTTATTTTGTAATATTAGCACCATTGTTATATAAGTCCATTATTTTATGGGGTTATAAAATGGGGGTATTCCAATTACATCATTTTTTTCTTTAGTTATTGACTGGAATACTTTTATAAAGAGAAACTTCTTATCACCAGTTTGGTTACCCTGAGATATTTTTCATATAGGTAAGACAGGATAAATAATTTATTCTTTCTCTGTATTTACTGGTTTTTAAAATAATAAGTTGGTTCTCTAACATCCTCCAAAGTTGACAAACATTAACTTTTCTTGTTTAGCAAAATATGATTTGTGTTTTATTCTTATATCCTTCTATGTATATGTTTCTCCTCCCTCCCTTCTCTCTCTGTTCTTTAAATATAACCTTATTTTTTTGGCAGTTAAGTATGTTCTTTCTCAGAACTGTTGTTTTACATGTGGATAGTGCAGTTTCACTTGAAGAATCATTGACTCCACACATTGGAATATAACACTGTGGTCACAAAATGTTTGGATTTGATAATATTCCTTGGGATTCTTTTCAAGGAACTTGCAGACAGCTATAGGACAGAGCAAACAGAAAGGCCTAAAGTTGCTTCTGAGAACTAGCAAAGCTTTTTCATTTACTATGACTCAGGGCAAAGAAGGATGGCTCGAAGTTGAGAATTTTCCTAGAGATTATGTGCCTCTTGCATTATTACTCTCCTTTATTTAAGCCATTTAATCCCAAACCAAGTTCCTGATTCTTTTACCTTTGTTTCATCTTTATGTCCTAAGTTGATTGAAAAAAAATTCTCTTCAAAAACAAGAATCCACAAAATGACTGAAGCATGAGTCACTCAATGTCCTGAGGAAATAAACATTTTTCCTGTGGTGAAGATTTATCCATCCTAATGTTGAGTTTTCAAGGGGCTTCCTGACCACAATTTGTTAAAGTTTTAACTATGCACAAAAAAGTTATATTGGAATTAAAGCAATGTCCTAAATACCAGAAGATTTCCTAGAAAATATTTATCTAGCAGCTATACTAATGAATATTCATTACCAAATTATTTGAATATTTGAAAAGGAAAAAACTGATGAAAACAACAGAGTATAACTAGAGATGCTAGAGAACTAACATTAATTTAGTGTCAGCAATGCACCAGGGATTGTCTAGGAGTTTTATGTATATTATATTGCCTAGTGTTGCATAAGTCAATATTAGGGCCGAGATTCAAACTCACGTCCTCCTTGTTATGTAGTATATGCTTTCCTCTCGAATACATACGTCTTAACATGCTTTGGGTGATATAGAAAAATATAGATTTGATCTGTTTAGTGTCACTGTGTTGAGAACAGAATCTCATGTGAGTATTTTGTTTTTTTGCATAGGGTATTGGTACAGCCATCGGAGAGCTGCCTCCATATTTCATGGCTAGGGCAGCTCGCCTCTCAGGTGCTGAACCAGATGATGAAGAGTATCAGGAATTCGAAGAGATGCTGGAACATGCAGAGACTGCACAGGTGAGAACAGTGGGGACAAAAATGAATAGAATACTTCATCCCTAAAGCAGTTATGATTAAGGTGAAATTGTGAATAGTTAACTCTGAAGAAGAAAACTGCCAGTGTAAAAACAAAATGATATGTGGTTTGGGATAGAATATTCAGAAAAGCTGAAATATGAAAGTGTTTATAATCTTGATCTTAGAATAGAGAAATGCAGAAAGAGTAGACAAGACACCTCAGACTAAGCTAAAACACCTTGCTAGAAGATCAGAGTAAATTAGTGTTGCCAATGAGATTAAGGAGCTGAAACATTCTTTTTCCATTATGTGTTTAGAAGCATTACCAAACAGACCACTGAGTAAATAAGGGGGACAAATAAGTCGACCAGGCTGAGAGTCCCAAAATAGTAGAACTTCTAAATTAATTTTTTGAAAATAACCTCAAAATAGTTTACCATATTTAGAGGAAACTATTTGGAAACTCCTAATTAAGAAAGGACCATTATGATAAACTTATCCTTTATCAGTGGGGAGAAAACAGGCTGAGACCTTTTACACCTGAGCGCAAACTATATGTTACAAAATAGGTGTTCTTTTCTTTGCAGGAAAATTCCTCAGAGTATTATTAACTGTTTGAGTCTCCATCTTAGAGATGACAGTAGAAATCAACTGTGATCCTTTTTATCATAAATAAAAAGGATATAAAAGAGATTTTTGAAAGATTATATATTAAATACATCTCCCTCCTCAGATTTGTTCATTAACCTATGAAATTGTTTGAAAAATGGTCTTCTTTTGTGTTTGTAAGTGCGTGTGCCCACACAAGTGCACGCACATTTTTTTGAGGAATGAGTTCATAGTTTTCTTCTTAGTGGAATCTGAGACTCAAAAAACCATTACCCGAGAGCTGGCCCGGTGGTGAAGTTCCCATGCTCCGCTTCAGTGGTCTGGAGTTCGCAAGTTCAGATCCCGGGGGCAGACCTATGCACCGCTTATCAAGCCATGCTGTGGCAGGCGTCCCACATATAAAAAAGCAGAGGAAGATGGGCACAGATGTTAGCCCAGGGCCAATCTTCCTCACAAAAAAAAAAAAATAAAAATAAAAAAAATAAAACTATTACCCTGGAGAGGAAAAACAACATCTTTTAATGACAGATGGGCTTTTTAAAAAAGCATTATTAAATGGAAATCAACTAATGATAAGTTACAGTTTTTAATTGAAAACAAAACTTTCAAATATGAACATAGAATAGCCAAATATGAAACAAATGAATCAAAGAGCTACAAACATCTGCTGTGCATGGAAAGAGGCAAGTTATCCTCGTATCTGTTTTGCGTTATCTATCAACCAAATTTTATACCTCTCTTCCTCACATTATAATGCTTATATTAATGCTAATAATTATTACTAATATAAATAACTTTTTAATTATTTTTACTGCTTTTTAAAATCCAGTATCTAGGGGCCGGCCCCATGGCTTAGCGGTTAAGTGCGCGCGCTCCGCTGCTGGCGGCCCGGGTTCGGATCCTGGGCTCGGATCCCAGGCTCGGATCCCGGGTGTGCACCACAGCACCGCTTCTCCGGCCATGCCGAGGCTGCGTCCCACATACAGCAACTAGAAGGATATGCAGTTATGACATACAGCTATCTACTGGGGCTTTGGGGGGAAAATAAATAAATAAATAAAATTATTAAAAATAATAATAATAAAATCCAGTATCTAATTTGACCCTTGTGTTAACTCTGAGGTAGTATGGAAAGGTATGATTCCCCTAAATTTATAGAAAACTGCAGATCTAGAAGTTGTTACCTCCCTAATTTTACATGCTTAGAAGTAAAGCTAGAACCAGAACTCAGAATTCCAGCATCACTGATGTATTCCAATTACTGAAACCATGTCCATTTATAGATGTAGATGGCGAGGATCCCCACCTGTAACAATTGATACCTCTGTTATTTGTGGCACTAATTAATGTATGTCATTTAACATCTCAGAAACTCTTTTTCATCTACATAAAATCAGCAACTTGAAGTAGAATAAGTGTAAGATATCTTGCAACTTTAAATTTTTATGCTGTGGTTTGGATGCCAAACAGGTATAAGTATTGTTCTCTGTTAAACCAACTAATGTACTGTGATTATTTTCCTTTTTTTACAACTTCTTGTTTTGGAATTAACATTTTTTTGTTTGCATAGTTCTTTAAACTCTTCTCTCCCTTCACTTTCCAGTTGGTAACACCTATAGAATAATATCAATTCGTTTTTTTTTCTTGGAGTCATCACTCTGGACCTCCCTATGTTCCCACTGTAATCTGGATTTGTGTTCTCTCTGCCCCCTGCACAGTTGCTTCTCTCTTGATGTGGATTCTTTGTCTTCCTCTTTCTTCATTTACTCTCTCATTTTGGTTGAACACATTCTGCACTAGCTTCCTGAGAAAGAATGAGTAGATGGAAAATTCTGAAAATGCTATGTTCTTCATTCATACTTAATCAATTAATGGAATATAGAATTCTAAGTTGAAAATCATTTTTTTAACTTTGAATTTGAAAGGCATTGCTCAACCGTCTTCAGGCTTCTGGTGTTGATATTGATAGGGCTAATGCCTTGCTGACCCCACGCTATAGGCAGTCTTTTTTGGTGTTTTTGTTTTTTTTCTCTAGAAGCTTTTAGATTCATTACCTGAGGTATGGGTCTTTTTAAAATTTATTCTGCTAGACACTCAGGAAACTTGTCAATCTAGAGTCCATTCGTTTTGGGAAACATTCTTATATATTTTCTAGTCAGTTTACCCTCTTTGCTCTCTATTCTTGCTTTCCAGAATTCTTTTTGTTTTGATGTTGGGCCTCCCAACACCCATCATTTTAATTTTTTACCATTTAGCTCCTAATACTTATCTCATTTTATTTTGTATGCGATTTCCTCAAGTTTATCATTCTAATTCTAATATTAAAAATTTTCCATGGTCGTATATTTATTTTCAAAAAGCAACTTGCATTATATTTCCAAGAAATGGTTTATCTTATCTTTTTGAAGGTATTTAGTTTCTTCAAGTTTTCTGTTGCTCCAGGCATTGTGTTTTTTCCTTTGTCTGTTCTGCTTCCTATTTGAAGCTTTCCTCAAAACCTTGTTTTTTTGTTTATATTAAGAATAAGGCAGGGGCCGGCCCCGAGGCTTAGCAGTTAAGTGCGCATGCTCCGCTGCTGGCGGCCCGGGTTCAGATCCTGGGCGCGCACTGACGCACCACTTCTCTGGCCATGCTGAGGCCGTCTCTCACATACAGCAACTAGAAGGATGTGCAGCTATGACATACAACTATCTACTGGGGCTTTGGGGGGAAAAAAATAAATAAAATTATTGAAAAAAAAAAAAAAAAGAATAAGCCAGGGGGCCGGCCCTGTGGCGTAGCTGTTAAGTGCGCGTGCTCCGGTGCTGGCGGCCCGTGTTCGGATCTGGGTGTGCACCGATGCCCGGCTTGTCAGGCTGTGCTGTGGCAGCATCCCACATAAAGTGAAGGAAGATGGGCACGGATGTTAGCTCAGGACCAGTCTTCCTCAGCAAAAAGAGGAGGATTGGCATGGATGTTAGCTCAGGGCTGATCTTCCTCACAGAGAAAAAAAAAAGAATAAGCCACATAAAAGTTGGATGGAAGCTATGTGTGTGGAGGCACAGTGTAAGAGTAGCAGGCAGCCTTATTTTTTGGAACTTCCATATATCAGTTTCTGTGGATCTCTCCTTTGGGATATCTCAGTTTCTCTAGTGATGGACCCTCCAATTTCTTACCCAGGGAATACGGACCTAGCTGCTGACATTCTGAAGCTAGGCTATGGAAGGGGGGTCAGAGATCTCCATGTACCATGTAGACTTTCACTTAACCTGCTTTGTGTTTAGTCTGTGGATACCTGCACAAACATGTCCTGAGCCCAGAACCTTTGGTTCACTTTGCTTAGAGACTATACTTGATGTCTTCTATGGGTCTAGGGAAGGAAGTTGTCTGGCTTTGCTAAGTAGAAGTGGAACCTGGGAGTCTACTTCTTATACAGTCTCCTTGTTTTCAGCCCTACCCCAACCTCTTCTGCACTTCTGCTGAAGATCCTTTTTGGAGTTCTGTAGTGCAAATCACTTTGCTTCTCTTCTATATCCTCCACTGTAGGCTCTCAGGTATAATCTTTTCTTTCATCTGCCCCTGTATTCTTTTATTAATGTTAGTTTCATCAAAGACAGAGTTCATGTTTCTACTTCCTATATTTTGGGGTTATTAAGATACAGGGTGTTCCAGTTATCTATGACTAAGTAACAAACTACCCCAATATTTAGTGGTTTAAAACAAGAACAGTCATTTATATTGCTCACAGAGAGGCAATTGACTTGGGAAAAATGGCTTGACTGTAAGCTGAGGTTCTACTTCCAAGATGATTTACTTATATGACTGGCTCTTGGCTTGGAGTTCAGCTGGACTGTTGGTTTGGGACCTCAAATTACTCTTCATGGGGCTTTTTGGGCTTCTTCATGTCATGGCACCTGAGTTCTAAGAACAAGTGTTCCGAAAGAACCTAGGTGGAAGCGGCAAAGTTTCTTGACATAAGCTCAGAAATCCCAGTCAGTTTGCTGCATCGTGTTGGCCAAGTAGGTCACTAAAGCCAGCTCAGATTCAGAGAGAGGAATTAGACTCTACCTCTCAGTGAGAAGAGTGAGCAAGAATTTGCAACCATCCTTAATATACCACTGGGGGGCAAAGATCTTATTTGGTCATCTTGAAGTGGGAAACTTCCTGTAATATCATTTTTAATAGGATAGAACATTGACAAACCAGAATTTCTCTTTAGGAGGAGGAATGAGATGGTAACTGATCTTGAAATCATATAATCTGAGAAATTGTTGAAAAGAATTTAGACATGTTTCATTGAAAGGGGGAAGTGATGAGCTTGTCAGATATGCAAAAAGTTGTCTCTCCTGTGGCAAGAAGATATACTCATGCTGAGAAATTACAGAGAGGCAAGCTTTGTCTTAGAATTAGTGGGTGAAAGTTTTCTGAGGCCCACATTGGCTCAATATTAAAAAACAGAAACAAAAACAACTTCCTATCAATTTTAATTGTATACAAATGTAATTGCTATTTCCAAAAGAATGAGTGCCTTATTTCTTCTGTATGTGATATCTTTCATGGATCCATGCATAGCACTCCTTGCATTGGGTAGAACATTAGCTGGATGACTCACTTCATTCTTCACAGTTTTTTGATTCTGGGATTATAAATACATTCTGTAAACTTGTTACCATCTAAAAGCTCAATTTGCAAACACTCAGATCTTCCAGAATTCGATGAAGTAAATTATGCTTCATCTTGTACATATAATTTGAGCTCTTGAAGACTTTTGAGTCTTGAAGACTCTTAGTCGTTTTCTACCATTAGAGTAATAATCTTTTTCATTCATCTCTTGTGGCATTGATTATTTTAGTTACTTTTTGACTGAATCTTCTCTAATTCTACTTTGTCTGTTTTTGGTAGTGGAAACCAGACTGCACACAATATTTCTGATGGTTATGAGGTTTGGCTGTTTTCATCCTATAAAGCCAATAATTATAATCACTATTTTAGGATAAACTATATATTTCTTATTCCCTGATTTCATATTTACTTTGCTTATATTGAAAAATCAAGTAAGCAAAATGTGCACATTCTCATTCTGTTTCGTGTCCTTTAGTCAGAAATTATATACTTTTTATGAACATTTTATTTAAAATGTTTACCCAAAATTACAGTTATATGTACTGTCAACTGATTATGCAAACTAGAAAATAAAGTGAAATAATATGATAAAAGATTAACTCATCCCTGACAACTTTGAGATCTTCCCTATTAATTTTATTTCTAAGGCCAATAAAAATCTATGTAGAAGGCACTCCATGAAGTAGAAGATATTTTCCCTAATTTGAATAGGAAACATGCTCAGGAACACACAGCCAGTGAATCTCAGAGCCAACACCCAACCCAATTTTGTTCAAGATTAGTGTAGTGCTCTGCTTACCATAGCACAACATAGCAACATTTTCATCCAGGTTAATGCAGTAAAAAATGAGGAACTAATTTAAAATTTTTTTCCTGCTATATTTGATTTGATTTTTCTCTTCTTTGTTTATTGCTTTTCATGCTTCTTTCACCAGTTTCCATCAGCTCTGTGGCTTATTATAGATTTCAGTGTATATGGATATAATCATCCCTACATACTTTCCCCAGGTTTAGACAAGAGGTTGTGTGAGGTTTTTAACTTTTATTTATTTATCTTGTGGTTGGAGGGGGTGGAGGAAGAATAGTTGGGAAGGGGACTGTTGCCAGTTTTCCATGTTATAAATTATTTGAGAGAGTACTAATGTTTTAGTTCGTTATCAAAGAAGAGTTCCTTGCTATGGCTTGGCAAAAATAAGTTTTTTATAACAATTTAAAAGGATTTTTTGTCATTTTTTCCCTAAATCAGCTATCTTACATTTTTTATGTTTTTAGTGACAAATTTGTCTTAGGCTCTTTGCTTCTGTTATTTTTTCCAGATTTGCATATTTTACATAAATGCTTATAGTAATAAGATTGAAACATTCCAGAAGTATTAAAAGTAAAAAGTGAAAGCTCACACACCTAATCCCCAAAGTAAGATAATAATCACCATATTCTAGACTGTTTTCTTTGCATATATAACTTTTTAAAATAAAAACTAGAATCATACCATACATACTAGTCTCAAGTTCCTTTTTCACGTATGTATCATAGACATTGATACTGATTTTTAAAATGTGTTCTTGTTGTGAAGTAACACAGCTCATTGCAGAAAACTGGAAAATATATACTTGAAAATAATCCCTCTATCCTTCAGTCTTTTTCTCTATAAATATTTATAAGAGTGAATCATATTCTATTTATTGTTTTGCAACTTGTTTTGAATATAAAAACACTGAACATTTTTCAGTGTCATCAAATATTTTCCACATCTTTGCTTTTTATAACAACTTTCTTTCGGATTACAGAGTATGTTTATTGTATAAAATGTTGAAAATACAGATAAACAAAAGAGAAAAAACTTCAACTAACTGGTTCATTTACCCCTTTATGTTTAGTGTATTTTTCATTTTCTTATTGATTGACATTTTTAAAGAGATTCCTTTTGTCATATGCTGCCAGTATTTTTTCCATATTGTTTATTGTGTGTTTTATTATGTTTTACTTTTTGGATAAAGAAGTTTACATTTTTTCTTTATTCCAACATCTTAGACTTTTCCTTTTGGAGTAATGCCTAATCTTAAAATTATCTTCTTGAACACTTAGGATTATGTAGTAAATGTTCAGTATTTTAGTATTTTTATGGTTTTATTCTTTTATCTTTTTTTTTTTTTTTTTAAATATTTTATTTATTTTATTTTTTCCCCCCAAAGCCCCAGTAGATAGTTGTATGTCATAGCTGCACATCCTTCTAGTTGCTGTATGTGGGACTCGGCCTCAGGATGGACGGAGAAGTGGTGCCTCGATGCGCACCCGGGATCCAAACCCGGGCCACCAGCATTGCAGCGCGCGCACTTAACCACCAAGCCACAGGGCCGGCCCTATTCTTTTATCTTTAAAAAATCTTTAATCTATTAAAATATTTTTACCTATCGTATAATGTAGGAATCTGACTTCCTCTTTTTCAGGTAATTAGCTATTTGTGTATTGTTCCAACACTATTTTCCCAGTGATTTTAATATGTTAGTTTTGTCTTACATTTTATTGTTGTAAATTGGATATTATATTTTTGTAAATAGTTATTGATGATAAATAAAAAGATACTAGGTTTTTATTTGGTAAGCTATAACTTTACTGGCATCTTTTTAGTTATATCTTATTGATTGTGATTTAAAAGTTCTTACAGTAATCCGTTTCACAAGGATCCAAAAGTTTATCTGACTTTGGTGCTGGAATTTCTTCATAGATACATGTATTTTGTAAAACTCCCAATTTGATACAAGCAATAAAATGTAGAAAAGTTGGATCAACTGTAGCTAAAACAGCAAATTAAGAAAAATGAATAACTATGAGTGGGTATTTAAATTTTAAGATCGCCTGAGACTGAGGTAGAAAATGTGTTTTTTATTCTTGAAGGTAAAGCCCTTTGGTAGAATAAGTTTATCAGCAGGAAGAGTGAAAAAAAAAACACTTGGCTCTCTCTGCTTTACCATTTGCTTTCCAACTAGGTTAAAGGTTATATATGCTTTTACTAGCAAATTGTTACTAGGTAACAATTTTAAAGCTAAGTATTTGCTTAAATTTCAAATAAGCAGTGGTTGGATTTTGTACTGTAGCTATTTTGAGGGGGGGAACATTATTAATGCATTTATTTGAATTCTGATTCCTTATATACCTAATTTATTTTCATGAGTGCAGTAATGAGATTAGGCAGTATTTTTCCACTAAACTGACTTCCTTTTGCTCTTGGCTTTCTATCATGTTTTCACTAGATAGATGTCTGTGGGAGGCAGACATGAATGAATGTAGCTTCCTATGACATTGAGAAATTCTAACATCATTTATAAAAGTTAGGTCTAGATAGCTATTTATGTGCTTTGTGGACTATTTCATGCAAAGTTTAATTATTCTCTTTATGTTCTTTTTCTCCTTTGTTCCTGATTTCTGTTAATGATATCACCATCCTCATAATCCCTTGGGCTCAAACTCTTAGTCATCTGACTCCCTCCTTACCTCCCAAATTCAGTCATTCTTCAAGGCCTATTGATTCTACCTCCGTAGTATCTTCATTTCTGCCCTCTCCTATCCCTTCCCACTACTGTTTCAGACCTTTATCACCTCTTCCCTGAACATTGCCAGTGACTTCCTAATACCCTTCCTCTTTACTAGTCTATTTTTTTTTCCAATCTGTTCCCACACAAAGTAACAAAAATAATTTTCTGAAAAATACCTCTGGTCATGGAACTTTGCTACTCAAAAATCTTCTCAATCCTCAGAAATTGTCTCTTACTATATCTTTCTTGTGTCACTGTGTTCTACCTTCTTTTAAAACTATTTATGGACTTTTCTTATCTCTCTCAAGAGTTTGTAAATTCCTTGAGAGGAGGCTGCAAAAATGAGTGTATTTTCAACAACACCTGCCTGGTCTTGCACATACTACTCATGTGGTAGATATTTTCAATAAACTAAGAAATATCAATTAAGAGAGAAAATGTAGCATTACATGAAACATGTTCACTTAATAGTCAGTCTTACTCCACTGCAAAATAAAATGTAAAATGCAGTGAACACAGAAATCATTTTACATAAGAAAGATCTATCTGTTTTGCATCTTTGAGTTTAATAGTCACCTGAGAGCAAGGGTTGAAGAAAATATGAAGACATTTAGTTAAACGACTCATAATTTTTAATTCACATTAAGTGAAACAGTGTTTGTAAAATTGTATACTTTAGAAACAAATGAAAGTTCTTGTTTATTCTATAAGCTGCATAACTAAAGAAACAGAAAAATTAAAGAGACATGAGGAATAAAAGAATTTGAAAAATAATGTAACTTATTTGCTTGATGTAGCCTTAAAGATTACGGCAGCCAGTATTATTGAAGTAATGGGGAATGGGAGCATGGGGGTGGTTGTGGTATTTTTGTGTTTAAAGCTTACACAGTAGAGTAGGAATGTTGTACATATTTACTTGAAAGAATATGGTTTGAATAAGTTTGCTTTCCTAAACGCCATCTGTCCAAGTGACCTAGCTACTTGGATTCTTTTTCACAAAATGTTAGGTTGCCGACTATGTGAAATTCACTGTTTTTTATTATTCCTATCAATATAGGAAGTTGAGAATTAAGTCAGAAATAAGAAATTTAAATTTCTTAAAATGTCATCTTTTAAAAGAATGCATTTTTTCCTCCATGTTTATACTGATTACCTTGTCTATATATTAAGTGTAATCCATGAGTCTCTGTATACCATCTTAGGTTAAGTATTTCTTCAAAGGCTATTTTATAGTTTCTGAATTTAATCTTAAGGGAGCATTTTTTAGCCTCTGTTTAGGATTGCAGTATTTAAATTAATTAATACTTGCTACTTAATCTGATTTATTGAAGCTGAATCCTCAAATTAAGTTTAAATACTAATATCTTTTACCTTACTAGTTTGCATTAAATATATTTAAGGCCAAAAAAAACTTTTTTTTTAGCTTAATAGGATCCTTATCCTATTTAGAAATTTCAAATTATTTACATTATTTTATTAGTAAAAACACATAACACCAAAAAACATTCATCAGTTATAATGGTAGTTCCCATCCTTATGGGCAGTGCGTTTTCTTTTTCTGTAGTAGAACAGATTACCCAATGAACATCCCCCCAAAGTACAAGGTGATAATTAAAGGTTCTTTTGGTATTCTTACAATAATGATAGAATATGTGTTTGATCATTTGAGTTTAGAGACTATGGGAAAGCATTTAATAATGATTATTTATGCACTCACTAAAGTGCTTTAACATTCCTTTGATGCTATTCTCTATAAAGCACATTTTCCTATGAAGTGTTTGCAGTTGCCCACACCATGTCAATGCCTGCTGGTTTTTCCCCCTGTAAAGTATCTGTTCCTTTACATAGAGAGATTTATGAAAGAGTTCATGGTGTGGATGATCTGAAACCCAACAGGACTCATTTTCGTATAATTTAGTGCCAGTTGAACACTCTGGGTGTCAGTTGTTACTGGGACCTGTTTTTGACTCTGTTGAACCTTTACTGGCTGTGGTTTGTCTGGCCATCACATGACTTCTCTGAAAATTCCCCCTCCCCTTCATTTCCAGTAAACTGTTTGAGTAGGAGTGAGTCAGAGTGAAACCAGCTTCCCTGTAACCACAGGGCTTGTTAAAGAATTTGTCAACGTGGACTCTAGAGGGTTTGCATTAAGCTTTGCAGTAACTGCTATGGTTTGTGTTGCGTCAGGAGTTCCACAGAAAAGCTTCCTGCTCTCAAGATCTCTTGCTTGTTTGCAAAGGGTTAAACTGATAAACTTTGCCATAATGAACATTAGAGACACATGTTAAACACATTTATTTATCATTTAGAGGCCGTGTCAAAGCTACCAAGAGTTACTGTAGTTTTCTTTTCAGAATCAACCAACCACACCCAACAACGTTTAGTTTTTGAAAAGACAGGCCTACTAGATCTTCTTTCAGAGCTGGCTCATGATTTTACCACAAAGTACCATCAAGATTAAGCAATTTTAAGTGGTCTCTTTTGAAGGATTCTGTTGCAGGATATGGCGACTGCTAGCACAGTTAGCTTTGGTACACAGAGGTCACTT
This sequence comes from Ceratotherium simum simum, assembly GCF_057802395.1. Taxonomy (NCBI): domain Eukaryota; kingdom Metazoa; phylum Chordata; class Mammalia; order Perissodactyla; family Rhinocerotidae; genus Ceratotherium; species Ceratotherium simum. Next base: position 28,125,901 of record NC_141915.1, on the reverse strand, counting down.
AGTTGCGTTTGGTTCAACGAGAAAAGGTAGCACTTAAACTAGTTCTGTAGTTGTAGTTTCTAAGTACACTTAGCATGATTTATGGTGGAATTCTTAATGCCTCATTTTATTTGCTTTCTCAAGAAACTTTTACTTTATTTTGAACTCTTCTCTTGACACCTCACTCCCAGACTTGTAATCTTTATTCATTTTCTGACTCTTCTCTATTTCTTTAACCCATTCTTGTAGAAGTATTAACTAACTGAACAGGAAAGAGAGTTGCAACTGATGCAAGCTGCTGAAGGAATGGGCACTGGGAAACTTGTCTGCTCCTTGTGCATTCCTGAATCCATTTGTTTTTATGTATACATTTCTGTATTTAATCATGTCATCTCAGTCAAACTTTTATTTAAAAAATAAATTTAATGAATACATTTAAATCCAACCTGCTAAAAGTCACTTTTAGTTCTGCTTAATTTTTTTTGTAACAAAATAAATTTAGGGAAAAGGACATGCTAGAAAATTTTGAGCTAGTTATTCCTCACAGGAAAGAATAGAGAATAATGGAAGTTTAAAATTGTTTATATTCTAGCAATGCTCACTCACTCTCAATGATCAAATTAAAATAGAAAAAAAATTTGTTTTGATGAAGAAGCAATTCTAATTGAAACTAGATGATTTTAAAATGAAAGAAGAGGTTAATACAGCCTAGTCATTAACAAAGCACAGTAAGTAATAAATGTTTAAAATTTTCCTGTTAGTTTGCTTTGGACATTGGAGTAGAATATAGTTTTGTTTTATGTCTGCTTTGTTCTTTTCATTTGCACACCTGTTTACAGAAGTGGAAAAAAACAAGCAGTGTGTAGGCATTAGGTTACCTTTGTTAAACTAATTTAAAGGCTTTTTTCAGGTTTGTGTTTCAAACACCTTTTGTAAAATGCCTTTAGAAAGGCCCCTTTTATTGAAACTTGGACCAACAGACTATGTATGCTGTGCTTTTGCTCATGAGTTTGCAAATCAATAACACCCTCAATACAAACCTACCGTGTATTGTAACTGCTGAGTGCTCCCATGGGTCCTGGGCCAAGATCAGAGTTTAATGCAAGATGTGGACAGCAGAATAACTATTATGCTCATTTCCTATTACAAAAGCTGTTTTTGTTTCTAATTAGCCAAGATGTTTGGTTCGTCATAATGGATCTGTAGTTCTCCCTTGCTGAGTATTTAAGGAGCTTTCTCTTGGTGGAATGTTCTTCCTCTTTTCCTGTCTTGGGCCTTAGAGTGTAAAAACATGACCGTCATGCTTTTAAACTAAAGCACTGTGTAGCAATCCTAGGAAATGGTCATGATAATTAATCCTGTGCTCTCCTAAAAAGTAGGGATGTACTTTAGACTTCTTTGTCCCTTTCCCTGATATGGGTCTGCATCAATTAATTTATCAAAACTTGCAAAAATTTGTATTTTTACTACTTCTTGAGGTAAAGACTTCAGTAAGCTCATAGCCTGTTACTTAAAGCAGTGTTTCCATTTGTTTTAAATTTGCCTCTCTCACGTTATAAAGGGTGCCACTCTCATTCTAGTATTGTAAGATTTTTTTAACACTTCCCCTTTCTTCTTTTCATAACTTTATAGATTTGAGTCAGTTCCCTTTTCAGCCTTTCTAGAGAAAGTAATCATTTACTTTTTATATATAACAGCCTCCAAAACTCTTTGATCACTTTTTTTTCATGGATCTTTATCTAATTGTTTTGTGTCTTTCCTAACATGAAGTTATCAGAACTGCACATGATTTTACATTACTATACTCATGTTTTTCAGATTTCTACAACTATGGTCTTGTTTGGCAATGCATTTTGCTGATGTTTTTAATAAATTGTTTATTTCAATAAACTGTTTACTTGGGAGACTATTCCTAGTTACCTTTTCTTTGTTCATAACTTAAACTTTTGTAAACCATCATTTTATATTTAAATAATTTTTCCCTAAATGCATTATCTTAGTGTTTTCACATTTAAACTTACCTGCCACTTCTTACTTGCTTAAGTTTACATGATCTTTGAATTTATTGTCATGAATTTGGCACTTCCTACTTTAAAATGTTAATTTCAGTTGTAGATTTGGAACTTAAACTCTCTGCTCCTTTTTCCAGGGCCATTTATAAATTTGTTAAGTAGGATCGGTTCTATCTTAGGAAAGAATCTCACTATTTACATTTCTTATAATAGAGAAGTTTCCATTTATCTTTATCCTGTGTTTTCAGTCTCTTAAGTTTCCTGTTCCTGACAGTTTTGTAAATTCTATACTGACTTAGTTTTCAGAGCTTTGGATGTTTAAGTCAAGATCATCTCAACCATTTTTACTTTTCTCTTTTTTTTTCACCCACATTCTAGTATTACTGTTTTACATACCTAGCAGATTATCATATGCTTTTTGTTTTTTAAATTCCAGTTTGAATCTGGAAATAAATGTTATTCATTAGTTACTTGTAACCAAAACACAATCAATTATAAAGTGCTAAAAATGGAAGCTGATTTTTCCCCCCTAGCATCAGCTAAGATTTGGTAAATACCCTTTCTGGTGAGACATGAGATCACATGAGATATTGGCTTCAGACAGAATAAAGAGAGAGAAGAAAAGAAAAATGCATTACTTGTATAATGTGTCATTTCTAATTAATCTTGCATACCCAGACATTTTCCCTGACTGTCCAGAGCACTGTTGTTCTTCTTGGACTGCAGAGTCCCTTCTTATTTCAAATAGAGACAAGGCGTAGGCACTGATAGAAATGGATGCCGCCTGCCTGCCTTCCTAAGAATTACCATATGGTTTCTTTCCAACAGAAACCTAAGCAGGGAGAGAGAGAGAAAGGAAAAGGAAGCAGCAGATACTGGCCAGTTTTAATGCTGGTAACTTGGATTTTAATTTTAATTTGACTGGACTGTGAAAAGGAGGGAAAAAAGCACTGTATGCTTATCTGAACTTCCAAAAATATTTCTTTACTTTTTATCTAAAAATGTTAACAAATGCTGATGATCAGCCCCGTAAAAAGCCTCCTGAAACCTTCCTTCTTCCATTTCTTCTTTCCTCATAGACTACACAAGAGATATTTTATGTCTAATAGATTATTTGTGAGTTTTAAGATTAATCATCATAGTGAGATAACTATTACAGGTACAAATAACTAAAGAATTTCCTCTTATTTTCTGGAAACAAGAATACGCTGATTAAGAACTAGAATTCAGGAGTAGTAATCTCATCCATTTCTACCTTCTTGTGATAGAGGATTTGGTAAACTCATTGGTGGCACTGCAAGGCAGATTTGATAAATTTTCAATTCTTAATGCATTTCCTTCCTTCCCTCCTTCCTGCTTTACAGCCCTCTTCCTTCCTTGATGTTAACATGTTTCTTTTCTCTTTCCGAAATTAAATGCAAAACAAAACAAAAACCTCTTCTCCCCTTAGTTGTGAGATTCCACTAGAACTGAGCTCATCATAATATCTGACTAGGAATTCTAACAAGATATTTTATTTCATTGAGTCTCAGATTTTCTCATCTTTTGGTTTTTACTAAGTAATATAACTTCAGTCTAAACAATTTTGTCCCATAATCAGTTTTGTGTCTTATTTATCATGGTGGTAGATATTATTATCACCATTTTACAGAAAAGATGAAGAAACTGTGGCTCAAAGAAGTTTGAAGACTTAACGCGGGCCGGCCCCGTGGCATAGCGGTTAAGTGCGCGCGGTCCGCTACTGGCAGCCCAGGTTCGGATCCCAGGCGTGCACTGCCTCACCGCTTCTCCAGCCATGCTGAGGCCGCGTCCCACATACGGCAACTAGAAGGATGTGCAACTATGACATACAACTATCTACTGGGGCTTTGGGGAAAGAAAAAAAAAAAGGAGGAGGATTGGCAATAGGTGCTAGCTCAGAGCCAGTCTTCCTCAGCAAAAAGAGGAGGATTAGCATGGATGTTAGCTCAGGGCTGGTCTTCATCACAAAAAAAAAAAAAAAAGATAGCGGTACTCGGTGCTCTATCATTTTGATGTTGTGGGAAGTCTATAGAATTGATGTTTTTATTCTGTTTCTCTAAGCACTTTTTGTCTTTTTTATTTTTCACGCTCTCCCTTGCACTGAAGGTTTCCTGAGTCATTCATTATCTCTTTCGCCTTCTCTCTCTACCTATTGCAACCCATCACCCACATACACACACTAGATTATTTATTTATCTCTCAACGGAAAAAATTTGCTAAAACTCACTTCCCCTAGATTCTTAGCCTGGATTATCCACTCACCTCCTTTAGGATTTTGATCATACATCACCTTTTCTGTCAGGCCTTCTGTGACCATCCTATTTAAAGTTACACCTTCCCTGCCACCCCATTCTATAGTTTTTGTCTCCTTCCACTAAAATGTGAGTTCTATGAGAGTCCAGATTGTTACCAGTTTGATTCAGTGTTGTATCCCCTGCTCCTACAATAGTGTTTGGCATGTGGTAAATACTTGGTAAACATTTGTTGAATGAATGATTGAACCACTCTGTCCTCATCTTTGTATTCTTTATTACTTTGCATATAGTAGTTACCATCTTTATTTGGTTGTATTTAGTTGCTTTTAAATAAAAATTCTCGTTTTTTGAAAAAGATTACAATTTTTTCTTCTAAAATTCTGTGTGAGTGAAAAATATATGTTGTTTTTCCAAAACTTAGCATTTAAAATAATGTTTTTCTTTTTTTTATTCAGTTTATTTAATCTTCATATGTTTGAGTTATCAAAGCTGCTAATTACCACAAACACACTCATTAGAACCATCTGTAGGGGAGGAAAAACTTGTAGTTTTTTTTTCAATTGAAATTTATTATCAATTGGCAACATGGAAGCAACATTAGGAGTAATTTATGTTACAACCACTTTTGAAGTGTGTGGCACTATCTAATAAAGTTAAACATACACATACCCAAGGATCCAACAATTCCATTTGTAGATTTATACCCAAAAAAAAGATGTACCAAAGGACTTGTACAAGAATGTTCATAGTGGCGTTATTCGTAATAGCCCTAAACTGGAAACAACCCTAATGTCCACCAACAGTAGAATAAATAAATTGTGTTATATTTATGCAATGGAATACTATATAGCCACAAATTGATTATGGCTACATGCAACAGCATAGATGAATCACATGGACATAATGTTGAGCTACAGAAGCCAGACATAAAAGAGGACCTACTATATAATTCCATTATTTAAAGGTCAAAAATAGGCAGATTACATCTGTGGTAATAGAAGTCAATGATAGTGGTTATTTTGGGAGAAGGAGTAATTACTGGGAGTGCCACCAGAGGAGTTTCTGGAGTTCTGGTAACATTCTGTGTCTGGATCTCAGTGGTAGTTATATGGGTGTGTTCGTTGTAAAATTCCATCAAGCTGTACATTTTATTTTATTTTATTTTATTTTTTTTTTAAAGATTTTATTTATTTTATTTTTTCCCCCCAAAGCCCCAGTAGATAGTTGTATGTCATAGCTGCACATCCTTCTAGTTGCTGTATGTGGGACTCGGCCTCAGGATGGACGGAGAAGTGGTGCCTCGATGCGCACCCGGGATCCGAACCCGGGCCACCAGCATTGCAGCGCGCGCACTTAACCACCAAGCCACAGGGCCGGCCAAGCTGTACATTTTAGATTTGTATATATTACTGTATATCTGTTGTACCTCAGTTAAAAAAATACTTGTACCACCCTCCCCCCAAAGTAAATTTGGTAACAAATACATCAGTACATGCAGAAATCCATTTAATCCTGATGTTGACCCAGATATAGCTGATAGCTTCCTATTTTTTTTTTGTTTTTTGTTTTGTTTTGTTTTGTTTTGTTGGTGAGGAAGACTGGCCCTGAGCCAACATCTGTGCCAATCCTCCTCTGTTTTGTATGTGGGACGCCACCAGAGCATGGCTTGATGAGTGGTGCATAGGTCCGTGCCCAGGATCCAAACTCACGAACCCCAGGCTATTAAAGCAGAGCATGTGAATGTAACCACTACGCTACTAGGCTGGCCCCGATAGCTTCCTTTTTTTGACACAACTCTCTGAAATGTGTGTTGTTCGCAGTAGGTTATATATTCCATATGTATATTGTTATGTGAAAAAAATCTTGCTGGGCCGGCCTGGTGGCATAGTGGTTAGGTTCGCACACTCCGCTTCAGCAGCCCAGGGTTCACAGGTTCAATCCCGGGCACAGACCTATGGACCGCTTATCAAACCATGCTGTGTCAGGTGTCCCACATATAAAGTAGAGGAAGATGGGCATGGATGTTAGCCCAGGGCCAATCTTCCTCAGCAAACAAGAGGAGGATTGGCAACAGATGTCAGCTCAGGGCTAATCTTCCTCACCAAAAAAAAAAAATCTTGCTGATCATTCTCACATAATTTTTGAAAGGTACAATTTGGATGAAGTGCCACAGAACCTACTCCAGGCACAATTGCCTTTAGATCAATGACTTTTTGGACCTTTATTTTTACTGTACCCCGTGATACAAAATACATTGATTGTAATTCACAGGGCAAAGCTTATGCATATGTAACTGAAATAAATGTTTCGTGAAACAGTATTTACTTGTATCACATGTATTGATCTCGCATTCTTATTCTGTTCATTAAAAAACATGATGTTATTTGTGACCCACTAACTTTTCACAATATGCAGTCTAATGAAACGGCACTAAATAATAAAAATACATGAGTATGAACAGAATTAAAATCTAAATTTTCTTTTCAGATTTCTAGATGGAACTAGTTTTTTAGTACTTATTAAATTTAGCTAGTTTCCAAAATAAATGTTTTTACTATTTCCAAGAACGGATTGTCTTTGTTTGTGTTTTTTTGTTTCTTTGCTTGTGTTTATATGTTTTATATATAATCCGATCTTTTTTTCTGAAGGGGAAAAGATAGTCTCTATTTTATGTTCTTCTATTTTATTTTTAATGTGCCAGAGAAAGGGAAACCATAGTTCCATTTTTAGATAGTGATAAAAGCAATCAATAAATAATTCTAGGTAGAAAATCCAATACTGTTTTATAAAAATTATTATCTTTAACCCTCTAAAAAGTTAGTGTACTGGCTAGGATATGAAGAAGACAGGAGAACTGTTTTCTTATTACACATTGGAATACACGGATTTCTCATACTTGTCATTTACAGTCTTGATTTTTGCCACAACTGTGAACCAGTTGTACCATTAGTCTTTTTTTCTTTTTTAATTGCTGACTTTTTTTTAAATTGAGTTATAATTGACATATAACATTGTATTAGTTTTAGGTGTACAGCATAATGATTTGATATACGTATATATTGCAAAATCATTACCACAATCAGTTTAGTTAACATCCATTACCACACTTGGTTGCAGATTTTTTTCTTGTGATGAAACTTTTAAGATCTTTTCTCTTAGCAACTTTCAAATATACAATACAGCATTGTTAAGTATTATCACCATGCTGTACATTACATCCTCAGAACTGATTTATCTTGTAACTGTAAGTTTGTACCTTTTGACCACCTTCACCCATTTCGCCCACCCCACACACTCCTGCCACTGGCAATCACCAATCTGTTCTCTGTATCTGTGACTTCAGGGTTTTTTTAAGATGCCACATATGAGTGAGATAATACAGTATTTGTCTTTCTCTGTCTGACTTATTTCACTTAACATAATGCCCTCAAGGTCCACCCATGTTGTTGCAAATGGCAAGAGTTCCTTCTTTTTTATGGCCGAATAATATTCCAACATGTGTGTGTGTGTGTATGTGTATGTGTGTATCTATATATATATATGTCACATTTTATTTATCCATTCATCCATCAGTGGATACTTAGGTTGTTTCCATGTCTTCGCTATTGTAAATAATGTAGCAATAAATATGGGGGGAGGAGTGCAGATATTTTTTCAAGATAGTGATTTCATTTCCTTTGGATGTGTATCCAGAAGTGGAATTGCTGGATCATATGGTGAGTCTATTTTTTATTTTACGAGGAACCTCCATACCGGCTGTACTAATTTACATTCCCACAAACAGTGTAGAAAGGTTCTGTTTTCTCCACATCCTTGCCAATACTTGTTATCTCTTGTCTTTTTGATAATAGCCATTCTAACAGTTGTGAAGTGATATCTCTTTGTGGTTTTGATTTGTGTTTCTCTGATGATTAGTGACATTGAGCACCTTTTCATGTACCTGTTGGCCATATATATGTCTTCTTTGGAAAAATATCTATTGAGATCCTCTGCCCATTTTTTAATCAGATTGGTTTTTTTTTTCCTGTTGAGTTGTATGAGTTCCTTATGTATTTTGTTTATTAACCCCCTATCAAATATATGGTTTGCAAATACTTCCTCCTGTTCAATAGGTTGCCTTTTCATTTTGTTGATGGTTTCCCTTTCTGTACAGAAGCTTTTTAATTTGATGTAATCCCACCTGTTTATTTTTGCTTTGTTACCTTTGCTTTTGGTGTCATATCCAAAAAATCATTGCCAAGACCAATGTCAAGGAGATTACCCCCTGTGTTTTCTTCTATGAGTTTTATGGTTTCAGATCATATGTTTAAGTCTTTAATCCATTTTGAATTAATTTTTGTGTACGATAGGGGTCCAGTTTCTTTCTTTTGCATGTAGGCTGTCCAGTTTTCCCAACACCATTTATCAAAGAGACTGTCCTTTCCCTGTTGTATGTTCTTGGCTCCTTTGTTGTAAATTAGTTGACTCTATATGCCTGGGTTTGTTTCTGGGCTCTCTATTCTTTTGCACTGATCTATATGCCTGTTTTTAAGCCAGTCTCATACTGTTTTGTTTTGGTTTTTTTGCTGAGGAAGATTTTCCCTGAGCTAACATCTGTTGCCAATCTTCCTCTATTTTGTATGTGGGTCACCACCACAGCACAGCTGCCAATGAGTGGTGTAAGCCCGTGCCTGGGAACCAAACCGGGGCCGCCAAAGCATAGTGCACCAACCTTAACTACTAGGCCATGGGGCCAGCCCTGTTCCCATACTGTTTTGGTTACTATAGCTTTATAATATAGTTTGGAATCAGGAAGCATGCTGTTTCCAGCTTTGTTCCTCTTTATCATGATTACTTTGACTATTTGGGATCTTTTGTGGTTCCATACAAATTTTAGGATTGTTTGTTATATTTCTGTGAAAAATGCCATTGGAGTTTTGATAGGGATTGCATTGAATCTGTAGATCACTTTGGGTAGTATGTACAATTTAACAATGTTAATTCTTCCAGTCAGTGAGCGTGGAATGTCTTTCCATTTATTTGTGTCTTCCTCGGTTTTTTTCTTCAACATCTTATAGGTTTCAATGTACAAGTCTTTCACTTCCTTGGTTAAATTTATTCCTGGGTATTTTATTCTTTTTGGTGTGATTGTAAATGGAATTGTTTTATTAATTTCTCTTCTGATAGTTCATTATTAGTGTTACCAAGCAAAGGCTCGCTGCCCAGTGCGCGTAGAAGCCAATACTACAACACCAGGTTTTGTTTGTTTGTTTGTTTATTTTGTTGAGGAAGATTTGCTCTGAGCTAACATCTGTTGCCAATCTTCCTCTTTTTTTTTTTTGCTTGAAGAAGATTAGCCCTGAGATAACATCTGTGCCAGTCTTCCTCTGTTTTGTATGTGGGTCGCTACCACAGCATGGCTTGATGAGTAGTGTAGGTCCACACCTGGGATCTGAACCTGCAAACCTGGGCTGCTGAAGCACAGCATGCTGGACTTAACCACTATGCCACAGGGCCAGCCTCTACAGCACCAGCTTTTGAGAGAAGAAAGAGCTTTATGCATGGCCTACCAGCAAAGAGACAGGAGGCAAGGCTCAAGTCTGTCTCCCTGAGCTGAAGCAGTGACAGACTTTTAAGGAGTTGGGAGTGGGAGTAGTTATACAAAATGCTAACTTGGTGGGATCTGATTGGAGGGGGGGAGTGTAACAGTCTTATAAGTCCAATGTGCTACAAATCAAGGGACCTCTCGCTTCTTATTAGCTTCCCTGTCCTGCTTTCTCTTTATGTTGAGTTCTGTAGTTGGAGAACTTTTGGTTCCTAGGCAGCTCAAGGTCATCTGAGGACAAGATTTCCATCTCTGAGTATGCTCCAGCTACATGACTTACAGTTTTTGCTCATTATGCCTACAAAACAACTTTTGGTAAAACATTGTTATTGATACAATAGGATACAAGATGGCCAGTGTGAATTGGCCTTTGATGGTTACATTAGTGTATAGAAACAACTGATTTTTGTGTATTGATTTTGTATCCTCCAACTTTACTGAATTTGTTTATTCTAAAAGTTTTTTGGTGGAGTCTTTAGTATTTTCTATATATAATATCATGTCAACTGCAAATCACTTTTACTTCTTATTTTCCAATTTGCCTTATATTTCTTTTTCTTGCCTAATTGCTCTGGCTATGACTTCCAATACTATGTTGAATAAAACTGGTTAGAGTAGGCATTCTTGTCTAGTTCCTGATCTTATTTATTTATTTTTTTGTGTGAGGAAGATCGGCCCTGAGCTAACCTCTGCCAATCCTCCTCTTTTTGCTGAGGAAGACTGGCCCTGGGCTAACATCCATGCCCATCTTCCTCCACTTTATATGGGACGCTGCCACAGCATGGCTTGACAAGCGGTGTGTCAATGCATGCCCGGGATCCAAACCGGCGAACCCCGGGCCACCGCAGCAGAGCGTGTGCACTTAACCGCTTGCACCACCAGGCCGGCCCCCTGATCTTAGAGGAAAAGCTTTCAGTTTTTCACCAGTGAGTGTGATATTAGCTGTGGGCTTGTCATATATGGTCTTTATTATGTTGAGGTACATTCCCTTTATACCTTTTATTGAGAGTTTTTATTAGGAATGGATGATGGATTTTGTCAAATGCTTCTTCTGCATCTGTTGAGATAATAATGTGGGTTTTATCTTTAATTTTGTTAATGTGGTATATCATATTGATTGATTTGAGGATGTTGAATCATCCTTGCATCCCTGGAATAAATCCCACTTGATAATGGTGAATGATCCTTTTAATATATTGTTGAATTCAGTTTTCTAATATTTTTTTGAGGGTTTTTGCATCTGTGTTCATGAGGGATATTGGCCTGTAATTTTTTTTGCTTTATAGTGTCTTGGTCTGGTTTTTGTATTGGGGTAATGCTGGCCTTGTAAAATGAGTTTGGAAGTGTTTCCTCCTCTTCTGTTGTTTGGAAGAGTTTGAAAAGGATTGGCATTAGTTTTTCTTTAAATGGTAGAACTCACCAGTGAATTCCTCTGGTCCTGAACTTTTCTTTGTTGAGAGGTTTTTGGTTACTGATTCAATCTCCTTTCTAGTAATTGGTCTGTTCAGATTTTTCTGTTTCTTCGTGATTCGTTTTTGGTAGGTTGTATGTTTCTCGGAATTTATCCATTTCTTATAGGTTGTCCAATTTTCCCACATATAATTGTTCAAAGTAGTCTCTTAGGATCCTTTGTATTTCCATAGTATCAATTATAACGTCTCCTCTTGCATCTCTGATTTTATTTATTTAAGTCTTCTGTCTTTTTTTCTTGGTGAGCCTAGCTAAAGGTTTGTCTATTTTGTTTATCTTTTTTAAAAACCAGCTTAGTTTCATTGGTCTTTTTTATTGTCTTTCTAGTCTCTATTTCATATATTTCCACTATGATCTTCCTTCCTTCATATATTTCCACTATGATTCCTTCCTTCTACTAACTTTGGGCTTAGTTTGTTCTTTGTTTTCTAGCTCCTTGAGGTATAAAGTTTGGTCGTTTATTTGAGATCTTTCTTGTTTCGTAATGTATCTTAATTTATCTTAATGTATCTTTTTTTTTTAATTTTATTTATTTATTTATTTTTCCCCCAAAGCCCCAGTAGATAGTTGTATGTCATGGTTGCACATCCTTCTAGTTGCTGTATGTGGGACGCGGCCTCAGCATAGCCGGAGAAGCGGTACGTCGGTGCGCGCCTGGGATCCGAACCCGGGCCACCAGCAGCGGAGCGCACGCACTTAACCGCTAAGCCACGGGGCCGGCCCTATCTTAATTTATCACTGTGAGTTTCCCTCTTAGAACTGCTTTTGCTGCATTCTGTAAGTTTTGCTATGTTGTATTTCCAATTTCATTTGTCTTGAGATTTTTTTTTTTCATCTTTGAGTTCTTTGACCCATTGGTTGTTCTATAGCATGTTTGTAAAACTCCACATATTTGTGAATTTTCCATTTTTCTTTTTGTAATTGATTTATAATTTCATACCATTGGGTCAGAAAAGATGCTTGATATGATTTCGATCTTTGTAACTTTACTAATACGTGTCTTATGTTCTAATGTATGATCTGTCCTGGATCATGTTCCGTGTGTGCTTAAAAAGAATGTATATTCTGCTGCTTTTGGATGGAATGTTCTGTAAATGTCTGTTAAGTTAGTCTGGTCATTTAAGTCCAGTGTTTCCTTATTGATTTTCTGTCTGAATGATCTCTCTATTGATAAAAGTGGGGTATTGAATTCTCCTGCCATTATTGTATTGCTGTCTATTTCTCCCATTTGCTCTGTTAATATTGCTTTATATATTTAGTTGCTCCTATGTTGATGCATAAATATTTACAAATGTTAGATTCTCTTGTTGGGTTGACCCCTTTATCATTATATAAGGACCTTCTTTGTCTCTTATTACAGTCTTTGTCTTAAAGTCTGTTTTGTCTGATATAAATATAGCTACCCAAGCTTTCTTTTGGTTTCCATTTGCATAGAATATCTTTTTCCATCCTTGCACTTTGAGTCTGTGTGTATCCTTAAAGCTGAAGTGAGTGTCTTCTAGACAGCATATAGATGGGTCTTATTTTTTAATCCATCTATCTTTTTTATTGGGGAATTTAATCCATTTACATTTAAAGTAATTATTGATAGGTATAGACTTATTGCCATTTTGTTAATTGTTTTGTGATTTCTTTGTTCCTTTTTTCTTCTCTTGCCCTCTTCCTTTGTGATTTGATGATTTTCTGTAGCAGTATGTGTATATTGTTTTCTCTTTATCTTTTGTGTATCTCCTATAGATTTTTGCTTTGTGATTACCGTGAGGCTTACATAAAACATCTCATGTTTATAACAGTCTATTTTAAGTTGATAACAACTTCCGTTTGAACACATTCTAAAGCTCTACATTTTTACTCTCCCCCTCAAATTTTATGTTTTTGCTGTCACAATTTACATCTTTTTATCTTGCTGCCTTTAAGAATCTCTTCTTGTCGGGCCGGCCCTGTGGCTTAGCGGTTAAGTGCGCGCGCTCCGCTGCTGGAAGCCCGGGTTCGGATCCCGGGCGCGCACCGATGCACCGCTTCTCCGGCCATGCTGAGGCCGCGTCCCACATATAGCAACTAGAAGGATGTGCAGCTATGACATACAACTATCTACTTGGGTTTTGGGGGGAAAATAAATAAATAAATAAAATCTTTAAAAAAAAAAAAAAGAATCTCTCCTTGTCTTTAACTTTTAACAACTTAATTATAACGTGTCTTGGTGCGCATCTCTTTGGATTCATCTTATTTGGAACTCTGGGCTTCCTGGATCTGGACGTCTGTTTCCTTCCCCAAGATAGAGAAATTTTCAGCCATTATTTCTTCAAATAGCTTTTCTTGGCCTTTCTGTCTCTCTCTTCTCCTCTGGGACTCCTATAATATGCCTATTCATCTGCTTGATGTCCTGTAAGTCCCTTAAACTACCTTAACTTATATTCATTCTTTTTTCTTTTTGCTCCTCTGATTGGATGAATTGCACTGCCCTGTTTTCAAGTTCACTGGTCCTTTCTTCTGCTTCATCTAGTCTACTGTTGAACCCCTGTATTGTTTTTTTGTTTTTATTTTTGTTTTTTAAATATTTTATTTATTTATTTTTCCCCCCCAAAGCCCCAGTAGATAGTTGTATGTCATAGTTGCACATCCTTCTAGTTGCTGTATGTGGGACGCGGCCTCAGCATGGCCAGAGAAGCGGTGCATCGGTGCGCGCCCGGGATCCGAACCCGGGCTGCCAGCAGCGGAGCGCGCACACTTAACCGCTAAGCCACGGGGCCGGCCCTGAACCCCTGTATTGAATTTTCCAGTTCAGTAATTGTATTCTTCAGCTCTGTGACTTCTGTATAGTACTTGATTATATTTGCTACCTCTGATGAAATTCTTGCTTTGTTCATGCATTGTTCTCCTGACCTCAGTGAGCATATTTCTGACCATTATTTTGAACTCTTTATCAGATAAATCACCTATCTTTGTTTCATTAAGACCTTTTCTGAGGTTTTTATCGTATTCTTTTGTTTGGAACATATTCCTCTATTTCTTCATTTTCCTTGACTCTCTGTGTTGGTTTCTATGCATTAGATAAAACAGCCACCTCTCTGTTTTGAAGGAGTGACCCTGTGTAGGAGATAAACCTGATCTTTCAACCCTGCCCTAGCTCTTGGTTGTCTCTCAATCCTTTGTGATTGTGTAAGCAACTTTCTTTATTCTTAGTGGTTCCCAATAGTTGAGGGTGTGCCAAGACGGGTAAGTATGCAAATATACCGCTTTCAGGAGAAGACTGGAAGGTAGGCATTTCTGTCTCCTTCCTCTGCACTGAGGCCTGGGGGAAGAGCCATCTAAGAACTGTTTCTCTGTTTACTACCATCCCACTGAACCCTTGAACACAAGCCCCAGTGGCCACCAAAGCCAGGCTGTCAAGAGATGTGTCCTCTGGTGGCCACCACAAAAGCCAGGATACCAGATGTATGCAAAATCTCCTTTCTCAGAGACACTAGTGTTCTGGGGTGGGGCAGAGGGCAAGTGCAACAGTGGCATCTGCCAGCCTCTGCAGTCTCTGGAGAGGATTGCAGTGGGCCCCTAGAAGTGTGTTAAATTAGAAGCCAACCCCTTAGGCTGTAGCTTTTAAGATAAACAAAGATAGACCTCTTCCACAGAAAAACTGGGCATGTCCATCTGCTGCGTCTGCGCTGCACCTTGGGGATTAGGCAATTAAGATCTGTTTCTCTGTTTGTTGCAGTCCTTTATGACCTGCAAACTTCAGCCCCACTGGCCACCAGAGCCAGACGATCCAGGAATATCCCTTGGGCAGCCTCTGCAAGGTTTGGGGCACCAGATGTGTGTACAAACATCTTTTTGGGAGATACCGGTGTCTTGCAGCAGGGCAGAGGGAGAGCATGAAGATGGCACCTGCTAGCCTCCACAGTCTCTAGAGAATATTGCAGCCAGCCCCTAGATGTACATTAAATTAGAAGCCTGCCCTTCAGGCCAGAGGTTTTAATCAAATAGGTCTCTTCATGGGAAGACTGGACCTCTGTACTGCTGCCTCTGTACTGGCCCTGGGAGGTGAGCTCCGGTTAACCCATGCCAGCCGTTTAAGAACTGTCTCTTAGTTCACTATAGCCTTTTGGGTCTCATGGACACAAGCCCCATTGACTTTCAAAGCTAAATGTTTTGGGGGCCCATATCTCAGGTTGAAGTCTTAAAAGCTGGAGTGCCAGATGTGGGTTTGTGGGGAGCCAAACCTTTCCCTCCTCAGGAAGAAGCTGGGAGTTGTGAGTTCCCTCCTAGTTGTGTGTCGCCACACCAGGAGTGAAGTTTATGGTGAGATTGTTTCTCAGCCTCTCCTACCCTTTTGATGTGGGTTTTTTCTCGTTCACCCAATATGTAAGAATTGCTCAGCTAGTTTCTGGATTTCTTGCAGAGGGAATTGTTCCATATATAACTGTAGATTCCGTGTGTTCCTGGGGGGAGGTGATTTCAGGAGCCTCCTATGTGACCATCTTGAATTGGAACTCTTGTAATCTCTTCTTAAAACTTCTAAATCTCTAAGTTATTTTCAGGATAAAATTTCTTTGCTTTTCTGAAATATGTTTATGTGATGTAGTCTGTTTGCACTATTATAGAATTTTATCCTAACTTCCAATGTAAATAGAAATTCCTGATGTAATAATGTAAAAGGATATTTTACATTACATTACATTTTATATTACAAATATTGGATATTTATTATCCAATATCATAAATTGGATATCAAAACATTTCATTTTCAGAAGTAGTTGCACAACTCTGTCTGATCACTTTTTTTGGTAAATGTGTGTGCAGTTTGTAATCCAGCATCCTACAGGTACTAAATTTAAAGTTTATGGGGCCAGCCCCATGGCTTAGCGGTTAAGTGCGCGCGCTCCACTGCTGGTGGCCCGGGTTCGGATCCCGGGCGCGCACCGACGCACTGCTTCTCCAGCCATGCTGAGGCTGCGTCCCACATACAGCAACTAGAAGGATGTGCAGCTATGACATACAGCTATCTACTGGGGCTTTGGGGGGAAAATAAATAAATAAAATCTTTAAAAAAAAATAAAATAAAAAATAAAGTTTATTAACTACTTCCTACTGTCACAATCACTTATTTCGTGAAGTTAATATCTCTACTTTTTCTTATAATCTTAGCATTTATTTCCTGAGAGTCTTCATCTCGTGTGTTTGAGTCTATTATAATTCAGAAACACAATAGATGATATGTGACTCTTTTGAAATATACCTCATTTGAAGGAAACCTACTCAAATATTCAGTATTAAAACATAGCAATTACATTAATGATATTGTTGAGGAAGTCAACAGTAAGAAAATATTTTGTTCACTTTGAATTCAATGAATTAATGCTCTATATTTTTATATATCCCATAAAGAGTCCTGACAATAGGTAGAAAATTACAATTAAGACATGTTTTAGTCTGTTTTTAAGAGGAGAAAGATTGAAAGATTATGAATTATGTTTCATTGCAGTTTCTATTAAGATGATAATTGTACTCTTTAATTATGTTATTTACCATGTGTAATATGATTTCATTGTAGGAAATATTTACTCACTTGGTTATTAGGATCTTAATAACAAGTTAATATTTCAGAGTCATTGTCCACAATGCTGAAATAGCTTTTATAATTTTTATTTATTTATTTTCCCCAAAGCCCCAGTAGATAGTTGTATGTCATAGTTGCACATCCTTCTAGTTGCTGTATGTGGGATGCGGCCTCAGCATGGCTGGAGAAGTGGTGCGTCGGTGCGTGCCCGGGATCCGAACCCGGGCCGCCAGCAGCAGAGCGCGCGCACTTAACCGCTAAGCCACGGGGCCGGCCCTGAAATAGCTTTTAATTTAAGTCATCATTACTATTAGCTCCATTTCTGGTTAATAGAGTTTTACTTGCTTGATACAACATATTTGACTAGGACACAGGAACTAGCAAGTCATTTTTAGATGGCAAAAGAACTTCACAAATACAGTATATTTTAACATAAATTCCCCTTATATACAAGGAATTATTACTGAAATGGTTGCTCTGAAGTTTTACATATTGGCTGTGGAGCCGCTTCAATACCAAATCCCAGAAGAGCATTAGTTCAGCAGAAGTTTTAACATAAAATAGGTTAAGAAGGCAGGTAATTTATAAAACTGCTGACCAATTACCATCACATTGATGGTAACATAAAACTAGCATAAGCTATTAACAAAATACATATTTGCCTCCAGTAATATTGCATTCATTTAACATATTTAGGGATTTCCTTTGCTTTTAAATTTTATTTATTTATTTTTCCCCCAAATCCCCAGTAGATAGTTGTATGTCATAGCTGCACATCCTTCTAGTTGCCGTATGTGGGACGCGGCCTCAGCATGGCCGGAGAAGCGGTGCATCGGTGCGTGCCCAGGATCCGAACCCGGGCCGCCAGCAGCGGAGCATGCGCACTTAACCGCTAAGCCACGGGGCCGGCCCCTCCTTTGCTTTTAAAGAGATCTTGAAATTTAATGAAAATGTAAAAGTTTGCTGTTACCATTTGAATATAAATGTTATTTCATATATTTAGATCCAAGTTGACATACATTCAGAGATTAGTATTTTGTAAGCCGATTACAATTAGTTTGACAGTTTCTCTTCTCCCTTAATCATAAATATCTTTCTTTGGAAAGAGAAATGTGAAGCAAAAGTAGTACAGGAATATTCATACTTGAAGGCTTTATCTGTTTTTCTTTATTTAATCCTTGAAATCTCAGTAATAGGACTTATTGTAACTTTTCTTCATCTGTCTTCTTGTGGTCACTGGGGAAATGTTCCTAGTAGCTCTCATTCTTACTTTCAGAATCACTATCGGTGGGAGTGGGAAAGACAGTATTATTTATTTATATTTTGTTTGTTTATTTAAAAAAATGGAAAATGATATATGGTTACTAATTGTAAATGAATGCTACTTATTTAGGTAGAGCTAGAGAATGAAACTTTTTTCTCAGGCGCTTAAATTGTGAAATAGGTAAATGTTGTGAAATGTGAATCCAGAGAAATGAAACTATTAAAAGGAATTTGGTTTTAGTTGTACAGATTTTTTTTTAAATGAAGAATGACAATTGAGGAAGTAATCAAACTGAACTTGCTACGTTGTTCCCACAAATACACCAAAACCATTAAAATGAAATATTAGTTTCCTTTGATATTTAACTTGAATATTGAATACCTAACATACTAATTTGTTAATTTTTTTCTTTAAAATAGTGTTGTTTATTATTGATGCACTTTTTTTTCTTGGTTTATTTATTTTATTTGATGGCCTGAAAAGAATAGCAAATTTTGTTTGAAATGGTTTTTTTAAAGTTGAGTAAAAGATTTTTTTTGCTGATGTTGGGTATATGTATGTATGTATGTATTTCAGTTGGGTTTATTGTCAAATAATAGACCTACAGTACAATTCTCTCTATTTTAAAAGCAATTGGAAATATGAATATTTTAATGCATAGACAATGTTACTTTAAAATCCGCATGATCAGAAAGAGGTGTCAAATTATGCAAATAATGAAAAAATACTGAAGTTCTTTGAAAAAATACAGAACTTTTAAAACTACAGAGCAACAAATGAGGAAAGTACAATTACATTTAACATGTAGAACATTTTAGACAATAAAAGAATGATGTTTTCAATAAAATTATGTTAATAAAACTTTTAAAGCCATATCAGTAAGTTTTGAATATATGGCTTTAAAGGTGAAATAAGTTTAAAATAAAAACAGCATAATATAGTTGTGTCCATGAAATCTAAACATGAGTTATTTTACTATTGTAAAATATTGTAGATTTTGTACATATACTAATACAATGCTTCCGAGTTTGTTTTCATTACACCGACAAGGAAAAACATCAAGAAAATACTCCCTCAAGCTGCATATTCTGCTACTGTTGGTTTCTTATAATGAAAACAACTGTGCAGACTTCGTATTAGTTTAATTGAAATAAATGTTTGTGGATTGTTTAATATATAAATAAATGTTTGTGGATTGTTTAATATATAAATGTAATTTTAATTCCGAGAATATTGTGAAAGACCTGGAAAATAAATTATAGGAACTGAAAGTAGTGTGGTCACTGTGTGTGTGTGTGTGTGTGTGCGCGTGTGTTAAACACATAAGATTTATGAAATCCATTTTCAGTGGATGACTTGCAAACTTTTTAAAAAGTAAAACTCTCCATTAAAAAGGCTGTTAACTTGTTTTCCTTGTAAGACATGCCAGCTAAAAATTAATTTAAAAAAAAAGGTAAAGGGAGGTTTCTAGTTCACTTATTTGGGTACAGTAACTCTTTTCCCTCAAATAAAGATTCTTGAAGCACCCTTAAGGATAATTGATGATGGGCACGCAGGCATCTGAAAGAACAAGGAGTCTCTTTTCCTTTGTTCTGTCTAATTTCTGTTAAAGACATTCTGCCCCAAAGGGATAAAATGGCTCCTTACTTTCATGATGTTCTTAAAAACATGATACCTTGAACTTCTGCAGGCTTAAATATTTTTATTATTTTGTATGTTAGGTGATCTGCATAATGTTTAATCATATTTTCTTTATATAAACCAATTGGTATAATCATACCCCTTTTCCTATTTAAATGTGTGTGTATGTATCTCTATAGTAGAAAAATACTATCAGTTTAAAATGATGGCACTATCATAGCTACTTGGTTTAAATAAATATGAGATTCTAAAGCCTTGAAGTTAAGATAAAAGAAAACAGGACACCACACCTTCTAAATACAACTCTTTGATAATCTTGAGTATACCATTTTATGCAAAAAACTAATTTTCTGTAATTCATATATTGAGGACTACATAAATGCTCTGACAGAAAAATGTTCCCATATATGTCTGATTTGGAAAATACAGTTATAGGAAGTATTGACTTTAAAATAAAATTTGTATAGGTTTTTGTTTTGTTTTGTTTTACTTTTTCTTAGCAATTGCATACCTTCTTACCTCTTATTAAAGTGGATTTGCTGTGAAGATAACAAAAGCTGTAAAGAAAGGCATTTTCCTGACTATATTTTTAACTCTTGGGCTATATTAATTAAAATTTCATAACTAGTTTGTAATCTAATAGTATCATTTGATATTTTAAAACTCAAAACATTTCTTTTTATTATGGCTTGGCAGTTTTTATTTAGTGTTTCTTTTTTTTTTTTTTTAAGATTTTATTTATTTATTTATTTTCCCCCCAAAGCCCCAGTAGATAGTTGTATGTCATAGCTGCACATCCTTCTAGTTGCTGTATGTGGGACGCGGCCTCAGCATGGCCGGAGAAGTGGTGTGTCGGTGCGCACCTGGGATCCGAACCCGGGCCGCCAGCATCGGAGCGCACGCACTTAACCGCTAAGCCACTGGGCCGGCCCTATTTAGTGTTTCTAATGAATTACAAATTTAGTAATTTGGGGATTAATTGTATAAGTTGTTCAAAATAACTGGAAGTGTAATTTGTTTTAAAATAAGTTATATACGAATACTCATTTCATTATGTATTCTTAAACGGGTTTTTAATCAATAAAATCAGTATTACACACTTAATGCAATGGGTGTTAAGAAAAAAATTAAATCTTCAGTTAGAAATGTGAGTAAAAATAGTGCCCTTTGCTGTAGTAGTTCTGTTGTTTAAAAATATTAAATCTGATATAATTAACTTACTAAAAAAGCAAGCCTAATACCCAAAAGAAAAATTCTCCCTTTGGAAATAAATTGTAAAATTACAAAATTGCATTGTAGAATTTAGTTAATGATTAACTTTGAGAGCCTATGTATTTAAACTTGCAAGTGTTTATGATGACCGTCAATATCTTTTAAAATGTACCTTATTGGTTTAATTCCTTTGACTTTCTCACCATCCTCAGCAAATAAGTAGAAGGAAGGTTTTTTTTTTTTTTTTTAATTTCAGTATTCACTGTTGTGGTAATTTGACAAAGCTATTCTACATAATATTATTTGTTAAAGTGTTGTGTTGCTGTTGTTTTAAGTAGGAATACACAACTTCTGTGGAGAAGTGCTTTGAACTCTGTTCCTATTCTATGAAGGAACCTTCTGTCTTTTATATTTTCAGCTTTCTATAAGATTGTTGCCTACTAGAGTATTGAACTAAAGAGAGAAGAAGAGGTTCTATGATATGAATACTTTTTAAAAAGACATTCATACATTAGATAATATTTTTTATCATCTCAATTATTTTCATTGAAATTTTGTTTGGAGCATATACCATTTGAAAACCAGAAGAGCATTAGAGTCAAATTTCAGATTGGTACTTTTAAGAAAAAATATATACGTAAATATGATTGTAGCATCAACATGCTGGAAGAAGAAAAGCATGGATATAAACTAGCCAACCACATGCATGTTTCAGCATGGGAGGTGGCATAGTGAAATAAAAAGAGCACTGATTTCAGAGTCTGAAGAATCTGCTCTAGCTATACCCCAGGATTATTGAAAGGCTCAAGTAAAATGTTTATGAAAACATTTTATAAAACTAGCACAAGCTGTGCAAATGTAGAACGTTATTTTGCTTTTGGGGGTAATAAATGCTTAGTTATTACCACATAACTGTTTTGTGCTTTTTTTCCGTCTTCTGGCTAGTGATTAGCAGAGGTGTCTTCATTGGCTGTCTTGAAAAATCCTATGATTTCCTACCCTAATATTAATCAGGGAATAAATCTGGCAAGTTGAGAAGGAAAGAGAGAGAGAGAGATGATAGGCCAGTATTTCCAAAAGAATGAGTTGGTTCGTGATTAGTTTATAACATTTAGTTCATCCCTAGATAATCCAGAGAGAATCCAAAAAATAAAGTAACGATGTTTTGGCTTATTCTTGAAATATGGTATAAGTTTATCTTTAAGGATGTAATTATTGTTCTGTCAAGATTTTATTTGCATGTTTACCAGTGCAACCTGCTGTGATTTTTTTTTAAATCATTTATCTTACTCATTAAATGAATCAATGCTTTCAGATTGTGAAACATTTAATATTATAAACTCTATAAAAAGCCATCTTTCCTTCTTTCTTGTACTTTTCATTAATGTTTTGATATCTTCCTTTTCTACAGGACTTTGCCTCCCGGGCTAAACTAGCAGTTCAAAACCTAGTACAGAAGGTTGGATTTTTTGGAATTTTGGCCTGTGCTTCAGTAAGTGCATTGTATTAAAAGTGAGAAATTCCAGTAAATGGTAGATTTATGTTTTGATCCAATTTGGTTTTAAAGATACATGCCTGAATGAACAAAAATACTTTCACTTTTAATGGGTATGTAATTTTAGTAATCATTCATCTTATTCATCAAATGAACTATTTTCTGTTGGATAGGTTCATATCTTGCTTATTGACTTTTAAGCATTTCATCATGCCATGATGACTTCAGACCTAAACGGCTTGATTCAGTGAGAACAAAAGACAAACTCCATCCTTCCCATGAAGAATTTATAATGAAGTGCATTTAACCAAATAACAATGACTTCATTCTTTCCAGAGTTACACATAGGTAGTCTTTTTCCAAAGTTTCAAGCATTAGCATTAGTTATAAGGAAGAATTCATATAAAACCTGTCTTAAGTGACATTTACACCTAGATAGGTAATTGAAACATCTGTGTCAAAGTTAAGGGCATCTTTGGCTATAGTGAACTAAGAAGCCATTTTTGTCAAAAACTTAATGTCTCAAATTGCAGATTTGTGAAACTCACATTCCTTGATGAGTTAGTGTTTATCCTGGTTCTTTTCTAATAAAATAGAAACAGTTATATTTGAAATGGAGCGTTTTGATTAAAGTTTTCTTTGGTAGCCTGTACACAATTGTTGTTAGTTCAGTGGTGGATTTGGCCAGAATAACTAGGTGCACCTAGTTGATATGATGAAAAAGCTGCAATTATAAGTAAAATTCCCAAAATTTTATTGTCCACTGGAACAGAGCTCCTTTATCCATTATGTACTAGAACATGAATACATCTTTGAGTATGCCCTTTCCCCCTGTTTCTAATGTGATGTCAACATTCTAGAGATGTTCTAAAATATACGTGTGCTGAATTACTATCCTTTGACCCTGGCAATACTAGAAATTTTCATAATTAACTTCATTGATCTCAACTATTTGAGCAATTTATAGGTATGTTGTAGTGTGATGATATATAGTGAAAAGAGAGTTGGCTTTAGAGTCAGGCTTACTTAGGTTCCTGAACGAGTTTTGCTTCTTATTAGCTATATAACCTCAGTCAGGTTACTCCCTTTGAGCCCTAGTTTTCTAATTTTTAAAATGGGGCAATAAGACACTCATTGCAAAGGCTGATGTAAGGATTGGAGCTAATACATGTGAACTAACACAATGCCTAAAATATAAATGCTCAGGGCCGGCCCTGTGGCTTGGTGGTTAAGTGCGCGCGCTGCAATGTTGGTGGCCTGGGTTCGGATCCCGGGTGCGCAATGAGGCACCACTTCTCCGTCCATCCTGAGGCCGAGTCCCACATACAGCAACTAGAAGGATGTGCAGCTATGACATACAACTATCTCCTGGGGCTTTGGGGGGAAAAAATAAAATAAATAAAATCTTTAAAAAAAAATATATATATATAAATGCTCAATCATTCTTTATTGTTATTCGTTAGTTTTGTATCAACCACTGAGTGCTTGGAATAAAGAAGCGAAAAGTATATTCCTTTTCCTCAAGATCCTGAAGTCTAGTGAGGGAGACAAAATATAACGATTAGTTAAAAAGGGGCTGTGGAAGCCCAGCAGAGAGGCCTAATGGATAATAATGTCCGTAGCTTAAAGGCTAAGAGAACAAGTGTGGAAGCCACGTTGCCTGAGTTGAAATCCTGCTCTGCTGCCATTTATACTGAACAAATTGCTTAACCTGTCTGTCTCACTTTTCCTATTTGTGAAATGGATATAATGGTATCATATAGCATTTTGGGGGGGATTGAGTTGATGATGTAGAAACCTTAGAAAAGTATCTAACAAGTCAAAGTATTCAATAAAAGTTAGCTTTCATTATTCTTGGGGAAAGTACAAGTACCTTTGATTTATTAAAGCAGAAATTATTTATTCTTTGGCACTCATCTATGCCTGTATCCTAACTGCTAAAAGTCCACTTTCTGTACTAGCTGGTCTTCTTTATATTTGACTAGGAATAGTCAATATTTAACACAAATTGATATAGCAATTTGGTCCTTTAGGAACTTTTTTCTAGAAAATTTTTAATACTTATATTTCTATATACTTGATTTAAGATAAAAAGAAGTTTATTAATTAGTTATTTTGTTGTTAACATTTAAACTAAGATAAATAAAACTAGTTGAAGGAAAAATCTCAAAGCTACTTAATAATAGTTTTTTTAATTCTAATCTTCCTTTCTGTGTATTTAGTTAGCAGTTGAAAAAAAAGAATAACATGCACTTGTAACAACAAATTCATTGATATGCTCTTCTGAGAATATCCAACATACACTGAGGCGTCCAACATGTTAACATAGTCTAATTTTTATCTACTCTGATTTACGTATCTTACATACTCTAATTTTTATTTCGACATGAGGTAGAGCCTTATAATAAAAGAAAACAATTCAAATTGTAATTCATGGAGTTTGCAGGGTCACATGAGAAAATATAATGACAGATATAGGGCTGTGCGAATGATGTTGTTATTACATGGTTGTAAGACAAATGAAATTGCATAAAGCATTTGAATTTGGATGAGAAAAACTGAGTTACTGAATCCTATTCTTGTGTTATTAATGAAAGAATCCTTGAATTCTAATTTAGTCATGGCATTGTTTTTAAAAGAACATATGTGACAAATATCTTCTAAACAACTAGGCTCTTCTTTGAAAGTTCAAAAATGAAATTATATAAGTTAATTAGCTTATAAATAGTTTGGCCAATAGCCACAAGGATAGAGTACTTCTATAGGAGAAAAATGGATGAAGTCCTCAAAAACAGCTTGTAGTTTCTTTGCATTTTTACATAAAATTGTCTTTTAGCGTTCCTGAAATGTAGGAATGTTTGGAAAAGGTATTTGTTTTGAATAACTTCTTTATCTGAGACTGAGTATTCAAAACATCTGAATCTGAGCTCTCGTATTTCCACACTTCATTTTCTTTCTAAATTATATCACACGGCCCCACGGCCTTAAGTTTTCACAAAATAAAATACAAATAATGAAATTTTTTTATCTTGAGAAATAAAAGTACATTCACCTATAAATGTATTTATGAATTAACAAGAATGTTTGCTATAGATACGAGCACTTTCTAGATAATATTCTTATTTCAGGCTAAAGTTTTTAGAACGCTAGTAATCACTGAAATAATTAAGGCTTTTTCTTCATTTATACATCACCTTAGAAAACAGCTACCAAATGGCCAAGTATCTACCGAATGGGATTAAATTCCCATGGATCCATTGGCTTTATCCAATTCTAATGTTACGGAAAAAGTATATTTATGGGGCATTAGAGACATAAGTAATATAAGCAAAAGGACAACTGGGTTTGCTTTGAACAGATTGAACAACAGCCTAAGATGAATATGACACCCAACTTATAGAGACAGAATACTTGCCTAACCTTCTGAACAGTCTGGTACTGATCAGGAAACCCATACCTCTCTTTGCAGTGTAAGCAAGGCTTACAGTGGAATTCCACATACCTATAGGTGGTAAAATTAAACTGTTCTTTGGATGATATATGGAAGTCCCATTTCATTTTATTTATTTATTTATTTTATAGATTCCAAATCCTCTGTTTGATCTGGCTGGAATAACATGTGGACACTTTCTTGTACCTTTTTGGACTTTCTTTGGTGCAACCCTGATTGGAAAAGCAATAATTAAAATGCATATCCAGGTAATTATATATACTCTCTGATTCCCTGCTTGATGATGAGCACGTTAAAAGTCAATGAAACATATTTCCCTTGCTCATTCAAAAGCAAATTGTTAAGATTTTGGTTCTCCTTCTTTGGGCTGGTAGTTTACTTAGGTAGTCAACCATGGACCATCATTGGAACGTAGTGAATTTGGGCCAGGTTTTTCTTGTCCCTGTTGAAAAATTGTGCCCTTTTATTATTTTTCTCCTTGTTTTTTTTCTTTCCTTCTTTCTTCCTCCCTTCCTCTCTTTCTTTATTTCATTTTTGCCTCGTAAAACTGTTTAAGACTTTTATCAAACAAAAATAGTGTTCCTGTATAGGAAAATGTATATCATTTTCATACACATAGCCCAAAAATGTTGTATCTTTACTGACCATGAGCTGAGAGAATATTGCCTTTCACTAATTCTACTTTTCTTTCACACACTCTATATAACACTTCCTCTCAAGGCACCAATATCTTTTACAGAAAACCAGCCAGATGTTAATGTGGCGGAGAATGGGGAAGAAAAGGGGTCTCTGAAGAGGTGAAGAGATGTGGGTTGTGGTTAGAGAAGTGAGAAACTGGTAGTCTTCAAAGCCACTCTTAAAATCTTTAGGATAGTTATGTGTGTGTATATATGAGTAGAGGAGAGAAAAAAGGCTAAGAACTTAAATGAGGGGAAATGGATATGTGCTTCTAGGACTATGATATGAATTGTTTCCTTCTAAGGGCAAATCTCACTAGAGTAAAATAAAATTAACCTGAAAAGAATTTCTTAATCAGTGAGGTTTGCAACAGAGGCATTCACCAAAAGAAAGGCAAGAGCAGTGAGTAATGTCTATGCCCTGCTATGATTCCTTAATAATTAAAAGCATGTCTATCCCCCAAGTTTCTTTTTGACACCTTTCTACCTCCAGATCTTAAAAGAGAAAGAAACAGGAAAACTTCAGCTGCTTCTGTCTGCCCCATTTCTAATATTAGATTTTGGCATTTTGGATGGGTTTATTGAGCCTGTCCTCTACTCCCCTCCCATGATAATCAGAATTTCAAGGATATGTTTTTCCTCCTTCAGGGAATATATTTTCTCCCACTTATATCAAGTATATTGTTCAATGAACACAGGTTTTTAAGTATTGGAATTCTAGTTACTTTGGTAGAGATTTAAAATGCTATAACAGGATTTTTAAAATAATAATATATTATAGTGAGTATAAATGATTTTGCAATGTATTTGAAGATAATTTTTCCTTTAATCTTTTTAGTTCTTTCTAGAGGAAGAATGAAGCTATCATTTAGCGTTTTGGAGTCCTTTGAAAGTATGAATACCTAAGGAAAAATAACAGATTATTTTGATTCCCTTTATAACAGCAACTTCTCTGGGAATCCATAAACTTTATGCATCCTGCTTTATGTGGTAACTTTCTATAAATTATAGTAAAATTTATTATGCTAAAAGTACCCTGCAATGATAGGGTAGGCAACTTATTAGACCTTTCATTACAGAATATTCAAAAATAGTATATTTTTTAAACATTCTCAGTAGATTTTTTCAAGTTGTGATGCTTAGTTTTTTTATATAGTACTTCACACTTTAAAGCACTTAGTGTATGTCATCTGATTTAATTATTATAATCCTGGAATAGAGAAGTTACTACTCCCATTTTGTAATTGTCAAACTTAGAGAGGTTAATAAGTAATAGTTGCCTAAGAGAGGAAGTAACAGCTGGAATTTGAACCCAAGTCTTTTGGCTTCAAGTTCAGTGTTCTTTCCATTCTTTTGCATTGCATTATATTCTTAACTGTAAACTACTTATATGATGAAGGAAACTGAATTGTTTAATGCCTGCTGTTTATCCGGACCTATGCCAGGCAGTTCGCGTTTGTTATGTCAGAACAATCCTGTGAGGTGGTTATTATCCATATGTCATAGATGGGGGAACTGAGTGTTAAAGAAGATAAAATACATGCCTAAGACCCTGGAATTCAAACCAAGCTCTAGAAAGTCAAAGCTCATATCCTGTATCTGTGTGGAAATAAAAAAAGAAAGCTAAAATCCATCTGTGTTTCTAAAAGGAAAGAATCTGAGTTCCTTCACTAAACTGAGACCATGGGATATGTTTGCTATGTTCCATTGTATCAGAGGGACATACTTTCTAAAGGCATGTCACTTGATGTACATCCAGATGTAGCTCAGGGCAACAAACATTTCTCATTCCTTGGGTAAGCAATATTAGTGAGTAATATAAACATTTTAACTATTTCTGAAATAATAGGGGGGAAACCCTACACACATTTTTCTGTAATAGTAAATCTATCTCCTCTTCTGGTTCTCTTTTCTTTTTCCTCAGCTTAAACTAGACAACCTTCTTGATAAATGTTATTTTTATTGATATCTTACTATCTGTTAAACTTCCCCTAAAAATTTCAAATCAGCCCAGCTAATAATGTTAGATCAGGATTTCCCCTTCCACTGGACAAGTTCAAGTCCTCTGTCTGTAACCTTGCCTTTCTCCCAAATAATGAAAAACATGAGAAGTCAACATACTTAAGTATAGTATTTCATGTACCATATAATTTACTTATCATGTGTATTGTTTATTGCCTCTCTACCTTGCCATCCACCACCACACACACATATACAGAAATATAAGCTCCATGAGGACAGAGATTTTTGTCTCTTGGCTCACTGAGGTCTTCTAGTGCCTAGAATAGCATCTGGCATGTAGTAGGCACTCAGTAAATATTTAATAAATGAATCTAAGATTCTTCTTTCCATTGAAGGAAAGGATAGTTTCTTTGTTCCTATCTTTTATAGATAGTTTCTTTGTTCATTCTGGCACCATTAGTTCCCTACACCCATATCTTTTTTTCTTCTTATTCTACTCTTTCTCTTGTTTCCTCTGTGCACATGGTTGAGTGGGCCGTTTGGTGGTCTGTGCCTTTTGTTAATTTGGTAGAATCCCCACTCGGACCTCCATCCTGAATGACTCTGAGACGTGTGTTCTTAAATGTCTGACACATTTATGTCTTGCCCAGTACAGTAAATTTTCAAGCTGTTACATATAAAAGGAAAGTCTTGTGTTGTTTTCAAGCAATGAAATTGTGCAATTATCTGAGCATTGGCTTATTTTGAATGTTAGGAAATGGTAGGGAAAGCTCATGGTGGTGAAATCACTGCGAGGCAAAACCATTAGCTGTGTTTCTTGGTAAACATTTCTAGCTCCAATTAACTGGCTTTTAGTATGGATACTAGAAGGACCCCCATGTATTAATGTTTTCCTCCCTAATGATCTGTAATTATTGTCTTATTAGCTTCATACACCATTTGTGTAACATTGTTCATAAAATCATCATCCATCTTGTAACTGCTTGACATCTAAATGTGCTCGCTTTTTTCATGAGACAGGTAAGTATCTTTTTAAAATTAATAGATGCATAAACAAACACCAAAAAGGACTATGAACTTTTTTTTTCCAATCTTATTTCCTTACACAAAACCAGCTGTGCAACTGCCAATGTCTCTGTTAACACTAGGATGTCGATTAAGAAAATGTCATTGCCTTATTAGTCTTCTACATGAAATAATAAGCTTTAGTCTAAATTAGCCACTTCCCTGAGATTCATAATGGGTGAATAAAAAGAAGACTATTGTTATTTGGTTACATAGGCTAAAGTTATTATTTAACAAACAATAACAAAGAGCTAAAGAGTTTGTTATCAGGAATTTGGAGAGAGAATCTAGAATTACTCATGTTTAATCAGAGAATTATTATCAATCCCTTAAAGCTAAACTTTCATATTGTCTTCTTAAATCTCTAATTAATCATACTTAAGTGATCTTTTCTTTCTCTGAACTTCTGTAACACATTGTTCTTACCACTAATGGCATTTACAGTTTTATCTTTTTATATATCTATTTTTTGTACTTAACTATCTTTCTCCTATGTATTGAAAAATTTGTAAATTCTTTAGGGCATTGAAGAAATATATTTCCCATCTTTGTGGTCCCTGAAAACTCTTAATAATGCCTTATATTATCCATAGTAAGTACTTTTTGTAACATTCATTAAATTGAGTTGAGAATATTTGCTACCTACTGGACATAAAGGCATCTTTACTTGTAAGTAAGGTAAGGAATCAACATCTTTAATTAATGGAGTGTACCTCAATAACACCAAATGGAAAATGACCCAGATCTGGGCCGGCCCCGAGGCGTAGCGGTTAAGTGCACACACTGCACTTCGGTGGCCTGGGGTTCCCAGGTTCGGATCCTGGGTGCGCACCGATGCACCGCTTGTCAAGCCATGCTGTGGTGGCGTCCCATATAAAGTAGACGAAGATGGGCATGGATATTAGCCCAGGGCCAATCTTCCTCAGCAAAAAGAGGAGGATTGGCATCAGATGTTAGCTCAGGGCTAATCTTCCTCACAAAAAAAAAAAAAGAAAGAAAGAACATGACTCAGATCTGATAAAGATCCTCAATAACCTGTTGATGCCTTTGCTTGTACCCTAAGCCTGAAAGTTCAAGCTCATTCAGGATCTGAGAATGGAACTTTCATGATATTTCTATAAAAAACTTTTCCGTTAAGGACGTACAGTCTTTGCAAGATCCTCTGGATTACATTTAGCCCAGACTCCTGTCATCAAGCTGATCAGCTTTAATTTCAGTGGTGGGGGCTATATGGGAACCCATGACTTCAGTTGTACACACCGTTCTAAAATACATAGAACATGTGGAATGTCCACCCAGTCTTGGGTTTCATGACTCACATTTTTCCCTCAGACATGGTCATGTATCCTAGTAAGACTAGAACTGTGCTTAAGGAAAAACATCTTTAAAATACAAAGTAGGTAGCATTTGTCAGTGAAATGGTGTTTTTTATTTTTTATTTTTTAAGAATTTTAAAAATTGCCTTTAGGAGCAACACCTCATCTTTTTAGACTATTATCAGAATTGTGGATTTATGTTGTTTTTTTTTTTTTTGATGAGAAAAATATTTATTTTAACTGGTTTTTTTTTACAGAAAATCTTCGTTATAATAACATTCAGCAAACACATAGTGGAGCAGATGGTGGCCTTCATTGGGTGAGTAATTGTTTAAGGACTAATATTAATATCATCACTGTTTGAATGGGAGGAAATGTGTAAGACTTTATTGGGATAGAATTTTTGTGATAGCCCTGTTTTTTGAGAAGGAAAAATCTTTTGCCCTTTTAGTTAAATTGAAAAAGACCTTCTTGCCCTACAGCAGGGGAGGATGAAGCTCAGATTATCCTTGTTTATTTTTAAATCAAACATGTATCAATTCTTATAATTCTTGATTTAAAAGAACATTTGGAGTTTGAGACTGTTGCCCTGCCAAAGAAATAAGAAATTCTTTTTATGTAAAAGACATGTGTGTGTCATTACAGTTTAATGGTGCTTTCGTACAATGCTATGACTTTTAGCCAAAATCAGATGCCAGATACACAGTTGCATTTAATTTAAATACAAATCTTACATAAAATATTAATATTTCATTAAATAAGGCATGATAAGATGGTGTAATATTACCAAAATATGTCAGTTAGGAACCTGTTACTTCACTAGAGAAAAATCAGGCCATTTCAAAAGGCTAAACTATCCAAAGCTTTTATTTTTGTGTTTAAAGAAGTGAATAAGACCAGATTTAAGATATGCTTTAAATGATAATGTCACAAATTTGTGGAGTTCACTTAGGTAAAACAGTAAAGAAAGACTCATTTTGTTTGGTTAATCAAATTGACTGTCAACTGGAATGTGAATACCGTAAGATATTAAATGCAACTTTTTCTAATATATGATTTTTTTTATTGTCTTTACAGATGAGAGGTTTTCTTTTCATTTAATAGTATAACTGCCCAGTGGTAGAAAAGTGTTAAGTTGGAAGTGCACTTGATGTAGTTTTAACATAAGTCTTTATCTTAAAAGCCATTTGTAAAACAAAACATTTATGAAAATTTTTGCTGTTTAAAACAAATTGTCACTTAGAAGTGAGTTCATGAGTATTAGTTTTATTATTCTTTAAACCATACATTATATATTATATTTAATCTTTATATGATATGTTTTATGATAAAATAGTTTTTAACATTTTATATTTAGATTTTAATGTGATAGTTGAGGAAAAACATGTTCTTGAGAATGTACTCAGTAGAGCCAGTCATTGGTTTTATTACTTCCTAAACTTCTGATTATAAATATGGATATAGCTTGCACATTCAAATTTAATTACTCCAGTTTTTTGTTGCCTGAATCCTTACAAATCAAGTGGTTTATAAGTCCCCATACATCACATTCAAAAAGAAAGAAGGAATATTCTTGTGCCTTATTTTTCAAATACAAAGAAGACATTTCATCTGTTCTTAGAGATTACTGTTCCACCTTAAGAAAATTCTGAAGGACATAGAGCTAACTACCACACCAAGCTACATATTGCAGGAGTGACTGTGCACGCAGCACCCTACATTCTTCCTTTCTCCTTTTCCCATACTGAACATTTATGGAAGGAAGTTTTTCAGCTCCTTCGGCATCCTTACCACTACCACCTTCTATTTCCTCAGCCTTTGGAATTGCTAAGAAGTTAGATTAGTTAACTGGCTATCTCATCCACCCACATCCAGTTTCATTCCCTTCCAATCTGTTTGCCTTGCTGCAGTTAGTAACTTTAAAAATCTTAATCTGAGCATGTCACCAGCAGTATCCTCACCCCCTAGCTCCTCGTCGTCTTGAAACCCTTTACTTGTTTTCTCCTTTATTCTTAGGATACGGCTAAAACTCCTTACCGTGGTCTATAAAGCCTTGTATGATCTCTCTTTTGTAGTTTTGTCTGACTGAGTCTCCCACCACTGCTTATGCTTGTGCTTTTCCCTTTGCCTGGTTCAGGGTTTCTCAACCTTGGCACTATTGACATTTTAGGTCAGATAGTTCTTTGTTGTGGGGGACTGTCCTGTGCCTTGTAAGATATTTAGCTGAATCCTTGTCCTCTGCTCCCTACATGCCAGTAGTGTCTCCCAGTCGTGACAGTCAGAAATGTCCCCAGACATTGCTAAATGTCCCATGGCAAGTAAACCCCCACTACCACCACCAACGCCATTGAGAACCACTGGCCTAGATAATATCCTTTAGATGTCAGCCATGACATTCACAAAACACCTTCCCTGACTAGGTCAAATACACTCTTTCCTAGGGACCTCTGTTCACAGCAGCATGTACTATATGCACTGATAGTTGTATTTTTACATTTATGTTTGAAGGTGTATGATTATTGTCCTTCTACCACTAACCTGTGTAGCTTCTTAATGGCAGAGACCATGCCTATTTTTGTTCACTATTGTGTCCACAACACCTGGCATCTTGATTGACACATAGCAGGTGCTCGATAAATATCTGGTGAATAAATGAACACATCGTATCCAAATAAAGATCTATCCAATAAAAAATTAGCAAATCATTTGTATAGCCCAGATTCTTCTGTTTCCCCAGCCTCTGGATTTTCTAAGAAGTTATATTACTTATCTACAGTAAATAGAGATAAAAGTGTCTTTAAGCTTGGGCCAACATATTAAAGTTAGAATTTCTTTTGTTTTTTAAAATCAGAAGTTCCTTCCCTTTAGTATCTCCACTAGCACAGACCCTCAAAAAAATCCAATGATCCTTTCTTCTTAAAGATGGTTTTGCATAAAATTATTCTAAGATATTCAAGACCTACTGGATTCTGATTTTTGTTGAATTATATGGGTGGTGTCATATTTTTAAAATTGTTTTCAGGAGACAGATTTTGGAATGTCGTGATATCTTCATCTTTTCCCCAGCGCTGTCTACAAGGATTACCTCTTCAACTTCTTTTCTAGATAATATATATATATTTTTTTTTCTTTTTTTAAAGATTTTATTTATTTTATTTTTTCCCCCCAAAGCCCCAGTGGATAGTTGTATGTCGTAGCTGCACATCCTTCTAGTTGCTGTATGTGGGACTCGGCCTCAGGATGAACGGAGAAGCGGTGCCTCGATGCGCACCCGGGCTCCGAACCCGGGCCACCAGCATCGCAGCGCGCGCACTTAACCACCAAGCCACAGGGCCGGCCCTAGATAATATATTAAATAGTATAAATAATCAGACTGGGCAGGTGATAGTTCTTTATTACCAGATGCCAATTGGTATCTTTTTCATCTTTGTCAGTAATAACATCTTTTGATGAGATTTTCCAGTTGAGTTGGACATTATTTGTTTTCCTACATTTTGAAGTAGGAAATGCTTTTAAATATGTGTTCAAATGATAATTAATAAATAGACTTGCCAAACCTAGACTGAAAATTAAGTTAAACAAGGAGAATGAATTTTTAGTAGACATAAATTTATTATTTCATATCATAATTAATAGCTTAGCAGTTTATTTCAGAAAAGGGAAGGAGAACAGTCAAATTGATCCCTGGACCCGCTGTTGAGTTGAACTGAAAATACTGCCTGTGGCCTGCTGTAGAAACATTCTCCTTTGATTGTTAGTTCTCCCTCTTCACACTGTTAAAACTCTAAATGGTGTAGCAAATCATCAAACTAAACTAGTAAAGTTGGGAATACAGACTTTTGAAAGATATTTAAAACTATATGCCCACAATTAAGGGAGTGATGAATTACCGTGGTAGAGAAAATAAAATCAAAAACAAGACCAAAACAAAGTCAGCAGCAGTTCAAATTTAAAAAGTAAAATTATGAGATACTAGGCAAGGAAGAATGAAAAATGAATCCCAAGAGTAAGAACAGCTAGGGAATGGAATATGAAAAGAGTATACAGGCCTTGGACAAAACAAATCTAGATTTGAATATGAACTCTGCCACAGGCCAAGTCATTTAACTTCTCTCTGTGTCCACTTTCTAGTTGCTCTTCTTGCAAACAATGTATTTCTTTGAGTAGCATTTCTTCGCCAGTTCAGGAGGCCACTGATAACCTTTCCAACTTTCAGTCAAAATGTGAAATGTTCTGTATCAAAATATTTTGCAGTTTATTTGAAACATACTCGTATCAGTGATTTAACATTCCAGGCATGTGGATTTTTAAATGCCTTTTGTCTCAATTTTTATGTTGCCTATGTTCTCAAAGCCTCATTTTCCAAAGTTTCTACTGACTGTAGATGGAAAGGTAGACTGCTAGGTGACTATTTTATGTGCTCTCAGGGAAGATTGAGGGAAGGCCTGCTTCTCCTTCAAGAAATTACCCATTTCTCTGCTTTCTTTACTCTCTGATCAGTAAAATGCCTTTAACTGGGACAAAGCTTTTCATCTAAGATTATTACTGTTTATTTCTAATTGCAGTCCTATATGATGGGTATTTTTCTCCCTTTTATTGATAAGGAAATGAACTCTAAGTGGTTATAAATAACTTACTTATATAGTTTTTTATTTTAGTTTTTTTAACTTCATAAAAAGAGTATCATACTGCTATATATGTAATCCTTTGGGATTTTTCACTTATTATATTGCTAATATTGTGTTGCTGAAGATCATTCATTTTGACTGCTGTATATTATTCTATTGGATAATTATTCATCCACTCTCCTGTTAATGGACACGTGGAATATTTCCATGTTTTTTGCTATTTTGAATAATGCTTCTGTGAGCATTTCTTAGTGCAAGATCGGTGAGCACATCTAAAGAACCTAAGAGTATGGTGAAAGGACAACACAGAAGAGGGAAAGGTGAATAAAAGGAAGATCAGACAAGCAAGATAACTCTTAGTTTTGATAAGTTAAGATAATTTAGTTTTTTCTAGGGCCACATTTGGGCAAATTCTCACCACAGGTATGCCCATGGCCTGCCAGGCCAGGCTGCTCACCACCTCCCAGGTGGCAGGGAAGGAGTTAGTGTTGACCATTACATATCTCTGGTGGTGAGGTTTAGTATTAGTTTTATACAAGTCTGAATGCTATACTGATGACTGAAGGAAATATCCTTTCCCCAAAGGGCTTCTAGTCTCAATGTAGCCATGTAGCGGCCCAGCTAAATATGATACTCTAAGTATGTCTTTAGCCTGTGGTATTTTTAGTACAGTATGTCATTGTTTGACAGTCCTAAGGTCCCAGAGAGACTGTAAGGCCTATCTCCAAAATTTACTGTAATTTTTTTTTTTTAAAGCCAGGATTCCTTTATTGTTTATTTTTTTATTTTATTTTATTTTTTTTTGTGAGGAAGATCAGCCCTGAGCTAACATCCATGCTAATCCTCCTCTTTTTTTTTTGCTGAGGAAGACCAGCTCTGAGCTAACATCTATTGCCAATCCTCCTCCTTTATTTTTTCCCCCAAAGCCCCAGTAGATAGTTGTATGTCATAATTGCACATCCTTCTAGTTGCTGTATGTGGGACGCGGCCTCAACAAGGCCGAAGAAGCGGTGCGTCAGTGCGCGCCCAGGATCCGAACCTGGGCCGCCAGTAGCGGAGCGAGCACACTTAACCGCTAAGCCACGAGGCTGGCCCCCATTGTAATTTTAAGAGTAAATATTTCCCCTCCCTCAACCAGAAATAATTAGTAGATTTATTTTTTGGACAGTTCTAGAAAGTAATCTCCAGTGTCATTAGGTTTAGGGAAAGGTATCCCTATTATCTATTCCTAAATCAAAGGGTTTGTTTAGTTATATATGGAAATCTGAACAAATGTAATGAATCAGTTATATATTCTGAGAGAGGTTAGAATACAGATAATAGCCTTGAGAAAAAGCCTTTTGGTTTATGGTATGTTTGGCAGGAGGATAGAGAAAAGTTTCTGAAAAAAGATTAGGTATGTAATGGAGTTTTTCACTTGTTGGCATCCTAGGTTGAAATAAGTCAGGGGACAAAACCAAAGAACCAGGGAACTTTAGAGCTTCAAAGGCATTACATTTGTTGCAGTCTTTTTGTTTTGTTTTTTTTTTTAATTAAGATTTAAAACTAATTTTTATTTAATTTTAGACTTTCTCCAGTGAGAGAAACGTGGACATATTTCTTAAAGAGCATGACCAAGTCTAACTTTAAAATCATGATTAAAATGACATGTTCCAGTATTCTCACCAAATAGAGGATGCGAATTCCCAGAAAATAACATTAAGCATATGACTCGTAACAAACCATATGCAGAACATTGGCTCATTGTCAGGTTGCCAGGGTCTTATTGGAAGACAGAGTCCCCAGTTTTACCACACAAGAAAGTTTCCATAACTCAGTCATTGAACTTGGGGGATGGGGTTGGCTGGAGCAGGGACTTTTTACCAGATACAGAATGTTCCATGCTCTTCTTCGCTGTCTTCTATTTCTGAGTTAACTTGATATTTGACCTCAGAGTCAGACTTGCCTGTGGCAAGAGAGATCATTTTAACCAGTGAGTAATTAAGTGCTTGAATCTTAATGTTATTTCTTGTTCCTCACTTTATGGCAAGTGGTCAGAATGAGCTATGTTGGCCTGGACTTTTTCTTCTGCAGAAAGAAAAACTATCCTTTCATTTAAATTATAAAATGATTCCTATACTTGATTCTCTTTGACTTTGATCACTGTGAAAGAATCATAAAAAGTTATGGAAGTATGAAACACAAATATTTGTATTAACTGAAAAAGGATACATAGGCTTTAAGACCCCAGCTGCTGAGACTGTGTTGATTTTAACATAATCTTCTGCAGTTTAGGTAGAAAACCCCTTTCTTTTCATGTCTTCTTCATGGAGTTTGTTATCTTCCTTTTGACTCGTAAGTTTTCTATTCATTTTTTATAGATATTGGGAGGCAGCATTAAAGGTTAAAGGAGGAACTCTGGAATTAGACTGTTAGATGAGAAATGGATGTTGTATTAGGAAGTTGCTATCAACCATAATTAGAACATTTCTATAGAATGACGAAAACTAAAACACAATTATATTGGATTACACAGCATTGTTGGGTAAAGGAAAAAGCCGACCAAGGTCATGCCTGACACATTTTAAGTGTTCTATAAATATTTGTTGACTAAATGAATTCATTCATTCATTACTAGGAGAGACCTCTGTGTATTTTAGGCTGAGGGAAAAACTCTAGTAAAAAGCTAGAATGGAAAATACAAATGAAAAAAGGAAGGATGTGGGTTGGAATTTAGCATTTAGTAAGCACCCACTGTGCCAGATGCTTTACATATATTTTTACTGAAAATGCATAACAAAACCCGTAAGGTACTATCACTGTGTAGATGGGGACTAAAACACAGAGAAGTTAAATTTATATAAATGGTAAAAGATGAAGGGGATAGGATCAAAAGCCTGAGTGGATGGATTATCCTCCTTAACCACTTCTTCCTTCAAAACTGGAGTGAAGACTCCAAGATCACTTGAGATAGAGAAGAAGGGACATTGAGGGAGCCTACAGAAGGCAGTGAGGTAATCTGCTTGAAGTTGGAGATTTTGACGAGAGTGCCAGTTTTTTTTTTGTTTTTGTTTTTGTTTTGTGGGGAAGATCAGCCATGAGCTAACACCCATGCAAATCCCCCTCTTTTTGCTGAAGAAGACTGGCCCTGGGCTAACATCCGTGCCCATCTTCCTCCACTTTATATGGGATGCTGCCACAGCATGGCCCGACAAGCGGTTCATCGGTGCGCGCCCAGGATCCAAACCCAGGCCGCCAGCAGCGGAGTGCTCGCATGTAACCGCAACGCCACCGGACCGGCCCCTAGAGTGCCAGTTTTAAATGGCTGCTTTGTGAATTTGATAGGGAGTCATCATGAATTTTTTCTGTTCAGGCTCCTTGCTGAAACTACTTACTACCGGTGTTACTTTGAGTGAAAAACCTACAGATTTTCGTTCTGTATCTTTAAGTGCATTTTTTTCTTTCTCATCACTCTTCTGGTTTAAGTTCATTGAGGGCAGAGATCATGACTTTTTTTTCTTAGTTATCTACTGCATTTAGTGATTTTTCTGCCTAACTAATGGTTGGAATAGCTAGATTGTTCTTAGGTGAGATTGAACTCCAATCAATACTGTTACTTTTTTTTTATCCACTCACCTTCATGCCACTTTGAATGATCTAAAGCTCCCATGCCATTTCACCTTAAATTTAAAATTCTGCAAACTATTCTTTATTTTGTGTGTGTGTGTGTGTGTGTGTGTGTGTGTAAGGAAGATCAGCCCTGAGCTAACATCCGATGCCAATCCTCCTCTTTTTGCAGAGGAAGATTGGCCCTGGGCTAACATCCGTGCCCATCTTCCTCTACTTTATATGGGACGCCACCACAGCATGGCTTGACAAGCGATGCGTCAGTGTGTGCCCGGGATCCAAACCTGGGAACCCTCCGGCCGCCGAAGCAGAACGGGCGCACTTAACCGATACACCACCAAGCCGGCTCCTATTCTTTCTTCTTGAACTTTGGGTCTCTGGGTCCCTGTTGCTGATTTCATCCTTAGAACACTCAGTGGGTCTTCAAGCCAGCCACAGATTGATTTGGCAACGTATAAAGCTGCCACCAGCCTGTCATTTTCTATAACTGAAATCAGTTGATTTTTAACAGGGTTTTGTTTTGGCAACCAGTCACTTTTTCTTGGTTCCTGTAGATCACTCCTTTAGCTCTGGCCTCATTCATTAACATAAATGCCTGCCTGGCTCCTACTGCTCAAGTCTGCATTCTGAAACGAGGTTTTGTTTTCAAAAGCTTCTCTTTAATGATAGCATATTTCAAAGAGTAGCTGCTAATTATAAGGAGGTCTTACCTCCATTCTGATTCTTATAGAAAACAATTCCAAATGTTCAAAAGCAAGGGCAATTGCGAATTTTTTCTTTGAAAGACGCCTGTGATAGAAATATGCTGTGAGGCAGCAGCAACAATACACCTGATGTTTCTGGATAAAGCAGTGGTCTTCCTTCTACACAGCTGCTAAGAAATGGATGGTGTCATGTGTTTATAATACCACTTAGCACACAATGGACCAACTTGAGTACAAAAGAGGTTTTAATCATTTGAAAGGGGCACAGATGCGAATGAAATTCAAGATGTTTGAATCTCAGATCCTGAGGTTGAATCACAGCGAATTTTAGACGGTGTCAGAGACTATCAACCAAACTTGTATATATGAGAAAGTCCTAGATTTTTTTAGTGTAGTGCATAATTTTCATTCTGAATTTCTTTTATGTTGGGGTACTCTTTCAAGATCCTAAGATGTAAAAGAACTTGGTTTGGGTGGGCTGCCACATTTCAGATCCAAAAGCAAGTAGAATACATCAGTTACCAATTTTTTCTTATAATATGAGCCTCAAAGATTCCGATTCTCCATTCAGTTAAATGAAAATTATAACACTTTCATTCCAGTCACGCAGGATTACTGGCTCTCATTTTTACTAGGTTAAAAATAAATTGATTAGCACCAGTTCATTTACTTGTCATATTCCTGGGTTAATTAGGTATCAATTTGTTTCTCTTTTTTTTCTTTTTTCTTTCTCTAATCTCTGAGGACTAGAAGGCTATAAATATTAATGGGAGTCAGCATGATGGCCTTTGACTTCTTCAGAAAGATTGCATGATAAACTCTCCTCCCTGCCCCCCTTCTCCAGAGCAGTCTACCTTAGGAGGAAAGACAGTTTCGTTTGGAGGGCAATCTGTCATTGTTGAATCAGGCCAGGAGTCTGAGATCCATTCTGAGTCACTATGAATAGAGCTCTAGTATTGGTTGGGCCCCAGGGAAACTGGTGGTTAAATACTGTGAGAATCTTTATCAGACAGGAAATGACAACTCATTAAAATACTAACCGTTAAGCCTGTTTAGATCACTGCCCAGGGGGTGGAGAGGAAAATTTAACTCTACAGTGTTTGAGTAAAATGTGCACATTTCTGAAAACAGAGAATTAATTATAAGACTGTTATCAAGAAAAGGAATTGCCAGTCCTTCTTGTTACAGAACTTCTACCATACTGTCATTGCCTCTTTTGTACAGAAGACAGATCAGCATGTAATGGCGGTGAGATGGGGAGGGGCTTTTATTTCATCCCTGAAAATATACCCTACTAGTACCTTAATTGTAAAATTCAATCTCTTCAGCAGAAGAGTCTGTTGGCTTCGGTGTAGAGGAGGACCATTTTCTATTTAGAGCTCTACTCCTTTGCTCCTGGGCCAAATCTCAGTTGATAGAAGAACTCTCTGGAGTCAGAGGATAAATTGGATTTATTGATTTACATACAGTGATCCTCACTCAATCAAGAAAATTCTGAATACCTTGATATTCATTTGAAACATAATTATAAGTTTGAACTGTGGGCACAGGGTTTCAGTCTCTTGAGGTTTGGCTATCCAGAGCCTTAAAAACCCTCTATAAAGTGGCCCATTAGAAGGATGAGCAAAAAAGAGACATCCAGTCTGCTGCTTTGTAGAAATAGCTTTTTTTGCTCTGAAACATTACCTAGGAGTCCTGCATTGAGTTGGTCTGCTAACTAAGCCTTAAGACATATTTTACCTTTTGGGAACAAGATATAATATTTGTACCCCTTGCAGTTTAGCTTCATGGTCTAAACCAGTGGTCTCTACCATGGGAGTGGGACTAAAATAATAGAACTTCCATTTATATTTATTTTCATCTTTGTTATTTTCTTTTTTGTATATTTTTTGTAATATATGTAACATTATTATGGTAGCACATATATATAAAAGTTATATGGCTATACATACATGGAGGATATAGGTTACCATCAGTCTGATTGACACTCCCTCAATCCCCATGTCAGAAGATCACATATCATGGTCTACAAAAATAGGCTAGGGGAATAGTGGGAGTTCCACATTATAAAAGGGGCTTACAGTGGGCATGCTGCATTTCATTGTGTTTTTTTCTATGCCCCATTAATCAGATTTACAACTTATAATTCCTAGTTTTAACTAAACTAACCCTCACAAAACAGACAGGTGGCTTAAAAAAGTTCCTATAAACAAACAGTAGAAGTAAGATAATAC
This sequence comes from Ceratotherium simum simum, assembly GCF_057802395.1. Lineage (NCBI taxonomy): Eukaryota > Metazoa > Chordata > Mammalia > Perissodactyla > Rhinocerotidae > Ceratotherium > Ceratotherium simum. The sequence goes on along the minus strand of NC_141915.1, from coordinate 28,083,774 downwards.
TAATAATGCACTCATAAGGAACAGCAAAGAAGTTGCAGCATTGACGTTTCAACCTGTTCCTAGTATATATCTATAGAAATCAGCCAAAAAATTTAGAAATTATCATTCTTGATAAAGAACAAGTGTATAATATGCCTTGAAATTTTCATTAATGATAGCATGAAAGCCATCATAATTAGTGACATTTAAAGTAAGAATTTTCTAAATTTAAAAAATTTCATCTTTATTTTATCCTTTTTAATTTGTGTTTGTACATTTTACTATTTGCATAGGTAACATATACATATGTCAAAAACGATTGCAAACCATTGGTCTAGGCTCCCCTGCCCTTAAAAGCCGCTTTTGGTGCTATCAAAAAGTACCAGTTGTCAGTAGTCTACTTCAAAATATCTCTATTATGCTTTCTGAATTATAGCAGCAGTAGAATTGATTAAACCCTTCTTGGGGCTGGCCTGGTGGGGTATTGGTTAAGTTTGCACTCTCCACATTGGCAGCCTGGGGTTCACAGGTTCAGATCCCGGGTGTGGACCTACGCACCACTCATCAAGCCATGCTGTGGCGGCCTCCCATATACAAAATAGAGGAAGGTGGGCACAGATGTTAGCTCAGGGCCAATCTTCCTCAGCAAGAAAAGAACATTGGCTACAGATGTTAGCTCATGGCCAATCTCCCTCACCAAAAAAAAAAAAAACCTTCTTTTCTTTTAATACTACCTGACTTGAATCTTATTCCAAAAACATTTTCTCCCATTTATAGGCTTTCAGAGGTTTGACTAATCACACCCTGAGAATGTTAGACAAACAGTGAAACAAAGGTAAAACACCATTGTGCCCACACTTTTTTCTAAGAAAGATAAAGGCTTATTACACTATAGCCTTACTAGGAACCCATGTCACCCAGTTATGTTTTCAGGAAAGCCAGTATAACCTACACGATCACATTAATGCTAAGATCCTCAAAAAAGTGGTTAAGAAAGAAGCTGAACCTATATTAAATAAAAAATTTACTTTTTTGTACCTTTTTAATTCCCTTAGGCATTTCAACTGCCTTTATATAGGCCCCGTGTAAACAGGGCTAAACAATAAGACAAACCAATTTTTTTTTAAGTTCATGTTATTTCTATATTATTAAGTACTATGCCCCAGTTTTTTGATGGCACATAGTAACAAAAAACACACACTTGGTTGGAAAAATCTAAACAATCGTAAACAGGAAAATTTCAGGTCTTCTAATGGCAAGTCTTTAGTTTGATGACTAACTATCTGCATGATGGAGAAGAGATTCAAAGTAAATCAGATGGTGATATTTTTATATCTGGTGAACCAATTTGTTTGAGGGTTACACAGTTTGAAAGGAGTCCTTTGAAAACAGGAATAATAATGACCGATGAATTTTTGGAATGGGTGTTTGCTTGGGACTAACCAACAAATGAAAACTTAAGCATTGTGAAAAACTGAAGTAATCACAGCACCCACTCTCTGTGCAACCTCTGCTAATTGTCATGCTTCCTCTGGAAGATTTTCTGGCTTTTGTGGGCAAAGAAAATAATGCAGACCTTTATTTATAATGAGTCAATATGGGGAGAGCTTAAAATATAGATTTCTTATCAGATAAGTGATTTCCAGAAGCAGAGTCACATATGTATTAAAAACTATAGAAAAATAATAGATTTTGTTTGCATATTGGTCAGGGCTCTTAGAATTTTGCAAAGAAGTTTGTCTTGTTTCTGCTTTAACACATACTTAGGTATGTAAGCATGGTAAAATATTGTTCTCATGAAACCACTTTTGAGCTCTGGGTGAGTTTGGACTTTTGTGTTTTCTTTACTTTTTTTCCCCTCTTTTGTTTGCATTTTCTGGGGGTTGTTTTCTTTTTTTGCTTTATTACAATTAGTAACAAAAGTTCAAAATTTGCCATGAGAGAAGTTTGTTGGAAATGTTTTTTAATGAATTATATTATCTGAAAAATGTTTCTGTGTGCCAAGAAAATAAATATCAAAATATTGCTATCCACATTGCTTTTTCTACCCACCACGTTGAAGGTCTACAGCAAGGAAAAGCAGATGAGATCAATTTTTGTCTTTTTCTGTTTTATTTTTCTTTATTTAAGGCTTTCTCATCTAGAGAAAGTGGCTATTTACAAGGCTGGTTGAAGCATATTTAAGTCCAACAGTTGACTGAAAAATAGTTCTGTGTGTGTTCTTTATCCTCCCACTTTATGTTCTTCTATATCACAAAACTGTAATACTTTGAACTTAATCAGCACCTAATGGCAGATGGAGGACTTCACCCACTCGCTATGGGTTGAGATGAGAGTCCTTAGCCAGGTGCACAGGGTACTCTGAATTTAATGGCTTTCAGAGAATGGCATTTAAGCTATTTCCTAAGCCAACTATAAAAAGCCACTGAACCGTATGCAAGTTATTCTTCCTCTACCCCCTCCCCTAAATCCCCCCAATGTATGTACCTTAAATTAATGTTAAATGTCAGATGGACTCTTCTGTCTGCTGCTTGAAAATAACTTGAGTGATGAGGTTGTGTGCTGGTATTATTGTTTGCCTTAAATGCATGTTAGGAGTGACAGCTGTAATTTCAATTTTTATCTAGTCCATTACTAAAATAGCTTTAGTGTTAATTAAGAAAACTTTAGTATAAGAGTGCTTTGTATAAGCTGAGACATCTGTGGCCTAAGTCATTGTTTATAATAAGAGATAGAGAAATGAAAATAAATTTTGATGACTATATAAAAAAGATTTAGAGGATCTGACAAATAATTGGTTATATAACACTTAGCTAGATTTCAAATATATTAACTTTATTAGATTTGTTCAGATCATGTGGCATTTATTTGTTCTTGATAGTTTTAGTTAATATATTGCTATAAAAAACTTTTTAACTTCTCTATTTTCAACTGTTTTCCTAGTCTGTTATTAGAAACTGCATAGAGACATCTCCCATCCCACCACCAAAAGCTCTCCAAAGGATTTAGTAACACCATAGCACCTTGAAAAATTAATCTCAACATTAGCCCAAGATAATTCTTGGACAGTTGCAATATTCTCTATCAGCTAAAGTGTAGCTCTTAATGGACTTAGAATAATGGCAAATCATTTATCTTTTCAAATTATTTTGAAGGGAGTCTAGAATGATTGTTGCCAGTCCCTTCTTCATGCCCCTCAACAACAACAACAAAGTAGAACCTTTCTAACATATGGGTGTTGGTCCGTAATTTTCTCTTTAAATAATGGCTTGACCCTGGGGCCCAAGAATGATTTGAGGGAAACCGTAAGCCATGTTTCTGCTCAACTCCAGTCTGAAGTTAGAGGTCTGAAGAAAGAATAAGGCACATATAATGGAATCCAGCTCTTGGAGGACATGAAAAAGGGAATTTTCATGTCATTTCTTGTATGACCTAGCTGTCCAAATTAGCATACAATCATTTCAGCCTTTCTAAATAAAAGGTCTTTTTAACCTTCAAAAAAATAATGTGTACAACTATGACCTACAGCTATCTACTGGGGCTTTGGGGAGAAAAAGGGGGGGAAAAAAGGGAGGAGGATTGGCAATAAATGTTAGCTCAGGGCCCGTCTTTCTCAGCAAAAAGAGGAGGATTGGCATGGATGTTAGCTCAGGGCTGATCTGCCTCACACACACAAAAAAATAATGGCTTAACTATGGCTATCCTTGGGAGTTTAAAATAATGACATAGGGTATTGTCGTTAAGGGTGAAGGAATTGATTTCTGAAGGAAATTCTTATAAATCTGCAGTCCTCAAAGCCTATCTTTTTCCACATGTATTTTACTGGAATTGTGTTTTTACATTTATGTAATTTATTTCAAGTGTAAATGAATGAGCTAATTGCATTCTCTTATGCATTATATAAGGAACTGCCCAAGGAAAATTTCTCTTCTAAAGAGAAGGTTTGTACTATTGTTGCTCCTTTGTAGTCAGTCTTTACTGATACACAGCAACATAATAGCTCAGATGCAGCTCTTCTGGTTTACCCCACTAATGTAAGGCCACTGAAAAGTCTATGAGAGAGAGACTGAGACTAAGACTGTAGGTTAAGAGACTTCACCCTTCTCCATCTTTGATGTCTGTCATATGGGTCTTCTGGTCTAATCAGTGCAGCCACTGCCTCTACTACTTATGTCTATTCAGGGCTTTTTACATATCCTTCCATATTCATTAGAGGACGTTTTTGACAACCTCACCCCACACTGATTTGTCCTTTCTCCCTGCATTTCCTTGGGAATATACCTTCTGTACCAAAAAATTTAGTATTGATTTGTAAATTGTTTTGTTTGCAAATCAGTTCGTGTGTGTGTGTGTGTGTGTGTGTGTGTGTGTGTGTGCATTGAATCCTCATAATGACTTTAAGTTCCTTGTGGGCTTGGACTATTTCTTGTAGTTGTTCCCCCCCCCCCCATAGCACTGTTTACAATATTGGACACAAAGTAAGGCCTCCATTAAGTGTTTGGTGGTTGATAATTAAAAGGATCAAAGAAAAGTGTCAGCCAGGAGTTATGTATTTTTTAGCTTCTGGTAAATATAGTAGCAAAAAATTTCTCTTCCTCTACTCCTCTGCTTTTTATTACAGAAAGCAGCAACTGAATTGTTCTAGAAAAGAGGAGGTGAAGTTAATACTTAAAAGGGAGAGCATTAGGCACTGTTACAAATACATAGTGAAATACCTTTTGCTAGCCCTGGGAAAGATATTGGGCTCGTTTACCTTTTAGCCTGGTTATGACAGATGAGAAAATAAAGGGTACAGAAAATAGAATGTTTGATTTTCTAAGTTGCCCCAAGTTACCATTTTAAAAAACGCCTGCAAGCATTTCTAAAACAGGAGCCTGGTAGCTACAGTTGCCAAACTGGTTTAACAGCGCTGCCTCTACGTATTCTGGGTGAGAGGGAGCTCCGAGTACATAAACTTATCAGAGATCACTATCCCAATCATCTCAGAACAAGTTGTTTAGTAATGTACTGTAGTTTCTGTGCAAACCATCTACCATAAACCACGAAGTGATTCAAGGTTCATAGTTCCTTCTTTGTTCCTTTGTTAATCACTGACTTCTGACTAGTGGGAGGTGCCTCCCAAATTTGCTAATGCATTCTTTTTGGATAAGGATGACGCACAGATTGTCCTAATAAGGACTTAGATTGAGAAAGGACCGCCCCCTCTGAGAAGATGGGACAAGTCAGAGAGAGGGCGGGCAGTTTCTTTTTCAACTAGGGATGACACAAGCATAAGTCATTTCCTTATTAATCGGTTCAAACCAGTTCTTACAGGAACTGGTGGTGATAAATGTGGGACTTCTCAGAAGTCATTCATTTTATTCTTTGTACCACACCAGTGTGCAGCATCAGCTGAGCTGGCCTCACTCTGAGGACGAACTCTTCTGCTAGAGGGGGCTCCGCTCCTAGATTCTCCCAAACATGTTGGTGGGAGAGATTTTTCTCCTTTAAGGAGATGAATTTTATTACTAAAAATCCATTAAAGGATGAATTTTATTCACTAAAAAGAGTTAACAGGATTTCACCAGCTTTGCTGATTGTTGTATTTTTTTCCTCTTTCTATCCAAGACTTGCTTTTTGAGTCCAGGCGGTAAGTGGATTTTTCTTTAACATTTTTCCTGCTTTTCTTCCCAAATGTATCTTTTTCCTTGGGTTGCTGTACCCTGCTTCCAGTGCTGTCCCCGGCATAGGTCCATCTCTGCAGAAGCCATTCCAAGAATACCTGGAGGCCCAGCGGCAGAAGCTTCACCACAGAAGCGAAATGGGCACACCACAGGTGAGACTTCACTCCGTTTTCTTCTCTTCCCCACCCCCACGGTTTCAGGCCGAAATTACATTCACTGCACTCACTGGCATTTTTAGGCAAATAGAGTGAGGTTTGTTTGTCAGTCTTAACAGAAGTTGAGGCTCTGTTTACTTTCTACTGGGAAATTTGGCTTTGTCTAAATCAGAAAATATAACTTCTATTTTATACATCTCCCCAAAACAAGGGTAGGAAAATAATAGGTCTGTTATGTAGAATGAATTAGTGCCTTGATCTTAAATGATTTATTGACAAGTATACTTCCCAAGTAGATTAAAAAGTTAAAATTTATAGCATAACAAAGTATTGGACTTATTGAGGTCATTTGAATATCTCCCTTCATTTTTGCTCCATTTTTCTTTTCAGAGGTGGGAAGATCGTTTTTTTTTTAATCAACCAAGGCTCTTAACATAGCTGAACTTAAAAACTTTAACTTAAACTAAGCCTGTCTTTTCTGTAAACAGTTCTGTGGCAAAGGGAAGTGACTAGAAGAGGATGAGTAAGCAGTAACTTGAAATGGGCATCTTGAAGGACGCATGGTTGTTTTTTTTGCCATTTCTTTTTTTATGGTTTTACACTGCTTATGTGGCCCTTTGCTGCCCTCAGTTGACTAAACATGACTTCAGAAATAGATAGCATTTATATTTTAAAAGCCACTCCCAATACTGGAACAAGAATATATAGCTATCTTGACACTACTCTCTACAAGTAGTAGAATTTAATCAAAACTTTATTTTTATATAGTAAAGTAGAATTTAATTTAAGATAGTAGAATTTAATCAAAAACTTTTTTATATAGTAAAGACAAGATGACCTCACATTTGTCCCATTCTAAACTATATGAATCAACATTGATTTTATATGTAACAAAGTGAAATCTTAATAACTGGGTGTAAAAAGGCCTGAATATAGATTTCAAGGTAGCTGGAGATGTAAGACTTTTTCATTTTTAATTGTTTAGGCTTTATAGATTATAAACTCCCAGTTCTTACTTTCCTTCAAACATTGTGTATGATTCCCTTTTTGCTACTGAACTAATGAAGTGTTTCTCGTGGATTGTTCTGCCTCTGTTCTTGCAGGGAGGAAACTGGTTGTCCTGGATGTTTGAGAAGTTGGTCGTTGTAATGGTGTGTTACTTCATCCTGTCCATCATTAACTCCATGGCACAAAGTTATGCCAAACGAATCCAGCAGCGGGTGAACTCAGAGGAGAAAACTAAATAAGCAGAAAAAGGTTTTAACGGCAGAAATTAGAATGGATGGGTTCTGCCTTAAATTGGGAGGACTCCAGGTCAGGAAGGAAAATTCCCTTTTCCAACCTGTATCAATTTAAAATTTTTTTTTTCTTGAAAGCAGTTTAGTCCCTATTTTGCACGGACATACTTTTCCTTTGTGTGTTAAGGTAAGGTATCCACCCTCAATTGGTGGAATGTGATGTTCAGCAGCAGACTTGACAGAAACTGGCCTTCTATTTGTTACTTTCAAAAGGCCCACATGGTACAATTAAAGAATTCCGAACACCAAAAAAAAGTTCCTAAGTATGTTAAATATGTCAAGCTTTTCAGGCTTGTCGCAAATGACTGTTTTGTTTTTCTAAGTCATCAAAATGTATATAAATTATACTAGATTGGATAACAGTCTTGCATGTCTATCATGGTAAAATTTAATAGGCCATCCTGCCCAGCCCTTACTCTCCCACCTTCAAAACAAGGCCATTTTATGATGCATTACACATCCTCTTTGGAAGCTGATCTTTAAATTTCGAGACAGTATAAGGAAAACTGGTTGGTGTCTCATGAATGAGCTGACACCATTTTTTATTCTGTATATTTAGAATGAAGTCATGAAAAACCTTTATAAATACATCTTGATCATTCCAAAATTGTGTCCGTTTTCTTGAGCGTTTTGATTTTTCACTTTCTTTTAGCTTCTACCAACTAATGGCAGCCTTGTCAAATCCACCTCCAGCCGTAATTCCTTAAGCCTTCATTTATTTGCATGAAAGAGCCACCACCAAGGCATTGTTTCGTTAGGCTGGAACTGGGCAGCTAATTACCCACTGCTGAAATGGCACCTTAGGGACTGGCATAGCGAGGGGATTTCTTGCTTGTGAAAACAGGAGAAATGATAGTATACAAATCAAAGGACACTGAAGAGAGAAATAACTTTTTTTAAAACTGCACTGTCTGATATCTGTGATAATTTTAGCTCAGCTACATGTACTCTGGTTTTAATAGACAGAAATTGACTTGTATATGTAACCTAATTTTCTCTCCTTCTAGTAAGTGTTTTGTTCTTATGTGATTTTTCCTTTGGGATGTTTCTGGTTGAACTTGGTTGTTTTGTTTTGCTTAGGAGGAAAATCAACAATTTCACTTTTTTCCCTTAGGAAAATTGGTACTGACATTACGTTGAGAGTAGAATTGGGTTTAAATCTCGACAGGCCAGAAACACCTGATTTGTTTCATCAAATCCTGCCTAAATGTCTGCTTGTTTTGCCTACCGTCGTGACATCTCCATGGCTGTACCACCTTGTCGGGTAGCTTATCAGACTGATGTTGACTGTTGAATCTCATGGCAACAGCAGTCGATGGGCTGTCTGACATTTTGGTATCTTTCATCTGACCATCCATATCAAATATTCCCATTCAAACATTACCCAGCATCATGGTTTATGATCAGAAACTCGGGTCCTTATGTCTAGAAGCACTGAATCTTTTATGCCATGATATTGCAGCAGTGTCAAGAAGATTTTATGGAAAATTGGGATAGTCACCATGACCACAGCTAAATAAATGAAGGACAAGCAACCTGCCTTGGGGTTGAAAAGGTTATTACTTCTTAACAATCTTTTTTTTTTCCCGTCCAGGGACTCTCTGACAGTTATGACTATTACCTTACTTGAAAAGCAGTACCCAAATGCTTTAATTTAAATAGATTCACATCAACCGACAATTTTTTAGATTCTTTAGGGTTAGCCTGAGTTTCTAAGTCAGCTTCCAGCCATGTTTCATCTCCTTCACCTGCATTTTATTTGGTGTTTGTCTGAAGAAAGGAAAGAGGAAAGCAAATATGAATTGTATTATTTGTACTAAATCTTTCAGATTTATTGGTAAATTTATTTCAAGGTAGGGTATTAGAAAAAGAAAAACTTTGTTTCTTAGGCTGAAGGTCTCAATGAATAATACATTTGACTTACGATCACAATTTGTTCACTCCTTCAAATGAATTTACTTTGAAAACAAAGAGCAGCTCTCCTTTCCTCCACTGAGCAGATGATCCTGCTGGATTCCTGCTGGAGCAGTATGCTACCCTTCTGTTCCAGTGGTTGGTTTCTTCCTTTCCTGTATCCACCAAAGTGGACATAAACAGCTACATGATCCCAAAAACATACCCAGTTAATTCCAGCTGACGGGAGACCAGAAAATTTGTAAATGGATGGTTTGATATTACTGCAAATAAAAAAAGGGCCTGGGAATTCTGATTGCATCTCTACTTTACGTCTTATTTTATGCCTTAAGTATATGCAGTGTTTTATGATACAACTCAGTGAGTGCCAAGCAGTACAATGCAATACATCAGCAGTTTATACACTCAAGTGCTGAGGAGCAGCCCCCTTAAAACAATTAACATAATGTGGAAACATGCAGTGTTTTCTGTGTACTCTATATACATAATCTGGAGTGTGGGGCTTGGAAGAAAGGGAGATTTTTACTTTCATTTGCATAAGGGCAGCTATTCCCACTCTCTAAAAATCCAGAAAAAGACGAGGCCACAGTGAAGTTTCTGAAACACAACTATTTAATTGAGTAGGTAGTGGCGAGTGCTCCTATGTAAAGACGCTCAGCCCGTGTTCCCAGTGTGCTCTGTGCTGAGCATAGCTTCAGTAGGACAGCATAAGGCTTATCTCCTCCACTAGTCACTCAGCAGTGTCTTCACTGAGTACAAATAGTTCATTAAGCTAAATAAAATAACCAATTGCCCTCTTGTACCCTCAGGCAAATTGTGTTTTGACTGACCCATGTGTAATGAGCTCATAGAAGTTCCCAACATTTTAGTATCAAAAAGCCTTGCCATATATTTTGAAACCTGCTTGCCCCCGTGTGCAATAGTCTTCTGTTAATGATGGTTTAGGTTTCTATCTCGTAAGTGACCTCGAGAAAGTTTTTGACTCGGAGCCTAGGTTTCATTTATAAAAATAGAGATGGGGGCTGGCCCCGTGGTGTAGCAGTTAAGTTCTCTCACTCTGCTCCAGTGGCCCGGGGTTTGCTGGTTCGGATCCCAGGTGCCAACCGACGCACTGCTTGTCAAGCCATGCTGTGGCGGCGTCCCATATAAAGTGGAGGAAGGGGCCGGCCCCGTGGCTTAGCGGTTAAGTGCGTGCTCTCCGCTGCCGGCGGCCCGGGTTCGGATCCCGGGTGCGCACCGAGGCACCACTCCTCCAGCCATGCTGAGGCCGCATCCCACGTACAGCAACTAGAAGGATGTGCAGCTATGACAGACAACTATGTACTGGGGCTTTGGGGGAAAAATAAATAAATAAAATCTTTAAAAAAAAATAAATAAATAAAGTGGAGGAAGATGGGCACGGATGTTAGCTCAGGGCCGATCTTCCTCAGCAAAAAGAAGGATTGGCATCAGATGTTAGCTCAGGGCTAATCTTCCTCACAAAAAAGAATAAAATAAAATAGAGATGGCCAGGAGCCTGGCCCTGTGGCCGAGTGGTTCAAGTTCCTTGCACTCTGCTTCGACCACCCTGGTTCGAGGGTTCGGATCCTGGGCGGGGACCTACTCCACTCACCAGCCATGCTGTGGCGCTGTCCCACGTACAAAGTGGAGGAAGATTGACACAGATGTTAGCTCGGAGTGAACTTCCTCAGCAAAAAAAAAAACAGATGGCCAGGTTGTCTTAAGGATTAAATCAGATAAAATGTAAAGTACTGCCATATATGTTAGTGTATTCCCAGTTTTTACTTCATCAAAAACAGAGCATTTGATACACATGCAAGAATTTTACAACATTGCATTTACTCCAAAAATGTTTTTAAATGCTGTCAGCATATACACCCTTGTTTTGCAATAGACACACTCTGTCTAAAGAAGTGAAAACAAATCCAAGATACAAATTAATAAAGAGAAAAGCAGAAATTAATGGACTAAGGACTTGATTAATAAGACCAAAACGTTTTTAAATGTGATTCTCCGGGTAGCCTACTTAAGGTACAACTCACAGATACTCAAAATTTACTATGAAATGAAAATACTTTTCTAACCACCCCACCTTAAAATGTTGACGTTTTCTAATTTCTTTTTATTATAAAGATAGTTAGTACTAAAAAATCTGGAAGGTAAAAGGAACATTCATTTTTAATACCTTATTAGAAATGCTCCATCTAGAATATCCAGTGAGATTTGCTGGATGTAAATAGATTTTAAACAGTAAAAAAAAAAATTGATTTGGTGGCATGCAAAATCTTCATCAATAGACCTAAAAGTCTCATTCCTGTTAGAGAAACACAAAAAAATGGTTTATTTTATTCATAAGTAATTAGTTATTAATGTTCTCACAGAAAGTTAAAACAACCTGAGCAGGGGTTTAATAGCCATTTTTGAAAGCCAAGTGTCATTCGTCTCTAACTCACATTGATCAAAGCTTCTCTGGTATTCACTAAACATGGTAAATGAAATGCTACACAGAACTGTTCCATTTGAAGTGTTTTGTTCCCTTATCCTCAAAGACAACAAGAAAAGAAAGGACATAATGTACTCTAAAATTCTGGTATCAATTGAGTCATTCGTGTCTGGTAGTCAGGGGCTTGGGTTCCTGTCCCTCCCTTCCCAAGAAGGCCAAGAGGTCACCTGAGGTAACGTATTTGCCTAGGGGTGAGGTCTTGAATTGCAGCAAATAACCTAGATGTATTTGCATATTTAACCACTACTCATAAGAGGATTAACACAGAAACCTGTTCTGGACAGCTGCTTACTCACTGCCTTTAGAATCGCGTGGTGCTGGGATAGGCAGGTGCCAACTGTTTGCTCACTCTCTTTGACCTACTAGCCTTGCACAGTTTGCTGTGTGGGTGTTGATACTACTAAATTAAAAGAAAAAAATTTGTTTTAGATGGCCCCCACTCTCCACCCAAACACCCTGGATTCATGTGAGATCTGTGATTCTAATTCTGTAGTGGGAGACTGGCCCAAACTGTGGCCCAGAGAGAGTGAGTCAGTTGTAAGTGGCTGACTGACTCAATGGGAACAGAAATGAAATGCAGCTTAGAGGGTTTGTCAGCCAAATCCACAAATGTGTGGCTTTTTGAAACATTGGACATCTGTTCCTCTTAATTTAAAATAAACTTTTTTAAAAAGCACAAAGTTGTTTGGCTCCTTGTATCTTGGTGTCAGCAGCAGTTGCTGCTCTTACTTAGGAAGCCTAGAATCAAAGTTAGAAATTTTGTAATCTTTAGGGCACACTTCAGAGAGGGAGGAACTGACTTGCTTTGGGAAGGGAAGAGATGATTTTACAGTAAAGAGTTTGGAAATCCCCTTCAGGGGTAATCAGCCCAGGTGTTCAACCCATTTGTTAACCATTTCCAAATGACTCAAAGGACGTAGAGGGAGGGCTTGGACACACTCCAGCACTATTTCTACAATGTAGTCTTTATTTGCATTGGAAACCACATTTCCCGAATTCTTCAGGGGAAGGCTCTGGGTTATTCTAGGCATCTTTGACCAAGAGGGACCCCTGAGCCACCTATCTAAGTTAACAGTCCCGGCCTTTTGAGTTTCCAGGGAGGAGTATTTACAACTTGCTTTGATGGCCTTCCACTTAAAGCCCTTTGAGGAAAAGCCTTGTTCATTCAAGGAGGCCCTATAGGCCACTTTTCTCTCCCCCTACCTAATCCCAAATGTGGCGTTTCCCTTTATTGCTGTCTATCCCCTTTAGGGGAGAGCATGAGCAGTTTTTTCCTTCAGGTCACTTTTGACTGGCCCAGCCGGACAGCATTGCTTAATTGTGTCCCAGTCTGTTTCCGATGGGAAAAAAGGTTTTCGTGGAGTGAGGCAGTTTGGGATTTGAAAAGAGGGACGGTTCCGCCTTTCCCTGAAGGTGGGGAATGACTGTTCAGATTACTGTTGTCTTCCTTTGGCTCCTTACCGGGTTGTGTTGGAAACAAAGAGCAGTTCAGGTTCACTCCTCTTGGCAGTAGTGCTGAAGCCCAGCATACCACGTCACCCGAGAACCATGTTGTTCTCAACCTCTTTTCATTAGTTAAAAAGATGAAAGCCAGAAGTAGCCAGAGGAGGCCTTTCTCTGCCTTTCTTTTTTCAGTGCACCTCACAGCCTCATGAGAGTCAGTTTCACTTGAGTGACGGTCCTAAATCTCTTACAGCAGCCAAACTTTCTCTACCTAACCTCACGTTGTTTGGCCATACTCTTGAGGCTCTTCAGACACCTCTGCTCCATTCTGCCCATTGCACTAGCCCCTTCCCACTCCCATGTCCCTGCCATGGCATACTCTTTGTACACAGCTACACAACACCGGCAATCACAACACCTGGGAGATTAGCTCCCAGGAACCTCCTCCAGGTACAGTGCCCTGTACCAGGAAGCACAGTGGATTACTATTAACTTTGATAATGATTGCCTGCTTGCTTCGTACCAGGCACTGTCTTCGGTGCTATTTTACATGTATTGTATTTAATCATTAAATCCTTAGAACAACCCCATGAAGGAATTAAGGTAGAGACGTTCAGTAATTTGCTGGAGGAAGCAAGGAAGTAGCCGAGTAAGGATTCAAAGCTAGGCATTCTGGCTCTTAGCCACTCAGTTCTGCAGAAAAGTCCAGTACAAAAGTCCAAGCTTCTGTGTACTTGTTTGATCTTGTGATCACAGGTAAGTAAGGAGAAAGAAAGACAACAGAAAATCAAGGCCACAGGCTAAAAAGTTTTGCTGTTTAAATAGATGAGCAGCCTTTGTGCTTCCCTATATCACAGGGTTGGAAAAGCCAGCTCCATTCTTAGCCATCCTGTGTGGGCAGGTTCCCAGAGTGGTGTTCACTATAATTATGATTACAAAGCAATTTCTCTTTGTACAGACCTTTTTTCTTTTTCAAAGCACTTTCACATCTTGAATTTTATTTGATCTTCATAACAACCCTATGAAAGAGTTAGAGCCAGTTGTGGCACTAGTCACATTAGGCAAAAAATTTTTTTAATTCATTTTTTTAAATCTCTACTGGTTTAGGGTACTGTGGGGAAGGGACAAAACTGTTGAAAAAATATCTTCCTCCAGGAGCGTACAGTCTTCTTGGGGGTATTATGCATATATGCAGATAACTACAATGTAGAGTGAGATGAATGCCAGAAGAAAAGACTTGAGAAGAGGGGGAGAATTGCTGACTAGGAAGGATCAGCAAAGGTTTCATGAGGATGTAGCATTTGAACTGCCAGGTAGGGGTGGGGAGAGGGAAGGTATTCCAACTAGAGAAAGCCCTGTGAGAGAGACCCCGAAGGTGCAAGTAGGGGAGCTATGTGTCCAGTAGGTAGAAGAGACAAGACCAATGAGCTATCTAAAGTCAGTCCACTGGGCCGGCCCTGTGGCTTAGCTGTTAAGTGCGCTCACTGCGCTGCTGGCAGCCCGGGTTCGGATCCTGGGCGCGCACCAACGCACCGCTTCTCCAGCCATACTGAGGCCGCGTCCCACATACAGCAACTAGAAGGATGTGCGACTATGACATACAACTATCTACTGGGGCTTTGGGGGGAAAAAATAAATAAATAAATAAAATTATACAGTCCACCTACCTCCTCTGTTCTTCTTTGCCTAGCCCTGTTTTGTTTCCTTTACAGTACCTACATAATTCACAACTAGTTTGCCTATTTTCTTGGTTTTGCTCTGTTTCCTCCACTAGAACTGAAGTCCCATAAGGGCAGGCACTGTTGTACTCTCCTTTGTTTTCCCAGAACTGTGAGCCTACCTGGCACTTGGTAGGCTCACAGTGAGTATTTGCTGAATGAATATTCCAATAGTCCAGGTGAAGCAGCAGTGGAGATTCAAAGGCAGGTAGGAGGTGCTATCTAAGTAGAATCCAGGGTCCTGGGCAAAACGAGAGTAAAGGAGGTGGAGTAAAGGTAAAGAAGGAACCAAAGACCCCTGAGAAGACAGCAGTACTGACTGATCACCGAACCAGGAATATAGGAGGAGGAGCAAGTTTGAGGGAGAGACGCTATTCTGTTTTGAACATACAGAGGGAAGATACTGATCAATAGAATGGTGGGGCTTACTATGCTTCTGTATCTCAGGTTTCCTAACTTCTAAGTTCCTAGTGAATGTGCTACCCATTAGACCACTCCATAACTTCTCCCTGTCAGAGAATAAACTGGACTTTTTCAGAAAATTCTCTAGAGTAATATGTCCTCTGTACTTTCCCATAGGTGATTAAGCCTTGACTTGTTATGTAGCACTATTCTTGAAGAGGTGGCACTGTGACTTGACCTTGGGGCCACAGGAAACTGCTTTAAAATTTCTCTCCCCAGTTGTATCCTGCTTGCTTAACCAATGGCTCCTCCCTAGGAGAACTGGGAGGATGGTAATTCCTGGATAGATTGTCTGTCTTTATAAGGAGAAAAGTTTGGCAATGTGATTTCCTGTATATTTCTACTGGAGTCCAAGATCCCAGTAATGCTAGCCTAGACAGCAGTGGCAACCACCTAGAACCCAGATGTCATAAGTATTCCCAAGTAAGTGCAAGGGCATCCTCCCAGCTGCCTTTGCCAAGCCAAAAGGCAGAATCACCGCTTTATTACACCTTCTAGAGCATGTGGTCAAGGCGGCTTTCCATTTGGCTGCTTTGGTGCTGGGGTTGTTTACATGTCTCACTAAATGAGTTATGCTTATTGAAGTTGGCTGGGTAGGAGTTCAGAATAAATGACATATGACCACAATTATACCACTCACCAGAAGCACCAGAGTTCAGAAAAGGAGAGATTTGCTTGTGTAATAATCCTTTGGAGAAGAGAGGTACAAAACGTGAGTATTCCACTCTCAAGTGGGTGCAGTTTTCGAAGCCTGGGTGAACTGAGGTGTCACCGGCTTTCTGATGGAATCAGACTTAATTAGATGCCTGTCTGGTAAAGCATAAGTGTGGGAGTGCTTTGCACAACTTCAGGAGAAGAAAAAAGCTGAAAAACAGTGCTTTTAGAAAAAAATCAAAGAAATTTTCAGATGTTCTGCATTTTCTTCTTCAAAAGTAAAGAATCCATCTGAGCATAAAAGACATCCCTGGTCTCTGCAAGGAGGAAGTAAAAAGTTCTTTCATACACAAAAGCTTTCCTACTTTATACACTTCTTTTTAGGCGACTTCCAGACGTACGTGTATGTGTGTCATATATTTATTAGTCTTCCCTGGAGCAGACAATGTTCATTAGAAGAACATGTTGAGACAATAAGACCCCAAAGTTAGTCTTTTTGTGTGTGTGTGTGAGGAGGATCAGCCCTGAGCTAACATCCATGCCAATCCTCCTCTTTTTTTTTTGCTGAGGAAGACTGGCCCTAGGCTAACATCCGTGCCCATGCTCCTCCACTTTATATGGGACGCCGCCACAGCATGGCCTGACAAGTGGTGCATTGGTGTGCGCCTGGGATCTGAACCCAGGCCACCAGCAGCGGAGCATGCACACTTAACCGCTATGCCATGGGGCTGGCCCCCCAAAGTTAGTCTTTAATTTCTCCCTTCCTCCTCTGCTACTTAAGGAACCTGGAGGATCCATAGTTCCTACACCCTCTTTATGTGATAGTTTATAAAACAATGATGCTGCTTACTGTTTCCACCCCTTCTTACTGCCTTCTAACTCACTTGACTTATTCCTCCATTCTTCAGTCTGTCTCTAGGTGTTAACATCCTTTTAAAAATCATTTGAGTTACTATCTTTACATTGGCGGTGGTGGTTGTTTTTTGTTGTTGTTTTTTGCTTGAGGAAGATTCACCCTGAGCTAACATCTGTGCCAATCTTGCTCTATTTTATATGTGGGTTGCTGCCACAGCATGGCTGACGAGTGGCATAGGTCCGCACCCAGAATCTGAACCCGAGAACCCAGGCTGCTGAAGCGGAACACGCCAAACTTAACCACTATGCCATGGGGCTGGCCCTTGTATACCTTGGGTTTTTAAAGCTTTTTTTTTAAAGAACAAAAGAAATGCATGATATAAAAAAAAAAAGAAGGAAATCCCCTGAGAAATTCACTCCCCCAAAGAAATTACTAGGAAATCTAGTGTGTATCCTTTCAGTCCTGCTAAAAAATGCTCTGAGTCTCCCATTCTTCTTGGTCTTGGGGGCCCGGCAGTGGGGAAAAGCAGGGGCAGGCAGGATCACTGGGGCATGTCTCTCATCTGTATCTTCCGGGGAGTGACAGATTGCTCCATCCCTGTCCTTACTGAACAAAATCAGACATGACCATATGGACAAACAGATGTGTTTTCTGTAACAACATTCAACAGCCCTTTCTGTCTTCCTTGGCTACTACAGCACACCTAAAGGAAACAGTGGAAGACGAGGCCAAACGTTGGATGGCTTAGAATTCCGGGACCAGGAGTTTAGATTTTAGGCAAGACTTACAAACAAAGGCAAGTCTTCATTCTCTTAACGTATTGTTTGAATTTATATTGTCTTAAATGGCTTTTAATTATATAAGATGGCTTCAGAGACAAATTTTTTTTTTTTTTTTAAAGATTTTATTTATTTTATTTTTTCCCCCCAAAGCCCCAGTGGGTAGTTGTATGTCGTAGCTGCGCATCCTTCCAGTTGCTGTATGTGGGACTCGGCCTCAGGATGAACGGAGAAGTGGTGCCTCAATGCGCACCCGGGATCCGAACCCGGGCCACCAGCATCGCAGCGCGTGCACTTAACCACCAAGCCACAGGGCCGGCCCCAGAGACAAATATTTTTAAAGATTTTATTTATTTATTTTTTCCCCCAAAAGCCCCAGTAGATAGTTGTATGTCATAGCTGCACATCCTTCTAGTTGCTGTATGTGGGACTCGGCCTCAGCATGGCCGGACAAGCGGTGCGTCCGTGTGCGCCCGGGATCCGAACCCGGGCCGCCAGCAGCGGAGTGCGCGCACTTAACCGCTAAGCCACGGGGCCGGCCCAGAGACAAATATTTTTAATTATATTTATATTTCCAGGTCCTTAGTTTCACCTCATAGTTGTGAGATCTGTTGCTAATACGTGAGCTTTAAGGGGCTTCACTGTAGACCTGTAGTTTTGCAGCTTTATATCTCTTCCATGGTTTTTTAGACATTTATATTAATCTGTTCAGTAAACATGGAGTCTCTACCATGAGCCAGGCATAGGCTTTGTAGCAAAGAATATACCAAATGGGGAACTCCTTAAGGATGGGGCTAGGTTTAACTCATTTTTTTACCTCCCTGTCCTAGCAGTGTCTTTCCTTGCAGGTGTTCAATGGACGTCTGTTGAATTAAGCTCACATTCTGCCTCTTTCATGTTGTTCACATGAGCGGAGCTTAAGCAAAGGCCTCCTTTTTCAAAAAGGAAACTCCCATCTTTTGCCTTATGTCATGTTTCTTACTATCACGTTCCCATGACCTCTCACCTAGTAACGACAAGTGTCGTTCAACTCCAGTTTCTACAATTCCCAGGACTTTGCTCCAGAAATGTCTAGAATAGACCTGTTTAATAGAAATATAATGCAAGCCATATATCTAACTTAAAAAATTTTAGTAGCTACATTTTAAAAAGTAAAAAATGAGTATAACCAATTTGAATAATTTATTTAATATGTCTGAGGTATTTCAACTAATTTAAAATATTAATATTTTACATTCTTTTATTCATATTGCCTTTGAAATCCAATGTGTATTTTACACCTATAGCACTAGCCACATGTGGCTAATGGCTACCTTATTGGACAGCATGGGTATAGAATCTTTGAATTTTTGTGTACTCACCATGTAAATAATTAAATTCAAACAGGACAAGAGAGCCATAAAAGTATCCATCTTATAGGCTCCATCATCGTCAAAGGAGATAAATTCGGGTAAGACAATTATTTGCTAAATGACATGTAATTTAGCTCACTATTTCATTTTAAGCTAGTCTTAGATTTTTTTTTTTTTTTGCTGAGGAAGATTCGCCCTAAGCTAACATCTGTGCCAATCTTCCTCTATTTTGTATGTGGGACGCCGCCATAGCATGGCTGACAAGTGGTGTAGGTCCGCACCTGGGATCCAAACCTGTGAACCCAGGCCGCTGAAGCAGAGTGCACTGAACTTAACGACTACACCACGGGGCCAACCCCTATTCTTAGATTTTTTCGTCGTTAGGTAAAGTCCATAATTCAAAAACCATCAAGTTTTTTGGAAATGCTTGTAAGCTATTAGCAGTTCTTTGGGGGCATCATCAGTTCCCCCACCTTCCTTTTCATTTCTTCCTGCTTCAGTGGCTCCCTAGAGTCTAAATGATTAGGATTTTCTACCTTTTCCCTCTTCCCCCTTGAATGCCATATCTTCTCCAATACTGACCTGACACTGTGTTCTCCAGAAACTTGAAATATTTACATTGTTTATCTTAACTTCTTGTGCAAGCATTCCTGCTGGTGGAAATAGGATTCCATTTATTAATAAGGCTAACACTGCATCATCTGAGACATTTCAGAGTGTAGAAGTAGGAAGTTATGTAGTTAAAAATGTAAAGCTAGATTTTTTAGCTCACATTCCTAAAACCCATGGGAAACAATGTAATTGATACAGATGAGCAAATATCTCTTAAATTAAATAACTGATTATTTGCCAAAAATGACAAGTTAGTGAGTAAAGCCATATTTGGTAGGTAAGTGGAAGGACAAGAAAGGGTTGACTGCCAAACCTTGGGCTCATGGGAAGAGAACAGTGGGATGGGAACATATGGAGCATGTTTTAAAACAAAATTTTGGACAAGAATTCAAGTGTGATAAACATGGTGCTCAGGAAAAGAATCACTGGTGTGTACACTGCGGAGTAGAGTCACAGAGCCAGCGAGAAGCTGTTTCAGACAAATTTAAAGCCAAGACTAGAGCTCCCAGCTCATCGTTCTTTCCCTTGTTCCACATCTTTCCTGTAAAAAAGTTGGACATGGACATGGGCAAGATAGTAAGCAATATTTAGGAAGCCAGAATTGTAGCACCACACATCCAAAGAAACTTAATTATGTTGTCAGCTTCATTTAGACTATGTGGTATTGATCCCTATACATCTTGTTCAGTGTCTGGCACTGAATAGATATTGGTTGAATGAGTGAACTGACTTAGAATAGTGAATTGTGGGCACACTTACTGAGTTCCATGTGATGGGTTAAATAAAATAGAAAGATATTGGGGCCAGCCCCGTGGCTTAGCGGTTAAGTGCGCGCGCTCCGCTACCGGCAGCCCAGGTTCGGATCCCGGGTACACACCAACGCACCGCTTCTCTGGCCATGCTGAGGCAGCGTCCCACATACAGCAACTAGAAGGATGTGCAACTATAACACACAACTATCTACTGGGAATTTGGGGGAAAAAAAAGGAGGAGGATTGGCAATAGATGTTAGCTCAGAGCCGGTCTTCCTCAGCAAAAAGAGGAGGATTAGCGTGGATGTTAGCTCAGGGCTGATCTTCCTCACAAAAAAACAAAAAAGAAAGACACTGCAGGGCCGGCTCCGTGGCTTAGCGGTTAAGTGCGCGCGCTCTGATGCAGGCGGCCCGGGTTCGGATCCTGGGCGCGCCCCGAGGCACCACTTCTCCGTCCAATGCGAGGCCGAGTCCCACGTACAGCAACTAGAAGGATGTGAACCTATGACATGCAACTATCTACTGGGGCTTTGGGGGGAAAAAAATGAATAAATAAAATCTTTAAAAAAAAAAAAAAAAAAAAGAAAGACACTGCAGATAGACTGGATAATACTGGGGGGAGGGGGACCGAAAGCTAGAAACAAGAGGGAATGAATGGGAGGAAACAGGTTCTACAGTTTAAAGAGCTCTTGAGAAAAGCACAAATGGGGGAGAGTGAAAAGGCTTGAAATAAGCAGCAGTTTGAATTTACACTGTATTCCCTGCCCATAGGGGTGCATCCTGGCTCTGTGGGATAATGTCTGAGTGACAACATAGTATGCCAGTTACCCAGTAATCTAAGAAATTACATATCAAAGCTTCTGGATCTCTATGCCCAGGAAGTTATGATTCTAATGATTGATTATTTTCTCCACACAAATCAAGGTACATTTCCAACGCCACCCCTTATCTTGAAGCTTTTGCATCAGCTTCTTGTGTTAATTTTTAAGTTAAAATCACAACTCCCTTAGCAAAAATTTTATATTATTCCCAATAGACAAGCAAAAAATATTTTCCATGTTAATGTTTAAAACAAGTTTGCAAATATTTAGGTATCCACACATATCAAATAATGCAGTTGTGGATCATAAAAAAAGGGTTAACTCACATAAGTAAATGGACACACAGCTCTGTCTAGTTGAGATTTACTTCTAATATTCACCCGCCATTGATTTCCATGAGTTGCCAAATTAGAAATATACTCGTCTAGGGCCGGCTCCGTGGCTTAGCGGTTAAGTGCGTGCGCTCTGATGCTGGCGGCCCGGGTTCGGATCCCGGGCGCGCCCCAAGGCACCACTTCTCCGTCCAACGCGAGGCCGAGTCCCACGTACAGCAACTAGAAGGATGTGAACCTACGACATACAACTATCTACTGGGGCTTTGGGGGGAAAAACATGAATAAATAAAATCTTTAAAAAAAAAAAAAAAAAAAAAAAAGAAATATACTCGTCCCCCTTGGTACCTCATGAATTCCTTTCTCAAACAAAATGATGTCAATTTATGACTTTCTTTAAGCTTAACTTCTAGCAAGGTTCCTCAGAATCAGCTTAACTCCTGGTGAGATAATTCAGTTACAGATCTGCATTAATGCTGGTTTAGTTTGAAAAATTGTCTCAGTCTTTGGATCTCTTCAATGCTAAACAGTTACTTTTAACTTTGTTTTATAAAAATTATGATCTAATTATTTTTCAAGTATACTTGGGTTAACAAAATGCAGCAGTGGGGTGTGCCTTTTAGCAGCTCAACAGACCACTTTTTACATTCCTTAGAAATAAGATATGGTTTGGTATTTTAAATCATAGCAACAGTTGATAAGAAAAACAGCAAAAAGGTAATCATTGCCATATGGAAAGAAAAGGAAGAAACCAGTGAAGTTGTGAACTGTCATTTTTCCATATAAAAATAAGTTACCACTGGTAGATTTGGCAGAAGGGGCAAATGTTCCTATTTGTTTCCCATTTAACATGTGCTAAGACATTGCATGTGATGTGTTGTATTGAAATACACCATTCCCCTCAAACTCAGTTGCCAATTTCCAAGTATGTTTGTCCTTCTGAGTGAAACCCACATCTGTATGCGTCAGTGTCATCAAGCACAGTATTTCCCTTGGTGAGAATTTTCTCAACTTAGCGAAACTTTGGTGAAAGCTCTTACCCCTTTTACTGCAAAACATATAACCATTTTCCACACTAGCTAAATACCTGTAAGTAATTTTAAAGCACTAGCTGAATAAAATCAGTTTCTGCTCTGGGATTCTAAGATCTAAGGGAAAAACTGACCCAATTTTCTTTCTTTTTTTTTTTTTTTTGTGAGGAAGGTCAGCCCTGAGCTAACATCCATGCTGATCCTCCTCTTGCTGAGGAAGACCGGCTCTGAGCTAACATCTATTGTAGTTAGTTGTATGTCATAGTTGCACATCCTTCTAGTTGCTGTATGTGGGACGCGGCCTCAGCATGGCCGGAGAAGCGGTGCGTCGGTGTGTTCCCGGGATCCGAACCCGGGCCGCCAGTAGCGGAGCGCGCACACTCAACCGCTAAGCCACAGGGCCGGCCCCTGACCCAATTTTCTGATGCCCCACAAAATTTAAGAAAAACAAACAAACTAAACATTTACTTACTTACTTTTGTATTTAAACATGATATACATTTATCAACAAAATCCTGACATTTATTTTTAAATAGCTGCTTAAAGTGGAAAATCTTACCCTATTATAGAATAAAATATTTGAAGCAGATGTTCACACTGTAGCATTTGACAACAGCTCCCTCTTGTGGTTCAAAGCATTCACTTCAAAGATTAATATATTTAAATACAGTACTGAACTTTCTGAGCTTAAAATTGTGCTGTGAAAGCTAAGCTCATATTTAGTGATCCTTTTTGGAATAAAGAGGGAAGATATAGGAACAAGGGGACAAAACAGAATATTCCCTTTATTGGATAGTTTCAGAGTTCTAATATCTCAGCAAACTGTTTCCCAAGTTCTTTACAGAAGCATCAATTTTTTTTCTTACAAATGAAAATACCAGGTAGATGTTTTCATTGAAAACATGCTATTCTCCATTTAAAAGGTTTTCCTCCTTTTCTGTGGCTATAGTATGCAGAAGGAATCAGCATTCGACTTTGTTACCTTAACAGACAGAACTTTGAAAACCTTACAGAGAAAGTAGTATTGAAAATATTTTAGTCCAAAAATGACTTGTTACTTTTTCCCCTTTGTTTAAGATCAGAGGTTGCAATAACTGGCAACAACCTGTTCTAACAATGTGAAACTGTCCAAAAAGTCCTCTTCTTCAATTCCAAATTTTGTGTACTGATGAACGTAGGCTCTGGTGAAAGAAAATGTAAAATAAAAAATCTCAGGCAGATGAAGAACTCTCAAAATCAAACAATAAATAGACTTTTCCTAGCTCGTGAACATTTGACAATGGCAGAATCTCTTAAAAGTCTTATATTTGCTTCAGTATTTACTCCAAAGAGTAGCAAATTTTCAAAGTTTATGCAAGCTCCCTGTCTTTGTAGCGTCCAAGAGAGTGACAATAAGAAGCACACAGGAGGGGCCAGCCCAGTGGCGCAAGCGGTTAAGTGCACGCGCTCCACTGTGGCAGCCCGGGGTTCGCCGGTTCGGATCCCGGGCACGCACTGATGCACTGCTTGGTAAGCCATGCTGTGGCGGTGTCCCATATAAAGTGGAGGAAGATGGGCATGGTTGTTAGCCCAGGGCCAGTCTTCCTCAGCAAAAAAAGAGGAGGATTGGCAGATGTTAGCACAGGGCTGATCTTCCTCACAAAAAAAAAAAAAAGAAGCACACAGGAAAAAGAAGCACGTTCAGATTTGGTTGTCCACCCAGCACCTATTCCACACCCTAGAGGAGATAACCGGGTTCAATGCAAACTCTAAAAAGTGCCTGGGAAGTTTTATCTAAGGCTTCAAACCGTAGAAACACACTGCTCCAGTTCTAGCAATGAAGCGAAGCCTCCCAAGTTTTTTTCAGACATTTAATGTGTAGTTATGCCAGGTGGTCCTCTTCATGCTCCCTACCCCCAGAGTGTTCTGAGGTGGGAAAAGTCATGTTAAAAAGAATATCAAGGGCAGACATGAATTAAATTGATGTAATAATGGCTGCTACCATTTAATGAGAGTGGGAAGAGAACAATACCAGAAAAGCACAGAGAGTTCCCAGCCCTGGGGAGTGAGGGTTTATGGAACGCCCAGGAGGAGAGGGTGCCTTGGGAACCCTAGCTAATCAAAGTAGAGGCGTTGTCCAATCATTTGAGGAATTTTCCTTTGACATTAAGTAATTGTGGCAGAGGTCAAGAAACCTGATAACACATTTCTTAGTATCAAGTAGACAGTTCTTAGTATCGAGTGGAGTTGAACTCGCAGTATTTCTCACTGAGCAAGATCAGGATCTCTTCCATTCTTCCAAGGATCTTATTTTGGAAAACTATCTTACTGTCCCTGCCTTATAATGAAATTTCTACTTTAATTTCATTTCATTTAGAAACTATTCATTTAGTTAACAATAATAATGATATCGAACAATTATTGAGCATTTACTAGTCAGGCACTGTACTAGGTACTTTTTACATGATTATCTCATTTAATCCTCACCCCATACCCTCTCAGTTTGGATCCATTGTACAGATGGGGAAATGAAGCCTGAAGTAACATGCCCAAAGTCTCATGCCTAAGTGGTAAGTGGTAGCCGTGCTTACTCCATGCTATGGACTGAATGTTTGTGTTCCTCCAAAATTCATATGTTACAGTCCTAACCCCCAAGGTGATGGTATTAGGTGAGGCCTTTGGGAGGTGATAAGTTTATGAGGGTGGAGCCCTCATGAATGGGATTAGTGCCCTTATAAAAGAGGCCCATGAAAGCTCCTTTTTTCTTTCTGCCATTTGAGGACACAGTGAAAAGACATCACCTATGAACCAGGAAGTAGGTCTTCACCAGACATCAAAGCTGCCAGCACCTTAATCTTAGACTTCTCAGCCTCCAGAACTGTGAGAAATAAATTTGTTTTTTATAAGCTACCCAGTCTATGCTATTTTTGTTAGAGCAGCCCAAACAGACTAAGACACTCTAGGTCCTGCCCGGTATTTTTCGTTTGTGTGAGGAAGATTAGCCCTGAGCTAACATCTGTTGCCAATCTTCCTCTTTTTGGTGAGGAAGATTGGCCCTGGGCTAACATCTGTGCCCATCTTCCTCTATTTTATATGTGGGACGCCGCCACAGCAT
The DNA here is from genome assembly GCF_057802395.1 of Ceratotherium simum simum. Classification (NCBI taxonomy): domain Eukaryota; kingdom Metazoa; phylum Chordata; class Mammalia; order Perissodactyla; family Rhinocerotidae; genus Ceratotherium; species Ceratotherium simum. Next base: position 28,058,356 of record NC_141915.1, on the reverse strand, counting down.
GGCTTGATAAGCCGTGCATAGGTCTGTGCCCAGGAACCCGTGAACCCTGGGCCACCAAAGCGGAGTATGCAAACTTAACCACTACCCCACATGGCTTGGCCCCTGCCTGGTGTTTTAACATTATATTATCTGCCTAAGATGAGAAAGGTTTGTAGATTTATTTTTTTACTTACTTTGAAGCAAACATATTCCATGCTTTGCCCACAATCTTATCAAGTGGTTTTACTAAGAACTGGCTATTGGTGACCAATGCTGCAGACTTCTCATATTTGTTAAAGGATCGCTGGGTTTTCCACACATTGAAAGCATTAACAGGCTCTAACCAGGAAGTATAGAGAGCTGGATCTTTAAATCCTCCTAGAGTAACACAACAAAAGCCATTGTTTACATCATAAATCATTACTTTTGGAAACAAATTAATAAATGGATATTTTCTTATCCATTTCACCAGAAATCTCCTTTTGTTTTGCCTTTTAAAACTAACTTTATATTGCTTTTGGATAAATGAACCATATTCATCATAAAAAAAGTAATAATTCACACCATTCAGAAAAGTATTAAGGGGCCGGCCCCATGGCTTAGCGGTTAAGTGTGTGTGCTCTGCTACTGGCGGCCCGGGTTCGGATCCCGGGCGCGCACCGACGCACCGCTTCTCCGGCCCTGCTGAGGCCGCGACCCACATACAGCAACTAGAAGGATGTGCAACTATGACGTACAACTATCTACTGGGGCTTTGGGGAAAAAAAAAAAAGGAGGAGGATTGGCAATAGATGTTAGCTCAGAGCCAGTTTTCCTCAGCAAAAAGAGGAGGATTAGCATGGATGTTAGCTCAGGGCTGATCTTCCTCACAAAAACAAAAACAAAAACAAAAAGAAAAGTATTAAGAAGAAAATTTAAAAGTCAACTGAACAGCTGACATACCACCACCCAGAGATAATGACTATGAACATTTTGCAGACTCTCTTGTATATATAATTTTATATTTTTTGCTCATTCCTATGTGATTCCTATGCTCTTCTGTAATCAGCATTTTTCATTCACCAATATGTTGTGAACCTCTTTTCCATGTCAATAAATATTACTCATATTTAAAGGCTCTTTATATGAATATACCATAATTTATTGGACACATTTCCTACTGTCGGGCATTTAGGTTGTTTCCATATTTTTGTTAGTGTGAAAGATATTGCAATGAGTATCTCTGCAAGAACACCTCTATGTACCTGTGTCATTTGCTATGTGTAAATTTTTGGAAGTTCGCTTACTTTATATACCTTTTATTAATTCTCTTATTTTAAAATCTAAAATGAAGAATATGAAGAAAGTATACCATCTGATTGACTTGAAATGATCTCTTTTTAATTATTACTAGCTTTTTATTAAGGGGTATTACAGGTTTTCTTTATATCACAGCTAGATGCAGCCAATTTGATACTGCTGAAAGCATCAAATAAGGATAATATAAACCTAGACACCTGCCATAGAAACACAAAGCTAATAAGAGTACTTCTCTTTAAACTTCCTGAAAATTTTGTAACAAAATGCTGTCACAGAGACCCCTAGTTCCACAACATGCGTTCTCCCCTTCTTCTTTAGTAATAGAATCCCCAAATTTTCACTGTGCTCATCACCACCCTTGCAACTAGGTGTGGCATAGGACGCAGTCCCCATCAGAGATGTAAAAACAAGTGTGGTATGTGATCCTAGGAGGAGGCGGCTTGCCCTTCTTTGCTCATTCCTATGTGATCTGATGGCTGAAGCTCAAACAGATGTTTTGGACTAGAAGGAGGAAGCCACAAGGTGAGGACCACAGAGCAACCAGATTCAGGAAGAAAGAATTAAACTTTTATCTTGTTTAAACCACTTCTATTTTGGTGTCCAGTCACATATTAACTGATACAATGGTTACATTTTGCTACTAAAACACATAGTTGTTATTTTCCTTTCTCTAAGAATAAATTCAAGGACTTTTTTTTTTTTTACCATGTGTACCACGTACATGTGCAAAATATTCATCTTAATTTTCACATTAACTTCTGCTTACCCAGATCTGCACTGTGCACATCTTTCCCACGAAGGATGAGCAAGTTAGCAATGGAAGTGTTAAAATGAAGCTCCTTGTTGAGAGACATTTTACCAAGAGTAGGAAGTCGTGATACAGGAGGCCGTACCTGCCAGTCAATACCTGCCAAAAGGAAAAAAAGCAAGAGATTTTATAAATGGCTTTGAACAAGAAGGGAAAAATATATTATAGTATGTGTAATTTACATAAATTTTTATTTGATATGTAGAAGTTGTTTTTTTCTGCTAAAAGTTTAAAAATTCTTATCTGGTTGACCTAAAGTGATTCCAACTACTCAATCCTAAAAAGGGCATGAAATATTCTTCATTGAATATTGAAGAATGGTGGTAGGTGCATATGATGGAATCCTACTCAGCAATAAAAAGAAACTAACTACTGATACACGTAACAACATGGATAAATTTCAAAAGCATTATGCTAAGTGAAACAAGCTTGACTCAAAAGATTACATACTGTATGATTTTCATTTATAGGACATTCTGGAAAAGGCAAAACCATAGGAATGAAAGTGAGATCAGGAGTTGCTAGGGGCCAGGGGTGGAGGGAAGAGACTGCCTACAAAGGGGTATGAGGAAACTTTTTGCGATGATGGAAATATGCTATCTCAATTGTGGTGGTAGTTACACACTGTATAAGTTTGTCAAAATTCACAGAACTATACACCTAAAAAGCCTAAACTTTACTGTATATACCTTTATGAATAAACAAACAAAATATACACAAAAATGTTAAGGGATGTAGAAATACAAAAAAAATCGGATTGAAAATTGACTAGCATATCGAAATTATACACAGGATAGAGATAAAATTCAGTGCTGGTAAAAGATTGATTTTCAACAAAAATAGAAATACAACAAATCAAAAATTTTGGCACACTAAACTCAATAATAATAAGACAAACATGCCAGTTTAAAAATTGGGAAGATGTTTGAATAGAAATTTCACCAAAGAAGATAAACAAATGGCTAATAAGCACCTGAAAAGATGCTCAATATCACTGTTATTAGGAAAATGCAAATTGAAACCACAGGGAGACACTACTTCGCACCTATTAGAATGGCTATAGTCAAAAAGACTAACAATATCAGATGTTGGCAAAGATGTGGAAAAACTAAAATCCTCTTTAACCGCTTGTGAGAATGTAAAATGGTGCAGCCACTTTGGAAAAGAGTTTAGCAGTTTTTTAAAAGGTTAAACATAGACTTACCCTTTGACCCAGCAATGCTATTCCTAGGTATACACTCAAAAGATTGAAAACATGTCCACACAAAGACTTGCACAAATGTTCATAGCAGCATTATTCATAATAGCCAAAAGTGAAAACAATCTAAATGTCCACCAACTGTTGGATATATAACCAATATGTGGCATATCCATTCAGTGGAATACTATTCAGCAACACAAAGGATTGAACTACTGACATATACTACATATGGATGAACCTCAAAAAGATTATGTTAAGTGAAAGAAATAAGACACAAAAGACTAGGGCCGGCCCGTGGCTTAGCGGTTAAGTGCGCGTGCTCCGCTGCTGGCGGCCCGGGTTCGGATCCCAGGTGCGCACAGACGCACCGCTTCTCCGGCCATGCTGAGGCCGCGTCCCACATACAGCAACTAGAAGGATGTGCAGCTATGACATACAACTATCTACTGGGGCTTTGGGGATAAAAAGGAGGAGGATTGGCAGTGGATGTTAGCTCAGAGCCGGTCTTCCTCAGCAAAAAGAGGAGGATTAGCATGGATGTTAGCTCAGGGCTGATCTTCCACAGGAAAAAAAAAAATTATTAAAAAAAAAGACACAAAAGACTATATGTTGTATAATTCCATTTATATGAAATGTCCAAAATAGGCAAATCTACAGAGACAGAAAGTACATCAGTGGTTGTTTGGGGCTAGAAATAAAAATGGGGATTGAGGGCCGGCCCCGTGGCTTAGTGGTTAAGTGTGCATGCTCTGCTACTGGTGGCCCGGGTTCGGATCCCGGGCGCGCACCGACGCACCGCTTCTCTGGCCATGCTGAGGCTGCATCCCACATACAGCAACTAGAAGATGTGCAATATGACATACAACTATTTACTGGAGCTTTGGGGACAAAAAAAGGAGGAGGACTGGCAATAGATGTTAGCTCAGAGCCGGTCTTCCTCAGCAAAAAGAGGAGGATTAGGATGGATGTTAGCTCAGGGCTGATCTTCCTCACCAAAAAAAAAAAAAAAAAAAAAATGGGGATTGATTTACTGCAAATGGACACAAGTGAACTTTCTGGAGTAATGGAAATGTTCTAAAACTGGCTTGTGATCACGGTTGCACAACTCTGTAAATTTACTAAAAATTCATTGAATTGTACTCTTATACTAGGTGAAGTATATGGTATGCAAATTATACCTGAGTAAAACTATTAAAAACTTATGCTATCAAAGCTGAACTTGTTAGATAATTTATCACTCTGTTCAAAAATGTTTGAAAACGAAAAAGCTAAGCAAATAAAATTTAATATGGGAAAGGAAGCAAGTAACAAAAAGGCATTATCAAAAATAAAAATAGGGGCCGGCATGGTGGCATAGTGGCTAAGTTCGTGCATTCCGCTTTGGCGGCCCAGGGGTCATGGGTTCAGATCCCGGGTGTGGACCCACACACCACTCATCAAGGCATGCTGTGGCAGGCGTCCCACATACAAAATGGAGGAAGATTGGCACAGATGCTAGCTTAGGGCCAATCTTCCTCAGCAAAAAGAGAAAGATTGGCAACAGATGTTAGCTCAGGGCCAATCTTCCTCACCAAAAAATAAATAAATAATTTATTTATTTATTTAAATACTAAACATAAAACTATAAAAAATACTGGGAAATAATAGAGAATATTTTTATATCTTTGGGATAGGCAAGACTCAGAATCTATAAAGGAAGATTTACAGGTTTGCTCACATAAAAATGTAAAACTTCCATATGGTGAAAAATGACATACAAAAGACAAAAATGATGGACAAAAATATGTGCAATCTTTTTAACAAAAAAGGGGTATAGATCCATAATAATATATTTCCTTCCGTCTAGGACACCACTGATTATAACAAAAAAATTGTTGTCAAATTATTCACTTAGACTATTAAATTGTATACGTATTGAAAGTTCTTTTAAATTAGACTTATATTTTTAAAAATCACATATCATTCTTGAGCAGACATAAAAAAATATATAACAAAATAAATTGGTTAAGGTTTTCCAAAAGTGTTTTCACATTCAGTGACTTTCTCATTTTTTGTACTCAGCATTAATGATGCCCATATTTTTTCACACAATATTGTCCTCTGTGCCTCCAGAACATCAGTGATGCAGCATTCCTTAACGGAATCTGCGAAAACACTAAGTTGTTGGCTTTTAAACTGGCTTTACAATCATGTAGAGCACATCTACCTTTGACTCCTGCTTAAGGAATGTTGCTAAACTTGTCTGTTTACCATGATGGCTGCCTCTTCCCTACTCTAGCAGAAAACTAAAGGTTTATTTTCTGGAGAGAATATGATTGAGGGTCTCTGGTCTGGAGAATACCAGGCAAAGTTAAGGGCAGGGTACATACTGAAACCAGAGATCAAGTGAAAACCAGGAAAGCCATGGCCTCTCCCTCAACTTCCCCCAGATCACTGGGCTTTGTCTAAATCCTTTAAGCAGAATACCCAACACAGGAGACAGGCAAAGAGAATATCCAGGATGACAAATGCACACTGGGTGGAGAGGGCAAAAAGTCTAGATTGAAGCAGGTCAGAGGGCTCTAGGAGAGATTTCTTAAAGAAGATAAAACTGATAGAATACTTGAATATATCAGAAAACATTTAGACAAGTAGAGAAACATTTGGGTTGAAAAATTGACAGGTGCATAGAAAAAGTAAGCAAACAAGAAAGCAAGGCAATTATTAACTCCAAAGAAAATAAAAAATTATACAGGAAAGGAAAAGTAATCACAGGATACTACGTGGCTCAGCTGTGAACAGCATGTACTTGGTCATGATGAAGTAAAGCTGAATACTGCTTTAACCCAATGATGACGCTACTACATTGGAAGGAGGAGGAGACAGAAGGGTGTTTGCTGGGCCGAGGGGCCAGTGTGGGCAAAAAGCCGAATCCTAACCCTCCACTTGGGAAGTAAATAGGTAATACCTAAATAACTGAAAAATCAATAAATGGCAGTGAATAAATAAAAACAGTAAAAAGAACCAGCAAAAGAGTTTTGAAAAATGGTTGCCTCTGGGAAGGAGAAAATAGAAGAAGGTTATGGACCGAGAGTTTTAACAACCAGCTTTGTAGAATTACCTGACTCTTTAGTCTCTGTGCATATAATAAATTACGGCAGATATATAGTAGAAAACTATGTAGCTATTAAAAAGAATAAGGCATGTCTAATGTATTGAATTGGAAAGAAAGCTGTAAAATATGTTACCTTGAAAAAAAATTGTAGAACAAAAAAATACATGTAATGTGATGCCAGTTTTTTTTTAAGAAGTCTGTTTATATATACCCTCAGAACTCTGACTCTCTAGTTCTCACATGCATAAATTAATCCAAACAAGCAAAAATAAATCAATAAAATAAAATGTTAAAATAAAATGTCTTAAATAAAACTTAAAAATAAATAAACAAGTAAAATTATAATTTAGCTTGGTTCAGAAGGCCAAGCCAAAAGCCATGGAAAATTATTCCCAGGCCTTACATTTTAATCAAGAAACTGCCAGCATGTACCTTGCTGAATCGTTATGGACCAATGACCCCCGTGTGCCTTCCATTTGCCCCTTTTTTATTTTTTTAAAAATTTTTTATTTATTTATTTTTTCCCCCCAAAGCCCCAGTAGATAGTTGTATGTCATAGTTGCACAGCCTTCTAGTTGCTGTATGTGGGACGTGGCCTCAGCATGGCCGGAGAAGCGGTGCGTCGGTGCGCGCCCGGGATCCGAACCCGGGCCGCCAGCAGCGGAGCGCGTGCACTTAACCGCTAAGCCATGGGGCCGGCCCTCCATTTGCCCTTTTGAAAGCGGTATCTACCAGTTATCCTATGCTTGTTCCACCATGGTCTGCTGGGAGGAGGGGAACTATACTCAAAGAGCTATACTCAAGAAATCTCACCTGAGAAGTATAAATCCACACCTGCTTTTAGATGACAAGATTCTGGACTTTAGGCTGATGTGTTAATGGGAAAAAACTTTTGGGGACCTTGGGAGGGGTTAAGTACATTCTGCATATAGGAGGACATGATTCATTATGGGACAGAGGGCAGAGAGTGGTAGCCAGCCTCCAAGATGAACCCCAATGGTTCCGGGTATTCAGGCCCTTGTGTGGTCCCCTCTCACATGGGATAGGCTGACCTTAAGAACCAAAAGGATGTTGCAGAAATGACGGTGTGTGACTTCCAAAGCTGGGTCATAAAAGACATTGTAACTTCTCCCTGGCTCCCTCTTGGATCACTCACGCCGCCTGTTGCTCGGACACGTGGAAATAGATACATCGCTGATGGCGATATTAATGGGGTCAATCTTCACACAGAGCAGTCTGAGCATATGAAGAGTTTTAAAACTATATCCTTCAACCTGGTTAGTGATATAAATATATTTATTCATATGTATCGTTCATATATTAATATATATATGAAAATATTTATATGCTCAAAGCTCTATCTACAACTGTGAAAAATGTTGCCACTCTAATGTCCTGCATGGGAAAATGACTAAGCCAACTGCAGTTTATTGATCTAAGAGAGCTCAGAGCAGCATGTCTCACACTACCCTGAAGAACATTGTGTTCCTTGAGATATTAACAGGTATTGCTAGAAAAACAGGTACTATGGCAAAAAAATTGGGAAAGCATTACTTTAAGATGTGAACTTTCTACTTATTTCCAAACCTCAAGCACTATAATCTAAAATCCATAAGGTATACAAGTAAATGTAGAGGAAATCCACTTTCACAGTATTGAAAGTTATTGTAATTTGTGGTAAAATATATACTACTAAAATAATACATAGTAGTGATTTCCAGTTAAACATGACAGACTGAACATACCAGTTTACTACCACTCTTTCCCCAAATCTCATTAACAAGACAGTACAGGGATTTTTTTTAAAGGCATAAACAAGAAAAAAGGGAATGGGAAACAAAATAATGGCAACAAAATTTTGGAAGTATGAAAGCAACAAAAAAAAAAAACAATAGTGGTTACTGACTTAGTAACCAGGGAAAGCTGAAGCTTCTGCCCACAGTGGAGGTCCTGGAAGCAGACCAGGCACTTTTAAAAGAGGAAGAAACAGGGCCGGCCCCGTGGCTCAGGGGTTAAGTGTGCGTGCTCCGCTGCTGGCGGCCCAGGTTGGGATCCCGGGCGCGCACCGACGCACCGCTTCTCTGGCCATGCTGAGGCCGCGTGCCACATACAGCAACTAGAAGGATGTGTAACTATGACATATAACTATCTACTGGGGCTTTGGGGGAAAAAAAAAAAAAGGGAGGAGGATTGGCAATAGATGTTAGCTCAGAGCCGGTCTTCCTCAACAAAAAGAGGAGGATTAGCACGGATGTTAGCTCAGGGCTGATCTTCCTCACCAAAAAAAAAAAAAAAAAAAAGAGGAAGAAACAGGAGAATTAATTAAAAATTAAAAATCTGTATGAGAAGCAGTGAGAGTCCCAGAGCCGTCCCCACCCCCTGCAGCAGGGGGAGTGCGCCCTCCATCATAGAAGGTTTCCGCTCAGAAAAGGCCAAACCAGTGAGGCTCTGGCCTCAGCCACATGACATGCTGGGCCACTGTTTCAGGCTCTGAAGATACAGCAGTAAACAAAACAGACAAAAATCTCTGCCCTCATAAATCTTATATTCTACCAAGAAAAATGAAAGGTCCAAACTAAGGAAGTCCAGAATTCTAGTGACAAAGAGAAAATCCTAAAAGATGCAAGAGAGAACAAAATGGAAGTAGAAATCAGATTGACGTGGGACTTTTCTTTTTCTTTTTTTTTTTTTTTAAGATTTTATTTATTTTATTTTTCCCCCCAAAGCCCCAGTGGATAGTTGTGTGTCGTAGCTGCACATCCTTCTAGTTGCTGTATGTGGGACTCGGCCTCAGGATGAACGGAGAAGTGGTGCCTCGATGCGCACCCGGGATCCGAACCCGGGCCACCAGCATCGCAGCGCGCGCACTTAACCACCAAGCCACAGGGCCGGCCATACGTGGGACTTTTCAACAGCAACACTGGAAGCAATGCCTGCGAAATACTTCGAAATACCCAAATACTTCGGGTAAAAAGGATTCCCAACCTGAAATCCTACACTTGGCCGAACTATCAATTAAATGTAAGGGCAGAATAATGACATTTGCAGCCTTAAAATTTTTACCTTCCCTGTAGTCTTTCTTAGGAAGCTCCTGGAGGGTATGGTCTATTCATATGAGGGAATAAAGGAAAAAAGTGGAAGATGTGAAATCTAGGAAACAGAGGATAGAATACAGAATGAGGCAGAGATGCCAGTGCTGGCTGCTTATCAAGCCTGGGGAGCAACCAGTGCAGACTGGAGAGGAGAATGAAGGGCTGCTAAAGGGACATCTCCAAGCAGATAATGAAAGTAATAGATTACCAACGGGTTTGAACATGCTGAGAAAGGGCTCATTTTTATGGAAGTTTAGGGATAGATTAGTGATAGGTACATAGAATATCGACCAAATAAATATAATTATTAACTCTAGGAGGAAGAAATAAACTGTACATGAAATAAAATGTAACCTGTGTATATAGTATACCACTCAACTGTGAATAATATTTATATAGCAAAAGTATTATAAACACGGAAAACTGATCTAACCCAAAAGTATGTAATAACTATACTGGGAGAAAGAAGGGAGATGACGTGTGTACTTGTGTGCATGCGTGTGTGCATATGTGTGTGTGTGTGTGTGTGTGTGTAGAGGGGGTGTAAGATTTAATCCTCAAGTTTCACATTAGGAAGGCTATTGATAATATCTACACCTGGAAAATAAAACAACAGTATAAGCAAGATATTTAGAAATATGGAGGCAAATTCCAGAAGAAACAGCTAAAAACACTGAATGTAGTTTCAGCTGGGCAGTGGGGAAGTATAGGACAGGGGACTGATCTTTTCCTCACTATAAATTCATACTGGAAATTACTTGAGTTCTAAAAAAAGCTGAGATATAATTTACATACAATGCAATATACAGATTTAAGTATACAGTTCAATGAGTTTTGACTACGTACTTGATTTTTTAAAAACTATGGTCATATAACATAACAAAATGTTCAACAACAAAAAAAAATAAAAATAAATGTCACAATCATCTGAAATTTTTTGGGGAAATGAAACTGTGTGATTAAGAAGCCCTCCTGGAGGGGCCGGCCCCGTGGCTTAGCGGTTGAGTGCGCGCGCGCTTTGCTGCAGGCGGCCCGGGTTCGGATCCCGGGCGTGCACCGACGCACCGCTTCTCCGGCCATGCTGAGGCCGCGTCCCACATACAGCAACTAGAAGGCTGTGCAACTATGACATACAACTATCTACTGGGGCTTTGGGGGAAAAAAAAATAAAATAAAATTAAGAAGCCCTCCTGGGATGTCCTGGTGAGTTTCTGCAGGAGCCTCCCTGGCCAGAAGAAGGGACCATTATTTCAAGTGACCCAAGCCAGTTTATATTGACAACTCCAGTACAGGCATTTTTCCCACCTTGTGGGCTGCATATTTTTAAAATACCCTTTACCTTCTTCCATTTTCGCATTAGAAATGAGCATCTGTCTCAAATGCTTGAGGAGGCCAGCCCAAGTAAATGTGCTGTATGCCAGTGAGTTCTCAGACATTTGAGGAATGTTACGAACACCCAGCATCTTGAATTCAGGATGGGGAACTAAATTCTCCATTAAATCTCCTGTAAAGAAAAAAAAAAAATCGCGACTAAATTTTAAAATTTCACATTGTTCCCATTGGCCTCCACACAGCCATGATTTGACGGTTTTGGGGGCCAAATGTGTTTTCTCTTCCAAGGCCAGAATTGCTTAAACTTTAAAATGTAAATAGGGCCGGCCCTGTGGCTTGGTGGTTAAGTGCGCGCGCTGCAATGCTGGTGGCCCGGGTTCGGATCCCGGGTGCGCATCGAGGCACCACTTCTCCGTCCATCCTGAGGCCGAGTCCCACATACAGCAACTAGAAGGATGTGCAGCTATGACATACAACTATCTACTGGGGCTTTGGGGGGAAAAATTAAATAAATAAAATCTTTAAAAAAAAAAAAAAATGTAAATAAAATTTCAGAGTCAATGTCCATTACAGACCACATATTTGCTTCATTTTGGCACCTGTTTTAGCATAAGTGATAAAACACGCTTTGCCAAAAAGGAAACAAGAGTACAGAAGCTAAGTAACTGGAAATGTGAACGAAATACTTAGCTAAGCCCCAGGAAAACAAAGTAAGCATGCAATCTAATACGCTTTTATTGTCATTCTGTGTTAATATTCCTTTAGAAATTTTCCTAGTAGAGCCAGCCCCGTGGCCTAGTGGTTAAGTTCGGTGCGCTCCGCTTCGGCAGCCCAGGTTCAGTTCCCAGGCACAGACCTACACCACTTGTTGGTGGCCATGCTGTGGTGGCAACCCACACACAAGATAGACGAAGAATGGCACAGATATTAGCTCAGGGCAAATCTTGCTCATCAAAAAAAAAAAAAAGAAATTTTCCTAGATCTATTTTCCTAGATTTATTTAATCTGGCTAAATGATAATTAGAAACTGTTAGCATCAAATTCTACTAGGAAAGAAGACAGGATTAGTAATTCCTGAAGACAGGAATATGCCTTGTATTTATACTGAAACAGAATTAAGGAGAAAAGGCTAATTTGCTTTGCATTCAGGGCTGTTTTATATATTTATAGAAAATACTTAGAGGAGAGAGAAAAATATATTACTATAACATGAAATGTAAATTTTATGATAACATTGAATGCAAATTCATATCCTATCTTCTAATGAAAAGAACAAATTTTGACACAAACATCTACAAAATGCTGCACAAACGATCTTATGGTTAGTGAAGTTTCCTCTAAACTAAGAATTCTTTTCTGTAAAATATCTAGAGCTGAATTCTATTGCATAGCATGAATAAACACACAGCAAATAACTCCTGCGCACTAACACATGAATTATCAATTGTCACAATCTGCTTTCCCCTCCAGCTTTCTTGTTCAGCTACTCTCATCTTAACCATTCTTGGACCTGGTTGAGACCCTGTTATGGACTGAAGGTCTGTGTCCCCACAAAATTCTTATATTGAAATCCTAACCCCCAAGGTGATGGTATCAGGAGGTGAGGCCTTTGGGAGGTGATTAGGTCATGAGTGTGGAGCCTGCATGAGCCTGTGCCCTTGTAAAAGAGACCCCACAGAGCTCTCTAACCCTTTCTGCCATGTGAGGCCGCAGTGAGAAGATGGCCATCTATGAACCAGGAAGTGGTCTATCACCAGACAATGAATCTACTGGTGCCCTTATCTTGGACTTTCCAGTCTCCACAACTGTGAGAAATAAATTTATGTTGTTTATAAGCCACCCAGTCTATGGTTTATAGCAGCCTGAACAGACTAAGATAGACTCTAATCCATGGACCTCCTGCCCTCTCAATCCATCAGTCTTCCCCGTTCTTCACTTCCCTCCTTATCCAGCTTCTTACCCCTCTGTCTCTTAACAAACCTTTCTGGTGAAAATCCAATCTTGGATCAGCCCCACTCATTACATTCTCTGTGCCTGGCAGAACATAGCTATAGAAAGTCACCCCACATGGCAGACTGGGACCCCTAGGAATTCACAGTCCCCAAACACTGATGCCCATTGATGCTGATGCTTTGTTGAGAGGGGACGTCTCCTCTAACACCTGAGTGGAGTCACATGGATATCTGAGGTCACTTAACGCAGCGACTCTGGGGCACACAACAGGAATATGTGAGGAATAGTGTGGAGGCCAACGTGTCTGGAAGAGAGTGAGTGAAGGAGAGAGTAGTAGGATATAAGATCAGGAAAGTAATGGGAGGCCAGATAGAGCAAAGCCTTATATGTGACTGCAAGGACTTTGGCTTTAACTCTGCGAGAGATGGGAAACCTCTGGAAGATTTTGAGTAGAAGAGTAACAGGATCTGAGTTAACCTTTTAAATACCGTAAGGCCAGAGTTCAGTCTGGCTGCTGCACTTAAGAAAAGGCTGTGGGTTGGCGAAGGTGGAAGTGGGAAGACCAGGTAAGCTGTTCTCCAGCTAACTGCCCATGTGACATCTCCATGAAGATATGGCAAAGGCACCTAGAGCATGAATTACACTCTACACCTCCCTCTCTCTCATTTTTCAGATCTAACCCAGGGCTTAGTCCTGTCCATTTTATGCCACCCCTCAATCTCTCTCAAATCCATCCTCTGTACTCTATCTCCATTTGTTTAGTTTCATTTAGCAAGGACCTGCTATATGACAGGCACAGCTCTGAGGATGGGGACACAATGGTGAACGAGACAGACAAGGCCTTGCCTTCATGAAGCTTCTACTTTAGTGGTTAAAAACAAAGAATAAAAAAGGTAATAAATGAACAAATCAATGTCAGAGAGTGATAAATGCTGGGAAAGAAAGAAACAGGATGATATTATAGGCACTTATTTCTCAAACAGGATAATCATGAAAGGCCATTTTAAGGAGATAACAGTGAGCTGAGACTTGAAAGATCAAAAGGCAAATGGTCAGGAGAACATTCCTGGTAGAGGGAGCAGGAAAGTAATGAGGACAGTAAGACTAGACCCCCTTTGAGGATGTTTGTTCTAAAGAATAACAGAGAAATGGGACTAGAGGTGATGTCAAGGGAGGGTGAGAATGAGCTGGGCTATACAGAAAAAATGAGGAGGCCCTGAGGCTGCAGCTCGTGAACAATGGGAGAATGGCAAGAGAGAAAGGAAACTGTAAGACGGAAGAGAGATCACATACAACTGAGGCAATTGTAGGCTTTATTGTAAGAAATCTGGACCTAAGTTTTCAAAATTGAGCAATTGAGGGATTGAGGAAGAAACAGGCTTCTGAGGAAAAGCCAAGAGATCTCTCCTAGACACATTATGTTCGGGATGTCCATGAAATGTGTACATACAGATGTCAGCAAGGCTGGTGGATATAGAAATCTGGAGCTTGGGGAATTGGTCAGAGTTGGAGAGAAATGGGCAGGCTGGAGAATACAAATGGTGTTTAAAGCCATGGAACTGGCCCAGTCACCTGGGGAGAGGGTCCAAGACCAGCATTTAGAGCTCGGAAAAAGGAGGAAGAACCAAAAAAGGAGAAAAAGAGGGAGTAAAAGAGGTAGTCATTGAGATAAGAGGAAAATCAAGAGAGGGACTGTCACGAAAGACAAAGAGGAGGCTTGGAAGACAAGGGGTCAGCCATGCCAAATTCTACCGAGAGGCTGATGGAAATGAAGACAGCAAAGTGCCCACTGAATTTGGCAATGTAGACATACTTGTGACTTATAAAAAGCAATTCAGAAAAACAACGGGGAAGAAACTAAATCAGAGTGGGTTGAAGAGTGAATAGATGGTGAGGAAATGAGAACAAGAACAGACACCCCTTTGAGGATGTTTGTTCTAAAGAATAACAGAGAAATGGGACAATCACTAGAGGTGACATCAAGGGAGGGTTTTTTCAGCGTGAGAGATGCCAGAGAGTAGTTGTACTGGGAGAAACCCAGGAAAAAGGCATAGGTAAATGACATGGAAGGATAAGAGATGAGTGAGGAATCAAGCCCCTGAGAAGGGAGAGGGAATGGGACCCAGAACCCAAGTGAGAGGTTGGCTTTTGATAGGAGCAGGACACTTCTCCCACTGTGACACAAGGTGAAGTGCAAATGCGGGCTCAGTGCAGTCAAGTTTGTAGACATGGTGGCTGGAGTCAAGGGAGCTCCCATCAACTAACTGCCTTTATGTTCTCAGAGCAGTTCCGTGAGTTCAAGCCATCACAATCTCTCCAGGGAATGAGTGGAACAGACTGCAAACTCAACCTGCAATCAGCCCTCCACAGGCAGTCCAGTGGATCTTTTCAAAACTAAAAGTGATTATGTCACCAACCTGCTTCAGTGGCTTTCCCCTGTTCTAAGGTTAACGAAGAAAGCCTTTAAATGTCTTATAGGACCTGCAAGGTCTGCCCCTGTTCACCATTCACCCTCAAAGTCCAATCATTCCCTATACCATTCTCTGTGTTCTAGAGACATCGGATTTCTCTCTCTTGATGTGCCATGCTTCCTTCTGCCACAGGGACTTTGAACACGCTATTCCCTCTGCACACGCTATTCCATTCTCCCTCCCTTTGCTTAGTCAACTCCAAGTCCTCATCAGCTCTTGGCTCAAGTGTTATTTCCTCAGGGCAGCCTTCTCTGCTCCTTCAGCCTAAGTCTGGTTTCATCATGACACATTTTCTTGGAACTGTACTCCTTTCCTTCAGAGCATTTAACTCAGTTTTTAATTATACATTCTTGATGTAATTATTTGTTTAATGTCTCTCTTTCACAGTGAACATTGTGAATGTCTGTGTTGGCTCCCCACCGAATCCCCAACATTTAGCATAGTGCCTGGCACATAACAGGAAGTCAATAAATATTGGTTGAATGAGCAGATATGCAATATGGTAAGTACTGTGGAATGCACAGAATTAACAAGACACATGTCTCCAAGAAAGCTACAAATTAGTGGGGACTACAAAACATGGACATGACAGAATCCCTCTCTAAGGAGGCACATGGTGCTAGTTACAGTGGTTACATCTGGGAAGTGGTGGAAGGAAGACTCAATTTTGATTGCATACTTTTGTACTCCTTGAATAAATGTGTGTGTATTACTTTTAAAGATAAGTAAACACACTCAAAGAAATAATAAAGGCAAAGAACATTAAGTTACCTAAAAGAGATAATGCCACAAGAGTTCAGAGAAAAGAGGTTACTTCTAGGTAAAGGCCTCAGTAGGAAAGCTTTATGGAAAAAATTATCACTTGACTTGAACTTTGCAAGATGAGTAAGGTTTCAATAGAGGTGAAGAAGGGAGGGAGGAAGTGATTTCTAACGAGAGGGAACTCTAAGCAAAGAGACCAGGGCAGGAAAACAGTGGAGACAGGATGAAAAGGAGGTGGGGATCCATGCAGAGGAGGCAGTAGGTGATGAAGCTAGAAAGTTTGGGTTCAGGACATAGTGTGGAGGCCAGGCTAAGGAATTCTGACAAATCTGGCAGGTAACGCATGAGCCACAGAATAATCGTTTAAGACTACAAAGGGGGCCGGCCCCGTGGCTGAGCGGTTAAGTTCGCACGCTCCGCTACTGGCGGCCCGGGTTCGGATCCCGGGCGCACACTGACGCACCGCTTCTCCAGCCATGCTGAGGCCATGTCCCACATACAGCAACTAGAAGGATGTGCAACTACGACATACAACTATCTACTGGCACTTTGGGGGAAAAAATTAAAAAAGGAGGAGGATTGGCCATAGATGTTAGCTCAGAGCCCGTCTTCCTCAGCAAAAAGAGGAGGATTGGCATGGATGTTAGCTCAGGGTTGATCTTCCTCACAAAAAAAAAAAGACCACAAAGGTTAGATCTGTGCATTGGGGAGGCACATTTGGGATCAGTGTGCAAGACAGACTATAGGGGGAAGAGGTAGGCAACAGGAAGGAAAGCAGGATTAGGACCACTTAAGACAGGTATGTCCATGTAGATGTAAGCTTCTGTTTTTTGTTTTTTTTTTAACAATTTTATTTATTTATTTTTTCCCCCAAAGCCCCAGTAGATAGTTGTACGTCATAGTTGCACATCCTTCTAGTTGCTGCATGTGGGACGCGGCCTCAGCATGGCCAGAGAAGCGGTGTGTCGGTGCACACCCAGGATCCGAACCCGGGCCGCCAGCAGCGGAGCGTGCGCACTTAACCACTAAGCCACGGGGCTGGCCCCTGTAAGCTTCTGTTTTTATGCCAAAAAAAGTGTGTGGGGGGGGAGAATACAAACTGGTTTGCTTTGTATTCAGAGAGAGTACGCAACATTAATTGAAAGATATTGACACTTTGAATCAGTATCACAGAGACAGGGAAGTAGGGAAAGAATGCAGGCAGACAGATGGCAGAGATGGCACCAACAGGTGTAAGCATACTGATGAGATATGAGGACAGTGGGAGAAATCCAGGTGATAGGATTGAGGAAGATGGGGAAGGGGAGAGAAGGCAGGAAAAAAATGGTGAATCCATTCAGAACATGATAAATTTGAAGAAGCAGAAGGCAACTAAGAAAACTGCAATAGGCAATTTTTTGGGAAAGAGATTAGGACTAGAGGATATGATTACAGAGTCATTTGCGTCTAGATGATTTGAATTGATAAGGCACCACTTGAAGAATAAACTGAAAAAAGAACAGTGGGTTTCTTTAAGGGGTGATGAAAAAAATGATGGTTGTAAAACTTTGTGAATATGCTGAAAAACACTGAATTGTATACTTTAAATGGGTGAATTGTATGGTATGTGAATTATATCTGAAAGTTGTTGTAAAAAAAAAAACGATGAGAAAGGATCCTGAAGAATGGAGTCAGTGGGTATTCATTACTCTTTTTTTTTTGTTTGTTTGTGTTTTGTTCTGTTATTTTGTGAGGAAGATCAGCCCTGAGCTAACATCTGCTAATCCTCCTCTTTTTGCTGAGGGAGATTGGCCCTGGGCTAACATCTGTGCCCATCTTCCTCCACTTTATATGGGACACCGCCACAGCATGGCTTGACAAGTGGTGCGTCGGTGCACGCCCGAGATTCGAACCCCGGCCGCCGCAGCGGAGCACGTGCACTTAACCGCTATGCCACCAAGCCGGCCCCGGTATCCATTACTCTTTTAAGAAATTTAGTAACTTCTCAAAACTTTTCCATAAGACAGTTTGGAGAGCTAAGCAGCTCTTTAGGAAGGTTTTTGAGATGAGGGAGACCTGAGTGTACCTTCAGGCAGAGGGCAGGAGCAAATGAAGAACAACTTTGAGGCTTTCAGAACACAAGACTTTCCTACAAATAACATATATAGCGTGACAAATACCTAATGGATTTCTTCTGTAGTGAAATGAGCCTTCTGCAGAATAAGTGGGCTGGAACACACTTCCCAGCTGATGTGCAAGGACTTGATTTATATCGCTGAAGGAGATCTGCTTGATATTCATCAGTTTTGCACAGATCTTATGAACAGCATCATTCTCATGAACAAGGAGGGCGTCTGAAGATCGGTACAAGTGAGAAAGAGTCAAAATGGAGTTGTAGTTCTGAACAATAATCTGGAGAGAAAAAGGTCAGAGAGAAGAAAGACAGAAGAGAATAGCGGTTAGGAGGGTAGATTCTAAAGGCGTCCTGCCTGGGTTCAAATCCTGACTCTGTCACTTTCTAGCTATATGATCTTGGACAAGTTATTTAATCTCTCTACGCCTCAGTTTCCTCATTTGTAAAATGGGGATAATTATTACTCCAGCCTCCTAGAGCTGTAAGGATTAATGATAGAATCCAAGTAAAGCACTTAGAACAGTGCCCTACATATAGTGAGGGCTTAATAAACAGTGACTATTACTATCACGCTTTCTTCCTACATCTTTGCCTATGGTACTTATCTCACCTCCGTTTTATCATTTCCCCTACTAGGCTGATCAACAGGAAAATGGCCTGTATAGAAATTTCCTCTCAAGGGAAAGAAATGAAAATTCTTTGAAGGTTGGCAACGGACACCATGAACCCCAACATGAGGTAAAGGTCCTTGCTTGCATATTGTAGCCAGAGGGACTAACCCAGGAATGGGTTCTTTTTTTTTTTTTAATCTTTTTTTTGTGAGGCAGATTGGCCCTGAGCTAACATCTGTGCCAATCTTCCTCTACTTTGCATGTGGGACGCAGCCACGGCATGGCTTGATGTGTGGTATGTAGGTCTGCGACTGAGATCTGAACCCGTGAACCCCGGGCGGCAGAAGCAGAGCGCACGAACCTAACCACTATGCCACTGGGCCAGCCCCTAGGAATGGGTTCTTAAGAGAAGATATACAATCGTCTTCTTTGGAATTTTTAAAAACAAGGACACCCCATTTATTTGGAAAAGTTTAAGCAAAGTTAAATGAATTGTTCATGAAAGTACCATATTGTATAATCACTCCTGATGCAGTACCTTAACATTTCCAAAGAAAGGGTGAGATCAATCTTTTACCTACATTTATTTCACCTGCAAAGAATACAAAATATAAAATTTTCGATTAATATGTTCATACCTCGCCAGTTCCATAAGGCCATATAATCTGATTCATTTTCAAAGAGTGTGAGTACTGGTCTTGTAAATTCTGTGTAACGAAGGCTCCTAGCCCTGATCCTGTGCCCCCAGCCATACTCATTATGATAAAAAAACCACTCAGAGAGTCACATTTCTCGACTTCCTTCTGGATTAGGTTCATTATAGATTCTTCATGCCTGGGTCCATGAACAGAGTAACTGTGCAGTGCAAAAGAAACAAATACAAATACCTTTCAATTTAACCAGAGAGATGCAATGCAGAGAGAAAGATATAGGATAAATAAGGCTTTTTAAACCTATAGAAGTGAACTAACACTCATGAA
The DNA here is from genome assembly GCF_057802395.1 of Ceratotherium simum simum. Classification (NCBI taxonomy): domain Eukaryota; kingdom Metazoa; phylum Chordata; class Mammalia; order Perissodactyla; family Rhinocerotidae; genus Ceratotherium; species Ceratotherium simum. The sequence continues at coordinate 28,038,661 of NC_141915.1, read as the reverse complement.
AGGTACAGGTACCCTGATAGACAAAAATTAAAATACACAAGTTAAATATATTTAATAGGTGAACAGGACCGCCAGGAGAGTGAATTTACTGGGTACAGAAAATTCTCTTTTATAAACCATTCCTATAAAATGGAGACTTAGCTGGAGACTTCAACTACCAGATAGTTTTGGAAGTTTATGGTACAATATAATATTCAATATTCATAATACTCCTAAAGCAGTGGTTCTCAAACTTTGCTGCACATTACAATCATCTAGGGAAACTTTGAAAAATCTCAACATCTAGGTTTCATCCAAAACCAATTAAGCCAGAATTTCTGGAAGTAAGCCAGAAATTGGAATTGGAATTTTCCAAAGAACTCTAGGAAATACTACCACCTTGTTGTATTCCCTATTAGCTGGAATACCTGCCAGATAAAGATATTGTATTGATAACAAATTAGTTGGCAGAATGACAGTGAAGAAGTGGAAAACACTGCTGCAAGAGATGCAAGTTTCATCATTAAGTGGACCTGAGCACAGACATACGTGACACTGAATAAGAGTTTCTTCTGGGTGAAATCATACTTTAAATTTTAAAACAGAAATTTCATGATTATGTGCTCGGTGTATCAACTGTGCCACTGTAACTACACTATGTATTAATCAACTATGTAACTGTATCTAAACAGAAAATCATGAGGAATTATTCTTACCCATATGCCCAGTTGTTTCCTGAACCTTGTTTTTGACAGAAGCATGAATGCTGGCCATATTTCCATCGGCCAGACTGGGCAGCCTTTGATAGTGTTTGATTGATAACTTTAGGTTCCATGTCAACGAGTACAGCCCGGGCAATTGGAACTAGAGAGGGAAAAGAATCAAAAGAAAAATATTTCATATGTCTTCTTTGGGTTAACTCAGAGCATAAACTTCTAGGTCCAAAAAAAAAAATAAAAAAACAACCCAAAGGTTGAGGATAGAAAGATCTGTCATACTGCTTTACTGCTTAGAAATCAAGGTGGGCAGCAGCAGGTACATGCAGATGGTTCATAATGCCTAGCATTCTGCTAAGCAGGATGAATCAATGTGGGCTAAAATGATCACTGGGTCAGGTCTACAAACATCTATTAAGTGCCTACAATATGCCAAGTACTGTGCTGGGAATACAGAGATGAAGACAACATCAATTGAGTCCTAGAAGGACTAGAGGGAGAGATAAAACACATCAACACTCAATCAGAGTATGATGTGATATGACCCATGACAAATCCATACTAACGGAGTAGCATATTCAGAGGTACAAAATACCAGGGACATAACAAGCAACTCAGGATTGTTGAAGCTAAAGATGGGGGTGGAAGAAGTGATGGATAGGGATGGAAAGCGGGCAGGGCTCAGATCTTGGAAGTCCTTGGATGCAATGCTAAAAAGCTTAAAATTTGTCTTTTAGGCAATGCAAAACCAGTGAAAATGTTCAAGCAGGGAGGGAACAGGTAGATGTCTTTTTTAATACACCAGTGTAGAGGACAGATGTGATAAATACAACAGTCTAGGCAGGGAAACTCAGAAGGAGTATTGTGAAACAGTCCAGGTGAGAGAGGACAAAAGCCAGAACTAAGGCAATGACAGTGAAGATGGAAAGCGGAGAACAGTTTCAAGACATATGCAGGAGGTAAATTAAGCAGATCTTGATGTTTGATGGTTTTGGGCAATAAGAGCCTAAGTTTTTTTTGTTTTTTTTTTTTTTTAAGATTTTATTTATTCAGTTTTTTCCCCCCAAAGCCCCAGTAGATAGTTGTATGCCATAGGTTCACATCCTTCTAGTTGCTGTACGTGGGACTCGGCCTCACGTTGGACGGAGAAGTGGTGCCTCGGGGCGCTCCCGGGATCCGAACCCGGGCTGCCAGCATCAGAGCGCGCACACTTAACCGCCAAGCCACGGAGCCGGCCCTAAGAGCCTAAGTTTTAAAGGAAAGATAATGAATGCCCTTGGGTATGGTGAGGTTGAGTTTCAGGTGTACATGGTAGATACAGGTGGAGATGTCTAGTAATCAGTGTGCAGTCTGGAAGAGAGGCTAGGCTAGAGATTTGATAGTCACTGGTGTAAAAATGAAGCAAATTATGAGAGAGACTAAAATCACCCAGAGAGAATTACACAAATGAAGACAGAGGAGAGCTTGAGATGCAACCACTGGAGAACAAAAGTTCAGAGATTAAGGAGGAGGAGTTTCAAGGAGGGAGTTTTATAGTTAATGTCATCAAATCCAGTAAAGAAGTTAAGTGAATTAAGAAAAGAAAAACAGTCACTGGATCTGATAATTAGGAGATCACTGGAAACTTTCTTAGAGCAGCTTCAGTGGTGTTGTAGGGAGGAAGCAGGTTTATAGTTGGTTAAAGAGGGTTCTCCTTTGAGAATCTTGGATGAGAAGGCAAAGAGATAAGAAGGGAAAAAAAGCTATACTCAAGAGGTAAGTTTTATTTGTTTGTTTGGTTGGTTTTAGACTGGTGAGCTCTGAGCATGCTCACGTGCTGAGGGGAACATGCCACTGGAGAGGCAAAAGTTCTTAACATAGAAACAAAGGGCAGAGAGCATTCCCTAGTAAGATGGGAAGGGGTGAGGTTCAGACACTGGAGGGTTTGGCCTTGAAGAGGTTGGTTATGTCAGAGTAAAGCAGGGGACTGTGGACCAAACACACCTCCATTTTCCTCCTCACTGAAGAATCTTTCTTTGCAAGATGCTTGATACGCTTCATTCTCTCTTTTAGAGCAGAGTCCCTGGGGACAGTGTGAGTCTCTAAATAAAGCATCAAACACTTCAAAACCAATCTGATTGCCACACTGACCAAGTTGCACTGTTACTATTGACATGCTGAGACACAAATGAGGCCTGTTTCCTCAAAAAAGTGAGCAACCTGTAATAGAAAAATATAGGTTCTGAGAACTACTACATTACTAAAAAATAATGAACAAATAAAATGCCATATGTGTTAATATACATCAATACAAAAACAATTTTAAAATGCCACACATGTATATGGTGTCATAGATGAAATAGCTATGCTGTCTAAGGAGACAAGCATTCAAGGAATTTGTTCTGTTTCTCTATATGGTTTCGGGATTTGGGATTTACTGTACCCAAACCCATTGATACACAGCTCAATAGTTTCCAAAATCTGATCTGTAATTGCTCTTTTCCTAAGCATGCAGTTAAAACAAAACAAAATAAAATGAATGCTGGTTGAAGGAATTCATAGTATACACTTCACACCACAGGGACACATAGAAGGCAGAAGTTAGCTCAACAATCCCACATTTAATTAACATTAATTTTCTCTCCTCTAAATAATGACTCTCTCTCTCCATCAACCACCTTTCTGGTCTGGTAACTATAGTAACACTTATAACAAAGACTGTGTTTAGCTCAGGTAGGACAGGAAGATGAAACTTGGAAAAAGAAAACCAGATGAAACATTAGAGCAAGTCTTCACTATTTTTAACAATGAAAAGAGACAATTTTTGATAAAGACCTCACACCAGGTCTATGCAGCACTGGAAAGGAGCAGTGGCTTGTGAGCCAATTTTCAAGCAACCCTGCAAAATAGGTATCACTATTCTCATTTTACAGAAAAGGAAACTGAGGCTCTGAAAAATTATGTGGCTTTTGTAAGGCCACTGAAATAATAAATAGCAAAGCCAAGACTCTCCCTCTCCCCACTAGCCCCATTAACCCCACTCACTGACAGCCCCAGGACCAGCGGTTTCCGTCCTGTTCAAATGTCGGAGGGCCAACCCTCTCACTATGCGCATGCTCATTTTCAAAACTCAAAAAGCTACGGAGAACGAATGCGCATGTTCCACAAACGAAGAGTTTTGTTGTGTATTTTTTTTCCTATTCAGAAAGGTTAATTACGCATGTTCAAATTCAATTTATCAACTTCAGACATGGTACGCATGCTCACTGTCTATCAAAGATTTAGCAGAAAATGCGCATGATCTAGCTTCCAAGAGAGGCTTCGGCTGGGGTTCTGCGCATGTTTCCGCCAGTACCTGGCTCCTGGCGATAATTCTACGCATGTTCATTGCCCACAGTTCGGCTTCACAGAACCCTGTACGCATGCTCTAGCGCTGAACTTGAGGAGCCAGTCTAGGGCCTAGGCGCAGACGCATTGAGCCCAAGCAGCCGGTGATGGCGGCAGCGGCGGCGGTGGCTGCGGCGGGTCCGGGCCCATGAGGCGACGACGGAGGCGGGACGGCTTTTACCCAGCGCCGGACTTCCGAGACAGGGAAGCTGAGGACATGGCAGGAGTGTTCGACATAGACCTGGACCAGCCAGAGGACGCAGGCTCTGAGGATGAGCTGGAGGAGGGGGTGAGGCCCGGGGTCCCGGGGGGCCCGAGGTGACAGGGCCAGGGCGGCAGCGCGGGCCCTGGAAGCCGGGCGCCTCCGAGAGCGTGGAGAGCCCGGGGGGCGCCAGTAGTCTCCAGGAGGAGCTGAGGCGCCGCGCGGCCCGAGGCAGGGGAGCGGGCGGGGCGGACCTGGCCCTAGGTGTGAGGCCGCTGAGGGGCTCGCAGGTGCAGGTCGCGCCCCTAGCCCCAGATCAGCGCAGCCTGGAGCAGTCTGTCTGTGGAGGGAACGAGAAAGGGCGTGTGTTGCATTTCCCGAGCTGTTGGACTGGAGTGTGGCGGGGCGCGAGTGGTGTAAGCATGTGTTGGGGGGAGGGGGACTGCGCTTGCTGGGTGTCCCATAAGTGCAGGTGAAGTGCAGAAGGGTTTCCCTTGGAGTATAAGATTTCAAGTATTAAATCTTCAGACCTCCCACAACCACCTCTCTTCTCGGCCTGTCGCTTCTCTCCTAGGAAGCGCTCAGCTGTTAGAAGTGACAGCTGAAAACTTCTGTCGGGAGTAGCGCTGCCGCTGCTGTTACAGCCACCAGGAGTTTTATTTCGGGAGCAAGGGGGCTCTGCTGCATCTTCCAGGGTTTGTTTGTTTGCTTTTGTTTTTTTTTTTTAACCCCCTTCCGTGTGACTTTTTTAAAAAAACGCATTTATAACGACACACGGCATTTGTAATTTACTTTTCCCCTAGTTGAAGATGTCTACGTTTTTTCAAAATACTTTATGTAATTTTGGGGTGCAAAAAAAACAGCGTTGACAGCTGTGATTTGACTTGCCAAAAATAAATTGCTTGAATTGAGACTTGTGAATGGTGGTGTGAGGGCTTTCCTTGCTTTCATTTAGGGTGCCAAATTTAGAATTGTTTTTCCTAATGCATAGCTTGGTTTTACCTTTGCTGTCTTAGTAGTCTGTTATTCTTTACGGAATGTCTTTTGTCAAGATAAATTTATTGAAAAATCACAATTGCACCTGAAGTTAAAAAATGGTCTTGTCATACTAAATCACTGATTCTGGGTAAATGATCATCAATGATAACCTCATGGTAATTTAGATTCCGTTGTCTAGATGAGTGCATGGGTTAATGACTGATGTCAGAAATTTGCTTTTAACTACATAAGAAGCTTCCCTTTCTTTCCTTCATTTGATTTTCCTCCTCTGGCAAGTAAGTTGTACTCTGCTTGTTGACAAAAGATTGAGATGCTATGTTTAAAGAACTTGGAACACTTTAAGAAACTAAGTGGGCTAAAATAATACTGTTCTTTTCATAATCAAATGAATCTAAATCAAAATCACACAGTTTGGAAGTTGGGTATTGAGATGTGTACTTTTTAATAATGTTTGCTATGGAATTCCAGTTAGCCTTTGAATTGAACATGGAATACACTAAAGATAGAAACAAACATGAGATTACTTTCATTACATATAGCTTACTCTCATCAGTTATATTGGTTCCATATGGCAGTGGCTTTGGAGCAGGGCAGGGGAGAAAACTGGATAGGAAGGATGTTTTATAAAATCTTCATCAGTTGAACTAGTAGAATTTCCAGATCATGGGTTTATCAGAAGTTAAAGGAGTTGGAAGTAAAATACCATATTAAGATTTCTGTTATGAACTGGGACCTCGTTGGTGTGTGTTTTGGCCTACTCCTGGACAGTTTGTTTTGCTGGGTACAAGGAAATAGAATCTTGAGAAAATGTGGAGATGAGGCCAGAGAAATTGGTGGAAATAGGAAAGAGAAAGAAATGTGGCTACTACCCTGGGGGGAAGAACTTTGGGGAAAGAGCAAAGATAAAAGAGGATTTTAAGGAAGAGCCTTCAGCAAAATATATCTTACTTAGCAATGCTTTTGGAGTTGAAAATATTTCTTTGGGTGTGTCATTCTAAGAGGTGCCTCAAGGTAGACAAGCGGAAAGAGTTGGAGTGGGATTGGTTTGGCCACTCAAGGAGATTCAGTGACATCCAGTTTTCTCTAAGTTAAATTTAAAAATTCTGAAAAATGAGAGAAGTTTAGATTCTTGGAAAATCTAGCTATTGTGAATTTATAAATAAAGTTAATATTCTATTTGTGAGTTTATAACCTTTAGTGCACAAACTTTTAAAACATTGCTGCGTACCAGAGTAGCCTCACTTTTTCATTTTATAGTAAGGAAAGTGAGGCATTGGCCAGAGACATGAGTGCCCAAGACCGCATAGATAACTAGTAATGTGTCTTCTGACTCAATTCAGCAAGCTTCATTGCACAGCTTCTTCATTGCCTTTACTAGTCTTGTTCATACTGTACCTCTTTGTGTTGTGTCAAAAATGAATTCAAATCCCTCCAGCCATGCTGTGACCTAGAATAAATAAATCTCTCTGACACTTTTTTCTTCTCTATAAAATGAGGATTACATGAGATAAAGTATATGAAATACTCTCAAAATATCTTGGCATATTAAGCGGTTAGCTAGTTCATGCAAATATAGCTTGTCAGTGTTACTCATTGCCCAGGAACCAATTTTTCAAGTTTACCCTCATCTATACATAGAGACTTAATAATAAATGCAGTTATACTAGAAGTGCTGCATTTTTAGAACTGTAGTATCTTCTTTTTTTATCATTGGTCCTATTTAGAGATATATGCCTTTTTAAGTATGTTACACTGAGTGAATCTGTATTAGTAAATAAATATGTATTAGTAAATAAATATGTATTAGTAAATAAATATGTAAATATATTTACATAGCATAGTTAATTCTTCAGTGAGTAGAAGATGAGAATAAATGAATACATTTAGGTAAAGCTGAATGTGTGCTACCTAACTAAAAAAAGACCCTGATTTAATACCTCCGAGGACCATATTAAAAGCAATGGGTGAGAGGGTTTTTTTGGGGGCGGGAGGAAGGTTGGGGTTGGATCTTTTTTGTTTTGCTGGTGATGATATAATTTGGGGACAGTGAGTTGAAACTAAGGGAAAGTTTTCTTCTAGAGGTTTTCATTAGATTATGAAAATGTTGGAAACCTCTGCTTTCTGTGGAGACAAAGTTAAAAGAGTAATAGAAAATTGTAATGCAACTTTAAAAATACTTAATTTTTACTAATTCAAAATTAAATAGTCACAGAGGCTTACTACATGAGTTTCGGATTGGGATATCAGACTTTTATTGAGCAAAAAGTGTAAAATTTTTTAGTGTTTTGAAAAGCAAAGTGCTGTATAAATAGTATTATTCAAATATTCATGATTATGAAAAATTATAGAAACATCTCATTATCAATGCTTTTCTTGCATTGTAGTAGATACTGTAAAGCATTTATTTTTTAATTTTTTTATTTTATTGAGGTCATGTTGGCCTATAACATTGTGTAATTTCAGGTGTACATTATTATATATCAGTTTCTGTATAGACTGCATCGTGCTCACCACCAATAGTCTAGTTTTTATCATTCACCCTACATATGTGCCCCTTTACTCCTTTCGCCCACCCCCCCTTCCCCTTCCCCTCTGGTAACCACTAATCTGTTCTTTTTATCCATGTGTTTGTTTATCTTCCACATATGAGTGAAATCATACGATGTCTGTCTTTCTCTGGCTTATTTTGCTTAACAGAATACCCTCAAGGTTCATCCACATTATCGCAAATGGGACAGTTTTGTCTTTTTTTGTAGCTGAGTAGTATTCCATTGTGTGTATAAACCACATCTTCTTTATCCATTCATCAGTTGATGGGCACTTGGGTTGCTTCCACATCTTGGCTATTGTGAATAATGCTGCAATGAACATAGGAGTGCATAGATTTCTTTGTATTGTTGATTTCATGTTCTTTGGATAAATACCCAGTAGTGGGATAGCTGGATCATATGGTATTTCTATTTTTAATTTTTTGAGAAATCTGTTTCCATACTGTTTTCCATAGTGGCTGCACCCAGTTTGCATTCCCCCCAGCAGTGTATGAGGGTTCCGTTTTCTCCACATCCTCTCCAACGCTTATTATCTCTTTTCTTGTTAATTATAGCCATTCTGACGGGTGTGAGGTGACATCTCATTGTAGTTTTGATTTGTATTTCCCTAATAATTAGTGCATTGAACATCTTTTCGTGTGCCTGAAGGCCATCTGTATATCTTCTTTGGAAAAATGTCTGTGCATATCCTCTGCCCATTTTTTTGATTGGGTTGTTTGTCTTTTTGTTGTTGAGTTGTATGAGTTCTCTATAGATTTTGGAAATTAATGTAAAGCATTTTTAAATAGCCCAAGATTTGGGGCAAAGTTTAGCCCCTTTTCCCCCAATTCATCTGAATTACTGAATCTTATTTTATAAGGAAATGTCTTTGAACAGCCAGGCAAGTGAATAAATGATTTAATGAATCTCTAGATTAAGGGTATTTCACCCAGTCTGTAACAGTTTATTTAAATTTTTATAAAATGTGCTCTCTTTCATTGGGATTTAGGTGTATTCACTTGAATTTATATACAATTTTAATTTAAAACTTTGTGAATAGTTATTCTGGTGGGCTAGTTTGAAACAGTGTATCTTGTACAGTTCCTTAGATGAGTAGGATTCCACTTGGTCAATCATAGTGGCACGCACAAAAAAGCATTGAACGGATTATAAAGCTTTAAGGCAGCAGAAAAAAATCTGAATAAAGTTTCCTGTGAAAGAGAATTGTCAGTGTGTGTTATATAATGTTAGCTTGATGCTTCTGGTGTGAGACTTTTCTAAAGGTAATATTAAGTAGCAGAAAAGAATTGTGCCTCAAATGCGTCAACAGTAGGAAGTTATAAGCACAGATGCAGGTGGTAATGCAGGCCTGGCTGGCTCCGGAAATGAAACAGAGCCACAGGGCATATCTTTCTAGGTGGCTTCAAAGTTATAGTTCAGTGTTAACTACTCCGTGGTCTTTAATTAAGAATTAAGTAAAACTAGCATTAAAGAAAAAACAATTATATAATACCAGTTTTATCACATTTGAGAGAAGTTAGTCTTTTGTCTTTAAATTGAAGCCATCATAGGTGCTTATATGAAGCATCACAGACAAAAAACCTTTAACCATAACCACCTCTACCCCCCCCACTCCCAAGAAACTGTATCAAGTTGAAACTGCAAGAATTTTTTTCCCCTTGATACTGTCCCATCCATTTGCCTCAGTCTAATCATGAAACATGCATCCCTGGTGTTAAACATCTTCCTGGCTTGTTCATACCGTGAGCAAGTTATGACTAAAAACTTGTGTTTTCTTGGGCATTTGAGCATCCATTGTGTGAGAATGCTATCAGTTTTGTCTGTGTATCTTGACTGTGAAGAAAGATGTGTTCACACAAATATTTTTTGAACAATTCTAAAATTTTCAATAAAAACTTCTAAATTTTTATTTATATTTATTTATTTATTTTTTTGGGTGAGGAAGATCAGCCCTGAGCTAACATCCGATGCCAATCCTCCTCTTTTTTGCTGAGGAGGATTGGCCCTGGGCTAACGTCTGTGACCATCTTCCTCTACTTTATATGGGATGCCGCCACAGCATAGCTTGAGAAGCGGTGCTCTGGTGCGTGCCTGGGCTCCGAACCTTCGAACCCCCGGGCCGCCGAAGGGGAGCGCTCGCACTTAACCGATATGCCACCAGGCCGGCCCCAAAAACTTCTAATTCTGTAGAGCCTATTTTCAATTAAGTGATATCCTTTTGTTTAAATTGAAAGAGTTCATAATCAGACTGTATTCAAGAATACTCATTTTAAAGCTATATTTTGTAATATTAATAACTAAATTTCTGCTGCTTGGTTATTATTATTTTTTTTTTACAATTCAGTGATTTTTAGTATATTTATGGAGTTTTATAATCATCACCACAATTTAGTTTTAGAACATTTCTATCACCCTAAAAGGAAACTTTGGGCCATTTACAGTCACTCCTCATTGCCACCCCTAGCCCTAGGCAACCACTGGTCTACTTCCCATCTCTATAAATTTGCCTTTTCTGGACCTTCCATATAAATGGCATTATATAATATGTGGCCTTTTGTGTTTTTGAGGGTCATCTATATTGTAGTATGTATCAGCACTACATTCCTTTTTATGGCCAAATAGTATTCCATTGTATGGATCAACCACATTTTATTTTTCAATTCACCATTTGATGTTCATTTCAGTTGTTTCCATTTGTTGGCTATTGGAATAATGCTGCTATGAACATTTGTGCCCAAGTCTTTGTGGAACATATATTTTCATCCCTCTTGAGTAGATACCTTGGAGTAGATTTGCTGGATCATATGGTAAGTCTATGTTTAATTTTTTTTTTTGTGAGGAAGATCAGCCCTGAGCTAACATCCATTGCCAATCCTCCTCCTTTTTTTTTTCCCCAAAGCCCCAGCAGATAGTTGTATGTCATAGTTGCACATCTTTCTAGTTGCTGTATGTGGGACACGGCCTCAGCATGGCTGGAGAAGCGGTGCGTTGGTGCGCGCCCGGGATCCGAACCCAGGCCGCCAGTAGCAGAGCTCAGGCACTTAACCGCTAAGCCACGGGGCCAGCCCTATGTTTTATTTTTGAAGAAACTGCCAAACTGTTTTCCAAAGTGGTTGCACCATCTTACATTCCCGCCAGCAGTGTATGAGGATTCTAATTTCTCTACATCTTTGCCAAACTTGTTATTTTTCCTTTTTTTCCTTCCTTTCTTTTTTTTTTTGTGAGGAAGATCAGCCCTGAGCTAACATCTATTGCCAATCCTCCTCATTTTTTTTCCCCAAAGCCCCAGTAGATAGTTGCACGTCATAGCTGCACATCCTTCTAGTTGCTGTACGTGGGATGCGGCCTCAGCATGGCTGGACAAGCGGTGTGTCGGTGTGCACCTGGGATCCGAACCTGGGCCGCCAGTAGTGGACCACAAGCACTTAACTGCTAAGCCACGGGGCCAGGCCCAAACTTGTTATTTTTCTGTCTTTTTAGTTATAGCCATCCTAGTGGATATGAAGTGGTGTCTCAGTGAGGTTTTGGTTTGCATTTCCCTAATGGCTAATGATATTGAATGTCTTTTCATGTGCTTATTGGCCATTTGTTTTTGTTTTTTTTTTTTTATAATTTTATTTATTTATTTTTTCCCTCAAAGCCCCAGTAGAGAGTTGTATGTCATAGTTGCACATCCTTCTAGTTGCTGTATGTGGGACGCGGCCTCAGCATGGCCAGAGAAGCGGTGCGTCGGTGCGCGCCCGGGATCCGAACCCGGGCCGCCAGCAGCGGAGCGCGCACACTTAACCGCTAAGCCATGGGGCCGGCCCTGCTTATTGGCCACTTGTATATGTTCTTTGGAGAAATGTCTATTCAGATCCTAACCCATTTTTTAAAAATTGGGTTATTTTTTTATTATTGAGTTGTACAAGTTCTTTTTAAATATATATTTTTATATATATATATAAATAAATAAATATATATTTTTATATAAATAAATAAATAAATAAATATATTTATATAAATAAATACATAAATAAATAAATATATTTATATATAAATAAATATATATATTTTTATATTTATTTATATATATATATTTTTATATATATTTTTTTTTGTGAGGAAGATCAGCCCTGAGCTAACATCAGTGCTAATCCTCCTCTTTTTGCTGAGGAAGACCGGCCCTGAGCTAACATCTATTGCCAATCCTCCTCCTTTTGTTTCCCCCCCCCCCAAAGCCCCAGTAGATAGTTGTATGTCATAGTTGCACATCCTTCTAGTTGCTGTATGTGGGACGCGGCCTCAGCATGGCCAGAGAAGCGGTGTGTGGGTGCGCGCCCAGGATCTGAACCCGGGCCGCCAGTAGTGGAGTGCGCACACTTAACTGCTCAGCCATGGGGCTGGCCCTCTTTATATATTTTTATTCTGTGGGTTTTCTTTTCACTTTCTTGACAGAGTTTTTTGAAGTGCAAAAGTTTTAAATTTTGAATAAGTCCAGTATATTGATTTTTTTCTTTAATCATTTGTTCCTTTATTAGTGATGTGTCTTAAGAAATTATTGCCGACTCCAAGACTTGAAGATTTACTCCCTCCTAGGTTTCTTCTAAGAGTTTTATAGTTTTAGCTCTTACATTTAGGTCTGTGATCCATTTTGAGTTAATTTTTGTGTATGATGTAAAGTAGGGGTCCAAAGTAATTTTTTTGCATGTGGATATCCAGTTGTCCTAGCACCATTTATTGAAAGACTGAGTCTTTCTCATTGAATTTTCTTGGGATCTTTGTCAAAAATCAATTAACTGTAAATGTAAGCGTTTATTTCTGGGCTCTCAATTCTGTTTCATTGATCTATATGTCTGTCCTTAAGACAGTACCACATTGTCTTGATTGCTGTTGCTTTGTAGTACATTTTGAAATCAGAATGTGTCAGTCCTCCAACTTTGTTCTCCTTTTTTAAGATTGTTTTGGTTATTTTGGGTTCCTTGCATTTCTGTATGAATTTTAGGATCAGCTTGTCAATTTCTGCAAGAAAGGAACCTGGGATTTTGATAGGATTGAGTTGAATCTGTAGACCAATTTGGTTAGTATTGCCATCTTAACAATATTAAGTCGTCTGATCCATGAACATGGAATGTCTTTTGATTTATTTAGGTCTTCTTTAATTTCTTTCAGCAATGTTTTATAGTTACTAAGTGTACAAGTCTCACACTTCTTTTGTTAAGTTTTTTCTAAGTATTTTATTCTTATTGATGCTATTATGAACAGAGTTATCTTAATTTCATTTTTGAATTGTTCATTGCTAGTGTACAGAAGGTTAATTAAATTTTGAACCCATTTATATGCTATGGTCAGAATAAATGTTTCGCCAGCATGACTCCTAACAATTTGAGAGTGTTGCTTAATTATTTTGCTTTGATCAACTACATGGTACACTACAATATCTTGGACTGGGGTGGTTACCTTAGGCTTTTAGTTAGGTTGTAGTTACATAAGGCTTATAGCATTATGTTAGTCTTGTGTTTTGTCTTACTTTTTTTTTTTTTCTGAGGAGATCAGCCCTGAGCTAACATCCATGCCGATCCTCCTCTTTTTGCTGAGGAAGACTGGCCCTGAGCTAACATCCGGCCAATCTTCCTCCACTTTATGTGGGATGCCTCCACAGCATGGCCTGACAAGCGGTGTGTCTGTGCGCCCCGGGATCCGAACCCAGGCCGCCAGCAGCGCAGCGCGTGCACTTAACCACTACGCCACGGGGCCGGCCCCATAGTCTTGTGTTTTGGAAGCATGTCAGAATGGCTTTTTGTGTAAATAATTTGATTTAGTAACTCATACTTATAATGTAGTGCCTTTTTAGTTTCATAATACACAAAATATATTTTTTGAGTATATGTAATTTTTGAAGGAAAAATCACCTGATTTTGTTTGTAGATCATTGATGAGTAGCATCTGTAGCTTAGTTGTCGTATAAAATTAAAAGTGAAATCCCCATGGTATTGTTTGTGTACCTTATTTTGTTCATTACTGAGTTTGCCTGTTATTAAAGTATAGAGAATTTTTGTGCTGGTTTATTTAATTCATTCTTCTTAAGTAATGGGGTGAAGCATTAAACATTTTTATTTTATGTTTATGAGATTATTTATTTTTAAAACTTTAACATATTTTTCAGGGTCAGTTAAATGAAAGCATGGACCATGGGGGAGTTGGACCATATGAACTGTAAGTTTATATGAAAAGATTTTATTGTGCTGTCTCTTACAAGTAGGTTATATCAGCTCCAGTTCATAGCCATCATGTGATTCCAATAACCTGTTCTTAAATATCTAGTCATATATATAGACTTGGTTTGAGTTTGGTACTAATAAAGTAACATGTCTGTGGTTTTGAGATCATGTATGAATTTTGAGAAAAAGATATTCATTCAAATTCAGTATACTGAATGTGAGCCTGAATGGGTTAGGAATTTTTATTAGTTTAATATAGAGGATCACCTTTTCTTACTGAAATATAAAATTTTTAGAAATGCCTCCAAAAGTCAAATGCTTCTTGTTTTGCTTGTAATACATCATTCAAACCGAGGTTTGTGCGTTCTTAAGGCATTTTAGGAAAGCTCCATTAGGTGAGTATGGTGATTAATCTCTGTGCCCCACCCTCAAGTAAAAAGCCTTGAGTTGGGAGCAAGACTGGAAAGATCACTCATATAGAAAGCATTTAGGGGCCGGCCCCGTGGCTTAGAGGTTAAGTGCGTGTGCTCCACTGCTGGCGGCCCGGGTTCGGATCCTGGGCGTGCAGAGACACACAGCTTCTCTGGCCACGCTGAGGCCGCATCCCACATACAGCAACTAGAAGGTTGTGCAGCTGTGACATACAACTATCTACTGGGGCTTTGGGGGGAAAACATAAATAAACAAAATCTTTAAAAAAAAAAAAAGAAAAAAAAGAAAGCATTTAAGTGACAGACAAAATTGCCATCCTTTTTTTAGTCTTTAAATCAAGCTAACAGCAGATATGAAAAGATGCATGGGTGTGTATATATATATATTTTTGTGTGTGTGTGAGGAGATCAGCCCTATGCTAACATCTGCCAATCCTCCTCTTTTTTTTTTTTTTTTTTTTGCTGAGGAAGACTGGCTCTGGGCTAACATCCGTGCCCATCTTCCTCCACTTTATATGGGACGCCGCTGCAGCATGGCTTGCCAAGCCGCGCGTCGGTGCGCACCCGGGATCCGAACCTGCGAACCCCGGGCCGCTGCAACGGAGCGCGTGCACTTAACTGCTTGTGCCACCAGGCTGGCCCCTGGATATATTTTATTAGTGAGAATTTTTGTGCCATAAAGACTTGAACTAATTGGGTACTTTTAGAAAGCTCCCAGATTTTCTGTTGAAGTTGCCAAATGAGGTTGGATAATACCTAATCTTATAGACATTTTAAATGAACTAAATTTGAATAACTAGAAGACTTTTTTCCTTTGTCAACTTAATAAACTTGTTCTGATTTATCTTAGTTTGGGAATGCTCGATGCTTACAAAAATAAATAATCAATAGCACATTCTGTAAATGAGGATAAACAATTATCAAGCCATCCTAATCTTTACCTACCATGTCATTGACTCATTAGTTTACTTAGAGCACAGATACTAAATTTGCTATCATGTACTTTTTTCCTTTTGCTTAATTGGATTACATTTCTCTTTCTCCTCTTTCTAACAATATGCTGAAGGTAATTTAACTTTTTGCAAATTTACTTTTGGTTTTGCTTTTCTCCTCAGTGGCATGGAACATTGTGAGAAATTTGAAATCTCAGAAACTAGTGTGAACAGAGGGCCAGAAAAAATCAGACCAGAATGTTTTGAGCTACTTCGGGTACTTGGTAAAGGGGGCTATGGAAAGGTAGGAAGTATTTTTGAAATGAGAGCTGTTGTCTGTCTTGGGTAGATTAATTTTATACCCTTGTTCCAGCAGTCCTCTTCAGTCTTTGTTTGCTAGCTGTCAGCAAAGAATATGATTACTTACCTGGTATTATTTGAGGGATGTACGGAAGTTCTTCTCTTCCTACGACCATACACTTAAAAACCTGGCACAAAATAGACAGTCAATATTTGTTGAATGAATAGGCAACTGTGCCAGGCAATGTCTATTATTAGAGGATTCATTCCTTCCTTTGGTTAAATGGTATCCTCTTAAAAAAACAAACAAATCACTCCTTACTTTGAAGAGGCGTGGCACAGTAAGTTGTTATCTGTTACTGAGACGTTAATCTGAATTGGTTTTCTTTGACCTGCAGTATCTGGAGCAATAGAGTTAGAGAAGCTGAAGAATATAAGACGGGAGAAGAAAAATGAAGAGAACTTCTTAGTTTCATAGTTTTTCCCAAGGCTTTCTAATTTTTTTTTTTTGTTGTTGTTGGGAAGATCAGCCCTGTGCTAACATCTGCCAATCCTCCTCTTTTTTTGCTGAGGAAGACTGGCCCTGGGCTAACATCGGTGCCCATCTTCCTCCAGTTTATATGGGAGGCCGCCACAGCATGGCTTGCCAAGCGGTGCGTCGGTGTGCACCCGGGATCCGAACCAGCGAACCCCAGGCCGCTGCAGCGGAACGCGTGCACTTAACTGCTTGCGCCACCGGGCCGTCCCCCAAGGCTTTCTAATTTAAGACCTCACCTTTGCATGTTCTGCCCAAGAAAATTTATATCTAGCCATTTTCTATCAAAAGACAGAATTTGGATTTCATTTTAATAGTTAGGATTAAGTTGAAGAATTATTTATGCTATTGTCTAGTGTTAATTTTTACAAAGCTTGACATTTGTCATTCTTAGGCTTAAGGACACATTCTAATATGTTCTGATCATCTTGAATGTGTAACACATGCACTTTGAGTCTCACATATTTGAGTTGTTGCATGAAAATGTCTTATAACTAGCCATTTTAAGGAATGGGTAAATGGTAATTCCTGTCAACTATTATTAAATAGTTTTATGTGAGGCAAGAAGAGTGGCATGCCTGAAAGAAATTTATTAAATATTTTCTAATTTTTATGTTTGGTATTATGCTTCTGGGAACCCTGATTGTAGTAAGCAAACTTGGATTTTATGCATAGAGTAACACGGAGTACTCATCGTTAGACAGTCATTGCCCAACTTTGCCACCAGATGTCAGCAGACCAAACAGGAAAGTCCCATGTTATGTAGTAGATTTTACTGCTAAATCTTTAATAGAGTCTGCTCTTTTAGATCATCATTTTTGCACACAGTCCTTTGTGGTACTAAGTTTTTATGAGAATATAAACTACTGTATCATTTGTTTCTTATAAACAGGAATTAAGGGAATGTGACTAGTATAGTTTAGCTTTTAATAACAAACAAATACTTTTGTTTTTCATCCAGGTTTTTCAAGTACGAAAAGTAACAGGAGCAAATACTGGGAAAATATTTGCTATGAAAGTGCTTAAAAAGGTGATTCTTTCCCCCTTTCTGTTTCTCCCCCAAACTATATTCTTCTTCTTTTTTTTTTTTTGATTGAGGTAACATTATATGGGTTTCAGGTGTACATTATAATTCAACATCTGTATATACTACAGCATGCTTACCACCAAAAGTGTAATTTCCATCTGTCACCATATAATTGACTCCCTTTACCTTTTTCTCTCTCTCCCTACCCTCTTCCCCTCTGGTAACCACCAATCTGTTTTCTGCTTCTGTAACCCAAACTATATTCTTAATTGCTATAAAAATCCACATTTCAGCCTAAAATAAGTTCTCTTAGAATGTGAGATTTGTTTCATTATTGTTATTCCTGTTCTATTTCTGCTTGGTGAAGGTGCAAAGGAGAGCTCTTTCAATTCTCCTCAGAGGTAACTCTTTTAGCTCTTTGTTCTGGTCTCCATATTTCTAAGTAATAAGCATATTCTGCTCTCACTTAATTCAGCAGTTTTAGAATTATGTATTGACTTCGTATTTTACTCTTCTACTACTTCTTGCCTTCTCTCCATCCTCTCATTTTGCTTCATTTTTTTTGAATCTATTATTATCTCCCCACACCTTCCAACAACTCTGTAAAACACCTTTCAGGCCTATGTTGTGTGGTCACGCTTATTAGATAACCTGTGAGTTCCATTTATTTTCCTAGAAACATCCCATAGGAACCTTCTATCCCCCTGTTCCCATCTGTACTGGCAACTCTCTGGGCATAGCTGTCATTGCAGAACATTCCCTTTACTGTAATCTTTGGAATCCTCTTGGCTCCTTCATTGTTGGATCCTTTGTTTCTTGGATCCCATATCTTCCTTTTTCTCAGTGTATACCCTTGCTCTCTTGTTTTGGTGACCATCTACTAATGGCTTCCTGAGAAAGGGTGCATGAAGGTAAATTTTTTTGGAAGTACTGTATTTTTGAAAATTTCCTTATTATGCCCTTATACTTGTTTGATTGTTTGAGTGTGGTTTTGAAATTGAAAATTCACTCAGGATTTTGCTCCATTTTCATCTAGCTTTGAGTGTTTCTGTTGACAAGTCCCTTGCCATTCTGATTCCCAATCCATTATAGATCTGTTTTTCTTTGAAGATATTTAAGATTTTCTTTTTATTTCTGATGTTCTAAATTTTTACGGTCATGTGTCTTGCTTTGATTCTTACTATTTTATTTATTTTTACACTTTTAATCTTAAAACTTTCAGTCCTTCAGCTCTAGGAAATTTTCTTGTGTGATCTCTGCTAATTTCCCCCTCTACTGTTTTCTCTTCTTGGAATTGTAGTTAGTTAGATGTTGGACCTCCTGGACTGATCATCTATTTTTCTTATCTTTTCCATTTGTCCATTTCTTTGTCTTTTTATTTACTTTCTGAAATTTTTCTAGAAATATATTTCCTAATCCTTTTGCTGTTTTTTTTTTTTTTTAGCTGTCCCATTTGTGGTTTCCCAGAGCTCTTTCTGTTGTTTTTTCTTTTTAAAGCAACGTATTTTATGAGTACAGTATTGTCTCTTATTTCTCTGGGGGTTTTAATTATAATTCTTTTAAATATTCTTTTGTTCCATGCACTGTGTCTCTTTTCGAAGTTCCTATTTTCTTTGACTTTGATTTAGTCTCTTTCTTCCATCTCAAAGGCCATCTTTAGATGTTTAGTGTCCTTCATTGATTGTTTATATTTAAGAGTGGAACTCTGAAAAGCTGAATAGCAGTTCTGTGTGTGTAGGCTTCTCTGTAGGGCAATCATGTGGTTAGCTGGCAGTTGACTGAGAACTTCCAGATATCGATGTCTGTAGGTCTTTTTTCTAGTATGGATCAGTTAATGTTGAGAAAGATCCTCTATTCTTTTGCTTAGAAAAAGAGTTCTGGAGCTGGTTGACAGAGAGGAGATGGAGATCTCACCTTCCAACATGCAGACTGTATCTGATTCTTCACTTGTTTTTTTTCTGGAGAGTGCCCTCTCCAGGCAGTAGTTCCCTGGCTAGTTAGTGTGGGGTTGGGAACCTTGTTGGTCTATCTTGTTCCGTATACAGATTTTCAGATAATCTCCCTGTTTTTAGTCCTCTGCCTTCTGTCTTCTGCAGTCCCTAATGACTCTAATTTTTTTCCTTTCTTTTTTTTTATTTTTGCTTCTAATTTTTGAACCCTGCTAGAGTTCTATAGATGGAATCAACTTCTTTTGAGTTATTCCTCTTTGCAGGCATTTAGGTTTAATCATACCCCACTCTACTAAGTCACGTACCATTGTTTTATCCCTGCTCTGTCTTCACCTTTTGAGGGGTAGGGTTACATGTGTTTCCTAGTTTTATTGAAGAGGAATTATGTGTGTTTGGTTTCTTGTTCTTTTAGTTTCGATCTTAAAAGATCCCACTAGGGCCAGCCCCGTGGCTTAGTGGTTAAGTGCACGCGCTCCGCTGCTGGCGGCCCGGGTTCGGATCCCGGGCGCGCACCAACGCACTGCTTCTCCGGCCATGCTGAGGCCGCGTCCCACATACAGCAACTAGAAGGCTGTGCAACTATGACATACAACTATCTACTGGGGCTTTGGCGGGGAAAAAAGGAGGAGGATTGGCAATAGATGTTAGCTCAGAGCCGGTCTTCCTCAGCAAAAAGAGGAGGATTAGCATGGATGTTAGCTCAGGGCTGATCTTCCTCACAAAAACATAAATAAATAAATAAAACTGTTAAAAAAAAAAAAAATCCCACTATCTTAAAGCAAGTCTCAGTAGAAAACTATAGTAAAAGAGAATCAAAATGATTTTTTAAAAAAATTATAGGGTTTGTAATACTTTGGTCCGTACCTTCTTCCTGATTTTCACTTAAGCAGTATAAATGACTTCTTAATTTAAAAGCTGAGGAACAAATACTATGACCACAGCTTTATTGGTGATTGTCTTAAAGAAGCAATTTAGGTATTCTAAATACCAATTTCTGCATCAATAAGTCAGGATTAATCTGCTATCTGACTTTCCCATTAGAATCATTTGAGATTAATGATTTTTTGTTTGCAAAATATGTTACGTGTAGAATTGGAGACAATATAATGCTTGTTCTAGAAATGTTGAAAGAAGTACTGGTTGAGATTTTTAGAGTAATCCATTCCTTTTGATATGTTGCTTACTCATGCCTGATAATCAGGGCTGACCATAATTAGTCATAGTTAAATCCTGAGTAAAGTACATTTCTGGCACAGTTATCTTCAGTGAAAAGAAGAGGGTGTTGTTTTTTTCACTGATGATGAGTGGGCGTGGTGTATTGGGAAGTCCATATACTTAATTACTGCCAAACGTCAGGCCTCCTTTTTGGCCCAGGCATCTAAGATCTAGCTTGCTTGCCTCTCCTTTTGCTTAGTTACCACTCCTTCCCACTCTCAGGGTTTTTCTTTCTCCAAGCCTGTCTAGAGAATCAGATACTGCCTCATTCTTTTCCTTGTGGTCCCTGAAAATAAGCTCACAGTAAAAAATTATGAAGGTGAAGAAGTTGCTAGGGTTAAGTCCAGGGTTTTAATTTTTAAATCCCCAGGTAAGATGACTGTATGCTCCCTTTGAGTTTCTTCCTTCTGATTTTATTTTTCTGGGAGCAGAGAGTAATAACCCTCTTGACCTGAGTGTGTGGTAAGAATAAACCTCTTTTTAGCCTTGAAGATGAAATCAATAGAACCAGGTGCCCCCTTATCTTAAATGAGTTGTCTGCATCTGGACAGTCTATCTGGATTTATCAGTTCTCCTGGGATTGTTTACTCCTTACAGGAATGGTCCCATTTGGGTGTTTGCTCATGGTGGAATGTTGAGTAAAGACTATTTCCAGCACCTGTCTCTCTACCCTACCGGTTGCAACAAAAATGTACTCTGGAAGCAAAATACTATTACTGCCCCTGGCATTAATTCAGCCCACACTATAAAATTTAGAGCCTTTGGCCAAAGGCTTGTGGCTCACAAATTGGTCATACTTCTTTCATTCTTTCTTTTGTTGAACCAGGTAAAAACCTGCAATGTGCCAGGCATTATGCTAGATACTAGGATTTAGCATTTGAAACAAATATAGTCTCTGCTTCTCACTCTGGTTACTGTATATTCAGGGGAAGAACTGACAAACTTATTCTTAAAATTACTCTTCTACCTGTGTCAAAACCCTTTCTACTTGGAGGTTTAAGCCTATACCACTCTCTCACCTTTTATCAATCTTTTTTCCCCACTCCCAAGTCTTGTCATCCTGGGTATTAAATTGTATTAAATAATCAATAGCCTAGCCTTCTAATTCCTTGATAATCTTGACTCCATCAGCCCTCACCTCCATTCCACTTCACCAGCCCCCATGGCTGTATCCTCCACCTCTGAAATATTGGACTATACGTGAACAATAACTTTCTCACTTCTTTATTCCCACAATGCCTGGTCTTTGGCCCTAAGCCCTTTATTTCTTTGATCTTTCTGTTTTTTTATAAAGTTCTTAGCCCTGTTCTTATTTCACTTTATTCTGAATCCAGCCTAATCAACATGATCTGGCATTTTAGTCACTTGCTAGCTCCATTGACCTTATGTTCAGGAAAGTCTTAATGTTAATCAATTTAGTTGTTAATGCTACTTTATCTGTATCTCAGCTACTAAGCATTACTGGCAGAAATCACACAAACTTGTAGATTGCTGCTGGGCAATTTAATAGTCCCCAACTCATTCAGACCCTCAGTGTTTACCAATCATTTTTCAACATGTCCCTAGACAACTCCTTCCATTCTCTACAACTGTTAGAGCCTTTGCTATCAATCCCTCTACTCCTTTTAGCAGACTGCCTCTCTTCCTGTTTGAGGCTGTCACATGTGATTCCCTTTGACTTCCTGTTCTAATCCCTACCCCCAATACCATATTAATCTTCATTTTCACCTATCTTCACTTCCTTCTCTCCAGTCTTAGTGAGAAATATGTTCCTCCTTTTTTCCAAGGCTAAGCCCTCTCTTTATGTTTTGGATCCTGTCCCTTTCTGGTTGTTTAGGGTCTTTTCTCTGTCACTTCTTTCTCTTTTTCCAAATTTCTTGCTTTCTTTTTTTTTTTTTTTTTTTGTGAGGGGATCAGCCCTGTGCTAACATCTGCCAATCCTCCCCTTATTTTTTTGCTGAGCAAGACTGGCCCTGGGCTAACATCCATGCCCATCTTCCTCCACTTTATATGGGACGCCGCCACAGCATGGCTTGACAAGCGGTGCATTGGTGCACGCCCGGGATCCGAACCTGCGAACACTGGGCCGCCGGAGCAGAGCCCGCACACTTAACCACTTGTGCCACTGGGCCGGCCCCTCTTTCTTTCTTTTTTTTTTTCCCTGAGGAAGATTTGCCCTGAGCTAACATCCATTGCCAATCCTCTTCTTTTTTTGCTTGAGGAAGATTAGCCTTGAGCTAACATCTGTTCCGGTCTTCGTCTATTTTGTATGTGGGTCACTCCCACAGCATGGCTGACAAATGGTGTAGCTCCACACCTGGGATCCAAACCCACGGACCCAGGCTGCTGAAGTGGAGCACACCAAAATTAACCACTACGCCATGGGACCAGCCTCTGACTTCTTTCTTTATTTAAATATATTCATGTCTTTGCCATATTTATCAAAACAAATCCTTCACTTGAGGTTTCCCTGTAGCTTCTACCCTCTTTGCCTTTCATAGCTGAATTTCTTGAGAAGTCATGTTTTATTCTTTTATTCACTTACTATATTTTGACTTAATGACTCTACTATTTCAGTGAAAATCTTGTCCGCTAATTGTCCCCAGTCTCCTAATTGCTGAATCCAATGGTCTTTACTTAATTCGTCCTTAACTTGCCTCTCTGTTGCATTGAAGCTATCGACCACAGCATTTTGAAACTCTGTTCCTGTGACTTCTGTGATTCTACTTTACTAATTTTTTATCTTATCTCTTAGTCCCTTGCTTCTCAGACTCTCTCAAAATTACTTATTTAAAAAATTTAAACCTCCTGAGCAGTTAAAATATATCTCTGAAATTTTTCAAACTTTCCAAAGGTTTGCAAGACTAGTACAGTGATCACCAATTGTTAACTTCGCCATATTTTCTGTCTACCCCTCCCTCTCTCCATCCTGCCTCTCTCTATATATAAATGTATGTATATTAAAATTTTTTATTTTTTTGCTGTACAATTTGAAAGTTAGTTGTAGACATCATGGCACTTCGCCCTTAAATTCATTAGTATGTATCTCTTAAGAATAAGGGCATTTTCATACATAACCACAGTATAATTATCAACTTGAGAAATTTAACATTGATATACAATACTATTTTCTAGTACATTGTCCATTCTCAGACTTCCCCAATTGTGTCAGTAGTATATTTAAGCTGTTTTGTTTTGTTTTTAACATCCAGGATTTAATCAAGGATCACACATTGCATTGAGTTGCCCCGTCTCTAGTTTCCTTTACTTGGGAGCCATTTCCCACCCTTTTTTTGTCTTTCTTGACATTGACGTTTTTTGAAGAGTCCAGGCCAGTTGTTTTGCAGAGTATCTCTCAATTTGGATGTGTTTCATTGTTTCCTCCTGAAAACATTTAAATTTTAAATTTAGGTTAAATACGTTTTGCAGAAGTATTGTGTCCTCAGTGCATGGGCTCAGGAAGCACAGTGTGTCAGTCTGTCCCATTATTTGGCGAGATTGAGTTTGATAACTTGGTTAAGGTGGTGTCTTCCAGACTTTCCATTGTACAGATACCTTTTTCCCTTTGTAATTAATAAGTATCTGTGGAATGATAGATACTATGTGAATATTCTGTCCTAATAATCTTTTACCCAATAGTTTTATCATCCATTCTTTCTTATACAAATCAAATATTACTATGGTGATTATAAAATGGAGACTTTTCTATTTTTATCATCTTTTTTCTATATTAGTTGTCATTCTTCTGTAAAGAAGAGCTTTTCATACTTATTTTTTTTAATTTAATTTCTTAAAAGAGTCACTATGGACTTTTTTTTCAATGTGTTATTCATTTCTTTCTTGATTCATTTTGGTCCTCAAATTGTCCCAAATTTTGCTAGAGAGAGCTCTAGTGAGATGGCTTCTATGTCCTTTTAGCATATTCCTGTCAGTTTTTGAGTAATTCCTTACTTTCTGGTACAGTAGAGTGCTCCAGGTTTACCTTGCACTTTCCTTGACCCTGGCCTAGAACCATCCATTTCTCCAGGGAACCCTGGTTTCTTTGGGTAGAGAAACCAAGATCTGGGTGCCAGCTACTAAACTGTCCTCTTTCAGTGGACAGAGCTAGGAAGTTTTTCTTTTAAATCATGGCTTCATACTGATACCCCTAATTCCAGTCTAATTCCATAGGGTTCTTCTTCCCTCAGTCCATATTTGCATCTTTGTTTTTCCACAGTGGGAAGCCAGGTAACATCATCAATAAATTTACTCATTTGCTCAGTTGTACAATCTATGTGTAATAGTTTGAGGATAATACCAATACTACTAGCAGCTAGAAACCTACTGAGTGTGGTTTAAGATTTCTTTGCAATTTTTGTTATGCTTACATATATGCCACTAAGAATGTGCAGTATCGAGTTATTTAAATATCTTTTTTCTCCTTCTGTGGTAAAATTATCAATGTAATATTCAATTACATTTCTGTTTTTCTGTTGTATTCAATTTGATTTTCCTCCCCATTCTTGTTGATTTAATTTTATTTTTGGAATGTATAAAATATTAACATGGTTCAGAATTCAAAATCTCCATTTTATAGTCACAATAATAATATTTAGGTAAGGAAAAAAATGAATGATAAAGCCATTGAGGTTTTATTCAGAAAGATAGACTCAAAAGTCCCATTCCCTCTCCTACCTCTCCACTGTTCTTAGCTTTTGGTTTATCCTAGTTGTGTTCATTACTGCATATATAAGCAGATATGTATATATTCTTACTTCCCCTTTATTACACAAAAAGTAGCATACTCTGTATACTGCTGTGCCATATACTCTCTTTTGTGTCTTGCTTTCATAGAGATGTTCCTCATTCTTTTTATAGCTTTTTTACACATTGCATAGATAGGCCATAGGTTTTCAGCCAGTATCCTATGCATGGGCATTTAGGTTGTTTCTGATGTTTCACTTTTATAAATAATATTGCAACTAATAACCTTGTGTATATGCTTTTTCATGTTACTGGAGGTGTACCAGAACTTAGTCCTAGAACTTAGATTTAACATGTCTAAAACAATGCATCATTTTCCCAAACTTTTTTCTTTGCTTCCATTCCCTGTTATTGAATGACATCATTACATTCCCTATTACTTAAGCAGAAACTGTGGTATCATCATTTCTTCTCTTATTAGCAAGTGCTAATAATGGACCTTTTCCCTTTCTTTTTTTCTTTCCACCTTCATTTTCTTAGTTACAGGTCTTACTTCTTGCTTAGTTTACTGTACTAGCCTCCTAACTGGTTTCATTTCATCCCTAAAACTCTGCACTGCCACTAGAACTGTCTTTCTTAAAGCCAAGAGTTACTCATTTCCCTTACCTCAACATTTCTTCTCGGCCCCTAAGATAAGATTTAAACACCTTTGCCTAGATGCACAGGCCTTCCATTTCCTGGTCTCCACCTACATCACCAGCCTCATCTCTAACCACTCCTAACCATACTGAACTACTTAGGGAGTCTCTAGACATGTCCTCTTCTGTCAAGCCTTTTTTGCACTGGAATGCCTTTTTTTACCCTTCATATTTCATCTTAATAACTTTTCATGATACAGCTTCGGTATCACCACCTCCAGGAAGACTTCTTGCCAGGTCAGATGCAGTTCCCCTGTTCACCCATATAGCACCTTGTGCTTACCTTCATTGACTTATCTCTTCCCTGAGACTTTGGCCTCCTATGGGCTAGAGACTCCTGTTAGTTCTGCTTTCTTGTTACAGAGCCTGGAGCATAACAGACATTCAGCAGTTAATAATGTATGAATAAATTTGATCTGTTTACATTAAAAAAACATCTTTACGTTTTTATTCACATGTTCACTGCAAAAAATCCAGACAATGCAGATGTATATGATAAGTGAATGTCTTCCATTACCCCGTCTCAAACTCTCTTGGGAACTATGATTAATAGTTTAATATTGGCAAGAAAAGCACAAAATAGATTTTCCAGTTACTGTAGAATAAGAATGTCTACTATTTTGTTCTTATAGATCATCTCTTTTTCCTTTAGGCAATGATAGTAAGAAATGCTAAAGATACAGCTCATACAAAAGCAGAACGGAATATTCTGGAGGAAGTAAAGCATCCCTTCATTGTGGATTTAATTTATGCCTTTCAGACTGGTGGAAAACTCTACCTCATCCTTGAGTATCTCAGCGGTCAGTACGCACAGTTTGGTGAATTTATTTGCATTTGCTCCAGAAACTGGGTCAAAACATTATTTTCTGCTTTTTCCCAATGTGATCAAATAGTTCTTAAAATTGACAAATACATTGACATAAGGAATTCAGATGTGACCAAATGTTTTTTTTTGCAGACAAACATGAAGGAAACTTTAAAGGTTAAGTTTTTTTCCCCCATCTGTAAAATTTTCCCTTAATCCCTTTATAATCAATTACTTAGTAAAATAATGAACACCTTATTGCTACAGAGCCATCAAATTGACTGCACTTGGGTAAGATACTATAAATAAACCATTAAAGTATTTCTTTCTAAAATGAAAAGGAAAACTTACTGAGAGTATTGTTTATTTTCGGAATTGCATCTTTAAACAGAAGAGTAAAATGTAGCCTTATTGGTAGATTATGTAGTTTACATTGCAAATCATCCATACTCTCTAGGGTTTACCACCTCTTAGGAACTTGTTGCTCCCCATCTCATTTCTAGATCACAGGTATCTATTTCCAGCGAACACACTTGAGTTTTCTGAAAAACAGTTTTACAATAGCCTGTAACATGGAACAGAAAGCTGCAGAATTTGGTAACTTTTTTGTGACCGTTGCTATTTTTTTCTTGTAACTTTATTTTGACATAATTTCAGATTTACACAAAAAAGTTGCAACAATAGTTCAAAGAATTCCCACATACCCTTCACCTAAATCCCCTGTTATCATTTTACCATAATTGTTTTATTTCTTCCTTCTCTTTCTTTCCCTCTCTATGTATATGTGTATATATGTATGTGTGTATATATGTGTATATACAGACATGTATACATATATATGTAATTTTTTTCTGAACTGTTTTATAAAAGTGTTGCAGACATTTCTCTTTACCTCTCAATATTTCAGTGTATATTTTCTAAAATCACTGACAGCATCTTACATAACTCTACTAAAATTATCAAAAATAGGAAATTAACATTGAAACAATAATATCTCTCCTTAGTTTCCTTTAATCTGGAACAGTTCCTCAGTCTTTCTTTGTCTTTCATGACCTTGACATTTTTGAAGAGTACAGACCAGTTATTTGTAGAATGTTAATTTGGGCTTATCTGATATTTCCTCAGGATTAGATTCAGGTTATGCATTTTTGGGAGGACCATCGGAGTGACATTGTGTCCTTCTCTGTGTGTTGGATCAGGAGGTACAGGATAGTTATATCTTTATCTCATTACTGTCGGTGTTAACTTTGATCACAAGTATAAGGTGCTGTCTGCCAGTTTTTTCCCTGCTGAAGTTTTCCGTTTATAAGTATTTTGAGGAGATATTTAAATAATCTCAAAGTATCTCGTGTCATCAAACTTTCACATACAGTTTTAGTATCCATTGATTCTTGCCTGAGACAGTTATGATGGTTGCCAAGTGATTTTTCTTATTCCATCATGCCTCTTTCATTTATTATTTGGCATTCTACGGTAATGAAGAACTTTTTCTTTTCCCCCATTTTAAAATGTATTTATCTATTCATTGATCTACATTATTGTAGACTCATGGATTCTAAGATTATTCAGTGGGATATAACTTTATTATCATTATTTATTTTGATACTCAAATCATGCCATGCATCTTCTAAGACCGTTGCCAGCTTCATCCAGTTTAAGAGTTCTGAAAATATGGAAAATATGGGCCGGCCCCGTGGCTTAGTGGTTAAGTGCGTGCGCTCCGCTGCTGGCGGCCCGGGTTTGGATCCCGGGCGCGCACCGATGCAGCGCTTCTCCAGCCATGCTGAGGCCGCGTCCCATATACAGCAACTAGAAGGATGTGCAGCTAGAATACAACTATCTACTGGGGCTTTGGGGGAAAAAATAAATAAATAAATAAAATTATGAAAATATGGAATATGGACATTCGCTAATTTGCAAGGGTGGTTTAATTATATACTAACATTTTTCTACTTATGGGTAAAATGTTAGAGAAGCTTAATCAAAAATTTTTTCACTTCAGGTCTGGAATCTATAAATATTTTGAAGTTGAGAGATGTAAAACCTGGAATTCCAAAACTCATATATTTTACATAAGAATAAGAGCACTGCTACAAATAGAATCCTGAGGACTTAGTTTTAAACCTATAATTTTTAGGATCTGTTTTTTATTTTTAAGGGGCTGATGTCTTTTAATTATGGTTATAGGAAGGCACAAACCCGCATTAGAAATGGGTTACAAATAAAGATTGTTTTATTTCTAATGTCTTTTTGTTTTCTTTACAGGAGGGGAATTATTTATGCAGTTAGAAAGAGAGGGAATATTTATGGAAGACACAGCCTGGTAAGTGAAATTTTTGTGTTTGCATGGATTCAGGTAATAATTTACATAATTAAAAGCAAAGCCCTCTTCCCATTGTGGGCAGCCAAATGATTCAATAAATTATTCTGGAGCCAGTCAGTCACTCAGGACTTCAAGGGGGAGAAGCAGCTTTGGGACTGGGCAGTTATTGGAGGTCACATCATTCCTTTGCCCCCAGGCCTTGGGTGGAACGCTCTTCACGCCAGTTCCTAACAGAACCATTCTCATTGGGGCTTTCTTTCCTTGAATTGGTAAGCTGTCTGCCTTGGCTATGGGTGAGTGTGGTTTTCCACTGAAACTTTATGTGTGGAACAATGGAAGGTATCAGAAATCATCTCCTCTTTTTTTTTAGACTTTCCAGTTCCCAAGGTGCTGTCGTAGGGAGGTGATAAGCCTGCACACATCATCTGTGGATTGATTCTATGGCCAGGATGGGATCTACCTTCCTATTTCTTAAGATGGCATTTACTTCAAATTAAAAATATACACATCCTTTTGTGAGATGACAGTATTGGGTAACAATAAATCAGTTTATCTGACACATTAATTGAATAGAAAACACTTAAATGTTTTTTCTACCTTAATTACCAAACTGCATTCCATTGTTTAATTTCAGGCCTTTTCTAACACAGAAGCTGCATTTAAGAGCCTTAGGGATGAAGTACCCTTTTTTGGAGGAGGCTCTCTGAGCTGTGTTGGAGGCTGTGTTTGTGGTGGTGCTGGCTGTGAAACTGCCTCAGTCCTCTAGGACACACCCTCTCCATCCTGGAGTAATCTGCAGGATTGCAACATTGTTATACAGCCAGTATTGCAGTGCCTTGTGCTTTTCGAATCCAGACAGGGTTGACTCAGCCCTTTATTCTTTTGAGGTAGATAAATTTGAGTGTCACACAGTTTATAGTTGTGGGCTGGCTGGCAAGAGGGAGGGCAGATACTGTGGGCATGAGCTGTATATAAATATGCAGCTATATTAAGTAAGGGATAGTGGGTTTCTAAGGGTCAGGTTATAAGGTACCTTTTGAAACTAACACTTTTGATTTTTGAGAATAACAAAGTTCCTATTTCCTATGGGATTTTAAAATTGGGAGTGGGTGGGAGAAATTTGCTTTGATCTGAATGACTATTGGCCCACGTCCTACACGACAGAACAAAACATGACCAGTGACAGTTTGGCATATTCTGGACTTCTTTGCAATTTTAGCAATATGTTCTAATGATGAAATAAAACATTATATAGTTTCACTAAATAAGTGAAACAAATGTCTCCATGCCTTTTGGCAGCATCCTGTGCCATCTCTTTCCCCCATAGCCTCCCCACTCCCATGAATTTGGTCTTTGGTGCATGTCTGTTTCTTTCAAGGAATTTTGCTCCATACATAAACTGCTTTGAGTAGATTACTCTTTAATTTTATTAAATCACTTTTGTTTCCAGCTTTTACTTGGCAGAAATCTCCATGGCTTTGGGGCATTTACATCAAAAGGGGATCATCTACAGAGACCTGAAGCCGGAGAACATCATGCTTAATCACCAAGGTGGAGATAAACTGTAAACAATTCTATAGTAAATAATCATCTTAAAATCCTCCCACACAGGTCATGGTCATTTTCAAAAACCCATATTCATGTGTTTATTATTATACATTTCTCCCTCAGAATTTATGGCATCATGATACTTGCTGAGATTTAAGTATTTAGGTACTTACGGTTGATGAGATTAGAGGGAGTTGAGGATAACTGGCCACTCAACTGCCTTTTTTGGTTTAATCATTACTCTTCATAGCTTGTCATTCTTTTGAAATCCTTACGTAAAACGTGGTGAGCCAAAAGCCAGTCCAAACACTAATATCACTAAAGTGAATCTTAAGTTTATAAACTAAATTTTCTTTAATGATGAAAATACATAAATATTAGAAGCAGTACTTTTTATGCTAAATTTTATTAATGCTGTAAAAAAGCAAAGGATTAGAATTGAACGAAAATATTTGATGTAGCCTTGGAAATAAAATATTTAGTAGGCATCAGTTTATTCTTGCTGTTTGTTTGTGACAAACATAAAAATCAGACGAATATTCTATACAGCTATAGGTACAGCAAAGTGAGCCTTGATTACAACTGCATGCTGCTACAAACAGTTCAATTTTTGTGAGAGTAATCTGAGCTGAGTAGATTTGGCAGTTCATTCACACCCCAAAGCAGCAACCAGCCAACTAGGTATCTGGGGGGCTGGTAGCAGCTGCTGATCCTTAGATGTCTACAAAATGATGCATGACATAGTTAATGGTTTTAAATTCTTAGACAGAAAATGGTATATGGACAACTGATGCCAGTATAAATGTTTCAAATTGTGCTTTTTTTTTTCTTTTTATTTTTTTAGGAGAAATGCTATACTTAACCAAGTACATCATGGGAATCTATGTATCTCCTTTCCTCCCAGTTCTGCCGCCTTCCCCCAAACCTGGATTCTGATTCTGAATTCTAAAGCATAAGATAGAATAGGGAAGTGACTAGTTAACTTCTTTGATCCATAAGCTTGAGTGTGTCAGGTGGTTCTGTGAAAATAAAGATCATATTTCTTCTTTGTCAGAGTACACATTTACATTGGAATCAATAGGCCATTGCCTTTTCTTTTTTCTGAAATAAACCTGGAATAGTAGGATTCCTGGAGTTGTTGAACCCCTGGATATCTAATGACAGTTCAGTAAAGCTAAACGTGAACTGAAATGTTCTTTTGTGTTATGTGGTGAGATTTTCACTTTCTGGATCAGAGATGATGGTCCCATGCCACGTAGCAATTTCATTTCTTTTTCCAAACTGGTAGCAATCGACAGAATAAGCTAACTTGTCATAGTGACTTTCTGAGACTATTTTAAGAACTGTCAAGCCACAGTTCACTGTGATAAAAGCTATATATTTGAAGTACAGTGTCACACCTTTGGTTAAAAGGTGCAGAATATCTTTATTTAGGGTCTGTGTACTTAAACCAGACTTCATGAAGTTTTCCCAGGACTGACTTTCTCAGGATGGTAGAGGATTCTAAGTATAGGTAAAGCTAGAGTCTTAGACAAGCTGTTTCACTTTTCCCCTCATCTTTATTTTCCTTGTACTAGATATATCATTGGCAAAAGATGACTCTGCTCTAGCCTTAAAAGAGTTACCATTCCATTTTATGGGTGGCATCTCACTAGTTCTTGATATCTTCAAAAAAAAATTAAGGCAGAAAAAGTTAAATGGAAGGATAGATTATTGTCTTGTATGATATGTTCAAACACTGCATGTACTTAGAATTCTCAGAATAACCATGCTATAATCTTTCATTGTAGGTCATGTGAAATTAACAGACTTTGGACTATGCAAAGAATCTATTCATGATGGAACAGTCACACACACATTTTGTGGAACAATAGAATACATGTGAGCTGCATGTTGAAAGATATATAACTGGTTTGGGGGTAATAGCTAACTTTTACCTGGTTTAAGTAATAGTGTGCTAAATTTATTCTGTGGCATCATTTGGCTCTGTATATTGTTTTTAAAATTCTAATTCAGGTGATATGCAAATAGGTGAATTTTTTAGGCATATTATTTTTCTCATTGTAGGGCCCCTGAAATTTTGATGAGAAGTGGCCACAATCGTGCTGTGGATTGGTGGAGTTTGGGAGCATTAATGTATGACATGCTGACTGGAGCAGTAGGTGCACAGTTAAAAGCTGCATGTATTATGGTCTGTGCTGAGTAGTTATTAAATCACTATAGCAAGAGACCTTTCCTGTGCTTTTTGAAAATGTTACCAATGGAGTTATTTTGAAAAATTTAACACTAATAATGCTTTATAGTAGTAGTATAGGCCCCCAGTACTTTTAAAAACATTTTCATTTAAATGATCTATTTCATGGCAGTCCTGTGAAACAATTGTAAAATAAATACTGCCCTTATTTTATAAATGGAGAAAGTGAAGCATAAAATCACATGGCTCACTCATTATCACACAATTAATGCTGGAAACCCAGTTCTTTCCAGGACATTGCTATTTCTTCTGTCCCACTGCAGAGAACCTAGAGGTCTTGAGCAGTGAGCCCATATCACAGCATACATTTCTGATCTCTATGCATAACTGACTAATTCAGAAAATGGAAATTCTGTTATTTAAAATTTGATTATTTTATGTGCTAATTTTTCTCACTCTCTTCTACTCTTAGCCCCCGTTCACTGGGGAGAATAGAAAGAAAACAATTGACAAAATCCTCAAATGTAAACTCAATTTGCCTCCCTACCTCACACAAGAAGCCAGAGATCTGCTTAAAAAGGTAGGGTTCTTAAATAGGCACTCGAACTGTAAGCCTCAACTTACTAGGATTTAAATAGATAGAATTGAACATACATTTTGAATAAAGAATCTTATACAGATATTGAACAAAAAAGCCTACAATTTTTGCAGGCGAAGTATAAATTTGTTTATAGATTTTTTTCTTTTTATTCCCAAACCATATTTAGTAGTAATTAATAAATCATATTTTCTCAAGGCAAAATAGACAAAATTCTATAAAGAAAAAATAATCAATTTGACTAAGTAATATTCATCAATGTTTTTTTTCTCCCTAAAGCTGCTGAAAAGAAATGCTGCTTCTCGTCTTGGAGCTGGTCCTGGGGACGCTGGAGAAGTTCAAGTAGGGATTGGCACGTTTGGTGGTTTGAGGGGAAGATGATGCTAATTTTATGTATTTGTGAATATTGTATGTCGTTGCTTTTATTTTTTATTTATTTATTTTTTTGTGAGGAGATCAGCCCTGTGCTAACATCTCCCAATCCTCCTCTTTTTTTTTTTTTGCTGAGGAAGACTGGCCCTGGGCTAACATCCGTGCCCATCTTCCTCCACTTTATACGGGACGCCGCCACAGCATGGCTTGCCAAGCAGTGCGTTGGTGCGCGCCCGGGATCCGAACTGGCGAACCCTGGGCCACCGCAGCAGAGCGCACACACTTAACCACTTGCACCACCGGGCCGGCCCCTGTCGTTGCTTTTCAGTATAGCTTATTTTGTGATTGGTAACTTCAAATAGGCAGTTAATTTATCAGTCCAGTGAAGTCTTTTCTTCTGCTCTTTTTTCTTAGGCTCATCCATTCTTCAGACATATTAACTGGGAAGAACTGCTGGCTCGGAAGGTGGAGCCCCCCTTTAAACCTCTGTTGGTATGTATTCATGAAAGCCTATAATTTGAGGGACCTGGTACTTTTTTAGAATCAGAAAATCTCAGAACGGTCAGAAACATTATATTTATTAACAGTTCAAAAAGCTTTGGTCTATCCTCTCTTCTCTTTAGAATCTTTATTCTGTACAGTCTTTTCAAGAACTACTGCCAGCAGCAACTGATGACTACGTTAAATATTTTTAAGTTGGTTGCCCAAGACAATTAAATATTTCAAGTAGTTGGGACTTGTGTTTTCTTTTGCTTAATTCAACCCTATTTTAAATTTGATTTTCCTGGAAATTTTTTTCTTCAAAATATAGAATATAGGTGTATTAGTTTGCTAGGGTTGCTGTAACAAAGTGCCACAAACTAGTGGCTTAAACAACAGAAATTTATTGTGTCATAGTTCTGGAGGGTAGAATTCTGAGATCAAGATGTTGGCAGGGTTGGTTCCTTGTGAAGGCTGTGAGAAAGACTGTTCCATGCCTCTCTCTTAGCTTCTGGTGGTTTGCTGGCAATCTTTGGGGTTCCTTGGCTTTACAGGCACATCACCCGATCTCTGCCTTCATATACACATGGCATTCTCCTTGTGTGCAGGTCTGTGTCCAAATTTTCCCTTTTTATAAGGACACCAGTCATATTGGGTTAAGATCCCTCCCTACTCCAGTATGACCTCATCTTAAATAATTACATCTGCAATGACCCTCATTCCAAATAAGGTCACATTCTGAGGTACTGCGGATTAAACGTATGAATTTTAGGGGAACACAACTCAAACCATGACAATATGTTTACGAGTAAATGAGTTAGTGTGTTAGTTCTTTTCTTTCTGCTATCTCAGAATTTGAGAAAATATAGTGTCTTTTTCTATTTCTTGAGATGAAGGTGGAGAAGGAGGAGGATAATGATGATATTTGGTCCTGGAGCACAAGGTGACTTGCTTTAAAATTTCGCCATATATAATTGTAAGGATAATTAGCCCTCATGTACCAACTACCCAGCTTCAAAAATTATCAAGTCATGCACTGCTTGTCAGGCCACGCTGTGGCGGTGTCCCATATAAAGTGGAGGAAGATGGGCACGGATGTTAGCCCAGGGCCAGTCTTCCTCAGCAAAAGAGGAAGATTGACATGGATGTTAGCTCAGGGCTGATCTTCCTCACACACACAAAAAAATTATCAAGTCATCTTGTTTAAACATAAACAGAACCACTAAAAAGCTATCATCACAACTAAAAAGCTGACAGTTTCCCCAGTTGTTTCTTTTTTTTCCTGCTGGTTTGTTTCAATAAGGATTCAGTCAAGGTCTGTACAGTTTGGTTACTGTGTCTCTTAGGTCTCTTTCCATCTATAGGTGTCCCCTCTCAATTCCTCCCCTGGGGACTTATTGAAGAAACTGGACCATTTGTCCTGTGGAGTTCCTCACATTTTGATTTTGCTGATTTTAACACCATGGTGTCATTGACCATGTTCATCTCTTCCCTATATTTCCAAAAACTGGTAGTTAGATTTAGATACTTGATCTGATTCAGATTAAACTTTTGATGTTGTATATTTTGATCAGGAGATATAATGTGTATTTGTGTTTCTTTTAGTGATGTTAGTGGTCATTGATCATTGCCTACATCAGTGGTTCTCAGGCAGGGTCAATTTGGCAATGTCTGATACAAGTTGTCACAGCTTGGGGAGGGGTGCTACTGATACATAG
Source organism: Ceratotherium simum simum (assembly GCF_057802395.1). Lineage (NCBI taxonomy): Eukaryota > Metazoa > Chordata > Mammalia > Perissodactyla > Rhinocerotidae > Ceratotherium > Ceratotherium simum. The sequence goes on along the minus strand of NC_141915.1, from coordinate 28,002,842 downwards.
GGGTGGGTAGAGGCCAGAGATGCTGCTAAACATGCTATAATACATAAGACAGCCCCCTACAAAAAGAATTATCAGGCCCAAAATGTCAATAGTGCTGACATTGAGAAACTCTGGGCTAGTTCCAGGATTTCATTAGGGGTTTGCAAAATCATCTTATTCTAATACTGTTACTCATTCTTCATTTATTACCTGGAATTCTCCCATAAAGAGAAACTCTTACATTAGTTTTTTGGTTACCTGAGGTACAGGTCATACAGGAAAGGCAGGATAAATGTTTGTTTCTTTCCCAATTTTCAAAATAATGAATTAGTTCCCTAGCATCTTCCAAAATTGACCACTGAATTGTGTGATCTTTTAGCATATTTATGTTTCAGTCCATTGCAGTTATTTTTATTGATGTTCAGTTTTTCCCATCTTTGGACACTGGGTGCTTCTTCATGTTGGTTCCTGAGTTCTTTTGACATGACCACATGGTCTGATGTTGTTCCGGAGAGAAGGAAGTAAACAGATCTGGTGGTTAGATTTAGGTGATAATATTCTTTCACAAGAAAATACACTCATGCAGAATAGAATAATAGAATATTATTTTTGCTCCTTGAGAAATCTGAAGGAATGAAATAAGCTATGGGAAGAAACTTCAACTAGAGCATCTTACAAATGTCTTTTGTGTTTAAACTCTGCTTCAATAGTTTTTCAGGTTTATTACAAACCTCCATTGGCCAGCTGAGCAAATTATCTCTAAAAAGGGATATAGCCAGTGGACTAGGCACACTGAAGCTTTGTGACAGGGAAAGATTGATATTCAGATTTTTAATAGGAATGATAACTGTACTAAAATCTATTTTATTATATGTTTAAAATTTGAGGATGTAATTTGACATTTGATACTTTCCACCTGTATTCCTTCTTCAGTCTGTGCCCGCTAAGACAATTCTGGTATTACAGTCAAACCCTGTGGAAAAAACTCTTATCCAGAGCTTTCTCTAATGTATGTAATGTGTTTGATATGTATAATATAGACTATTCATCATTTTCTAATCATTTTGTTTTTTATAAAGCAATCTGAAGAGGATGTGAGTCAGTTTGATTCAAAGTTTACACGTCAGACACCTGTTGACAGCCCAGATGATTCAACTCTCAGTGAAAGTGCCAACCAGGTCTTTCTGGTAAGTGAAAGAATTTCCATGTAGCCATGGGAAATTCACGTATGAGGATAGGCCCTTTTCATTAAGAAAAGCCATTTTCAATAAGAAAATTCAATTTGTTTTCTTTACAGTCCATGTTAGATAATCTGGGGTGCTATTTTTTTTTTTAAGTTAGCCCTTTATAACTTATTGATAAGTTAGAAAATTGATTCCCATGATCTAACATTCCATTTTAGCAATTAGAGTAGGAATGTATGATTAATTTTTTGGTTGGGCCACTGACTTAAAATGATGTTTGGCATAGCATCTCAACCGAAAGCCACACAGCCAGAGCAGTAGGAGAAGAGCCATTTTAACTATTCCTGAAACAGCTACAGATTTTTGGTACTCTTAAGTCTGTAGGGAATTTTTAACCTGTTAATTGTAAATATTTGGCATCAAAATATATTGGTTCATATGTGATAGTAAATAAATTAATCCTTGTAGAAGTATCTGTATTGATTTATACCTTGTCTCCTCAGATAGAAAAGCAAAGCTTTTAGGTTTTGATCAACAAGATGATAGATTTATATCTGATGACCATTGTTGCATATTATTTTGCCTAAGTATCATATATGCTTATGTTTATTTTATTACTATACTTATGTCAGGTGAACATCTGCTTCATTTTGTAACCTTTGTTTTCTTTGTCATTATCCTTTGTCACTTCTTTTTGGACTACTTCTAGGGAGAATGGAATATGGGGAAAGTAATTATTTGGAAGTTTTTTTCTCCCCCCATTTGTTTCTGAGTTCACTGGATTTGTCTAACTTAATTCCCAAACTTCTTTTTTTTTTTTTTTTGTAAGGAAGATTAGCTCAGGACTAATCTGTTAAGATCTGTTGCCAATCCTCCTCTTTTTGCTGAGGAAGATTGGCCCTGAGCTAACATCTGTGCCCATCTTCCTCTATTGTATATGTGAGATGCCTGCCACAGCATGGCTTGATAAGCAGTGCATAGGTCCATGCCTGGGATCCAAACCTGTGAACCCTGGGCTGTGAAGCGGAGCATGTGAACTTAACCACTACACCACCGGGCCGGCCCCTCAAACTTTTTTTTTTTATATTGCTCACAGTATAACACACAGTAGTGTTGTATCTTTTGGAGTGGGGAGGGTTAAGTTCTAAAGTTAGCATAGAATGCAAAAATTGTGTATGGTCAAAATTACTCTTAAATCATCGTAGTACAGTGTAGTTTGAGTAAACACTGAATAGTAATACTATTAATGTATGATTATATCATGATATAATAATAGAGCATATGTACAAAATATAATTTTACAGTATTTTTAATTACATAAGAGATGAAAGATGAATGCATGTTGTTAAGTTTATGTCTACATGATGCAAAGTCAGTGTATCCCCCATAGTAAAATCTCTCATGTTCAGTTAGGGAAGTATGCATGATTCATTTTAATTCTGGCATTGCTTTCTTTTTTTCTCTGTGATGTAGAATTTTGTTTTCTACCAATGTGGAATTTATACTTTTGATTTAACATAGAGACCTTTTCTTCAGTTGGGTATTAGAGAGTTTCAACTAGTTTGACAATTTTTTCCCCATAAAAAACAGTCTGGAAACATGTTACCTATCTACAAAGAAATCCCAACTTGTGGTGGCAAAAGTTACATAGCTAAGCTTTCATTGCCAGTTAAAGTATTGTTAACTTTTCTTAATATTGTTAACTTTTCATAATTCATAGCCAATTAAATTGGCTAACTAATGAACACAAGAACAATTAATTGGTTAGGTTGTAGCCAGAATTCTATACATAAAGTGGATCTCCTTAAAAATTAATAAAATATTGTAACATCCCACTTAGCTGGAGATTGTGGTTGTAGCAACTTCTGTTCAATAAATATTTAAATTCCTATCACAGAATTTAGGAAATTAAAAGATGATTAAGGCACAGCCTGGTCCTCTTGGACCTTAGAACTTTAGCCCATGAGAACATGTCGGGAAATGGCCTCTGAAGTCCACATGTAGCTGTCACAAAGCATATTCTCTATAGAATTGCACCTCACTCTTTAGGACTTCACCCAGAGCCTTATTGAGTCTTTTTACTGTAACTCATAATGCCTACTCATAGGTGACTAGAATAATAAAGAGAAGGGAAGATAGGTGGAGGACTGATTTTTAAAGGGATGAACATTAACAGCAAGAGAAATGACAGCTGGTAGCCTAAGAGCAAGATCCAAGAAAAAGCTAAAGCTAACAAAACTGCATTATTGCCCATTACAATTGAGGATTTTCACAATGCTGACCCTTATTCATCAAGAAAATACCAAATTTATCCAATCATTGGTGTAAAACCAGAAAGATCACATATGCCAAGTTAGAGAATTCTATTTTTACTTTGGCCTAATCATGAGAAACTTTTGGGGGGATGATAATCTTAGTTGCTTATATGCATGTGGCTAGAAACACTAAAATTTTCTTTGCATTTATCTTCGTATTTAACATTTTAATGTGGGGCCTACATTTTCCGGTTTTTTTCTATTCCTTTCAATAGAGTGGAATTTTGTTTGCCAGCATATGGGGCTCAATAGAATTCTGCTTTCTTGAGGTTTGTGCCTCAAGAAATGGCTGGAAAGAAATTAACAGATGTGTAATGAGATTGAGGAGATGGGAGAGCATACAGACTGGTGATTTTAGGTGTGCATTGTTGTGTTGGGGTGTCAGAGAATGAACAAACCACATTTGCTTGATGTATGACAAAATGCCATTCTGTAGTCCATTCTTACTATCTTCCAGGGTTTTACATATGTGGCTCCATCTGTACTTGAAAGCGTGAAAGAAAAGTTTTCCTTTGAACCAAAAATCCGATCACCTCGAAGATTTATTGGCAGCCCACGAACACCTGTCAGGTATTCAGATTTTGTTTTTCTTTTTTTTTTTTTCTTAAACCTAGAAGAGCATTGCTTAAGATTTATGCCAAGTTATATAAATGCAAGATCTGTCATATTCTCTTTGGTTGACATAAGCACAGCATCTACACCTTCTTATATTGCAAGTGACTTGTCTGTGAGTAATCTATGATAATATGCTGTATAGTTTACCTTCCGTCCTGAAAGTAAGCTGCTGCACTGGCAAATGTCCTCTTTACCCATTCTTTCAACATTTTTATTGTGTACCAGGGGCTGTGCTGCATGCTGAGGTTGCATGATTAACACAGGAATTGTCCTTGTCCTGATGAACCTTACAATTTAGTGAGAGAGAGTCACAATAAACAAAGAAGGAAATACAAAAAATGTAATTCCAGGGCCTGGCCCGGTGGCCTAGCAGTTAAGCATGCGTGCTCCGCTGCGGCAGCCCAGGGTTCAGAGCCCGGGCGCTCACCAACGCGCTGCTTGTCAAGCCATGCTGTGGCAGAGTCCCATATATAGTAGAGGAAGATGGACACGGATGTTAGCCCAGGGCCAGTCTTCCTCAGCAAAAAGAGGAGGATTGGCAATGGATATTAGCTCAGGGCAGATCTTCCTCACTAAAAAAATATAAAGAAAAGCCTGGAATATTAAAAAAAAAAAAATGTAATTCCAAGTAGTATCAAGTGCTATATTAAAAAAAAAAAGAGTGTTGTGGTAGAGAGCAAAGTATAAAAAGGGGACTCCTATTGATGGTGGTCAGAGAAAGGCCTCCCTGGTGAAGTAACATCTAAGAATGAAGAGAACGAGCCAGCTATACCAGAAGTAGAAGTACAAGGGTGTTATAGGTAGAACAGCCAGTGCAAAACCCCTAAGGGAGGTTTCTTGGAAATGAAAGGGACATCACTGTTCCTGAAGTGTGGTGAGTGAGGAAGAGAATGGCAAAGGTTTGGAGAAGCAATGGGAAGCTGTTTTAAGTGGGGGAGTAAAATGATTTAAAAAAAAAAAGTATCATTAAGGGTTTTATAGAGGCAAATATAGAAGTTTAGAGACCAGTTAGGAAGAGATGGTTCAACTTTTGCCTTTGTGCTAATCCACACAAAAATAAAATTAAATGAAAATAAATGTCATATTACCACACTCCCTTTAAATATAAGGAAAATATTTCTTGTTGAGATAGTCCTTGAGACAAATGAATGATAGCTCTTCCTTGTCTTAAAGCCCAGTCAAATTTTCTCCTGGGGATTTCTGGGGAAGAGGTGCTTCAGCCAGCACAGCAAATCCTCAGACGCCTGTGGAATACCCAATGGAAACAAGTGGAATAGAGCAGATGGATGTGACAATGAGTGGAGAAGCTTCAGCACCACTTCCAATACGACAGCCGAACTCCGGGCCATACAAAAAACAGGCTTTTCCCATGATCTCCAAACGACCAGAGCACCTGCGTATGAATCTATGACAGAGCAAGGCTTTTAATGAATTTAAGGCAAAAAAGGTGGGGAGGGGATGTGTGAGCATCCTGCAGGGTGAAACAAGAAGACTCAAAATGACAGTCTTGAAAGAGTCAGTGTCATTACATAGAACACTTTGGACAGAGGAAAAATAAACATGGATTTTTAAAAATCAATCAATGGTGCAAAAAAAAAGACTTAAGCAAAATAGTATTGCCGAACTCTAAGGCACATCAATTAATTGATTCCTAGCAACATCTTCTCAACCTTATCAAGGATTTTCATGTTGATGGCTCGAAACTGACAGTATTAAGGGTAGGATGTTGCTTCTGAATCACTGTTGAGTTCTGATTGTGTTGAAGAAGGGTTATCCTTTCATTAGGCAAAGTATGAAATTGCCTGTAATACTTGCAACTAAGGACAAATTAGCATGCAAGCTTGGTCAAACTTTTTCCAGCAACATGGAATCAAAGACAAAAGAAACTTATCAATTGATGTTTTACGTGCAAACAACCTGAATCTTTTTTTTATATAAATATATATTTTTCAAATAGATTTTTGATTCAGCCCATTATGGAAACATCCCAAACTTTAAAATGCGAAATTATTGGTTGGTGTGAAGAAAGCCAGACAACTTGTTTCTTCTCTTGGTGAAATAATAAAAATGCAAATGAATCATTGTTAACCACAGCTGTGGCTCGTTGGAGGGATTGGGGTGGACCTGGGGTTTATTTTCAGTAACCCAGCTGCAATACCTGTCTGTAATACTAGAAAAAAAAAAAAAGAATCTATTTAATCATTTCTACTTGCAGTACTGCTATGTGCTAAGCTTAACTGGAAGCCTTGGAATGGGCATAAGTTGTATGTCCTACATTTCATCCTTGTCCTGGGCCTGCATTGCACTGGAGAAATATCACCATCTGTTTTTATACCAGTATTTGGTTCAAGACGCCAAATGTGTTCAGCCCATGGCTGAAGAAGGACGGAAGAGAGTCAGGATAAAATGCACACTGAGGGCGGCAAAGTGAGGGAGATAGGGAGATCCAGGGGAAGAGGGTGTTCCCATGATTCACTCTCTCTGTCTAATCTCTACAGCAAATTGGTAAGGTTTTAAGTTTTACTTCTTTTTACTGCTTTTGCTGTCTACCTTCCTTACATTTTTTCCTTAACAGTTTCAAAAGGAAAAAAGGTATTTTTTTCCTCCTATACTGGGGCTACATTTCTTGATTGTAAAAATATTTGATGGCCTTTTGATGAATGTCTTCCACAGTGAATATGAAAACTTAGTGGCTTAATTTAGGAAACATGTTAACAAGACACTGTGTTTTTGAAATTGTAACAAAATCTACATAAGTAATTTACAGGTACAAAGAATAAAAATAAAGGTAACTTTACCTTTCTTAAATACTTCCTGCCTTAAAGAGAGCATTGCCATGACTTTAGCTGGTGAAAGGGTTTAATATCTGCAGAGCTTTATAAAAATATATTTCAGTGCATACTGGTATAATAGATGATCATGCAGATGCAGTTGAGTCTTATCACTTCTTTTTGTTTGTTTTTTATAATGTCTTCAGTCTGAGTGTGCAAAGGCAGTTTGTAATATTTTGCAACCCTATGATTTTTTTAAACAGATGCTGCTTGCTATGTTCTCCAAACCTTTTTGAGCCATAGGATCCAAGCCATAAAATTCTTTATGCATGTTGATTTTAGTCAGAAAAGAGCAAAGCTTTGCTTAAATGGCAAGTCAAGTGAGATGAGATGGAATCCTGACATTAAGCAAAAATAGAACCATGAAAAATGATTGGAAATATACCTTTTCAATTGTGGCAATAAATGAAAGATTTAATAACAGTTCTTCTTTGGACAGAAAGCCTTCTTTTTTTTTTTAAATCACTCCCTCTAGACCCGCTTCTCCCTTATTGCAGCAGCCTACTGAGAACTTTATAGCTAGTAAATTAGAAGCTACAATAATAAGGGCAGAAATTGTACTTAAAGTGCAGATCTTTGTTCTCTGACAGTTTATGATGTCTGAAAAAACAGAACCCAAAAAGCTATGGTGATATGTACAGGCTCTATGTCAGACTGTCAATGGCTTGTGCTACTCTGATACTTGTTTTCAAATGTGTTTACTAACTGTAGTGTTGACTGCCTGACCAAATTCCAGTGAAATTTTACACCAAAATATTGTTCCTCAGTCCTATTGGCTAGTAACATTTGCACTGTGATTGGCTGGCTATTAACCACCCCATAGTTAAACCGTTTTCATAATTAGTACTGCCAGCAATAGTGGCAAACACTGCAACTTTTCTGCATAAAAAGCATTAATTGCACACCTACCATCCACACAAATACAGTTTTTCAAACTTAACATGAAGTGAAATAATTTGCTATGCTGTGGCAAGTTACTGAGAAATTGTATTTCATAAATGATGATATCCCTACTATGACTGTGAAAACATGTCAAGTGTCACTTTAGTGTCACAGACAGAAAGCACACACCTATGCAATATGGCTTACCCTATATTTATTTGTAAGAATCCAAGTATAGTTTAAAATATATGATGTCAATATTACTAGTCTTGAGTTTTTAAGAGGGTTCTTTATGATTATTCCAGGTAAGTGTATAATAAAGAGATTAAGTGCTTTTCTTTCATCACTTGATTATTTTCTTTAAAATCAGCTATTACAAGATATTTTTTTATTTTATACATGTTGTTTTTTAATTGAAATATAATCACTGAGAACTGAAGTTTACTAATTTTGATTTTATAAGGTTTATAGCATTACAGAATAAACTGGGATTTATAAACCAGCTGTGATTAACAATGTAAAGTATTAATGATTGAACCTGAACCAGATTTTTAGGAAAATTATGTTATGTCTTTTTCCCCTTTATGGTCTTAACTAGTTTGAATCCTTCAAGGATTTTTCCATACTATTTTTTGAGATAGAAGATAATTGCGGGGAGAAGAATGCATGTATGATACTCCATAAATTCAACATTCTTTAAGTAATAAATGATTATAAATAAAATGTCTTCCATATTAATATACTGAGCCTTGGATTTTTTATTTAATATAGGACCTAAAAATTTTGGTTACTCAGTTAAGTCATATGGTTCCTAGCTTCTAAGGGCTAGATCTAAGATTACTCCCATGAGAAATGTTGAATTTATGAAGACTGGATTTTGAGGCTTTGAAAAATGGTTAATTTCTCAAAAACATCAGTGTCCAAACATCTACCTTTTTTCATAGGAGTAGACACTAGCAAGTTGGACAAAACAATCAAAAGTATTTGTCACACCATGACCTGTGGTCTGTTGCTGATTGATACAAAACTTTTCTTGCGTGATTCTTAGTTTACCACTACAGCACAAGTATTACCTCAGTGGATTATCTGAAGTAACATCTGAAAGATGGGTTCATCTGTGTTTGCTCTTTAAACTATTATTTTTTTTCTATCCCAAGTTGGCTTTGCATCTATCAGAGTAAATAATTTCTTCAGCTGCCTTATTAGGAGTGCTATGAGGGTAACACCTTTTCTGCTTTTCATCTTGTATTTAGTTTACTGTATTAAGTATTTGATTTCGGATTGATGAATGTAAATAGAAATTAAATACAAATTTGAATGAACATAAAACAGAAGTGATTTTTTTTATTATCCTAAGATAGGAAGAAATAAGCATCAGGTGCACAAATGGTTTCAATAATTTTTTTCAATGTGTCAGATGTGTTCAGGTTCTCATATTTAATAAACTACATACATATATGAGGAATGACAACTGTAAAACTGTTTTTGCTGAGAAATTGAAGCTACTTAAATATATAACAGTTTTAGTACTGATTTTATATATTAGATTTTACCCATCTGTGATTTCCAAGTTCTGTCAAATAGAATTGAATTGGTTGCTTAAAAAAAAGTTCATGTGAAAAGTTATGTGAAAGCTAGCTTCACATAAAAACATGAAGAAGACTTTCTTGTGCTAACAATCAACAGTTCAGCCACACTTGTCAACTACATTTGATTATTTGATGTGTATGCACAAAATAATGTAGTGCACAAATCTGTTTTTTAACTAATGTCTCAATATATCTAGTGTAGGTTGGTTGTTTTGTATAAGCCACTTTTTATTTATGAGGTAATTCTATCACACTTGCCAAGATTTCCCTATAGAAGTTCTCAAACTGACTTAACTTTTTTATAAAACCTAGTAGCAATCCTTAATGCTGATAAAACAGTCTTTGAGGGTGTGATCTGAATTCACAGAATAAATGGGTTTTTGAATCCCTATTCCCCTGTTTTTGAGGTGAAGGAATAGAAGTAGAGAAATGCTTCCAGTTCATCAGCATTGTTAGTGGATGGCATAGGTCTCCTATTACATTTTCCCCCTTTTAAATTCATATGCGAACTGTTTCTTGTTCATTAAAAAAAAAACAACCCCACTGTCCATGGACCTCCTTTGTTATTAAACCATATTAAGAAACAAAGCTATCCATATAGCCATAGGGTAGGCCGGTATTGTAATAGGGCTGAAGTAACTCACATCGTAAGATGCCATTCTTGTGTTTTTAATAAGAAGTCAGCACATCTATCTTTTACACCCCAATTCTAATCCCAAATTGCCTTTCTCACCCATCCCCTGCTGTATACGTAAGTATTAGCTTCACCACAGCCAGGAAGGTGATTTAAGGCCAAGTAAGCTTGTTTCAACATCTGCACTGGTTCTCAAGGTAGATAATAGAGTTAAAGACTATATCATTGCTGAATGAATAGAAACAGTTGTACTTATAACCTGGCAATAGTTAGCTGGGAAAAAAGTTACAGGCTTTCTAATGTTCTTTTGTCAATAAATGACTTAACCTGTAGCTGATTGGCCATATCCTTGTTAATCCATATGCTGGCTTAGCCTTTTCTTATCAACACTGCAAATTTGTTTTCTACCTCTACCTCCTAACTTCTCCTTCCCCCTATCTTTTCCTTGTGTGCAAACTGATAGATGGTAATAGAGAAAATGGGCCGAGGCTTTGTACTCTAAACTTAGAACCAGTCCTTCAGACTTTTGTTATATACTTCCCCTTCGAGTTTTCAAGGGGAGAGAGGAAGTGCCTCACTCCTTTTTCCACCACCCTGCACAAATACCTAGAGGCAAACAAACCACACTATCCAAAGCTTTTGGTTGCCTCTGAGTGCAAGCTTTAATTTCCCAAGTAATGGTGATTCAAGCATAAGATTCCAAAACTTCTGGAGAAGACTAGTTATAAGGGGAATTCTTTTCTAAGAGTTTGAGTTGGTCTTGTCATACTATTCAAATCATCAGTGAAGCCAGCTGTTTGTAATCCATGTGAATTATTTTAATAGTTACTTCAAGATAGTCCATGGCACTATACAAAAAGCAAGATCATAAACGTTAAAGCTGACAGCAGAATTGTACTATGAGGTCCACAAACACAATGAATTTAAATCATCTATTTTCATTGATTCCTAATCGTAGTACAGAGAATAATAGAATACTAAAATATATCATCCTCAGTAAATTAATCTTCACTTAGAAAATCTGATTGTTACAGGTAAAATATAGCATTTAGAACTTTCATTTAAAAATACAAATTTTAAGAATGGGAATTATAAAAGTCAATGCTAAAGAAAATTCTACTTTCAGATTTTGTGTATCTTAAAATACTATGAAAAATATTCTTTATTCTAAAAACAATGTCAGGAAAGAATACCTGAGTTCCTCTGAAACCACTAGTTCTAGTTATCCAATTGCTATTTTGGTAACATTAACCAGAAACACATTTACAATTTAACACTGCAATGACCTGTCAAATAGGATAGAATAAATGTTGCATATGCATTAGGTTGAACATTACTTATATATTTTTTTAAACACAGGATTCTTTCATTTAATCTTTTGATAAATTGGACTACACTCTTAAGTCTTATTATATATTCTAAAACCATTTGGAAACATTTTCTTTAACTTCTAGCACTGAAAATCCATTCTAATATCTTTATCAATAATCACTATAACCAAAAGAAATTAGTGTTTTGTGGTCTTAATAGTTTATACAGCTTAATATATTTGAAGGTGTGATGAAGTAGCTCCATCTTTCCATTTGTTTATATGGTCTGAAATCACAGTTCTGCACAGCGGACATGTTTTCTCTCTGTTAAACCATAAAGTAATGCACTCTTCACAAAATATATGCTGTAAGGGAATTAAGAACTAGATTTTATACTTGGTAACATTTTAATTTTAAATTCATCACATTGCAGAGAATCATACTCTTTAGAGCTGAAAGGGATTTGGAAATCACTAATCCCTTCATTTTACAAATGAGAAAACAAAGTATGACATTCAGGAACACAAAGAGTGGTGTTAGTGGTAGAGCCACTAGTGTTCTTTTGACTGTGCTATCTGTTTAACCACTTTTAATAAAATATAAGCTCTCCTTAGGTGATAACTTTAAGATCAAGTATAATGGCTTAATAGTCTTTGAGAGTAACTGCCATAAAGTCTACGAAAGGGCATTATATAATTCAATAACAAATGCTGGTATTCTAAAAGATTAGTATCTAACTATTAAAAACAGCCTGTTTTCCAATCACTTTGGTATCCAATCTGCCATTTGAAATTTTTCCCCATCATACACTCTGCATAAATATCATTAGAACATAAGAGACAAGATTTAGCTAATCTACCAAGTCCCTAAATCACAAATAAGAAATTACTAGTATATGCCCTGAATGTTACTTTCTGCTAAACATTGTAGATTTTTTTTCCTTATAACCAACATAAATGTGACTTCTGCGAGTCAGGGAGAAGTGTTGTATTTACGTTGCTTAAAAATATAATTACCTGACAGGTGAGAAGAATTGGCTTTTGAAATTCAGCTTGACATATTGAACAAATATCATCCACATCTGAACACTGTCTCTTGCTGGCAGCCACTCCGTAAGTCTATGAAGATAATAAGTTCTGTTCATCTACAAATTTCTGTCTTTCCTGTTCTTCAAATACATAGGTGATGCTGTATTTCTCAAATCTCCCTGGAACCAGGCATTTGAAAACTCTCCCAAAGGATACAAACATTTCAAAGCTCAACTACATATGCAGAACCACGTTTTGATGGACTGCATCAAGGTGAACTCACTAAATAATACATAATAGGATCTTGGAAGATTATTAGATTCACTAGATTCCTAAATAATGATAGTGCTTCAAATTTAGCTGGCTTAAGAGACTAAGCAATCTGAAATATAACTAGTATTATAAAATCTATATTCATGTATTATATGACCTAGTATTGTCAAATTAAGCCCATTTATTACCTATGGCAGTGGTTCAAAAAAGTCAATCCAGAGCTTGGCTGGCTGAATGTAACTGATGTGGAGAAACTGCTTTAAAAATAGATTGCTGTGCTCCACACTGGAGATTTGAGTCAATAGGTCCAGACACACTGGGATGTGACCCAGGAATCAGTAATTTTTGAAAGCTCTCCAGGTGAGTGCAATGTGACAAGGGTTTGGGGACCACTGAATAGTGTCCTGCCACTAAATCTAAAAATAATTTTAATTATCCTTAACTATCACAAAAGTCAGAGCATTTAGTACTAGGAAAGAATGATAAACAAGATTTTACAAAAGAACTGCAGTTGCAAAACGTAACTTGGGTAGAGTTACACTGTCAAAACTAACTGAACAATAATGCAATTCTTTGAATTTCCTTTTCCTCGAAAGTCCTAAAAAAAAGTTTCTGATCTAAGATCTTAATAACTTCCTCACCAAAATCAGGAGAATTTTGTCATTAACTAGATGTGACAAAATATTATAAATTAGATAAGCTTTCTGTAGAAATGATGGGGAAAAGGTGGCTGAAGAGAAGTAAGAACACCCAAGTTCAGGGCTGGCCCCGTGGTTTAGCAGTTAAGTGCTCCCGCTCCGCTGCTGGCGGCCCGGGTTCGGATCCCTGGCGCGCACTGACGCACCGCTTCTCCGGCCATGCTGAGGCCATGTCCCACATACAGCAACTAGAAGGATGTGCAGCTATGACATACAACTATCTACTGGGCATTTGGGGGGAAAATAAATAAATAAATAAAATCTTTAAAAAAAAAAAAAAGAACACCCAAGTTCAGTCATGGTAATGACAGCAAAGCATGACTTGACTCAACACCCTGAAGCTATGATCTAAACTTCTTGTACTAAATATCAAGGGTTAACAAAATCAAACTAAGACTCAATGGATAAAAATATAAAAAGATTTTTTGAGACTAGTGATGTTCAAGATTCCAGAACCAAATCGGGATACTGATGGATGATCTTGGTGCTGATTTCCCTTCATTAAAGTGTTATTTAGCAGCGTACACTGCAGATACTTATGATGACAAGCTTTTAAAACAGTACTTTTGTCTAGCATTTTGCACACTCCCTTCAGGTGAAGACTTATCCTGATGGTGACTGCCTGGCAAAGTTAAGGGACATGTATATACACGTCAAGGCTAGGTATATATTCCTGAGAGACTCAGCAATAAATCAAAGAATGTTGATGACTGTGACCTTCTCTCTCTGCCTCACAGAGAAAGAATATCAAAGTATTTTCGCACAAGCCTTACTAGATTAATGCTGATTATCACATAATAAATTGAATAAACTTGACCAAAGCTGACTCTCAATTTTATTATGTCTTGTCTAAAGAAGTCTGAATAGGATGAAGCAAAACTTCTTACTACGTTACTAACTCTATCTTAGGGAAAGGGTGCCCTGGCCAGTTAGTTTGGTCCACTTTAGATATAATCCTTTTTTTTTTTTGCATACAGACATTATTGGTATTCTTGTCAGATCCTGTGAGTTCTGACCAAGTAATTGTTTAAGTACCAAATGGACTGCAAAACTGAGGATCAAACTCTGATATCTGGTGGCCACACCTAAGTACTAAGAACCTTTGAGGCTACTAAATAGCAAATGAGCTGATGATACCCTTTCTCTGCAGTTTGTAACATCAGCAGAATCACATAATAATCAAGTTTATAACTGACATTGGAGCCTCAATTTATTGTTAAATTCCATGCCATGAACTTACTTATGCATAAAGAATTGAGTATGGATGAGGAAGTTTTTCCAGTAAGAAAATTTCAAGAGAGAGAATTTTTGGTAATGAGCTTTCTTCATATAAATAAATTACAGTGGAAGCACTTTCATAGAAGCTGAATAATAAGTTAATAGATATACACAAAGCTACCATTTGTGGATTAAAAAAAAGAAGAGGAACAAAAGTTCATGATAAGTTTTTTTTTTTTTTTTTTGCTGAGGAAGATTGGCCTTGAGCTACCATCTCTTGCCAATCTTCCTCTTTTTGCTGAGGAAGATTGGCTCTGAGCTAACATCTGTGCCAATCCTCTTCTATTTTATATGTTTGATGCTGCCACAGCATGGCTTGATGAGTGATGTGTTGGTCCGTGCCCAGGATTTGAACCTGTGAACTCCGAGCCGCTGAAGCAGAGCGCACAAACTTAACCACTACGCCACCGGCTGGCCCCCATGTCAAGATTTTTAAGGGAATGTTTATAAACTCTTAAGAATGTCAAGTGATTTGAAGAGGCAAGAAGCCCATTCAAATACGTAAGCACTGCATCAGCTATCAGGGAGGTGGCTGGCAATGTGCAAGAAACTGATCATTGAAATAAAACTCCAAAATCATTATCAGAGCCCTAAGTGCCAAAGTACTAGAAAAGTTTAAAAAAATCAAGTAATTATGAAATCAACACTTGTAAAATTGCTGAAATAAAACAATTTTTATAATGAAGAAAGGTAAAAAAGTGTTTTTTCTTAACTCATAAAAAGTACTTACTGGTCGTGTAAAAAATATTCTCAAAACCCGTTTGAAAGTTCTTAGATGTCCAAAAAAGTCCAAAAGCTGAAAGAGGAAATAAATGAGAGAATTCATTAATTCAAAGAGCCCTATCTGCTAAACCTAGAGATCAAAGCTAAAATCCCATATCATCAAATACTGATGTTAACTTAATGCTTATTGCATATTACAACTAATCATTTCATTTTATTTAAAGTCTAATTATGGAATATTTTACTCAATTTATAGATTTCAGCCAACTCTTAACCAAAATGAAGTATATTTGAATACCCAGAGTTACAATTTGGTCAAGACAAATATAAACTTATATATGTAAAAGACAAGGCAATTTTACCTGGTTCACATGTTCTTAACATATTTAGATTTTAAAGTTTCATAAGTAATTAAGTTGAGGGGAGCAGGCATAGAGGCAACAGAACAAGATACTCCACTAGTTTGGGAATTAAGTGTATGACAGATGCTATTGTTGGGAATGGGTATGTTCTATTCTACTTGTCCTCCCGCCTCCCCACCTTTAGATAATCCATGCTTTGTGGAGGTCCACTCCCCTAATAAAATCTGAGAACTACTGGATTAAAATAAAGATATATATTTCTGTTTCTCCATTTCTAAGTAGATAGAGAACTTGCCATTACTTCAAACTAGTGATATGAAGATAAACTATAAAACAGTTAAAGAGAAAAGCAGTGGTATATAAAATCTGTAATCATCATCATATGAATCATTATGCATGACAAGATTTATAATGTTACCTACTTTTAGTATGAGGTAGAGTAAAGCCAGCAATATCCCAAGACTCCATCTAGTTACATTACCAAACTCCCCATAGCTTATAAGGTAACGAAACCAAACTGGTATGGGAACAAAAGTTCGGTAGTACTGACATAATTCTTCTAAAAGCATATACCAGTAACCCTAAAAAGGAAGGGAAAAGAAAACAAACAGAGCTACCCAAGCTATTTACATACACAGCACAAAACTTCATATTGGATGAAGAACATCCTAAGTGTATGAATAACACATGACTATAAAATTATTCTCCATAACAATAATGGTCTTCGCATATTACAGAGTGGTTTGTTTTCACAGAATTCCTAAGAATGACAAAGTGAAAATGTTTTATGTATACTACAAGTAAAACATATATGTTTGTTTTTGCTGATTATAAAAATTTAAAGTTTTTATTGAACACGGGAAAAACACTGAATAACTGCAGACAGTTGGTTATCACTTACCAGTTGATAATACCCTGGAGGAGAACAGAAGTACAAATCTAAATAATATTTTTCCATATAACGTGGGGACTGATTTTTTTTTAATTTAATTAATTCATTCATTTATTTTTGTGAGCAAGAACAGCCCTGCGCTAACATCCGTGCTAATCCTCCTTTTTTTTGCTGAGGAAGACCGGCTCTGAGCTAACATCTATTGCCAATCCTCCTCCTTTTTTTTCCCCAAAGCCCCAGTAGATAGTTGTATGTCATAGCTGTACATCCTTCTAGTTGCTGTATGTGGGACGCAGCCTCAGCATGGCCGGAGAAGCAGTGCGTCAGTGCGCACCCGGGATCCGAACCCGGGTCGCCAGTAGCGGAGTGCACGCACTTAACTGCTAAGCCACAGGGCCGGCCCAGGGGACTGATTTTTAGATTGTTCTGAAGCAAATATAATTCTGATTTTATTGGAATAGATTAACTTCAAGTTGCCAGTTTAAAATAATAAAATTAGGTTATTTAGAAAACTGAAAAATTATAAAAGGAGTCATTTAAACAAAGACTAAATAGCATTAATGTGGTTAGCTAACATTGTCCAATAAAACATGTTAGTTTCTTACCTTGGATTTAAAAGGCATGATGAAAGAAGGCACCAATAAAATAAGGCATTTTAAGCCCATGAAGAGGAATTTCAGAATGAAGTCTGTAATTCCAACAATCCAGAGTACTTCCCAGAAGCTTGAATGGTCCAAAGTAGGATTCAAAAAAATTAAGCTACCAAGAGAAAAACATCAAAACTTACCAGAGCAACACATAAAGGTAAAGTATTGATAGGAGTTTTAAATTTGCTACCAAATATTTTACTTTAATTTGATATGTAGAAACTATGAATTTGGCAAGATGTTAGAGTTCATGTAAACAGAATGGAAGACCATTTTGCTTATTTTAAAGAGACTTTTTAAATGTTTGAATTTCAAATCTTTCCTCCGTAGAATAAAGAAAAAGAACAGTCTTTTCAGAACATTTCCATCTGACATGGAAATTTAGCAACTACTGTCCTTCAGCAAGTCTTCTCCTTACTTCTAGAAACAAAGATCCAGTGTTCTCATTACACACACACAAGCTAACTAAGGGAGGTGATGGCTATGTTAATTAGCTTGATTGTGGTAATCATTTCACAATGTATATCAAAACATCACATGTACATCTTAAATATATACAATTTTTATTTATCAAAAATCAAAATTAAAAAATAAAAGACCACCACCAACAACCTAATGGTATTTAATAATGATTGATTATATAAGTAAAACTTTAAGTAGCAAAAATTAAATATTTATTGAGCACCTGTTTTGAGCTCAGGCACTGGGTATACAAATCTGAATAAGTCACTTAGAGCTCTAAATCTTGGAATAAGACAGATGGGTAAAAATTGAACTCTAACAATAATAAGTATGTACAAGTAAGATAAATGCGAAGTGCTATGAAATATATGATTACATAAAAAATGTGATTGGGAACTTGGACCTCTAATTACCTGTAATAAAGTGACTGAGAATGGAAGGTGTAATATAAAAGAACAGAAGATCCTGCTAAGAATACCAGTAACCAAGCACACTGAATCTTTGAGCACCTTTCCTGAAAAATAAACAATTTTATAATTTGTTATTTTGAATTATGCCAGAATTTTAAGTATCATTAAACTATTTTACTTTAATGACTAATTTAACTTAAAACGTTTTAATAGATGAATCTTAATAAAAACATGGAATACGTGTTAAATTGTACATCATCACACTCTATTTTATGTATCTTTAGTAAACCCAACTCAAACAAATTTTTAAAATACAAATTTCTTCATTGTATAAAAACATTACCTATGTTTCAAAGAAGCCAAATCTTCTATAAGCTGACATAAAGGACCTACCCAAATGCAAACTTCACCTCTGCAGCTCCCTATTTTTGCCTCCCTGGCAAAATCATTTTAAAAAATGCATTTAAGTTATCAGATAGTTTATAAGTATAATTTTTAAAATTCTCAGACCATTCAATAAGAATTTAATAAGGTAAGTTGTTTTTAATTTCACTTAAAGTTTTAATTACTAGTTTTTAATTGAAAGTCTTACTAGTTTTAAAGCCTGAATTAAATTTTTATGGTTTGATAGGTTCTAACTACAAATTTCCAGGTCAGAATGCATGATTCTTTACACAGCTATAGCCCTTTAAAGTTGCTTGAAGGAGAAATTTTATAAACTAATCCTGTTTTTCCCAATAATTTGTATGAATAGGACTCTTATAACTTATGTAAAAACTTCTTGGGTTTAATTTTTTTTAAATAAGAGAGCTCTAAATAGTTCAATATCCATTTAGTCAATGTACATTTTTTTTTTTTTTTTTTGGAATTTAGAAATTTTTATTTATTTTATTTTTTCCCCCCAAAGCCCCAGTAGATAGCTGTATGTCATAGCTGCACATCCTTCTAGTTGCTGTATGTGGGACTCGGCCTCAGGATGGACGGAGAAGTGGTGCCTCGATACGCACCCGGGATCCGAACCCGGGCCACCAGCATTGCAGCGCGCGCATTTAACCACCAAGCCACAGGGCCGGCCCTCAATGTACATTTTTTAAAACTATTTTAAATCTTACAGTGTAACAGCTGAAGTTTTTAATGATTATATTACTTAGTATGGTCAAATTAACTGATAAAACATGAAGGCACTTGACAAATCAGATCAAATAGTGCATTCTCAATGTTTTAATCCTTCTGTCTAGTTTTTCTTTATCAGGAACCCGACATACAAAGAAAATAAGGTGAAACAATCAGCATTAGGACAGATCATTTATTCTAGGTCATTTAGGTAATAAAATTTAATATATCATGAATGTTACAATATATATACTTAAATAATTGTCAAACTATCTCAATTCCTATTTCTCTCAAAAGTGAGTATATAATTCTACAGAGAGAAACATTTAATGACTTTTTAGTTGTTTATTATACTTACTCTTAGAAAAACCTGATTTACAATGCTTTTGTTTGCATACATAAAAGTTGTAAGCAGCCCAATTCCAAGAGAAATTCCTGTTAGAAAATAAGTTCTAGTTAATTGAAAGAAAAAAAATCAAAGACCTAACATAATGACATAAATTTAAAGGAAATATATACAATTTTAAAAGCTAACAGAAAATAAGTAACTGAAATACACAGGTTAAAGTAGATTACCAAAAAAGAAATAAAATTAACTGAATTTACAAATGAAACTCAATGTTTTATTATACTCTACCTGTTATATGCTGCATAATAAGTTTGACACCCAGAATTAAAATATATGGAAGACTTTTTTGCAACCACTTGAAGAGATACCGGAATTCTGAGAAGGAGCTACCACCATGATCTCCAGACTCCGTGGCAGGATCATCAGGCTGCCTTGCTTCATTGTGGGAGTGACTTCGTAAGTGACTATGTACACATCCATGGGTACGGCTATGGACACCTGACCTTATATTTCTGGAGCTTGGATTTTCAGCACATTCTTTAGGTATGGAGTTTATCTGAATATGAACATCTCCAGAATGAAGACAAGAATTTTCTCCTGTCAATCTCGTATGGACACACTGGGAGGCTGAGGCATCCTCACTGCCTGCAGCTCCTGGAGGACTGTGCAGTTGGCTACAGTTGGCTTGCATGACCTTTGAATACTTTTTCTGTGATCCAGATTTCTTTGCTTCAGGGCTCTGTCTCCTAAAAATCGAAGAGCAGAAAATATTCTAAGTAAATAGTTAAATACAGGCAATATATTGCTCACTAGGAATCCTTTATTCACTAAAGGAGAGGCTGATAAGCACAGATGAATTATTTTCAGGTTATCTATCACTTGTACTGGACTCCTTCCTCCTCCCTTAATGCCAAGGTTCTGCTGCCCTACACAAACTATCTTTTAGGGAACATAATGCTACAAAAAAAACAACAACAACAAAACTGAGCTTCTGATGCCTCCGGTTCTCTAATGACAGAAGGAATCAGCAAAATAGTCAAAGTATGGGTGCCTAGCAGATGACAATAATGTGAGTACTAGTACTCATTCATACTTCAATACATTTATTCTGCCCAACTGAAGCAGTTTCATCTGTGATTTAGACTGTACATTTCATAAGAGTGAGTCAGTATTTTTTAATGCTTGGTAAGGCTAGGAAGAAAAAAACATTAAATCTTAATGCCTTATTATGTATCATCATGGAGAACTAATAATAAATATTTCACTTAAGTGACCTACAAATTTCGTTTTATGCTGAAACAGCTTTCCCAAAGCTAATAAAAAGGTTTCCAATAATTAATACCAGGAGTATTACCTCCTCCCAAAAAAGAATGTTACCTAAATACCTTTAACATAGGGAAATTCGAGGAGTCACCACGTAATTGCTAGGTGATTCTCTAGTCTGAATAAGGATAGTTACATAGTCTGCCCATTAACAATGCCACCATCGGTTGCGGAGGGAGGTCAGAAAAGAGGATACTGGCAGGGAAAGATCCCTAAATGACCGGTGTGGGCGGCCGTCAAGGATGCCCGAGTCAGAATCCCAGCTGAGAAAACGCAGACCTTATCCCAGATTGCCATTTCTGTGGGAGGAAGCTAAGGTTAACATCAGGGCATGTTCTGTGTCATTCTATTTCACGCCTAGGTTTGAATTTTTTTTTTTCAGTGACTGTACGGCGGTTTGGTTTTTAGTGCCTTTCAATTAAAGGCTTTCACCGATGCTCCGACGCCACGGGTGCTACGTATTTCCTCAAACCTCTGAAGACGGATGTGGTACGGGACGTTTCAGTATATTTTCCATAAATTAAAATATAGGACCCTCCCACTTTCCTCCATGCACGAACAAGAAAGGGGAGAAAAAAGGGAGAACAGTAAACGCAAACAACTCTTCCGGAACCCCTAGGACAGTTTTCCTCCCACGTTCGAGTTTCGAGTGCCTCAGTTCTTCTCCCCAGAGCCCATTCGCCGCGGCCCCTCGCCTCCTCCGCCCGCTTTCCCCAGGCCTGACCTCTCATGACGATGAGCGGACCGACGCCTCGGCAGAGACTGCAGGAACAGCGAGCGACGGCACCACAAGGCCTGCAGTCAGGGCCATCACCTTCAAATCCCACTACCGGCAACTCCAGCCCAGCCTGGTGGTGGGGGCGGCGGCGGGGGCGGCGCGCGCGCTCCCCGGACGTCCTCACGCGCGCGTGCCCGCCCCCGCGCGACGCCCCGAGGGATGGGCTGCGACGAGGGTGCCGGGCGCGCGCGAGGCCGCCTGGGGGTGTTGGCTGTGGAAGGGAGTGGGCTGCGCCTGAGAACGGCCTGCTGGCGTCTGCAGTAAACAATAAGCCGCCGTCACGTATGTGCGTATATACGTGTAATCCGCCACACGCCTCAGAGATCTGAACGTTTTGGGGTTAAATGTTTTGGCTTCGAGATCCTGCCCTCGGAGGAGGGGCGTGAAGCTGGAGGCTGTCTTAGTCCCGCCCTCGGCTCGCCCAGCTGGGTCCTGGGCGCCTTCCGGGTGGAGTCTGCCCATCCCCCTGGTCTCGATTCATGCTCATCGGCCGGGACCGAGTTGGAGGAGCCAAGCTGGCGAGGGGTTCGGCGCGTCCGTGGAAGAGCGGGGCTGGGCTGGGCGAGAGCGTTAGGGTTTCCGCGTTCGGGTTTCGCGAGCTTAACTCTTGACCCAGTCGTGGCCGGGCGGTGAAGTTTTAACTGAACAGGGTTTTCGTACAATCCTCAACTTGCACTGTGTGAAGTAGGCCCTGCCTAAACGTGAAGAGATCAGAAGCAAAGAGAAGTAGGGGAGAGTTTAGGTAGGGGTGGAAGTAGAAGTTAAATTTTAAAAACCTTGTCTTGTTTGGGCTATAGGGAAGGCTGTACTGTCTTCGCTATAATTCTGTTAACCCAAAACTGTTCTAAAATAAGTTTACTAAGAAAAAGTTTAGACAATAGACAAAAACCCTGCCTCTTGATCTCCTGCTAAAATAGATTTTAAATGATACTAAATGTATTCCATGAATCTCCCCCATCCACCACAGCCAGCGATAGCCTTTCCATTATGAACCGCAAGCTTTTTTACCTTTAACTGATAGAAATTGACGTCAACTAAATAACTCCTGATAGTCTTCCTACAGTTCTTGAAATTATTCCATGCCATTTCGACCAAACTAACTTGGGCGTGTCTTTGCTCACTTGAGAGGATAAATTTGCATACATGTACACACGTGTATGAGTTGAATGAATATCTGGTGGAAAAAGTGATAATTTGTCTTTTTATTGGTCACTACCTGATTTAAAACCATTCACAACAACTTAGCCTGAGTTAGTTTGCTGGTGTGTTATTTTTGAGGCTCCTTAACCATGAAATTGTTTGCACTTTATTTTCTCCTGTATCACAACTGAATCTACTGTTTAATGTCAATTATCCACTTTGAGGCTGTACTTGGATTAGTTCCATTACCAAGCTATTTCCCTTGGTGAGAAAGGCACTTACATCCCCGGCCCCCCTTCTCGCTGTGGATTAAAATATTGGCTTTTTTTTTTTTTTTTTTTTTTGTATTCATAACTCTCTGTGAGCATGACTAATGTAAGTCTTCCTGACAAATTAGGTTTCTGGGTCAGTAAGCTGTCTTAGTCTGTTGGGCTGCAATTCTACAGACTGAGTGGCTTATAAACAACAGACGTTTCTCACAGTTCAGGAACTTGTGAAGTCCAAGATCAAGGCGCTGGCAGATTTGGTGTATGGTGAGTACCTGCTTGTTGGTTCATAGACAAACATTGTCTTCTCAGCTGTGACCTCACTTGGGGGAAGGGTGGAGGAATCTCTTTTATGAAGGCACGAATCTCACCCCCCCATCCCCACCTCCTAATACTACATGTTGGGGGTTAGGATTTCAAAATACAATTTTTGTAGGGGACACAAACATTCAGTCTGTAGCAAAGGCTGAGGATCAAGATCTGGATTGTAATGAATTTTTCAAGGAGACTTATTTATCTTCTACCAATCCAACTACAACATGGGTTTTTTGTTTTTTGCTTCTGTTTTTCTTTTTTAATTTATTTAATTGATGTCATAATAGTTTATAACATTGTGAGATTCCAGTTGTGCATTATTATTTGTCAGTCACCATATAAATGTGCCCCTTCACCCCTCGTGCCCACCCCCTAACTCCCTTCCCCTTGGTAACCACCAACCCATTCTCTCTGTCCGTGTGTTAGTTATATTCCAGATATGAGTGAAGTCATACAGTGTTTGTCTGTCTCTGTCTGGCTTATTTCACTTGACATAATACCCTCCAGGTCCAATAACATGGATTTTTGTGTGTGTGTGTGTGAGGAAGATTAGCCCTGAGCTAATCCAATGCCAGTCCTCCTCTTTTTGCTGAGGAAGATTGGCCCTGGGCTAACATCTGTGCCCATCTTCGTCTACTTTATATGGAACGCTGCCACAGCATGGCTTGACAAGTAGGGCGTCAGTGGGATCCGAACCTGTGAACCCTGGGCCACCGAAGCAGAGCGCACTGGTACTTAACTGCTGTGCCACCGGCCTGGCCCAGATGTTTTTATTTGAAACTTTGAAATGTATGAGAATTTAGGAAACAGAAATAAGAGACTCAATTTCAGATAATCCAGCTATAGCCATGATGGGCTATCAGTATGTTTTATTTTTTTATTTTTTTTAATTTTTATTATTTATTTATTTATTTTTCCCCCCAAAGCCCCAGTAGATAGTTGTATGTCATAGCTGCACATCCTTCTAGTTGCTGTATGTGGGACGCGGCCTCAGCATGGCCAGAGAAGCGGTGCATTGGTGCGCGCCCGGGATCCGAACCCGGGCCGTCAGCAGTGGAGTGCGCGTACTTAACCGCTAAGCCACGGGGCCGGCCCTATCAGTATGTTTTAGTACATTGATAATTTTAGTACATTTGTAAATTTAATACGTTTATACACCTTGAATGTAATGTTTAAATTCTCATTTTAACATATTCATAACATAAATTGAAGGAATATTGGTGCATATTGAAAGTTTATTAGTACACTTGGAACTGCATTCCACTCAAATAACTTGACAGAAAAGTAACATTTGAAGAAGAGTACTGAGTTGATGACAAGATTTGACAGTGACAGACTTATCCGATCAATTTTCTTTCTAGTGGCATCTAGAATGTTGGAAATGAACATTTTAATTGATTGATTCAAAAAGCATTTGCCGAGTATTTACTAAGTGTCAGGGTATTAGATGTTGGAGAGATAGACATTAAGAGAGACAGAATCCCCATCCCACAGTGAAATAAGTGGTTAGACAGGTCTCCAAAAAAATAATTATGGTATGTTGGAATAAACACTATAATTGAAGGTTGTATGAGATGCAATGGAAGCAAGAAGTGGGAGCATTTAACTTTGTCAGGCAAGAAATGCTTCATCAAATTTGTGGCATTTGAGGTGAATCTTGAAGAATAAGTTGAAATTTGCCAGGACACAAGCAGTAGTAGTACATTCCAGATAGAAACAACATTAAGTGGAAAGTTGTAGTATTGAAATACCATGGTCCTTTGAAGGACTTAGTTTTTTGTTTCTGAAAGAGTAGAGTGCATATGAGGGAACAGTAGGAGTAAGAATAATTAGGAGCTAGAAACGAAAAAGAAATGGATTTTTTTTTTTTTTTTTTGCTGTGGAAGATTCACCCTGAGCTAACATCTGTGCCAGTCTTCCTCTGTTTTTTTGTATGTGGGTCGCTGCCACAGCATGGTGGCTGATGAGTGGTGCAGGTCCAAACTTAACCACTAGGCCATGGCGCCAGTCCCAAGAAATGGATCTTATTTAGGAACCTAATAGTTTATTCTAATAGCCAAAGGGAAGCTATTGAGTTTTAAGCAGCAGAGTTATGTGACCAGATTTGTATATCCAGAAAATTCGTGTGCTAATAGCTTACAGCAGTGCAAGGTCAATTAGGAGACTACAGTCATGCATCACTTAACATGGGAATATGTTCTGAGAAATTCGTCATTAGGTGATTTTTTCATTGTGTGAACATCATAGAGTATACCTACACAAACCTAGATGGTATTGCCTACTGCACACCTAGGCTATATGGTACTAATCTTATAGGACCACCATCATATATGCGGTCCATCATTGATGGAAATGTTATGCAGCACATGACTGTATTACAAGTAGTTGAGGTAGGAAATGAGAAGTTCTCAAACTCCTCAGTGAAGTGGGATTCAAGAGGAAGAATGAGATTCAGAGGTTATAAGGAGACAGAATCAATAGGATTAAGTGTGGTAGATTGTTGCAGTTATGCCCCCCCTTCTCAAGCCAATTTTTCACACCTACCTGTATCCATACCCTTTGGTAGTCTGCTCCCAAACTGACTAAATTCATGTGACTTGCTTTGGCCATTGGGATAATAGTAATTGTAATTTAGCAGAGGCTTGAAAAATGTTTGTATTCTGGGCCTTGCCCTTTTATTGCTGGCAGCCGTTCTGCCACTATGGAATCAAATCAGGGCTAGCCTCCTAGAAGATGAGGGACCACTTGGAGAGAGGCCCCAGGTGTCCTAACCACCTCAGTCTTCCCAGTTGAGGCCCCTAACACATATGTGAGGCCATCCTAGACCATCCAGCCCCAGCTGAGTTAGTTCAGACCAGAAGAATCAGCCAGTCAACCCACAGAATCACAGGAAATAATATTTTGTTTTAAGCCTCCAGATTTGGAGCAGTTTGTTTCCATAACAGAGGTTAACTGATACCCTAAGTGACCTAGTAGTTGTGGAGTGGATAAGAGAACTTCTAAGATGAATCTCCATTTTATAGCTTGGGTGAATGGATAAATCAATATTGGAAAGCTATAAATATTAGAACGAGTAAATTGGGGGCATTACCAAAGAAAATAGGGAATATATTTTTTGAAGACCAAGTTTAGAGGGATAACAATAAATTCAACTTTGGAAATGTTGAGTCTTAGGAGTTCTTGGGACACACAGGTGAAGATATCCAGTTGGCAGTTTGATATAAAGATCTGGAGATAGAAAATTTGGAGTAAAAGCTGTGGCTTTCAATGACATTGCCCATTTCTCATTTATTAGTTTTTGGAGCTTTTTTTGTAGATTCCTTGGTATTTTACGCTTCGACAGTGTTGTCTACAAGTAGAGACTGCCTCTTCCTTTCCCGTCTGTATTCCTTTTCTTTCTTTTCTTATTGTATTGGCTAGAACTGCAGTAACATGTTGAATAGGAATGGTGAGAGTAGACATCCTTGCCTTGTTTCTGATTTTAGGGAGAAAACATTCAGTCTTTCACTATTAAGTGTTAGCTATAGTTTTCCTTTTGTAGATGTAATTTTTCAGGTTAGTTAAGCTCCCTTCTTTTCCTGGTTTACTGAGAGTTGTTATCATGAATAGATATTGAATTTTGTCAAGTGCTGTTCCTGCCTTTATTGAGAAATCATAATTTTTTCCTTCTTTAGTTTTAATATGGTGAATTATGTCAATTAATTTTTAAATCTTGAACCAGCCTTGCATTTCCAGGATAAACCCCACTGTGTTGTAGTGTATTATCTTTTTTATACGTTGCATTTGATTTACTAATATTTTGTGGTGGATTTTTGCATTGATGTTTATGGGAGATACTGTTTTTCTTATAATGTCTTTGTCTGGCTTTGGTAATAGGGTCATGCTAGCCTGAATTGGAAATGTTTCCTCCCTTTCTGTTTTCGGAAAAGATTGTACAGGGGCTGGCCCGGTGGCATGGTGGTTAAGTTTGGTGTGCTCTGCTTCAGCAGCCCAGGGTTCGCAGGTTTGGATCCTGGGCACATACCTACACCATTCGTCATCAAGCCATGCTGTGGCAGCAACCCACATACAAAATAGAGGAAGATTGGCACAAGTGTTAGCTCAGGGTCAATCTTCCTTGCCAAAAAAAAAAAAAAAAGAAAAGATTGCATAGAATTAGTATGATTGGGCCGGCCCCGTGGGTTAGCGGTTAGGTGCCTGCGCTCTGCTACTGGCGGCCCGGGTTTGGATCCTGGGCGCGCACCGACGCACTGCTTCTCCGGCCATGCTGAGGCCACGTCCCACATACAACAACTAGAAAGATGTGCAGCTATGACCTACAACTGTCTACTGAGGCTTTGGGGGAAAAATAAATAAATGAAAAAAAAAATTAAAAAAAAAAAAGAATTAGTATGATTTCTTACTCTATGATTTGTTAGAATTTGGCAGTGAGGCCTTCTGGCCTAGAATTTTCTTTATGAAAAGATTTATTTTATTTTTTTAAATAATTTTATTTATTTATTTTTTTCCCCCAAAGCCCCCGTAGATAGTTGTATGTTATAGCTGCACATCCTTCTAGTTGTTGTATGTGGGACGCGGCCTCAGCATGGCCGGAGAAGCGGTGCGTCGGTGCGTGCCTGGGATCCGAATCCAGGCCGCCAGCAGAAGAGTGCACACACTTAACCGCTAAGCCATGGCGCCGGCCCAATGAGAAGATTTTAAACTACAAATTTAATTTCTTTAATAGATATAGGATTATTCAGGTTATATATTTCTTCTTGAGTGAGCTTTGGTAGTTTGTGCCTATGGATGAATTGGCATAAAGTTGTTCATAATGTTCCTTGATTATCTTTTAAATATCTGTAGCATCTGTGATGATGTTACCTCTTTTATTCCTGATCTTGGTAATTTGTGTCATCTTTGTTTTTTTTTTCTTGATTAGTATGGCTATAAGTTTATAGATTTTATTGATATTTTCTGTGAAATTTGGTTTCGTCTATTTTGGTTTTATTTATTTTTCTCTGTTTTCCTTTTTTAAATTTTATTTTTCCGATCTTTATTATTTCCTTTTTTGTTTGCTTTGGATTTAATTTGCTCTTCTTTATCTGGTTTCTATAGGTAGAAGTTTAGAGATTTGAGCCCTTTATTTTTTTCTAATATAAGCATATAATTTTAGGGGCCAGCCCTGTAGCTTGGCAGTTAAGTGTGCGTGCTCCGCTGTTGGCGGCCCGGGTTCAGATCCTGGGCGTGCACCAATGCACTGCTTGTCTGACCGTGCTGAGGTGGCGTTCCACATACAGCAACTAGAAGGATGTGCAACTATGACATACAACTATCTACTGGGGCTTTGGGGAGAAAGGGGGGACAAAAGGGAGGAGGATTGGCAATAAATGTTAGCTCAGGGCCGGTCTTCTTCAGCAAAAAGAGGAGGATTGGCATGGATGTTAGCTCAGGGCTGATCTTCCTCACACACACACACACAAAAAAGCATATAATTTTATACATTTCCCTCTAAGCACTGCTTTGGCTGAATCTCATAAATTTTGATATGTTGTATTTTTTGTGTATGTGTATGAGGAACATTGGCCCTGGGCTAACATCTGTTGGCAATCTTCCCCTTTTTGCTTGAGGAAGATTGTCCCTGGACTAAGATCCTTGCCTGTCTTCCTCTATTTTGCATGTGGGACACTGCCACAGCATGGCTTCATGAGCGGTGTGTAGGTCTGTGCCCAGGATCCGAACCTGTGAACCCCAAACCGTCGAAGCGGAGCACACAAACTTAACCACTACGCTGCAGGGCCAGCCCCTGTATTTTTCATCTTGCAAAACTGAAACTCTATACCTATTAAGCAACAACTCCCTATTCTCCCTCCCTCCAGCCCCTGGAAAACACCATTCTACTTTCTGTTTCTATGAATTTGACTACTCTAGATACCTCATATAAGTGAAATCATACAGTATTTGTCTTTGTGATTGGCGTACTTCACTTAGCATAATGTCTTCAGAGTTCTTCCATGTTGTAGCATGTATCAGAATTTCCTGCCTTTTTTAGGCTAAATAATATTCCATTGTATGTATATACCACATTTTGTTTATCCATTCATCTGTCAATGGACACTTAGGTTGCTTCCATCTTTAGGCTATTGTGAACAATCTGCTATAAACCTGGGTATACAAATATTCTTTGAGACCCTGCTTTTAATTCTTTTGAAAGTGAAAGTGGAAATAGAATTGCTGTATCAATTTTTAATTTTTGGAGAAACTGCCATACTGTTGTAGCAGCTGCACCATTTTACATTCCCACCAACAGTGTACAAGGGTCCTAATTTCTCCACATCCTCACCAACATGTTATTTTCTTTTTCTCTTCCTTCCTCCCTCCCTCCCTTCTTCCCTTCCTTCCTTCCTTTCTTTCTTTTTGATAGTAGCCATCCTGATGGATGTGAGGTGATATCTCATTGTGGTGTTTTTTTTGTTGTTGTCATTGTTATTTTTGTGTGGTGGTTTTTTTTTTTGTTTATTTATTTATTTATTTTTCCCCCAAAGCCCCAGTAGATAGTTGTATGTCATAGCTGCACATCCTTCTAGTTGCTGTATGTGGGATGCGGCCTCAGCATGGCTGGAGAAGCGGTGCGACGGTGCACGCCCGGGATCCGAACCTGGGCCGCCAACAGCGGAGCGCACGCACTTAACCGCTAAGCCACGGGGCTGGCCCGTGGTGGGTTTTTTTAATCAAACTTTATTGAGATATCATTGACATGTACTCATTGTGGTTTTGACTTGCATTTCCATAATGATTAGTCCTGTTGAGCATCTTTTTATGTGCTTGTTGGCCATTTGTATATCTTCTTGGAGATGTCTTATTTTTTAATGGTTACTCTAAGGATTATAATATACTTCCCTAACCTTTCACAGTCTACTTGGAGCTAATCTTCTATAACTTCAGGTAAATTGTCAAAGTCTTACATCCAAGTAAGTCCCTTTGTTTTCCTCCCGTCTGTTATAATTGTCATGTTTATTACATTTATGTCCTTTGAGAACCACATTAGACAATGTTATAGTCTTTGCTTATAGCAGCTATAAATACTGTAAAGAACTTAAGAGAAGAAAAATAGTCTTTTTTTTTTTTTTTTTTAAAGATTTTATTTTTTTCCCCCCAAAGCCCCAGTGGATAGTTGTATGTTGTAGCTGCACATCCTTCTAGTTGCTGTATGCGGGACTCGGCCCCAGGATGAACGGAGAAGTGGTGCCTCGATGCGCACCCGGGATCCGAACCCGGGCCACCAGCATCGCAGCGCGCGCACTTAACCACCAAGCCACAGGGCCGGCCCGAAAAATAGTCTTTTATATTTATCTAGATATTTACATTTATTTTGCTTTGCTTTCACTCCTAAAGTTCCAGGTTTTCCTCTGGTATCATTTCCCTTCATCCTGAAGAACCTCCTTTAGGATTTCTATTAGGCCAGGTCTGCTGGCAATGTATTCTTTTCGTTTTCCTTCATCTGATAATATCTTTATTTTACTTTCATTAATGAAGGCTATTTTGATTGATATCTAATTCTGGGTAGACAAGTTTCTTTCAGCATTTTACAGACATTCCACTGTTTTTACTCTCCAAGGTTTCTAATGAGAAATTCAGTCATTCAAATCATTGTTCCCTTATATGTAGTGTATTATTTTCATTTATCTGCTCTCAAGATTTCTTCTTTCCCATTTTTTTTTTTTTTGGTGAGGAAGATCAGCCCTGAGCTAACATCCGAAGCCAATCCTCCTCTTTTTTTTTTTTTTCTGAGTAAGATTGGCCCTGAGCTAACTTCTGTGCCCATCTTCCTCTACTTTATATGGGACGCCGCTACGGCATGGCTTGACAAGCGGTGTGTCAGTGCGCGCCCGGGATCTGAACCTGTGAACCCTGGGCCCCTGAAGCGGAGCATGCACACTTAACTGCTTGTGCCACTGGGCTGGCCCCAAGATTTCTTCTTTATCTTGGGGGGTCTCCAGCAGTTTTCTCTTTCTTTTAATTGAGGTATGATTGACATACAATATTAGATTAGTTTCAGATATACAACATTATGACTCGATATTTGTATATTGAGCAGTTTTATTATGATGTCTTTGGGAGTGGTTTTTTATGAATTTTTCCTGTTTGAGATTTGCTGAGCTTCTTGAATCTCAGCATATCTGTAAATTTATGTCTTTCACCAAATATGGGAACTTTTTGGTTATTATTGCTTCAAATATTTTGTGTGTATGTGTACTAAACTCTTTTGCTTGTAGTAAGTTGAATAATGGCTACCCAGAGATATCAAGACTTAATCCTAGAGTTCGTAAGTATTACCTTATTTGGAAAACGAGTCTTTGCTAATGTAATTAAGTCAAGGATTTTGAGATGAGGCAATTACCCTGGATTTTCCAGGTGGGCCCTAAATGCCATCACAAGTGTCCCTATAAGAGAGAGCCAAAAGGAGATAACACAGAGACACAGAGGAGAAGGCTGTGTGAAGATGGAGCAGAAGGAGATAGAACCACAAGCCGAGGAATGCTGACAGCCACTGGAAGCTGGAGGAAGAC
This sequence comes from Ceratotherium simum simum, assembly GCF_057802395.1. Classification (NCBI taxonomy): domain Eukaryota; kingdom Metazoa; phylum Chordata; class Mammalia; order Perissodactyla; family Rhinocerotidae; genus Ceratotherium; species Ceratotherium simum. The sequence continues at coordinate 27,970,897 of NC_141915.1, read as the reverse complement.
GAAGAATAGATTCTCCCCTAGAGCCTCCTGAGGGATTACAGCCCTACCGACACCTTAATTTCAGGCTTCTGGCCTCCAGAACTGTGAGAGAATGAATTTCTGTTGTTTTAAGCTGCCACGTTTGTGGTAATTTGATACAACATCCACAGGAAATTAATATACCTCTCTTTCTGGAATGCCAATGACGTGAATGTTAGATCATCTGATATTGTCCCATAGGTCCCTGACACTCTCCTCGTTTTCTTTTCAGTCTTTTTCTCTGTTCTTCAGACTGGATAATTTCTATTGATCTGTCTTCATGTTCACTGACTCTTGCCTCTATCATTCTTATTCTGTTATTGATCTCATCTAGTGAAATTTTTAATTTCAGCTATTTCTCAGTTTTAAAATTTCTCTTTCTTCTCCATAGTTTCTTTTTCTCTGCTGAGAACTTATATCTTTCCATTCTTTATAAGCATGTTCACTTTTACCTTATGGAGCATAATGATAATATCTGTGTGACATAGTAAGAAATATATATTTGGTCTCAGCTCCTGGTTCCTAACAGAGAGTTTTCTGAGACCCTCGTAATTCCTTGAATTATGGGGGTGATAGGAGCATCTTACATAGAGGTCCTAGGCCCCTTGGAATTTCCTGGATGATAGGAGTATCTTTTGTTCTAATGAGATGACTCTGATCAGCTCCTGGATAGCTCCTGGATAGCTTCAGAATGGGGGCTGGTCACCAGAAATACCAAGCCATGATTAGTAGCTGGGAACTTTCAGTCCTACCCTCCATCCTCTAGAGAGTGGAGAGGGTATGGAGATTGAGGTGATGATCGATTATGCCTACATGATGAAGCCTCCATAAAAATTCCTTAACTATATGGTTTGGAGAGCTTCTGGGTTGATGAACACATCCACATTGCCAGGAGGGTGATGCATCCGACTCCATGGGAACAGATGCTCCTATACATGGGACCCTTTTACATTTCACCCTGTGTACCTCTTCATCTGGCTGTTCATCTGTATCCTTTACAATATCCTATATAAGAAACTGGTAAATGTAAGTAAATGTTTCCCTGAGTTTTGCAAGCCATTCTAGCAAATTATCGAACCTGAGGGGGTGGGTATGGGAACTCCTGACTTTGTAGCCTAGTTGGACAAAGGTGGGGGCACTCTGGGGACCCAATACTTGTGATTGGCATCCAAATTGAGGGCAGTCTCACAGACCGAGTCCTTAAGTCTGTGGAGTCTGACACTAACCACGTGGAGTAGAATTGAATTAAATTATAGGACACCCAGTTGGTGTCCAGAGAGTTGGAAAGTTGTATGTGTGGTGTATGTTGAGAAAACCCCACACACTTGGTGTCAGAAGTGTTCTGTGGGTGGAGAAACAGTTCTCCTTTAATTGGTGTCAGAGAAATGGGGTTTGCTAGAACAGCCCCTGGCTCAAGGAAAAGTGGTTTGTGAAGAGAAAGGATGGGGGATGAGGAAGCTCTGATCCCTGGATGGCTTCCTAATCACCCATGGTATGAAACTGCAGCTGCACTGCAATCAGTTACTAAAGGTAAAAATTACCAGTGGAATTTAGAAATGGTGGTAGACCCGACTCCTGAGGAGGTGGCTTATTTGATATGTAAGGAAATGCAAAACAAGAAGCATGCTAACCATGCAATCCCTTGGTTATTGTTATTGGTAATAGCTAAAATGAAAGCAAGTGCTAGGTCAGGCCTCGATGCTGGATCAAGCTCAAATTTTGTTCCGTCTGAGCTTTAGCCACTAGCCTCGAAGCTGCCCACAAAGGGAAAAATTATGCCAGAACAACAGAAATTACATCTAATACCTCTGGTCACCAAGAAAGTAGTCAGCATGGGGGGAGGGCAAAACCAAGAAACTGTTGAAACCAGGGGATATAGCATGAAAGAGCTGTCTCATTTTGTAGATCAGTATCATCAACTTCCTGAAGAACTTTACTAAAATGGATCACAAAAATAACTAAATTAGGAGCAGTATCTTTGGTTTTAAATGCTACAGAGTAGAAGAGTTTTTTGGGTTGATACAGGACATGAAGCTCACTATTGAACAATCACAGATGGCTGTATGTGATCCAGACACACAGGAGGTTATTCCCTAGGGAACAGCCAGCCTGGTGTGCACTGGGTAAAAAAAGCCCTTGTAAAGTGTGTTTATCCTGAGAAGGGGGACTGCCCAACTATAATTACCAAGTGGAATACTCCAGATGAAGCAGCTGCTATGTATGCAGATCACATGGGACTGGCTTTATGATGACTGGGATATTCACCCGCTGAGTATGCCCTTTACTCAGGTTATGGTAGATGCTATGATGAAGGGAACCGCTGTTGCATAGGCACCCGGTGTAACTTTACTGCTGCAAAATCAAACAGTCTTGAGAAATCCTATCAGATTTGCTGTCTCAGCTTCCCAGTATGGGTCTTACTGAAACCAAGATCATTGGAGTAATTAACAAGAAAGTGAGGGAGAGACAGAGGGGAGAGTAAAGGGACTTGTTTCAGCAGAGTGGAAATTTTTAAGTGGTTACTAAGAAATGGGATGAATGTGGCGGACATTGATGATGTTGAAACGAAAGTGTTTATACAGCACTGTCAAGGTTGGGTGGACCAGTGGAACCCCCTACTACTCCCCCAACATTTAAAGACTCCAAAAATTCAGTTTCATTTACTCCAGTTTGGAGGAATTTAAAAAGCCAGAAGGCATACATTACTATGAGAAACCCTACCCAGAATTGCCTGGGGTGATGGTTAGGTAGGTTAGTCAAGGTAAAGACTTACCAAGGGGCCAGGATCTTCTGGCCCAACCCCTGATGCCATATGTACTTGTATGAATAAAATGGTCAGGGGGTAGAGAAATTTCTGAGCCTCCCTTACAACAAAGCCCCATGCAGTGTGGTATGGAAACCCATTTATGTAGCCCTAACTTGTACTATAGTCAGATTGAGAAAATACAGAAATGTAAGAGTTGATAGGATTATAAAAATTGGAATGTTTAAACAGGCTTTATGTAAAGAAATTGTCTTTCCTTTATCTGAATGTTTTAGGGGAATGAATATTATCCATTTGGGGAATACCTCCCCTGGCTAGTATTGTGAAACCAGAACCTGTTGATGAAGTCCTAATGGAGGCTACAGCTAGGAATGTAAGAGTTGATGAGATGAAGGTGCAAGTTTGGAGGAGAATTGGTATGTTTGAACAGGCTTTATGTGAAGTGGTTGTCTTTTACCTGATTGTATCATGGGGATGAACATTGTATCTGACTGGGGAACATTTCACCTACCTAGTACATTCTTCTCTCTGTGTCTGCCGGGGACGGCTCCAGGACCCCCTCCACCCCGCCTCAGATACCAAAAGCAAGTCCCTTATATAAAATGGCATAGTATTTGCATATAGCCTATGCACATCCTCTCATATACTTTAAATGATCTCTAGATTACTTATAATACCTAATACAATGTAAATATTGTGTAAATAGTTGCTATACTGTATTGTTTAGAGAATAATGACAAGAAAAATGTCTGTACATATTCAGTACAGATGCAACCATCATAGGCCTAACTACATAGTACACATCAGCAATAATGTAACATTTACTTTCTTTCAACACTTACACATTGCTTTCATTTAATGACTTGAAAGAGGAATACATAGAAAACACAGAATATTTAAAATACAAGTACATATAGAAAATATAAATAGAGAAAATATAATTTCATTCTCTCTTTCCCTCTCTCTCTCACTCGTACGCGTGCGCGCGCGCACACACACACACACTGTGTTAACATTCTCACCAAAACCCTGGTTCTTCTCTCTTGATAACCTTTGTATGGTGATGATGATGACAATCATGCAATGGTGTATGGTGCCTACAGTGCCAATGTGGTGAGGCGACAAGGTGTGTGGCACTGTGGGTAAGCAGTGAGATAACAGGCTAACATGAACCTTCTGACGGATCATCTGTGTTCATCTGTGTTGGAAGAAACAGGTTCTGACTGCAGACATTGACGCTTAGGAGGAGGCTCAATAATACTAATGTCAGGATTTGTGGAGGTTACAGGTTGAGGATCTTCAAGCGTTGAAGGTTGAGGCTTCACAATCGCCCGTGCTTAAGTTAGAAACATTGTTAAAGGGAGCTGTTTCTTCTTTTTCTTTGCATCATCAAACAAATCTCACAGTGGTTGTAGGCATGTTGTTATCCCTCGGGTGACACAGAGGGATAGCAAAGGATCATACTCAAGGATCATATCCTTTAACACTTGTGCCTGTTGGAAAACTGCCGCAGATTTTTCAAGTGTTCAGATTGATGGCTCTGCCTCCTCTAAATCTACATTATCATCATCATCTGTAGAGGATTTCAGCAGATCTTCAAGTTCCTCATTGGTAAGGGTTTCTCTGTGCTCTTCTGTGTGTTCCTTGACATTGTCCTCGATCATGTCAGAGAAGCCTTCTCCACCAACTTCCCTTGCAATATTCAAGATATTCCTGAATTCTGCATCAGTGGTGTGGAAGCTCCTCAAATCATTGACTACCTCATTCTGTACTGGCTTCCAACATGCATTGACTGGCTGGGGCTTTAGTACATCTATAGCCTCTGCAGTAAGCACAATTGCATCTGCGACTGTGAAGCTCTTGCATAAATCCATGATGTTGCAGCCAGGGGTAGCATGAAGGGCAGCACGAATCCTCCCGAAAGTGAGGCGGGTTTAAGTCACCTTAATGCACTTGATGGTGCCTTGATCAAGTGGCTGCAGCAGTGACATAGTGTTAGGAGGCAGGAATGTCACTTCCACATTCTCCTTGGCAAAGCAGAGAGATTGGGGATCGCCAGGAGCATTGCCAGTTATGAGGAGGACCTTGAACGGCAGCCCCTTCTCTTCAGGTATTTCTTCACATCAGGAATGAAGCACTAGTAGAACCATTCCAACAACAAAGTGGCTGTCACTCAAGTCTTCTTGTGTTACCAGACGTGGGCAGGCAATTTTTGTTTTTGTTCTTAAGGGCCCGGGGATTGTTTGCTTAGTAGGTGAGGCCTGGCTTGATCATGTGATCTGCTGCGTTGCCACACAACACCACAATAAGGCACTCTTACTAGGCCTTGAACCCCAGGGCCTGCTTGGCACTCTTATGGTTGTAGGTACTATTGGGCATCTTCCAGAACAAGCCCGTTTCATCACAACTGAAGACTTGCTCTAGAAGGTAGCTTTTCTCTTCTGTGAGTTTCTTGAGTTCTTCTGGGAACGCTGTTGCTGCCTCGGCATCAGCCGATGCCGATTCTCCCGTGATCTTGCAAGTTCTTGAGGCTGTAGCGCTTTACATAGCTGGCCAGCCAGCCATTACTAGCCTTAAACTTTTTCCTCTCACTCTCCTCAGCCCCTTCAGAGTAGTGCTCAAAGAGGCTAAATGCTTTTTCATGCATAATTTTTCCATCAGCAGGGATATGCTTCTGTGACATGTCCTCTAGCCACACACTTAATGCTTTCTCAGTCTGTGTGAGCACTTTATTGTGAACCAGAGAGACCATTTTTGCTGTTGTAGGGGCAGCACTAACACTGCCATGAATTTCAGCTTCTTTCTGCTTTCTTGTCTGAATGCTCGATTTGTTCTTACTGACCTTACTTGGCCCATTTTGGCAAGCAACATGCCACTTTTCAAAAGATCTAAGATTTTTATTTTCTTGTTGAGAGATAGCATTTTACGATCTCTCTTAGCCTTTGAAGGATTGCTTTGACTACTTTGTTGCTTTTAGGAGCCATTTTTTCACAGAAACAAAGGGTGCACACAACACAAGTAGTGAACAAATGAGACACAAAGCAAACAATGCTCAGACAGTGAGTGCTGGAGAGAGACTGAGGGTCTGTGAAATGGTGGGAGGCTACACAGAATGCCTGCCCATCACTTGATTCGCATGAGTTCATTGTAGTGCTTGGTGCGTGGCAAACTCAAGTTTTACTTTTTGAAACTTTCTGGAATTTTTTTTTCAAATATTTTTGATCCACAGTTGGTTGAATCTGCAGATGTGAAACTCACGTATACAGAGGGCTAACTGAATTTTAAAACAGAAGGCATAAAATCTGCTGCCCCTCAAGCAATATTAATTGGATATGCTAAGTGGGAACCGATAAGATTGCCTGAGTCGGAATAGTATAGAGTAGAAGCTGAAGTGTTGAAATGGAGAACTTCTTTGTGCGGTAGCTGTATGTGGAACATAGACGAAGGCTTATTGCAAAAGCACCTCCCAGCGTCGACTACTGGGACTTTGGTCTAGAGAAGTCCCATTTGAGGAGCAATTACTAGCTTGCTATCAGACATTAATTAAAACTGCCCCTATGACCAAAGGACGTAAGATAATCTTGAAACCTGAAATACCTGTGATGTCTTGGGTGATGTCAGAAAAACACTCTAATGGGGAGGCCAGTGCCCAGAAGAGTTCGTAATGAAATGGAAATGGTTTATATAGGATCGTGCTACCCCAGGAATGCAAGGATGATGTACTTACTCACAAGCAGTGAGCCTCTTTTCGCCTAGGACTGACTTTGAAACTGTGTGAGGAGCTGCCAAGTTCTGTCATCACTTGGACAGTGTGCCCTATAAACAGCTCTCAGCTGACCCACAAAGAGCTGCTTGGTTTATTGATGGAAGTTGTAAGGTAAACGGACAACATCCTCTTTGGAAGGCCACCACTCTGATCCAAGAAGGTAAAAACAAATCAGCTTGGTGGGCTGAATCGCATACTGTTTTCCTAGCAGTGATGGAAGAATTGAACAATGATAAAAGCCCCTGTGTTTTGATTTTTACCACCTCATGGACGATGGCCAATGAAGGGCAGTGAAAACCTGGCCTATTCAAGGAATGCGTGTATGGGACACAGCTCTGTGGAGATCACTATGGAAATCTGAGGGGTACATTAAAGTAGGACATATCGATGCCCATCAGAAAAACCCCCTTCTTGGATATTATAGTGTGATACTCTGGATCCTATTAAAATCTTCTGAAGAATGTTGATTTTTGTTGTTGTTTTCAGCAATCAGTCATCCTGGTTGGATTGAGACTGCAAGGTCTATCTTGCCTTTTTTTCCTGTGTGGCTTCCAATGTCAGGACAGTTTTCAAAGCCTATGCTGTATTGCTTTGGTTCTGTCCTACATCTCTGCTACTCAGGGGTTAGTCGTGGACTTGTGCTTTGCTTTATATTGTTGTTCAGTTCTCAAGGTCTTTGCTATGCTGCTTTGGAGTGTTCTTTGTATGTGTACCTCAGAAATGAGCCCTGGATGTATGCTGATTCATACACAGAACTAGGAGAACCCTTTTTCCAGCTCTCTCTTCTCTGGAATCCTCCTCAACTTCCTGCCTCTGTCCTATAGCTAGAATGATGGGGTTTCTCTAGGAGTTTTAGTTGCCTGTGCCACAGCAAGAGAAAAAGAGAGAAGAAGAAAGGATTTCTCCTCCACAACTCTCTGAACTCCAGGAACCAATTTTCTCAGTTCTCTGTCTCTAGGAGTTTTAGCTATCTGGGCTGCCACTGCCACAACTTTACTGGGCCCCTGCTCTCAAGTCAAACTCACACACACACACACACACACGCTCATACACTCACACACAAAGGGACACTCGTTCCTGTATGGGCACCTTCTCCAAGTTTGCCTCTTCTACTCAATACTGCTTTTGTTTACTTTTCAGAGTGCTCAAATAGTTGCTTTTTGTATTTCATCCAGACTATGTGGTTATAATCAGCAATAGAGACAGGCTTTAGTGGACTACTTCATGGCTGGCTCTGAAATCTCTAAATACTTATTTCTTAAATTAGCTATTTAATGTCTGTCTCTTCCACTGTACTCAATGTCAGCAGGGACTATTTTGGTTTTGTTTATTATTGTGTCGCCATGCCTAATAGTTTTTGGCATATACTAGGTAGCCAATAAATATTTATTGAATAAATGAATGAATGGACACTTGTCAGATCTCATCTTACTTGATATTTTTGCAGCATTCTATACCGTAGATTGTTCTCACCTGGAGTCTTTCTTCCCTAGGCTTCCATATTACTCTATTCTACTGGTTTCCTCACTTCTCTAGCTTTCCTTTATTAGCAAGTTTCTGTTTCTTTATGAACCTTACAGTTTCAGAAATTGCTTTTGAAAGGGGGACACCTACATAGTCAGCCCACATAGGCACAAGTACAACCTTAGTAATAAATGCTCAGTCACCATTTCTTCATCCTAGAACGGAGTAAACATTTAACTGCATGTGGCATTCCTTTGCTGTCCTCTTGTTAACTGCTGTTAGGTCCTCTACAACTCTTTTTTACCACTTATCTAGCTTATTATTACTTTCCTATATGAACTCTTGCTAGAATATAATTTTCAAAAAGTTAAAAACATGACTGTTATTCAAATATAAAAGAAAAATATTTCAAGTATTTTATTCAACTTATTAATTAATGAGAACATATAACATATTAAGACTGGTTCAAAGAAAAATTCAAGGAACAGAGAATTTATATAGTCAAAGGAATGCTGAAATAAATTTGTCAATAGATGCAAATTCCTGCAAGGCAAAAGACATAATATTTGGGGTTATGTTTGTCACCAGATGGAAAACAATTAAATCTCTACCAGGAGATTTGTATTTGTATTGCTAAGGACAGGAATAATTTGCATTGCTGTCTGACAGGAAGAATAGTTGCTTTGTTATCAGTTATCTACATGTTAACCACTACCCCTATCAAGTTGTAAAATAGCCTGGTCAATGGAAAGTCAAATTAAGATGCACACCCATATATAATGAGATAATTCCCAGAGAGTCTGCTAAATTATATCCTGCATTCCATTGAAAGGACCCCTGTAATCTCTTCTGCCTATTTCTAAGTTTTGGATATTTTTTCTTAATTTTCTTTACCCTGGACAAGAAAACTTTAATTTCTGTAGGGGAGCAAAATTTGCCACCCCAGAATGTGTCTCTTTGGCATAAGGATTATTTTAAGCTGATTATTTTTAATGAACAGAAAGACTCAGGAAATTTTATTTTTTACCTCCTCCTTAAATGCCTAAAAGAATTTAAATCAAAGGCCTGTTCCAGGAAGAAGAGCTATCACCAGAGATATCTACAAAGAATATGAGCTAGATTTGGTACACTGGGGAAAACTTAGCAAGGCCTGTTTGATCAAAGTCCTCTCTGTGTCCCATTGTTTCTGCATAGCACAGCAAACTTTTGTTTACCAAACATTTGCTTTTCCCATCTTCTTCTAAATTGTCTTCCTCCCCTTTGAAGTCTCAGACCCCTACCCCACCTTCTCCTTAGCTAAGGACAGCATATAAGCCTCAATTGCCTGAATGTCTGGGAACCTCATATCTTTGGAGTTCCTGTACGTTTGTAATTAAATGTGATTTTCTCCTGTTAACCTGTCTCAAGTCAATTTAATTCTTAGACCAGCCAGAAGAACTTAGAAAGGGGCGAGGAAAAATTTCTTCTCCTCCACCATTTCTCTTTTCCTTTGTACCTTTCCCCCTTCGCTCATAGAATGTTTTTTCCTGTCCTCATGCCCAGTTATATCTCTTACTTTGTTTAAATCTTGGCTTCAGCTTGCTTCCTTTGAACACAAATTTTTGTTTTTTCCTTGTTTCACCCTCATGCAATGTGGCTGATCCTCAGTTGTTCATTCCCTAAACATTTGGAGAGTAATTTGGAATGTTATTTTTTCATTTATTGGGATAATAAGATGGTATTATTTTTATTAAAAATGGTCATTATTGGTTTGGCATATGTATATTATATTCCTAGTTTTACTTTAAGCTCCAGGTATAAACTACAATTGATCTTTTTTTTTTTTTTTACAGAAATTGTATACACTAATTCAGGGATGGTAAATATATATCACTTGTGCTACCACTCTGCTTGCCCATACCTATGACAGATATTGACAATTGATATCAAACTCATTCTTGGTTAGCCTGAACTCAGCCTCAGATTCCTTCTTAACACAGAATTCCAGGCATTCACTATCAATCAGTTGAAGTTGGCACAAGGTGGACATGTTTTAAATAAATGCTTTTAGGAAAAATGTCACAGAACAGTCTGGTTGTGGAGCTGGTGTATAAGGAAGCAATTTTTGTCTCTCTCCACAAAATAAAAATGTCTTTTGGGAATTGTTCTAAGGTAATTAGTTGTATGAAGCCGATTATCTTTATAATCTTAGAAAGTGTGTTTTCCTTTGCTTTTGTTTAGCTTAAAATCCAAATTATCAAAGTAGATTAATTTCTTATATAAAAATTTATTTCTGTCATGTGGCTCAGTGGTTAACTATCTGGAAAATAAAGATATGGCTTTCTTAATCTATTTTCAGTGCTTTTTTTTTTTGCAACTTCACAACTTTTATTTGTGGTGCCTGTGCTTTGTCTCAAAAATACCTTCTCTCTCTGCCCCAACAGTGGGCAGGGAGGGGGTAGCAAAAAATAGAAGACATCCCTCCCTATTGCACAGGTACCCCACCTGACCAAGGCTGGGGGGACATGTAGTACATTCTCAGATCCCCGTTCAGGAGGGGGATGGATGACTGGGGTGGCGTCACACGTGAGAGGGGGACCTCCAGGGCAGCCACTCTGGTCCTGGCGCTTCTTAGTCTGTGGTGCCTTCTTGGTCCCGCCTCCAGCCCCAGTTTTCCCTCATTGATGTCTCCAATGCATCTTTTTAAATGTATTTACATTAGATCCTAAAGTACTGTGCTTTAGATTGAAAATTTGTTTGGATTCATTAAATCTGGAAAGTTTGTCCTAGATCAAAGTGAGTTCAAACACAGAAATTAGTTACATCCTTTCTTGTAGAAGAACTTTACAATAAACTTTAGATGTATCATATGTCCGAAGGAAGCACTTGCTGTCTTATAGAGGGCAGTTCACAACAGGCGGTACAAGGGATCTCTTAGCTTGTTTAATATTCTCCTCAGAGCTCTTGATATATAGAGAGTAATTATTAAAAACGTGAATTGTGGTGCTAAACTCCCTGGATTCAGCTTGAACAAATTGCTTAACCTTGGTCTGTCTCAATTTCCTCATCTTAATGGGGTGGTTGTGCAGATTTTTAAATTATTTATTTACATAATTGTGAGTAACACACATATCAATATTCATGTACACAGACTCATGTATAGCATTTAGAACAGTCTAAAAACATAGTAAGCACTGTACATCTTAGTTATTATTTATCTTTGTGAATTAAACTTAATACCATTTCTCAAATGCTTACCAGTTCCAGATCTTTTCTCATGAAAGAGTATTAAAATTTATTTTAAATGTTTATATCATAATTACATAAATTTTGTTTCCTTTTGTAAATAGATTTCTTGAAAGAGCTGTTTGCTCAAGAAAAGAAACTCTCAATTTGTTCAAATCCAGAAAGAATAGATCAATGTGAAATATTCTTCATAAAATAGCTATAAGAGGCAGCAGTGCTAAGAAAAATGAATTTATGAACATAGCCACATGCTTTTTTTCCTTTCAGTTTGATTTAAATTTAATATCCTCCCACAATGGAAAATGATTTACAGTAAAGAGATGAAATGGAAGGAATAGGAAAATGGAAACAAGATGTCATTTCTTTTTACTATCCAACAGATTTACCATCTGTTTTAAAATGATGTTTGACCGTCTACAGTAAATGAAACAAAATGCTTTTTAAAAATAATGTAACACTTTAAACTATTTTTACTACCCAACTCTGCCTCCCCTGTGAACACATTCATCTTACTGAGCAAAGGTTTATTTAAGCTCCACTTACATCTATGTTGTTTTTAGCTCATTTCCTTTTTGAAAAAGCAATTGGTGAGTTTATTTCCCAGTTTAGCTGTTATAATAAAATATAAAAGGCATTTTTGTTTTGGCCTATAGTATAGCATTATTGAAAGCAACAAAAGTCACAGCAAAATATAGGACAGTATAAAATTAGAAACTGCTGGTGTTTCTTTAGTAGCAGTTACTGCACTTGGAGTTTCTTCCCCCTCTTGGTACTAGCACAAATCTGCAAGTCACCACTGTGTACCAGACAACACACCCTAAGTGTTTTTTTAATAACAGCTTTATTGAATTATTATTCACATAGCATAAAATTTACCTTTTTTTTTTTTTTTTTGGTGAGGAAGACCAGCCCTGAGCTAACATCCAATGCCAATCCTCCTCTTTTTTGCTGAGGAAGACTGGCCCTGGGCTAACATCCGTGCCCATCTTCCTCTACTTTATATGAGACGCTGGCACAGCATGGCTTAACAAGCGGTGCCTCAGTGTGTGCCCGGGATCTGAACTGGCGATCCCCGGGCTGCCGCAGCGGAGTACATGCACTTAACCACTTGCGCCACCGGGCTGGCCCCAAAATTTACCCTTTTAAAGTATACAATTCAGTGAATTTTAGTACATTCACAGAGTTGTATAATCATCATCATTATAAATTTAGAACATTTTCTTCAAAAAGAAACTCAGTGCCCATCCTCCCAGCCACTAGCAACTATTAATCTACTTTCTTTCTCTATGGATTTGCCTATTCTGGACATTTCAAATAAATGGAATCATATAATATGTGGCCTTTTGTGACTGGCTTCTTTCACTTAGCATAGTGTTTTCAAGGTTTATCCATGTTGAAGCATGTATGAGTACTTCATTCCTTTTTGGTCAGTAATATTCCATTCTATGGATATGCCACATTTGTTTATCCATTTACCAGCTGATGGACATTTGACTTGTTTTCATTTTTCTTGAGTGTATACATAGTAGTGAAATTGCTGGGTCATATGATAACTCCATGTTTAACCTTTCGAAGAACTGCAAGACTATTTTCCAAAGTGACTATGCTGTTTTACATTCCGACCAGCAATGTGTTGAGGGTTCCAATTTCTTCACATCCTCTCCAACACTGTCTTTTTGACTGTAGCTATCCTAGTGTGTGTGAAGTGGTATCTCATTGTGGTTTTGATTTGCATTTCCCTGGTGGCTAATGATGTTGAGCATTTTTTCATGTTCTTATTGTCCATTTGTATATCTTCTTTTCAGGTGCTTTTTTTAAAAATTGGGTTTTTCGTCGTCTTATTGAGTTTGACTTCTTTATATATTCTGGATACAAGTTCCATATCAGATATATGATTTGCAAATATTTTCTCCCATTCTGTAGGTTGTCTTTCACTTTCTTGATGGATTTTTGAAGCACTAAAATTTTTTATATTGATGAAGTCCAATTTATCTATTTTTTTCCTTTAGTTGCTTGTGCTTTTAATGTCGTATCTAAGAAACTATTCCCTAATGTAAGGTCATGAAAAAAGACTTATATTTTTTTTTCCTAAGAGTTTTACAGTTTTAGCTCTTAAATTTAAGTCTGTGATCCATTTTGAGTTAATTTTGCTATATGGTGTGAGGTAAGAGTCCAAATTAACTTTTTTTGCATGTGGATATCCAGTTTATTTGAAAGACTATCTCTTTCCCATTGAATTTTCTTGACATCTTTAAAATTTTTTTTTCCCCCCAAAGCCCCAGTAGATAGTTGTATGTCATAGTTGCACATCCTTCTAGTTGCTGTATGTGGGACGCAGCCTCAGCATGGCCAGAGAAGTGGTGCGTCGGTGTGCACCCGGGATCCGAACCCGGGCTGCCAGCAGCGGAGCACACGCACTTAACCGCTAAGCCACGGCGCCGGCCGTTCTTGACATCTTTATTGAAAATCAGTCAACCATAAATGTAAGGATTTATTTCTGGGCTCTAATTCCGTTCCATTGATCTGTATGTCTGTCCTTATACCAGTACCACACTGTCCTGATTGCTGTAGCTTTGTGATATGTTTTGAAATCAGAAAGTGTCACTTCTCCAACTTTGTTCTTCTTTTTCAAGATTGTTTTGGCTCTTTTGGGCCTCTTGTATTTCCATATGAATTTTAGGATCAGCTTGACAATTTCTGCAATTGTGTGTAGCTTTCATATCTTTATTTATGTATATATAAATATATCCTCTACAAGACACATTATATTTTTCAAAATTACAATAATATTATGTTTTTCTGCAACTTTCTTCCCTCCACCAACATTTTATTATGAAAATTTTCATATATAGAGATAAGTTGAAAGAATTATGTGGTAAACACCCATGTACCCCTCAGCCCCTTGGTCTATATTCTACAGTTAACATTTTGGTATATTTGCTTTATCATGTAACTAGCCATTCCTTGCCATAACCAGCTAGTCTGTCTATCCATCAAACCATCTTACCATTTTGTGCATTTCAAAGCAAACTGCATATATCAGTACACTTCACCTTTAAACACTTCAGCATATATATTGTTAACTAGGGTTCAATTTTTTTTACAACTTTTTAATATAAAGCGAAATGCAGAAATCTTAAGTATACATTCGGTGAGTTTTGACAAATACATTCGTTTATGTAGCCCTAACCCTTATCAAGATGTAGAACATTCTCATCATCCCAGAAAGTTCTGTGTGCTCCTTCCCAGTCAATTTCTGTCCCTAGCCCTTGCCAAAACAATCATTGTTCTGATTTTTTCACCATGGATTTAGTTGTTATAGAACTTCGTACTCTTGTGCAAGGCTTCTTTCATTCAGCATAACGTTTTTGAGATTCATTCATACTATTCATTCATGCATACTGTTTGAGATTCATTCATACTGTTGTGTATCAGTAGTTTGCTTCTTTTTATTGGTGAGTAGTATCCGTTGTATGGATACCCCACAGTTTATTTGTTCAATCTTCTCTTGATGAATAAATTTCCACTTATTTATACCACCACAAAGTTCAGATAACTGGCTTTTGTTTACATTAAAAGTTATGATTGTAATAATAATTGTGGTAATAATCATCTGGAAGCTTTGTAAATGTAGAAGTACTTTCTGAATTAAATAAATGCTTTTGTCAGAGTCCTTAAGTAACATGCTAGAGATTATGCAGACTAGTTGTGTTCATTTACCACAAAGGACTGAAATCTAAAACTAAAACAGCAGAGGAGTCTTATTGACCTCCTTAACTTTATCATTTTCTCTTCCTTTACAGCAGGACTTCTCAAACTTTCATGTGCATATGAATAACCCCAGTCACTAGGGAATCTTGTTAAAATTTAGATTCTAATGTGGTAAATTTGGGGCACAGCCCAAGATTTTGCATTTCTAATAAGCTCCTGGGTGATGCCAGTGATGGTAGTCCATGGAATAGCAAATATCTCTAGCCAATTTGCACTGCTTGTCTTTCTCTGAACGTATCGTAAATTCCCATTTTCATGCCTTAAAATAAGTATGTTTAAAATATTCAAGGATAAAAAGGAAAAGAATCCATAAGACGAGAATAGAACATTATGAAAAAAGAACAGGCAGAGTTTTAAAAGTATCAGGTATTCTATAAATGAAAAACATTTCCGTTAAAAAATAAAACCTCAATAGAAGGGATTGAATCTTCTCCATTTATTTATCCATATTACTCATTTAGTACTTAAAATGTTACCTAAATTATTACATAATATTTTTATAAATCTGTCCTCTTTAATTAGATCCTAAGTCTCTTCAGAGAAGGACAATGGCTTATACTTCTTTCTTTGTTCATTGCCGTATATAATGGGTACTAAATAATGTTTGATGATGAAGAAGATGAGGATGTTTTAGACTGCAAATAACAGAAAATCTACCTCAAAGTGGTATAAACAATTTGGGAATTTATTATCTTTCTTATGTTACATAAGAATTCTAATATGATCAGCATGCTGGCTCTATTTCTCTGTGTTTCTCCCAGCTTTGCCATCCTCAGTCTGTCAGCTTTGTCCTCATGTTTGCTTTCTTCATGGTGGGGAGATGGCTGTCAGCAGCAGCTGAAACAGCAATTTTCCTTGCTTATGTCCTGCAGGAAACATAAGCAAGGAAACCTGTCCTCTAACCATGGAACAAAAGTCTTTCCCTGTAGTGTAATTGGTTTTAATACACAGTTGCTAGGGAAATGCCACGCACAACAGTGGGATAGATCACCTTTCCCTGAGTTAGTGTGCTATGTGGGGGAAAGGAGTGAATACCTGAACAAATAATTTTTCTTTCCAGAAGAGAAGTAGAGGAATGAATGCTCAGTGAATGAATGAATGCTTCAGCAGCCACTGGAGAGAGATTAGCGCAACTCTTTGCGTCCAAAGCCCACATATTCCTGGATGTGCTCTGATCCACCCAGTTTACTTCAGATGCCCACTGGATGTGCTCTGATCCACCCAGTTTAATTCAGATGCCCACCTCCAGAATTAATGGTGGCCAGAGGTACAGTGTTACATTTTGCAAAGTGGTTCCTCCCACAATAACAATATGGGTGGGAGTGGAGGTTTGCTGGCCAAATAATACCAAACGTGTCCTGTAAACTGATGATGAAAGATTTAGGGTATTCAGTGTCTTCATGTTCTATCCCCCACACAAAAATGACACTTAGTACAGAAGTGGGGGAGGGGATTAGGAGATTGCATATTTGGTTACTAAGTAACATTAGGTTTCTAAGTGGCAAGCTGATCCCATATATTTCATTCCCTGGTAGAATAATAATTGGGAGCAGGAAAATGGCCTTACTTGGAATAAGAAAGAAGGAGCACCAAAATGTTCAAAATATATGTTCAAAAATATATTCCACACATTCTGTAAGTTAAAAATTGTGGCTTAATGAGTCTGGGTCTGTCAGAGCTGATATTTAATAAATGTTATTGGAATTAAATATTTAAAATGAATACTTGTTTTATATAAAAATGTAACTTTTTAAAGTTGTAAAAAAGTAGTATGTGGTTAGAGTTTAAGAAATGCAAATGGTGCAAAAAGACCTACCTTAAAAAGTAAAATTCTGGGGCCGGCCCGGTGGCGTCGAGGTTAAATTCACGTGCTCTGCTTCAGCAGCCCAGGGTTCGCAGGTCTGGATCCCGGGTGCAAACCTAGTCACTGCTTATCAAGCCATGCTATGGCAGGCATCTCAAATATAAAGTGGAGGAAGATGGGCACAGATGTTAACTCAGGGCCAATCTTCCTCAGCAAAAATGGGAGGATTGGCAACAGATGTTAGCTCAGGGCTAATCTTCCTCACCAAAAAAAAAAAAGTAAAATTCTTCCTTCATACTGACTCCAGAAGTAACCTCAGTTAGGAGCTTTTCCTGTGTCCTCCTTTTTATTTTATTTTATGCTTCTTAATTGACTTTAAAAAATAATTTTAAAATTAATATACCTTTATATGAAGCTAAACAATACAAGAATGTATAAAGAAATATAATCTCCCTTTCCTTCCAACCTCAATTGGCTGGCTGGCAAAATAATTTTAACAACTTGGGTTACATTCTTCCACTCCATTCTACATGCTTATATACACTTATATGGCTTTTCTTTTTTTTTAAATAAAAAAGGGGGTGTGGAGGGAATCATACATTTGAATCTGTAACTTCCATGTATGATGGACTGTTTTCTAGACTTTTGTCATTCAATACAGTGGTCACTAGCCACATGTAGCTACTGAACGCTTGAAGTGTAGCTAGTTGAATTGAATTGTGCTGTAAGTGTAAAATATACACCAGATCTCTAAGACTTAGTACAAAAAAAGAGAATGGAAATATATCACAAATAGATTTTTTTAGTGATTACATGTTGCAATGATTATATTTTGGACATATTGAGTTAAATAAAATATAATATTAAAATTAATTTCATCTATTTCCTTTTCTGTTTTTAATGTAGCTACTAAAAACTTAAAATTACACGTGGCAGACATTACATATCTATTGGACAGTGCTGCTCTGAACTAATAGATAAAGATCATAACACTTTAATAGTTGCATAATAGTCTGCAGTAGGGATGTAAAACAATTTGTTCACCAGTCCTCATTGATTACTTTCGGGTTTTTTGTAACTTGTTTTATTTGTTTGTATATTTCACTACTGTTTCAATTATCTTTTGCTGTGAAACAAATCATCTAAACTTAGTGGCTTTAAACAACAAATGTTTATTATTTTTCACAATTCTGAGGGTTGGGTGGTCAGTTCTAATCTGGGCCAGCTCTGCTGGGACTGGATGGTTTAGGATGGCCTCACACACACCTGGGGCCTCAGCTAGGATGGTTGGGAGAACCAGGGCCTTCTCCACATGGTCTCTCATCCTGCGGGAGGCTGGTCTGGGCTTGTGTTCACATGGTGGTGGAAGGGTTCCTAGCAGCCAGAGAGAGCAAGCTCCAATATGCAATTACTTTTAAGCATCTGCTTGTGCCACGTTTGTGTCATCCCATAGGCCAAAGAAAGTCATGTGGCCAAGTCCAGGGTTCAAGGGGTAGAGAAATAGACTTTACCTCTCAATGGGAGGAAGTCACATTGCAAAAGAGGCAAGCGTACCAGGAGGTGTGAACAAATTAAAGGCCATTGTTAGAACAATCTATGATAGCCACAATAAGTAATACCAAATGTTCTCAGTGTATTTATCATGAGTATTGATGCTTTTATTTCTATAGGATAGATTCCCCCAAACTGAGACTATTAGCTCAAATATTTTTTAGATTGGTTGAAGAAATTTATATTCCCACCTTTACTCATCCTTTCCAATATATATCATCACTCTTTATAATTTTTGCCAATCAGTGATAAGTGGTATCTTATTTTTGTTTTTATTTGCATTTTCCTGACTAGTGAGGCTGAGCATCTTTTCATATTTTTATTGACCATTTGAATTTCCTCTTCTGCAACTTGCGTATTTGTATTCCTTTTCCATTTTCATTTGTGTCCAATTAATCTGTAGAGTTTTTTTTTTTTTTTTTTTGGTGAGGAAGATTAGCCCTGAGGTAACATCTGTTGCCAAGCCTCCTCTTTTTGCTGAGGAAGATTGGCCCTGAGCTAACATCTGTGCCTATCTTCCTCTATTTTATGTGGGATGCCGCCACAGCATGGCTTAACAAGCGGTGCATAGGTCCACAGGTCTGCACCGGGGATCTGAACCTGCAAACCCCAGCCTACCAACGCGGAGCATGCGAACTTAACCACATGCCACTGGGCCGGCCCCTGGAAACTTTTTATACGTTAGGGACTGTAACTCATATGTTATAAATATTTTCCCAGTTTATTGTTTCTTTTGATTTTATTTATGCTTTCACCATAGAAAAAATTGAACTTTCATATAGTCAAAGATTTTACTTTATGATTCTTCTTCCTTAAGGTCTCCCCACACGCACCTCCATATTTTTATTATTTTATATTTAGATACCTAATTCATTTGAAGTTCATTTTTGTACATGATAATGAGATAGAGGCTGAACTGATCAGAATTTGCAATCAGCTGTACATAATGGACTTCCTACTACAATGCCTCAACCAAATAGGGTTTTTGTTTTTTTTCATGTAACATGAAGAATGGAAGTAAAAGATCAGGACTGGTGTGGTGGCTCCACCATGCCATCAAAGATCCAGACTTCTCCCCTTCTGTTCCACAATCCTTAGATTATGATTTTATTTCTCATGCAAGACAGTTTCTGTACTCTCTGTGTCACATTTATGTTATAGACAGGAAGAAGATCTCAAGGTGAAGGGCAAGAGGCAAATCTCTTTTTAGCAAGAAAACAATAGCTTTCCTGGAAGCTCTATTCATTAGATTATTAATGAATAATCTTCATTTTCAAGAGGGTCTAGGGAGGTGAATAGTTTTGAGTGGGCACATTGCTACCCTAAACAATATCAGGGTTCTGAAAGGAAATTGGGTAGGCAACTATCAGTGTCTGCCTTAAGAACTAGGTTTATTTTCTTTTAGATGTATACTTTTTATTTGCTAGCACGGTATAATAAATAAAGCCAACTTGGTCCTTTGTTAGATTCCTATATATAGTTTAATCAGTTTCTGCACTCTCCATTGTTTCTGCTGATCTATTTGTCTATGGCTGTGCCAATATCATACTGTTTTGTTTACTATAGCTTCATTTTAAGTTTAATTATGGTAAGACAAGTCTCCCTTCGCTGGTCTTCCTTTTCCAAATAGTCTTGACTATTCTTATTTATTCTTCCATATGAATATTAAAATTACCGTCCAGTAAAATCAGTATATGAATCAATACATTATTGATGTAAAATCAATGTAGTCTGATTGGAATTGCATTTATATGTTAAATTGGGAAGAATTGGCATCTTTATGATTTTAATTCTTCCTATTCAAGAACATGGTATGTCTCTTCTTCTTCTTCTTTTTTTTTTGGTAAGGAAGATTAGCCCTGAGCTAGCATCTGTTGCCAATCCTCCTCTTTTTGCTGAGGAAGATTGGCCCTGGGCTAACATTCCTGCCCATCTTCCTCTACTTTTTTTTTTTTTTAATTTTATTTATTTATTTTTTTCCCCCAAAGCCCCAGTAGATAGTTGTATGTCATAGCTGCACATCCTTCTAGTTGCTGTATGTGGGACGCGGCCTCAGCATGGCCGGAGAAGCGGTGAGTGGGTGCGTGCCCGGAATCCGAACCCGGGCCGCCAGCAGCGGAGCGCGCGCACCTAACCGCTAAGCCACGGGGCCGGCCCTCCCTCTACTTTATATGTGGGACGCCTGCCGCAGCATGGCTTGATGAGCGGTGTGTAGGTCCATGCCCAGGATCTAAACCTGAGAACCCTGGGCTGCCTGAAGCGGAGCGGGCGAACTTCACTATGCCACCAGGCTAGCCTCTCTTCTTTTTTTCTTTAAGGATCTAAATTGACTTTATTCAATGATTCATGACTCGGGCAGCATCCCATCTAGTTAACAGAAAGGCATTCCCTCTTTTTTTTTTTTAAGGTAGTATTTTTATGTCCTTTAAAAAGGTCTAAGTTTGATTTTTATGTAGCCAAAATTTATAAAAATTTTTCTTTTATAGTGTCTGAATTTGGTAACACATGCTTGAAAAAGCCTTTTCCACTCCAAGATTATAAAAATATTCATCCATGTTTCCCTTAGTACTTTTATGGTTTCATATTTTATCTTTAAATTTTGATACATACAGACTTTATTTTAGCTTAAAGTAATGATTCAGCTTTAAAAAAATGTCTAACCAGTTGTCTTATTACATTTATTGAATAAGCCATCTTTCTCCCACTGATCTGGAATGCTAGTTTTATTGTATATTGAATTCAGTGTGTGTTTGGGTCCAGATTTGGTTTTTGCAATTTGTCTGGTTTCTATACTAATACGGTAAACATTTAGCCTCTTCAGAGTGCTAGGTGATTTCACCAAGATGTTTAACCTTCAATTTCTTGTGAATTCAGTATTTTTCTTTCGTTTTGAGATAAAGAAAATGAGCTTAGAGAAGATAGGTTATTTCTCATGTCTTTGGATGTGGTAGAGAAGCCTCTTATCCTTTCCCCAGAGACAACAGCTAGTCTTCATTACCTTAGGGTTAACAATGAACATCTATATTAGAGGACACAGATGAGGTTCTGAGGTATTTTTATGGTGTTAATCCAGAGACCAAACCTGGGTCCCCTCCTCCCTTTGATGTTCCAGTCTGAGGGATATAGGGAGCTACATACAAGGAATGAGAATCCAGTAACTCCCACTGCAGAGCTCTGTTATGTTGAACTTTTTCTCCCTTCTTCCTGAAACTAACAAGGCAGAGTCTGAAGAGGAGGCTGTAGTAAGAGGCACAAAAGAAGAGAGACCTAAGTCAGGAAGAAGAAGCAAGTATGGCCCAATGAATGCCTTGGACTCTGACCAATTATATTAACCACTTCTAAGAGCTCAGGGGCCCAAGAAAGCCTTTTTGGGTTGGTAGCATGATGGAGCAGTAATGTTCCCTTCCGTGAAATCTGCGAAAGTGAACCATATACCTCCAGTGTAACAAAAATGTTCCAGAGATTAAAAATTGAGATGAGTTGTGGTTAGAGCCATTGTCCCCTTAATCTTTTTGTGTTCTCAGCCTATGAATTTTCACAACTTTTAAAACTCCAGTTCTTCAGAATTTCTCACTAGAAACATCAAGAATTACCTTTAGGGTATTTGACCTCCTAGCTGCTGATATCTTCCATAGTCTCTGAAAATATCATTGTTTCAAGATCTTTCTTGAGGTAGTTTTGCTAGGACATAATTCTAGGTTGACAATTATTTTTCTCTCAGACTTTAAAGATATTACACCACTATCTTCTGGCTTCTACTGTTGCTATTGAGAAATTTCCTGTCATTTTCATTTGTTCCTTTGTAAGCAAGCTGTATTTCTCTCTAGCTGTTTGAGGTTCTTTTTCCTGTCTTTGGTTTTCTCTAGTTTCACTATGATATGTCTTGATGTGGATTTCTTTTTATTTGTTTAGATTGTGATTCATTTCATTTCTTCAAACTAAGAATTTGAGTTTCATTAATTCTGGAAAATTCTCAGTCATAATTTTTCGGATATGGCCTCTTCTCCATTCTCTCCATTTTCTCCTTCTTGAACTTCAGATGTACATTGGACCTTTGCACTTTATTGTCTATGACCCATAATCTTTCATCCTTTCCATTTCTTTGTCTCTATGTTACATTATAGGTAACTTCTTTGGGGCTGTCTTCTAGGTCACTAATTATTCAGCTGAACTATTCAGCTGTTTAATCTTTCCATAGATTTTATACTGTCAAATATTATATTTTTTATTTCAGAAATTTTGTTTAATTCTCTAATCACTACTTTTCATGGGATGCAATGGAGGATTCTGAGTGGGTAGAGGACAGCAGAAAGGGAGGCTGTGGATATGTGGGAGACAGGAAGGGGGAAGTTGAAAGTAGGAAATGGGTTCTAACCCATGGTGAGAGGACACCAAAACAGTCTATTCAGTCTTCCACAGGGCCTAGAATCAAGGAGTCACTAAGAATCATCTCATATGCTACCTTCATTTGAATATCGTTGGATTGCTGATGTTTCGTTTCCGGGATTTTTGAAAGGTGAAAACTCTGCCTTCTGCCAGGGTAGCGTCATTGCTCCATTCTGGCTAGTCTATTATAGCCAGTCTGACCTCTTGACTTAACTGGTGTCATCACCAACAAATCCATGCCCTGCCTTGCTAAGAAAAAAGGGTAAGAGGTTAAGAAGAAAAGAATAGTTTAGACTTTTTTTCTTAGATGACATAATTTTCTCTTCATACTTTCTCTCCTATCATGAAAATTTGAAGCAAAATTTTAATTAAAAAAAATTAGAAGAACCTCACATTCAAGAATTTTCCACACATACATCAACTCCTAAAATATGTCCTTGGAGTCACCAAGGTTTCTCTTGTAAATATTTTAATAACACTTCTCTCTTTAAAAAATGTGGTTTTGTATGTCATGTTATTAGATCTTTACAGCAACTCTCTTGGGTGAGGCAGTTATTACTAAGTCATTTTATAGAAGGAAACCAGTACTTTTTTGCTTTACTTTAATAGCTTTGGGTTCCTTCACTTTGACTTCTCATTCCTGGTACATAGTGGGAGACCTCAATACGTATTTGTTGGATGAATGCCATTTTAAATATGATTGGATTTATGAGATTTTTTATTTTATGTACAGTTTCCAAAAAATGAAATTCTCTTTTGGCTTCTCTAGTATAGTCTTTTTGAATAGGAAGAAATCTCTGTGCAATGATTTAGACAAGTAAATTTTTATTTGGAAGAACTGAGTTAGAATTGGCCCCTTGAGCAGTTATCCACCCTAAAAAAGGTACTGTCAAGCTATCACATATAATTAACAACTTAATTGGCTACATATTTTCTTTCAGGTGTGATGATAATATTATAACAAAAAACTTATCTTAGAAGTTTTAAGGGAAAAACACTTTGTCATTAAAATTTAAACCAGAACAATAATTTCATTACTTTAAAATAAAATTTGGCATATGAAAAGTTTTATAGTGAACTATAATAGGATTATTCACGCTCTTTAGCATTTACTGAATGATACTTGAAGCTATTATAAATGGGAAAATAAAGACATAATATAATTGTGTTGCCGCTGAGATTAATACTTTTTCAGGTATCTAAAACATTACAACAAAGACACACATGAGGGCGCTCTAATCAGTCAGAAACTGGCAGTGCATAACATCTATTGCTAGGAATTAGACTTTTAAGAAGTCAAAAGCAGTACTATACATTTACAGATGGAAAAATTAAGGCCCAAAGAGATTGTGACTCTATATACCCTATTCTTTAAAGTAAGTAAATTGGGTATTAAGATTTCTACAAAGATTGTACAGCAGTCCCATGTCTGTGAATTTATGTTGGAGAATTTTGACTCTTATCTTGGTACTTCTTTACCCATGGCATGATATAATTTATTTATAAGATGTAGGAAGAAACAATTAGAATATTTATTTTTATGAATTTTTGATCCATAAAATGTGAATTGTGCTTTATTTATACTTGAAGCTGATTCTCAACTGATTTCTTTGGGTACGATCCTTAGTCTTCTCCCCATCTCTGATATATTCCTGGTTTGTTCTTTGGCTTTCGTGTAAATATAAAGGCTGCCTGCAGATTTTCCAGAGAGAAGCCCTATGAACATCCACAAAGATTTTATTAGAGAAAAGCTATGATCAGAATATAGAATGTAGATATTCCTACCCCAAAATCAGTACGTATATGGCAATATTTATTTTATAGACAAATTTTCTTCAACTTAAGTACTACCATTGTCACAGAAAGATTTGCTTCATTAGGCACCCCACACAACTTGGCCAGTTCCACATTTCTACTTTTTCAAAGGAGTTTCTTTTCCTTAAATAATAAACTCATTTTTCCCTAAAAACAAAACAAAGTAAAAAATGAAACAAAACAAAACCCAGGGCTCTGAATGAAAAACATCTCTCCTTTAAGGGGCTAGGTGGTGGAAAAGAAAGCATATCATGAATCTCATTTTCTAATTTGTCTTTGTCTGTCTTTGTCTTTGTATATGTATACATATACATATGCATATGTATATATATGTATATGTGTGTGTGTATAAATATATGTATATGTGTGCTTCAGTTCAAGACACGGCTGTACATCTGATCACTTGAATTTATTTGTATTTTATGAATCAGGAATTAAGCCTTTTCCTGTCCTTGAAAGTACTTGAGAATCCTATAATACAAATCATGGGATTTTTAAATAAATGATGCAAATAACATATTGCATTACAAGTACTAAAAATCGTGTTTTTATTTATGTTTTATCTATATTTAGTTAAATATATCAGACAAGAAAAAATTTAATAGTATGCATATGACTCTATATGATCTGGCCCTGCCCTCCACTCTGCTTCATTCCTTATTATTCCCCACTGGGTCATTCCATGTCGGTCACACTGGTCTTTCTGCACAGCAAACATGCCAAGCATCTGTCTAGAATAGCACCATTGCACTTTCTCTTCCCTCTGCCTGGAATATTTTTGTTAATTTATTTCTTTGATCATTGGAATGAAAGCTCTTAGATAACAGGGGTCTTGTCTGTCTGGTTTAGTAAGTGTCTCAACAGAAAACTGATGGTGCACTCAGAATAATTCCAGGAAGGTTTGTTTACAAAGTGGTTATTTATTTACTAAGGGGTTATTTACAATGATGCAAGTATAGGGAAACCACAAAGAGTACTGTAATATCCTGGAGCAGGTAGCATCTGTGATGTTACGATCTTTAGGCCCAAAATGGCTAGAGGAATAGTTATAGTAGTTAGTAGAACCTAAAAGAGACAGTATGTGAAGTTGGCTGCCTTGGAAGATCAGTGGCCTTCACTGGAAAGACACAGCAGGCCCAAGGTGCCTTCTTATTGAAGGAGCCAAAAGAATAAATACCCTGATCCCACCTTTCTTACTCTGATCTCCTGCCTGGGCTCCCTGTTGGCCAAGCCCAACCAAGGCATGAAAACCCTTTTGATGTGGTCTGTTAGGTCAGCCTCTGAGGACAGAATACGGAGTGGAGAAGGGTGGAGAGTGAATCTGGAAGAGTAAATGGAAGACATATGTCAATTACTGTATTTGCAGCACCTGGAACATTGCCAGACACACAACAATTATTTTAATGTAACAGCTTTATTAAGGTATAAGTCACATATCATACAATTCACCCATTTAAAGTATATAATTCGGGGCCGGCCCTGTGGCTTGGTGGTTAAGTGCGTGCGCTGCAATGCTGGTGGCCCGGGTTCGGACCCCGGGCGCGCATCGAGGCACCGCTTCTCCGTCCATCCTGGGGCCGAGTCCCACATACAGCAGCTGGAAGGGTGTGCAGCTATGACATACAACTATCTACTGGGGCTTTGGGGGGAAAAAATAAAATAAATAAAATCTTTAAAGTATATAATTCAATGGGTTTTAGTATGTTCACAGAGTTATGCAGTCATCATCACAATCAATTTTAGAACATTTCATCACCCCCCGAAAGAAACCCCATACCCATTAGCAGTCACTCTCATTTCGTCCACCCCCAGCCCTAGGCAACCATTAATCTACTTTCTATCTCTATGGATTTGCCTATTCTGGATATTTCATATAAATAGAATCATAAAATACAGTCGTCCCCCATTATCCATGGGGGATACGTTCCAAGGCCCCCAGTGGATGCCTGAAACCATGGATAGTACCAACCCCCATATATACTATGTTTTTTCCTATCTGTACATACCTATGATAAAGTTTAATTTATAAATTAGGCACCGTCAGAGATTAACGACAATAACTAATAATAAAATAGAACAATTATAACAATATGCTGTAATAAAAGTTACCATAGATATTAACAACCTCAGCATACCATTTTTTTTCTTTCCTTATTAGGTTGGGAACTTTGACCTGAAGGAAGCACTTTATGGCTTCTCTTTGGCATATCCAATTTGCCAGCATCACTACTCTTGTGCCTTGGAGCCATTATTAAGTAAAACAAGGGTGACTTGAACACAAGCATGGCGATACTGCAACAGTCAATCTGATAACCTAGATGGCTACTAAGTGATTAATGAGCAGTCCCAGTGTGGCTATGCTGGACAAAGGGATGATTCACATCCCAGGTGGGACAGAGCAGGACGGTGTGAGTTCATCACACTACTCAGAATGGTGCGTAATTTAAAATTTATTATTTTCAGACCGAGGTTAACCACGGGTAACTGAAACCATGGAAAACAAAACTGCGGATAAGGGGGAACTACTGTATGTGGTCCTTTGTGACTGGCTACACTTAGCATGTTTTCAAGGTTTGTTCATGTTGTCGTATGTATCAGTACTTTATTCCTCTTTATTGCTCAATAATATTCCATTGTATGAATATACCTCATTTTATTTATTCAGTCATCAGTTGGTGGGTGTTTGAATTCTTTCCACTTTTTGGCTATTATTAATAATAGCATAGCATTATTAATAATGCTATGCACATTCATTTACAAGTTTTTGTATGGACATGTTTTCATTTCTTTTAGAAATCTGCCTTGAAGTAGAATTGCTGGGTCATATGGTAACTGTATGTTTAACCTTTTGAGGAACTGCCAGACTGTTTTCCAAAGTGGTTGCACCGTTTTACATTCCCACCAGCAATGTATGAGGGTTCCAATTTCTGTACATCCTCTCCACCACTTGTTATTATCTATCTTTTTGATTATAGCCATCCTAGTGAATGTGAAGTGGTATCTTATTGTGGTTTTTATTTGTATTGCCCTGGTGGCCAATGATGTTGAGCATCTTTTCTTGTGCTTATTGGCCATTTGTATATCTTCTTTGGAGAAGTGTCTATTCAGATCTTTTGTCTATTTTTTAAATTGGGTTATTTCTCCTTTTAAAATTGAGTTATAAAGGTTCTTTATATATTCTAGATACAAGTCCATTGTAGATATATGATTTGCAGATATTTCTCCCATTCTCTGAGTTGTCTTTCACTTTCCTGATGGTATTCTTTGAAGCACACAAGTTTTTAATTTTGATCAAGTCCAATGTAACTATTTTTTTTTTTTGTCTCTTGTGTTTTGGTATCATATCTAAGAAGAGTTTGCCTAACCCAAGAACACAGAAATTTACTCTTATATTTTTGACTTCATCTTTTGGGCTGCTATAACAAAAAATACCGTTAAGTAACAGTAGAAACTTATGGATGGCTAATAAACAATGGAAATTTATTTCTCACGGTTCTGAAGACTGGAAAATCCAAGATCAAGGCACTGATTTGGTGTCTGGTGAGGACCTGTTTCCTAGTTCATAGACTGCTGTCTCTCACTGTATCCTCACATGGCATTAGGGGCAAGGGAGCTCTCTGAGGTCTCCTTTATAAGACATTAATTCCACTTGTGAGGGCTCCACTTTCACGGCCTAATCACTTCCCAAAGGTTCCACCTCTAAATACCATCACTTTGGATGTTGGAATTTAACATATGGATTTGCAGGGGACACAACATTCAATCTATAGCAATTTTCTGTGAATTTTATGGTTTTAACTGTCACATTTAGGTCTATGATCCCTTTTGAGTTAATTTTACACATAGAAATTTTAATAAATATTGTTGAATAAATGAATAAATAGCATTGTTAGATTTAAACTATTCATAATATCCACTATTGGTGAAGATATAAAAGTTCTCACACAATATTTGGGAGTCTAAATTAGTACAACCTTTTTGGAGAGCTGTTTGACAATAGCTGTATAACTTTAAAATGCATATGCCCTTTGATCCAGTAATTTCATTCCTAAGAATTTATCTTACAAATATATGATAGAAGTTCTCTTGATCAGTCTCCACTTAAACAACTCACCAGAATAACCAATACTATAATTCCCTCTCTAAAGTACACTGACTGATGCCCACAGCTCACTAAATATTTACACTTTAAAAAAACTAAAATGGGAAATTATAAACTATGTGTTTTGTCCATGGCTTATGTAAGAAACATGATGCGAAACTATAATCAGTGAATTCATTCTCAAAATAAAAGACCCTGACTCTTTGGCAAAAGATTGGAGAAGAAAAATCACATTTCTGTGTTTTAAGTTAATATAAAACATTTAAAACGTGTTGTATCAATTTTTATGATTCCTTGCTTGAACTAATTAACCAAGCTACTAGTGATCCCAATAGCGCTGGGTGAGATGGCTTCTACTCTAGTCATTCAAGAATATGCATTGCAGCATTACATAAAATAGCAAAAATTTGGAAATAACCAAATTGCTAACAATAGGGATTGGCTAAATAAATTATGAAACATTTATATAATGAAATGCTATGTGACTATAAAAAATGATATAGATCTATTTATACTGACATCAACAGATATCTAACATATATTAAATGAAAAAAGCAAGTTACAAAGAATAATGTATAGTATAATCTCATTTTTATTAAAATAATCCAAAAATTCTTCATATATTAGATATAGCCACATATGTATGAAAAGGAGAGAATGTTACATTATGAGTATTTTTCATTGCTGCTCCTGCCCTCTCAA
Source organism: Ceratotherium simum simum (assembly GCF_057802395.1). Lineage (NCBI taxonomy): Eukaryota > Metazoa > Chordata > Mammalia > Perissodactyla > Rhinocerotidae > Ceratotherium > Ceratotherium simum. Next base: position 27,941,529 of record NC_141915.1, on the reverse strand, counting down.
ACTTTCTAAGGAGGAAGAGTCTTTTATTTATTTGACTAATTAGCCAACTATGGGATTACTTTGGCTGAAAACTGGAAAACCCTACAGACTGCTTTTCTTGAGAAAAGAATAGGGAAACATAAAGGAAAAGACAAGGAAGAGGAAGGAGGTTTGAGAAAAGGTAGCTGTGAGTTGGGAGGAAGAGAGAGCAGTTTTGTGAGGTGGAGAAAAAATGGCTTAAGTGGACACTTTGGAAGTTTTACAGTGACATGCAGTATAATTTTCATGTAATTCATTTTCTGAAAGCTGCAGTAAAGTTCTCCATTGCTCTCCAAGGCTTTTGGAGTTGGTATTGTGTTTTCTAAAACTATGTCTACAGATAGAGGCTGACCGCATATTTATATAGATAGAAAAAAATCTGAAAAAATATATACCAGATTATTGATAGTGATAATCTCTAGAGAAATAATTTTATGGGGAACTTTCATTTTCTATATTGTATATTTCTGTAAGGTTTCAGTGTTTTGTAATGAGCATGCATTCCTTTAGTTAATGGAAAGCAAAATGTAAAACTATGGGGTTTGTTCCCTTATTTCAAGGCAAAAACTTAAAGTAGTGGAATAAAAATGACTTTTAATTCTTTTAGATCAAAGCTTTCTCATTGATACAGGCATACCTTGTTATTTATTTATTTATTTGTTTATTTTTTATTGCAGTAACATTGGGTTATAACATTGTATAAATTTCAGGTGTAGATCATTGTACTTCTATTTCTGCATAGGTTACATCATGTTCACCACCCAAATACTAATTACAATCCATCACCACATACATATGCCTAATCATCCCTTTTGCCCCCGCTCCCTCCCCACTTCCCCTCTGGTAATCACCAATCCAATCTCTGTCTCTATGTGTTTGTTTGTTGTTATTATCTACTACTTAATGAGGGAGATCATGCGGTATTTGACCTTCTCCCTCTGACTTATTTCACTTAGCATAATACCCTCAATGTCCATCCATGTTGTCACAAATGGCTGGATTTCATCATTTCTTATGGCTGAGTAGTATTCCATTGTGTATATATACCACATCTTCTTCATCCATTTGTCCCTTGATGGGCACTTAGGTTGCTTCCAAGTCTTGGCTCTTGTGAATAATGCTGCAATGAACACAGGGGTGCATGTATCTTTACGCATTGGTGTTTTCATGTTCTTTGGATAAATACCCAGCAGTGGAATAGCTGGATCATATGGTAGTTCTAGCCTTGATTTTTTGAGGAATCTCCATAGTGTTTTCCATAGTGGCTGCACCAGTTTGCACTCCCACCAGCAGTGTATGAGAGTTCCCTTCTCTCCACATCCTCTCCAGCACTTGTTGTTTCCTGTCTTGTTAATTATAGCCATTTTGATGGGCATGAGGTGCTAGCTCATTGTAGTTTTGATTTGCATTTCCCTAATAATTAGTGATGTTGAACATCTTTTCATGTGTCTGTTGGCCATCTGTATATCTTCTTTGGAGAAATGTCTGTTCAGGTCTTTTGCCCATTTTTTAATTGAGTTTTTAGTTTTTTTGTTGTTGAGCTGTATGAGTTCTTTATATATTTTGGAGATTAACCCCTTATCAGATATATGGTTTGCAAATATCTTCTCCCAATTGTTAGGTTGTCTTTTCATTTTGTCGATGGTTTCCTTTGCTGTGCAGAAGCTTTTTAGTTTGATGTAGTCCCATTTGATTATTTTTTCCATTGTTTCTCTTGCCCGGTCAGACGTGGTGCTTGAAAATATGTTGCTAAGACCGATGCCGAAGAGCATACTTCCTATGTTTTCTTCTAAAAGTTTCATGATTTCAGGTCTTACATTCAAGTCTTTAATCCATTTTGAGTTAATTTTTGTGTGTGGTGTAAGACAATGGTCTACTTTAATTTTTTTGCATGTGGCTGTCCAGTTTTCCCAACACCATTTGTTGAAGAGACTTTCCTTTCTCCATTTTATGTTCTTGGCTCCTTTGTTGAAAATTAGCTGTCCATAGATGTGTGGGTTTATTTCTGGGCTTTCGATTCTATTCCATTGATCCGTGTGTCTGTTTTTGTGCCAGTACCATGCTGTTTTGGTTACTATAGCTTTGTAGTATATTTTGAAATCAGGGAGTGTGATACCCCCAGCTTTGTTCCTTTTTCTGAGGATTCCTTTGGCTATTCAGGGTCTTTTGTTGTTCCATATAAATTTTAGGATTCTTTGTTCTATTTCTATGAAAAATGTTGCTGGAACTTTGACAGGGATTGCATTGAATCTGTAGATTGCTTTAAGAAGCCTGGACATCTTGACTATGTTAATTCTTCCAATCCAAGAGCACGGAATATCTTTCCATTTCTTTGTGTCTTCTTCAATTTCTTTCAGCAATGTTTTATACTTTTCGGTGTACAGATCTTTCACCTCTTTGGTTAAGTTTATTCCTAGGTATTTTATTCTTTTTGCTGCAATTGTAAATGGTATTGTATTCTTAATTTCTCTTTCTGCTGCTTTGTTGTTAGTGTATAGAAACACAACTGATTTTTGTATGTTGATTTTGTATCCTGCAACTTTACCATATTCATTTATTACTTCTAACACCACATGAATAAAATGAAGAATAAAAATCACATGATCATCTCAATAGATGCAGAGAAAGCATTTGATGAGATACAGCATCCATTTATGATAAAAACTCTGAATAAAATGGGTATAGAGGGAAAATGTCTCAACATATTAAAGGCCATATATGACAAACCGACAGCTAATATCATCCTCAATGGTGAAAAACTGAAAGCTGTTCCTCTAAGAACAGAAACCAGACAAGGATGCCCACTGTCACCACTCCTATTTAACATAGTATTGGAAGTCCTAGCCAGAGCAATCAGGCAAGAAAAAGAAATAAAAGGCATACCTTGTTTTATTGTGCTTCACTTGATTGTGCTTCGCAGATATTGCATTTTTTACAAAACCTTCCACCAGCAAAAAGATTATGACTCACTGAAGGTTCAGATAATGGTTAGCATTTTTCAGCAATGAAGTATTTTTTAATTAAGGTATATGCATTGTTTTTTAAACATAATGCTATTGCACACTTAATAGACTACAGTATAGTGCAAACATAACTTTTATATGTACTAGGAAACCAAAAAATTTGTGTGACTTGCTTTATTGTGATATTTTCTTTATTGCAGTGGTCTGAAACCAAACCCATAATATCTCTGAAGTATGCCTGTAGTATTAAAACAACCAGCTGCCTTTATTTTTGAAGGTATTAACTAAACTTAATTTTCATTACAGATATTGGCTTAAGTACTGTAGCGCTTGGGATATCAGCTATATAAGGTGAGTGTGTGTATAAACACATACTATTTAATACTTTTTATAAACTTTAGTTCATAAGCCTTCTGCAAACTGTTTCAATGACTGCTTGCTTGTACATTGTTTGTTTGTTTATTTATTTATTTGTGAGGAAGATCAGCCCTGAGCTAACATCTGCCAATCCTCCTCTTTTTGCTGAGGAAGACTGGCCCTGGGCTAACATCCATGCCCATTTTGCTCCACTTTATATGGGACGCTGCCACAGCATGGCTTGACAAGCATTGTGACGGTGCACGCCCAGGATCCGAACTGGCGAACCCCAGGCCGCTGCAGTGGAGCATGGGCACTTAACCACTTGCACCACCGGGCCAGCCCCAGTTTTTTTCTTTTTTAAATATACTGTTTTTAGAGCAATTTTAGGTTTACAGCAAAATTGAGAAGAAGGTGCAGAGATTTCCCATACCCTCTGTCTCCACACATGCATAGCCTTCCTCATTATCAGTATCCTCCACCAGAGTGGTATGTTTGTTACAATTGACGAACTTACACTGACACATTGTTATCATCTAGAATCTAGAGTTTACAGTAAGGTTCACTCTTGGTGTTACACATTCTGTGGGTTTGGACAAATGTATAATGACCTGTATCCACCATTATGGTATCATACAAAGTAGTTTCACTGCCCTGAAAGTCCTCTGTGCTCTGGATATTCATCCCTCTCTCCTTCCTAAGCCCTGGAAACCACTGATCTTTTTACTGTCTTGATAGTTTTGCCTTTTCCAAATGTCATATATAGTCATGCCCCCCATAACAACATTTTGGTCAACAATGGACCACATATATGACAGTGGTCCCATAAGATTATAATGGAGCTGAAAAATTATATTGCCTAGTGACATCGTAGCTGTCGTAACGTCATAGCACAATGCATTACTCACATGTTTGTGGTGATGCTAATGTAAACAAACCTACTTCGCTGCCAGTCATATAAAAGTATAGCATGTAAAATTATGTACAGTACATAATACTTAATAATGATAATAAACAACTATGTTACTGGTTTATGTATTTACTGTACTATACTTTTTATTGTTATTTTAGAGTGTACTCTTTCTACTTATTAAAAAAAAGTTTACTGTAAAATAGTATGCCATGTTGCATGGGCAGCAGCCTCATATATCTCGTGTTTACCATGTCTCTTGATTGCATCATTTTCTCTTGTGCTTGATTTAATCTCATGTTGTTTTGTTCATCATGGCTCCTAAGCATATAAAATCACTGCTAATGTTGCCAGTAAGAGGCCACATCAAATGACTGATCTGGAAATGAAATTAAACGTGATTAAGGACTACAAAGGTAGAAAATCAGTGATGGTTATTGCTCACCAGTCAGGCATGTCCCATTTCACCATAGCTATGATCTTGAAAAACAAGAACAAAGAAGCTACTTAATTGAAGGCAACGAGAGTAAAAAAATTCAAGAAGAGCCTATATCAGACATGGAGAAACTTCTAATGACCTGGATTGAAGACCAGACACAGAAGCATATCCCTCCCAGCACCATGACAGTCATGGCCAGAGCAAAAAGGTTGTTTGTGATGTTGAAGGAAAAGGCTGGACCCAACTACAATGTTGAATTTACTACTAGCTCTGGGGGGTTTAAACAATTCAAGAATTGTTATTCATTACATAATGTGAATGCAAGTGGTGAGTCTGTGAGTGCTGATGTGAAGGCAACTGAAGAATTTTCGGAAACTCTAGATAAGCTGATTGTGGGGGAAAATTACTTGCCAGAGCAAATATTCAATATGGATGAAAACTCCCTATTCTGGAAACAGATGATGGAAAGGACTTTCATCCATAAGGAGGCCAAGTCAATGCCAAGTTTCAAGACTTTTAAGGGCAGGATAACAGTCTTGCTTGGGGGCAATGTTGCAGGCTACGAATTGAAACTGTCTGTGATCTGGCACAGTGAGAACCCTGGGATCTTCAAGCATATCAGTAAGCACACCCTGCCAGTGTACTACAGGAGCAATAAAAGCTCATGGATGACCTAGCTCCTCTTCCAAGACGCCCTCGTGAATTGCTCTGCCAGCAACATGGAGAAGCACTGTTTGGAGAGTAACTTACCTTTCAAGATTCTGCTTATTATTGACGATGCTCCCAGACATCCTCCTTTTATTGGTGATCTTCATCCCAATGTATATCAAAGCAGTGTTTCTTCCTCCGAACACCACTTCTTTGATCCAATCAATGGATCAAGGAGTTATAGCAGCCTTTAAGGCCTACTACCTGAGGAAGACCTTTGCCCAGGCTTTTGCTGCAACTGAGAAAGACACTGCGAAGACACTGATGCAATTCTGGAAGGATCACAACATCTATGACTGCATCAAGAACCTTGCTTGGGCTTGGAGTGATATCACCAAAGAGTATATGAATGGCATCGGGAAGAAGATACTCAAGAGGTTTGTCCATGACTTCAAAGGATTTGCCAAGGTTGAAGAGGTTGCAAAAATCAACAGGGCTGTGGTTCAGTTGGCAAACAACTTGAACCTAGGTGGGCATGAGGGTGACATTGAGGAGCTCCTAGAAGTGGTTTCTGAGGAATTGACTAATGAGGAGTTGTTGGGACTAGAACAGGAACACATAGCTGAAGAAGAGGCAAGAGAAAAGGAAACTACAGGAGAAGACAAAGAAGAACTGCCAAGAAAATTCACAGTGAAGGGTTTTGCAGAAGCTTTTGCAGACCTCAACAAGCTCCTTAAAAAGTTTGAAAACATGGACCCTAACACCAAAAGGTTTTCATTAATAGAGAGGAGTATTCATGGTGCATTATCTGCTTACAAGCAAATCTGTGATGAAAAAAAGAAACAAACTAAGCAAACCACCATATTTCTGAAAAGAGTGACACCTCCTCAAGAAGAGCTTCAGGTGGGTCCTTCAGGACATATTCTAGAAGAGGGCATTGTTATCGTAGGAGATGACAGCTCTATGCATGTTATTGCCTCTGAAGACCTTCCAGTGGGACAAGACGTGGAGGTGGATGACAGTGATATTGATGATCCTGATCCTGTGTAGGCCTACACTAATGTGTGTTTGTGTCTTAGTTTTTAACAAAAAAAGTTTAAAAAGGAGAACAAAAAAATTTTAATAGAAAAAAGCTTAGGGCCGGCCCTGTGGCTTGGTGGTTAAGTGCGCGCGCTGCGATGCTGGTGGCCCGGGTTCGGATCCCGGGTGCGCATCGAGGCACCACTTCTCCGTTCATCCTGAGGCCGAGTCCCGCATACAGCAACTAGAAGGATGTGCAGCTACGACATACAACTATCCACTGGGGCTTTGGGGGGAAAAAATAAAATAAATAAAATCTTTAAAAAAAAAAAAAAGAAAAAAGCTTATAGAATAAGGATATAAAGAAAGAAAATATTTTTGTATGGCTGTACAATGTGTTTGTATTTTAAGCTAGGTGTTATTACAAAAGAGTCAAAAAGTTAAAAAAATTAGAAAGTTTTTAAAGTAAAAAAGTTACAGTAAGCAAAGGTTAATTTGTTATCAAAAAGAATTTTTAAAATAAATTTAGTGTAGCCTAAGTGTACAGTGTTTATAAAGTCTACAGTAGTGTACAGTAATGTCCTAGGCCTTCACATTCACTCACACTCACTTACCCAGAGCAACTTCCAGTCCTGCAAGCTCCATTCATGGTAAGTGCCCTATACAGGTGTGCCATTTTTTATCTTTTATACCATATTTTTACTGTACTTTTTCTATGTTTAGAACACAAATACTTACCATTGTGTTAACAGTTGCCTGCAGTATTCAGTACCATAACATGCTATAGAAGCAATAGGCTATGCCGTATAGCCTAGGTGTGTCGTAGGCTATACTATCTAGGTTTGTGTAAGTACCCTCTATGAGGTTCACACAATGACGAAATCATCTGACAACACATTTCTCAGAACATATCCCCATCGTTAAGCTATGCATAACTGTAGTTGGAATCGTACAGTATGTAGCCTTTTCAGATTGGCTTCTTTCATTCAGTAATATGCATTTAAGGCTCCTCCATGTCTTTTCATGGCTTGAAAGCTCTTTTTTTTTTTTTTAAAGTGTGAATACTATTCCATTGTCTGGATGTACCACAGTTTATTTATCCATGCAGCTACTGAAGCACATCTTGGTTCCTTCCACGTTGTGGCAATTATGAATAAAGCTGCTATAAACATCCATGTGCAGGTTTTTGTGTGGACTTAACACACACACAAAACTCCTTTGGGTATATACCGAGGAGTGTGATTGCTGGATTGTATGGTAAGAGTATGTTTAGTTTTGTTATAAACTACCAAATGGTCTTCCAAAGTGGCTGCACCATTTTAGAGTCCCAACAGCAGTGAATGAGAGTTCCTGTTGCTCCACATCCTCGCCAGCATTTGGTTGTCAGTGTTCTGGATTTTGCCATTCTAATAGGTGTGTAGTGGTACCTCATTGTTATTTTAATTTGTATTTCCCCGATGACATTTGATGTGGAGCGTCTCTTTATATGCTTATTTGCCATCTGTATATTTTCTTTGGTGAGGTGTCTGTTAAAGTCATTGGCCCATTTTTAAATAAAGTTGTTTGTTTTCTTCTTATTGAGTTTTAAGTGTTCTTTATATATTTTGGATAACAGTCCTTCACCTGATATGTCTTTTGTAAATGTCTTTTCCCAGTGTATGGCTTGTCTTTTCATTCTCTTGACAGAAATTTTTAATTTTGATGAAGTCCTGCTTATCAATTTTTTCTTTATTAGTTCGTGCCTTTGGTATTGCAACTAAAAAGTCACCACCAAACCCGAGGCCATCTAGGTTTTCTCCTATGTTATCTTCTGGGGTTTTTATAATTTTGCATTTACATTTAGGTCTGTGATCCATTTTGAGTTAATTTTGGAAAGGTATAAGGTCTGTGTCTAGATTTATATATTTGCATGTGGGTGTCCAGTTGTTCTAGCACTGTTTGTTGAAAAGATTATCTTTTCTCCAAAGTATTTCTTTTGCTCCTTTGTCAAAGATCAGTTGACTATATTTATGTGCGTCTATTTCTGGGTTCTGTATTCTGTGCCATTGAGCTATTTCTCTATTCTTTTGCAAACCCCACCGTCTTGATTACTGTACCTTTATAGTAAGTCTTGAAGTTGGGTAGTGTCAGTCCTCCAACTGTATCCTTCTCTCTTAATATTGAGTTGGCTATTCTGGGTCTTTTGCCTCTCTATATAAACTTTAGAATTAGATTGTCAATATCCACAAAATGATTTGCTAGAGTTTTGACTTGGATTGATTGAATCTATAGATTAAGTTGGGAAGAGGTGACATCTTGACAATATTGAGTCTTTGTATCCATGAACATGAAATATCTCTCCATTTATTTAGTTCTTTGATTTATTTCATCAGAGTTTTGTAGTTTTCATCATGTATATAATTTTCGATGTTGCAAATTGACCTTAGAAATTGTTACAAATAGTTAAACCAATTCACTCAATTTACATGGTAGGCCCTGGTTCATATAAGCTGTGGGAACCAGGATCCAGACAGCAGTACTGAGGAGTTTTCAGCTTTTCTTGTTTAAAAGGGCACTTCTTCCTGGACCTTCATGTTTTAATAGAGAAAGTAATAACAAAGTTGCCAGATTCTATCCTTACTCTCCATTGAGGTAGTATAACATAGTGGTTATTTGCAGTAGCTCTTAGTTCAATGCAAGTTCTTAATTACATGGGTTCAAATCCTAGTTCTGTGATCTTGAGCAAGTTAGTTCACCTATCTGTGCTTCAGTTTTCTCATATATCAAATAAGGGAACAATACCCTCCTTCATGAGGTTCCTATAAAAATTAAATAAGGAAATACATACAGTGTTTATGGCATATGGTATGTACTCAGTAAATGGTAGCTAGTAATAGGTTGCTAGTGTTGAATTTTCTTTCTCCAGAGTTTTAAACCATGTCAGAAACAACAAACAGCTATCAATTTTACCAAATTCTTCACTGAATTCAATTTGATGTAAATCTAGTTGTAATCGTGGTAAACTTGAAGTAGTAATGTAAAAGCGTTTTGTTTCGTTGGTTTTTGTTTCTTAAGTTATGAAAGGAATTCAAAGGAACAGAATCAAACATATATTTAAGTGGTGGAACAATATTGCCTTCCACCTACTCTCCCACTCCCCTGCAGTCATCAGCATTAATTGCCTTGAGCAAAGGATGATACAAGTGAAAAGATTTTGAGTTCTAAGGATCTGAACTTTTGAATTTTAAAAACCCAAGGCCTAAAAGATTCAAGATATAGAGTTCATGCCATCAGCAGTGAATTTGGAAGGACAGATGAAGAGCCAGGCTGCCTACTCCACTCTGGACTAAGAGAATGTTTATGGGCCAAGCAGCTTGTGGGCATGAAGGAAGGATGTTCATCAGTGTCTACATGCAGTGTGTAGGCAATAGGCCTGAGAGCTCACCTCAGCAAAGTGGCCAGCAAACCCAAAAAGGCCGTAAGTTGGGACCAGGAAGGCATCCCAATACCTAGCAGGGCCCAGGTAGGAATGAACACATCACCTTGAATAGATGGCAGCTAGAGGCCCCAGCATCATGCCCACCTCTGGAACTTAGGTGCAGCCCAGGAAAAGGCAGGAGGGGGACATTCTGCATTCACTGAGATTGTTTCTGCCATTGGGCAGATTGGGGCCTCAAAATAGGAATTAAGTGCAGTGATATAAAAATAAAGTTAATTTCTTGCACTCTCCAGTTAAAGTTTTAAATCTATAAAGATCTAAATATGTTTCCAATGTCTTACTAAAATGTTTTGAAATGTAATATCCTTCTTGTATGTGAAAAACTGTAGGCTGCCTTCCAAACATCATGACTAGAAAAAAAGGTGTCATTGTCAGTGATGCTGAGTATATATTACATAGAGAGTAGATGTTTTAGCTACAGCAATGTAGAATTAAAATTGTACCTTGAGGGGCCGGCCCTGTGGCTTAGCGGTTAAGTGCGCACGCTCTGCTACTGGTGGCCCAGGTTCGGATCCCGGGCATGCACCAACACACCGCTTGTCTGGCCATGCTGAGGCGGCATCCCACATACAGCAACTAGAAGGATGTGCAACTATGACATACAACTATTTACTGGGGCTTTGGGGAGAAAAAGGGGAAAAAAAAAAAGGAGGAGGATTGGCAATAGATGTTAGCTTAGAGCTGGGCTTCCTCAGCGAAAAGAGGTGGATTGCCATGGATGTTAGCTCAGGGCTGATCTTCCTCCCAAAAAAAAAAAAGAAAAATTGTACCTTGATATATACTCAACAAAAATGTGTACTTACATTCACTAAAAGATGTGCTCTGGAATGTTCATAGCAGCACTATTTGTGATAGCGAAAATCTAGAAACTAACCAAATGCCCATCTTGTAGAATGAACAAATAAATTGTGGTCTATTTAAATAATGAAATAGCATACAACAATGAGAAGGAGCAAAGTACATGCAACAGCATGGCTACATTTTACAAATCTACATTGGTTGGAAGAAGCCATTCACAAAAGTATTAATGTATTATCCCACTTATATAAAATATAAAAACACGAAAAACTTATCTGTCAGTTATAAGTCAGGATAGTAGTTATCTTGGGAGTGTGGTGGCTAGTGACTAGAAATGAGTATGAGTGGTCCTTCTGGGGAGCTGATAATAGTAACATTCTGTTTCTTGATCTGGTTGAGGATTATATGGATGTATTCAGTTTGTGAAAATACACTGAGCTGTACTTATATGTGCCTTTTAAAAATACTATGGTGCTTATGTAGTTATTCTTCCTTACGTAAGTCAGTTGTGGAGTTTCCAGTTTATGATTTGTCAAAAGCAGATAGTCAGGTAAGAAATAAAAGGTAATCCCTGAAAATGGAGTGATCAAAATTCAAAAAATTTTTTCTTTACATTATATCGATAGAGATTTTCTTCCACTTAAAAGATGATAGATTGCTCAAAACATTAGAGCAATTTTGTAAAGACTCCTGAATTTGAAAGAAAACTACATTTTGGAATACCCGATAGTTAAGATGATTTCTATGTATAGATGCTTAAGTGGTCTAGACTTGCTTTATGAAGATGGGCTTCCTTGAACACCACCATCTTAGATAATTCAGCATTCCATGCAGCAGTGAAAACTTAGCACTTTAAATCTGGCTAGATTGTAGATAGAGACTGACATGTTAGATTTAGTACAACTGTAGAATTAATACTCAAAACCCCCATGCTGCACAATTTTCCCATATGCTACATAAAAATGCGATATAGTTTCTCACTCACAAGCTGCTATATTAGGGTGCTAGCTGATTTTATGCCTTCAACTTGCTTAATGTTTTCATTTATATACAATAGAGTTTTACACCACATCAGTCAAACAATCTATTGCAAAATAATTTACAGTAAAATCATAATAAATTTACACAAAGTATTGATTTAGCATTGATTTTCAGACTGTGAAAGTCAATGAACCATAAATCTGTAAATAAATTGGTGAAGCAAAAGACATAAATGACAAAAAAAATTAGTCACTGTGTTGTCTATGGGCTTTTTAGATAGCTACATGGGGAAAATATATAGGAGGAGGCTTCATAAAATTTAAAATTAGTAACATAAAAATAACATAATGCACAAAGAAGAAGACAATCTTAACAAAATTGTGAAGAAAACCACCCAAGAATCTGGTTCATAATCTTGACATACTGGCATCACAATTCAGTTGAATGATACCCTGCAAAGGAAAGCATCTTCACACCCTTGAGCTTCCAAAGAATTTTGGAGGCAGATCGATAGCACAATCTATTTAATTTTTAGACTATCATGTTTCTGTTTGTGTGCATATGTTTGAATATCTTTACTATTTCAAAGACCACATTGAAGACATCACCTTGGCAGGGGACAGAGGTGGCAGAAGTGAAACTGGAAACAGTCAGACCTGTCAAGACTGGGAACTGAATTGCGATGAGGCCCCACCAGGCTCTCCAAAGAACCCACACAGTAGCCTCAGAAGGGCGTGGGCAATTGGACACCTGCCATAAAGAAGATACCTGTGGCAGTCACGATGGTGAGCTGCCCAGATCTCCATTCGAGAAAGAACTTCCTTTTCACCTGCAGGGAGTGCAGTTAGTTGACAACTCCAGCTGTAACATCTTTGGGATCAGCTACAGCATTTGAGCTGGGGCCTATGCTTCTCCTGGGTAGCCCCTAGTCAGTGACAGAGCACAGCAGGGGTGCTAAGGCCTGGCCACTTCTGCCCAATGCAAGACTCCTCTAATGTACAGTCTTTGCTCCAGAACTCCCTATTGGTTAGCCAAAACTTTGTCAGATCCGCATCACAGTCTGAGGTTCTCCCTGTCAGATTCTGTTTCCCCCACCCTGTCCTTTATCTTTTGCAGGTATTACTCTTCAATAAACCTCTTGTGCTCCTAACTCTGTCACAGCACCTATTTCTTGGAGGACTCGTACTAGGTATCCTTGACCAGTTAACATTTACTGGAGAAATAATGACAACCTACTTCCATACCCACTTAGAGAAAGAGATGTTTGCCTTTTTCACCCTTCCTGCCTCTACCAACAGCAAGGGAGCAGGACTAGAAGGGTGAAGAGGGAGGAGAAACAAAGCAGACCATGCCTCCTCCCCACTCCCCATCCTTCCAGCTTTGGGTCAAGCCTGCCCTGGGAAGCAAGGGAGATAAGGAAGAAATAATGTTAAAATTAGGGTTGCCAGATTTAGCAAACAAAAATACAGGACACACAATTAAATTTGAATTTCAGATAAACAATGAATAATTCTTTGGTCTAAATATGTCCCAAATATTGCATGTTTCTAAATGCAACATTTAAGTTTGAGGTTTTAACACTCCAGTGCAACATCATTTATGTAAGTCTAAGGGGTCAAAAACTCTCTGATACCCACAAAAACCCTTAGAGCTGTCCAAAAGAAGATAAAAGAAAAGGGCTTTGTTCTTTTGCTCTGCACTTGTTTGAAACTGCTAAACTTTTAACCTCAGGTAGCCAGTTCATTCCATCATCTTCTAGCCATTGTTGCCTGCTGCAGAAAAAGAGGTAGCTACTACGCCCTCTTCTCTCACTCCTCTGCCAAGGTTAGCAGCTAGACAGAGCCCAGAGTGGAGAGGGTAGAACTTGAAATTGCTAACAAAATATACTTGTGCTGGGGAGGAGCTGAGGGGACAGTTTTTGAATGGCAAATTCCAAAAGAATAAACAAGATACAATTTCCAGAGGGCAAGAGAACAAAGCATAGTAAAGAAATGTGGGTTAGACACATACATTGTGCTCTGTAATTGTATTAGGGTGGGGGGTGGACGATTACAGGTTTATGGTGATGAATGAATGAAGCAAGCAGATATTTCTTGCTTCTTGAATTTTAATCACACTTATAAACAGTATTTCTCTAACATTTTGAAAAACATTTCAAATCAACAGCCGATAAAATACTTAATGGCAAAACACTAAGAGTATTTCCATTAAAATCAGGAGTCTACTAACTCTGTTGTTATAATTCTGGAAGTTCTTACCACTGCAATGACACATGAGACATAAATATGATTAGTTAACAAATTATGACACACCCATAAATGAAATATTGTTTCCAAGAAACGATGTGTTCAAGAATTTTGAAAGACATGAGGGGGCCGGCCCCGTGGCTTGGTGGTTGAGTGCGTGCGCTCTGATGCTGGCGGCCCGGGTTCGGATCCCGGGCGCGCCCCGGGGCACCGCTTCTCCGTCCAACGCGAGGCCGAGTCCCACGTACAGCAGCTGGAGGGATGTGAACCTACGACATGCAACTATCTACTGGGGCTTTGGGGGGAAAAACATGAATAAATAAAATCTTAAAAAAAAAAAAAGAAAGACATGAGGAATTTTATATTATTATGAATGAAAATGTAGGATGCGAAACCCTGTGTGCGTAGTCAAAGTTAACATCATCAATAGACAAATTGACATCATGTGCCTCTAACAGGACACACTGAGAAGAACTTAACATCACTTTTATGATGTTTTTGCCAAAAAAGCATAACTTGAACCTCATCATGAGGAAATATCAGACAACTCCAAATTAAGAGACATTCTACAAAATAACTGGTCTTTATTCTTCAAAAATGTCAATGTCATGAAACACTAACAAAGATTGAAAATTAAAAGGACACAACCAAATGCAAAGCATGACTTAGGATTTTCTTTTGTTATAAAGGATGTTGTTGGGAGAATTGGCGAAACATGCACAAGATTAGATATGGTATTGTATCAATATTAATGTCCTGATTTTATCACTGTACTGCCGTTATTGCAAGAGAATTCCTTGTTTTTAGGAAATACACAATGAACTATTGAGGTGTAAAGCGACATCATATCTCTAAGTTACTCTCAAAAGGTTCAGAGAGAGAGAGAGAAAGAAAGAGACAGTGAATGAGAGAGAAAGGGAAGGATAAAGCAAGTGTAGTCAAATATTAACATTTAGGAAATCTGGGTGAGGGGTAGAAGGGAGTTCTTTGTACTATTTTTGCAACTTTCCTGTAAGTCTGAAATTATATCAAAATAAACACTTAGAAGAAAATATCCAGTGTGATATTTGTTTAAAAATCCATGTTATGAATATAAAAATACATATTATATTCATATACATATAATGAATATAAAATACATATTATGTAAAAACACATATTGTGATTGGAAAGAAATATACCACAATGCTATTTCTTAGTTGAAACATTTTGGATGATTTTTGGTATATTCTTTCTTCCTCTGAACTATGTATATGTCATTTTTATGATTCTTGAACAGACCCATTTGTGCTAGCATTTTAATGCCTATAAATAAATGCCTATAAAACAATTGTTCTTTTTTTTTTTAAAGATTCTTATTTATTTATTTTTTCCCCCCAAAGCCCCAGTAGATAGTTGTATGTCATAGCTGCACATCCTTCTAGTTGCTGTATGTGGGACGTGGCCGAGGCCGGAGAAGCGGTGCATCTGTGCGCGCCCGGGATCCGAACCCGGGCCGCCAGCAGTGGAGTGCGCGCACTTAACTGCTAAGCCACGGCTGGCCCGAGAACAATTGTTCTTACTTATCTCTTTGACTCTTTGCTATTTTC
Organism: Ceratotherium simum simum; assembly: GCF_057802395.1. Lineage (NCBI taxonomy): Eukaryota > Metazoa > Chordata > Mammalia > Perissodactyla > Rhinocerotidae > Ceratotherium > Ceratotherium simum. The sequence goes on along the minus strand of NC_141915.1, from coordinate 27,926,082 downwards.
AATGTTAATAGCAATGTAATGATTAAAGAGTATTTTTTTCATCTGAAACTGACTTGCAAATGATTACCCACTTGCCTGCATCAAACACTCGTATTAAGTGGAATGAATTGTGGAGAATTCTGATTTTACCCCACGCAACCCCATAGCCTTTTGGAAAGGGTAAATTGGTAGATTAATAATTTTATTTTTGTGTGTAAAAGACCAACCTAAATAATTTATATGTGATACTATATTAATACGATGTAATATACCTTTAAGTGAAGGAAGTATTAGATTGATAAGAACTATCAAATTTATGATTCTTTTAATATCAGATATTTTATAGAGAAATATTCAATAAAGGCTGCATAGAACCTGGATTCTACAAAATTCGAGTTATAGATTTCATATCTGTGAATCAGTAATCCGATCTTTACATGGATGCATTCCATGTTATGCCTCATAATAAATTTAAATTTAAAACTATGCAGGTTTTATATTTTTTCAATAGAAAGATAAAATCCCAGCATAGAAGTCATCAACTCAGCCTGATGCCTCTAGGCAGAACCATAATTAAGTGGTCTTAGGTGATTGTCCTTCCTGGTGAGAGTCTATAACATGTTCAGTAATCCATTCCTGTAAGATCTTTCATAAGGAACTTGTTTATTATGTCAAATTCAAGTATTTGCCTTTCAGTTTAATCCCACTTCATCTGACTTTATATTACCTATAGGATTTTATTCCATTATAGAAACTTATGCGATAAATGTCGTTATTTCATCATTTCATTTCACCCACTATCATCCTGATGAGAAAAGATTGTTTCATTTCATATTCATCTAATGTTACTTGTATATATTAACTGCATTTTCTTTCTTCTCTTTACCAGAGGGTAATGATTTGCTATTACATTGACTATTTGACTGATTCTGTGTATGATGCTTTTTTTAAATATGTGCTTTGTCAAAAGCAAAAAATGACCTTCGTGTATTTATCTGTAACTTACGACTATACTAGGTTGTAGGAACATGAGCTCATACAGATGACTTACCTTCAGTTAAATTATTGAAGAATACTGAAATGTATGCAGAGCAGAGAATGTTATCATTCACTGTCATCTCCATGATTTCTAGTAACCTGTCATTTTACTGGTGTTTAATTGTCAGTATCTGGCACAGAATTTAGGACTAGGGGTAGAAATGAGCATTAATAATAATCTGGTCGTTATGATGTATCTCCTATTCATAAAATATCTCTTAAAAAGAGGACAGCGCTAATCTCCTATCTGTCTGGACAACATGGTGCCTTGCATTCTCCTTCCCTGTCACACTGAACCACTTGTAGTTCCAGATTACCTGAATATTACGTGTAAGCAAAGATGGATTCTCATCAAATCAGGCCTATCTGAGAGATGAGGAAATATCCAAGATACTAAGCACGTAGATTATGTGCAATAGGGAATATCTAGAGACACTATAAGTGCCACATAGTGAAGGGCCTTGTATGCCACACAAGAGAGTTTGGATTTTTTTTTCTTATAAAGAATTAATTGAAGCATTATGCAAGGAAATTGAAGAATTATTGTGCAGATTTAGATTTCAGAAAGAGTACTCCACAAGAGAGCAGTGGAATTGGAGGGATCCAGATGGAAAAATGGCAAAGGCTTGATCTAACACAATGATGTGGGAATGAAGGGAAGGGGTGGAATTGAGAATTATGAAAGTGGTAGAATAAAGAGGATTGGGATTAAATATGGAAGAAGAAAAAAAGATCAGGATGACTCCCAGGTTTCTAATTTACACCTTGGGGTGCATGGTGATGCCAGACTTTGCTCAATTATACTGCTTCCTTAAGTTATTTCATTCAGGGTTTCCCCACTGATTCAGATATGATTCTTGGTTAGAAGTAATAGAAACCATCTCTGGTTATCTTAAGTGAAAAAGTAATTATGGAAGGTATGTGAGAGAGAGTGCTAGTTGCTACTTAATTTCTGTTCTTTCCTTTTTACTCAATATTGCCTACCAGCATATAGACCACTTTTCCCAGCCTCCCTTGCAGTTAGATCTGGCCATGTGACTAACTTCTGGCCAATGGGATATAAGCAGAAGTAGCATGTGCAACCTCCTGGACTTATCCTTAAAGGGTAGAAGCATACATCTTTTCGCTTTTTCCCACTGCATACATGATGGTTGGAGCTCCATTTTGGACCATGAGAAAGAAGTCCATACCTTAGGAATGGTAAAGCAGATGGCTAGAAGCGTTCTGGGTTCCAGATGATGGCACAGCCAGGATAACATCCTAAAATGCCTATGTCTAAACTTTGTGTGACAGAGAAATAAACTTGAACCTTATTTAAGTGCCCATTACTTTTCGTTTCTGTTGCATGCAACTGAATCCATATCTCAATAATACAAGTAGGCGCTGGGGACTCATTAAACTGACAGGAGGCTGGAGAGTTTTGAAAAAAGGCTGGATACAGGGAAGACGTGAAGGTACACAGACTCAGCACCGTGCTACTGCTGCTGGGAGCTATCTGACTCCCAAAATCCCCCAGTCTTTGGTTCACTCACTCAAGATACAATATCCTGGCAGGGAGCATTTTATTGCCTGAGTTAGGCCATGTGTCTGCTCTCTAGGGGCACCAAAGGGCAGCTGGAGGAATGATCTGGCTCTCTGTTTCTGTAGAGAGCCTCAACAGTGGGAGGTGTTTGCCAGGGATAGCCCACACATCAATAAAACACACAACATGGAATTCCCTCTGAAGAAAGATTGAGCTACTGATAGGAAGAGGGAAGGGGAGGATACTGGACAGCCAAAAAAACCCAGCAAAAATCCACTACATTCAACTTCTCTTTACCTCTATTGAATCAAGGCAAATTAAGAGAGGCTATCATGATTTATTTTTTCATTTACCTTAAAACTTTCATATTTCAGTGGATCCATTTTGCCATAAAACATTGCAATTTTCTTCCACAATATCCTTACTTTAAGTGGCACACACTTATCATTTCTTCTTCTAAATTCTGTTGCGAGCAGATTCACAGGCTGCTTATAGAACTTATATGCTCTACGATCCTTTTCGGCAATAGCATCATGAAAAATAATGGCAACGTTTTATAAAAGCTACAATCAATTTCTGTCTTTAGATTTTCAAAATACTTCTTAAGAGTAGTAGGAGTATTTTGTATGTATAAAAAACTCTTAGCAACCAAAAAGTTATTACTATTCTTTCAAAAACCAGTATCAGTCTTGACAATCTTGTAATTTTTTCCAGCTTTACTGAAATATAATTGACGTATAACATTGTGTAAGTTTAAGATGTACGACCTGTTGATTTGATATACTTATATATTGCAAAATGATTACCGCAGTAGGGTAGTTAATACCTCCATCACCTCACAATAATTACCATTTCTTTTTTGTGATGAGAACATTTAAGATCTACTCTCTTAGCAACTTACAAGTATGTAGTACAGTATTCTTAACTATAATCATCATTCTGTACATTAGATCCCCAGAACTTATTCATCTTCTAGCTGGAAGTTTGTACCCTTTACCAACATCTCCCCATTTCCTCCACCCCCACAGCCTCTGGCAACCACTATTCTACTGTTTCTATGAGTTCAGCTTTTTTAGATTCCACATATAAGAGAGATCACACAGTATTTGTCTTTCTCTGTCTGACTTATTTCACTTAGTATAAGGTCCATCCATGTTGTTGCGAATGGTAGGATTTTCTTCATTCTCATGGCTGAATAATATTCCATTGTATATACATATATATACCACATCTTCTTTATCTATTTATCCATTGATGGACACTTTGGTTGTTTCATTCTTGGCTATTGTGAATAATGCTGCAATGAACACGTGAGTGCAGATTTCTCTTCAATATCCTGATTTCATTTCCTTTGGATATATACCCACAAGTGGGATTGCTAGATCATATGGTAGTTCTATTTTTTGAGGAAGCTCCATACTGTTTTCCATAGTAGTTGTACCAATTTACATTCCCACCAATAGTGCTCAAGGGTTCCCTTTTCTTCACATCCTCACTAGCACTTGGTATCTCTTGTCTTTTTGATGATAGCCATTCTAACAGATGTGAGGTGATATCTCATTGTGGTTTTGATTTGCATTTCCCTGATGATTAGTGATGTTGAGCACCTTTTCATGTACCTGTTACCCATTTGTATATCTTCTCTGGAAAAATGTCAGTAAAGTTCTCTGCCCATTTTTCTAATTGGCTTGTTTGGTGTTTTTGCTTTTGAGTTGTATGAGTTCTTATTTATTTTGGATATTAACCCCTTATCAGATATATGATATGGAAATATTTTCTCCCATTTCATAGGTTGCCTTTTCATTTTGTTGATTGTTTCTTTTGCTGTGCAGAAGCTTTTTAGTTTGATGTGGTTCCACTTATTTATTTTTGCTTTTTGTTGCTTGTGCTTTTGTGTCATATCCAAAAAATCGTTGCCAAGACCAATGTCAAGGAACTTTTCCCCTATGTTTTCTTCTAGGAGTTTTACAGTTTTGGGTCTTGTTTAAGTGGTTAATCCATTTCGAGTTAATTTTTGTGAGGGTGGTAAGATAAGGGTCCAATTTCATTCTTCTGCATGTGATTATTCAGTTTCCCCGGTAGTATTTATTGAAGAGACTATCCTTTCCCCATTGAGTATTCTTGGCTCCCTTGTCAAATATTCGTTGACTATATATAGGAGGGTTTATTTCTGGGTTTTCAATTCTGTTCCATTGGTCTATGTGTCTATTTTTATGCCAGTACCATACTGTTTTGATTATTATGGCTTTGTAGTATAGTTTGAAATCAGAAAGTGTGATGCCTCCAGCTTTGTTCTTCTATTTTAGGTTTGCTTTGGCTATTCTGAGTCTTTTGTGCTTCCATACAAATTTTAGAATTTTTTTTTTCTATTTCTGTGAAAAATGCCCTTGGAATTTTGATAGAGATTGCATTGAATCTGTAGATTGCTTTGGGTAGTACGGACATTTTAACAATATTTTTCTGATCCATGAACACAGGATATCTTTCCATTTATTTATGTCTTTTTCAATTTCTTCCATAAATGTCTTGTAGTTTTCAGTGTACAGATCTTTCACCTCCTTGGTTAAATTTATTCCTAAGTATTTTATTGTTTTTGATGCTGTTGTGAGTGGAATTTTCTCAACTTCTTTTTCAGATATTTCATTGTAAGTATAGAGAAACACAACTGATTTCTGTATGTTGATTTTACATCCTGCAACTTTACTGAATCTGTTCATTAGTTCTAACAGTTTTTTGGTGGAGTCTTTAGGACTTTTTAAATATAAGATCATATAATCTGCAAACAGATAATTTTACTTCTTCTTTTCTGATTGGGATGCCTTTTATTTCTTTTTCTTTCCCAATTTCTCTGGCTAGGACTTCCAGTACTATGTTGAATAGGAGAGGTGAGAGTGGGCACCCTTGTCTTGTTCCTGATCTTAGAGGAAAAGCTTTCAATTTTTCACTGTTGAGTATGATATTAGCTGTGGACTTGTCATATGTGGCTTTTGTTATGTTGAGATACCTCCCTTCTATACTCAATTTATTGAGAGTTTTTATCATAGAAGGATATTGGGTTTTGTCAAAAGCTTTTTTTTTTTAAAATTTTTTGTTTATTGCAGTAACATTGGTTACCACATCTTCTTTATCCATTTGTCCCTTGATGGGCACTTAGGTTGCTTCTTTTTTTTTTTATTTTTTATTTTTATTTTTATTTTTTTAGCTTATTTGTTTATTGCAGTAACGTTGGTTTATAACATTGCAAAAATTTCAGGTGTACATCATTGTACTTCTATTTCTGCATGGACTACATCATGTTCACCACCAAAATACTAATTACAACCCATCACCACACACATGTACCGAATTATCCCTTTCACCCTCCACCCTCCCCCCTTCCCCTCTGGTAACCACCAATCCAATCTCTGTCCCTATGTGTTTGTTTATTGTTGTTATTATCTACTACTTAATGAAGGAAATCATACGGTATTTGGCCTTCTCCCTCTGACTTATTTCACTTTGCATTATACCCTCAATGTCCATCCATGTTGTCACAAATGGCTGGATTTCGCTGCTTTCTTATGGCTGAGTAGTATTCCATTGTGTATATATACCACAGCTTCTTTATCCATTCGTCCCTTGATGGGCACTTAGGTTGCTTCTAAGTCTTGGCTATTGTGAATAAGGCTGCAATGAACACAGGGGTGCATGTACCTTTGCAAATTGGTGTTTTCAAGTTCTTTGGATAAATACCCAACAGTGGAATAGCTGGATCATATGGTAGTTCTATCCTTGATTTTTTGAGGAATCTCCATACTGTTTTCCATAGTGGCTGCACCAGTTTGCACTCCCACCAGCAGTGTATGAGAGTTCCCTTCTCTCCACATCCTCTCCAACACATATTGTTTCCTGTCTTGTTAATTATAGCCATTCTGACGGGCGTGAGGTGATATCTCATTGTAGTTTTGATTTGCATTTCCCTGATAGTTAGTGATTTTGAACATCTTTTCATGTGTCTGTTGGCCATCTGTATATCTTCTTTGGAGAAATGTCTGTTCAGGTCTTTTGCCCATTTTTTAATTGGGTTGGTAGTTTTTTTGTTGTTGAGATGCATGAGTTCTTTATATATTTTGGAGATTAAGCCCTTATCAGATGTATGGTTTGCAAATATCTTCTCCCAATTGTTAGGTTGTCTTTTCGTTTTGTTGATGGTTTCCTTTGCTGTGCAGAAGCTTTTTAGTTTGATGGAGTCCCATTTGTTTATTTTTTCTATTGTTTCTCTTGCCCGGTCAGACGTGGTGTTTGAAAATATGTTGCTAAGACCGATGTCGAAGAGCGTACTGCCTATGTTTTCTTCTAGAACTTTCACAGTTTCAGGTCTTACATTCAAGTCTTTAATCCATTTGGAGTTAATTTTTGTGTATGGTGTAAGGTAAGGATCTACTTTCATTTTTTTGCATATGGCTATCCAGTTTTCCCAACACCATTTGTTGAAGAGACTTTCTTTTCCCCATTGTATGTTCTTGGCTCCTTTGTCAAAGATTAGCTGTCCATAGATGTGTGGGTTTATTTCTGGGCTTTCGATTCTATTCCATTGATCCGTGTGTCTGTTTTTGTGCCAGTACCATGCTGTTTTGGTTACTATAGCTTTGTAGTATATTTTGATATCAGGGAGTGTGATACCTCCAGCTTTGTTCTTTTTTCTCAGGATTCCTTTAGCTATTCGGGGTCTTTTGTTGTTCCATATAAATTTTAGGATTCTTTGTTCTATTTCTGTGAAAAATGTTGTTGGAACTTTGATAGGGATTGCATTGAATCTATAGATGGCTTTAGGAAGTATGGACATCTTAACTATGTTAATTCTTCCAATCCAAGAGCACGGAATATCTTTCCATTTCTTTGTGTCTTCTTCTTATAGTTTTCGGTGTACAGATCTTTCACCTCTTTGGTTAAGTTTATTCCTAGGTATTTTATTCTTTTTGTTGCAGTTGTAAATGGGATGGTATTCTTAATTTCTCTTTCTGCTACTTCATTGTTAGTGTACAGAAATGCAACTGATTTTTGTATGTTGATTTTGTATCCTGCAACTTTACCATATTCGTTTATTACTTCTAAAAGTTTTCTGGTGGATTCTTTAGGGTTTTCTATATATAAAATCATGTCATCTGCAAATAGTGACAGTTTCACTTCTTCCTTTCCAATTTGGATCCCTTTTATTTCTTTCTCTTGCCTGATTGCTCTGGCTAGGACTTCCAATACTATGTTAAATAGGAGTGGTGACAGTGGGCATCCTTGTCTGGTTCCTGTTCTTAGAGGGATAGCTTTCAGTTTTTCACCATTGAGGATGATATTAGCTGTGGGTTTCTCATATATGGTCTTTATTATGTTGAGGTACTTTCCTTCTATACCCATTTTATTCAGAGTTTTTATCATAAATGGATGCTGTATCTTGTCAAATGCTTTCTCTGCATCTATTGAGATGATCATGTGATTTTTGTTCTTCATTTTATTAATGTGGTGTATTACGTTGATTGATTTGCGAATGTTAAACCATCCCTGCATCCCTGGAATAAATCCCACTTGATCATGGTGTATAATCTTTTTAACGTATTGTTGTATGCGATTTGCTAGTATTTTGTTGAGGATTTTCGCATCGATGTTCATCAGTGATATTGGCCTGTAATTTTCTTTTTTTGTGTTGTCCTTGTCTGGTTTTGGTATCAGGTTAATGTCAGCTTCGTAGAATGAGTTAGGGAGCTTCCCCCCCTCCTCAATTTTTTGGAAGAGTTTGAGAAGGATAGGTATTAAGTCTTCTTTGACTGTTTGGTAGAATTCACCAGGGAAGCCGTCTGGTCCTGGACTTTTATTTTTGGGGAGGTTTTTGATTACTGTTTCGATCTCCTTACTAGTGATTGGTCTATTCAAATTCTCTACTTCTTGATCCAGTTTTGGAAGTCTATTTTGTCTGATATGAGTACTGCTACCCCAGCTTTCTTTTCATTACCATTTGCGTGGAGTATCTTTTTCCATCCCTTCACTTTCAGTTTGTGAGTGTCTTTAGGTCTGAAGTGTGTCTCTTGTATGCAGCATATGTATGGGTCTTGTTTTTTTATCCATTCAGCCACCCTATGCCTTTTAATTGGAGCATTTAGTCCACTGACGTTTAAAGTAGCTATTGATAAGTATGTATGTACTGCCATTTTTTAACTTTTTTTTCCTCAGTGTTTTAGTAGTCCTTCTCTGTTCCTTTCTTCTTCTATACAGAATTGATGGTCTCTTTAGTTTGACCTCTGTCTGAAAGCTGTACTCTTTAACTCCCCTCCTCCCTTCTTTTATGTTTTTGATATCATATCTAACCTCTTTTTTGTGCATTTGTATCCATTACGTTCTTTTCATGGAAATAGATAATTTTTCCTATTTGTGGTTTTCTCTTTTTCCCTTAAATCAGTCCCTTTAACATTTCTTGTAGCACTGGTTTCTTGTTGATGAACTCCTTTAATTTTTGCTTGTCTGGGAAATTTTTGATCTCTCCTTCCATTTTGAATGATAACCTTGCTGGGTAGAGTATTCTTGGCTGTAAGTTTTTTCCTTTTAGCACTTTAAATATATTGTGCCACTCTCTTCTAGCCTGTAAGGTTTCTGCTGAGAAGTCAGCTGATAGCCTTATGGGGTTTCCTTTGTACGTAACTTGACTTTCTCTTGCGGCTTTTAGGATTCTCTCTTTATCTTTAATTCTGGACATTTTGATTATAATGTGTCTTGGTGTGGGCCTCTTTGGGTTTATCTTGTTTGGGGCTCTCTGTGCTTCCTGTACCTGGATGTCTGTTTCCTTCCTTAGGTTAGGGAAGTTTTCATCTATTATTTCTTGAAATAGATTCTCTGCCCCTTTGTCTCGCTCTTCTCCTTCCAGGACACCTATAACACGGATGTTAGTGCGCTTGATGTTGTCCCAGAGGTCCCTTAGACTGTCCTCACTCTTTTTAATTCTTTTCTCTTTTACCTGTTCAGCTTGGCTAATTTCTTCTAGTCTTTCGTCCAGCTCGCAGATCTGTTCTTCTGTATCCTCTACTCTGCTTTTGAGTCCCTGTAGTGAATTTTTCATTTCCAGTATTGTATTCTTCATTTCTGATTGGTTCTTTTTTCTATCTTCCGTTTCTTTGTTGACATTCTCACTGAGTTCATCTATTCTTCTCCCCAGATCAGTGAGCATCCTTAACACTCTTAGTTTGAACTCTCTGTCAGGTAGGTTGCTCATTTCTGTTTCACTTAGTTCCTTTTCTGGGGTTTTGTCCTGTTCCCTTACTTGGAATGTATTCCTTTGCCTCCTCATTTTGCCTCTTTCCCTGTGCTTGTGTCTATGTATTAGGTAGGTCAGCTTGTCAAAAGCTTTTTATGCAGCTATGGATATGATCATATGATTTTTTTCTTTTGTTCTTTCATTCTATTAATAAATGTGATAGTGTATCACATTTATTGATTTGTGTATGTTGAACCATCTTGCATCTCAGGGATAAGTCTTACATGATCATGGTGTATGATGTGCTACTATCATTTTAATGTGCTATACAATTCAGTTTGCCAATATTTTCCTGAAAATTTTTGCATCTATATTCATTAAGGATATTCACCTGTAGTTTTCTTTTTTTGTAGTGTCCTTCTCTGGCTTTGGTATGAAGGTAATGCTGGCCTTGTAAAATGAGTTTGGGAGTGTTCCCTCCTCTTCAATTTTTTGGAAGAGTTTGAGAAGGATTGGCTTTAATTATTCTTTAATTTCTGGTAGAATTCACCAGGGAGAACTTCTGGTCCTGGGCTTTTCTTTGTTGGGAGATTTTTGATTACTGCTTCTATCACCTTACTCATTATTAGTCTGTTCAGATTTTTTATTTCTTTATGATTCAATCTTGGTAGTTTCCTATGTTTCTAGGAATTTATCCATTTCTTCTAGGTTATCTAATTTGTTAGTGTATAATTGTTCATGGTAGTCTCTTATGATCCTTTGTTTTTCTGTGGTATCAGTTGTAATAACTCCTTTGTTTCTGATTCTATTCACTTGAGTCCTCTCTCTTTCTTTCTTAGTCTAGCTAAAGATTTGTCAATTTTGTTGATCTTTTTAAAAAAACAGCTCTTTGGTTTGTTGATCTTTGTAATCATTTTTCTGGTCTCTATTTCATTTATTTCTGCTGTGATCTTTGTTATTTCCTTCCTTCTGCTAACTTCAGGCTTACTTCTTCTTATTTTAGTTCCTTAAGATATAAATTTAGGTTGTTTATTTGAGATCTTTCTTTTTTCTTAATGTAGACATTTATTGCTATAAATGTCCTTCTTAGTACTGCTTTTGCTACATCTCAGAAGTTTTGGAATGTTACATTTCCATTTTCATTTGTTTCTAGATATTTTTTTCTTTTCTTTTCTTCTTTGACCCATTGGTTATTCAGGAGTATTTTGTTTAATTTCCACATATTTGTAAACTTTCCAGTTTTTCTCTTGTTATTGGTTTCTAGTTTCATACCACTGTGGTCAGAAAAGATACTTAGTATGATTTCAATCTTTTTAAATTTTCTAAGACTTATTTTGTGTTCTAACATAGGATATATCCTGGAGAATGTTCTGTGTGTACTTGAGAAGAGTGTGTATTCTGCTGCTGTTGGATGGAATGTTCTGTATATGTCTATTAGGTTCATTTGGTTTGAAGTATAGTTCAGGTCCAACATTTCCGTATTGATTTTCTGTCTGTATGATCTATATGTTGTCGAAAGTAGGGTATTGAAGTCCCTTATTATTGTGTTAATGTCTGTTTCTCCCTTTAGATCTGTTATTATTTGTTTAATGTATTTAAGTGCTCCAATGTTGGGTGCATTTATATTTATGATTGTTATATCCTCTTGATGAATTGACCCTTTTAGCATTATATAATGACCTTGTTTGTCTCTTGTTACAGTTTTTGGCTCAAAGTCTATTTTGTGTGACATAAATAAAGCTTTCCCTCCTCTCTTTTGGTTTCCACTTGTGTGGAATATCTTTTTCCATCCCTTCACTTTGAGCCTATATGTGTCTTTAAGTCTGAAGTGAGCCTCTTGTAGGCATCATATAGCTGAGTCTTGTTTTTTGTCCATCCAGCCAGCATATGCCTTTTGATTGGAGAATTTAATCCATTTACACTTAGAGTAATTATTGATAGATAAGGACTTACTAATGCCATCTTATTATTTTCTGGCTGTTTTTTAGTTCCCTTGTTCCTTGCTCCCTCTTTTGCTGCATTCCCTTGTGAATTGATGATTTTATGTAGTGGTATGCTTTGATTCTTTCCTCTTTACCTTTGTAAATCTACTGTAGGTTTTTGCTTTGTGGTTTCCATGAGGCTTACCTATAAACAGCTTATAGTTATGTTAGTCTGTTTTATGCTGATAACTTCAGTTGCATACAAACACTCTACCCTTTTACTCCCTCTCTTTTATGTTTTTTTGTTTTTTGCTCGAGGAAGACTCACCCTGAGCTAACATCTGTGCCAGTCTTCCTCTATTTTATATGTTCATCACTGCCACAACATGGCTGCCAATGACCCATTGGCCCCGAACCCTGGGCTGCTGAAGCAGAGCATGCCGAACTTAACCACTAGGCCACGGAACCGGCCCATCTTTTATGTTTCTTGATATCACAATTTACTTGTTTTTATATTGTCTATCCATTAACAAATTATTGTAGGTATAGTTATTTTTAATACCTTTGTCCTTTAAATTTAACCTTTATACTAGAGTTAAGTGGTTAAGACACCACCATATTACAGGGTTAGAGTATTCTGAATTTACTATATACTCACCTTTACCAGTGTGTTGTATATTTTCATATGTTTTCCTGTTACTAATTAGCATCCTTTCTTTTCAGCTTGAAGAATTCCTTTCAGCATTTCTTGTAAGGCAAGTCTAGTGGTGATGAACTCCTTCAGCTTTTGTTTGTCTGGGAAAGTCTTTATCTCTCCTTTATTCTGAAGGACAACTTTGCTGAATCGAGTATTCTTGGTTGGCAGTTTTTTTCTTTCAGCACTTTAAATATATCATCCCATTCTCTCCTGGCCTGTAAGGTTTTTGCTGAGAAATCTGCTGATAGCCTTATGGGGATTCCCTTGTAAGTTACAAGCTTCTTTTTTATTGCTGCTTTTAAGATTTTCTCTTTGTCTTTGATTTTTGACACTTTTATTATAATGTGTCTTGGAGAAGATCTCTTTAAGTTGAGTTTATTTGGTGACCTATGAACTCCATGAACTTGGATATGTAAATTTCTTCTCAGATTTGGGAAGTTATCAAACATTACTCCTTTAAGGAAGCTTTCTGCCTCTTTCTGCCTCTCTTTTCCTTCTGGAACTCCAGTAATGCACAATTTTTTTTTTTTTTTGATGGTATTCCATAGATCATGTAGACTTTCTTCACTCTTTTTCTTTGTTCTCCTCTGCCTGGATAATTTTAAAGTTTCTGTCTTCTAATTCACAGGTTCTTTTTTCTGCTTGACCTTTTCGGATGTTGGTGCTCTCTATTGCGTTTTTTATTCATTGTATTCTTCAGCTCCAGAATTCTGTTTGGTTCTTTTTATGATTTCTATCTCTTTGTCAAGTTTCTCATTTTGTTCATGTATTGTTTTCCTAATTTTATTGAATTGTCTGTGTTTCCTTGTAGCTCATTGAGCTTCCTTAAAACAGCTATTTTGAATTCTTTATTGAGTAAATTGCAGATCTCCGTGTATTTGAGATCAGTTACTAGAAGATTATTGTGATCCTTTTGTGGTGTCATGTTTCCTTGATTTTTCATGTTCCTTGGAGTCTTGTGTTGCTCCCTTCACATTTGAAGTAGAGTCACCTCCTCCAGTCTTTACTAACTGCCCTGTCCAATGTGTCTAAATTTGTATTTTTTTGCTCCAGTTGTGTGCTGGAACTTCTCTGCTGGAAACCTGGACTTCCACAAAGTCATCCATGGTTGATTGTCTAAGACAGTGTTTTCCAGGGGCTCCCAGACCACAGCCAGGAGAGACTTGAATTGGTTCACAGGTCACTACAGTGTCCACAGCTGGAACTGAAGTCCATATGCCTATTGGCTAATGCACAGGTGGGTGAGACTCCTCTGGATCCCTTGGAGTGTGGTGCTGAATCACACAGCTCCCACAAAGGCACTTTTGTTTGAGGATGGATGCCAAATTGTTGTTGTTGGCGGTCGAGGACACAAACGGGACATCTTATTCAGCCATGTTGCTGATATCACTCCACTGGGAATTGTATGTTTAACTCAATATTTTTATTGTATTTCAGGAAAAAAAGTCACAAAGAATTCAACCTCCTAATTTATTTTTTAAAAATTTAATCATGTTCTCCTTAACAAAGTCTATCAGGTGGACCCGAAATACGGTTGTTGAAAATAAGTATTATTTGTAATTAGCTCAATCTCATTACTGTTCTGTTGCAGTTATCTGACAATTTATGAAAAATGATTCTTAATACCTGTTTTTTTAATGCCTGTAGTAATACAGGAAAAAGTTTCCTTTCTTCTTTCTTTCCCTCTTATTCAAATCTCACTTAATAGTGAAACATGGCGTTTTATACCATTTCTAATGAAATATCATGTGTCCTGGTGGAACAAAAATTTTTTAAAATAATTGTTTACTATACTAATGAAAAATGTAAAGAATGTGGAAGTTAGCCCTACAATCACTCCCTGAAGATGTATGTATGTTTGTGTTTTATGTTGTATTATGCAAGTATAGCTGCTTTGACCAGTGGCTCCATTTTAACGGGATATTCTTTTAGACAAGCTTTTCACATTGAAGAGCAAGAAGTTACAAAGCTGACAACAAACTGATGTTTTTTAAATTGGCTTCATGAAGTATTGTCAGATTATCCACCCCAAGCAACATTTATTTCACTCATGACATGGAGTGCAAATATGGATTTAGAATTTTAATAGGTAATACATGCACATGATATAAAAGTAAAAACATATAAAAGGGTATACAATAAAAAGTATCCCTCCCATCTCTGTCACTCAGTCATCTAACTCCCCTTCCTGAAAACATTGTTACCAGTTTCATATGTATCTTTCAAATATAATCTGTGCATATGCTAACACCTTAAAAAATATTCTCTTGTTTTCATACAAATATACCATACTAAATACACAGACTTTCATCTCTCTTTCTTTTTGCCACTTAACAACATACCTAGGGAATGTTTCATATTAGTTGTGGCAAATTGAAGATGGCAGCAAAAATGTTTGTCATTCTCCCATAGAGTTGATTTTCTCTCCCCTTGAATTTGTATGGCTCTGTGAGTGCTTTCTCAGTAGAATGCAGGAAAAGTAACACTGTGCCAGTTCCAGGCCTAGACTTTAAAAGGACTGGCAGCCTCTGTTCCCACCCACTTGGAATACTTGCTCTTAGAATGCATGCTGTGGGGGAATGCAGCCATGTGTGTCAGAAGTCCAAGTACCCTGAGATCACCATACCATAAGAAAGCCCAAGTTAATCCTATGGAGAGGCTGCTTGGAGACACAGAGAGAGAGAGAGACACACACACACACACACACACAGATTCTTGGCTAGTTCAAAGCTATTCCATCTATTCCAACTAAGACACAAGATACATGAGTGAAGAAGCCATATCTTGGACGTGCAATCCAGTTGAGCCTTCAGATGACTCCAGTCTCAGCCCCTGTCTTATTGCAATCTCATGAAAGACTCCAAGAGAGAACTTTCCGGCTGAGCAAATCAACCCACAGAACTATGAGAGATTATAAATTGTTGTAAGTCACTAAATTTTGGGGTGGATTATTACATGGCAATAGATAACAGAAACATTTGTATATGTAGAGGCTTTCTTTGTCTCTCTCTTTTAATGGCTAGATAGTACTCTGTTTTTTTTTTTAATATGCCACAATTTATTTAAAGTCTCCAATGTTTTGGTATTACAAACAATAGTGCTATGAATATCTGTATGCATATGTTATATTGCATGGTGAAAGTATATCCATAGGACAAATTCCTAGAAGTGGATATTGATTCAAAGGATTTGCACATGTGTAGTTTTTTAAGATATTTCACAATGGCTCCATAGAGTTATATCAATTTTCATTTCCTTCAAAAATGTATAAGAATGCCTATTTTCTCACATCACACCAATACAGTATGGAATCAACTTGTTTGCTTTTTTTGCCAATATTTGAGGTGAAAAAATGGTATCTGAGTTGTAGTTTAAATGTGCATTTCTTTTTTCTTTTTTTTTTTTTTAGGAAGATTGGCCCTGCACTAACATCTGTTGCCACTCTTCCTCTTTTTGTTTTTTTCTCCTCCACAAAGCCCCAGTACATAGCTGTATATCCTAGTTGTAGAGTTGTAGCTCTTCTATGTGGGACACTGCCTGAGCATGGCTTGATGAGCGGTGAGTAGGTCTGTGCCCAGGATCTGAACTGGCGAACTCTGGGCCAAGAAGCACAACGCGCAAACTTAACCACTACGCCACTGGGCCAGCCCCCGCATTTCTTTTATTATGAGAGAATTTGAGCATCTTTTCAAATTTTTGTCATACATATTTCCATTTCTATGAATTGTCTATTTATATTGTCTTTTTCTCCTAGTTTTCTGGTCTTCCTTTTTAATGATTTGTTACAGCTATTTAAAGAAATTATATCTTTGTGATGTGTGTCACAAATTATTCCCAGTTTTTCATTTTTTCTTTTGCTTATCACGTTTTTCAGTCATGTAGATTTTTTAAAAATTGTGGTAAGGAAATTTAACATGAGATCTACCCTCTTAACAAATTTTTAAGTGCACAATACAGTATTGTTATCTATAGGCACAGTGTATACAGCATTTAAAATTTTTTATGCAGTTGAATTTATTTTATTTTTGATAGCTTCTGGATTTTGTGTTATACTTAGAAAGGCTTTTACTATTTCAATAATATTTAAAACACTTATTCTTTTCTAGTACTTTTATGGTTTTATTTTTTGTGTTTATATCTTTTACCTATCTGAAACTTATTTTGCAGTAAGGAGTAAGGTAGGACTCAAACTTAATTTTTTTCATATGACCATCCATTTTTTCTAACACAATTTACTGAATACATATATTCTTTTTGCAAAGCATCATTAATAACCACATTAAGCCTAGAAAAAGAACTAGCATGCCCACATACTAGCGTATATACTGTATACATTGTACCAGAAAAGGTGCACAGTATTTTACATGATTTATCTCATTTAATCTTCAAAGTATCCCTAACCCTATGAGATATTCTCATTTTGTGACTGAGGGGCCTGATCTTGACAGGAGTTTAAGTAATTTTCTCAAGCATACAAGTCCAAGATGTGGCAGAGCCAGGATTCAAACCCAGGTCTGTCATGCCCCAAATTCCGCTCTCACTAACAATACTATGCTATAAGTGGGGATGCCTGGCTTTAAACCACTGTGTCATTCAGCTTACCTCTTCATAATAGGCATTTAACAAATATTTGATTTAACAAATTAATAAAAGTCCCTTTTCAATTAAAAACATTGATGACGCCTTTGTGTGGCTCCAAAGAACACCTGTTTCAGAGAAAGGGCTTGTTGGGAAGTAAGTTGTCTTGTGCTGCAAGCCTGCTGATGCTAGTGGAGGAGTATTTGTGGGTCACCTGCTCCCTGTCCACTGTGTGTATTCTCTCCCTGGTCCAATCAAGGTGGCTGAGAAATGTGTTTGGTTACCAAAATATTTAAGAATGTTCGGTTCAAATATATTCCAACCGGCTATAGATCAGAGGTTCCAATGACCCCTTCCTTGGGTTTGATTAATTTGCTAGAGCAGCTCACAGAACTCAGAGAACATTTTACTTACTAGATTACCAGTTTATTTTCAAAGGATATTAACTTAGGAACAGTCAGATGGAAGAGATGCATAGGGCAAAGTATGGAGAAAGGGGCTCTGAGCACCATTCTCCCTGAATCTCCAAGTGTTCACCAACCCGGAAGCTCTCCAAACCTGTTCTTTTGGGTTTTTATGGAGGCCTCATTATATCGGCATGATTGATTAAATCATTGGCCATTTGTGATTGAACTCAATCTCCAGCTCCTCTCCCCTCCCTGGAGGTCAGGTGGGTGGGACTGAAAGTTCCAACCCTCCCATCACGTGGTTGGTTCCCCTGGCAACCAGCCCCCTCTTTAGGTGCTTTCCAAAAGTCACCTCATTAACATAGACTCAGGTGTGGTTAAAGGGAATTGTTATGAATATCAAAACACCTTTATCACTCTTATCACTTAGGAAATTCCAAGGGTTTTAGAAGATTGGACAAAGACCACAAATATATATTTATTATAAATCACAGTATCACATAATAGTATTAAAGAATTTCATTCCTGGATAACTGAAAAGATTATAGCCTTAAGTTTGCCCATTTTTACTCTCATTTGTAAATGTTTCTAATTCTTAGTTCTTTTTTTTTTTTTTTTTAAAGATTTTATTTATTTTATTTTTCCCCCCCAAAGCTCCAGTGGATAGTTGTGTGTCGTAGCTGCACATCCTTCTAGTTGCTGTATGTGGGACTCGGCCTCAGGATGAACGGAGAAGTGGTGCCTCGATGCGCACCCGGGATCCGAACCCGGGCCACCAGCATCGCAGCGCGCACACTTAACCACCAAGCCACAGGGCTGGCCCCTAATTCTTAGTTCTGAATTTAGTATCAAAATTCTGAATTCCAGGGAGATAGTGGCAAATAATGGCAATAACAGAGTCATTAATGTCAATATACTTTTCTTAAATTCTGGTGATCTGATTATAATTTGTTAATAAATTTATTTGGCATATTTATTTTCCTTCTGGTTTTTTCATTTACTTTTCTTCTCTTAATATGGAGAATAAATATTTTAAATCAATATGAAATGAAATAAACCACAGATGTTAGAAATGGACATTTGTTAGCAATAGTACAGAAATAATGATGATTTGTTAAATATATTTGCCACTTACTGTAAAATTTATTAATATATTTGATTTATAATGGGTCAGTAGATGGTAAAATAGTTTAAAATCTACAAATGTAAAATGATCTGGGAAAAGGAAATCAGTTAAGATATCTGTGCTAGAGAATCATCATTTAATGTGGTATTCAATAAAAGAAGTTTGATCTGGAAAAAATGTTTAACTGTTTAAAACAATATATGCAAACGATGAAAAAAAATCCAATAGATTGTTGGATTGCATATGGGAAGGTGCTGGTTTGCATAGTCTCTAAAACTTTAGGATTTGAACTGGAAAATGTTAAAGACTTGGGCAAGCAGATGCTTTATATATCCTGGGATAGTTCTGTCGCCAAGCGTTTCTTTCACATCTCTCCCTTCATTTCCATTCGCAATGCTACCGTCCTATTTCAGCTCCTTATGTCTTCTCACACAGTCTATGGTAATAATCTTTTAATTTGTCTGTCTCTCTTGGAGCTTCTCTTTTTGGCACTTCTTTGTACAGAGCTCTGGATTAATCTTAATACAGTTCTCTTTCATTGTTCTTCATAACCTCTTGAATGAAATCCAAACTTCTCAGCTACGCATTCAAAATCTATTGTCAGTTCTAGCCTCCCTCCTCTCTGGCCTGAATAACTCACGTCTCCTGAAGACTCAGACACCTGAGAATAAAAACAGTGGACTCACCCTCACAAAAATAAACAAGATTCTCCTAGCTCAGCCCCATCCCCACTGCTGCAAAGACCCCTGTTATTTCTGAGGCTTCTTTCCGTTTTTTTAGGCTATATTGTTTTTCACCGAGGTTGACTGCTGAGGTCTCCACATCCTGATGAGCATCTTAATAAGAATAATAACACTAAAGACTGATCATTTTGCAGTGTATACAAATATTGAATCATTATGTTGAAGACCTGGAACTAATATAATGTTATATGTCAGACACTGGGTCATACTGTTCACGTATGTTATCTGAGCAAATCCTCACAACCCCGTATGGAGTAGGTACACCAGTAGGAACTAGTAAGTGGCAATGCCAGGAGAAAGCCTAGGGATGCTAACTCCAAAAGCCAAGCTCTCAACCACCACACTATGATGACACCTTCTGATGTCACTGTACACCATTGAGGATGAGGAATTCCACAGATGCCATGCCCCTGAGCTGCCTTCACTTGCTTCCACCTAGTAGTACTGCTCTCCCTGCTTAGAAGTCATTGGTGCTGGGCCGGCCCTGTGGCTTAGCGGTTAAGCGCGCACGCTCCGCTGCTGGCAGCCCGGATTTGGATCCCGGGCGCGCACCGTCGCACTGCTTGTCCGGCCATGCTGAGGCCACGTCCCACGTACAGCAACTAGAAGGATGTGCAACTATGACATACAACTATCTACTGGGGCTTTGGGGGAAAAAAAATAAAAAAAAGAAGTCATTGGTGCTGGTGTCACCAGAGCCTCAGGTCTGGACCTGCACTATTCAAGCCACTGGTGAGCTGGAAGCTTTGATGTGTCAAAGCTTCATTCTGCCTCCCCGAGCCCTCCTAGTGGAGGCTCTGGGGTCCCTACCCAGGTAGGCAGAAGACATTCTCACCCTTTGAGCTACACTCTGATACCATGGCACCCAAACTGTCCCTATGACCATCTTGTCTCCCCAGATTCTTTCAGAGATTTTAGTGAACATAGATCTTCCACTTTTCACTTTGGGCCCCTCTCTCTACCTGGCACATAAATGTGGGCCCATGGGCTGGGCTGGAAGACCTAATGTGAACAGTGGCCATGAGGATGAACTCAAAATCACTCCCTCCCTCACTAGGAGAGTGGGATGTGAGGGAGAAGCATTTTTCATTGACTACCTCTTTGAACTGTTAGAATACATGCCTCTTTTTCAATTAAGAATATCTTGTTAAAAATAAGCAATTATAAAAAATTAAACTCCCCCCTCTCCTGACTCCTCATAATATGGTTATTAGGCAGAATTTGTGCAATTTTTTCCCAAGAGACTGCTCAATCTCTCATATAAACAGATTCCTGGCGGGTCCCAACTCATGAGACTCCTAAGTTGAGCCATTTAGACTCAAGGTTGAACCCCACTATACTTATTTCCTACAGTTGCTATCTGAACCCTCTGGAAAACATCCCAAACCAGCCCTGTGCTTTCTTGCAATGCCTTTTTTCACAACCCTTCCTTCACCTAAACCTCCTTACCATCTCCGCCTCATAAAATCCTACCTTTTAATGCTCAGGTCGAAGGTCCCTCTGCCAGGAATCCTTCACTGAGCACCCTAGAAGTGAACTCTCTCTTCCTGCTCTAAACTCCTAAGTGCTTTAAGTCACTTTCCTGGCACTTGTAATGGACATTCGTTTTGTCTTCCCAGCATCCCTTTCCACTATCTCCAATAACAGGATCTACCTCCATCTCTTTTCCTCTCCGTGTAATTCTGGTGTAGATATCAATCACAGTACCCCATTACACTGGACAAGGGGTAACATATACCCAGCATTGGTGATCATAACACCCTACTGCTTTGGCCTCAAAGATTGGTGGGGGATGGGAACATGTGACCAAAGCAGACCAATCAGAGTCTTTTCCTGGGATCAATATTTGTAGAAGTGAGGAAAAAGAAGTTCTCTCTTTTCTCTGGGTCAAAAAACTGGCATACTATTAAAAAGTGCCTTGATGTGTGTGTGTGTGTGTGTGTGTGTGTGTGTGTGTGAGAGAGAGAGAGAGAGAGAGAGAGAGAGAGAGAACCCAACAATTTTGAGTCCCTCAATGTATTGCATCTTTCCTAGTTGCACAAGCCAATAAAATCCCCTTTATTGCTTAAGGCAGTGTGAATTGGTTGCTGCTACTTGCAGCAGAAAGAGCCCGGTCTTAAAAGAGCCTGCCCCTATAATTAATAAATTATTTTATTTAGGGGCATCTTTTTTCTTACCTACTAGATTAGAAGCTCCTGCCAGCAAAGACTACCTCTTTTTCGTATTTGTATCTCCCCAGCACCTAACGCAATGCAATCAGTTGCATAATATAAGCTCAATAATAAATTCTATGAATGAATAACTGTATGCTATGCCTCAATTGACAAGCTAAGATTAGACTGTTTATTTCTTCTTGGACACTTTGTCTCTACACAAATTTAGTTGCTACCATGTACGCATTAGTATTTTGTTATATGGTCTGATCTGAATAACAAGACTGTACTAGTTAGGGTTCTCTGGCCAAATTAAGCAAGAAAGAAATTTATTGGGGTAGCTCATATATTCATAGGAAAAGCTCAACATCCAGGCTTTGGATGTTCCCAAGAGAGAGAGGACAAGGCTGGATCATTTGCCCACTCTTGGTCCTGGAGGAGGGATCAAATCCACTTAAACTACTGCACACACTTAGTGAGGGGAAGGGTGGTTTCTCAAAAAAAAAAAAAAAAATTGATACCAGAAGATAAGACCCTTCTAAGGTAGATAAGCAAGTCAACCATAGTCATGTACTTTAGTTAGGTACAATTTGAAATACTTTCTATGAGCTGAGAATTATGAGGGATGAAAAAGAAGTATAATATATGGTCCCTGCCTGCTTTCAAGAATGGGGAAACAAGATTTATACATGTGAAAATAAATATAATGAACAAATTAAGGCATCGTAATGTTACCTTCATTGAATTGAATGTTTAGGAGGTGGATGCCACGGTAGCAATGATTGGCTTCCTGAAGATGATTCATGGCTATTTACTAAATGTGCCAAGCATTTTTAGGCCTCTGTGTTTCCTTAGTCTGAAATGCCCTTTCCTCCTATCAAAATTCTGTGTATCCCACAAGACTCAACTCAAAGACCACTTCCTCACAAAGTCTTCCCAGCTCACTCTCACCAAAAACTCTACCCTTCCACAGATCTTTCTTCTCTGCCTCTGTAGTATAGCATTTGCCTCATTCTTCTGTATTTCGTACCTGTCTTTCCTGCTACCCCTCAAGAATAGGGATTTTGTAGCTTTTAATTATTTTTTTTTCTTTTTTGTGCTGTAATGGTTAATTTTATGTGTCAACTTGGCTAGGCTATGGTACCCAGTTGTTTGGTCAAACACCAGTCTAGATGTTGCTGTGAAGGTATTTTTTAGATGTGGTTGATATTTGAATAAAGCAGATCACCCTCCATAATGTGTGTGGGCCCCATCTAATCAGTTGACGACCTTAAGAGCAAAGACTGAGATTTCTTGAAGAAGAAACAGTTTTCCTTAAGACTGCAACATAGAAACCCTGCCTGAGTTTCCAGCCTGCTGCCCTTTGGACTTTGGACTCAAGACACCAAATCAACCCTTACCTGAGTTTCCAGCCTGCCAGCTTGCCCTACAAATTTCAGACTTGTCAGCCCCCACGGTCACATGAGCCAATTCCTTAAAATAAATCAATCTCTCTCTCTTTCTCTTTGAGTTTTGCATTTCCTCACATTTAATGTGGGCCCACTATGTACCAGGCACTGTTTTAGGCTCTGGGGATACAGCAGTGCACAAAATAGATAAAAATTCCTGCATCCATGAGCTTACATACTAGAGACAGAGGCAGATCATAAATACATAAAATACATAGTACAGTCATGCATCCCTTAACGACGGGGATACATTCTGAGAAACGCATCGTTAGGCGATTTCCTTGTTGTGCGAACATCATAGAATGTCCTTACACAAACCTAGATAGTATAGCCTACTACACACCTAGTGTATGTGGTACTAATCTTATGGGACTACTGTCACAGCGCAGTCCATCGTTAACTGAAACGTCATTATGTGGTGCATGACTGTATATAAGATGATGATACATGCTGTTAATAAAAATAGGGCAGGAGACCGGGGACAGGAAGTACCACCAGTGGAGGTAGCATGTTGTAGGATTGAATAGAGAGGTCAGTAAGGCTTTATTGAGAAGGTATTATTTGAATAAAGACAGGAAAGATGTGGGGGATCAAGCCAGGTAGGTGGATATTTGGAGGATGCTCCAGGTAGAGAAAATAGCAAATATCAAGATTCTGCGTTGGGAACATGCATTATGTGTTTAAGGAACATTAAGGTGTCCAGTGTGATTGGAGTGTAACGAACAAGGGAGAGAAGAAGATGAGGTTGGAAGATCATGTAGGAGCTTGTAGGCTGCTACAAAGATTTTGATTTTTACCTTAGGTGAGATGGGAAAGCAATTGGAGGGTTTTGAGCATAGGAGAGAGATAAATTTTTTTCTCCTTGACATTATATTTCTTTAATTATGAGTTTAGCTGGGCATCTTTTCATATATATCTTGGTTATTTACATATTCTTAGTCTATTTTTCTATTAGATTAATTTTTCCTTATTTAATTTTCACTTTTATTGAGATATAATCGGCATATAACTTTGTATGTTTTAGGTGTACAACATAATGATTTGACATATGTATATATTGCAAAATGATTACTACAGTAAGTTTAGTTAACATTCATCAACTCACAATTACAAAAATTTTTTTCCTTGTGATGAGAACTTTTGGT
This sequence comes from Ceratotherium simum simum, assembly GCF_057802395.1. Lineage (NCBI taxonomy): Eukaryota > Metazoa > Chordata > Mammalia > Perissodactyla > Rhinocerotidae > Ceratotherium > Ceratotherium simum. The sequence continues at coordinate 27,902,108 of NC_141915.1, read as the reverse complement.
ATCTACGCTCTGAGCAATTTTCAAATATACAAAGAAGTATTGTTAGCTATAGTCATTATGTTGTACACAGGAGACAGATTTTTAAAGGAGCACTGACTGCTGTGTTGAGCATGAATTGTAGTGGGGCAAGGGTGGAAGTGGCAATGATGGTGGCAGTGAAGATGACGAGACATAGTAGATTCTAGAAATCTTTTGAAGGTTGAGCCAAGAAGCTTTGCTGAAGTGGAATATGAGAAAAATAGTGGAGTTATGGATTTTCAAATTAAAGTAATACACAGATGTGGTAGTAACAAATTAAATTGTATAGAAGATCTTACTATGAAAAGCCAGTTTCCCAGCCCTCCCCTCTCCACACACAGTCTCACTCTCCGCAAATAACTTCCTTTTAACATTTTCTGGTTTTGATTACCTCCATAGCTTAAGATAAAATGTTTATGGTTAACTCAGTAGCCATTCTCAACTCTCTTCTCATTTACCACCTCCTACTATAAAGTTTAGAGGACTAGAGTCATCTTCCCAGCCTCCCTTGCAACTAGATTGGTCATGTACCCTGTTCTGGACAATGAGATGTAAAAAAAGTCTGCAAACTTAGTTCCCTTAAAGAAAAAAAAACTAGGGGGAAAAAACCCTAAGCAAATAATTTTTTTAAAAAGCCATTGAAGCAGAGCACAGAAGATTTTTAGGGCAGTGAAACTACTTTGTATGATACTATAATGATGGCTACATGTCATTATACATTTGTCCAAACCCATAGAATGTGCTACCCCAAGAGTGAATCCTAAGGTAAACTGTGGGCTTTTGGTGATTATGATGTGTCAGTGTAGGTTCATCGTTTGTTACAAATATACCACTCTGATGGGGGATGTTGATAATGGAGGAAGCTATGCATGTGTAGGGACAGAGGGTATATGGGAAATCCCTGCATCTTTCAATTTTGCTGTGAACCTAAAACTGCTCTAAAAAAATAAATTCTTTTTTAAAAAGCCATTGAGACATGTTTTGTTTGTTTTCAGAGAAATACAGTTAGTGGAGAGCTTAGTCAGATTTTGGCACCTTTACTGAAATTGATAAATATCTGCTTGGGATTGGATTTATCTCATTTCCTTTCCTAGGAATGAATGACAGTTGTGAAGGGTATTTTTTGTTTGTTGGGTTTTTGTAGTATTCTTAGGGAAGACTTGGAATGGTCTTGCCCTCTGTATCAATCGGCTCCTCCACAGATATATCACAAATGTCACCAAAGTAATTAAAACAATATGGATTTATGAAATTTTAAAAAAGTCTGCAGGAGTGAGGGACTTGCAAAAAAACTTTTGTTTCCTCATAAAAGAAACAGATCACATCTAGTGCTCCCCTGTTTCCTTCCCTCATCCCTTGACCATGGATGTTATAAGTGGAAATACAACAGCCATTGTGAAGCCAGAAAGTGATCAGCATGAAGACAAGTGCCACTATGCTAATGATGGCAGAGCAGAAAGAAAGAGCCTGTATCCTTGATGGCGTCTTAGAGGAGCTAAACCAGCTGTAATATTCACCTTTCTCTAGGTATATAAGATATTAGATGTCTGTACTTTTTAAACCAGCGGTTCTTCAAGTGTCATCTGTAAACCAGCAGCAGCTCGGTATGACCTGGGAACTTGTGAAAAATGCAAATTCTCGGGTTTCACTCTAGATCTACAGAATCAGAAACTCCAGGTGTGGGGCCCAGCAAGCTGTGGTTTAACAAGCCCTCCAGGTGGTTCTAATACACACAGAAGTTTGAGAACTTAAACTAATGCTTCTCAAACTTTATTGTGCATAAATATCACCTGAAGATCTTGTTAAAATGCAGATTCTGATTCAGTAGGTGTACTGCTGCAGTGGCTGCACCTGGATCCCCCCTTCAGGACGAGGCACTCATTCCCCAATCTGCTGGAGGTATTGGCAGATGAAGGCTCTCAGCTGAGTACCTCCCTGAGAATTGCCTTCAGTCAAAGAGAGCTACCTCACCCGAGATCAGGCCCCCTGCCATGGGGCAGCCTGCATCTGATGGCTGGTTGATGTGGAGAGATAAAGTCTTGACCCCCTTCCTCAAGACAGAGAGACCTCAAGGGGATCTCTGATCTCTAGACCTCCCTATAGAGTCAGCTGAAGCCTCTCTTGCAACTGCTTCATAGTTCAACTTCTCCGCCTTCACAAGCCTGCTTTCCACACCTCTCATAGGTGCTGTTACCTAGATAGAGTTGCCAGATTTAGCATATATAAATACAGAATACCCAGTTAAATTTGAATTTCAGAGAAACAAGAATAATTTTTAATATAAGCATGTCCCAAATATTGCATTATTTGTTTATCTGAAATTCAAACTTAACTGGCCATCCTGTATTTTATCTGGCAATTCTGTTCCTATAGCACTCCCAAATAAACTTCCTGCATTAAATCTCAGAGTCTGTTTCACAGGGAACCCAATTTATTATAGTTAGTACCAGCAGATATCATGTGAAGCAGGTGGGATTTTGGAGCTGTTTCACCCAACAGCTAGCTTACAATGAAGACCTGCTTGCTGTGTGGGTTTTGACCCTCGGCAAGTGGTTGTGGTGTAATTGTTAAAACTCCACCAGATAGAAGACCAGTGGAAGGGGATACACTGGAGGGTCATTTGAGAGTTTCAAGGGACATAATTATATAAGGACTTTGGAATCGGATGGCTGTTTCTCCTGGCTATCAATGCATCAGAGGAAGACAACGAAAGGGTGAGGGTCATTAATCACCTATGTAAGGTGAAGTGTGAAACCAGAAGCCTTCTTGGCAGCATATAAAAAGACTCTCATCGTCCACAGCTGGAGGGCAGAAAAGGCTGTGGCGCAGGAGCAGAACTTAATTATAAGAGTAGCAGAGTTCCAAAGAAAATTGGATTCTCTGTCATGTCAAGTCTGCTACATCAAGGTCAGGGCCCTGATTGGGAAGGAGTAGGACCCTGAGATTTGGGATGAGGACCTCTGGATCAACTCAAAATCCACTGGGTCAATGCACTAAAAACTCCTGTGAATCCTCTGATCCTGCAGAAGTAGCCCACTCCTCCCTGTTAAAGGCTAGTACTCTCCCTTTTCTTGAAGATGCTACTGGGGATTCTGCCTTGCAGTACAATTCATGTCCTCCATAGGACTGTTCCCATTTCATCTCCTGGCCACAAAACCAATAACTAGGGTCAAGTCACAACATAATCCATCAGGAAAGTGCTAGGCCTGCTGAGGGAGAAAGGACTATACACCAAAGGAGCTGCAGGGACCTAGCTAACATGTACCCTTGGGAGCCAGGAGAGCATATAGGCCATAGATTGGGTTCCCTGGGAAACAGACTCTGAGGTTCCTGGATCAAAGGGTACTGAATAAAGTTGGATAACAGAGAGTTTGTCAATATAGGACCAATATCCCATGATAGAAGATTTAACACCTGTTAAGGATCCTGGGAAATTGTGCTACTAAGCTGCTTGGTTGCCTCTTGGAGGCTTGAAGAGCAAAGATCCACTGTAAGTGAAGTAGAAATGCTAGAACTATCATAGAATATCATGGAGGAAGGGATCAAAAGGCTGAGAGAAATGGACCTGTTAGAGTGGATATTCTGTATAATGCTGGAAAACTCACCAGCCAGCTATTTTCCATGAGACCCTGGAGGACACTCTGCTTACCAAAGCAATAAGAAATGCATTTACTGAGGGGAACCAGCATTGTTAGCGTGGCTGTTATGTATAGGCCAGTGTTGATGGTAGGAAATGCTGTTATAAAACTGGGCTCCTTAAGAGTATTGTGGCTGATAGGATCCCAGGTGGTAGCACCTAAACTTCAGAAGCAAAGTGGGCACAATTTTCCTAATGAATGGTAGCACCATAGAGACAGTCAGGAGGTCTGGAGAAGGTTAATAAGAACATGATAGTCCCAGGGGCAAGACAGATGAGACAGTCACAAAGTGAATTGTTCAATCTATATGAACAAAAGAAGTCAAGGATGGATGATTAGGAGTTTGAGGACAAATAACCCAGAACCCATCGACTGAAGGAGAGGCCAGGTCTCCAGGAAGAAGCACCGCAGCGAGAATACATGATCATGATTCCCTCAGTCCTTCTCCTAAAGGAACCAATGGCCATTTACTCAGGAAAGGATAATACCTAAACATTTTGAGGACTATTGCATACAAAGTCTGAGCTCACATTGATACTTTGATACTTAGGGACCCAAATCTTCATCATAGTCTCCCCGTTAGTATGGAAGTATATTGGGGCTAAGTGATAAATAGATCATACTGTAGCTCACAGTGGGTCCAGGGATCCATCCGATTTCCTCAGTCTCCAAATGTATAATGAAATGGACACACTTGGGAGTTAGTAGAACCACTACATTGCTGTCAGGGACTAGGATTTTACCTTCCTTACAAGCTAATAAATTAGCCTATTATAGTTTCGTGGGTGCTGGTAGGATATGAAACTCCTGGGTCAGAAACAAAGGACTTTATTACAGCACAGCAAGCAGCATGAGCAACGTATTTACCTCAGTTCCTCTTTGTCCCTCAGTCCCCATGGGGGTGATGCAGAGGGTCCAGATGGCTGCCTGCATCAGTGGGTCGTGTTACAGGAGATCACTGAGCTTGGGGAAATCTACCATTTTTATAATAAGCAGTATGCAAGCCTGTTCTTTGTCTTGGAGGAAGATGTTAGCTCGTCTCCCAAGGTTCTTTGCAGCAAACACAACCCTGAGAAATCTCCTGGATAGAGAGAAGTTGAGACCTTGGCATAGGTGCTGGCATACCTAACAAGAATGTGCAGAGATATTCAGAACTCATGTCCGATTCCCTCTCCCAACAATTTGTTCTTTCACCTTTAGGATAAGTGCTATTATAGTAGGGAAAGTCAAGCAGAGGTCTCTGAACTGTTCCTTCCTCCCCATCCAAGTGAGAGTAAATCAAAAACAATATTGCACTTCAGGGAACGTGACTGAGATGAAAGCTACCCTTAAAGATTTAACAAATGCAAGAGTGATGTTCCCCCATTTAATTCACCAATCTGACCCAAACAAAAATGCCAGGCAGTACTTGAAGGATGGAAAACCACCTAAGTAGTAGCCCCAATTGCAGTTGCTGTGTTACAAGTGGTATTTTTGTTAGAGCAGACTAACATGGCTTCAGGTATGTGATATTAGCCATTAATCTGACAAATGCATTCTTTTTTTTTTTAAATAATTTTATTTATTTATTTATTTTCCCCCCAAAGCCCCAGTAGATAGTTGTATGTTATAGCTGCATAGCCTTCTAGTTGCTGTATGTGGGACACGGCCTCAGCATGGCTGGAGAAGCAGTGTGTCGGTGTGCGCCAGGGATCCGAACCCGGGCCGCAGCAGTGGAGCACACGCACTTAACCGCTAAGCCACGGGGCCGGCCCGTGACAAATGCATTCTTATCCATCCCTATCTGGAAGAAGTTCACATTCACATGGAATGGACAACAGTATACATTTACAGTCTTGCCCCAGGACTATATTACCTCTCCTGCTCTCTGTCATAATAAAGTCTGAAAGAACCTTGACCATCTGGACATTCTGCAGAACATCACATTGGTCCACTATATTGATGACATTGTGTTATTTGGACCAGATGAGCAAGAAATACACTTTTTGGAGGCCTGGTTAAGACATGTGTTTCAGAAGGTTCTACAAGATTCAGGGGCCTGTCACACCAGTGAAGTTTTTGGGGGACCAGTGATTTCAGGCATGCTGGGACATCCCCTCCAAAGTAAAGTTCAAATTATTCCATCTTGCACTTCTCACTGCTAAGAAAGAAGCATAATGCCTGGCAGGACTTTTTGGGTTTTGGAGGCAGCATATTACACACTTGAGAATATTGCTTTAAACTTCACCAAGTGGCAAGGAAGTCTGCTAGCTGAGTGAGGCCCAGAGCATGGAAGGGCTCCACAGCAGTTCCAGGCTGCAGCGCCAGCAGCCCTGCTTCTTGGGCCATGTGACCCATCGTATTCTATGATATTAGAGGAATCTATGTTGAGAAAATGCATCATGTGAAGTTTATGCCAGCCCCAATATGAAAATCACAATTGATATACATAGGGCTCTGGAGCAAGGTCATGGCATCTGCAGCAGAGAATTATATACTGCTCAAAAAACAGCTCCTGGTGTGTTCCTGGCCCCCGGTAGAGACCAAATATCTGATCAAGTGACCACGTGGCCAGAGCTGCCCATTAAGGGCAACATACCTAACAGCAATCTATTGTAAGATGAAAGTGATACTTCCAGAACTGGGCATATGCAGGGCCAGAGGGCACAAGTAAGTTACATAAGCATATTCCCCATATTCCCATGTCATTTATTACTGTTGCACTGGCACCTCTCACTCAACTCAAACCTGTGTTCAGGCTGACTTCCAGAATGTCAGAGTAAAGGCCTTTGAAAATTCACTTTTCCATAACGGCAACAAGAACATTGGAAAAAACTATCAAAATCAACTTGTTTAGAACTTTGGAAATCAACAAAACGTTTGCAACAATCTGAGGAATGTTTATTCAGAAAAACAGCTGAATTCAGTAAAAACTTGATGAGCTTTATGGTGTTTTAACTTGCCCTAATTTCATCCCCACCTCCCCAGCTCTGCAGTAGCCTTGAAAATCAACAGCCTCACAACTACTGTATCTGTGAAAACCAAAGGCCTAGCAGCCGCCGGAGGGGGCAGAATGGGTTTGGAGCTCCACAAGAGCCCCCTCCCCAGAGAACTGTCGCAATTTGATCTGTCTAGTGACTTGCTGAAAAGCTCTATTGTCAGAACTTGTCTTTATTCGACTTCTCAGAACTTTCTCTGTGCAAACAGTACTATCTCCAGGGCATTTACCAAAAGCTATCAGTGGCAATTGTTTAAGACGGTAGCTGTCCAATGTGGTATTAGAAGTTGGGGCTAACAAGAGGCTGACCAAAAAACTTAAAAGGAAAGATGGGCATGGGACGTTTGTAGGAGTCTGTTAAAAGCCCCAAGATATTCCTTGGAATCTAGAAGGCCACATGCATATGCAGAGCTGTGTAGATGTCTAAGAAAGACCGGTGAAGACCCTAATCTCTCACCTCTGGCTGACTTTGAGGCTCTGCACAAGCAGGAAGTATGGGTGTGGCAGTAGGCACTCTATCATGGGATCCAGTGGTCCTGTCACATTCCACACCACCCAGAGGCATCTAGCCTGAGAGAGTGATGAAATGCACTTTTGAAAGCACAGCTGAGACACCAGCTTAGAGACTATACCCAGTGAAAATGGGATAGCATCCTATGGATGCAATATACACCCTAAATCAATGACCATTATATGGTACTTTGTCCCTAATAGGTAGATTATATGAGTCTGGGAACCAAAAGGTAGAAGTAGGAGTGGCTGCTTACTATCACTCCCAGTAACCCACCTGGGGAATTTGTGCTTCTAGACTCTGTGGGTCTAGAGGTCTTACCTCCTAGAGAGGAAACATTTCCACCAGGGGACACAAGAGTTCTATTAAGCTGTAAGTGATGGCAGCTGCCCAGTCTCTTTAGCCACTTCTATGCCAGGATAACAGCAGGCAAGGAAAAGGGTATCCTGGCAGGAGTAATTGACCCTCATCATCAGGAGGAGATCGGACTGTTGTTACACAATGAAGGCAGGGAAGAATATGTTTGAGAAGGATGTGATAATCAGGGACTCATATCCCTCATGGATGACAATCAGATAGGCCGCCTAGACCAGACGGATGCTGGTTGAGAGTGAAGATAATCTAGAATGGGTAGTAAAGGAGACTATGAGTATCAGGCATTGCCTTTGAGACCAGCTACAATACAGGGTCAGGAGGGTGGGGGCTGTAATTCATCCCACTACCTTTATAAGTTTCCCCAGAAAAGAGACCAATAAGATCCCTGGAGGAGCTCTTCCCAGATGGGGTGAACTTATTATATGAAACATGTGTATTCCAGGGGTGCGAAGGACGAAATGTAGTAGATGCTGTGGCGAGTTGCTCAGATTTCCCCTTCAGGACTGAGACACTCATTTTCCCAGCTGCTGGAGGGTTGGCAGCTAAAGATTCTCAGCTGAGTCCTTCTCTGGGCATTTCCCTCAGCTAAAGAGAACCACCTTGCCCAAGGTCATACTTTGGGGGCAGCACATTCAGTGATTGATTGATGAGAGGGTCTAAAGGCTCAGCAGAGGGGATAACTCTGAAGGCCATTCCAGCTCCAGAGCTCCATGTAAGCTCAGCTGAGGCTTCTGTTACAATTGCACGGCAGATCAGCTTCTCTCCCCATCCAATCCTACTTCCCTCTCCTCCAAGACCACCCCTTAATAAACCTCCTGCATGCAAATTTCAGAATCTCAGAGCCTGTTTCCTAAGGAACCTGACCGACAATAATAGGTCTGCAGTGGGGTTCGGGGTTCAGAATTTCTAACAAATTCCTAGGTGATGCTAATGCTGCCAGTCAGCAGAATTCAATTTTGGAATCAGGTTTGTTGGGATATAATTTACATAGAGCAAAATTCACTCTTTTTTGGTGTACATTTTGATGAATTTTTGCAAATGTGTAGGGTCATGCAATCACCACCACAATTGAAACATAGAACATTTCCATCACCCCGAAAACTTTCCTCATGTCCCTTTGTAGTCAATCCCCTCTCTCCACCTGCAGCACCTGGCAACCATTAATCTGATTTCTGTTCCTTTGGTTTTGCTTTCTCCGGAGTGTCATATAAATGAAGTCATACTATATATAGCCTTTTGAGTGTGACTCCAATTATTTAGCATGATGTTTTGTGATTTATATATGTTGTTGAATATATTGGTACTTCATTCTTTTTTATGGCTGAGTAGTATTCCATTGTATGGATGTACCACAATTTGTTTATCCATCCCCATTTGATAGACATTTGGATTGTTTCCAGTTGTGGGTGATTATGAGTAAAGCTGGTATACACATTTGCTTACAGTTCTTTGTAAGGAGATATACTTTCATTTCTCTTGGGAAGACACCTAGGAGTGGGATTGCTGGGTTGCATGATAAGTGTATGCTTAACTACAGAAGAAGCTGCCATACTGTTTTCCAAAGTGGCTATATCATTCTGCATTCCCTTCAGCAATGTATGAGAATTCCAGTTGCTCTGTGTCCTCTCCAGGACTTGGTATTTTCAGTTTTTAAAAATGTCAGCCATTCTAGCAGGGATGTAGTTATAATATTGCTTAAATTTGTGTTTACCTAGTGACTTATGATGAAGTACATCTTCTTATATGTTTGTTGACCACTTGTATATCTTCTTTTACAAAATGTTCAACTCTTACTCATTGGGGTGGGAGTACGGGGGTGGGGAGTTGTTTGTCTTCTTATCTATTGAGTTTTAAGAGTTCTTTATATATTCTGGCTATAAGTCCTTTCTTAGATATATGTTCACAAATATTTTCTCCTAGTCTTGTCTTTTGTCTTGTGATTTGTCTTTTTATTTTCTAACAGTGTATTTTACAGAACAGAATTTAAAAATTTTGATGAAGTCTAATTTATCAATTTAAAAAATTTTATGATTTATGCTTTTTATATCCTGTCTATGAAATCTTTTCCTACTCCCAAGGTCACAAGGCTTTCTCCTTTGTTTTCTTCTAGAAGCTTTGGATTTTACACTTTACATTTAGGTCTATAATCCATTTCCAGTTAATTTTTTATATATGGTGTGAGGAAAGGGCCGAGATCAATTTTTTCACATGTGGATGTTAAGTATTCCAAAACCATTTGTTGAAAGGGTTATCCTTTTACCATTGAATTTTCTTGATATCTTTGTAAAAAAGCAATAGACCATATATGTATGAGTCTATTTCTGGATTCTCAATTCTATTCCATTCATCTATATCTATACTTATATCAATACCACACTGTCTTGATTACTATAGCTTTATAGTCAGTCAAGTAGTGTGAGTCCTTCAACTTTGTTCTTCTTTATCAAAATTGTTTTGGCTACTCTAGGTACTTTGCTTTTCCATATAAATTTTTAAATCAGCTTATCAATTTCTACAAAAAAAAGCCTGCAGAGATTTTGATTGGGATTTCACTGTATCTATAGATCAATTTGGAGAAAATTGACATCTTAACGATATTGACTCTTCCAATCTATGAACATGGTATATCTTTCCATTTGTTTAGGTCTCGTTAATTTCTGTGATCAGTGTTTTATAGTTTTCTGCATACAAATGTTGCCCACTTTTTGTTATATTATCCATAAATATGTAATTTTTTGGTGCTATTGTATATGGTTCTTTATAACATTTCAATTTCCAATTATTCATTGCAAGTATATAGGAATCTAATTAATTTTTGTATATTGACATTGTATCCCCCAACCTTGCTAAACTCACTTGTTAGTTCTTACAGCTTTTTTGTACATTCTTTGGGATTTTCTATATAGATAATCATGTCTGCCCCAGATCACTTTTTGAACAGCAAAACCTTGAACTAATATTAGACAAAGTTTTATTACTTGCACCTGAAACCACTTCTAATTAAAACAATGACTTGCTAACTTTTGCTGATATGTATTGGCTCCCCAATATGAAAGAAGAGGATTTAGCTCACTTAGAATTATCCGTATTCTTTTTCTTAGCAGCAGTCCAGTTTCTGAATCTGAGATCTCTTCAGGGTGTACTGGCTTCTTCCTCAGCTGTAGTTTCCAGTGCATATTCCTGCTACAACCTTCTTTGCTCTGCTTCGTCAATCAGTAACATTTCTCCACCTGCTTTTTGTCTTCCAAAAATTTGAGGAAATTTCTTGGTTGCTAATGGTTCCTGAGGTAGAATACCAGCTGTCTTCCAGTATCCTCTTCCTTAATAATAGAACCCCCAATTTTTAAGTGGATATGTGGCCACCCAGAGTAAAATTTGTATCTTTCATTCTTCCCGCAGCTAGGTACAGCCCTGTGACTAAGTTTTGGTCAATAGGATATAAGTGAAATGTCTTTTCACTAAGAAGCATCCTTAAAGGGAAAGGTGCCTCCTTCTTCACCCCTTCTTTCTTTCTGTTGGCAGTGTTGCTATCTACTGGCTATAATCCCAGCAGCCACCTTTGACCATAAGGTGATCCTGGAAGTAGAAACAAGATTGAGCAAAAATGTGGAGTTGAGGTCCCTAACACTGGGCTGAATACCTCTGGACTTTTGGAACATAAGGGAGAAATGAACTTTTATCTTGTTTAAGACACTATTATTTTAGATTTTTCTTTTATTCAAAATGAACTTAATCCTAGCTTATAGAGCTCTTCTCCCCTTCATTCTCTTTATTGTTATGTTTTAAATACGTTTTTAATTCATTTACTATCATTTTAAGGAATCTTAAGAGGAAAAAGATTCAACCCTTGAGTCTGATCGGATATCTTGAATCTGAACTCTAGATTATTCTTTAAAACAATTATATATTATAAGAACAGCATTAAGATGGCAACAAGAGGATTCAAATAAAATAAAAATGATCAGTTATCTTCTCATCATTCCACCACTTCACAAATTCTCTTTCTCTAGTTCCCGTTCCATTTCCAGATTTAATCATAATTTTGTTCTCTGCTTTTTCTACTTATCATCAGCATTTCCATAAGCTACATAGTGCTTCTAATTATAATTTTAAATAGCTGTATTCTATTTTATTAAGTATATATATCATAATTGACTTAACCTTTTCTCTATTTCTGTTTATTAAACAATAAATTCTCAGGAGTGAGATTACTAAATCCAAGGATTTGAACATTTCTACGGTTACTGAAATATATTGTCAAATTGTAACTCCAAAAGGGTAGAGAATTTCTGTGTAGCAAAATTTATTTCTGTGTAACACACAGAGCTAGCACACTTGTCAGAAGGACAGATCAAATTCAGATAAATGAAGGGGAGGGAATTTAGATAGGATAAATGCTGGGGTATTGATGTTGAGATTGGCATAGTCCATAAAATGTTCAGGGACAATGGTTGTAGTGATGTTTGAGTAGTGAGTGGCGTGTAAGTGTAGATTCATATATTGAGATCAGATGGTGGAATGCCTACATAAGGAATTAGGCCTTTATTCTGTAGGCAGTGGGAAACCTGTAATGACTGACAAAATGACAATGATATTTTATAACTATAACTATGTTTGGATGAATTGAAGGGAAGGGAGTTGAGAAAGGAAAGATGAGTAGATGAGGAGATAGGGAGATAGGGAGACCACTTTGAAATTATTACAGTATACCGGAGATCAAAAGAGAAGATTGATGACACAGGAAATAGAATGAAAATCTTCCAGGTTAATGATAGCAGATTAGTTGGACTTGATATGCCTTCTCTCAAGTTCCTTTGAAAATGCCTAAAGAAACAAAAAAAAAAAATTTGTAAAGATAGACAAAAAGAAACAAATTGGCAGTGATGGTGTAAATTAAAAAAATGAAAGTCTGTGTGCCGGGCCGGCCCCGTGGCTTAGTGGTTGGGTGAGTGCACTCCGCTGCTGGCGGCCCGGGTTCGGATCCCGGGCGTGCACCGGACCCACCGCTTCTCCGGCCATGCTGAGGCCGCGTCCCACATACAGCAACTAGAGGCTGTGCAACTATGACATACAGCTATCCGTTGGGGCTTTGAGGGGAAAAATAAATAAATAAAATCTTTAAAAAAAAAAAAAAGAAAGTCTGGTAGGTTATTTCTCCTAATTACATCATGATTTGGTTGGACTGAGAAACTCTCAATGATTCTCTTTTGAACCTGTAAGTGTCCAAGAATAGAGGAAATACTGACTCACCCCCACCATCTGCTTCATCTTCTGCCCCTACCCCAGGATGAAGGGGTTGCACTGTCCAGAAAAGCAGAAAGTCATCTCCCAAACACAGGAATGGCCCTCCTCTAGGGAGACTAATGGAAGGGGAGGAGGGGTGGCCAAAGAAGACTTTAGCCATAATTCTTTTTTTTGTTGTTTTTTGGTGAGGAAGATCAGCCCTGAGCTAACATCCATGCAAATCCTCCTCTTTTTGCTGAGGAAGACTGGCCCTGGGCTAACATCCGTGCCCATCTTCCTCCACTTTATATGGGATGCCACCACAGCATGGCCTGACAAGCAGAGTGTCTGTGCGCGCCTGGGATCTGAACCCAGGCCGCCAGCAGTGGAGTGCGCGCACTTAACTGCCATGCCACGGGGCCGGCCCCTAGCCATAATTCTTTTTTTTTTTTTTTAATTTTTTGTTTATTGCAGTAACATTGGTTTATAACATTGTAAAAATTTCAGGTGTACATCATTATACTTCTATTTCTGCATAGATTACATCATGTTCACCACCCAAATACTAATTACAACCCATCACCACACACATGTGCCGAATTATCCCTTTCACCCTCCTCCCTCCCCACTTCCCCCCTGGTAACCACCAATCCAATCTCTGTGTCTATGTGTTTGTTTGTTGTTATTATCTACTACTTGATGAAGGAAATCATACAGTATTAGACCTTCTCCCTCTGACTTATTTCACTTTGCATAATACCCTCAATGTCCATCCATGTTGTCACAAATGGCTGGATTTCATCATTTCTTATGGCTGAGTAGTATTCCATTGTGTATATATACCACATCTTCTTTATCCATTCATCCCTTGATGGGCACTTAGGTTGCTTCCAAGTCTTGGCTATTGTGAATAACGCTGCAATGAACACAGGGGTGCATGTATCTTTACGCATTGGTGTTTTCAAGTTCTTTGGATAAATACCCAACAGTGGAATAGCTGGATCATATGGTAGTTCTAGCCTTGATTTTTTGAGGAATCTCCATAGTGTTTTCCATAGTGGCTGCACCAGTTTGCACTCCCACCAGCAGCCATTCTGATGGGCATGAGGTGATATCTCATTGTAGTTTTGATTTGCATTTCCCTGATAGTTAGTGATTTTGAACATCTTTTCATGTGTCTATTGGCCATCTGTATATCTTCTTTGGAGAAACGTCTGTTCAGGTCTTTTGCCCATTTTTTAATTGGGTTTTTAGTTTTTTTGTTGTTGAGATGCATGAGTTCTTTTTATATTTTGGAGATTAAGCCCTTATCAGATGTATGGTTTGCAAATATCTTCTCCCAATTGTTAGGTTGTCTTTTCGTTTTGTTGATGGTTTCCTTCGCTGTGCAGAAGCTTTTTAGTTTGATGTAGTCCCATTTGTTTATTTTTTCTATTGTTTCTCTTGCCCGGTCAGACATGGTGCTTGAAAATATGTTGCTAAGACCGATGTCGAAGAGCGTACTGCCTATGTTTTCTTCTAGAAGTTTCACAGTTTCAGGTCTTACATTCAAGTCTTTAATCCATTTGGAGTTAATTTTTGTGTATGGTGTAAGATAAGGGTCTACTTTCATTTTTTTGCATGTGGCTATCCAGTTTTCCCAACACCATTTGTTGAAGAGACTTTCTTTTCCCCATTGTATGTTCTTGGCTCCTTTGTCAAAGATTAGCTGTCCATAGATGTGTGGGTTTATTTCTGGGCTTTCGATTCTATTCCATTGATCTGTGTGTCTGTTTTTGTGCCAGTACCATGCTGTTTTGGTTACTATAGCTTTGTAGTATATTTTGAAATCAGGGAGTGTGATACCTCCAGCTTTGTTCATTTTTCTCAGGATTCCTTTAGCTATTCAGGGTCTTTTGTTGTTCCATATAAATTTTAGGATTCTTTGTTCTATTTCTGTGAAAAATGTTGTTGGAACTTTGATAGGGATTGCATTGAATCTATAGATTCAAAGCCATAGATGGCTTTAGGAAGTATGGACATCTTAACTATGTTAATTCTTCCAATCCAAGAGCACGGAATATCTTTCCATTTCTTTGTGTCTTCTTCAATTTCTTTCAGCAATGTTTTATACTTTTCGGTGTACAGATCTTTCACCTCTTTGGTTAAGTTTATTCCTAGATATTTTATTCTTTTTGTTGCAATTGTAAATGGGATTGTATTCTTAATTTCTCTTTCTGCTACTTCGTTGTTTGCTTTTTTACAAAGAGAATGTATTTCAACATCACTCAAGTAATTAGAAATATCATTGGGCAAAACAAAACACATAAGTACCTGAGTACACTTTACTACATTTTCCACTAACCTTTAACCTTTATTTGTCACTCAACAGTCTTTTTGGTTTTCTTTTTGTTTTTCTTTTTTTTGTGAGGAGTTCAGCCCTGTGCTAACATCCATGCGGATCCTCCTCTTTTTGCTGAGGAGGACTGGCCCTGAGCTAACATCCGGCTGATCTTCCTCCACTTTACGTGGAACACCACCACAGCATGGCCCAACAAGCAGTGCGTCGATGCGCACCCGGGGTCCAAACCCAGGGCGCCAGCAGCGGAGCGCGCATACCCAACCACTACGCCACGGGGCTGGCCCTTTTCTTGGTTTTCTTACCAGGCTTGAATGGAATACTATTTTCTAACTCATCTTAAAATCGTTGTCTCAGAGTAATGTCCTTTTCAAGGTTCGTGTAGACACTTCAGGACTTGAAAATATTTTGGCACCAAAACCTCTGCTCTGGCTTGCCCTGTCACAGTCACTATCCCTCAGGTGACTCTGTTTGGAAGTTGGGCTAAGTAGTGGGTGTCCTGCCTCAGGTTCTGCTTCTTGTTTCTTCCCGCCTTCCTCACAGTTGATGTAACTGAAGAGCTCTTTCTGGTGGTGTAAGGGTATCTCCACACAAGCAACTTCTGAGAGAAAGAGAGCACTTCAGAGAAGAGTCCAGCTACCTTAGCTACTAGTTTCTCATTCAGCACAGAATCACCACTTTAGCAATCAGTAATCTGCCTCTGAGAGAGCAATTTATAAAATCTTCATTTAAGCTAGAAACTCTTCTCTAAAAGGTCAACATCTCTAGCAGAATAAATGCTATCTTTAAGCCAAAATCCAATTTTTAAGCCAAAAACAAGATTTCAAAACAGAATTGTATAATGTGTTTTTGTCACAACTCACAAAGAGAATAAAAGGAGACGGGTTTAGGTTTAGATTTTCTCAAAGGAAAAACCGTCTCAAAATATAGATTTTATATTGAAACAGGCTATTAGAGATTGCCTTCCTTGGGGATCTTTAAAAATAGAATAGACAATCATTCTTCTTGAATGATTTAGCTGCAGACCTGCTTGGAAGCAAGAACTGAAATAAATGCTCTCCTGAGGTCCCCTACGGTTTGTCTAATCTATGATTTCTGACAACTCTTGCCCCCACCCACTGACTTTATCCCAGGTCATCATGGAAGTAGACGATGGTAGTGACATTTGAGAGTACTTCACCACAGAAATTGAGAAAAAATGATTACAGTGCTCTGTCAGTCCATCAACTGAGCAGTTAGTATAAGCAGGTGGTGCAGCGTGATCCTTCAGTTATTTCTAGAATCTTGATGAATCAGTCAATCCATTCTTGAACAAACTAAGGAAAATAGTTTCTCCACCCCCAGAGAAATATGGTAAAGCTGTGATTCCAATCTGAAGATGATATTGATCAGAACACAAACAATGTGTTCTTTTTTTCATACTCCTATGTGATGTCCAATTCTTATTCAAAGTCTAATACATATGACAATAGAAAAAAAGTTTTTGGTCTGTGGTGTACATTTATTGGAAATTCTATAAGATACATGTAACTGGCATAAATCTCATAATACAAATCAGTTTTGCAAGAAATTTACCTTTCTTCACCTTTCTACAACTTAATTTCTCTCTCTCATTTTTTTTGTTTGTGTGTGTGTGTGTGTGTGTGTGTGTGTGTCATTCTGCCCAGTGACATACTAAATGTCAGTCAGTTTAGGGTTCCTACTGCACTTTTCCTCTGAGATCTGGGGACTTACTAGTGCCACAGCGTCAGGGTGGGGATGGATAGTATCTTGTCCTTGTTTATCAGTCTATGCTGGGATCTGCTGAAATGTACCACATCCTGTCTCATTCCTCTGTCTTTGGTCCAGGTGGCTGATCTATTGTCTCTCTTCCTGACTGCAGAGCTTCTCTGGAGAAACTCTCTTTCTCTACTTTCATGCTCCCTCACCATTCTTGAACTGCAGAAAACTAGGTGGGATTTCAAAGCCCCTGCCCTAGGTCTGTGTTACTCTCAGGTGTTTGGAAAGCATTTTGCTTCTCCCCACACCAGAGGCCCAAGGGATGCTTTGAGGCTGCCTCTGTCCCACCTGCCAAGGCACAGATATTTCTTCTGTACCCTCACCATGCTGAGTAAGCAGGACTTTGGTACCTTAACCTGCCCCCCACCCCGCCCCACCCCAGGCTCTATCTGGGAATGCATAACAGGTTTCCTCTACCCCTGGATATCTCATACCAGATGGGATGAATTGGGGAAGGACCCTGAACTCTTTCTTAGGATCCCACTAGTGTCTAAACCTTCTTTTCTTCTGCTTTTCTCTCTTCATCTTCCAGTCCAAGTAAACTTTATTTAGTCCCAGAGATGGCACCTACAGATCTTCCAAATTGTCCATGCTTGGAGAGCTTCAGGGTTTGGGTTTGTCATACTCAAAAAGCCTTTTCTGCTGTAACAGCCCTTCTCCAAAGTAATCAATGCTTCATGGTATAGCTTTAAAGAGGTATAAAAAAACTACGAGGAATTAGAAACATATCTGTTAATATATTAAAATATGGTGCCACTATACTGCTATAAAAGAAATTTAATGACAAGAGGCAAAGAAAATTGGAAGATCTTAGTCCCAGGTGAAAGGCAGAGCATCCCTTCTCTCTCTCTCATGGGGGCATTGTGTAAAAGGCACCCAACTCTTTTTTGTGGTTCAACATGATTTTAGTTTTTACTGCACTCTCAGACAGCTATCTATTACTACATCAGTTGAGGTCTACTTCATCTGCATTTTGAAAACCCTCTCCAGGGAAAAGGAGAGTATATTTCTCTGCTACTTCAGAGTTTAAGTTAGATCCTAAGCCTCCTAAATCTTGGAGGGAGGGGCCCCTCAGTGGGTGCATGATGGCTACCCACAAATCATTAGACTGGAAAACTGGGAAGAAAAAGTAGAAATAAATGAATCTCCCCTACCTTGGAAACTAATTCTTTCAACAGATTGTGTTAGCACTTGAAATCACTGCCTTAACTACTAAAATTGATTGAATTAGCAGCTCTGTATTTTGCCAAGATTTTTATAGGCTTTTTTCCCCTTCTCAACAAATTAAAACCTGGCTTGGAGGGGAGTGTAGTAGACTGGAGACGTTTCTCCTCCTGTCTCTGGATGCTGGTGTAACAAGCTTTTGACAATTTTTAAAAAGAAAAACTTAATTCTTAATTACTACTCCTTATGTGTCTCATGTCGGGACTGCAGTATGGGTGCGCGGAAGGAAAACTGATATAACATTGAAGAGTTTAATAAATGTTTGTAATTTGGAGTTTTTAAATCATTGATTCACAGAAGGCTATTATTATAAGAAATAGAATTATTTCATTTAAAAGGTAATGCTACATCTTTGGTAATATGTTAATGAATTTAATAAAATATTCCATGATATAAATGTCAGACCTACTGCAAACTAACAGATTTAAAATAACATTTTTAATTTGTCATAAAATACAATAGCTGCTAGCAATCATATTCACCATCCAAAAAGATAACACTCTTCAAAATCTAGAAAAGATATAATGTTCAACTTAAATAATACAAAAGGGAGTGGTAGAATGATGAAGAAATATGTTTTATGATGTTCAAAGTAATATTATAATCTCGACTTCCAATTCAAATGAAACATATTTTTACTAAAACTTGTATCACATCAACGTTCAAAGTATGCATTTTTGCTTGTGCTATAATTAGAAGTGAAAATAGGACACAAAAGTATATATATACTATATATATGTAGGATGATTACAGCAATGTTTTTAAGAAAAACCGTGCATGAATAAAAGCCCAAAAAGAAATGCACTGAAGTATTATTAATGGTTATCTTTTGGATGGCAGGTATAAACATTATTTTTTATTTCTTTCTTCTTTTTGACATTTTCAAAATCTTTTACAATGAAGACGTATTTCTTTTATATTGACCAAATGAGTTAAAAACTCTACTTTTAAAAGTATTTCTTTCCCACACTGTCACTTGTGTTTATTAAGTACAATATTTTCTTTCTTTATGCTTCTCATGATTGTTTGGGAAAGTGGTGTGAGCAAGAATTAAATGCTCAAGTGGATGCTGAGATGCATCAATGGGCTCCATACAGTGCGATCAGGAAGCAGGTATCAGAACAGGATCAAACACACTTTGGTCTTCAAAGTAATAAAGACACTGAATAGTCATAATTTCAATTTAACTCTCCTCCCTTTGTGACTAGGTTGCTTTGCCTTTGAACTGCCCACTGGAAAGATCCAGGTATGTAAATGCTCAGATCTTTCTAAGGTTGACAACTGCTTCCCTTTACCACATTTCATTTTGCATAATGATTTCAACATAGGAATGTCATGGTATAAAGTGGTAGGAAAATATAAGATGCTAAAATAAAGCAGAGCAATATAGTTAAAAGGCTGTAGGAGTTGCCTGTTGGTTGCTGAGGTTTCTGCAGATTTTATCTTTAGACCCAGTGAATTCTACTGATGAGGAATGCAATAGAATCTGAACAACTGGGATCAAAAGGAAGGGATGTCTTTGATCATCTGTTTGACTGAAAGTAATAGTCACAATTTACTTGAGTATTTTATAGGTGCTAAACTCATCCAAAATAACTGTTTCTCATCTACTTTTAATGCAGCTGTTGGCATTGGTTTATACAAAGTTTTGTTCAAGAGTCTGTAGGAAAACAGGTATACATTTGCCTGATTTACCTCTATATTGGAGTGCAAAAGAAAAACCTCAGGCATGAAATCATGAATCTTATAGATGTTGCCAAGGTAGACTGATTCATGAGTTAGTTACTTTCAAGTAGATCTTAATTAACATGTTTATAACAGTAAACTATTTTTTCAGTCCCTATTCTTCCCCAGCTCTGTATTCTAAGAAAAATCACTATTATATTAAACTTGTCCTGAGACCCTTAGGGGCAACCCTTAGTGCCCTATCTCAAAAACTTGTTTAAAATTTTATTAATGAATGGTTAAAATGAATCTCCAAAGATTATTTCAATGTTTCCCTGTCAGAGAGGAGAACTTGGGTAATCATTTAAGACAAGTAAAAGAAAGATGCAATGTATTCAACAAAGTGTGGAGCAGAAATCATGAAAATCCAGGTTTCAGAACTAAATGAGCCTTGATGGGTACCCTACCTGAGAGTGTTCAAAATATAATATAGCTCTGAAACCTGCTGAAAAAGACTCCTAAATTTACTAACACCTTTGTGCCTGTCAGAGTCTGTGTGCTAGGACTAACTGACTGGGGCAGTAAGGAGGGAGAGGATGGACTGAAATATTGGCTGAATGGGAAGCTTCTTAGGCCTAGAACATGGTCAGGAATGGATAAGGACCCCCAAGATCTGGTAGATCAGAAGTGGACAGCACAGGTGCTAGGTGGAGCAAAGCCTACATCTAAGCAAACCTAGATAAGTCCATCAGGCCCAGGTAGATGGAGGTACAAGTGTGGAACCAAGAGTAAAGGCATGGTAGGGAGTTGAGTTGGACAATGGGTACCTGTAAGAAAAGTTGTAAGAGCAGAGACTTGGTAGCCAGAAATGAGTGGAGAGTTGGGATGGATGAACAAAGACAAAGTCAGGATCAGTTCCTCCTCTATAAAAGGATGTTAATAATAAAACTTACCTCAAGAGATTGTTGAAAGAATTAAACGAGATAATACCTGGGGGAAAAAGCCCCTCAGGACCAGGTAACCAAAAATGGATCCAGAACAAGGAGCATAGAAGAAGTAAGCAGGGAACTGGAGTGGATCCCCAGGATTCTCTGAATGTTGTTTTGTCCAAGTTTTCTAATCAGTGCTCCTTCTCACTTCTAGAATCTCAGAACCTTCTGAGACTGGAGCCTTTCCCGTCATACCTTTCAGCTGACACCAACTTTATAGAGGTATGATTTCCTTACCACAACTAAGGTAAGGGTCTACAGAACAAAGCTATTTCTGCAGCCCCAAAATAATGCACATCAACGGCAATTTGTTTTCATCTGCTTAGCATTAACTCCCCATAGGGAGTTAATCTTGTTGGCAAATACATCATCTCATACCTGATCATAGACTCTGAAAGCCAAAGTGACCATAAAAGACAAAATAGTCCAACAAGATACCCGAACCATCTACAACATCCCTGTATTTGTTGTCTATTACTGCATAACAAATTACCCCAAAATTTAGTGACTTAAACAAACTTATTAGGCTGGCCCTATGGCGAAGTGGTTAAGTTCGTGCGATCCGCTTCTGGAACTCGGGGTTCGCAGGTTTGGATCCCGGATGCAGACCTACGCACCGCTCATCAAGGCATGCTGTGGCGTGGTCCCATATACAAAATAAAGGAAGATGGGCACAGCTGGTAGCTCAAGGCCAGTCTTTCTCAGCAAAAAGAGGAAAAAGGGCAACAGATGTTAGCTCATGGCCAATCTCCCTCTTGAAAAAAAAACATGATTATTATCTCACACAGTTTCAGAGGGTTAGGAATCCTGGAGCAGCTTAGCTGGGCAATTCCAACTCAAGATCTCTCATGAGGTTGCAGTCAAACTGTCAGCTGGGGATGCAGTCAATTTAAGGTTTGACTGAGTCTGGATGATTTGCTTCAAGCTCACTCATGAGGCTGTTGGCAAGAAACTTGCAGTTCATCATGTGGGCTTCTCCATAGGGCTGCTCAATACATGACAGCTGGCTTCCTCCAGAGCAAGTGATACAAGAAAAAGAGAATGATGCCATATTGCTTTTTATGACCTTGTCTCTAAGTCATACACCAGCATGCTGCCTTATTCTATTCATTATAAGTCATTAAGCCCAGCCTGCAATCAAGGAGAGGATGACACAAAGGCATGAATACCAGGAGGAATGGATCATGGGGGCCATCTTGGAGACTGGCTACCACAGTTCTCTACAAGATGTCATCTAAGTTTTGCAGAAGCACCTCCAGAGATGGGGAGCTAGTTTGAGAGGCAGCTCAATCCATTTTTGAAGAGCAGTATGGTTTAACTTATACTGAGTTAATATCTCCAATAACTTCCACACATCAGTTCTAATTCAATCCCAAAATGTTCTTCCACGAGACAATCATTCAACTATTTGGAGACGTGCTACCCTTTCAGTTATTGGAGGGACAAGCAATTCAAATTCCTTTGACTATTTTTTGTATGAGAAGAGTTTCAGTCTGTTTTTCATTCTGGTTGCTTGCTTGTGGGCAGAGCTTCACTTTTCAAGTGTATGGGCAGAGTAGCCCAGTACTTTACTGGAGGGCAGAAAGAAATGAAGAAGACAGGATCCTAGCTTGAGCTGGAAATTCTATTCACATAGATTGCTTTTTGCCTAGTTATATCACATGATTGATTCTTATCAAGTTTGCGGTTAATTGAAACTCGTAATTCTGTTTCCTTTGTACTGCTGTTGAGCCATATATCCCTCATCTTGAACCTATGCAGCTGATTTTTAGACCCAAATTCAGGATCTTAAATTTATCCCTATTAGATTGTTCTGTCTTTTCTTTTACTTGTTTAACAATTTAAAATGACTTACATGTATACTTCTCATATTTTCTGCTGGCACAAAACTTTGACAGCAAGTTATTTTTGGCAAGTTGATTTCTTCAACTCTGAGGTGCCAATGATTGTAAGATGCAGTATTGATTTCATAATAGTTTTTCAGGAAAAACAACACTACATTATCCAAATAAATTAACCCTAAGAGATGCATCAGGATTTCAGAAGTATTACAATATGAAAAAATACGTATTAGAATTATATGTAATATAATGGAAATATAGATGTTGGGTGGCGGCAACAGCATTCAAAAAGATTTTACCAAACTAGAAAAATTGGATATATCTGAATTAAGGCCAAGAACTTAACTCCACTAAAAGTAATTTTATTTATTTAATCATTCTTTCCTTCATTCAAAGCTTCATGGAACATCTGCTATGCATCAGAGGTAGTGTAAAGTGTAAAAAGATGAATAAGACATGGACTCTGCCCTCTGGAGCTCAGAGTTTACATTAAAAAGAAAAAAAAGTTGAATTCAAACATAGTTTCAACTTCTTTTTCAACACAATATTATTTTTTCTCAGTCATCCTCAGTGTGGTTTAAGCTGAGTCAAGACTTTATCTTATATTTGGGTAGATCCTGCCTGCCAAATATGATAGATTTGAGAATATGGGCTTAACAAATTCATTGTTTGGGTACATTTCCTCTTGAGGCCTTGGTTTTTCAAATAAACCATAAAATGAAGGGGTCAACTATATACGTAGATGGATAGATAGATGGATAGGTAGATTGATAGATGATAGATAGATAGATAGATAGACAGATAGATAGATACCAGGAGATGAAGCAGAGAAATTACTTCTGCATTTTCTAGAAAAGACAAACTCATGATCAGACTTTTATATTAGAAAGCAGAGATTTCTTAGTTAGGGAAGAGACAGGGTTGGATATCGTGTGAAATAATGAGAAATATATGTATTGATCTCTGCCCACCCCATTCCTGAAACAGGGCTTCTTGTAAATAGGGGTGCTGGGAGAATCTTTTGTTCTCACTTTTAGTCTTGGACCCCAGTTTCTGGTTCAAAGCTCCTAAAACCCTTGTAATTTCCTAAGTGATAAGAGCACTAAGAGCATCTTTTGTTCTAATATTTGGTCTTTGACCCCAGATCCTGACACAGGACTCCTAAATCCCTTGGAATTTCCTGGGTGATAAGAATATCGTTGTTCTAATGAGACAACTCTGAGTAGGCTCCTGGATGGCTCCTGGATGAGGGCTGGTCACCAGAAAGAAGAAACCATGATTGGAAGCTTGGGATTTTCAGCCCCAACTCCCATTCTCCAGAGAAGGGAGAGGGGCTGGAAATGGAGTTATTAATTGATCATGCCTACGTGATGAAGCCTCCGTAAAAATGCCAATAGTATGGGGTTTGGAGAGCTTCTAGGTTGGTAAACACATCCATGTACCAGAAGGGTGACACACCCCAACTCCACAGGGACAGAAGCTTCTGCGTTCAGGATGATCCCAGTCCTCTCTCTATGTATTGCTTCATCTGGCTGTTCTTCTGTATCCTTTATCATATCTTTTATTGTATAATAAACTGGTAAACATAAGTGTTTCCCTGAATTCTGTGAGCCACTATAGCCAATTACTGAACCCAAAAAGGGGATCATGGGAACCCTGATTTGTAGCCAGTGTGTCAGAAGTACAGCTGACCACCTGGGACTTGTGATTGGCGTCTGAAGTAGGGGGGCAGTGTTGTGGGACTGAGCCCTTAACTTGTGAGATCTGATGCTAACTCCAGGTAGATAGTGTCAGAATTGAATTGAATTATAGGATACACAGCTGATGTTGTAGAGAATTGCTTTGTGGGGGGAAAACACATACACATTTGGTGACCAGAAGTGAGTTTTTCCTACTCACATGCACAGACCATTATCACTCATTTTATTTCTTAGGTTGTGAGCAGAGGGCTGAGACCTAACTTTCCTAAACATTGGAGATTTCCTCAATTCCTGGATAAATCGATTGATCTATTTATCTATCTATCTACAGCTTTATTGAGATATAATTCATAGACCACACAATTCACCCACTTAAAGTGTAAAATTCAATGCTTTTAAGTATATTCACAGATTTGTGCAACCATCATCCCAATCAATTTTAGAATATTTTCGTCACCCCAAAAAGAAACCTCATAACCATTTAACCCAGTAAGCACTCCCTATTTACCCCAACCCCCCAGAAGCCCTTGGCAACCACTAATCTACTTTCTGTCTCTATAGATTTACTACTCTGGACATTTCATATAAATGGAATCATGTGGTCTTTTGTGACTGTCTTCTTTTACTTAGCATAATGTTTTCAAGGTTCATCCATGCTGTAGCATATATCAGCTCTCCATTCTTCTTCATTGCTGAATAATTTTCCATTGTATGGATATACACATTTTATTTACCCATTCATCAGTTGATGAACATTTGAGTTGTTTTCACTTTTTGGCTATTATGAATAATGTTGTTATAAACACACATGTACAAGTTTTTGTGTGGACATATGTTTTCATCTCTCTTGGGTGGAATTGCTGGGTCATATAGTAACTCTATATTTAACCTTTTGAGGAACTGCCAGACTGTTTCAAAGTGGATACACCATTTTACATTCCCACCAGTACTGTATAGGGGTTTCAATTGCTCCACATCCTCATCTACATTGTTATTATCTGTCTTTTTGACTCACGTCCTCATGGGTGTGAAGTGGTATCTCATTGTGGTTTTGATTTGCATTTCCCTAATGACCAATGTTGAGCATCCTTACACTATGAGTATGCCTACATAATGCTGAGCATTCCCTAATGTTGAGCATCTTTTCATTTGCTCTCAGCCATTTTTATATCTTTGGAGAAATGTCTATTCAGATCCTTTGTCCACGTTTGAGTTATTGGTCTTTTTATTATTGTGTTGTTGTAAGAGTTTTTTAAATATATTTTGGATACCAGTTCATTATCAGATATATGATTTGCAAATGTTTTCTCCCATTCAATGGGTTATCTTTTGTCTTTCTTGATGGTGTCCTTTGAAGCACAAAAGTTTTTAAGTTTGGTGAAGTCCAACTTACCTCTTTTTTCTTTTGTCAGTTGTGCTTTTGGTGTCGTATCTAAGAAAGCTTTGCCTAACTCAAAATCACAAAGATTTATTCTTATGTTTTCATCTAAGAGTTTTATCATTGTAGCACTTGCATTTAGGTCTATAATCCATTTGAGTTGATTTTTGTGTCTGGTATGAGGAAGGGGTCCAACTTCATTCTTTTGCATGTTGATATTCAGTTGTTCCAGAATCATTTGTTGAAAGAGTTATTTATCTATTTTTAAATTGTAGATTATTTTGGGTAAATATTAATAATATCTAAAATTTGTTGAGCACTATGTATGTGCAAAGCAGTGTTCCAAGGCTTTTACATATATTATCTTATTTAACTCTTACACTAATTCTAAGGGACTTAATCTCTCTATCAGGGAATGATTGGGGAGAAAAGAAGGAAGCTGAATGTTCATTGCCTCTCAGGTTGGCAGCCAGTGCAGACAAAATCCTATAATGGCTTTTAAAGTGGATGGTTTGTGATTATTTATGAAGAGAAGGGGTAACCAGTAGGAGATGGCATAGATTTACCATTCAAGTTGACATCAATTTGTTAGTAATACTCTATCTGTAAATATGTTAGTAAAATTTAATAGTTTGCAGTACCAGCACTCCACAAATTATATTTTCAGGTTGAAAAACAATATTTGAAGGGATAGGATTTAATAATTTGGAAAATTAGTAATTCTTTTCCAATAATGATTTGGCACTTTAAATTTGAATAAGGTCTAGAAAAAGATTTTATTTCTGTGTGTAACTCCATTACCTTGTTAACTTGATTAATTAAATCTGTTCAGTTTACATAAGAACATAAATATTTTAGAGTAAAACTCAATTTAATAAATGAACAAACTTATTAAGATCTAATTACTTTCCTAAGTTCTGTGTTTTAAAAATCATAATTAAAATGTGGATTACAAACTATTCTACATGGAGCCTTCAGGGAGGTTTGGCTTGTCTTTGTGTAATTTTATTTGGTTTAAAGCCAAACATGAATTAATATGGAATGCAAGGTTTATAATTGGAGTCATTTCATATTGATAAAGCAAAGTTTTATTAAATACAAATGTAGTATGATTATTAAATATGGGAAAACAGGGAAGAAAAGCATCCCAAGTAGGAGGAATTACTGATTAGGCTTCCTATTTCCCCACACACAAACAATTATGTATTATTATTTATGAACATAAACTATGGATCTAAGTATGGATATAGGTAGAAATAGAACAAAATTGTGCATGGAAGTAACACAAGTCAGCTTTAGGGTAGTGATTATCTATGGAGAGAGAGGATAGAAGAAGGAAAAAGTTAGGGCTTTAGTTAGATCTGTAGTATTTTACTTTTAAGAAAAGTAAGACAGAGGATAGGTTTTTTATGTTATTTTCTGTATGTTTGAAATAGTTCATTAATTGAAAACTTGAAAACAAAAAAGAAGAAAAGCAGCTTAATTCTCTGTTTTTCTAAAGGATCCATGTGTTTACCACCTGTTGATTTGAGAACATGGTTAAAATAAGCTTAAAGGGTGCCTAGGGAGTTTATTTTTATAATCTTAGCGTGCACTAATAATAACAACAGCTACAGTTTATTAAGCACACACAATGTGCCAGGCTCTATGCGAAGTGCTTTAAATATGCTCTCTAGAGCTCTGACAATAACTGTGTGAAGATATTTCCTTCATTCCCATTTAACAGATGGCAAGGTGAGCTGTAGTTCCAATCCATTACTGGTGATAAAATATGCTAAGTGAAAACTTAGACTTCCAAATGTCAAGTTTAATATCCCAAAGATCATTTCTCATGTAATATCTTTCTTTTTTCTGAGTTAACTTTACATTTTAATATGTTTATTTGAGAAAAATCAGAAAATATGGACAGGGAAAAAGAAGATAAAAATTGCCTGTAATTTCACTATCACTCAGAGAAAATTATTACTAGCATTTTGATAGGTGCCCTTTCATGTGTTTTCCGTGCATAAATTTGTATGAACTTTCAAATGCTTTGAGAAGGAACTGTGACAAGAATTTCTCTATTAGTATTGCTTATGGCACATAATATGGAATAAATTAAAAATTTGGCTTTTATTCCATACATGCCTGTATATTTTTAAAAGCAGAGTTTTAAACTGAAAAAAAATTTACTAAAAATCTATACAACATATATGAAAAAGAAATTACATAGATAGGCTACTTTTTAAAAAATCCTGGCATTTATTATATCGATATATCTAATACAAAGACTAACTGGACAATTACTATGTTATATTTGCCAGTAAGTTGTAGAATCAATAATGAACATGTTACCTGTTGTGGATAGTTTATTTCAAAGGACAGGTGGACCTTCATTCTAAGAAAAAGGGAAAATGGCTATATAAAATATGAAAACCAATATTTCTAAATTTTAAATTTCTACCATGCAGTTGTAATCAAAACTGCTCCAAAAAGGAAAGCAAAAGTTAAATTGAGAAAAGATACAACTTATATATTGCTTTCAAAAATCCATATAGATATTTTATGTTTTCCCAAATATCTTTATTTAATTCAAGAAAGGTGACATGCAGATTATCATGACATCTCTGCTCTTCGTTCCTAGAGAACATCCCCATGAGAAATGAAACATTCATTAACAAATATTTATTAAGTACCCTTGTGTACAAGGTATCAGTCCTTCATCAGTTACATAAATCCAGAGTAACAGTGCAATTTTAGACCACTTGGATATCATTTATGTTACGTGTCATGGACAGGAAACATTGATTTCTACTATTTTTTTCCTATTTTTTTATCATGGTAAAATACATATAACATAAAATTTACTATCTTAACTATTTTTAAGTGTGTAGTGCGAAGCATTAAATACATTAATATTGTCAAGCAATCATCACCACCATCTATCTCCAGAACTCTTTTCTTCTTGCAAAATTACAACTCTAAACCCCTTAAACATCAACTCCCCAATCCCTCCTCTCCTCAGCCCCTGGCCACCACCATTCTATTTTCTGTCTCTGTGATTTGACTACTCTGAGTACCTCATATAAGTGGAATCATACAGTATTTGTCTTTTTGTAACTGGCATATTACATTTAGCATAATATCCTTAAGGTTCATCCACGTTGTAGCACATGTCAGAATTCCCTTCCTTTTTAAGATTGAGTGATATACCAATATTGTATGGTATATTAAAATATGTATGTGTATAGCGTATTTTGCTTATCCATTTATCCACTGATGGACACATGGGTTGCTTTTACGTATTAGCTATTGTGAAGTAAGCTGCTATGAATGTGGGTACACAGATACCTCTTTGAGACCCTGCTTTCAACTCTTGGTTATATACCCAAACGTGGAATTACTAGATCATATGGTAATTCTATTTTTAATTTTTTAAAGAACTCCCATACCATTTTCCATAGCAGCTGTACCATTTTATATTCCCACCAACAGTGCACAAGGGCTCCAATTTCTCCATATCCCTGCTGACACTTGTTATTTCTTGTTTATTTAATAGTAGCCACCCTAATAGGTGTGAGGAGGTATCTCATTGTCGTTTTTATTTGTATTTCCTTGATAATTAGTAATGTTGTGCATCTTTTCATGTGCTTATCGGCTGTTTGTATATCTCCTTTGGAGAAATATCTACTCATGTCCTTTGCCCAATTTCTTTTTGTTGTTATCGAGTTTTAGGAATTCTCTATATACTCTGGATATTAATCCTTCATCAGATATGATTTACAAATATTTTCTCCCATTCTTTGGGTTGCTTTTTTACTTTCTTTTCTTTTTTTTTTTGCTGAGGAAGATTCACCCTGAGCTAACATCTGTTGCCAATCTTCCTCTTTTTGTATGTGAGCTACCGTGACAGCATGGCCACTGACAGACAAATGATGTAGGTCCACCCCTGGGAAGTGAACCCAGGCTGCTGAAGCAGAGTGCACTGAACTTAACCCCTAGGCCACTGGGGCTGGCCCGCCTTTTTACTTTTTACTTTTTTTTTTTTTTTGCGAGGAAGATTAGCCCTGAGCTAACATCTGTTGCCAATCCTCCTCTTTTTGCTGAGGAAGATTGGCCCTGGACTAACATCCATGCCCATCTTCCTCTACTTTATATGGACTGCTGCCACAGCACGGCTTGACAAGCGGTGCGTTGGTCTGCACCTGGGATCCGAACCTGCAAACCCCAGGCCACTGAAGCGGAGTGTGTGAACTTAACCACTATGCCACCAGGCCAGCCCCTTGATAATGTCTTTTGATGCACAAAATTTTTAATTTTCATAAAGTCTAATTTGTCTATTTTTTTTTGTTGCCTTGCCTTTATTGTCTTATCCAAGAAACCGTTGCCAAATCAAATGTTGTGAAGATTTTGCCTTAGGTTTTCTTCTAAGTGTTTTATAGTTTTAGGTCTTACATTTAGGGCATGGATTCATTTTGAGTTACTTTTTGTATATAGTGTTAGGTAATAAGTGTCCAACTTCATTTTTTTGCATGTGGATATCCAGTTATTCTATCAATTATTGAGAATGGTATAGTGAAGCCTCCAACTATTATTATAGAACTGTCTATTTCTCCCTTAATTCTGTAAATTTTTACTTCCTATATTTTGATGGTCTGTTATTAAGTGCATAAATGTTAATAATTATTACATCTTCTTGCTGTTTTGAATCTTCTATTAACATATATTTATTATATATATTATATTTATATAAGGAGGAACTTACTTCTGTCGTTTTGCTATTTGTTATCTATATGCCTTACAGCTTTTTTTTTTTTTTTAAAGATTTTATTTATTTATTTTTTCCCCCCAAAGCCCCAGTAGATAGTTGTGTGTCATAGTTGCACAGCCTTCTAGTTGCTGTATGTGGGACGCGGCCTCAGCATGGCCAGAGAAGCAGCGCGTCGGTGCGAGCCCGGGATCCGAACCCGGGTCGCCAGCAGTGGAGCGCGCTCACTTAACCGCTAAGCCACGGGGCCGGCCCCTTACAGCTTTTTTGACCCTCATTTCTTGCATTACTGTCTTATCTTGTGTTTAGTTTGATTTTCTTTTTGTAGTGAAACATTTAAATTTCTTTGTCATTTCCTTTTGTGTATATTCTTTAGCTCTTTTCTTTGTGGTCACCGTGGGGGTTACATTTAACATCCCATAACTTTAGTTATAACACTCAAGTTTGAATTTATACCAGCTTCACTTCAATAACATACAAAAGTTCTGCTCCTTTAACAGTTCTATCCCTACCTCTTTCAGTTGATGATGCCATAAAATTACATCTTTGTACGTTGTGTCCAATAATATAACCTAATAATATTTTAATGTATTAGTCTCTTAAATTGTGTAGAAAACAAAAAGTGTAGTTACACACCATTGTTTAAAAAATACTAGCTTTTATAATTGCCCATGTATTTACCTTTACTGAGATTTTTATTTCTTCATACAGTTTTGAGTTACTGTGTAGTGTCCTTTCATTTTAACTGGCAGGACTCCTTTTAGTATTTTTTTGCAGGCAGATCTAGTGGTCACAAACTCTCAGTTTTTGTTTATTTTGGAATGTCTTAATTTCTCCATCACTTTTGAAGGACAGTTTTGCCAAAAGCAGGCATACCTTAGAGATATTTAGGATTCAATTCTAGAGCACTGAAATAAAGTGAATATCACAATAAAGTGAGTCACACAAATTTTTTGGTTTCCCAGTGCATCTAAAGGTTATGTTTACCCTATACTGTAGTCTAGTAAGTGTGCAATAGCATTATGTCTAAAAAAAATAATATAATACCTTAATTAAAAAATACTTTGTTGGGCCGGCCCCATGGCTTAGCGGTTAAGTGTGCGCACTCCGCTGCTGGTGGCCCGGGTTCGGATCCCAGGTGCACACCGATGGACCGCTTCTCCATGCTGAGGCCACGTCCCACGTACAGCAACTAGGAGGATGTGCAGCTATGACATAAAACTATCTACTGGGGCTTTGGGGGAAAAAAAGTAAATAAATAAAATTATAAAAAAAAATACTTTGTTGCTGAAAAACGCTAACCATCATCTGAGCCTTCAGCATGTTGTAATCTTTTTGCTGGTGGACGGTCTTGTAGAAAATGCAGCATCTGCGAAGCTCAATAAAACAAGGTATGCCTGTATAGGATTCTTGGTTGACAGTGTATTTCTTTTAGCATTTTGAATATATGAGCCCACTGCCTCCGCTCTCCAAAATTTATGATGAGAAATCTGCTGATTATCTTGTTGTGGATTTCTTGTATGTAATGAGTTGCTTCTCTCTTGCTGCTTTCAAAATTCTCTCTTTGTCTTTGGATAGTTTGATTATAATGTATCTTGGTGTGGGTCGTTTTGAGTTCATCTTGGAGTTCATTGAGCTTATTAGATGTCTATATTCATATATTTCATGAAATTTGGGAAGTTTTTTGTTGTTATTTCTTCAAATTTTCTCTCTCTCTCTCCTCCTTCTGGGACTCCCACAATGTGTATGTTGGTCCACTTGATGGTATCCCACAGTTCCCTTAGAGTCTGTTCACTTCAATCTTTTTTCTTTCTGTTTCTCAGACTCAATAATTTCCATTGTCCTATCTTCAAGTTCATTGATTCTTTCTTCTGCCTGCTCAAATCTGCCTTTGAATCCCTCTAGTGAACTTTTCATTTCAATTATTGTACTTTTCAGCTCCAGAATTTTTTTGGTTTCTTTTAAGGTTTCTATCTCTTTGTTGATATTTCCATTTTGTTCATATATCATTTTCTTGACTTTCTCCACATCTTCCTTTAGTCCTTTGAGCACCTTTAAGACAGTTGTGTTAAAGTCTTTGCCTAGTAGATTCACCATCAGGTCTTTTTCAAGGACAGTTTCTGTTGTTGTTTTTTTCTTTGAATGGGCCATGTTTTCTTGTTTCTTTGTATGCTGTGTTTTTTCGTTGAAAGCTGTACACTGAATCTAATACTCTAATAATTAGAATGTAAATGTGGTAACTCTGGAAATCAGATTCTCCCCCTTACCCAGGGTATGCAATTTTCAGTTCTAGTTTTTTTTTTTTAATTATTATAGGCTCTCTCTGTGCTAAGGATTAGCCTGAGGTGTAAACTTATGGTCGTCTCAGGTCTTTTCTGAGCTTGTGCCTTCCCCCAGGCATGCACAGTGACTTTTTAATTTCTCCTGTATATGTGGTTGCTTTTGAATGTCCTAGTCTTCAATACCTGGCTCCCAAAAGGGTTAAAATAAAAAAATGAAGGAGGGAAAAAAGGTACTAGTCCATTAAATCCTCTGGAAATCACTTCAGTCAGTGGGGGCGGGGGGTGTAGCATCAGTGGGGGTGGGGGAGATGTGCAACAACAATGGCCACAGCCTCTTTATCTGCACTTCTGTGATCAGAAGAAACAATCAGTGACCAGAGCGCAGATCCCTGATATTTGGAGCACAGGGTCCTTTATGCCCACTTCGGCTTCCCCAGACTCTGTGCAAGCTGCTCCAGGAACACATGCATAGCTTCCTGCAGTGGGGCTGAGGTGTGGGAGGTAGGCAGCTGCTACTGTGCTAAGAGCTGAAATTGACCAAAATTAACCACAATTTACCATCCAGCTTTCCTCTGGAAGTTGTAGGGCTTCAGTAGACTCCAGAGTTCTAAAATTACATCAGACAGATTCTGCCATTGCAATTATTGTCTAGGTGGGGAGACAGATTTCTGGTGATTCCTACTCTTCCATCTTCCCAGAATCCTCTCTCTCATTATTTTTTTGAGCTATTGAGAGCTCACTGTGTACCAGGCACTGTTCTAAGCATCAAGGCTCTAGTAGTTTGTTGTAATTATTTTCTCATTTAAATAAACATATACTTTTATACCCAATTTTGTTCTTGTAACTTCACATTTTTTTTTGTTAAAGAGAGTCCCCAACATTTTATAGATTTCAGGTTACACAAACCTTGAATCTGCCCCTGTTGCAGCATCAAGAAAGTGACATGTTTTAGTTCAAAATGATCCCTAGGGCCGGCCCCGTAGCTTAGCAGTTAAGTGCAGGTGCTCCGCTGCTGGCAGCCCGGGTTCGGATCCAGGCGCGCACCGACGCACTGCTTGTCCAGCCATGCTGAGGCCGCGTCCCACATACAGCAAGTAGAAAGATGTGCAACTATGACATACAACTATCTACTGGGGCTTTGGGGAAAAAAAAAGGAGGAGGATTGGCAATAGATGTTAGCTCAGAGCTGGTCTTCCTCAGCAAAAAGAGGAGGATTAGCATGGATGTTAGCTCAGGGCTGATCTTCCTCACACACACACACACACAAAAAAACGATCCCTAAGGTGTGTAATCTTCAATGTGGCCACTGTCTGACTTCTGTTTTTGCTTCTTGAACACATTATCATCGCCACCCTACTCTCTGCCAGTGGGAAAGTGTTACAACAAGATATGGGAGGCAAGCTCACCAAAATACACGTCACCTTTTCTCTGTTGATAAGAGTAAATTTCTAGAGTTGCCAGATTTAGCAAATAAAAATACAGGATTCTCTGTTAAATTTGAATTTCAGGTAAATGTTACTTGGGACATACGTATACTAAAACATTTTGTTGTTTATCTGAAATTCAAATTTAATTGGCATCCTATATTTTATCTGGCAAATCTGTGAATTTCTCAAAAATGGTCCCTTTAGCACAAGGATTAAGTTTTGTTCATCTTTCTGTAGAATTAGAACAGTTCTCAGATCAATGATAGTGGTGTTTGAGTACTAACATCAGTGGCTCTTCTTAACCTTTTCTCGGAAATAAAAATCTATGCAACTTATGGATCCTCTTCCTAGAAAATGCACAAACACAAAACACTTTGCACACAATTTCAGAGCCCTAAAGCCCAACTTGTAAACTATCCCTTCCTGCCCTCCCCCTCAACTCGGACCCTTATGTAGAGCTCCTTGTTAATGCTTTATGATTTACAAAGTACTTTCATCTTCCAACAGTCTTATAATAAAACGATCCCATTTTCTAGATGAAGAAACTGATACTCGGGTTCAGAAACACTACCCAGTAGTTATGATTAGACCTCAAATTCAGTTCTTCCCATTTCAACTCATGGGCTCTTTTCACCATGCCAGCCTGCCTCATAAGTCTTTCTTCTTATAATGTTCTGATTTCTACCAGTATTTTTGTATGCAAGTCAGAGTAGAAAAGTGAAAAGGGCATTTGGTGAGGAGTCCTGCATGCTAGTCTTAGTTCCTTCACTAAGAAGCTGTAAGACTTTGGTCAAGACACTTCACCTCTCCGGGCCTCAGCTTACCCCTGTGTACAATGAGGAAGCTGGACGCATCCTCTAAGAAGCGCTAATATTCTATCATGCTAAAGGGCCCTTTCCATTGTCCCAGTGTTCCTAGTAGGCCACAATTAAACCTACTTTTGCGACCTTCTAAAGTGCAGAGATTACAGATGTACTCATAGGAGTTTGAAGTTGAAAAAGCTTAGGAGTTAGGGAGATATGAAGTTGCTCTACTTTACAGTTTCCAAGACCTATAGTATCCTATAGCATAAAGGGTTCCATCTCCACTTAGCCAGGGTATGAGGGGAGTCTAAAGGCACAGAGGAGTGAGATGAAACCCCCTGAGCAGACCCTGGGTTTGCAGTGGGTGGGTTTGCAGTGGGTGTAGAGCATTGCTATAGTCAAATTCCAGGCTTCGGTGCAGCATTGCTGATATAGTGGTGAGCATAGCTGCCTTCCAAATTCCAGGTTTCGCTTTTACCATCACCCTTTGGCTGAGCTTGGGGGAGACAGAGCTTGATGCTAGGGGCCCCCACTCAGACCATTAGCCCTGTTCAACTGTCCTTGGCTGCTTTCCATGGAGCAAAAGGCTTAGAGCTACTAGTACCTAGAGGCACTTTCTCCACTTTAGGATTTAAAGGGAAGCTCTTTCTTTGAAGCTCAAGGGAAAAGATCCTGGATTCTACTTCCTGGTACCTAAAAGAGCAACTAACTAAATTCGTGTGCCAATGGCTGTATTCTCTTCTTCTCTTATGTTGGTTCACTGGAAGCAGATAATTCCCAAGCACACACACCCGGGCCTAATAAACACCCAATTCCTCATGGGAATCCTAACCAATAACCTTAAGTCAAAATAACGTGTCAAGACATATCTTGGCAGTTGTCTCAGTGGGTTTGCCAATTTGGGAAAGTTTCTAAGAAATGCTTATAAACCAAATAGTTATACCTCACCAGCATGGTGGTGAAATGGGCAGGAGAGGCCATTCCAAAGAGAGAAAACAGCGTGTGTAAAAAATCAGAAACCTTGGTATGGTAAATTTGAGGGAAGAGGGAGCATTTCTTTTTCTTCTTTTCCTCCTCCCAGACAAACTTCATCCCCAGAGTTAGCCACAAGTCACCTTCTCTGTGATGCCTTTCCCATTTCATTCCTCTTCCAGGGAAAGACTGAGACATGAAAGTATTCTGGACAGATTAATAATTTGATGCCTCTTCAAAATATACACTTAAAATATTTATTAGGTAGAGTTATGGAAAAACCAATAGTTTTATTATTATATTTAAAAAAGAGGTTCAATCGCTCCCACTGGCTGAAATATAGTCAACATTCTGGAAAAAAGAAATCTCATTTTTTTCTGTAATTCTAGTTCTCATTTCTATTTTCTTTTGCAATTTACTGAATCAGACTACTTGGGAGACATACCAAAGAATTTAAAATTTAGGCTTTGTTCAACAGTTTAAAATTCATTCCAGAAAAAACAACTTGGTGCTATGCATGATTTGATTTCAGAATTTCAGTTGACTTCATTTGCAGCTGCTCATAGCAAAACTAATCAACAGACATAGGTCAGCTCTAAAAAGGAGGTTCTTGTTTTTTAAAATTTTCACATGAAAGCACTGTCTTCTTTGGTGGAAGCAAAACCAAATTATCTTTCACCAGGAAGGTAAGGAGTTTTGTGCAGAAACCTGAGTTAACTAGCACATTTCTGGTTTTCATGGCATCTCAAATGTATTGGTGCCTTGGGAACAGGTACCTGGATTTCTCATTTCTTAATACAGCTGTGTCCTTCACTTAAATGGAACTATGTGCTCCCTCTGGCCTCCCACAGCCCTCTACTTTGCCTTGATTAGAGGTAATACTTATCACATAATATTGTAATTGTTTTTGCATTTTTGTCCTTTGCCAGACTATGAGTTTGCTTAGGTCAGAGACCATCTTGTCCTCATGATGCCTGGTGGGCCCTCAATGAATGAATGAATAAATGCCATAGGCAGCTAGGAAAGATCAAAAGGAACTAGGCCTGCATGTGGGACGTCAGTGAAGAACCTGAAGTCTCACTGGGCAAAGCCTTCTATATGATGGTCAGAAACCCTGAGCAATCTTAAGTTGCCAAAAATTCAAAGAATTTCGTCACACATCGACCATTTTTTGTTCATAGTCCACACCAAACACTTCCCATCTCTAATTTGATACAAAACAGAATTAACTGTAATCCAGGTACTGACCTAGGATCTTTACACATATTTCTTATTAAATTATCATAACAACTCGATGAGGTAGGTGTTACTAGCCTCTATTTTACAGGTTAAATAACGAAATTCAGAAAGGCTAAGTCAGTCTGTGATCACTGAGCCAGGAAGAGGTGGAGCTGGCCTTGGAATCCACCTCTGCCTTCTCCTTTCATCATGTCTCCTCGTACAGTTACACATTACGTACCTCACTGTGGAGCTATAAGGAAGAAGGGACACTCAAGTATTACATTAATTAGAATTTTTGTCTGATATTTAAGAAATCAGAGACTAATTCTCTCCAATCTGAGCCCTGAAATTGAAATACAGTAATGTCAGACATCAAAATATATCTTGATTTCCCCCCAAGGAATCTCCCTTTCTTATCCACGTAGTGAGCATTAACAATTAATGGGAAGTGCTTTCCAAACCATATAACATCGTTCTTAATATTTATGATGCCCACGAAACACACAAACATCTGTTCTGTAGAGTGATAGCTATTAAAGCATACTTAAGTGCCAAGCACTCCCTCATGTAGACAAGTCAAAGCTTTAAGCAGTTGCCCCTCTGGAGATAACTAAATGGCAAGAATTCCAAGAAGATGGGAGGAAGACAATTTTAGACTCAACTCATCTTAAGGAAAGTCAATTCATTTTATTATGGCAAAAATACATAGTAATTTTAAATGGAATAAAGTTATATTTAAATGATTGACACAATCTTTCATATTGGGGATGACTGCAAGGTACCTCTAAAGCTGAAGTTAAGGTTTTGCTCTGGAAAATAAAATTAGAAAAGACTCAAAGTTCTTTTGATGGATGAGATCATACATCAGCAGGAATGACAGATCTAAGAAATCTGCTGTTAAAGTAAGACTGAAGAATTGATACACCCAAAATTCAATCAAGGTGGCCTGTGAGTACCCTCAGAGAATAGGCCTGGCTTGAGGTAACTACTAAGAAAAAAAGTCTTTTACTCTGCTTGTAAAGAGATTATGTTAATGGAAGTGAGTGGTTGGCTTGGGTCTCTGATAGCAGTTGAGTCAGTGGATCCAGATACCTTCACCAGAACTTCCAAATATTTGACAAATAAAATTTGTTGTGATAAAATAACTAGTACAATAGTACATTGGTATATATGTATGTATGTAGGTGTATATATACCATTGTAATACCAATGTACTAGCATATATATATATACATATACATATATACACACATACGCCAGTATGGCTAGCATGAGCTAGTCTTCATGTATACTAACACAATTTAGTTTAGCAAATCTGAAGACCAGACCTTAAACATGGCAATCACATACAAACAAGTACTGCCACTCAGCATTTCCCAGCTGAAACTTCTTCAAGTTGCCAGAAACACAAGATTAACATAACAGCCATAATAATAATAATAACAATAATAGTAATGGCAGCTAACAATT
The DNA here is from genome assembly GCF_057802395.1 of Ceratotherium simum simum. Taxonomy (NCBI): domain Eukaryota; kingdom Metazoa; phylum Chordata; class Mammalia; order Perissodactyla; family Rhinocerotidae; genus Ceratotherium; species Ceratotherium simum. The sequence goes on along the minus strand of NC_141915.1, from coordinate 27,863,530 downwards.
GTTGGCACTTATCAAATGTCGGGCATACTTCTAAAGATCTACATATAAATTACGCCCTTGAGTCTTCACAGCAACCTCATGAAAAAAAAAAAAAAACTGATGCATACAGAGTTTCTGTAATATGTGTTAGGTCATTTGCTAATAAGTGGTGGAGCCTAAATTCTAATTTAGGTAGTCCATTGGCATTCTTAACCACTCCTTGGAGGTGGGGGATGAGGAGGAACAATATAAATATATTTAAATAAAATGTTTAAGCAGGGGTTCTTTTGGTTGCAAGATATAAAACAAACTATTAAATAAAATGTTGGGTGAGGCTCACACTAAGCCAAGTAAGGTATTTTTCTCTCATAATATCTTTCGCTTATCGCTGTCATTGCCTTTGCTACCCTGTGTTAAAATTATCTGCTTATATGTTCATTATAATTATCTCACTTGACCCCAATAACTACATGATTTTTTTCTCTTTTATTTACTACTGTATCCTTGGTGCAAAGAACAGTGTTTGACAAATGGTAGGTGCTGAAGAAATATTTGTTCAAGTAAAAAGTAGGGTTGGGGACACTGGGCAGGCACAGGGATGTTAGTTGATTACTTTAATGATTAAAAAAAGCAAGAAACAAAGTCAGCCAGACTTCATGGGAACTGAAAATTCCGCAACAGAGCTATTCTCCTGTCCTGCACCTTATCCCTGTTGTCTTGCCTCTGCACTTTTCTGCATAAATATTCCATTTTACTTTTTTTCAAACAGGCTTCTTTTGCTTACTTATAGTTTCTGCTCCTTTTTAATTTTGCTTTTGTAAAACTTTGGATAGCCTTGGTGCCAACCTCAGCCCCAACTCTAGTTGACCTTCCAGTTCTGGAGCCCACCACTACCTACAGACTCAGTGCCTACTAATTCAGGTTCTCAGGAGAAAGAGTCTGATTGGTTCAGCTTAGGTCAAGAGTTCTCCAATTGCCCAATTAGCTGTGGCTGGAGTGTTACGTGACAAAAATGGCTGTGTAGACTTGCCCTTTTGTCAAGGAGGCAGTTTTCACAAAAAAGATTGTGGGCTGGGTATGGACCCCCATATAGGTTTCCTGCAAATGTCACACTGATATTTCTCTCATTTTGAAATCTAGACAATTTTTAAAAACCACCAAAGAGTATATTCTAAATTACATAGAAAATTTATAGTCATACATTTACTGTATTTTAACAGGAAATTTCTATAGACTGCCATTTTCCAGTTGCTTGCATTTTCAATTTTGCTCTTTGATTGCTTAAAACACTGACATCTTTTCTCTCTTGCTATGCAATGAAAATGTTCTATTTTGATACGGTATGTGTTAGTCATAGTGTTTGCATTTTTATTATGATATCAAGAAGTTAATCTGTTCCACTCTTTTTAACTAGTGTAGTTAAAGGCTTTTGATGGTTTCTTGTGATAATTGCATTATGATTTTCACCCTCTTATGTTTTAGACTACATAATTTCTGAAGCATTAAGAGTATTGCCTGAAATTTTACTTGTAGTTCTTGATTTAATACTGATACTGAAGAGCCCTAGATTGCCCCTAATTTACAAATGAATTCCAAAAGATCACTTCTGAGTCAGTTGTTTGAAACTGAAATATATTCTCCTAGTGGTCCACAAGAGGTTATTTAACCTATAACATGTTCACTCAGTTATTCATCCATTAAGAACCACTTGTTGCCTGGCACTGTGTTAAACAACTGTGTGTACAACGTGAACAAAACAGATATAGTCCCTGTCCCCAGGAAGCTTATAGTCTATGGGAGGAACACAAGTAGGGGAAAAATTACATTAGGGCTAACAGTAATACCTGACCCTGGTGCATAGTCAGGTTCTCCAAAAATATTCCTAAGACACATGACTCAATAGGTTAAAACTGAGTAATTTACATTCATTATTTTATTTAGTCTTCACAATTCTCTGAGGACTTAACCTTTTAAAATCTCTAATCCTAACTAAACTGGTAATTCCACTCAAAAAGGCCAATTTACTATGGCTATATTTTTTTTTTTTTTAAAGATTTTATTTATTCATTTTTCCCCCCAAAGCCCCAGTAGATAGTTGTATGTCATAGGTTCACATCCTTCTAGTTGCTGCACGTGGGACTCGGCCTCGCGTTGGACGGAGAAGTGGCGCCTTGGGGCTTGCCCAGGATCCGAACCCGGGCCGCCAGCATCAGAGCGCGCGCACTTAACCACTAAGCCACGGAGCCGGCCCTATGGCTATATTTTTAAACTTTTTATTGATATATAAAATATATGTAGAAAAGTATGCCTATCTCAAGTACAACTCAATGCATTTTCACACATGGAACACACCTAATCAAGAAACAAACGTTATCAGCATCCCAGAACCTTCCTTGTGTCTGTTTACAGTCACTACACCCTAAAAGGTAAATATTATTTAAAAATTAAAATAGATTGGCTTGCAGTCATTTAATAATGTATTTGAGAGGAAGAAAGATATTTAAGTAAATCCTAATCTGTCCATTTAGAGCTCAATAAAATTTATTACTAGGTTGTTTATTTTGTCAGTTATGATTAGATTCAGCTGTACACAACTGAAAATTCATGATAATCGCTTAAATAAGGTAGTTTATTTCTCTTTCACATGGCAGGTTTAGAAGGAGATATTTAGGGCTGATTTGGCAGCTCCACAGTTATCAGACACCCAGGTTCCTTTTAACTTACAGATCAACCATTCTAGTGCATAGCTAGTGATGGTCCAAGATGTCTATTGGAAATCTAGCCAGCACATCCACATGCCAGACAGGAAAAAGGAGAGAGCAAAAGACTGCACCTCCCAGCTGATTAAGTTCACCTCTAAAGAGTCTGTCCCCAAGTCCTTTATAACATTTCTGCTTTTATTTAATTGTCCAGAATTTAGTCATGAGGCTATATGGTTTTTAGGGAAGCTAGTCTTTTAGCTGCGTACATTGATACCCCCAATAATATAGGAATTCTGTTAGTAAGGAAGAAGGAGAGAACATATTTGGGGTAGGCAATTAGTAGTGTCTGCTATAGTTACGTTGATTTTCAGTATAGTTGCTCACCATACATCACATTGTCTAATGAAAATTTTCTTCCTAGGAAGGGAAAAAAATGGAAATTTAGGTGTCATGTATAAAAAATTTGGAGATGAGAGTTCAAAGAAAGGTGTCATGCATAAGAAAGTGAGAGATGAGAGTTCAAAGAAAGTTCATTTACTATACAAAGGCATCTTCTAGCCAGATTCAATTTCTTGCTGTAGGCGCTGGAACCCATCAACAGACCTCTCTAAGCCCATGAGTCTCACTGGTAGAATGTGGCAGATACACTTTCCCTTTAATTACAGCACAGAGTCATGGTTAGAAAAATTTCTCTAAAAAGCTGTATGTTTACACAGCTTTGTGTATGTGTGTGTATGTGTGTGTGTGTTTTAGGCATTGGCTAGAAAAATTCAAACTGATACAGTTCAGTCCTCACAGGCATATTTTCTTCCTTTAAGTTTAGTATTTTGAGATCAGCAAATGGGTAAATGTCACAGTAGAACCTGACTTATTTGTATGAATTTATATCTAGAACAAGTTAGGTCTTGCCTCCCACAAGAAAAACTACTCAGGCCGGCCCCATGGTTTAGCGGTTGAGTGCGCGTGCTCCGCTGCTGGCGGCCCGGGTTCGGATCCCGGGTGTGCACCGACGCACCGCTTCTCTGGCCATGCTGAGGCCATGTCCCACATGCAGCAACTAGAAGGATGTGCAACTATGACATACAACTATCTACTGAGGCTTTGGGGGAAAAAATAAATAAATAAAAAAATTAAAAAAAAAAAAAAGAAAAACTACTCAAATAAAAAGGCTAATGCATCATGATTATAAGGCAGGTGCTACTCTTGTCTCCCTTTTTCACCATGTTATTAATGTTGGGCTCAGTTCCAAGAAGAGCCCTCCCTAGGGCTGGGTGAGACTGAGAGCAAATTATACCTTGAGGCTTTCCTGCCTATCATTTTTAAACAGGTGAAATCTGGTTAAAGTGAGCCTCCAGGGTAGTCTATATCAGTAGAGCTAAGGATATAAACATCAGAAGAGCAGGAGGTTAAAAGGGAGATCAGCAGCTGCCAAAAGGGCTTATCTCTAAAGGAGCATTGTCTGGTTTTAACTGGGAGATGGGGCAGGGAAGCAAGGGTGAGAGATAAGAACTATTGTGGAGGGAAAGAATAGAGCAAAGAAGGAAAGGGACAGAGGGACGTTCTGAAGTAGGCAAGGGAGCTGGACTGAGCACATACAGGGCCCCAAGCTTCAGGGGAATGGCAGTTGTGGTAGAGCAAGGGCCAAGTGGTTGATTCAATGAACATTACTGAGCACCTGCTATGTCAAAGGCACTGTGCTAAGTGCCGTGGAAAACATAGATTTCAACCAGACGTGGACCCTGCCCAAAGAGTGCTGATGGTTGCCAAACTCTATCAAGGGAGATAAGGCATGGGCTTAAAGTATGTCACAAGGTTCAAGGTGATCAATGCTTCAAAAGAAGAGTAAATGATTTGTTCCAGAAATTCAGGGGAGGGAGATAGTTCAACTGAAAGAACAGTGAAGGTGAAGTGAGGTGAGGTAGGGAGGGGGGACTGTGAAAGGTTTGAGCAGGACATATCTTTTGAGTTGGATCTTGAAGGCTGAGCAAGAGGGATAGGAGTCTTAAGGGTAAGAAGAACAGAGTTTTCAGCAATGGGAGAATAGATCTTAAGAGAAACAGGGGAGCTGTGAAAAAGATGGGGCTAAAGACATGGCAGGATGACAAAATTTCATTGTCCTGCAGAGCATAGGTGGACCCCTAGGATCTCATAATGTAGAATCGGCTCTGGGAAATAGCCTCTGATGGAAGAGTGAGGAAAACACTTGCTCTCTCTCTCAGTCTAGAGTCTCTGCTTCTCTCCTAATTTCCCTGCCATACCCACTCAACAACACATTAAAAGGATCATACACCATGATCAAGTGGGATTTATCCCTGGGATGCAAAGATTGTTCAACATACACAAATTCACCACATTGACAGAATGAAGGCTAAAAATCATATGATCATATCCATAAATACAGAAAAAGCATTTGACAAAATTTAACATCCTTTCATGATAAAAACTCTTAACAAATTAAGTATAGAAAGAATGTAACTCCACATAATAAAGACTATATATGACCAGTTCACAGCTAACATTATACTCATCTGTGAAAAGCTGAAAACTTTTCCTCTAAGATCAGAAACAAGACTAGGTTACCCACTCTCACCACTTCTATTCAACATGTACTGGAAGTCCTAGTTGGAGCAATTAGGCAAGAAAAGGAAATAAAAGGTATTCAAATCAGAAGGGAAGAAGTAAAAGTGTCTCTGTTTGCAGATGACACGACATGATGTAGAAAATCCAAAGGACTCTACCAAAACACTATTAGAACTAGTAAACAAATTCAGTAAAGTTACAAGATACAAAATTAATACAAAAATCGGTTGTGTTTCTATACATTAACAATGAATTATCTGGAAAAGAAATTAAGAAAACAATCCCATTTACAATAACATCAAAAAGAATAAAATACTTAGGAATAAATTTAACCAAGGAGGTGAAAAATCTGTATGCTGAAAACTATAAGACGTTGATGAAACAAATTGAAGAAGACACAAATAAATGAAAAAATATCCTGTGTTCATGGATCAGAAGAATTAATATCGTTAAAATGTCCATGGGGCCAGCCCAGTGGTGCAAGCAGTTAAGGGCGCACGCTCTGCTGTGGCAGCCTGGGGTTTGCACCGAGGCACCACTTGTCAAGCCATGCTGTGGCAGCATCCCATATAAAGTAGAGGAAGATGGGCATGGGTGTTAGCTCAGGGCCAGCCTTCCTCAGCAAAAAGAGGAGGATTGGCATCAGATGTTAGCTCAGGGCTGATCTTCCTCACACACACAAAAAAGTCCATACTACCCAAAGTGATCTATAGATTCAATGCAATCCCTATCAAAATTCTAATGGAATTTTTTACAGAAATAGAAAAAACCAATCTTAAAATTTGTATAGAACCACAAAAGACCCCGAATAGCCAAAGCAATCCTGAGAAAAAAGAACAAACCTGGAGGCGTCACTTTTCCTGATTTCAAACTATATTACAAAGCTATAGTAATCAAAACAGTATGGTACTGGCAAAAAAACAGACACACAGACCAATGGAACAGAATCGAGAGCCCAGAAATAAACCTATGCATATAGGATCAATTAATCTTTGAAAAGGGTGTCAAGAATACACAATGGGGGGGCTGACCCAGTGGAATAGTGGTTAAGTTCACATGCTCCACTTCGGCTGCCTGGGGTTTGCAGGTTCGGGTCCTGGGTGCGGACTTACACACTGCTCATCAAGCCATGCTACGGCGGTGTCCCACATACAAAATAGAGGAAGACTGGCACAGATGTTAGCTCAGGGACAATCTTCCTCAAGCAAAAAGAGGAAGCTTGGCAACAGACGTTAGCTCAGGGCCAATCTTCCTCATCAAAAGAAAAAAGAATACACAATGGGGGAAAGGATAATCTCATCAATAAATGGTGTTGGGAAAGCTGGATATCTACATGCAAAAGAATGATATTTGACCTTTATCTTACACAATACAAAAAAATTAACTTGAAAAGGATTAAAGACTTAAATATAAAACCTGAAACCATAAAACTCCTGGAAGAAAACATAGGGAAAAAGCTCCCTGACATTGGTCCTGGCAATGATTATTTTTTGCATATGACACGAAAAGCACAGGTGAGAAAAGCAAATAAACAAGTGGGACTACATCAAACTAAAAAGCTTCTGTATAGACAAGAAAATAATCAACAAAATGAAAATGCAGTCTATGGGATGGGAAAAAATATTTGCAAACCGTATATCTGATAAAGGGTTAATATCCAAAGTATGTAAGGAGCTCATACAACTCAACAGTAAAAATCCCCACAAATAACCCCATTTAAAAATGAACAAAGACCTGAATAGACATTTCCAAAGAAGACATACAATTGGCCAACAGGTGCGTGAAAAGATTTCAACATCACTAATCATCAGGGAAATGCAAATCAAAACCACAATGAGATATCACCTCACACCTGTTAGAATGGCTATTGTCCAAGAGACAAGACATAACAAGTATTGGTGAAGATGTGGAGAAAGGGAACCCATGTACACTGTTGGTGGCAATATAAATTGGTACAGCCATCATAGAAAACAGTATGGAGGTTCTTATATGATCGAGCAATCCCACTTCTGGTATATCTCCAAAGGATATATTAGTATCTCAAAGAGATATCTGCACTCCAATGTTCATTGCAGCATTATTCACGGTAGCCAACATATGGAAACAACCTAAGTGTCCATTGACGGAAGAATGGGTAAAACAAATGTGGTATATGTATATATACAATGAATATTTTTAGCCCTGAAAAAGAAGGAAATACTGCCATTTGTGGCAACGGGATTAACCTGGAGGACATTATGCTAAGTGAAATAAGTCAGACAGAGAAAGACAAATATGATCTAACTTACATGTGCAATCTAGAAAAAGTTGAACTCATAGAACCAGAGAGTAGAACAGCATTGCCAGAGGCTGGGGGTTGGGGGGAAATGGGAAGATGTTGGTCAAAGGGCACAAACTTTCAGTTTTAAGATGAATAAGATCTGGGGATCTAATGTACAGCATGGTGACTATGGTTAATAATACTATATCCTGTACTTGAAATTTGCTAAGAGAGTAGATCCTAAGTATTCTTACCGTTAAAAATGGTAATTATTTGAGGTGATGGATGTGTTAATTAACTTGATTGTGGTAATCATTTTATAATGTATACGAACATTAAAAATCATCACATTGTATACTTTAAAAAAATCACACTTCACAACCTAAATATATACAGTTTTTATTTGTAAATCATGCCTCAATAAAGTTGGAAAAATAAAAATAAAAAAATAAAAAAATTATGCCAAAAAACAGATTATTTGAAATTAATATTTCAAATTTTCAATTTGAAATCTAATAGCTACTATATGAAAGAAACTTGATAGATGTTTTCTCAAATTTGACAGTTCCAAAAACTTATAAGACATTACCAGCATTGAACTGTGAAGCTGTAAAAACATCTTGGATAGTTGATTAATAAAGATGCCACGTTATTTTTCTGGAATTTGTTATATTTGTGTATTTGTCAGCTTTTTAAAATTAATAATTTGTTGTGATTTCTCCTTCTAAATAAAAATTCATGTGTGCACCTAATTTACTTTTTGTATCCTTTTTCTTAATGGGCCTCCCTCCCAATTGTATAAGCTTCAGGCCCCATAAAAGCAGTTTCCACCCACTACCCCAATGCCTTGAAATGACGTCAACCACCCAAAACAGTAACCCTGGAGAAGGAGTAGGGGATCCTTGAATCAGCTGAGATTAAATCTCCATCATGTGCCAGATGTTGTCTATTGGTTCTCAAAACCTTTCCTATTCCTGTGAGCTCTTCCCAGTATTGCAGGAGCAGGAAGCCTAGCAACTACTTTTGCCAAACTCGCCTGTTAACAGCCTTGTTTAGATTCAGTCAATGACAGGCATTCAAGTGAGATTTGGAAGGTAGAAGCCATTATTATTTCTCCAACATCAAAAGTACATGAAGTTTTGCAGTGACTTCTGAGCGTCCTCCTGAATTCTCTCTGCCTTAGCCATGCAGGCAGCTGAGATAGCTTTTAAGATTTCTACGACTTCCTTATTTCTGTGGGTTATTGGTGGTTGTCCCTCACCTTTGCTCCCTCGGCCCTTTCCAAAGAGTTATAAGCGTCTTATTCCCCATATTAAATCCCCTCCTGCCTGAAACACCTACAGTGGTTTCTGTTTTCTTACTACGTCCTGATGGATACACCTGAGGGAATTGAAGCTTATAATAGAAACTAAGTATTATAAGAAAATAAACTTCCATTCCCTGCACACCTGAATTTGTGATTGAGCTATGTACATGCTCACTTCACCACAATCAGCTGAATCATAGATCTTTAATTAGTAGCAATGCGTTCTCCTCTCTCTCCCCTCACTGCCATTCTGATTTACTGAGTAGATCCAGTCTAATCCTGAAATCCACATAGCTCCCAAAAGAGTGGGGCTCAGGAAATTGGCCAGTTTCCATATCCCAGGTGTAACTGTATTTCAGGGTTAACAAAATTTTGTTTCATACTTGCCCTCATGTCCTTTCCATGTTTTCCTTACCCTTGGCCTCTACTCATTTGCTAAGTCTGGTACCACATTCTTTCCATATTGTTTCATCTCTTCTTTTCTGGCCCAACTCTCCCATTACTGTTATTAATCCAACTCCACACACTACTAAACAACTGTCCAATTCAGCCCTGTATTCAGGCGCTGGGGGGTAAAATGATAGGAAAGACATAGTCCCTGCTCTGAAGAGATTACAGAGTATTTTGACACACTGTATGTAATTTTAATCCTGATGTTGCCAAAATGTTAATTACGAAATGTACACCTTTTAAGGGACTCTTATGAAACATAGAATTAGATATGGTGAGACCATAATCCGTGCATTTACAACTTGACTGGACTCTTGTGTATCAGGTTAACTGAAAGCATGCTCACTTAGCTATTAGTGAGCTGGTCTTAATGGAAAGGAGCTGCATCAATTGGTTTATTATACATAGGGCAAGATCCAAGCTGTCACTGCTTTGTATCTAAATTTGATTCCTAAAGGGTATCCAGGTGAAAGAATCACTTTTCAGATGAAAGAGAAAAATTCCAAAGAAGAACATACATGATAGAGGCATAAATACTTACATTAGCCTGAGGCAAGCAAAGTTTATATACTACTCTTTTTAATATTTATTCATCCCAGAAATGGTTTAAATTAGTACTTTCATTCAAAGCTCCAAAGGCATTATGTTTTCAGCAAAACTAATAATCACTTTCTGATAACACTAACTGACTTACGTGTGTTTTTCTTCTTATCTTGTTTGAGAGAAGGAAGTCAAAAACCTAAGCATCTGGTTTCAGTTTTAGGCTTCAAAGAATGAGATACTACCTATATTGCAGAGAACTGGTATATTGAAATTGTTTCACTCTTCTCCTTTATCACCTAAATCTAGTTGTACAGTGTAAGCTGTGGACCACCCAAATGAAAAGGGGCAGCCTTCTGTAAGGGATGCTCCTTACTTGGTATGCTCATTGAGCCCTGAAATCTTGTTTGCAAAAGTTGGATTGAATCCAACTTCAATTGAATCCAACTCCAACTTTTGAAACCCTTTAACGAAAGGATTACTTTAACAAAAGTAAGATATCAAAAAGATTAGCTAAGAATCACTGGGTAGATGCAATGGAATGAATTATATATATTACCAGATAGTTTAGCATAAATATGTGTATTAGGATTCTTGATGAAGGTAACAGAAACCAACATGAAGTAGCTGAAAGCTAAAAAGTAAATTTATTATGTGGGTCAAGGGTTATCTCAGGCTGGGAAGCAGCCAGGTTTTAGGAAGCAAGTAGCACTGGGTACAGGGGAACTGTCAAGATTCTGGCTGTCTTGTATTCTGCTTCTCTCAGTACAACTTGATTTTTCTCTCCATAGATCAAGTTTTATTCTATAAAGTTTTATTTTTGTTGTTCTTGCTGTTGTTTTGTTTGTTTGTTTTAAATTTGGGGAATCATAAAGACCTCTGGACAAATGTCTTGCAAATGTCAAAGTCTATGTTCATAAGCATATTTAAATTAATGAATATTACTTTTAAAAACTAAAAAAACTGTAAAAGAAGAATTTGAGACCTGTCATATTAGTAAATACAGATTCAATAGGGATACATTTTGAGAACTTATCTTAATTATCTATGGGAAAATCCTTTTTACTTTTCCAGGAAATTATAGTATTAATTCCAGATTGTATTACTAATCAAAGGAATGAAAAATTATCCAGAAATCTTTTAAATCATATCTTCCAATTCATAGCGCATTAAACCTAATAAACCACTAAGCTGTCTTACTCCTATGAAAACAAATTAATCTCCATTTTTCATGAAGGGAAAATTGCATATATTATGTCTAGTAAACACTCTCCCATACTAAGAAAGTATGAGATGTTGAGATTTGGGGGGACATTCTTGAGGGAAGGTCAAGTTTATGGACTTTGACTAGGGGAAGATAGCAGAGACCTCTATTATTGCATTAAACATACATACCCACACAAAACAAGTAAAACTTAATGTAGGTGCCAGGTAACTTATCCAACTCAAAGATGTTTTTAATGATAGTTACAAATTATTAAGGTATGTGGGAAATATACAGAATAGGAGAAATCATTTTAAATTAGTCTAGTGATTTTGAATTTACTATAATGACTGAAAAATAAGATAATATCATTTTAAAGAGTTCTTTCTCTTAATATCTAATGTGAAAATATCAAACAATTTTGATTTTGCTTTCTAATTGTTAATTAGTGATTTGGCTTGGGCACTTTCCAAACATTCTGAAAATGTTTAAATAGCAGTAAATATATTTGCATAAAATTGGCTAAAAAAAGCAATTAGAACTTTATTAATATGTAAACTTAGTCCAGTACAAATACATCCATATAGAGTTTATCGAGTAAATCTCTCAAGCTGTAATAGAAACCCAGGTGTATTTATTTACTTTATTTTTATTATTATTTTTTCTATAATTTTTATTTATTTATTTTTTTCCCCCAAAGCCCCAGTAGATAGTTGTACGTCATAGCTGCACATCCTTCTAGTTGCTGTATGTGGGACGCAGCCTCAGCATGGCCGGAGAAGCGGTGTGTCAGTGCGAGCCCAGGATCCAAACCCCAGCCGCCAGCAGCATAGCTCGCACACTTAACCGCTAAGCCACGGGGCCAGCCCTTATTTACTTTAAAATTGAGCAAACTGGTTCATAAAATTTTTGATAGGAGAAAGTGAAATTATTTTATAATTCTACTACCAAAAAAAAGACATCAATTTTTTTTCATTTGTTACCAACTTAATTATGTGACATCAAACACAAAATGAAACTAGTTTTTTCTAATATAGTTATCCTATAAACACATTTTTCTTGTGTAGAAATTTTCCTTTACCATCTGGAATACAAAGTTAAGGATACCCATACACATGATGTGAATAGCACACCACTTATTAGAGTTGTGTGAATGGACTCTTCCATTTGGAGAGAACATACAAGACCAGGAATTTAAAATCCTAAGCCAGGAATGACTTCCATCGTTGTTTTCTACTAATTATGTAGGAAGCCTTTTTGAGATTCGATACAGAAATCTGGCAGTTAAACTCTAGAGGCTGATTATCTCCCTCAATCATCAGTCAGAAGGATTAACCAGTGGCTTTTAAATATACATCGTAAAAATCCAGTTAAAAATCAGTCCTTTGGCAATTTATTTTAATTTTATTATGTAACATTTGATGCATACAAAAAATAGAAGTGACGTGTGTAAATACAACGATAAAATGAGTACCTGCAGCGGGGAGGGAGGAGGGTGAAAGGGATGATTAGGTGCATGTGTGTGGTGATGGATTGTAATTAGTCTTTGGTTGGTGAACATGATGTAATCTATGCAGAAATAGAAGTATAATGATGTACACCTGAAATTTATATAACATTATAAACCAGTGTTACCGCAATAAAAAAAAGAAAATATATTAAAAAAAAAAATGAGTACCTGTTACCTACCACCCAGTCTAAGAACTAGAACGTTACCTTTGCCCTGGCAGCACGTGCTTCTCCCTGTCCCATTCTTATACTCTGCCTTTGAAGAGGTAACCGCTATCCTGAATTTTGTATATTTTCCTGTCTTAATCCATTCAGGCTGCTATAACAAAATATCACAGACTGGATGGCTTATAAACAACAGAAATTTGTTTCTCACAGTTCTGGAGGCCGGAAGTCAGGGTGCCGGAATGGTCATCTTCCGTGTCTGGTGAGAACCGGCTTCCCAGTTCATTAACAGTTGTCTTTTCACAGTAACCTCACATGGTGGAAGGGGCTAGGGAGCTCTGTCAGGTTTCTTTTGTGAGGGCATTAATCCCATTCATAAGGGTTCTGCCCTCATGACCTAATCACCTTACAAAGGCCTCACCTCCTAATACTATCACAGTGGGTATTGGGTTTCAACATATGAATTTGGGGGAGCCACAAATATAGCAATTACTGTCTTGCTTTTAAAAAATAATTTAATCATGTGTGTATGTATTTCTAAGCAAAATATTTTTTAGTTTTGTTTGTGAACTTTATAAAAATGATATTCTGTATATAGTTTTCTGCTACCTGCTTTTTTTTACTCAGTGTTATGTTTCTAAGATTATGTTCTAAGATTCGTATGTTGTTGCATATGGCTGAAGCAGTGTTTTATGACCTACTTTTCCCACTCATTCTTGTGTCTCTAGGGTACGTCCGTGTTGCTGTGTATCTGTAGGACCTTGGACTTTCCCTCTCAGCCAGTATCCTTATGTTAAAATAGACATAATAATAGTGACTACTACACAGGGTTGTTGTGAGCACTAATAAATTATTGTTATACTTCCTTTTTAAAAAAGTCTTCTGGTAGCTTATTGTTTGTTCTTTGTACGTGCCCTGGCTTTTTTCTCTGGGATTTTTAAGGTCTTTACTTTTGGTGTCATGCTGTTTCATCACAATATGTCTACGTCTGGGTTTCTCTTTATTTATCATGCTTGATACATGCTATGCTTTCTCTATCTGTGGATTTATCTTTAATCAGTTCAGGAAAATTCTTGGCCATTATCTGTTTAAATATTGCCTTTCTTCTATTCTCTCTATTCTTTCCTTCTAGAACTCTGATCAGATAGATGTTAAACCTTGTTCTACTCTCCATGTCGTTTAACCCCTCTTTCATATTTTCCATCTCCTGCACTCTCTGTGCTACATTCTGGGTAATTTCCTCAGCTATAACTTCTGGGTCACTAATCCTGTCTTTAGCTATTTTTTCCCCCCTTTTTCTCCCCAAAGCCGCAGTAGATAGTTGTATGTCATAGTTGCACATCCTTCTAGTTGCTGTATGTGGGATGCTGCCTCAGCATGGGACAAGCGGTGCGTCAGTGCGCGCCCAGATCCGAATCCGGGCCGCAAGTAGCGGAGCGCGTGCACTTAACCGCTAAGCCACTGGCCGGCTGGCCCCTGTCTTTAGCTATTTTTAACATTTACTGAGTTGTTAATTTCAAAATCTATATTTATATCTATTGGGCCAAAAAGTTCTATTTGATTCTTTTACTAATCTTTCTGGTCAGTTTAATAGTCTCTTGTTTCTTAATCTATTTCATTCTATATTTGATTTCTTTAAATGGTTCATAAAAGGTTTATAATAATCTGCAAATGACATCTCCAATTCCAGTTGTTCAGTTCTTATAAATTTTTTGTTTCTTATTTCTGTTGATCCTAACGCATGGTGGCTTGGTGATTTTTTAAGAATTATGAGCTCATATTTTATTGAACTTAATTTATAGAAATCCCAAGTACCCAAATTAGGAGTTGCCTTCCTCCAGAGAGTACTTGCCTTTAATTCTGAGGGGAAGTCTGGGATGCGACTGATCAGGGATCTCTGAAGCCCCTTTTGCAGAACCAGGCGCAAAGCAGGAATCTCAGGTGTAGTTCCCACACCTTGCAGTGTGCCTCCAAGCTTAGTCTCGTTGTCCTGGACTGGTACTGGCATTTGCCCATGCCAACTCTGGCTTCTGTGTTTGCTTATTGCTCCCTGATCTTATTTCGGTTCACTTTTTTTTTCTGTTTTGACCCTTTTCATGAACCCCAGCAAAACGTTAAAATGCATATTAGTTTTTATTCAAATCAGTATTTAATTGTCTCATAGCTAATGGGCCCTTCAGGTTATCTACCTTTCCAGGCTGCTTAGAAATAGATGTCCACACAAGTTGAGTAACAATTCTTGGATGAAAGTTGTGGAGGATTCTTCCTTTAGTATAATATTAAGCTTCTCCTTTCACTAAAGCCTCTATCACTGAACTTAAGTTCTGTGCAGAAGGAACACTCAACTGGAAGTCAGAGACGTGAATTATCGTCTATGTTACCTTGGAAAAATCGCTTTTCCAGGATAAATTATTTAACTTCTCTCTTTCTGTTTGTTGTACTATGAAATGAGGATATACTTACCACCCTACCTATCCACAAATTATAGAGATAAAATGAGAAACTATGCCAGAAAAACACCTTGAAAAATAGGAAGATGAGAAACATAACTAACATTTATTGAGCACTTACCATGTTTGGCAATTTGCTAAGCTTTTTATAAAGCTCTCATTGGCTCCTTACAACAACCCTATAAGATGGGTACAAATATCCAGATTTAACAGTGGAGGAAACTGAGGCTCAGAAGAGACTAAAAGTGTAAGATGATGGTATCATTATTTAGAATCTCCTTATTTTCATCATGAAATGGTCCAGTTCAGTTATTATGATAAAGGGCAGAGGATTCCTCAACATAAGTTAAGTATTGCCATATCTCAATTTTCTGGATGATTTTCTCTCAAGTAATGAGAAATATTTTAGAAGGATGCATGCCCCTCAAGATGCCTGCTATGTTAAAACCTCCGCTGTAAAGAAGTGATGCGTTTTTGAGAAAAGCAACTTTAGCTATGAAGACTCTATTGCAATTTGTACAGCTGTGTAATCGAAACTACTAAAAGGCAAGTTAATATATTATTCTACTCACAGAACAGCAGTTTGATTCCTATGACTTCTTGGCACATCTGTTTAGGATATAAATCCTAAGCAGACTGAGCAGTCACTTTCTAAATCTTCAAAATGCTTTACTAAGCAAAGTCTTTAGTGTGGTTAAGGGGAGAAAAAAATTAATAGACTCCCAAGTGAGTGGAGTAGTCTAGCTCACTGCAGAGTGTTTAGGGCAGGTGCGGGCGGGACTGGGGACTTGAAGAAGGTGCACTCTGAGGTAGAGGATAGCACACAAGCCTACAAGCATCAGAAGGTGAACTCTCTTGCCAACTTGAGATAATTAGAGAGGGTCTTTGGGGAATGAGTTGCCCATGTTTGCAACGTGTTTAATTTTTCTTATTGGCAAGAGTTCAAATTACATTTAAGTGGGCTTGATTAGACATTTCAATTATTATTGGCCTGCTCACATCCCTTTCTAGTAAAATCCCTACCCGCTGACCTTACTGAGTGGTCAGTGGGCCACATGACCATGACCACGGCTCACTGGACACCTGGTCCAAAGGAATGGCCATACACTCTATCCAGTGACCTATGCTTCATGTGCTTTGGTTTAAAAAGAAAAGTCTAAGTCAAATCTTCTCTCTTGGGAACCTGCGATAAGAGACACAAAGGGAAGCCGCAGTTCTGGTATGTGCTGAAACTGGGAGGCCATAGAGGTGCTGGGGCTAGAGCGGCACTTTCACAGCCAGGTGCAAGATGAGTGAGCTGAGAAGGCTGGTCCAGAGAGAGAGCAGTGCTGATTCACTGAGAGGTCAAAAAGCCTTGAGAAGGATGAGGGAGTAGCTGTTGCCTAGTGCTACTACTACAGTTCCAACTCTTCCTGAGGCCTTGTGGTACAGTTTACTCAGGTTTTAGTGCACGTGTTTTTTCTATAAACCCTCCTTTTGACTTGTCGCTGAATAATGAGTAACTTGTCTCTAGCGACTTGACTTAGTTTCTGTTTCTTGCAACCAAGATAACCCAGTAGGGATCAGACAGTTCATCACTGTTCTGTCTAATGTTGCTCTGGGTGTTAATACCTAGACTATCTTCAAAAGTATGCTACTTGTTTCCTGTTTTAGTAGGACTCCTGCATTGCAAGTGGCAGAAAGCCACATCAAACTGATCAAACTGAGGGGGAGTTAATTGGAAGGACTGAAGTGTCTGATGAAACAACCAAGACTGGAGAAGGACGAGGATGCTCCTGGGCCTCAGGAAAAACTGGAACCAAGGACTCAAGTCCTGCTAGAACTCTAGCTCTACCTCTTGTCTCTCTGTATTTTTTTTATTCTTTCTTCTTGTTACAGACTAACTTCCTCTATGTGATAGAAAACATCACCTCGGAGCATCCCTATTTTCTACAGAGACTGTATGGCTTAGGGATTAGGAAGCATGGGTCCCAAGTCAGGTGGACTTGTTTTGAATCCAAACTTTAGCCATCAACTAGCAGGGAGATCTTGACCTTTAAGCTTAACCTTGACCTCTACCTAACCCCTGTAAGCTTCTGTTTCTTCCTATGTAAAGTGCAGATTAAAAATAGATGCCTACCTCCCAGTGTTGTTGTGAAGATTATATGTGATAATGTATGTAAAGCATTTAGCTCAGCATCTGGCACTCAATTAAGTTGGTACTTATTATTACCTCCCTGCCAAATGCAAAATCAGAAAAGGCTTTTCCTTTGAGAATGTAGATCATAGCGTATCTTGATACAAATACATTTACAGGAAAAAGGAAGGCGGGACTTTTGGTGATTTTCTCCATCAGTAAGTTGCAGGAGGTGAATTGCAAGGGACCAGGCAGGAGTAAGGCTTGCCAAGATCTTAGAGCAGATGCTAGTAGCAACTCCTTTTAACTGTCACTGGAGGGCGCTAACAGGCCTGGGGATGCTCAGTGGCACCTAGCTCTGAAACTCACTGCTAGCCAGTGCTCATGCATCTGTGGCCACTGGAGGGTGCCAGATTGTCAGGATGGGGAGCTGGTCCAGGCAACTTCACTGGCCTAGGAGACTGTTCATGGAGAACCAGCGGAGAGAGAGAAAGGAAAGAGGGCCAATAAAGAAGTGCATGCCTTACTGGCTTATTGGAGGTGGCATGTCAGGTGGGGACCCTGGAAACCTGGGACGAGAAAATCCAGAGCCTCCGGAAATCTCTGCATGGGCTTGGTCTGGGTTGAAGTCTCAAACAACCATGTCTCAAAAAGAGCAGTCTGGAGAAGCAGGGCACTGTTGAAACATCGAGACAAGAGGGTTGAAATAGATTAAGAGTCAGATTTGGGTTGAAGAACCTATACAGAAGTCAGGCAAGACCAAGTGAGCAAGACAAATGTAGAGCCTAGAGATCTGACCCAAAGCAAAGTTAGCAGGGGTCAGGAGCCTTTGACAGAGCTTCTAGGCTGCCGTCTGTGAGAGGTCTGCTGAAAGCATCAAACCAGGTCAGACTAAACTGTAAAATGATTATTTCAGTCTTAAAAAAAACTCTACTGATTAATTTAATCATGCTTCAAGATTATAGATATTCAAGTTATTTAATATGTAATCATCTAATAGATAAAATGTATTTGCCTGTTGTTATCTAAACTGCAGTTCTTTGTGCACCATCAGAAAATTCATTACGGCATAAAGTTGTAGGAAAAAAATGAAAGCACTGCCAGTCAGAAGTCCAGAGGCAACTTGAAAAACATTTCTTGGGCTTCAAAAATATGGAAAATATAGAAATGTATAAGGAATAAAACAAAAAAATGATTTGTACTCCCACAGTTTTAGTCAGTCTTTTAGTCTTATTTTAAATATATAGTTTATGAGTGTATTCAATTTGGTATTCTGTCTTTTACACCTACCATCTTTTCACAAGTATCTCCATGTAACAAAATTATTTTTAATGATTGCATACGGGAGCTGTGAATTTCATGTGGATGTACCATAAATTATTTTAACACTTCCACTATTATTGAATATTTAAGTTGTTTTCAATGATAAATTATACTCTGACAAAGATCTTTTGTGGATAAAATTGTTCACATTTCTGAGTATTTCCTTAGAAGCTTCCTGAAAATAAAGTTACTAGTTCAAAGAGCTTGAGCATTTTAAGACTCTTGATATACAAGGTCAAATTGTTTTACAGAAAATTTGGTCAAACTACATTTCTCTCTGCATTCTCACCAGCATTGAATGTTATCTACTCAAGTTCATGTTAACGTCTTTGATAAATAATACTAATAAAACTGCAGATTTTTTCATATTTTTTAGCCATTTGTATTTCATCTGTTGTGAATTGTCTATGTCTTTTACCTGTTCTTCTAAATATGGATCACAGTGTTTTTTAAATGAATTTATTTAAATGCAACATAATAAATATTTAAAGTACGTTAACCTTTTGTCATATTAACTATTGGCATTTATTTTTATTATGATATCTTGCTATAGAGAAGATATTTCTTTTATGTAATTGAATTTATTTATTTATTTGGCATTTCATCTACTTATTTAACAATTACAAAGTTTTTACTTATCTAAGAGACCAGATGAATATTCATTACATTTTCTTTTAGTATTTTAAGATTTTATCTTCTTATATTTAATGCTTTAAATCAGTAGGATTTCCTTTTGACGTATGATCTGAGGTGAGATTCGGTGTACCCTTATAGTAAGGCAAAGTACTTGTCACAGGGCTTTCTTCTTGTGAAATACAGTCACCAGTCCTGGTGAAGAGGCTTCATAGTGTTCAGGGTCTCCCTAACTTACTCCTTGGTGACTCTAGTTCTATGCTAGGTGCCTATGCTAGGCACCATGAACATCAGACATTGGATTGCTTTTGTTAGTTGTAGCCACAAGAGGATTTCCAAGAGTAGAGATGTTTTCTCTACTCCCTGGTACTTTGAAATAGGGAACCCACCTGGCCATTTCACTGCTTAGTTTATAAGAGATGATAAAATCAAAACACTCAAAGAAGAGGGCTCACCTGGATCTATCTCAGCTACTCCAGGCTCTAATGTCCAAGCACATTGTCACAGGATGCTGGATACCTGTATCCAGTTTGATGTTTTCAAATCTCTAAGGTAGCCACAATGATAAATGATTCCTATTCTTAAGTCAGGTAGTTGATATCAACCAGACCAGCTTCCTCCACAAGGGCTGATTGTTGCCAGAGCCATGGCTCTCTTATCCTGGGGCAACATAGCCCCCACTGCGCTGTTAAAGGCATTGGTTTCAATGGTGTAGAGCTGTTTGGATCAAGATAAGTCAAAGTTGGGAAAGAGACAAGCAAGTCTTCAAGTGCTATAATGCTTTATCTAACTCTGGATCTGAGGGAAACATTTCCTTCCTTTTGAGAAGGTTAATTTTGGTCCAGTAAAGGCTGAGACCTGTGAGAATCCCAGGAATAACTCAATGCCTTTGGTGAACCTGGCTGGGTAGAAAGTACAAGGCCACCACGTAGACAAACATGGGGATCTCTAACACAATTCTTGGAGTTGGCGTGGACTGGTGCTATTGCCCGTGGTCAAAGAACCTCGTTTGTGGGCTCATGTCAGATTGGGGAAGTATCTAAGGAGATTGTGCAGATAGAGCATGACCTCCAGGAGTTCATACAGGTTCCTGTTCATTAAATGACTGAGACACTGCATAGGCAACACGGCAATGTCACATATTTAGACTTAATCATAAGGCAGTCTTTCCTTCATTTTCCTTCCAGATTGGGGAGAACTTGTAGACTCCTTGAAGTTTTTATTTTGTAAAGACCTGTGCCAGACGTCAGAGATCAGTAGGAGCAGATAATGATCTCAGATGGAGAATTTGTAGAAGTTGTGCTAATTCTCCAAAGGCAGAATTCTCTATTCTTTATTACAAAGGGCACTGGGACTGGGATGAAGGAGGTGGAGAGACTGATAAAACTGTCACAAAAGGGAGGGGGTCAATTACACCTGCTAAAGGTCTTTGACTCTAACTCTGATTAAAATATACATGAAGGATCATCACATGACATCAGATCTGTTGTACGGTCCTACTTACATAGCAGGGAGGCTCCTATACTTCTGTGTCTAAAAGCACTTCCCTGAAGGTCTCATGCTCAACCAGAATTCTGGAAACAGAGATCATTGGTGAGATAGGGTTTGGTTGGGGGTGGGAGCGAGGGGAGGCACAGGCTGTAATGATGACAGAAATATGACAATGGGGAGAGGGAGTGGGTTTTCCAGGACATGGTTGGGTCATGGGTCTCCAGTAAGAGCCGGAAATCTAGGGGCAGCATGTACATTGAATGCCCCCAGGTTCTATCGATGCTGCAGTGGCCTCATGTCAGGTGAGAGACAGACTAGCTAGACCAGAGAAAGCTGCTTGACCCCTTTGAGTTCATCATTGTTTCAATCTGAAGACTGGAACCCAGAAAGCTGTGCTCCACTGGGATGTGAAACATCCCTTCACGAGCCTAAGAACCAGGCTGCCCCCCCGCTCTGGTGGGGTGGATGGAACCTCTTTCGACCAGGCGTCAATGGATAAAGTAGCCTTCTCTTTCTCAGACAAGCCCAGCCACCCAGCCTGCCAATCGTGGAGCGAATAGAAAACGCCAACTGGTTGAGCTGAAACATACCTCACTTTATTTGGCCAACTGTTTGGTTTAATTAAGCAGACACATTTCCAGACACATTTGTTTTAGTTGTTATTTTTAATCTAACATTGAATCTTAATTCAGTCATTTTGAATGATGACAAAGGAATGGCATTGCAATTAGCCTGTTTTCCTAAAAATCTTTCTATTAATATAAATAAATATGTTTATTTCTGTAAATAAATGAGACAAAACCATGGTTTACAACCATCATATTTATTATGTCATCATGGTAAATAGCATGGTGCAGGACTAGGAATTGGTAACCTGCTCCCAGGGTAATGTTTGTATTAATCTTCCCTCTACCCACCCACTTTTGTCTTCTCAGGTAAAGGGAGAGCCCATTACATCCCAATGATATGAATTATCATTTTTATATGTGGGGATGACATGCTATGACTATGCGTTCAGTAGACTTATGCTTTGAGTTACTTTACAAGTCGTAGTGGCAGATTTGTCCTGATTTATAAATATTCTGCCTCTAGGGTCTGTATTAGTTAGAGCTCCTCAATTGTACACAATAGAAATAGACACTGGAAAATTTGAGTAGAAAATGAATTTTTTAGAAGGATAATAGCTAATGGGACTAATGGGAAAGCTAGGGAATCTTACTAGAGAAGGACAGGAACAAGAACATCTCTAGAAGTTTAAGTGGCAGGAAGTCCTTGACAATCTGAAGGCACAGCTGTTGGGACAATGGGTGCCAACCAGATTTTCAGTGTCTAGGTCATGCCATTCAAAATTCACATCCCAGGAGAGTCTGCTTGCGTAGCTCCTTGACTATGGGAGAACAAGGCAGTTGGATTTATAGTTCCATCAAGACTATACATAGTGGGGGAAGGCAGTTTCTCAAAGTGCTATTACCAAAATAAGCCTTGTGTGGTAAGAAGTGTGAATCCTCACCACTTCTCCTGGTCACCAGGACCACGACATGTCATTGGCCTCCACCACTGTGGCTGGGACCCTGGATGTGATGAGAAGGTTTCCTACAATTACAACTTTTATAGCCAACAGGCAAGACATTTTGCCTGTGGAGAAATGATAGTTCTGTTTTTAGGCCCCCAAATGCCATGTGGCTCTTTTAGTTTTCAGTTCTCCAAGTGAGAGTATTTGAGTGCACTCCTCTGTATCACACTCAGGAATACTTCTCCCTGCCAAAGCCACCAGTGTCCTAACCTGAGGCATGTTTTTCATCTTATTCTAACCAAAATCAGGGTGAATTCTCTTCTTGATCATTCCATCCCCTGTTCAAAGGTTGTCCCAGGCTTATCTCTCTTCCCAGTGTTTCAGGAATTGTACTAGTCCCAAAGTCTCCCATACCATTTCTCTCACGAAATGAGGACTTCCGGCCGTCTCCCCCGATGTCCCAGAAACATGCAAATGAGGTCCCTAATATGACAGAGTTTAAGTGTCAACTTGTGATAGGATGTGCAAGGCATGTACGAATAAGAGGTTCTGTCTTGTGCTTGGGAGGCTAAACTTACATCATGGGCCAGGGTATATGGCGGGGGTTGGAGACAAATTGCTTGGAACTCCAGCTTGAATCCTGTAGCAACAGAAAGCAACTAATCTGCCCTCCACCACATACAGAGCCATTCTGATAAGAATCAGCACTGTGGGAATAAGGTCAAGAGTCCAGAGGATTCACAGGGCTGGGGAGTATGTGTTACCAACACTAAAACTCTAAATGCACTTTCCCACAGAAATACTATTATAGACAGTGGTCAGGGTCTTTAGTAATATTAGTATAGTATTTTATGTACGTTAGGGTTCTGTAAGATTTTGTGGGCTGGCCTTGGGGCAGACCCACCATTTGTAATATTGTTTCTATAGGAAAATTTGCTCCCAATTCCAGACAACAGACTGACAAATAAACTAATAAGCTAGGAATTGCCTATTTTGAGGCTTTTAACTGGTAAACACAACAGATTCATAGGCTTTCATAGTCAGTCAAACTGAGCTTATAGTCTTGTGGTCTAAGATATTGGCCTTGAGCCCAGAAGCCCTCCTTTGCTCCTCTGTCCACTCTCTGCTAAACATTTTGATTGAATTTCCCCTAGCCTCAAGAGTCCATCAGCCAGTGCTTTCTCTATTCCCAGATCCACCTGCAGGCATTCCACTAAGGTAAAAGTTGAGTACCTCTAATTCTAAATTTTTTAATTAAAACATTTCAGAATTACAAAAAGGTATAAAGAATAATGAATGCTTATGTACCCATCTTCAGAAATAAAATATCATCTATACAGTTGAAGGTCCCATAGCCTTTCCCTGGTCTCATCCCATCTCGCTTCTATTCCGGAAGTAATCACTTTCCCGAAATCAGGGCTTATCACGGCCATGTAAATTCTCAGCCATTCTATACACTTACCCTGGGCTTCCCCTCTGCTAGAATGGTAGAGATGTAGAGGATGGGAAAAGAATCAGTCTAGGCAATGTGGACCAAGTGATCCTCTAATCCAGGTGTTTGGGGATGGGGACTCACCCTATGTTGTAAGGGTGTCATTTTAGGAAGTAGAGAAAACCCTCAGTATGTGTCAGGCCCATATTCTGGAAGGATGTGGGGAAGGCAGGCCGGGAAGAATCAGGATAGGGTGTCTTATGAGCTGGACTTGTCTAGCCCGCAGGTGGTCTATGTCTGGCAAGTGTGGAATCAAGGCCAGGAAATAGGTAATCATAGAAGAGGTTGGGCAAGAATGGAAAAGTCTCATCCAGAGGGGTCACCTCTAGGAATCCCAACTACTAGGCTACAGGAACAGGGCAAGAAGAGATCAAAGTCCATTCACTCACTCAATCATTCATTCAGTCATTCATCCAACAAATTAACCCCTGTCTAGGTCACAGGCAATGTGTTAAACATTAGAGGGGAGGACTATAAACAAGAACAAAAAATGGCCCCCATTCTGAAGAAACTCAGATCAGAAGAAGAGAGGACGTGTAAAAATAATTACAATATAATGTGGTAAATTAGAAGATAGAGGAGGCTTGACAGGGCTCGGAAGGCAGGCTGGGTCAGCATCAGACTAGGTGTTAGTTTAATAAATAATCCAGGATGCAGCTTCTTAGGGAGGTAGCAGAAGGTTTGGTGGCACAGTGAGGATCTAAGAGATGTTTTGGGGCAGAGGAAGGGGATGAGGTGGGGGAGGTCAAAAATTCAAGTTCAACGGGTGAAGATGAATCAGGGAGCAGACAGACATCTGGAATAGAATAGGAGTTCAGGCAGTGGTCAGATGGAACAACTGTCACCATGTGCTTACAGGTCCTCCTATAGCTACTTTCTGGATACTGCCTTCCTGACACCACCATTTGGAACCCACAAGCCACTCTAATCCCCATACTTCTCTGTATTTCTGCTTCTCTTTACCCTACCAGACATTTCTATTTGTGTCCTATGGAAGCCCTGTCTGTTGGTGAATAAATTCCCCTACTTCCTCAACTTCTTCACAGAACTGTCTGTAGTAGACACTTTTTGGAGTACCTTCACAGCTCACAAAGCCCTTCATAGCACCTCTCCTTACTCATAATAGTAGGCTTATGGCAGCCATCTTGTTCAATGTGTCCAAGATACTCTTGGATACTCCCCCAACCCTCTACTCCCTACTGACCACAGATAGCTAGAGTTGATTTCTGTTACATGCAATTAGAGACTTGCTAATCTCCCACCACCTTCTGGCCTGAACTGAAACCTAGCTTTCCCCTGAGGTTACCACTTCCCCTGCAGTCTTTTCAAGTAGAAGCTATTTATTCCCCTATACCCCCCATACAGAGAGGCACTAGCAACATTCTTCTAGCTCCCCAAGACCTTTCTAAGCAGTTTCTCCTCTATTCTAGTATGAAAAACCTCTGCCCCACTGAGGTCCATGCCATTCAACTAGTCACCTTGTCTTCTGTCTTCTACCAACTTGGCTACACCTTCACATTTATTAAATGCCTGGCTCATTTCTTTCATCCTGTGGGGAGGGGGATTTTGCTGACTCTGTGGACCACTCACTCAGTGGCCCAGCTTCTTAGTTCCTTGACCTTTCAAACTCAGCATCTTCATTTCCGGTCCACCTCAGTGTATTTCTGTGGCCACACCCTGTACTTTGTCACCACCGGAACAGTTCCACCCTGGAAAATGTAAACTCTATCACTATATCTACTTGTCCTGCTCTCTCCTCTGACATGATCTGATGGACTGAGGTCTCTACAGATTTTCAGCTGTGTTCTCAGCCTATTGGATAAACCCTTTTCTTTGTTTCCTAGCAGCTTTCCTTTTCATCCCCTGCAATCATTGCAAACCTTTACTACTCTTCCCAAGCTCCAGATAATCAGGTGAAACTCTCTGTTCATTTATTAATTTATTCATTAATATTAGTAAACAAATATTTAATACACACCTACTATGTGCTAAGTATTGTGGATATAATGGTACAGGTGTGCCAGTGAGGAGCTCACAGTCAAGAAGGAGGCGAGTCCAATAATCACACACATAAATATAATTACAAACCACGGTAAGACCTGGGGGTGGAACCGGGAGATAGAAAGGGGCATTTCAGGAGGAGAAACAGCCTGAGCAAAACTCTGAGGCAGAATGGAGTGTGGTTTGAGGAAATGAAACAAAAAGACCTACTGCATGGTTGGAGACAGAAAACTAGAAGAGAATGGAGCAAGGTGAGGCTGAATGAAGGGAGTGACAGGGTGAGATCTGCATTTTGAAAAGATCACTGGCAAAGGACGAATAGGTGGAGCCCAGCGGCTTTTTTAGGGCAGTGAAACTGTTCTGCATGATACTATAATGGTGGATACATGGTAATATGCATTTGTCAAAACCCGTAAAACTGTACAACACAAAGAGTGAACCCCAATATGAACTATGGGCGTTAGTTAATAATAATGTATTAACATTTGTTCATCAACTGTAGCAAATGTACCACACAAATGCAAGATAATAATAATAGGAGAACCTGGGAGTAAAGTAGAGAGGGGGTATAAGGGAAATCTGTACTATGTGCTCAATTTTTTGTAAACCTAAAACTGCTCTAAAAAATAAAGTCTACTAATTAATTAAAAAATATAGGAGGGAGAAGGAAGACCACTGGTTGCTGTGGCAGAGGAAATGTGGGCAGACTACTACAAATCTGTCTCAGAAGTCCAGACAACAGACGATGGTAGCTCAGACCAGAGTGGTTATGGAGAAAAAGGAGAGAAGTGGATAGAAGGTGGTATTGAAAAGACTTGGCGATGGGCTGGATATGGATTGGGGATCAAGGGCCACTAAGGTTTCTGGCTTGCCCAACTTAATGATTAAATGATGTCACTCAAAAGTCAGTACAGAGGATGGATCTAGGACAGTTTTATCAACACTGTCACTACATGCTAAGACACCATTGAACAAATAGATTCTCAGCATGCATGTAAATGTAATGCTCACATGAAAGACATTTCATTGTCTGCTTTTCAGCTTTGATCATGATCATTCCCTACCAGACTTTGTTTAAAAGGGAAGTCATCCCATGAGTCCTATTCTTGCTTCAACCATTAATTGAAGTAGACAAGGTAACTTGGCTTATCTAGGCCTTAGTATTTACACCAGAAACATGAGAAAGCGGAAGCAGATGGCCTCTAAAGGGTAGTACAAAGTGGGGATGCCAGTGGTCTCTGGCAGCCAGAGGTCTTCCAGACACTGAAGTACTCTTCATGCCTGTCCGTCCTCAATCCCTGGGCTTTCACAGTGAATACCAATACATCCAACTTGCTGGTCAGTGTTCTCCTGCTCCTGGCAGAGCTACAGTTCCTGGATTCCTGCTTCTGTGTTCCAGGACCATGACTAGGGTCTGCACGAACCACCATAACCTCAAGTAATTCTGGACCAACACCAAGTACTTCTCTTCTAAGTCAGGTTTGGGACACAATACCAGATGGCCCCAGAGGAAACTTAGTTCTCTGTGTGTTTTTATTTCAAAATCAAGCCTATCTTCAGACAACAGAACAAATGTGCCAACATCCTGTTCTAAAAACCAAAATATACAGACTCCCAGGAACCACCAGCTCTTTAGTCAATCTGCCTCCTAGAAAATGCTGTTACTGTTCAACATCCCTGGGGCCTTACCTCCTTTCCAGACACACCAGTAATACAACATAGCACCTATAGCCAACTAAGCCATGCCGACTTTGTTGCCAACCCACAAGCAACAGTGTAGGGGGCTGCCCCTCAATCTGACTTTCTCCTAATAAACTTCTATCTGTGGGTTCCAGCAGGAGAATTCAAGGTCATGTGCTACAGTCATGCCATGATGCCTTTGCATACCATGGCTTGTCTAAAATGCTTCATTGAGAACTGCCTAAGGTAAACACGATGACCCTGACTCTGACGTAAGTGCTATATTCAAACCTACAGCACTTAGGCCCAGACCATGGACTGTCCCGGAGAATCCAAAGGCCCCTTGCTCTTGCCACTTTCTCCCAGTCAGCCCTGGAAACAAACCTCGTGGAAACTATCGCTGATTTACCCCTATCTAAGGCTATGATACCTTCCTGCAAGGAACTTGGCAGTTTCCCAAAGCCTCACTCTGGCCATCATTTGAGTGATGAACACAGCCCTATAGTATGTTCAAAACCACCGCTGCTCTCTGCCCTGCTCCGTGCTCGGAGTCCCTGATTCAACAAGTGTCTTCTAACTTTCTATCTCATGAATGAGAAAGTTCCCTATGGATGAAATCCTTCCGGTTATATTACTGCTCTGGAGTGTAAAGTTTATCCTCCTATGATAAACATGTCAATTCTATATAATGTCTGCTACACTGTAATTTCTTCCTTCTAAGGGAAGCTTATTAATTTGAGTTAAACTGCAGGTTGCTGGCCAGCCAATGTATTAATTGTCCTTGGTCAAATGCCAACTCTTAGTCTCCAATCAGCTCTGACTGGATGTTGGGGGAAGAGAAGGGTCATTTAATAATAAACATGACAGCCTATTGCTGCTACTCCTGGAGGCAGCCGTTTCATGGAGCAGCCAGCAAGTGGTCCTAAGACCTGGTTTGAACAAATAAGCTGAGGCAATCAGAATACACTTGAAGCACTTTTGTGATTATCTGATTAATCTCTCTCTCTCTAGACAATAAACTGCATGGGGGGCACATAGTAGCTACTCAATAGGTACTTTTAAAATTAATGAATAAATTCATGAATAAAGCCAAAAGGCTTATGAGGTTAAGAGAAGTTGGGGAAGTCAGGAGGGGACTTGAATGAGTCAAAAGTTTGACTAAGTCAAGTTATGAGTAAGCCAAGTTTGAGTAAGCAGAACCTATGATGCAGAAAAGACACACAGAGCAGATGGTAAGAAAGCCAGGCAGTAGTGAGCAGGGAGTGTGGCAGACACACAGGGAGTAGCTGAGTCATTTAAGAGTAAAGATTCACAAAATCTGTGGCTTAGGTCTTAGAACTGCCTTGAATCCGTAGCCACCCTCCTATTCCTGTTCTTCCTGACGCTGATTGCTCATCCTTCCCTGGGTTTCCATGAATACGTATCTTTACAATAAACTATTTACTTCTAAAGGTAACTTGAGTGAATTGCCACTTCATGGGAGTCTCATCTTTGGGAAGCCTGAGGACAGTACATGAGCTCCAAGAAATCCAGTTATTATTTTTATTTTTCCCAGGAAACACAATTTTCCCTTTCTGTGAATAGAATGGTGGTCAGGCCATAAGGAGATGTCCTGACATGCTTGAATTCAGTGTGGAGACACAGCTCAGGCTCAATCTAGAACTCTTCCCATACGTATCTTGTTTTTTTACCCCACATTTTATTTAATTTAATTAATCAATTTATTTATTTATTTTTTGTGAGGAAGATCAGCCCTGAGCTAACATCTGCCAATCCTCCTCTTTTTGCTGAGGAAGACTGGCCCTGGGCTAACATCCATGCCCATCTTCCTCCACTTTATATGGGACGCTGCCACAGCATGGCTTGACAAGCAGTGTGTTGGTGCGCGCCTGGGATCTGAACCGGTGAACCCCGGGCCGCCACAGCGGAGCACGCACACTTAACCGCTTGCGCCACCGGGCCTGCCCCTACCCTACATTTTAAGAAAATCCTCTTATCACTCTTGAGAAAGGGCAATCAGATTTGCTTGGCCATATCTGCATTTTAAAACCAAAGATTAGAAAACAAATATTATTTTAGAATAATATTTATGACGAATTATGGAGATCATTTTCATCGTATCATCATCAATAATTACTGCTTGATTATTATGAATCATCAATTGGGTAATTGGACAGCCACACTATCAATTACCCCCATGGTCCTGAGCCTTTTTTGGTGCCTGTACACTATGCTTACAGTGTACTATGTTTATCATCCACAGTTGGGTGAATTCGTGGATGCAGAATCTGCAGATATGGAGGGCTGACTAAGGGACTTGAGCATCCTCAGATTTTGGTGTGAGGGGAGGGAGGATCCTGGAACCAATCCCCCACAGATACAGAGGGATGACTGTATATTGGTTTTCTATTGCTGCTTTAACAAACTACCACACTTTTAGTGGCTTAAACAACACAAATTTATTATCTTACAGATTTGTAGGTTAGAAGTTGAACACAGGCTTCACTTGTCTAAAATCAAGATATTAGGAGGGCTTCATTCCTTTCCAGAGGCTCTAGGGAAGAATCTATTTCCTAGCCTTTTCCAACTTCTACAGGATGCCTGCATTCCCTATCTCATGGTACACCTCTTCCACCTTCAAAGCTAGCAATAGCGAGTTGAGTCCTCTTTACATCACATCTGTCTTACCCTCCTTCATAGTCACATCTCCCTTTGACTGACCTCAGCTGAGAAAGGTTCACAGCTTTTAAGGACTCATGTAATTAGGTTGGGCCCACTTGGATAATCCAGAATAATCTCCCCATCTTAAGGTCTTTAATCTTAATCACATCTGCAAAATCCCTTTTGCCAAGTAAGGTAATATATTCACAGATTACAGAGATTAGGACATGGACATTTGGGGGCAGCAATTATTCTGTAGTTACACAGTGTAGTTACAAATCCTTTTATATTCTTATAAGAACATCTAGGATCAAGACAGCAGTCAAATATGTCTAAAAAGTCCAAGTAGGTTGTTAGATGTTAACCTTACAATAATAAATAAGGTATGACTTTGTCCATCAAAGATTATCAGAAAGGAAAGAGAATTACCATTTATTGAGTGCCATTAGGTTCAATGTGTCAGGTATAGTGAGATATATATTTATCTCAGTTCACCTTCACCACAACTCTTTCCAATAGATATTATCTCCATTTTACAGTTGGGAAAACTGAGACTTGGAGTGGTTAAATAATTTGTGCAAAGTCACATAGCTAAGTGGAAAAGCTGGAATTCAAACTAGACTTGTCAGGCACTAAAACTCGTGCACTTTCCACTGTCACATGGCCTCCCAAATTTTCTGCGGAACTTAGCTCATCTATATAAAAATTGATACACCACCAGACAAAAGATTCCTTCAGGGGCTTTAAGACTGACCTTCTTGGACTCTTTAAAGATGTACTTGTCATTGCACATCTAAAAGGCAAACATGTTCCCAGAACAGAATGCTTCCTCTATTTCCCCACTGTGGTGTTTAATAAGGCAGACTGCTAGACACACTACATAGTTATCTCAGAAAGAGACCATGGATAATCCTGCCATTTTATTAACTGGGAAGGCTGTGGATCTGAGGACTGCCCATGGGGATTTACTGATTGATCAGATTTATTTATTTATTGATTGATTGATTGATCAGATCCATGCTCCAATCAAGTCCTCTCTTTCCGTCAATGACACTCAAATAAACCTGCATCCAAGAAGCCAGCAAAGACAGCCCTGAAATACTTTTCTAGAGAACCTTGTCAAGTCTCACCCCTACTCCTAACCATCCAGTTATTATTACCAGCAAGATTATAGACCAGGCTCACTAAAGATGCATTCTCATCAGGGTGAGAAAACTATAATGGCTGTTGGGGCTAAGAGAGCATGTTGCTTCTGTATTGAGAGTCCATCTCTGTTGGGTCTCAGTACTGTATTCTCCCTCAGACTCTGCCTCTTCCACATTTCCTGTGGCCCTCTCTGAGGCCAACTGTTTGATCTACAGCTCTCCTCCCTGCAGACTGTTTGCATGTACTTTGGTCATCCTATCTTGTTCTGCCCTCTGATATTTATTTACTCACTCTCGATTTCTGTTGATCAATTGGCCTTTGTCTTACTGCTGCCCAAACCCTTGCATGTCTTCTTGCCGCCTTGTTCTGTCATGCTGTCAGCCTGCTGCCACATTCAACATGAATACTATTTCCTTCTAGAATTCTATTTAGGTAGACCAGACATACACTACTTTGGAGCCAGCTTCCATTAGGCCCTTCCACAGTCAAAAGCCATTTATTGAGATCAGCAATATCTAAGGACTATGACTTTTTCTTGATTCTATCAATTTCTTAATATTTGTGTTTTTTAATGCGTAAATGTGATTTTGGTGCTTGTATTCTTGAATTGCATTCTTCTGCACCTCAGAATGTGCTTCTTTGCAGAGCTTGTTGTTTTTGCTTCTCTTGGTAGACACTCATAGAGAGGGATTCATTTGTGTACTTCTCAGCAAATGCATTTTCTTTTTCAGATCAGCTGGACTCCTTAACACCACTCAGTAACTGGGAAGGTGCATAATGACCGTTTTTGTAATAAATCTTCCAACAATAACAATCAGCATTGATTAAATAGTTCATATAAGTCAGATGTTATCCTCACATAATATTACTTATTCTTCCCAACAACTCTCCAAGACTAGACCACTGTTTACAGATGAGGAAACTGAGACTTAGAAAGGTCAAGTAACTTGTTCAAAGTCTCCTAGCTAGTAGGTGATGGATAGACCCAAGAATTCAACTCCTTTTTATCAGTTTCCAAAATGCAGACTTCCACTACCCTTTATTGCTGCTGTTGGTTCAGATCTTATTAAAATGTTTGCAACATTTTAGGAAAGAGAATATCAAATAGCCAGGTAAATAGCCAGAGATACCATAGAAACAAAAGGAATTTTAATTACTCTCTCCTGATAGGATAAAATGGGACAAAGGTAGCCAAGTAGGGTAGCATCCTGGAGGGACTAGGACAGAGTGCCTGTTATCCTAGTGGTGCCAAGCTATAGAATCAATATGGGTGGGAAAATAAGGGGAGCCAATGAATAAGTAGAAGCAAAGGGGACAGAAAGGACTATAGCCTAGAGGAATTCCCACGGTGGAAGACAGAATCTAGTGGACCTTTTTATAAGGTTCCCAACTTGCATGGGTTTGCCAAGTACAATAACACAGTCTGAAGGAAAACAGACTGGAGCAGGGACAGCGTCTCAGAGAAGGTGTATGGTGGCTCCAGCAGCAAAGAAATGATCTTGAGTTCTGAGGCGATAGGCATGCTTGGTTCCAGCAGCTCTTATTCTTTCTATCCAGGATCCCCACCCTAGTGAGGTGATGGTGACTAAAGGAGAGGGGTATGGTTGACCTGTGAGCGGATGGGAAAGTCAGGGGTTCGGGGCAGGAAGTTGTTGGCTACGGTGTGAAATTTCTCACCCAAAACAATGGGAGATGCCCAATCATAGAAGCCAGCAGAGCTGAGAAATGTTCAAGGAACCAAAATTGTAGAAGCTAGAAGGAGAGTCTGAGGTAGGATGTGAGTGGATGATGTTACCAAAACAAAGAGCCCAGAAAGGAAGGATGGGTAGAGTCATGGAAAGAGTATAGAATTTTTGTCTAGAACAGCTCAGCCCTTTCATAGTTCTTTCCCAATCCATTGAGGCTGTAAATGCCCTAAAGAAAGCCTGTGGCTGCTCATTCTCATGCTCCATTTTCTACCAAAACCACTTGCTCTGTCCCGATGGTCTCCATTTGCATCCCATTGTCCTACACCTACCCTCTGCTGCTCTGCCTAGTCTCTTTGGCTAGGTAATTCACTAAGATAATCTCCTTGGTCCTCTATTCCAGCCTCAACCCTTGACAATGTCTGGATTTGCTGTGATCCCATGCTCTGCAGCCTGAAAGCTGTCTCATCCAGGAAACCTGGTTAACTCATCCCAGAACACCCCCTGAATCCTTCTCAGAGCTAGGCCCACAGTGATGTCCCTTCCATTCCTCCTGGGAACCAAGAGGTGGAGACCTGTATAATGTTGACTGTATGCCATACCACAGATCATGTCCTGCCCAATACCATTATGTCCACTTGGAGTTGGGGGGATGTCTCCATTATAGCAGAAGAATCTATAGGTTTTGTAGGTTAATAGGAATTGCTAGGTTTTTCAAAATGACAAGTAGGAATACAAGAAAACCCATTTACCCAGCCACTAACCTTGAGTGTCCTTTATAACTACATTTCCAGGAGAAAGCAAGAAAATTTTTCTTTCTGGCATTCACTTTATTCATATATACCATGTATAGAAAAATACATGAATCACAAGTGTACAGCTGGATGAATTTTTGCAACGTGAACACACTGGTTTAATCAGTACCCTGATTAAGAAACAAAAATTATCAGCATCCGATCCTCTCATGTCCCCACCTAGTTACCATTCCCCATAGTGTAACCACTCTTCTGCCTTCTAACAACATTGATTAGTTTTGCCTGTTTTAGAATTTTGTTTAAATGGATTAAATATATTATGATACAATTATAATAATATATTACATGTATTATGTATTCTTTTGTGTATGGCTCTTTTAGGTCAACATTGTGTTTGTGAGATTCATCCATGTTGTTGTGCATAGCAGTAGTCTGTTCTTTTTTGTTGTTATATAGTGTATTGTATGAATATACTGCTCTTTATCCATTCTACTGCTGTTGGAGATTTGGATTGTTTCTAGTTTTTAGCTATTATGAATAGTCCTGCTATGAACATTCTTACACATGTCTTTGGTGAACATATGTATGCATTTCTGTTGGGTATGTATCTAGGAGTAGAATTGTTCAGTAAAAGTATATATATGTTCAGTTTTAGTAGATACTGCCAAATGGTTTTCCAAAGTTGTTGTAACCAAGGACATTTTTCTAATCCTTCCTAAATCTCTTGGAGCCAGAAGGAAAGAGGTGCAGAGGCAGGTAGGTAGAAATTTGGCTGGCAGTGCCAGCAAGTACAGGTTAAAAGCAACTCTTCCCTCTCTTCTGCCATGGTTTTTGTCAAGTAGTTTTCTTTCCCAAGGCACAGGGCTTGGAAAATACATGCCACCCAGCTGCAGTTGGCTGGCAGGATTCTGCAATACTGGGCCTTAGTATGATGATGCTCAGCTAAGTCAGAGTTGAGCATACCAAGTCAGAGGAGTTAGTACAGCTGAAAACTGGGCAAGAGGTCAAAGTCCAAGCAGTCTGAAGGAGAAAGCAGAGTCCAGTGGAAAAAGAAGTGGACTCGAACTGTATTAAAATAAACAAAAAAACAAAACAAAACAAAAAAAACAAAACCCTGCCTGAGACTGCCTACCTCTGGAGGTTGTCACAGGGCACCCATGAGAACCTCCCACCCCTGGGCTACCTCCAGATGTCACCCAGGAGTCCCCTCCATATTCACATTCATACGCAACTCAGAGCTGGAGGTCCTGGGACACCAAGTTCAGTGTGATGGGGCACTTGAGTCGGGCCAGTACTGGCCAGGTCGGAGGAGCATGCATATTTTTAGCCTCAGAAATAAAGATCTGTTTGCCACGCCCCCCCCCCCCAAGGAAACAAGGAAAAAAAAAGACACAAAGAAAGAGGGAGATGCAGATATCAAATTGGTATATAGGACCAGGAATCCAGCATGGGGAGAGAAAGAAGCAGCAGGTGAAGAGTGAACGGGAACAGGGTGTGAATGGGAGCCAATGGGAACATGACTGGCCTTTATACACCAGCCTGGGATGGAATGAGAATGGTTAGCCAAGTTTAAAGAAAAACAAAGCAAAATAATCTCATCCTACTGAAAACCAAAGCTGAGTAAGCCTTGTCCGGAAACGTCTTTTGAGGATAATTGCAAACTTCTGGGAACTTGAATGGAGAATGTGGGGGTGGAACAAGTATGGAGTTTTCTGTCAGAGATGTAATGTTTGTGTAATACACATTTCTCCAGGCCACTCTAGTTTGAATGTACAATTGGATAATATAGACAGTAGCAGCCTCCACAAGGAGATCGTTGGAACCTCAGGTCCTTTCTGTATCTCTCAAGGATATGTGGGGGGAGGGGAGGTCTCACATGCATTTCTGAGTGGCTATTCACTGACTCATTTCACCAACCACAGCTGGCGTGCAGCCACTTCTCTGCTGAAGTAGAGAGAGATGCCTTCCTCCCACCTGTTCCATAATCAAGCCACAAAAAAGGGTGACTTTGGGCCCTGTTTTCTTGGGTGCCTCTAACGGTACAGCACTTTCATTTGACTTTGTTTTTCACTTGAACGAAAAACAACTGAGATGACAATGTGAGTGACTTCACAATGTGCCATACTCAAAAATCATCTCTCATTGTTGACTTTCCGCAACCCACCCCTGTAATTCCTAATACTTACTAACTGTGTGACCTCAAACAAGTTACTGAACCTCTCTAATATTTAATTTTCTCATGGGTAATTTGGCAAGAAAAATATATACCCTTCAGAATTACTGTGAGGATGAAATGAGATAAAATGTAAAGGGTCTAGACATCCCCTTTACACTAACAGTCGTCACAGTTGTCAAAGTATGATATGATTTGTTATACTTAAGATTTCTTAGTTATAATTACATCCCCATTAGCCAAATGATTTTGTTTCATGTTAACTTTTCCTAATTTCATTCTTGAAGGGTAACATTAACTTCATGCTTTAGGGGTTCTTATTGTCAATCTCATCTACTACCTGCAAGAAATAAAAATCTTTGTTTTGTTCAAAAAAAATATATAAAGAGTCTAGGGAAGGGGACACTTTCACAGTTTCTTCCTTATCACCCTTCGTGTCCCCCTGCACTCTATAAGTGGCTAATCTGGTTGGTTAGATTCCAAGACATTGACCAGGCCATTTTTCCCAGCAGTCAGAGTCATGCACTGTGTGCTTGGATCACGCTCATGGGTATGGATCCCTCTAGTCTCTTCTCTCTTTTTCCCTATGGGACTGAGTGACAGTCCAACCCAGGCCTGCTCTCAGGCTTAGAGAGAGGGAACAGCCAGGTTGTAGTTACACTGTAAAGGTGCAGCCTGGTTCAGCCAGTGTCTGTTTTGATTAGGCAGGGTCCTGGCTGTCCTGGTGGTTAAATATTTTTAACCTTACCACTGGAAAAGGCCCTGTAAGCTTCCAGCTCTAGGCGTGTGACCTCAGACCACCTTATCAGAGAGTGCAAGCCTAGCTAAAATTCAAGTGTTACTTGTTTTCCTTTGCTACTGTCTCCTGTGTATATTTTTCCCTCTGGACCTTGAAGAGGGGATGGCTGTGGTCTAAGGTAGGATAATGGTATTCTTACATATTAACCTAATATTATCTAATGGGACTCCAAACCAAACATAACCTTTAACATTATTAATATTAGTAGTGTTTTGGTTATCTTAATTTACCACTCCAAAATTTAGTGGTTTAAAACAACCATCTTGGGGCTGACCCTGTGCATTAGCGGTTAAGTGCGCGCGCTCCGCTGCTGGGGGCCCGGGTTCGGATCCCGGGCGCACACCGACGCACCGCTTCTCCGGCCATGCTGAGGCCGCGTCCCACACATAGCAACTGGAATGATGTGCAGCTATGACATACAAGTATCTACTGGGGCTTTGGGGGGAAAAAAATAAATAAAATTATTAAAAAAATAATAATAAAATAAAACAACCATCTTTTTTTTTTAATTTCTCATGGTTCTGTGGATTGACTGCTTTGTGCTCTGCTGGTCAGTTCTGCTGGTCTCTGTTGGGTCTCTCACATGGCTATAGTCAGACGGCAGCTGGGGCTAGAATCACCAGATGGTTACACTCACGTGTCTGACACTTTGTCAGTGATGTCTGGAAGGCCAGACTCAGCTGGGATGCTGGCAAGGCGAGACCTCTCTTTCTCACCATGTAGTCCCAGGGCCTTTCCCTCTCCACATTGACTTATCAAATGGTGGCTCAAGCCTCCTAAGAGCATAAAAGTGGAAGCTGCCAGACATTCTTAAGGCTTAGGCCTGGGACAGGCACAGTGTTGCTTCTGCCACATTCTATTCCTTAAAACAAGTCATGGGCCAACTCTGATTCAAAGGGAGGGACTACATAAGGGTATAAATGCCAGGAAGTGTGGCTGACTGGAGGCCATCAATGTAACTGACTTCCATAAGAATGTTAGTATAAATTTTATTTGCAGTTTCTAGAATTAGTCAATATACACCGAGATTTACCTCTCTCCCTACTCAGGGTAAGTCTTTTCTACATATGGCACAATCTCCATTAAGTGTTTCCTGAGATCTCGGGGGTCTTAGTGTATAGGGCTACTCATATATCCCAACATATGCAGTCACTATCTTTTGTATGTGGTTTAATGTACAGTCATGCAAATAAAGCCTCTCTTGACCCACCTGCTCAAATTTGACCTCGTAGGGTTATGTGGAGGATTAAATAAAATCATTTATGTTAATTGCCTGGCACTATGTGTCAGTAAGTACTCAATAATGGTAACTGTTATTATCATTTTATTATTACCAGGGTTCCTAAGGTATTGCGCTGCCCTTGGAAAAATGTAATGAGATGACTTGGGGAAGTCAGCGTTCCCCAGGGCACCTGAGTGATTAATGCCCAAGAGAGTGGGTGGAATTGTTAACCTGAGATAATAGGGACAGAACAGTTATCAGCTGCCCACATATAAGATACAAAGAGAATCAACAAGTGCAGTTACAGGAAGTATCAGAAAAACTACAACAAGAAAAAATGGAAGTAGTCAGGTTAGATGAATAGGAGAAAGAATTTAGAGGAGAATTAGAAACAAAAGGAAGAATTATTTATTTCTTAGTCAGCAACAGGCTCCTAACAGGCAATAAGGCCAAGGTAATAGAGAGATTACCTGGAGGGGAGAATGAGATGAGGAGCTGCCAGTTTTCAGCTTGCAAGGAAGACAGAACCAGGTACCAACCAGACTGAGAGACGAATGGGACATACGTTCCCTTTGGAGTAGTATCAACCATCTTTTTTTTTTTTTAAATCATTTATTTATTTATTTTTATTATTTATTTTTTTGCCCCAAAGTCCTAGTAGATAGTTGTATGTCATAGTTGCACATCCTTCTAGTTGCTGTATGTGGGACGCGGCCTCAGCATGGCTGGAGAAGCGATGCGTCAGTGCGTGCCTGGGATCCGAACCCAGGCCGCCAGTAGCGGAGCCCACGCACTTAACTGCTAAGCCACGGGGCCGGCCAAGTATCAACCTTCTGACACAACTAATTATGGATGATCCAGACAGCAGAGGACAAAAGAAAAAACCAGCCCCTGAAAGGTAATAAATCAACTCTACCCAAAGTGAATAACCCGAGCCAATTAAAACAGCTTTGGTCTCATCATGATTACCGTGTTTGAATTTAGCCAGTTTATAGCTCACTATCTAGAAACTTCCTTCTCCCACATCTGTTACTCTAGTTTTCCCCTTAGTTCTCCTAGAAAAAAATGTAGTACAATGTTTGAGAACAAACAGATTAAATAAGATTTAAGTAAGATCATGGGGGTAAAAAGCATTTTGTAAATGTTTAAGCACTCTACAAATGTGAAATGCTATTATTTTTAAGAGAAGCAGACACAAGTGTTGCTCAGAGAGAGGGGTGTTAGAGCTCCAGGGCTGAGGTGAGCAGTTTTAAAGCCGAAGACAGTAGGGACTTGTAAAAACCACAGAGAGGTTCGGGTAGAGACCATTGCTAATTGTTGACCGTGTGAGCTCTCCACCCTGGCTCTGATCCTCACCTCTGTCCCATCTCCCAACAGCTTTGAGAGAGAAGGTGTTTGGTATCATTTACCTTCAACCAAATTTGTGAACTGAAGTTGCAAGGAAAGAGCTAATGAGTATTTA
Source organism: Ceratotherium simum simum (assembly GCF_057802395.1). Taxonomy (NCBI): domain Eukaryota; kingdom Metazoa; phylum Chordata; class Mammalia; order Perissodactyla; family Rhinocerotidae; genus Ceratotherium; species Ceratotherium simum. The sequence continues at coordinate 27,824,233 of NC_141915.1, read as the reverse complement.
ACCATTGCATTAAATTAATAAACTAATATCTAGATACAAGTAATTCAGAAAGAAGAGCTGAGAGAAAAGCACAGATAATCATCTCTTCCTTCTAGCTTTATTTGTATCAGAAAAAGAAGAATTTCTGAACAGAAGGGGAGCAAAATTTATGGAGAAATACTTTAGGAATAGGCTGAAAGGAGGATAGTCATAGGAATAATTTCTTAAGTTAATTTTACCATAAACACAGCAGGAGGATCTGTAAGGGCTTTGGGTGCTAAATTAGCTTGAAGCTACGAAGCTATAGAAAGGCATCAGAAAAGATGTTTGTCTATAAGATTCACTATAATTTTCACTGATTGTTTCATTCAGCAGGTATTTATCGAGTACTTATATACATGGTACTGTCTGCCCTCATGGAACTTATATTCTGGAGGGTGAGACAGACAGTAAAATAATAAATAAACAAACAAAATTTCAGGTAATGATAAATTCTATGAAGAAAATTAAATTGGGAAAAGGGATGGAGAATGATTGTGTACTCACAGTATCTTTGTTCCCCTTGCACCTAGCACAGTGAGGGTCCATAAAAGCCAAATAAATAAAAGAATAAATGACCGCTCCCTCCCAAGTGCAAGCCCTCACTGCCTCAAGCCCACTTTGTTGTCAATCGCCCTTTCATGGGTCATTCTGCCTTCATTCTCTCTCGTTTTCAGGTATAATGCACACCACTGCCTGATTTAAAATGCTACTTTTGTCATTGCCACTTTTCTATTCCAAAACCTTCAGTGACTTCCTATTACCCTTTTCTTTTTTATAGCAAAGTTTAAAGAAAATAGTGTATTTATCTGTCACTAATCTTATTTATTGATTAATATTATTTCTCTCCTATGTCTTACTGAAGACATGTGGCGTCCTTTTAATATTATTATTAACCTAAACAACTTTACGGGAAAGAGGGTGATAAACAGTAAACTATTGAGGTCACTCCAAATCTTTGAACTATAGAATCACTAAACTTTAGCACTGAGAATGGCCTTGGAATCAGTCTAGATGAACTCCTTCATTTCATGGATGAGGAAACTAAGAACAAGCAGATCAATTGCTCAAATATTAATACCCAGCCAGGTGAAGGCCCTGTCACAACTAGAACTCAGTTCTTCTGATTCCCACTGTTTTCCACTGCAGTACTTTATACATACATACATTTTTACATAGTTTAATCAGAGTATATATGCTAATTTGTGCCTCTTCTTTTCTGTTTACATTACCCTATATACACATTTCCGTGTATGGATATAAGCCAGGTTCTTGTCATTTTTGGTAGCTACATGGCATTCCATCATATCCATATGGGCTATGATCCTTTGTGAATTATCATTTTGAGTTGCACAAAGAAAGAAAACAAGCCACCACTAATACTTTGTGTTTACTGTTTTTAATACTAATGTCTGCAGCTTCTTCATAAATTATGTTTTAAAAATCACATATTCTTAATCTGGTTTACCCATATTTTCTTTTCTAAAAGTGGACCTGCTCATTTTGTGTTTTCTCAGTGTTATTCTTAAGTTTTAAAAATTATATAAAAAGTTTAGGGTATAAATATATATGAAGTATGAAATAATTTGGCATTGAAAACTGTCAAACCCATTTACTACTGATTCAAAATATGTACATATTTAGATTCCTGTTTATTCTTTGTAATTCATCTCAAGATCATGGCTATTCTGCATTTGAATATACAAAAAATGCTTTGGAAAGTATTATCCTACTCCCTCTTGCATTTGGGTAATAGAGGAAAAGAGTCTTACAAAGGTGAACACCTCAAAAGTTCATTCAATACTTCTCAAAATGTCTCAAGATTTATAGCATTTTATTTTCTGAAGTCTTTTGGAGAATTAAGCCCAGACTGATAATCTAATGATCGTGTCATCATGTTGCAGTGTCATTTTTCTTGAAAGTCATTATTATAAGAAAAAGCAGATTAAAAAAAAATTCTAGTTCATATTTGAATTGGGTATTGAATGGACTACTTTGCACCTAGAGAAAACTTAAAAGTAAAGGGCAACACACCCATAAATTGAGCTTTTTAATCATTGTTATTTTTGTAATTCCTTCATTTCAACACTTGAAAATCACTAATCATGGATGCTACGGAGAACTAAGAGTAAATAAGAACTGAAGACCGGAAGGTGAACTTCTCATGGGTAGATAGCATTGCTTGCCCACATTGTTGATAATAACTATCATTCATTGAGCCCTTACTCTAACAGGCTTTGTCCTAAGGACTATAACTACATTGTGTCATCTAATCCTCATGACAGTTTGGTGTTATTACCCCCATTTTATAGAATAGTAAACAGAAATTTGGAGAGGTTAGGTAACTTGACCAAGGTCACACAGCTAGCAGAGTCAGGATACAAATCTTTAATTCCAAATCTTATGCTTTTCATATACCACACTGCCTCTGTTTGGCAAATCATTGAGGGAAAGGGCAGTGGTTTACCTTTGGAATAGTCTCATGGAGGAAAGCTATATAAAGGTTGAGGTCATTCCTGTGAGAAGAATGTAAGTCCTTTTATTAATTAAAATGTAACATCTATTCTGGTCATATACTTTTAGTAACTTATCCCACATTGAAAGATAAAGGTTTTGAATGAATGCAGGTTGGGTTTTTAAATAAAAAATGTCACTGATTATTTACATAGTTTTCATGTGTTTTAAAAAGAAGCCTTCTAAAATCAAGCATGTCAGATATTACACATACCTGTCCCAGAAAAAACAGATGAATTTGTTTATGATGAGCAGAGAGATGAAATAACTTGTATCACAAACTACTTTTCTTCATCAATGATGAGTTTTCAGCCTTTGGGTCAATCTTTGTTCTTGAGAGATTCCTGACTTGCTTAACTTTTGCAATAGGAAGTTCCATAAATTTTTGAAAAGAGAGAAATCCAGAAGACTGGTCAAACTTGCAGTGAAATTCTTTAAAATTTGACAAGACAATATGATGTTTTCAGCATGGCATACATGATTTGGCTACCCAAAGTGTATGTATTTTGAAAGTATAGTCATGCACCAAGTAACGACATTTTGGTCAACGACAGACCACATATACAACAGAGGTTCCATAAAATTATAATGGAGCTGAAAAATTCCTATCACCTAGTGACGTCATAGCCATCCTAATGTCATAGTACAACCCATTACTCACGTGTTTGTGGTGATGCTGGTGTAAACAAACATACTGTGCTTCCAGTTGTATAAAAGTGTAGCACATACAATTATGTACAGTACATAATACTTGGTAATAATAATAAAAGACCATGTTACTGGTTTACGTATTTACTATACCATACTTTTGTACTCTTTCTACTTACTAAAAAAGGAAGTTTACTATACAACAGTATATTATGTTATGCTGGCAGCAGCCTCATATATCTTGTGTTTACTGAATCTCTTGATTGCATCATTTTCTCTTTTGCTTGATTTAATCTCATGTTGTTTTGTTCGTCATGGCCCCTAAGCATACAAAATCCACTGCTAATGTTGCCAGTAAAAGGCCACGTCAAGTGATTGACCTGGAAACAAAATTAAAAGTGATTAAGGACTACAAAGTGGAAAATCAGTGATAGTTATTGCTCGCCAGTCAGGCATGTCCCATTCCACCATAGCTACGATCTTGAAGAACAAGAACAAAGTGACAGAAGCTGTTAGAGGATCTGCTTCATTGAAGTCAATGAGACTAAGAATAATTTGAGAAGGATCTATATCAGACATGGAGAAACTTCTAATGACCTAGATTGAAGAACAGACACAGAAGCGTGTCCCTCTCAGCACCATGACAGTCATGGCCAAAGCAAAAAGTTTGTTTGCCATGTTGAATGAAAAGATTGGATCTGACTATGACTTTGAATTTACTGCTAGCTCTGGGTAGTTTACACAATTCAAGAATTACTATTCATTACATAATGTGAAAGTGAGTGGTGAGTCTATGAGTGCTGATGTGAAGGCAGCTGAAGCTGCCTAGATACTCTAGATAAACTCTAGATAAACTCTAGATAAACTAGAACTTAGTTTATGGAAACTCTAGATAAACTCTAGATAAACTCTAGAAATAAACTCTAGATAAAATTCTGGTTTTATCTAGAAACTCTAGACAAACTCTAGAAACTGGAAACTCTAGATAAACTGCTTGTGGAGGAAAATCACCTACCAGAGAAAATGTTCAATATGGATGAAAACTCCCTTTTCTGGAAACAGATGCCTGAAAGGACTTCCATCCAAAAGGAGGCCAAGTCAATGCCAGGTTTCAAGGCTTTTGTTGTGTGTGTGTGTGTGAGGAAGATCAGCCCCGAGCTAACATCCATGCTAATCCTCCTCTTTTTGCTGAGGAAGACTGGCTCTGAGCTAACATCCATTGCCAATCCTCCTCCTTTGTTTTTCCCCACAGCCCTCGTAGATAGTTGTATGTCATAGTTGCACATCCTTCTAGTTGCTGTATGTGGAACGCGGCCTCAGCATGGCCAGAGAAGCGGTGCATCGGTGCGTGTCCGGGATCTGAACCTGGGCCGCCAGTAGCGGAGCGCACACACCCAACTGCTAAGCCATGGGGCCGGCCGGGTTTCAAGGCTTTTAAGGGCAGGATAACAGTTTTGCTTGGGGGCAATGTTGCAGGCTACAAATTGAAATCGTTTGTGATCTGGCACAGTGAGAAACCCGGGGCCTTCAAGCATATCAGTAAGCACACCCTGCCAATGTACTACAGGAGCAATAAGAAGTCATGGATGACCTAGCTCCTCTTCCAAGATGTCCTCCTGAATTGCTCTGCCAGCAACATGGAGAAGCACTGTTTGGAGAATAACTTACCTTTCAAGATTTTTGCTTACTGCTGATAATGCTCCTGGACAGCTTTCTTTTTTTGGTGATCTTCATCCCAATATTAAAGCAGTATTTCTTTCTCTCAATACTACCTCTTTGATCCAATCAATGGATCAAGGAGTTACAGCAGCTTTTAAGGCATGCTTCTGAGGAGGACCTTCCCCAGGCTATTGCTGCAACTGAGGAAGACACTGAGAAGACACTGATGCAATTCTGGAAGGATCACAACATCTATGACTACATCAAGAACCTTGCTTGGGCTTGGGGTGATGTCACCAAGGTGTGTATGAATGGCATCTGGACAAAGACACTCAAGAGGTTTGTCCACGACTTCAAAGGATTGCCAAGGTTGAAGAGGTTGCAAAAATCAACAGGGCTGTGGTTGAGATGGCAAACAACTTGAACCTAGGTGTGCATGAGGGTGACATTGAGGAGCTCCTAGAGGTGGTTCCTGAGGAATTGACTGATGAGGAGTTGTTGGAACTGGAACAGGAACACATAGCTGAAGAAGAGGCAGAGAAAAGGAAATTACAGGAGAAGACAAAGAAGAACTGCCAAGAAAATTCACAGTGAAGGGTGTAGCAGAAGCTTTTGCAGACCTCAACAAGCTCCTTAAGAAGTTTGAAACATGTACCTTTAACACCAAAAGGTTTTCATTAATAGAGAAGAATGTCCATGGTACATAATCTGCTTACAAACAACTCTGTGATGAAAAAAAGAAACAAACTAAGCAAACCACCATGGACATATTTCTGAAAAGAGTGACACCTCCTCAAGAAGAGCCTCAGGCAGGTCCTTCAGTGATATTCCAGAAGAAGGCGTTGTTATCATAGGAGATGACAGGTCCATGTGTGTTTTTGCCCCTAAAGACCTTCCAGTGGGACGAGATGTGGAGGAGGAAGACAGTAATATTGATGATCTCAACCCTGTGTAGGCCTAGGCTAATGTGTGTGTTTGTGTCTTAATTTTTAACAAAAAAGTTTAAGAAGTAAAACAAACAAAAAAATTTAATAGAAAAAAGCTTATATCTTAAGGATATAAAGAAAGAAAATATTTTTGTACAGCTGTACAATGTGTTTTTGTTTCAAGCTGTGTCATTACAAAACAGCCAAAAAGTTAAAAAAATTAAAAAGTTTTTAAAGTAAGCAAGTTACAGTAAGCTAAGGTTAATTTATTATTGAAGAAAGAAAACTTAAAAAAAAATTTAGTATAGCCTAAGTGTACAGTGTTTGTAAAGTCTGCAGTAGTGTACAGTAGTGTCCAGGGCCTTCACACTCACTCACCACTCACTCACTGCCTCACCCAGAGCAGCTTCCAGTCCTGCAAGCTCTACTCAGGGTAAGTGCCCTATACAGGTGAACCATTTTTATGTTTTATACATATTTTTACTGTACCTTTTCTACGTTTAGATATGGTTAGATACACAAATACCATTGTGTTACAATTGCCTACAATATTCAGTACAGTAATGTACTATTCACATTTGCAGCCTAGGACCATACTATATAGCCTGGGTGTGCGTAGTAGGCTATACCATCTAGATTTGCGTATGTACATTCTGTGATGCTTGCACAAGGATGAAATTGCCTAATGACACATTTCTCAGAAGGTATCCCCATCATTAAGAGATGCATGACTATAGATGTGTTGAGGGAAAGAGATTAACAAAGGAACCTAGAGGGGCCAGCCTGGTGCTGTAGCAGTTAAGTGCACGCGCTCCGCTTTGGCGGCCCGGGGATCGCAGGTTCGGATCCCAGGCACGCACCAATGCACCACTTGTCAAGCCATGCTGTGGTGGCGTCCCACATAAATTAGAGGAAGATGGGCACAGATGTTAGCCCAGGGCCAGTCTTCCTCAGCAAAAAGAGGAGGATTGGCAACAGATGTTAGCTCAGGGCTAATCTTCCTCACCAAAAAAAACACACAAAAAACAAAGGAACCTAGAAAGGTAGAAAATATGCTGTGGTAGCCAGCCTCCAAGATAACCTAGAACGATCCTCCTATCTTGGTGTTCCCCTCCTACACTGAATCAAGGCTGATTTGTGTGAATAGATTACTACAGAAGTGACAGTGTAGGACTTTTGAGGTTAGATAATAAAAGACATTGCACCTCTGCCTTCGCCCCTTAGATCCCTTCCTTTCGGGAAAGCCAGCCACCATGGATGCAACGACACCTGACGATAGACCTATGTGAAGAGAAACTGAGGTGTCCTACCAATAGCCAGCAGCAACTTGCCTTCCATGTGAGTGAGCCACCTTGGAAGCAGATCTGGTAGCCTAAGTCAAGCCTTCAGATGACTGTAGTCACAGCTGCCATCTGACTGAACCTCATGGGACTCTTTATGCTAGAACAGTCTAGCCACAGAAACTATGAGAGATAATAAATGCTTATTGTTGTTTGAGCCACAAAGTTTTGGGATAATTTGTTTTAAAGAAATAGATAACTCATATACACACTACCATTTAAATATTGCTTTTCAGAAAGGATGTCTGTTCTCTTTCTAATTACCAGCTCCTTATTTCTCGAGATATACTTCCACCTTCCTTTCTTTTTTTTTTTTTAAAGATTTTATTTATTTATTTTTCCCCCAAAGCCCCAGTACATAGTTGTCTGTCATAGCTGCACATCCTTCTAGTTGCTGTATGTGGGACGCGGCCTCAGCATGGCTGGAGGAGCGGTGCCTCGGTGCGCACCCGGGATCCGAACCCGGGCCGCCGGCAGCGGAGCGCACGCACTTAACCGCTAAGCCACGGGGCCGGTCCCCACCTTCCTTTCTTATCACTGGTTCTTTTCAAAAGAATTCCTCCATCTTTTAACTTCTCTACAAAGCTGTTTTTTAGAGGAGTGTGGTGAAACATTTTCTTTTCCCTCCCAATGGGCCTCCCCATTTCTTTTTCAAATTCTTCTACCGTATTGAAAACATAAGCCAAACAATATGGGACTCCTAAAGTTTGGGCCAAGGTTCTTCAACCTGTTGAACCAAAGAAAAAGGCAGTAGAAAGAGAAAGGTTTAACATGTAATTCTCTTTTCTCTTTTTCCCTGATTGTACTAGGTAATTCTGCAGATAAAAGGAAAATAACATATATTACTATGATCAAACAGTTTAGCTCAACAATTCTAACTTTTCACCCAGCAGGAGGCAACCTTCAATGACTCCTCAGTGCCTACAGGATCAAGTTCAAACATCTTGCCCTAGATGATTCAGCCTCTACCCTCTTTTTACCATATTTTCCATTGCTCTCCTCTACATACTCATTGTTTCAGTCAAATTAAACTATATGATGTTTCTAATTCACGGCTTTTGCATCCTAGCTATTAGGTGCATGTAAAAACAAAACACAACAAAAACAGGGTCTGTGATCAAAAGAATTTGGGAAATACTGTATGTTGTAGATTCCTTGGGGAGATTTACAATGCATATTAGTATATTAAAAGCTCTGAGAAGTCCTACAGTAAAGAAATCTGTTCAACTCAAACAAAACTTTGTTCAACTCAACAAGACTTAGTTGACCATCTTATGAGTCAGGATCCAGAACAGAAAACAGCACCTATGCTGGGGAGTTCAGCACAGGGAATCTAACATGAGAAACTAGTTTAAAATTTTTTGGAGGAATTCAGAGGGTCATTGGGAGGATGGTGGGATATCCCAGAGATGAGCAACATGAGGGAGATGCTACCCTTAGGGCTGGATGGACTAAAGGAAGAGGTGGTGTTGCCCAGATGTGGTAAAAGATTTTTTGGCAGATTCTCTAGCCTCAAATAAGCCTTGAGATAACTGCAGCCCTGGATGACATCTTGACTGCATCCTCATGAGAAACCTTGAGCCAGAACCACGTAGCTAAGCCAGATTCTAGATTCCTGATCCTCAGAAATTCTATAAGATAATAAATATTTGTAGTTTTAAACTGCTAAGTTTTTGGGCTGGCTGAGTGGCATAGCGGTTAAGGTCGCGTGCTCTACTTCGGTGGCCCGGGGTTCGCCGGTTCAGCTCCTGCATGCAGACCTACTCACCGCTCATCAAGCCATGCCGAGGTGGTGTCCCACATAGAAGAACTAGAAGGACCTACATCTAGGATATACAACTATGTACTGGGGCTCTGGGGAGAAAAAAGAAGAAAAAAGAGGAAGATAGGCAACAGATGTTAGCTCAGGACCAATCTTCTTCAAAAATAAATAAATAAATAAACTGCTAACTTTCAGAATAATATGTTACATGGAAATAGATAACTAATATAGATGTTGGTACCTGGAAGTGGGATTCTGCTGTAACAAAATCCTAAAATGCAGAAGTGACTTTGGAACTGGGCAGCGGGCTTTGGGGAGAATTAGTGAAAGTCTAAAGTACCTTAACAAAACAGTCAATAGAAGTATCTTGATCTTTGATATGGCTGCAGGTGAAGGCTTGCAAGAAAATGAGGTAATGTTATGAAACCAGAGAAAAGGAGATACTTATTATACTGTCTAGTGGCAGAAAGTTCAGCAACACTGTTGCCTGCAGTAACTGAAAGGTAGAAAATGTGTCTAATGAACTGGGTGACCTAGCTAGAGATATTTCCAAGCAAATGTTTCTTCTTGCTGCTTACAGTAAAATGTAAGAGGAGAGAGATAAACTAAATGAAGAACTTTTAAACAAAAAGGGGACAGAATTTCCTGGTTTTGAGAATTCTTAGCCTCTCCAAATGGCAAAAAATGTTAAAATTAAGATATAGCTTCTGAGCAAAGATTGAATCCAGGGCACTGTCAGTAAAACATGGTTCAAAGAAAAAGTCAAGGGTGTGACTATAAAATTTTTTGTTAAAATCTCACAAAGATTTAAGGTTGTGCTTCAGAGTACTATTCAGTCAGACAAAAGGTCCTCTAAGGACATTAAAGGTATGTTTCACGTAGTCTCTCAATAAAATGATGAAGTGTCTGGGAAGCTTAAAGTCATTGTCCCTCAGCCATCTCATTGGAAGCCCAAGGTAGAGAAGAGCTTATCTGAAAGATATTTGTAGGTGTGGCTTTGTCTAATGGGGTGGACCGCAATAAGATTCACAGAAGACTCATAAGAGTTTTTCAAGAAGTATGTATGCAGAAACATTGTCACCTTGGACCAAAAGGGATAGAGATAGTACAAAATAAAAGGAGGCCTTTGGACTCTCAAAGTTCTATTGGTGAGAAGCAGGCTGAGAAAATTCCACAGCTGTAAACATGGGAACTGTGTGACATCATAAAATGTTTGTTGCTTTAAGCTGTGAAATTTTGAGGTAATTTATTATGCAGCAATAGATAACAAACACACCAGCCTGAGATCTAGGACGGCCCAGCAGAAGCTGGGACCACAGAGAGAGGGGCTGTCCATCTGCACATGAAGCCATAAAGAAGATGCAGCCACTACTGGAGACACTGCCTGAAGCAGAGAGAGAAGGAAAGACCTAGCCTCTTCATGGCCCCTCATCTGCCCTTGCCTCCACTGGCCAAATCAAACCACAAGGAAATCAAGGGAGCCTGAGAAATGTCATTTGCAAGGAGCAACCTCTCGCAATACAAAACAGGCAGAGGGAGAGAAGGAAATTAATCTGAGAACAAATAGGCAAATTACCACCACAATCAGGAACTCTTTTTACATGGAATTCCCAATAATATTCTTCAGAACCTTGTCCTCAAACTCCGTTTTGGGAAACAATGGCCTTGACTTGCTCTTCCCCAGATCTCTGCGAGTCCAAATCTCATCCATCAATTATTATCCACTTTAAATACAAAGTTTTTCTCCACTAACCTTTTGTTTCCCATTACCTGGGGTAGCCCCAGGTTCTCTCAGTTCTACAGCATTTGATCTACAATCATTTTAGGCATTTTCAAACTCAATTTATAGTTATTTAGTGCATGTTTTATTGTCTGAGAATTAATAAGCTTCTTGAGAGTCAGATCTATTTCTGATGCACTGTTGCATATTGCCCCATAATCTAACACCTAGCACAGAACCTTGCTCAGAGTAAATATCAATAGGTGTTAAGTGAATGAATGAATGAGTATCAAAACTAGTAGTAGAAATGGCATAAAACTCTGTTACCTTTGTCTATATTACTATTAAATCCTTTATATACTCTTGGTAGAACCAAGAGATTCTAGAATAATCTTTCTATTTTCTTGGCTGGTCACATCTTTTGAACTCCTTTGAACCTTTTCTTGGAGGAAGAGAACAATAAAATTGCAAACCGGTTTGTATCTGGGTGGGAATAATTATCCTGTGAGACCAAAGTCCTGCCTGGAACTTGTTAGCAGAAGTAGGTTCAGAGAACTGCACTTGTCTCCTCTCTCAACTTTGGCTACTCTGAGAAAAATCATCTGTTCTGTAAGAAAAGAATGTTCAGCATTTTGCAAAAGTGATTCCCTCTACTTCCCTATCTTCCTTGCTGATGCCTTGAGAGAGGGAATAAATGCAAAACAGAAAGGATGTTTTTAGATAAGTTCCTCTTCATTAGTTCAGGCTTCTTCACTTCCTGCCTGGATTACCACAATGCCCCCAACAAGTCTCCTGGCGTCTTGTTTCTAAAAACATATCTTAGCTCGGCACTCTCCTTTTTAAAGTTTTTCAGTGGTTACTCACTCTCTTCCGGATGGAATCCAAACTCTTCATGATTTGGCCTTGGGATACTTCTTTGGCCAAATCCTTTCTTACCGACATTACGCTTTCCAGTCCTCCCCCTCCCGCTTCCTTCTGCCTCTCTCCCTTCCCTCTCACCTGAATCTCCTCCTAGCTCAACTCAACTCCTCCTTCAAGATTTAGTTTCAGCTGTCCCTCTGGGAGGTTTCTCTTGAGCCCCTCAGGATAGAGTAGGCTCCCTTAGCATACTTTACAGACCACTTTGGCCTTGGGCAAGTTGCTCTCTATACCTCAGTATCCCAATCTAGAAAATTGGGACAATGTAGTACTTACCTCAGAAGCTCGTGGCAAGGATAATAGATAATTAACGCAAAATACTTAGCACAGTGCCTGACACGTATATTAAGTGTTACCTATTAGATGTTAAATCATAGCAATTATTTAATCCAATCTCTTCATCGTATTTGAGAAACCGAAGACCCAGAGCAGTCAAACAATGGGCTCAAGTAGAATAAAGATAGGGGGAGGGGGATATCTGATTTGCTTATGATATTCAAATTTACAAACCAAATTTCAAAGTGAGGAATCAAGGAGGAACTGACTTCAAATCTAATATTAAAATAAAATGTTTATCAAGAACTAAACTTGGGGTTGAGAGGAGATGCCACACTACTAAGAAAAATGGCAAGCCAGGGCAACTGTCAAGACAATTCAGGATATTTGACGCCTAGAACTGAAATGTTTTCTTAATTGTCGCAGCTTGCTAATTTACTTTTTCTGTTTATTTCTATATTCAACGAAGTAGTGTCTATGCATTCACTAAATAAAATGGTTTGTAACTCCTCGGCCTTTTTTTTTTTTTTCTATTGAATTAAGTACAACATTAAACCATTAACATGACCTTTGGAAAATCAATATTGTCCCCGGGCTCAAGACCACTCACTCCACAGCTTAATTTGTCCTTAGCTTTCAGCTTTAGATTCTAGACTTGTATTATCCGACACAGTAGCTACTAGCCACATGTAGCTTTTGGGCACTTGAAATATGACTAGTCCAAATTGAAACGTGCTATATGTGAAAATACACACAGATTTTAAAGGTTTGGTAAAAAAAAAAAAGCAAACTATCTCAATAATTTTTTATATTGACTACCTGTGAAATAATATTTCTGTTACATTGGGATAAATATAATATATAATTAAAAATATTTTCACCTATTTCTTTTTATCTTTTTTAATGTGGCTACTGAAAAAAATTTAGTTATTTCTACTACACAGTGCTGTTCCAGATCCTGGGATTTTTCAGAATCAGGTGGGGAGCCTTAGTTCTAAGGTTAGACATTGCCCTTTCCTGGACTTGCTCTGTCTCAAGTGATGTAACTCTGTCACCCTTTCTGGAGGCCAGGTGCCTCCACTATCCCTTTCAGAATGGCGCCCTTAAAAGGCTGAAGGAGTTAAAGAAACAGTTTTAAATGTAGATCATTGAGCGAATCCACATTTCAAAATGTTGAAGACAATAGGTGATTATTGACCCAAGGCAACATCTAAGATTCACCTTAACATTCCTGATTGGCTCTCTTATTTACTTGGATCATCTCTTAATTGTCACAACAACTCTAACATTTAGGTGCTATTATTACATACACATTTTACAAATGAGTAAATGGAAGTTAGGGAGCTAGCAGGCGTGGTGTGGAGTTTTGACCCCAGCTGGTCCAACTGTCCAAGTGCCATATCTAGCAAGACAAGGAGCTCCTCATATATCCTGTGCTTTGTGCATACATGACGTGACACATACTAGATGGTCAGTAAGCATGTGTAGTAAAATGTATATGTAGTATGACTTCAACCATGTAGAAAAAAATATATATATATGGAAAAGTCTGGAAGGAAATACATTAAAATGTTAAAAGATGGTTAATTATGAGTGGTAATGTTATGGGCATTTTTTGATTATGTATTTTATTTTTCATCTTTATACTTTTCCGTATCTTCCAAACTTTTGACAATGTGCATATACAGTTTTTTATTTATTTCCATTACTCTTTAAATCACACAAAATGTCATTTTAAGAGAATGTAGTTGGTTACTGACATGTTCTGTGTGTGCTGATATTGCTCTTTGCTTTTCTCCCCATGATGTTTCCATTCCCCTCACAGTTGGTGTCCCTCTTCTCCACTTGCACTTCTCCATTCTCTCTCTCAATCTCTCTTCTGCTTTTTCGTCTCTCTCTCTCTCTCCCCCCCTCCCTCTCCCTCTGTCTCTCTCTGTCCTGCTCCTTTCCGTGATCCTTTCTCAGACTTTTTCCTCTGGGTCTTCCTCCCTTCTTGTTTCCTATCTCTCCCTTCTTTTTGAGAAGATTGACATTCAAATGAAAGGTCAATCAAATGTTACTCTGCTCTTCGTGGTTTTCTGGCAGATTCTATCTGTCTCTGGAGTCCTGAGACAGGTGCTCAAGTTGGGGGCAGGGTAATGGACGGCAAGACTTCTAAAGAGGATGGCTACATTTTGGATAAAATAAGAGGTGGTAGATAGAGTACATATCAGAGTGACAAAAGTAGTGGGCACAAAGGTCTGAGGATTCTTTCAGGGAAAGAGAGATGAGCAGAGGGGCTCTTACCTTATTGGGTCTGGGGATTGCTGTCTCCTGGTGCTGGCACTCAGTTAGAAAGGATGTGGACCTTAGTTGATTTGAGCTCCTGAATTGAATTAGTCCTGGTTGTATAATTGACTTTGATATGTGGCCTTTGGATCTGAATTAGGTTTAATAAGATTTAACTGCTTCAAAGGGCTTTATAAGAATTCATTTTATCCTTCAAATCTGATTTCAAGTGCTACCTACTTTAAGACACGTTCTCTGACTTTGGTGCTCCTTGTCCTGCACTTCCATTGTGCCATAGTTGATACATACCTTATTCAAGCAATTACTTCCATTGTATTTTATCTTATTCTGTGGGAAATAGTTCCTTTATTGCCTCTCTTCAGGAACCTTGAAGGACAGGCAGGTGTCTTATCCGTATTTGTATCCCAGGCCTAGCACAGACCAGGAACACACTTAGTTGAGCACGCAGGTGCTCAATAACGATTTTTAAAAGTTTATTAATAGCTAACATTTAGTAAGCACTATGGCAAGCCCTATACCTACACTGTTTCATTTTCCAGGCACTATATGAGAAAAGTACTTTTATTACCCCCGTTTTACAATGAGAAAACTGAGAGTAAGAGAAATTAATTTGATCTAAAATCAAATTGGATCCAAGATCAACCAGTAAGTGGCAGAACTTTTTTTACAGGCTTTTGGCTTCAAGATCTCGGATGGATGAGGAATGCTTTTCATTCCACGGCTGAAGAAGTGACATGGAAGAGTCCACCATTTATTTTACAGAGGCAATTATGATTTAAAATTATGGTAAGTCCTAACTCATTATTTCTAACTTTTGAGTCACTTTTAGTTTTTCTTTTCTTCCTTCCTTCTTTCCTTCCTTCCTTCTTTCCTTCCGTCCTCCCTTCCTTCCTTTTCCCTCCCTCCCTCCCTTCCTTCCCTTCTCTCTGTCTTTTTCCTTCTCTCCTTTCTCAAACTCCCAGGGAAAATGTTTGAACTCCTGCATTGAAGTGTAATCCAGTCAAGAACTGAGTGTTTTATGGAGCAGGGAACTAACATTTTATGTATTTGGTTCCTACTTCTTACCACTCATTCATTTGCAAATTTACAAATATCAAGCGCCTACTGTGTGCTAGGAACCTTTTTTAGGCACTAGAGATACAGAGGTAAACGAAGCAAAGTCCCGGTTCCAACGGAGATTACACTCCAGTGGGCACTTTACATGCACTGGTTCACTTACTCTTCACGATAACCACGTGAGGTAATGATGACACAGTAATAGATAACTCTTAACAATGCTTATCTGTGGCAGGCACTGGGCTATGTGCTTTATTTGTATTAACTCAATTATCACAACAACACTATGAGGAGGGGGTATGTTTTCCCCATTTTATAGATGAGGAAACTGAGACTCAAAGAGGTAAGTGACTAGCTCAAGTTTTGAACTCAGGCAGTGTGGCTCTAACTCCCAGGCTATTGACCACAAGGTTATATTGTTTCCTTTATGTTTCTTTCTTAATATCACAACTTTTAAGTGGCTGAGTCCTATCTCAGATCGTCCCAGGCCCAGGGGTTTGCGCTGTACCCCAGCGGCCTCGTGGAATAAATGAGAATGCCGTAGAATTTTTGCAACATTTTCTCTTCCAAAGAATTCAAGCTGATTTCCACGTAATTCTCCGATTTGTGATGTGAACCCTCTTGTACTGTAAATTCCCCGGCAAGGAGAAAGTTAGGGCCAAGGCCCCGATCGTCTTACACTGGCCGGAGCACCCAGCAGATGGCGCTATCTTAGCAGCCACCGGCGGGCTGCCCCGTCCCCGAGGCTCACCGCCTCTGCCGAAAGCTTCCCGGCCCTCCCTCACTCCCTTCTCTCTTCCCCTCCCCACGGAGCCCGGGCCCACGTGACCTCAAGGCGGCCAATGGGCGAGCAGAGAGGGCGAGCTGGTCCCTGTGGCCGCCATTAAAGCGAAGGGAAAACCCGTGAATTCGGATTAAAGGGGGAAAAACACCGCCCGCTGGGCCCACAAAATGGGGGAGACTACGGCGTCCGGGCGGTGAGGCCGCAGGAGCGCAGACGTTAGGCCAGCTTGGCCCAGGGACAACACGAAGACAGCCCGAGAATGGTCTGAGCCCGCAGACGCCGCCACCACCTCCGCCACTGAGGAGACTCTGGGCTTAAGGACATCGCCGCTGCCGCGCCGGGGGCCTGGGCTTCTCTCCGGCTTCTCGCCCTTCCCGCCCCTCTGCGGGCGCCTCCCGCCCCAGGAGAACCCTCCAGGGCTTGGGCTCTGCCCTTTCGGACTTGATTTTAATTATTTATTGTGTAATTTATTATTTTACTTGTGGAAGGGGCACACATCCCCTCTGTCCCCCAGAGAGGGACGAGCGTCCGCGGGCTCCGCGGCGGCCGCAGTCCGGCCCACGGGGCGAGCGCGGCGTGGCCCTCCCGCCTCCGGCCCTCGGCCCCGGGCGGCTGGGTGCCGGGCGGCGGGGGCTGCTCGCGGCGGGGGGGGGGTGGGTGGGGAGGGCGGGCGGCCCGGCGGCCTCCTCTTCCACCGCCCCCCCAACCACCACCCCCCCGCCCTCCCCGGTGTCTGTGTTTCTCTCTCTGGTCGGAGGCGGCGGTAATGGCGGATGGTGGGTTGTGGCGCCGGCGGCGGCTGCTGTGAGGGACGATGAGTTCCTCCTTCGTGCCGAACGGGGCCAGCCTGGAAGATTGTCACTGTAACCTCTTCTGCCTGGTGAGTGCCCGGGCCGCGGGCGGGGGCCGCGGCGAGCGGGGCCGTGGGGGAGGGGGCTGCGAGGTGCGCCCTGGGGCCGTGGGGGAGGGGGGCCGGGTCGGATCCAGATCCCGAGTCCCCGGGCTAGGCCCGGCCCGAGCCGGCGCCGCGGGAGCTCCGCACCGGCCCCGGGAGGCGCGTTCGCTCGCCCTCTGCCCTGGGCTCTGTTTTAGCGGTGTTGGCTTTTTTTCTTGTCTTGTTTCTGACTCTTTTTTCTCACCGTAGTCTTGTCTTCAACTTGGGGTCCTTATCTGGCAGGACGCTAACATTTCCTTCTGTTTCGTGCTTAACTGTTGCTTTTCTCCTTATTGACTTTGTATCCCTTCTTCACACTTTCTATTATTACCCGTTCTCCCACTGCCTTTCTGCCTCACTTTGGTAATTTGGGTTCCCCCAATAAACAGGACCCCGGAACTTATGCACTAAAACCTCTTTTCGTTTTACTTTTTTTTTTTTTTATATGAATCAAACAGAGGGTTGGTTTCTTTCTTGGATGACTTCAGATCTCTGTGTAAAAACCAGTAGATGCCGTTTCATATGTTTTCTCTTTAAACTTTGAAAACAGTTTGCCATTTTGACAATTTCTGGCCATCTTGCTTTTATTAGAACATTATGTTTGTGTGAGAGTGGAGCGGACTAATGGAGGAGGTGCTATGGTTTTGCACTAGATATTGCTATATTTGTCTGTTTTGCTTGCGTTTTTAGAATGTTTTGAGCAGGATGCTCCTCCTTTTATTGAAAAGTCTGGGGAAGCTGGCTATGGAGATGACAATTGTGTAGGTTGGCCCAGGTCTGGGAAGATCCAATTGTTAAGACTTTCAGAAGTACCAACTGTTGCAAATATTTAGTCCTCAGTTGGACAGTAGCTTAGCTTCATCAATGATTTAAAGTTTCGGTGACTTTCTTTTTTCATTTTCCCTGTGCTATGAGAAATACTGACAAGAGTGTGTGATAGGTAAGTGAATTGAGTGGGCGGAGCACAACTAGTTGGCAAGTGTAAACTGCCAGTCATGTATCAGCAGTTTCATTTTTGGCACCTTATGCTTTGCACCTTTTTTAAGTTAGATTAAAGAATTAGTGAATTCCCTCTGTCTAATTTCCTTCATGATGCTAAGTTGAGATCCTTAATTCCCTTTTTCCCTATAAGATGTTTTCTGTACAATGTCCATTAATCAACATCTCTTCAGATGTAGTAAGACATACAGCGGGTTTTACATTTCTGTGTTCTCCGACTCAAGTCTATTTTTGGCACTTTTGGGATCAGGTTCTTTGAAGATAGACTAGCACAGATCTGACAGTTCTTTGTGAACACCTATTTGACGTTTCCTAAAAGTGATATGTGGAGAGTTAACAAGAATTTTTTCCGTTATAGTTCAGATTTCTTTTCATTAGAGCCATGACTTCTATAAACATGGAATCATATCTTTAAAAATTAATTTTCTGTTACAAATTTGACACCAAGGAATAAGTGTGACCAATTAGAACAGAATTTAGGACAGAGAGGAAATGTCTTCTGTGTGTGCAGTATTCAAGTACACGTTTATATTTAAATTTTTAAGTTTTTTTTATTTCTCCTTGGGACATTTATTGACTTGCTATTCAGTGACACGTCAGTGTTAATTTTTTAACTGTTTTGTTTTCCTAAAATTTTTGGTTGTTAAATTATCAGAATTAATAAGCATTTTTTAAATTAGTCAATCTGTTTTCAATATCTTAAGCACATATTGAAAAATTGTAATGTCTTAATGAAATAAGGAATTTTAAGAGTGAGTAGTGTTGACTTTTTTGAGTGAATGTGCAATAATAAAAAAATCATGCTTTCTTTCCTTCAGGCTGACTTGACAGGAATTAAATGGAAAAGATACGTATGGCAAGGCCCAACTTCTGCCCCTATTCTGTTTGCGGTGACTGAGGAAGACCCCATTTTGAGCAGTTTTAGTCGCTGCCTTAAGGCAGATGTACTTGGTGTTTGGCGGCGAGATCAAAGACCTGGAAGAAGAGAATTGTGGATATTTTGGTGGGGTGAAGACCCCAATTTTGCTGACCTTATTCACCATGACTTATCAGGTGAAAGCAACTTATCATTTCTAATTAATGATATAGCAATGTTGTATACGTTACCCAAAAATCATTTGTATTACAAATTAAGATTTTTTTGGAGGAACACTCGTAGGTATGAAGCCAGATAAAAAGTCAGCTTCATGTTTTGTTTCGCTGTGGTTATTTATTTTACTTAAATTATCCGTATTATGGCAGACTTTTTAAGCCTTGAATAACTTTATTCTTCCACCACCCACCTTCCTCATGAATTTCTTGCAGTTAGGGCCCAAGGAAGGCATGTTACATTAACCTAAGGAAAATGGAATCGGGGAGCATCAAGTTCCTAACGCAGTCATATAATACTTTTGAAGCCAAGTGTAATTTACCTTTGAGTCATTTCTGCCACTGCCCTCTTCTGTATAAGTATGCAGACAATTGTAGGAGTATCTAGAAATGTATTGTAATTTTCTCATGTGTTTTTTTCAAGGCATGTAGTTATTTTTGTTACTGTTATTTGTGGTTGTTATTTTATTAACATATGAAGGCATATGTTAATTTTGTTATTCTTGGAAAGTGATTCTTTTATTTTAGATGCTGTTCTATCAAAGACTATCATTAACATGAGATGACTGCCAACTTGTTTAGCTTTTATAGGACACGGGGGTCGTAATCTAAAAAGTTACACAGAAGTAATTTTATTATGAGCAGATCACTAAGATTACTTCCATCTTATTTTCTTGACTTTTAGGAACCAAATGTTACTTTGGAAAGAGAAACTATAGCTCTTCATGTAATTACTGAAGTTTGTGTTTACTTTAGGCTGTAGGAGTCAACATTAACTGAATCTTTAATGATAGGAATGTAAATGATTGGTTATTTGCTGCAAGGTACCAAAGTTTAGCAAGATGTTTGATAATGATTCTTGACAGGTAAATTTAGGATTTTTAGATAACTAAAAAAGTGTTCTTATACATTATTTGAAATTGAGTACTCTGAAGTTTCTATTGTCCATTTGACCTATAGGACCTATTTTATTTTTGGATGTAATGTAATCCAGGTGGTTATCTCAAACAAGCACTTAGCAGGACCAACGTTTGTGCAGGAACGTGTGTGTTACCTGTGTTACATTTGTTTTGATAGTTGCTTTTTACCTACTAATGAACAAGCCCTTCACTGTTAATTCTTATTTTTGAAAGTGGTTTCAATTCCTTTATGATAAATGCTTTCCAGCTTTCCTAATAAGATCCCTGCTGGAGAGTCTAGCTCTTAGTACCAAGTGTGTAATGTAGTTCTAAATATGTGAAATGGTGACATATTGACATACATGTCAATATGTATATTGACATATGTATGATATATGGATATATGTTAGGATATATACAATTTGTTTATGGCATCAAGATGATGCTTTCTAATTTGTTGTGCCAAAAGCTGTGTGCCGGCTTTCTTTTTCTTTCATTGACTTGGGTATGCTAGAGTTATTTTAATCTTTATTTTAGCTGGTCATAAAAAGAACCTTACTAAAATGTTTGGAGACTGTTTTAATGTTGTTGATAAACTATCTATAAACTATAAATAAACTATAATTGTTGATAAACTATAATGCTGACTTGGGGATTTCAGTCTTTTTAATAAAGTTGGCAGAGCGTCTGAACAGACCATTTTTTCCCCCAGATTCCATGAAGTACGTTAAGTGGAATCAAAGATAATTTTAACAGTGTGTAGTATTAATTATCATCATAGGACTAATGTTTTGAAACTTAAAGCCTATTAAGTTGAATGTGAGCTGTTTTGATGTATATTAAAACACTGTGGATATTTTTTCTTCTAAGTTTCATGTTATGAATTAATATGTTTTCTCCTGAAACTGGGTTATAGTTTAAAAATTTATTCTCTAGTTTAACTTTTTTTAGCATGATTTAAAAAAGTGGTATATCTGTACTTTAAAATATTGATCTTGAATGTGAATGAAAGTGATTTTGGAAGATTAGATTTTAATTGTCAGATTTTTGCTGAATGCCATTGAATGGTAAATAACTTTTAAAAATTTATCAGAGTGAAAGCAATTGAAATTGTAAACCAAAATATATTAGGAGTAGTATGTAATCATGTTTACTGTTCTAAAGCCTGTCTTGTACTATTTTAAACAGTTTGTGTGGTCAGTAGTATTTATATAATATTTTAGCTTTTTTTTTAACCTGTCATTTTCTTTAGAATGTTTTTATTTAAATCAGACATATCTTAAGAATAATAAGGTCTTTTCAGATGGAGTATATTTGTCTTGCCCTTTTCTTTGCTCCAGGGACACCGTCTGCCTCCCTTTTGGGGTAATTAGTCTGCCTCTGTCTCTCTAGCTAACCCCTTTTTCATTTCTTCCCATCTGTGGCACTCTATTCCCTTCTTTTAAGCTCCCCTGAGAAGAGAGCAGCTGGACAGTAGGGGTGGCATCAGCTGCAGGAGGCAGTCCTGGGTTCCAAGTGGAGGTATAGCACTGAGAAAAGGGGAACCGGAAGGACCCAGGTGGTAACTAAAAAGCTGGTTAATTTAGTTTTGAGCTAGCTCTTCACAGGCAGTGTCCTTATGTTTGGTTCAGCACCACCACATCTTGTTGCTGAAATGTTTGTGATTATGCTGATAATATTGCCCATCTTAGTGGGAGAAGGAGAGAAGGCATTCCTTTTTGCAAAGATTAGAATTCTCAGTTTTTGTTGTTAACAAGTACTCAATAATAAAAAGTACAGAATTGCCTTTGGCCAACCCCTTATCTCCTTTGTGTCATCCACAGTGTATTTTTTAAAATAAACTTTTTATTTTAAAATAGTTCTGGATTTACATAAAAGTTACAAAGGTAGTATAGAGAGTTCTTGTATAACTCTCATCCAGTTTCTTTTATTGTTAACATTTTACATTAGAGTGGTACATTTTTCACAACTAGTGAACCAATATTGATACTTTAGTATTAAGTCCATACTTTATTTGGATTTCCTTTATTTTTACATAATGTCCTTTTTCTATCCTATGATCTCATCCAGGATACCACATTACGTTTAGTTATCATGTCTCCTTAGGCTCTTCTAGACTGTGACAGTTTTGCACACTTTCCTGGGTTTTGATGATCTTGATAGTTCTGAAGAATCTAGTCAGGTTCCATAGTGTGTTTTAAATTTCTGCCTGTCTCATATCATGTAGCACGTGTTTGAATCACCTTCCTTTCAAGTTTAGGTAATGTGTAGAAACAGAATGGAAACTTTTTTTGTTGCTAATTGGTAAAAATCTGTTATAGCAAACCAAATCTGATTTGACACATACTTTAAACCCTCAGTTACTTGTTTTGTAGCAGTAATCAGTACTGTTTAGTAATTTGCAAGGACTTGATTTTTGGGTCAGGATTTGTGCTAATGGGTATTGGCCTAAGTGTAACATTCCAGAAAGATATTTGTTCAAAATATTCCTTGAATCTGAAAGCCAAATTTTTTTTTTTTTTTAACTTTTTGCTGTACTCCCAGAGAATGGATAGTTGAATCAATTTTGATATGTTTTGATAGAAAAAGGATTAGGGAACAAAACTCTTCTCTGATTACAACTTTTTTAATTTTATTTTTTTAATTTAAACTTTGTAGTAGATCTTGTTTAGTGGTTGTGTGATAGAAGTGTAAAATCGGTAGTGGGAAAATATTAGCTTAATCCATTAACTCTGGTCAAAAGTCTTTGTAGTGGGTAGGACCAATTGCTTCTTTTAAGTGTACTGTTAGTTTGCTTCAAAGTAAAATTGTTTCATTTTCATTAGTGTGTCCTTGAAGGAGAAGAGTTTTCTGGGTATTTTTATTCTGTGCCTTAACCTTTTTGGAATTTTATTGCTGTCATCATTGGCTTTTAGTCTTCCCCTTAAAACAAAAATAAAAACAAAAAATACTCCCCTGAGGTTTGCATCCTAAAAAAATCATAGTAAGCTAGAATGTGATGAGACTCTTTGAGGAAACTGATACCTTGAGAACTAAAAAAACAGACGTAGTCAGGGCTAAAAATATTTGTTATTTTTCCTGGCTCCTATGGTCTGTTTATGGGATTTTAGTGACATGTCCATATACTTTCATTATACTGGAATTTCATCATAATACTGTCAATCTAAATGGACCATTGGTTAGTCTTAGAATTTAATTTTGGATTCTTTTATTGAAGGATATTAATTATAGTGAAATTTAACCTTAAGTGGCAGCTTAAACAGGATTGACAAATAGATAAACAACAGCCAAGTATAGGAATCTAGTGTCAGTCAAAGTAAAAAATTGTTGTGTGCTCCCGGTAGCCTGAAGAGAGTTAATTCATTTCTATCTTCTGTTCCATGATTTACTTGTGACCCAACTTTTTATATTGGCTAGTCTTCTGTGGACAGCCTTGTTTGCCATATTTCTTCTGTGTACTGTCCATTTTGAGCAAGAAAGTGTATCCTTTAAATCTTCAAAGATAATCATCAACATATTAGGCTGTTTTTAAACCAGAGTTTTTCAGATTTTGCCATAGATCAATGATGCTGCCAACTTAAGGCTCTCAGTAATATTTGTTGAATGAATGGCTTATGAATGGGCAGTTATTGTTCAAGACAAACCCTGAACTAGACATATAAACATTTCTCTTTATTCTTTAAGGAAATACATGGTATTTTCTACCATGATAATTTTTGACCCACTTATTATTCATTAGTGTATGTTGCATTTTAGTAGCTTGGCAGAGCTATTTAGGAAAAGATTCCTTTTTTACCAGCTTATCACTGGAGATATTTAAAGATGTCAGTTTTGAAAAAAATATTGAGTATGAATACTAGGTGTATCAGCTTTTTTGTTTTTAATTTTTTTCCCCACTCATGGAGAATTATTTTGATGACCTATCACATACTTTTGGCGTCACTATAATCTGTATCCTCAGAAAAAAATATTTTCTGGCAATCAAACTCAGCATTTGAACTTTTGCATTGTTTTCTTCAATAAATACTTTGTAAAATTTTTTCAAGTAATGATGATTAAGAGTTCTAATGCTAATAGTAACAGAAAAGTACTAAAAACACAGAATTGAAACTATTTTTTCTGGGGATACAGATACCAGAGGAGGAAAACGTTTATTTAAATACATTAAGCAGACTTTTTCCATTAGGTTATGGTTGATTAAGTTCAAAAGAGCTAGGTAAAGATTTGCCATGTGTTCCTCTCTCCCTCCTTTTCTTATTATAATGCTGGTGTTGAGATTCAAGGACTTGTTTTAATTAGTGTAAGAGGTGCATATCACTATGTCTTGGGTGGGTGCGTTATACCATTTCACTTTTCATATCTCTGAATACAACATGTTAGAGAAGTACTTTCATTATGGTTATTATAACACTAGGATATCAGAAGCTTGGCTCAGTAGGCTTCTTGTTTCTAAGTGACACCCTGCCCCCCGTCCACGTCCACCCCCCCCAAATCTTCAGGCTTTTCATTGAGTGTTATTAGGACTTATTATTTCCTCAGCAATGAAAAATGAAATTATGTTACTTGAGCGTAATGGTTGCTTATTACGCTTATTACGTTACGTGCTTAACACGCTTGCCACATAGGTGAAAATGTACTTCAGAGATTTGTTGGCTTTAGAAAACCCTAACAGGTGGTCTGTTCTTTGTTTTATGCATAACTCCCATTTAGTGTTAATGAGAATTGTGGGCATTTGAGGGTATAATGTAAAATGAGGATTAAGTTCACCTGAGTTTCTCTAGATAAAATTTAGAACAGTGAGGGAGAAATGCTTGAAAATTAATACTGATAAATTTTCTAAACTATATTTAGTATTCTTAAATCATTTAGCTACAAGTTTAACTGAAATAGATTTTTAAAATAAAACCATAAAATTTTCAGAATTTTATGTGAAAATTTATATAATTATATTACAGCTTTTACTATTCCAAAGATTTTTTTTTTATATATAATTTTATTTATTTTTTCCCCCAAAGCCCCAGTAGATATTTGTATGTCATTAGCTGCACTTCCTTCTAGTTGCTGTATGTGGGATGCGGCCTCAGCATGGCTGGAGAAGCAGTGCGTCGGTGCGCATCTGGGATCCGAACCTGGGCCGCCAGCAGGGGAGCTCGCGCACTTAACTGCTAAGCCACGGGGCTGGCCCCTATTCCAGAGATTTTTATGTTTACTCTTTTTGGGAAGAAGGCAAATTCACTCTGAATTCTTATGTGAATACATTTCTGATATTTGAAGTTTATAGTGATTGTACAACTTTGATATATGAGGGTAACTGTGTGTCTGGTATCTTCAATGCTTTAAGACAGTAGTTAGAAAAAAGATTTTGGTAAAGGCTATTTGTGTAGGACAAAAATGTTGCAACCATTGTGCTTCTTAGAAGGTAAGGATTTTTGAGGTAAGAGGCAATAAAAATAGAGTATACGAAATAGATTATAAATAAGTGAAGAACTGGGAGATATTCTCAGCATAATTCTCTTGGAATTAAGAACATGTATATTTTTAGTAGTCATAAGTCACATAATTTGAGGTAAAACCCTTAATGTAGCTATTTAATTTTGAAATGATAGAAGCTGATTAAGCTGAAAGCAGACTGATTGAGAAAGATTCATTTTTTTTCTCTCAGCAGTTCACAAATATGCTTGCAGTCTCCACCTTTAAGTAATTAAAGTGAAGTCACTATGTGCCACTTCTCTTTTCTCCTAGCCTACTCTTTTCTTTAATAAAGTGAAACTCATAAAGTTTTGGCTTTAAATGGAAGTAGATAAGGATGTCTGCAATATAATAGAATGTGAAGAACTTTTTCTATTTAATAGTAATGATTTAAAAATTATTTTACTCCAACTCCCAAGAATTGTCGTTTTCTAAAGCTTACCTCATTTTTTAAAATCTTACCTTTTTAGAAAAAACACAATTAGTTGATTTGAAAGACTTGACTATAATTAGGGAACACTTTAAAGAACAACATAAAATCAACATCAGTCTTTGTAGTGGCACAAATTTCTAGTGCACTTAAAGTCCACTGTCATGCTTTTTAGTTAATGTTTATTCTACCCATTTGTTGTGTGTTATGAATATAAACCATATGTCACTTAATACATGTCTCTACTTTTATTCAAAAACATCATAGTTGATTATTTTTCTGTGGGTGTAGTGTATATATTTTTAGTGTTGAATTAAAAAAGGTTTTGTCATTTATTTTTACTTACATTGAAAGAAGAGGGCTGGCCTGGTGGCGTAGCGGTTAAGTGCACACGCTCCGCTGCTGGTGGCCCGGGTTCGGATCCCGGGCGCACACTGACGCACCGCTTGTCAAGCCATGCTGTGGCGGCGTCCCATGTAAAGTAGAGGAAGATGGGCACGGGTGTTAGCCCAGAGCCAGTCTTCCTCAGCAAAAACGAGGATTGGCAGATGTTAGCTGAGGGCTGAGCTTCCTCACAAAAAAAAAAAAAAGAACTGTGTTTATAAAATGTTTATAAAGGTATATAAGCTATAGAAGAATACTAAAATATATTTGAAATAGCAATTTAAAATATGATAAAAATTAAAATGCTGAAGTAATATCTGTCATTTGTAGCAGGATTCATTGGATGCGTTATTATAGATATGAAATGGATAGAGTGAAAAATTTTTTTTTCTGAACTACGTCCAGACTTAAGATGACTATGTTAATGTTTGTTTGGTGAGTTAACTTGGAGTGGTTAATAGATTTGCTGGCAAAATTGAGGCTGAATAGTTAGTGAAGATAGCTGTAACTTTATATCAGAAGTGCCATTTAAAATTTGTCTTTAGGGGCTGGCCCGGTGGTGCAAGTGGTTAAGTGCGCGTGCTCTGCTGCTGCGGCCCGGGGTTTGCCGGTTCGGATCCCGGGCGCACACCGACGTACTGCTTGGCGAGCCATGCTGTGGTGGCGTCCCATATAAAGTGGAGGAAGATGGACATGGAAGTTAGCCCAGGGCCAGTCTTCCTCAGCAAAAAAAGAGGAGGATTGGCAGATGTTAGCATAGGGCTGATCTCCTCACACACACACAAAAATTAATAAATAAATAAAATTTGTCTTTAAATTTTTGAATTTTTCCTCCAAGTAGAGGATCCTATATTGAATAGTAATCATGGGAGTCATTTGGTTGAAATGAGACCTAAGGTGGCTGATAATGCATTGCTTGTTAGGCTCTGTGCCAAAAGCTTCCTTTTTATTCATCACTTATTTTTATAGTTGAGTCGTGGATTAGAATGCTGATGGACATAAAATGTGTTGAATTTAATTATTAACTGGCTGGTTCTTTTGGCAGGCTGAATGATTGGAGGAATTAGGACAAGTAACAAATGAGCCAGCTTAGAAATTGGTATCTTAGGTATAGAGTATGTTTAATATTTCCCAGCTTATTACATGTCCTTTTCATTGATACAGAAACCAAATCAGTGTTTTTGCAATATAGTGTTTTCTTTTTATACAGCAGGAAAGTAATTTTCAGGTAATTTAATAGA
This sequence comes from Ceratotherium simum simum, assembly GCF_057802395.1. Classification (NCBI taxonomy): domain Eukaryota; kingdom Metazoa; phylum Chordata; class Mammalia; order Perissodactyla; family Rhinocerotidae; genus Ceratotherium; species Ceratotherium simum. Next base: position 27,796,878 of record NC_141915.1, on the reverse strand, counting down.
ATACATGGCACTGAGGCATTTTATTCCTTATGGAGTAACTTTGAAATTTGATATTTTAATGTCTAGAAATATATCAAAGTGATTGTATCTCAATGTTATGAGGTGAAGTAGGGTTTATGAATTTAAATTTTAAACTGTAGCACTTGTTACTTGGCTCTGAGTAGGTAAAGTGCCACTACTTTTTTGTTTCATTTCTGTTGTAGAAGAGGAAGATGGAGTGTGGGAGAATGGACTTTCCTATGAATGCCGTACTCTGCTTTTCAAAGCAGTTCACAATCTATTGGAACGGTGTTTAATGAACCGGAACTTTGTACGTATTGGCAAGTGGTTTGTAAAGCCTTATGAAAAAGATGAAAAACCTATAAATAAAAGGTAAGCTATCTTATTTAAACTCTTACTTGATATTTCTTTAGGCTTGTTAATTTATGGCTTTATAGAAAATGTGGAATAAAATAAGCTAATATCATACAAACATTAACTTTGGCAAAGTACTATAAGTATTCAATTTTCTTTGACCACTTCACCATTTCTTTTACACAGTTTAAGGGTTTTCTTGCAGTGGAAGAGGTTGTGTGTCAGTACAGTGGCCTAAGTTTTGATTTAGGATGATAGAAAAAAACGTGGGATGAAAACAGAGGCTTATGCGTTGAAGTATGCTTTTTTAGTACTAGTGGGAATATATTCATGGTACTCTGTTAAAATTAAATAATATTAATCCTTGTTAAAGATAGTGATGTATAGTTATGTTTTGGGTTGTTAACCCTTCTCATTCCCAAAACTCTCATTTTACTTTAATTAAAGTAATTTAAATTTGTGTTTTTCTATATAAGACATGTTTACTCTTGGAGTGTTTATAATTTTCTTGAACTTTGAGTTAAGCAAATTTATGACACTAATGTGTAGAGTAGCTGCAGATGGAGGCATAGAAGACTTTGATCCCTTCTTTTCCTATGCAGGTTACTACGATTCTCTGTGATTTAAATAATATAAGGCACAATCTGTTACAAGATTCAGTCCCAAGCAGTTGTGGAGTTAGTGAGGCTTCAAGAGAGATGAAACAGTGGCAAGTAAGAACGGATGTGGGCGAAGAGAAAAATGAAGGAAATTTATTAGTTTTCCCTGAAAGATGTAAGAATAGGAAGTAAACATTTGGTTGTGATTGTAATCATTGTTGAGATGCCATCTTTTATGTCATATGTACATATCTTTTTTCATGTGCACCTGGAGTTTTTTCAAACTTCCTTTTTTAGTTTTAGTAGAATGGATGAGTAGATAAACCTGAACAAATCAAGGCTCTTTCATTTTTTCATTTTTCTCTTTGAAAATTAAAATAAACCTTTATTGTCAACAAAATAATTAGTTGTACAAGTTAGGAATGCATTCAGTTGCAAATGGCAGAAAACCTAACTACCTGGTTTATGTAGGAATTGTTTTTTCTCAGTAGCAGAGGAGTCTGGAGGTAGATAGTCCAGTACTGGTGCATCTCTTCAGTAATGTCATTATTTAGGACTCAGGTTCCCTGGAGTTTTCTGGTCTGTCATCTTTAGCCTCTGGCTTTTATCCTCATGGTCCCAGTGGGTGTAGCACCTCCAGATCTCACTCACAGTGGATTGTAAGGGGGAAGAGGAAGGAAGGGAGGAAGCGAAAAGGGGTGTCCCTTGCATCAGAAAGTAGATTCTTTTCTGGAAACTTTAGCTGGCATATTATTGGCTATACTGAGAGAAACAAGTATTTTTTCTGTGGGAACATTGCCACTGTGAACAAAATAAGGCTTCTGGTTAGTAAGAAGAAATGGAGAATAGATATTAGGTAGGCAATTAGAAGAAGGGGAAATAGATACCAGGTACGCAATTAGCAATGTTCACCATATACATTTATATAGTTTTAAGAAGTCAAATAGATTACCAAGATTTAAAATGAAAAGCTGCAATCCTGAGCCCCAACTACCAGATGTGCTCTTCAGAGGCAGTCCCTTTTAATTTACCTGCTTAAAATTTTAGAAGCAAGTAACATGTTTATTCTTTTTTTTTTATAATTTTATTTATTTATTTATTTTCCCCCAAAGCCCCAGTAGATAGTTGTATGTCATAGTTGCACATCCCTCTAGTCGCTGTATGTGGGACGCGGCCTCAGCGTGGCCAGAGAAGCGGTACGCGCCCGGGATCCGAACCCGGGCCGCCAGCGGCGGAGCGCGCACACTTAACCGCTAAGCCACGAGGCCAGCCCAACATGTTTATTGAGTTTCCAGTTATTTCAGTTATTCAGGATTGATCCGTTGATGGTTTAACTATGTTACCTCCCCCCAACTCCCATCCCCCCCTTGCCTTCCCCTGGTGTATATGGAGGGGGTTTCACACAGAAGTAGAGGTAAATGAATGTGTTCAATCAGCCATGTAAGATACTGGATGTATCTTTATTTCTCTTTATGAAAGAAACTTTTTTAATGGGCTGTTATTAATGGAAAATAGAACTTTTCATATTGGAGATTTCCATGAATCCAACAGATTCTACTTGTTATTTAACCATGTGTTTTTCCATGGGCTGACCCATTTAGAAGGGGAGCTGAATTTAAATCGTGTTTTTGTTGGTGGAGTGGTACCAGAAATAGTATATGCTCTTGTGAATTGCTCTTGAAGCGTAGTTGTGGTACAAAACTGACTTTATCCAGGAAAGATAAATGCTGGTTCTCAAATCTTTTTTCATAGCAGCTTACCTGCCACCTCTCCTCCCTTTAGAAAAGCAAGTAGAAAAAATCAAGCAGATAAGTCTCTCAATTTCTTTCTTTTTTTTTTTTTTTTGTGAGGAAGATCAGCCCTGAGCTAACATCCATGCTAATCCTCTTCTCTTTGCTGAGGAAGACCGGCACTGAGCCAACATCCACTACCAATCCTCTTCCTCTTTTTTTTTCCCCAAAGCCCCAGTAGATAGCTGCATGTCGTAGTTGCACATCCTTCCAGTCGCTGCATGTGGGACTCGGCCTCGGCATGTCCAGAGAAGCGGTGCGTCGGTGCGCGCCCAGGATCCGAACCCGGGCTGCCAGCAGCGGAGTGTGTGCACCCAACCGCCAACCCACGGGGCCGGCCCTCTGAATTTCTTTTAATTATGATTTGCGACTACCTACTTTTCCATTGAATTCAATGGAATGATATTGGGAAGGTAGATAGATTGGATTATAAATTAATGCATTTCTAGCCCATTATGAATCTAACCCATTAAGGAACATCATATACTATTTTTGTTTACTGGTCGATTCACTTTTTGTTAAACTTGTATAAACATTCTTAAAAGGAATTAACATAGTTGTCAAGGAAGAAAATTTGTGCTGTGAAACCGGTTTGATTTGAACAAAAGAGAAAATAATATTCCTGACCTTTTTCTTATTTTCTTCTTCCTCCATTTTTTCCCCTCTGAAGTATAGATTCTCATCTTCTAATAATCCGGACTTCCATGTAGTTAATTTTCTGGTTAACTGTGGCAGTCTTGAGGGACTGAAAGAGAGGAAATAGAATTAAATGTAGTGGTACAGCTAGGTTAGCTGTAAAGAACCCATCAACTATAAGGGTAATTAACCACTGAAACAAACTTAACAAGAAATTTAAAAGAAGTACCAGTCTTCAGATATTTAGTTAAAAGAATGACTAATATTTTGTCTTGAGCAGTTTAGGTGTTTTCCTACACTGCAGGGGACTGGATCAGATGACAGTCACTGTGTTTGCTAGTAAAACCACAGGGAGATGGGCTGTACCTATGTAAGTCATGTACCAATGACTTACTGTAGGTTTTAAATATTCTCCTAGTAAAAGATGTTACGAACTTGTGATGTTTGAGAGCACATTTGAATCAGATTATTTTGAAGAACTATCTTAAGTTTGTGTTTGGTTAAGCTTTTTGTAATGTTGAATCTATTATAGCAATTTAGCTGAATGGTCAGTTAAATTTTGTATATTTATTTAGGAAGAGTTTAAATGCTTCTAGGAAGGTACACAGGGTAGAAAGATACTAGTAATGAATTTTTTTTTAAGACAGCTAGTCCAGTATCTTACAGTATGTATTGACATAAGAGGTCTGCTAACTAAGTGGCAATTGAGATTGTATAGGAGGGAAATAAGTTAATTGGGAACATGTTTGGTTTTAATATTTATTTTAATTTTATGCCATTCGCTCCACTACAGATGTAGCCATATAATTAATTTCTGTGGAAACAGTGTATTGCTCAGTTGGTAAATCTGATTTGAGATTTTTACTCTGCTTTGTAAAATAGTTGTCTTTAACCTCAATTTTAAAAGGCAATATAGGATATAGATAGATGGATAGATACAATAGAATAAATAAATCCTTGCTGGATATAACATAAAGAAGATAGGTTCAAATGTCTGGTTCCATATGTTCTAACCCCTTGTTTGGGGTCCTGAAATTAAGGCTTAAGTATTAGCAAAGAACCTGATCCACAGAGATTTTTCGTCTTGGGATGAAACAGGCAAAGTTCACAGGAAGGAGAGGAGCACTTCCCCAAGTATTTGTACAGAATTAGTTGTAACTAGAATATTAGGGAAAAATAAGGAAATTTAATGTTTTTTGTTTTTCTTGTAGAGAAGTTTTAGAACTGTGCTGTTCAGTATAGTAGCCACCAGCCACATGTGGCTATTTAAATTTTAATTAATTGAAAAAAATAAAATTAAAAATTCACATTGTAGTTTTTTTTTATTTTTATTTTTTGTGAGGAAGATGGGCCCTGAGCTAACATCTGATGCCAGTCCTCCTCTTTTTTGCTGAGGAAGATTGGCCCTGGGCTGACATCCATGCCCATGTTCCTCTACTTTACATGGGACGCCACCACAGCATGGCTTGGCAAGCGGTGCAGTGGTGCACGCACGGGATCTGAACCTGCAAACCCTGGGCCACCAAAGCGGAGTGCGTGCACTTAACTGCTGCGCCACTGGGCCGGCCCCCACATTGTAGTTTTAATTCACAAAATTAAACAACAATAACAAACAAACACATAGATAGAAGAATAGACTGGTATTTATCAGAGGGGGAGGAGGGTGGTGGGAGAGTGAAAAAGGTTAAGGGGCACATTTGTATGGTGACAGATGGCAGCTAGACTTCTGGTGGTGAACATGATGTAGTCTATACAGAAGTCGAAATATAATGATGCATACCTGACACTTATATAATGTTATAAACCATGTTACCTGAATAAAAAAGCAAATTAAAAAAAATTCAGTTCCTCATTTGCACAAGCCACATTTCAAGTACTCATATGACTAGTGGCTATTGTATTGGGTAGTGTAGATGTAGAGTATTTCCATCATTGCAGAAAGTTCTTTTGGGTGGTGTTGCTTATACCAGAGCATTTACGCTTATAATTGATATTTTAGGAGCTTCACTAAAGGAGTTAGTCAAGGTTGTTTTTGTTTTTAAGTCAGTAGATGAAAGAATATACTTAAAATTTTAATCATAAGGCTATGTCTGTCTTCTGCCACACCTGTGGCTTTTACACGGTCCCTTTATCTCCAACATTTAATTAAATATAAGCACCACAAGATTTAAGTCTCCTCTGGAGAAATATTAGTAGCCATTTTATATAGCTTTAGGATGTCCTTTGGTTGGGTTTCTTAACACCTCTGAAAACACGAACTTCTAGGGAAGCTAAGAGCTATCACTATTAAATTTTCTAAGGACTCATTTCCTCTCCTTGTTTTCTAAGGTAGCACTGTCCAATAGAAATATAATGTGAGTCACATGTAATTTTAAATCTTCTAGTAGACACATTTAAAAAAGTGAAAAACAACCCAGGTGAAATTAATTTTAATAATAGATTTTATTAAACCAGGGTATTCAAAATATCATTTCAGCATTAATTAAATATGCAGAAGGTATTAATGAGGTATTTTACTTTTTTTTTTCCTCTAAGTCTTTAAAATCTAATATGTATTCTATGATTAGAGTACATCTCAATTTGGACTGGCCACATTTCAAGTGCTCAATAATTACATGTGTATATTGGCTACTGCATTAACAGCACAGTTCTAAGGCTTTATGCCCAGCTGAGCTTGGTAGTGTTTTTTTGATAAAAGATATCTTGTATCTGGTCTGTGAACCCTCTTAAAATTGTATGTTAAATTGTGAGTGTGCTCTAGAATCTCTCTGGTCTGTGAACCCTCTTAAAATTGTATGTTAAATTGTGAGTGTGCTCTAGAATCTCAAAGGTAGGGGAAACCTTCACCTTATGTGAAGGTACCCACTATTTCCCAAGTTTGGCATGGTTACTGTCTTTTTTTCCCTCCCTGCAACCTGTCTATGCTGATCTGTCATTAATGTCTGTCATCAAGATTATTTTATGCATTCTGTTTCTGAAATCTTAAGTGATGATATAATAGTACTTAGGACCCATGAAATTTCTCTATGATGCCTGAGTCATTAGGATTTGCATGGTCAGTTTTCCATATTTTCATGCTTTCCAGAAGCATTTATGAGAAAAATTAAGTCCTAAGAAAGATTTCTCTCTCTTTTTTTCTTCCCCGTTAAGCTTTTCTTACTTAATTTTTACTAAGATTCTTACTACTGACTCATGCAAATGTGTCTTTTTGAACTATTGGTTTCAGATATGAATGATGATAAAGACATTTTTTTCTGAAGGGAATGAGGGGAGTGAGAAACTTTTGCCTAAGCAAAACTGGCCAGGCAGGGCCGGCCCCGTGGCTTAGCGGTTAAGTGCGCGCGCTCCGCTACTGGCGGCCCAGGTTCGGATCCTGGGTGCGCACCGACGCACCGCTTCTCTGGCCTTGCTGAGGCCGTCCCCCACATACAGCAACTGGAAAGATGTGCAGCTGTGACATACAACTATCTACTGGGGCTTTGGGGGGAAAAAATATATAAATAAAATCTTTAAAAAAAAAAAAAAAACACAAAAAACTGGCCAGGCAGTGTTTGAAATTAGGGCTTAATATGTATTAACTCAATTCTCACAACAACCCTATTATTAGTCCAATTTTACAATTGTTAAACCTGAAGCACAGAGAGGTTAAGTAACTTGTCCAAGGTCATACAGCTTGCAAGTGTTGGAGCTAGATTATAGGTCCTGAAAAATATGAGACAGATTGTGGATCCTGTCTCACTGTATCTCCTATACCTACATCTTTTTAAAGTGATAGGAAATAGTAAAACAGAATACTTAAAAACTACTTATATTGGAGAAATACAAGCATATAAAGAGTATTTGCAGAGCACTTGAAGTTGTAAACCAAAATATGTTGTTGCTTTCTAAGTATTCTTTACTGTATAATGTAAGTAATGTGTTCACTAAGTGAGCATAAGTATATACAGAATTCACAGATAAAGTGTTATCTTCTGAATTTTAATATAGGTCTTTTATTCATGGAGGTATGTTAAGCATCTCTGATACTGAAATTATACCTGTAAATGTAAGAAATTTAAAAAATTACTATGAGGGCGACAGAAATAGAGATTAATGCAGTGGTTGTCAAACTTGTCTGGATGTGGAATCACCTTGAGAGATTAAAAAAATATTGATGTCTGTGTTAACCTGGGAGTGTGGCCTGGGCTTGGAAAGTTTTAAAAGATCACCAGGTGATTGTAAGGAAAGACAGATTTGGAAACTATTGAATTAATGGAATAAAAATCTAGGAATTAAAATGATGGGTTTTTTTTAATTGTGGTAAAATATACACAGCAAAATTTACCATTTTAACCATTTTTCAATGTACAGTTCAGTGGCATTAAGTACATTCACATTGTTGTGCAACCATCACCACTATCTTCAGAAGTTTTTCATCATCTCCCAAACTGAAAATCTGCCAATTAAATAATAACTCCTTATTTTCGCCCCTCCCAGCCCCTAGTAATCATCATTCTATTTTGTCTCTGTGAGTTTGACAGAATTCTGTGATTTAAGTGAAATCATACAGTATTTGTCCTTTTGTATGCAGCTTATTTCATTTAGCATAATGTCCTCAAGATTCTCATCCATGTTGTAGTGTGCCCCACAATTTCATTCCTTTTTAAGGCTGAATAATATTCCATTGTATTTTTATACCACACCTTGTTTATCCCTTTACCTGTCAATGGACATTTGGGTTGTTTCTACTTTTTGTCTGTTGTGAATAATGCTTTTAGAAAAATTGTTGTACAAATATACGTTCAAATCCCTGCTTTCAATTCTTTTGGCAATGTACCTAGAAGTGGTATTGCTGGATCTTCTGTGTTTGATCTTTTCTTTGAGGAATTGCCATACTCTTGTACACAGTGGCTGCACCGTTTTACGTTCGCACCAGCAATGCAGGAGGATTCCAATTCCATTCCACATCCTCATCAACACTTCTTTCTTTCTTTCTTTTTTTTTTTAATAATAGCCATCCCTATGGATGTGAAGTGGTATCTCATTGTAGTTTTGGTTTGCATATCCTTTATGATTAGTGATGTTGAGCATCTTTTCCTGTGCTTGGTGGCCATTTGTATATCTTCTTAGGAAAAGTGTCTGTTAAGTCCTTTGCCGATTTTTAATTTAACTGGTTTTTAGTGTGACTAGGGTTTTTTTTCCCCAAGGTTTTTAGTGTGACTAGGGTTTTTTTTTCCCCAAGTGTACATTATTACATATCAGTTTCTGTATAGACTATATTGTGTTCACTACCAATAGTCTAGTTTTTATCTGTCACCATACATATGTGCCCCTTTACCCCTTTTGCCCTCCCCCCTCCCCCGCTTCCCATCTGGTAACCATGGTAACCACTAATTGGTTCTCTTTGTCTATGTGTTTATCTTCTACATATGAGTGAAATCATATGGTGTTTGTCTTTCTCTGTCTGGCCTATTTCACTTAACATAATACCCTCAGGGTCCATCCATGTTGTTGCAGATGGCACAATTTTGTCTTTTTGTATGGCTGAGTAGTATTCCATTGTATATATATCCCGCATCTTCTTTATCCATTCATCCTTTAATGGGCACTTGGGTTGCTTGCATGTGTTGGCTATTGTGAATAATGCTGCAGTGAACATAGGGATGCATAAATCTTTTTGAACTGTTGATTTCATGTTCTTTGGATGAATAGCCAGTAGTGGGATAGCTGGATCATATGGTATTTCTCTTTTTAATTTTTTGAGAAATCTCCATACTGTTTTCCATAGGGGCTGCACCAGTTTGCATTCCCACCAGCAGTGTATGAGGGTTCCCTTTTCTCCACATCCTCTCCAACATTTGTTTTTTCTTGTCTTGTTAATTATAGCCATTCTGACAGGTGTAAGGTGACGTTGAACATCTTTTCTTGTCTGTTGGCCATCTGTGTATCTTCTTTGGAAAAATGTCTGTCCTCTGCCTGTTTTTTAATCGGGTTGTTTTTTGTTGTTGAGTGGTATGAGTTTTTTATATATTTTGGAAATTAACCCCTTGTCGGATATATGATTCACAAATGTTTTTTCCCAGTTGGTAGGTTGTCTTTTCATTTTGTTCCTGGTTTCCTTTGCCTTGCAGAAGCTCTTTAGTCTGATGAAATCCCATTTGTTCATTTTTTCTTTTGTTTCCCTTGCCTCAGTAGACATGGTATTTGATAAGAGACTGCTAAGACCATGTCGAAGAGTGTACTGCCTGTATTTTCTTCTAAGAGTTTTAAGGTTTCAGGTCTTACGTTTAAGTCTTTAATCCATTTTCAGTTAGTTTTTGTTATGGTGTAAGTTAATGGTCTACTTTCATTCTTTTGCATGTGGCTGTCCGTTTTTCCCAGCACCATTTATTGAAGAGACTTTCCTTTCTCCATTGTATGTTCTTAGTGCCTTTGTCTAAGATTAGCTGTCCAAAGATTGTATTGTTTTATTTCAGGGCTTTCAGTTCTGTTCCGTTGATCTGTGTGTCTGTTTTTGTGCCAGTACCATGCTGTTTTGATTACTATAGCTTTGTGGTATATTTTGAAGTCAGGGATTATGATACCTCCAGCTTTTTTCTTTTTTCTCAGGATTGCTTTGGCAGGGTGACCAGGGTTTTAAGTCAACATTCCCTTTAACTAGTGTTATGATTTTAAGACAAACCATTTAACTTCTCTGTGCCTTGAATTCCCTACCAGTAAAAGGGGATATCATCTTTCTGTACCCACCTAACAGAAGTGCTAAAAATAGATTAGATATGGCACTGCCTAAAGCAGTACAATATACATGTTAAACTGTTATGTTATTAGAACAGCTAACTTTAATCTGTAAGCATATTTTCATTTTCTTAGAAATAAAGAATCTTGTTTCACTACTTAAATGAGGAAAATTTTTCTACAATAGAAGATTATTCACGTTTCATCTGTAAAATTCTGCCTCAGTCATACCTTTTTGTTTGGGTTATTACAGTATAAGCTCCTAGAGAGCAGGGGTATTCTCTGTAATACTTGATTGTAGCTAATACTACCTTGGATTCTTAGTGTAGTTACACGTATTTGCTTTAACTCAATTTTTCTAAGTGCTGAGTACCAAAAATATTTGAGGCGATGTTATAAATGATACCTCTCCTTGAAAGAAATGCTGTTTTGAATTTAGTATGGCACTATTACCTAACATTCTCTTTGTCCTATAGTATTTTCTGGCTAGAATATTGACTTTATTTTTTTTTTTTTTTTAAAGATTTTATTTATTTTATTTTTTTCCCCCCAAAGCCCCAGTGGATAGTTGTATGTCGTAGCTGCACATCCTTCTAGTTGCCGTATGCGGGACTCGGCCTCAGGATGAACGGAGAAGTGGTGCCTCGATGCGCACCCGGGATCCGAACCCGGGCCACCAGCATCGCAGCGCGCGCACTTAACCACCAAGCCACAGGGCCGGCTCTGGAATATTGACTTTAATATAAGAATTTCAGAAGTTTTATCCCATGTTTAGAATGTTTAGTTTTTCCTCCTATACCCTGTGCAAACTTGCTTTATTTTAAACTGTTTTATATTACAATCAGATCAGACTATATTGGGAACATATGCTTACAATATAGGAGATGATGTTTTTCTTTAATCATAGGCAACTGAAATTGAGAACCGCTGGTAAGTAGGGCAGTGCAGATAAACAGAGGGAGCTGAGAGATTGATCACATGTTTTGTATGTTGGAATATTGAGTTTTTACAAAGAACCCTTGGAGATAAATTTATCACTTTACATCCAAGAGTCAAATTTTCTTTTCTGAGTTAAAGGTTAAGAAGGTTAGGTGCTCAATTGGACGTACGGAAAGGCTGTAATGGGCCTCTTCATTTTATGAGCCATGATTTTTGGATATACCAGATTACATTTATTTTCTTAAATAATATTTAATAGAATTTAAGTAATGCATTTCTTTTTAACAGTTCCTGGATTATAATAATCTCTTTAGCAAAATTTTTAGTCATATTATTTGCTTTTTATATCGTGGCAAAAATCCATTTTGAGTGTCCTTTTTAATTCTAATTTAATATTTTAGGTATGAAATGAAACACAGAGTTGAAATCTGTATTTTTAAGAACTATACTTCACTGATTAAAAGCCCAAAATAATGAGGATATAAAATTGAGGTCTCTTAGCCTCTTTGTTTTTTAAGGATAAAGAATATGAGATTGTTTTAGGTTGTTGCTTATACTTGCAAATATTATTGGAAGTATTTGCAATTCAGATTTTAAAATCTGCTATTCAGTTACTGAGTAAGCACACAGCATTTATAATCATTTGTATAGCATACTTACTTGATCCCTAAAACTAATAAATTACAGTTTCTCTATGTCATAGATTATTCTTGCTTGAGTCACTTCCTTAATAAATGTTTTCCTTGACTTAAGTATTTCTAGTTAGTAATTCCCCTTTAAACGCTTAAATTTTGCCCCCTTTACCAAGAAATATGTCTTCTAAAAGTTTCCTGAAAAACCTGTAAAAAGCTTATAATCTTAAAAAATAGTCATTTTAACCAGTTGAATATGGGTTTTTCTTAACTTTTTTTTTAGCATTTTGTCCTGATTTTAATTCTCATATTCTTTTTTATTGTTTAGAGAAAAAAATGCTTTTTTTAAAAAAATTTTATTTATTTATTTATTTATTTTGGTGAGGAAGATCAGCCCTGAGCTAGCATCCATGCCAATCCTCCTCTTTTTGCAGAGGAAGACCGGCCCTGAGCTAACATCTATTGCCAATCCTCCTCCTTTTTTCCCCCAAAGCCCCAGTAGATATTTGTATGTTATAGCTGCACATCCTTCTGTATGTGGGACGCAGCCCCAGCATGGCCGGAGAAGCGGTGCGTCAGTGCGCCCCCAGGATCCAAACCCGGGCCTCCAGCAGTGGAGCGCGTGCACTCAACCACCAAGCCACGGGGCCGGCCCCTGAGAAAAATGCTTTGAAAATTGATTTCTGCCTGTTTTACATCAGTATATATAATGGGCATATCTAAACATTAGTGGTTTGCTAAGATAAAAATACTATTTAGAAATTATATTATGTTTTTATATGCTCTATAACTCAACGTTAACAATTATAGAAGAATTATGTCAGAACAGAGGACACTCAAAGGAAAGAAAAGTACAAATATGGTTACATATTCATTCCCATATACAGTAACAAAATTCATTGCTTATAGGTTCGTTTACTTGAGATACCCTCTTTGAGAAAAATAAATGTATGGAGGCTTAGGAATAATGTTTTAAAATCCTGGTGTTTCATCTGGTATCAAGAATCGTGTTTGGTATTCTTATAAAGGAGATAAGAGTCACACTCTTGATTTGGTCTTTTCCTTGAGGCTGTGTTATAGTATAGGACACACCATCACTTTGTTGAGAAACAGTTTTATTTTCCAGCCCTACAGTTTTTGGGCTGTCTGTATTCTCTCTAAATTATGCTTGTAAACCAGCAAGTTCTTTTCTGAATTAATTTCTGAATTAATTAGTACTTTATCAAGTATAGCTAGTAACAACCAAATTAGACTTACACTTGATCTGTTCCCCCAACTTTGTAAGTTTGTTAGGCACATTTTCTCTCTTCCAGATTATTTCAGGCAACAGTTCTACGAAGTATTTTTCCACTACGTAACGTGGGTCACTATTTTCCCAGCCCCCCATCATAATTTCCTCACCATGTTTCAGTGTCTTATATTCCTTGCTACCAATCATCTGGTCCCAAAGCCAATGGCACATATTTAGGTTTTTGTCATGGTAGCACCTCACCTTTGGTGCCAATTTCTGTATCAGCTATTGTTGTGCAAGAAACCATCCCCAAAACATAGAGGCTTGAAACAACAGTTATGTATTCTTATTAATGTATCTGTCTGCAGGTCAACTGGGTGTTAGCTAACCTAGTCCACACTGTAAACTGTAGCTTGGGTAGAGGTGTGTATTCCATATGATTCTCATCCTTAGACCAGCGAGCCAGTCAGGGCGTGTTCTTATGCCGATGAAGGAAGCACCGGGGGGCAAGATGAATTGCATAAGTATATTTTAGGCTTCTGCTTGGCCAAAGCAGGTCATAAAGCAAGCATAAGTCAAGGATTGGGGAAGTACATTTCAACTCTAATGGGAGGAATTACAAAGTCCCACCAAAGATCCTGGATAAAGAGAGGAGTGAGCAAAATATATTACAAAGATACAGTAATCAAAACAGTGTGGTACCGGCATAAAGACAGACATGTAAACCAATGGAATAGGATAGAAAGTGCAGAAATAAACTCGTGTGTGTGTGTTCAAATAATCTTTGACAAGGGTGCCAGGACCACACAATGGGGAAAGGACAGTCTCTTCAACAAATGGTGTTGGGAAAACTGGATATTCTCATGCAAAAGAATGAAACTGGACCCTTATCTTACACTATATACAAAAATTAACACAAAATGTTTGGATTAAAAACATAGATATCAGACCTAAAACTAGAAAACTTCTAGAAGAAAACATAGGGGAAAATCTTCATGACGTTGGATTTGGCAGTGATTTCTTGGGGTATGACACCAAAAGCATAGGCAACAAAAGCAAAGTAGACAAATGGGACTGTATGAAACTTAAATACCTTTGTGCATCAAAGGGCATAATCAACAGTGAAAAGGCAATTTACAGAATGGGAGAAAATATTTGCAAATCATATATCTGATAAGGGGTTAATATCCAGCATTTATAAAGAACTCCTACAACTCAACAACAAAAAAATTAAATAACCTGATTAAAAAATGGGCAAAAGACTTGAATAGACATTTCTTCGAAGAAGATATACAGGGACGGCCCTGCGGGCTAGTGGTTAAATTTGCATGCTCTGCTTTGGCTGCCCGGGTTTGTGGGTTTGGATCCAAGGCATGGACCTGCACTACTTGTCAGCCATGCTATGGCAGTGACCCACATACAAAAAATAGAGGAAGATTGGCACAGATGTTAGCTCAGGGCAAATCTTCCTCAGGAAAAAAAAAAAAAGATATACAGATGGCCAACAAGAATATGAAAAATGCTCAGCATCACTAATCAGAGAATTGCAAATCAAAACACAATGAGATACCACCTCACATTTGTTAGGATGTCTACTATCAAAAAAACAGAAAACAATTAAGTGAAGATAGAAAAATTCAAACTCTTGAGCACTGTTGGTGGGATTGTAAAATTGTGCAACCACTGTGGAAGACGGTATGGAGTTTCCTCAAAAAATTAAAAATAGAACTACTGTAGGATCCAGTAATCCTGCTTCTGAGTATATATCCAAAAGAATTGAAAGGAGAATCTTGAAGAGATATTTGCACACTCATGTTCATAGCAGCATTATTCCCAATAGCCAAGAAGTGGAAGCAACCTGAGTGTCCGTTGATGGATGAATGGTTAAGCAAAATGTGTTATATACATACAGTGGATTACTATTCACCCTTTAAAAGGAAAAAAATCCTGTCACATGCTGTACCATGGATGAACCTTGAGGGCTTTATGCTAAGTGAAAGAAGCCAGTCACAGAAAGACAAATATTGTATGATTCTACTTATATGAGGTATCTAAAGTAGTCAAATTTATAGAAACAGAAAGTAGAATGGTGATTGCCAGGGGCCGGGGGAGTTGGAAAGGGGGAATTATTGTTTAATGGATGTAGTTTCAGGTTTGCAAGATGAAAAAATTCTGGAGGTCTGTTTCACAACAGTGTGAATATACTTAACACTACTGAATGGTACACTTAAAAATGGTTAAGATGGTAAATTTTATGTTTTTTACCATGATTAAAAAGATGAGAAAGGGGAGAAGAATTGGGACCAATAACTCAATCTTCCATGGATATTAAAGCTATAATTCCTTTTATCAAAGAATTTACAAGCTGGGAACGAGTTCAATTAATAAATAAAAGTGCTATGATAAATATTATGATAAGAATAGAATATTATGGGAGCACAGAGATAATGTTTAGAGAAGTATTAAGGAATGATTAAGAAGTGGGGAGAAATTTGTGGTAAGCAAAAGGGGAGTTCTTGGTGTCTCTAGTGTCTAGAGAGTGTGGTAAGGATCAGACTGTGAAGAGTCTAAAGTGCTATGGTAAGGTTTTTTTTATTTAGTCCTAAAGACATTGCAGAACTGTTGATTTTGAGCCTTCCAGTTACATGATCAGAATTAACATTTAGAAAGATCACTGGCAGCAGTGTAAAGCAAGAAGATAAATTAGAGATTTTAACAGTTATTTAGACCTTAAAAGGACAAAGCACTGACAAATCATAGATATTTAAGAGTTAGAATCAGTAAGAATTGGTGATAGATTAGTTGAATGGAGGGAGTTTTAGGGAAAAAAAAATCTAGTATGATTTATACTTCTGGCTTGGGCAACTATGTAGATAGAGACTTGATAAGAAAAGGAATATGTTTGGTTAGAAATAAGTTCAGATATGGACTTCATTCTGCAGTATTTAGTGTATACTTCCTATGTGCCAAGGACCTTGTGTTCAAGGACCTCCTTGAACAAAGGAGACAGATTCCTCCTTCAATAGAGCTTACCTTCTGGGATGACTATAAGAAATAAGTAAACTGTATAATATGTTAGATTGTGATTATTTCTTTAGCCAAAACAAAAAAAATCCCAGAAGAGGAATTGAGGAGCCATTTAAAGTAGGGTAATCAGTGAAGACCTCACCTAAAAGATACTTGAATAAAAACCTGACAGTGGTTGGGCCAGCTCCAGTGGCCTAGTGGTTAAGTTCGGCTCGCTCCGCTTCAGCGGCCCAGGTTCAGTTTCTGGGTGCAGACCTACACCACTTGTCTGTCAGGGGGCCATGCTATGGAGGTGGCTCACATACAAAAAGAGGAAGATTGGTAGCAGATGTTAGCTCAGGGCGAATCTTCCTTAGCAAAAAACCCCCCCAAAACAACAAAAAAACAAACCCGACAAAGATGAATGTAGATATCTAGAATGTTTTAGATCTAGTAACAGTAGGTACAAAGGCCTGGTGTGTTTAAGGAACAGCAGAGAGGCCAGTTGAGGGAGAAGGGAAAGTATTAGAGGAAGACTAGTAAGAGATGAGGTTGGAGAAGTAATAGGTGTTGGGGTTGGCTAGTGTAAGGCACCATAGGATATAAGAATAACTTTTATGACATTACTCAAGTTTGATTCTTTTCCCCTTAGGAATTAAAAGTATTTTCATTGTCTAGGTCTTGTTAAGACGTTGTCATAGCATCCTGTACCAGGTTTTTGTTAGAGCACTTATAACTATAATTAAATAATTGTGTACTTACTGTAGTGCCATGTGCTTAGCCATAAAATACTTGTTGAATAAGGGAATAACACTTGCTTTAACTTAGTAGCTTAGTATATAAGGCATTTAGATCTGAATATAATACTGAGTTTACTGCAGAATTCTTTTGAATATGTATGTGTGGTTTTTTTTGTTTTAAGCATTTGGAGTTAGGTTTGTGTTTGGTAGGTTTTTGGTCTGTTTTGCAGTGTAGGTACCTTAACCACTGCTGGAAAATACTGCTGGAAAACAATAATAAAATTGAGTTTTCTTTAAATGAGCATTAGCAATGGTCTGCTTTTGGATAGACAGTTCTCAAAGTTATTAGTTAACAGTTTCTTATCTTGGTGATTATTTTAGATTTATACTCTTATACCAAAGCAAATGTCTGTACTCTTTGTAATTACTCAACCAGTAGCTTTTCTAATAGGATTAGTCTTTTGATCAGAGGAGAAACAAGCTAAATTTATTTATTAAATAATTTAAATATTAATTTTATTTCTTATTAAAAACTATTGGCTTTATCAATTATACCTCAATAAAGCTGGGAAAAAAACAACAACTAGTGTGGTATCTTCGATTGGATCCTGGAACAGAAAAAGGACATGAGTGGAAAATATGGTGAAATCGAAATGTTAATTACTTGTTTGACAAATGTAGCATAATTATATAAGATGTTAACGTTAAGGGAAACTGGGTGAAGGGTATATGGGGGCTCTCTATACTGTCTTTGCAACTTTTAAATTTAACATTATTCCAAAAACAAGTTTATTTTTTAAAAAAGCCACAAAAGCTACTGGGGTGGGGAAAGATACAGTATTCTGTGACTAATCTATAAAATTCATAATTTTTAAAAATTTAAAAGTAGTATGATTCAAGCAGTACAGAATTGGATTATAAATTTAGAAAAATTAAAGATTCCCTACTTAATTGCTCTAGTCCCATTCCCTGGAAATAACCAAGTTTTGTTTTTCTATTTTTATTTTTTAACTTTATTTACTACTTCTGGTGGTTACTGCCATAATTCCAGATATGCTTATACCTCTAGGCCTTGATTGATGAACTGACAGTATCTACTGATTCTTTACCATGATAGATAAGATTTGTTTTATTAGTTATATTATTTTCAGATTTCTGTTGGTTACCTTTTTAACTTGAATGATATGCTTAAATTTCAATTTCTTGTTCTGTCAACTTTTTAGACATCTAAATGTTGGCTCCCTAATATGTATACATAAGATGAAGAAATTCTCAGCTCTGCATTACTCTTCACCTCTTTCCTACCTTCTTATTTCCCCACTTCTGTTAGCTATAGTGTTAGTTTTGTAACTTAATTTTAATTTATTATGCCGTTGCTTTTTCTGGAAATAATTTGAGGGCCTATAGATATGTAAAACAGGTTTTGAGCTTATTAATGGTTGTATTTTAAAGAACTGGTTCTTTAAGATTAATTCTTAAGATAAATGTTTGGAGAAGGAATAAGAAAAGTGGATTCTTCTTAGTGTACAATCTCTCTTCTGGGCTACTTGACCTTTCTAAATTTTATCTTAAGGATACATGTGCTTTCCTCTTGGGAACTTTTATTTTCCAACCTGTATACCCAGCCATATCTAAGTTTCATAAGATGTTCTATTTTGCATATAACTTTGATTCTAGGATGCCTTCAATTGTGAGACCCATCATTGCTTTAAAGTAACTTTTCATTGGGGGTCAGGGGAGGACAGTACATTAAATGCTTGATTGATTGCATGCAGCCCAATTTCAGAAATAGTAAAATGAGAAAATATATTTGTATTTAATTTCTTAGATAGAGGGGAAAATAAAAATAAAAATTAGGTCAACCTTAATTCTATTGCACACCTAGACTTTTTTCACTAAAGAAACCTTTCTTTTTTCTTCATTTTAAAAAATTGAGACTATACTATTTTGGTAGTCTACCCTTTCCATTAAACCCACTCCCCCACGTTTACTTATGTTGGTGGCTATATTATAATTGTATGTGTGGGCGTAACTACCTTGTTTAACTGGTTCCTCTATTTGCAGCTTTTTCTACTATAAACAGTGCTGTGAAGAACATTTCTTACAGCTAAATCTTTGCTCGTATCTGTGATTTTTTTTTTCTTTCAGATAATGAAGTAGAATTTCTTGGTTAAAGAGAATTGTGCATTTTTGTGGTATAACTTGATAATAAAGAAAAGCAAGTTAACTTATTTTTTGACTATTAATCATCACTAAAGTGTAACTTTTTCTTCTTTATTAGTGAACACTTGTCCTGCTCTTTCACCTTTTTCTTACATGGAGATAGCAATGTTTGTACCAGTGTGGAAATTAACCAACATCAACCTGTATACCTTCTTAGTGAAGATCATATCAGCCTTGCTCAACAGTCTAATAGCCCATTTCAAGGTAGATTTTTTTTATTGGCATAGGTGTTTGATCTTTTATTATTGTTTCAAGAAAATTCTTATTGAAATTGGTAATTTTACATTTTGGGATTAATGAGATTTCCCCCTGATCTTTAGCCTAATGATGATTCTGATGTAATTTACTTTCTTCTTCCCCATTAGAGTATTATGTCAATGAAATAAGTTTTTTGATACAGATATTATGAAAAAAATTCTTGTACATGAATGGTAGCATATTTTAAAGTGTTCTTTTAAATAGCGTTTAGCATATATGTGTTTGTGTTTTCAAGGTCATCTTGTGTGTTAGGTCACATAAACCATTTTTAACATAGGTACACAGGGACTTTTGATATAATTTATACCATGGAAATAGTTGAACTTGAGGAAATATTTTATAAGATTGCTGATTTGCTTTGAAGACTGGCAGTGTGTTCTTGTTTTAATTCTAAGCCTAATGTTTGCTTTTTTGAAATTTGTGTAGCAGTACATAGTAAGTTCTTAGATGTATATATACACGTTGTTTTTTCTCAGACTGCTTTTCCTTAGTGGAAGTCAAGAGAAGTTTAAGGATATACAGATATTCCTAGTTCATGTTGAAATTTATCCATCTGAGATTTTTGGGTAGACAAAATTTTAAGTTTAAACTCAGTATTTCACTTTATCTTCGCAATAATGTGGTACAATAAATTGATTTTCTCTAGAAAGGATCATTATGGGTTTCTTTTCTTACTTTTTTGGAATTGCATAATTACTTGCCATACTGTTCAATGTGATCTTATTTTGTGTAACAGTCTTTAGTTACTTACTTGATGTCTGTTTTGGGTTACTAGTTATCTTAAGCCCGTTTGGACTGAATGGCACTCTCACAGGACAGGCATTCAAGATGTCTGATTCAGCTACAAAAAAATTGATTGGTGAATGGAAACAATTCTATCCTATCTCATCTTGCTTGAAGGAGATGTCTGAAGAAAAACAGGAAGATATGGATTGGGAAGATGATTCTTTAGCTGCAGTAGAAGTTCTTGTTGGTATGGATTCTGAGTATTAATCATAAGGGGAAAATATGTGATTGTATGTATTAGTTAGATTTTGCTATGAGTAATAACTCTAATACCTTAGTGGCTTTCAACACCAAACGTGTATTTCTTCCTTATTTCCTGTTCATCCATTCCTTGGTTGTGGTTTGGCTCCTTGTTTCTTCTCATTCTGCAACCTAGGTTCAAGGAGTACCCAGTATCTGGGACATGCTGTTCTTACAAGAACAGAGGAATGATAGGGACCAAGTCTTACTATGTAAGTTTATTTAAAACTTCTGCTAGTTTATGGTGTATGTTACATCTGCTCACACTCCATGGTCACATGGCCAAGCCAAAATCATTGGGGTGGATAAATATATTCCACGTAGAGGGAAGCCTGCTAAAAGTGGGAAGAAAATAATTGTGAATGAATAATATTTGGAGGCTGGAAAGTTGACAACCTGTGTTAATGTAGTATTTTAACATTTTGCAAAACTGTCACCTCCAATAACTTGAAAGGCAGAAAATGTACCTAAAGAACTTGTGGCTTTGATCTGCTCTACCCAGGACAGATCTGTTCAGATTGGCTGTATTCTATATGTCTTCTCATTCAGGGACCCAGGTGAACAAGGTAACTGTATTTGGGACATGGTAATCTCAAGGTGGAGGACAGAAGTAAGAGAGGCTGCACTGATCCTGCAAGCACATTTAAAGCTCCTGTTGGGATGTGGCATATATCCACATGCACTTACATTCCAGAGCAAGTGACACAGCCAAGCCTAACAATAGGGTGAAGATGTATACTCCCCCTTAGAGAGTCATGGGAGGTGTGGGGAATGTATAATTGAGCAAATAATTGGGATTAGAATCTGCAACAGTGTGTTTAATGGAATCATATGGTAATGTTATATATGAAGATTGCCTTATTTGAGGTTTTGTTGTTTTTTTTTTTAAATAAAAAGAATACCAATATTCAGTTTCAATAAATACATTACTACGAGAGTAGTTGTGACAAAAACAGAAGCAAAACGCATTAGGCTTTTTAAATAGAGACATATAAAGAAGAAAACAGAAAAAGGTCTATAATTCTAGTGCCCAGATTACTTTTGTTAAACTCTTAAAATAAATTTTAAAAAGTAATACATATTATGGTTGGTCACATTTGCAAATAAAGATTTAAAAGAAACTAATACACATTCATGGTTATAAAAATCCAAAAATGAAAAGAGAAAGCTGCTTTCTTCTAAGTCTCTCTCACCAAAGGTAACTGCTACTAACAGGTTCTTGTGGTTTCTTCCAGAAAAATATTGTGCCAAAAAGAGCATATATTTATAAAAATATATTAAATATATTTTTATTTAAACAAATGTGATCATATTGTATCTACTTTTCCATTACAATACTTTTAAGTGAAACTAATCCCACTACAATTACAATAGTAATCGATTTTCCTGTCCATTTTTTTTCCTTTCAGCTGGTGTCCGAATGATCTACCCAGCGTGCTTTGTTCTAGTCCCTCAGTCAGACATTCCTACTCCTAGCTCTGTGGGGTCCTCTCACTGTTCAGCTTCTTGCTTGGGTGTCCACCAAGTGCCTGCTTCCACAAGAGATCCTGCTATGTCTTCAGTTACTCTTACACCACCTACATCTCCTGAGGAAGTCCAAACAGGTATTGTACTAATTTGTTTCCTTAGCTCTAGTGAGAAATCTGTAATTTTGAATACAGTAAGCACTTAAAAAATAACTATTTTGAAATAATTTCAAACTTTTTGAAGAGTTTACAGATTCCCAAACTGTTAACGTTTTCTCCATCACCTTCTCTATATGTACACATTCATTATCATTTGTTTTTCTGAACCACCTGTGAACAAGCTGCAGACATGATGCCCCAGCATCTCTAAGTACTCAATGTATTTCCCCAAATTAAGGACACTTTTCTATATAACTACTATTTAATCCTTCAGGTTAGGTTCAACATTGATATAACACTACCATCCAGTTCACAACCCTGTTCAAATTTTTTGCTTTCTGTATTTTGAGTAAAGTAACACCTTTTTGCCTCAAAATATAAGTAGGCTTACCAAATAGCTAGAGCAAGTTGTATTACAAATTAATAATAAAAAGAAAAATAATGTTACTTTAAACCTATCTTTATTCTCCTACAGCCTATTCTTTTTTGTTTGTTTTCAGTTGATCCTCAGTCTGCCCAGAAGTGGGTCAAATTGTCTTCAGTATCTGATGGCTTCAGCTCAGATAGTACTAGCCACCATGGTGGGAAAATACCCAGAAAATTAGCAAATCATGTGGTGGATAGAGTTTGGCAAGAATGCAATATGAACAGAGCACAGAACAAGTATGTATTTTCATTTTCAAGTTTAAAAATTGCATGCTGGTAATTATGTGTGAATAGGAGATATTTAATGTATAAACAGTCGTTTGTATGACTTTAACTCAAAAAATTGATGTTTTAAAATTCAATTTTAATTCATCTCAAAGTTTGAGAAAATTTTATGAATTCTAAAGAATTGTATAATTTCAAATGTCAGGAGGAAGTATTCCGCTTCATCAGGTGGTCTGTGTGAAGAAGAGACAGCTGATAAAGTAGCATCCTGGGATTTTGTTGAAGCCACACAAAGAACGAATTGCAGCTGTTTGAGGTAGATACTTTTTCAGTTGATTGATGTCTGTATATATGTGTGTGTGGTAGTTTCTTATGCTATTGAATACTTATACCTCACTTTGTTTGAAGTAGCTTCTGTAAACACATAGTGTGTTAGGATTTTTTTCAAAAGAAAAAAATTTGAGGAGAAAAAATTCAGTAATTTGGAGCTGATTATAGAAGTACATACAAATGTATGCCTTAAATTCTTATACAGTTACCAGTGTTGGACTTTGAAAGCTTGTTTTCGCAGCCAAATAAGAGAGAATTTAATACTGGATTATGGTATATATAGCATCTGTAAGGTAAAAAGCACACAAGTCTCTTCAGAAAAGTGTTCATAGTTGGCACTATGTGTGAGAAATCTGTCCTAAGGGTTCTCATAAAAAAAGGATACATTGTATACTAGATAAAAATTTCCACAATCTTTTTATAGTAAATACAGTATTGGGTTTTGTGCAGCAATTTCTTATAACACCCCTTTGGGCAAGCTGTAGGTGAAATGCTGAACTAAGATTCAGAAAATACAATTCTACAAGGAACCAAAGCTGATACTGTAAAAATACAAGCTTTCTAATAGACCATATTGGTTGAAAGATTGGTAGAAGAATGGATAGACTTGGAATTCTTTAGGTAGTTGTATTTATTTTATATAGTGGGGCCTTTGATGAGATTTGATTATCAGAGGCATTAAGATTATATTGCATAGAGTTTATTATTTTATTCTACAAATTAAAGGTAGATCATGTGCTTTTGCAATCAAACAAATAATGGCACTGACATCCCTAACTAGGACTTGTGAGCAAATAGCTGGCCACCGTTTTTTGTCATGAATGTGAGCCAAAGGAATGGAGTGCTTGCAGGTTAGGGCCAAGGTTTTTCTTACGTTAGCTCTGTTTGATTGTATACAGTGACAGACTCTCGAGTGTTCTAGTATGTTTTTGCATAGATTAGATGTTCTTACATATATTCTTTGGATTAGAGACTATAATTTTTTAAAGTCTGGCAACTTTGTTGAAAAGTTGCTTCTGGTGTTGATAGAGATTGGAATAAAAACATGGATTGATTAGCTCCTATTTAACAGTTTAAAATAGTTAAAAACCACACCCACCTAGGGGGGAAAAGAAACCCAAACCTAGTCTTGAAATGCAGGACTCCATGACATTATCTGAAACCAGGGGTCGCAGACTATGATCCATTGGCTCAGTTTGGTTCACTGCCTGTTTTGTATGGCCTGGGAGCTGAAAGTGATTTTTACATTTTTAAATAGTTTAAAAAAATCAAAGGGAGAATATTTTGTGACCTGAAAATTATGTGAAATTCAAAATTTAGTGTCCATAAATAAGGATTTATTGGAACAGAGCCACATACGTTCATTTACATGTTAACTATGGCTGCTTTCACAGAGTAGTTGTGACACAGACTGTGTGGCCCCTAGAGCCTAACATATTTACCATCTGGTCCTTTACAGAAAAAGTTTGCCAGTCCCTGGTCTAAGACCAATAGAATGTTTAAATGAAATTAGGCTTTTCTTCCCCTATATTGGAATTTTTATCAAGCAGCTCTTCTTTTTTTAGTTCGTAACCTATATTCTTGCTTTATTCTTTTTGAAAGATGTGTGTTTTAAGTATATTTGTGTAAAATAGTTTTAGAGGAAGACACTCAAAATGCGTGTTGGTAAACGTAAGTTTAAGTTTAAATTATTGGTCTCTAAGCTGAACTTTTATTTTTAAAAACGGTCTCATATTTCTGGAAATTTCTCCCAGGCATATAGAGATTTGATATAATGAAATTTTGTATAATCTATACACGAGACTTGCTTTGGTAAATTTACTCCTCTAGGGGCCAGCCCAGTAGCATAGTGGTTAAGTTCATGTGCTTCGCTTCGGCGACCCTGGGTGCAGACCTGTGTACCACTTACTGAGCTGTGCTGTGGCAGATGGGCATGGACATTAGCCCAGGGCCAGTCTTCCTCAGCAAAAAAAGAGGAGGATTGGCAGCAGATGTTAGCTCAGCGCTAATCTTCCTCACCAAAAAAAAAAAATTACCCCTCTAGTAAAGACAGTGTTTCTAATCATTTACTTTTTTTTTTGTTTACTATTGCATTTTGTGCTTCAGTTTCCCCCTTTACTCCCCCCAAATCTGGTTCTTATTTAGTTCTTAAATAAGGCTTGAAACAGACTTTGAGCCGCCATATGTGTGTATCCTCTCCTACCATAGAATATAGGAGGTATGGCACACATTGATAACTGACTGCGTTAGTCAGTCAGTTTGCTCTCAAATCTATCCCGTTTTCCGTGCTCTGTTCTGTATTGCATTAATTAGATTTCCTAGGCTCCCTTGCTTTCTACATGTGCTTGGTTTCTTTTCCAGCTTTATTGAGATATAATTGACAAATAACATTGTATAAGTTTAAGGTATATATACAACATAATGATTAGATTAGGCTCCCTTGCTTTCTGGATTTGGCTAATGGAAGGCACTAACAGAAGATTGATTGATGAGAAGAGGGAAGAGGCTAGAGTATTCCCCACCTCTTAGGCAGCAACTCTGTGTCCCATTAACGTTTTTTTTTTTTTTTTTTTTGTGAGGAAGACCAGCCCTGAGCTAACATCCAATGCCAATCCTCCTCTTTTTTGCTGAGGAAGACTGGCCCTGGGCTAACATCTGTGCCCAACTTCCTCTACTTTATATAGGACGCCACCGCAGCACGGCTTAACAAGCAGTGCTTCGGTGTGCGCCCGGGATCCGAACCGGCGAACCCCGGGCCACCGCAGCGGAGTGCACGCACTTAACTGCTTGCGCCACCGGGCCGGCCCCAACAACCCCTTTTTTTGTGGTCCCAGTTACCACTTGGTAGGTCCTGCTATGTTTCTAGTACCATCCCAAGCTTCTTTGATCTGGTAAGACTAATTCATCTTATTGTCCTTTCAATCCTAGAAGTCATAGAAGCTCCCTGTTGTTACTAGTCTCTGGTTTGCCTGACTTTCCTCTGTTTTTTGTAATTGATTTTCTATAGTAAATTTTCTCTGTGTGAAAGACTGGACTGGACCCTGACTGATATATTGGCTTCTCTTTGAAATTGATTTGAAAAAAATTGCATAGTCATATAATAAGTATATATGATTTTTTTTTTTAATTTTATTTTTTAATTTTTTTCCCCCAAAGCCCCAGTAGATAGTTGTACATCATAGTTGCACATCCTTCTAGTTGCTGTATGTGGGATGCGGCCTCAGCATGGCCGGAGAAAAGGTGCGTTGGTGCGCGCCCGGGATCCGAACCTGGGCCGCCAGTAGCGGAGCGTGCGCACCCAACCGCTAAGCCACGGGGCCGGCCCAAGTATATATGATTTTTAAGAAATTTTAATTATACAAATAAAGTTAAAGTTCCCCTTGATCACTCTCTGTCTCTTTCCAAATCCTACTACCTCTCCCTAGAAAGGACTACTTGCCAATTAGGTATTATCTTTCCACAATTTCTTTTGTAATTTTGTATGTATATGTGTTTTTCCTCCCAACACATAAATAAAATAATACTGATGTATGTGGCAGCTTATTTTTTTCACTTAAATGTGCTTTAGATCTTTCCATTCTAGTTACTTGTAGATCTGCCTTATTGTTTAAAAAAACTTCTTGGTATTTTACTGAATGGAAGTACCATAATGTTTTTAATTATTCTGGGTTTGGTGGACAAATAGGTTTGTTCCAAAGGTTTTTTTGTTTGTGATTACTTTTTAAAAAATAATACTTCTGTGACTATCATTTATTAGATTTTTTTGAACACTTACTGTGTGATGGGAGATGTTCTGTCTCAGGATACACTAGTGAACAAGGCTCCTGCTACTATGAAGCCTGCACTCTAATAGGAGTGGGGCAGATAATTAATTTGTTTTTAAGAAGAATTCTTAATCCTTTTAAAATTTAAGAGTGATGAGAGCTAGGAAGGAAGTAAAACTAGGTGGGTGATACAATGGAGAGTTGTGGGTGAGGAGGCTATTTACTTTTCTTGTGACTTCAAAAAGATTCTACCAGTTTTACTCCCACTTTTTATGTATATAAAGAGTGCTGATTTTTCTTGTGCTTTCACTGATCTGAGAACCGTCTTTAAGATGATTTGTCATTATAGTAAGTGAAAAGCATAAAATTGTTTCAGTTGGCATTTTTCAGTTATTAATGAGATTAAATATTGCACGTTTATTGATTTTAGGCTTTAGTCTGGTGGAATGTTCATAAGAAAATTAGCACTTAGCAAGCTGTGTAAATAAGCAGTACAATAAATTTCAAATGTTAACACTAAAAAAATACTAGGAACTTTAATCAATAGGAAAAAGAATCTGAAAGCACAAAAAATTGTACTTTTAAGACAAACTTCTTTTTTAGAAAGATTCCCCAACTTGTTTGAGTTCTAGTATGAAATTCAGTTTTCTCCAGAAAAGACTAGCTTTTAGAAAAAGGTCTATATAGAAGAAAGGAAAGGGGCTGTCATTTAATCTTAGCAAAATTTTAGAGAGCCACTGCTATTAGTATATAGCCCGAATTAATAGTTTCCTGTTTTTATAGAAGGATAAGTGAATGGGTGGCTGTTTACTTTTCACATCTCTTGTATACTTGGAGTATAACCAAGTAGTTTACATCAGATTATTGCAGATCCAGCTTCTCCTTAGTGCCTTGCATAATTTGACCAATTCTTAAACTTTTGGTCTCAGAACTCATTTACACTCTTAAAAATTATTGAAAACCCCAAAGTGCTTTTATTTTTGTAGGTTATGTCTATTTTAGAGAAATTTTGAAGCACTACTTAATTTATTAAAAAATAATAAACTCAGTACATATTAACATGAATAAAATACTTTTATAGGTATCAACTATATTTTCCAAAAAAAATTACAAGAGTGGCATTGTCTTACAGCTTTGCAAACGTCTTCGATGTTGAGCTTAATAGAAGGTAGCTGGATTCTCATCTGCTTCTGCATTCAATCTTCTGTTGTATATTGTCTTGATTGAAGTATACGAAGAAAATGCAGCCTCATGTGCTGTGCCGTTGGAAAGGGGAAGAGTATTTTAATAGCTTTTTCAGATAATTGGATAGTCTTTGATATTATACCAAAATTTGACAAGTGGTAGTTTCTTAAAGGTTAGTCTTAATGTGGAATCGGAAGCCATATTAATGAAATTCTCGTACTTCACTAATAACTGAATGGATCTTTTACGTATGCATGATTTTGTAACATCATATATTGATCATTTGAAAAACACCAGTTCATTGAGTTATGCAGATCGTCTGAATGTTGGCACATTTTGTTATTACAGTATCAAAAAATTGTATTCATTAATATCACCAACGATCTCTTCAGAAAAACTTTTTATATATTGGAAAGCTGTCAAGCTCACTGTGGCAGATATAATTTTCCAAATTCTAAATCTTGCTTAAAAGCTCAGATTTTATCATTTGTTCTTCCTTAAAATGACAGACTCATTTTGTTCATTTTTGAGAACCAGATAACGAAGTCTGCCAAATAACCAAATCTGGATAACCATAGTTTATTAGTCACTCATTTGTTTTTTGAAATAAAGATGGTGTTCCATGAAAAAAGTGGCTAGTTCAGCTTGTATCTCAAGCAATTATGCAAGTATTTTTCCTGAAAGCAGCCATTGTACTTTGATATGTAGCAGAAGTGCTTTATGTGTATTTCCTATTTCTTTGTGTAGAATATAAAAAGCTGTGACTGCAAGGATTGAGATTTAATAAAAGTTAATCGTTTTTACTGTCTTCATGAAGAACGTTCTTAAGTGAAACTGGCCTAAAACAAACTAGATGAATGGTAGTGAAGAAAACAGTGACTACTACTAATAATAATTAGTACTACTGCCTTGATTCATGTTCAGTTGCCAGCAGTTGTCCTGTCCATTGCTTTTACACCATCATTGTGAATATCAACATAATGAAGAAGGCAACTAGTGTATTGGTGCTGTTATGAAAATGGTTTTGAATCCCGTAAAACCCCTGAAAAAGTTCATGGACCATACTTGGAGAACTTTTGTAGTAGCCGCTAAAATATTTGAATAATAAATGATACTGTCATGATATGTACTTATTCCTACCTTCTTTTTCTTTTTTCTTTTTTTTCTTTGCTTTCCTTACCCTTTCCTGCTATTATTGTTGACTGTCTTTCTTTTTTCCTTTCTTCAGCTGGCTTAGAAGTTAGGTATTATATTTTAGTTCTTTTGTTAATTGAATTAAACATTTATTGTGTTTGCTTTCCTTAAAGTCTGAAGTTAATCAATGTCTCTGTTCTCTTTATGGAACAAACAAGTACTTTGGAACACTTTAATCTTGCTCCAGTTATTTTCCATGTTTTTTTTTTTTTTTTTAGCTTTTTAGTGCTACCATGTTCTGTTGTAAAAAATTTCAAACATGCATAAAAGTAAGAGATTTGGACAATGAACTCCTGTATATCAACCATCCATAATCACTTACTACATTTGCTTCATGTAGATCTCTTACTGAAGATTTTTTTAAATTTTAATATATTTCATTGAACTTGGCTTATTTAAAATGATTATTTTGACATAGTCAGTATAAAACATTGATGAGATATTTGGCATTCTCTTTTTCATAACATATCTTCAAAAACTGGTGTATATTTTACACTTAACAGCCCATCTCAATTTGGACTAACCACATTTCGAGTGCCTAGTAGCCACATGTGACTTGTGGATACCATTGTTGGACAGCACAGCTTTAGAAATAAGAGTTAGAATTAGGAATAATGACTGGAAGATACAGAAAAGGCAAGTTTCTATTCACATAAATTATTTTCTAACAACTGGAGCTATTTGATGATGAGATGCATTTTCTTATAAGGTAATGTGGTCCTTGTTGTTGAAAACATTCAGAGGAAAAGATGGTCAGAGAAGGGGTTATTCCTACATTGGGTACAACTTGCTGTTTTTTTTGTCAGGAAGATCAGCCCTGAGCTAACATCTGATGCCAAGCCTTCTCTTTTTGCTGAGAAAGATTGGCCCTGGGCTAACATCCGTGCCCATCTTCCTCTACTTTATATGGGATGCCGCCACGGCGTGGCTTTGACAAGCAGTAGATCGGTGCGCGCCCGGGATCCGAACCTGCAAACCCTTGGGCCGCCAAAGCGGAGCGCACGCACTTAACTGCTGTGCCCACTGGGCCAGCCCCGCTGTTTGTTTTTAATGACCAATTCCTTTATTAAATTATTTTTTGGTTTGGTTTTAAATTGCTATTTAAAAATTTAAACAATGGACACAAATATAAAATTAAAAATTACCAGTTCTCCCTCATATATATGTATGTAGATCTGCCTGTTTGCTTTATTTCACACAGATGGAATCATGCTATGTATACTGTTCTGAAACTTTTTTTGAAACTTTTTGATATCTTTCCATGTTAGCACACACTGTTTTTTCTTTTAAGTTCATAATACTCCATAATACTGTGAAGATATAATACTTCATTTGAGCGGTCGCCTATACTTCACTCTTGCTGAAGATTTTTAAAGAAAATCTTAAATATCATCATTTCACTCCTACTTCAGTGTGCAACTCTAAAGAATGTTAATATTTTCTTACATACTGTAATTCTATTATCACACCTAATGAACAGTATTTTCTTGTTATCATCTGATAATCCTCTACAGATTTGTCTCAGAAGTATCTTTTTGTAGTTTGTTTGACTAGGATCCAAACAAGGAGTATACATTTGGTTGTTAAATCTTCTAGGTCTCTCTTGTAATCCTCTACCCCCTTTTTATAACATTGACTTAGTTGGAGAAACTAGGTCAGTTGTCCTTTAGAATGTCCCACATTCTGGATTTTTCAATTTGTCATGTATTTTAACTTGTTCTTTTAGTGTTAACTTCTTCCTTTATCCCTTGCATTTCTGTACATGGAAAGTAGCTCTAGAGCTGTGCTGTCTAATACTAGCTGTGTTAGTAACCACCAGTGGCTATTTAAAATAATTGGTTTAAAAATTCAGTTCCCCAATTACGCTTGCCATATTTCAAGTCCTCAGTAGCCATGTATAGCACATTTCCATCCTCACAGAAAGTTCTGTTGGACAGTGCTGATCTAGAGGCTTTTGATTAGATTCAGTTTCAATATTTTTGGCGAGAAAACTTCATAGATGGTGCTGGATTGCTTTGTAATGTGTCACATCAGAAGAGACAGATGTCTTATTGTCCCACTTTTAATAATGTTAAGATTGAGAAGGTGGTAATCAGCCTGACCCCTTCATTGTAAAGTTTCTAATCATGTTTCTATGAATAAAGACAGTTTTTCTTCTTCCTTTGAAATCTCTAATCTCTTTCTTTTTCTTGACTTATTGCATTGGCTAAAACTTTCAATAAAATTGTTGAGTAGAAATGTTGAGTTAATATTCTTGCTTTGTTCCCAGTCTTAGAAATTATTCAGTCTTCCATCATTAAGTGTGATATTAGTTGTAGTCTTTCATAGATGTCTTCTATTAGATTAAGTTCTATTCCTTGCTCCCTGAGTCTTTTTATATGAATAGGTGTTGAGTTTTGTCATATATTTTTCTATATTTATTAAGAGATATGGTTTTCTCTTTTATTCTGTTGATATAATGAATAATACTGATTTTTTTCTTTTGAAGGTTATACCTTAAATTCCTGGGACAAATCTCATTTGGTCATGATATATCATCCTTTTATATGTTACTAGATTGCTAGTATTTTGTTAAGATTTACATCTGTGTTCTTGAGGGATATTAATCTGTGATTTCCTTTTCTTATAATGTCTTTGATTTTGGTATCAGGGTAATGGTAGATTTCTCCTGTGTCCTTTTGACATAACTCCTGTTTTCTTTGATAACTTTCATGCTTTTTTTTCCCCCTTGCACAAAAAGATGTGCCAGGCTTTCTACAAAAGAGTGTCTCAGCATGTTTCCTCAATAGAAAAGGTTCTTTGAAAAAGTGCCTGCCACTGCTTTTTAATACTCTTTCTAGTTATCGCTGATATAACAAAACCATTAACAAAATAAATTTAAAAAGAAAACTAAAAAAACCTAATGCATATTGAATGCTTTAACTCCATATTTCTACACATTTTTTCCAGTTTTAGTTTAAAAAAATGTTCTATATACATCAGTATCAGTTGAGAAATGCACTGTATTTTTACTACACTGAAAGAAATCTTAAACTCTGAACAAAATTATTAGATTTTTAGGTATATAGTGTTAAGTTCTTCAGTTTAGAATTGCTTCACATTATGAGGAAAGAATTCTTTTAGGCATTTTCTTTTTCTTTTCCAGTCAGCTGTTTCTTTCTGTAGTGGTAAGCCTTGAGAGAAGGAAGGTAGGTATGGTGTGGGGCCCATCAATCAGTCAATTCCAGTGCTATCCAGACTGATCTTATTTCAGTCCAGTAGAATAAGTTTTCTATCAGTTGCTGTAGGATTGTAGGTAATGACTGAGCTCAGCCAAGCCATTGATTTATAATAATTACTAACTGTGAAATATCAGGTATATTCATAAATGAATAAATTTCAGACCTTTTTATCTTAAAATAACTAAAATCTTACTGCTATATTTGTTCAGATACTAAGGTATTTAGATTATATAAGGCAAACCGTCCTTGGCATCTGCTCACATAGCTATTAAATGAGATGTTGAGAATTGGCTTTTATGAATCTTTTTGTATGCTTTTAGTTTTAGGTTACTAAAGAAACCATTTTTTTCCTTATACCCTCAGATTATTTTACTTTTAGGATTGTATATGAAAAACAAATGATATCTGAAATATCTAATAGTGTTAACTTGTGTACTTTGATATGGTAGTGATACTATAAATATTAAACCTTAAACCTTTCTGTTAACTTTTCAGGCACAAAAGTGTCAAACCAAGAAATCCTGGACAACAAGGACAGGCACCATCTTTAAGTCAGCAACAACAAGTACTTCCTAAGCACAAGACCAATGAAAAGCAAGAAAAGAGTGAAAAACCACAGAAACGCCCCTTGACTCCTTTTCACCATCGTGTATCTATTAGCGATGATGTTGGCATGGACACAGATTCAGCCAGCCAAAGACTTGTGATCTCTGCTCCAGACAGTCAAGCAAGATTTTCAAACATTCGAACTAATGATGTAGCAAAGACTCCTCAGATGCACGGCACTGAAATGACGAATTCACCTCAACCACCCCCACTTAGTCCTCACCCATGTGATGTGGTTGATGAAGGAGTGACTAAAACACCTTCAACTCCTCAAAGTCAACATTTTTATCAAATGCCAACACCGGATCCGTTGGTTCCTTCTAAACCAATGGAAGATAGGATAGATAGTTTATCCCAGTCTTTCCCAGCTCAGTTCCAGGAAGCTGTAGAACCTACAATATATATTGGTACAGCAGTAAACTTGGAAGAAGATGAAGCTAATATAGCCTGGAAGTATTACAAGGTCCCAAAGAAAAAAGATATAGAGTTTTTACCACCTCAACTTCCAAATGATAAATTCAAGGATGATCCAGTTGGGCCTTTTGGACAGGAAAGTGTAACATCAGTTACAGAGTATGTATTTTTTTTTAATAGTCACTATTATAATTTAAGGGTGGAAATGATGTAAGTTCTTAATATTAGGACTCAAAAATTCGTTTCAGGGTAGGATTTATAGTAATAAATCCTTTGAGTATTAATTTTGCATAATTTCTTTACTGTGTTTTTTCCTCAGGGAACCTCTTTATTATGAAATATTTTAGTCACAAAAAAGTGGAGAAAATAATAATACTTATCCATCAACCAACTTAAGGATTTAAGTTGGTCCATCAACCAACTTAAGGATTTTGCATACAATTAGAACTCCTGTGTACTATTTTTCTTCCTCCATTCTTCCTTCCACTGTCCTGAATTTGGTATTTATCATTTCTATACATGTTTTTATACATGTAGCTCTAGTTAATTCATTTTAATTGCTCTATAGTATTTCTTTGTTGTAAAGATATCATAATTTGTTTATCTACTCTCTTGAAGATGGACATGTTAGTTATTTTCAGTTTTTCACAATTATAAAGGATATAGCAGTGAACTTTTTTGTACACATTTCCTTATGCACTTGTTTAAGATAGGGAATACATCTAAAAGTGGAATTGCTGGGCCATGGGGTATGTACATTAAGGGTTGTTCCCATGTTGCTCCTCAAACTATATCAGTTTACACCCTCATCAACCAGCAGAGTATGAGAATGACTGTTGCTCCACATTTTCCTCAGTACTTGGTATTATGAAACTTGTAATTTGGCTGATCTGTTGCCTGCAGAATGACATCTTACTGTCTTAATACACGTTTTCCAGATTCCTAGTGAGGTTAAGCATCATTTACAATGTTTACTAGACATTTAGATTTCCTTTTCTGTGAATTGCCTATACATCATATTTTTCAGTCCGTTTTTCTTTTCCTGATTTATTCTTTGCATATTCTGGCTATTAATCTTATATTAGTTATATGTGCTACAAATATCTTCATTTTGTGGCTTGCCTTCTTTGTCCACCTTATGTATGACATACTTTGGGCAGAAGTAGGCTTTTTTCAGATCTTCCTTTACTTTCTTTGTTGTTCTGATTACATTTCTAGTCTGTCCCATGAGCCTTTTGCATTTTTATCTAGAGATTTTTCTAAAAGGTGGAAATCAACCAAGAAAACACCATTATATTCATTAAAACTGTCTGCCTGTTTATCAATGCAAGGCCAAGTAGTGTGCAGAGATTACATTTCCTTCTCTATCAATCCGTTTTCGATGAAAGCTTTTAGAATCTTCTCTTGAGCTTAAAATTTTGAAATTTCACAAGAATATGTATAGGTATAGTGATCTTTTGTTCAGTCCTTGTACTGGGCATTTGAGGAGGGCTAGTTCAGCTTGAAGTTTTTTTTATCCTGCTACTGGGAAATTCTCTTTTTCTTGGATAATATCTCCGTTTTGTTTTGTTTTTTTCCATTCTCTGTGTAACCTCTGTAATTCAGATGTTGAGCTTCTATATTTTCTCTCATTTTCCATCTGTCTTTTTTTCTCTGTATTCTGAGGGGATTCCTCAGCTTTTTTTCTAGCCCTTTGTTGAAGTCTTAATATTTGTTTCTCATGGTTTTTCATTTCTAAACTTTTTTTTTAATACCATCCCCTTCTTGTTTAATGTCTTGTAATTTTTTTTTCTTTAGAATTACTTGTTTTATTTTAGTCTTTTTCTTTACTGTGCTGCTTCTCATTGTATTTCTTATAATTATTGTTTCTCCATACACATTTTAGAATGACGGAATGCAGGAGCTCATTGGAAATTCTGTGTATATAGGCAAAGCCTTGTTGATTGGCAGGCCTTACTCATTCAATAAGTATTTTAGTATATACTATGTATCAGTTCCAGACATGTTGCTTTATGATAAAGGGGTAGGGGATGTTTTAGAGGGGAGGCCTCATGCCTAAAATTCCAGAATGAAGAGGATGCCAGATTTTGGGTATTCACCATATAGCTTATTCATTTTTCTAAGAAAAGGAACCCTTCCTGTTCCTCCATTTTTTAACTCTTGTTTTTCATTTCTATCTAGAGATGTATGTGCAGATTTTCTCTGGTTTTCTAGGCAGTTTTGCTCTCCTATTGTTATATAGTTTGCCTATAGCCCTCTCTTGCATATTCTAGGCTGTGAACTTTCTCTGCTGCTTTTCATTGATTTTTGAGCTTCCCTGAGGGTAAGTAAAATATGGTCCATTTTTGGCCTCTTTCTCATTTTCCCTACTGTTAGAGATTTATTCTCTTTTAAAATTCCTTGATTATTATTTTAATAGACAAACCTAGGTGCTTCATGTAGCACTTTGAATCTTAAAATTATTCTGGTATGATCTTTTTAAATTAAAATTAATATAGATTTGAAATTGAGGGACTTCAGGATACCCTAACTATCATGGAAAACAACTAGCTTATTTAGTAGTTAATGGGTCTCCAGAAAGCAAATGATGTCTTAGAAACAAGTCTTAAAAAGATCCTAATCTTATCTGTGCTGGGTGTAATATAAAAGTCTAAGCTAGCCTCAACTCTTGCCTGAAACTACTGTTGGTCTCCTTATTTCTGTACTTCTCCTTCACATGTGTTCTCTACACAGCAGTCAGAGTGATCATTGTAAGTTAAATATTATGTTACTTGTTTGCTTAAGACCCTTCAGTCGTTTCCCTTTATACTTAGAATAAAATCCAAACCCTTTTTCCTCATTTGAAAGATTCTACATAGTCTTCTGCCTAGCTGGTTCTTCACTCTTGTTTACTACTCTCCTATTTGCTTCCTGATTTAGCCACACCAGCTTTCTTGCTATTCCTTCAAAAAGTCACCCTCATTCCTCATGGCCTTTAGAATTGGGTTGCAGATTCGGGGAACAGGCCTTATTCGGTCCTGCTCAAAAGTTACCTTCTCAGGAGGTATTTCCCTGACCATTCTATCTAAACTGTGACCTCTCCTCACTCCCTAAATCACTACCTATCCTCTACACTGCTTTCATTTTCTCCCTTATATGTATCATTATCTGAAATTATATTATGTATTTGTTAGTATTTTTTTTTCTTATTAGAATGTAAGCTTTATGAGGGCAAGAACTGTCTTGTTTACTGCTGTGTTCCTCCCACATAAACACACACACACATCCACATCCCTAGAACAAT
Organism: Ceratotherium simum simum; assembly: GCF_057802395.1. NCBI lineage: Eukaryota > Metazoa > Chordata > Mammalia > Perissodactyla > Rhinocerotidae > Ceratotherium > Ceratotherium simum. The sequence continues at coordinate 27,760,457 of NC_141915.1, read as the reverse complement.
CCTAAGCACATAGTTGACATTCGGCAAATGTTTAGATTAATGAAACAACAGTATGGCCCTAGATTACTTTATGATTTTAAAACTTGTTTTCTTTCTAGGTTATATTTTCTTATTTAATGTATGTAAAAATGTAGTGAATATTTTCAGTTTTAAAAACTTCAAGAATGAGTTTTTATGGGTAGATTATGTTCATAAGATCCAAGAATAGCCATAACTTTAAATAAGTGTATTGGTTGCTTGTGCGCATGAGCATCTGTAAGTGAAATGAAAGTTTCTTAGAAGTTAATACAGCTTAACCTTAGAATCTGTTCTAAAATTATTTGACATTTTTCTCATGGAATAAGAATGAGAAAGAAGAAGCATAATTAGAAAGGTAGCACACAGAGTAGAATGGTGCTGGGTCATGATTGTGTAAATTAAGGAAATAACATGCTTCTACCTGTTCCTGGTCACCATTTTTTCTGCCTCATAAAAAGGAGAAAAAAGACCGAATAAAAGGGTTTTTTTTAATTCTGTGTCTCATGTGAGTATTGTTTTGGTTATGCTAGTTACTAAAATGTGTACTGTGTCATAATTCACTTTTAGATAGAATTCTCATTTTTGTGTTGTAACAGTAAATTAGAACATGGTAAATATCACAAGAAGTCAACCATCAGAGGCTTAGCTGCTATGTGAAATAAGAAACATTTATGGAATATAATTGTTCTATACTTGGTAGGTTAGAAGTTTTTTGATTTTATGTTTTAATCATCTGAATGGTTCTATCCTTTTCCTGGAGTTACTATTCTACGGCATTAGTTCTCAGGCAAATTTCTTATCTCCCCCTTCCCTCCACCACACACACACCCCAGGTGATATTTGGCAATGTCTAGCCACATTTTTGGTTGTCACAAACTGGGGCTGTGCTACAGGTGTCTGGTAGGTAGAGGCCATGGATGCTGCTAAATATCCTGTAATATATAGGACAGTCCCCCACAACAGAGAATTATCCAGCCCAAAATGTTAATAGCGTTAAGGCGCTTTAATGTCACAAATAACTTTTAACAGAAATTTGAACTCTAGAATAAGTTATAAAATAGGCCAAACATGTTTACTGATTAGTTTCATAGGGAGATCCCCCATACTATTTTAGCCCCCCAGACCACAGTATAATACCTGACTTGTGGTCTTCATTGTTTGTATTATGCTAAAACAAAAGGTTTTCCTTTCACAGTTAAAAGGGTCTTGTTGGAATAACTTAGTAATTCAGGTACCTGCTGTTAATATTACTTGAGATAAAGGATCTCATGAGGATCAGTCATCTCCTTATAGAAAGTGGCAAAGCCAGTTGACAAAGTCAGATAATGGTCCCCTGTCATTAAAATAAATTCTGTGAATTACTATTATGCTCTCTTGATGGTGTTTAAGCCATCTTCTTAAATACTTTATAGAAGCATACTATAGTTTTAAAGATATAGTATGATCAAACACTTTTCTAGTCATAGAGTAATCCATTCAGAAGCCTGGTTTGTTTTATATAAGTAAATTTGTGAATTCATATTACCCAGTCATTGTAAATTTCTATTATCTTTTTCCATACTTTGAGTTTTGAAAGTGTATTTAAATGTACAGCAGTTAATTCTAATGAGGTTAATTAGAGGGCTGTTACAACTCCTACATTTTCTCCTTTCTTAGGGAGGTTATCCTTCTTAAATTCATATTCCTCAAAGATAGATTTTATCAGTTTGAATAAAACTCAAGTGTCTCTAATGTGCAAGATGCTGTAAGGCACTGTTACGGTATAAAATAAATTTGGTCCTGGCCCTAAATGAAATTGTAGTCTAATGGAAAATAACATTAAATTCTCTAATAGAGGTATATATAAAATACAGTAGGGATGGAGAGCCTGAGTCTTCATTTCATTTATGGATATCCAGAAACCTGATGTAGTTTGGTATGGATAGATTATAGGGTGCTGCTTAGTAGTTTGGTATTTGTGATGAGAAATGAGACCTGAAGAGTGGGGAAGGGCTATATAATGGAATGGCAAAATATTATTTATGAGCTTATATATTTTCCTTGAGATGATAGGGGCACTGTTGAGAGTTTTTTGAGGTAGATGAAATAACAGGGTTTTGGAAGATAAGGATTTTAGAAATATTAATCAAGTAGCTTTATTGAAAGGTTGTTGAAATGAAGGGCTGTATGTGTATGAAAGAAGATTAGTGTGGACATCTGTTTGAATAGCTCAGACCTGGGGTGATACAGGGCCCTCACTAGGAAATTAGAAAGAAGTAATAGGGAAGTATGAGTTTTATAGGTGTTGTCGAGTAGACTGAAGAACTTTACAGCCAGTTGAATGATAAAGTAGGGGAGTAACAGGAGAGTTAAAGACGAGCATATTTATTTCGTGAAAAAGAAAGATAAGGAAAAACAGATTTGAAGACTTCTCTACTACCCTTTTTACCCACTTTAGACTAAATTTTAAACTGAAGTTTTATGATTTTTTTAAAGTAGCGTTTCAAAAATAGAAGTACCTTGAAGTAACTGTTGTTGTACCTTATGAAAGTAAGGTCTTGTTAGAGAAGTAAAGGCTGGCTAAGTGATAATGGCATATTCACTTAAAAAAGCAAAGGAAGTCTGTGTACATTGATATGGGAAGATCCTGGGATATATTATAAAGTTTAGGAACGAGGTACATGATATATACATACATACATGGCAGTAATGCATAGTTTTTTCCCCCACCCTAATTAGGTAGTATAAACAAGCCATTGTTACCTTCAAGGAGAGGGATTGGGAAATTTACATATTTCACCTATCCCTTCGTATACTATATGACTTTTAGCTATGTGCATGTAACACATATATATTGTAAAATTGTGAATTCAGTTTGAGGTGCCTTCTTAGACAGATTCCATCGGGCAGTTGTGATCATGTGTCTGAAGCTTAGGCGACAAAACAGTAGATACAGAATGCAAAGAGGGGCAAGAATGTGTCAGTAGAAATAAAAAAGTGGTTTCTTTGTAATAGTTGACTTAACAGATGTGTGCCTTTTTAGAAAATGATGGAGGAGAAATTTAGACCTTTGTTTTATTTATGTTAAGTGAAAACTCAATTTCTATTTGGTATAAATAAATGAAGTGTTCCACTGATTGCTGTTAAATGGTGGCACTATGCTTTCATAATAGGTGGATAAATGAAAGAAAGCAATACTCTTGAATTTTCTAATCACTTTTAGATGGTGATGGTTGCCTAACTAGTACAGAGTAATAGAATTCATCATTTCTAAGCACCTCCCTTATTCGTAGACTGCCAAGTGTGGCATTTGATACCAAATTTTTTAGCAGCTTCTTTAAAGCAAAATTCCTTTTCTAATTTGTTAGAATTTAGTTGGAAGGAGAGAAAGGTTGGGGATGGAATGTAGCATATCCCACATACAGGATATACACATCTGTGGCAAATACCTTTATCTTCTTTTTGTTTCTAATTATTTTTAGTTTCTCTACTAGCTAATGATAGTATCTATTTCAGAATAGTGACTTAAGACCTTATACGTTTTAAAGACAGCAAAATTTCTGCCAAGAAACATTGAAGTTGTTTTTTAATATCTTTTTTCAAGGGTTTAGCACTTAGTTTTAGTAGAATTTGTGATTGTTTACAATAGTCTGCTATTCTGATTCAGAGGGAAACCTTTCTAAACCCTGAGCAAGGAAAGAACTGTACTTGAGCATAGTTCTTATGTCTTGTTCAGTAGTAAGGATATATCATGATATCGTAACTATAATTTTCATCAGTATAACTAGCTCCTATGTTGTATTGGTGTGATATACCAGATTTTTATTGTGTTTATATAGTTATAGAATGCATTATTTGATCTATAAAAGATAGTTTCTGATTACTTTGTTTCATAGCAGTCTATGATGTAATGAACTTGTTTTGATTTATTGTATTCTAAATCTTTTCATTTAAGTAAGTCTCTTACTTGATTTCTTATTTTAATGCAATAAAGCTGTACTTTTGACAGCTAGCTTGACTCAATTTAAGGATTGATTCTGAATATTGGAGATGGTACTGGAGAAGGTACCATTAAAAAAGAGGATTTTTGAGATTTATTAAAATCATTTGTTCCTTAACATTATCTTCTATAGCTTACCTCCTTATAATTGTCAGTCCTAAAATATTGTCATAACTTGTGTGGAAGAATTTTTATTGAATAAAGGCATATGCTACCAAAAGCCATATTAAATTCTCTACAAGTACATTTTAGGATAGTATGTTACTGTTGTCATAGTAAAAGGAAGGAGATATAATTAATGAATAATAAAAAGGTAATTTTGATTTGCTTTGGGCTTTGCAAAACTTTCTGTTCATGGCTGTACCTAATCCTTTTTCCGTTTGTCTGTATTTAGCTTTATATCAGATTGAAACTATCTCTGTAGTTAACTATTTGGCTATATGTGAAAATTCCTCTTAGAAAAAGAGAGATGTTGTTCCTATTCACAAAAGTATGTGTACACTATATAATCGGATAGTGACGAAATGATAACTTGAGTTTTTAATCTGGCGTCTCTTAAAAGTCGCAATTTTTATTTCTAATTTTTTTATCAGTTTTAAATATAGGAGGATTGTAATGTAAATAATTTCTATCTTTTAATTTATTGTGACGTGATACTCTTGATATTATTGACTACATTTAAATTCTTTGCATATCCCAATGTCTATGAGAACCATTCAATAAAATAACAAAAAGTCGTCTTTAGGCATTGCATTTGGTTTACTCATATTTATTCTTAATGTAGCCCTGTGCAGTAGGATTGGTCCTTTTAATGCTTCTGCTGGAAGACAACTTAATATGAAAAACAGAGTTATTTTATTCACCTCTACACGAAGTAGTAGTGTTTTTCCGGTTGGTGGGGGGAGGGGTAGTGGGTTCTTATACTTTTCCCCTATGAATATTATGTGAACATGAATACTTAAAATCTTTCCAGCCCTAATTCTCCCACTCTGTGACCTCAGGAAACCATTTCTTTATACGTAAGTTCCACATCAAAGTCAGAGAGCATACCCTCCGTTTGCTCTTATGAGGTTAAGTATTAAATAGAATACATGTCAAAGCAGATGGAAATACTGTTTTGAAAAGATTTATGTTAGTATCTGATAGACAATTTAGCAAACAGTTATTTAGGGTCTGGTGTGGTGAGGTACAAAACTATTCTTAAGAAATAAATGTTTATTCATTTATAGAAAAGAGCTATTTTAACAATTAATTGTAAAACATATCACCGTTGACAGTTGTGTTAGACAGTTGTGTCTTCTCAAGGAAGAAAGTTTTTGTAGACTTAAGATTTTAGTTTTAGGGGTAAATCTGGGGTATATTGGGAATAACAGTGACATATCTGACATTGGATAGCATGTTTGGAAAACAGTTATTCTTTTGATGGCCTCTGTTTCAACCTTAGTTTATAGGGTAGAGTAGAGAGTGCTTCTAGTGCTGGGCATTGGTGAATAGATTAATAAGGTATGATATCCCTGTCATTCAAAGAATTTATAAGCTAGCAAATACCTTAATTGCTTCCAAATCTTACCTCCCTTAGCAATTTTTTGTCTTAGTACTCAAGACAGATAAGCAGTGGCAGCAGTATTACTTGCTAATGAATAAAGATGGTTTATTTCAAAGTACAGGATGCTGTATTTTAGGGTTATTAATGCAAGCACAACATCTCAATTCTGTGTGGCTTTTAGATTTCATGTATTCATTTAGCAAGTATTTACTGAGCACCTACTATGTGCCAGTCACTGTTCTAGGCATTTGGGATAATTCAGTGAACAAAGACAAGATCCCTGGCATTTAAGGGCTTATATTCTATTGGAGTGACAGTCAACTATGAACATAAGCAAATTATGTAGTATGTTAAAAGATAAGTTTTATGAAGGGAAAAATAGAGTAGGGTAAGGGGGATCAATTTTAAGGCAATTGGGCATATTGCAATTTTAAATAAGGTCTCATAAGTGAAAGATTTGAAGTAAGTGAGGGAATTGGCCGTGCAGATATTTGGAGGAAGAATGTTCCAAACAAAGGGAACAGCCAAGAGTGTGTCTGGCTTGTTTGAGGAACATCAAGGAAGCCCTTGGAAGCAGAGTGAGTGAAGGAAGGAGGAGTAGAATAGTAGAAGATAAAGTTGGAGAGGAAAAGAGGAGACAGATCATGGAAGGCTTTGGTAGGATATTATAAAGATTTTGGTTTTTACTCAGAGTAAAATAGTCATTGCACAATTTTGAGCATGATCTGACTAGAAGCCTGGATGCCACTGTTCTGAAAGCATGGGAATCTCAGCTTTGCAAATTATAGAGAACATGAATTTGGAAGTTAAAAAGTGTTTTACACAAATCAAAAACAAATTCTGTATTCACGCTCACTAAGCACACTGGTCTTCAGAGATAAAAGTCCTGATGCTTTCTAGGGTTCTGTGGTGCCGATCACCTTGTTGTGGCTTCCTTCTCTTAGCCTTAGATTTCAGCTTTCTCTGGTCTGTGTGTTTCCACTAGTTGATCTTTTCAACTTCATTGTTGTCTCCTCTCGTTTTGTTGTCCTTTGTCATTTTATTGGTTATTTTAGGAAAGTACAGAGAAACATGTTTATCTGCTAAACTTTGTGAAACCAGAAGACTGATAATGTAAAAATTGGTTTTTCCAATGTGATTAGAAAAAACCTCTGAGGTACTTGCATTGAAATTTCACTTGCCCTTGTAAAACATCTTTAAATAATTAATAATGGTAATAATGTTATTATCACGAAACACAAATTGGGCCTTTAAATTTTTTTACCTTAAAATATATCCACTCATGGAAATAGGAAAAGGATAATCACTTTCATTGTATAAATGTATAAATTGTATAAAGGTAGTCTTGTCTCACGATATAGGCCATGTTTTGAGAGTTTTGGTCCTGGAGTAGTTGAGATTTAGAGTCCCTTTCAGTGAATAAATTTGGACAAGTTAATGTGCTTGAGGACTTGGGAACAGAGTAGATTACCAAAAGACAACATAATTTAGTGTAAAGAACCTATAGATAGGAGACCTGGAGTTTAGCTCCATTTCTCTCTTGCTAAATTTGAGACCGCAATAAATCATGTAACTTTCTATACCTCGGTTTCTTCATTTGTAAAGTGAGGGATTACAGGTTAGATCATCTCTAAATAATTCTAAAAACTTTATGATACTTAACTCGTTTTGGAAATTTTTTATGCTTGTATGCAGAAGAAATATAACTAATTTTCTGATTTTATTTTTTTATGCAGGTTAATGGTGCAATGTAAGAAACCTTTAAAAGTTTCTGATGAATTAGTGCAGCAATATCAAATTAAAAATCAGTATCTTTCAGCAATAGCATCTGATGCAGAACAAGAACCTAAAATTGATCCATATGCATTTGTTGAAGGAGATGAAGAATTCCTTTTTCCTGATAAGAAAGATAGACAAAATAGCGAGAGAGATGCTGGAAAAAAGCACAAGGTGAGTAAAAGAAATCAGAGTACACCAAAGGGTCACTGACTGTTTGTAGCACTGCTTATAGTACCACACTTCTCATTTTTTTCTTTTAAAATAGAACAGATTTATTGTTTTAACTTAGAAAAACATTTTTTAAATAGATAAATCAGGCACATTGTACAAAATTTAAGAGCTTGTATGGACTTTAAACTGTGTCTGGTCTCTGATAATGAAAAGATCTTTATTGTTTACTGTAAACGTTTTTGGATTGGAGAAAGAGTACATTAACTTCTATTATATTGAAATCAGGACGTTTAGGTAGAGAAACTGTTTTGATAGTGAGTTAAAATATGCCGTAAGTGAATTACCAGTTTCCGAAAATAGAATAAAATACACATTGATGAGTTTATAAAATACGTGTTATTTTTGAATATATGAGTCAAGAACTTATAGTGCCCCTAAAAGAAAAATGTTATATTAATAGTGTGGGACACAGAAATATTTATTTGATTAAAATTTTAAAAATCAAATATTTTAGGGTCTATTAAATGCAAGATAATTCTGCTAGATAAGAATTTTGCCTTAAATACAAAATAGGGAAATCGAAAGCTGTGAAAAGGACCCAATAATATGTTTAATACAAGGAATTCATTTCACAAAGTTTTATTTAGCCTTACTATGTGCCAGGTACTTGAAATTTTGTTCTTTTGTAGATAGGAAAACAGTAGTAGTGGGGAGGGCTATAGGTATTGCAGAAAGAATGTAGACTTTGGAATTTGATGGGTTTAGGTTGAAACTCCAGTTCCTACTACTTAGCAGCCGTATTTCTTGGATTATCTTTAGAACTACCTTTTGTCTGTAAGATGAGCGTACTACTTACTTATCATATAGGTTAGGTGTAATAATGTCTGTAGGACACCTAGCAGAATGCTTGACACATAGCTACTCAGTAATTGGTAGATTTTGTTATTGGTAAATTATATATTTCAGCCTAATATGTAATATTGTTTGTAGGTAGAAGATGGGCCATCTAGTGTAACAGTGTTATCACATGACGAAGATGCTATGTCATTATTTAGTCCCTCTGTCAAACAAGGTAAAACTTTTATTTCCTAATCAAAATATTACATTCCAGGATTGTTACTATAAACTAATCTGATATTGTTGGACTTTTAGTGTTCATTTTTTGCATAATTCATATGTTTCATAGAAAGGGACCTATCTTAAAATGATGGATTTATTGCTTATTTTGTACTGGGAGAAGGAAGTTCAGGTGATAGAAATTCTGTTATCAATTATTGGAACTTCTTTCGTTTTTTACAAATAAAAATAGTTCTCATCTGTAAAATGAGATTGGATGAGATCATTGCTTAAAGTCCCTCTCAGATCTAAAAACTCAATTTATAAATTAGACTTTATTGTAATTTTGTTGTCCTCCCCTCCCACCCCCCACAAGTTAGAAGAACTATTGTTGAGGTCGTTAATTTAACAAATATTTATTGAGCACATGATGTGTAGGCACTGTTCTTGTCACTGGGGATACAGTGGGGTCAAGACTCCACTTTGAAAGTGTCTGACTTGTGCTCCTTGTGAATGGAACAGAGAGACACAGTATATTAGTCCTTTTACAAAATCTCACTTTTGATGGAGGCAAAGGAAGTCGTCTTTTGTTATGTGTTTTTTAGGGACAAAGCTTTGTTTTAATATTTGGAATAAATAGAGAGGGTGAGCCTCTGTGCGACCAATGTCCATCTGAATAGAAAAGAGATGGTCTTTCATGAAATAAATTAAGTGGTTGGTGGTTCTAAGTAGCTTGGTGAGTTAACAATTTGGGTTCTTTGGCCTATTTACATACCCTAGGATATAGGGAATGTGTAATCACCTTCTTGTGCCTACGATCTGGCTTTCTCAAATGTGGACCATCTACCACATTCTGGAGCGTCTTTCGAGGTGGAGCTGGGAAATCCTTGGTATTTAATAAGTAACCTAAATGGTTTTTACACAGTCTAAAATTTCAGAACTACTGTGCTAGTGAATCTTTAGAACTGACGTTCAGAGGCACTTGGAAAGTGACTTTCATCTTTCCGAAAGTGAGGGCTATTTCAAGTCATTTGACATCTTGAGGTTGCTTTAGAAGGTTATACAGCACACTGCAAATTGTTTTTTTTTTTTCTTGTCTGGGAATATAAGAGGAATTTAACTTCCATTTATATGTTTTCTTAAATAATCATGTATTTTTTTCCTAAAACTGGAAAAAAAAAGTTAAAAGAAAAATAAAATTCTAGAACTAAAATGAAGCTTAACTAAGAGAGAATATTTATTGAATACTTAAGTGCCTGGCACAGGACAAAGTCCTTTACCTACATTCTATCACATTTAATTCTTGCCATTACTGAGGTTTAGAGAGGTTAAGTAACTTGCCCAGGGTCATACAGTTAGTGTTGGAGTTAGGATTCAAATTAATAGTCTGTCTGACTCAAGAGCCAGAGCACTTAATCATTGTACTATGCTTCCTTTACATTTAAGGAAGATAGAAAAATAAAAATATGTGAGTGTTTAATTCTATTGCCTAATAGTGTTTATATTTGACATATTTTTCATGTAGAGTACTTAGCTACGTTATGGATTACATAGCCTTTGGTGAGCTTCCTGGGGAAAGTACCACAATTTAATTACAACTTTATTTCTATGAAAAGAAATTCTAGATTTTAAACAAATCATGATTTCTTATTGCATAACACCCTTATAAATTTAAAGTTATAGGGCCGGCCCCGTGGCTTAGCGGTTAAGTGCGTGCGCTCCACCACTGGCGGCCCAGGTTCAGATCCCCAGCGCGCACCGACGCACCGCTTCTCTGGCCATGCTGGGGCCGCGTCTCACATGCAGCAACTAGAAGGATGTGCAGCTATGACATACAACTGTCTACTGGGACTTTGGGGGAAAAAAATAAATAAATAAAAATAAAAAAAAATTTAAAGTTATATATCTAGCTTAAATAAAGAGGATAATACTTGTTTGGTCAGTAGTGAAATTTTTGATTTTGTTTTTCCGTTTGACGTGTAGATGCTCCACGCCCTACCGGTCATGCTCGTCCTCCATCAACCAGTTTGATTTATGACTCAGACCTGGCTGTCTCTTATACTGACCTTGATAATCTCTTCAATTCTGATGAAGATGAACTAACAGTGAGTATTCTATTGATGATTAAGGTTATAATTTGTTTTTCTTGATTTTATATGTTTATTTTTCGGAAGTGATGTCAGACTTGAATGCCATGTTTTAGCCCAGAACAATAGGAAATGTTTTGGAATAAAATTTCATTAATTGGTTTCTTTCATTGACCTTATGTTCGAGCAGTCTTTTTTTTTTATAATTTTATTTATTTATTTTCCCCCCAAAGCCCCAGTAGATAGTTGTATGTCATAGCTGCACATCCTTCTAGTTGCTGTATGTGGGACACAGCCTCAGCATGGCCGGAGAAGCGGTGCGTCGGTGCGCGCCAGGGATCCGAACCCAGGCCTCCAGCAGCGGAGCGCACGCACTTAACCGCTAAGCCATGGGGCTGGCCCATGTTCGAGCAGTCTTGACAAAGTGTCACCTATAAACTCTGAGGTTTTTTCCTTTATTTTGTATATTTGAAGGACACGTATGATTAAGCTTAATTTGAGCTCTGCCATATGTTCTTTTTCTGCAGTCCTTAGGAAGCAGAATTATTTTCCTGTTCTTTGATCCTCTAGTTTGAGAAATGACCCTGGAATTGACTCGTTTAGAGAATAATAAGTAATTAACATTAAAATTATATGCCTTGTCAATTTATTAAGGATTACCACTTTTGAATTTGGCATCATAGCCATTATTATAAGACAGCTACATATTATAATAATGAAAGAGGAAGAAAAAGTAATATTTAATCTTTAACACCCATTTGCAGAGAAAGGTGAAGATAAAATGAAAGAAAGCTTAAAATGAGATTCCCTAGAATGTCAAGTCTCTGGCAAATTAATGAATTGGGTGCTGCATTATCATAAAAGAGAATTCCTTTTTCATCTGCATAATGGTAGCTTGGAAATTTCTATAGTACATTTGATCTTTCTTGTTGTATATAATATATACCGTTAATCCTCTCTGATCATATATATGTGTGTATATAGACACACACACACGTATGCGCATTTGGTGTCTTCAATTAAGTGACTAAAGACAGTTATAGCTTAAAACAGAAACTTTTCCTCTATATCCCATAATATTTCATATTTTAGGGTGCCATGTACTAGGTAAATAGATCCTTTGGTTCTTTTATACTTGCTCTTTGCTACCATTCATATGTCAGCTGTGGCTCTTCTGAGGTAAAAAGGTTGTAATCAGAGCTCAGTCGATGTATTTATGAAAAAGTGGCTAACAAAACACATGGAACCAAGTTGTCAGCACAAAACACATTGGTGACAGATTGGTGATGCTAAAACTTGGTATGTTCAATGAATTAAAACTTACTTTTAATTAGAGATCTTATTGTTTTATCATATGTGATCTTCCTGAAGTTTGTGCTCTTATTGTTTTATCATATGAGATCTTCCTGAAGTTTGTGCTTAAGTTTTACCTGTTGTAGCATTTTTGCAGAGGTGAGATTATGAAACAAGGCTAAAGTGTAAACCAGAATTCAGAGGGGTGATTGATTATATCTGAACTTTAATGTCTTTTATTTAAGGGGACAAATGCTTTATGGGTATCATTTACAAACAGTTCTGATGTTAATTACAAACCTTTCTTATTGCCGGTTTTCTTATTTTTTTTACTTTAACGGGTTTTAAGTGGTAGGTTATTCTTGCTGCTGTGTGTTTTGAAAGTATTGGTCATTTTCTTTGGAGGAACTTTTCCCTCTGTTAATTTGGAGGATTATGAAATAGACAGAGAAACTAATCTGGGTTCATTGCCTAAAATGTGTTTTATGTTTTTAAGTTGTATCTAGTATGTTTTTGGCTCTAGCACAAATTCAAAATATTACTTTTGATGAATGGGGTCTACTTTCAAGTTACATCTGAATGATTACTATCTTGAGATCACATTGGATGTAAAATTTCAGATAAAAATGTGGGTTTTTTTTAATAGCCTGGATCTAAAAAATCAGCGAATGGATCAGATGATAAATCCAGCTGCAAGGAATCAAAGACAGGAAATCTGGACCCGTTATCTTGCATAAGTAAGCTTTCCAAATCTGTGCTCCAGATAAATCTGCAAACTTTTAATCTCAGCAAAATTCCCCACCCCTTTGTTTTAAACACAGATTAACTTCTTTTTGATATTATGTTAAAATGTGTGTTTTGTTAAATATAGGCACTGCAGATCTTCATAAAATGTATCCGACACCACCATCATTGGAACAACATATTATGGGATTTTCCCCAATGAATATGAATAATAAAGAATATGGTAGTATGGATACAACACCTGGCGGAACTGTTCTAGAAGGAAATAGTTCTAGTGCAGGAGCACAGTTCAAAATTGAGGTTGATGAAGGATTCTGTAGCCCAAAACCTTCGGAAATTAAAGTAAGTATTTTATTTTTCTAGAAAAATAATTCACTTCCTATATTTTCTTATAGAATTAGTTTGTTGGCTATATTCAAAAATCCTTTTATACTGATTCTAGTTTTGTAGTTAACAAACTTGAAGACTAAATTGTGGTGACACTATTAAGAATGCATTTAAGAAAAGAATAGAATTATAGTTACATTTTATTATTTTGTTTAAAGAAAGAGAAAAAGGGCTCGAGTCAGTTTGTTCTTTTTCTCTTGGAAGATAAGATGCTGAAAGTCACGGTCTCTATATTGTAGGATTTTTCTTATGTCTATAAGCCTGAAAATTGTCAAGTTCTAGTGGGATGTTCCATGTTTGCACCTCTAAAAACTCTACCAAGCCAATGTCTGCCTCCTATCAAATTGCCAGAAGAGTGTATTTACCGTCAAAGTTGGACTGTTGGAAAATTGGAATTGCTTCCTTCAGGGCCTGCATTGCCATTCATCAAAGAAGGGTATGATTTAGATTTATGTTATTGGTGTAGTATGTGAATGCTTAAAAAGCTTTAATTTTTTTCATAGAAGTACCTGATATGCTGGTACCTGGAGAAAGAGATTGATTTTGAAAATTCTAAAAATTGTTTTCTGATTAATAGATTATAATATTATTAGTTGGGTATGGATAAACTATTGGAAAACTGAAGACCGTTATGCTTTGATTATTTGTCTTCAGAAGAACCTTTTATTTTGGTCTAAAATTCTAAATCACTCCCATTTGTACATTTGCCACATTTCACTCACTTTTCATATTTTAATATCTCTGAAATTTAGGTGTCATATAATTGGTAGCATCTTAAAATTGCCTTTGTCCCTTTTTTACACATAAACATGTCTAAAATCAGGATTTTTTTCTTTTCTATTTTTGTTTTTCAATCAGTGGCATCTTAGAATCAATGAGATATGAGTATTTGTAGTACAAAAAATGTATAGATAGTGAATGTGGATGTCTAGGTGTGACTAAGTGTATACAGATTTTATTTATAATTGTGGAACTAATTGGTTGGTTCTGAGCCCACAATAATCACCTAGAGTGGATGTATTATCACCTAGAGTGGATGTATTAACAAGAAATACATTTTAATTCTGCTTGTAATTTTTGCACTAATTGTGCTTTCATAATTTTCACTGTTACTGAAAAACATTTGGGACATTTTTAGTTGTGTTTGACATTACTAATATGTTCCTTTATGTATGTGTTTGATTTTCTTTTACCCTGGTGATGCTAGTGATGGAAGTACTGTCGATCAAGAATATGGCCCTGCTTATACACCTCAAACTCATACTTCGTTTGGGATGCCTCCTAGCAGCGCACCTCCTAGTAACAGTGGAGCAGGAATTCTTCCTTCTCCATCTACCCCTAGGTTTCCAACTCCAAGGACTCCAAGGACTCCAAGGACTCCTCGTGGAGCTGGTGGCCCTGCTAGTGCTCAAGGTTCAGTGAAATATGAAAATTCAGACTTGTATTCACCAGCTTCCACCCCATCCACCTGCAGACCCCTTAATTCTGTTGAACCTGCAACTGTTCCTTCCATCCCTGAAGCACACAGTCTTTATGTAAACCTCATTCTTTCAGAATCAGTTATGAATTTGTTTAAAGACTGTAACTTTGATAGTTGCTGTATCTGTGTCTGCAACATGAATATCAAGGGTGCCGATGTTGGAGTTTATATTCCAGATCCAACGCAGGAAGCACAGTATAGGTGTACCTGTGGCTTCAGTGCTGTCATGAACAGAAAATTTGGAAACAATTCAGGATTATTTCTTGAAGATGAACTAGATATCATAGGACGTAACACAGAGTGTGGCAAAGAAGCAGAAAAACGTTTTGAAGCTCTCAGGGCTACTTCTGCTGAACATGTTAATGTTAATGGAGGACTAAAGGAATCTGAAAAATTGCCTGATGAGTTGATATTATTGCTACAAGATCAGTGCACTAATTTATTTTCACCCTTTGGAGCAGCAGACCAAGATCCTTTTCCCAAAATAGGTGTAATTAGCAATTGGGTACGTGTTGAAGAGCGGGACTGTTGCAATGACTGCTACCTTGCATTAGAACATGGGCGTCAGTTCATGGATAATATGTCAGGAGGAAAAGTTGATGAAGCACTTGTGAAAAGTTCATGCTTACACCCCTGGTCCAAAAGAAATGGTAGGTATGCTAATGGAATAATTTTTCTGTTTATTTTCATTTAGTTGTATGACTTTGCTTTCCTTTCTTAGGAAAAAGTATTAAAGGCAGTTTCCCTTGTAGCTAATAGAGACACTTAAATTTGAACTTAAAACTCCTTTAAGGATGACATTTTTAAAGAGAGAACTTCCTAGCAGTTTAATTTCACCAGTAAAGTATGATTATTGTAAGTCTGTAATTATGTACTTATGTAGGAGTATAAAAGGCACTTTGCACGTGTTAATTAGCAGAAAATTACTAGTTGTCTGCTTTAGTCAACATTCTTTTATTTATTAAATACGTATTGAGCACCTAGTATGTGCCAGGCACTGTTGTTTTGTAAAGTACAGTGTTGAACAAAGCAAACGTATTTCCTGCCCTTTTTGAGCCTATACTTTAGTGGAGAAGACAAAATAAAAAAAAAATAGTTATGTACTGTCAGATAGTGACAAGTGCTTTGAAGAAAAAAAAAAAGACAGGATAAAAGAGTGGAAACAGATAAGAATATACTATTTTAGCTGTATGGTTAGAGAGGATATTACTGAGGGACAGCATTTGAGCAAAGACATACATAAAGTGGGGGACCGTGAGTTATGTGGCTAACTGAGGGAACTGTTTCAGGCAGTGCAAAGTGCAAAGACCCTAAGGAAGTAGTGTGCTTAGTATGTTTGAGGACCAGTAAGGAGGCAGTATTGATGGACTGAACTTGGGTGATGGGGAGGCTGGTAGGAGATGAAGTCTTAAGAGAGGGCCAAGCACCAAAATCATGTAGGGTCTTTTGGACCATGTAGAGAGCTTTTATAGTTTATTCTAAGAGTAATAGGGAAACTATAGGACAATTTTGAGCAGAGAAGTAACATGATCCTTTTTCTATTTATTTATTTATTTATTTGGTGAGGAAGATTTGCCCTGAGCTAACATCCGTTGCCAATCTTCTCTCTCTTTTTTTTTTTTTTTTGCTTGAGGAAGCTCAGCCCTGAGCTAACATCTGTGCCAGTCCTCCTCTATTTTTTGTATGTGGGATGCCTCCACAGCATGACTGACGAGTGGAGTAGCTCTGCGCCTGGCATCCAAACCCGTGAACCCAGGCCACTGAAGCGGAGCGCATGCAACTTTAACCTCGGCCACGGGGCTGTCCTCCTTGTTTATTTTTTAAAACAACACTCTGGCTGTTGTGTTGTTGGTTGTGCAGGTGAGAATAGAAGCAGATCAGTTAGGAGGCAGTTACAGTAGTCCAGGTGAAAGATGATGGTAGCTTAGATAAGATTGGAAGCAATAGAGATGTGAGCAGTAGGTTCTAGGTATATGTGGGAAATAGAACCTACAGGATTTGCGAATATATATATATATATGAAAAGATGAGACATCAGGGATAGCTTGAGCAACTGGGTGAATGATGGTGCTAATTATAGAGGGGAACATTGAGGGAGGAGGTCAAGTATACATTTGGAGATATGAGTTTTAAATTCAGAGAGGTGGTTGGGGCTGGAGATTAAAAATTTTTTTGTGTGAGTTATCACTGTTAAAAGCTATGGAGCTGGGCCGGCTTGGTGGTGCAGCGGTTAAGTGCGCGTGCTCTGCCACAGCGGCCCGGGGTTTGGATCCCCAGGTGCGCACCGACGCACTGTTTGTCAAGCCATGCTGGGGTTGCATCCCGTATAAAGTGGAGGAAGACGGGCATGGATGCTAGCCCAGGGCCAGTCTTCCTCAGCAAAAAGAGGATTGGCAGATGTTAGCTCAAGGCTGATCTTCCTCACACACACACAAAAAAACAGGTATGGAGCTGAATGAAATAACCTAAAGAGTGATTGTAGATAGAGAAGTCCAGGGATGGAACTGACATTTAGAGGTGGGAAAGAAGAGGAGGATCCAGGAGAGGAAACTAAGGAGGTAGGAGGGAAACCAAGAAAGGATGGTGTCCTGGAAGCCACATACAGGAAATGTTTGAAGGAGGAGAGAATGATCATCAATGTCAAATATCAGATACAATGTCAAATATTTGTGTAGAGTTATAGAGCTCTAATGAGTTAATCTATACTAAGTACTTAACACAATGCTTGGCTTAGTAAGTACTGAATTAATATAAGCTGCCATTATTATTAAAATCATCAATGAGATATTTTTCTTTCAGGCACAGCCAACCTATACTTTTTTTAAGATGTCTCAATATACCACTGAATAACTTTTCTAACTTTTTATTATTCAGAAAGTTAGCCTCCTTCAAAATGTGTTTTTTGGTAAGAATCTATGTTCTTAGGTAGTATGTGCCATATAATAACTTTTATTTGGTCCTCGTGTCATTCGCTAATTCAGTCATTTTTGTACGTGTGCAAAACAATTTGCTTGGTATTCTAGGAGATATGAAATATCCTACCTTTAAATTGCTTACAGACTACTCAGAGAGCTAAAATTACAGTGCAGGGTTGAAAGAAGTAAAAATAACCCAAAAGCCCATTGACAGGAGAATGGATAAATAATTATGATAGTACAGATAGAATGTTATAGAAACCTTGAAAATGAATAAAACTATATATAATGAATAGATAAATCTTAATAATAGTATTGAGGGGAGGGAGAGAGAACAAGTCCCAGAAGATTACGTATAGTAAGATACTTTTTTATAAAGTTCTAAAACAAGCAAAGCTAAATGTATTTTTTAGATGCACATAAAATTCAGGATAGTGGTTAGTTCTTAAAAGCTGAGGGAGAGGATAGGGAGAACCACTTAAGATTGTTTTGGTAGTGTTTTACTTCTTGGGCAGTGAGATCATAGTTGTTCATTATATTATTATTAATGAAAATTTGTGAAATAAGATAAGAGGGCAGTGCATGGACCCTTGGTTAATATTTTGTTCATGACATAGTGTGATGATTCTTCAAACTCATTATACTCCAGGACCAAATTAAAAAAGAAAAGGTGTAAATAAATGTCAAAGTTCAAAAAAAGGACAGGATTATTTTCAGCCATAGATAGTAGTTAAGAACATAGGCTGTGTGGGGCTGGCCCGGTAACGTATTGGTTAACTTCCTGCGCTCCGCTGCAGCGGCCCGGGGTTCGCAGGTTCAGATCCCGGCCATGGACTGATGCACCACTTGTTGAGCCATGCTGTGGTGGCGTCCCATATAAAGTAGAGGAAGAAGGGCACCGATGTTAGCCCAGGGCCAGTCTTCCTCAGCAAAAGGAGGATTGGCATCGGATGTTAGCTCAGGGCTAATCTCCCTCACACACAAAAAAACATAGGCTGTGAAGTAAATTTCTTGGTTTGAAACATGGTTCCATCACTATATACTAACTATGGCCTTGGGCAAGTTATTTAACCTCTCTATGCCTCAGTTTCTTTTTTTTTTTTTTTAAAGATTTTATTTATTCGGTTTTTTCCCCGAAAGCCCCAGTAGACAGTTGTATGTCATAGGTTCACATCCTTCTAGTTGCTGTACGCGGGACTCGGCCTCGCGTTGGACGGAGAAGTGGTGCCTCCGGGCGCTCCCGGGATCCGAACCCGGGCCGCCAGCATCAGAGCGCGCGCACTTAACCGCCAAGCCACAGAGCCGGCCCTCAGTTTCTTAAAATAATCAATAATAGTATTTACCTCAAATAGTATTGAGAGGATCAAACGTATAAAAGAGAGCTAATATGTATAAAACAGAGAGCAGTGCCTGGCACAAAGTAAGAACTCAGATATTAGCAGTAGCAATAGAAGTAATAGCAGCAGCAGCAGTAGCAATAGTGGTACTCTATTTGTATTATTATTTGTTTTAAAGAACCAACTCATCTTGGAACTTTTCATCACAAGAAAAAAAAATTTTGTAACTATGTATGGTGATGGATATTAACTGAACTTACTGTGGTGATCATTTTGCAATATATACAAATATCAAATCATTACATTGTTTACCTGAAACTAGTATAATGTCATGTCAATTATACCTCAGTAAAAAAAATTTAAAAAAGAACCGACTTGTTGGCTCCATGGCTCAGAGGTTAGAGCACTGGTCTTGTAAAAAACAACCAGCTTACATCAATTATACTTCAAAAAAAAAAGGAACCAACTTATTTGTCAAATAATAGAAAATATTGAGCCTTGCCTCGTGTATATTTTTTTGTATAACAGTAAACATTGATGTAAAGAGAAAACTCTTTAGCCATAAAGATGTTTCATCCTAACTTGTATTAAAATAATTCAGAACAAACAATAAAAAAAGAAATGCCTTTACATTTTAATTAAAAATTTTCAATATAAAGACAAAATAACCTAGGGATATAATTGAAAACCTAAATATGCAATATTGAAATACTTTCATTAAATTATAGCAGCATCATGAAATAGTAGCAAGCTTCTACAATGGGCCTTTGCCCTAATTGTTTCCTCTGCCTGGGATGCTTTTCCCCCAGATATTTACATGGGTAACTCGCTTGTCTCCTTTAAATCTTGTGAGACACATTCTCAATATAAAATTGCAAACCCCTCTTCGTGCTCTACATCCTGTGTCTTTTGGACTTTTTTCCATAGGGTTTGCTTATTACCTTCTAACATACTGTCTAATTTAATGATTAATTATTGTCTCTCACTGCATTAAGGTCACCCATGCAAGTTCTGTGTAAGGGCAAAGGTTTTTGTCCATTTTGTTTGTTG
This sequence comes from Ceratotherium simum simum, assembly GCF_057802395.1. Lineage (NCBI taxonomy): Eukaryota > Metazoa > Chordata > Mammalia > Perissodactyla > Rhinocerotidae > Ceratotherium > Ceratotherium simum. Next base: position 27,740,615 of record NC_141915.1, on the reverse strand, counting down.
ATAATATCCCAAATACCTAGAACAGTGCCTGGCATGTAGTAGGTGTCCAAGGTGTTTATTTGAAGGAATTAAAAGTCTACAAACTATAGTTTGTATATTTAATGGTAACATTTATTTTTTCAAGATAGAAAAAGCTTTGTTCTAATTATAGAAAATACAGGGCCGGCCCCGTGGCTTAGCGGTTAAGTGCGCGCGCTCCGCTGTTGGCGGCCCGGGTTCGGATCCCGGGCGCGCACCGACACACCGCTTCTCCGGCCATGCTGAGGCCGCGTCCCACATACAGCAACTAGAATGGATGTGCAACTACGACATACAACTATCTGCTGGGGCTTTGGGGGAAAAATAAATAAATAAAATCTTTAAAAAAAAAAAAAAAGAAAATACATACTTGTTGGAAAGAAAGTTAAGAATCTAGACAATACAGAAAAGTAAACGTCAAAATTGCCCCTATTTCCGTTCACCCGCATCATCACACCACTCCACGATCACTCTTTCTTTAATAGTTTTATTGACATATGATACAATTTACCCATTTAAAGTATACAATTAAATGTTTTTTGGTATTCACAGAGTTGTGTAGCCATTGCCACAATCAATTTTAGAACGTTTTCATCACCCCAAAAAGAAACCCTTATCCATTTGCAGTCACTCCCTATTTCCCTCCAACTGCACCCTCCCAGTGCTAGGCAACCACCAGTCTACTTTCTGTCTCTGTAGATTTGCGTCTTTTGTACATTTCATATGAATAGAATCGTACCTTATATGGTCTTTTGTGATTGGCTTCTTCACTTAGCATAATGTTTCCAAGGTTTGTCCATGTTGTAGCATGTATTAGTACTTCATTCCTTTTTATTGCCAAATAATATTCCATTGTATGAGTATGCCACATTTTATTTACCCGTTCATCTGTTGATGGACATTTGGGTTGTTTCCACTTTTTGGCTATTATGAATAATGCTGCTCTGAACATTTGTGTACAAGTTTTTATGTGAATGTATGTTTTCATTACTCTTGGCTGGACTTGCTGGTTCATATAACTTGGTTTTACCTTTTTAGGAACTGCCAAACTGTTTTCCAAAGCAGCTGTGCTATTTTACATTCCCACCAACAATGTGGAGGGTTCCACTTTTTCCACATCCTCATTAACACTTGTCATTATGTGTCTTTTTGATTATAGTCATCCTGGTGGGTGTGAAGTGTTATCTCATTGTGATTTTGATTTGTGTTTCCCTGATGACTAATAACGTTGAACATCTTTTCATGAGCTTCTTGTCCATTTGTATATCTTCTTTGGAGAAATGTCTTTTCATATTCTTTGCCCATTTTTTAATTTGGTATTTTGTCTTTTCATTATTGAGTTATAAGAGTTCTTTCTATGTTCTGGATACAAGTCCCTTATCAGATGTGTGATTTGCAGGTATTTTCTCCTATTCTCTGGATTTTCATTTCACTTCCTTGATGGTATCCTTTGAAACAAAAAGGTTTTCAATTTTGATGCAGTTCAGTGTATTTATTCTCTTGTTGCTTGTGGTTTTTGTATCATATCTAAAAAGACTTTGCCTAACCCTAAGTCGTGAAAATTTACTCCTATGTTTTTCCTAAGAGTTTTATAGTTTTAGCACTTATATTTGGGTCTGTAATCCATTCTGAATTAGTTTTTGTATATAGATTAAGGAAGGAGTCCAACTTGATTCTTTTGCATGTGGATATCCAATTGTCCATTTGTTGAAAACGAGTATCTTTCCCCATTAAATTGTTTTGGCACTTTTGTCAAAAATCAATTGACCATAAATCTGAGGTTTTATTTCTGGATGTTCAGTTCTGTTCTGTTGATCTATATGTGTATCCTCCATGATCACTCTTAAAAATCATTATATATCCTTTTATATAATAGTTATATAATAACTATTGCTTTCCATCCAGGTCTTAGCTTAAATAGAGGCCTGGCACTTGTCACAGTACACATTTATATTCTTTTTCATGTCAGTCTCCTCCACAAGATTATAAGATCCCTGAAGACATGAATAAGAATTTGTTTTACACAGTATTCCCAGCAGCTAGCATAATTCCTTGCCCATAGTAGGTCTTCAATAAATATATTTTTTAAAAGAATGATAGAGTATCTACGAGAGTCTCTCTGAATTAAAATCGAAATACAAATTCTTGAGCTTCACCCAGATCAGAATTTCTCAGGGTAAGCTCTGCGTATATGTTTTTTTTGAGGAAGATTAGCCCTGAGCTAACATCTTTTGCCAGTCCTCCTCTTTTTGTGCTGAGGAAGATTGGCTCTGAGCTAACATCCGTGCCCATCTTCCTCTACTTTATATGGGATGCCGCCACAGCATGGTTTGGTAAGCGGTGTGTCAGTCAGTGCCTGGGATCAGAACATGTGAACCCGAGGCCACCGAAGCGGAGTGTGTGAACTTAACCGCTATGCCGCCCGGCCGACCTCCTACATATATGTTTTTTAAAAGTTCCCCATGTGATTATGATAAACAACCTTAGCCAATGACAGCTTTTTCTAGACTTTGTTTTATGTGACTATTCATATATGAATCTACACATAGTTCTGTTTGTATATATCTTCTACAGATAGTTTTATAACCTGTTTTTTACTTACCAGTGTATTAGTCATTAGTCCATTTCAGATAGCTGTGTTATCACTTTTAATGACTACGTAGTGTTCTATCATGTATATAATAGTTTAAGCATAATAGTCATTAAGTAATATATCTAAAATTAAATTACTTCTAATTCTGTACACCATTTAGATATAGGGAATTAAAGCCAAAAATAATAAATTAGGCTATAATAGTAATGAATTAAAGTGAATGATTTAATGTAACAGTGCTCAAACAGGTTTAATGGTACAACTGAACCATACTGGGGGGCAGATTAATTATATCAGTAACATTTGGTGATTTTTTTTTTTTTTTTTTTTAGCCATTTGACATTTAGCAGCAGCACCTTTCATACCCATTCTGATAGTTGGTCAGAAATGCAGGTCATAGTAATTTGATAATCTATAAATCTAGGTGTATAAAATATCTGTGGATATTACAACACTTTTTAGCAGTGCGATCAAGTTTATCTGTTACTGTACAAGTTCCATATTTCAGAGTTGTTATAGTCTACTGTTTTTCCCAAATTAAACTTTAATCATTGTAACCAGTCTTATCTGATTATTTTACCATAGTGGTGGTAATTAAGATAATTTATAACTCATTTCAGTGTGAGACAGAGTTCTTTCTGGTAGAATACCTGTAAGTACCAAAAATAACCAAAATAAATGCAAAAAGGAAGAAATTTATTTGATTAATTTGTAAATTGGTTAATGAGCTAATGAATAACTTTTTTATGGAGACGAGTTACAATTTTGTTATTATATCTCTTGCTTAGTTTTAAGTACTAGAAGAACCATTTCTACAGATCATTTTTGTTTATTTATTTTTGTGAAGAAGACCAGCCCTGAGCTAACATCTGATGCCAATCCTCCTCTTTATTTTTTTGCTGAGGAAGACCGGCCCTGGGCTAACACCCATGCCCATCTTCCTCTACTTTATATGGGACGCCGCCACAGCATGGCTTAACAAGCGGTGTGTCGGTGCACACCCGGGATCCGAACCAGCGAACCCTGGGCCGCAGCAGCGGAGCGTATGCACTTAGCCACTTGTGCCACCAGGCCGGCCCCTCTACAGATCATTTTAAATAGAACTTAATGCAGTTTTCTGCACAAGCAAATGCTTAATCTTAATAATGAAGAGCTGAACTTGCCTAGATGTATTTTTTATCTTAAAATTTTATTTCTTTGTGCTGGCATTAGCAATTCTTATTCATTTTTTTTTTCATGTTGTAGATGTGAGTATGCAGTGCTCACAGGATATACTTCGAATGCTCCTGTCCCTTCAGCCAGTTCTTCAGGATGCTATTCAGAAAAAAAGAACAGTAAGACCTTGGGGGGTTCAAGGTCCTCTCACTTGGCAACAATTTCATAAAATGGCTGGCCGAGGCTCTTATGGTAAGTAATTTATAGTAATGTGTATTGACGGATTTTATATCAGTCCTCAGTTTCTTTGCCCAACTTGAATAAGCACGTTTGTCTTCCTTAAATATTTTTGTGGCATATGCTTGACTTAAGGTCAGTGTGATCAATCCTAGCTTTTCTTACTTGCGACATTTCCAACATTCAATTTACTAGGTTTTCCAACCCCACTTCAGAAAGAACAGCTTCACTTAGATCCATTTTTATGTATTAGACTGACCAGTAAGATTTTATGTGAAGAAAGAATCTTAATGCCAAAGTTTTCAAGAAGACTCAACACCACTTTTGTTGTAAATTATCATTTTACATAATTGAATGAAAAATGGGGTATAAAAGAGAGGGTAATACTAATGATAAAAGGCTTTACGGTCTACCCTTAAAAAAAAATAACAGTGACAGAAATTTGGTAGTTAGGACAAGAGTAGCAAATGGATACTCTCAATATGGTGCACAGTAGGTTTATGGTCAACTGTAATGGAAAAGAACATTCAAAATGCTTAAACTCTCTGTTGAAGATTAGCTCTGAAAGGTGGGATGTAATGGAGCTTTTAAAATATATTTGGAATAATAGTTCTTAACATTGAAATCTTTGACTTTTGTGCATCGTTTTAGAATACATTATGTACAGAAGTAGTAGATTTGCTCATATTTTCCTTTTCCTACTTTTATTAAATGGCTAAATTATTTAAATCTCATAAAAACAGTGAAAATTGTAGGTTAATTCTAATATTTTTACATTCTTTTTACAACCAAAATAGTAAACACACACACACACACACACACACACACACACACTCTATTCTGCACCTTACTGATCAGTACCTATAGCGCTATCTTCCTTTTTTTTCAATGGCTGCACATATTCCATTGTTGTTTACATGTGATATTATTTACTAGTCTACTGTTTATGGACATGTAGATTGTTTCTATCATTATCATTACAACTATTTTTCTGTAATGCACACATCCCTGGCTTAAAGCATGTGTGTATTTAAAAAAAAAATATTGCCATGTTACTCGATACTGTATCAGTTTAAACTCCCATCAGTAAAATGCCTGTTTCCTCACTCGTGCCAGTAAGGTGCTGAGTAGATGGGTGAAAATGGTTGTTTCGTTATAGTTTGAGAGAGAGAATAGTGCATACTGTGAGGGTAGATTTCCTGGGTTCTGATCCCACCTCTGTCACTTCTTGTGTGATACTGGACAAGTTGCTTAACTTCTCCATTCCTACTTTTTCATCTCTAAAATGAGGTTAATGTTAGTATCTGCCTTATAAGGTTTTTGTGAGGATTGAATGGATTAATATATGTAAAGATCTTTGAGCAATACCTAGCACATAGTAAATGTTATAATTTACTATTAATTATTTTAAATTGCTTTCTCTTGAATCTTTTTATATATGAGGTATTTCTGTTTCTGTCAACTTCGTTCATATCCTTTACCCATTTTTTATTAGGTTTTTGATCATTTTCTTATGGATTAATAGGTCCTTTTTATAGATGGTAAGGAAATCAATCTTTTCTCATATACATTGCAATTTTTTTCCAATTTTTAATCCTTTGGCTTTGTTTGTAGTGGTTTTTTATGCCAAAATTTTAAATCTATATAGTCAAATTAATCAGGTTTTAAATGAACAGGTTTTATGTTATGCTTAGAAAGGCTTTCCCCAATCCAAATTTATTAAAAATAAAATAAAACTCCCCTTCCGTGTTTTCTTTTGTACTTCTGAGTTTTTTCATTCAAATTAAGTTTTTTACATTTAAGTGAAGGTGTAAGTCATAGGTTTTATAAAGACCATTTAGCAAATTTCTAACTGTGGAGAAGTCTCAATCACTGTCTTTAGCTATTTTTGTCTTTAATCAAATACTTTTACTACTAATAATGACTTTAGTAACCTTTGACATTTAAATAAAAAGACATTTACTGCTCTTAAATGTTTTCTTAAACTATATCTTTCTTATTTAGGAACTGATGAATCCCCAGAACCACTGCCAATCCCCACGTTTTTGTTGGGTTATGATTATGATTTTCTGGTGCTTTCTCCATTTGCTCTCCCTTATTGGGAGAGACTTATGCTGGAACCTTATGGATCTCAAAGAGATATAGCCTATGTTGTACTATGTCCAGAAAATGAAGCCTTGTTAAATGGAGCCAAAAGCTTTTTTAGAGATCTTACTGCAATATATGAGGTAGGTGTTTAAAAAGAGGTGGCATTTTAAAACTACCTTATGATTTGTATGTTTTATACTGGGCAGTTCAGTTGATTGGGACAGTGTAATAATGATGTCAGACTAGATATTTAGTTCTCATACTAGCCTTTGACCCAGACCCTTTGTTAGATGTATGTGCCACGGGTCACAGTGGAAATCACCATATTGGAGAAAAAACATTGAGAGCATATATGTATGTCCCATTTAAGATAATCTTTTTCTGAAACAAAGGGTGGCATTATTAAATAGCCAGGAAAAAATTACATTTATAAAAATTCTGGTCCTGATTCTCTAGGACCTCAGGTACTGACACTAGGCCTCACTTTTCGCATATGTAAAATAAAGCTATGCTAGATCTCTCTAAGATCCATTTCATTTCTGAAATATTTGACTGATCTTCTAAGTTATAATTCTCATGTTGTATCCATCACTGAATGCAGTGATTACAAATTTTAAGTGCTATGAGACATAAAGTCTTATTTCATTATACCTTTTCCCATAAATGCTTGGAAACTCAGTCTTCAAAATGTAATTTCTTTTACAATCTGAGTTGTTAGTTTGTGCTGGTTTAGCTCCTTATAAATGTTCCACTTAATTACAAGATATCTGTAGTGTGTTTTGTAGAAATAAATATTTCCCAAAGAGTGTTGTTTGGAACACTAGTCCTACAAAATCTTCCCAGAAAAAAGTCCATAGTTAAATAGCTTTGGGAAAACATTGGGTATTGTATTACCTTTTAGAAATTCGCTATTCATATTGTATTATTAAAGCCTTTGAAAGTCTTACAGTAAAGAAATCCACTGTATAAATTTTCTTAATCCAGTATTGCTAACTTATTTGATATTGGGCTTCTTGTAACAAACATCAGTGGCCCACAGAATTGGAGGGAGAGCTGGCATATATATAGTGTCTTTATATACCAATTTTTATTTTGATTTGACTTGGTAATACATGTATTTATATACATGAATTGGGGTAGATGTACAACTTAAAATGACTGCATTTTTATGCTCAGTTATTTCTGTATTCTGCGGGTTTTCATTATTCAGACCACATGGTTCTAGTGCCATTATTATTATCTAGGTGTTTTATTTCATTGGAGATATTTTAATTTTGAAAGAAATTTATTAGGTTTCTAATGTAAAAAGGAAAAAGACCTATGGCACCATTTCACCCTTGACATTTTTATCCCAAATGTTAATTATAAATGATAAAGCTTATTTTAAATAGCTTAAATGCTTTATTTTATAATACGTACTTAAATACTATAAGAAATTCACTAATTCTGCTTTCTATATGTATATTGTAGTCCTGTCGATTAGGTCAACATAGACCTATTTCTCGACTGTTGACAGATGGGATCATGAGAGTTGGATCTACTGCATCAAAGAAACTATCAGAAAAGTTGGTAGCAGAATGGTTTTCTCAGGCAGCTGATGGTAACAATGAAGCATTTTCTAAACTCAAGCTTTATGCACAAGTCTGCAGATATGACCTAGGTATTGAATTTGTATTTATTGTATAAGGCCAGTGTTAGCAAAGTATGGCCCAGTCCACCAGATGTTTTTGTAAATAAAATTTTATTGAAACATAGCCATGCTCATTTAATTACGTATTGTTTACGGCTGCTTTTGTGCTGCAAGATCCAGGCTGAGTAATTGTGACAGAGAACTATATGACCCGCAAAGCCTAAAATATTTACTATCTGGCCCTTTACAGAAAAAATTTGCTGATCCCTGCAATAGGGGTCTCACTAGGTAGGAAGAAATTGTGGGTTATAAACAATTTTCTGTTGCTTCTGTAGGATCTGATGAATTTATGTTTTTATTTAAGTTTATTAAGATTCTTGATTTGTTAATGGTTCAGAGATGAAGTAACTTGCAGTTACCTCTACAACACCAAGAAACAGTTCTTTGTTGGAACTAAGAAAATGACAGCTGGGGCCGGCCCCATGGCTTAGCAGTTAAGTGCACGCGCTCCGCTACTGGTGGCCCGGGTTCGGACCCTGGGCGCACACCGACGCACCGCTTCTCCGGCCATGCTGAGGCGGTGTCCCACATACAGCAACTAGAAGAATATGCAACTATGATATACAACTATCTACTGGGGCTTTGGGGAGAAAAGGTGAAAAAGAGGAGGAGGATTGGCAATAGATGTTAGCTCAGGGCTGGTCTTCCTCAGCAAAAATAAAAGAGGAGGATTGGCATGGATGTTAGCTCAGAGCTGATCTTCCTCTCACACACACACACACACACACACACACACAAAATAGAAAAAAAAAATGACAACTATTTAAGACTTGCTTTTAACACCCTTGAATTAAATGTCAGTGGACTGAATTTAGACTTAATCCAAAGAAACACAGAACCAAAATATTGAATCTCCTTAGACATTCCTGTAATTTGAATCCCATGGTAACATTCTTTCATTTTATATTTAATTAGCTCCTGGTGTAATCAGTATTTATTCAACTTGTGATTTAGGAACGCTTTGAATGGTTTGATGAAAATTTGCTAGATACTCTTATTTACATTTAATTAATTATGCCTAGGAAACAAAATTTTATTATACTCTCATGGAAACCATTTCTTAATTTTGTATGAAAATGCTAGTTTACTTTTTCAATTCCATTTAAAATTTGTTTCTTCAGTTTCTAGGGGAAATAGAAAGCTAGCATCTGCTACACTGTTAGCAAGCAACTTGGGGAGGGTAATTACCAAAAAAGCATCAACTAGATATTATTAATCATATGGTAGAATAAAAAAAGAACCAATCAGTGAAATAAAGAATTAAATATCCTGACTGTTTTTATTATCTTTAGGTCCTTATCTTGCTTCCCAGCCATTGGACAGCTCTCTACTTTCCCAGCCAAATTTAGTTGCCCCTACAAGTCAGTCTTTGATTACTCCACCTCAGATGACAAATACTGGAAATGCTAATACTCCATCTGCAACCCTAGCATCTGCAGCAAGCAGCACTATGACAGTGTCTTCAGGTGTTGCCATGTCTTCTTCAGCTGCTGCAGCTAATTCAACTTTGACCACAACTTCAACTTCATCTTCATCATCCTCCAACTTGAATAGTGGAGTATCATCAAATAAACTACCTTCATTTCCACCCTTTGGCAGTATGAATGGTAGTACTGCAGGATCCATGTCTACGCAAGCGAGTACAGTTCAGAGTGGCCAGTTAGGAGGGCAACAGTCTTCAGCTCTACAAACAGCTGGAATTTCTGGAGAGTCGTCTTCACTTCCCACTCAGCCACATCCTGATGTGGCTGAAAGGTACCTTTAAATATACTAGTCTTTGCAGAAATATAAATATATGATGCTTTTTTTTGTCTAAATAAGATAGTCATTGTGAATGAACATAAAGAGCTTTTTGGTCTTATCCCTGAAATTTTAGTTTTTATAATTTTGAATATTTTACCTATAAAATTATAATAAAGGCTCTTTGTAAAGTCTTTATCATAGAATCCCAGAATCTCAGGGTAGGAATTAAGACCTTGAAAACCATTTAGTCCAACTATTTTATGATATTTGAATCTGTTCTGTGACATAGTGTAAAGCAGATTTGCTTAAGCACATCACTCCAGCGATTTAGAAGTCACTATCGAACCAGCCTATTCAGAAGTTTAATAAGAGTCATACCAAGGTTTAAATCTCAGCCCTGCCATTTACTGGCTATGTGACTTTGGAAAAGTTATCTGACTTCTCTGAGCATGTTTTCTTGTCTGTAAAATGGGAGCAGTAGGATATAATGTACGTTAATTGCTTCACACAATGCTTCCAAACACTTGAGTTATTTATAATGACAACAGTGATGATGACAGCTCTCTTTATTCATTTTATGAAGAAGGTATTGAGTGAGCTTCTCTTTTGATTTATAGGTTAGGTTAGCTTGCCCTTGGTTATATCTTTCAGCTACCCAGATGCAGTTTTGCCCCAAGTTACACTCATTTATGTGAGTAAAAACAAACTATTAATCACCCAGATTGATCCGTTCATCTTGAACGTCTAAATAGATTTGGAGTTTTAAAAAAATCATATCACTATCAAAGAATGAATTTTATTATTCATCATTGAAGTTATAAAGTATAAAATGAATGTGTATATTCTAACAACGTAGTAGAACATTGACTAAGTCTGGAAACCTCGTTTCTTTCTGGTCTAGCTCTGCTTCTAGCCAGCTTTGTGATCTTGGGCAGCTCATTTAACTTACGTGTCTCAGTTTTATCACTTAAACACTAACCTCTCTGGCATTTCTTTTTTTATATATATATATTTTTTAATTTAATTTTGTTTTGTTTTGTTTTTGGTGAGGAAGATTGGCCCTGAGCTAACATCTGTGCCAATCCTCCTCTATTTCTTTTTTCGTACGTGGAACGCCTGCCACAACATAGCTTGGTGAGTGGTGCGTAGGTCCGCGCCTGGGATCTGAACCCAGGAACCCTGGGCTGCAGAAGCGGAGCACACGAACTCAACCCCTACGCCACCAGAGCAGCCCCCTCTCTGGCATTTCTGACTCTGTGGTTTTAAGAATTTTTTTTTTCGTGCAAGACCTCTTAACTGAAGGGTTTTTATACACTGTGAAATTGTGTGTACAATGTTTACGGTTCTCTTTGGAGAGAGATATCCCTCATTTTTAGAGAGGCTCTGTGACAACCCCCACCAAAAAAAGATAAAAGATATTAAGAACCTGCTTTGATGCTACCCCGGGAAATGTACAGGACAACTTTTTTTCTAACTGTCTTATTTCTACCTCAAATTTTAGCACAATGGATCGGGATAAAGTGGGCATCCCCACAGATGGTGATTCACATGCAATCACGTACCCACCTGCTATTGTCGTTTATATAATTGATCCTTTTACATATGAAAATAAAGATGAGAGCACTAATTCTTCTAATGTATGGACTTTGGGGTTACTTCGATGCTTTCTGGAGATGGTCCAGACTCTTCCTTCTCATATTAAGAGTACTGTTTCTGTACAGGTAAGACTGATAAACGTTGCAAGTTAAATTTACATAAAACAGTTTGATGTTGACAGAAGTTTCAAAGATAATATTCTGTGTTAAAATTGATTTTCAAAAAGGCAGGTTCTATTATATTGATTTTACTTTAAGTGATATTAGGATAGAAATCTTAGTTTATAAAAGATAAACTTTACAATCATACCACAGTAATAATGGAGAATTAAAAGATTGCATTAAGTACATTAAGTATTTTTTCTGTGTTACTTTTATAAGCCAGTTTTTAAATTCATAAGCTTAAATAGAAAAATAGAGCATGGACCTATATAAGCTAGAGTTCTAAATTAAGTCAAGGTTGCAAGTAAAAGTAGGAAGAAATTAACCATATTAAGTTGTTTGCAGAGATTTTGAATTATTTCTTTATAGACTACAACAGGACTAGTCAATGGCAATATTAATTAATATAACTGTTATGTAGAAAGTTTTAAAGGTTTTTACATAGCCATTGATAAAATTGACTTTATCGAAAACCTGTATAATAGATAAGAAAATATAATTCTTTCGATTGTTTTAATTAGGTTTTGTTTAAGTTTTCTAGTAATTTTTGAGAGTGTTGGACTCACAGTTCTTTTTATTCTCTTGTTGGAATTTTAACAGTTGTAATATTTTCCTATAATTCTTAGATTGTTCCTTGTCAGTACCTGTTACAACCTGTGAAGCATGAAGATAGACAAATCTATACCCAGCATTTAAAATCCCTGGCTTTTTCGGCCTTTACCCAGTGTCGGAGACCACTTCCAACATCAACCAATGTGAAAACATTGACTGGCTTTGGTCCAGGTTTAGCCATGGAAACTGCTCTTAGCAGTCCTGATGTAAGTATGTTTTCCATGACCAAAGTTATTGAATGACTGTACATTTTATGGTTTTATGCAAAACTAAGTGCAGTTTTCTGTTTAGCTCTCATTTTTCAATTATCTTATAATTGAGTAGAGATAATATATCACATTTTCAATAAAAGATTTTTCTATGATTGTGTAAGTACCATAGTACCTTAATTTTTTATTTTACAGAGACCAGAGTGTATTCGACTTTATACACCTCCTTTTATTCTGGCTCCAGTGAAGGATAAACAGACAGAGCTAGGAGAAACATTTGGAGAAGCTGGACAGAAATATAATGTTCTTTTCGTGGGCTACTGTTTATCTCATGATCAAAGATGGATTCTTGCATCTTGCACAGATCTATATGGAGAACTTTTAGAAACTTGTATCATTAACATCGATGTCCCAAATAGGTACTTCTATTTCCTTAAATGTAGCATTATATCATCCCATTTTAAAAAATTCATACACACACAGATAAACACACACATATTATGTTTTATTTTTAATGAATAGAAAACTGGAAGGTTGTATATATTAAAATATTAAGTCTTGGATTTTAGGTGCTTTTCACTTTTTTGTAGTGTATATTTATATTGTAGCATTAAGAGAATTAAAAATAATTTCGATTACACAGACAAAAGAGATTAAAGTCCCTAAATTCTGTGTATTAAAGCTTGAGGCAATGATTTTAGCCTGAAGAATTTTGAGACATGGAACTAGAAAGTCCTCTGCAATTAAAAAAAAAACTAGTAAAGCATCCTAGAACATTTACTTTTCTCATGTACCATCTAAGATATAGTCCCGAATTAACTCAGTGAGTTAACTTCCTCTACTCAAATTGTTGACTGAAGATTTTACCAATTAAATGTTGAAGTGTCTTCTGGAAATGGTGGCCTTTTTAGATTTCTTCTTCTAGATATTGGCCAGTTATTTATGAAGGCTATGGGTCACAACAGATGAGACAGTATTGCCATTTTACTGAAAGTTGAAGTGGGATAATGGTTAAGAGGTCTAACTCTCGAGTCATAGGGACCTGGGTTCAAATCCCAACTCTGCCACTTATTGGCTGTGTGATCTTGAGAAAATTACTTTAGCCAGCTGAGCTACAGCTTACTTGTTTGTAAAATTGTGAGGATAATTTTATCTGCCTCATAGGGTTGTTAGGTTGAAATGAGATAAATGTAAATGGATTGGGCATAATGCTTGGTATGTAGTAAGTACTCAATAAATGGTAGCTACTGTTGCTCAGCCACAGAGTGCTTATGTTACGTACTTGCCTAATAAAGGACGTGCATGCAAAAGACACAGCAGTGTTGTTTGGTCTGAGAAAGTGTAGTGTTTTAATATTCTTCAACGTCAAGTATAGAGCAAGGGTTGGCAAACCGTAGCCCATGGGCCAAATCTGGTCACATCCATTTGTTTAAGTGTTATCTATGGCTGCTTTCATGCTGCAGCAGCAGAGTTGAATTGTTACAGTAGAATCTTGATGGCCTGCAAAGCTTAAAATATTGGCCCTTTAAAGAAAAAGTTTGCCAATCTCTGGTATAGAGCAATGTTTCTGGTGAATTTTGGTGGTTCATAAACAATTTTTCATTCTAAGTATATATTTTAATGAGTATTAAAAGAACACAAAAGACTAGTATGCCAAACTGTGGTTTTGTATATAGTCTTGCTTATAAAAAAAGTGTTAAGCATTAAAATTAAGGGACCAATTTTCCACAAATTTGAGTTCTTTTGAAATGTCATCATATGAATTTTAGAAATATTTATGACTGTCTCTTTATTCCATACAGGGCTCGTCGGAAAAAAGGATCTGCTAGAAGATTTGGTCTACAGAAACTTTGGGAGTGGTGCTTAGGACTTGTACAAATGAGTTCATTACCATGGAGAGTTGTAATTGGCCGTCTAGGAAGGATTGGTCATGGCGAATTGAAAGGTAAAATTGTAGTTTTATTATTTAGTACTTAAATTTCTGTTGTATGTTAATTCGTACACTGTTCGGACCACATCTAGGTATATGTACTGAATAAAATGTAAAGGTTATAAAAAGTAGTTTTTTGTTTCATTTTTAAAGAGAAACCACCTATGTCTAGGCCACAAATGGCTTAATTCAAGTTTTAAAAGGACATTTTACATATATTGCAACTTTAATATCAGTGTTATTACTACTATTCTCTTGTGTCGTCTTGCATTTTTTCCCTTTTCTGCTTATTATTCAACTCATCCTCTATTCGGCAGATAGTACTTATTATTAGCTTATGTTCAAGTTAGAGGGATAAAGGATGGTGAGTAACATCAGCAGTAAGAGATTTTTGGCTTAACGATGACTTCTATTTGAGGAATACACCAATTTTAAAATCATTATGTTTTAACTTTGGTTCTAAGGGTGTTACTTTGGATATTATTTTTTTTACTGTTGATACCCACAGATTGGAGCTGTTTGCTGAGTCGTCGAAACTTGCAGTCTCTAAGTAAAAGGCTCAAAGACATGTGTAGAATGTGTGGTATATCTGCTGCAGACTCTCCCAGCATTCTCAGTGCTTGCTTGGTAGCAATGGAACCCCAAGGCTCTTTTATTATTATGCCAGGTTAGCTGTCTTTAGTTTATATCAGATTTAATTCTTCATGCATTTAAGTTTCGAAGTAGTATGTAAAATTGATTCTTCATTTATTAAAAGAAAAAAATACCTTTCATTTTCTTTTCAGATTCTGTGTCAACTGGTTCTGTATTTGGAAGAAGCACCACTCTAAACATGCAGACGTCTCAGTTAAATACCCCACAGGATACATCATGTACTCATATACTTGTGTTCCCTACTTCTGCTTCTGTGCAAGTAGCTTCAGCTACTTATACCACTGAAAATTTGGACTTAGCCTTCAATCCCAACAATGGTAGGTGAATTGTTCTTTAAAAGTGTACAAATATAAGTCTTGATGATGGTGGCAGATTGTAGGCTGAATAATGCCCCCCCAGAACATATCCATGTCCTGTGAATGTCCCTGAAACCTGTGAATGTCCCTGAAACCTGTGAATGTTACCTTAAATGGCAAAAAAAGACTTTGCAGATGTGACTAAGTTAAGAATCTTGAGATGGAGGGATTATCCTGGGTTATGCAGGTGGGCCTTAGATGCAATCATATGTATCCATATGTATGAGGGAGGCAGAGAGAAGTTTGACTACGCAAAAAAAAAAGGAGAAGGCCCTGTGATGGAAACAGTGTGAAGC
The DNA here is from genome assembly GCF_057802395.1 of Ceratotherium simum simum. NCBI lineage: Eukaryota > Metazoa > Chordata > Mammalia > Perissodactyla > Rhinocerotidae > Ceratotherium > Ceratotherium simum. The sequence continues at coordinate 27,725,277 of NC_141915.1, read as the reverse complement.
AAAGTCAGAGAGAAATGATGCTACGCTGCTGACTTTGAAGATAGAGGAAGGGGCAATGAGCCAAGGAATGCATGGAATACAGTTCTAGATGCTGGAAAAGACAAGGTAACAGATTTTCTCCTGGAGTCTCCAGAGGGGAGAGTAGCCTGGCGATACCTTGATTTTGGCCTAATGACCTGCACTTTGATTTCAGGCCAGTAAAACTGATTTTGGACTTCCGGCCCCCAGAACTATAAGAGAGTAAATGTGTGTTGTTTTAAGTCAACAGATTTGTGGTAATTTGTCAAAGCAGCAACAGGAAACGAATACAACCATTCTTCTACCTTAATAATATCAGAACTGGTGCTATGAGTTATCCCATAAATATTTACTTGTTTTAAAAGGCATCATTGATCATAAAACGTTTGTACAGGTTTGTGCCTGTATTGTTGAGTTACCTATAAATAAACTTTGCAGCTCATTTTATATTTTTATCTATCTTGATTTACCAAAATAATATAGTAATTTATACAAACTGCAAGAGTAGGGATGTAACTTTTCTAGATGAACTTACAGATTGCATTTTAAGCAGACGAGAAAATAAATGATATTCCACTGTTGTTCTAAGTAACCTTAGAAAATGGCACATCTCTAAAGTCACAAGTATGGGTATTAATTTTTTAATTAATTAATTAATTTTAGTGTGTTATACAATAACGTGAATATTTTACTTAATAATAAGGAATTTTGGCGTTAATTGTGAATAGTCTCATTTTAAATACATTTTCGTTTCCAGCGTAGTGTGTTTGCTTTGTATTATTTTCCTATTGCTGCTGTAACAAATTACCAAAGGCTTAGTGGCGTAAAACAATACACATTAATTATCTTCCAGTTCTGGAAGTCAGAAGTCCAAATTCAGTCTTACTGGGCTAAAGTCAAGGTGTCTGCAGGATTGGTTCTTTCTAGAGGCTCTAAGGGAGAATCTGTTTCCTTGTCTAGAGACTACCTGCATCTCTTGCTCAAAGGCCCCTTCTTCCATCTTCAATGCCAGCGGTGTAGTATTGTCACATCTCCTTCACTGACTCTAACCTTGCTGCCTCCCTCTTATTAGGACCCCTGTGATTACATTGGACCCACCTGGATAATCCAGAGTAATCTCCCCATCTCAAGAACCTTAGCTTGATCACATCTGCAAAGTTCTTTATGGTAACATATTCACAGATTCCTGGGATTAGGACAGGGACATCTTTGGGGGGGGCCATTATTCAGACTACCACATGCTCGTTTATGCATAATTGTTTATATGGCTCCTAGCACAGTACTTGGCACATGGTAGACATTCAGTAGATGTTGTTAAATTAACCCATTTTGGTTAAAGTTCATTAATTTATTTTTTTTAGAATTTTATTTATTTATTTATTTATTTATGTTTTCCCCCAAAGCCCCAGTAGATAGTTGTATGTCATAGGTGCACATCTTTCTAGTTGCTGTATGTGGGACACGCCTCAGCATGGCCGGAGAAGCGGTGCGTCGGTGCGCGCCCGGGATCTGAACCCGGGCCGCCAGCAGCGGAGCGCGCGCACTTAACCGCTAAGCCACGGGGCCGGCCCTCATTAATTTATTTTAACCCTCTGCTGTAAATGACCATGGGATATGAAAAATGGAGTATTTAATTTTTTTTCTTTCTCCTCTATAGATGGAGCAGATGGAATGGGTATCTTTGATTTGTTAGATACAGGAGATGATCTTGACCCTGATATCATTAATATTCTTCCTGCATCTCCAACGGGGTCTCCTGTACATTCTCCGGGATCTCATTACCCCCATGGAGGTGATGCTGGCAAGGTAACCCTGTTATAAAAAGTTCAGTTTATCTAAATGTCCTTCATTAACTTAGTAATGGATTGATACATGAAATAGAACACTTTTTTCCTTGGAAATTGGCAATAAGTGCGATTAATAATACATTCATGCACTTCTGCTTTATAGACATCAATACTTTGAATTATACATTATTAAGAGGGTTTCTAAGATGCTATTTTACCTGACTTCATATTTTCTAGACTACTTGCCATTGTCGTTTTCCTGCCACTTCACCATAGCTTCTACTCAGGTATAGGATCAGATTATCTGAGAATCGGTGTATTGTGCTAAGTGCTGCCGTTCATATCAGGGCTGTGACAAGGAACATAATAAAAACATTAATTTTCTCATAAGTACAGAAAAAACAGTGACCACCCCTCCCCTTTTGTTTTTAGCAGTTATAGAAGCAAGCCATCTTGTCCTTCTGTTTGAACTCAAAACTAATTGGGCTTCATTTGAATAATATCTTTATTTGAGTGAAATTATATATAGTGGTTATTTGATTATTGTAGTATGCATATGTTTAGAACCTGTCTTTTTAAGATAAGGAAAATTATTTGTCCAATCTTACCTTGCATCCTTGCCTCCTTTTTTTAACTGGAAAGAAATGAAATTATTATATATATATATATGGAAAACACCAATAATCTGACCACTTTAGTAAAACCATTTTTACTTTTAGCAAATTACTTTCCTTCCAGATGTATTTATATTGCAGCTTTCAATAAGTATAACCAGCTTTTTAATATTGCGTTGTTGTTTTACCATAATTTATTGTATTATTCCCGAAATGTTAGACATTAAAGTATTTTATTTTTTTTCTGTTATAGGTAATGTTGCAATGAACATTTCCATACATATCATTTTTCTTCTTTTTATCAATTTCCTTGAAATACATACCAAGAAATACATTGATTAATCCAAAGGATGTGAGCATCACTTAATAGTTGTCCCTTCATGTTGCCATAATGCTTTCTAAAACATTGTTAACTGCATTTTATAGATATTGCTAGATGAACAAAGCTAAATTTAATCTACCTTTTAGATTGGGGTGTGGTGTTCAGGAATTAGTTGAGAGAGTATTAGGAAATAAGCTAGAAATTTAATTGGACGTTTTGTATTTTTCAGTCAGCTACAAAGGTTTACACACACACACACACACACACACACACACACACACACACACACACACACCCCACCCCCCCCACCCCCCACTGAACGTAGCCTTGGCATCATAGTACAAACTTGTTAAACAGTTATATTCATTTCCTCATGCAACTCTTAAAACTCATTCTTTTAATGCTATTACTAATGTGATATTCTTCTAAGTAGGTAGCAATTGATTTTTTTCAATATCCTTCAGTAATTTTTTAAATTGAAGTCATAAGATAATGAGACTGATTGTCATAAACCATTCTGTGTTTATATCTATTGCCTAGATATGTCAAATGAACTAACACACTTTTAATTTTGCCTTTTAAGGGTCAGGGTACTGATCGGCTCCTTTCAACAGAATCTCATGATGAAGTAACTAATATTCTTCAGCAACCATTGGCCCTTGGTTACTTTGTATCAACTGCCAAAGCGGGTCCGTTACCTGACTGGTTCTGGTCAGCATGTCCTCAAGCACAATATCAGTGTCCCCTCTTTCTTAAGGTATTACCATTTCTATGCCAGTTCCTAGCTTGAATAATGCTAATTGATGACTTAAGTCCTAAGAAATATAGAAGTGGTTTTTTGAAGTGTGTAGCTTTTGTCAAAGGTCTTAAATGCTTTGCCACATAAGACTCTCTAGATTGGGCCGGCCCCGTGGCTTAGCTGTTAAGTGCTCGCGCTCCGCTGCTGGCGGCCCGGGTTCGGATCCCGGGCGCGCACCAACGCACCACTTCTCTGGCCATGCTGAGGCCGCGTCCCACATACAGCAACTAGAAGGATGTGCAGCTATGACATACAGCTATCTACTGGGGCTTTAGGGGGGAAAAAGAAATAAATAAAATCTTTAAAAAAAAAAAAGACTCTCTAGATTACATCACAAAGAGAATTATCTAATTATGAAACAACTCTAATTTTTAAATTCATATTTAGTTTGAACTTTTAATTAATCTTAAGTCAAATTCCTGGGACCCTTGCTCTTATTATTTTCAGCTGCACATATGGAAGTTTAGAGTTGGGAGAAACCTTATATAACCTTTAGTCTACCTTTTCATACTCAAGTTCAGAAAAGCTCATTTGTCTGAAGTCATAAATTGGTAGTAGACTAAAGATTAAAACCTGGATCTTTTAATGATTATAATGTTATTCTTTGAATTACATCATACTGTACTCCTATTATGCCACATTATTTGGAGGATTAAAGGATTCATAATCTTTGTAAGAATACTTGATATTTAGATCCACTTACTACCTCCTTAAAAAAGCTTTCTAGCTTTGTGTAAATTGCTGTATTAAAACTATTGAGTGGTTTTCAAGTAATGAGATTCTTAGACCCATAGTGACTTATTTTATCAAGACAAATTCATTAGCAAGTGATATAACAAGGTTGAGATAAATCATAAAATGGTAAAATGAGATTTGAAAGCCCTGTCCAGAGTTTATTACTGCTGCTGCTACTACTTTCCAAAATAAATTCGGCTCTGATTCACTTATTCTTATATAAACCCACCAGAAGTTAACTGTTTTATTCCATTAGTCATGCTAACCTAACTACTTGCCAATTTATTTTTATTTGTAGGGTAAAAGTTGGATAGTATACTTCACTTTCTTGGGGTTATATTTTAGTGGGTACTTCAACACATAGGCTTGTTGGTATCTTTTAAGCCTGTTGCTATTAAATCTTGATACCCTTGGCCTACATACCATTGAGTCAATGACATCTGACATTTGACATTAAGCAATGAACTTCTGTAGCATATTCATGAAGAATACAAAAGCTGTTGATCTGAATTGACTATTAATGAGATAATATATTTAGAGAGTGTCAGCCAAGGTAATAGTTTAATCATGACTTGTCTTCCCCTTCCAATATATGTGCAGTGGTCTATACAGATCTCATTCCGAGAATGTATTCCCAGGGCGGTTTCTTCAGAATAGTAGCCCTTGGAGTTTCTACAAAACAAAGGGTTGTTTGGTCCTTTGGGAAGTGCTGCATATGCTTTCTGTCCCCTTTTTTGTTACAATACATGTATGCACATTAAAGACTCTGAAAAACAGCAGCAAATACATTGTTTACCTACCATTTCCCAAACTTGCTTTAATACATAAGAAAAGGATTGTGTAACACGTATTAATAGTTCATGACCTTAGTGTTTCACGGAACATTTTTTTAGGAAACACCACTTTACAGAAAGTCCAAGAGACTATCCAGATTCTTTTCTACTCAATATTTATTTGCAGAGAGGATAGTGTAAAGTGGGCATTCACCCTCAGATACAGTGTAACAAGATTAGGACTTCTAGTCTGAATTACCAGGTAAGGCATAACTTACCATAATTTTGTTCACTTTTTGTTTTCATACATCTCATTTTATTTCTATACCATAGGCAATAAAACCACCTGGAATGTTTCTCTTTGCTTAGAAAAATAATGGATCGTTACCTAGATGATTGAAAAATCTTTTTATCGAAGAAATTAGAGCACTAGTACTGATTACATTCATTTAATTTGTAGTGATCTGCCACATGAGACTTTTGCTTATAACTCATAGAGTTTATGGGCAGTTGAAACATATATATCTTTGGTTATATTCCTGAATATACAACTCAAGAGTTTATACATATATTTCAGCTGTGGAGGAGAGAGCACCTAAATATAAAATACAGTCACGCTCCACATAAGGATGTTTCGGTCAACAACACACCAAGTATACAATGATGGTCCCATAAGATTAGTACCATATAGCCTGGGTGTGTATTAGGTTTGTGTAAGTATACTCTATGATGTTCACACAGGGATGAAATCGTCTGATCACACATTTCTCACAACGTATCCCCTTCATTAAGCAACACATGACTGTAGCATCTTTTACAGTATACAGAATGAGATCTACCAAGAGTTTCTTCAGTCAATACCACCATCTTGTTGTAGCTTTTTTTTGCTGAGGAAGATTTGCCCTGAGGTACATCTGCTGCCAGTCTTCCTCTTTTTGTATGTGAGCCACCGCCACAACATGGCACTAACAGACAAGCGGTGTAGGTCCATGCCTGGGAAACGAACCTGGGCTGCTGAAGCAGAGCAGGCTGAACTTAACCACTAGGCCACTGGGGCTGGCTCTTGTCTTAGCTTTTTAATATTATTATATATATTGACTTATAAACAAAATGATTTACTTTCTTTAATTCAAATGTGGAGAAGTGTACCACATTCCTTTCTTCTACTCTTCATTGCCATACCTAAATGGGTTTGCCAGTTGTTACTAAACCTCCATTATGAAATTGAGTGGGCAAAAGAAGGCAGCTGTGCACTGTGTTACTTAGAGTGCTCACAATTCCACCAAAAGTAGCTTTAAGATTTATAGCTTTATAAGTAAAATATTTGCATATGCTTACTCCTCTTGCTTTTTTCAGTGCTAGACATAGGTATATCTGCATAGTCTAAGTTCTGTGTAACCTAGAGAAGGATGTACTCAGATTTATCAGTTCAGTGCTTCCTTAAACATTTATTTTACACATCTAGGCAGGTTACGCTTAGAAAATAATTGGAAATTCTTTTTTTAGGATTATTATGTAGTCTCAAAACCAATAAAGCTGAAGAAAAGGAAGTAAGATTCAATATAAGTTACACACTTAAAAATTACTTGTGAATTAGTTAAACGAGAACAAGCATCTTTATAGTGGCCCCTATTCGTTACATAGGTCTAAAACGTATTTCATCAAGGAAGAAACCTTGGGAGAATAACGTAAAACTAATAAGTTTTTTCCATTTGGCTGACTGATTACCTGTTATTTTTGTAGGCCTCTTTGCACCTCCACGTGCCTTCAGTGCAATCTGACGAGCTGCTTCACAGTAAACACTCCCACCCACTTGACTCAAATCAGACTTCAGATGTCCTCAGGTACGGCTCTTTTTACCATTAAGGGTTCTCCATTACAACTTTGAAAGAATATGTTGATCCTTATATATTTTTCTTATTTTGGCAGTAGTTTACAGTTGGGTACCCTTGGATCTCTGCATGAATTATATCATTCAGAATGAGTGATCTTCTTTCTAACATGTAATCTACTTTTTTTGTGTTGTTTTTTGGTTTGGTTTGTTTTTCTCTCTTTTTTTTTATTGATGTCGTAATAGTTTATAACATTGTGAGATTTCAGTTTTACATTATTGTTTGTCAGTCACCATATAGATGCACCCCTTCACATCTTGTGCCCACCACCAACCCTCTTCCCCCTGGTAACCACCATACAGTTCTCTCTGTCCGTGTGTTAGTTTCTATTCCACGTATGAGTGAAGTCATACAGTGTTTGTCTTTCTCTGTCTGGCTTTTTCACTTAACATAATACCCTCCAGGTCCATCCATGTTGTTGCAAAGGGGACAATTTTGTCTTTTTTATGGCTGAGTAGTATTCCATTGTATATATATACCACATCTTCTTTATCCAATCATCTGTTGATGGACGCTTGGGTTGCTTCCACTTCTTGGCTATAGTGAATAATGCTGCAGTGAACATAGAGGTGCATAAGCCTTTTTGGATTGTTGATTTCAAGTTCTTTGGATAAATACCCAGAAGTGGGATAGGTGGATCATGAGGTATTTCTCTTTTTAATTTTTTGAGGAATCTCCATGCTGTTTTCCATAGAGGCTGTACCCGTTTGCATTCCCACCAGCAGTGAATGAGGGTTCCCTTTTCTCCACAACCTCTCCACCATTTGTTATTTTTTGTCTTGATTATAGCCATTCTAATGGGTGTAAGGTGATATCTTAGTGTAGTTTTGATTTGCATTTCGCTGATGATTAGTGATGTTGGACATCTTTTCATGTGCCTATTAGCCATCTGTATTTCTTCCTTAGAAAAATGTCTGTTCATATCCTCTGCCCATTTTTTGATCAGGTTATTTGTTTTTTTGTTGTTCATTTGTGTGAGTTCTTTATATATTATGGAGATTAACCCCTTGTCAGATATATGATTTGCAAATATTTTCTCCCAGTTGGTGGGTTGTCTTTTAATTTTGCTCCTAGTTTCCTTTGCCTTGCAGAAGCTCTTTAGTCTGATGAAGTTCCACTTGTTTATTTTTTCTTTTGTTTCCCTTATCCGAGTAGACATGGAATTCGAAAAGATCCCTCTAAGACCAATGCCAAAGAGTGTTCTGCCTATGTTTTCTTCTAGGAGTTTCATAGTTTCAGGTCTTACCTTTAAGTCATTGATCCATTTTGAGTTAATTTTTGTGTATGGCGAAAGATAATGGTCTACTTTCATTCTTTTGCAAGTGGCTGTCCAGTTTTCCCAGCACCATTTATTGAAGAGACTTTCCTTTCTCCATTGTATGGTCTTAGCTCCTTTGTCAAAGATTAGCTGTCTGTATATGTGTAGTTTTATTTCTGGACTTTCAATTCTGTTCCATTGACCTGTATGTCTGTTTTTGTATCAGTACCATGCTGTTTTGATTATTATAGCTTTGTTGTATATTTTGAAGTCAGGGATTGTGATGCCTCCAGCTTTGTTCTTTTTTCTCAGTATTGCTTTAGCTATTCAGGGTCTTTTGTTGCCTCATAGGAATTTTAGTATTCTTTGTTCTATTTCTGTGAAGAATGTCATTGGGATTCTGATTGTGATTGCATTGAATCTGTAGATTGCTTTAGGTAGCAATTTTAACTATGTTTATTCTTCTAATCCGTGTGCATGGGATATCTTTCCATTTCTTTATGTCATCATCGATTTCTTTCAATAATGTCTTGTAGTTTTCATTGTATATAGGTCTTTCACCTCCTTGGTTAAATTTATTCCTAGATATTTTATTCTTTTTGTTTCAATTGTAAATGGGATTGTCTTCTTGAGTTCTCTTTATGTTATTTTGTTATTAGAGTGTGGAAATGCAACTGATTTCTGTAAGTTGATTTTGTACCCTGCAACTTTGCTGGAGTTGTTGATTATTTTTAATAGTTTTCCATTGGATTCCTCATGGTTTTCTATGTATAAAATCATGTCGTCTGCAAAAGCGAGAGTTTCATTTCTTCATTGCCTATTTGGATTCCTTTTGTTCCTTTTTCTTCCCTAATTGCTCTGGCCAGAACCTCCAGTACTATGTTGAATAAGAGTGGCAAGAGCGGACACCCTTGTCTTGTTTCTGTTCTCAGAGGGATGGCTTTCAGTTTTTCCCCACTGAGTGTGATGTTAGTTGTGGGTTTGTCATAAATAGCCTTTATTATGTCAAGGTACTTTCCTTCTATACCCATTTTGTTGAGAGTTTTTATCATAAATGGAAGCTGTGTCTTGTCAGATGCTTTCTCTGCATCTATTGAGATGATCATGTGGTTTTTATTCCTCATTTTGTTAATGTGGTGTATCACATTGATTGATTTGCGGATGTTGAACCATCCCCGTGTCCCTGGTATAAATCCCACTTGATCATGGTGTATGATCTTTTTAATGTATTGCTGTATTTGGTTTGCCAACATTTTGTTGAGGATTTTTGCATCTATGTTCATCAGCGATATTGGCCTGTAATTTTCCTTTGTGTTGTCCTTGTCTGGCTTTGGTATCAGTGTGATGTTGGCTTTGTAGAATGTGTTAGGAAGTGTTCCATGTTCCTCTATTTTTTGGAATAGTTTGAGAAGGATAGGTATTAAATCTTCTTGGAATATTTGGTAAAATTCTTCAGAGAAGCCATCTGGTCCTGGACTTTTATTTTTTGGGAGGTTTTTGATTACTCTTTCAATCTCTTTACTTGTGATTGGTCTATTCAGATGTAATATACTTTTGAGAATAATTTTTATGAAAATTAGTTGTCTTGAATCTCCCCAAGGACTCTCTATTCTATACCTAAGTGACTTTGACTCTTAGATGCCATAATTGGAAATTGCTTCCAAAATCTACAGTGTAAATAAATACATGACTTATACAGTTTATTTGCTTTTCAGGTTTGTTTTGGAACAGTACAATGCACTCTCCTGGCTAACCTGTGACCCTGCAATCCAGGACAGACGCTCATGTCTCCCAATTCATTTTGTGGTGCTGAATCAGTTATATAACTTTATCATGAATATGCTGTGATCTTCATTTGATGGAACTGTGCAAGAAAAGAACAAGGAAAAAAGATATTTCACTGCAAGATTAAGTTACAGTTATCTTTTCAGTGAAAGTCATTTGTGATGGGTCTAATTCTTATTACTTCAGCAAATATTGTTTTGACTTGGGGGGGCTATAACTCTGCTATTTTTCATTGACTATATGAACTCTTTAGGATGATGACTGATCATACAAAACGTATTATAACATTTTCGTAGCAAAATTAACCTTTTTTTCCAGTCACAGTATTTGTGAAAAGTAATGAGCCATAGTACCCAGTCATGTTAAATGAATATTAAAAGCATGGAGAGGAAACATGAGGAACAATGAATTTCAACATATGGCTTCAGAACATCAAGATGTTCTTGTATTGGATTATAGTATCTAGTATTCAAAAATGCCTGCATCTCTTATTTATTGTAAGTTTTTAAATGTATAAATTGTCTTATATTTCTTAACCTCTTTTATAAAAATTTTCCTAGAAGGTTTATACTGCCTTCTTGCTTTAAAGCAATTGGTCTAAAATATATGTAATCGTCTTAATTAAAAAGTTGCAGTAGGGTTGCTTTTAGAGTATTATTTTTTTGTAAGGGGGTGGGTGGGACAGTAAATTTGTATTGTCTTGATGTACAGTTTAATGGGGATAGAGGGGGAATAATGTCCATACCATTGTGTGTGGAGGATTTACAGCTAAGCTGTAGTTGCAGAGTACATGTACAGTAATGAAGTTCACTGTGTTTATAAATCGAAAAGGTACTGGGTCTTACAGCATTTTATATATCACACCTTTACAGAATAACATGATGGCAATATACAAGTGATATTGTTAGTTGGTTTAACTTAGAATAAAATGAGAATTCTTCAGTTATATTTTGTACTATGGTTTAGGGCTATGACTAATATTTCAGGCCATTTCCAGTGAAAGAAACTTAGTTTTACAAGAAAAACATTTGCTACTGAATGCTTAAACTAATTTTGTTGTTTAATGTTACATGCTTAAAATGTTTTCAGTTTTAACAGTGGCACATTTAGGCATGGGAATATTATTAATTATGAAAATTATCTTCAGGATCTGCTTTAAGGTTGAAATTTAGCCCGGCTCTAGGCATTTTACAAATTATTTTAAGAGCAGTCACTCTTGATTGTTTGACTTTTTTTTTTAAATTAAAGATTGGGAATGTATGTGAGAGTATGCATATGTATGGGTGTGTGTGTGCAATCAAACTGTGGTGTAAATAGATTCTCAGTGAATTCTGGTATTCAGACTCTATTCCACTAGTTAAAGAACCATTTTCTAAACTTAACCTGTTCCCTTTTGCCTTTTTTATTTATTTAATTTTCTTGGTTTGGAGATGGCAGTCCCAAACACCAGAGTCTGTACTTTTCTGTATCACAGCTCAGATTAAGGCAGGGCATATGCCAAGGAGGTTCTCACCTCCCTAAAGAAGGGACTTGAATTTTAGGGACTTTAATTCACCCCTTCCTTCAATACAGCTTTCCCCCTTCTTGTTTGCACATGCCAAGATAACTGCTTTTATGCAGGCTTTACTCCCTTGAAAAATCCTTTCTACAGTGCTGCTCACAAGAGAGTCCAAGTTAGCCTCCTATCTGTGTTGCTGACTTGAATTCACAGTCACCAAGTCTACCTATCTTTCTTGGAAGCAGTCTAGCAAAATTCTGATTTTGTACGTTCACTAATTCTCTACAAGGACAAAATCAATTGTATTTACAAAACTGTAATTTGGTATTGTTTGTTTTGTTTTGTTTACTGAACCTTGTTTTGTAAATACTGTATGCTTGGCTTAAATATCACTTTCTTATGAACAATATAACTTCAAATTGTGTATATTGAAACATTAGCAAGTCTTGTTTTTTCTATAAAGAAAACACAATTGGTGACAAAAGTTTTCAATCATTTTTTCAAAATTATAATGCAATCCCAATGGTCAGCATATTTTGAAGTTAAAATTTAAAGATCACATCTCTGCATTCATTTTTAATTATGCTAACACACTACAGATGTTCTGTACTTATTTAAAAAAACTTGTCTGAGATTTGAGGGAAAAGATGCTTATTTGGAATTTCTATATAAAGAGTACCATTTTTATATAGTTAGCTCAATAGTGACTTAAATAAAAGCTATATTCTCAGTTGTTTAAAATCACTAGCCTATAGTAACCACACCTCAGTTCGAAAATAGATTTTTAAAAAATTATTCCCTGACAGTTTCTTTTATATGGAGCCATAGGAAGGAACCTAGTATACAATTCCTTTTTATCTGGGAATCAGGGAGTAGTTCCCAAATAGACAGGATTGACTGATAAGCTTTTTTTTTTTTTCTTCCCTTCATGTCAGTTCACACTCAAATAGAAAATTATTAAATAGCCATTAGAAAAGGTCAGGAGACTTATTTCAGAAAAAAAAATTTAAGCCTTTTATGCAGGATGATGGATCTGACTTACTAATGTACTGTCACAGACAAGTATGGGTAGTTTTGTTTTGTTTAAATAGGTAAGCAAAATAATATACTTTATACCAGTTGATGACCAACACCTTATACCAGTTGATGACCAACACCTTGACTTCTTTGCTACAGTGCTAATGTCTTTTTTTTTTTTTGTGCAGTTATCCATTACAAAGCAGGGTGGAAGTTCAGTATTTTGGCATTTTAAAAGATTAGTTATATAATGTCTGCTTCCAACCAGTGAGAAACATCTAGCCATACCTTTCTTATGCAAGCCATTCAGTTATCAGGACTGTGAATTAACACTGTATGAATAAATTTCTGTACACCTTATTGTTTGGCCAGAAGGCCACCAAGTGTACTTATATGTAATCTTTAAATTTTAAAGTAGCTGTAATTTTTAAATCTTTCTAAAGTTTTCTTAAACCACTAAAATTAAGCTCTTACTACTTAGTCAACTATCCTCAGCTGTATTCGTACTCAATTGTCAGTATGGCACAGATTACTGTATTAAAATATTCTCCTTTTGTCTTCATATTTACCCTTCTGAGGTAATTTTTTAACTTAATGTGTACTACAAAGATTTGCAGATCTTTAATCAAGCACTATGTTAATACTGTAATATCAAAATACTATGTTGCATTATTTAAAATGTTCAAATTGAATACATTAAAAGGAAGTTTTTAAATGCTGTTGCATCATATAATTTGCTACTTATCCACTATGGCATCGCATATCAGTCTATTAATACATTTAATGTTGCATGAGTGCTGTTTTGGTCTGGGTTTCCTCTTGAGATTTTGGTTTGTCTAAATTAAGGAAAAATGTTTCTGACATACATTTTTTTTTTGCCTGCCCTCCCCCCTGCCCCCCCCCAAAATCAGCTGGAAATCTTAACCTTTCGGTTTTTCTTGGTGTTTTAATGGGCCCAGAACTGTGGTTTAAATTTTTATATATGTGTTTTCTTTTTTGTGGAGTATTAATTAGAAAACTGGATTTGGGACCTAAAGTACTCCTCAGGTTGATGTGTTCATAAAGTTTTAAAATAGCTTTAATTTTCAAAGTAAACTGGATTTGTGGACCTTAAAGTTACTGAGTTGAAACTACAAATTGTAATGTCATTACTGGACATGTCAGCATCAACTCTCTCAAAATAGCTTGGTCACTTTATGAAGGGGCGTTTTAAAGTTGTTGTTTAGCAGTGACATTTAATATGGTCCAGTTGCTTTTTTTTTTTAACGTGACAAAAAAAGAATAAGGAACAAACACTATTGCTGCCGAATGCCATAACACTGAGTTGTACAAATTGTGATTGAGGATATGAAAAGGTTTATACTTTTTAAAAAAAAACAAAACTTCAAATGGAATAAATTATTCATGAAGCCTTCATTGTGGTGTCTCATTCTGTTGAAAATATTTCCATCTTAAGTTTGTGTAAAAATTAGTAGCAGTATTATTTTTCTATCATTTATAAATGGAAAGTGGCAACCTAAAAACTGATGGATGGACTTTTAACTTCTCCGTCTGAAGTATTTTATTTTAAAAAATGATTTTATACATAATCATATCAATGTATAATATATAGGAAAATTGTATGTGTACCACATACTAATTTCTTTTAGGCTGATCAGTGTAATAGCAGTTTTCTAGTCTAAACAAGCTACCTTCACATATTTAAAGCTTAGCTCTATCCTTTATTTTTTTTGATCGTATAAATGTTTTTGAAACATAAGAAAAGTGTTTGGATACATCAAAAGTAACTCTGCCCATTTTGTATAAGCAGCCACTTTAAATATTTTTGTCCACATTTAAGGACAAACCCCCAAATTGTGGTCATTTCGAAATAATTTCTGCCAGCAAAATTTTAAAAATAATCCTTTAAAAGAAGGTGTACGTTGTTGGAACTTTAACTTTTAAAATTATTTTCTGTCTCGCAGTTTATATTATCTCTTATTTTTTCTACTTTTTTTTTTACTAGAGTCTTATGTATGACTAAAAATAACTATGCAAATCAAGGCTTTTTTTTAGTATTCACTTCTTGCACAATGGCATACAACCTTTCTTTACTATTTATAGTTTTCAACATTGAAAACCAATCTCTGAAAAATCGTATTGAGTGGTTTACTGAAGGAAATGATTTTTTTTCTTCAGTAGCTTAAACCAAATGCTTGTGTGTACTATGCATAAGATATTGATACGCGTTAAGAATTCAAGCTGCTTAGTCAGAAATAAGACATGTTCCCTACCTTAAGTAAATATAGGTTTTACATTGTGACCCACTGTGCTACATCTTGGCAAAATCCAAGACTTGAAAACTCAAAATGCTAGTTAATCCCTTCCTTGAGAATCTTTTACAGAATTTCCCATCAGAGTTCTCCATGTGAATTAAGAACGACAGATAGGGAGGTAAAACTATGTGAAATATGGTGAACATTTTAAAATGTTCCAGAAGGAATTAATATATTGCACATGGAAACTATCTTGACCTCTTGATATCAGTAGTGCATTATTTATGTACATAAAATGTATTAACTTGATGAAGTGACTTGAAATAATATTTTATTACTCAAGATATAAATACATTTACCACTCGAATCAAAATTAGATGTTCTGACAAATTTTGAAATGATTTTATTATCCAAATATGCCTAGGACAGAATTGTTATAATCAGAATTGTTAAAAAATCTTAGGAGCATATGGTGGTCATTGTAGGTTTTTAAGAAATCTAGAGGCAGAACATCCACTTCAGGATAGAGTTAGAAATGCAGTTTGAACTATATTCAAACCATTTGGGGTAAATAACCTTTGAAATATTATAGTTTTCGGGTTGGCCCCGTGGCGTAGCGGTTAAGTGCGCACGCTCTGCTGCTGGCGGCCTGGGTTCGGATACCGGGCGCGCACTGACGCACCGCTTCTCTGGCCATGCTGAGGCTGTGTCCCACATACAGCAACTAGAAGGGTGTGCAACTATGACATACAACTATCTACTGGGGCTTTGGGGGAAAATAAATAAAAATTATAAAAAAAAAAATTATAGTTTTCTAGGGAAGCATGGACATTTGGTGCGAACCATTATCTCTGAAACATGTTAAATGAAATGTCCAGGCTTTGCTTAACAAGGTATTAAGGGTATATTGCTCTATTAACAACTAGTTCAGATAAGTCAATTCCCCCTGTTCCCAAGAACATGTAATTAAGAGTATAGAAATCTAATGGCACCCTGGGTTATCTGAAGTGTTCACATAAGCAAAAACAAAAAAAGGAAGAGAATCGGTGTTTTTGGTTTATGGTAAAAGATAAATTTAATTGTCTTGACTGTATTCCTGAGTCATCTGTTATTTATTCTCTAGTTTTCAGTATCTTCCTTTGTATACTCCAGGTGAGTTATCAATCCTGGCCTGAAAATTAAAGAACTCGCATTCTCAGAGTCCTAAAGCTATAACCATAAATTCTGTTCATGATTGATAGAAACTGATATTGTTTGAGGTGGTTTTTGTTTTTTTTCTTCCAAAGTGACCCAACGAACTGTCAAGAAAGACCTTTTGTGAGGTTAAAAAGGTTGATGTTTTAAAGACTTTTATTTTGCCACTATCCCACTACAGAGAAAAAAATCTCACTGAGTGATACATTTAAATAGTCCTCGAACTATGTAGGGTCTTTTAGACTTGCATTCAGAATGCATGAGTTTAAGTCTTGGTTCTGTTCTCTTTTTTCTTGAGTAATTCTGTACTTGTGACTAAAATCAACAACCTTCCTCCATAAAAACCACCTGATCCTTAATAGTGTTCCTTGTCACTGTGAATGGCATTACCATCCGTTCAAGTTGTGCAAACTGTAAACTTTCTTCCTTCTAACTAATCATCAAAAACTGTCAGTATTGTGTATTGACCATCAAATATGTTCATTTCTATCTCTATTAGCCTGACCTTAGTATAGATTAGCATTATCTAGTGCCATATAAGGAATTAGATAAAACAACCTTAACCTGGGTGGACCACTGCAGTATACTCCTAACTTGGTCTCTCTACTTTCAGTGTGTTCTTTACTTGGTAGCTTAAAACCTTTATGGCTGCTGCTTCTCTACAGATAAATACCACAAGTCTTACATGATCTGTCCCCTGCCTACTTCTCCACAAGCCTCAAAATGGGCCTCTCTCTTGTACTCTCCTCCCAGCCTGTTAGGTATTTGAGTTCTTTGAAAGCCCCATGGTTATTCTTGCCTTAAGACCTCCCCCTAATTTCCACATACAGTCTTGCCTCAGTATATAACAATTGCAGGTCCATTTGTTATATACTCTTATTGCAATACCCTATATGGAGCCTTTATAGTGTTTTTCATAGTTAATTAGTTAATAGTTGTCTATTATTTGTCTTCCCAACCAAACAACTCCATGAGGGCAGAAATTGGGTCTCTTTTACTTACCATTATATCTCCAGAATTCAACACAACACCTAGCATGTAGTAAGGCACTGAAATATTTTTTGAATAGACTTCTTGTGATAAACACCTCAAACTAAACTTAACTGAAGTGTGAGTTTTGCAAATAATTTAAATGAAGTTATAAAATTCTAATTACTTAGGACTCTTATTTTCACATTAGTAGAAATAGTTTAGGATCACTGGATTAGGATTCTTGTACTTCTAGGTTTGCCACCTTCTAGCTTGTGACTTCAGGCAAAATATTGAACCTCTTGAAGTCTCAATTTGCTCATTTATACATGACTTCAATAGTAACCATACCTTCCTAACTAGCTGTGTGAACCTCAAAGGAAATTGCAGAAAATACTTTGAAATTTGTAAAATGCAAACGTGAGGCCTGATTAATAAAATACCTATGTTCCCTGGAAGAGTGAAATCCAGAATGAACCAAGGCTTGCGAGAGAAAAAAGATGCTTAAAGCAACAATAAGGACTTTTAAATATGTTTCTAGCAAGAGCAAGGATAGATAAGATACAGAGAGTAAAGTATTTAGTACTTAAGCTTTATCTCCCTTCTGTCCCAACGTACCCCCGCTAAAAAGAACTCAGCTTGAAGTGATATTCAAGCTCTAAAATGTAAAATAACATACATATGATGGAATTAAAATCCGAGATAGTCAACTGATTTAAAGGAGCTAGTTGCTCAAGTCTCCAGATCCAAATGAATTACATCCTCGGTGCTGAAAGAACTTGCAGATACGATTTCAGAAATGCTGTGGAAAACTGAAAGGTCCCAGAAGAGTAGAAATGTATAACTTTCCCCGTTTTTAAAGTTTTAAAAAGTTATGTTCTAGAAACTACTAACAAATTTACTTGACTTTATGAAGCCAGCATGATTTCACTAAAGCACTATTTGTTTATACACTAGTTATGAGATACAAACCTTTGACCTTAAGCCCTCAGTCTACTGAGAAATACTTTATAAACATAATTGGTTCAATAAGCCCTCTAAAGTGATACGAATCACAATGCAGTGCATTAATGTATTTTACAAGAGGGCACAGCTGAAATCAGTTTCATTACATTTTATTTCGACAGCACTGATAAACTGATAGATTATGGAAATGCACATTCAGCAGGTTATTTAGTAAGATTTCATGGTATCCTTATGCTTGAATCATTAATTCAACAAACCAATATTAAGTCCCATAATGTGCCAAGGGCAAAGAAATAAAATATGGTTCTTGCCCTCAAAGTACTTACTTTCCGGTGGGAGAGACAGACAAGTTCTAACAATTATAGTGTAATAGGTGAAATATGATGGAAGGAAGCAAAGGGTGGCTTGGGAGCATTGAAGAGGGATACTTAAATCTAATAAAGAGATAGGTGGTTTGTCAGGGAAAGATTTCTTAGCAAGGGAACACTGGAGGTGACTTAAAGGCTACATAGGAGTTCCTACATAAAGAAAGAGAATAAAAGGCATTCCTGACAGAAGGAACAGTGCGGGAGAAGGCCCTGAAAAGCATGAAGGATTTGGGAAACAATAGTTCAAACTGACTAAAATGGAGGCACCGTGGTGGGATCTGGCAGGAGTCCAGACTAGAGAGAAGTCAGACCATGAAAAACTCTGTCTTTTGAGTGCCACCTTAAGGAAAATGAACTTTATCCCAAAGCAGGGAAGTGTTTTAGTAGTTGAGATGATTCAGAATTGCTGAATAATCATAACCAAAAACCTTGACTGGGTGAGCCATGTCAATCAGGAGGGATGTTTCTAATGCTATACTATAGAATCTTGGCTGGACCCAATTGTATTCAACATTTTATCCATAAAATTAATGAACATATGATCTGTTTAGCCAAAGCAGATAGCCAGTATAAAAGAAGAGTCCAAAAGATCTTGACAGGCTGAAATAATGGATGAAATCTTACATGATAAAATAGATACACTATTGAGGATAATTAATAAAAAGAGTTCCATGTTGAGAAAACTAGAGCTACATGTCTCCTGAGATCCTTTTACTTTTGAAATTCTATGATTCTATTTCCAAAGAACATTGGTCCTCCTTTAAATACCTAGGTCTTCTATTTTCTTGAAGCTCATTTACTTGGCAATAATCTACATAAAAGCAGCCAGTATACCTGAAACATAGTAGATATTGTTTTATGCTTTCTTTTCTTTTTGCTTCTCCTTTTTTTCTTCCCCTAATCTGATTGAAAAAATAAAGTAGAAAAGAGTACATCAAAGTAAGCCAGTCAGAGGAGAATGTTTACTTCATCCAGGAAGGAGTCTTGTCTTTCGACTTAAAGTATAGGAACTATACAGCATGTTGCATCAAATCTGAGACACTAATAATTGTAAGACATCATTATTTTATGTACCACTAAGAAATAAGAAATGCTGCCAAGTATAATTTAACACACTATGGATTGTAAGACATCCCAATTTTAGAGATGTTAAAATGTGAGAAAAAGTCATCACAGAATTGATGAACGATATCTTTTGTGAGTAGAAATGGTAATGAGCCTCAGTACCACGGTGGTCTTAAAAAGGGATTATTTCCACAGTATGGAGATTCCTCAAAAAATCAAGGATAGAAATACCATATGATCCAGCTATTCCACTGCTGGGTATTTATCCAAAGAACTTGAAAACACCAATGTGTAAAGATACATGCACCCCTGTGTTCATTGCAGCGTTATTCACAATAGCCAAGACTTGGAAGCAACCTAAGTGCCCATCAAGGGACGAATGGATAAAGAAGATGTGGTATATATACACAATGCAATACTACTCAGCCATAAGAAATGATGAAATCCAGCCATTTGTGACAACATGGATGGACACTGAGGGTATTATGCAAAGTGAAATAAGTCAGAGGGAGAAGGTCAAATACCGTATGATCTCCCTCATTAAGTAGTAGATAATAACAACAATAAACAAACACATAGAGACAGAGATTGGATTGATGGTTACCAGAGGGGAAGGGGGAGGGAGGAGGGTGAAAGGGATAATTCGGCACATGTGTGTGGTGAGGGGTTGTAATTAGTATTTGGGTGGTGAACATGATGTAGTCCATGCAGAAATAGAAGTATAATGATGTATACCTGAAATTTATACAATGTTATAAACCAATGTTACTGCAATAAACAAAAAATTAAAAATATATATATTTTTTAAGTCTTTCAGAGAAAGGAAGAGGGATTGTAGAAATTGCTATAGGTTATAGTAGTTGAGAAAGCAGACTGTCTTTTGTATCATGTAACAGCTGTTGTGAAATTTGAATGAAAAAAATCTGAATGGGCCAGTATACCTTTGTAGTCAAAGGGAATAATATATGACTTGAATTGTGTTCTTGAATTGCCATTTGTCTAGGAGATTGAGGTTTTGAACATAGCAGTAAAATGCAAAAAAGGCAGATTAATATAATGATGTCTGTGAAAAAATTTAAGTGCTCAGGATAGGAATTTGAACTTATGGTTCACACAATAGTACTCCATTTCTTTCTTACAAATATGATTATTGAAAAGATTAATATTTTACATTGAAAAAAGCTACTTATTTGAAGAAACCCTCAATTATAATATTCCCCATTAAAGATGTGTTTTTTTCACTTCTCAAAAAAAAAGGGATTATTTCCTCAAATATTTTATAATCACAAAAGGGTACACCACAATTATATAATATACTCTTTTGATAATCAAAGTTTCTGTGATTTGTAGGCAACTAAATGTTAGGGCTAATTTGTAGCATTATTTCCCATTCTAGAAGTTCCTGAATCTATCTAATTAAACATCTGAGCTGCAAAGTCTTTAAAAATTGATTTTAGTATAGTTAGAGAGTCAGCCTCAGAGGAGGCAGATCTAAAACTCAAAAGCTCAGGAGTAAATCTTTTTTCACTAGGGGGTCTGAGTTCTATATAATGATTGTCAAAATGATTTCATTGGCAAACATTACAATGTAGATTTGAAAGACTTTTGTTGACTAAGTGGATGTGAGGGGGAGAGAATGGAGTCTAGGATGACTTCCAGGTTTTTGGCTTGAGCAACTCTGGGTGGTGGATATCCACTGAGAGAAGAATTGGAAGAGAAGGAGGAGGATTTGGAGGAAGATGTATCAGCAGTCCTCACCATTACACTCTCAGGCTGGATGTGATTTGCTGTTCTCTATAGATCAAGATGGATCTTCATGTTGTTTCTCCATTAGTGATTACAGGATCATAAACAATTAGAGTTGGAAGAGATCTTAAAAATCACTTAGTTCACATCACCTCCTCCTCTCATTCATCCCCCAAACCAGTGTTTGAATTCCCTTCATACTCTTCCTGTGAAATAACTGTCCAGGGACATGAAACTGCTTAACCTCCCTCTGTCTCAATTTCCACAATTGTAAAATGGAGAATAATATTACCTACCTCAGAGAATTCAATCAGATAATAGATGTAAAGCACTAGTGTCTAGCAAGTGTTCAATAAATGTCCTTAATAAATATCAGCTTAAAAAAATGACAATGTTGTACAGTTTGTAAACCATTAATAGATTGTGAAATCAGTTTTAGTGTGTAGTGACCAAGCAATTCAAAGAAGTGAAATAGAATACATAACATGTAGTATAAGTACTATTTCATAAAACATTTGTTTCTATTTAAATGTGGGTATATACGCCTATGTGTGTTCTGGGTCACGATGTGAAATGTATTGCTATGGGTCAGGTGGAAAGAAGTTTGAGAAATGGTCACACACATTAGTTCTTTTTTTCCTTTGCTGATTTTTCCTGTTGAATGCAGACCTTATTTTCAAAGAGATTATCCTCTGTCAAAGCCTTGGAAGCTATAAAGTGAGGAGTACTGTATCTCTGTAAAATATTTTTGTTTCCAGCTCCTAGGACAATATCTGGTAAATAGAAGTTGCTAAATACACATCAATTGAACCAAAAAATAGAATGAAAATATATAAAGACTAGAGATTCTTAACATTTTCTGGGTGATCAGACTTCTTTTGAGAAGTTGTTGAAAGTTGTGGACCCTCTCTCCAGAAGCGCCAAGCACTCACAATTTTGCACAGATTCCAGAGAGTTCCTGAAACTCCACCCATCGCTCTCTATGTATGGATCTTAAGAACCCTAAAATGAAGATGTTTAACTTCCGACTGTGTGTGAGGTCGAGAGCGGAAGAAGGTCAGGATTAGATTACTTTTTAAGATCTCCTACGAATCCTAGGATTCTACAACTTTGGTTTTGGGAGAGCACAGGCAGAGATGGAAAGAAAAGAGTACAGTCTGGTTCCGTTAGTGTTCCTGTCAGTGGGGACTTGAACACTTCTCTTACATACGTTAAGCCATTTGAATTCCACGAAAATCCTGTGATGATGAAACTGCAGCTCGGAGGGGTTGAATGACTTATCTAAAAGCACACAGCAGGTACGCTCTGGAAAGGGGACTGTGAACAAATTGAAGCTGGGCAGACGAAACACCAGGGGAGGAAGGGGTGGGACCGCGCATGCGCACCGTTGCATCAGTGCGGACGTCTCTGGGTTTCCTTTCGCAGCCACCGTTCCTCTCAGTCCAGTACGGTGGCCGACGGGAGCCAGACGCTGGGGATGAATGAAGGTGCTGGGTGCAGGTTGAAACAGCCTCCTCCGCTTTCCCCTCCATCACCCGGGGTTCTGCCTTTCTGCAGTGTCCTCTTCCAGCCCCTATCGCACCGCCGACCCGATTGGTCCCGGCATCTTGGTTCTTGGTGCCTGGGTCGACTCAGGGCACAGCTAGGGCTGGGGAATCCGGATTATCGCCTAGGCCCAACTTCAGACCGCGCTCTCGAGTTCTACCGCGTCCCGCCTGTAGGGTGCGGAGCCCGTCTGGGGTCCCGATAGGTTGGAGGGTAGATCTTAAGGTATGAAGCTTCTGCTCCTCAGGCCTCAGCGCGTTACCCGGTCCATGTCGGCAACCGGCCCGACTTGGCTCAGCCAGAGGGACTGGTTGACTCTCGTTACGCCCGGGGCGAGACCTATGAGCACACAGGTCTGGGCGCCTCTGCTTCATTAGCCCGCCCCTCTGTTAAAAGGCCAGCTCCTCTTGCTTAATAGCAAAGCAACATTTCTGACCACGATTCTGCTAGTCTGTGGGTCTTAGAGGGGATGGCTTTGGCTACCTGCTCTCTGCGGTTTTTTTGGTTTTTTGTTTTTGCCTCTGATTACTTCTGAAGACAGAGAAGTGCCCAAGTGGGACTCATCTTTCTCCCAGAGCTAATTGCACCTCCACAGCTGTTTTTTGCCCAGTAGCACGGGGGACATAGGGTAGTGTTATGGCTTCCAGAGAGTTGAAGCTGGCGTTGATTCTGCTAGTGAGGCAATATACCAATGCTTCCATCCACTCCTGGAGGGTGGGAAAGAGAAACCTAACAGTTCTTTACATGTGTTGGGTAGGCATGTGAACTAAAGAGGTATGGAAGAGGAGCATTCTTAACTATGCTGTTCACTTAATTTTACTTACATTGTGGCCCTCATATGATGTATAGTGGAGAAAGTCTTGGACTGGGATTTAGCAGATGAAGGTTAAGCCTTGGATTTTGCCACTAACTAGTAATATTACTATGGGCCTGTTACTTAATCTCTCTTGGCTTCATATTCCTTCTTTGCAAAATAAGAGTATTAGAAAAAAGATCCCTAAGGCTGGAAAGGACAATATGCTCTGTTTTCTTTCTCATTTTCCAGATGGCAGTAGAAACATAGCCTTTTATTGTACCAGAAACATTGCCAACATAGGGGCATTTTAAAGATAGACCACATTTTTCAGAGTTTTTAAAAAGAGGGCGGTTCATACATGTAGAAAATTTTCCCCTACTTTCATTTGTTTTTTTTTCCGTTAGGATCAACAGTGATAATGACCGAGTGTACAAGCCTTCAGTTTGTCAGCCCTTTTGCTTTCGAGGCAATGCAGAAGGTGGATGTTGTTCGTCTGGCATCTTTAAGTGATCCAGAATTAAGACTTCTCTTGCCCTGCTTGGTGCGGATGGCACTTTGTGCTCCTGCTGACCAGAGCCAAAGCTGGGCCCAGGATAAAAAACTCATCCTTCGCCTTCTCTCTGGAGTGGAAGCTGTCAACTCCATTGTTGCGTTGTTGTCTGTGGACTTTCATGCTTTAGAACAAGATGCCAGCAAAGAACAGCAGCTTAGGTAATGTTATATTATATAATACGTGGGTTGGGATTTACTTGGATTTGCTAAAGAAGAGGGAATCAAATATTTTTTGGAGTTTTTAGGGCATTTTATTGGATGCACTCCTCCAGAAAAGAGAAGATTGAGGATCTAAACTTTGGAGAGCATTTTACTTAGTTCTTTTCTGTTTATAGTTAAAATTTTAGGATCTTTAAATTCCATATTATAAAGTGTTGTGTAGAAAAGTTTGGCTATATACACTGTTGTATTCAGACTAAACTGATTAGGCCAGTTACTCTCAGTGCGAAGTGGGTAGGGTAAGTTCCCCTAGAGAGGAAGGATTTATTGGAATCACTTGGAAGCCTTTTTTTTTTTTTTTTATGTGAGGAAGATCAGCCCTGAGCTAACATCCATGCCAATCTTCCTGTTTTTGCTGAGGAAGACTGGCCGTGAGCTAACATCTGTGCTCATCTTCCTCCATTCTATGTGGGACGCCGCCACAGCATGGCCTGACAAGTGGTGTGTGGGTGTGTGCCCAGATCCGAACCCACACCGCCAGCAGCGGAGCGCGAGCACTTAACTGCTGCGCCACAGGGCCGGCCCCTGGAAGCCTTTTTAAGGTTACATTGAGTCCCCAAAATTCTGGGCAGATGTTTTGTCCTTCCCTGCCTGTTGTGAGCCACTGTTGTTAATGGAAGTGGGTGTTAACTATCAGTTGTGATGGAATCTTTATATAGGCTGTGAATCCCTGAAATAGATAGGCAAACTAAATAGTATTTTAGAAGGAATATATTCATGAAATGGCTGAAAAGAATTCATACATTCTTTTGTAGATTATTTCAATAAAAGATCATTTTTATGCTATTATTTCTGTGCTAGTATTCTCATAATTGTTGTTTTACATGTTTGTACTTTATCAGGCATAAACTTGGAGGAGGCACTGGAGAGAGCATCCTGGTATCACAGCTTCAGCATGGACTGACATTAGAATTTGAACACAGTGATTCACCTCGTCGACTGCGTCTTGTGCTTAGTGAACTGTTGGCAATTATGAACAAGGTGCATTTATTTTAATCACGGCTCAAAATATGCGTGATTTGATGTCTACACATAGGAGGTAGAAACAGAGGCAAGAAGGCAGGCAGGCTGCATTCTCTTCTACACGTCTTTCTATTTGCTATATAAGTGTTTTCCTTTCAAAGGCTTGAAAAGATATTAAATGCGTGCCTTAAAGGCTTTCTTAATTACTCTTTTCTCTCATTTGTGCCTATTCTGCATTCTTTATCATAGGGATGTTTTTTCTGTATAGAGTCCATACAATGGTTTGTACAAATTACCAAATTTGATAATACATCTATAGGATATAAATTCCCCCATAAGGTGTTGTGAAGTGTAACTGAAAAATGTGTGTAATTCCTTTAGATGCTGAATGAACATTAATTACCTCATATATAACAGTGAGTAGGGAATATCAAAGCTGAATTGGATGTAGGATCATTCGCTAGCGTCACTCACTAGATGACTGAATTGGTGCACTAATGAAGGCTATTCAACTTCTCATCTCAGCAAAATGATAGATTGCTCTAGGTCTTGGACCTTTGGATAATTATGGTTAATTGAAACTGAATTTTATTTTTTTTTAAATTTTTTGTTTATTGCAGTAACATTGGTTTATAACATTGTATAAATTTCAGGTGTACATCATTATACTTCTATTTCTGCATGGATTACATCATGTTCTCATGTTCACCACCCAAATACTAATTACAATCCATCACCACACACAAGTGCTTAATTATCCCTTTGCCCGTCCTCCCTCCCCCCCTTCCCCTCTGGTAACCACCAATCCAGTCTCTGTCTCTATGTGTTTGAAACTGAATTTTAAATTTGTGAATGTCAGGGCTCTACCGTACAAAGAACTAAATTGTATCTTCATATTAAGATGGCTTACGTGAGATTAGGCCCAGAGTTTCAGAGGCAAAAGTTATTTGCTGTTAGAATTTCAAGGTCAGCTAAATTATAATAAATAAAGTTTAGTTTTATAAATTGTGGACAAAACAACTAAATTCTGTTTCCAAAGCAAATGTTGATAAGGGGGGTTTTAGTCACTTTTAGATAGTTTTTATGTTACAAATCTTTAAAAAAATTTCTGTTACAAAAAATTATTTCCATCTACTCTTTTCTACTATACTGATGGTCTTTAATTTCAACCAGTATTTTTCCCGCATCTTTTTCTTAATACCTCACTTGATGGCTCTAATAAAATAAGTGACCTTTCTCCTCTGGGAGGTTTCCAGAGTTTCAGTTCAGCACTCTTCAGCATATGGGAAGTGTGGTGATAAAACTACTATAGGAAATTTTTGAAAAAGTTAGTAGGTACTTTTGTTGACCTAAATTTTTATTCTTTGTTGTTCCCACAGCTCATTTGGAATTGAACATGAATTTATATTTGTCATATTGCTTTAAGTTTACAGTTTTTTGGCTTTTTTTGAGGTACAGCTTATGTAGGTAGCATTCCTAGTTTCTGTCTTCTTTTCTTCTTCTTCTTCTTTTTTTTTTTTTTTTTCGTGGGAAAGATTTTCCCTGAGCTAACATCTGTTTGTCAATCTTCCTCTCTTTTTTTTCCCTCTGCAAAGCCCCAGTACATAGTTGTATATTCTAGTTGTAAGTCCTTCTAGTTCTTCTATGTGAGCTGTTGCCGCAACCTGGCTGCTGACAGATAGGTGGTGTGGTTCCGCGCTGGGGAACTGAACCCGGGCTGCCGAAGCGGCCGAAGCGGCCGAAGCAGAGCACGCCCAACTTTAACCACTAGGCCCTCAGGGCTGGCTCCCCAGTTCGTTTCTTTGGCTTATCTTAATTCCAGATGTCTCCAAATATTTATATAGAAATAAATTATTGAGACCCATACTGCCATGTCCGACTAATAATTAATATGACTGCTAATTGTGGTTAAATTGGTTCAGATTCATCAAATACTGCATATTCTGCTGCAGTATATTAATGACATATTAAGAGACCTGGTCTTTAAGCTTAACAGATAATTACAAAAACAGTAAGAGATTTAATTCACTTCCTGAAATTAATAGAATTCATCATTTCTTTCTTTCTTTCTTTCTTTTCTTTAAGGTATCTGAGTCCAGTGGAGAGTTTTTTTTCAAGTCATCTGAGTTATTTGAGAGTCCAGTCTATTTGGAGGAAGCTGCAGATGTACTTTGTATTTTACAAGCAGGTATTGTAATGAGTGTAAGATACATTTCAGATAGTTTCTTATTGATACTGTGTAACTTCCTAACCTGGAATGTTGTGTTATTTTAACGATCACCTAATAAAAATGTACCTTAAAAGATTAAGTTAAAAATGGCTAATAGTAGGACAATGATTAAGTAAATTATATTATTTCCATAATATGGCATATTATGCAGCCATTCAAATGGTGTATTTGAAGAAATTTAATGATTTTGGAAAATGTTCACAGTATGTTAAATAAAAAAAGGCAAAGGGCAAAATGGTAAGTAGAATATAATCCCAGTTTTTTTAAAAGTTAAAACAATACCAATGGGGGGATTAAAATAAAATATTTTATTTATTAATTTTGAGTGATGAGATTAGAGCTGATTTTATTTTTATTCTTTACACTTTTTGTATTTTCCAGATTCTTTATAATAGGTATGTATGATCAGAATTAAAAGATAAAGGATGTAAAGATGCAAGGAAGATTTTCATGGAAATAACTCTTGACCAGCACTCTCCACTGCAGTGATGACGGTGTTCTGTGCTGTGCTGTCCAGTAGCCACTAGCTACATACTTGAAATGTGGCTAGTGTGACTGAGGAACTGAACTATTTTTAATTTTATTTAATTTTAATTAATTTACATTTAAATAGTCACGTGTTTGGTGGCTATCCCACTGGACAATTCAGCTCTAGACTATGAAAAGAAAATACCTTAATTTAATTGCTTTTAAATGACATCGGTGAAATGTCAAAAGATGTTTAATGTATAATACAATGAAATGTCACTCCTTGGTAGTAGCATTGATTTTGTTTTCTTATAGAGCTCCCTTCCCTGCTTCCTATAGTTGATGTAGCTGAAGCCTTGCTACATGTTAGAAATGGTGCCTGGTTCTTGTGTCTGTTGGTGGCCAATGTTCCTGATAGTTTTAATGA
The DNA here is from genome assembly GCF_057802395.1 of Ceratotherium simum simum. NCBI lineage: Eukaryota > Metazoa > Chordata > Mammalia > Perissodactyla > Rhinocerotidae > Ceratotherium > Ceratotherium simum. The sequence continues at coordinate 27,697,016 of NC_141915.1, read as the reverse complement.
AGGTAAATATATTTAAAAATGGGATATTGCAGAGATTTGCCTGGGCATGTACAGGACCTGTTTTTTGAGCTAAGAAGAAACATTTACAGGGTTTTATTTGAGATTTTATCTTTTGAAAGTCTATTAGTGAGTATTCATTATAGAAATACTGCGTATAGAGATTTCAGCACTGTTTTGAGATTACAAACTTAAGTACAGTGAGTATGTAGCAAAAATTTTTTTTTGCTGTTAGTCACCAGTGCTGTAATAGGACAGTAAAAAATACTAAAGAACTAGTAGATGGGGCTGGCCCGGTGGCTTAGCGGTTAAGTGCGCGCGCTCCACTACTGGTGGCCCGGGTTCGGGTCCCGGGCGCACATCGATGCACTGCTTCTCCAGCCATGCTGAGGCCGCGTCCCACATACAGCAACTAGAAGGATGTGCAACTATGACATAGAACTGTCTACTGGGGCTTTGGGGAACAAAAAAAAGGAGGAGGATTGGCAATAGATGTTAGCTCACAGCCGGTTTTCCTCAGCAAAAAGAGGAGGATTAGCATGGATGTTAGCTCAGGGCTGATCTTCCTCACAAAAAAAAAAGAACTAGAAGATGTAATCTGTATGCTCAGGGAGCAAAGGGGAAAAGACGTATGTCTGTGAGATAGCCAGAGAGCAGTACGAGATATATGTAATCAGAAATACCAGCAATGAGACCTTTGCTTTTTAGCCTTATTGCTATCAGTTTGCAGAAAAGTGTAGGGTAGAAATTGAGAAAAATCAACTGAAATTTTCAGCTCTATTTCAAACTGCTAGTGATTGAAGATTGTTGTTTGGGTCTGAGTAATATAAAAATAAAAACCTTTATTGAGCGGGGTAATTTGCAAATTAGGAGCCAGGGAGGAGAAAGCACTGGATCTGGGGGGCATAATTTCTGGCTTTATCACTCGCTCTTTGCGTGATCTCCATCAAGATACTTAACTTCTCATCTGTAAAATGGGGATATTGATAGTATTTCCCTTACATTTCTCAGAGATTTATTGAATATCACATGACACGTAAAAGCCCTTTGTAAACTGTATTCTTGCTGATTTTCTCTCTACTTATTCCATCAGTTACTGAAGGAGGAGTGTTCATGTCTCCAAACATAATTATGGATTTGTCCATTTCTCCTTTCAGTTTTTGCTTCATGTATTTTGAAGCTGTTATTGGGTCCGTGTACATTTAGGATTGTTGTATCTTTTAGTGATTTGAGCCTTTTTCTTTTTCATTATAAGATGTCCTTCTTTATCCTGAGTAATATTCCTTCTTTTGAAGTCTACTTTATCTCATATTAATACAGCTTTATCAGCTTTCTTACAATCAGTGTTTGCGTGGTATATATATTTTTCCATCTTTTTAATCTATCTCTGTCTTTATATTTAAGGGATTTTTTGGATAATTGGATCTTTTTTTTTGTTTAATTTAGTGACAGTCTCTGCCTTTTAATTGGAATGTTTAGGGGGCCGGCCCCGTGGCTTAGTGGTTAAGTGTGCGCGCTCCGCTGCTGGCGACCCGGGTTCGGATCCCAGGCTCGCACCGGCGCGCTGCTTCTCCGGCCATGCTGAGGCCGCGTCCCACATACAGCAACTAGAAGGATGTGCAGCTATGACACACAACTATCTACTGGGGCTTTGGGGGGAAAAAATAAATAAATAAAATCTTTAATTGGAATGTTTAGACTATTTACTTAGACCATTTAATGTGGTTATTTTGGTGGTTAGATTTAAGTCTGTCATCTTGCTATTTGTTTTTTTATTTGTTCCCTTTTTCCTCTCCTTTTTCTTTCTTCATTTGGATTGAAATTTTTTAGGATTCCATTTTATTTCCACTACTGTCTTATGAGCTATACTTCTTTGCTTAATTTTTCTCTTTGCTTTTACTTATTTATTTTTGGTTGTAGGATTTATAGTATGTGTCTTTAACTTATTGCAGTCTACTTTCAAATGATTTTATACCTCTTCACATATAATGTGATATACTTGTGTTTCCCCCTCCTGTCCTTTGTGCCATTCTTGTCATAGATTTTATTTCTACGTGTGTTATAAACCTCAAAGTACAGTCTTACTACTTTTGCTTTAAACAGTTATATTTTAAAGACTTTAAAAACATGAGGGAAGAAAGTCTTTTTCTTTATCCACGTTTACCATTTTTGGTGCTCTTCATTCCTTTTTGTAGCTCTACATTTCCTTTTGGTATAATTTCCCTTTGGCCTGAAGAACTTTCTTTAACATGTCTTGTAGTTCAGGTTTGTTGGCAACAAATTTTCTTAGCTTTTTTTGAAAAAGCTTTTTTTTTTCCCTGAAAGAAACCTTATTTTGCCTTCATTTTTGAAAGATATTGGGTATAAAATTTTAGGCTGACATTTTCTTTTAGCTTGTTAAAAATATTATTCTGTTGTCTGTGGTAATTTTATTTATTTATTTTTTATAGACCATTTCCTTTCTGTCTTTCTTTTTTTTTTTTTGTGAGGAAGATCAGCCCTGAGCTAACATCCATGCCAATCCTCCTCTTTTTGCTGAGGAAGACTGGCCCTGGGCTAACATCCATGCCCACCTTTCTCCACTTCATATGGGACGCCGCCACAGCATGGCTTGCCGAGTGGTGCATTGGTGCGCGCCCGGGATCCGAACCCCGGGCCGCCAGCAGTGGAGCACACACACTTAACCGCTTCGCCGTGGGGCTGGCCCCATGTCTGTGGTAATTTTTTATCTCTGTTCCTCTGTACATAATGTTTCTTTTTTCCTCTGGCTACTTTTACTTATTTATTTCTTCCAGCTACTTTTAAGATTTTCTCTTTATAACTGGTTTTCAGAAATTTGATTATGATATGTCTTAGTATGATTTTCTTTGTGTTTAACCTACTTGGAGTTTTTTTTTTTTTTTTTTTTTTTATTATTTTATTTATTTATTTATTTTCCCCCCAAAGCCCCAGTGGATAGTAGTATGTCATAGCTGCACCTCCTTCTAGTTGCTGTATGTGGGACGCGGCCTCAGCATGGCCAGAGAAGCGGTGCGTCGGTGCGCGCCCAGGATCCGAACCCCAGGCCGCCAGCAGCGGAGCGCACGCACTTAACCACTAAGCCACGTGGCCGGCCCACCTACTTGGAGTTTATTGGGTGTCTGGGTTTATAGTTTTCATCAAATTTGGAAAAATTTCTTCAAATATATTTTTGTCTTCCATTCCCTTTCTCTTTCTGAGACTCTAATTATAAGTATGTTTGCCTACTTGATGTTGTCCCACAGGTCACTGTTCATTTTTTAAGTCTCTTTTCACTCTTTGCTTTATTTTGACCAGTTTCTGTTAATATGCTTTCAAGCTCCCTGATCCTTTCCTTCTCTGGAGTCCAATCTGCATAAACGATTGATTTTCCAGGCTGAAAAAATTGTTTCTAGCATCTTACTTACAAAGCTTAAAGTAATAAAGGCTATTAAATGTTCAGTTTGTAGGGGTCTGATCAAAAATGGAGAACGACAAGATGAAGAAAGTCTTGGAGGAAGGCGCAGAACAGATGCATTACGCTTCTTATGTAAAATGAATCCTTCTCAGGCCCTCAAGGTCCGAGGCATGGTGGTAAGAGATATTATTATTATTATTATTATTTTTATTTTTTTGTGAGGAAGATCGGCCCTGAGCTAACATCCACGCCAGTCCTCCTCTTTTTGCTGAGAAAGACTGGGCCTGAGCTAACATCTGTACCGATCTTCCTCCACTTTATATGGGACGCTGCCACAGCATGGCCTGACAAGCGGTGCGTTGGTGCACGCCTGGGATCTGAACCCGGGCCGCCAGCAGTGGAGGGCACGCACTTAACCGCTACGCCATGGAGCCGGGCCAGATCTTATTGTTTTTATGAGACAAAATCCTTTATGTTAGGATTTTGGAACTTTTCTCAAGGTGGTTTTAGAATCTTGGAGAGATTTGGAATTATAATTATATACTAGATGTATTACCTTCCTTTCTGGGTTTTTGTGTTTTGAGATACGTCTTCCTCTAAACTTTAGATGTTTTAGATTCTGAAGCATCCTGGCCCCTTTTTCTTACGATATTGAGTGCAATTTGTTTTCTTTGCTGTGTTAGGTGGAAGAATGTCACTTGCCAGGCCTTGGAGTGGCTTTGACATTGGATCATACTAAAAATGAAGCTAGTGAAGATGGAGTGAGTGACTTGGTTTGTTTTGTTAGTGGTTTGCTTCTTGGAACAAATGCGAAAGTCCGGACTTGGTTTGGAACTTTTATCCGAAATGGACAGCAGGTGAGGGATAAATATATATGTAGGCTAAAGATCAGAATATTTTGGCAATTAGTAAAAGAGAAAGAAACACTTGTAGAATGATGTCATTAGAACAGTGGTTCTCAAACTTCTTAGTCTCAGGATCTCCTAATGTTTAAAAAAATCAGGATACCAAAGAGCTTTTGTTTATGTGCTTTTATCTACTGATATTTATCATATTAAAAATGAAAACTGAAATTTTTGAAATATTTAATTTATTTAAAAATAACAATAATCTATTAAATGTGAACATAATTTTTATGGAAAATAACCATATTTTCCAAAACAAAAAAATTTGTGAGAAGAGTGGTGTCATTTTACATTTTTGCAAATCTCTTTAATGTCTGGCTTAATTGAAGCCTTTGGAAAACTGCGTGTACACGTGTGAGAAAATGAGAGTAAAAAAGGCCAATAATTTCTTAGTATTATTAAGGAAATATTTTTGACTCTCAGACTAGTGAGAACTGCTGCATTAGGTCATCAAATTATTATTATAGTCTGTAATTTTAATATATATATATATTTTTTATTGTGGTAAAATATACATAATGTAAAATTTACCATTTTATTTTTTTTATTTATTTTTTGGTGAGGAAGATTCACCCTAAGCTAACATCTGTTGCCAAATCTTCCTCTTTTTGCTTGAGGAAGATTGTCCCTGAGCTAATATCTGTGGCAGTCTTCCTCTGTTTTGTATGTGGGACGCCACCACAGCATGGCTTGATGAATTGTTTGTAGGTCCACGCCTGGAATCTGAATGTGTGAACCCCGGGCTGCTGCAGCAGAGCACTAAAACTTAACCACTGTGCCACTGGGCTGGGCCCAAAATTTACCATTTTAATCATTTTTAAGTATACAGTTCGGTAGCATTAAGTACATTTACAGTGTTGTGCAACTATTACCATTATCCATTTTCAGAACTTTTTCATCATCCCCAACAGAAATTCTGTACCAGTTAAACAATAATTCTGTTCCCTCTTCCTCCCAGGCCCTGCTAACCTGTATTCTACTTTCTGTCTCTATGAATGTGCCCATTCTAGGTACCTCACACAAGTGGAGTCATACAATAGTTCTCATTTTGATTTTGGCTTATTTTACTTAGCCAAATATTTTCAAGGTCCGTGCGTATTGTAGCATATGTCAGAATTTCCTTCCTTTTTAAGGCTGAATAATATTCCATTGTATGTATATACTACATTGTTATTTATCTATTCATCTATTAATAAATATGTGTTATATTTTGCGACAGTTTTTAACATGCAAAATATTTTACTTTTTCAAAAAACATTTCATGGTAGCTCTGAATAGAGTCCCTATGAAAGAACTAATGCAGATTGATTTTTAACTTGTTGAGGTCAGTGAACTAGATAGTACCATATGTATTGCTTAGATCTTCCAGTCTATTTTTTTTTTCTCCCCCCAAAGCCCCAGTGGATAGTTGTATGTCATAGCTGCGCATCCTTCTAGTTGCTGTATGTGGGACGCGGCCTCAGCATGGCCGGAGAAGCGGTGCGTTGCTGCGCACCCGGGATCCGGGCCCGGGCCGCCAGCAGCGGAGCATGCGTACTTAACCGCTAAGCCACGGGCCCGGCCCATCTTCCAGTCTATTTTTTATGCTACTGATTCACCGTACTTTTCTATATCCAGCTTCTACTTTATTTCTAGCCTTTTTGAAAACTAATTTTAAGGTTTGCTTCTTTAGAAGGAAGGTAACGTTCATTGTATACCTTCTATGTGTCAGACACCGTGCTAAGTACTTGGGATGCTCATCTTGTTTGTTATTGTCCTTTGTGTGCAGTAAACTTTTCTTATTTGAATCTAATGTTATTAAAGCAGGTTTATTATATTTTGCTGGGAAACACTCTAAAAATAATAACTAACATTTGTCTAGTCCTTTACAGTTTAGAACTGTTTTCATATGTATTTTCTTTGTTTGTTCATTCATTCATCTATTTAACAGATATTGAGTGCTTGCTCTATATCAGGCACAATGTTAGGCCTTGCCGAGTAAGAGATGACTAAGACGTTACCCCTGCCTGAAGTGCTGTGGGATTGATAGACTTGTAAATTCCTAATTAAAATAGCTCTGGGAGTTAAATATTATTATTATTTTTTTTTTGTGAGGAAGATCAGCCCTGAGCTAACATCTGATGCTAATCCTCCTCTTTTTTCTGAGGAAGACTGGCCCTGAGCTAACATCCGTGCCCATCTTCCTCTACTTTATATGGGACGCCATCACAGCATGGCTCGACAAGCAGTGTGTCGGTGCGCTCCCGGGATCCGAACTGGCGAACCCCGGGCCGCCGCAGCGGAGTATGTGCACTTAACCGCTTGTGTCTCCTGGTGGCCCCTGGGGGTTAAATATTATTAATAAAATATTCATTTCCTTATCATTTAAGGAAATAGAGTTCAGAGAGGTTAGCTAATATACCTAAAAGTATGTAATTAATTAATAGCAGAGCTGTTATTTAAACCCAAGATCTCTGTCTTCAAAATCTAAGCACTTTTTACTATACCTCATATGACTCCATTAGACATTATGTATTTGAAAGTGCCATTTAAGTGATATTTTACAATTCAAATTGTCATTAATTTAGTATTTTCTGTATAACCAATCCAAATTGGGGTGAGTAGAGTATTCTTCAAATGAACCAGTGAATTTTGAGTTTGCTTGATTGATAAAAATGAGATTCTGCAGTTGTGACAGCCTCCTCAAATGGGTCAATTTCAAGTGTTTGGCTGGGGAGCTTTGTGTGAGCGTCCTTTTGACTTAGTAAGTGATCCATGCTTTCTTCCTTTTGTGGTCCATATTTCTTACAGAGAAAAAGAGAGACCAGTAGTTCTGTCCTTTGGCAAATGAGAAGGCAGCTTCTTCTGGAGTTGATGGGCATTCTTCCCACAGTAAGAAGTACCCGCATTGTGGAAGAAGCTGATGTGGAGATGGAGCCCAATGTGTCTGTGTATTCGGGGCTGAAAGAAGAGCATGTTGTGAAAGCCAGTGCACTCTTACGTCTGTACTGTGCTTTGATGGGGATCGCTGGACTCAAGTATTCAATAATTTGATATTTTATCTTTTTATCATTTTACTTTCTTGTTTCTAATCCCAAGAAAGTGAGCCAAAGGCCTTTTATTCAGAGGCTTTGGGTTTTCTATTGGGCTTAGGTAGCGGGCTGGCCTATATCAAGAATGAAGTCCTAAGGCAAAACATTCCTAGCTGGGATATATCCATCTATTTTGGTCTGATTGTAAATAGAATTATGTAAATATGGGAGGGGTGAAAGCAGTTTAAGAAACCTATGACTTCACCACAGTCTGATATGAATATGATGAATGATTTTTGAGTGATCCTTTGCCTATCCCATGCTGCTAATTGAAGTAAATCTCTCCTGTGTTTCCTTTTACAACTGAGATCATAAATTGTTTAAAATTGGTATAATGTGATTATTAAGCCCAAGGTTTCTTATTTAGTCACTGCACTACGTCCTTTTGAATAATGTCCTCAACTATTATACATGCTGTCCTCACTTTGCATGTCTCCAATATGTGTGAATTTCACTTAGCACAGTTTAGTTAACTAACACTGGTCCCTCAAGAATTAATGTATCAGTTACTGTGATACATTAACCAAATAATTATAGAAAGTACAAACTTTGTTGAGAACTCTTCAACCCACAGATCACAATGTAAATAACAGATGCACGTCATGATCGGTGACCAATTGCATCATTTCTTTTAAAGTGTTGGCGACTGGTTACTGCACATTATTATTTGGTTCACGAGCAGACAGCAAAGTGGCTCGTTGTTTTTGTCTCCTTGTCTCAGTGATAAACCCATGTGGCATTTTACAAAAGTGGATAATTGAAAGAGAGAATTGGCCAATAAAGACGAAAGTATAGCAAAGAAACAAAAAGTGGTAACACTGGAAGTGACATTTGAACCAAACATAAATAGAAGAAATAGCTGACTGTGAGAATGTTGACACTGCTGCCGTTTGAGAGACCCTTGATATGTAGCCAGGTGAACTTAGTGAAGGCAAACTTGTCAACATAAATGAGGCAAGTCATTGTGGCAAAAAGGATGAAGTTCCAGAGGAAGTGATGCTGGCAAAAGTCTTCACGTTAAAGGAACTCTCAGACATTTCGTGACTGAAAGTACAAAGGATAAAATGTTGGAAGCTGATCCAAACTGACAAGAGGGTATGACAATTCCTCAAGCCTTAGAAAAGATGCTCACTCCACATAAGTTATACAATGAGAAGAAGGCAAGGGCTGTTCAAACTACTCTTGATAAATTTTTTAGAAAGAAAACACTTTAATTCCCAATGTTTCTAATATTTTCAATTATAGAGTGCTATATAAATACTAGTTTTACTGTTTTTTTTTCATTTCCCTATGCATTATAAGTTTTTAATGTTTTGAGAAAAAATTTTATTGAAGGAGATCCAGTAGTTGTCATTTTCCCCATTGATTATTATTTTTTTTTAATTTTATTTATTTATTTTTTCCCCCAAAGCCCCAGTAGATAGTTGTATGTCATAGTTGCACATCCTTCTAGTTGCTGTATGTGGGACGCGGCCTCAGCATGGCCAGAGAAGCGGTACGTCGGTGTGCGCCCGGAATCCGAACCCGGGCCGCCAGCAGCGGATCACGTGCACTTAACCGCTAAGCCACGGGGCTGGCCCTCCCCATTGATTATTAAGATTTCGACACATAGTTTAAGCTTGCATGGTTATTTTTATGGTCCCACATTACCATGCAAAATGAGGACTGCCTGTCTTTGTGTCTGAGGAAAAACGCTGATTGTAAATGCAACAGTTCTGCTTTTGACTACTTAAAATGTTAAAAATTTTATAAATATTGAGCTATCAATATAAAGCTCAAAATTTGTATCTGAAAGTTTCAACTGTTGGAAAGTCCCTTTTTCTTCCTTCCTCTACTAAAAAAAGTAAAGCCTAATAATGTATTCCTTTTTTAGACCAACTGAGGAAGAAGCTGAACAATTGCTGCAGTTGATGACAAGTCGTCCTCCCGCTACACCGGCTGGGGTTCGCTTTGTTTCCCTTTCCTTTTGTATGCTTCTGGCCTTTTCTACACTTGTCAGGTACCTTACCATATAAGGTGCTCTATTTTCTCAAGGTCTGCTTTTGTTTATTTATTAAAATGCATGTATAGCAGCGTTAGGAGCTTACTATAAACATTGTCTAGGTATGGACAGCGGTGTTATCTTTTAGTAAAAGGGTGTCAGTAGCATCTACCGTATGCCAGTCATTTTATTAATCTTGATGACAGTTTCATGTGCACATTGTTTAAAGGAGTCAAAATTGTTCTTCAAGATTTGTTAAGACAAATAGCAGTCCTTACTCCCCTTGTCCCTGTTCCCCCTTCCCTAGAGGCACCTTCTTTCCGTTCTTTTAGCTGATTCTTTTGTTTATTACTACCACATCTTTAACTAAAGATTTGCTACGTCTTGACTTTTCAATTTTAGGAGTATTTGTTGACTTCTCACTATGAAAGATGAGGAATGCATTCTCTCTTTTCTCTCTCTCCCCAAGACATCTACACGTCCTTCGTATCTTCCCGTTCTCCCGATACAGTTATATTATAATTTTGCTTTGACCAATATATAATTGTTTATATTACACTATTGGGAGCTCAACCATGTAGTAGATGATTACTTCTCTTCTGCAAAACTTGTTTTTTTGCATTAATAATTATCCTGTTTTTCTTCTTTGTTTTTCATTTGCTCGGTGTTCTGTGTATTTAATGTTAGTGCAAACTCAAACTCTCTGCCAATCTAAACCTCGTCTCAAGATGTTTAGGCTCATTAGATATTCTATCAATTTAATTTTCCTGAGGAAATCTCTCCTGGAGCATTTCGACCTGCTCCAATCTGAAGTGGTTACCTCTGCCCCTGGTCCATAGCTTTCATCCTGGAATTGCTCTTCACTATCATTTTGGGGACTTGCTTCTCCTCTCCTCGTTGGATCTCCTGTTTCTTGCATCTCCTGTCTCCATCTTTTTTCATTTGCTCCTTCATTTTGCTTCTTTTATGTGGGAGGTAAATTATTTTGAGACTGGGTATTTCTGAGAATGTCTTTATTCTACTTTGACACTTGATTGACAGTTTGATGGGATATAGAATTCTAAGTTGGAAATAATTTCCTTTGACAGGTGGGGATACTCAGCACTATACTAATGAGGATGGCAAGAAATAATTTCCCTTGAAAACTTTGAAAGTCTTGTTCCATTGTCTTCTAACTTGCAGTATTTGCTGTTGATAAGTCTCATGACATTCTGATACCTGGTCCTTTGTGTGGCTTGTTCCTTTTTACTTTTTTTTTTTTTTTTTTTTTGGTGAGGAGATCAGCCCTGTGCTAACATCTGCCAATCCTCCTCTTTATTTGCTGAGGAAGACTGGCCCTGGGCTAACATCCGTGCCCATCTTCCTCCACTTTACATGGGACGCCGCCACAGCATGGCTTGTCAAGCAGTGCATCAGTGCATGCCAGGATCCGAACCGGTGAACCCGGGGCCGGCCGCCGCAGTGGAGTGCGTGCACTTAACTGCTTGTGCCACTGGGCCGGCCCCTGGCTTGTTCTTTTTTAATATGGAAACATATAGGATGAGCTTTTTGTCCCTAGGTTTTGAAATTTCTGGATAATAGGCCTTGGTGTGAGTCCATTTTTGTCTATTGTCCTGGGTATTCAGTAAGCCCCTTTCAACTTGGGAATTTATATCCTTCACCTTCAGTTCCTAGAAATTTTCTTGAACTAATTAGTTGGTAAATGTCTTCCACATGGGTTTTCTCTGTCTAAAACCTCCTCTTTTTTGGATTTTTGGACTTCCTTAAACAATCATCTTATTTTGTTATCCTTTTCTATTTTCCATATCTTCATCTTGTTTTGCTTTTTAAAAAACAGCTTTATTAAGAGACCGTTTACATACCATAAAATTCACCCATTTTAAAGTGTACAATTCAGTTGTTTTTAGTTTGTACTAAACCATCACCACAATCTAATTTTACGACATTTACATCATTCTGAAAAGATACTGCTCATTGTACCTTTTAAAGGATTTGTTTTCAACTTTATCTTCTAATCCTAGTTTTTAATATCTAAGAGTTCTTTTTTGTTCTCTGTTTCTTATTTATAGTGTTTGTTGCTTCATGGTGGCATGATTTCTCTGATAGTAATCATGATTGAAGGAGTTTTGTTTGTACTGTTTCTTTTCTCTAATTTTCTTTTTTTCTGTCTTTTTTTGGTTTCTGTTTTTCAAGTTAGAAGGTTTTTTTAGGAGTTTGATAATTCTTGATTGTCTGTTCATATTTAAGAGTAGGAAATTAAAAAGCAGATTAGAACCTCCAAATGCACTTTGGGAAACTCCGGGGCTTATCACACTGTTAGAGAAGACTATTGTCTTGCCTGGAGTGTGAAGGCCTGACAAGAAACCCATAGGCAAAGTTAAAAAGTGAGGGTTGAGGGCCTGCAGTATAATAGTTCACTTAATTCTCCTACTTTCAGAAGGGTGCTTCAGATATCCCTGGTTGTCCCTCAGTTCAGAGACACCCTCTTTTACCATCTCCAGAGAATAAATCTCCAATCTTCTTTCCACCAGGGGATGAGTATTTATCTATTTGTGTAGAATGGAGAAGGTGATTTGGAGGTCTACTACATGTATAGACTGTCAGCCTTTTTAAGTTAGTCTCTCTTCACTCTCACTCCCAGAACTGCCTGGAATTATCAATTCTTGAGCACTTTGGGGATTCTGTGTATAAAGTGGATTGGTTTTCCCTCCTGCCAGTTTAGTATTCTGCTTTCTTGGGTTGGCTAAGTCAGTTACCACTCATCTTGTATGTGCTCTAGCTTCCAGTATTTTGTATTGTCCCTCGTCATCATCGTACGCATTTATGCCTTTTAGAAAATCCCTTTAATGTAGTTTGAGTGGAGTTTCAGGAGGGTGTGAAATTAAGTCTGTGAAATGAAGTGCTTTCTTTCCTCTTTACCTGAAGCAATTTCTAAACATTATCTCTAATACTCATTACTTCTATAAGGTAGGTGGTTTTATCTGTATCTTATGGGTAGGAGAGCTAAAGTTCAGACAGATTATTTAAATTTCTTGTTCAAGGTCACACTACCAGTAATTAGCAGAGATGCGATCCACTCAGGTCTGGCAGGCTCTAAAGGCTATAATCTTTCTACTACATAACACTGTCTTTTATTAGTGGAATGATTTAGGTATGGTTGAGAATGACCTTTTTAATTTTCTTAGCTTGGGGTAGCAGGCTTTTCAGTTGCTTTTTGTTTTACCCATTTACACTACAGTGAAGTAGAAGGAGATCAGTGAAAATTATTTTCACAAGTCAAAGTTAACTTGTACCTTTCAATCAAAATCTAGGAATTCTCTTTAAAAAAGTCATTGTTGTTGGTATGTTTTTTATAACTGTTTTTCATATCTGATGAGCCCATCGCTGTCTTCCTTTTCTTTTTCTTTTTTTGAATAGTGATTGCTTATTTCTCTACAATTTTGAGTTCTGCTCAAAATTTTTCTATAAATTAAATTTCATTTTTCAGGTAAAAGACTAACTTGTTACTGTTCAATTACTCAGTTTGTGACTTTTGTTTTTTTTTTTTTTAAAGATTTTATTTATTTATTTTTCCCCCCAGTGCCACAGTAGATAGTTGTATGTCATAGCTGCACATCCTTCTAGTTGCTGTATGTGGGACGCGGCCTCAGCATGGCCGGAGAAGCGGTGCGTCGGTGCGCGCCCGGGATCCGAACCCGGGCTGCCAGTAGTGGAGCGTGCGCACTTAACCACTAAGCCACGGGGCCGGCCCAGTTTGTGACTTTTTGATGCTTAAGTTTTAACACCAGATTTTTTTTTTGTTTTCTATATGAAATAAGTATCAGCTGTTAATATAGTTCTTCTAACATTTTAATCCCAAAGAGCCTTTGCTTTTCCAGGAAGTGTGAGGAAGTTCACTCTCTCCAAATTGCAAATGCAGTAACTAAGACTGAGAGGGTGTGGCTGTTCACATTCATGAGGAAAAGCAAAGGTCCTCATTCTTATCTCTAAGACTACTTTATATCTTAACAACAATTAATAGCCAATTCAGCAAGCAATTAATTTGAATTGATATTTCAAAATAGGGAAGGAAAAAAAAATTTCTACCAAAAATAATTCCAGAATGGTTGCTTATTCTTACGCAAGTCTACCTGATTTAAACCAGTGACATTCTGGTCTGTTTTATATAGTACCCCTGAACAGGAGCAGCTGATGGTAGTGTGGCTAAGTTGGATGATAAAAGAAGAAGCTTATTTTGAGAGGTAAGGTGACTTCATTTGTTTCGGTTAGCTGAGTAAGTTTTTCTTATCCTCTCTTTGGAGTTTCATGTTTTCTTTTTTGTTTCAACAGTACTTCAGGCGTCTCTGCTTCTTTTGGGGAGATGTTGTTATTGGTCGCTATGTACTTTCATAGCAACCAGCTTAGTGCTATCATTGACTTGGTCTGTTCCACTTTGGGGATGAAGGTAATTTTTTAAAAATTTTCTTTCTAAAGAAGGTGATACTAAGCTGGGCATTTTCTTGTAGTTGAAAGTAAATAGACTGTAAATAGTAAATAGATTTTCATTTTGAAGTAATTTTAGCTGCTGAATAGTTTTAAATTTTATCAGGGGCTCTTAGAAAAAAATACAGTATGAAAACATTTATTTACAAGAATAGATGTTCAATGTAGAAAGCTTGGAAAACACAGAAAAGAAGGGAAAAATATAGTTCCATTGTTCATATATATCAAGTATACTATTGTTAACATCTGGTGTCTATTCTTTCTTTAAATTGATATACATATTTTGTAATTTTAAAGAACCTACCAATATATGATAAACATTTCCTCATTTCAGTAAATATTCTAATACAATATAATTTTTAATGGCTGTATATTAGTCCATCATGTGGGTTGATCATGACTTTCTTAATGGATCCTCTCTTATTTGCCATGTAGATTTTTCAGTTTCTGAATAATGCTTAGATGATATCCCTATTTATGTAAATACACACACAGACACTCACACATATATATCTTCAAACACCTTTTGGATTATTTTCTTAGGATAAAGTTCTAGAAAGCAGTTACTAAGTAAAAGAGTATGATGATGTTAAGGTGTTTAATGAGTATTGCCAGATTATTTTCCAGAAAGATTACACCAGTTTAACTGTTGTCATTAGTGAATGAGAGTGCCTATTTTCCTAAACGCTCACATCACCAGGCATTATCATTCTTTTTATTCTTTGCAAATTTGGTTGATGGAAAATGGTCTCACTTATTTTGCATTTCTTTGATTACTAGTGAAACTGTGGTTTTTATTATTATTATTTTTTATAGTTATAGTTTATAGTGGGTTTTTTGGATAGTTTTTAAAATCTATGTGTTTTCGCTGGTTTAATTGTTTTGTGAAAAGCTTATCAACGTCCCAGTTTTTTTATAGGAAGTTTTATTGATTTATTTTTCCTTTCACTGATTCAGAAGGACTCTGTATATATAAATTATATGCCACTGTGCCTCATATATCGTATTTCATTGATTTCAAGACACATATTTTACCCAATATTGAAATTGGGATTCATTTTACAGTTGATGTGTAATGTTAATGTGGTAGCGTTCCCCCCTTTTTTTCTTGAAAAGCTACTGTTAAATCAGTGATGTACTTTATAATCCTTAGTGTGTTTAAAAGTACGATAGGTTGCAATTGATTTTTCCCAGCCTTTTTTGCCATGTGGAAATTATTTTTTCGGTGTGTAGTATATTGAGTATTTCTGGTGTGTTTGTTACTTTGCTATTTTGCTTAGAAATGTTTTTGTTTCCTCAGGTTTGTAGAAATGGTCACCTATATTTTCTTCTAGTGTTTTGTGTCTCGATTTTTTTTTTTCTGAGGAAGATCGGCCCTGAGCTAATATCGCTTGCCAGTCTTCCTCTTTTAGCTGAGAAAGATTAGCCCTGAGCTAACATCCGTGCTCATTTTCCTCTATCTTGTATATGGGATGCCGCCACAGCATGGCTTGATGAGCAGTGCGTAGGTCCGCACCCGGGATTCAAACCTGCGAACCCCGAGCCGCCAAAGTGGAGCTTGTGAACTTAACCACTATGCCACTGGGCCGGCCCCTGGCTTCATGTTTTAAATTTAAGCCTTTAATACATTTGGAGTTCATTTTGAGTATAGTGTCTTGTGTGCAAATATATATAAATATATATATATATTCCCCAGAAAGGTAGCTATCTCACCTCCATTTATTGCATAATCCACGTCTTCCCACTGACTTGAAATGCCAATAATAGTATTTACTTAGTACATTTATATGTTGGTTCTGTTTCTGAGGAAAAACACACTTTAATGTTGGGTTTGAGAAGCCACTTCTGAAATAGAGTATTTGAACATTAATTTTATATATTATAGTCATTTTAGATAATAAATTTACCAGAGAAAATTGTGCTTCATATTATTATATTTTCACATGCTATTGGAATTCTTTTGATTGTTTTAGATTGTAATTAAGCCAAGCTCCTTGAGCAGGATGAAGACTATCTTCACGCAGGAAATTTTTACTGAGCAGGTACTCCTTTAAATTTATTCTCTTTAAATTTATTTAACTTTCTTTTACAGGATTCTTTGAGCCAAAACTTGTATGTCTCAGTTTAAGAGACTAATTTGGTCTTTTTATATTCCCTTTTAGTTTCCAATGATGATTTATTTAATCTTTGAAACTTCTGTAAAGAATAATCCCATTTAAAATTTACTTTTAAAGCTACTCACAGGGCCAGCCTCGTGGCCTAGTGGTTAAGTTTGGCATGCTCTGCTACAGTGACCTGGGTTCGGTTCCCAGGCACAGACCTACACCACTCGTCGATGGCCATGCTGTGGTGGCAACCCACATACAAAATAGAGGAAGATTGGCACGGATGTTAGCTCAAGGCAAATCTTCCTCAAGTAAAAAGAGGAAAATTGGCAACAGATGTTAGCTCAGGGTGAATCTTCCTCAGCAAAAAAAAAAAAAAAGCTACTTACTACATACAAAAGCATGTTTTAAATTTACATATTTTGGAGACTTTGAGTAGCTACTTAAGAGTATAGTCTTAGATATTGATGGTAGGGATCTCACATGGGGTAATCATTTGGATTTGTCAGGAGGAAAATGAAATAGAGACCTATTTAAACCTTTAGGCTGTAAGATTTATTTCTAACTAGATTATAAACTAGGGTTTAAATTCCTTATTCTTGTATTTACGTGTTCTTATTTGGCCTCAGCACCTTTGTCCATGGGTAATCTTAAGGATACTTTATTTTTTTGGCGGAGACTATTCTAAAATTAAAAATTAATTGCCAGGGGCCGGCCCTGTGGCTTGGTGGTTAAGTGTGCGCGCTGCGATGCTGGTGGCCCGGGTTCGGATCCCGGGTGCGCATCGAGGCACCACTTCTCCGTCCATCCTGAGGCCGAGTCCCACATACAGCAACTAGAAGGATGTGCAGCTATGACATACAACTATCTACTGGGGCTTTGGGGGGAAAAATAAAATAAATAAAATCTTTAAAAAAAAAAAAAAAAAAAATTAATTGCCAGATTCATTTGTCAATTTAAATCTCAGAATATAAAAAATATATATCTCTTAAAAAATGAAATATTTGAAAATACTCATGGATCCCTAATTGTTGCTTCTTTTAGGGTACTTGATATTCTCATCCCTGTACCAAATTCTCCTTTCTCCCCTCAGTGCACATATACTCCCATGTAATAGTCACACATAAGACACAGGAAACTTGTAAGTTATTTTTTATGTGTTTAATTTAAACTAACTGGAAGACAACTTTGGGGAGGGTCTTTGAAAGACAATTAGAGGTCTATGCATGACACAATAAGAATAATAAAAATTCCTGCTTATATTTATGTGATACTTTATAATTCACATATGTTTTCAGAAAAACCTTTTTCCCCCCTCACAAAAACCTTTTGAGGCAGGTAAGACAATGTTGTCCCATTTTGTAGATGTGAAAATAGGCTCAAAAGATAGTGACTTACCCAAAGTCATTGAGCCCAGATTTTACGATTCCAAATTTTATATTTTTTTACCTTACTATACCACCATCAACATATCTATGTTTAAAAACAAAAAAAATTAGAGAACATTACCAATCCCTAAATGTACGCCGCCTCACATTCAAAAGTAATTAGATCATATAATAATTGGTTTTTATCATTTATTCCTAAGGACCACACTTACACTTAGTTTTAACAGTCTACCTGCTAAACCTCCCTCTTTCAGAATAATTTTATATCTGTTCTATCATATGTATTAATACTATTTTTCCCTTTTAGGTTGTCACAGCTCATGCAGTTCGGGTCCCTGTCACCAGCAACCTGAGTGCCAACATTACTGGATTTTTGCCTATTCATTGTATTTACCAGCTTCTCAGGAGTCGTTCCTTTACTAAGCACAAAGTGTCCATAAAAGTATGACCTTAACATTTATATTTCAAGTTACAACCTAAGTTAATGTTCTTTTCCCAGTTCTGTGTCCGTTTGTAGGCCTTTGCTGTGGGTTTTGTGTATGAAATGTGTCTAGGGGCCGGCTCCGTGGCTTAGCTGTTAAGTGCGCGTGCTCTGCTGCTGGCAGCCTGGGTTTGGATCCCGGGCGCGCACCGACGCACGGCTTCTCCGGCTGTGCTGGGGCCGCGTCCCACATACAGCAACTGGAGGGATGTGCAGCTGTGACATGCAGCTATCTACTGGGGCTGTGGGGGCAAAAAATAAATAAATAAAGTTAAAAAAAAAAAAAAAGAAATATGTCTAGTTACTAGTCATTTATATAGTTATAGTAATTAGGAACTTAATGTCATGTTTTTTAAACAATAGAGCTGTTAAGTTATTTGCAAAATGTACAATATTACTAATCCATTTATTTATTTATTTTTAAATTTTATTTATTTATTTATTTTTCCCCCAAAGCCCCGGTAAATAGTTGTATGTCATAGCTGCACATCCTTCTAGTTGCTGTATGTGGGACGCGGCCTCAGCATGGATGGCTGGAGAAGCAGTGCGTCAGTGCGCGCCCGGGATCCGAACCCGGGCCGCCAGCAGCAGAGCTCGTGCTTCCAACCGCTAAGCCACGGGGCCGGCCCCTACTAATCCATTTAAATTCTCAATAGTGGCATATGGCTATTTCAATAACCCTTAGTAAGAAATTGCCATTTTCAATACTTTAGTTTTGTTCACCATACTGAGAAAGTTGCTGGTGAGCCAAGACCAGCATTTGTACATTTGTCACAAGGACACCTAGCACCTAACTTACACATGTTTTCAATTTGTTATAGTTGGCTATATCAAACAGTTAAAAGGTCCTCTAAAGAAAAGGCTGAATCCCAGGAGGTAAAGAAATCTGTTTGAACCTTTTCTAGAGGCTCTTTTATTTATAAAGAACAATGAACAATATATGCATTGATGTATCACTTTTCATTACCTTGTTTTTATGATTTAGTGAAGTTATTATCCAGCTAGATTGTATCTTCTGCTTTTTTAATATTTTTAGAAAGTGAAATAGGTAAGAATTAGGAGACCAAATGCACAGCCATCATTTCTACATGTCCTCTATCCATGTAGATAGTTAAGTGATAGTCTCCCATATGTGGTTGTCAAAGCTACTTTTTTAATCTCTCTGAGGAGGGCCGGCCCCATGGCTTAGCGGTTGAGTGCGCGTGCTCCGCTACTGGCGGCCCGGGTTCAGATCCCGAGCGCGCACCGCCGCACCGCTTCTCCGGCCATGCTGAGGCCGCATCCCACATACAGCAACTAGAAGGATGTGCAACTATGACATACAACTATCTACTGGGGCTTTGGGGGAAAAAAAAACGGAGGAGGATTGGCAATAGACGTTAGCTCAGAGCCAGTCTTCCTCAGCAAAAAGGAGGATTGGCATGGATGTTAGCTCAGGGGTGATCTTCCTCACAAAAAAAAAAAAACTCTATCTGAGGGTTTGCTGTGAAGAGCTATTCCTCTCCCTAAATTCCTCTCTGCTGTGGGGTCTTTTACAACAACACATACGGTGGTCTAAATACGGATACAGTAGGGACTTAACAATGTTTTTCCCACTACTTAAAAACTAATAGATTAAAAACCCAAAGTCCAGACTCAAAACCCAAACTCATCATTTTAGATTATCTTCTACTGGGCAATATTCTCGATTAGGATATAAAAGTAGTTCATATTTTTAAATCCAAGATCCAAGAAAATTGTGAAACTGGATAATATATTTGTAACTGCTAAAAGTTAATAGTGAGCTTCACTGATTCATAGATCATATAAAATTTTATGTACTTTGAAAATTTTGCTTGCTTTTTCTTATTGCCATAGTTGATTTAGTGCCTATAACCTTCTTTTTTAGGACTGGATTTATAGACAGCTGTGTGAAACCTCCACTCCACTCCATCCTCAATTACTTCCTCTGATTGACGTGTACATAAATTCTATACTTACTCCTGCATCTAAATCTAATCCGGAAGCCACAAATCAGCCAGTCACAGAACAGGAGATCCTCAATATTTTCCAAGGAGTCATTGGGGTAAAACAGTGGTTCTTTTACATTTATTAGCTTATTTTCCTTTTAGTTTATTCTTCTGACTTATTCCTTATTTTTTTCCTGATTATTAGAGGATTTCTAGGTGGTTCTGAATTTAAAGTGGGATTAAATTTCTTTAGATCACTTATAAAAATTAAAAGAATGATATTAGTTCCAAGTGGTTTGTCAAATAGTCACTTTTTGAGGAATTCTTTTAAAAGCTCCATTTTAAAGTCTAAGGAGTAAGACTAAAGTCTAAAGACTAAGGGGATTGTGTTTTTGACAAAGGACTGTGTGACATTTTAACACATTCAATATAGGTTTGTTTAGCTTCCTGAGAATCTAAGATATACCTAGGTTCATTAATGGAAAACTTAAAGAAAATCTCTTTTCTCCATTTTTTTAGAAGGAAAAAATAGTTGCATTTTTCACAAATATATTTAAATGTTTGTTGTTGATAGTGCCACTGAGTCAGTTCTGACTCCTAGTGACCGTGTACAGCAGAATGGAACCCTGCCTGGTCTTTTTGCACCATCCTCTCACCTTCCAGCGCTATATCAGACTGCTCTGCTGCTATTCATAGGGTTTTCATGGCCAATTTTTTCAGAAGTGGGTGGTCAGGTTTTTCTTCCTGGTCTTAGTCTGGAAGCTCCGTTATAACCTGTCCACCATGGGTGACCCTTCTGGTATTTGAAATACTAGTGGCATAGCTTTCACCATCACAGCAACACATGGCTGCCATGGTATGACAACCAACAGATGGGTGATGTGGTTCCTGACTGGGAAATGAACCCAGGCTGTGGCGATGAGAGCACCGAATCTTAACCACTAGACCACCAGGGCTGGCTCTATGTACATATTTAAATGTACATATCTTTTTTTTAGGAGTTATTTTCTTCATGCTAATTTCAGATAATACTTGAGACTCCTATAAGCTTGTTTCAGAAGCAGCCCGATGGGATTGCTGTTGAGTAACAGCTGAAGTCATTTTTCTTTCTATCTTAAATACTGTTAAGCATGTTGCCTTTCATCGCCTATGCCATCTCAAATTTACTTTAAACTTCAGGTCAGGGGCCGGCCCGGTGGCGCAAGCGGTTAAGTGCGCGCGCTCCGCTGCGGCGTCCCGGGGTTCGCTGGTTCGGATCCCGGGTGCGCACCGACGTACTGCTTGGCAAGCCATGCTGTGGTGGCGTCCCATATAAAGTGGAGGAAGATGGGCACAGATGTTAGCCCAGGGCCGTCTTCCTCAGCAAAAAAAAAAAAAAAAGAGGAGGATTGGCGGATGTTAGCACAGGGCTGATCTCCTCACAAAAAAAAAAAAAAAAAAAAACTTCAGGTCATCTCTTTGAGTTTAATGCAAACACGGCAATGTTTCTCCTGTTTTATCTGAGCTTGGGAGCTGCAACACTGAGTAGTCAATTTTGAATGCTTTTACCATCAAAAAAGCACTCATGAAATTTAAAAATGTTTTAAAGTATTTATAATATTACCTCCAGGGTGACAACGTCCGCCTTAATCAGCGTTTCAGTATCACAGCACAGCTTCTGGTGCTTTACTATATCCTGTCTTACGAGGAGGCTCTCCTAGCAAACACAAAGACTTTAGGTAAGTTGTGCATAGGGGAGTGTTTCTAGTGATAGTTCATTTTATTTGCTTTTATTTTGTTACTTTCGAAGCTGTTATATGAGAAAATAACATCAAATATTCTAACAAGCTCCAGCATCATTCTACAGTCTTTGCCATGTAGGCATTGTATACTCTGATGCATAAATACATGTGTGTGGGCACATAGCCACCCCTTAGGTCTCAGTCCTCCTTTTAGCATAAGGCTAAATTAATAGATAACTGAATTGCCTGTATTTTAACAATTTTAGTGACTTCATTAAGTAAATGTAGATTCAGATAAACATGAAGGAACTGTTACTGAAATTTTTTTGCTGAATTTCAGTCTTTTCCCTGTCTTCCATTAGTGTGAAGAATCTAATCAAAAGTAATAGAAAAAAACAACAGAGGAGTTTCGTTTGCCATTAAAATTATCACTGAACTGGGCTTTCAGACTTAGCTACTTTATATAATATCAGAAGGTCCAGTTTAGCATAGAAGATATCAGTATAAAGTAGTGTGTTTTCCTATGTATTTGAAAAAGAAAATTCACCTGTATTTTAGGTTTGCTAAATGTATGTAGTTCCATATTTGAAACAAAAAGAATATCATTAAAAAGTTGTAGGCATTGAGTATATAATGCAGGGAAAATTCTTGTAAGGATGGTTATTTTGCCCCAGCTGAATGATTTTACTTTTTGAAAGCTATAAATTAAAGTTACTTTTCAGTGTTTGGCAGATCAATTTCTTTTATTTATCTGAAGTATTGTGTTTTAAATATACTGTGAATTTCTCAGCTGCTCTCTTTCCTGAGTATAGTTGTTAGGGTTATACAGATGATATCCCATAATAATTATAGTCTTTGTCATATTAGAGACAAGATGGGCTAATAATAAGCATTAGATAATAGTCTCCCACTTTTATCCATATATAACAAATTCTGTTAAGGAATATGCCACTTGTGATTTAATAAATAGTAGAGGAATGAGTTACAAGGAGATGTTCTGGAGGAGAACTGAGACCATTAATACTGTAGCAGGGGACCAAGATGCACTCTTAGTTTTTTTTTTTTTTTTTTTTGTGAGGAAGATCAGCCCTGAGCTAACATCCATGCTAATCCTCCTCTTTTTGCTGAGGAAGACTGGCTCTGAGCTAACATCTATTGCCAATCCTCCTCCTTTTGTTTTCCTCAAAGCCCCAGTAGATAGTTGTATGTCATAGTTGCACATCCTCTTAGTTGCTGTATGTGGGACACGGCCTCAGCATGGCCCAAGAAGTGGTGCATTGGTGCATGCCTGGGATCCAAACCCGGGCCGCCAGTAGTGGAGTGCGCGCACTTAACCGCTAAGCCACGGGGCCAGCCTGCGCTCTTAGTTTTTATTTAAATCAATGTCTAGCAAAAATCTTTAATACAGAAAAGTACAGAGAATAGTATAGCCCACTCTTATGTATACGCCGTGCAGAATTAACAAGTCACTCAGAACTTTAGGACTGGAGGAATCTTTAAATATTATGTGTTCCAGTCCCGAATGACACGGTCATTTCAAACCAGTGTTCCTGTGAAGCTGCTGTTCTTTATGCAAAAAGCTGATGGATCTCAATTGGAAAGTTAAGGATTTTAGGTTAGGAGTACATCTCAGCCTGGATTGAGTCTTGGAAAAGGAACTAGGGGATTAGAGGAAAGTTATTGGGTTTTTACAAGATTCTAGGCGAAAGATGGTGGTGGTTTGGACTTGTAGCAGTGTATATGTATTTTGAAGGTAGAGTTGAGAAATTTTGCTGATGGATTCATGAGGTTTCAGAGACAGGAGCCAAGGTTGATCTGGAGGCTTTTGGCCTGAGCCTAAAGGGCAGAATGGCTATCAACTGAAATAAAAGAGCTCGGAGGAGGAGCAGGTTTGTGGGGGATCAGGAACTCAGTTTTGGACATGTTAAGTTTGAGATGTCTGATAGACTTTAAAGTGGGGATGTTAAGGAAACAGTTGCATATGTGGGCCTGGAATTCAGGGTAGATACCTGGATTGAAGCTTTGATATTCTTTAGCGTGTAAGTGATATTTAAAATAACATTAAACAAGATCACCAAGGGAGGGAGTGTGGGAGGAGAATCAGGAGGATATGATATCCTGGAGGCCAAGGGAAGAATGTTTCAAAGAGGAGAGAGTGATTAGTCAAATGATACTGATAGATAAAATAAGGTTAGGACTGAGGCTCAGTTGGTGACTGTATGTAGCTTGCTGGAGGTCATTTGAACTCTACAGTTTTAATAGTAAAGTGATAGGCTGAAAGCCTGGTTGTAGTGAATTCAAAAGAAAATTAGAGGAGGGGGCCATCCTGCTGGTGTAGTGGTTGAGTTCATGTGCTCTGCTTTGGCGGCCCGGAATTCGCAGGTTCGGATCCCAGGTGCAGACTGATGCACCGCTTATCAAGCCATGCTGTGGCGGCATCCCACATATAAAGTAGAGGAAGATGGGCACGGATGTTAGCCCAAGGCCAATCTTCTTTGGTAAAAAGAGGAGGATTGGCAACAGATGTTAGCTCAGGGCTAATCTTCCTCACAAAAAAGAAAGAAAGAAAGAAAATTAGAGGAGATCTACTGGAGACAATGAGTAGAGACAGCTCTTTTGAGGAGTTGTAAAGAGAAGAAGAAAAATGAATGTAGTAATTGGAGAGGAAAAGAAGGTCAGGAGAGGATTTTTTTTAAAGTGAAAGAGATAAGAGAATGTTTGTATGCTGTTGGGAGTAATCTAGTAGTGAGGGAAGGTTGATGATGCCAGTCCTGGAGTGACGTCCTTGATAGGTGAGAGGAGATGGGATGTAGAAGACAAATGGAAGGATTGGCCTTTCCTTGGAGAATTTTTCCCCCTGGTTCAGGAGATTTTTTCCTAGTCTAGTTTCTCATCTCCAAGGGGAACAAATAACTGCAGAATATGTCACAACATGAGAGAATTTTGCTCTTTCATGGCCAAAAAGGTAATTATTTTGCCTTAAAATTTATTCCTGTGAAGTTGTGTTGTAGTTTCAGTACCTTGTTAACCGTTCTGTGGTTTTGGCCCTTAAAATAAACATTATTAGCAGCTACTGGTTAGCTGCAGAAGCTCAAATATGAAATTCTGAAATTTGAGGTAGAGCCAAGTATTAGAATATCATAGTCATTAAAAAAATGTGTGGTTGTGTGTATATATATATTTTTCACATACACATATATTTTTGGTTTGTTTAAAAATATTTATAATACATGTATATATCAATATTAGTTAAATATTGTACTGATCCAAAAGAGTATGTGGAATAAATAAAGAGTAATATAATAAATCCCTGTGTACTAATACCCAATTAAAATATGAGCATTACCATTATATTTCCAGGTTTTTTTTTTTTTTTTTGGTGAGGAAGATTGGCCCTGAGCTAACATCTGTTGCCAATCTTCCTTTTTTTTTTTATAATAACCTTACATTTTATTTTTTTTTATTTTTTATTTTTTTGTGAGGAGTATCAGCCCTGAGCTAACATCCACGCCAATCCTCCTCTTTTTGCTGAGGAAGACTGGCCCTAGGCTAACATCTGTGCCTGTCTTCCTCCACTTTATATGGGACGCCACCACAGCATGGCCTGACAAGCGGTGCATCAGTGCGAGCCTGGGATCCGAACCCAGGCCGCCAGCAGCAGAGCTTGCGCACTTAACCGCTACGCCGCAGGGCCGGCCCCAATCTTCCTTTTTTTTTTTACCTGAGGAAGATTGTCGATGGGCTAGCATTTGTGCCAATCTTCCTCTATTTTGTATATGGGATTCCGCCACAGCAAGCCTTTAGGAGTGTGTGTAGGTCTGTGCCTGGGATCCGAACCTCTGAACCCCAGGCCACCAAAGTGGAGTGTGCAAACTTAACCACTACACCACTGGGCCAGCCCCCATATTTCCAGTTTTTATACTTAAAAAAATATTCCCTATTTATTATATCTGAAGACTTTATTACTAGATAAAACAGTTTATTTTTAGATACCTTTGAAGTTAGACAATAGTAATTAATATCGAACATACGAGGAACTATTTGTCTGTTCCTAAAGCAGCCATTGGGATACTAAGTGCAATCTCATTCTTAAGTGGCTAAAAGTATTACTTGCTTTACTCTCTCCCTCAAGCTTAACTTTAGTAAAAATAAATCTGCCTTTTTCTCTGCTTCTGTCCTTCTGTTATGTGTGAAATTTCCTTCTTGGTCACCAGGAGAACAAGATGCATCCTGTGGTACTTGGGGAAACTGTGATGTTCACTCGCTCTAAATTTCTGCACTTGAAGTTTTTCTTTGCAGTTGATAGTTAACTTTCTTCTTAGAAGAAAATAATTAATTCCAACTGCCTCTTTCAAAGTGCAGAAACTTTTAAGCAAACATTGGCAGATATTATTTCTTGGCAGCTTGAAGTTTCAGAGCTGTAAAATCAAGTTTTGACAAAAAAGGGTTCTAATAGTCACGTAGCTATATTATAGAGTAATAGTATAAGCATTTTAAACTTATTTCATTATTTACCTAATTGTTTTTGTATTTTAATGCAAAAGAACTGATTTTTAAAATGAAAACATTTATTAAGTATGTTTACTGGAGAAAATTCAGGAAATGAGAAAAGTACAAAGACCAAAGTATCAATCACCCATAATTCTACTGCCTAGAGGTAATCACCATTAGAATTTTGCTAGCAGACCCTTCAGTCTTTGCCCGTATGATAGCTTTCACAGAGTCAGAATCATGATATATGTTTGCAATGTATCCTTTCTACTTACTAATACATTTTAAATATTTACCTATTATAGTAAATTTTTTTCTAATATATGATCTTTAATAGCTGTATAATATTTCTTCATAAATATGTACCATTACTTAACAAATTCCTTATTGTTGGACATTGAAATTATTTCCAAATTTTGCCATTATAACCAGTGGAGGAATGAATATCCTTAGAGCTGACTCTGTATACAGGTGTGATTGTTTCGGTCCTTAGGACAGATTCCTAGATATAGAGCTACTAAGTCAAAGATTTTGGAAAATTATACAATTTAAAAAATGAATTGCCATATTGCCTTCCAGATAGGTTATACCATTATACCTCATTTGTATAAGATATGAGTGCCCATTTTTTACAATATTGAGTGTTATAATTGTTTATGGTGTTTTTTAATTATAGAATTTTATGTGGAGGAAAATCTTTCAAAGCAAGGTACTAACATTATATAACTAATCACCTATATTTTCTTTTAGGGCGTTATTATTTCATTTTTAAAATTAAATATTCCTTTAATTTTGGTGTAAAGTATCCAATTTTATTTTTTTATAATTGGTTACTTGTCAACATTACATAATGAATAATCTGTCATTTTCATATTACTTCAGAAGGTTGCTTTGAGGTATATCAAAGTTTTGTTACAAACCTATATGTTTTTAGATTTTCTTTTTTTATGTTAGACATTTCCAGTACCTTTCACCATTACTGTTCTTGTTCAGTATTTCTGTCTATTCTCACGTATTTAATCTTTCACATGAACTTTTTAATAATTTTGTCAAATTGCACGGAGGAAAATTACATTGGGACTTTGATCAGAATTATATTAAACTCATAGATTAATTTGGAGAGAGTTTACATCTTTGCAATATTGTGTTCTCATCTAGGAATATGAAATAATTTTTTCTTTTTAATTATTAAAATGTAAGCGTCATGAAGGCTAATTTTTGTCTTTTTTTTTGCTACCATATATAGCATTTAGAATATCACTTGATACATAGTAAGCACTTAATGGTTTTTGAATGAGTGAATTTATTCGAGTTATTTTTTTATGTCTGTCAATAAAATTTTACTTTGTATAGGTTCTGTACAATCTCCTAACAAGTTATCACAGATTATAGGAAACGTATTGACATTTAGTTTGGATTAGTCAAGCTCTGAATTTCTTTTTTTTTTTGTGAGGAAGATCAGCCCTGGGCTAACATCCATGCCAATCCTCCTCTTTTTGCTGAGGAAGACTGGCCCTGAGCTAACATCTGTTGCCAATCCTCCTCCTTTTTTTTTTTTCCCCCTTTTTCTCCCCAAAGCCCCAGTAGATAATTGTATGTCATAGTTGCACATCCTTCTAGTTGCTGTATGTGGGACGCGGCCTCAGCATGGCGGGACAAGTGGTGTGTCGGCGCGTGCCCCGATCCGAACCCGGGCCGCCAGTAGCGGAGTGCGCGCACTTAACCGCTAGGCCACGGGGCCGGCCTCTGTGATCAGTGATCTTTGATGTTACTATTGTAATTGTTTTGGGGCATCACAAACCGTGCCCATATAAGTCGGTGAACTTAATTGATAAATGTGTGTGTTTTGACGTTCCCCTCTCTCTCTCCTTGGGCCTCCCTATGCCCTGAGACACAACAGTATTGAAATTAGGCCAATTAATAACCCTACAATGACTCCTTAAGTTTCAAGTGAAAGGAAGAGTCACACGTCTCTCACTTTAAATCAAGAGCTACAAATGATTAAGCTTAGTGAGGAAGACACATTGAAAGCTGATAGGCTGAAAGCTAGGCCTCTTGTGCCAGTTAGCCAAGTTGTGAATGCAAAGGAAAACTTCTTGAAGGAAATTAAAAGTGCTACTCCAGTGAACACATGAATGAGAAGAAAGTGAAACAGCCTTGTTGCTGATATGGAGAAAGTTTTAGTGATCTGGAGATCAAACCAGCCACAACATTCCCTTAAGCCAAAGCCTAATCCACAGCAAGGCCCTAACTCTCTTCAATTCTGTGAAGGCTGAGAGAGGTGAGGAAGCTGCAGAAGAAAAGTTTGAAGCTAGCAGAAGTTGGTTCATGAGGTTTAAGGAAAGAAGCCATCTCTGTAATGTAAAAGTGCAAGGTGAAGTAGCAAGTGCTGATAGAGAAGCTGCAGCAAGTTATCCAGAAGATCTAGGTAAGATAATTCATGAAGGTGGCTACACTAAACAACAGAGTTTTCTTTTTCTTTCTTTTTTTTTTGGTGGGAAGATTGGCCCTATGCCAATCTTCATCTATTTTGTGTGTGGGATGCCACCACAGCATGGCTTGATGAGCGGTGTCTAGGTCGGTGCCTGGGATCTGAACCTGCACACCCTGGGCTGCTGAAGTGGAGTGCGTGAACTTAATCACTATACCACTGGGCTGGCCCCTCTTTTTTTTTTTAGTTAATTTTTTATTGAGGTAACATTGGTTTATAACATTATATAAATTTCAGGTGTACATCATTATATTTCGACTTCTGTGTAAACTACATCATGTTCACCACTAAAAAGTCTAGTTGTCATCTGTTACTGTACACATATGCCTTCTACCCCCTTCGCCCTTCCCACTCCCCACTTCCACTCTGGTAACGACCAATCTATTCTCTGTGTCTTTGTGTTTGTTTATTGTTATTTTTGTATCTTCCATGTATGAGTAAAGTCACATGGTATTTGGCTTTCTCTGTATGAGTTATTTCCCTTAGCATAATACTCTCAAGTGTGTTGTTGCAAATGGCAAGATTTCATCTTTTTCACGGCTGAGTAGTATTCCATTGTATACACATACCACATCTTTATCCATTCACCCATTGATGGGCACTTAGGTTGTTTCCAAGTCTTGGCTATTGTGAATAATACTGCAGTGAACATAAGGGTGCATATATCTTTTTGAATTAATGTTTTTGTCTTTTTTGGAAAAATACCCAGAAGTAGAATAGGTGGATCAAATGGTAGTTCTACTTTTAATTTTTTGAGGAATCTCCAAACTGTTTTTCATAGTGGCTGCACTGGTTTACATTCCCACCAGTGTGAGGGTTCCCTTTTCTCCACATTCTCTCCAATACTTATTTCTTGTCTTTTTAATAATAGCCATTCTGATGGGCATTAGGTGATACCTCATTATGGTTTTTATTTGCATTTCCCTAATAATTGGTGATGTTGAACATCTTTTCATGTGCCTGTTGGCCATCTGTATTATCTTCCTTGGGAAAAGTGTCTGTTCAGATCCTCTGCCCATTTTTTTAAATATTTTATTTATTTATTTATTTTTTCCCCCAAAGCCCCAGTAGATAGTTGTACGTCATAGCTGCACATCCTTCTAGTTGCTGTATGTGGGACGTGGCCTCAGCATGGCGGGAGAAGCAGTGTGTCGGTGCACGCCCAGGATCCGAACCCAGGCCGCCAGCAGCGGAGTGCACGCACTTAACCGCTAAGCCACAGGGCCGGCCCCTCTGCCCATTTTTTTAATTGGGTTGTTTGTTTTTTTTGTTGTTGAGTATGATTTTTTTTATGTATTTTGGATATTAACTCCTTAGCAGATATATGATTTGCAAATATCTTCTCGCAATTGTTAGTTTGTCTTTTCGTTTTGTTGATGTGCAGAAGCAACAGATTTTCAATGTAGACGAAAGAGCCTTTTATTGGAAGAAGATGCCATCTAGGACTTTCATAGCTAGAGACGATAAGTCAATGCCTGGCTTCAGAGCTTTAAAGGACAGGCTGACTCTCTTGTTAGGGGCTAATACAGCTGGTGACTTTAAGTTGAAGCTGGTGCTCATTTACCATTCCAAAAATCCTAAGGCCTTGAAGAATTATGCCAGATCTACTCTGCCTGTGCTCAATGGAACAACAAAGTCTGATTGATAGCACATCTGTGTACAACATGGTTTACTGAATATTTTAAGTCCACTGTTGAGACCTACTGTTAAGAAAAGAAGATTTCTTTCAAAATATTACTGCTCATTGACGATGCACCTGGTCACCCAAGAGCTCTGATGAAGATGTACAACGAAATTAATGTTGTTTTCATGCCTGCTAACACAGCATCCATTCTGCAGCCCATGGATCAAAGAGTAATTTCGACTTCAAGTCTTATTTAAGAAATACATTTCGTAAGGCTATAGCTGCTATAGATAGTGATTCCTCTGATTGATCTGGGCAAAGTAAATTAAAAACCTTCTGGAAAGGATTCACCATTTTAGATGCCATTAAAACATGTGTGATTCACAGGAAGAGGTTAAAATATCAACATTAACAGGAGTTTGGAAGAAGTTGATTCTGCCCCTCATGGATAATTTTGAGGGGTTAAGGACTTCAGTGGAGGAAGTAACTGTGGATGTGGTAGAACTAGCAAGAGAACTGGAATTAGAAGTGGACCCTGAAGACATATGTGACTGAATTGCTGCAATCTTATGATAAAACTTTAATGGATGAGTTGTTGCTTCTTATAAATGAGCAAAGAAAGTGGTTTCTTGAGATGGAATCTACTCCTGGTGAAGATGCTGTGAAGATTATTGAAAGACAAAAAAGAATTTAGAGTATTGTATAAACTTAGTTGATAAAGCAGCAGCAGGGTTTGAGAGGATTGACTCCAATTTTGAAAGAAGGTCTACTGTGGGTGAAATGCTATCAAACTGCATCACATGCTACAGAGAAATCGTTCATGAAAGGAAGAGTCAATGGATGCTGCAAACTTCAGTGTTGTCTTATTTTAAGAAATTGCCACAGCACCTCAGCCTTCAGCAACCACCACCCTGATCAGTCAGCAGCCATCAACATCGAGGGCAAAAGATTATGACTTGCTGAGGTCTCAGATGATGGTTAGCATTTTTTAGCAATAAAGTTTTTTTTCTTTGGTGTGGGGGATTGGCCTTGAGCTAACATCTGTTGCCAATCTTCCTCTTTTTGCTTGAGGAAGATTTTTGCTGAGCTAACACCTTTGCCCATCCTTCTCTACTTTTTATATGTGGGGCACCACCACAGCATGGCTTGATGAGCAGTGTGTAGGTCCGTGCCCAGGAGCTGAACCTGTGAACTCTGGGCTGCTGAAGTGGAGTGCGTGAACTTAACCACTACGCCAGCAGGCTGGCCCCAATAAAGTATTTTTTAATGAAGGTATATACATTGTTTTTTTTAGACATAATGCTATTGCACACTTAATAGACAATAGTGTAAACATAACTTTTATATACACTAGGAAACCAAAAAATTTATGTGACTTGCTTTATTGCGATATTCGCTTTATTATGGTGGTCTGGAACTGAACTTGCAATATCCCTGAGGTATGCCTGTATGTTGTTTTGTTTTTTAAAATATTAAACTATTTTCAATATTCGAAATAATCTATCTTTACTAATATACAAGCATTCTGCTTATAATCAATTTGTTTCTGAAATACCATTTTATATTCCATTTTTCCTCTTTAATGTTATTTCAGACAAACAATAATGTTATTTTATATCTTTCAAGGTGGACCACAGAGCCGTGGTTTCAAATAGGTTTTTAGTATTGAATTTCTTTTTACCTTTTGACTCCCTTCACCCATTTCTCCCACCTTCCACCCCTGCCTCTGGCAACCACCAGTCTGTCCTTTGTATCTATGAGCTTTTTATTTTAAGATTCCACATATAAAAGCGATCATATGGTATTTGTCTTTCTCTGTCTGACTTATTTCACTTAGCATAACGTCCTTGAGGTCCCTCCATGTTGTCGCACATGGCAAGATTTCACTCTTTTTTATGACTGAATAATATTCCACTTTGTATATATACAACGTTTTCTTTATTCCTTCTACCATTGATGGACACTTAACGTTATTTCCATATCTTGGCTATTGTAAATAATGCCGCAGTGGACATGGGGGTGCATATATCTTTTCGAGTTAGGGTTTCATTTTCTTTGAATAAATACTCTGAAGTGGAATTGCTGCATCATGTGGTAGTTCTATTTTAATTTTTTGAGGAAACACCATACTGTTTTCCATAGTGGCAATACCAATTTACATTCCCACCAGCAGTGCACGAGGATTCCTTTTTTCCACATCCTGGCAACACTTACCCTTCTTGTCTTTTTGATAATAGCCGTTCTAACAGGTGTGAGGTGATATCTCATTGTGGTTTTGATTTGCATTTCCCTGATGATGTTGAGCATCTTTTCATATACCTATTGGCCATCTGTATAACTTCTTTGGAAAAATGTCTATTCAGGTCTTCTGTTTATTTTTTAATCAGATTGTTTTTTTGCTATTGAGTTGTGTGAGTTCTTTACATATTTTGGATATTAGCCCTTTAACAGATATATGATTTCCACATATTTTCTCCCATTCAGTAGGATGCCTTTTCAGTTTCTTGATGATTTCCTTTGCTGTGCAGAAGCTTTTTAATTTGATGTAGTCCCACTGGTTGAGTTTTGTTTTTGTTGCTTTTGCTTTTGGTGTCAGATTCAAAAAATCATTGCCAAGACCTATGTCAAGGAGCTTATTGCCTATGTTTTCTTCTAGGAGTTATATGGTTTCAGGTCTTATGTTCAAGTCTTTAATTCATTTTGAGTTAATTTTTTGTGTATAGTGTAAGATAGTGGTCGAGTTTCATTCTTTTGCATGTGGCTGTCCAGTTTCCCAGCACCATTTATTGAAGAGACTGTCCTTTCCCCATTGTATATTCTTTGCTCCTTTGTCGTAAACTAGTTGACCATATTTGTGTGGGTTTATTTCTGGGTTCTCTATTCTGTTCCATTGATCTGTGTGTCTGTTTTTATGCTGATACTGTACTGTTTTAATTTTTATGGCTTTGTAATATAGTTGGAAATCAGGGAGCATGATGCCTCCAGCTTTGTTCTTTCTCAAAATTGCCTTGGCTATTTGTGTCTTTTTTGGTTCCATACAAATTTTAGGATTATTTGTTCTATTTCTGTGAAAAATGCTGTTGGAATTTTGTTAGGGATTGCATTGAATCTGTAGATTGCTTTTGGTAGAATGGATGTTTTAACAATATTGATTCTTCCAGTCCATGAGTGTGGAATATCTATCCATTTATTTGTGTCGTCTTCAATTTCTTTCATAATGTCTTGTAGTTTTCAATATACAGGTCTTTCAATTCCTTGGTTAAATTTATTCCTAGGTGTTTTATTCTTTTTGATGAAGTTGTTAATGGGATTGTTTTCTGAATTTCTCTTTCTGAAAGTTTCTTATTAGTGTATAGAAACGCAACAGATTTATGTGTATTGATTTTGTATCCTGCTACTTTACTGAATTCATTTATTAGTTCTAACAGTTTTTTTATGGAGTCTTTATTGTTTTCCATGTACAATATCATGTCATCTGCAAAGAGTGACAGTTTTACTTCTTCCTTTCCAATTTGGTGCCTTTTGTTTCTTTTTCTTGCTTAATTGCTCTGGGTAGGACTACTTTCTAAGTAGTAAGTATTGGAACCAGAATTTTGACTACCACTGAAACCTGTATTATTTTAACTGTCTTCTGAAACACACTCTTGCTCAATTCATAGAAGATTGGTATGGAAAACTCGGATGCTAATTTATTAATTTACAAGGGGGATTATATCTAATCAAGAGTTATATGGTTTGTATAGGTAATGATTCTCACCCTTTATTCTAACACTTGCACTTATGTACTTGTCTTCAACCAAAAAAAATTTGTTGAGCCACTTTGTGGTTTGTATTTGAAAAATAAGTATATTAGATATGATTTTTTTAAACTATGAACACCCTGGTTTAGATTCTCATATAGTCCTATGTTGTACAAGCAAAGTACCTTGGAATGAGATGAGGATGTCAGGCATATAGAGTATGATGGAAATGAGACAGAGAAAAATAGTGTTGATTGGCAAGGTCCTTTATTCTGTGGGATCTAGGAATCCACTGAAAGTTTTTGAGCATGGAGCCAGAGACACATGATCTAGCCAAATCTGTATTTAAATAAGAGGACTATTGCAGCAGTGTAAAGGATAATTTAAAGAGAAGAGAATTTAGAGTCAGGAAAATTGGGCCATAATAGATATTTAAACAAATGATGAGTAGTCACTGAATTAGGACAGCAGAAAAAGAACAGAAATTAAGATGGACTTGTAAAAAAAAATGGACTTGTTAGCTGGCTGAAGGTAGAAGTTGTGAGAGAAGGAAGTCAAATTCATATTGCCCAACTTCCTTTAAAAGAGTCAGTCACCACTAGAATATATAATAGGTTAAAACAAGGCGTTAGAATCATGAGCTTTAAGCCGTGTGGTCGTGATGCATTTGCTCTTCCTAATTAGATTTGAGAAAGTCTTGACTTACTTATCAGGTGGTTTTTTTTTTTTTTTTTAGTGTAGGGCACTTCTGCAGATGGCTTCTCTCACTCATGATTGTTTTCCCAACTAGTTTCAATTTTGGGGCATTTTCCAGATCTTGCTCTTAGCTATGTTCTTGCTCATCCTGTGTATCCATTATTTTGGTAGTGATTCTTTGTCTTTTATTTACAGATTTTTATTTACCTATATTTACAGATTAAGTGAATTAAAAGTAATTTAACATTGTTTTTGTTCCCATTTGGGTTGAAGGTTAAGATTTCTGTTGTTTCTGACCCTTTATTTATCTTACACTTTTCTTCTTTGACTGACAGCTGCTATGCAAAGAAAGCCCAAATCATACTCATCTTCTTTAATGGATCAGATTCCTATCAAATTCCTTATTCGACAGGCTCAAGGGCTGCAGCAGGAGTTGGGAGGTATTTGTTTTACTTGCTTTTTACTTTAATGTTTATTGCTAAAACATACTTTACTGTTTATAGTGTTACAAAGTGTAATAGATGCTCAATGTTAAAAATTCAAAACAATTCAAGAGTGAAATTTCTCTTTACCTCCCTAACTGTCTTACTCCCTGCAAACCAACCCTTCCCTCCCAAACTCCTAGCTATTTTATTTTGGTGTGTAATTTCAGATATTTTTTTCTTTAGGTTGAACCATATGAAATCGCAGGTATTTAACTATTTTTGACTTAGAAAAGTGCAATTTCATATGGTTGAAGCTAATAGATACATGAGTAAGAAATTCTTTCTGTAAAATATAAATGGTAGTATATCTTCTCTCTTCTGAGACTTATTTTTTCTCTTGGAGTCTTGGAAATCTTTTCATGTCAGTACATGTAGATCGACCTTTTTGTTGTTTTTTTTTTTTTTTTACTGAAGAAAATTCGCCCTGAGCTAACATCCATTGCCAGTCCTCCTCTTTTTTTGCTTGAGAAAGATTAGCCCCGAGCTGACATCTGTGCCAATCTTGCTCTATTTTGTATGTGGGACACCGCCACAGTGTGGGTGGTGAGTAGAGTAGGTCTGTGCCTGGGATCCAAACCCATAGTCTTAACTATACATATACTTGTGCATTTAGATTTTTAAACTTTAAAATTATACCACTTTTGATTGTTAGAGTGTCCTTTCAAACTGAAACATTAATTTTAAGCAGTTTCTATGAGAAAGGAAGCAGGTACTATCCCTACTGGGACTAAACAGTGGTATGATTTGATCTAAGTTGCATAATAAGGGGATGATTGGATCTAAAGTACTTTTATTACTACTAATACTATTACTACTGCTCTTACAACTCTGATGATGATAATAATAGTATAGTAACAACAATATTTATTAAGTATTTATGTGCCATGCACTATTTTGTATATCTAAATAGGCATTTTTACAGTATCATCATTTATTTTCTCATTATTGATGTTACACAATATGAATAGTCAAACTATGCTATAAGAAAAAGGTTAGAAACAAGACTGATTTAGAAAAAGGAAGGTTTCCCGTTCCTTTGGGGCTTCCTTAACCCTTCTTGAAGCAAGACAAATGCACCCTCTTGTGGGTATCATCAGTATTGCTTCTGTTTGCTGACATACTTAGCTGTGTGACTTTAGGACATTAATAAATGTCTTTCAGCCTGTTCCTTACAATAGAATGGAGACAATATTGCTTACCTTGTAGGAATGTTAGGTTGAAATGAGAAAATGTATGTAAAGTACCTGAGACCTTTTAGGTACTCAAAGTGAGCAACTTTAATTTTACCCAGCTATAACAATGATTCTCAACTGGGTTGGAGGAGACGACATGTTATCCTATCAGAATTTCCGAGTGAGGACTTTTTCAAACCATATATGGTCTCCCTGAAATGGACATTCTTTTCTCCCCGCCCCGCCTCAATTCTTGAACTACTGCTATGTCAAACAACTTTTCCTGATGGAAGACTTTTGTGTTGGGATATGGTGAAAGAAAGTTGAGAACTTTTGATAAAAGTAGTAGTTTCCAACTTCCTGTGTATCAGATCACTTGGGGATCTTTATTTGAACAGATTCCCTGGCTGAACTAACCAGAAGTTCTCAAACTGTTGTATGCATGCACAAGAAGTGCAAATTCCTTTGGATTGCTGAAAATGAAAGGGAGAAGGGAGGAGGAGAGGGGAGAGAGATGATTTTTGTGTTTAAAAATGAAGAGTCCAGTTGACTTCTTGTAAATTTTTAAGGGTTGCATTCTGCTTTACTACGTCTCCTTGCAACTAACTACCCACATTTATGCATTGTGGATGATTGGATCTGTGAAGAAGAAATCACAGGGACTGATGCCCTGTTAAGGCGAATGCTCCTGACTAATAATGCCAAAAACCACTCTCCTAAACAACTCCAAGAAGGTATAGTAAATAGATACTCCTTTTTCCCCTTTAGTAGTGCAAAGAGATGTTAGGCTCATTGAAATCTTAAAATCAGGCAGAATTTCCCTGGGGATGTAATAATGTTTTGGTGAATATATTTTAAGTAATTCTCTTTGAGTTTAAGGAGTTTTAACAATTTATTTCTGATATGCTTATATCTGTTTCCTCATAGGTCCTGCATTATATCACTAAACAGGACGTGCGGTTTTAGGAAGGTCCCATAAGGAAATAAGTCAGAAATAATAGTCAGAAATAAGTGCCATGGAATAGAGCAATGTACTTGTGGTCAATGGATAGTGTTCTAGATCACCACTGTCAGATAGAAATATGATATAAGCCACACATATAATTTTAAACTTTCTATAGCCACAATAAAAAAGTAAAAAGAAACAGGCAAAATTAATTTTAATAATTATTTTATTTAGCCCAATATATCTATTATTTTATCATGTAATCAATATAAAAAACTATTAATGAGATATTTTACTGTTTTTCCATACTGAGTCTTTGCAATCTGGTGTGTATTTTATACTTATAGCACATCTCATTTTGGACTAGCTACATTTCAAGTGCTCAATAGCCAGATATGGTTAGTGACTATTGTATTAAAGAGCACAGTCCTAGATATTTTTTAATAACAGCAATCTGCTGGGTGCTTATAACCTATAATGGGGGCCCCTTGGAAGAAGGTATCAAGAAATTTTAATCTTTCAAATGAATGTTACTACCAAAAGCAATATCTGGGTATATTTTCATATTTCAGTCAATTTTTAAAATCAGTCTGAATCACCAACGAAATGACATTTGTCTTTGGGTCACTAATGTGATTTTTAAAATGAGATATTTTTTGTTCTTTATGAAATAACTACACCTACATAAATTTTTCTTAAAGTCCTTATTTTAAGTATAGCCAAAACTATGGCTAGAATTGAAAGTTTTACTTGTAAAGCAACATTGTTTTCTTGATTTGTTTGGCCTAAAGTCTGATAGAGCAATGTTACTTCCTATTTGGTAAGCTGTATAGAATTTAGATATGACTGCTAAGTTTTCCTTTTAGCATTTTCAGCTGTCCCAGTAAGTCACACACAAGTGATGCAGATTCTAGAACACTTGACTCTGCTCTCTGCCAGTGAACTTATACCATATGCAGAAGTATTAACATCCAATATGAACCAGCTATTGAATTCAGGGGTTCCACGGAGAATTCTTCAAACGGTCAATAAACTGTGGATGGTTCTTAATACTGTGATGCCTAGAAGGTAATTTCAGTGTATTGTTACATGTAATAGATAAGTGTATAGCAGTGATTATATACAATAATCTAAACTTAATTGTTGAAAACAATTGTTGTGTATTTAACAATTTAAATCCTTTCTCAAGACTACTAATTAAAGAGGTGTTATAACTTTAAGGAAAAAATAAACTTTATCTTAAGAAACAAAGAGAAACCTTAAAGTATTTCCAACTTGAGACAGTTCTTTACAAGTGAGCTCTCCTGTATAGGCATCTGTCATTTGTGGCTCATTGTGATTTAGATCACTATTGTGTCTTGCATCATTTCAGTGGCTCCAAATTTTGCTGCACATTAAAATCACCTGGAGAGCTTTTAAAACTCTTGATCCCCAAGTTGTAACCCATGCCAATTAAATCAGAATGTCTGTGGGTGGGACTCAGGCATTAGTATTTTTTTAAAGATTCCCCAGTTCATTCCAGTATGCAGCAAAGTTTAGAGAACGCTGGATTAATTATTTTGTCTTTAGTCAAGTGGGTCTCTGCTGGTCCATAGATTGCATCAAAAACACCTGGTCAGCTCTAAAAACAGAATACTGGGCTGGACTTATCTGAGATTTTGATTCAGTAGGTCTGGGAATATTTATAGTTTTTGAATTTAATTTTTTACTTATATCAAATTAATAAATCCACATAACTTAAGAGGTTAAATAGTATATACGGTCTGCCCACACCTCCCCATTTTAGACCTTTGCTCCCCAGAGACAACTATTTTCAGCTCTTTTATCTTTTTGTTCTGGCATTTGTATCCCCCCATATATGTCAATAATATGCTTATAATTACTATGATTTTCTGACTTTCCAATTTAGGAATTATCTTTTGACTTCTTACTATACAAAATGAAGATTCAGTACTTTCTTGCTTCCTCCCCTATGAGCTCCTCTTCCCCCAACATACTTTCTCTTCCTCTATTTCTCCCAACACAGTTACATCAAAATTTCTGATTAAAGCAATATATAGTGTGCATATTATGATGACTACATAAGTGTTATTTATAGTGACCTATGTAATATCCTTTGATTACAATTTCTTTCTTATACAACTACCCTCCTCCACACCCTCCACACAAACCCTGAGTTAATACTTGTCTCTTTTCCATTTGCTCAGGGGTTTTTTTTTTTTTTTTTTTGGTATCAATAACTAATTCATTCCCAAACTCCATTACTGAGGGGAAATTTAATTTACAGTTAGTTATAACACATCCAGTAATGTGTCAGTAACATCTTTTTCTTGGAAACATTCCTTTCAGAGCCTTCCATCCTCACGTTTCAATCTGGGACACGCACAATAGCCGTCCTGGAATTCCTTGGTCTCTCATCGTTGTTGGATTCCATGTTTTTCTCTTTCTTGGTTTAGTTCCTCATTTTAGTGAGTGGAACTCATACTCAAGTTGCTTCCTAAGAAAGGGTGTTTGGGAAACTTATTTTTTTTTGAGATTTGCATGCATGAAAAGGTTTTTTATTGTTCCCCTCACGTGTGATTGATATTTAGCCTAGGTGTAGAATATCAGCTCATTTTTCCTTTTACCAAAAGAATTAGAGCTTCTCTTATTGCTATTGAATAATCTGATGTTACACCAATTCCCAATCCTTTGTATGTGACCATTGTTTTTTATCTCTTAAATGTTTTAGTTCTTTTTCTTTCAGTTTTCTGGAATTTCAGGGTGAAGTATTTTGGTGTGGCTCTTTTTTTATTCGTAGTGCTGGGCACTTGGTTGGGTTTTTTTCAATCTGGGTACTAATGCCTTCATTTCTATGACATTTTCTTTTTTTTTCTTCTTTTTTTTTGTGAGGAAGATTAGCCCTGTGCTAACATCCGATGCCAATCCTCCTCTTTTTTGCTGAGGAAGATTGGCCCTGGGCTAACATCTGTGCCCATCTTCCTCTACTTTATATGGGATGCTGCCACAGCATGGCTTGACAAATGGTGCATCGGTGCGTGCTGGGATCCGAACCTGCGAACCCTGGGCTGCCGAAGTGGAGCTTGCGCACTTAACCTCTGTGCCACTGGGCTGGCCCCTGTGACATTTTCTTGTATATATTTTTTTTCCTTCAATAATTTCTTTCCCTCTGTTTTCTGGAATTTTTTGTGATTTGGATTTTATACCTCTTGGACTTATTCTCTCATTTTCTCCTCTATTCTTTAATTTTCCTTTTGAATATACTTTCTGGATATTTCCTCAATGTTATCTTCTGCTTTTTCTTTTGAATTTAAAAAATTTCTGTTTTATTGTTAATTTCTAAGGGCTCTTTCTTTTTTTCTTTTTTGTGAGGAAGATCAGCCCTGAGCTAACATCCATGCTAATCCTCCTCTTTTTGCTGAGGAAGACCGGCTCTGAGCTAACATCTATTGCCAATCCTCCTTTTTTTGCCCCAAAGCCCCAGTAGATAGTTGTATGTCATAGCTGCACATCCTTCTAGTTGCTGTATGTGGGATGCGGCCTCAGCATGGCCGGAGAAGCGGTGCATCGGTGCGCGCCCGGGATCTGAACCCAGGCCGCCAGTAGCGGAGCACGCACACCTAACCGCTAACCCCGGGGCTGGCGCTAAGGGCTCTTTCTTATCTGAATATTTTTAAATGCCTTCTGTTCTTGTTTCATATATGAAATATTATGTCCTTTAAGGATATTAATTATAGGTTTAAAAAAAAATTTTCTTCTCATCCCTACATTCTCTGTTTCTTTGGAGTTCCTTTTTTTCTGCTTATATATTTTAATGTTTTTCAAAGTAGAAGTCTTCTTTTATATGTTTAATGATTTTTGGCTGTCCACTCATATTTAAGAGTGGGCAAGCTCTGTGTTTGAGGTGGGGCTGATGGATCCTGGGCTTCACTGTAAGAGATTAGGTAATTTCCATATTGGCATATCCCTCAGTAATTCTGGTGTGCAGTCAGGTTAGTAACCACCTATAGTCTATTGACGTCTAATCTCAAAGTGGCATCTCACATTGAGATTTCATGATGATAAATACAAAACAATGACTTAATTTATGGGGCCAGATACAGTTTCAAAGTGCTTTGGTAAGTATTATTTCATTTATAGGTATTATATTCCTATTTTACAGATGAGGAAACAGTTCAGAGAGGCTCAGTCACTTACACAGGGTCATATAGCACGTATGGTATAACTGAGGTTTTAATTCAAATTTTTATTTTATATGCCATGATTATTCCATTATAACTGTGAAGATTTTTGAAACTACTTTGTGTTTCCTGTTTGATCTTCATGTGTTTTAGAGTCATAATAATAGGTTAGATTTCTATAGGTTTTGATTTTTTCAAGTTTATTCACACCTGTTTTCTAATTTTTTC
Organism: Ceratotherium simum simum; assembly: GCF_057802395.1. Taxonomy (NCBI): domain Eukaryota; kingdom Metazoa; phylum Chordata; class Mammalia; order Perissodactyla; family Rhinocerotidae; genus Ceratotherium; species Ceratotherium simum. Next base: position 27,655,467 of record NC_141915.1, on the reverse strand, counting down.
CTCAGTATATCTTTCTAAGACAGAAAGGACTATATGGCTACAGGTTTCAATTATAATAGAGCTGTTTTTGTTTTTGAACATGTGATTATTTTCTCGTCAGGCTGTGGGTAATGACAGTTAATGCACTTCAACCTTCAATAAAGTTTGTACGACAACAAAAGTATACTCAGAATGACCTGATGATAGATCCTCTTATTGTCCTAAGATGTGATCAGAGGGTACACAGGTACGTGTCATTTGAGTTTCATTTTTATTATAGAGTTACGCTTTGGAGAGTCAAAAGAAATGGAAGAAATTCAGTTTAAACTTATATCTTAGTGTTCTTGCAGATAACTGGCAGTATGACTTGTGAGATTTTCTGTTTTTTGGCTTTTTTTAGCTGTCTATATTCGTAAACTATATATTCAGTTCAATATTTAATATGTGATTTAAACCTAGCCTTAAAGAAATGTCATTCTTGGTTTTGGCAACTCTCACTAATGTCTGTTCTTTCTCTCAGAGTTAAGACCAGTAAAGAATAATACTATTTCTGCTAGCATTGTTGAAAAGGCTTCCTGGTGAGCCATTACTTGCATTAAAACTGTGATATTTTTGGCATCCTCAATTCTGATGTTAGCTTCATTGGTTAGACATTTGTCTGTAATTCCTTGCCAATTGCTGAACTTAATCAATTGCTTTGAAGTGGCTTCACCTCAAGAGGCAGAATTAATTAATTCACATCACTAATATTTGAATTTCTAGTTGCTATGCTAAGTAATATCAAAGATATATAAGTTGAGGGGCTTGCCTATAAAGTGATTATTACCTGCCTGGGTAAATAAGACAAATAGTTGAGAAGTTAAATAATATGGTCATATGCAGATGAATGGGATAGTAAATGAATACTGTTAAAAGTTCAGGAAACATGTGAAGGAGGGTGGGACCTGAGTAGTATTTTAAAGGATAGAAATAGACGTTAGATGAACAGATACTATAATGATGGGAGTTAGGGGGTCAAGTCAAGGAAGATATTGTGGGAAAAGGAATAGTGTGAGCAAAAATGTAGAAGCAAGAATGAAAAAGGTTTGAATTGGAGGGGTCAATTTTTGAGAAGAACACATTTTAGAATTTGAATGTTAGGTTGGGGTCAGCCTATGGAGGGCCTTGAGTGTTAGGCTAAAGAGGTCATTTAGGTGGTAACTTAAGAAGAGAAGCTTTGCATTAGATGGTTTGAAGGGGAAAGAAACTGGAGTGAAGACGACTAACGAGGATACACTCTAAGAATATACTCATCTGTCCTCAACCCTGGGGATGACAGCCTTGAAGTGACAAAACATGCAAAATCAGCCAGATATGGTTTGGCGAGATCAAGGTCTCATAGGAGATAGGAATTAGAAGAATAAACAGTATAAATGACATTATCTAATAAGAGGAAAACAACAGTAAATAACACTTCTAGAAAAGAGCCACTTCTAAAACAATTTTCAGTGTTAAAAATCCACTTAAGTATGTAGCCTTTCACCTGACTCGCCTCTGTTTGTTCAGGAAATTGTTAAATTATGCTATCATAATATATGTAATGTTTTTGTAGCCTGGGTTTTTCACTTAACTTGTGAACCTTGTCTCATGTTAATAGATATTATATTAATTTGCTACATAGTATTCCACATACATATGCTGTGCCTAACCCAGTCGCCTATTGTTGGATATTTTGTTTATTTCTATTTTTTGTTATTATCAATAGTGCTGTGGTGACTATTCTGTGTACTGGGTATTTCCTTAGAACAGATTGTTAAAAATGAGATTACTGGGGCAAAAGTAACATGCTCGTTTTCAAGACATTTGATTCATATTTTCATTCTGCCATCCAGAAAGGCTGAACCAGTTTACATTCCCATAGCAGTGTTTGATAGTGTATACTTGCCTACACTATTTTATATAATATTTTCCAGTTTGATAGGTGAAAAATGGATTCTCAATTTATATTTTATTTTATTTTATTTTTTTTTTAATAATTTTATTTATTTATTTTCTTCCCCAAAGCCCCAGTAGATAGTTGTATGTCATAGCTGCACATCCTTCTAGTTGCTGTATGTGGGACGCGGCCTCAGCATGGCCGGAGAAGCGGTGTGTTGGTGTGCGCCCGGGATCGAACCCAGGCCGCCAGCAGCGGAGCACGAGCACTTAACCACTAAGCCACGGGGCCGGCCCTCAATTTATATTTTAGATTGAATATTTTCTTATACTTATTGGCTATTGGTATTTCTTCTGTATATTTTAGCCTAGTTTCCTATGGGAAAGCTTATCTTTTTTTGATTTAAAGAGCTCTTTAGGGCCAGCCCCGTGGCTTAGCGGTTAAGTGCGCGCGCTCCGCTGCTGGCGGCCCGGGTTCGGATCTGGGCATGCACGGACGCACTGCTTCTCCGGCCATCCTGAGGCCACGTCCCACATACAGCAACTAGAAGGATGTGCAGCTATGACATACAACTATCTACTGGGGCTTTGGGGGAAAAAAATAAATAAATAAAATTATAAAAAAATAAAATAAAATAAAGAGCTCTTTATCTACAAAGGATATCAGCTCTTTGTATATATAGTGCGTTTTTCCTTTATTGTTCATTGTTTTGCCTTTTAATTTTGTTCATTTTTTAAAATTTAATATTTTTACTAAGTGAATATTCACATGTTTTTTAAAAATATCAAACAATATAAAAACATATTCACATATAACAAGATAGGATGTTTAGGATTTGCTTTGAACTAACCCAGTAGTGGTGGTGGGAAAGTGGATGGAGTATAGATGAAATAAGACTGGCCATGTGTAGATAACTGTTGAAGCTGGGTGATGAGTTCTTGGGGGTCTATTATAATATTCTCTCTTTTATGATATATGAAAGTTTTCATAATATACATTAATAAGTGAACAAACAAGAAGAATAACAACAAGAAAAAGGTGTACAGTGAAAAGTCTTGTTCTCTGTCATATCTACCATGCTGCCATTGCTAAAGCAAAATTCCTCTTTGGCTTCTTTGACCAATCCCAGTTCCATCTCCAGAGGAAACTTTGTTGTCATAACAGTGTGTATGTGGCTTTACTTTCTATGTATTTACAAATTTATAATACAAATATTTACTTTTTTGTTTCAGGTGCTTTTAAAAAACATAAGTAGTAGTATATTGTAGGCATTCTTTTGTTCTTTTTTTAAAACTTACTGTTCTCAACATGTTTTCCATATTAGTATGCATAGTTCTACCTTATTTAATTGCTGCATAGTATTTCATATATAGATTACCAGGCATATTCTCTAGAGACTCTGATTCAGAATGTCTGGAGTGGACCTTGGGTGTGTTTTTTTTTTTTTTTTTTGGTGAGGAAGATTGGCCCTGAGCTAACATCTATTGTCAATCTTCCTCCTTTTTGCTGAGGAAGATTAGCCCTGTTTTTGCTGAGGAAGATTAGCCCTGAGCTAACATCTGTGCCCATCCTCCTCAATTATGTATATGGGATGCCGCCTCAGCATGGCTTGATGTGTGGTGCACAGGTCCATGCCTGGGATCCGAACCTGTGAACCCCAGGCTGCCAAAGTGGAGCGTGCGAACCTAACTACTATGCCACAGGGCCGGACCCCTTGGGATTGTTTTTAAAATAAGTACTCCAAGTGATTTTTATCTTCAATTTTGGGAAACATTGGCATAGTTTATTTAACCACTGACAGTTTTTTCACTATAAATACATACACGTTTATTATAGAAAATTTGGACATTCAGAAAAACCATTGACATACTGATGGACATTTAAGCTGTTTCCAATGTTTCAGTTATAAACAGAGCTATACTGCCTTTTTGTGCACACATGCTAGTTCTCTGTGATAGACTGAGAGGTGGCATTGTCAGATTTTTCTAAGTGCTTGGCTTTTAAAATTTTAGTGGTTACTAATTTATCTATTTTTTCGTTTCCTTTTTTACATTGAATTCGTATCTATTCTTATCTCATTTAAATTTAATCAATAATAGTCTTTGAGGAATGAATAACTGTACTCATTTTATAGATGAGGAAACCTTGGCTTAGTAAATAATTTACCTGGTCAAGTGGATGGTACACTCTTGGAATACAGAGTTGTCTTGCTCCAAAGAAGAAACAGGAGTAGAAAGAATAAATACTCCATCCTAGTCTCCTTCATCTCATCAATAATAGAATATTTCTCTTTGAGGACAGCTGCTTTGCAGGCTCATATCTAAAGAGATTTACTGGTAGTGCCATGTTTTTCAAAAAAGAATATCTTTTCTCTAGGGTATACATTATATGTGATTTTAGCTAATAAGATGAAATAGATACTACTATTTATATAATCTTGAAATACAGACAATAAGATACATATTAGGAGCCGGCCCGGTGGCTTAGCGGTTAAGTGCGCGCTCCACTACTGGCGGCCCGGGTTCGGATCCCGGGTGTGCACCGAGGCACCGCTTGTCCGGCCATGCTGAGGCTGCGTCCCACATACAGCAACTAGAAGGATGTGCAACTATGACATACAACTATCTAGTGGGGCTTTGGGGACGAAAAAAAAGGAGGAGGATTGGCAATAGATGTTAGCTCAGAGCCGGTCTTCCTCAGCAAAAAGAGGAGGATTAGCTGGGATGTTAGCTCAGGGCTGATCTCCCTCACAAAAACAACAACAAAAAAGATATATATTAATAACTTTTATTTTGAGAATGAATATTTCAGTGGGAAAAGTGTTACTTTACTACTCTTTTTAGGTTTTTCAGGTACTGTTCAGATTTTTCTAATTATTTAAACTTGATCATGTACAGGCTAATTTATAAACTTATATTCTTTTTATATTCATGTGTTTTTCTTTTCTTCTTTCTGTGTTTAGATGCCCCCCACTGATGGATATTACTCTACACATGCTGAATGGATATCTTCTTGCATCCAAAGCCTACCTTAGTGCCCATCTGAAGGACACAGCAGAGCAAGATAGGCCTTCCCAGAATAATACAATAGGTTTAGTTGGACAAACTGATGGCCCAGAAGTTACCAGAGAAGAATTAAAAAATGCATTACTGGCTGCTCAGGTAATAAAGTAAAATTTAATCAAAAAGGGCAAGGGCTTCCCTGTTAATATAATCAGTTAAATAGATGGCATATTATGTCGTCTGTGTACAATGATGACATATTGTGCTTTCCTTTTCTTACTGAATGTATTATAATGGTGTTACTTTTGTTTCTGAGTATCAGATGTACTGTATTACTAAAATCAAGAATAGTCTTCATGATATTAATTTAATAGCCTTTTTAAATAAGATTTACATTTTAACAAAATATAGGACTCTTGTTTCTTAAAATCAAATGATGGAAAAAATCAAATGGAGACAAACAACAAGAAGTATATATATATATATATATATATATATGATAAAATGTCAGGTAGTGATAAGTACTATGACAATATAAGCAGTTCAGTTTTATATTTAGAAAAGTTTTCTAACAATGTAGAATTTTACTGAAGCCTTAAGTAGTCATTTTTGAATAATGCAGGAGATGAGAGATGATTAAATGTTAAGTAATTTGAAGTCTTCAAAGTAGAAATTTTTTTTGGTTTGAAATATATTTTCTGAAATCTTTTCTTTTCGTTTTTTTTTCTTTTGCAAGGAAGATCACCCCTGAGCTAACATCCGTGCTAATCCTCCTCATTTTGCTGAGGAAGACTGGCTCTGAGCTAACATCTATTGCCAATCCTCCTCCTTTTTTTTCCCCAAAGCCCCAGTAGATAGTTGTATGTCGTAGTTGCACATCCTTCTAGTTGCTGTATGTGGGGCGCGGCCTCAGCACGGCCGGAGAAGCGGTGTGTCGGTGCGCGCCCGGGATCTGAACCCGGGCCGCCAGTAGCGGAGCACGCGCACTTAACTGCTAAGCCACGGGGCCGGACCTCTGAAATCTTTTCATTGGCAATAAGGGAAAGGAGAGTAATAATATAGGTCCACAATCCCTTATCTGTAATATATACAGAAATCCGAAAAGCTATGACAACCGAAGCATTTTTTGGTAATTCATTTGGCACAAAAACCTGACCTGATGTGATCTCATTTGTGACAAAACTTGACCTGAATTGATATGAAGCTATTTATGGCCTTTATCTCACTTAATGTGAATATTGGTGTGTTTTGCTGCAGAAATATTAATGTTAGATTACAACGTGCTACCTTAGTCTCTGCTGGAGGTGTTATATAATATTAGAGTAAAATTCTGAGTTCTAAAATAAATGTGGCCCTCAGAGTTTCAGATAAGGGATTGAGAATTGTGATAGCTATCATTTATATGTTTACTATATGCTGGGTACTATTCTAATTTCTTTATGTATATTAACTCATTTAATCTTTACAACCAACCTATGAGGTATGGAGTATTATCATCTCCATTTTTACAGATCAGGAAAATGAGACCCAGAGAGGTTAAGTGACTTGCTCAAGGGTACACATTTACTAAGTAGCAGAGCTAGGATTCAAGCCTGGGCAGTCTGGATCCAGAGTCTACAAACAAAAACAAAACAATTAACAACCCAAAACCCAAAACCCCTCAACTCAAGAATGATGATTATAAAGTAAAGCTAACCTTACTTTATAATCAAGTTCTTAAACAGTTAGATGAAGTAATTGTTTTCTTCTATCCCAGGCAATGGCTGTCTTTCAGAGATGCATGTTATATATTTATTTATTTTTTCTCACTTCTTCCTGCTAGATGAGAGTGATTATAGCTCTCCTTTATATGTAGGGACATCATGTAGATCACCCCTCAAGAAACTACTGTTCTATGAAATGACACTCAAGCTTGTAGACCGAGCAACAATGAGTTGTACAGGTGGAACAGATGGTAAGGCAGAATCTTTCCTTGCAAAACCAGGGCCTTAAAGAGCCCATCTTCAAATTAAAAGGGAAAAGAGCTTGGGAAGTGACTTTTAGGCATTAATTATTAACCACCATCTTCAGAGGAATTAATTAGTTGGTAGCCAGGTAAGAAAAAGAGGGAAATACAGGATAGGATGCTGGGAGAAGTAGGAATTGAAGAGGAAGGAAAGGAGATTCTGGTAGAAGTCATTTTTTTTGCCTTGGGGCTATTTTGAATGTCACTGAATCAGAATACTCTTCTAGTAGATGTTCTTAAACTGGAGTCCATGGATCTGCTTTAGAGATATGTGACCATCCTGAAATTATGCAAATATTTATTTACATATGTTAATTTTTATAGGGAGAGGGTGTTCAGTTTTCTTCAGATTCTTAAAAGGGTTCATGACCCTAAAAAAGGTGAGAACCAGTGCTCTTGATTGCTGCCTTTTGCTCTTAGAAGTACCTCTTTGCCCTCTTTTTTTTTTTTTTTAAAGAAACAGTTATTTTCATCACTTCTGTTCATGTGAAAACAAAATCAGATTTGGTTTTCAAACAAACTTTTCAGAAACTTCTTAAATTCACTGTGTTTTATTTGCTTGTAGGATAGTGCAGCTGTCCAGATTCTCTTGGAGATTTGCTTACCTACTGAAGAGGAGAAAGCAAAGTGTGTCAATCCAGACAGCTTGCTAAGCAATGTTCAAAGTGTTATTACTACCAGCGCTCCAAATAAGGGAATGGAGGAAGGAGAAGACAATTTGCTCTGTAACCTTCGAGAAGTTCAGTGCCTTATCTGTTGTCTATTGCACCAAATGTACATTGCTGATCCCAACATTGCTAAGCTTGTTCACTTTCAGGTCTGTTTTCAAAGAATCATGCTTTATGGTCGAACTTTATTTTTTAGGGGGGCTTTGAATACTAAATTAATAGGGATCATTTAGAAACTAGAGATCACACAAATGATCATGGTGCTTTGCGATATGGAGAAAAATCCAGATTTTTTAGATTTTATTTCACCCAATAAAGTGATCAGATAATTCATCTCTATTCTAGTGCATCAGAAAGGTGAAATGCCAGGATACACGTAGGGTACTATAGCTTTCTGAGCAACTTTTACATAAAGGAAGTGAAACTTTCCTTTATATTTTTATCTTTATTTGACTTATAGTTATTTTACTTCTAACTTTTTCTCCCTTTCTTGTTGAGGTAGGGTTATCCATGTGAACTCCTGCCTCTGACGGTTGCAGGTATTCCGTCTATGCACATCTGTCTGGATTTCATACCTGAGCTTATTGCACAGCCAGAACTTGAAAAACAGGTAATGAGCATTTTGGAGCTTTAGGAAAATTTTGATCTCCCTCCAGTCTTGCTAGTTATGTAAAACATTGTATAATTTTTAATACTTAAAGATATTCTTCAGAAACATGTAATATTTGGATTTTGTATTGCAGATATTTGCTATCCAGTTGCTTTCTCATTTGTGTATCCAGTATGCATTACCAAAGTCACTCAGTGTGGCTCGCTTAGCTGTCAATGTCATGGGAACTTTGCTAACAGGTGGGTAGCCAATCAATATCAATAACAAAAACTTCTAATGTAATATAGTACATATTTTTTCTGAATTTAGTGATACGATGTTTTCTGTGTCATTAGTAGTTTATGCCATCTTTTGAATTATTCTTCTTTTGAAAATTTTCCTATTACAAATGTGATTTATAGTGGAGAGGAGATGAATAGATAGGCAAATTGTATCTTTCATTTTGTGAATGACTATATATAGATTTATAGTAAATAAGTTTTCCACATTTTATAAATGGAAATCAAATCTACTTTCTGAATGTCATTATGTCAATAGAAAACAAGTTACAATTTATTACAAATGCTTAGAGTTCCAGAAAAATATATTCATGTATAAATAAGAGATAAATACATTGTTTCCTTAAGTTCTAGAACATACCCTAATATATATATATATTTTTGTGTGTGTGAGGAAGATGAGCCCTGAGCTAACATCTGCCAATCCTCCTCTTTTTATTTGCTGAGGAAGACTGGCCCTGGGCTAACATCCGTTCCCATCTTCCTCTACTTTATATGGGACGCCGCCACAGCATGGCCTGACAAGCGGTGTGTTGGTGCGTGCCCGGGATCTGAACCACGGGCTGCGGCAGCGGAGCACGTGCACTTAACTGCTACGCCACCGGGCCAGCCCCAACATACCCTAATATTTTAACCACCTTCTGGTTTGTAGAGTAAAACTATATGAAAATAAACTACTTTAAAAGATATGAACTATGATTCAATCTTTTAAAGTTATGGCTTAATTTTATATTCTTTCTCAGTGCCCTCATAATATCCTATTCATTTTTCGTTCCATTGTATTCACCTCATGTTATAATTGTTTGTAGTGGTTAAGAGCTTAAACTGCCTGAGTTCAGTCCCAGCTCTACCACTAACTGGCTGTGTGGCCTTGAATGAGTTTCTTTCTTTTTTTTTTTGAGGAAGACTGGCCCTGAGCTAACATCTGTTGCCAGTCTTCCTCCTTTTTTTCCTTTTTTTTTTCTCCCCAAAGCCCCAGTAGATAGTTGTATGTCATAGTTGTACATCCTTCTAGTTGCTCTATGTGGGACGCCGCCTCAGCATGGCTTGATGAGCAGTGTGTAGGTCCGCGCCCAGGATCGGAACTGGTGAACCCTGGGCCCGCGAAGCGGAGCACGCGAACTTAACTGCTAAGCCACCGGGCCAGCCCCTGAACAAGTTTCTTTTTTTTTTTAAAGATTTTATTTATTTTATTTTTTCCCCCCAAAGCCCCAGTAGATAGTTGTATGTCATAGCTCCACATCCTTCTAGTTGCTGTATGTGGGACTTGGCCTCAGGATGGACGGAGAAGTGGTGCCTCGATGCGCACCCGGGATCCGAACCCGGGCCACCAGCATTGCAGCGCGCGCACTTAACCACCAAGCCACAGGGCCGGCCCTCTGAACAAGTTTCTTAATCTAAGGTTTATTAAAGATTTTTCTCACATATAAAATAGGTATCATAATAGTACTTTCCTCATTCATAAGATTGTGAGAATTAAATGGAATAATGCATGTAATGCACTTATCACAGTGCTTTGGCATAAGAATTTATATTTTGTATGATGAGTCACTACTAGATTGTGAGCTCCCTAAAGGCACGGCTGGCCGTGTCCTAGAAAATTTAGGATCCTTAGCACAGAGCATGATGCTTAGTATATTGTATACGTTGAATTTATATCTGCAAAGTAAAAAAAATCTGTTTCATTTCTTTCCAACAGTTTTAACACAGGCTAAACGATATGCTTTTTTCATGCCAACTCTGCCAAGTTTGGTCTCTTTTTGTCGAGCATTTCCTCCACTGTATGAGGATATTATGTCTTTGCTGATCCAAATAGGGCAAGTCTGTGCCTCTGATGTTGCCACTCAGACAAGAGACATTGATCCAATTATTACACGTGAGTAGCAACTTATTTTTAAGAGTTGTTTTAATATGTCAAAAAGGCCAAAATCCTTTCAGATTTCAGTAATTTTGATGCAAAAAATAAAAGCAAAAAATTATTCTTTTTTCCTTATGTTTTTAGGTCTTCAGCAAATAAAGGAGAAACCAAGTGGATGGTCTGGAATCTGTAAAGATCCATCTTATAAAAACGGATCCAGGGACACTGGAAGCATGGATCCTGATGTACAGCTCTGTCATTGTATTGAAAGCACAATAATTGAAATAATAAACATGAGTGTTAGTGGAATCTAAAAAAAACAAAACAAACTTAAAACAAAAGAAATGAAGCTGTTTGCTGCATATACCCAACATGAATCTGCATCTTTTAACTTTAAACTGAATAGGAACAGTAATGTTTTGGAATCACTAAAACGATTCAATTCAACATCAATACAATTTAGAACTCTCTTGAGAATTATGCTTGCTTGTATTTGATTGGCAGTTCTTTGGATCTACTTTGCTGGTATGTTTATATTTTAGTAGCTGAGTTTTTTTTTCCTATTGGGGGCACATTTAAGAAACTCATTACTGGAAAGTGAATTTGGCCTTGTATCTAGCTTTTGAAGTGAAGAAAAACTGCCGTGCCTTTAATTTAATTTCTTACGAAAATGAGTCCGTGGGTAGCCCTAGTGTTTATTTTAACTGTCAGCTAGTAAAAGAGTGCGACAATGATGCAATGATGAGAGGGAGAAAAAGGGAAGGAAGAATTCAGGAAAAATTAGGAGTTTAAATACCCAGATAGACCCTCTCACATTTGCAACGCAAGTAATAGTAATGCAAGATGGAATTCCAGTTCTCGAGAAACAGTTTTGAGAAGGCTTTAAAAAAGGCAAATAGCTTTTTGTAAATGATTTCCATGGAATTACAGGTGAGGATTTTAAGATTTTACATATTTGCTTCAATTTTACTCATATATGAAGCCATATGTTTAAAGAGATACTTGAATAATTTGGAATTTTAAGATACTGATTTAAAAGTGTTTACAGAAACATCTTTGTGCAGAGAAGAACCTGAAAGTTCTAAAGCTCTCATTTAGTTTTTTTTTAAATTTATTTTTATAATGCTTTACTAACTTATCTAATAGTCAGAGAGGGGAAATACATTGGTATCTTATTAAAGTTTAGAGCAATAAAACCCACTGGATTAAAGAGCTTTTGGTTTGTCATCAGGATTGTAATTTACATTATAATTTTAGAAGATCTTTGAGTAAGAAAATATGTACAGTGTTTGGACCTCAGGAAAAATTAAAAAGCAGGAAATACCATATTGCTGAAGGATTTTGCAGTCCTCTGTTAGTAACTTCCATTGATGAGGTAGATGCATTCAGGTAACCCATAATCCTCACTTTATTTTTTTTCTTAATTAAATATCCAATGTAGAAGGTACTTTGCTTTCTGAGATATACCTGAATGACACATTCCCACCACCTCTTAACTTGAAACAGACGTCTTCACTTGTAAAAGAAATTAGGCAGGCTAATAAGAAAGTGTGGTTTTTAAGAAAAGAAATTTAACTTCAGTCTTTTCACTAGCAAATAGTCACATCTCATTTTCCTCCTTTGTAAAATGGGATTACTACTGGCCCTACCTCATGAGGGTATTGTATAAGAACTAATTTGTGCTGTTTCAAATCATGAAGTGCACAGTATCATAGATGATAGAATATTTATAACTTTTATCAGATGCTTATGTTCAATTAAGTAATTTTGATGCAAAAAATAAAAGCATACACTTAAAAAAATACCGTAAGAATATTTTTAAACAAGGCAGTTTTGTAGTCTTTTAAGATTAAATACAGCTGCTCCTGTTCTGTTTTGTTTTAAACTGAGGCTTTGGAATATTTTGTCTAAGTAGGAAACCTCTAGGAGTTCAGAAAAACGGTTGAAATATGTTTTCTAACTAAATGCAGTGCACATTCCTGGATCAATTTTCAAAGACTGGTCAAAACCTGCTGTGTTAAAATAATAACATATGCTGTTTTTCATCAGATTTGTTGATGATGTAAATAAAATGTGTAAATATATTAGTAAATGTTAATATTCATGTATTTTAAGTTAAGGTTATAAAATTTGTCACAATGTGATTTTTTTTATTCAAGTGAAAACAGATGTGTGCAGCTATTTTGAATATTGGTTTATAAACATTCATATTCTTTATCAAATGAACTTGTAGTTTTTTGTTTTATTTACTACCTTTAACCTGAAAGGAACAGTTCAAGAGACTGGAATCTAGGACTGTCTGGCTCCGGACCCTGTGCGTATCCGTTTCTGTTATGCCACATACATTAAATGGCAATACAAGGCTAGAGTCAGTTGAGACTCTTAGGAATTTAGGGGGGGAAATTCGGAGTAGTTACCCCGGAGCAGTTACTTAAATGATTTGATATTTAAAAAAATTTGTAAAAGCAGAATAACAATTTGAAGTGTTTTTTTTTCTTTGGTGAGGAAGATTGGCCCTGAGCTAACATTGTTGCCAATCTTCCTCTTTATGCTTGAGGAAGATTGGTTACTGAGCTAACATCTGTGCCCATCTTCCTCTTTTGTATGTGGGACACTGCCACAGCATGGCTTGATGAGTGGTGTGTAGGACTGTGCCTGGGATCCAAACCCAGGAACCCTGGCTGCAAGAGCGGAGGGCGCAAACTTAACCACTACACCACTGGCTGGCCCCAACAATTTGAAGATATTTTTAAGGATATGTTTTTATAAATTATCCTTCATTCCACTGTTTAACAGTAAATTACATTTTTTATACTTTCCCTCCATCTTTGCTTATGAATACATATTTTCACATAATGGAATTCATAGTACCCAGTTTGGAGTCTGCTTTTTTTCTTTAACTTTATGTGGAATTTTTCTTTGCAACTTGTTTAATTTTTATAGTTATTTTATTGGCTTCATAATGATTGAATTGATATAACAATATAGGTTGCTATTACTAGACTGGGAAGTTTATGATTTTTTTCAGTATTACAAGAGGCACTATTATCAATTGAGGTATTTTTACTTTTTCTTTCTTTTAGATTACTTTTTTAGAATAAATTTCTGAGCCTGAGATTACTAAATTAAAAGGTAGCATTTATTTGTATGACTGTACATTTTGGGAAGATGCAGTAAAAGTGCAAGTGAGGCAAACAAATCAACTCGCCTTCTGCTGCTTCCCCCTCTGCAAACCTCTCCCCAAACTGTCTCAGGTTTTGCTTTTTTGAGACATTAGTATTTGAGCCAAGTTTAGGCTATATAGAATTTTAAAAAAATCACAATTTGGCGAGATCATGATGAACTCCCTACCTTTGAGGGAACTGAAGTGTAGTTCTTGGCAAAGAAGAATAAACTGGTTTTAGGAGGGACAGAAGGCAGACAAGCCTTAATGGAGGTAGAAGAGACCTGGTGCTGGAGAGCTCGAGAGCGTTTCTCTGGTAGAATCTGGTATCCGGGAAAGCCTCGAATAATATTATGAGATACTGTAGCCAGTTGTCAACGAACCTTTTCGCCTAGTGGGGCTCAGTAGTCTGGCAATTCCCGCCTCCGTCTTTGCGACATCCTGGCTACGCTGAAGTTCGGAAATTGGAATTGAGTGGCACTGATGAATGCTCAGAGAAGAACTCGGCAAGGCTTAAAAGTGTTTCCTCTCCGTCGGTCTACAGACCTTTAGAATGAGACTTCGAGTTTCCAAGGAAACTGAGGCACGGGTTAAATCACTGGTTTCAAAAGTCAAACGGAGAAGACGCTTTTCCTTTAAATCCTGGGATTTGCGCGAGTCGTTCACTCTTTCGGCGTTCGCCTTCCGGTGCCGCCAAGTACCTTGAGTCTATTCTTATTGCGGAGGCTTCCATTGGGTGCCAGGGTTCTCGCCCCCTAACCTCCCGCCGGGATTGGTTGCTTGATTTCTGGTCTAGCAGGTGATTGGGTGCTGGGAGTCCAGGGGGCGGGAGGCGGGAATTCGTCCGCGAAAGCGTTGTTGAGGGAACGGATGAGAGCTGGAGGAGAGAACAGGTGAAGCGGCCCCGAGTCCGCGCTCAGGCCCGGGGAGTAGTACCCCAGTGAGGAAGAGAGAGAGGTTTGTGACCTTTCTTCCCTGCCAGGGCTCCGCTTTCTTTGCTCGCAGACCAGTCGGCGCTGCTTCGGTTTTCCTCAGAGCAGGCAAGTCTGTCTCTCGTGGGGAGGGCGCCAAGCCTGCCGGAAGGGTGCCTTCAGCTCTCGCCCGACCTCCTTGCAGGCCCATTGTGTTGACTTGATCATCAGGGCTCGGGGATCTAAACACGCTGAGAGGGGAGGGAAGTATGAGGAAGAAAACCTGGGGAGAGGGCGCCTGGCCTTCCCTCTTTGGAGCAGAGGCGTGTTACTACTCCGGGACCCCGCGTTAACTCTTGGCGGCAGGGGGCGACGGCGGGAGGCAGATCGGTTTTTTTTGGTCCTTTATTCACTGTGTGGGGGAAGCTGCCTCATGTTGAGATGCACGTTGCCCCCGCTGGGGCGGTGGATGGATTGATTTCTAGGTTATATCTGAGTACCTAGGCCAGCGTTGAGTTGTTGGTGCGGATTAAGAGGTTAGATTCCACCAAATCTCATTCTCAAGAGTTTCACAGATAGAATCACAAGATATTAGAACTGGAGAATACCTTCGGATAGTGGTTCTTAACTTCTTTCGGAACACATAAGCTAGGGATAAGGCTACTGTTGGCTTCATAATCTATTGCTATTTTAACCATCTTGCCATCCCCAGATTGAATTTACCATTTTTTTCACTATTGCAAATAATTCCTCAGTTGATAACACTGTATATCATTTTCCCCTCTATTTTCATTTACTTAGGACATAGTTCTGGAAATGAGAAATCTGTGGACTTTCTTCAGAAAATTGCAGCCATGCACGAAAACTTCCGCATGCACTATCAAGAGATCACAGTCTCTGAATTACGTCTCTGTGTCCTAGCTTAAGAAAAGGAGGCTTAGAAGAGGGGGAGATTAAAGTAGATCGCTTCCTCTCTGTCAGATACTGGAGTTTAGGCACATTCTGTACATCACCTTATTTAATTCTTAACTCAGTGCTAATTTTCATAAAACTCTACCAGGTAGATAATATCTCCATTTCACAGATGAAGAAACAGGCTTTGAGAAGGTTAAGTGATTCACACAGTGGAATCGAACTTAGGTTTGCCTTACTCCAAACCCCATCTTCTTTTCAGTTATACCCTTCTGACCTTTAAATAAGAATTATTGAGGGCCGGCCGGTGGCTTAGCGGTTAAGTGCGCGGGCTCCACTACCGGCGGCCCGGGTTCGGATCCGGGCACGCACCGAGGCACCGCTTCTCCGGCCATGCTGAGGCCGCGTCCCACATACAGCAACTAGAAGGATGTGCAACTATGACATACAACTATCTACTGGAGCTTTGCGGGGGAAGAAAAAAAAAAAAAAGGAGGAGGATTGGCAATAGATGTTAGCTCAGAGCCCGTGTTCCTCAGCAAAAAAAAAAAGAGGAGGATTAGCTGGGATGTTAGCTCAGGGCTGATCTCCCTCACAAAAAAAAAAAATGTTGTAAGGGAGAAAGTGCCTTGGCACATAGCAGGTGCTCAATAATTCTTTTTTTTTTTTTTTTGTGAGGGAGAACAGCCCTGAGCTAACATCCCAGCTAATCCTCCTCTTTTTTTTTTTTGCTGAGGAACACGGGCTCTGAGCTAACATCTATTGCCAATCCTCCTCCTTTTTTTTTTTTTTCTTCCCCCGCAAAGCTCCAGTAGATAGTTGTATGTCATAGTTGCACATCCTTCTAGTTGCTGTATGTGGGACGCGGCCTCAGCATGGCCGGAGAAGCGGTGCCTCGGTGCGTGCCCGGATCCGAACCCGGGCCGCCGGTAGTGGAGCCCGCGCACTTAACCGCTAAGCCACGGGGCGGCCCAACAACAACAGTTTTTAAGTGAGGGATTATTACAGATACAGTTCTTAGTCTAGAGAAGTGAAGAGACGTGATCAAGGGAACATAGGTAAATTGTTGTCAGAACCTGATCTAGCACCTATACCTCCTAACTCCTGGTCCACAGCTTTGGCAGAGTAGGGCTACAAATCCAGATTTGTCAGATTCCCAGATGTGTTCTCAACCACTGTGATTTATGAGACTAGGAAATTCTTTTACTTCTGTTTGTCTTGTTTATAGATTTATTAAATCCAATTTTTATTTCTAGACTTCTGTCCTAGTGTTGGGTATCTGGTTTCCTTTGAATGACATTGTTTCAATATTTATTTTCATTTCTGTTGCAATTAGGAATCTGAAGTAAAAACAAGAAAGCATGACGTCTTCAGTATGGTCTGAATATACAATTGGTGGGGTGAAGATTAATTTTCCTTGTAAAGCTTATCCATCACAGCTTGCTATGATGAATTCTGTACGTATTTTTCAGCAGTTATTTTAAGTCTTTTTTAAGGTACAGATGCTTATAATTCATAACATGCTTTGAGTCTGTGACTACATTCATTTTCTCAGACAGTAGATGGATTGAAAATGTTTGCTGGATTCACTGAAGAACATCTAACCTTTGGAAAAATGATACTGATCACTACTAAACTGTATCTGGTTAGGAGGAAAAGGAGAATATTCTGAAAAATATTCTCAGCCCATTTCGAACTTCTATGTACTTTACAGAATTACCACTTTCTACAAAGTATTTACTGTCTTTTACACAATACTATATTTCTCACCATATTTTTTTGAGATATTTCAATCATATGGAAAGTTAATATACAAACATGAGTAAACCAACTTTCCAGCTTTGTTAAATCTTAATGTTTTGCCGTATTTACTTTATACCTTGTTTATGAGTAACAAGATTACTAGTATCCTGAATTTATTCTTTTTCTTTCTTAGCCATGATTTTATGCTTTGATTTCCTATGTAGGTGTCCATAAACAATATAGAGGATTACTTTACATGTTTTTAAACTTCGCACAATGATATACTATACCTATCTTCATTCAGAACTTGATTTTTTTTTTGCTTGACATTATTTTTAAGATATAGCCCTGTTGCTTGTTAATCAATTTTCATTGCTGTATAGTATTCCATTGTATGACTATACCAGAAAATTTTAATCTATTTTCCTTTTGATAGACATTTAGGTTGTTTACAGTCTTTTGCAATTATAAACAATGCTGCTGTGAACTTTCTCATGCATGTTTTCTTGTGTTCATTTGGGAAGAAGTTTTGAGTATATACATAGGATTTGCTGGTGTTGGGTATCTTCAGCTTTAGTAAAATTGTTAATTTCTGTACAAAGTGGTTGTAGCCATTTACACTCCCCCTAGCAGTATCCCTCATTAAGTTTTCCTTAAAGATATTAGTGTATTCTAGTTTTACAGAAATGATGGTGCTTGCATCATTCAGGCACCAATTGCTTTTTTTCATTTCTTTTGTGCTTGATATGCTTTTAAGTCCAACGTAATTTTAGGGAGAGGTATAAAGGAATAAGGTCAAGGTTTAACTAAATGCCAGTTCTCCCTTTTGCTATTGCTATGTTCCCTGAAGTGCAACCTTACTTCTGGTTGTTTGTAATTCTGATGGAGAGAGACTCTAATGAAGTAAATTGTTTATTGATTTTTTATTGTTTTTGTATCATTAGATTGTCAGAGGATTAAATAGTAAGCAACATTGTTTGTTGGAGAGCCCTACAGGAAGTGGGAAAAGCTTAGCCTTGCTTTGTTCTGCTTTAGCATGGCAACAATCTCTTAGTGGTAAGTACTTGGTTGTTTTCTTCAGGTTGCTTATTGGGACCTGAAAAAGATATAACAAAGTACTTTTTATCCAGAATGATTCAACCATGTTCTAGCTAATTTAAATATTGTTTTAAGATTTTTTTTGATAAGTCGTCTTCCAAGAGTTTCAATATAGCACAATATGTTCAATTAACTGTAAAACAATTTTGAACATAATGTAGTCCTTTATTTGGTGATTCAGAGTATACGTAAGAATCTTAGAATGCTTAGAATTATTATTATGAAAATAATTATGATAATTTGTATGTAAAAGATGTAAGAGATGGGATTGTCATGATACTATATACAAACAATTGCTTTTTTTGAGTAAGTCCTTTAATGTATTTGCTTATCTGTCACTTCCTCATAACATTAGAACATGGAATATATAAAAAAGAAAACATTCTAGTTGATCTTTCTACTTTTTCGGATTCCAGATAAGCAGTTTATTGTAATACTGTTTTTATGAATTCATATTATTTCCCATTACTTTTACTTTATTTACTAGCAAATGCCTAGTAACATTTGCTTTTATGAAAGATTAATATACATAACGAATCTGAAATACAATATTGGATACATTTCAGTGACATAATTAGATGGCTTTGACTTAAAGTATTAGAAGAATTTAAAGTTAACCATGGGTGTGTGTGTAGGGGTGTGTTTGTGTGTACATATATATGTTTTTTATTTTTTATTTATTTATTTTTTTTGTGAGGGAGATCAGCCCTGAGCTAACATCCATGCTAATCTTCCTCTTTTTGCTGAGGAAAACCGGCTCTGAGCTAACATCTATTGCCAATCCTCCTCCTTTTTTCCCCAAAGCCCCAGTAGATAGTTGTATATCATAGTTGCACATCCTTCTAGTTGCTATATATGGGACGCGGCCTCAGCATGGCCGGAGAAGCGGTGCGTCGGTGCATGCCTGGGATCCGAACCCAGGCCGCCAGTAGCGGAGCGCGCGCACTTAATCGCTAAGCCACAGGGCCGGCCCCATATATATGTTTTTTAAAAGGAATTGTTTGTGCTACTGATAAGATTGTATTAAAAATAAAAAGTAAAAATTTTATAGGCTTTTGGTTGTGCATTTTGATTGTTACTGATGTTAATCTTTGGGGAAAAATGAGATTATCTGTTAATAACTTAAAATTTTAATGGGAGACTCTGGAAAATAGAATTAGTAGGATTTATGTAGTATGGGAAACTACAGAGGGGAAAATAATATCAGTACTGTTTATAGAAAATAAAATAAATTATTCAGTTTTTTTTTTAGTACCTATGAATTGTTTATTTATACATGTAGGCACACAATGTAGACCTGTTACAAGTCTGTATTATATTTAGTATTAAAATTATCTATTTTATTTGATATTGACCTTAAAATATATTTTGATACATTATCAGAATTGATACGTTGTGAAACCTGTTTCTATTTGAAATAGAAGTATAATGTGGGAATGATTTAAGTTTCTAATTCTCATTTAGAGAGATAGCAGTAATTAAGAATATACTTAGGGCCGGCCTGGTGGCGCAAGTGGTTAACTGTGCGCGCTCTGCTTCGGTGGCCCAGGGTTTGCAGGTTCGGATCCCTGGCGTGCACAGACGCACCGCTTGTCAAGCCATGCTGTGACGGCGTCCTTTACAACGTGGAGGAAGATGGGCACAGATGTTAGCTCAGAGCTGGTCTTCCTCAGTAAAAAAAAAAAAAAGGGAGGATTGGCATCAGATGTTAGCTCAGGGCTGATCTTCCTCATAAAAAAAAAGAAAAGAATATACTTAGGTTTTTATTTTAATCCTCACTGCTTGATATTTTAATAAATCTCAATATAAATGAATACTCGAGTGATTGTGCCTTTATTACATTATTAATCTTTGACTATCATATTTTTGTAAGTTATGTAAATTGATGATAACTTCTCTGTAAATGTTTCTGGCGTGTTTCTCTCTTGTACTAATTTGTTGCTGCAGATAGGGTGACCAGCGTGTCCACATTTGCCAAGTACTTTCGTGGTTTTAGCACTGAAAATCTCACATCCTGGGAAACGTCCCAATCCTGGGAAAATTGGGGTGGTTGCTCACTCTAGCTGTAGAGGAAGATTAATATTTTTTTAATTATAAATATTCTAAATAAGTTCTTTTATTTTTAGGGAAGCCAGTGGATGAAAGCTTAAGTAAAAAAGCTGAAGTACCATTGTCATGTTGTTGTACATGCCATTCAGAGAATCTTATAAACAATGACGTGAACCAAGTGACTTCACATCATTTCAACAGTCCAAGTACACCACCTTCTAAAAGAAATGGCACTTCATTAACTTGTCAAGGTAGTTTATATTTTTGCCTAGGTTTGTTGGTGTCTGTAATAGCAGCCTTAATTATTGCTTACTTATTATAGTCCAGATATCCTTGGACTATTTTATTCTTGGCTTGACTTTTAATTTATTTAGACATTTTTTTAGCTTAAATCATTTTTTGAAGAAGGCGAGGCAAAATAAATGATATTCAGAAACTGATGTTATTTGGAAGCAGTATTGTTAATTATAGGTTAGAATTTTATAAAACATTGATTTATATTGCAAGACAAAATCTAATTAGCCTCATTCTTTGTTGATAAATTTGCATGAACTTCTGAAGCCAGTATCCTACATGAGGGTCAGGTATATTTTAAGTATGATCCTTAAATAGTTCTTATTAGATTTATTTAAGAGAAATATATCAAGAATAACATAAGATTATTAATTTTTAAAAAATATTTCTTCAGCTTTGACTATATGGAAAGGACTGATTGTTATTTGCCTATACCAGAAACCTAGGAGACATCCTGTACACTTTGCTCTACCTCATTTCTCCATGCAAATCTCTATTTCCCCATTGATACCTCCCTGGTCCAAACTGCCATCTCTTGTTTAGAGCATGCAATAACTTCTTTTCCTGCTTTCACTCATGCCATTCCTTAACTAATAACTTGGCAGGGAGAAAAGAGGTTGCCATGACTGACTTAGGTCTGAACAGTATCCACTTAAAATCAAGGATGGAGTCATCTTCCTCTAAGGCACATGACTGCGTGTGGAGGAGGGTGGCTGCTTGAACTAAAGTGTGAATCTGTTAGGAGTGAGGAAGAGGAGGTGGAATAGATACTGGAGGGGTGACCAGTAGTGTTGCCTACACCCTTGTTGACTATTAGCCCTTTTGGCTTTCTTTGCATTCCTTCAAAGGGTCATGCTTTCTCCTGCCTCAGAGCCTTTGCTTGTGTCAGTGTCTCTTCTGAGGAATGTTACATCTTCAACTTGTTACTCTGCTCTTCTATTAGGTCTCAGCTTAAATGTCACTTCCTTGAAGAAGCCATCATGACCTTTCTGTTAGATCAGATTTGGTTTCCCTATTATATTCTGTCATCTCACTGTGTATCTCCTGTCACAGTTTGTATTGTTTGTCTGTGTGCATCTTTTATTAATCTCTTGTTTCCCCTAGCAGACTATATACTCTGTGAGGTCAGGGACTGTGTCAGTTTGCTTACCATTGTATCCCTAGAACCTAGCAGAATGCTTGGCATATAGTAGGTGCTAGATAAATATTTGTTGTATGAATGAATGGAATTGATTTTGAGCTAAATATAAGAACTCTGGTTTATAATAACCTGTATTTTTTTAAAAACAGCTTTATTTAAATATACTTGATATAAACTATTTATTTAAATGGTACACTTTGATAAGTTTTGACATAAGTATACCTCCATGAAACTTGCGTCAGATAGTGAACATATCCATCACCTTCCAAAGTTTTCTCATGCCCCTTTGTTATTCCTCCTCCCTACCCCTCCATGACTCACTGTCCCCAATCACTAATTTGCTTTCTATCACTATAGATTAGTTTGCATTTTCTAGAGTTTATGTAAATAGAATCATACAATTTGTACACTTATTATGTCTAGCTTCTTTCACTTAACGTAATTCTTTTGAAATTCATCTATGTTGTTGCATGTATCAACAGTTTGTTCCTTTGTATTGCTGAGTAATATTGTATTGTATGGATATACTACAGCTTTATCCAGTTACCTGTTGATGTATATTTGAGTTGTTTCTAGTTTGGGGCTATTACAAATAAAGCTGCTATGAACATTGTGTATAAGTCTTTGTTATGGACATATGCTTTCATTTTTCTGGGTAAATACCTAAGAGTGGAACGATGGGATCACTTATGTTTAGCTTTTTAAGAAACTTCCAAACTGTTTCCCAAAGTGGTTATACCATTTTACATTCCCACCGATGGTGTCTGAGAGTTCCCGTTACTCTACATCTTTGGCAACACTTGGTATGGTCAGTCTTTTTAGCCATTCTCATAGGTGTGTAGTGGTATCTCATTGTGGTTTTAATTTGCATTTCCCTAATGACTTATGATGTTGAGCATCTTTTCATGTGTTTATTAGCCATCTATATGTCTTCTCTGATGAAATGTCTATTCAAATCTTTTGCCTGTTTTTGTTTCTTTTCTTATTGTTAAGTTTTGAGAGTTCTTTATATATTTTGAGTACAAGTTTTTTTTTAATCAAATACAGTGTTAGATTTTACTTTTAGGTTTAAGATCCATTTTGAGTTAATTTTTGTATGTGGTATGAGATATGGATCCAAGTTCATTGATTTTGCATATGGATATCTCATTGTTCAGCACCGTTTATTGAAAAGGCTATCTTTTATCCACTGCATTGCCTTTGTGCCTTTGTAAAAAATCGGTTGTTTATTATTATATACACAACTTGCATTTTAACATTATTGTGAGTTAGACTATTAGAATAGTCTCTTGAAGGATCAGATGGGGTAAATCAGGGTTGTATTCTGATATTCTCTTTATATTTTTAAGTAAATTCTTTAATAAGATATAGCCTAAGTACAGAAAAGTGCACAAATCCTAAGTATATAGCTTGATGAATTTTCACAAAGTAAACACACTCGTGTAACTACCACCTGGATAAAAAATAGGACATTACCAACACCCCAGAGGCCCTTCTCATATTCTTTTGCAGTCACTATCCTTTCTCTCCATAGGTAATTGCTTTCCTCCCCTCTGTCACCACTGATGAATTTTGCCTGTGAGGAAATGAAATTACATCTGTACTCTTCTGTCTGTCTACTTTTGCTTAATGTTGTATTTCTGAGATTCATTCATGTTGTTGCATGTAGTAGTAGTTCTTGTTGCTGTATGTTATTTCCTTCTGTGAATATATCACAATTTGTTAGTCCATTCTACCTAATTAGACATTTGGGTGGTTTCTACCTTAGGTTTTTAATGCTATTATGAACATTCTTGTTCATTCTGGTGCAAATATATAAGTATTCTCTATTACATATACACCTAGGAATGGAATTGCTGGTCATAGTCTATGCATATGTTCAGCTATAGTAGAGACTGCCAACATTTTCCAAAGTGGTTGAACCAGTTTATGTAGCCCCTTGCCCTACATCCAATAGTATGTGGAAGTTACATTGTTCAGCATTCTTGTTAGCAGTTGATATTTCCAGTCTTTTAAAATTTTAGCCATTCTGGTGCATGTGTGGTGGTCTCGTGAGTTTTTTTTTTTTTTTTTGAATAAGTTAGGTCCTTTTTTATTCAATCTGACAATCTTCACTTTTTTTTTTTTTTGGTGAGGAAGATTGGCTCTAAGCTAACATGTGTGCCCGTGTTCCTCCATTTTATATGTGGGACACCACCACAGCATGGCTTGATGAGCAGTGCATCTGTCCACGCCTGGGATTCAAACCTATGAATCCCTGGCTGCCAAAGCAGAGCAAGCAAACTTAACCACTACACCACCAGGCTTACCCCTGTTCTGGTGAGTTTTAATTGGTATTTTTCTGGTAGCTAATGAGGTTGAGCATCTTTTTATATGTATATTGGTCATTTGAATATCCCCTTTAGTGAATTGCCGATTCAAGTTGTTTGCCCATTTTTCTGCTGGGTTGTTTTTTTACTGGTTCCTAGGAGGCTTTTTTTAAAAATGTATTCTGGATATATCTTTTTTCTTTATAACTTTGTATTTTAAAGACTTAACTCCTTCAATAAGCTTCCTGCAAACTCCCCTGCTCTAAAGAACAGGAAGATAAGCCTTTTTGTATATGCAGATAATATAATTTTTTTTTTTAATAAATTGGGGTCAATCTTATTTGGCACATAGCAGTTCAGTTTTTCTAAAACTAACTTATTGTTTTTGGTAGACCCTCCCTGCCTTTAATGGGCCCATACAAAGTTGCAGAGCTCAAAATTGCATGTCTGTTCTAAAATACTTATGTAAATGCAAAGGACTAAGGATAGCCAAGACACTTTTTAAGAAGCAGGTCAAGGTGAGAAGACTTGAGCTATGAGATATCCTGATTTATTATATATAAAGCTATGGTGATTAAAGCAGTTTGGTATTAGCACAGTGGTAGACCAGTGGAAACCAATAGGGAACCTAAATTCAGTTCCACATGTATCCAGAAACTTGATTTTTTTTTTTTAATAGAAGTTTCCTACAGAGCAGAGGGCAAAGCAGAGACTTTTCTATAAGTGGTGCTGGGACTATTGGATATCCATATGGAAAAAATTGAAACTGAAGCCCTACTTTACTCCATACACAAAAATCCATTCCAGGTAGATCAAAGACCTAAGTATGAAAGGCAGAACTATTAAGATTTTAGAATATAGTGGTTTTCAAGCGATGCTCTTATGAGTCTTAGGAAGAAACATGGCTTGTAGGGGGAAGGGGACAGTGGATCAGGGAAGTTGTAGGTCTTTCATCCTATTTTGGAAATTTTAAACAATATTTCTTTAAAAAATATAGTCCTCCTCAGAAAAAGCTTGAAAACCGGTGTGGTGTGGCATAGATTCACTTCTGTGTTTGTGCAGACTCAAACTTGTTTTTTGAAAATAGTATTGGACCTGCCTATAGGGCTTTCTCCCCTAATAGTCTATAAATCCTTTAAGGCCAGGGACTGTTTTTATTTTTCATGTTTTTTTCCATGGTGTCTGGAATTGTATGGACTCAATAAAATAAATGCTCATTAAATGAATTCAAGCCCTGGGAGTGGAGAGAATGCTCTTCTCTAAGAGCAGAGAGGAAGGAAGCTACTTTTAAGAACATTCTAACTTACAGAAA
Organism: Ceratotherium simum simum; assembly: GCF_057802395.1. Lineage (NCBI taxonomy): Eukaryota > Metazoa > Chordata > Mammalia > Perissodactyla > Rhinocerotidae > Ceratotherium > Ceratotherium simum. The sequence continues at coordinate 27,630,220 of NC_141915.1, read as the reverse complement.
GAGAGAAACCAATGTATAAGAATAGTTAAGAACGGTGTTACAGACATTAAGGAAAAAGGAAATGCGTTTGTTATGTTTCAAAAAGACAGATCGTTATGTTTGGCTGTATGCCTAGAGGTTATGCTTATGGATTTTAGAGTCAGGCAGCAGGAGTCAGTCATATCCAGGCTCTGCCTCTTGTTAGCTATATGTTATTGGGCATGAACTTGCCTTCTTTAAAACCTAGCGTTCACGTTTATAAAATGGGGATAATGTTATTTGCTGATTAAGAGGTCATTAATGACCTTGAGATTGAGCTTTCAGGATTGTGGGATTAAAAGGCAGATTATAGGATCTTGATTCTACTGTGTTTTTAAGCCTAAAGAACCTTGAGAAGCTTAGTAGGAAAGGAACATTGAGACACTGCAAAGACAGATTTTTATAGAAATGAAACACGTTTTCTTGAGAGAATTTTACAGTTTTTTTTTTTAAACCATGTTACTGGGAGTGGTCTACAAAAGCATAAACCTAAAATTGGACTTTCCTGTTGAAAGCATATTTCTCAAAATGTTTGCTACATCTTTGTTAAAGTAAACTGAGTGATAAAGTGCTTTTAAATATGTTTAGCATTTCATGTTTTAAAGTATGTTATGAAATTTTTAGATATGTCTTGCATCTTGATTCCAATTTTTTTCTAGAAAAATTGCCTAAGTGTAAGTTATTTGTGCTAATTTTTTGACTTCTTATATAAGACTCTCCTGAAAAAACTACGCTGGCTGCAAAGCTATCTGCCAAGAAACAGGCATCCATATTCGTAGATGAAAATGACGATTTTCAAGTAGAGAAGAAAAGAATTCGACCCTTAGAAACTACACAGCAGGTAAACAGAGTTTATTGGCAGTGAAATAATCCCCTTAGTTACAGCTGAACAAGATAGTCAGTTATCAATCAAATTTTCCGTGCACTTGTAGAGATTAGTTGGGTCTTGTCACGGACGTAAATTAAATGGTAAATTATTGTAATTTTGTTTTGTATAGTTATTCATTACAAAGGAGTTTGTAGATAGTAGGTTAGTCACAATAACCTATCATTAAAGTGAAACTGCATGGTGCTTTCTTATATAAGAGGAATTGGACAGTGAAATATTTACTTACGGCAGATTTTGGTAATATAGCTACTTTGTACTTTTAACTCTTCTGTTGTTTTTATCTAATAATGGCATTTTCTTTTGGCCAAAATACCTTCGATATGAGTATTTATGTCATGGATATTATTGGTATTGATAATTTTAGTATAATGACAAGGTTTACTCTTAGTTATGAAGTTTTTAATATTAGTACATGATAAAATATGTTTATTTCTAAAAATTGTTGGAAAACCTGAATTACTAGATATTTTAAATGACATGTACTTTTCATAGATGAATACAGTGTTTTCTCATAGAGTTCACGGCAGTAAGGTAGAGAGGCTGGGACTTTAATAGGCTTAGTTACAAACAAAAAAGATGATTAATTAGCATGTCATTTGCAGATGATTATATATTTTTAATTGAATATTCTCAAAAAGTGTTTGCATCCTTATGTAGTTTACCTATTCCACTTACAATCTTTATTAATTTCCATAATTAAACCTTGCTTTATTTATTTATTTTTTTGTGAGGAAGATCAGCCCTGAGCTAACATCCATGCTAATCCTCCTCTTTTTGCTGAGGAAGACGAGCTCTGAGCTAACATCTATTGCCAGCCCTCCTCCTTTTTTTCCCCAAAGCCCCAGTAGATAGTTGTATGTCATAGTTGCACATCCTTCTAGTTGCTGTATGTGGGCCGGGGCCTCAGCATGGGTGGAGAAGCGGTGCGTCGGTGCGCGCCCGGGATCCAAACCCGGGCCGCCAGTAGTGGAGCGCGTGCACTTAACTGCTAAGCCACGGGGCTGGCCCTAAACCTTGCTTTTAGAAATAGAATGAACTAGTTTATTTTTGGAAAAGCACCAATTACAAATGAAGTGTGAATCTATAGAGACTTTTTTTCCGCCAAAATGTGTACATAGAGTTGGATGTTGTGAGGTAGGGCTCAACATATAACATTTATTCCCTGACTTCATTGGCTCTCATTTCTTTTTTGGTAGGAATGGGATTATCAGTAGAAATGCTCCCCCTCCCTTTATAATGTAAGTGAGTAGATTTTTGGCAAGTAGAAAAAAGCATAGATAGTTTGGAAAGAAAACTTAGTGGTATTTATAAAAGATATTTAGTCAAATACAATTTGGATTAGCAAATATCTGGTAAGTAATATTCTATCATGTAGGAAATTATGAATATTTACATTTAAAATTTTTATTCTTTTTTTTCAATTTAGAATGAAGTTTCCATTTTTATTTACTTTAATTTTCCAATTAGATATGTAATTGGATTTTGCTTTAATACTATACTTGGTATCCATATGGTGGGACTGTTTTATGGGAAGATCATTTTACAATACAATAGTTTTGACATATCACTAATTAAAGCTGTTTTGGTTAGGATTCAAGAGGTATTACTATATTTAAGTCTTGTAATAAGGTCTCTGTTTTAAAAAATTATTGGATTATTGCTAGTTAGAAATAGTCATCTTTTTTTTCCTATGCTGAAAACACGCATTATAGCTATTTTGACCTTTGAGAACAATTAGCCTGTTCAAACTTTTAGTTTACATTAAACTTCATTTTGATTCTGTGTTTATAGATTAGAAAACGTCATTGTTTTGAAAAGGAGGTACACCATTTGGATACAAAAGTTGCTGCAGGAAAGACCATAGAACTCAACTCTCCGTTAGGAAAGATAAACTCCTTTTCTCCACAGAATGTATGTATTTATGCCATTGTTCAGTTTAAAGAAGAAAAATGTGGAATTTGATAAATCCATTTTTGGAAAAAGAGAAAAAATAGTATAATGTAAAGAACAGTAGAAGACAACTCAGAAGTGCTACGTGCTGTCACATCTCTGCTGCTAATGTGTGAGATAGTAAACCCTATCCTTGTTGTGACCCAGTTTGCTCTTTTATAAAATGAGAGAATTGGACTAGAAAGAGATCTGAAAGTCTTTTTCTCTTCTACATTCTGTTTGTGAACTCCACTTCCTTAAAGTTCTTTCAGTGTCCTTAGGGCAGCAGTTCTCAAGGAGTAGTCTAGGGAGCTCTGGAGATTCCTGACATTTTTTTCAGGTGGTCTGTGAAGTCAAAAGTATTTTTATAGTAATATTAAGATGTTATTTGCCCTTTTTTTACTGTCTTGACATTTGCACTGATGGTGCAAAAGCAATGATGGGTGAAACTGTTGGTGCCTTAGCACAATCAAAATAGTGTATTAATATTAATATACTGTATTAATAGTAATTTTCTTCACCATCATTAATGCACAGTTTAAAAAAGCCAGTTTCACTTAAGAATGTCCTTGATGAAGTAGTAAAAATTGCGAATTTTATTAAATCTCAGCCCTTGAGATGTTTCACCTGTGTGAAGAAATGAGTAGTACTCATAAAACACGTTTGCCTACAGGAGCAGGATGGCTGTCTTGAGGAAAAGCACTTGTAGGACAGTTTGGATTGTGAGCTGTACTAGCCACTTGTTTTCACGGAACATAATTTTTACTTGAAAGAATGACTGATAGACTAACTATAGTAATTCTTGAAAATAAACAAAGGGAGCCTGATAAAATTTGAGGTTTCAAGTGAAAATCAGAATTTTGAAAAACTGTATATACCATTGTGAGCTTGGCAGTTTTCTGATACTTATAGACTTTTCTGATGATGTTGGTGGTGATACTATAGAATGACTTTTTGGTATTGTATAATGAACTGTATTAACATTTGTAAGGTCTGTAAAATCAGTGAACCCAACATTTTCTCAATGACTTGTGCATGATATTACAAAATGATGCCTGGAAAAAAGATCCATCCTAAGTGCAAGATAGACCAATGGACCTTTTTCTGCCTCATCCTCCTATCCCCAGGCAACCACAGATTTTCTTTTTCAGTAACTATAGATTAATTTTCATTTCCATAGTTTTATGTAAATAGAATCATGCCTGGTAGTTTTTTATTGAATTCCAGATATTGTGAATTTTACCTTGTTGGGTGCTGGATGTTGTTATATTTCTATAAATACTCTTGAGTTTTGTTCTGGGATGCAGTTAAGTTACTTGGAATCAGCTTGATCCTTTTGGGTTTTGCTTTTAGGATTTGTTAGGTGGGACCTGAGCAGAGTGTAGTTTTGGGCTACCTCAATAGAGTCTAGCTCCTTCTGAGTCCTCTATCTAATGCTCCATTAATTGTGAGGTTTTCCATCCTGGCTGGTGGGCACTATTCCATGCCCCATGAGAGTGCCTCATCATTTCAGGTGGTTCTTTCTACTATCTTGGATCGTTTCCTCACTGCTGTGTGCTGATCAGTACTCTACTAGATACTTGAGAGGTCCATTTGCAGATCTCTGGAGTTCGTTCTTTGTGCAGCTCTCTCCACTCTGGTATTCTTCCCTGTGAACTTTAGTCTTCTTGGACTTCCTGGACTCGCAGCAGTGTCTCTTCACCTCAGGTTTGCTTGGCTATATGGGTTTCCCCTCCCCGTGCCACAGCGTGGAAACTCTCTCAAGACAATAAGCTGAGGCAATCATAGGGCATATCTTATTTGTTTCTTCTCTCTCAGGAATCATTCTTCCTTACCTGATGTCCTGTATCTTAAAAACTATTGTTTTATACATACTGTCTGTATTTTTAGCTTTTCAGGTTGGGGGTGAAAAAACTCACTGACTCGGGACAAATTCCAAAAGTTTTAGATGGCTTATAAAGCTCCTGTTTACCTGTACAGTCTTTAGACCTTTAGAAGCTTTTTGCATTCTTTTTGCCCTTTCTCTTCCTCCTCGCTCTTTTGACCAACTTCTGCTAATCCTTCAGGAAGCCTTCCTTGGCATCCTCAATTTTGAATTAGATTCCCATCTGGAATTTCCTTGTACTGCTCAGTTTTTAACCTTATCTTACTCTTCTTATCTTCTCCACAAGGCTCTAAGTTTTATTAAGGACAACACTAGGTTCTCTAGCAGACTGAGACCTCCTTGAAGGCTGTGACGGTTTTATTCATCTTTATATTCCAAGTACCTAACCTAGTGCTAGAAACTTAGTTGCAGACTGAGTGAATGAATGCCGTAATCCCTGCCCTCAAAGAGCCTTCCTTTAAATTCTTGAAAATACAAGTGGGGAAAAAAAATTGTGGTTATTTTCACAGAAGCCTTGTAGTTGGAGAAGTCATCTCAGGAGCTTTTAATATTAAATTGTCAATAATAATATATGCTATATGTTTGCCTCTGCCAGTGTTTTCTCATTCATTTTCTTTCACATACCTTATTTTCTTCATAGCCCTTACTGTTTGAATTTGTCTACTTGTTTATTATCTATCTGCCCTATTAGAAATTAATGTCAATCTTTTTTTTTTTTTTTTTGAGGAAGATTAGCTCTGAGCTAACATCCATCGCCAGTCCTCCTCTTTTTCGCTGAGGAAGATTGGCCCTGGGCTAACATCCATGCCCATCTTGCTCTACTTTATATGGGATGCCACCACAGCATGGCTTGATGAGCAGCGCGTAGGTCCGTGCCGGGGATCTGAACCTGTGAACCCTGGGCCACCGAATCGGAGTGCACGAACTTAACCACTCTGCTACCAGGCCGGCCCCAAATCTCAGTGTTTTTCCTGTGTATCTCTGGTACCTAGAATAGCATATGATGTGTATTATTTGCCCAATAAATATTTGTTGGTAGAATCTTGCTTAATTCTTAGAATGACTGTGAGTCTGGTACTGTTGTTATTCCCATTTTACAGGTAAAGAAACTGAGAAGTAAGTAATTTGCCTAAGGTCGCAAAGCTGGCAAATAGTGGAGCTAAATCCTACCTAAGCATTCTGATGCTCTGGCAAATGCCGTAATCACTTTATTATACATTCTTTCTAAAAAGCCTCTCAGAAATCCTGCAGCCATCTAAGCAGGATTCTAACACCAAGATAAGGAAAGAAATATTATGTAGAAGGCTCAAGGGTAAAGAATCAAGTATAGAATAAGCTGTGATTGATAATAGTTAAGATAGAGAAGTGGATTTCTTTTTTTGTGGATTTTGTTTTGTTTTGTTTTTATTGGTTAGGAGAATGAACTCAAATCACACTGCCTGGGTTTTAATCACAGTTCGGCTCTTTACTACCTGTGTGACCTTGATTAAGTTTTTAAACTATTGCTGTTCATTTCCCCATTTGTTAAATGGGGATAGTAATAGTACCGATCTCACAGGGCTGTTATGAGGATTAAACAAGTTAATGCTTATAAAGTGCTTAGAGTACGTCTGACATATCTTAGGGCTTATTAAGTGGTAAGAGGTAGGAGTAGTAGCAGCAGCAAATAGTTACATGTTTGCATGCTGCTGATAAAAGATACACTGATTAATAATATTACATATATGTAGTTATCTTCAAATGTTGCTAAAAGGTATTATATAATATTGATTAATGTTATTAATTTTGAGGAGTTAGGTTTTTAATTAAGTAACAAATTATTTTACTATCTCTTAAAGATGTTTATGGCTGAACCTGTTTAGAGTCTAGACCACTTGACCGTAAGCAGAACTTCCATGCTCCTGGCTGAGTACCTTAATCTTCAGCTAAGTGCTTTGATTGATTTCTTTTTTTGGTTATGTACTATGGTGATCATTTATTATGGTCTTCTCATTGGTAAAATATAATTGTTGTCTATATCTATATATCCATATCTTTATATCAGTTTTATTTTTAAACTGGAAATGATGAGTTTTATTCCTTGGTTTTAGGTGGTGTAGCATTACGTTGCTTTAAAAATGGAATACTTTTTCATAAGTGGGTGATTTATTACTCATAATGTTAAAGGTATGGGTTTCTGACAATTTCTCATAAGTTTGAAGATTTATTGAACAAGCTAAATCTCTCAATTAAATCTAGTAACTTAGGGGCCAGCCCCGTGGCATAGCGGTTAAATGCGCACACGCCCGTTCCGCTGCTGGCGGCCCAGGTTCAGATCCTCGGCACCGACGCACCGCTTGTCAGGCCATGCTGTGGTGGCATCCCACATAAAGTGGAGGAAGATCTGCATGGATGTTAGCTCAGGGCTGATCTTCCTCACGAAAAAAAAAAATCTAGTAACTCAAATGATAACATTTCACTAGTGTGACACAGAACTTTTGTTTGTAAGAAGACATAAATGATATATGCCTTACTAATTAAATATGCATAAACTTATCAGACACCAAAGTACTTTTTTGCAATGACAGAAAGACCATATGGTTGAGCTCTAATATTTGTTCTTTTTTTGGTAGTCTGTAGTGAAAAGCATGAATATATAAAGTAATTTTAGGTACTTTCTGAATAGTTAGGGAAAACACCCACAAATACTTAGGTAAAATGATCTATATTTTCAATGTTGTTTTTTTCTTCTTAATAAAAATAGAACAAGCAGTTACAATAGAAACATAATCAGTACAAATGTAAAGTTTTAGTTAATGTGAATTTCTCCCTTTTGTATTTTAGTAAATTATTAGTAAATTTTAGTAAATTGTTAAGAAAACCTGTGGTTTTGTGTATTTTGGCTATCATCTGAATTTTAAAAGCCTATGGTAGCATTTTTAGCAAATCCATGGATATTTAGTACTAAGTAATACATCTAGTTTTTTGGAGAGCCAGGACTAATCATTTCCATGGATATAATATAAGAAAGAATAATGGGGATACAAGTAGAGGTAATTTATTTTAAAGAAAGGAGTCTTTGACTATAGTCATATTTTTTTCCTACTAGAAATTTACTTTAGGGGGCCGGCCCAGTGGCGTAGTGGTTAAGTTCACGCTCTCCGATTTGGTGGCCTGGGGTTCGCAGGTTTGGATCCCAGCGTGGACCGACACACCGCTTATCGGGCCATGCTGTGGCAGCATCCCGTATAAAGTAGAGGAAGATGGGCACAGGTGTTAGCCCCGGGCCAATCTTCCTCAGCAAAAAGAGGAGGATTGGCAACAGATGTTAGCTCAGGGCTGATCTTCCTCACCAAAAAAAAAAAAAAAGAAACTTACTTTGGTTTCTGGTATAACATTTCTCTTTTTTTCTCTCTTTCTTTTATTTCTCTCTCTTTTTTCTTTTTAATTGAGGTATAATTGACATATAACATTATATTAGTTTCAGGTGTACAACATAATGATTCTATATTTGTGTATATTGTGAAATCGTCACCACAATAAGTCTAGTTAACATCCGTCACCATGCTAAGTTACAAAATTTTTTTTTCTTCTGATGAGAATTTTTTAAGATTTACTCTCTTAGCAGCTTTCGCATATGCAATACAGTATTATTAACTATAGTCAGCATGCTGTACATTACATCCCCATTGCTTATTTTATAACTGGAAATTTGTACCTTTTGATCCCGTTCACCCATTTCTGCTGTCTCCCACCCCCTGCCTCTCACGACCACCAATCTGTTCTCTGGATCTGTGAGCTTGTTTTTTTTTGTTTTAGTTTTCACATATAAATGAGATCATATGATATTTGTCTTTCTCTGTCTAACTTATCAAGGTCCATCCACATTGTTATAAATGGCAGGATTTCATTCTTTTTTTATGGCTGCACAATATTCCATTGTACATGTATATATACACCACGTTTTCTTTATCCATTCATCCATCAGTGGACATTTAGTTTGTTTCTATATCTTGGCTATTGTAAATAATTACATTGTAATAATGCAGTGAACATGGGGGTGCATATAGCTTTTTGAGTTAGTGTTTTCATTTTATTTGGATAAATACCCAGAAGTAGAATTGTCGGATCATATGGTAGTTCTATTTTTAATTTTTTGAGGAACCTCTATATTGTTTTCCATAGTGGCAGTACCAATTTATATTTCCATCAATAGTGCACAAGGGTTCCCTTTTCTCCACATCCTCGCCAATACTTGTTATTTCTTGTCTTTTTGATAATAGCCATTCTAACAGGTGTGAGGTGATATCTCATTGTGGTTTTGATTTGCATTTCCCTGATGATTAATGATGTTGAGCATCTTTTCATATACCTGTTGGCCATCTGTATGTCTTCTTTGGAAAAATGTTTATTCAGATCTTCCCAATTTATAATTAGATTTTTTTTTGCTATTGAGTTGTATGAGTTCTTGATATATTTTGGATATTAGCCTCTTATCAGATATATGATTTGCACATATTTTCTCCCATTCATTAGGATGCCTTTTGATTTTGTTGATGGTTTCCTTTGCTGTGCAAAAGCTTTTTAGTTTGATGTAGTCTCACTTGTTTATTTTTGTGTTAGCTGCATTTCCTTTTGGTGTCAGATTCAAAAAATCATCCCCAAGACCTGTGTTTTCTTCTAGGAGTTTTAGGATTTCAGGTCTTATGTTCAAGAGTTTAATCCATTTTGAGTTAATTTTTGTGTGTGGTGTAAGATAGTGGTCCAGTTTCATTCTTTTGCATGTGGCTGTCCAGTTTTCCTACCATTTATTGAAGAGACTGTCCTTTCCCCATTGTATAACAGTTCTCGATCTTTGCAGAGTGGCTTATTATAAATCACAAAAATGTTTTCTGAATATTCTGGAATAGGTGATTTCATAAAGAAGTAGAAGAAAAATATGTAGTTTCATAAGATTTAATATTTATTGTATAGCAGCTTCTGAAATTAGTTTATCATCAAAACATTTAAATAAAGTAATTTTTAAAATGCAGTCCATGTTTTAGAACTTTTCTTATGTTGACAGATCATATGCATCAGATTTTATATATCGTATTTTAATCTAGATCATCTAAAGATCTTGAATAAGGTACATTGAGAGACTTCAGATAAGCAGCATTTCTTTTTAGGACCTGTTTCTTCAAATGGGAGGAAAAAGAGGGTGGGACTAGATTTAATATACCTTATATCCCATTTAGCTCTAACACCTCTAAATTCTAAGGATGCCTTTCCTATTTTGGTTCTTATAAAATGACATTGGGGGGCCAGCCTGGTGGCCCAGCAGTTAAGTGCGTGCGCTCTGCCTCGGCGGCCCGGGGTTCACAGGTTCAGATCCTGGGCACGCACTGATGCACCGCTTGTCAAGCCATGCTGTGGCGGCGTCCCATATAAAACAGAGGAAGATGGGCATGGATGTTAGCCCAGGGCCAATCTTCCTAAGCAAGAAGAGGAGGGTTGGCATCAGATGTTAGCTCAGGGCTAATCTTTCTCACACACACACACAAAAAAAGATGATATTAGGGAGGACAGTATGTACTTTTTAGAAGAACAGTTATTTGGATTCATAAATTAGTGGTTTAGTTCTCTTATCCCTACAAAGATATAAATGTTGTAGTCTTCATACATTTAAAACCTGCAATTGTATTATTTTTTGATAAACTTCCTCCAGAAGTTAAATGATAAATTAGTTTAATAATTTCTGTTTTCCTCTAAATTTGACATTAAACTTTTTAGGTTTTTCTTTCAAATTTTCTTAGTTTTTATTAAAATAATTTAGTTTCCAACCTGTGACTTGAGCAATTGTCTTTTTACCTTCCTGTCATATCCAGTCTCCTCACTCTCTCTTCAAGTCAGAAAATAGTGTCAATACCTCCTCTCTTATGTGAATTACCTTTCAGTGTCCACTGCCTCTTCCCTTTCCTTACATTTTAGATCCATCTTTTTATACTAATAATTCATATGTTGAAGATCTAGTGAGGCATCGTTTTCCATGTGATCAAAATATAGTTAAGAAGAACATTGTTTTTTAGAATAGAATGTTACCATTCTGATATTACTTTGTTCCACTATTCATAATCGTTGTCTCTAGAATTTATTTATGTTCCCTTCATTCTTTTAGTAAAACCTCAGAATGGGGGAGGTATTTTCACAGACACATTCTTAAGCTTATACCTGCTTTTTATTTGTTCATTAAATAAATGCTAACATTGTCTATATACTTTATAAAAGTAATTATCTTCTGTGATCTAGTGTAGCACTATTTTATTTTATTTTTTTAAAATTTTTTGTTTATTGCAGTAACATTGGTTTATAACATTGTAAAAATTTCAGGTGTACATCATTATACTTCTATTTCTGCATAGATTACATCATGTTCACCACCAAAATACTAATTACAACACATCACCACACACATGTACCGAATTATCCCTTTCACCCTCCTCCCTCCCCCCTTCCCCTCTGGTAACCACCAATCCAATCTCTGTCCCTATATGTTTGTTTATTGTTGTTATTATCTACTACTTAATGAAGGAAATCATACGGTATTTGACCTTCTCCCTCTGACTTATTTCACTTTGCATTATACCCTCAATGTCCATCCATGTTGTCACAAATGGTTGGATTTCATTGTTTCTTATGGCTGAGTAGTATTTCATTGTATGTATATACCACATGTTCTTTATCCATTCGTCCCCTGATGGGCACTTAGGTTGCTTCCAAGTCTTGGCTATTGTGAATAAAAGTGTAGCACTATTTTAATTCATTACTTTTGCCTAGTGTGTAGAAGAGATGTGGGTCCAGCAGAGTGCGCTGTTGACCTTCTGATAAAGTTTTGATGTTGGGCAAAGCCTTGGGCTGTTTTTCTCCTTTTTCTTCCTCTTACACCCTTGCCTTTTCTTTCTTTTCTGTCTGTCTCTGTATCTCTCTCCTTTTCTCTGTCCCTCTCTCCCCCTTCTTCCTTTCCTCCTTTCGATATTTAAGATGTTCTCTAGGATCTCAGGAGAAAATGACCAATTTTTTCTGAAAAGTATTTTACAAGTCATTTTCTCATAGTTTTAATTTACTTTTATTTAACATAACTGCTTATATAGTAATATGATGCTTTCTATGTGCTAGAAACTGTGCTAAGCACTCTAGAAATATTAATTCACCTGGTAAATACGACAACGAGAGTTAATGTTTATTGCAAGCTCTTTTAACTTTTCTGTGGATTTGACAATTTTCAAAATAAAACAAATTTGACTCAATCCTTATAATAACCCTATGAGGAAGGTATTAATATTTTCCCCAATGACAGATGAGGAAATTGAGGAACAGAGAATTTAAGTAGCTTGTTCGTGTCACAAAGCTGATGAGTAGAGGTTGGTTTAAAACCTAGGCAGTCTGGCTCCAGAATTGATCCTCTCAATCACCTCACTGTTCTGCCTCTGAATAAACTCTTCCAGATGACCTTTGGATGAAAGATAGTTCATTTTTATACTATTATAGGTCATATTATATGCAGTACCATATAGATAATTCATTTAAGATTAATCTTCCTCTTTTAGTCTCTCTCTCAACACTCTGTCCTTTTCTTTACAATGCTTATCAAAGTTTATAATTATATATGTATTTTTAAGTTTAACTGTTTCGTTTGCCTCCTTGCCAGGCTATCTATAAGGACAAGTGTGATATCTCTCCTATTCACTTTTTTATAACCAACGTCTGGCACGAGACCTGCACCTAGTAGGTGCTCAAGTATTTGTTGAATAAATGAATGAAAAAATAGCCAAAGTTAAGGAAGTGCATGATTTACCACTATTTCTTGTGGCTTACAACTTTTACTCAGATCCATATACTAAAGGAGGTATGATGGTACTGTTAAATATAGGAGATTTAAAGCAAGTTTTAAAATGTTTTCTTTTTTAATTTTTCTGCAGTACATTTTGGTTGTAGTTTTTTATGTACTAACACACAAAAATAAAGATCAGTGATTTCAGGGACCAAGAGGTAAATTGGTACTAAGATAAACAAAAGATTAGAAACAACTTGATTTCTATAGCTACTCTAGGAACAAGTTGTTAAATAAAATTACCTGCTAGTTGAAGTATAATTTATTCAAGGCAGCGAAGTTTTTGAAACCTATTGTATGCCAGACACTTAAAAACCGTAACTTATATTTCTTAAAGAGTTAATAATAGTGATATGATGATAGCTTTTTGGAATAATACTTGTGCCAGGCAATATATATGTTCTCACATTTAATCCATATATCAGCACTGTGAAGAAAATAGAGCAGATATTAGTCTCATTTTGCAGGTAAGAAAATTGAAACCCAAAGATTCTAGATTATTTGACTATGGTCTTACTGCAGATAAATGGTAGAACCATGATGTAAGCCTAGTTCTAAAATTGAGTGAATATAGATTCATGGATTGTAAATTGGAGAAAAGGAATCGCTGGGAAAATTTTTTTTTCTTATTGGCTGGTGAGGAAAAAACAAAGTTACTGTGCAAGAGAAGATAGTGTTTATTATTCAATATGTCTGGCATTAAGATATCTTCTTTTATTTTATTTTATTTATTTATTTTTTTAAAGCAATTTTTTTTTTTAGATTTTATTTATTTATTTTTTTCCCCCCAAAGCCCCAGTAGATAGTTGTATGTCATAGTTGCACATCCTTCTAGCTGCTGTATGTGGGACGCGGCCTCAGCATGGCCAGAGAAGCGGTGTGTCGGTGCACGCCCGGGATCCGAACCCGGGCAGCCAGTAGGGGAGCGCGCGCACTTAACCGCTAAGCCACGGGGCCGGCCCAAGATATCTTCTTTTAAACAATCTGCAGTTGGGGAAAGATTAAATTATCATAAACATTTCATGTATTTTTATCCACTAAAGAGTCAAAGGAAATTTTAAACTCAAATTTAAAAAAAAAATTATGAGTAATATTCATTGTTTGCAAAACCTTTAGCAGTATAAACCAGTACAGAGTAAAAATTAAAATTCTCTTAAAATATTACTCTCATCCCCCTTTCTACCTCCCAGAAGTAGACAAGATGAACGCTTTCATGAGAATCTTTCTGGATCTTTTTGTATAAATTTACAACAAATATTTTTCATAGTTCTGTTACAGTTTTTCATTTGTTTTACATTTAACCTTCTTATTCATAGGACTTATTTTAATATATGTTTGAGGCTAGGCTCTAATTGTATGCTTTTCCAAATAGATGATTGGTTGTCTCAGTGTCAGTGAAAGAATAATTTTTCCTGATTTAAACTTTTGCTATTATCGTATACTAAATTGGTATATATACTTGGATTGGTTCCCGTACTTTTTTTCTCTTTAAATTTATAATTTTTCCAAAGTATATATGTATATAGTTAGAGTCAAAAGAGTTCAACATTACTTCAAACAAAAAGCAGTAGACCCATGTCCTAATTCTATTCTTCACCATTTCCGCTGTCTGAGGTCAATAATTTTTTATCATTTTGCCTGTTTATTCTGATATTTATTTTTTTAAAAATAACATGCATATGCTGGTTTTCTCTTGAAATATTAGTTTTAGATACCTTCTATTCTCTTCCTACTGTCCTTTCTAATTTTCTCCTTACTTCTCCCTCTTAAGCCTCCCAATAGTTCATGTGTACATTATTGTAATTATGTAAATATCATTAAAAACTGAGCCAAATGTTATACTATGATTACAGTTCTTTCCCCAAACCAGGTTTTATTTTTTCTAGTGCTAATATTTGTCTTGTCTTGTCATTTGCTTAGTTTTCTGTATAACTGTAACTATCCCCAAACTCTGATAGAATTTAAAATCTGTCAGCTCATTTAAATGCATCAGGTTAAGAATGTCTATATTTTCAGACTCTCCATATTTAGTGGAAATAATGAAAAATGCTTTTTTGATGTTGAATTGTATTATATACTTTTTAATGACATTGACTTTTTTTAAATATGAAAGTTTTATTTGTTTCTTTGTTGAAAATTTGGAAATCACCAAAATGTATGCTTAAGTTGTTAACATTAATCTTTAATTCAACTATCCCCTCAGTATCAACCCCTGATATTTTGCTTGCTATCTGTTCTTACACATACACACATACACACACACATAATTAGTTACTCATTGCTGTGTGACAAACCAACCACTTAATTAGCTTACCATTCTGGGGGTCAGCAATTTAGGCGGGGGTCAGCAATTTAGGCTGGGCTCAGCTGGGCATTTCTTCTGCTGATCTCAGCTGGGCACTCCTGCGTCTATGGTCAGCTGCAAGTCAGCAAGGCGGCTCTGCTTCAGGGGGTTGGTTGGTAGTCGGCTGGAATCATGGAGTGGGTATCTCTCATCATGTAGCAGGCTAATCCTGGCTTATGTATATGGTGGCCCTAGGGTTCCAGGAGCAGCAAGAGAGCAAACTCTAGTGTACAAATACCTTTGAAGCTCTGTGTCACATTTGTGAATGTTCTAGTCACCAAAGCAAGTCACATGGCCAAACCCAGATTCAGGGGGTGGAGTTCATCTCTTGGTGAGAAGAGCTACAAAGTAATCTTGCAAAGGGGCTTACATATAGAGATTGGAAGAATTCTTTTTGGAAGAAGCCTTTTTGGTTATATACATATAATATGTGTTATGTGTATACTTTTTAATTACAAAATTTGGCTTATAGTGTATATAGCTTTTACTTTTCATGTAGTATATCATGGTCGTAGAAAAGGCTTTTAAAAATCCAAATCTTAATTGGTCTATTTTTTTTTATTTTTTTATTTTTTTATTTTCCCCCCAAAGCCCCAGTAGATAGTTGTACGTCATAGCTGCACATCCTTCTAGTTGCTGTATGTGGGACGCGGCCTCAGCATAGCCGAAGAAGCGGTGTGTCGGTGCATGCCCGGGATCTGAACCCGGGCCGCCAGCAGCGGAGCGCGCGCACTTAACCACTAAGCCACGGGGCTGGCCCTAATTGGTCTATTTTGATGCATACTTTTTTGATCTAACCTTTTTTTCTATGCCAGGAGTTGGTAAACTACAATCTGTGGGCTGAATGTGGCCCACTGCCTGTTTTTATAAATTTTTGGGAACACAGTTTTCATTCATTTACATGTTGTCAGTGGCTACTTTTGTGCTACAATGGTAGAGTTCAGTAGTTGTGACAGATATCATATGGCTCACAAAACCTAAAGTATTTATTTTCTGGCCCTTTAAAGAAAGTTTACCAACCCTTGTCCTACGCTATTTTAATCTTGGTAAGTGAGGCCAGAAATTAGCAGGAATAGTGTGAATCTCTTGCTTTATTTGCAAATTTACTTAAGGGCATGATAATAGAATGGATAAGTAATTGCTTGAGTGAGTTTCCTTCAGCTCCAATAATTATGATTTTTTGAGAGCTTTTAGAAAACATAATAGTGACCTCCATAGTGGAAATAGAAAGGATAATCTTAAAAATTTCAAATCTCCTTTATCATGTTGAGTGAACTTGGTGGTGTCTCAGAAAGAGTTAACAGTTATTTTTCTTGATATATAGACATACTTACTGAAATATGTATAGCAATCCAGTTGACGTGTGTATATATTTAGTGATAGAATCGACAGTTGCCATATATAAGCTTTTCTCATGGGTAGTGGGTATGGAAAGATAACTTTACCTTAGAAAACTACTTTGTTAATTGACCAGTTGTACCTTAGAAAACTACTTGGTTAATTGACCAGTTGTCTGGCCAATAGATTTATTTATTTATTTTAGCTTTTTAAGATTTTGACATAGTCATAAAATTATACAAAAATTGAGAGTACAATACAAATATATCTTTTTTTCCCTGAACCATTTTACAGTAAGTTGTTGACCTGATGCTCTATCACCCTGGAATACTTTAGTGTCTTTTTCCTGTAAGCAAAGATATTCTTCTATATAACCATAAAAATCAGAAAATTAAAATTGATACATTATCTAATGCCCAGACCCAGTTCAAATTTTGCCAATTGTCTCAATAAAGCTTTTGTAGCAGATAGATGAGGTTTAGAATCATGCATTGCATTTAGTTGTCATTTTGCTGTCTTCTTCAGGCTGGAACAGTTCCTCAGTCTTTCCTTGACTTTCATGACCTTGACACTTCATAGGATTACAGCCTTTCTAGAATGTCTCTCAGTTTTGGGTTTTAGCATAATTAGATTAAGGTTATATATCTTTGCAGGAATGTCATAGAAGTAATGCTACATTCTACCTATTGCATCCTATGAAGTGGCAAATAGTTCCATTTTGTCTCATTACTGATGATTACTTTGATAACTTGATTAATGTGATGTCTGCTAGGCATCACTGTAAAGTTATTTTTTTCTCTTATAATTAAAGAGGACTTTGTGGGGAGGAACTCTGAAATTATATAAATAGCATGTCCTCATCAAACATTCAACTTATTCATTTTATTTATGTCTTTATGGACTCATGATTTCCCATTTTATTCAGTGGTTGATAATCCATTATTATATGATTTGTTTAGATGCTCAAGTGGGAGTTCGATTAAGTTGCTTGTGTCTTTCTGACATGTATCCATCATTCTTGGAGCACTTCCTTACTTTCTGGCACAACAAGATGTTCCAGGCTCATCTTGTCTTTTCCCTGCCCCAATCTTAGATTCAGCCATTTTTCCAAGGAGCCCTGGTTCTTTTTAGTGGAAAATAATATTTAGAAGCCAAGTTCTGGGTGTTAGCTTTGCTCATTGCTGTTGGGGTTGCTGTTCCAGGCCCTTTCAGTAGACAGAGCTAGGCAATATATGTATGTATATATACATAAACACATATACAAATACACACTCAGAGGTATATATACTTATATTTTTCTCTATCAATACATTGGAAATTATGTATTCATACCAATACATCCAATTCCCATTCAACACCAGAGGGTTCATTCTGAGTTTCTTCCTTTTCATATTTTTTTGTGTGTGTGAGGAAGATCAGCCCCTGAGCTAACATCTGATGCCAATCCTCCTCTCTCTTTTTTTTTTTTCTGAGGAAGATTGGCCCTGATCTAACATCCGTGCCCATCTTCCTCTACTTTATATGGGACGCCGCCACAGCATGGCTTGACAAGCAGTGCATCAGTGCGCGCCCGGGATCCGAACCAGTGAACCCCAGGCTGCCGCAGTGGAGCACGAGCGCTTAACCACTTGGGCCACCGGGCCGGCCCCTTCCTTTTCATATTTTTAATTGAAAAACTTGTTCCCAGTTCTTCAAAAGGTTAAAAGGAGAATTACCATATGATCCAGCAATTCCATTTCTAGATATATATCCAAAAGAATTGTAAGCAGGGACTGCAACTGATACTTGCACACCAGTGTTAATAGCAGCATTATTCACAATAGCCAAAAGGTAGAAACAACCTAAGTGTCCATCGACAGATGAATAGATAAATAATTGTGGTATATACATACAGTGGAATATTCAGCCTTAAAAAGGAAGGAAATTCTGACACATGCTGCAACCTAGATGAACCTTGAAGAGATGCTAAGAGAAATAAGCCAGTCAAAAAAGGACAAATATTGTATGATTCCACTTGTAATTTCCTTTTCCAGTTACGTGTTGTTATTATAGAAACAGAGTTCATTTTTGTATATTGACCATGTAACCTGCAAACTTGCTGAACCACTTTTTATTTCTACTTGATATTTCTGGAGATTTTGTAGGACTTTCTTAGTACATGCAGTTGTATGTTTATGTTGTCTAGTAAACATTGTTTTAATTCTTTTACAGTATTTGGCTTTCAATATATTTTCTTGCCATATTGCAGTGGCTAGGATATGTAGTACAAGGTTGAGTTGGAGTGGTAAGAATGGATATCCTTGCCTTGTTCAAATCTTGGGGGGAAACATTCACTCTTTCACCATTAAGTATGACATTTGCTCTAGGTGTTTTGTATATGGTGTTTATCAGGTTGAGGATGTTTCCTTATTCCTAGGTTGCTAAAAGTTTTTATAATGAAGGGATGTTGAATTTTGTATTTTAAATTTTATTGCATCCATTGGTACGATCATGTGGTTTTTCTCCTATATCCTGTTGATATGGTGAATTACATTAATTGGTTTTCGGATGGTGACCCAACCTTACATACCTGTGATAAAACCCACTTGGTCATGGTGTAGGACCCTTTTTATATATTACTGTATTTGATTTGCTAAATTTTGTTAAGACTTTTTTGCATCTTTTCTAATAAGGATATTGGTCTTTAGTTTTATTTTTTGTAATGTCTTTGGTTTTGATTTCAGGGTAATGCTGGCCTTATAAAATGAGTTGAGAAGTGTTACTATTACTTCTTCCTTAAGTTTTTGATAGAATTAACCAATGAAACCATCTAGACCTTGCATTTATTTTGGGAAAAGATTTCATCCGCACATTTAGTTTCTTTAATAAGTATAGGACTATTCACATATTCTGGTGCTTCTTGAGTCAGTTTTGGTAATTATCTTTCAAGAAATTTATCCCATTTCATTCAAGTTTTTGAATTTATTGGCGTAATGTTCAAAATATTCTCTTTTTTAAAAAAATGTCTGTTGGATCTCTAATGACATGTCCTCTTCATTTCTAATATTCATAATTTGTGTTTTTTCTCTTTTTTGATCAATCTAGATAGAGGTTTATAAATTTTATTGTCTTTAAAAACCAGTTTTGTTGATTTTGTCTAATGTTTTTCCATTTTCTACTTAGTGGATTTCTGCTTTTATCTTTATTTCCTTTGGATTTAATTTGCTCTTCTAATTTCTTGAGGTTGAAACTTAGATAATTGCTTTTGGACCTTTTTTCCCCCTAAGACAACCACTGAAAGCTATACATTTCCCTCCAAGCACTGCTTTATCTGCATCACACAGATTTTGATATTATATTACTTTTTTTCTAATATTTCTTGTGATTTCTTCTCTGACCCAAGATTTATTTACCATTCTAAATAAACACTAAATTTTTTCCCCAGATATTTTTCTCATATTGGTTTTTAATTTAATTTTGTGTGGTTAGAGAACATATTCTATATGATTCCAATTCTTTTAAATTGAATCATCTGTTGGTGAATGCTCTGAGTTCTTGGAAGGAATGTGTATTCTTTATAGGCTACTGTTCTGTTATTCAGTGTATTTAGGTCAAGTTGGCTGATTATGTTGTTCATGTCTTCTATATTCTTACTGATTTTTTTGGTCTACTTATAAATTAGAGAAGAGTGCTGAGAGCAATATAATTGTGGATTTCCTTCTTTTTTCAACTCTTATCAATTTTTGCTTCCTGGAATTTAAGCTCTGTTATTAGTTGTATACACATTTAAGATTATATCTTCTTGATGAATTAACCCATCTGTTATTATGAAATGTCTTTGTTCTGAAATCTACTTTGCCTGCTTTTTTTTTTTTTTCGGTGAGGAAGATTAGCCCTGAGCTAACATTTGTCACCAATCCTCCTCTTTTTGCTGAGGAAGACTGGCCCTAGGCTAACATCCGTACTCATCTTCCTCCACTTTATTTGGGATGCCGCCACAGCATGGCTTGACAAATGGTGCGTCGGTGCGCGCCTGGGATCCAAACCCCAGCCTACTGCAGCAGAGCTCGCGCACTTAACCGCTACGCCACTAGGCCGGCCCCTACTTTGCCTGATATTTATATAGGCACTCTAGCTTTCTTATGATTAGTGTTTGCATAGTATATCTTTTTTCATTCTTTTACTTTTAACCCATCTGTGTCTTTACATTTTTTTTATTTATTGAGGTAACGTTGGTTTACATTATATAAATTTCAGGTGTATATCATTAGATTTTGATTTCTGTGTAGGTTACAACATGTTCACCACCCAAAAACTAATTACCATTCATCACCGTACGCATGTGCCTAATCACCCCTTTAGCCTTCCTCCCTCCCCTCTTCCCCTCTGGTAACCACCAATCCAATCTCTGTCTCTATGTGTTTGTTCGTTGTTGTTTTTATCTTCTATTTATGAGTGAGATCATATGGTATTTGACTTTCTCCCTCTGACTAATTTCGCTTAGCATAATACCCTCGAGGTCCATCCATGTTGTCACAAATGTCAAGATTTCATCTTTTTTATGACTGAATAGTATTCCATCGTGTATACATACCACATCTTCTTTATCCATTCATCCCTTGATGGGCATCTAGGTTGCTTCCAAGTCTTGACAAAGACTTATCATTGTGAATAATGCCGCAATGAACATAGGGGTGCATATATCTTTACGCATTGGTGTTTTCAGGTTCTTTGAATAAATACCCAGCAGTGGAATAGCTGACTTGTATGGTAGTTCTATTCTTAATTTTTTGAGGAATCTCCATACAGTTTTCCATAGTGGCTGTAACAGTTTGCACTCCCACCAGCAGTGTATGAGAGTTCCTTTTTCTCCACATCCTCTCCAACACTTGTTTCCTGTCTTGTTAATTATAGCCATTCTGATGGCATGAGGTGATACCTCTTTGTAGTTTTGATTTGCATTTCCCTAATAATTAGTGATGTTGAACATCTTTTCATGTGCCTGTTGGCCATCTGTATATCTTCTTAGGAAAAGTGTCTGTTCAGATCTTTTGCCCATTTTTTAATTGGGTCGTTAATTCTTTTGTTGTTGAGATGTATGAGTTCTTTATATATTTTAGATATTAACCCCTTATCAGATATATGGTTTGCAAATATGTTCTCCCAATTGTTACGTTGTCTGTCATTTTGTTGATGGTTTCCTGTGCTGTGCAGAAGCCTTTTAGTTTGATGTAGTCCCATTTGTTTATTTTTTCTTTTGTGTCTCTTGCCCAGTCAGACGTGGTACTTGAAAATATCCTGCTAAGACCGATGTCAAAGAGCATACTGGTTATCTTTTCTTCTAGAAGTTGTATGGTTTCAGGTCTTACGTTCAAGTCTTTAATCTATTTTGAGTGAATTTTTGTGTACAGTATAAGAAAATGGTGTACTTTCATTCTTTTGCGTATGGCTGTCCAGTTTTCCCAACACCATTTATTGAAGAGACTTTCCTTTCTCTGTTATATGTTCTTGGCTCCCTTGTTGAAAATTAGCTGTCCATAGATGTGTGGGTTTATTTCTGGGCTCCGGATTCTGTTCCATTGATCTGTGTGTCTGTTTTTGTGCTAGTACCATGCTGTTTTGATTACTATGGCTTTGTGGTATATTTTGAAATCAGGGAGTGTGATACCTCCAGCTTTGTTCTTTTTTCTCAGGATTCCTTTGGCTATTTGGGCTCTTTTATTGTTCCATATAAATTTTAAGATTCTTTGTTCTATTTCTGTGAAAAATATTGTTGGAACTTTGATAGGGTTGCATTGAATCTGTAGGTTGCTTTAGGATGTATGGACATTTTAACTATGTTAATTCTTCCAATCCAACAGCACAAAATATCTTTCCATTTCTTTGTGTCTTCTTCAGTTTCCTTCAACAATGTTTATAGTTTTCAGTGTACAGGTCTTTCATCTTTTTGGTTAAATTTATTCCTAGATATTTTATTCTTTTTGTTGCAATTGTAAATGGGATTGTATTCTTAATTTCCTTTTTGCTAGTTCGTTGTTAGTGTATAAAAATGCAACTGATTTTTGTACGTTGATTTTGTATCCTGCAACGTTAACGTAGTCATTTATTATTTCTAAAAGTTTTTTGGTGGATTCTTTCGGGTTTTCTATATTTAAAATCATGTCATCTGCAAGTAGTGACAGTTTTACTTCTTCCTTTCCAATTTGGATCCCTTTTATTTCTTTTTCTTGCCTGATTGCTATGGCTAGGACTTCCAATACTATGTTAAATAAAAGTGGTGAAAATGGGCATCCTTGTCTTTTTCCTATTCTTAGAGGGATAGCTTTCAGTTTTGCTCCATTGAGTATGATATTGGCTGTGGGTTTGTCATATATGGCCTTTATTATGTTGCAGTACTTTCCTTCTGTACCCATTTTATTCAGAGTTTTTATCATAAATGGATGCTGTATCTTGTTAAATGCTTTCTCTGCATCTATTGAGATGATCATGTGATTTTTATTCTTCATTTTGTTAATGTGGTGTATCATGTTGATTGATTTGTGAATGTTGAACCATCCCTGCATCCCTGGAATAAATCCCACTTGATCATGGTGTGTGATCTTTTTAATATATTCTTATATTCGATTTGCTAGTTTTGTTGAGAATTTTTGCATCAGTGTTCATCAGTGATATCAGCCTGTAATTTTCTTTTTTTGTGTTGTCCTTATCTGATTTTGGTATCAGGGTAGTGTTGGCCTTGTAGAATAAGTTGGGAAGCTTGCCCTCCTTTTCAACTTTTTAAAAGAGTTTGAGAAGGATAGGTAATAAGTCTTCTTTGAATGTTTGGTAGAATTCACCAGGGAAGCCGTCTGGTCCTCGACTTTTTTTTTTTAAGATTTATTTATTTATTTTACCCCCAAAACCCCAGTAGATAGTTGTATGTCATAGCTGCACATCCTTCTAGTTGCTGCATGTGGGACGTGGCCCCAGCATGGCCCGACAAGCAGTGCGTCGGTGCACGCCCGGGACCCGAACCTGGGCCGCCAGCAGCGGAGCGCGCGCACTCAACCGCTAAGCCACGGGGCCGGCCCCTGGTCCTGGACTGTTAGTTTTTGGGAGATTTTTGATTACTGTTTTGATATCCTTACTGGTGATTGGTCTATTCAAATTCTCTATTTCTTCTTGATTCAGTTTTGGAAGATTGTATGATTCTAAGAGTCTATCCATTTCTTCTAGATTATCTAATTTGTTGGCGTATAGCTTTTTGTAGTATTCTCTTATAATCTTTTGTATTTCTGAGGTGCCCATTGTAATTTCTCCTCTTTCATTTCTGATTTTATTTATTTGAGCCTTCTTTCTTTTTTTCTTGGTGATTCTAGCCAAAAATTTATCAATTTTGTTTATCTTTTCAAAGAACCAGCTCTTTGTTTCTTTGATTTTTTTTTTCTATTGTTCTTTTAGTCTCTATTTCATTTATTTCTGCTCTGATTTTTATTATTTCCTTCCTTCTTCATATTTTGGGCTTTGTTTGCTCTTCTTTTTCCAGTTCCTTTTGGTTCACTCTTAGATTGTTTATTTGAGATTTTTCTTGTTTGTTGAGATAGGCCTGTATTGCTGTAAACTTCCATCTTAGAACCACTTTTGCTTTATCCCATAAATTTTGGCATGTGGTGTTTTCATTTGCATTTGTCTCCAGGTATTTTTTGATTTCTCCTTTGATTTCTTCATTGACCCAATTGTTGTTCAGTAGCATTTTGTTTAATTTCCACATATTTGTGGCTTTTCCAATTTTTTTCCTATAGTTGAGTTCGAGTTTCATACTGTCGTGGTCAGAAAAGATGCTTGTATTATTTCAATCTTCTTAAATTTATTGAGACTTGTTTTGTGGCCTAGTATGTGATCTGTCCTGGAGAATGTTCCATGTGCATTTGAAAAGAATGTGCATTCTGTGATTTTTGGATGGAATGTTTGGTATATATCTACTAAGTCCATCTGGTCTAATGTGTCGTTTAAGGCCAGTGTTTCCCTATTGATCTTCTGTTTGGATGATCTATCCATTGGTGTAAGTGGAGTGTTCAAGTCCCCTACTATTGTTATGTTACTATCTTTTTCTCCTTTCATGTCTGTTAATAATTGCTTTATATATTTAGGTGCTCCTACGTTGGATGCATAGATATTTACGAGTGTTATATCCTCTTGTTGGATTGTTCTCTTTATAGTTTGTAGTGCCCTTCTTTGTCTCTTGTTACAGTTTTTGTTTTAAAGTCTATTTTGTCTGATATAAGTATTGCTACCCCAGCTTTCTTTTGATTGCTATTTGCATGGAGTATCTTTTTCCATCCCTTTACTTTCAGTCTGTGAGTGTCTTTAGATCTGAAGTGTCTCTTGTATGCAGCATATATATGGGTCTTGTTTTTTTGTCCAATCACCCACCCTATGTCTTTTGATTGGAGCAGTTAGTCCATTGACATTTAAAGTAGCTATTGATAAGTATGTACTTATTGCCATTTTGTTACTTTTTTTCTGGGTGTTTTCATAGTTTTTGGCTGTTCCTTTCTTCTTCTCTTGCTCTCTTCACTTGTGGTTTGATGGCTTTCTTTAGTATTATGTTTGAGTTCCTTTCTCTTAATTTTTTGTGTATTTATTATGGGTTTCTGGTTTGTGATTACCATAAGGTTCATATATAATAACCTACGTATATAGCAATCTATGTTAAGTTGACGGTCTCTTAAGATTGCCCTCTTGCTAAAAGCTCTACTCCTGGCTGGCCCCGTGGCTTAGCGGTTAAGCGTGCGCGCTCCGCTGCTGGCGCCCCGGTTCGGAACCCGGGTACGCACCGATGCACCACTTCTCCAGCCATGCTGAGGCCGCGTCCCACATACAGCAACTAGAAGGATGTGCAGCTATGGCATACAACTATCTACTGGGGCTTTGGGGGGAAAAAAATAGATAAAATCTTAAAAATAAATAAATAAATAAATAAAAATAAAAATTCTACTCCTTTACTCCTCTCCCCTGACATTTTATGTGTTTGATATCATATTTAACATCTTTTGTGTGTGTGTGTGTATCCCATAAACATCTTATCATGGAAATAGGTAATTTTAGTACTTTTGTCTTTTGACGTTTATATTAGCTTCATAGGTGGTTGATCTGCTACCTTTACTGTCTATTTGCCTTTTTCAGTGATTTTATTGGTTTGTTTTTTTTTTTTGATAATTTTCTTATTCCTATTTGTGTTTTGTTCTTTAACACTTAAATAAGTCCTTTTTAGCATTTCTTGTAAGGCTGGTTTATTGGTGATAAACTCCTTTAGTTATTTCCTCTCGGGAAAACTCTTTATCTCTCCTTCCATTCCAGAATGTGGCTTTTTCCTCTCCAGAAAGGAATTTCTGCCTCTTCCAACTCAGTCAGCACTGTTCCTTTTTGTGGGGGTTCCTTTTATCGAGTTTTCAGTTCTCTCTCAGGGAGAATAGTTTGAAGAGTAGTTGTAAATTTGTTGTGTCCATGGGAGGAGGTGAGTTCAGAGTTGTCCTACGCTGCCGTCCTCCCCCAGTCATCTGTGTCTTTACACTTAAAATGGATTTTTTATGCATTAGCATTACACTTTCAAATATTTTACTTCACATATAATGTATAAGAATCTTCTGCCACTATACTTCCTTTTCCACTCTCTTATCTTTTGTGATATTTTTGTTATATATATATATGTATATATGTATATATATAAAATATGCATATATACTTCTATATATATTATGAACCACACAGTATTTTATTGTTTTTCCCTTAAATTATCAGTCATATTCTTTTAACTTTTAATTTTTTAATTGAGACTTTATTTTTATAGAACAGTTTAAGGATCACAGCAAAATTGAAGGGAAGGTATAAAGGTTTCCTCTATATGCCCTGCCTTCCCCCCCGACATGCATAGCCACTCCATTATCAACATAAGCAAAATGGTACGTTTATTACAATTGATGAGCCTACACTGAGACATCATAATCACCCAAAGTCCATAATTTACATTACATTTCATTCTTGGTCTATGTTCGGTGGGTTTGGACAAATGTATAACATATATCTGTCATTGTGATATCATACAAAGTATTTTCACTGGCCTAAAAGTTCTCTGTGCTCCGCCTACTCATCCCTCTCCCTGTTCCCCTAAACCCCTGCTAACTACTGATTTTTTACCATCTCCATAGTTTTACCTTTTCCAGAATGCCATATATAGTTGGAATCATACAGTATGTTGCGCTTCAGATTGGCTTCCTTCACTTAATAATATGCTTTTAAGGTGCCTCCATGTCTTTTCATGGCTTGATAGCTCATTTCTTTTTAGTGCTAAATAATATTCCGTTGTCTGGATTTACCACAATTTATTTATCCATTCACCTACTAAAGGACATCTTAGTTGCTTCCATGTTGTGGCAATTATGAATAAAGCTGCTATAAATATCTGTGTGCAGGTTTTTTTTTTTTTTGATGAGGAAGGTTGGCCCTGAAGTAACATCTGTTGCCGATCTTCCTCTATTTGCTTGAGGAAGATTGTCCCTCAGCTAACGTCTGTGCCATTCCTCCTCTACTTTGTATGTGGGATGCTGCCACAACATGGCTTGACGAGTGGTGTGTAGGTCTGTGCCCAGGATCCGAGCCCATGAACCCTGGTCTGCCAAAGTGGAGCGTGCAAACTTAACCACTACGCCACCAGGTTGGCCCCCCGTGTGCGGGTTTTTGTGTGGACATATGTTTTCAACTCCTTTGGGTAAATACCAAGGAGCGTGACTGCTGAATCATTTGGTAAGAGTATGGTTAGTTTGTAAGAAAATGCCAAATTGTCTTCCATGGTGGCTGTACCACTTTGCATTCCACCAGCAATGTATAAGAGTTCTTGTTTCTCCACATCCTTGCCACTATTTGATGTTAGTGTTCTAGATTTTGATCATTCTAATACGTGTTTAGTGGTATCTCATTTTTTTTTTTTTTTTTTTTGCTGAGGAAGATTAGCCCTGAGCTAACATCTGTGCCCATCTTCCACTATTTTGTAAATGGGACAGCACGGCTTGATGAGTGGTGTGTCGGTCCGTGCCCGGGATCCGAACCTGCAAATCCCTGGCCACCGAAGTGGAGCACTTGAACTTAACCACTATGCCACCAGGCCCGCCCCCCTGCTCATCTTTAAAAAAATTTTTTTTTGATTATTCTCACTGGTTTATTTTCCAGATTAAATTTAGAATCTTTGGTCATATTTTAAATCCACACGGACTGATATGATAGCTAGTAGCTATGTGTGATATTTATTTAAATTAATTAAAATTAAAATTCAGTTACTCAGTTGCACTAATCACATTGCAAGTGCTCAGTAGCCACATGTGGCTAGTGGCAAGTATATTGAGTATTGCAGATATAGAACATTCCATCATCGCAGAAAGTTCTTTTGGGTAGTGCTTCTTTAGAGGTTTGTATATTGATGATAATTATCCTATTTTTAATGCCTGAGAAAGAAGCAAAAATCTCTATGTAGGGTTTGTTTGTAGCATTTTGGTCAATATGTGGAAGATGATGTCACAGGATAGCTTTGTTTTCTCATTTTAAAACTTGCATTGAAGAAAGTTTGAAAAATACCAAAATACCATAAAGGAGAAAATAAAAATCTCCTGCAATCCCAAGGGATAGGACTTTTTAAAAAGCCTTTTTGAAGTGTAATATACAAGTGCACATATCATAAGTGTGCAGTTGGATTAATTTTTGCCAACTAAATAATACATTTTCTTTTTACCACAGTTTTTCTGTTCTTGGGTTCTTTTTGATTCATATGTTGATTGTTTGGATTTCATAATCATGTAGTTTTGTTCAAGAAGAGCACATAAGTGTATTTCTTATACCACATCAAGAGATATATGATGCCAGTTTGTCTCACTACTGATAATGTTAAGTTTGACCACTTGGTTAGAGTGACTACCAGCTCTCCATTATAAGGGCACATTTTCGTTTTGTAATTAATAAGTAATCTGTGCAATGATACTTGGAGACTATGTGACTGTCTTGTTCCCCAACAACATTTCATGCGAAATGGTTGTAAGCAATTTTAGATTTTTAGCATCCATTTAGGTAGCTTACAGGAATCAGTTAATACATGGGAGTTGCAAAATGGTGACTTTTAAAATTCTGTCATTCTAATTCTATTTACAGTTTTTAGCTGGCATTCTTCTCCAAGGAAAACTTTCCCTTTTTTCTCCATCTCCTTTGAGTCTTCCTTTTTATTTGTTATAAAAAGCCAAGTATTTCTCATGAAATTGGTTAGTGTGACTTATTACTATATTTTGAGATTCATTGTTATAGTCACATCTGTGTAAAGTGTTGTTATACCAGGAGAATTTTTGCTTTATAGCAGGTTGATCATGTTTATGATATGTTTGTTCTTAAGCTGAAAATTCTTATAGAATATGATTATTCTAGTATAAATTTAGATTAAAAATTATGCCATTTTGGGTCTTTCTTGATTAACTCAACTGAAACTTAAACTTTTCAGAAACTGGGGCAACTGTGTTAAGGAATTCCCATTTACACTAGGCAAGAAAGTAAACAGTAAATGGAGAGTAGGGTAACAAACACTTATGGTATCAAAAAACAACCGTGAAAAGGATCTATCTTAATGTGCTAGCCCATTGCAGTTTAACATATTGCTTACAACCTTCACAATAGAATTTGAGTGACTTCGGTTACACATTCCAGGAGACTGGCAGTCTGTTACAATCAGAGTCTGAACTTTAGAGCAGGCTAATTTACAGCGATGGGATGAAGAAAGTTGTGGATTTGTATTACACACTCTCACCTGACACTGTATCTGATCCCTTACCCGCTGATTGACATCTTGAATGAGCTCTTTGAAGCAAGTTCCAGCTTAATTAAAACGTTTGCTTGGTTAGCAGTGATCTGTGAAAGCCTGTGATAAATATTGAATCAGGTTCACCTGCTGGTTGCTGTGAGTGGATAAACAGCTGCTTTGTGCAGTTTAATCATGAAACTGTCAGTAGAGTACTGCTGGTGTTTGAATTTTTTAAAAAGAATAGTTGAAAAGGTATAGTTATGTCACTTTTGCTATCGTACTAGAGTGTGTGCTTATGTGAGATTTTCCACAACAGACATTCAGTACCTGTTTAGATGGCTTGGACGACAGCAAGTGATTGGTAAAGATTAGCAATAAACCCTCTTTTTTATGCCTCAAGGATCATAGTATAATTCTACATTCATTGGCTTTTTACTACCAGCTCTTTATGTGTGTGACATTTTGAAATAAAAAAGGGCAATGTTTTGCTTTTTTGCCAAGTTAAGTGGTAGATGAAAAAGATCCTATTAAAGCTGTTTTAAGATTTAAGGTTGTGAATTCCAACTTCTCCACGAATTTATTGTGCATTTTGTAGCAACTTGAAGAACTCTTTTAGATTTTACTTTTTTCATCTGTAGAATGGAGTTAGAAATAAACATGAGTGAACTAAGTGTTTTAGAATTATGTTACTATTAAGTAATTAGCAAATAATAAAAGAGAAATGAATTTACAAGCAGAGGAGGAACTTTTATAAAATTATCTTCTTTGGACTATCGACTTGTTTATTCCTTTTCAGAATAAGTGTGTCTGGCTAAGTTCGTTGTAAAGAAAATGCTGTTTCCATTTTATTTCCATTATAAAATCAGACATAAATTCTGAAATAAAGCCCTCACCCAAATAAGTTGTAATCTTCTTTGAGCACCTGGGGAAAGTTATGGACTCACTTTCTATAAATGCACACAAAATTGTGTCTGTAAGTTTCTGGGTGATCGCAAACCGTCTCCTCTGTAACAGTCCATGGACCCTAAATTAAGAATCTATTTCCTAATAAATTAGGCTGAAGAATTTTGGTCAGGAGGAAATAAGATAAAAGCTATTCTGCTAGGTATTAAGCAGCTGAGGAGGAACCATAATAGAGTGTATTTGCTGTGCTAGGTTTCTTTTGAAGCACACTTTAGCGTTTTTCAAGTAAATCGTCTACTACAATCCTTAGCTCCAAGGATTATCTGCTATAGTGGGGATTCCTAATTCTCTACCTAAAATTTTTATAGTTTTATTCCTGTCATCAACTTGGAATTTTATGGGGAGGATAAAATTTTATTCAAGTCATACTCAGCCTGTTCAACATTGTTTTTTGATATTTATCTATGTTGATAGATGCAACTCTGGTTCACATTTTGTCATCATATATAGTATTCCATTGATTGACAAAAACCCCACAATTTATCCATTCTTCTGTTGATACACTTAGCTTATTTTCCTCACTATTAATGCAATGTTGCAAAGAATATCCCTATTGTATCTGTCTTAATGTGCAAGAGTTTTTCTAGCATATGTACCTAGCAGTGTCATGCAGAGTCAAAGCATCTATGTATCTTTGATTTCACTAGATCACCAATTTGCTCTCCAAAGTGGATATGTCACTATATACTTGGATCAGCAGTGTATGAGAGTTGCAATAGATCCTCCCTAACACCTAATCTAGTGGATGTGAAATGGAATCTAATTATGGTTTTAATTTGCATTTTCCTAGTTAGTAATGAGGTTGAGCATTAGGTTGCACATTTTTTAGGATGTTTATTGGTCTTTCAGCATTTCTCTTCCATGATTTTCTTATTCTTGGACAGGTATTGGGTTTGCCTTTTTAAAACTGATTTGTTGGAATTCTTTATATGTTATGAATACTGATCTTCAGTTGGTTGTATGCAGTGCGGATATCTTCTCAGTCTGTGCCTTCTTTTTACCCTTTTTTTTAAGAAGAGCGTCTTTTTATTCTTTTAATTTTTTTGTGTGTGTGTGAGGAAGATTAGCCCTGAGCTAACATCCAATGCCAATCAGCCTCTTTTTTTGCTGAGGAAGATTGGCCCTGGGCTAACATCTGTGCCCATCTTCCTCTACCTTATATGGGATGCCACCACCGCATGGCTTGACAAACAGTGCATTGTTCCGCGCCCAGGATCCAAACCTGCGAACCCTGGGCCACCAAAGCAGATAACGCAAACTCAACCTCTACTCCACTGGGCCAGCCCCCGGGGAGTGTCTTTTTAAATAGAAATTTTACATTTTAATGAGACTGTGTTTTCAGTCATTTGTGCTTTGTTGTATTGTTTAAGAAATCCTTCCCTACACTGAGATCATAAAGATATTTTCCTGTATAGGAACAGAGACCTTATGGCCCACAAAACCTAAAATATTTACTCTCTGGCCCTTTACAGAAAGTTTATTGATGCTTGCTCTAAAGAGTCTCTTAGTTGAGAGTTTTGTTTTTTTTCCTTGTATAACATAATGTGAATCTTGTTAGAAAATATTTTATTCAAATGTCAACTGATAATAAATTAAAATAGTTTTTACGAAGTAAATTTTATAGCTTACCCTTAGGAATATTTTGTAATTGCACTCAGAAAATAATGCACTTAGGGGCAGGCCCTGTGGCTTGGCGGTTGAGTGCGCGCGCTCTGCTGCTGGCAGCCCGGGTTCAGATCCAGGGCGCGCACCGACGCACTGCTTCTGCGGCCATGCTGAGGCCGCGTCCCACATACAGCAACTAGAAGGCTGTGCAACTGTGACATACAACTATCTACTGGGGCTTTGGGGGGAAAAAAAATTAAAAAAAAAAAAGAAAATAATGCACTTAGATTACTAACTTTAAACAGTTCTTTAATTCATGAGTGAAACTGGTACTGATAAACTCCAAAATCTACACTTTGCAGAACAATTAAAGAGTGAAACACTCTTTGTCAGTGAGATGAGGTGATCTTTGTCATTGTCTTCTACTTGGCTTGATATATCAGGAATTCTGATGTTTCTTGAATGAATGAATCAGATAGTACATGTAAAGTGCTTAGCACAGGGATAGCCTTAATAAATGATAGTTATTATTTATAATGAATATATCAGGATATGTGTTTGTCACTCACACCTAAAGTGGCCCAAATATTCACATAAGATGATTTTTCTTTCTGGCCTTGAAAAATATAATGTCCTGTACTTTTTCTTTTAAAAGCTAGTGTTTTTATTTTGAAGTAACTTTTTGATATGTGAGGAACTTCAAATTAAGACATTAATTAAGCATTATCAGACGTGGTGCATAAGTACAGTACTTGGTTTACGAACATTATTCACAGTCCATCAATTAAAAAAAATTTATTTTACAGTTATGTGCAAAACACCATGCTCAATGAATGAATTATATAAAGAAATGTAAGACAGAGTTTCTTTCCTCAAGGAATTTGCAGTGTGGTTGAAAGCCAATACATGCACATATGGAAGGTTACAGAAAAGTCCATTACTGTTTCATGGACCTAGTTTTCCCTTTATTTCATACAAATATGCTTTTTTTCTGTTTCCTTTCTTCTCTACTTCTTTTTTTTTTTTTTTTTAAAGATTTTATTTATTTATTTTTTCCCCCCAAAGCCCCAGTAGATAGTTGTGTGTCATAGCTGCCCATCCTTCTAGTTGCTGTATGTGGGACGCGGCCTCAGCATGGCCAGAGAAGCAGCGCGTCGGTGCGAGCCCGGGATCCGAACCCAGGTCGCCAGCAGTGGAGCGCGCTCACTTAACCACTAAGCCACGGGGCCGGCCCTCTACTTCTTTATATACTTATTTTTCGTATTAAATATATCCTTTTATGCTTGCTTTTAGAATTCAACTCATAGCTTCGTTTTAGAAGCTCCACTGATTTATGAATTAGAAAAATAACATCTTCTCTGGCAATGCAATAGTTTCTAATTATTCTTTTATTATTTTCCTTTTCTAAACGTTTAATTACCATGCTCATTTTTATTTTCAAGTATTTAGGCATAGTAATTGGTTGTTGTTGTGGGGAAAGGTTGGAGAAAATTATGAAACTTTAGAGATTGACATTGTAGTATCTTAATCTACTTGAACTTCTAATTATAGCTTGTGAAAGGAATAATGGCAAGGACTCAGAAGTTGGCTTTTCTTTCAAGATCAAATCTTATAATCTTTCTTCATCCTTTCAAAAAATTTAGATATATAGTAGGACAAGACAGGGAATACGTAGAAATTGTTAGACACAAAGAAATTTTTCTAAAATCCTTGGTTGCGACCTTCTAAGAACAGTTGTGGCTATTAGAGATTTGAAATGTATTTTTAAACAGTTGACTCCTGCATATGGAAATAATAGAGCTGTTACACCCACAAGGATCTCTTGTGTTTCTCTTTAAATGATAATAGATTTTTACTGTTATGGGGGTTGGGTTTTCTTGCCTTTCGTTGAAGTAAAAGGACTAAACGAGTTTTTAGCTATGGGAGAAGCCATCTCTTAAAAGAGTTTGGTTCTGCCACTCAGTGTAGCCACTTACAGGCCTTAGTGATTACAGATTTTGGGCAGCCCGTGTGTTTTATCTTTCTTGACGTTCAGATATATTGGATGAGAGTGAATATTTTTTATTTTCTAGTTTCCTAATACAATCTCTGTAAATTTAAAGAGCAAACACCAAAGGAAAAACATCCCTATGAAAGATAAACCTGAACATTTGTTAGCAGGACAAATACTTAATGAAAGTTACAAAATTATTTAATTTTGTTCATCTGTTGTTTCAAGACCACTAGGTCAAAGGGTTTCGCAAAGAGGCCATAAAGTATTAGCCTGTTAATTGAATTGGAGGTTATTATGACTTCCTGTCATTGCTGTTTTCGGGATTCTTCCTCTAGTTTTCTTACAGAATTGAAAGTTGCCTATTTTGGTTCAAATACTTCTCTTTTGTCACTAAATAAATGTCTCTTTGAAGCCTCTGTTCTATTGCCACATTCAGTTTCTTCCAGCTTCAAATATGATTGTACCAAATCCTTTAAATGGAAACTTCAATAGAAGATGACTTCTGAAGAAATAATTTCTCTTAAATATTGCAAAGGAAAAAGAATCAACTTTCTTAATTTCCATCTTCTACTCTACTTGCCCAACCACCCACTGAAAAACGTCTTCTTGAGGAGTCAGCCTCAAATTCATAGATGGTATAATTACTTCAGAGCACTTTAAAACTTAACAAACAAAAACGTGTTTAATATAAAATTAGCTGTGGTTTATACTTTTCTCAATTATGGAGTGAAAAACAAATTTAAGATACCTAAATAAAGCTGCTCTAGTGGGAAAAGTTTTCTGAAACTAATTCTTGATCTTATGCTTTTGTTCGTATAGCTACTAGCATAACATTTATTTTTTTATTTTATTTTATTTTTAATAATTTTATTTTATTTATTTTTTTCCCCCCAAAGCCCCAGTAGATAGTTGTATGTCATAGTTGCACATCCTTCTAGTTGCTGTATGTGGGACGTGGCCTCAGCATGGCCGGAGAAGCGGTGCGTCGGCATGCGCCCGGGATCGAACCCGGGCTGCCAGCAGCAGAGCGCACACACCCAACCGCCAAGCCATGGGGCCGGCCCATAGCATAACATTTAAAGATAAGCAGATCCTTTTTAAAAAATTATTAGTGCCAAATTCACCCCTTTTAAGAATTAAAAGTTTGACACAAAGCAGCAAGTTATAAAACTGTATAATAGTGTCCCTTTTTATTTGAAAAAAATTATATGGAAGATATAAATATGTATGAAGGTCTGCAAGTTATACACTAAATCATTTGTGGCAGAGGGTTGATTTATTTTGTATATTTCTGTATTGTTTGAATTTTTTGGTTAGAAAAAAGTGGAATTAAAAGAGTAGGTGATAAAGCTTTAAGTGGAATTGATGTTGAAAAGTATTACATTGAAAAGTAGACTGGGGCCGGCCCCATGGCTTAGTGGTTAAGTGCACGTGCTCCGCTACTGGTGGCCCGGGTTCGGATCCCGGGTACGCACCCATCCACCACTTCTCCGGCCATGCTGAGGTGGCGGCCCACGTACAGCAACTAGAAGGATGTGCAACTATTACATACAACTATCTACTGGGGCTTTGGAGGAAGAAAAAAAAAAAAGGAGGATTGGCAATAGATGTTAGCTCAGAGCCGGTCTTCCTCAGCAAAAAAAGAGAGGAGGATTGGCATGGATGTTAGCTCAGGGCTGATCTTCCTCACAAAAAAGAAAGAAAAGAAAAGTAGACTTTCTGAGCCTTGAGAAAAGACTACTTTATTGGAATACTTTTATGCTTGGATATAATATATCCATATAATATATAATAATGCATTGGGCTCTAGCATTCTAATATTTAGAATGAAATTAACTATCATAGGGAAGAGAAATAGTATAATTGAGTGAAAAGATTGAAGGCATGAAAGATGTCAACTAATTCTGCTACCTAGAGTTATCTTAATTCTTTTACTATGTTAATTAATTAATGTGATCATTGCAAAGGCCAAAAAATTCAGTCAGAAATATCATGATATAATTTGTATTCCATTTTCTGTGTGACTGTAAATTGTTAGATGTTGCAATATATGTAACATAAACCACCTCAGCTGTTTCCTGCCTCACTGTTGACAAGAGCCCGATTCATAACTCTTCTTTTTATCCTTTCAGTGAATAAGTAATTATTCAATATAGAAGGTAGGCTATTTGGAACTGGCTATTTAATGTGGCAGCACTCTGTAATGAAATCTGCTGTTACTGGCAACCTGAGAGGGGAATGTAACAATTCCAGCATGGCTGTAACTTTATCTGCTTTGACTGACTGTTTATTTGGCACATCAGTGAACCTTTTATCCCAGTGAGTGACAGCTCCAGAAGGGTCACATTTACATCCCTTCTATCATGTATTGTAATATTTAATGGCGGACAAGGTTGAGCGAGACTGGGAGTAATTTGAACTTGCTTTTTCACTGAGTTGAGGCTAAAAGACAGCTTGATCCTCAGTATTGTGGTGTAACATGCTATGACTTAGCATTTGTTTATGAAGGCTAATCTTACTGATGATAATTTAAAAAAAAATCTTCAGTTAAATGGTGTATTTGTTCTACCAAACTAAAACTCTCCAGTACAAATTCTCTTAAGCCACTGTGCTACTTAGCTTTTTTCCCCCATCAGCGACCACTTATGTAAACTACCCATTTAACAGTATTTCTCTTAAATGAGGCTACATTCTGTCTCATTTCTGTCGTAACTGAGGTTGAGAAGGAAGTAGTTATTAAGAATCTATGGGTTCTAATATATAGCATTAAACCTTTTTTTATTTTTGAGAGTTTGGAAATAGGAAAGAAAAATCAGGTAACTATTAGACTATATTCCTGATGTTCCATATAATGTGTTTAAAGAGACATTTATGTAACTGTTTTAATTATGAAACTGAATTATGAGTAAACTTGTTCAGGAAAAGCTATCCTGAATGGTAATTTTGCTGATGGATTTGCATTCCATGACAGGTAATTGAATTTCAGATATACTTGTTCCATACAAGCAACCTGCCTTCATTATTAAATATTAATAATTTGCATTCATTTTTATACCTTTGCTAGAGAATAGTTTTCTTGTTTTTAGTGATACTTTAGATTCAACTTGATATTTCTATTCTTTTGTAAGCTATATTTAAAATGCTTTTTAAAATATTGGTATATTATAGGATATTTGAATGGGCTGTGAACAAAAATAGCACTATCAACTCTAAACTGTAGTATCACAAGTTCACCTGAAGCCTGAGCAAAAATGAAAATCATCCTCCATTTTGTCTTATTTTTATAATTTATGAAAGAGAATTAAAATGAATGTACTTAAAACATTTGGAATTTGAGAGTTGGAGTGGTATGTTAGAAAGCAATGCAAATATGGAAATATCATTTATAACTTTTAAGAGTGAAAGAGAACTAATTTGAAATGGAATTTGTAGTTTTTTCTTTAATGGCAAGTTTTAGATGATGTAATATCTTGAAATTTCTCTTTATTTGACAGTTGTAATTCATTACTTATAGGTTCTGATTCCATGAGAAGTTTGATAATATTTTTTATGGTAGTTCAGAAATTTGTTATCTTTTCTTTTTTACAGCCTCCTGGTCACTGTTCTAGGTGCTGTTGTTCTACCAAACAAGGAAACAGTCAAGATTCTTCGAATACCATTAAGAAGGATCATGGGGGGAAATCCAAGACACCCAAAATATATTTTGGGACACGCACCCACAAGCAGATTGCTCAGATTACTAGAGAACTCCGGAAGACAGCATACTCAGGGGTCCCGATGACTATTCTTTCCAGCAGGGATCATACTTGTGTCCATCCTGAAGTAGTTGGTAACTTCAACAGAAATGAAAAGTGCATGGAATTGCTGGATGGAAAAAATGTGAGTAAAGTTATTTTGTTTTAGAGAAAAAAATAAGGCTGAAAAGATTCAAATTACTTGATTTTTTATGTATTCATTTTATGTTTTATGTGTACATTTCCTGTGATAATCAAATAACTTATGAAAATGAAATTATTTGTTAGTATTGAAATTTTTCGTAAAATAATTTTACCATAAGAAAATCTTCATTCAAGTTTAGAATTATGGGTTTTGATCCTAAAGCTTGGGGATATTTAATTTCTTGAAATTAATTTCCATTTTAGTCAGATGTCTCCTTACTTTCTTCTTTTAAATCCTCCTACCAAAAATAGTCAAACATGGATGATCTCATATGAGGAGATAAAAGTATTTAAATGAGTTAGTCTAATTAGATATAATTAATATACTTTACATATTTAAAAACCTTATAAGAAGATAGTTTATCTAGGCTGTCTCTGAGCAAATTTCAAAAGATTTTTTAATTGAATGAGAAATGTAGTGGTTATCCAGTCTCCTAATTCTGGTTGGTATTAACTTCTCTTTCAAAAAAATTATTAACTTTTAAAGATGTGTCATTGATGGTTTTGAAGGTTCCCAGGGAAATCTAGAATAATATGTATTTGGGCCAACTGGAAATAGAGAAGTCTTTCTTACTAAAGATATGTGATTTTTTAATAATTTTTTGGCAGTATTTGTTTGGTAGTCTGTATACTGATTTGATAAATTAGTTTATCAAGTCGGGGATTATATCCAGATATTATTGGTGAACCATAAATTGATAGTATATGAAATGACCAATGATATTTTAATATATTTTGAAAGTTGTTCTATCTTTCACTAGTATTTTGTCAAACGTAGTTGCTTCTACACAAAAGGCTATGAGCTATAGCCCCTAGAGTTAATTGATATATTCACCTCCTACCATATAATGTGAGTAAATTATTTTGTGTTATGCTTTTCTTTCTCAATACTTTCTTTTATTAGATGGAAATTTATTCAGTCTTTGAGGATATTCAAAGATGCTTCAATATTCAACCATGAAACTGTGAAGTATAAGTACTAAGGGGCTTCAGTGGAAAAACTTAAGTAACTTGTTCAGAGCCAGGAAGAGAATACAGAATTACTGAATCAAAACTGTTGTTGAAATTCTGTGATCGTATTTATTTCCGTATAAGTTCTTTTTAACTAACTGAGGAACTGTGAAATTTCTTCACCCTATTTATTGAAAAGTTCTCTTCAAGGAGAGATGAAAATATTTAAAAAATCAAATGCTAAAAAAAAATAAAATAGAGAATAGGCTCTTCATGATAAAACCTCATCAAGTTTATGCTTAAGTAGACTTCTTTCCATAAGTGACTAACTGATCTACTGAATTCCTCAAATGCTTGCAATTTGTTTTTTGGCCATATAGTCTATGCAAGAAGACTTGCTGGCATTGTCATTATCTTTTTACCACTTGTTATTGGGAAAATTATTAAATAATATGTTTTGTTATCCCGTTGGTAAAAGCAATTATAAAGTTTAAGATTGTGTATTGAAAGCAAATAGTCTTATTTTATGTAATCCTCTAGAATCCTGCAGCGGCTGGTCATGTTTTTCGATTGATCTTTACTCTCATAAGTTTGATTCATGTAAAAATAAAAAGTAATCTAGTAGACTTGAATATTCGGAATTTTTCCTTGGCCTTTAGTTTCTGTTTTAAATTAAACAAGTCTTTTATTTTTTAATATTAGCGATGTAAATAATTGAAGATATCTGCTTGTGGTTGTTTGTCTTGACCTATTTCTGCCTCAGAATGCTTAGCTCATAGGCATACATGAACATTCTTTTTCTTGTTCCCAAGCCCTCAGGGTAATTTGGTATTGTAATGAGGGCCAATTACAAAGTCACTATAGGTGTCTTATGTTTACTATGGCTGAATTACCAAAGTGAAATGATAAATAGATAACTGACAGTTTGAGTGAAAAAGAGTTTAAAGTGTGATAACACTTCAATTGACAGACTCCCCTCAGGGTTGTGTTACACTGCTAAAATGGATGAACTTTTCTGGTTTTGCTATCAGCCTGCATAGGAGTGTCATTCTAAGTGCCCTTGAAGTGTAAACTTTCTGATTTTTTGGCTTGATCTGAAGGCACATGTTTTTTTGCTCACTGTTTCTTTTACGAAAGTGATCCTATACTGGAAGAGCAGTGCACTTATCTGTTCAAGTTAATTTTTGTTTCAAGTAAGAAAAAGTAATCTTAACCAGCCCCAAAAATAATTCCAAAAAATAACTTTAGGTATGAAAGAATATCTGGTTTTTGTTAAGATTAGGTTTAACAGTTCATAATCATGGACTCAAGGCATCTTAGTGATCATTTTGTACAAATATAAGCTTTCAGAATACTATGGAAGATACTTGGAATGAAGAAATGATGAATGTCATATTATTAAACTCAATCTGTACCAAACTCAGTATGAAAGATGCTTGGCACATCTCCACCTGTCTCTGGATCCCAGAATCATAGAATTTTTGAGCTGGAGGGAACTTTAGAAATGGTATAGTCAGTAGGTCAGAGGAATCTTAAAAGGCTTCTGGTTCAACTACTCTTTTGATGCCTACCTAGTCACATGAGAAAAATGGGCATTGAAGTTTGCCCAGTGTCAGACAACTAATTAGCAAGAAAGGAGGCAAGTTTTCTAATTCCTAGCCATTGCTATTTTGGTTACACTAGAAACAAAAACAAAAGATGGCATTATGGTATGGGGAAGTTGACACAGCATGAAGGGTAAAAAAGAGTAGTAGAGATTAGACAAAGTAAGTGAAAGTGATATAGAAAATGAGCTAAAGAAAGAAGGTTAGGCAAGCCTTTTCCTCCCAATTTTTAATACTTTGGATGACCAAAAAGTGGCTTCCGTTAACATGGCTGAATAAAAAGCTTTAGGAGAACTAGTAGTCCTCAGCTGATCATGTCTTGTCCTTAGATTTCCTGACATGGTTTTATAGGTTATGAACCTTTTATGCTTTGCTTCATTTCTAGCAATTTCAAGGTACTTTTGTACATGTAATGATGTATGTATGTTTTGAAAACATATATTTGCCTTTTGGATAGTTCATCGATAAATTATATATGTATAATTGTTTTTCACTTTTAAGGACAACAAACTGGGAAAGATAAATATTGGATTTCAAAATCAGATTTAATTTTTTTATTGATACATAGAATTAATGAAAATAAAAATGGCCCATTATTCTACCACTTAGTCCCAAATGACAATTGAAAAAAGAAAAGTAATAACATACACATGGTTAGAAGACTCAAAATTACAGAAAGGCATAAATGAAAAGAGATCTCTCTTTTCATCCCCTTAACTCTTCAAAGAAACTATAAGGTTTATGTATATTCTTCCAAAACATTTAAAATATATATTTGCTATATGTGTATATATTCTTTTAAAAGCTTAAACTCATCAGGGCACAGACAAATCCAACTCATTTTTTAAGGGCTATATCTTTTGTATGAATTTACCATAATTTATTTAACATATTCCTTGATGGTAGACATTTGGTTTATATCCAGGTTTTTTGTCTATTAAACAACGCAGCATATATATTCACATTAATGGTGAAATTTAAAATTTTGGTAATTATTGACAAATTGCCCATGTAATTCTCATAGAAGTAAAAGTTTATACTTCTACTAATAGTGTATATTTATACTTCTACTAATTTATACATCATTTAATAGAATATGACACACCTTGCTAAGACTGGGTTTTGTCAAACATCATACTGTTTGATTAGTCTCCATTAATAAAATTTACTTGTGATAATAGAGAGGCAAAGGACGTTAGTAGATAGTACATGAAAGTAAATGCAAATTATTGTTGAAACTTGTTAGAATGTTCATACAATATAATGTTAAACCTTGTTAGAAAGAATAAAAAATACAAATCAAAATAAGATTTTATTTTTTTATCTTTAAAATAGGCAAAGATAAGAAAAGCTACTAGTGTTGATAAAGGTGTGGAAAAAAGATGAAGTGGTATACACTTTCTGGAGGATAATTTGGTGATATTGTTTTCAAGATACTTAAAAATATTTTATACTCTCTGATCCATAATCCCATTTCTAAAAGTGTATACTAAGAAAATATTTAGAAGTGGGCATAAAAATGCTCATTGCAGCATTATTTATAAAGCAAAATTTGGTAACAGTCTAAATGCCCAATAATAATGAAACTGGTTCGTCAACAATGGCAGATTAATTCAGGGTACATATGTGGGCAACAATGAAAAAATGCTTAGTGATATGAGAAAATATTTCTCATAGGATTTTTAATAAAATAGGCTGAGAGACAAAAAGTGTTGCCAGTTTTGTAAAAAATGTTTATTTATTGTGGCTTGATTGGTAATAATCCTCAAGATTTGCTTTGTTCTCATTTTAATATTGGGTCACATTGTAGAGATATATCCACATATACATATGTATAGAAGAAATATGAAATGACATACATCAAAATGTTAATAGTACATTCTTTGTGTAATGGAATTATAGATAATTTAGGGATTTTTTCGTATTCTTTGGTGTTTTCCAAATATTTTTTTTGTGTGTGTGTGTGAGGAAGATTAGCCCTGAGCTAACATCTGTTGCCAATCCTCCTCTTTTTTCTGAGGAAGATTGGCCCTGGGCTAACATCTGTGCCCATCTTCCTCTACTTTATATGGGACACCACCACAGCATGGCTTGACAAGGAGTGCCTTGGTCTGCGCCCAGGATCCGAACCTGGGAACCCCAGGCTGCCGGCTGAAGCAGAGCATGTGAACTTAACTGCTACGCCACCAGGCCGGCCCCATGTATTTTCCCAATAGTTTGTAGTGAACAGTCTTACTTTATTTTTCCCTAGGACATTCCTCCCTTCCTCCCCTCCCTCCCACCCTTCCTCCTTTCTTTTTACTTATTTATATTTGATTAAGTAATACTGTCTCATGGCTCAAATTGAAAAGATACAAAAGTATCTATAGAGAAAAATCTCTCCCACTCCTGTCCCCAACTCATTTAGCTCTCATCTTTGAAAGAAACCAGTGATACCATTGCTCTTGTATACCCTTCCAGAAATATTTTTGCATAATATCACTTTAATCGGAACAAAGCCACAACAAACATAATTTTAAAAATATTTTTCTCAAGTTAGTTTGGGGTATCTAGAACTATACAGATCTAGAACTCTATCTAAGTCAGTGTACTTTCTTTAAAATGGTTGTGATTGTAGATATGGTGAACTCTGTCTCCTGTAAAATCTTTGCCTTGTGGCTTTAATACTGTTTCTAAAATTCTGAGATAAACTTGTTTTATTCCTTCTGTTCCAGTATTGGTTCACATTTCAGTTATGGATATTTGTTTTTAGGGCAAATCCTGCTATTTTTTTCATGGTGTTCATAAAATTAGTGATCAACACACATTACAGACTCTCCAAGGGATGTGCAAAGCCTGGGATATAGAAGAACTCATCAGCTTGGGGAAGAAACTAAAGGCATGTCCATATTACACAGCACGAGAACTAATAGAGGATGCTGATATAATATTTTGTCCCTACAACTATCTTCTGGATGCGCAAATAAGGGAAAGTGTGAGTAGATATGTAAAATGAAAATTTTTTTCCTACTTATTTGGGTATAAGTGATGAATGTAAAAGCTTTTAGATGTTTTAATGTCTTTTACTTTATTTTTTGCTTTATATTTAATTTATGTAAATGTATAAACATTAGAGAACTGAAAATATATTCTAAGTTGTATTAAAACTGAATTTTAGACCTTGTCGTTTTAATTTCCAAAGTAATAAGTACTTTTAAGGATTTAGTACTGCAGTGGGATTATAGCAAGGTTTTTCAATCCTGATAGTAATGACATTTTGAGCTGGATAATTCTTTGTTATGGTGGGCTGTCTTGTGCATTTTAGTATGTTTAGCAGCATGTCTGGTTTTATCCACTGGATACCAGTAGCATCCTCACAATTGTCACAATCAAAAATGTCTCCAGACACTGCCAAATCTGGGGGGCAAAATTACCCCCAGGTGAGACCCATTTATAGCTATTACTCTTTCCGTTTATGAATAGTCAGAAAGAATTATTTTAAAACACGTATCTGAAGAATCTGTATTTTGAAGAAGTTATGTTGGGAGAGTATGCGTACTCTGCAAATTATGCTTTGTGAGCTTTTGAGAAGTGAACTTTGGATACAGCATTTGTGTTTATTTGCCTGGTTCTTCTTAGAGACATCCACTTGTTACAGCATAAGACAAAAAAGTGAATAATTTGGTGTATTCAATTGTTATTCCTCTCTTTAGATCTGACTGCACAACTCTCATTAGCTTTCTGTTTCTTTAAGTTTGAAATTAATAGGCATTACGTTTACTACCCCTGCACTACCTCTTATTTGGTTGCCTCTTAGCTAGGTCTCTTTCCTCTGAACCACTATGCATATGAATGCCAGGTCAGTCTTCCTAATATTACTTTTATTATATCTTTCCTCTGCTTAAAAATCTGTTATTTTTCTCTTTGCTCATGAGATAAAGTCCATATTTCTTAAGCTTACTCTCAAGATGCTCAGTAGTCTGACCTGAATCTGCCTTCTCTGCTACAAACTCCCAACTTGAACGCTTCAAAAATTACCTCCTAGTACCCTGAGGATACCTTGTTCTTTCCTATATCTCTGCTTTAGATGAAACCTATATTGAAATGCCCTCCTCTCTGTCTATCGAAATCCAAATCCTACTCATCTTTTAAACCCCGGTATATTTCCTACTCTTCTGTGCTTCTTTCTCAGTCATCTTCAGCCCTCTGTATATTATTATTTCCTCAGAATAACTCATTGGCAATTGCGTTGTGACATTTCTTTGTATTAGTCAGGACTCTTTCAATTGCAAGTGACACAAACTCAGCTTCAATAGAGCTTAAGAAAAATACTTGAGTGACTCTTCATTGTGATGGCTTTATTCTCAGGAAAGTCCTTTCCAGAACAAAGAAAGATAACCATAAGCACCTAGCTAACCTGGGAAAAAGAACATGATCTCATATTAGTCACTCCAGATTACTCTGATTGGCCTAGCTTAGATCTCATATCCATTCTTGAACCAGTCACTGTGACCACAGAGGGATGGAATACTTTATTTAATTGACAAGCCTGAGTTCTGAGTCTACCCATTTTGTGAGATTAGTGATGTCCCTTGATTAAGAGATTAACAGTCCTCCCAACCTGGGAGCTGGGGAAGAACAATTCTCAAAATGAAGGGTTGCAGGAAAGACTAAAAGAAAACGGATACATATTATATTATATTTGTATTTTGAGAGTCTATTGAATCTTGTATTATTTTAAAGGTTTTTTTTTACCCTGCTTTTTAAATTATGTTGGAGATTTCTTCATAGTGGGATTTGTATACCCCTTTGTGTAGCCAGTTGTACCTTGATCCAGGCTCAGTTAACACATATTATACTGGTTTATAGGTTTGCAAAGTATTTTAAGAGTGAAAAATGGCAAACCCTGTAAT
Organism: Ceratotherium simum simum; assembly: GCF_057802395.1. Classification (NCBI taxonomy): domain Eukaryota; kingdom Metazoa; phylum Chordata; class Mammalia; order Perissodactyla; family Rhinocerotidae; genus Ceratotherium; species Ceratotherium simum. Next base: position 27,585,232 of record NC_141915.1, on the reverse strand, counting down.
GTTGAGCTACAACTCTGTTGGTTGGCCTTAGTGCTTTAAAAATTTTAAGACCTAGGGCCGGCTCTGTGGCTTAGCGGTTAAGTGCGCGCGCTCTGATGCTGGCGGCCCGGGTTCGGATCCCGGGCGCACCCCGAGGCACCACTTCTCCGTCCAACGCGAGGCCGAGTCCCACGTACAGCAACTAGAGGGATGTGAACCTATGACATACAACTATCTACTGCGGCTTTGGGGGGAAAAAAATGAATAAATAAAATCTTTAAAAAAAAAAAAAAAAAAAAAATTTTAAGACCTAGACAAATACTGTATGATTTCCTTCATTAAGTAGTAGATAATAACAACAATACACAAACACATAGAGACAGAGATTGGATTGGTGGTTACCAGAGGGGAAGGGGGGAGGGAGGAGGGCGAAAGGGATAATTTGGCACATGTGTGTGGTGATGGGTTGTAATTAGTATTTGGGTGGTGAACATGATGTAATCTATGCAGAAATAGAAGTATAATGATGTACACCTGAAATTTATACAATGTTATAAACCAATGTTACTGCAATAAACAAAAAATTAAAAAAAAAAATTTAAGACCTAGAATCACTTGCTTATGTAATTGCACTTGCAATATTGGCCTATAGGTGTGAATTTTTAAATGAAATATCTTGCCTACGGCTGTTGAATCCATTTTGCTGAATGCTTTACGGGAAAATTCTTTTATCTTATAGATGGATATCAATCTGAAAGAACAGGTTGTCATTTTAGATGAAGCTCATAACATTGAGGACTGTGCTCGAGAATCAGCAAGTTACAGTATAACAGAAGTTCAGCTTTGGTTTGCTCGAGACGAACTAGATAGTATGGTCAACAATAATATAAGAAGGAAAGACCATGAACCCCTGCGAGCTGTGTGCTATAGCCTCATTAAGTAAGAATATTTGTCTGTCAGTGTCATTTGTGCTGCCTTTGGATTAAAAACATGTTTTATTATGCCAGAATATTTTACGGTTAGTAAACTTTGACCAGGCTGCTTGGGAAGGGGATTGTTCCTTGTCAGTTAAACTTTTAAAAATAGGCTAGTACAAACTTTTATCTTGTTGAAAAAATATAATGAACATAATTGATTTTTCAAAATGATAATTGTGAATCTTTCCTAATTTAATAGCCCCATACGATGTGTATAGGACGTTGGGCTGAACATAAACTAAACGTGGCTTTAAGTAACATATTTTAAAATTCTGGACCATAGCTTTAATTTATCACTTTATCCTCCAGTTTGAGTAGGATTCTGGTTTGATGAGTTTCAATCCAAGATTTCAATACTCTAAAATAATTTAGTAATAATTTTAGTAGAATTTACATTAATGTCCCTTTCATTAGACATAGGTTGTTGACCTAGAATCTCTTTATCTTAGGAAAAAACTCCCCTGACTCTACACCCCATTCATTTACTGCAGCATTTTTATGTTCCTTTCACAGTATACCTTAAAAAAATTTTGAGTATTGTACAGTCACATATTTGAACGTAAAAGATATACAAATTTATTTTGTAAAAACCTCCTTCCCACCCCGTCCCCTGTCTGCTTAGTTACTGTCTTCATGAACACGTTTATCATTCAGTGCATATTTATGCATATATGAGCCAGTATAGATACTCTCTCTTATCCCTCCTTTTTTATCAATGATAGCATACTGTCGTACTTTTTTTGTCTTCTCCATTTTAAACATAAAAATGTAGTTTACTTTTTTAAAACCACTTTGAGATACACTTGACATACACAAAGCTGTAAATATTTAATGTATACAACTTGTTGAGTTTATAGGTAAGTATAAATCTGTGAAACCATCGCCACAGTCTATGCCATAAACACATTCATCACCTCTGGAGGTTTCCTTCTGCCTTTTTTAGTTATTATTATTTTTTTGTAAAATAACGATATAAGATCTACCCTCTTAGCAAATTTTTTTTTTTGGTGAGGAAGATTGGCCCTGAGGTAACATTTGTTGCCAAGCTTCCTCTTTTTGCTTGAGGAATATTGTCCCTGAGCTAACATCTGTGCCAATCTTCCTTTGTTTTTGTTTTTCTTTTCTTTTTTTTTTTGTGAGGAAGATAGCCCTGAGCTCACATCTGATGCAAATCCTCCTCTTTTTTGCTGAGGAAGACTGGCCCTGGGCTAACATCCGTGCCTATCTTCCACTACTTTATATGGGACGCTGCCTCAGCATGGCTTGATGAGCGGTGTGTAGGTCCGTGCCTGGGATCCGAACCTGCGAACCCGGGGCCGCTGAAGCAGATCGCATGAACTTAACCACTATGCTGCCAGGCCGGCCCTGCAAATTTTTAAGTATACAATGCAGTGTTGTTAACTATAGGCACTATGCTTTATACATATATTTTCCTGTATCTTGCTTTTTTTCACTTAATATATTTTGGACATCTTTCCATTTCAAGACCTAGAAAGCTTTATCAGTTTTAAAAAATAGTTGCCTAGGGCCGGTCAGGTAGCGTAGTGGTTAAGTGAGTGTGCTCCACTTTGGTGGCCAGAGTTCGCAGGTTCGGGTCCTGGGCATGCACTGACGCACTGCTCGTCAAGCCGTGCTGTGGCGGCATCCCATATAAAGTAGAGGAAGATGGGCACAGATGTTAGCCCAGGGCCAATCTTCCTCAGCAAAAAGAGGAGGATTGGCATCGGACGTTAGCTCAGGGCTAATCTTCCTCACACACACAAAAAAAAAGTTGCCTAGAATTCCATTGCATGGATGTACAATAATTTATTTAACCAGCCTCTGATTAATAGCTATTGAAGTTATTTACAATCTTTTGCTGTTATATTGCTGTAATGAATAACTTTGAACATATACCATTTCATATGTATGGGAGTATATCTGTAGGAAAATTCCTAGAAGTAGGATTGTTGGGTCAAAGCATAGATTTACATGTAATTTTGATAGATATTTCTAAAATTTACACGATAGGTGGGTGGGTGGAGGACTACTTTATACTCTTACCAGCAATGTATAAGAGTATGAAAGTTGTTTTTTCTAGCCTGATGAGTGAAAAGTAGTACCCCAGTACAGTTTTCATTTCATTTCTCTTAGTAGGAGGGAGATTAAGTGTCTTTAAGGGCCATTTATATTTCCTTTTCTGTCAACTGTCTGTTGACATCTTTGTCCTTCTTTTGTTCTTTGTTGTTATGGTTCTTTTTCTTATTGATTTGTACAAGCTTTTTGTAAATTAACCCGTTGCCTGTGATAAGAGTTGCAAATACTTTTTCTACCATTTTGCCATAAGCTTGTTTCTTTCCTTGTGATATTTTTGCCATGTAGAAGTTTGTCATTTTTATTTCACAGCATGTTTGTTGAAAGCATTGTCTATAGTTGCTAATTCTATTTTCTCACTTCCCATTCTTTCCTCATCCATCCCAGTAGTGTTGCTATCCGTGTAATTTTACTGAAATTATTCTTATCAAGGCCACCAATGATCCATATATTGCCAAATCCAAAGGTTAATGTTCTGTTATCTTACTCAGCTTCTCAGCAGTGTTGGGTGTTGTTGACTACCACCACTATAAAAAGTGTTTTTGTCTTAACTTCTGTGAAATAAAAGAAAATATATAGATTGGTCTCCGTCACCAGTTCCTGGCACAGAGCTCCTAAAACCCTTGTAATTTCCTAAGTGATAAGAGCACTAGCAGTATCTTTTGTTGTAATATTTGGCCTTTGACCCCGGTTCCTGACACAGAGCTCTTAAATGCCTTGGGATTTCCTAGGTGATAGGACTGTCTTTTGGTCCTATGAGGCGATGCTTGGTGGGCTTTTGGATAGGGACTGTTCACCAGAAAGACCAAACCATAATTAGAAGTTTGGAACTTTCAGCCCCACCTTCCCCTTTGGGAAGGGGAGGTGGGGCTGGAGATTGAGTTAATGGTCGGTCATGCCTCCGTGACGAAACCCTGATAAAAATACCAAAAGTACAAGATTCAGAGAGCTTCTGGTTGGTGAACACATCTATGTGCTTGGAGAGTGGCACACCCTATCTCCACAGGGACAGAAGCTCCTGTGCTCCAGACCCTTCCAGACCTCACCCTATGTATCTCTTCATCTGGCTATTTATCTGTATCCTTTATTATGTAATAAACCGGTAAATGTAAGTGTTTCCTTGAGTTCTGTGAGCTGTTCTAGTAAATGCTCAAACCTGAGGAGGGGCCATGGGAACCTCTGATTTATAGCTAGTTGTTCATAAGCACAGATGACAACCTGGACTTTTACGACTGACATCTGAGGTTGTGGGGTAGGGGAGTGGGACAGTCTTGTGAGACTGAGTGCTTAACCTGGGGGTCTGTGCTAACTCCAGTTAGTATCACAAGTGAATTGAATTGAATTTTGGACAACCAGCTGGCATCTTGGAAAATTGCTTGGTGTGGGGAAAAAAACCCATGTTCATTTAGTGACCAGAGATGTCAGAAGTGAAGTAGTGAGAGTAGAGGAAATACACAGGAGTGTTTTTTCCTAGACAGCTTCTATGACATGACATCTTCTGGTTTTCCTCCGCCTCACAGTCCATTCTTGCTCAATTTCTTTTGATGGTTCTCACTCTGTTTGATGTCTGAATGTTGAAGTGCCTCAGAACTTGGTCCTGGGACCTCATTTCTTTTCTAGCTCTGCCCTTTCCTTAAATTACATAACCCAGTATCATAGCAGTACTGTCTAGCCCCAGCCTCTCCCTGGAATACTATTTTCATATATCCAGCTATACTTTGTATCTCTGTTTGGATATCAAATTTCAACTTTCCAAAACAAAACTCTTTCCTTTCCGCTACCTACTCCCGCACCTGCCCCCATCTTCCTTATCTAAGCAAGTAGCACCAACCAGTTCCTCAAGTCAAAAATCTTAAATATTATTTTTGATTACTGCCTCACCTCGTTCAATTCATCAGTAAGTTTTATAAATGCTACCTGCACGATATGCCCCAAATCCTTCAATCTCATATCTATTATCCCAGAATTGTCTCTCAACTAGAATACTGTAATAGCCTTCCAAAGGTCTCTGCTTTCATTCTTGCCTTTCTCCTATAATCCATTCTGTTGCAGAAGCTGGAGTCATCTTTAAACACTTAAAATAGATTGTCTCTCTCTTATTTAAAATCCTCTATTTAAAACCTTCCCATTGCACTTTGAATAGAATCCAAGTTTCTTCTCCTGGCTCAACATTGTCTGATTCCTGTTTATCACTAACATTGTTCGTGCCATTATTCCTTTTTGCACATTGTGTTGCGACTGCATTGGTCTTTTTTCAAGTCCTTAATTAAGCAAAATTTGTTAGCCACCTCAGCATCTTTGTACTAGCTATTCCTTCTGCTTGGAATACTCTTTTTTTCTGATCCTTCCACGACTAGGTACTTTTTGCTTTCAATTGTTAGAATAAACGTCACCTCAGGGAGAGCTTCCTTGACGTTCAAATTAAAGTAGCAATTAGATTACATTAACCTAACTTATTTTCATTATATCACTTATCACTACCTGATATTTTCTTGTTCCTGTATTTGTTTCTAAGATTGTTTCTGTCTCTCTTTAGTAGAATGTAATTTCCGTGAGAATAAGGACCTTGCCTATTTTATTTACTGCTGTTATTTCCACTACCCAGTACAGTGTCTGGCATAATATAGGCATTTAAACATTTATTGAATGTACAAATGTGTATATATATAAATGAATATATTTATATATTTTTTAGTAATTCTCTTTTTTGTGTTAATATGTAACACTAATGTGTTTCTTTATTAGGTTGTTTTGTATTTCCTTTTATGTGCATTTGGGATAAACTCCTAAGCTCTCAGTTGGAGAAACAATCAAGTAAAGCAGTGTGACTCCACAAGACACAATTGGGAAATCACATGCATATTTCTCTTTTATGAGTAAAAGCTTACTTTTTTAGCTATATAAATTTTTATTTTGCAATATGAGGCATGCATGCTTTTTAAAAGATTTCTTAATTAATCCACGTTTGTGCCCTAATAGCTTCAAAGATTACAGACCAACATATCATAGTTCTCTTTGTTCTGTTGAAATAGTGCACATAAGGTTGATACTGGTTGATGGAATTGTTTTATTTTATTCCAGTTGGTTAGAAGCAAACTCTAAACATCTTGTGGAGAGAGATTATGAATCATCCTGTAAAATATGGAGTGGAAGTGAAATGCTCTTAAATTTACACAAAATGGGCATCACCACTGCTACTTTTCCCATTTTGCAGGTAAGATTTTTTTTCCACCCCTGAAATTCATTTAGTGAATTAGAAATGATTTAATAGTGAATAAATTAATCCAGAGTAAAAAAAAAGTAGCAATTTAATTGTTTTAAAATTTTATTATCTAAGTTGGATAATCTTTAAGTGATGGTGTAAATTGTGGAAAATTCATCTTTTGTTCTCCTTAGAGGTTATAAACCTGGGTGGATAGAGATCATAAATGGGCTATGGGATACTATGAAGCTTTTGAAATTGTATGTAAAATTTTGTATGTACTTCTGTACATTTTTCTGGATAGAGACTTCATGCTTTATATCATATTTTCAGAGTTCTTTTTGCAGATGAGAATGTTTTTGTTGTTGTTCTTATTTGTTTAAATTAATAAACTACTTTTTAGAGTGGTTGTTTTAGGTTTATAGAAAAATTGAGCAGAAAGGACAGTGTTCATAAACCACCACCCCCAGCCTCACACACACACACACACACTATGGTTTCTTCTATTATTAACATCTTGCAATAGTATAGTACGTATATTACAATTGAACCAACATTGTTACGTTGTTGTTAACTAAAGTCCATAGTCTACATTAGGGTTCACTTTTGTATTGTATAGTTCTATGAGTTTTGATAAAAATATAAAGTTGTGTATCCACTATGACAGTATTATATAGAATACTTTCACTGCATTAAAAATCTTCTGTATTGTATTTATTCATCTCTTCATCACGCTTCATTTCCCCTGCCGAACCCTTGGCAACCAGTGATTTTTTTTTTTTCTGACTCCATAGTTTCCCTTTTCCAGTACGTCATATAGTTGGAATCATACAGTGTGTAGTGTTTTCAGACTGGCTTCTTTCACTGAGTAGTATGCATTTAAGTTTCCTCCATGTCTTTTCATGGCTTGATAGCTTGTTTCTTTTTATTGCTGAGCAATATTCATTGTATGTATGCACCATAGTTTGTTTATCCATTCACCTACTGAAGGACATATTGGTGGTTTCCAAGTTTGGGCAATTGTGAATAAAGCTACTGTAAGAATTTGTGGACATGTTTTTGTGTGGACATACTTCTCATTTGGGTAACTACTTAGGAACACAGTTGCTGGATTATATGGTGAGACATGTTTAGCTTTGCAAGAAACTGCTTAACTGTCTTCCAAAGTGGCTATACCATTTTACCATTTTACATCCCCACCGGCAGTGAATGAGAGTTCCTGTTGTTTCACATCCTTGCCAGCATTTGGTGTTATCAGTGTTTTGAATGTTAGCCATCTAATAGATATGTAGTGGTATTTCATTTTTTTAATTTACAATTCCCTAATGACATATGATGTGGAGCCTCTTTTCACATGCTTATTTGCCATCTACATATCTTATATGGTGAAGTGTCTCTTCTGATCTTTTGCTTACTTTTCAGTTGGGTTGTTTGTTTTCTTATTGTTGAGTTTTAAGAGTTCTTTGTATATTTTGTATACAAGTCCTTCATCAGATAGGTGTTTGCAAATATATTCTCCCAGCCCATGGCTTGTCTTTTCATTCTATTAACAGTGTCTTTCACAAAAGACAAGTTTTTAGTTTTAATAAAGTTCAACTTATCAATTTTTTTCTTTGATGGAGCAGGCTTTTGGTGTTGCATCTAAAAACTCATCACCAAAAACCAAAGTCACCTAGATTTTCTCCCATCTTTTCTTCTAGAAGTTTTATAGTTTTGTGTTTTATATTTAGGTCTGTGATCTATTTTGAGTTAATTTTTGTGAAGGTATAAGGTCTGTCTATAGGTTGATTTCTTTGCATGTGGATGTCCAGTTATTCTATCACCATTTGTTGAAAAGACCATTGTTTCTCCATTGGATTTTCTTTGCTCCTTTGTCAAAGATTAGTTGACTGTATTGGTCTGGGTCTATTTCTGGGCTCTCTATTCTTTTCCATTGATCTATTTGTCTTGACTACTGTAGCTTTGTAGTAAGTCTTGAAGTCTGGTTGTGTCAGTCCTCTGACTTTGTTCTTCAATATCGTGTTGCCTATTCTGAGTCTTTTGTCTTTCCATATAAACTTTAGAATCAGTTTGTCAATATCGACAAAGTAACTTGCTGGGCTTTTGATTGGGATTGCATTGAATCTATAGATAAGCTGGGAAGAGCTGACATCTGAACAATATTGAGTCTTCCTATCTATGAACATGGAGTATCTCTCCATTTATTTAGATCTTTTGTGATTTCTTTTATCATAGTTTAGTAGTTTTCCTCATATAGATTTAAAGGTTTTTGAACCAAAAAGATAAGAACTATTGCTAACATGATCACTACTAGCATTCTGGGCATATGAGTATTAAAAATATATTTTAATCAGACTATATTTATAATTTTTTGCCCCACATTTAAAAAATGCAGTGTGATATCATAAGTATTTTGCCACATTGTGTCATCTTTTCATGATTTTTTTGCATATACTTTCTGCAGTTTAAAGAGTATTCAGGGGGCTGGCCCAGTGGCGCAGCGGTTAAGCGCGCGCACTTTGCTGTGGCAGCCCGGGGTCCGCAGGTCGGATCCCGGGCGTGCACCGATGCACTGCTTGTCAAGCCGTGCTGTGGTGGCATCCCATATAAAGTAGAGGAAGATGGGCATGGATGTTAGCCCAGGGCCAATCTTCCTCAGCAAAAAGAGGAGGATTGGCATTGGATGTTAGCTCAGAGCTGGTCTTCCTCACAAAAAAAAAAAAAAGATTATTCATATCAACAGTAAAATGGATAAATAAATTATGGAATATTTATATAGTGGAATACTACACAGCCATTAAAAAAACAAACCACTGCCACCACAACCATATGAATGAATCTTACAGACATAATGTTGAGTGAAAGAAACCAGACACAAAAGAGTACAAACTGTATGATTTCATTTTTATGAAATTTAAGAAAGATGAAAATAATTATGCTAATAGAAGTCAGAATGCTGGTTACTACTCTGCAGGGGTAAGGAGCAATTTGGGCTGAGAAGGAGCAAATGGGAACCATCTGGGATTTGAGGAATGTTTTGTATCCTGTTTGAGTGTTAGTTACATGGGTGTATGTGTGTGTGTTCAGTGAGCTATACACTTAAGATTAGTGCACTCTATATGTTATACTTAAATAAAAAATTTTTGGATTTATGTTTATCTATGCCTTCTGTGCATATATTTGATTAACATAAATATATTTCTGATATGATACGTGTTTATTTGTAGCCTCTTTTCATTTAACAATATATTATGAATACTTTTCTATTTTAATCAAGATTCTTTCACATGATTTTTAGTTGCGGTGTAGCATTTTTGTGAGTGCACATATTCTAAATTATTTGATTAATCTGGCATTTGAAATATAGGTTGTTGCTAGTTTTCCCAGAATAAGAAACAGTTCTGATATGAACATCCTTGAAAATATATGTTTGTATATATCTCTCATTATTTCCTTTGTATATTCAAAATACTAATTCTTTGTTGCTTATTGCATTGCATGTATATTCTTGTGTCTATGGTTTGTTTATTCATGGTGTATCTTTTCCAAATTTTTTATTTGAGTGCATTCAAATTTATCAGTGGTTTTCTTTTATGAATTGTGGTATTTGAGTTAAGTTTAGCAACCTTTCCTTATCCTGTGCTACATTTTCTCCTAAAAATGTTAAAGTTTTTTTTTTTTTTTTTTGCTGAGGAAGATTTGCCCTGAGCTAACATCCATTGCCAATCTTCCTCTTTTTTTTTTTTTTTTTTTGCTTGAGGAAGATGAGCCCTGAGCTAACATCTGTGCCAGTCTTCCTCTACTTTATATGTGGGACACCACCACAGCATGGCTGGTGAGTGGAGTAGGTCTGCACCCGGGATCTGAACCTGTGAACCTGGGCCACCAAAGCAGAGCATGCAGAACTTTAACCACTCGGCCACAGGGCCAGGCCCAAGTACTTTTTTTTATAGAGGTTTTTAATCAGCCTCAGATTCATTTTTGTTTATGTTGTGAAGTAAAGAATCCATTTGATTTTCTTGTATGACAGTGAATTTTCTCAGCATCATTTACTAAATAGTCCATCCATTTCTCTCTGATTTTTAATACCACTCTGCCACATATCTGATTTTTATTTATGTGTGAATTCATTTCTGGACTCTATTTCTGTTCTATGATTCTGTTTCTCTAAATTGTTATATTTGTTAATTACTGTAGCTTTAGAAAAATGCTGATATCTGGTAGGGCATATCTCCTAATTTGTTCTTTTCCTTGGGGATGATCTTGCCTATTGTTGGCCTTACTCTGCCATGTGAATTTTAGAATTCTTATAAATTTCCATGAAAAATTCTGTTGGAATTTTGATTGGAATTACATTGAATTAATGGGTTAATTTAGAAAGAATTGACATATTTACGGTATGGAGTTTTCCCATTTATGAGCAAGATATAATTATTCATTTATTATCTCTTCCTATATCTCTTTCAATAAAATTTTATAGTTTAATTTTAAAAGTCTTAGTTGCTTTTGGTTAGATTTATTCCTAAGTAAGTTAAAGTTTCTGTTTCTTTTTCAAATGGTATATTTTAAAAATTGCATTTTCTAATTATTATTGGGGTATAAGGATGGTAGTTGATTTTTATTTATTTACCTTGTAATCAACCACTTTGCTGAACTACCTTATAGGTTTGTCTATAAATTCTTAAATTTTCTGTGTAGCTAATCATACTGCCTATGAGTAAGGACTGTTTTCTTTCTTTCCAATTCTTTCACATTTTATTTATTTCTTTACTGGTTTAAACTTCCAGTACATTGTTCATCACAGGCAGTGAAAAAGACATCCTGGTCTTATTCTTACTTTAAAGGGACTGTATTACTAGTATTACACCATTTAGTAATATGTCTACTGTATTTTTTAAAAATGCTGTATTTTTGGGCCGGCTCCGTGGTGTAGTGGTTAAGTGCGCGCGCTCTGCTGCTGGCAGCCCGGGTTCAGATCCCGGGTGTGCACCGATGCACCGCTTGTCAGGCCATGCTGTGGAGGCGTCCCATATAAGGTAGAGGAAGATGGGCACAGATGTTAGCCCAGGGCCAGTCTTCCTCAGCAAAAAGAGGAGTATTGGCATGGATGTTAGCTCAGAGCTGATCTTCCTCACACACACAAAAAAAAATTCTTTATTTTTATTTTTTATTAATAGCTTGATTGTGATATAACTTACATGCCACAAAATTTACTCCTTGAAAGTATACAATTCAGTGGTTTTTAGTATAGTCAGAGTTGTGCAACTATCACTAGTATCTAATTTCAAAACATTTTCATCACCTCAGAAAGAAACCTTGTACCCATTTCCTTCATTGTCCCCATTTCCTTCTCTCGGAGCTCCTGGAAACCACTATTCTACTTTCTATTTCTGTGGATCTGCCTATTCTGGACATTTTATATAAATGGAAACATGATATGTGGCCTTTTGTCACTGGCTTCTTTCACTATGCATAATGTTTTCAGGGTTCATCTATGTTATAGCATGTATCAATACTTAATTCCTTTTTATTACCAAATAATATTCTGTGGTATGAATGTACTGCATTTTGTTTATCCATTATCAGTTGATATATTTAGGTTGTTTCCACTTTTTGGCTATTGCAAATAATGCTGCTATGATTTTTGTGTGGACATGTATTTTCAGTTCTCATGAGTATATACTTAGGAGTGGAATTGCTTGGCCATATGGTAACTCAATGTTAAACTTTTTGAGGAACTGCCAAATTGTTTTCCAAAGGGGCTGCACCATTTTACAATCCTATCAGCAATGTATGAGGATTCTAATTTCTTCTACATCCTCACCAACACTGGTTATTATCTCTGTTTTGTTATAGTCTTGCTAGGGGCAATGAACTGGTATCTCAATGTGGTTTGATGTTCATTTTCCTAGTGACCTGTGATGTTGAGCATTTTGCCAAGTGCTTATTGTCCATTTATGTATTTCTTTTGGAGAAATTTTTATTCAAATTCTTTGCCCATTTTGAAATTGAGTTATTTGTCTTTTATTGTTGACTATAAGAGTTCTTTAAATATTCTGGACACAAGCACTTTATTGGATATTTGATTTGCAAATATTTTTTCTCATTCCATGGGTGCTGTAGGATTTTTATTGTTAGTTTTTTACTAGGTTAAGGAAATTTCCTCTAATCCTAGTTAGTAAAGAAATTCATCATTGTGATTGTTAAATTTTTTAGAAGTTAATTTTTACAAAAGTAACATGTGCATATTTTAAAGAGTCAATTAGTATTATCAAGAAAAGCATTCATTTGCCCCCCTCCTTCTCAATCCCAATTTTCATTTCCCAGTGGCACTTTTAACTCTTATAGTGATTTATTCTGGTATTTAACCCCAATTTTCTAAATAACACATGGGTTCAGCTACTTTTGAGTTTTCAATTTAGATGTTCTCTATGACTTCCTATTAAATATGATGATGATTTAGCTCCTTTACACATACTCTCTCTCTCTTTTTTCCTCTCTCTGTCTCTTTCTCTCTTCCTACTTTTACCCCCTCCTTCTTTCCCTTTCTCTACTCTCCATCCTCTCAGCACAATTATATTAATATCCAGTGTGTATATCTATATGTATATATATGTATGTATATATATATTATCATAGCTTATGATAGTAATATCATGTAACTTGCCTGATTAAATTTTTATATAACTTTATGTTTCCTGTGAAGTAGTAATAACCTGTGTGTATGTGTTTCCTATTTGCTTGGTTTTCTATTTATCTGTAAACCCAGCTGTCAGTGTTTACGTAACCTAGCCAGAAGTGGCCTTGGAGTAGTCTCATGGTTCAATATGTAGAATTTCGTTCAGTCTTTCTGTTTTTAGTACAGTGCCTCACCTTCAGTAGTTCAGAAGTTCTGTAGTTTTATAGAGTAAATTGCCAGTATTCTGCCAGTGTTAGAGAGAAATAGTAGCCTTCGTATAAGGTATTGCTGAGGGGGCTTGATTTTTTAAAAGAACAATTTAATACTTGTTTTTCATTAATAATTTGTACTGCTGAATGTTTTTCCAAGTTCATATTGTCTTTTTCATTCTTTGTTTCTTTTTGAAAAATCTTTCTATTTGTATCCTTTAATGTTTTGTTCAGTGGAGACTAATTTTACTCTTATGGGTGTGTATTATTTCACAATATATCTGAATATTAAAATTTATCTGTCTTATTTATCTTAACTATTTCCCTATTTTATTTTCATTGAGCACATGTTTTATTGTCAAACATCAAAGTTGTCCCCAATATCTTTTATTGCTTCAATATTCAGTTTTCTCTTTCATAATGTGGGAAAGCATACTTTTCTTTTTTCTTATGATTTTACCTTAATGTCTATACTTCCATCCATATTAACACTTATGAGCCACAGAAAAACTAAGGAGCCAGTTAGCATACATTTTGTGTTTAGCATGGATTGTTTGCTTGAGTCATTCTTTTAATTTTGCTTGTCATATAGTCATATACTCAGCATCAGAGTACTCCCTGGAAATAATTCATTTAGGTGGCATATCAACTCTTTTAAGCTCCCTGGGGAAACCATTTGGTACATTTTTATTTGGTTCATTACTTTTGAAGGGCACTAAATAATACCCTAATTGCTGAAGAAGTAATGAACCTCCTAAATGTATACCTTAATATTAAAGTGTCTTTTACTCTGAAGAGAATTTGGGAATATATGGGGATCCAAAACATATTGTTAGCACTTGTGTATTAATAATATTTGCCTAAAATTTTAATGTATATTTCATTTGGGTTTTACTATAGTTTTGAGAAGTTTGTTTTTTCTCCTCCCCACCGCCCCTGCACCAGTATACTTAATATGGTAATTTCTTATAGGGACATTTTTCTGCTGTCCTTCAAAAAGAAGAAAAAGTTTTACCAATTCATGGTAAAGAAGAGACAAGAGAAGTACCTGTTATTAGTGCTTCAACTCAAATAATGCTCAAAGGACTTTTTATGGTGCTTGACTATCTTTTTAGGCAAAATAGTAGGTAAGTAAAAATATCTGATCTGTATTTTTCCTCTTAAAAATATTAACCTTATTGGGTGCTAGCATGTGCTTCATATATACTAACTTTGTGTGAATACATAGGTTAATCGTAAACAAGTGGTATAAATATTGCTCTTACTTATTGGCACAGACTCAGATCAATTGAAATTAGTTTTTATTAATCAAAATGGGTATTGAAATCAGTAAATAAATACATTTAATTAATTCATCATTAAATTTATAGACCTCTAGGACTAAACTTAAGCATTTTTTTCTAAGTATAGTTTAGATATGTTTCTTCCAGTGTCAGAAAGTCTCTTTCTTATTGTATAAACCTCTGTTTAGTGAAATGTGGAAAATGAAAAGCAGTCAACTCCTCACATACTACCTCTTGTTAAGTTATGGTACTCCCTGGTTCCAGTATTTTTTTTAGTGTTTTTTATATTATGGTAAAATATACATAACATAAAATTTACCATTTTAACCATTTTTAAGTGTACATTTCAGTGGCATTAAGTATATTCACATTGTTGTGCAGCCATCATCAATATCCATTTCCAGAACTTTTTCTTCATCCCAAACAGGAACTCTTTACCCATGAAACAATATATCCCATTTCCCTCTCCGCACAGCCTCTGATTACCTCTATTCCACTTGCATCTCTATGGATTTGTACTTTCTAGGTATCTCATATAAGTAGAATCATATAATATTTGTTCTTTTGTGTCTGGCTTGTTTCACTAGCGTAGTGTTTTCAAGGTTCATCCATGTTGTAACATATATCAGAATGTCATTCCTTTTTATGGATGAAAAATATTTAATTGTATGTGTATATCACATTTTGTTTATCCATTCTTATGTTGATGGACATTAGGATTGTTTCCACCCCCCCCCTTTTTTTTTTCGGTGAGGAAGATTGGCCCTGAGCTAACATCCGTTGCCAATCTTTCTCTTTTTGCTGAGGAAGATTAGCTCTTAGCTAACATCTGTGCCCATCTTCCTCTATTTTATATGTGGGACGCCACCACTGCGTGGCTTGACGAGCGGTGCTTAGGTCTGTGCGTGGGATCCGAACCCATGAACCCCGGGCTGCCGAAGCGGAGTGTGCGAACTTAACCACTACACCACAGGCTGGCCTTGTTTCCACCTTTTACCTATTGTGTATAATGCTGCAGTGAACATTGATATACAAGTAACTGTTTGAGTCCCTGCTTTCAGTTTCTTCTGGGTACATACCTAACAGTGGAATTGCAGGATCAGATGATAATTCTGTATTTAACTTTTTGAGAAACCAACATACTATTTTCCATAGCAACTGCACATTTTAGATTCCCATAGTTATGCACAAGAGTTTCAATTTCTCCACGTCCTTGCCAATATTTGTTATTTTCCGTTTTTTGGGTAATAGCCATCCTAATCAATACAAAGTAGTGTCTCCTCGTGGTTTTGATTTAATGGTTAATTGATTTCCTTAATGGCTAGAGATGTTGAGCATATTTTCATGTGCTTATTGTCTATTTGTATATTTTCATTGGAGAAATGTCTATTCAAGTCCTTTACCCATTTTTGAATTTGTTTTTTTGTTGTTGGTATTTTTATTAAGTTGTAGGAGTTATTTATATATTCTATATATTAATCTCATATCAGATATATGCTTTATAAATATTTTCTCTCATTTTTGGGTTGTCTTCTCACTCTCTTGATAGTGTCCTTTGATGTATAAAAGTTTTTAAGTTTTGATCAAGTCCAATTCATTTGTTTTTTCTTTTGTTTTTTGTGCTTTTGGTATATCCAAGAAACATGCCCAAATCTGATGTCATGAAGATTTTCTCCTATGTTTTCTTCTAAGAGTTTTATAGTTTTTAGCTCCCAGTATTTTTATTAAATTCTTTGCACAGCTTATAGAGTCCCTGACTTGAACTTTGATCTAAGAGCGAAATTAACAGTCAGTATTATTGTGAGGATGATAGAGAATACCATATTTTATTCTGTTTAAGCCTAGGCATTTATAGCCTCTTATTGAAAGAAATTATAAGCTGGATGGAATCACAGAGATCATCTGGTTCAGTACCTTCATTAAAAATAGATGAAGACTGAGACCCAGATTTTAAAGGAACTTAAAAATTTTAGAATTAGTTTCCTGTATTTTTAAAACAGTAAAAATTGTCTTTCTGTTTTCTCATGTAATAGGAAAATATAAATCACATTTTAGTTTCTTTAACAATAATACAGTCATCTGTTTTGTAATTAATGATTTAACCTAGAGTGCAAAGAGCTCTAGACTAGGAGTTAGGAGGCCTGCATTTTAATTCTGACTCTGCCATGATTTATGCAGTGTTTGAACATAGGAGTGGAAATTGGTAAGGGTTGAATGGTTGGTGATATCTAATCTGTGTAAGAGGGGGTTGATTCTAAGATTTAATGGCTTATTTTGTATCAGAATTACTGAATTTAATTCGTCGTGGGGGTTGCTGGTGGTGAGATTGTTATCTTTGAGTGAGAACATACCAGGACTCTCAATTTAGTTTTAGTATAATCAGTTTTTATATTGTATGTAGCTGAGACATTATATATTTTATAAAGTTTTGCCATTTACTTACCATTTTATTTTCATCTAGGTTTGCAGATGATTATAAAGTTGCTATTCAACAGACTTACTCTTGGATAAATCAGGCTGATACTTCAGATAAAAATGGATTCTTTGCTCTACCAAAAAATAAGAAACGTTTACGACAGAAAACTGCAGTTCGTGTGCTGAACTTTTGGTGCTTAAATCCAGCTGTGGTAAATTTATCATGTTGTAAATGAAAATTCTGTCTTCTTACTCAATACCAACAATTAAATAAATGTATTTGACTCTTTTAAAGATGATTTTATGTATCTAATGTTTTCTTTTAGGCCTTTTCAGATATTAATGGCAAAGTTTGGACAATTGTTTTAACATCTGGGACACTATCACCAATGAAATCCTTCTCATCAGAACTTGGTGTTACATTCACTATCCAACTGGAGGCTAATCATGTCATTGATAACTCACAGGTTAGTTTTTTTTTGAAGGCTTTCAGTCTTTTTACCTCAATATAATTCTATATAAACAAATTAGAATGTACCTGAAGTACTAATAAATCAATCCTGATAGGAAATTCGACGTTTCAGTTTTAGAACAAAAGAAAATCTGTCAGCTACTTGATAATGTAAAAAAAGGAAATACTGTTAAATAGCATTCCTTCAACCCACTGAGTAAAAATATACACCTTGGATGCAAAGACTATATTGCAATTTCCTCATTTAAATATTTTTTAGTTTTCTTATGAAAATTAAAGACAAAACAAAAATTCAACTTCTTTACCATAGTTCCTATTGTATAATTATTTGTTCATGTGTTTCTCTTTTCCATTAGACTATGGTGTATCCTATTCTTCTTTTTACATCCCCATTCTTCCACTGCACCTAGATTAATACCTGGCATTAGTTAGCATGTGTTCAGCACATGTTTGAATATCTGAGATGAAGTAGAAGTACTCTTATGAGTCCTATGACTTAAGATTTTAATTTTTCATAACACTATCATATAAATGTTATTTTAGTTTTCCTAGGAACATTTGAATTGTCATTTGTCAGTCTGCCTTCTGCTTCTTTTTATGAAGTAATTTAAAGTGGTTAGCTACATGCTTAACACCTCCTTTGTGCCTAACACAATTCTAGTTCTTTATAAAGTTGTAGTTTTCAACCAAGGTGTATTTGTGGGGACATTTTTGGTTCTCACAATTACTTGGGAGGAACTACTGGCATTTAGTAGATGGAGTCCTTGAATACTAAGCTCCTGTGTAATTAAGAATTATGCTTTGCAAAATGCCGGTGTGCTCCTGTGTAGAAACATTGCTATAAACTATAGCAAAGGAAAAATACATGTTCCACATTTTCAAGTTGCTTTCTTTAGAGACTCAGATAAATATGGGAAGTCATTATTAAATTTAGCATATATTTTCTCATAAGAATATGGGCTCTATGTTCTCAGTCTAGTGCACAAAAGCTCGTTTAACCTGTAATGTCACTGAATTATAATAATAATAATAGTGCTAGTTGTTCAGCTGAATTCTGTTATACTATAATATTTTCCCCCAACTATTTAAAAATTTATTTTTTATTTTAATTGTGGTAAAATACATATAATGTAAAATTTACCATCTTAACCATTTTTAAGTTTACTGTTCAATCTTGTTAAGTATATTCATGTTGTTGTACAACCAATCTCTAGAACTTTTTCATCTTGCAAAACTGAAATTCTATTCCCATTAAACAACAATTCTCCATTCCCTGCTCCTCCCAGCCCTTGGTAACCACCATTCTACTCTTTGTTTTTTTTTTGTGAGGAAAATCAGCACTGAGCTAACATCCGATCCCAGTCCTCCTCTTTTTTTGCTGAGGAAGATTGGCCTTGGGCTAACATCCGTGCCCATCTCCCTCTACTTTATATGAGGCACCACCACAGTGTGGCTTGACAAGCAGTGCGTTGGTGTGCGCCCGGGATCAGAACCTACGGACCCTGGGCCACCGCAACGGAGTGTGTGCACTTAAGTGCTACGCCACCGGCCTGGCCTCCACTCTCTGTTTTTATGGATTTGGCTACTCTAGATACCTCATATAAGTGAGACTATAAGATATTTTTCTTTTTGTGATTAGCTTATTTTGCTTAGCGTGATGTCTTCAAGATTCATCCATGTTGTAACATGAGTCAGCATTTCCTGCCTTTTTAAGGCTGAATAATATTCCATCATCTGTATGTATATACCACATTTTGTTTGTCCATTCATTCATTGATTTTCCCAACTTTTTTTTTTTATTGAGGTCACATTGGTGTATAAGATTATGTAAATTTCAGGTGAATGTCATTGTATTTCAGCTTCTGTGTAGACTACATTGTGTTCACTGCCAATGCAGTTTCCATCTGTCACCATACATATGTGTTCCTTTACCCCTTTCACCATCCCCCTTCCCCATCCACTCTGGTAACAACCAATCTATTTTCTGTATCTATGTGTCTGTTTGTTTTATCTTCCACATGTGAGTGGAATCCTACGGTATTTGTCTTTCTCTGTCTGGCTTATTTCGCTTAGCATAATACCCTCAAGTTCCGTCTGTGTTGTTACAAATGGCATGATTTTATCTTTTTTGTGGCTGAGTAGTATTCCATTGTGTATATATACACCACATCTTCTTTATCCATTCATCTGTTAATGGGCACTTAGGTAGCTTCCAAGACTTGGCTATTATGCATAGTGCTGCAGTGAACATAGGGGTGCATATATCTTTTCGAATTCGTGTTTTATGTTCTTTGGATAAATGCCCAGAAGTAGAATAGCTGGATCATATGGTATTTCTATTTTTAATTTTTTGAGAAATCTCCATACTGTTTTCCATAGTAGTTACACCACTTTGCATTCTCACCAGCAGTGTATCAGGGTTCCCTTTTCTCCACATCCTCTCCAACACTTGTTATTTGTTGTCTTTTTAATAATAGCCATTCTGATGGATATGAGGTGATATCTCATTGTAGTTTTTATTTGCATTTCCCTAATAATTAGTGATGTTGAACATCTTTTTTTTTTCAATTTCTCATTTTTAAACTTTTTTATTGATGTCATAATAGTTTATAACATTGTGAGATTCTGGTTGTACATTATTTTTTTGTCAGTCACCATATAAATGCACCCCTTTACCCCTTGTGCCCACCCGCTAACTCCCTTTCCCCCTTGTGCCCATCCCCCAACTCCCTTCCCCCTGGGAACCACCAAACTGTTCTCTCTGTCCATGTGTTAGTTTATATTCCACATATGAGTGAAGTCATTCAGTGTTTGTCTTTCTCTGTCTGGCTTATTTCACTTAACATAATACCCTCCAGGTCCATCCATGTTGTTGCAAATGGGACGATTTTTTTCTTTTTTTATGGCTGAGTAGCATTCCATTGTATGTATATATACCACATCTTCTTTAGCCAGTCATCTGTTGGTGGACACTTGGGTTGAACATCTTTTTATGTGCCTCTTGGCCATCTGTATATCTTCTTTGGAAAAATGTCTGTTCATATCCTCCACCCATTTTTAGATCAAGTTGTTCGTTTTTTTGTTGTTGAGTTGTATGAGTT
Source organism: Ceratotherium simum simum (assembly GCF_057802395.1). NCBI lineage: Eukaryota > Metazoa > Chordata > Mammalia > Perissodactyla > Rhinocerotidae > Ceratotherium > Ceratotherium simum. The sequence goes on along the minus strand of NC_141915.1, from coordinate 27,564,842 downwards.
CTTTATATATTTTGGAAATTAACCCGTTGTCGGATGTATGATTTGCAAATATTTTCTTCCAGTTGGTGGGTTGTCTTTTCGTTTTGTTGGTGGTTTACTTTGTTGTGCAGAAGCTTTTTAGTTTGATGTAGTCCCATTTGTTTATTTTTTCTTTTGTTTCCCTTGCCTGAGGAGACATGATATTCAAAAAGATACTGCTAAGACCAATGTCAAAGAGCCTTATTGCCTATGTTTCCTTCTAGGAGTTTTATGATTTCAGGTCTTACCTTTAAGTCTTTAATCCATTTTGAGTTAATTTTTATGTATGGCAGAAGATAATGGTCTACTTTCATTCTTTTGCATGTGACTGTCCAGTTTTCCCAACACTTGAAGAGACTTTCATTTCTCCATTGTATATTCTTGGCTCCTTTGTCGAAGATTAGCCATCCATAGATGTGTAGTTTTATTTCTGGGCTTTCAATTCTGTTCCATTGATCTGTGTGTCTGTTTTTCTGCCAGTACCATGCTGTTTTGATTGCTGTACCTTTTGTAGTATATTTTGAAGTCAGGGATTGTGATACCTCCAGCTTTGTTCTTTTTTCTCAGGATTGCTTTGGCTATTCGGGGTCTTTTGTTGTTCCATATAAATTTTAGGATTGTTTCTTCTACTTCCATGAAGAATGTCATTGGGATTCTGATTGGTATTGCATTGAATCTGTGGATTGCTTTGTGTTATATGGACTTTTTAACTATGTTTATTCTTCTAATCCATGAGCATGGAATATCTTTACATTTCTTTAAATTCTTTTAGTATTGTCTTAATAGTTTTCGGTGTATAGGTCTTTCATCTCCTGGTTAAATTTATTCCTAAGTATTTTATTCTTTTTGTTGTGATTGTAAATGGGATTGTATTCTTGATTTCTCTTTCTGCTAGTTCATTGTTAGTGTATAAAAATGCAACTCATTTTTGTATGTTGATTTTGTACCCTGAAACTTTACTATATAATTTAATTATTTCTAATAGTTTTTTGGTGGATTCCTTAGGGTTTTCTATATATAGAATCATGCCATCCACAAATAGTGACAGTTTTATTTCTTCCTTTCCAATTTGGATCCCTTTTATTTCTTTTTCTTGCCTAATTGCTCTAGCCGGGACTTCCAATACTGTGTTGAATAAGAGTGGCGAGAGTGGGCATCCTTGTCTTGTTCCTGTTTTTAGAGGGATAGCTTTCAGTTTTTCACTGTTGAGTATGATGTTGGTGGTGGGTTTGTCATATATGGCCTTTATTATGTTGAGATACTTCATGATTTCCCCAACTTTTTAAAAAAAAAATTAGAAACTTCAGAAAAGTAGAAAAAATAGTGTTAATGCAGTGAGCGTCTTTGTAGCTTTCACCTAGATTCATCGATTATTAACATTTTGCATAGAAAAAACCTCCAATGATTTAAAAATAAATTTCCTCTAAACTTGTTGCTTGATCTTCTTTTGACATACGTATAATTAAGGCTCCTAACTAAATGCTAATTTGCCTGCCTAGTTTAGGCATATATGAGAGAAAGAGAGAGAAGAGGAATATTGAAAAATGTAAACAGTTACATTATTGAAAAATGTAAACAGTTACATTACATATGTATGTATGTATATCCAAAAAGCACATTTTGGGATAAACTATTAGAAGGTAATTTGTAGACATCGTAACACTTTGCTCTTAATAGTTTGGCTTGTCTCTCGTAAGAACAAGTACATAATCCTACGTAAACACAATACCATGATCATACCCAAGAAATTTAATACTGATGCAATAGAACCAATATTTATATTTCTCCAATTATTCCCATTATACTTGTTTATTTTTCTTATTCTTGATCCAGGATCCAGTCAGGTATTATATGTTGCATTTGTTTTTTATGTGTCTTTAGTCTTTGAAACAGTTTTCTTGTGCTTTTTTTCTGTCTTTCATGACATTTTTAAGAATTCAAGTCACCAATTGTCTTGAGGAATGTCTTATAATCAAGATTTATGTGATTGTTTCTTTATGATAAGATTCAGGTTAAACGGTTTGGTAAGAATACTATTTGGTGATATTGTTACTTCCCATTGCATCATTTCAGGAAACACATAATATCGGTTTGTCTTATTACTAGTTGATCATTTGGTTGAAAGTTGGTTAAACTGGTGTCCATCAGATGTCATCTTGAAAAATGTACCTCAATCTCATACATCATTTTTAAACATAGGACTATTACACTTTTCAACAACCTTAATTGCTTGTATATTGTCTTTAGATTACTAGTAAAGTTTATTCTTTCTTTTATTCAAATTAACTACACTAAGACTAGATCTGTATGGATGTAGAGGAATTGTAGATACTGTGAAAGTTGATGGGTCTGATTTTCTATGACCATAGATCTTTGAGTACCAGTGTATTTATGGAAGAGTAGTTCTTGTCCTAGTTGAGTTTCAGAGACTTACCTAAAGCAGATCATGTCAGCCCTCACCTCTAATATTTTGAAATCATTTCTGATTTATTCATTTTATTTGTTCGCATCATCCAACAAAATTTTGTTACATGCTTAATTTTGCAAAGCTGTTGAGGAAATAGGTAAGTAAAACCCTTTTTGCTTTCATGCTAAGAGAATTCGGTGGTCTGCCTAAAGTAAAACTTCTATAAATTAAATCTATATATGATTAATTAAAGATAATGGAAAAAAAAACCCCACAATTTAAAAATAAGTTTCCTCTAAACTTGTTGATTGACCTTCTTTTAACATACACGTAATTAAGGCTCCCAACTAAATGCTAATTTGCCTGCCTAGTTTAGGCTTAACTCTAACTGACATATTTATATTCTAGGTTTGGGTTGGCACTATTGGGTCGGGCCCCAGTGGTCGGAATCTTTGTGCTACCTTCCAGCACACGGAAACATTTGAGTTCCAGGATGAAGTGGGAACACTTTTGTTATCTGTGTGCCAGACTGTGAGCCAAGGAATTTTGTGTTTCTTGCCATCTTACAAGGTAAGGGAATATTTATTGTTTCTTTTGCCTATAAAAAAATCCTGTGGGCTTTCCATGATAAGCTTCCTAGGGGCAGAAGCAATAGGGGAATTATAGTTTTCTAAACATTATATATTGTTTTACTTATTTATTGATTATGGTACTGCCTGATTATTCTATCACTGTTTTACTTGAAAGTCTAAAGACTAAAAGGCTTCAAGCAATGTTAGTTATATAAGAGGACTATTTATGTGTATGTGATTTTTATTCCTAGAGGCAGCGTGATATTTTCATAGTTGAAGGAAAAAGGAGCATTTTTCACTTTAATAAATTACACTTGTGAATGTTTCAGAAATCTGAATCTAAAGTCAAGTTTTCTCTGTTGCCCATCTTTTATTTCATGTATTTGGCTAGAAGAAAGGATTTTTTTTTCTTGTTCTTATAGTCACTCTGGTTTTTAATAATATGTTCTCAAGTAAATTGAGTTATATAGTGTACTTTAGCCCTCCTAATATTCAAAGCATTAAAACTACATATAATTCCTGAGAGTGATATCATACTTTTATCAAAATCTAAGCCAAATTTCAATGTAGAGAAGTGGCATTCCCTTTTCTTTTTTTTTAGGAAGTTATATATGTAAGGATAGTAGCATAAATAAGTAATATATCTGAATGACAACATTGATACTTTTGGTTCTCCTACTGTCTTTCCATATGTATACATACTGCTATGGTCTGAATGTGTCCCCCTCCCCCCAAATTTTATACGTTGAAATCCAAACCCCTAAAGGTGATTAGACATTAGGAGGTGGGGCCTTTGGGAGGTACTTAAGTCATGAGGATAGAATCCTCATGAATAGGATTGGTGTCTTATAAAAGAGGCTCCAGAGAGATCCCTTGCCCCTTCCATCGTGTGAGGACACAGCAAGAGAGTGTCAACTATGAACCATGAAGAGGGCTGTCACCAAACGTGACCACGCTGGTGCCTTGGTCTTGGACTTTCCAGCTTCCAGAACTGTAAGCAATAAATTTGTGTTGTGTATAAGCTACTCAGTCTGGAGTAATTTGTTATAGCAGCCCGAACGGGGCTAAGCCACATACTTTGTTAGCTAGAGATGCAGTAAATTAGTCCTCCTGTAGATAAAGAGAAAGAATTGCTTTCGGAAGAAATTTAATCATATAGTTTTTCTTATAAGAATATCTGAAAATGAAATGAACATAAACATCTTAAAAATTCTTCATAGAAAGCAATATTTATTCCAGAGTGTGAACATCTATACCAAATAGTTATGTTTAAGGAAAACTAATGATTAAGCCTAGCACTAAAGAAAAGCAAAATCTCAACACATTAATAAAACCTTTTTATATTTTCAAATCACAGTCACAAAAAGGAAGCTAGGAAATGCCCAGTTGAGTAAATGAACCATTTCATTTTTTGCTAGGCTACAAAGACATGGTCAGAACGATTCTTTATACGATAGGAAGTGGCTTAGTATGGTTTTTTTCTTGGTATATATAGAGGAGAACTAAATCTAATGTACAGTTACTTAAATGGACAATGACAATAATTGTCAATGAAAAAGTTACGGCGTAAAAGAAAACAGCCTGTTTGTTAAACAATGCACCATACCTTCTGGTACCAGTGTTCTTAAATGATATAATTTTTGTTAGCCAGTTTCGGTAATTTAAAAATATATTCTAATTTTTAATACATTGAGGTGAAATATATCACTTGATAGAAGGAAAGTAACTACGCTAAATATAAATGGAATGTCACTTCCTAATGTAATTTTTTAGAGTATAAATAACTATTAATTTTATAGTTACTGAAATCAACTATTAATTGTTGGGTGACTACAAAGACTATTACATTTAAATATATTTTTTAGCAGATTTGTAAATTGGCATAATGAATGGATTATTTTTCTGCTTCTACTTTTTCAACTAAAAAAGTTCAAAAAGATACAGAAAATAAGCTTTCAAACATATTTTGTGTTTATGCAAAGTGAAATTAGTCAGAGAGAGAAGGTCAAATACTGTATGATCTCGCTCATTAAGTAGTAGATAATAACAACAACAAACAAACACATAGAGACAGAGATTGGATTGGTGGTTACCAGAGGGGAGGAGGGGAGGGAGGAAGGTGAAAGGGATAATTAGGCACATGTGTGTGATGATGGATTGTAATTAGTATTTGGGTGGTGAACATGATGTAATCCATGCAGAAATAGAAGTGTAATGATGTACACCTGAAATTTATACAATGTTATAAACCAATGTTACCGCAATAAACAACAAAAAAAATAAAATGATTCAAAAGGTTAAAAAAAAAACATTTTTTGTTTTTGTTTTCATTTATTTTTTTGACTGATAGTGAGATTGATTGTTCTGTGGGTTTTATTTAGAAAAATTTTTTATTGTCTGTTTATGCTCTATTACCTTTTTAGTTGATTTGAATGGACTTTTAATATGTCACATGGATATTAACTCTCTATAATACATACTGTAAAAAATTTCCCCAGTCTTTCTTTTGCTGAGTTATTGTAATTTCTTTTTTTGAAGCTTTAAAAGTTTAATTTGTTATCAAATTAGTTCTTATACATAATTAAATAATAATAATGATTATAATGCAAAAGAACAGTTCCCTGCCCCACTTCTCCTCACTTTCCAGTTCCACACCTTAGAGACTTCTCAAATCTTTCATCTAGTCCTCTGACATTTATTGTTCTTTCTTTTTTTTATTGTGGTAAAATATGCGTAACATAAAATTTATCATTTTAACTGTTTTTAAGTGTATGGTTTAGTGGCATTAAATATATTTGAAATTTATGGAACCATAACCACTATTCATTTCTAGAACTTTTTCATCATCCCAAACAGGAACTCTGTAGCCATGAAAGAGTAGCTCCCCAGACGCCCTACCACAGTCTCTGGTAACTTCTTTTCTTTCTATCTATAAGAATTTGTCTATTTAAGGTACCTCATATAAATGAAATCATTGCATATTTGACCTTTTGTGTCTGGTTTATTTCCCTTAGCATAATGTTTTCAAGGTTCATTCATGTTGTAGGATGTATCAGAATTTCATTCGTTTTTAGGCCTGAATAATATTCCATTTTATGTATATACCACATTTTGTTTATCCATTCATCTGTTGATGGTCACTTGGTTTGTTTCCCCCTTTTGGCTGGTGTGAATAATGCTGCTATGGATATTGGTATACCATTATCTGTTTGAGCCCCTGCTCCATTCTTTTAGATATACACCTAAAAATGGAATTGCTGGATCATATAATAATTATGTACAACTTTTTTTTTTTATAATTTTATTTGTTTATTTTTCCCCCAAAGCCCCAATAGATAGTTGTATGTCATAGTTGCACATCCTTCTAGTTGCTGTATGTGGGACGTGGCCTCAGCATGGCTGGAGAAGTGGTGTGTTGGTGCGTGCCCGGGATCCGAACCTGGGCCGCCGGCAGCGGAACGCATGCACTTAACCACTAAGCCATGGGGCCGGCCCTGTGTACAACTTTTTGAGGAACTGACATACTGTTTTCCACAATGACTGTACAATTTTAGATTCCCACCAGCAATGCACAAAGGTTTCCATTTCTCCACATCCTTACCAACATTTGTTATTTTCTGTTTTTTGGATAATAACCATCCTAATGGATGAAGTGGTATCTCCTTGTCATTTTGATTTGTATCTCCCTAATGGCTAGTGGTGTTTCGTGTACTTATTGGCCATTTGTATATCTTCTTTGGAGAAATGGCTATTCAGGTCCTTTCCTCATATTTAAGTAGGTTTTGTTGTTGTTGTTATTGTTGAGTTGTAGGAGTTCTTTATATATTCTAGATATTAATCCCTTATCAGATATATGCTTTTTAAATATTATCTCCCATTCTAGGTGTTGTCTTTTCACTCTGTTAATGGTGTCCTTTGATGCATGAAAGTTTTAAATTTTGATGAAGTTCAATTATCTCTATTTCTTTTGTTATTTTTGCTTTTCATGTCATAACCAAGAAATCATTTCCAAATCCAGTGTTGTGAAGATTTTCCCATGTGTTTTCTCTAAGGGTTTAAATACTTTAGCTGTTACTAATAGCTCTTTGATCCATTTTGAGATAATTTTTATATATGGTGTAATATATAAATATATGTACTATATAAATATATGGTCTACTTCATTTTTGTGTGTGTGGATATCCAATTTTCCCAGCACCATTTGTTGAAGAGACTCTTTTTTTCTCCATTGAATGGTCTTGATACCCTTGTTGAAAATCCCTTGACCATATATGCAAGGGGTTATTTCTGGACTTTTATTCTATTCCTTTGGTCTACATATCTGTCCTTATGCCATTATTGTTTTGATTACTTTAGCTTCGCACTAAGTTTTGGAATCAGGAAGTGTGAATCCTCCAACTTTGTTCTTTTTCAAGGTTGTTTTGGGCTATTTGGAGTTCCTCAAGATTCGTTATGCATTTTAGGATGAGTTTTTCTATTTCTGCAAAAGAAAGTCATTGGGATTTTGATAAGGATTGCATTGCATCTGTATTTTGCTTTGGTAGGATTGTCATCCTAATAATATTAAGTCTTCCAATCCATGAACATAGGATGTCTTTCCATTGATTTATGTCTTCTTTAATTTTTTTCAGCAGTGTTTAGTGGTTTTCAGTGTACAAATCTTTCACCTCCTTGGTGAAATTTATTCCTAAGTGTTTTTTTCTTTTTAATGCTATTTCAAATGGAAATTTTTTTTACTTTCCTTTTTGAGTTGTTTATTGCTACTGTATGGAAATGGAACTGATTTTTGTGTATTGATTTTGTATCTGGCAACTTTGCTGAATTTGCTCTAAAATTTTTTGTGGACTATTTAGGGTTTTCTATTTATAAGATCATATCATCTGCAAACAGAGATCAGTTTACTTCTTTCTTTCCAATTTGGATGCCTTTTATTTCTTTTTTTTTTTTTTTTTTGTGCCTGATTACTGTGGCTAGAACTTCCACTACTATGTTGAATAGAAGTAGTGGCTGCTAGCATCTTTGACTTTTTCTGTTAAGTGTGATATTAGCTGTGGTTTTACATTTATTGCTTTATCATGTTAAGGAAATTTCCTTCTGTCCCTAGGTTATTGATTGTTTTTTGTCACTGATGTTTTTTTCTGCATCAGTTGAGATAATCATATGATTTTTTGGTCCTTCATTCTGTTAATGTTGTGTGTTACATTGGTTGATTTTCATATGTTGAACCACAGTTGCATGTTGGGAATAAATTAGTCGTGGTGTATAATCTTTTAGTATGTTGCTGAATGTGGTTTACTAGTATTTTGTTGAGGATTTTTGCATCAACATTTAAAAGGGATGTTGGTCTGTAGTTTTCTTTGCTTATAGTGTCTTTGTCTGCCTTTGCTATCAGGGTAATACTAGCCCCAGAGAATAAGTTAGCAAGTATTCTTTAATACTTTAGTACTCTTTAATTTTTTCGAAGAGTTTGAGTAGGATTTGTGTTAATTCTTCTTTAAATGTTTGGTAGAATTCACCAGTGAAGCCACCTGGTCCAGGGATTTTCTTTGTTGGAAGGTTTTTGATTACTGATTCGATCTTCTTACTAGTTTTAAGTCTATTCAGGTTTTCTATTTTTTCATGATTCCATTTTCATAGATTATTTCTAGGAATTTGTTCATTTTATCTAGGTTTTCCAATTTGGTGGCATGATGGTTCATGATATTCCCTTATCAATCCTTATTTCTGTAAAATTGGTAGTGATGTCCCCACTTTGTTTTGTGGTTTTAGTAATTTGAGCCTTTTTTTCCCTTAGTCAATGTGGCTAAAAGTCTGTCAATTTTTTTGATCTTTTCAAAGAACCAACTTTTAGTTTTGTTGATTTTCTCTATTGTTTTCTGTTTTCCCTTTTGTTTATCTCTTCTGTAGTCTTTATTGTTTCCTTCCTTCTGCTAATTTTGGTTTAGTTTCCTCTTCTTTTTCTATTTCCTTAAGGTGTAAAATCAGGTTATTGATTTGAGATCTTTCTCTTTTAAAGTGTGTGATTACAGCTGTAAGATTTCTCTCTTCACACTGCTTTCTTTGCATTTCCATCAGGTTTGTTATGATGTATTTTCATTTTCATATTTCTCAAGATGTTTTCTGATTTCTCTTGTGACTTATTCTTTGACCTATTGGTTGTTTAAAAACTGTGTTATTTGGGGCCAGCCCGGTGGCGCAAGCGGTTAAGTGCACGCACTCCGCTGCAGTGGCCCAGGGTTCGCCGGTTCAGATCCTGGGCACGCACCGACGCACCTCTTGTTAAGCCACGCTGTGGTGGCATCCCATATAAAGTAGAGGAAGATGGGCAGGGATATTAGCCCAGGGCCAGTCTTCCTCAGCAAAAAAGAAGAGGATTGGTATCAGATGTTAGCTCAGGGCTGGTCTTCCTCACATACACACAAAAATAATAAATAAATAAATAAATAAATAAAGTGTGTTATTCGATTTCCTTACATTTGAGAATTATCTAGTTTTCCTCCTGTTATTGATTTCTAGTTTTATTCCATTGTGATCAGAAAAAATATTTTATATGATTATAGTCTTTTTAAATGTATAAAGACTTGTTCTGTGGACTAACATATGGTCTCTCCTGGAAAATGTTTCATGTGCATTTGGGAAAAATGTGTATTATCTTGTTGCTGGGTCTATACATGTCTATTAGATCCAATTGATTTATAGTGTTGTTCAAGTCCTCTATTTTCTTGCTTATCTCTGTTTGATTTCTATTCATAATTGAAAGCAGGGTATTGAAGTCTTCAGTAATTATTGTAGAATTGTCAGTTTCTCCCTTCAACTCTGTCATTGTTTGCTTCATATATTTTGGGGCTCTGATTTTGGTGCATATATGTTTACAATTGTTATATGTTCTTCATGAATTGACCCTTTTATCAATATATAGTATCCGTTGCCCCTTGTAACAGTTTTTGACTTAAAGTCTATTTTGTCTGATATTAGTAATGGCACCCTACCTCTCTTTTGCTTACATTGGCATAGAATATCTTTTTCCATCCTTTCACTTTCAACCTTCATGTCTTTAGATCTAAAGTTAATCTCTTGTAGTCAACATATAGTTGGGCTATGTTTTTTTTAATCCATTCTGCCAATGTCTTCCTTTCAATTGGTGAATTTAATCCATTTATATTTAAAGTAATAAATGATAAGAAAAGACTTAGCCATTTTGTTATTTGTTTTCTGTCTGTCTTATAACTTTTATGTCTCTCATATCCTCCATCAGTGCCTTCTTTTTTTGTTTAGTTGATTTTTTGTAGTTATTAATTTTGATTTCTTTCTCACTTTCTTTTGTGTATATTTCATAGATATTTTCTTTGTGGTTACCATGGGGATTACCTATAACATCCTAGAGTTTTAACGGTTTGATTTGAATTGATACCAACCAAACTTCATTTGTGTACAAAAACTTCACTTTGTAAACAGCTCTGTCCCCCTTTATGTTATTGATGTCACAAATTGCTTCTTTATACCTCTGTGCTCAATAATGTAGATTTATAATAATTTTTTATGCATTTGCCTTTTAAATCCTGTAGAAAATTAAAAATAGAGTTACAAACCAAAATTTTAACAATAATGGCTTTATGTTTCCCAAGGTATTTGTCTTTACTGGAGATTTTTATATCGTTATACAGTTTAAAGTTACTGTCTAGCATCCTTTCATTTCAAAATAAAGGACTCCCTTTGCATTTCTTGTAGGGCAGGTCTAGTGTAATGAACTCTCTCAGCTTTTGTTTATCTGGTTATGTCATAATTTTTCCCTCATTTTTGAAGGACAGTTTTGCCAGAGATAGAATTCTTGGTTGACAGTTTTTTCTTCAGCACTTTAAATATATCTTCCCACTGATTTCTAGCCTCTAAGGTTTCTGATGAGAAATGAGCTTATGATCTTTTTGATGATTCTTTGTATGTGATGAATTGCTTCTCTCTTGCTTGCTCTTTTTTCTTTTTTTTGCTCTGTCTTTTGACAGTTTAGTTATAAAGTATCTTTGTGTGGGTTACTTTGAATTTACCCTAATTGGATTTATTAAGCTTCTTGGATTTGTAGATTTGTTTCTTCCGTCACATTTAGGAAATTTTCAGCCATTATTTCTTGAAATATTTGAATTGAGTGATAATGGAAATACAAAATGTATTTTTTTTTTGTATGCCATTTATGCAGTGTAGTTGAAGTTATACTTAGAGGGAAATTTATAGCTTTTAATGTTTATTAGGAAAAAAAGATCTTAAAATCATAATCTAAATTTCTACCTTATCTATAAAAAGAGGAAAATAAACACAAAGTAAATAGAAGAAAGGAAATAATGAAGAGCAAAAATCAGTGAAATATAACAGTGACAAATAATGGAAGCAAATCAGTGAAACCAAGAACTGTTCTCATTACTGAAATGTTAATACAATTTTTAAAATCTAGCAAGACCAGTCAGGATAAAAAGAAAAATTACCAATATTAGGAATTAAGAGGGAACATCCTTACAAATTCTTTTAAATTAAAAAGATAATAAAGAGATATTTTCAAGAACTTTATGCCAAGCAGTTAAACAACTTATATGAAATAGACATATTTCTTGAAAGACACAGATTATTAAAATTGACTCAATAAGAATCAGGTAGTTGAAATCACACATATCTGTTGAGGAAATTTAAGTACTAATTAAAACCTTTCAACAAAGAAAAATGTAGGCTCAGATGTCTTCATGGGTGAATTCTATCAAATTACCAAGAAAAATTACCAGTGCTACACAAGCTCAGAAAAAGAGGAAGAGGAGCACTTCCCACCCTATCAGGCAAGCATAACTGATACCAAAGCCAAACAAGGACATTACAAGGAAATAAAACTGTAGACCAACCCAGACCTAAAAGTCATTAACAAAAAATTGATAAATTTAACCCGTTAATATGAAAAGGATCATACATCATGACCTAGTGGGATTTATCCTGGGAAACCAATAATAGTTCAGTCTTCAAAAATCAACAAGTATGATTCACCACATCAACACAATAAATTAGGAAAATCACGTTTATCTAAAAAATTGCAGATAAAGCATTTTATAAAATTTGATGCCAATTTATGGTATAAACTCTTAGTAAACAAAGAACAGCCTGATATAAAAGGCATTTATGAAAAACTTAACAGCCAACATCCTGCTTAAGGTTGTAAGACTGAATGCTTTTTTGCCACCTTTCAGAAATAAGGCACAGATGTCCATTCTTACTACTTCTACTCAAAATTATACAGTATCTCATGCCTTACTAGGCAAGAAAAGGAAGTAAAAATTATAAAGATTTGAAAAGGAGAAGTAAAACTGTTTTTGCTCAGACATCATGATTGTGCACTTAGAACATCCTAAGGGGTCTACTAAAAAAGCTATTAGAATTAATAACTGAATGTAGCAAGCTCTCAGTCTAGAGAAAGGCAGTATCATAAGCAGATTGTATGTCTATAATAGTAACGAACTATTGGAAAATAAAATTTAAAACAATACCAGTTAAAATAGCATTAAAAAGCATGAAATTATGTACATGACATACATGACCTGAATACTAAAAAGTACAAAACATTACTGAGAGAAATTAAAACTTGTATATAAAATCTATATAAACATAAAGAGATACGATGTTCTTGAGTTGGAAGTCTCAGTATTGTTAGGATGTCTATTTTCCTGAAATTAATCTATACATTCAAGCCAATCTTAGAAAAAATTCCAATAGGCTTTTTTTTTTTTTAAATTGACGTGATTCTATAATTCACACAATGCAAATACCTTAGATTTTTTAAAAATTTAGAAAAGTTGGAAGTCTTAAATACCTGGTTTCAAGATTTACTGTAAAGCTACAGAAATCAAGGCAGTTTGGTATGGATATAAAGATAGACGTATATATCAGTGGAACAAAATAGAGTCCAGAAGTAGATCCACATATATATATATGGTAAATTGACTTTTGACAAAGATGCCAAGGTAATTTAATGAAGAAGTGGCAGTCTTTTCAGGAAATGGAACACTTGTATATCCATATGGGATAAAATGAACACTGAAACCTCAAAACCTTGCACAAAAATTAACTTGGAATTGATTACAAACTTAAACATAAAAGCTAAAACATAAAAATTAAAGTCACCTCTTTAGAGACCTTATTTCCAAATACAATCACATTCTGTACTGAGGGGTAGGGCTTCAACGTATGAATTTTGGGGGAGAACAACTCAGCCCATAACAAAACACAAAGGAACTTTTTGGGAAAATGTAAATGTTCCATATTTTGATTATGGTGGGAGTTCCTCGGATACACACATTTGTCAAAACTCATTGAGCTGTTCACTTAAAATGGATGCATTTTGTTATATGTAAATTATACCTCAATAAAATTGCTTTTTTAAATGGTAAAACATCAACCCAAACAGCAAAGAAGAAATAAAAATTCTCATCACAAATCTGATTAAAATTTCATTAAAATATGTTTATCTGGAAAGGATAATATAAGATCTTCCCACACAGGAATATGGTGTATGTCTATGTTATGCAATGTTTTTATATCCTTCAGTGAAATTAGGTAGTTAAACTAAAAATAAAGCAGTGCCCTTACCACTTGCCCTTTAACAGAAGTGGGTAAACAGATGCGTTCTGCCTTTCATTAGGTCAGTTGGTGTTCTAATATAAGTAAATAGCTGAAAAAATTAGCTTTTTGATATGAAAATCTGTATGTTTGAATACAATTCAAATTCAGTTGTAAAATGAATGCTTAGAATTGTTTATATAAATTGACATGCCATGAGTTTTAGGTAATCAATCTTATATTATAGTTTATATTCCCAACAAACTTCTACTTCACCTTCATGAAGTCTAGAATGTTTAATAATGTAGGTAGAAGAGGCAGGCAAGAGTTCAGCTAAAGCAAATTATCAGCCAGAAAAAAAGTAAGAAGGGAAAGATGTTTTGCCTTTCCTTTGCCTAAAGATTTTTAAATGGTAAACAAAATAATGAAATTCTGTTTTTAATTAATGAATAATATGTCTTTATTAATTACAACTTTAAGATCAGAATGCTATTAATATCTAATATTAGATGCCATTTCATAATTATGATGTAATAGGCACAATTGATAAAGTATTATTGTGTTATAGACATATAAATCACAATTTTAAAACATATCTAATTATAATAACATTGTAAACAGGTTGTAAAGAAAGGTTAGTAGCTATGATGATGAATCAACTAAAGTTTATAGACATTAGCACTTTTCTCTTCATTGGATACGTTGTCTTTGATAAGACACCAGGCACCAGGCCTTTCTACATCTTAATGTAGACAGATTGGCAATAAGAACACTAATGATTTTTATTCTAGTCTTGTTTAAAAGCATCTTATATTTCTAAGTAGTTTTTACTTTCTGATACTCTGTGATACTCTATCAATTCTGATATTCATTTTCAAAAGTGATTTTTGCTAGCATTGCTGTTGATTTTTACCATAAATAGACTTTTTAGTGTATATTTCACTTTGTTTTCTGACAATAAAAAATTTTTTAAATGACAGTTGTACCATGACTTCATAGTAAAAGTATTTTTCTACATAAATGAAAATTTAAGTAAAATTAAAAGTGCATTGGTTTTATTATAATAAACATTACATACCTAAATGTTGCTTTGGAATAGAGTTTTCATATCATATAATTATATGGGTCTAAAAAGATCCACAATATATGGGTTACTGGGGGTATTTTTCTTTTTTTTTTTTTTTTTATTTATTTATTTTTCCCCCAAAGCCCCAGTAGATAGTTGTATGTCATAGTTGCACATCCTTCTAGTTGCTGTATGTGGGACGCGGCCTCAGCGTGGCCGGAGAAGCAGTGTGTCGGTGCTCGCCCGGGATCCAAACCCGGGCCGCCAGCAGTGGAGGGCCCGCACTTAACTGCTAAGCCACGGGGCCGGCCTCGGGGGGTATTTTTCTATGTAGAAAGTGATTACCATACTAAAAATACATTCTTCATGAGGCATATGAAATTAAAGAGATAAGAAGTTTTGAAAATTTGGTGTATAATACTAAGAGCAATTACTTCTTCATAATAAAAAAATATGTTTAAAACAGAGGCAGTGGTTCTGAAGAATCAATATTCAAGCACAGAAAAGTTTTCTTTATTAATTAATAATTTTAAGCTAGTTTCTACTATCTAATTACTCATTTTGATTCCTGCTGTATTTTTTCAAAATCTTGGATTTTTGAAAATTAAGAAGCCTTCTGATTATTTTTCCCTTCTTTTTTTTTTTTTTTTTTAAGATTTTATTTATTTATTTTTCCCCCCAAAGCCCCAGTAGATAGTTGTATGTCATAGCTGCACATCCTTCTAGTTGCTGTATGTGGGACGTGGCCTCAGCATGGCCGGAGAAGCAGTGCGTCGGTGGGCGCCCGGGATCCGAACCTGGGCCGCCAGCAGCGGAGTGCTCGTACTTAACCGCTAAGCCATGGGGCCAGCCCTATTTTTCCCTTCTTTAAAATTTTTTTAATCTCAAATTTGTCCCTTTTTTTTCTGTTTTTATAAAGAAACTTTTTTTGAGATATAATTCACATACTACATAATTCACCCTTTTAAACTATAAAATTCAGTAGTTTTTAGTGTATTTACAAAGTTGTACAACCATCATCACTATCTAATTCCAGGGCATTTTCTTCACCCAAAAAGAAACCTCTTATCCAGTATCAGTCACTTTCCACTCCTACCTCCCCTAACCCCTGGTAACCACTAATATACTTTCTGTTTCTACAGATTTGCCTTTTCTGGACATTTCATATAAATGGAATCGTACAATATGTGACTTTTTGTGTGTGGCTTCTTCACTTAGCATAATGTTTTTAAGGCTCATCTATGTTTTAGGATGAATCAATACTTTATTCCTTTTTATGGATAAATAATATTCCTTTTACTTTCAATCTGTTTGTATCTTTGAATTTAAAGTGTGTTTTTTGTAGGCAGCACATAGTTGGATCATTTTTTAAAAATCCAATCTGCTAATCTCTGCCTTTTAACTAGAGTGGTTACTTCATTTACATTTATTTATTTATTTATTTATTTATTTAGTGAGGAAGATCAGCCCTGAGCTAACATCCGTGCTAATCCTCCTCTTTTTGCTGAAGAAGACCGACTCTGAGCTAACATCTATTGCCAATCCTCCTCCTTTTTTTCTTCCCCAAAGCCCCAGTAGATAGTTGTATGTCATAGTTGCACATCCTTCTAGTTGCTGTACGTGGGACATGGCCTCAGCATGGCAAGAGAAGCAGTGCGTCGGCACGCGCCTGGGATCTGAACCCCGGGCCACCAGCAGCGGAGCACGCGCACTTAACTGCCAAGCCACCAGGCTGGCCCTTCGTTTACATTTGATGTAATTACTGATAAGGTGGGTTTTACATCTGCAATTTTGCTATTTGTTTTCTGTATGCCATCTTTCTTCCCCCTCTATTCCTCCATTACTGCCTTCTTTTATATTAAACAGATATTTTCTAGTGTGCCATTTAAATTTCCTTGGCATTTCTTTTACTATATATTTTTAAGTTATTTTCTTAGTGGATATCCTGGAAATTACAATGTTTTCGTTATGTGCCATCAAGTTGGCTCCAACTTCTGGCAACCCTATGAATGAGTGATGTCCACAATGTCCTGTCCTCAACAGCCCTACTCAGCTTCTGTAGACTCATGCGTATGGCTTCCTTTATGGAGTCAATCCATCTCATATTTAGTCTTCCTCTCTTCCTGCTACCTTCTACCTTCTACTTTTCCTAGCATTACTATCTTTTCTGAAGAATCCTGCATTCTCATGATGTGCCCCAAATAGGACAGTCTCAGTTTTATCATTTTTGCCTTCAGCAATAGTTCAGGCTTAATTTGCTCTAGGACCCACTTGTTCATCTTTCTGGTGGTTCAGAGTATCCGTAGAGCTCTCCTCCAATGCGATATTTCAAATGAATCAAATTTTTTCCTGTTAGCCTTCTTTACTGTCCAGTTTTCACACCTGTACATTGTAATTGGGAATACAAGAATGTGGATAGTCTTGGCTTTAGTCTTTAATGGCGCTTCCATACACTTGATGATCTTTCCTAATTCTTTCTGCCCTTCCAAGTCTCAGTCTTCTCTTGATTTCTTGGCTGCAGTCTGCATTTATTTATTTATTTATTTTTTATTTTTTTTTGTGAGGAGGTCAGCCCTGTGCTAACATCCGCCAATCCTCCTCTTTTTTTGCTGAGGAAGATGGCTCTGGGCTAACATCTGTGCCCATCTTCCTCCACTTTATATGGGACGCCGCCACAGCATGGCTTGCCAAGCAGTGCGTCGGTGCGCCCCCGGGATCCGAACCAGTGAACCCTGGGCCGCCGCAGCGGAGCGCGCGCACTTAACCGCTTGCGCCACCGGGCCGGCCCCATGCAGTCTGCATTTAAATTGATGACTGAACCGAGGTCAACAGAATCTTTAACAATTCCAATGTCTTCATTGTCCGTGTTAAAGAACATCTTAATTATAACAATGTAGTTTAGATTGATGCTAATTTAATTTCAATAGTATGTAAAAACTTTGATACTATATAACTGTATTATGTCCCACTTTCTTTGTGCTATTGTCATAAAAAATTATATATTTATACATCATATGCCTATCAACACAGATTTATAATTATTGCTTTATGCAATTGTTTTTTAAATCAGGAGACAAAAAGAGTTACAAACAAAAAATACATTTAACTGTGTTTTGTATTTACCTATGTTGTTACCTTTACCAGTACTCTAATTCTTCATGTGAATTTGAGTTACTGTCTAGTATCCATAAAAACTCATTCTTAAATCGAATCTGAGCCTTGCAGCATTCTCAGTTGTAATCCACTGTCATTATCCTAGAGCCCTGTTGATGTGATGGTAAGGTATGGGGAAAGGGAAAGCATCCTCTAATTCTATGATTAAGGCTCAGTCGTTTTAGTGGTCCCGTGTCCCTGGGCTGTGACTTTCACATGTGTTTCTCAACTGTTGATTCATCTCTTTAGATGAGACAAGAAGTCTAGAGCAAGCTGGAATTCAGGTAATTTTTATCTCCCCCAATTTGAGTAAGTCTCTGGCAGTCTTCTCCCTTACTGGGAGACTGGCCTTTGTTATGGGGAATGAGTGTATTTCAAAATGATTACTTTTTCATTCACCTTGCCAGAAACAGGAGGGTTTTTCTTGACTCTTTACTATGAGAACCTGATGGAGTTCCTGGAGGTTATATCTACAAAAATGTGGAGGACCCCTAAGACTGTGGCCTCTAGGAGTTAATTACTTTTACACTAGTATACGCTATGCCTCCAGCAATTCATCAAAATTACCAGTTAAGTGTTCCTACCAATTTATAGTTTTAGTAGTTTCTGCTCCCAGTAAGCAGATCTGGACTATGATTCTCTGTATTCACCTGTCTCTCCAGATTTCAGGTTGGCAGTTTGCCTTGTGACCTCAATTCTCTGATGTGTCCAAGAAAAGTCATTGATTTTCAGTTTGTTCAGCTTTTTTTCTAGGTGTAAGAAGGGTGTGATGACTTCTAAGTCCTTTATATGTTGGAGCTGAAAGTGAAAGTCCAAATTTTATCCTTAAAAATGTATTTTCATCTGAGTTTCAGAATGTAGATGTAATTTACTTAAAAGATCAAACCAACACATTATAATAGTCTTTTGTCGGTACCATTGACAACTGTTACACAATACGGCCACTGGAGTTATTAAATGTATCATGTCATCTATTTTTCATTTTCAGGAGGTTTGACATTGGACAGGCAGAAAACATGAGACCTTACATTAGAATTTATTTCAGGGGAAAATTTGAGATGAGATTGAAATATAAATAGAAGGGTTTTGTTAGTTTTCTGCTGTTGCATAACAAATTACCACAAACTTAGCACCTTAAAACACATACGTTTATTATCTCATTCTTTCTGTGGGTCAGGAGTCTGGCATGCCTTAGCTGGATTTTCTCCTCAGGATCTCACAGGGCTGTCGGGTCAGTTGGGGCTGCAGTCTCATTAGAAAGCCTAGCTTCTAAGTGCCCTCAGTTTATTGGCAGAATTTATCTACTTGTGGTTGCAGGTACCCAGGTATCTGCTGAGGTACCCAGTTTCTTACTGGCTTTTGGCTGGAGATGGCTCTTAGCTCTTAGAGGCTGCCCTCAGCTCCTAGCCACATGGTTATCTCAAGCACATGGCAGCTTGCTTCTTCCAAGCCAACAAGGTGTCTCTTTTCAGAAGGGGGGGTAGTCTAGCTTTTAAGGGCTTTAACATAATTAAGCCGGGTCTACCCAGGATAATCTCCCTTTTGATTAACTCAGAATCAGTTGAAGTGGACCTTAACTACATTTGTGAAATCCCTTCACCTTTTTTGCTATGTAATATAACCTAATCATGGGAGTGAAATCTTATCATTTTCATTTATCCCACTCACCCTTGATGGGAGGAGTTTGAGGACAGGAATCTTGGAGGCCATTGTATACTTCTTCCTACACAAGGGTAAATTTGTCAGGGTAAGAAGAAGGTTAAAAAGAACCTAGGATAAAGATTTGCTACTTTGTCATATGCAGAGAAGATTGATTAATTAAAGTGAAATGATATTCATGAAATGTAGTCAGGTAGCAAAGACACCATGACTGGCACATAATAAGTTCTCCATAGACACTTGTTGAATGAACACATAAATGGATGGATATTAACTCTTTTTGTTCCAAGTCTTACTTATTATGTCTAAAATCAGAGGTATTTTAGAACTACAAACTAACATTCCTGTGATTTGAACTATGGATCAATACATTCTAATTCTGCATATTAATTTTTATTCTATATTGAGAAGGAACTTTTAATATCCTTAACTGGGTTTCTTTAAAATACCAAAATTATTTACATTGAGAACCTTACTTATATTACATTGAAGATCTTTCTGGGAAATCTAGTAACTTTACTTTACATTTATTTTTATTTTTATATACTCAGACCATTGAGGAAATAATTGCTGAATGTGTACTTTGTGCAAAGGACTGTGCTAAGCTCTGCTGAGGATTCAAAAATGAACAACTTATCTCTTCAAGAAGATTTCAGTTTGGTCGTGGTATAAAATACGTATACAAATCCCTATGGTAGTTGACAAAATCTATAATCATTAGAGAGGTAAAGAAAAGTGATAGGGAGTCAAGAATAGGAAGAGCCACATTTGATTGAATAAAGCAGGGAAGCTTCTTAGAGAAGCTGAAATTTCAATAGATGTTAAAGAAAGGTGGGTAGATTTCCAGTAGTAGATATGGGAGTGAGGAGTATAGCATTCCAGACTGAGGTGATAGCATTAACCAAGTCGCATTTTTATAATCACAGAGTTCAGCTTATCTTATATGAAAGAATTTTTTTCTTTTTTTTGTGAGGAAGACTGGCCCTGAGCTAACATCTGATGCCAGTCCTCCTCTTTTTGCTGAGGAAGATTGGTCATGGGCTAGCATCTGTGCCCATCTTTTTTTTTTTTTTTTTTGTGAGGAAGATCAGCCCTGAGCTAACATCCATGCTAATCCTCCTCTTTTTGCTGAGGAAGACCGGCTCTGAGCTAACATCTATTGCCAATCTTCCTCCTTTTTTTTTTCTTTCCCCCCAAAGCCCCAGTAGATAGTTGTACATCGTAGTTGCACGTCCTGCTAGTTGTTGTATGTGGGACACGGCCTCAGCATGGCCGGAGAAGCGGTGCCTCGGTGCGCGCCCGGGATCCGAACCCGGGCTGCCAGTAGCGGAGCGCGCGCACTTAACCGCTAAGCCACGGGGCCGGCCCTGTGCCCATCTTCCTCTACTTTATATGGGATGCCGCCACAGCATGGCTTGACAAGCAGTGCATCGGTGAAATAATTTAGTGGAAAGACTGGACAGGAGGTTGCAGACTTCCATAAAAGAAACTTAGAATGAAAGTCTAAAGTTTTCAGCTCGCACATTTCCATGGTAAATTGTTTTTCCCTATATATCTAGATAATTAGAATGGGTGATTTACTGAAAACTTTACTCTTTCACTGAGAGAAGTGAAACTGATTTCCTTTTGTTATAAACTGCAGCATTTGTGTAAGGATAAAAGTGAGAAAGTTGTGATTCTAGATTTTTAGATTTTTTCCCCCACATTTCTTTCAGAGCCTTCTAAAGTTACTAACAATTACATTAGTTTCGTGAAGAATACCATTCCTTTACTAAGGTAAATTGGTTTTGACTCTCTATTGTCATTTAACTGGTAGCACCACTGCTTTAGAACTCTCTGAGAGATAATTTTTATGGGTAGAACAGTTTCTAAACTCTTTTTATGGATAGAAAAGTTTCCATTAAATCATTTTGAAAAGAGACTCTCTGGTGCCAAAGTAGCAACTTGGATCTTTTTATTTGTACATTGCAGACTCTGATTTCCTTTTCCATCTTTATGAGTAAAATATATAAACCTCCCCCCTGAGGGAGCCTTTTGCATTCGCCACTGAATGTCGGATAAGGAATAAAATGCAAATGTTTCTGTTCAGTGTCTAGTTATAATTTTTATGAGTATTGTTTAATATTAAATTTATATGTTGAGAAATTTGCAATGCTACCAGTTGGATGTATTTCTCATTTTTAAGCTATATTGCATTTAATTTAATGGAGAAACCAAATTGATCCATTTAAAACGTTTTTTTTTCTTACTTAGATGCTTGAAGTTTAGATTATGGATTTGCCTTATTTTAAGTGATCAATCCTTTTTAAGGAAGATTTTTTCCCACAGTGTTAAGTAGAAGGAATCTTTATGGTGTTAAGACCTTTGGGATTGTGGTAGGAAGGCTGTATGTCTCTGAGAGGTTAGGTGTAGTTCTTAAGAACTTCTGCTTTTTTTAATTAAACACTGTTAATTCATTTGTTCATACCTTTGTTAATTTGTTCATTTGACAAACATTTATTAGACACGTATTACAATTTGGGTAAATGATTTGGCCAAGGTCATATGTTTAGTTAGTGAAAGCACTTGCTTTAAAACTCATGATTTTCTGGTGCAATGCTATCTTCATAATAGCATTCTAGAATTTGATATATGAAATATAGTTGATCTTATAAATATTAATTTGATCTATTATTTTCATTTAAAATAATATGCACATGTATACAAATACCTATATATTGGTATATCAATATTTATATTGACTTTTCACATTTGGCTTTGCTTATGAACTAAACTGTTTTTGTTAGAAGGGAAGATACAAGAGCTACTCTGGAGGGGTATGCTGAAAAGCTGCTTTAACGAGTGAGTGATCAAATATTCTGAAAAATAGTAGAGCAATTGGAAAGTAGCTATTTAAATAACCAATTTTTTTGTGTTTTTTGTTTTTGTGTGTATGTATGCATGTATATAGTCATTCATATCCTTTGTCTATAAATAACATGCATACATTTTAGTCACATCTGGCTCTAAAAAAGCTTTAAAAAATATATTGATTATAGTTTTGTGTGTGTGTGTGTGTTTTTTTTTTTTTGAGGAAGATCGGCCCTGAGCTAACATCTGCCAATCCTCCTCTTTTTTTTTGCTGAGGAAGACTGGCCATGGGCTAACATCTGTGCCCATCTTCCTCCACTTTATATGGAACGCCGCCACAGCATGGCTTGCCAAGCAGCGTGTCAGTGTGCGCCCGGGATCCAAACCGGCGAACCCCAGACCCCCGCAGCGGAGTGCGCGCACTCAACTGCCTGCACCACCGGGCTGGCCCTGATTATAGTTTTTTAAGTGAAAAATCTGGGGAGAATAAGAGCAGGGAAATTAAACTAGGGTCAAGGATGGCCAGGTAACCTAGTTTGAAGAGGCAAGGATCAAGTAATATATCTAGAAGCTGAATTCATTCTAACTGCCTGTGCATCCCCTACTTCCCAACCTTGATTCTAAACTATACTTCCCATGGATGAAAGCATAGATATCAAAGGCATTTTTTGTGAAATGACAGGTAAATTTGTTAAATTTAACTTATGATTAATTTTCTAAACATTTCCATATTAAAGCAATTTGTTTGAACTTGATATGTGTTAGACAAACTCTGAGGCTCCAGGCATTCATCTTGGTTACAATCTTTAATATCCCATCTATAGTTAATCTTTGTAGTAGTGCTCAATGGATTTTTCTTTTTGGCTGACAGTTTCAGATTGGTGGCTTTTGAATTTAGATGATTTGGGAGTTGTCAGGTGGCAAAGTACCTTGATGCAATGGTAGCCTCCAAATAGGTTTAATCAGGCAGGCTACCTCAGAGGTAATGGGACAGAGAAGCTGAAAGACCAAATCAAGATGCTTGAATCACATAGTTCATTAAATAAATTTAAAACACACACTATGAAGCAAGGGGAAAGAGCTGAGGGTAAGTTAACACATTTAGGGTAGGGGAAAAGTGGATAGAAGGACCACGTTACCTAAATCCTGGGTTATGCATTATTCATATGTCTTGTCTTTCTATCTCTGCCACATCAGCTTTCCTTGCAGATGGTGTGGTTACAAAGACAAGAAATGAGATTTGAGCAAGGTGGCCCAATAGATGGAAAGTGTTCAAGGCTAACGACATACACTTTCTTTAGAGACTAAAGTGTACTTACTTTTCTACTAGAGAAAAGTAGAGGCAAGTGCACTTGACCATAGCTATAGTCCACCAGTTAGCCTCCTGAGCAACTGAGGATTTTATTTGCCTTTCTTGGGCTCGGGATACATGGGGCCAGGATGGGTGTCAACAATGGGTGGCTGAATTAAGAGTTCACGAATATTGAGTGTTTCATATGCCCCAGATATATTTAGTATATCTTGAATATTTAGTGCTTCATATATATATGTATATGTAGTATATCTTAAATATTTATTGTCTACTTTATCCATACATTACTTTCCATCTGTGTTCATACACACATGCTATACTTATTTTATCTGTTTAACATGTCTTACAGGTTTCCAACTTCCAACTATAGTTTAAACATCTTATGAGTTTCACCCATCCATTTGGTTTCTTGTTGTTTATGCTAGAATTGAATATTCTCAAATAATACAACAAATGGAAACTACAGATGTGAATTCTCTCAGTCTCTTGCCTTCAATTTTAAGGTGCCAGATACTCAAGGGTTACCACATTTTAAAACTTTTTCAAAAGATACAGCACTTTCTATGGGACATGGTGAATGAATGGTTAGAGCTCAGACCAGTGCATTGGTATTTGCCTTGGAACAAAGTACTATTTCTGAGGAGTTTTTAGAAAAAAAATTTGCCTCACTTGCCTGATTTTGATAATGTTAGCTTGTTGAAGATGGTATAACTAGGAAGTCACGGTAACACGACATCATGAAGGGAAAAATATCAAGGAAAAGATTCTACAGGTATCAGCTCTATGTAGAAAAGTCTATAGGTCATGTGGTTTTTTTTAAAAAATAGATTATTTTTTACAGCAGTTTTAGGTTTACAGCAAAGTTGAATGGACAGTAGAGAGAGCTCTACCCCTTATCCCTACACATGCATAGCCTCCGACATTATCAATATCCCTTGCCAGTGTGGTACTTTTATTACACTTGATGAACTTAGATTGGTACATCATTATCGCTTGAAGTCCATAGTTTACATTAGGGTTGTTCTTGGTGCTATACATTCTATGAGTTTTTGTATATGTATAATGACATATATCCACTATTATAGTATTATACAGAGTAGTTTCACTGCCCTAAAAATCCTCTGTGCTCCACCTATTCATTCTTCCCTTTCTCCAACCCTTAGCAACCACTGGTGTTTTTACTGTCTTCATAGTTGTGCCTTTTCTAGAATGTCATATAGTTGGAATCACACAATATATAGCCTTTTTAGATTAGCATCTTTCGCTTAGTAATATGCATTTAAATCTCCTCCATTTCTTTTCATGGCTTGATAGCTCATTTCCTTTTAGTGTCGAATACTATTCTATTGTCTGGATGTACCACAGTTTATTTATCCATTCACCTACTGAAGGACTTCTTGGTTGCTTCCATGTTTTGGCAATTATGAATAAAGCTGCTGTAAACATCCGTGTGCAGGTTTTTGTGTAGACATAAGTTTTCAACTCATTTGGGTAAATGCCAAGGAACATATTTGCTGGATCGTATAGTAAGAATATGTTTAGTCTTGTAAGAAACTGCCTAACTGTCTTTCAAAGTGGCTGTACCGTTCTGTATTCCCCCCACATCCTTGCCAGTGTTTGGTGTCATCAGTGTTTTGGATTTTGGCCATTCTAATGCATAGTGGTATCTCGTTGTTTTGATTTTTAATTCCCTGATTACATAAGATGTGGAGCATATTTTCATATGCTTATTTTCCATCTGTATATCTTTGGGGAGATGATTGTTCAAGTCTTTGGCCTATTTTTCAGTTGGATTGTTTGTTTTCTTATTGTTGGATTTTAGGAGTTCTTTGTATGTTTTGGATAATAGTCTTTTATCAGATGTGTCTTTTGCAGATATCTTCTCCCAGTCTGTGGCTTGTCTTCTCATTCATTTATTGAGTGTTATACTATTTCTACTGTCAGTACTTTGGTTTGGTCCTCATCTCTAAACTAAATTTTTGTTAAATGGTCTTTCTCCCTCCAATCTTTCCTTCATCAATTTTTCCTCCACGTTAATCATGTTACTCTCCTATTTAACCCTCACTATGCCAGGAAGAATAGTCATTACCATTTGTCATTTTTCTTTTTATATTTTTAAGTTATTCTAGGAATAATGTATAGAAGTAGGAATAAAACAATAGTAAAAAAAATTGTTAGAAACTTTAACAAGAGTTTAGACATAACAAAATGTCTTTGTATCAAGTAAATTTTGGTGTACAAAAATCATGAAAGATCAAAGAGTAATGTCACATGTCTTTTTAGCAACAATGAGATGGGAAGAGGTGGTCAGTGTTGTCACAAAATATTGTGTGATGAAGTCCTTCCTGCTGAATAATTAACTAGATGAGAATCCATGGTTCCTTCTTGTCCTTAGATATATATTGATCACACAATTCTTGAATTTGAGAACTTTGATCTAGGATATCGTTATCTGAAGATTCATAGTCTGAGATTTCACTTACACCATCCAGTTTCACCATTATCACTAGAGTTGGAGTGCTACTCTGTTTCTTTTCATTTGTCTTCTTATTCATCTAATAATTATGAAACATCTTCCTTTGTTAATTTCCTTTTCTTTGCCATTATGGGCAGAAAATGAAAAATTTTCAATACTCAACACTGTTCATTGAGACCTAAAAACAGACTACAAACATGGTATCCTCAGGCTTTTTTTGTACTTTCTAGAAAGATGATGCAATACTTTGAGCAACGCAATAAGAAAAAAGAATGGCAGTTTATTTTATTATTGCATCATCCTAGGTGATTCCATCATTCTTCTGTTTTCCTATTAGTTTTTTAGCATTATTAGGAATAATTGATCAGTAATAATCGGTAATAAATGGAATGATTTGTAGGATATTGAAATAGCTGAATGTTTAAAGATGTAGGAAAAATAATAGCAGTAAGATCCCATAATATATCTTAGAATTATAAAAGATTTAGCTAACCCATATGGTAATGGTAAGATATAATGAGTTTTATCTTATTTTTTTTTAAAGTAAATTTTCTCTTGTTTTTTTGGAAGTCCTCTAAGGAAAAAAAGTGATGAAATATTAATCTTTACAAATAGTTAGAAATGTTCAAAAATGAAAAATGGGTCCATTGGACCCTACTGGTATATCAAAGGTTAAAAACCTTTGGTACTTTCCTGTTTTCTGAATGATAAAGCCTAAAATCTTTTGTATTACCTAGAATTCTTGGTTATTTTTCAGCCTTACTCCTAGGACTCCCCATCCTGTATATGTATCTTTTTTTCAGGTGCATTGTATTATTAGGAGTGCCTTGAGCAACCCTGCATTTTCATACCTACATATATGTAGTAGGCAGAATTCTAAGATGGCCCTCTAAGATTCCTGGCCCCTGGTGTACACACTCCTTCCCCCATTTATTCAATCAAATACTAATCTAGGTACTGCTGTGAAGGAATTTTGCATATGAAATCAGTTGGCCTTAAGATAAGGAGATTATCTAGTTGGCCCTGATTTAATCACAAGACCCCTTTAAAAGCAGAGTTTTCTACAGCTGGTTGCAGAAGAGGAAGTCAGAGAGACAAGATCTAGCTGGTCTGGAAAAAAGCAGACATCTATGTTGTGTACTGACTGGTGAGAGGGGTGAGGCTTGTGGAATGGAATTGCAGGTGCCCTCTAGGAGCTGAGAGCAGTCCCAGTCAACAGCTAGCAGAAAAATGGGATCAATAGTCCTACAGCCAATAGGAAATTAATTCTGCCAACAACCATGACCTTGGAAGAGAACCCCAAGTCTCAGATGAGAACTGCAGCCCCAGCAGACACCTTAATTTCGGCACAGTGAGACCCTGAGCAGAGAATCCAGTTGTGCTGTGCCTGAACTTCTGACCTACAGAAACTGTGAGATAATAAGTGGGTGTTCTTTTTATGCTACAACGTGGATGAACCTGAAGTACATTATGCTAAGTGAAATTAGGCAATCACAAAAAGACAAATACTGTATGAGTCCATTTATATGAGGTAGTTAGAGCAGTCAAATTCATAGAGACAGAAAGTAGAAGGGTCGTTGCCAAGGGCTGGGGGAAGAGGGGAATGAGGAGTTGTTTAATGGGTGTAGTTTCTGTTTTGCAGGATGAGTAGAGTTTTGGAGATTGATGGTGCAATACTGTGAATGTACTTAACACTATTG
This sequence comes from Ceratotherium simum simum, assembly GCF_057802395.1. Classification (NCBI taxonomy): domain Eukaryota; kingdom Metazoa; phylum Chordata; class Mammalia; order Perissodactyla; family Rhinocerotidae; genus Ceratotherium; species Ceratotherium simum. The sequence goes on along the minus strand of NC_141915.1, from coordinate 27,537,045 downwards.
AACTATGCACTTAAAAATGGTTAAGATGGTAAATTTTATGTTATGTATATTTTACCACAATTTAAAAATAGGTATTTTTTGAAGTGGGTATTGTTTTTTAAGTCACTAAGTTTGCAGGTAATTTGTTATGCAGCAGTAGTTAGTGTTCATAGTGTTGTGTCTGCTTGAAATCCACTCTGACTTGTTTGTTATCCAGCAATTTTATACTCTATATCCAGCTCAGAAGTTTACTCTATTAAGCCATCCTTAACCCTCAGGCAAAGTTAGTCACTCTTCCTCTGTCTAGGCGCATACATCTGTAATAGCAGTTACTTGTATTTTAAGCATTTTTCTTTTAGGTCTTCTCCATTAGATTGTGAAATGGTGTTGGTTCCAAAGCTTTTCACCTTCAGGTTTTACAGCACCAGGTTTATAGCAGATTCAGGTTGCCAATACCTGAAAGAAGTAACTTACAGGAAACACTGTAGTGGTTGCTTCTTATTTGTTTTCTTCTCTTAGCCTAGATTCTAATAGTGCAGGTGCACTGACCTCTCTATAGTTTACTTTAATTATTAGCCTTATTAACAGAACCTTTTAACAGAAAATGAGTTGCTTTTTCTTTTTCCTATAATTAGTCTACTCAGGAAAGGAATGAAACATATAGATAAATTTGTGTGAATAAATTTATTCATTTAGGTTTCAGCCAACATTTACTAAGCTAATGTTTCTTGATGCTAAAGTAGCAAAACTGGTCAAATATACACATTTTAGCCAAATGGTTACTTCAGACATTGATGAACCAACTATATTGATCAATCAACGGAAATTCAGAATTCATGTTTTAAAGAGTTAAGAATTTGTTCCATACATAGGTAGCTATTGAGTTCTTATTGTTTTCTTTTTTTTTTTTAATTAATTATTTATTTATTTATTTATTTTTTCCCCCAAAGCCCCAGTAGATAGTTGAATGTCATAGCTGCACATCCTTCTAGTTGCTGTATGTGGGACACGGCCTCAGCATGGCCGGAGAAGCGGTGCATCGGTGCGCTCCCGGGATCCGAACCCAGGCCGCCAGCAGCAGAGCGCAAGCACTTAACCACTAAGCCACGGGGCCGGCCCCTTATTGTTTTCTTTTTAAGAGATTTCAACAAAGTAGTTTATCATGAGGAAATGTATGAGTTGTTTCTGAAATTCCTTTCTATTTGAATTATTTTACTTTGTATCATATGTATTTTTATCACAATGTATCAATAAATGACTGTAAGTAAACGTATCAGTATCAGTAGTGCAGCTCTAATATTTTCAGAGTCCTCATTCTTTTAAGAAATTTATGAGAGGGAATGCTCCTAGTCAGAGAGGACTGTAGGACTTTTCATTTCCGTTTAGATAGCCAACAACTACAAGGGATCTTACTTTCACTTCAGGACAGTATTCCCCTATATTATTCTTCCTAGTGCATTACTGACTACATCTATATTCATTGAAAGTTTGATCCTGAAATATAACCCAGCCTCTTGAGGTGACAGTGCTGTGTCAAATATCACCAAATAGCTAGAGTATAGGAAGTTGTTTCAATAGAAATTTATATTTTTGGTTTTCTCATATTTTATATTTGAATACAGCAAGAATTAAGGATATAACCATTTTTACTGTAATTTTTAAAAATTACAGTACAATTAAATTTTTTTAAATTATAAAAAACACTATACTTTATTTTCCATTTTATTACTATTTAAAAGGAACTATTTTATTCCTAACATGTGCCACCTATAGGTACATATCAGCTGAATAAAAGAAAGTAAACATTTCTTGAATATTAGTACCTCATGAAATGAATAGTGAAGAATCATCTTCGGATGGAAAAATATGACAGGTTTTACCTATGAAATAAATTATGTGAAAAAGATTACAAAAGATGGTAGTCTGTTTAGGCAGGCCTATTAAAAGCATTAAGACTTGAGTACTGGCTATTAAAGTGAGTAAATGGCAATATTATAAAGTTAAACACATGCCAAAAAACATTTTCCAGAGGACTGAGATTGTAACAATACCATTAATGAGGGCAAAGAGGTCTTAATGCAATTTGCACTTTCTCAAGTTTCAAAAAGAGGCTTTGAGTTAGTGCATTATTAATGTACTGAACATCTGGAACTGTGTAAAAGCTGTAGACATTGAGCAAATGCAGGATTTCCCCACTAGGTTGCATTCTAACTTACTGCCTCCCTAGTGAGATACTGGTTTTAAGAAGTTTGACAAAGTAAAATGACAATATCCAGATAAGGCATAAACATTCCAAAGTGTCATTTAATTTGTGAGGTCTGACTCAAAAAAAAATGTCTCTGAGGTTACCAAATCCAAGTGATGTGAACGTCAATTAGTAGGTTGAATCATCTATATCACTATATGTGGGCTAGTCTCTCTGTATATGAGCTAAGTACACTGTTTTATAACAGAGATACCTCACATTTTTCATGTATGTGAATCTTAAAACCTGAGAGATGACTCTGTGTCAGTGTACTTCCCGTTAAGTTATTTGATTTTTAGGTGCCTAGTTGGGATACTTCAGAGAATTTAAAAATCAGTTGAGTTATGTGTGTGTTTGGTTATTTGTATGATTTCTCTGGCAAAGGGGAAGTAATTAAGATGTATAAATGTGCAATTCGAGTATCACCTGCAGTGAGAATGGAAAAGCTGTATACCTGAATATTTTGTTATCTAAAGTTGAAAATTTGTTATAGATCATTTTCGCCAAAATAATCAGTATGTCTTTGCTATAGAGCTACACTCCAAATTTGCATGTAGCCCCCTGTATAATCCTTAATGGAAGGTTTTTAAGGTACTTTAAAAAAATCTCCACTGACGAGATTAAAATAAACACATTGTGTTCTGTGGAAATGTTGTCTCATAATCCCCAAATTCCCCCCCCTTTTCACAGTGTTCCTTGTACCTCCTTACCGGAACTAAAATCCAGATATACTCAGAGGACATGTCATTTGTTTGTCAGCCCTTTCATGTTGTGACTACTTTTTCTCTGTAGTACCTCAGGTTTGGTAGCCTATTTACTCTCCATTGCTCTTTCTAAATCTTTACCTCTCCTTTTTTTTCTGAAGGAAGGAAGGGAGGGAGGGACGGAGGAAAGAAGGAGAGAAGGAAGGAAGAAGAGAAAGAAAGAAAGAAAAACTCACCAACAGAAATTTCTAGTCTCTGAGCTCGCGTCTTTTTTTTTTTTTTTTTTTTTTTTTTTTTTTTGGTGAGGAAGATCAGCCCTGAGCTAATATCCGTGCTAATCCTCCTCTTTTTGCTGAGGAAGACCGGCTCTGAGCTAACATCTATTGCCAATCCTCTTCCTTTTTTCTCCCCAAAGCCCCAGTAGATAGTTGTATGTCATAGCTGCACATCCTTCTAGTTGCTGTATGTGGGACGCGGCCTCAGCGTGGCCGGAGAAGCAGTGCGTCGGTGCGCGCCCGGGATCCGAACCCGGGCCGCCAGCAGCGGAGCGCGCGCACTTAACCGCTAAGCCACGGGGCCGGCCCGTCGCGTCTTTTAATTATATCATCCTTTCCCCTTCATCTTATTGACATCGTACAAATCACTTGAATATCTTTTTTGTGTGTATGAAGAAGACTGGCTCTGAGCTAACATCCCTTGCCCATCCTCCTGTTTTTGCTGAGGAAGATTAGCTCTGAGCTAACATCTGTGCCCATCTTCCTCTATTTGTATATGGAATGCCACCACAGCATGGCTTGATGAATGGTGTGTCGGTCCACGCCCAGGATTCGAATCTGTGAACCCCGGGCCGCCAAAGCGGAGCATGCAAACTTAACCACTATGCCACTGGGCTGGCCCAAGTACTCTTCTTTTATTAAGGACTTTGGCACCTGATTTTATGGTTTTTTTCCCCCCTCCTTACTCACCTCTTTGACCTTCCATTATTGACCTTTCTTTTTCATTCGTTTATTAAGTTCATACAACAAATATTTATTGAGTACTATGTGTCAGGTACTGTTCTAGGTACTGGACAATCAGCAGTGAGCAAAACAAATAAAAATCATTGACCTTGTGGAGGTTATATTCCAGGGGTGAGAGACAGAAAATAAACCAGACACATAGAAAGATACTAATATATTGATGGTGCCATGGACTGAATGTTTGTTTCACCCCAAAATTTATATGTTGAATCCCTAACCCCAAGTGTGGCTGTTTTTGGAGATGAGGTTTCTAAGGAGGTAATTAAGATTGCATGAAGTCAGAAGGGTGGTGCCCTGATTCAGTAGTATTAGTGTCCTTATAAGAAGAGATACCAGAAATCTTATTCTCTCCACTGCAACATGAGCACAGAGGAAAAGTGATGTGAGGATCAAGAAGAAGGTGGCCATCTACAAGCCTGGAAGAGAGCCTCACCAGGAACTGAATCAGGCAGCACCTTGATCTTGGACCCCCTAGCTTCAGAACTGTGAGAAATAAATTTCTGTTTAAGCCACCTCTTCTGTGATATTTTTTTTTCCAGCTTTGTTGTGATATTATTGACGGATAGCATATGTAAGTTTAAGGTGTACAATGTGATGATTTGATACACATATATATTGCAAAATTATTATGTGGTATTTTTTTTTTTTGGTAGCCTGAGTGGACTAGTACAGATAATGTTAAGTGCTATGTAGAAAAATAATGCAAAGAAGGGGAAAATGAGAATCCTGGAGGAGTGGGGAGAGGTGGTCTAGAATTTTAATTGAATGGTTCTGGAGGGCCTGTCAGAGAAGGTGACATTGAGCAAAGATCTAAAAGGAGGAGAGGAAGCAAACCATTCTGATCTGGGGGAAGAATGTTCAGGCAGAGGGAACCTTGAGGTAGGAGAGTGCCTGGTTTGTTTGATCAACGGGAAAGCTACTGTGGCTGAAGCAGAGTAGGGGTGAGGTGAGAGGAGCAGTAGTCCATAAGGTCAGAGAAGTAGCTGGGGTAAAATCATGCCAAGGTAAGGATTTGGATTTTATTCTAAATGCATTAGGAAGCCATTGGAAGCTTTAGACTTAATTTTAAAAGGATTGTGCTGGCTGCTATATAGAAAATGAACTGTAGAGAGCGTAGGAAGAAGGAAGGTAACTGTGTAGGAGTCAACTATAATAACTCATGTTAAGAGATGGTGATGGCTTGGACCACTGTGGTAGCAGTGTTTGGAGTCTAGATATAATTTGAAAGTAGTGCCGGCAGGATTTGCTGATGGATTGGATGTGCAGTGTGATAGAAAGAGGGAGTCAAGTTTTCTTGCTGGGCTTTTTTCTTTATCCATACTCTACTATTAGTCCATCACATTTATGTTTATTCTTTTAGTTACATCTGTTGTCTTGCTTTCCCAATTTATAATTCAATTCTGATCTTTCCTCTAAGTACCACACTCTAGATAAAAAACTCACTTCTTTTGTGTCTCCACTACTCTCAGAAATCTGCTACAACACTACAACACAACTTCTGACACCAGATGTGTAGGTTTCCATATATCAAGCAATTCTGCAACACCAGCTCGGTGTCCTACAATTTGATTCAGTTCTGACACTATCTACATAAAGATAGCATCAGATTCCACAGGTTAAGGGCTCAGTCCCACAAGACTGCCCCCGATTCCAACGCTAATCTCAGGGCCAGGTTGTTACCTGTGCTTCTGACTGACTGGCTATAAATTGGAGGTTTCCATGACCCCCTCCTCAGGTTCGATTAATTTGCCAGAGTGGTTCACAGAACTCAAAGAAACATTGACTTAACCTTTAGCAGTTTATTGTAAATGATATTATAGAGGATACACATGAACAGCCAGATGAAGATGTATATGTGGTGAGGTCTGGAAGGGTCCCAAGCGTAGGAGCTTCTGTCCCCATGGAACTGGGGTGTACCACCCTTTGACATGTGGATGCATTCACCAACCCAGAAGTTCTGTGAACTCCATCCTTTTGGGTTTTTATGCAGGCTTTGTTATATAGGCATGATTGATTAAATCATTGGCCATTGGCAGATGCTCCAACTTCTAGCCCCTCATCCCTCCCTGGAGGTCAGGGGTGGAGCTAAAAGTTCCAACCCTCTAATTACATGGTTAGTTACCCTGGCAACCAGCCACCATTCTTAGGTTACCTGGGGGCTGTCCAAAAGTCATCTAATTAACATATACTCAGGTGCAGTTGAAAGGGGCTTGTTATGAATAAATCATTTCACCTTTGTGGCTCTGGAGCTATTTCAGGAACTGGGAACAAAAGCTGCCTCTACAGCGCTTGTTGCTCAGGAAATTCCAAAGGTTTTGGGAGCTCTGTACTGGGAACAGGGATGAAGACAAAATATATATTTCTTATTATAAATCACAATATCACACACACCCATATATTCAACTGCCAGATCAACATATCAAAGTATCTCAAAGGCAACAAACTTGTAATCTTTTCTCCCAATCTTGATCCTTTTCCAGCATTGCCTTTATGAGTAAATGGTACCACAATCTATATTCGGACTAATCAGATAACCAGGGGGCATCTATGAACCCTTTTCTCCCTTTCCTGTCATATCCAGTCTAACATCACACCTTGTTCATTTTAAATTTTAAATATTTTTATAATCTCTTTTCTTTCTCTACAGTGTAATTTTCAAAAAGATGAAGTCATGACTCACATGTAAATAAAAAGTGAATACCTGTCAAAGAGTTTATTCAATTTATTGATTAATGAGGGAATGAGTATGATGTTAAGACTGATTCAGAGAGCATTTAAGGAGCTATGTACTTGTAGGGAGTTTAATAAAGGAATAGAATATAAGGTTGCAGGCCTGAATACAAAACTGGTTAATGTACTACAGGCCAGTAAACTGTAACCTTTGGGGTTATCTTTTCTTCTGGACAGAAATTATTTGCATTTCTACTGGACAAAAATATACAAGTTAAAGTGTAATTTCACTAATTCTAGACTTTAATCAACAGTAAACAGTGTTTTCAATAAAGTGCATTTCCCTATATAATCCTTGGATGGGCCTTTGCCTCCATATGAAATTGAAAAGTTGTGCTGGGGTTTTTTTGCCTTACTCTTAAATTTTCCATACTTTTTTTTTTTTTAACACTTTCTAATTCAAGCTGCATCCATCTTTGGATTATTGTACTCGTAACCTAAATGTACCCACTCTCACCCCTCCTCTAACTCATCCATATTAATACCCGAGTAATGTTGTTTGGTCTTTATGTTTTTAATTGTGAAATATAATGTGTATAAGTGTATAAAACTAATATGCACATTTTAAATAATAATAAAATGGGCATCTAAGATCCACCACCCAACTTAAGAAATAGAACATTACTTGTGCATTAGAAGCCCTGATGTACCCCTTCACAATCATATCCTCTCATCCCTAGAGATGTTAGTTTTGCCTGTTTTTTAAAAAATAGTTTTTATATAGATGCTTAAATAATATATTATTTTTGAAATTTATATACATGAAATCAGTTGTATGTTATCTGTAATTTGCTTTTTTTGACTCAACATTTATAGATTTGTGTTCATCCTTGTTGACACATGTTACTAATTTGTTCACTTACACTACTGTGTGGTGTTTGTTTTTGTGTGTGTGTTCATCTTTTTTTCACTTTTTAAAATGGTGGTAAAATATATATAACATAAAATTTGCTGTTTAACCATTTTTAACAATTCAGTGTCATTAACTACATTTTCAATATTGTACATCCATGACTGCTATCCATTTCCAAAACATTTTCATCATCCTAGTCAGAAACTCTGTATCCATTAAACAGTAACTCCTCATTCTCCCCTCCACCCAGGCCTGGCAAGTCCTTTTCTACTTACTTTGTCTGTGAATTTGTCTGTTCTAGGTACATCATAAAAATGGATTCATACAATATTTATCCTTATGTGTCTGGCTTATTTTACTTAACATAATGCTTTCAAGGTTCATTCATATTGCAGCGTGTATCAGAATTTCATTCCTTTTCATGACTGAATATTATTCCATTGTATGTGTATACTACTTTGTTTATCCATTCATCTGTTGGTGGATGCTTGGGTTGTTTCCACCTTTTGGCTATTGTGAATAGTGGTGCTATGAGCATTGATGTACAATTATCTGTTTGAGTCCCCGCCTTCAATTCTTATGGTGATAGGAGTGGAATTGCTGCATCATATGGTAATTTTATGTTTATAAACTTTTTGAGGAACTGCCAAACTGTTTTTCATGGTGGCTGTACCATTTTACATTCCCACCCGCAATGCACAAGGATTCCAATTTCTCCATGTCCTTGCAAACACTTAAATTTTCTGTTTTTTTGTTAACAGCTATCCTAATGGGTGTGAGGTGATATCTCATTGTAGTTGGGTTTTTTTTTTTTATTGTGAAGAAGACTAGCTCTGAGCTAATATCTGTTGCTGATCCTCCTCTTTTTGCTGAGGAAGATTGGCCCTGAGCTAACATCTGTGCCCATCTTCCTCTACTTTATATGGGATGCCACCACATCATGGCTTGACAAGCGGTGCGTCAGTCGGCACCCTGGGATCCCAACCTGCGAACCCTGGGCAGCCAAAGCGGAGCGAGCAAACTTAACTGCTGTGCCCCCGGGCCGGCCCCTCATTGTGGTTTTGATTTACATTTCCCTAATGATTAGTGAAGTTGCTCATCTTTTCATGTGCTTATTGGCCATTTGTATATCCTCTTTGGAGAAATGTCTATTCCAGTCCTTTGCCCATTTTTTAATTGGATTGTTTGTTTTGGGGTTATAAGAGTTCTTGATATATTCTGGATCATAATCTCTTATCAGGTAAATGAATTGCAGATCTTTTCTCCCATTCTGTGGATTACTTTTTCACTTTCTTGATAGTGTCCTTTGATGCACAAAAGTTTTTAAATTTTGATGAAGTTCATTTTATCTGTATATTTCTTTTGTTACTTGTGCTTTTGGTGTCATATCCAAGAAATCATTGCCAAATCCAATGTCCTGAAGGTTGTGCCCTATGTTTCTTCTAAGAGTTTTATAGTTGTAGTTCTTACATTTAGGTTTTGGTAATTTTGAGTTAATTTGTATGTGGTATAGGCAGGGTATAAGTTCATTTTTTTCATACGTGGATATCCAGTTTTCCCAGCATCATTTGTTGAAGAGATTCTCCTTTCCCCAAAGAATGGTCTTGGCACTCTGGTTGAAAATCATTGACCATATATGTGAGGGTTTATTTCTGGGCTCTTTATTCTGTCCCATATGTCTGCCCTTATGCCAGTAGCACACTGTTTGACTGCTGTAGCTTTTTAGTAAGTTTTGAAATTAGGAAATGTGAGTCCTCCAACTTTGTTCTTTTTTTCTTCAAGATTGTTTTGGTTATTCGGAGTCCCTTCTGATTCCATATGAATTTTAAGATAGGTTTTTCTGTTTCCCTAAAAACAATCATTGGGATTTTGGTAGGGATTGCACTGAATCTATAAATTGCTTTGGATAGTATTCTCATATTAACAATATTAAGTCTTCCAATCCATGAACATGGGATGTCTTTTCCTTTATTTATGTTTCTTTAATTTCTTTCAGCAGTGTCTTGTAGTTTTCAGTACAGTGATATGTTGTTTCATTACAGAGTTACATTCTGAGAAATGTGTCATTAGGTGATTTTGTTGTTGTGCAAACATCATAGAATGTACTTACACAAACCTAGATGGTGTAGCCTACTACACAGCTAGGCTCTATGATACTAATCTTATGGGACCACCAGCATATATGCGGTCTGTCATTGACCAAAATGTCATTATGTAGCATGTGACTGTATACGAGTCTTTCACCCCTTGGTTAAATTTATTTCTAAGTATTTTATTCTTTTTAATGCTGTTGTGAATGGACTTGTTTTCTTTCTTTTTTTTTTTTTTAAAGATTTTATTTATTCAGTTTTTTCCCCCCAAAGCCCCAGTAGATAGTTGTATGTCATAGGTTCACATCCTTCTAGTTGCTGTACGTAAGACTCGGCCTCGCGTTGGACGGAGAAGTGGTGCCTCGGGCGTTCCCGGGATCCGAACCCGGGTCGCCAGCATCAGAGCGCGCGCACTTAACCGCTAAGCCACAGAGCCGGCCCTGGACTTGTTTTCTTAATTTCCTTTTGTGGTTGTTCATTGTTAGTTTATAGAAATGAAACTGATTTTTGTACATTGATTTTGTATCCTGCAACTTTGCTGATTTCATTTATTAGCTCTAACAGGGTTTTTTTTGGTGTGTTTTCTTTGGGGTTTTCTAGATATAGGACCATGTGGTCTGTGAACAGAGATAGTTTTACTTCTTCCTTTCCAATTGGAATGCCTTTTATTTTTTTGCTTGCCTAATTGCTTTGTTTAATAAAGTGGCAAAATTGGAGCATCCTTGTCTTGTTCTTGATTTTAGGAGAAAAGCTTTCAGTTGTTTACCACCGAGTATGATGTTAGGTGTGGGCTTTTCATAGTTTATCTTTAATATGTTTAGGAAGTTCCTTTCCATTCCTAGTTTGAGTGTTTTTATCATGAAAGGGTGTTGAATTTTGTCAAATGCTTTTGTGCATCAATTGAGATGATCCTGTGTTTTTTTCCTTCATTCTGTTAATGTAGTGTATTATATTGCTTGATTTTCATATGTTGAACAACCCTTGCACTTCACGAGTAAATCTCAATTGGTCATGATGTATAATACTTTTAGTGTGTTGCTGAATTTTGTTCGCTAGTATTCATTGAGAATTTTTGCATCAATGTTTATAAGGGATGTTGGTCTGTACTTTGCTTGTAGTGTCTTTGTCTGCCTTTGGTATCAGGGTAATGCTGGCCTCTAGAATGAGTTAGGAAGTGTTCTCTTTTCTTCAGTTTTTTGGAAGAGTGTGAGAAGAACTGATGTTCTTCTTTAAATATCTGGTGGAATTCACCAGTGAAGCTATCTGGTCCAGGGCTTTTTTTTTGTTGGAAGGTTTTTGATTACCGATTCAGTCTCCTCACTTGTTATAAGTTTATTCAGATTTTCTGTGTCTTCATGATTCAGTTTTTATAGATTGTTTCTAAGAATTTATCCATTACATCCAGATTATCCAATTTGGTGCCATACAATTGTTTGTAGTATTGTTTTATAATCCTTTTTATCTCTGTGAAGTTGGTAATAATGTCTCCACTTACTTTTGTGGTTTTAGTAATTTGAATCTTCTTTTTTTTTCCCATTAGTCAGTCTAGCTAAAGATTTGTCAATTTTGTTGATCTTCTTCAAAGAACTACCTTTCATTTTTCTATTTTTTCTATTGTCTATTTCATTTATTTCTGCTCTAATCTTTATTTTTTTCTTTTCTTCTGCTAATTTTTGGTTTAATTGCTATTCTTTTTCTAGTTTCCTAAGATGTACAGTTAGGTATTAATTTGAAATTTTTCTTCTTTTTAACGTATGCATTTACAGCTGTAAATATCTTTTGTAGCACTGTTTTGCTGCATCTCGTCAGTTTTGGTATGTTTGTATTTTTGTTTTCATGTGTTTCAAGATATTTTCTAATTTTCCTTGTAATTTTTAGCTTGATATAGTGGTTGTTTAGGAGTATATATTGTTTAGGGGCTGGCCTGGTGGCGTAGTGGTTAAGTTTGTGCGCTCCGCTTCGGCAGCCTGGGGTTCGCAGGTTTGGATCCTAGGCGCGGACCTACGCACCACTTATCAAGCCATGCTGTGGCAGCATCCCATATGAAGTAGAGGAAGATGGGCACAGATGTTAGCCCAAGGCCAATCTTTCTCAGCAAAAAAAAAAAAGGAGGATTGGCAACAGATGTTAGCTCAGGGCTAATCTTCCTCACACACACATAATAAAGAGTATATTGTTTAATTTCCGTACATGTGTGAATTTTCCAGTTTTCTTTCTGTTATTGATTTCTAGTTTCATTTTGTTGTATTCAGAAAAACCATTCAATCCTTTTAAAACTTATTATGACTTGTATTATGGCCTAACCTATGTGGTCTATCCTAGAGGATGTTCCATGTGCATTGAGAAGAATGTGTATTCTGTTTTGTTGGGTGGAGTGTTCTATATATGTCTGTTAGATCTAATTAGTTTATAGTGTTTTTCAAGTACTCTTTTTCCTCATTGAACTGGTGTTCCTTGTTGTCTGGTTGTTCTGTTCATTATTGAAATCGGGATACTGAAGTCTCTTACTATTATCGTAGAACTGTCTGTTTCTCCATTCTATTCTGTCAATTTTGTTTCATGTTTTGGGGCTCTTTTCTTAGGCACTTATATGTTTATAATTATTGTATCTTCATGAATTGACACTTTTTTCAATATATAACATCCTTCTGTGTCTCTTTAACAGTTTTTGACTTAAAGTCCATTTTTTATGGCTTTGTATTGCTGTCTAATGTCTTTTTATTTCAACTTGAAGGACTTCCTTCAGCATTTCTTATAAGGCAGGTCTGGTGGTGATGAACTCTCTCAGCTTTTGTTATTCTGGGAAAGTCTTTCTCTCTCCCTCATTTTTGAAGGACAGTTTTACTGGATATAGTGTTCTTGGTTGGTAGTTTTTTTCTTTTAGCACTTAAAATATATTATCCCACTCCCTTCTGGCCTGCAAAGTTTCTGCTGAGAAATCCACTGATAGTTTTATGGGGGTTCTTGCTTTGCTCTTGCTGCTTTCAAAATTCTCTCTGTCTTTGACTTTTGATGGTTTGTTTATAATGTGTCTTGGTGTGACCTTCTTTGGTTTCATTCTATTTGGTGTCTTTTGGCTTCTTGAATCTGGATGTCTATTTTTTCCCACCAGATTTGGGACATTTTTGTTTATTAATTCTTTTAAGTAAACTTTGTACCCCATTCTCACTTTTTTCCTTCTGGTACTCCCATATGTGTATATTTGTCTGCTTGATAGTGTCCTATAAATCCCCTAGACTTTCTTCACCTTTTCATTCTTTTTACTTCTCTGACTGGATAATTTCAAGTGACCTGTCTTCAAGTTCACTGATTCTTTGATTGACCAAATCTGCTGTTGAACCTCTCTAGTGAATTTTTTCAGTTCAGTTATTGTATTCTTCAGCTTCAAAATTTCTGTTTGATTCTTTTTTATATTTTCTGTATCTTTTTGAAATTCTCATTTTGTTCATGTATCATTTTCCTGAGCTTGTTGAGCATCTTTATGATGGTTATTTTGAATTCTTTGTCAGGTACTTTATATACCTTCATTTCTTTGTGTTGATTCCTGGAGTTTATTTTGTTCCTTTGATCAGGCCATTTTTCCCTGTTTCTTTGTGTTCCATATAACTTTGTATTTGTATCTACCCATTTGAAAAAACAACCACCTCTCCCAGTCTTTTATGGACTGGCTTTGTACAGGGGAAGACCTTCATCAATTAGCCCAGCTACGGACTCTGGGGACCTTTCAAACCTTCTCTAGACTTGTGTGTGTAGATTCCTAGTTAGAGAGATTTTCCAGTTTCTTTCTTTTTTTTTTTGTGAGAAAGATCAGCCCTGAGCTAACATCCAATGTCAATCCTCCTCTTTTTGCTGAGGAAGGATTGGCCCTGGGCTAACATCTGTGCCCATCTTCCTCTATATGGGACATGCTACAGCATAGCTTGACAAGCGGTGTATCAGTGCGTGCCTGAGATCCGAACCTGCGAATCCCGGGCTGCCAAAGCAGAGTGTGTGCACTTAACCGCTGCACCACTGGGCCAGCCCCTCCAGTTTCTTTTTTTAAGAGCTTACAATCTCTTGCTCCCTCTGGCTTTTGGCTGTGGTACTACAGGTTTTCTGGAGCTGCTGCAAGCCACCCAGTTCTCTTTTGTTCTCAGTAGCCCCCAGGCCTTTAGAGTAAGCCAGGTTCCATCAGCTCCCCGAATCAGGAAAGACAGAAACCAGTCCTTCAGGCAGACCCCCCCAAAAAGCTGGAATGTTGTACACATATTTCACTCTTTTCTTCTCCCCATCCAAAGTAGAGGCCTCTGAGCTGTATTGGCCTCTGTTTGCTGTACTTCTAGTCCTCTAGAATAGCAATAAACTGCCCAGCTCTCTTTTGTTTTCACTGGCTCCCTGGCATCTAGAATATGCTAGGTCTTGTTAGAGCTCTGAGACAGGTGACACAGAAACTAGTCCCTCAGGCTGCCCCTGAAAAAGTGGAACGTTGTATATATGGACCAACATTTTTCCTCTTCCAGGAGAAACTGTGAGTTGAGAATCTTTTCCTGCTAGTTAAGCACTGAGCCAGGGGAGAGACTGTGGTGAGTGAGTACATGCTAGTCTAAACCTTCACCTTTGTGCTCAGCAGCTCCTAGCATCGTTTCCTGTCAGTGCTTAGATGCACACAAGACAAAAACCAGTCTCTTGGGTAGCCCCCTGAAAGTCTTCACCTTGCATGTATGTTTCAGTCTTCTCTTTCCTTCCTCAGGGAGAAGTGAGGAGTTGTAAGTTTTCTCCCAATTGCATGGTGCTGAGCTGTGGGGAGGGACTAAGGCAAATGGTGCCATGAATTTTCCTACTATCTTCAGTGCAGCTGGTTTCATACTCATGTGGGAGGCAGGAGCCTCTTAACTGTTTTCTAGGTTTCTCACAAAAGTGATTGGTCCTTGTGTGGTTGTTGAGTCACTGTTTCCATGGGGACAAGGAGGGTCTGTTGATGCACCCCCTATTGAATTATTAAAGTGGAGATGTGAGTGGATGATATGATAAGATTTATATTTTGAAAATATTGCTGTTGCTGAAATGTAAAGACCTAAGAATGATAGATAAGAAACAGGAAATCCAGTTGGGAGACTATTGTAGTCCTTCAAGAGATTATGATAGCTTGGATTGGGGTAGTGACTTTGAATATGGAGAGATATTTAGAAGACAAAAATTAACAGGGTTTGTTAATAGATTGAATATGGGCAATGAGGGGGCGAGAGAATTGTTAAGGATGACTCAGTGTTCTAGCAAAGGCAACTTAGTGAATGGTGATATCCTTTATTGAGATAACAAACACAGGAATATTATAAATTTGGCCTTGTATGAGACATTGCAGGTGTCTTTGAGATATCTAACTCGTGAATTTGACTAGGCCATTGGACATATGGATGTAGTGTGTAGAGGAGCAATCTGGGCTATAGTTACAAATTTTGGAGTTTCAGGCCATATTTATTCTGCATCATTAGGAATGTCATATTCTCTCTCTATAAGGTAAGTGCCCTGAAGGGAGGGACCTTTTCTATGATGTTCCCTGCCTTATTCTTAGATTTCTGATGTTATTTCTGGCATGTTGTAGGGGCTTACTATTTTTGTTGTTATTGTTGTTTGTTTTCTTATCTTCACCCTCTATCCCCACTGCCCTGGTATTACTAAAAACATTCAGAAGAAATACGTCTTGCTCCATTTTCACAACCATTATGTAGTATTTCATACTTAAAGAAGATCACATGTAATATATATATGTGACTTATGAAGTAAATTAATGAAATGAAAACATCAAAACTATCACTTAAGAACTAAATATTACTGTTAAAGATATCTGGATGCCCCTTCACAATCCCATCCCTTTGCCCACTTCCACAGAGTTAATAATTGTCCTGAAGTTTATCATTCACTTTTTTTTTTGGTGAGAAAGATTAGCCTTGAGCTAACATCCGTTGCCAATCCTCCTCTTTTTGCTGAGGAAGATTGGCCTTGGGCTAACACCTGTGCCCATCTTCCTCTACTTTATATGTGAAATGCCTGCCACAGCATGGTTTGATAAGTGGTGCAAAGGTCTGTGCCCAGGATCTGAACCTGCGAACCCCAGACCGCCAAAGCGGAGCTCAACAACTTAACCACTATGCTACCAGGCTGGCCCCTATTATCATTCAGTTTTTAAAAAATGGCTTTACCACATACATATGTATTTCACAATATATATGTATTCCTAAACAATATATTGCTTAGGTTTTTTTTTTTTTTTTTTTTTTAGTTTTTTAAAAATGGCATGATATCGTATATAATTTTCTGCCGTTAGCTTTTTTTTACTAATCCGTGGCAGAAGTTCCGTTGTTTTCATTGCTTATTATAATCCATTGTATTAATATAATATAATTCACATATTACTTTTAATAAACATTTTGGTTATTTCTAGTCTTGTGTTTTGTTTTTTTTTTAATTGCTGGAAAAGATTCGCTCCGAGCTAACATCTGTTGCCAATCTTCCTCTCTTTTTTCTTTTCTCCTCCCCAAAGCCCCGGTACGTAGTTGTATATTCTAGTTGTAAGTCCTTCTAGTTCTTCTGTGTGAGCCGCCACCACAGCTTGGCTACTGACAGACGAGTGGTGTGCTTCCACGCCTGGGAGCCAAACCCGGGCCGCTGAAGCAGAGTGCACCAAACTTAAACCACTAGGCGATCAGAGCTGGCTCTTTTGTGTTTTTATGTTCTACTGTTTAAATAATGCTGCTATTGACATTTTGTAGAAATTGACAAGCTGATTCTAAAATTCATATGGAATACCAGAGGACCTAGTATAGCCAAATAATTTGGATTTTTTCCATTTTGTTTTCCTCTTGAACCTAGAAATTGTATGGGAATGTTTTTTTCTGATTTCTAAGTAGATAAATTTTATTTTGTTTTGGTATAGATGACTCTTCTGTTAATATCCATTTCAAGGGAATCTGTATGATTCCAGATTTTAAAAATTTGTTGATATGTCCTTTGTGACTTTATGTATATTGTTCCACGTTTGAAGAGAGTCATTATTTTCCATTCATCACCAAGTTCTCTACATATATTAGACCAAGGTTGATGATTCTTATAAACTTAAGTCTTCTGTATCTAAGAGAGGTACATTGAAGTCCTCTATAGCATTTAGGGAATTGGTCAGTTTATCCTTGTATTTCTTGTCTGTTTTTTTACTTTATATTTTGAAACTACGTTTTAAGTGCATAAAGATTTATGACTGCTATATCGCTTTGCTGAATGCACTTTTTATGTATATGGAATATGTGTCTTCTGTTTCTTTTAAAGCTTTTTGCTTTGAAGTCTATTTTTTTATGACTGTGATACACTTGATTTTTTTTTGGTAGAGATACCCCGTGCATATCTTTTTCCATATCTTCATTTTCGAGGTTTCTGTGTGGTTTAATTTTAACTGTCTCTATTGATAAACAACATATAGCTGATTTTCTTTTTTCTTCTCCCTGTTCCTTTCCTCTCTCCCTCTCTCCCTCCCTCCCTTTCTTCCAAACAATCTGAGCGTCTCAGTTTTAATAAATGAGTTAAATTCATTTGTGTTAGCTTTGATTCTTGGCATATTTGGACTTATTTTCTACCATCTTATTTTGAGTTTCTTTTACCTCTTTTCCCTTCTTGTTTGTCTTATTCAATTGACTTGGTTTTTTGTCCTTTTTCATCCTTTATTGGTTTGGAAGTTCTGTATCCTACTTATCTTTTTTTTTTTTGTGAGGAAGATTAGCCCTGAGCTAACATCCAATGCCAATCCTCCTCTTTTTGCTGAGGAAGATTGGCCCTGGGCTAACATCCATGCCC
Source organism: Ceratotherium simum simum (assembly GCF_057802395.1). Classification (NCBI taxonomy): domain Eukaryota; kingdom Metazoa; phylum Chordata; class Mammalia; order Perissodactyla; family Rhinocerotidae; genus Ceratotherium; species Ceratotherium simum. The sequence continues at coordinate 27,519,604 of NC_141915.1, read as the reverse complement.
ATCCTCCTCTACTTTTATATGGGACACTGCCACAGCATGGCTTGACAAGTGGTGCGTTGTTGCATGCCTGGGATCTGAACCCGCGAACCCAGGGCCGCCAAAGCAAAGCACACACATTTAACCGCTGCGCCACCAGGCTAGCCCCATACTTATCATTTTTTCAATATAACATCTTTACTTTGTTATAATTTGCATACCATACAATTCACTCATTTGAAGTGTACAATTTGGGGATTTTTATTAGATTCACAAAGTCCTACAGCTATCATCACTAATTTTAGAACATTTTCATCACTTGTAAAAGAAACCCCATACCCACTGGTTATCACTCCCCATTGCTTTCTCCCTTCCCAAGCCCTAGGCAACCTCTAATTTACTTTATGTCCCTATGCATTTGCCTATTCTGGAATCTTCATATAAATGGAATTTGATAATATGTGGTCTTTTGTATCTGGCTTCTTTCACTTTGTATACTGTTTTCAAGGTTCATACATGTTACAGAATGTATCACTACTTCATTCATTTTTATGGCCAAATAATATTCCATTGTATGAATATACCATAGTTTATTTATCTGTTACTCAATTGAAAGATATTTGGGTTGTTTCTACTTTTTGGATATTATGAATAATGCTGCTATGAACATTCATGTATAAGTTTTTGTGTGGATGTATGTTTTCATTTCTGTTGGGTATTTAATTATGAGTGTAATTGCTGGGTCATATGGTAGCTCTATGTTTAACCTTTTGAAGAACTGCCAGACTTTTTTCCAAAGCACCCGCACCACTTTATATTCCCACTGCAGTGTATACAACAGTTCCATTTTCTCCATATTCTCACCAATGCTTATTAAAAATAGATACAACTAGAGAGCAAATTTTTGAACGAGAGTTCTCCTAGTTATGATCAATACTTTCTGTCTCTTGCTTGCCTCAGCTTTGCTTGAGTTGCCCAACATATACTTCTGGACCTGGCTCTAAATGGTATGGCACTTTGGAAAGGCTGATAGGTGTCAGATTACATAAAATTTTTCTGGAAAAAAATTAGTTTAATAACTTTTTTATCTATGTTTGGGTAATTAAAATAGTTCTTCCTTTTTAACTAAAGCAAATTTGAGTGATTTCTATGTAGGAAAAAATTTTGTCCAAGTTAGAAAGTTTACATTAACAATAAAGTTTTTCATCTCTAATGCAAACCTAGAAAAAAGTAGCCTGTTTTTGTGTCCCACTTTTCTCCTTTTTGTTTTCTTTTCTTCTCTGAATTATAATCTTATATGTAAGTTTTATATCCTGACAATTCCATTTCAAAAATTTAATAGGATCAAAGATCTTTTGTTCCTTTAGATATATCAACAAGCTTAAAAGCCTTATTTTGCAGATAAAATTTTTTAAAGTCCCGGTAACATGTGACAGTTTATTTTGTATTTGCTATAAAAGTTTTCTGAAGTGATTGATAGTGCATGTTGTACTTTTTAATTGTGATATTCACTATTTATTTATGAACCTGTGGCCATTTTCTTTGTTCATAAATTTCTGAAGTTCTTAGAATCTAAAAAATCAGTGGATACCATGTGTTTTTTCTTCATTTATTGTAATAAATTTTGAAATGTTGCATATATCATACCTGCTTTTAAAATTTTTAAACTTTTATGTTCAAAGTTAGATGTTTTCTAAGTCATATATAACTCTTTGATATTCTGAATTCTCTTCTATATAATGGGAAAAAATCCCTACTGGGTTTCTTTGGGGGAAAGTTTGGTACATTGAACCAATTTCTTTGTTATTTCTCAAACTTCTCTTCTTAAATAGATTTTATGGAATATATTTTGGAATCAACAACTTAATAATCTTCTTCAAGTAAACTGAGAAATTTCTCTAGATCTTGAATGTTCAAAACCTATAGTACGGGAAGTTGTTGTTATCTCAGGATCAAGGAATCAGAGATGAAATGTTATCTATGTTTTCAGATGATGGAAAACAGTATATCATTGGATTAAATTCCATTAAGTGTAGCAATTATGCAAATTAATGACACATTTCGTCTGGTTTTGTATCCTCAGAATATTTTTATTTTCTTCTAAAATTATTATTCAATAGAGAAATTTAAAGAAATTAATATATTATTCTGAACATTATTGACTTTATAGTAGTCTTGTCCTTATAACTGAAGACTCAGTTTGACTTTCCTATGCACGTTGTAGCTCTGAATACTGTCAGAAGGCTTAATACTCTCTAGTACTGGTGAGAGACTTGGATTCAGAAACAGTGCATATTTGAAGTAAATTCTAGTAGCCAACCCTTGAGGCACTCAAAAAAGACTTTTAAATTAATGATAGCCCTACGTTTTTTACCGAATAACATGATGTTGTGGGGAATTTTTATTTTTATTGATCAGGGTACCCTGATGACTGTATAATATGCAACGAACTATTTTACCAATTAGTGATTTTCTTTGTTCCAGCTGCTGTTAACAAAATACCACCAACTTGGGTAGCTTATAAACAACAGAAATTTATTTCTCACAGCTCTGGAGCCTGAAAGTCTGAGATCAGGTTGCCAGCATGGTTGGGTGAGGGCCCTTTTCCTGGTTGGTAGCTAGCCCATGCCTTCTTGCTATGTCCTCACATAAGAAGGGACAAGGGAGCTTTGTGGGATCCCATTCATGAAACTTCCACCTTCATGACCTAATCACCTCCCAAGTCTCCACTTCCTAATACTATATCTTTGAGGTTTAGGATTTCAACATATGAATTTTGGAGGGACACAAGCATTTAGACCATAGCAGTGATAAAAAATGTTATTTTATGATCTTATTAAGTTTATTTCTGAAAATAGAGAAGGGTAAGTTTCTGAGGAAATAAACCATCTTATAAAAAATTAGTTTCTGTTCTCTAGAGAATTTGGGGTGATTTCTTGGTGCTTGCCTACATTATAAGAACTGGTCCACATTGCAAAGAACTCTGCAAAGAACAAGTGGTTAAAACAGTTCAACTTAAATCATAGTAATCTCTACTCCTGGCTTTTGTCTTTTTCATTTATTTCAGCTCTTATGTTTATTAACTTTTACTTTCTTTGTGTTTACTCTTTTCTAGCTTTTTAAAAGAATGCTTAATTTAATTAGTTTCAAATTTTTTAAATAAATACATTTCAAGCTATAAGTATATTTCTAAGTATTGTCTTTACTGCATCCCACATGTTTTGAGTTGTGGGTGCTTTTCTTATCATTCATATCTAAAGATTTCATGAATTCTTCTGTGTTTTCTCTCTAAACCATGTTTTTTTTTATTTTTAAAATTTTTCCCAGCTTTGTTGAGATATAATTGACATATAACCCATATGTTCCTTAAGAATATAATCTTTAGTGTTGGGCTTGTATGTTTGTGTTTTTTTCCCCACTAACTTTGTGTTATTGACTTTTAATCTAAAGTTGCATTGTTGTTAGAATATGTGGTTAATCTGATAAAGATTCTTTGAAATTTGTTGAAAGTCCTTTTGTAATCTAGCACATGGTTATTTTTGTGAATGTTCCGTTTGTGCCTGTATATTTTCTACTTATTGACTACCTGAGTCTCTGTTTAAATATTTACTTGATTCATTTCAGTAATGATGATCAAATTTTCAAACAGCTTAGCTGCCTATCTTAAAATGATTTTAAAGAATCTTCATTTAAAGAATGTTTAGTTGGGGATATTAAGGAACTTCACCTTAGGTTTAAAGGGACAACTTAAAATTTATTAACTTTGACAGAAGTCATTTTTTTTCTGCTTTGAGATCCCCAGGATAGCAATAATTGAAGTAGTAAGCAGCAGCAATAATGTTAATAGTAATAGTAACAGCAGCAGCAGCCGCCGCTAACATTTATGGAGCTCTTGCTATGTGCCAGGCATCATTCAAAGCTATCTAAATTGGTTAATGAATTTAACCCAATAACAACTCTGTGACATATTGTTTTTCTCATTTTATAGATGAGAACAATAAAACACAGAAAAGTTAATATGCTTGCCATAGTCATATTGTTTTCACATTGTCTTTCAACAAACTAAAGTAAGTTTGTTCAGTTGGATGCAAAAAATTCATTTTTTTCTTTCCCTTTTTCAGTTATTAGAAAAATTAAAAGAACGTTGGCTCTACACTGGATTATGGCACAATCTGGAATTGGTGAAGACAGTCATTGTAGAACCACAGGGAGGAGAAAAAACTGATTTTGATGAATTACTACAGGTGTATTATGATGCAATCAAGTATAAAGGAGAGAAAGGTAATTAGAAATTATTTGATGGTCAATGAAAAAATATTTTTTCCCATAAAGTAAGAAGAAGTTGGTGAGTGTTAGAATTTTGTTTGTGTTACCTTTTTTTTTGGTGAGAAAGATTAGGCCTGAGCTAACATCTGTTGCCAATCCTCCTCTTTTTTGCTGAGGAAGATTGGCCCTGGGCTAACATCTGTGCCCATCTTCCTCTACTTTATATGTGGGACGCCTGCTACAGCATGGCTTGATAAGTGGTGCATTGGTCCGTGCCCAAGATCGGAACCTGTGAACCCCGGGCCGCCAAAGCAGAGTGCACAAACTTAACTACTATGCCACCAGGCCAGCCCCCTGTGTTATCTTTTTAAATGAATTGCATTTAAGAGAAAAATTATATTTTATTATTCTGAGTGAAAGGAAAATAAGTTAAAGAAATTCTTTTATTTGGAGTTGTTCTCCTATGAATATTTTCACTTGGGGATGCCAATTCACTTTAAAAAAAAAAAGCATGCATTCAGGTATTATCCCATAATCTTCCTTACACAACCTAAAATGTTTTGTGAAAGAAGGCAGGTGTAGAGTATGCATAATATCTTCCTTACTAGCCAAACAAGTCCTACATTTTGATGCAACTAATATACTTTGTGCTTATATTATATAAGATAAACTTTCGTTTTCAAAACATAACTGAAAGCTTGTTTCAAAGTTAGAGAATGTCCATAAAAAGTTTGACAGGCAGGGCTAATAGTAACAATTTGTGAACAAAGCAACATCATAAAGATGCTATAACATAATTGTCAATATCCTTATATGATAAGATTATGCACAGAGGGTTCTGTATGTTTTAAATACTTTTCAATTTCATATTGATTCAATATGGTATATAGTACAAATTGGAGTTATTTAAATCATTCTGAGAACTTTACATTCTGGTGGTAAAGGTAATGATTGCAATTTCAATTTTTAAAGATAAAACAGTTGATTCACAATTGCTCAGTTCATGTGCGAGTTGCTACTCTGGTTTTTCTGTGTAAGTTATCTGGGAGGTAGACAGTTTGTAAATTGGTTTGCTACCATATTGCACCTAAATGTAATTTTGTTTTCCTTGTTTATTTAAAGACATTGAACTTTTAAAACTTTATCTAATAGTTTTTTATTTTGATTCTTTTAAATTTGCTACAGTGATAACTTAATAATCAGATCTTTTCAAAATGACAAGAATAAGCAATTCTGGGAATTCTGAGTGTGCTTTTAAAAATGTTTATTTTCTGTTGCTTAAGATGGAGCCCTCCTGGTAGCAGTTTGTCGTGGTAAAGTGAGTGAGGGTCTGGATTTCTCAGATGACAATGCTCGTGCTGTCATAACAATAGGAATTCCTTTTCCAAATGTGAAAGATCTACAGGTAGGCCATCAAAGCCTTAAGAAGTTTTATTTGTCACAGAAGTTGTTGATTTTGTGTAAAGTTAATTATACATTTTTCTTGTATCCTCAGACATTTTATTTTAATGCTTTGGTGACTTGGAATGAGTGAGAAAAGTTTAGTAGATATGGTTTTTTTTTTCTTGTAACTTATACTGTCTTTTGCTCAATAAAAGTGATTTTTGAAGTGAAGTCCCGGGTTTGGAGCATCAGTATCACCTGGAAACTTGATAGGAATATACATTTTCAGGCTCCATCTACACCTACTGAATCAGAAACTCTGGAGCTAGAGCCCAGAAATTTGTGTTTTATCAAGCTTTAGCCACAGACTCAGAGGGGTCCCCCAGGGAATTCTAGGACCCTTTCTCTATCTAGCTCCCTTCTCTCCAATGCCATGCCCTGCCCTGCAGATTTCAGTGATTTTAGCTGCTCCAAATTCTGATCTCTCCCACCTCAGCTCAGCAGGACCACTGTACTCTGCTTGTACTTCAGTGCTCTGTGCTATTGTCAGGAAATTATACCCAGGAAGAGAGCTAAGAATCATGGAGTTCATCTAATGGAGTTCCCTTGTCTCCGAGATTATAGTCTTATGCTGCCTGGCGTCTACTCCTTGAAAGCAGTTGCTTATCTATTTTGTCTAGTTTTACAGTTACTTACAGTGGGAGGGATATTCCCAAAACAGTTATTTTGTCTTGGCCAGAAACAGGAGTTTTGCTTCATTATCACTGATTGTTTGCTAAACATTGTATTTGAAAAGTTATTTGTAGCAATAATTTGAAGCCTAAGGTGATGTTATCTTCCATCAGGGAGGATTTTTTTTTACTTCCTACAGGCATTTGAAGGTACTAGCAATCTGAGACCAAGACTTTAGGTTTTTTGACCACTTAGCTGACTCCACTGAGTATAATTCATATCCCTCCTCCCAGGGCACAACCTCTTAGGGTCTCATACCAAAGCAAGAATTCTTTCCCTAGGCAATTATCTTCTTTATTGTTAATACTTTACTAGACACTGTGAATTATATAATATTAACAGCAATAAACAGTATTTTTCTGGTTAGCCTCTACTCTTTCCTAACTTCTGGACTTCTTCAAAATTTTTGCAAGTTCTCGGGAGGTATCTAATCCATTCAGCCTACACTAACTTTAGTGTCTTCCACTACCTTTCTCCAGCCACCAATGCTACCATTGAGAGTGCTGATGATTATGCCCAGGGCTCCTATTCTAAAATGGCTAATGCTGCCTCAGACTACTGCTACTGATGAAACAGTTGATATCTACTCAAGAAAACTGTGTGTTCACCATTAATAGCATTAATGCTGCATTCCACTGAAGCTGAGTGCTGCTGACGGCAGTGCTATTGGCAGTGGTACTATTTCTTTTTGATATCTTACCGTTTTATCTTGGCCCTGTATTATTGCACTAATACTGCTTTGTTAAAGTGGAGAGAATCCCTTTCTTCCTCTTTCTACCACTTGTTCTTCCAATGTCTTAAATATAAATTTTTTTCCCCTAAAACTTGCTCTTTCAATTTTTGCTTATATGTTCTCTTTCTTGAACCTATAAATGAGTCCTTGAGAGCTGGAAAAGAAGATAACTTTATGGCTAATACAGGTTGTACTAAATATCACACTCACAAAGTAACAAGGCCTAGAAGAATTCACATCAAACTCATAATAGTGATTATGTCTGAGAAGAGAGAAGAATGATATTGGGGGTAGTTATCAAAAGGGACTTTAGCTTTTTCTATAATGTTTGTTTGTTTTAGTCAAAAACAACCTTCAAGAAAATATGTTGAGAATACAGATGTTTGTTATTCTGTGAAAAATTCTTAAAATTAAATAAAATGTTACTTGCAAAAAAAAAATTACATTTACCTTCTATTTTCTCTACTTTTACTCCCAACAACTGTGATTCTGGGTATTGTTACTGCACCAGTCTTGGGTTCTTAATGCTTTCTTTCCTCAGAATAAGTTCTTCTCAGTCTGTCATACAAAAAAAGCGGGTCACCTGGTGACCTGCTCTGACATTCCTCTGTAATGGTCATGCTTATCATAGTTCTGCTGAATCCCAATGGCTCTAGTTGTATAATACAGCAAAATAACAGAAGCTTCAATGAGGTCTAGGAGGGGCAGAGGAGGGTGATTCTAAGGGAGTTTCCCTAGTGGTTCCCGAAAGGGGCAAGTAGGGTAGACCCAAGACTAGTCCAACCTGTAGGGACAAGGGACAGATAAAGAGCAAAATTCTTTACTGGCAATACCAGATGTAAGGGAAATGTATTTCTTGTTGCCTTATGTCTGGATCAGTTCTTCCTGTGTAAAAAACAATTCTAAAATTCAGTGACTTAAAATGACAATCATTTATTATAGGTTACACATCTATGTTGGGGTAGGAGGTGGCTGGGCTGTAGATGATGTTGGCTGGACTTGGCTGGGCAGCTCTGCTGGTTTCAGCTAGGCTTAGTCACCCTGTTTGGTTTGACCAATGTACATTGGGCTGAACTGGGTCAGCTCTGCTCAACATGTATCTCATCCTTCATGGACCAACAGACTAGCCAAAATATTGCAATGTTATCATCGCAATGGCAGAGGTACAAGAGGGCAGGCTTGATGTGCAAGCACTTTTCACACAGCTACTTACTTATATTGCATCTACTAACCTATTGCCCAAAACATTTACCATGCCCAAGCCCAAAGTCAGGAGCAGTGGAAGTGGGGTGAGTATTTTCCATCTCACTTGGCAAAGTGCTTAGACTCAGAACTCTAAAAAGGAGTCCTGGCATTTTTTTCATAACTAAAGGATATTTGTAAGGCATCCATTCAAAAGACTGATGTTTATAAGCTTTAAGAATGTAAGTATGCAATTTTTATAATAATTAAGAAGACTTTTTATCTTTTTGAAATGACCAGAATATAACAGTCAATACCTGAAATATCTGAATATCTGAAATAAATCAGAATACCAATATGGATGATTTCTAAAAATTCATAAATGGTGAAACAAGTTATTGAAAATATTTATTTGTACACTTCTTTGGGATATAAAAGAAATACAGAAGTTTGAAATTTTGATGAAGTCCACTTTATCTGTTTTGTTGTTGTTGCCTGTGCTTTTGGTATGTCATATTTAGGAAACCATTGCCAAATCCAAGGTCATGCAGATTTGACCCTAATGTTTTCTTTGAGGAGTTTCATGCTTTTAGCTCTTAAATTTAGATATGTGATCCATTTTGAGAAATTTTCGTATGTGATGTAAGATAAGGGTCTAACTTCCTTATATCTAAAATGAGTCTTTTGTAGACATCACATAGTTGGATCATGTTTTTAATTCCTTCTGCCAATCTCTGCCTTTCAATTGGAGAGTTTAACCCATCTACATTTAAAAGTAATTACTGAAAAGGAAAGACTTAGTTCTACCATTTAACTATTTGTTTTTTGCGTGTTTTATGTGCTTTTTGTTCCTCAATTCCTTCATTAGTGCCCTTTTTAGTATTTAGTTGATTTTTTGTTGTGTATTATTTTGATTCTCTTCTTTCCTTTTGTGTATAGTTTTTAGATATTTTCTTAGTATTACCTTGGGGATTACAAGTAACATCTTAATTTCTGTCCCTCCCTTTTTATATTGTTATTGTCTTAAATTACATCTTTATACATTCTGTGCCCATTAACATAATTTATAATTCTTGTTTTATGTATTTGCCTTTTAAATCATATAGGAAAAAAAGAAGAGTTACAAGCTAAAAGTACAATAATACTGGCTTTTATATTTACCTACATAGTTATCTTTACCAGTATCCTTTATTACTCCCTAAAGCACATACTACACTGCCTTCATTATATTATATTTTAGTGTTTATAAATACATTTTATAATCTGTTAGATGGTGTACCTTGCAGATTAGGACAATTTCTTAAACATCTTTGTATCTCTATAATTAAAATATTGCCTTGGAATATAGTGAGTGTTCAATAAATGTTGGTTTAATTAATGATTAAATATAAGCTTATTATTTAAATATATTTATTATATGTAAGTATTGTGTCTAATATAGTAATTAAGTTAAAATTAAAGTAAAACTGAAAGTTAAATATATATTTAATATATGTTACTAAAATAGTATTTGGTTTTGTTGTTTATTTTACTTGACATTGTTATTAAAAAACAACAACAACCACCCTCCATTCCTAGACACTTTAATTAGGCATGATAGTGATAGTAATCATTATTAGATCATGAATAGGACAGCAGTAAGCATTAATATGGCTTATAATGAAGCAATACGGTATATTGTTACAATCATAAATCATTAATGGAGTTATAGAAGGGAATGCTTAATCCCAATAGCATATTACACTCTAATACATAGTAGAACCTAATAAATGGAGGAGGTATCTTATATTGATTATACTTGCTGTCACTCTTGATGTTAGTTTTCTCTTGCTGTGTTACAAATTACCACAAACAGTGTCACTTAAAACAACACACATTTCTTGTGTCACAGTTTCCATGAGTCAGGAGTCTGGGCATGCCTTATCTGGGTCCTCTGCTCAGGGTTCCCCAAGGCTGCAATCAAGGTGCTGGCTGGGCTGCATTCTCATCTGGATCTTGGGGTCTTCTTCCAAGCTCATTCAAGATGTTGCTGAATTCAGTTCCTTATCATTGTAGGACTGATCCAGCCAGGGGCTACTCTCATATCCTAGAGGCTACTCAGAGTTCCTTGCCATGTGGCCTTCTCACAGGCCATCTCACAGCATGGCAGCTTACTTCTTCAAGGCCAACAGCATACTCTCTAGCTCCAGTCTGCTCAGGTGGAGTCATATAACTTAACATAATGACAGGAGTAACTTCTCCAAACCTTTTGCCTTATAATATAACCTAATCAAAGGAGAGTCTATCCTGTCACCCTTGCCGTATTCTGTTGGCTAGAAGCAAGTCACAGGTTCTGCTCACACTCAAGGTGAGAGGATTATACAAGACAGGACTCTTTGGAAGTCATCTTAGGGTACCTCTGCCATATTCTTGTTTTTTGTAAAATGAGATGGTGAACTAAATAATTTCCATAAATGACTCTTCCAAAACTAAAACAATACTTCAAATTACTGGGACATAAATTAGGACTTTATAATTTCCTTTCACGTTAATACTCAGTCTATCATACAGGAATAAGTAGAAGTTATTTATAAAAGAAAACCTTAAATAGTCTATCTTATGGAAATGAAACAGTCTATTTCTGCATTATTTTCACTATTGTTTCAATTCATATTTTAAAAGGTTAAGATTGGTGTCTGAGTTACAAAAAGAGGGCAATGACATTAATTTTATGATTTTAAATTTTAAAATTTTTTCTTAAATTTGAGACAGATTATGGAAGTAAAAATTAAAATACAGTTTAAAATACTAACTTAAGACTCTTGTAGTCTCAATTGCAGAGGTTGGCTTTTAGAGAAGCAGGAAAATGTATATTAGAGCCAAAAATATGACTTCTTTGGCTGTGACCAGGATTTCCTCTTCCCACCTTGGGGACTAGAAAATAGAGGTAGGAAAAGTTCATTTTGGAGCCAAGTGTGACTTGTTTAGTTCAAGTCATAATTTATTGCACATACCTCAGGGACTTGAAAATAAAGAAACCCACTATGAAATGTTGATAATGGGCCACTCTGAAGGGCAAGCATTAAGCTAAGTTTCCTGGTGAGAATTTTTTTCACTTCCACCTTTCTCAGATGCTTCTGATCATTCTATAAGGACATAGTTAATCGTGTAATAGTTAAAAAGAAATCTTTCTTTGCACTAAACCAAAGTATTTGAGGGGCAGGAGAGTGAACCAAGGCCTTTATGTGATTAGATGTTGGTAGAAAAGTATAACTAAAAGAAAAGTTGTTTTCTTTTAATGCAATTAAGTCATAGTATAGCAAGGCTGCCCTTCTAAGGGATCTCAAAAGCAAATCCTTTGGCCAATTAATATGATCTAGAAACTACAAAAGCCTTCAACTTTATGATTCAGGCATCCACATCTCAAATTGGTGGCTTGGTCATAATTTGTGAACCATTATAAGGTACAGTATTTAGATTTTAAAATTGCATTTTATTTGTGTTCCTTAGCATACTTTAGTAGTATATAGAAATATTCTCCGTTCATGGGTATTGTGCCTTTACTCCTCTGAGGAAAAATTCATAAAACCATGGCATGTGGCTAAAAATTTTTATACTTTAAAAATGTTCAAGTGGTATGTTAGATTTTTATAATTGGTTTAATAGAATCTGAATACTCAATGTCAGAAGTGCTCTCTGTGATTAAAATAATTTATTAAAATAATAAATTTGATATTTGTTTATTATTTTTCTTTAGTAATGTAGTATGTTGAGTTACCAAAATAGACTTTATTTGAAAAGTATTTAAAATTCAGATGGTAATCTGATCAGTTATTTTAGTATTGGCATACAATAACCATTATGAATTCCTTTTTTTATTTAGGAAACTTCTCTTAGCTTTGAAGGTACTGAACTATTTGCGTATATTATTTTAATCAATTTTTAAAAATTACATTTATGATTGAAAAACACAAGATCTATTTTAGTTTTGTTAAATTAGTTATTGACTTTATAACAAACACATTTAAATTTATAGGCTTCCATGCATTCTTGGCATTTTATAAACCTCAGAAAAAGGCTGTTATCCTTTGCTTGCCCCAAAGGATAACAGCATTAATAAAATACAGTGTACATTAAACCACATTAAACCAGTGCTTTCAAGTGTCAAAATATTATTAGATGATGGCAGTATTAGAATTCTTAAATCTGACATTTCTTTTTAAGGAGAATGATGTTGTTCCTTCATTATTCTTGTTGCTTTGACAGCAGTGTGAATATTTATGAATAGATGAATGAAGGCAGCAATGCAAGGGGCTGCATTATATCAAGACAAACTTGATTTTGGACACAAAAACCTTTCTTAATTTTGAGTAGATTCATGTATTCTTTTTGTATCACTTTCATAGTTGTGTTAATGATCTTGAGTGTTTTAGCATTCATTTAACAAACTTTTATTAAGATCCTAATTTGTACTAAATAGAGTAAGTACAAAAGTGAACAAGATGCGATTTCTACATTAATGATGTCTATAATTTAGTAAAGGACACAAATGTGTCACAGGATGTTTTGGTGGGATAGGATCTGGGTGTTGGGATGCTTAGGGAAAGGGAAGTTGAGCAACATCTTTCACCTACCATCCAGATATCCGTTTACTTTCACTGATTTGCCTGAAATAAATGGAGGAGCCAGAGAGATGAGATTTGAATCTTTCCTACATTGAGATTCAAAAATGCTTGTATTTGGTAAAGTGGAATGGCCTCATCAAAGGCCAGCTTACAAGACTATTCACCTTATTAAGATTATTCGGAATAATGAAACAACCATTTTTTGAATATCTAGCTAGAGTACCAAATACTTTAATGGACTTCAGAGACGCAGTGGTACATTACACAGATTATAGCCGCTTGTCTTATGGAACTTACAGTCTAGCAAGGAATATTGACATTAAAGTAATAAAAAAAGAATTAATTACAGTTTGTGATGAAGGCTGTAAGAAGAAGTCACAGAAACTATGAGAATGTATAACAGCATCCTGACCTAGTCTTGTAGGGTAAAAAAGGACTTCCTGGAGAAGTGATAGTTAAGCTGATACAAGAAAGAAAGCTAGGAGTTATGTAGGTGAACAGAATGGATAAGAATATTCTCAGCAGAGAGAACAGCATATGCTAAGGCCCTAAGGTGTGAAAGAGGATAGCAGTTCTAGGAATTGAAAGAAGCTGAGGTAGAGAGTGAGTTGGGGAGAATGGCATGTGAATAAAGGCTAGGAGAGGTATTGAGGAGCCGAAACACTTAGGGCTCTGTATTCCATTTTAAGGATTTGAGACTTTATTCCAAGCTATGGGAAACCAGATCCAATAATTGAGCCTGAGGTCAGAGTATAGTGGAGTTCTGGTTATAGTGTGTCGTGTGATACAGAAACCCACCTGGATCTAGCCCCGATAATAGCGTGTGGTTACCCAGGGGAAATGGCTGTGTATATAAAGGGCTATAATGTTAAACTCTGACATTTAGGAGTCCAGCAACTTGCTGTTGGAACTGTTGGAAACACTTAGGCCAAATCACAGATATGGAAGAAAAACCTTGTTACCTCTGAAGGTCTAGAATGTGTTTATCCTCAATTACTTAAACCTTTTTTTACTCCTCAGAACACTTTTTCTTTTTTAAAGATAGTTTGGCCAAAAGTATTATTAAGTTGGTTCTATCTTGAAATCCCAAAATTAAAATTTAGTTTAAATCTAAGTATGCCATCTAGGTTGACAATTTGTAATTTGCCTTGGACAGTGAAAAATGAGATAACCAAACCCTTTGTTCCCATCCCTCCTGAAAACAAACATAAAAACACAAAATAAATGGGTGAATTGCTGAGGTATTTTTAATTTTAAATTTTTAAAAAAATTTTCCTGTATTTGTTATAAGAATGTTGTGGCATCAGGGGAGGAAACACTTAAAATAAAAAAATTTTAAACAGATTTTGTTGATAGCCTTTTTGTTTCTTTTACTCCCAATACTCATGTCATTGTATTTCCTTAAGAAAAAAGCCAAGCCTGAATATAGCTACAAGTTATCTTTGAATAGTTAATAAAACAAATAAAAAGTTTTGTTTTTTGAAAATTTCTGAAGGTGTTTTCTTGTGTTCATCTTGTTTTTGGCAAGAACAAGAACTTTGTTGACATATGTCTTTTACTTTTCTCTCGTGGTAGGTTGAAGGCTTTAAAAGTGAAATTATCAACCTGGGAACTTGTAAGGTTGATTGACACTTTACTTCTGTTGGCACAGAGCATAATCAGCAGCACTACCTCAAGGGAAGAGGTAGAGTTGTTTTTTAACTTCTCTGAAAATAACTTTAACTTTTTTTATTCAGAGTAGAATTTTGGTTGTAGTGGATTTTAGTCTATTTACTTAGTCAGATCCCCTTAAAGCCTGTAGGGTGCAGATATGTAGGTGGGCTTCAGGTGAGTGTGTCACCATTTTTTTCCAACTATAAAGCTTAAAGGTCTCAAATAACATAAGCTGTAGTAGGCATCTCTGTTCAGTATTTTCAACATCAATCTTTCCTCTTTTTCCCTGAGATTAAAGATTTCATACCTTGGGAATGAGTTCAGTTTATGCTTTCTAACTGTGGGACAAATAGCCCCAGTGTGCCAGGGAGTATAATAAGCTACACAGTAACTCACAGTGTATTTTCCTATTGCATCAAAATTACCAGATTTGTTGCTTAAGATTACTTTATAGCAGGGTTTCCCAAGCTTGCCATTAATGACGTTTTAGGCAGGACGATACTTTGTTGTGAGTAATGTCCTGTGCATTGTAGTATGTTTAGCAGCGTCTCTGGCCTTTACCTATAGATGCCGGTAGCAAACCCTTCTTCCGTCCGGCAGTTGTAACAACCAAAAGTGTCTCCAGACATTCCCAATATCTTCTGGTAGGCGAAATCACTCTTAGTGGAGCACCATTGCTTTATATAGTAAGATATACAAGTGTATGTCATGAATTAAAATGAACATAAAATGATCTGCATTTATTTTTTAATTATTTTTTTATCAAGTTGAAAAAAGTCCAATAAAGCTTTTACTAAGAGCCTAATTTATACTAAAGACAGTTGATGGCTCTTATGTTAACAGCCTTTAGGCTTCTATTCCACTCCTAGCCCCTGCTTCTGAGAGGCAGTGACTTTCACTTGTTTTAGCTATTTCTTCTGGTGTTTACCTCCATATCTTATCTTTATTTAATCAATTTTAGGCATTAACTGTTTACTTCCTATATGAGATAAAAATTTTAGCTTACTTACTTCACCTTTCCCTTCTTTTATCCTCCAATATAGTATATCACAATTTTTTATTAAATTCATAATCAGTATTCACATTATCACTGTAGTCACATCATCACTGTAGTCAAATGATTTCCTTTCTTTCTTGAACTTTTTTATTTTTCTTGGCATTAATAATAGCCTACTCCCCTTTTTTCTTTTTAAAAAATCTTTAAATAAATCTTCTGTCACCCTTCAATAAAGCTGTGCAATGCCTCTCAATTCAGTTTTCCTATCAGACCTGTCAGATAATAGGTCAGTTCTTTTTTCCTCCTGAAGACATCCCTTCTGGAGCCTCCTGATCTCCTACTTCAATCAGGACTAACTTGCTCTTTAAGCCCACTTAACTACTAATATCCTGAGATTTCCCTTTGCTGTCATCCTAGGAATTTGATTTGCCTATCTTCTGTGTTGGATGCCAAGTTTCCTGGGTCTCAGATCTTCCTCCTGTTTGTTGTTTACTGTTTCATCTTTGTGGTACACATCCTCCAACAGTGTCCCTATACATCCAGTTCCTGAGTCTTTCTGGACTCCTGCTATCCTGACTGGCTTATTTCCCATTAGTAGCTCTGTGGGTACTTTGATTATAACTTTCGCCTCTCTGCTTAGTAATTTACCATTTGTCCATCTGCTTTTCACGTTCATATATTGGGGTTTGAAGTTACAGATGTCTCTTAGTTTAACTGAAGATGGAGACTGTATTTCTCTTTCTCATTAGTCTTTTAATTTGGGGGCAGTTTTTGAGAGGCAAAGAAAAAGCAAATGTCTTTTTTTTTTTTTTTGCCTTCCTGAAACCAGAAGTCTTCATTTACTTTCTAAGATAAAGTATGAGATTTTGAAGTGCTATGATCTTGTATGACTTATTCCCACACTCACACATTCACATTTGAGAAGCTCTGAAGCAAATATTCCTAACAATGATATTGTAAAGGTAGAAAGTAATAATTTTTTTAAAAAATCAAACATAAACTTAGATTTGAAAGATAAGTTTGGCTGTAATAATAAAAATCTAGATGGCAAAAGTATCAATTCATTTATTGGGCTGTGGAGGTAATAAACGAGTTTTAAGGTTTTAAGTATATTTTTAGTATTTTCTGATACTCATGTAATCTTTTTCTTACATGCACACTTTGTCTTGCTCATGTTCATTTTTAAATGTCATAGGGTTTAATCATGTGAAATCTCAGTCTGAGCCTCCTCTGACTGGGATTAGCTTCTACTCTCTATGCCTGCCATTGCCACCAAACTTTTATGCAATCCCCCTCCCCCAGGGCCACAGTGCTTAGTATTGCATCTTCTAGCATCGACAAGCCTCTTCCATGAAAGATCTTGCCATCTTCCAGGCTTATATAGGAGTTGGTACAGGTCTCTGTCACTTTTTTAATGCAGCACTACTCATTCCCCTTAAAAACCCTCTTAATATTGGCTCATTCCTTTAAGAGTCTAGGGTTCCATTTACAGCCTCACATTGCTTTCTCACATAAGATAGTATTTCACTTTGTTGGTTGTTATTGCTAGAAGGGTTTATTCATAGTTATTTGGCTCTCGTATGTGACTTTAAGTAGGGAAGCTCTGGATTGTAAGATACATGAATGAAATAATATTTAGACTGATAGAGGACCAATCATGCACTCATTCTGTAGATTATACCTCTAACATGTTTTATATAGTTCTGCTTTCAAATATAGCTCATAGGTTGCAAAATAATCAAAAAATATTATGAAGGCTACTAAAAAGTGCTAATGTTAGTTATAATTTCTGAGAAAATTTAAGATCAATTGCAGAAGTCGTTTAGAAAAAGGTATGTCTCAAAACTGAACACTGTTCTCTATGCGTCCTGCCAGTGTACATATTTTCATTGATATTTGATGAAAAAGTAACCACTCCATAAGCCAAAGAACTTATAAATCACCTAAAGTAATGTGCCTATATATTGAATACTATAGGTTAAGCACCTTCAGAGAGAGTTGATCCAGGTATTAAAACCCTGATTTGAGGTGAACAGCCTAAAATAGATGGCCTACATTCGCTAGATGGCCTACATTGTCTCTGTCAGTCCTTTGGCTTTTTTCATATACATGCAACAATATATTACAATAAAATTTAAAGCCCACCCAAACCTACATTACGTTTTAGAAATATGAGATAAGTAGTGACTCTCCAGCCCACTTCCCTCTGTTATATGATGCTTTACTGATTCCTGCTCATTGTCGTTTATTTAGTCAACCAACTCTATGAGGTAAGGTTGGCAGGAATTACTTTCTTCCATTTACAGGGGAGGAAACTGAGAAAAGAAGCTGAATAATGCTACTGTGATTTGCCCAAGGTCAAACAACTAGTAAGTGTCAAAGCCTTGACTCTAAGCCGTGGGCTTTTTCCATTATACCTCCTTTTCTCAAAACAGACTGTAGCATGAATGTATATATAATTTTCTAGAGATGATAATTTAAGCATTTTTCAGGTTTACCTGGACAATATTTTAGTATGGATAGCTTAACTAAATTGCCACAAAGCGTATTACTCTTTAAAAAATTTCTTAACTTAGTCCAATACAGAATAAGCATATTGAGGTTAAGGTTTTTTGCATGTCTTAAAGTATTAACTGTCTTTTTTTCTTTTAATAGAAAAATATTAATTTCTGCTTTTCTCCTGGGCTCTTTTTTAATCTTGGCAAATTATTTTCATAATTAAAAATACCCTGAGATCTAATGCTCCATACTGACAGAGTTTTTGCATTATTATTATCTAAAGCATTTATTCAGGATTGTTTAAATGTTGCTGAGTTACCAATACACTATTCTGGGTAGTAGCTAAATTATTATAACCAGTTGAGGTCGAACATGTTGAATATGTTGAGAACAAGAGATGATTCCCTTGATTTGAGGGGAATATATTCTTTTTCTTATGTTTGAAATTTTTAGTCTATCTTTCTCAACACTGACAGTTTATGACACAAACTTTAATATAGATTTCTCTGCAAAAAGTGTCTTCTTCAAAGCAGCCTTAAAGCATATGTGAGATAAGTTATATTACTGTTACTATGTCACTATGTCTTGTTTTTTATTTCTTGGTAGATTATTGTAGTCAATTCCTAATGTAACAAGGAAAATAAGTAACAGTTGAAAACCATTTCTAATGTGCTCTTTTTTTTTTTTTTTTTAATCTAAAAGGGAGCCTGGCTTCTTAACTCTTGGCAGAAACCCATTTTTCCCCATTTAAAAAAATACATACTATATTTGGTTAATTTGGTGTTTCAGAAATCTTGAAAATATGCCAGATGAAATAAAACCAACTATATTCCTTTTATCTAGCTAAATTATTTCACATACAAGATCTTATGCTGACTTTAGAACTCTAACCATTGGAATTTATATTGTGATACCCTGATAAAAGTGTTTACATTGTGATGATACGGAGCAGTAAACGTCTCTAATGCACAGTCTCTGTCTTCCAGATTTGGTTTGCTATAAATATTTATGTTTTAGGTCCTGTACCTTGGCTAAAGATAAAATTATTTTTCTTGAGTGTTTGCTAGACAAATGTGTTTATTTTTCTGAGGCAAAGTTTTAATATTTTTAATTAGTAAATTTAGCTGATTATTTGTTCTTAGTCTTATTTCGAGGCTTGAACTTTTGTTGTAAAGCTTACATAAGAGAAAAAAAGTATATTCTGCATATATTGATTGCTTTTAGGAAGGCATTTATTACTGAAATCATAATACATATTTATATGAATTGGGATAAATTCCATCGTCTTTCACATGAGGCAGTAGTAAAGTGAAGAGTTGCATTTGTAGTTCCAGCTCATATTTATCACACAATTTATTTCTTTAGAAGCTACTTATAAAACTTATAAAAGGCTACTCCTGCATAGAACTATTTAAGGCCAACACTGTTGGGTTTGACTAAGTTGGAAAAATAATCTAATATTCAAAATTGTGACTTAACTTCTTGTTGATATATACAGTATAGTCCTTTTGGTTATGTTATATGTACTGCTGCTATCAGTAGTATACTACTTGTATTGTCTCCAATAAAACTGAGTCATTGGAAGACTTAAGGAACTTACTGTTTGATCTCTAGTATATTGTAACATAATGGTAAAATCAAAATCCAAAACCATATAACTTGTGTTTGAATGCTATGTTGGTATTTTTACATAATTCTCCAAGTACCACTTCAGTCTTGATTATCTGTCTTTGCTATTTAGGATCTCATCTCTACTTATATCAGGTTAGCTTTTGATGCAGAGATATTTTCAGTTGTCTAGGGATTACCATATTAAGAGTGTTCTTCATTTTGTGTGAACTTTGAACTCCAGTTATGAAAAATGTGTTTTGTGAGTTAATGCAACATCTGAATCAATGGGTTGCGAACTTAAGCCGCTACAAGAGTTAAACAGATTATTTAAATGAGTGAACTAGTTGAGGGTTGGCAAATAGTTCAAATTATTTTAAGCTACAGTAAGTAAACCACACAAAACACAACTTTGGGCCTTCAGTTTGCAACCTCTGATAAAATACTTTGCCTTCTCTCTGCTGTTCACATACCCCTCCAAAATTACACATACACTAATTTATTGGGGATGGAGAGCAAGTTGTTTTAAGCTCCTTCCAGAGTGTACAATTAAATATAGCTTTCTATTTTGGGAAAGCCTTGTAAAATGTATTTGAAAAGTAATGTTAACTGATCTAAAAGATCATCTTTCCAAACCACACTTGTGCTCAGTTTATGGTGTTTACTTTCTGTCAAAACTTAGAAAAAACATTCACAGTTAACTTCCATAATGTAAAATGTCTGTCTCATTAAGCATTAAAGAAGCATTGCTCAACAGGTATAATGTTGTTAGACTGTATAGCTAATGTGAATGTGGACATGACCTCCCAAATAGATCAAAGACTAATCTCTTTGACAGTTACAAGATGGCAGAGCTTGCCATGGGCCTTTTGCTGCTGCACATTGAAACTATTTGTTTGGAAACTATGCCTGAGGGATGAGAATGTGTTTATAAGGATGAGCAGGTAAAAGTAAAAGGTTGTCTTTTGACATTTCAACTAATCCTTTCCAGTCTTCGGTTTACTTAACATTTAGGCTGTTTGCTGGCAGGAGAAACTGGCTTTTTCACATATGCTTTATGTCATTTTAAATTGGGCATTGATTTTCGTGCCTGATAATTCCTAAGTGTACAATGAAATAGATTCTGATGTCATTAAAATGAGGTGTACTGGCTTCCTACCTTTTCCAAACCCTTAGTTTTGCTTTCCCTAATTAAATGTTTTCTTTTTTTTTTAAAGATTTTTATTTATTTATTTTTTCCCCCCAAAGCCACAGTAGATAGTTGTATGTCATAGCTGCACATCCTTGTAGTTGCTGTATATGCCATGCGGCCTCAGCATGGCCAGAGAAGCGGTGCGTCGGTGCACGCCCGGGATCCGAACCCTGGCCGCCAGCAGCGGAGCGCCCACCCTTAACCGCTAAGCCACGGGGCCGGCCCTAAATATGTTTTCTGAAAGACAATTTTTGTTTTTGATTAATTTTTAAAAATCTGTTTCTTTATATACTAAAAAATGTTTCAAAGTAGCCTTTATATATATTTACTTTCGCAAGTTTTTTCTTTACTTTTCACCTAAAATAATTTTCCTAGGTAAAAGATTGGCAGTATTTTAAAGGCCATTTAAATTGTAAAAAGTATTTGAAAATTTGCAAGAAATTGAAATAACGTAGTTATACATAAAAGTTAATTCATTTTAATGAAAAATAAAAGAACAAGGAGAGATAATTTTGTTTATTTAATCTAATAGTTGCTACATATCTCTAATTATTTCATTTATAACTAATACTTCCTAGAGCAACTGTTTTCATAGGCAGAGTGATCATTATAAAGTATTTGTCTGACATGGTGTAGGAAATTTTGAAAACCCTTAAGCTATTATGTCTGACAGGGTAAATGCCAAATTTTGGGGTGGGGGGAAATACTGTTAAAGAGTATAGAGAAACTGCTTAGTTACATTTTGAGAGATAGGTAGGAAATGTATATTTTCCCCAGTTGGATAGAATTTTTAAAGTGTTTTTCTTCTAATCTCTAAATATTATAATATACTTTATTGCTGAACTGTCAGAAATTGTTTTTACATATTATTATCTATTATTTCCTATGGTGCCATATTATCTACCATTTATATTAGTTTAAAAAACGTAGTCTATGACACTTAAAGGAAAGTTTATTTCCTCTATATTCTAGTTACAAAGTTTTGTTTTTTTGTTTTTTTTGGTGAGGAAGATGAACCCTGAGCTAACATCCATGCCAATCCTCCTCTTTTTGCTGAGGAAGACTGGCTCTGGGCTAACATCTGTGCCCATCTTCCTCCACTTTATATGGGACGCCACCACAGCATGGCCTGATAAGCAGTGCATTGGTGCGCACCCGAGATCCGAACCCCGGGCCGGCAGCAGCGGAGCACGCACACTTAACTCCTACGCCATGGAGCTGGCCCCAACTAGTTACAAAGTTTTAATTTAGAAATTTGACAGGTTCTTTTGGGAGGATATAAAATAAAATTTCTTACCTACCAATTTGAAAGCTACTTGTCAGAAGTGTGCTCTTCTGTTTTCTCTCCTAAAGCATGTCCTTTTGTTTAAAAAGGTTAATAGTATTTAGACTGTATTGAAGAGACTGTTTTCTCGAGTTGTTTTACAACTTCTTAAACTATAAGTTGTTAATTGATCTTGAAAGTCCAAAATTTTCCCAAGAAAATAACTCTTTGTAACTTTAATTAGGCTTGTGCTACAAAAATATACTATTTAATATATGTCACCAGTAATAGTACATAGGGGGTCTTTAAAAGCTGACTAACTGAAGGGAGCAATTCCTGCTGTGTCACATTGGATTAACTAGTTGCTAAGAACTATAGTCAATTTCTGTGAGCTTCCAATACTAGCATTTTGTTATAGGTGAATAAATTGCTGTCATTGAATTTAAGAACCATTTTTAATTTTATTTTAATTGGATTTTCTTAATCATTCCATTTTTTTTTTTTTTTTTTTTTTTTGGTGAGGAGATCAGCCCTGTGCTAACATCCGCCAATCCTCCTCTTTTTTTTTTTGCTGAGGAAGACGGCCCTGGGCTAACATCTGTGCCCATCTTCCTCCACTTTATATGGGACGCCGCCATAGCATAGCTTGCCAAGCAGTGCGTCGGTGCGCGCCCGGGATCCGAACCAGCGAACCCCGGGCCGCCGTAGCGGAGCGCGCGCACTTAACCGCTTGCGCCACCGGGCCGGCGCCCTTAATCATTCCATTTTTAAATAGAAAAAATAAGTCACAACAGAGTTGACCTAGGTAAGATCACTCAGAGAAACTATATTGTGTCTTGCCTCTAGAGTTTTCACTCTTAAGAGAGCAAGCTCTGGAGATAGACCTAGATTAAATCCCAGGTCTGGTCCTTACAGGCTGGGTGGCCTTCAACATGTTACTTAATCTTTTAAACCTTATTTTTCTAATCTGTAAAATAGGCTAATAATATCTACCTCTTAAGGTTGCTGTCAGGATTTAGTGAGATAATACCTGCTAAGCACTGCACTGTTCCTGGAACATTATAGGAGCTCAATAGATGTTATTATCATCATTTATTATTAATAAGATCTTTGGCTCCCAACTTTTCCAATTTTGACTTTTTGTTTAGCTAACTCATTATCAGTTTCTCTTCCTGATTTAGAAATTATTTCTTTAACATGGATTAAGCCAAGTTTATCTTTTTCCTTAAACATACTTCTCTTCTTGTCTTCTCTCAGTGGATTACTGGATTGCTTCTCTCAGAGGCTGGAAACTTTGGAGTCATTTTTTACTTTTTCCTCTTTAATGAGCACCACATCTACTTTGTACTTATGTTCTGTAACTCCACAATGTGTTACAAACTGGGCCTGTTTTCCATCCCCTTTGCCTTTTCCCTGGTAAGGCCCTCAATTACTCTTGTACCTAATTCATAGCATGTCTTCATTCCTCAACTCCTCTTACTTCTCTACACTGTAATCAACTTTAATATTTTAACACATATTTACTTGATGGCCATTTGTACTCATATTCTTTTCTGTTCTTTGTAAGCTCTTACTAGGCAGAAATATTTTTAACTTATTTTTGTGTTCTAGTGCCTATCACAGATGCCTTGCACACAGCCAAAACTGTAAATATTGAACTGAATCAGTGTTTCTTTAAGCTACCAAAAATTTCTTCTTCCCATTATATCAATTTTTCTACTTTATTTATTTTTTCTTCATGAGGAAGATCAGCTCTGTGCTAACATCTGCCAATCCTCCTCCTTTTTGCTGAGGAAGACTGGGCCTGTACTAACATCCACACCCATCTTCCTCCACTTTATATGGGACGCTGCCACAGCATGGCTTGACAAGCAGTGCGTCAGTGCACGCCCAACATCCCAACCGGCAAACCCCGGGCCGCCACAGCGGAGCGCGCGCACTTAACCGCTTGTGCCGCTGGGCTGGCCCTTCAATTTTTCTACTTTAAATGTTATATTTTTAATGTTTCTACAGCATTCTTTTTTATTTAGGTTTTTTTCCTAAAGCTTTATTGAGGCATAATTGACTCTAGCATTCTTGAGAACTATTTAAAACATAACTCCCTTTTTCATTCAATTACTGTATGAAAAATATAAAATCATAGTACATAATTTCCTTTCACTCAGAACATGCATTTTATTTTTTACAGGAGAGCTTTTTACAGGAGAAAGCTCATTAACTTACATATTTGAATAAGTCAGTCTGAATTGTGTATACCATATGCTCTGACCTTGTGTAAAAGTAGTTCACTCTTGGGATGATGTAATTTTAAAGATTTTCATGAAGATCAAATGAAGGCTGGGTATGTGGTACCCTTTGGTGTGACACTGCTTTTAATAGGAATGTAGTTTTATGACCTGTAATTAATTTTGAGTCTCTTTGAAAAAGGATATGATTATAAATATCAAACTCAATGACTAGATAGCAAAATTTATTATGATTTCTTTTCCAGCAAAGTAGAAGAAGTTTAATTTGGTAGTCTCTGTGTGTTAGTACCTAGATAGAAAATGAATGTAGATTCAATCACTAGGAAAAGTGAGAGATTCTTGATATACTTTAATAGTGGAGCCATTGAGGCACTAAATATTGTCTCAAATGCATTAGTGTTGTTTCAACTCTGAATTTTAAATTTGTTTAGATAATTACTGACTGCTTTCATATGCTTTGATTCTTTTACACCAATGTCTTTGGTGTGCATTTTGCTCTAATTGATGTGTTTGATTCCTTCTATTGATCTGTCTTAAGATTTTCTAATTCTTCTGCCTTCTCCAATCTGCTGTTAAACCCATCCAATGAATTTTTATTTCAGTTACTGTATTTTTCAGGTGTAGAATTTCTATTTGGGTCTTTTTTTATAGTTTCCACTTCTCTCCTTAGATTCCCCAAACTTGATTCATTAAACTATATGTTTTTAAATTATTTAAATATATTTATAATAGCTACTTTAAAGTCTTTGTCTGCTAATTCCAACAGCTAGGCCGTTTCTAGATTGGTTTGTATTGACTGCCTTTTCTTGATTATGGATCACATTTTTCTAGTAATTTTTATTGTATACTGAACATTATAGATAGTACATTATAGAGATTCTGGATCCTATTATTCTCTGAAGAATATTGATTTTTGTTTTTTGTAGGCAGTTCAGTTAGTAACTGATCCTTTTGAACTTGTAGGGGCATGATCTGACAATTGGTTGGGGGAGATCTGGGAAAAGCTCAAAGTACACAATCTTTAAACTCTCTTTCCCCTGTGGTTCTTGTCAAGGTTTGGTTTAGGTCTTTTGAAGGGCTGGTTTAGTATTAGCATTGCTCTAAATTGTGGTCCTTATTCCTAGCATGACACCTGGCTCTGTGTGTGTGTGTGTGTTTTACTTGATTTTTTATTTAAAAAATATATCTTGGCTAAATTTCCGTGTCAAAGCATATAAGTCTATTTCGTTTCTTTTAGTAACCCAATATTTATGTCAGAACAAATATAATATATTTAATTGATCCACTTGATGGACAGTTAGATTGTTGGTTATTTTTCTTTAATACAAACAAAGATGCAATGAATATCCTTGTACATATTATCTATCTCTACTTGTGGGAAACTATAAACACATTTGGTAAATATTTGTCAGTATTCTACAAATAAAAACAATGGAATTGTTAAATTTGCATTTCTTGGTTTACTGCTACAGTTAAGCATTTTTTTATGTGGGTTACCAGCCACTTATCATTCATTCATCTTTGATGACTTGCTTTCTCACAGACATTACTCACTTTTCTCCTTGGTCATTCAGATTTTTTTATTGATTATATATGAGCTCATTGTATATTAGATGGCAAACTTTCTCTCCAGTTTTTCATTTGCCTTTTAATGCAATTTATGGTGTTTTCGGGCCTTGCAAGATTTTTTTTCAGAATGTGAGAGGTCCAGCTTTCCAAGATTAGGATCAAGGCCAGTGGCAAGTTTATCACAGCACTGTATGGACCTCTTTGGTGTTTTCCTTTTTTTTTTTTGAGGTATAATTAACAAATAAAAATTGTATATATTTAAGGTGTAAAATGTGATGACAATATACATTGTAAAATTACTACGATCAGGTTATTTAACACATCCATCACCTCACATAGTTACCATTTTTTGAGTGTGTGGTGAGAGCACTTAAGGTCTACTGTCTTAGCAAATTTCAAGTATACAATACATTATTATTGAGTATAGTCACCATACTGTACTTTTGATTCCTAAAACCTATTCATCTTATAACTGAAAGTTTGTACTGTTTGACCAACATCTCCCCATTTCCTCCATCCCCCAACCACTGCCAGCCACCGTTCGACTCTAAGATTCAATGAGTTCAACTTTTTTCAATTCTACATATAAGTGAGAGCATGGCTGTATTTCTCGCTGTATGTGGCTTATTTCACTTAGCATAATGTCTTCCAAGTTTATCCATGTTGTTGGAAATGGCAGGATTTCCTTCTTTTTGGCTAATATTCCATTCTCTCTCTATATATATATATTACATTTTCTGTATCCATTCATTTGTCAATGGACACTTAGGTTGTTTTATATCTTGGCTATGTGAATAATGCTGCAATGAACATGAGCGTGCACACATCTCTTTGAGACAGTGATTTTATTCCTTTTAGATATATACCCAGAAGTGAGATTGCTGGATTATATGGTAGTTCTATTTTTAATTGTTTGAGGAATCTCCATACTGTGTTTCATAATGGCTGTACCAATTTACATTCCCACCAACAGTGTAGTACAAGGGTTCCCTTTACTTCACACCCTTGCCAACACTTGTTATCTCTTGTCTTTTTAAGAATAGCCATTCTGGGCCGGCCCTGTGGCTTGGTGGTTAAGTGCGCGCGCTGCGATGCTGGTGGCCCGGGTTCGGATCCCGGGTGCGCATCGAGGCACCACTTCTCCGTTCATCCTGAGGCCGAGTCCCACATACAGCAACTAGAAGGATGTGCAGCTACGACACACAACTATCCACTGGGGCTTTGGGGGGAAAAATAAAATAAATAAAATCTTAAAAAAAAAAAAAGAAAATTAAAAAAAAAAAAAAAAAAAGAATAGCCATTCTAACAGGTGTGAGATAATATCTCGTTGTGGTTTTAATTTGCATTTCTCTGATGAGTAGTAATGTTAAACACCTTTTCATATACCCGTTAGCCATTCATATGACTTTTTTGGAAAAATGTCTATTCAAATTCTCTGCTCATTTTTTGATTATTAGTTGTATGAGTTCCTTTTTTTTTCATTAAGGTAGCGTTGGTTTATAACATTACGTAAATTTCAGGTCTACATCATTATATTTCAAGTTCTGTGTGAACTACATCACGTTCACCACCCAAAGACCAATTATCATCTGTCACCATACACGTGTACCCTATTACCCCTTTTGCCCTCCTCCTTCCCTGTATATTTTGGATATAAACCTCTTATCAGATATATGGTTTGCAAATATTTTCTCCTGTCCCATAGGTTCTCTTTTCATTTTGTTGATTGTTTCTTTTGCTGTGCAGAAGCTTTTTTTTTTTTTTTTTTGCTGAGGAATATTTGCCCCGAGGTAACATCTGTTGGCAGTCTTCCTCTATTTTGTATGTGAGCTGCTGCCACACCATGGCCGCTGATGGATGAGCGATGTAGGTCATCACCAAACCAAACCTGGGCTGCCAAAGCGGAGCATGCTGAACTTAACCACTAGGCCACCAGGGCTGGCCCTGTGCAGAAGCTTTTTAGTTTGATGAAGTCCCACTTGTTTATTTTTACTTTTGTTGCCTATGTTTTGGTGTCATATCCAAAAAATCATTGCTGAGACTAATGTCAAGGAGCTTTTCCCTGTTTTCTTCTAGGACTTTTGCAGTCTCAGGTCATACGTTTAAGTCTTTAATTCATTTTAAGTTGTTTTTTAGGTATAATGTAAGATAAGGATCCAGTTTTGTTATTTTACATGTGGATATCCAGTTTTCCACCACCATTTGCTGAAGAGACTATGCTTTCCCCATTTTGTATTATTGGTGCTATTCTTGGTATTTTTGTCAAAGATTAGTTAACCATATATGCATGGGTTTATTTCTGGACTCTCTATTCTGTTTCATTGGCCTTTGTATCTGATTTTATGCCATTACCATTCTGTTTTGATTACTAAAGTTTTGTAATACAGTTTGAAATCAGGAAGTCTGTTGCCTCCAGCTTTGTTCTTCTTTTTTGCTTTGGCTATTTGGTGTCTTTGTGGTTCCTTACAAATTTTGGGATTGTTTTTTATATTTCTGTAAAAAACACCATTTTGATTTTGATAGGAATTGCACTGAATCTGTCAATCACTTTGGGTAATAAGGACATTTAGCAATACTAATTCTTTTAATCCATAAACATAGGATCTTTCTATTTATTGTGTTTCTTCAATTTCTTTCATCAATGTCTTATAGTTTTCAGTGTAAAGATCTTTCACCTCCTTGGTTAAATTTATTCTGAAGTATATTATTCTTTTTGATACTATTGTAAATGGGATTGTTTTCCTAATTTCTTTTTTTGAATAGTTTGTTGTTAGTGTATAGAAATACAACTGATTTTTGTATGTTGATTTTGTATCCTGCAACTTTACTAAATTCATCTGTTAGTTCTAACAGTTTTTTGGTAGAGTCCTTAGGGTTTTCTACATAGAAGATCATGTTATCTGCAAACGAGACAATTTTACTTCTTCCTTTCCAATTTGGATGCCTTTTATTTCTTTTTCTTGCCTAATTGCTTTGGCCAGGACTTTCAGTACTTTGTTGAATAGAAGTGATGAGAGTGAGCAGCCTTGTCTTGTTCCTGATCTTAGAGGAAAAGCTTTCAGCTCTTCACTATTGAGTATGATATTATCTGTGAGCTTGTCCATATGGCCTTTATTATGTTGATGTACATTCCTTCTATACCTAATTTGTTGAGAATTTTTATCATGAAAGGATGTTGAATTTTGTCTGTGCTGTTTTTCTGCCTCTTTTGAGATGGTTGTATGATTTTTATCCTTCACTCTGTTAATGTGGTATATCACATTTATTGATTTGTGTATGTTGAACCAATCTTGCATTCCAGGGATAAATCCCACTTGATCTCAGTGTATGATCCTTTAAATGCTTTTGAATTCAGTTTGCTAAGGATATTTGTAACTATGTTTATCACGGATATTGGCTTGTAATTTTCTCTTCTTGTAGTGTCCTTATCTGTCTTTGGTATAAGAGTGGTCTGGCCTCTTAAAATGAGTTTGGAGGAAGTGTTCCCTCCTCTTATATTTGGAAGCATTTGAGAAGGATTAGTGTTAATTAATTCTTCCTTAAATACTTAGTAGAATTCACCAGTGAAGCCATCTGATCCTGGGCTTTTCTTTGTTGAGAGGTTTTGGATTACTGCTTCAATCTCCTACTTGTTATAGGTCTGTTCAGATTTTCTATTTCTTCATGATTTATCTTGGTAGGTTGTATGTATCTATGAATTTATCCATTTCTTCTAGGTTACCCAATTTTTTGGCATGTAATTGTTCATAATGGTCTCTTATGATCCTTTGTATTTCTGTAGTATCAGTTGTAATCTATTCTTTCATTTATAATTTTATTTGAGTCATTTTCATTGCTTAATTAGCAAAACATTTATCAGTTTTGTTTATTATTTCAAAAAACCAACTCTTAGTTTCATTGATCTTTTCTATTGTTTTTTTCAAGTCTCTAATTTATTTCTGCTCTCATCTTAGTTGTTTCCTTCCTTCTGCTAACTTTGAGATTCATTTATTCTTTTTCTAGTTTTTTAAGGTGTAAAGATAGGTTGTTTGAGATCTTTGTTCTTTCTTAATGTAGGTGTTTATAAATGTCTCTCTTACAACTGCTTTTGCTGCATCCCATAGTTTTGGTTTGTTGTGTTTCCATTTTTATTTGTATCAAGATACTTTTTGATTTCTCTTTTGATTTTTTCTTTGACCCATTGGTTGTTCAGGTGTGTGTTGTTTAATTTCCACATATTTGTGAATATTCCAATTTTCCTGTTATTGACTTCTGATTTCATACTGTTGTGGTTGGAAAAGATATTTAATATGATTTCAGTCTTCATAAATTTCTTAAGACTTGTTTTGTGGCCCAACATATAATCTGTCCTGGAGAATGTTTCATATGCACTTGAGGAGAATGTGTATTCTGCTGCTGTAGATTTGAACCAAGTCATAACAATAATTACATTAAATGTGAATGGTCTAAACATCCCTATTAAAAAGCAGAGATTGGGGCCGGCCCCATGGCTTAGCGGTTAAGTGCGCATGCTCCGCTGCTGGCGGCCCAGGTTTGGATCCCAGGCACGCACTGACGCAACGCTTCTCCAGCCATGCTGAGGCCGTGTCCCACATACAGCAACTAGAAAGATGTGCAGCTATGACATACAACTATCTACTGGGGCTTTGGGGGAAAACATAAATAAATAAATAAAATAAAATAAAAAAACAGCAGAGATTATCAGGCTGGATAAATATAAAAGAATAAACTATTGATGTATGTTTCAGCATGAATGAATTCCAAAATCATTATACTAAATGAAAAAGACAGACACAGATGATTATATAATAACATCTACATGGAATTCTAGAAAAGGCGAAACAGAAAGCAGATCATTGGTTGACAAAGTCAGCAGTGAAGGAGACTGACTGAAAAGGCATAGGAGGGAAGTTTTTGGGGTGATTGTGGTGGTGGTTACATGACTATACATTTATCAAAACATCTAAATGTATTTAGAAAGTTTGTAAATTTTATTGTATGTAAATTATTTCTCAATAAAACTGATTGACATTATCACAGAGCTAATTAATTATGTGCATGTAGAAATTTAGGGAATGTACAAATGAATAGAAATGTTTTAAATGAACTGAAAAAAATTTAGTACTGAAAAACAAAATCTCGCTACCCTTATAAAATGATGTTCAAAGTGTTAGAAGTTAATATGATTTTTTAAATGAGCTTTAATTATCTACTATATTTTAAATATATTTTTAAATTATTAGGTTGAACTAAAGCGACAGTATAATGACCAGCATTCGAAATTGAGAGGTCTTTTACCTGGTCGTCAGTGGTATGAAATTCAAGCATACAGGGCCTTAAACCAGGCCCTAGGTAGGTAAGTGGAGTGAAATTTAATGTAATGTTACTGTAATATTATCTGTGACCAGGGCTTTGTGTAGAGCCAGTCTTGCTACATTACTCCTTATAATAAATTTGATAGAATTTTATTTCACTAGAACCCTAAGAACTGGTATATTTTAAATGATAGATGTCACAAGTGAAAGTTGAAAAGAGTCAATGGAATAAATGAAACCCAAAACCTCAAAATTTGCTAACATTTAAAGGTTTATGATTGGTCAAACAATGAATGTCACACAAAGGTGTTCAGTATATGTTTGTAGAAGCTCGCCACCAAACAATACAAGTTTTATCTTGTGAACATCAGAACCTAGATGATGATTTTATGGGTAAAAAGCAAACCACTCAAGAAGGATTAAAACAAACCACGCTCAGGGTACTAAAGAAGTAACATCAACTAACAATAAAATTTTATTATAATACTCCGTTTTCTAAGGATTCTGGTTCATTAAGATTTATGCTTTTTGGAACTAGTTTTTAAATCACCATTTTATACCATAATTTTATGTTGTGGGACATCAACATTTTATTTATAAATACTATGATTATTAGATTTTATAATGTAATTTAATATTTTATATTCTCTATTTATAAAATTGTAATTAGTTTAACTATGTAATAATTTTTTCCTGTGAGGTTGTAAAGCATTCAGATAATTCAAATAAAAGAATATAGGTTAAGAGTAAAATCTTGAAAACATGACCATTTGACATATTTTCAGTTCACCAGAGGACCCACAGCTAACTGTTATCTGACCTAACCAAATCCAGAATTTAGATTTTTCTCAAGTACAGGCGCACCTCGTTTTATTGCACTTTGTTTTATTGCACTTCACGTATATTGCATTTGTTTACAAGACCCTCCACCATCAAAAAGATTACGACTCACTGAAGGCTGAGATGATGGTTAGCATTTTTTAGCAGTAAAATGTTTTTTAATTAAGGTATGTGCGTTCTTTTTTTTAGACATAGTGCTATTGCACACTTAATAGACTGCACTAGTGTAAACATAACTTTTATATGCACTGGGAATCCAAAAAATTCGTGTGACTCGCTTTATTGCGATATTTGCTTTATTGTGGTGGTCTGAAACTGAACCCGCAATATCTCCGAGGTATGCCTGTATCTTCTTTACTTGCATTAGCCCACTTATACGTAAGCAGACCAGGTTGTGTTTGAGTTCAGATTTACATATAGCTGATGACATAGGACTGCAACAGCTGGATTTAAGTCCCAAAACACATCACCCAGTCCCGTCCCCATCATTTCAGAATGATATTCTGGAAGTGTTGCTGTTCAAACTGAATGATTCAGTTCCATGATTAATCTACTGATATGGTTAAGCTGCTGCCCTTCTCTGCTTAGAAATCACATTGGTACTTGGCATTAAGTTGCACTGCAAATTGTTCTTGAAGCATTTCCTCTGCTTACTTTGTCTCTCCCTGTTGATTGACCTCTTTTGTTTTGTTTTACTTGAATTTTCATATTCAGCAAATAGTTTCTAAGAGACCCTGAATGTATATTTAAAATTTTTGACTTTTAGTCACTATTCTTAATTTCAGGAAAATAAATATTCTTGAAATATTTTTCTCAGTTGATTATTTTTTCCTTTTAATATAAGCAGTGCCTTGAATTTCAAGAAACATTTGAAGCAAAAGTACATTTGTATCCTGTTTGTTATATATAAACCTTTTCTACACATATTAAACAGGTTGTGAGCAATGAAATTACTTATCTAACATCACATAAATACTAAATGACCCTTCACATCTTGTCCCCACCTACTTTTAAAACCTCAAGACCTGCTTTTTCATCCTTACATCCTACCTCTATCCACTGAAGTTCTCACTATTAGACTATTAAACATACTATATCCTTTCATTACTCTCTGCCTTGGCATATAAGCCACCATACAATTCATCTGGCAGGTTTACCAGTCAAAACCCAGTTGAAGATCATGTCCTTTATGAAGACCTTTTTTTACATCTCCAACTAGAGTTATTTATTCCTTCGGAAACCCATAGCATTTTATACATTGTCTCTATTATAGCATATATCTCCTTGTATTGTAATAGCCTCTTTATATATCTGTCTGCTTCGCTAAACTTGTATTATACATTTTGCATTCACAGCAACCAACTATGTCTCAACATAGGGCATAGATGCTCAATAAATGCTTGCTGAATTAGTGAAAAATGCCAGCTTCAGTGCTTTTCTCACTATACCATATTGACCAGAGAGCTTCTAAAGCTTCAAAACAGGCTTTTCTAGAATTTCATAAAAACATGTGTTTGTAATATTGATATATAGTACTGTAGTTTTAGTGTTTTATAAATTAAAAAATGGATAGCACAACTGTCATTGTACTGATTTTCAGGGAAACAGTATCAATGAGGAGCAACTTATTACAAAGAAACATACCCATTTAAAAAATAAGTGAATGTTTTACATCATTTGATAAAACTCATAGTGTGTATTGATTGACATAAAAGGTGTTTGTACTCAGGCACTCTTCTTATAAGAGATATGTATAGACGGTCTAAAATAAGCAGAAACAAATTTAGTTTAAAAAAATGTTATCTTTTTTTTAAGCCCACATGGGACTATTAGAGTATTTGAAGTAATCTAAGTCCATGAAATGTAATAACAGCCTTCGGGAATGTACCAGATGGTTTTGTGACCAGGTTACAACTGCACACTGAGTTTCCTAACAGGTCTGCTTTACTAAAAGTATAATCTTTGTCTCAAGTGGGCATAATTCATTTGAGCAAGGCAGTATGAAAACAATGGAAAAAAGAAAAGGTGAAACCTTTTTCTCTGAACTGTTTTGTTAACTTAAATGTCTTTCCACCATAGGACACTTTAAACATAAACAAAAGTGGAACCAAAGTAGAGTGGCACCCTGACTTTCCATTGATTTTCAACACTGATATTGACAATATCCATCTTCCTATCCTGCCCAATTTTATGGTCTGATGCCTTGGAACCTATGGATTACTTTAAAATAACATTAAGAAATAATGTCATATAAAATTTAGATTTTTAAAGACTCTCTGGAAAAATCGAACAGTTAATCTTCACCCCCTCTCAAAATTCCATAATAGTAATGAAATAAAAATGTCAAACCTACAAAGTTAAAAAGGAGAGGAGACAATGACGGATATCAGCAAATTTTGAACACTGGAAAACAGATGAATGAGTGAATGACTTAGTAGGCAAGAGAAAGCTGATATTTAAATCTGTAGTTGTGAAAGCTAACAAGATCCTCCAGATTCAGGCATGGCAAAGCTTAGGACTTGGGAGCACTCTAAAGTCTCAGTTAAAGTAGGGTTAACCACAAGAGGATTGGTTGCAAGTTAGTATAAGAAGTAGTTAGACAGCCCCCTCCCCCACCCGATTTACTCTCTGGAGAGATAAACTAGAGAGTCTATATTCTTCAATTCCAGGTACAGCTAAGGATGTATTAAAGATGGGGGTTAAGAAAAGTCTACCTACTGAATGTCAGAACTCCATCTCCTTTTTCTTCTCAGCTCTGAATAGGCTGACAATCGATCTAATATCTCCAAGGCAGAAAAGTACAGTATTCCTTTCTACGGACACTGACCACCTCATGAGTAAGGGCCTACAGATAGTAGCAAAGTGGCCCTGTATCTACCAGATTACCTTACTGCAAAGCCTCCCAGTCTATAAGCCCCACCCATGTATGCAGAACTGCCAGTCAGCATTTTAGTGCCTTCCTCTTAAATAAGTGCAACGAGTCTTCACCAGATATTCAAAGAAAGTCTGTGACATGAAAAACAGAGACCAAAACAATTCCAATAAAACAAAAACAGGGTAGAAGAACTTGTAGAAAACAGAAACAGTGCAGTAGAACAGGAGTTGGTAAATTTTTTCTGTAAAGGGCCAGACAATATATATTTTAGGCTTTTCAGGCTACATACAGTCTGCATCTATATTCTTCTTTGTTTTTTTTTAACCTTTTAAAAACGTAAATACCATTCCTACCTTGCAAGCTGTACAAAAACAAGGTATAGGGGCAGCCCAGTGGTGTAGTGGTTAAGTTTGCACACTCTGCTTCAGCGGCCCAGGGTTCGCAGGTTCAGATCCTGGGCACGGACCTATGCACCGCTTATGAAGCCATGCTGTGGCAGGCATCCCACATATAAAGTAGAGGAAGATGAGCACAGATTGGCCCAGGGCCAATCTTCCTCAGCAAAAAGAGGAGGATTGGCAACGGATGTTAGCTCAGGGCTAATCTTCCTCACGAAAAAAAAAAAAAAAACAAGGTATGGACCAGATTTTCCCTATGGGCTCTAGTTTGCCAACCCCTGGATGGAAGAAAACTTCAAAAAAATTTATCGGTAATATCCATACAGAGGTAAGATATTGTTTCCATGAAACAAGAACAGAAGATGAGAAAAAGCTCCTACATTAACGTGATAGCAACACATTTTAAATGCAGAATTGGGCTTAGAAGATAAAATTTAAATTTATCGGATCAAAAAGATAAAGAGATAGAAAATAGGAAAGAAGAACTAGAAATTTAGAAGGTCGGTAACCAAGAGCCAACTTCTGATTAACAGGAGATCCATATGAAGGGATTAGAGAAAATAGAGGAAAGAAACATGTCAAAGAAATAATTGAAGAAAAATGCTCAGAATTGAAAGACATATTTCCTGATTGAAAAGGCCCCCCAAGCACCAGTAAAGGGGGAAAGCTACAAAGCACCTCACTGTGCAGTTTCAAAGTACCTGAGGTAAAGAAAAGGTCCTAAAACCTTTCAGAGAGAAAAAGATAGGTCTCATATAAAAGATATGGAATCACAATTGAAACAGATTTCTTAAAAGCAACACTAGAAGCTAAAAGACAGTTGAAAATTATCTTCAAATTTTTGTAGGAAATTTTCAACTTGCAGTCTAAGTTCTGTGCAACCCAAATGATCAATAAACTGTAAGAGAGAATAAAACATTCAGTTTGCAAGGATCTAAAACATTTGCCTCAATGCATATGTTATTAGGATGCTACTGGAAGATACACTGCATCAAATAGGAGAAAATTCAGAAAGAGGAATATCAAGGATGCAGGAAATTGGGGTTCCAATCCAGAAGAGAGGAAAAGAAAATTCCCAAAACAATCAGGAAGGGAAGCACTGCGATGACAGCTGTGCAGCAGTCCCATGGTAGTCAGTTTAGATTTGTTTCCAAGGATGGAGAGTTTGCCCCTATTGAGAAGAATTAAAAACATAGAAAATTAAGCAAAAATGGAGAGATACAGTTATTAATTCCAGGGCAGGCAAAAAAATGTTGTACAAGAAAGGAAATGTAATCATATTGCACCGTGTAACTCACCTGTAAATGGCAATCAACTGAATATTGATTTATGTAAGAATTGTGATATAACCATCAGGAGAATGGAGAGGTGGTGAAGTATCAGTGATATAAGATAAGTAAACATCTTCTATATGAAGAGTCAACAAATAATTTCTAAAGGTCAAAAACCAAGAGGTAGTAGAAGTATGAATGTTATTTAGAAATATGGAGATAAATGATCAGAAGAACTATCTAAGATATTTAAAAGTAATTGTTTCTGAGGATTGGGAATGGGAAATGGGGTGTGGGTAGGTAAAAGAGAATTCTGTTTTTTTATTAAAACTATTATAATACTATTTGACTTTTAAACTATATTTTATATTTGATTAAAAATTAAAATTTGCAGTCCTAAAATTAGCTTTTTAAAAATAGTCTGGAAGTTTCCATCCTAGATGAGATGGAGTAAGCACACTCTGTACTGTCATAAAAACCTAGACAAAATGCATGGAGTGGCTATTTGAGTACTGTGACAAGTAAATAGTAGCAGGCAGATTGAAGAAGAAGGCCAGAATTCAAAATACCAATGAACTGGTTGGAGGAACTATATTAATATCAGACAAAGTAGAATTCAGAGTAAAGGAAATTACTGGGGTGTTAAAAAGGAAAATTATATAATGATAAAAGTGTCAATTTATCAAGAAGACATAGCAATCCTAAATGTGTATGCACCTAAAAACAGTGCTTCAAAATACACGATGCAAAAACTGACAGATCTGAATAGAGAAATAAACAAATCTATGGTTATAGTTGGAGACTTCAAAATTCCTCTCTCAGTAATAGAAGTAGTAGACAGAAAAACCAATAAATATGTAGAAGACTTGAACAATGTTATTAACCAACTGGATTGAATTAACATTATAGAGCACTCCACCCAACAATAGCAGAATAAACATTCTTTTCAAGTGCACAAGGAACATTTACCAATATAGACCATATCCTGGGTGATAAACTTAAAAAAATTTTTAAAGAATTAAAATCATAGTAAGTGTGTTCTCTTACCTAAAATATTAAACTAGAAGTCAATAACAGAAAAACATCCAAATACTTGGAAACAAAGAACATACTTCTAAATAATCCGTAGGTAAAACAGAATGTCTTAGGAAAATTAGAAAATATTTTGAACTAATCAAAAATGAAAATCAACATATCAAAATTTGTGGGCTGCAGCTATAGCAGTGTTCAGTGGGAAATTTATATCATTAAATGCTTATTTTCAAAAATAAGAAAAGTCTCAAATCAATAATCTAAGCTTCTACTTTAAGCTAGAAAAAGAAGAGCAAAATAAATGTAAAGCAAGTAGAAAAAAGGAAGTAACAGAGATAAAAGTATAAATCAGTGAAATTTAAAACAAAAAACAATAAACGAAATCAATGAAAGTAAAAAATGAATAAGATTTATTTTTAAAAAGTCAATAAAATCAACAAGCCCCTAGGTAAATTGACAAAGAAAAAAAAGAGAAGCCACAAATTACCAATACCTGGAGTAAAAGAGATGATATTACTACATACCCCGCAGATGTTAAAAGGATAATGTGGGAAAAACTATGCACATACATTCAACAACTTAGATGAAATGGACTAATTTCAGAAAACTCACGAAATACCATACTCACTCAAGATGAAATAGATAACCTGAATAGTTCTCTATCTATTAAAGAAATTTAATGTGTAGTTAAAAACCCTCTGAAAAAAATCTCTACCTAGATGGTTCACTGGTAAATATTACAAAACATTTAAAGAAGAAATAGCATCAATTCTCTATGATCTCTTCTAGAAAATAGATGATGGAATCTTTCTCAATTCATTTTATGAGACCAGCACTATCCTACTACCAAAACTAGATGAAGGCCGTATGAAAGAAAGAAAGAAAACTACAGACTTCATCTGTCGTGAACATAGGTGAAAATATTCTTAACAAATTGTGTGAGATCCACAAAAATGATGGAGTAAAGACCTCTCAAAATTCTCTTCTCATCAAAGCAATGAGAAAATAGGCAAAATAGAATCAACTTTTTCAAAACTCTGTAAATTAACCAGTTTACAGCATTCCAAGAAGCATTCATGAAAATGGCTGAATCTCATTAAGAACAATAGCTTTGTGACATTTTAACTTGCCCAGTTCCCATCTCCCTTTCTCCAAGTTCACAGTAACCTTAAATAGTGGTGAAAGCCAACAACCTGCCAGCCACAGTAGGGGCTGGATCTTATTCCTAGAGAATTGTCATTATGAAACCTGTCCAGTGGTTCCTTGGAAGACCCCATTCACTGGAGTGCCTTTATTTGACCTGACTCAGGGTACACCCAGGCAGTGGTTTGACTTCACAGCTTCCTGAGAAAATGAATGAAAATCAGAGCAAATAATAGACTAACTAAAAAGCTAAAAGGGAAAAGCTGGGAAATGAGATGTCCATAGGAGGCTTTAAAAGTTCAAACCTATTCCTAGGACTTTAGTGGGCATGTTTAGTATGTAGGACTGTGCACATGACCAAGCATGTGCACGTGCTCAGGAAAGACCTGAAAAGGCCCTAAGTTCTCACCTCTGGCTGACCTTGAGGCTCTGCTGAAGCAGGAAGTGAAGACTAAGGCAGAGTTGTTACCTGCCTGGCTGAGGGTTGAAAGCATGTCCAAAAACACATGCAAAGCCTCTTGGCAAAGAATGGGAGACATTGGTTCCAGATGTTTAAGGAAATCTCTAATCATTAACTGACCACTAAGCTGACCTGGCTGTGGTCACACATTGACATGACAATACAGACTTTAGAGAATTATTTCAGAAAAGTCACAACAACAGAAATCTTTGAGGAGGGGCAAGAATCTGATTTTTACAGTTGCCACATTATAATACTTGAAATGTACTGTTTTCAACAAAAATTATGACACATGCAAAGAAAGAAGAATGTATGGCCCATACACAGGAGAAAAAGCAATCAATAGAAAGTGTCTCTGAGGAAGTCCAGATATTGTATTTAATATATAAAGCTATTTTAAATATGGTCAAATATCTTAAGGAAATTATGTCTAAAGGACTATAGGAAACTATGAGAATGATGTCACACCAGATAGAGAATATCAATAATGAGATAGTATTTAAAAAAAGAACCTAATGAAAATTCTGGCATTGAAAAGTACAATAACTGAAATGAAAAATTCATTAGAGGGGCTCAACAACAGTTTTGAGCAGGAAGAAGAAAGAATCAGTTTACTTAAAGATAAGTTAATTGATATTATCCAGTCTGATGAAATAGAAAGAAAAAGAATGAAGAATAATGAACATATAGCCTCAGGGACCTGTAGGACCCCATCAAGCACATGAATATACACATAATGGGAGTCTTAGAAGAAGAGAAGAGAGATAGGAACATAAAGATTATTCGAAGAAATAATGGCTGGAACTTGCCAAATTTGATGAAAAGCATTAATCTGCACATCTAAGAAAATCAGCAAACTCCAAGTAGTTTAAACTCAGAGAGATCTGTACATAGACAGGTCATAAACTGTCAAAAGACAGAACCTAGAAAGCAGCAAGAGAGAAACAACTCATTACATACCAGGCATTCTCGATGAGCATAGCAGATTTCTCGTTGGAAACCATGGAGAGCAGAAGGCAGTGGATTGACATATTCAAAGTGCTGAAAGGAAGAGACTGTCAACCAAGTCTATATCTAACAAAACTATCCTTCAAAAATGAAGGAAAAAGTAAGATATTCCCAAATAAACAAAAACTAAGAGAATTAATCTCTTGAAAACTTGTCCTACAAGAAATACTAAAGGGAGTCTTTTTCAGGCTGAAATGAAGGGACATTAGGCAATAATTCATATCCACATGAAGAAATAAAGAGCATCTATAAAGGTAATTTCACAGGTAAATATAAAAAGCAGTATAAATGTATTTTTATAGCTCTTTTTCTCCTATCTGCTTTTTAAAAACAACTGCATAAAGCAATAATTTTAAATCTGTGGTGATAGGCATTGTCTTGAGGATCTCCAAGACCATGCTCAGGTTTAGTAATTTACTAGGAGCAGTGGTAGACTCAGCATTTGGTTATACGCACACGTAGACTTTATTACAATGAAAGGATACTAAGCAAAATCAGCAAAGAGAATAGGCACATGGGCAAAGTGTGCCCTAGGAATGAACAATCCAAAAATGAAATTAAGAATTCCATTTGCAATAGCATCAAAAAAGAATAAGATACTTAGGAGTAACTTTAATAAAAGAAATGCAAGGCTTGTAAACTGAAAGTTGCAAAACATTGTTGAAAGAAATTTATAAATAAATGAAAGAATTCTATGATGATAAATTAGAAGACTTATCATTGTTAAGATAGCAACACTTCCCCAAATTGATCTACAGATTCAGTGCAATCCCAACCAAATCTCCAGCTGGATTTCTTGCAGAAATTGAGAATCTGATCCTAAAATTCATATGGAAACTGGAAGAGACCCAGAATAGCCACAAAAATCTTGAAGAACAAAATTAGAAAACTGACAATTCTCAATTTCAAACTTACTGCAAAGCTGCAATAATCAAAACTGTGTTGTACTGGCATAATACAGACATATAGTACAAGGGGTAGAATTGGGTGTCCAGAAACAAACCCATACACTTACAGTGAATTGATTGTTGACATAAGTTCCTAGACAATTCATTGGGGAAAGAACAGTCTTTTTAACAGATGGTACTGGGATAACTGGGTATTGCATGCAAAAGAATGAAGTTAGACCCCTTACCTCACACTGTATATCAAAGTTAACTCAAAATAGATCAAAGACTACTAAGGTGTAA
Source organism: Ceratotherium simum simum (assembly GCF_057802395.1). Lineage (NCBI taxonomy): Eukaryota > Metazoa > Chordata > Mammalia > Perissodactyla > Rhinocerotidae > Ceratotherium > Ceratotherium simum. The sequence continues at coordinate 27,478,168 of NC_141915.1, read as the reverse complement.
ATCTTCTTGACCTTGGATTAAGCAGTTGTTTCTTAGATCGGACATCAGAAGCACAAGCAACTAAAAAAATTAGATAAATTGAACTTTGTCAAAGGCAAAACTTTTGTTCATCAAAGGACATTATTAAGAAATGCGAAAAAACTCACACATGGGAGAAAATATTTGCAAATCATGTATCTGATAAGAGTCTGGTATCCAGAATATGTAAAGAACTCGTATAATTCAACAATAAAAAGAAATAATACAACTTAAAAATGGGCCAATAATTTGAATAGACATTTCTCAAAAAAAGATACACAAGTGGCCAGTATGCACATGAAAAGATGCTCAACATTATTAGTCATTAGGGAAATGCAAATCAAAACCACAGTGAAATACCACTTCACACCTCCTAGGGTACATATAATGAAAAAAGTGGACAATAACAAGTGTTGATGAGGATATGGAGAAATTGGAAATCTCATACCTGGCTGGTGGGAATGTAAAATTTTGTGACTGCTTTGGAAAAAAATGTGACAGTTCCTCAAAAAGTTAAACATAAAAGTTACCATACAATCCAGCAATTCCAATCTTAGGTATGTACCAGTAGAATAAAAGATATGTGTTTATACAAAAACTTGTACACAAAGGTTCATAGCAGGGTTATTCATAATAGTCAAAAGATAGAAACAACCCAAATGCCCATTAACTTATGAATGGATAAACAAAATGTGCTATATCCATACAATGGAACATTATTCAGCCGAGAAAAGAAACGAAGTACTGATACATGATACAAGTAACCTTGAAAACATCATGCTGATGTTTTCAGCATGATGAAAGAAGCCAGACACAAAATGCCATATACTGTATGCCGTATACTGTATTCCAGTTATATGAAATGTCCAAATAGGCAAATCTATGGAGACAGAAAGTAGATTAGTGGTTTCCAGGGATTAGGGGGAATAGTTGGGTAACTGGGAGTGACTAATGGGCACTGGGTTTCTTTTTGGTGAGATAAAAATGTTCTGTAATAGATAGTGGTGCAGTTTGCACAACCTTGTAAATATACTAAAAACCATGGAATTGTACATTTAATTTTTTTAAATAATAATTTTTAAATTAATTTTTAACAAATCGAATCCAACAAACTATAAAAAGAATTTTATTAGTGTAATCCACCATATTAACAGTCTACAGAAGAAAAACTACGTGATCATATCAATTGGTGCAAAAAAATTTTTTTTCCAAAATTAAACATTCATTCATGATAAAAAATCATTAAACTAGAAGATCATCTATATAAAATGTACAACTAATATAATGCTTAACATAAAAAATAGTCTGTGTGGCTAAGGAATGTTTTGGAAAAATTTTCTATAATTTTCTTGACTTTCAAAATAGAATACATGTAACATTTTTGGATATTAGTTATCAGTAGTTGGCAAAAGTAGGGGATTTTTTTTTATACACTTACTTTGGTACATTGTACTGAATAGTTTCTATAACCCTGCTCATAAAAACAGCTTTGATTAAAAGAATATATAATTGACACGTTGGTTTTTTTCAATCTTCTGTCTGTCCCACTAGAAATTTGGCTTATATTTTCAAAGTTATATTTATTTGATTTTCTCCCTATTTTTTTAATAGGTGTATTCGACACAAAAATGATTGGGGAGCTCTTATTCTAGTGGATGATCGCTTCAGGAGTAACCCAAGTCGATATATATCTGGTAAGATTCTCATCTGGGCTTTGTGTAAGAATTAGTAACAATGTTTGGTATTTAAAGACCCCTGTTTTTAAAGACAAAGAATTGGACAGAGAATTTGAATTATTAGATCAAACATCTAGCCTTTTAATGCTTATGTGTTTACAAAAAAATCTTTATAGAGGAGAATCTGGTTAACACCAACATAGTATTAATCAATTAGGATCCTTCAGTTTCCTAGAATGTCAGATTTGATTCAGTAACGTAGTAATAATTTATTTACAATTGTCAGGGAAAAATCTGTTCCGCAGAAATGAATTTTCCAAGAAATATTAAGTTTTTACATTCAAGCACACAAGCACATCTCCTTTGGGTGCTTAAGATTCTTTATTATTTCATTCTGGATTATGTTGGGGTTTGTTGTTGTGTTTGTTTGTAACTAGAAATGCTTCAGTTGTTACAGAGTTCATATTAGAGCTATTATTTTCTAAAAGGAAAAAAAAGCACCATTCATTGCATGCCACAAGAGCAACTAGATGGTCATTTTTCCCCTACTCAAATGAACAAATATTATGTGCATGTAGTTTTTATCTAGCAGTAACACAGTCCCCTTAGAGTCAATACTAGGAATCTAGGAATCCATCTGTTATTAAAGAACTGTTGGAAATACTTGCATCTTTATTATTATTTTTTTAATAAAGTTTTTAAGTTCTTTATTAAATTATTTGTCTTAATAAAGTATAAACTCAAAAGTTCATACCATACTATAATGAAGAGATGCTAAATTTTAAATTTGTTTCAGATTAGCTGTGTATGGGTATGGATTCTACTTTTTCCATTTCAGAGCCTAGTTATTATATTTGGTTTGATATTAAAATGTATCCATCTGGATTAAAGCACAAATGCTGCTTTATTAGCCTTTTCTTCCCTTTCCATGTAAAGCAAGCCATTGTGCTTAGGTCAAGACATAACTAAAAGCAAAATGTTAAGTGCTTATGTTTAGTCAGCAGGTGGAGCTCAGATTCTTTCAAGTTTTCAAAAGCAAATTGACATTTTACGCTGAAAAGGCTTTCTTTGATTACAACAAGGTCAAAATGAAAGAGGTAACTGTAATACTAAAATTTTTCAATTTTGGAAAATTTCATATGTCTATTTGATATAATTATTTTCCCTAAGCAAACAAAAATAAAGAACTTTAAAGAAAATGCTTAATTAAAATTTTTTTCTTATTTTAAAATCTAGAACTTAAATTCTTACCTCATAGTCCAGATTTGTTGAGAGAGTCTTTGAATTAAATATTTTTCATTATTTCTGTATGGTTTTTATTTTTTCTGAGACTCATAAAGTGTGAAATCTTTAGGCAATAATAGCACAACATACACATTCTTTTTGATGACTAATTTTTGTTTAAATTCAATTTGCATAAATATAGATTAATAGAAAAACTCCATTTAAAAAAAACTAACTAAAGGAACGTATTTGAAATGAAAGTATAGTAGTTCAAGTTGCTTGAAGCCCTATCTTATCTTTCTCTGAACTTAAAATACTATAGTGACTTTTTAAACTATAGTTTGAAGATGATGATAGTTTTAGTAACATCAGTAGAGAATAGTTATTTTCTAAAAGTCCAAATATCTGATTTTGAATTTCATTCTGAAGTAAGTCATACTACAAAACACCTTATATTCTTAATATGATTCGTTTTTATGCAGTTTTCACATGTCACAGGTCAAATCTTATCCCTTACAACTTGATTATTTGTATATTAAAAAATAATTATATAATAAATATTCAGATAGGACATGATTTGCCCATAAAACAGTGTTATTCCTTTCATACCCAGAATAGTTCAAGATATATTTGGAATTGAGGGAGAAGGGAAAAAAAGAAACCTATGTGAGACTGGAATCTTGAATTTATTTTTGCAAAAGGAGTCAAATTTTGAAAGTTAGAATGGAAGATTGTGTTGCTTACAACTTCTAGTTTCCCTGCAATTAAAAGGTAGGCAATTTTTATGGGGAATCATGATGAAATTAAATTGGTCTTATTCCCCAATTACTCTAAACTGGCGAATAATACATTTCCCCTTCCCCACTCTACTCCCACTGCCTCTTTCCTCCCTCCAGTTGACAATCACTGCATATAAAGAGAAATGTTACTGATACATGAGCATACTGTACATATGAAGGTAAAAAGACAGGAAACATATTGAGAACCACTCTATATACAGGCATACCTCATTTTATTGTGCTTCACTTTATTACACTTCACAGATACTGCATTTTTTTCAAATTGAAGGTTTGTGGCAACCATGTGTCAAGCAAGTCTATTGGTGCCATTTTTCTAACAGCATTTGCTCAGTTTCACATTTTGGTAATTCTCTCAATATTTCAAACTTTTTCATTATTACTATATTTGTTATGGTGATCTGTGATCAGTGATCTTTGATGTTATTGTAATTGTTTTAGAGTGGCAAGAACCACACCCATGTAAGATGGTGAACTTAATGGATAAATGTTGTGTGTGTTCTGACTGCTCCACTGACCAGCCATTCCCTCATCTCTCCCTCTTCTCGGGCCTCCCTATTCCCTGAGATACACAACAATATTGAAACAATAGACCTGTTAATAACCCTACAATGGCTCTAAGTGTTCAAGTGAAAGGAAGAGTCACATGTCTCTCACTTTAAATCAAAAGCTAGAAATGATTAAGCCTAGTGAGGGAGGCATGTGAGACAGGCCAAAACGTAGGCCTCTTGTACCAAACAGTTAGCCAAGTTGTGAATGCAAAGGAAAAGTTCTTGAGGGAAATTAAAAGTGCTACTCCAGTGAACACATCAATGATAAGAAAGTGAAACAACCTCATTGCTGAGATGGAGAAGGTTTTAGTGGTCTGAATAGAAGATCAAACCAGCCACAACGTTCCCTTAAGCCAAAGCCTAATCCACAGCAAGGCCCTAACTCTCTTCAATTCTGTGAAGGCTGAGAGAGGTGAGGAAGCTGCAGAAGAAAAGTTTGAAGCTAACAGAGGTTGGGTCATGAGGCTTAAAGAAAGAAGCCATCTCTATGACGTAAAAGTGCAAGGTGAAGCAGCAAGTGCTGATGTAGAAGCTGCAGCAAGTTATCCAGGTAGTCTAGCTAAGATAATTAATGAAGGTGGCTACACTAAACAACAGATTTTCGATGTAGACAAAATAGCCTTATATTGGAAGAAAATACCGTCTAGGACTTTCATAGCTAGAGAGAAGTCAATGCCTGGCTTCAAAGCTTCAAAGGATAGGCTGACTCTCTTGTTAGGGGCTTATGCAGCTGGTGACTTTAAGTTAAGCCAATGCTTATTTACCATTCCAGAAATCCTAGGGCCCTTACGAACTATGCTAAATCTACTCTGCCTGTGCTCTGTAAATGGAACAACAAAGCCTGAATGACAGCACTTCTGTTTACAGCATGGTTTACTGAATATTTTAGGCCCACTGTTGAGACTTACTGCTCAGAAAAAAGATTCCTTTCAAAATACTACTGCCCATTTACAATGCACCTGGTCACCCAAGAGTTCTGATAGAGATGTACGAGATTAATGTTGTTTTTTTGCCTGCTAACACAACATCCATTCTGCAGCCCATGGATCAAGGAGTAATTTTGACTTTCAAGTCTTATTATTTAAGAAATACATTTTGTAAGGCTATAGCTGCCATAGATAGTGATTCCTCTGATGGATCTGGGCAAAGTAAATTGAAAACCTTTTGGAAAGGATTCACCATTCTAGATGCCATTAAAAACATTTGTGATTCATGGGAAGAGGTGAAAATATCAACATTAACGGCAGTTTGGAAGAAGTTGATTCCACCTCTCATGGATGACTTTGAAGGGTTCAAGACTTCAGTAGAGGAAGTAACTTCAGATGTGGTGGAAATAGCAAGAGAACTAGAATCTGATGTGGAGGGGCCAGCCTGGTGGCATAGCCGTTAAGTTCGCGCACTCCACTTTGGCGGCCCAGGGTTTGCCGGTTCGGATCCTGGGCGCAGACCCACTTACCACTCATCAAGCCAAGCTGAGGCTACGTCCCCCATACAGCAACTAGAACTATGACATACAACTATCTACTGGGGCTTAGAGGAGGAAAAAAAAGGAAAAAAGGAGGAAGATTGGCAACAGATGTTAGCTCAGGGCCAATCTTCCTCAAAAAAAAAAAAAAAGAAGTGGAGCCTGATGATTTGACTGAATTGCTGCAATCTCATGATAAAACTTTAACAGATGAGGAGTTGCTTCTTATGGATGAGCAAAGAAAGTAGTTTCTTGAGATAGAATCTACTCCTGGTAAAGGTATTGTGAAGATTGTTGAAACGACAACAAAAGATTTAGATTATTACATAAACTTAGTTGATAAAGTAGCACCAGGGTTTGAGAGGATTGACTCCAATTTTGAAAGAAGTTCTACTGTGTGTAAAATGCTATCAAACAGCATCACATGCTACAGAGGAATCATTCGTGAAAGGAAGAGTCAATAGATGCAGCAAACTTCATTGTTGTCTTATTTTAAGAAGTTGCCACAGCTATCCCAACTTTCAGCAACCACCACCCTGATGAGTCAGCAGCCGTCAACGTTGAGGCAAGACCCTCCACCAGCAAAAAGATTGCTTCATTGAAGGCTCAGATGATGGTTAGCTTGTGTTTTTTTTTTTTAGAGAGGAAGATTGGCCCTAAGCTAACATCTGTTCCCTGTCTTCCTCTTTTTGCTTGAGGAAGATTGGCCCTGAGCTAACATCTGTGCCAATCTTCCTCTATTTTGTGTATGGGATGCGGCCACAGCATGGCTTGATGAGCAGTATGTAGGTCTGCGCCTGGGATCCAAACCTGCAAACCCTGGGCCGCCGAAGCAGAGCACGTGAACTTAACCACTATGCCACCAGGCCGGCCCTTGTGGTTAGCATTTTTTAGCAATAAAGTGTTTTTTAACTAAGGTATGTACATTGTTTTTTAGACATAATGCTATTGCACACTTAAGGCTCTCTAGTATAGTGTAAGCATAACTTTTATATGCACTGGAAAACCAAAAAATTTGTGTGACTTGCTTTATTGCAGTATTCGCTTTATTGCCATGGTCTGGAACCAAACCCACATTAACTCTGAGGTATACCTATACTCTAAATTCAAAGTAGATTACTTCATTATAAAAATTATCTGAGTTTTTTTTGTAATCCATAGTATCTTAATAACTAAATAACCAAAGTTTCTTCTCTGGGTTTACTTTTTTCCTTAGGACTTTCTAAATGGGTACGGCAGCAGATTCAGCACCATTCAACCTTTGAAAGTGCACTGGAGTCCTTGACTGAATTTTCCAAAACGCACCAAAAGGTCATTGCTGTATCCAAAGAGGACAAAAAGTCTATACAGGACAGTGGGTCTACACTTGAAGTAGTCTGTTTGAAGGACAATACCTCAACTTATTTATTAGAAGCAGCAAGCCACCTATCACCAGAAGATCCTGGGGAAGATAAAGCAAAAATGTGTGTCCAAGAACTACAGTGTCCTGAAATGATAACTAAAAGTCCATCTCTACCAAGTGGCATCATCTCCAGAAATGAGAGAAGTATGAAAAGTTCTGCCCATTTACATTTGATAGAGAAGTCTTTCATTTTATTTAGTGAAATGATATTTATTATGTTATAGATTAATTTCCTTAGATATGTTGGTTTGTAATAGAAAGTGTTATCATAAAATAATGAAATAGTATTGTGTTTTGGAATGGGAACAAACTTTTGTCAGGAGACTTGAGCAAATTTTCTGTTTTTCCATTAACAAGTGTTGCCACTACGTAGATTTGTGACCATGAGCAAGTCACTTCATTTTTTTGAGTCTTAATAGGAAAAGGAATATCTGCATACCTATCCCTCCAGGTTGGGTTGTAAATATCTAATAAGATGATAAATAAAGTCTATACAAATGGTAGATGTTTTTCTAAAGGCTATATTAAAGATTGATCTAATTTATATATACTTCTCTTACATGAATCTCTTAGTTTAGGGAAGTGAGAGTCATTTATTCTAAATGATAAAAAATAATATTTTAAAATATATTAGAATGTAATGGTCTATATCAGGGATTGGCAAACTATTATCTCTGGACCAAAATCAGCCTGCCGTCTGCTTTAGTAAATAAAGTTTAATGGAACACAGTCACACCCATTCATTTACATGTTGTACACAACAGCAGAGTTGAGTAAGTTGTATGTATTTCACTAGAACAGCATAATTGAGTAGTTGCAGCAGACACGATATGACCTATAGAGCCTTATGTCTTGTCTGTTATAGAAAAAGTTTGCCACACTGTGGTGTGTATCATTAGGTATCATTTTAATTGTTTTAATTAATATATGATAGTATAATATATCAATTTTTAAATGTTTACTTTGTAGTATATACTTCTTTTTTTTTTTTTTTAATAATTTTATTTATTTATTTATTTTTTCCCCCAGAGCCCCAGTAGATAGTTGTATGGCATAGCTGCACATCCTTCTAGTTGCTGCATGTGGGACGCGGCCTCGGCATAGCCAGAGAAACGGTGCGTCAGTGTGCACCCGGGATCCGAACCCGGGCCGCCAGCAGAGGAGCGTGTGCACTTAACCGCTAAGCCACAGGGCCGGCCCTGTAGTATATACTTCTATCCTAAATAAATGTCATAGTGAATTCATGGCCATTATACTGGTAATCAGGAAACCTAGGTTCTAGTTCAGGTCTGATTACTAACCAATTTATAACTTTAAGCAAATACCTTAGTCTTTGTGGTTGTCAGTTTCCCTAAGGGAATTAGTCTAGGTCAGTTTTTCTCAGTCACTGGTTAGTGGATTTTAAAGCAAATTTTTATAGCCTATTCCCTCTTTTACTCAAACCTCTTCCTCTTCACCCTTCCTTTTCTCGTTCACTCCTGAGGTCCCTGGTGTGGAATTTGATAGTTTAGCAGACAGCATTATAACTTGGGCTAAGAATCACTGGAGACCTAAGATTCGTTTCAGAGTTAACATTTTGTGCTTTACATTCTAAGATGGAAGTTGTGCTACTACTGTTTGTGGGCTCTAAATTATGTATCCTATATAGTTATTTCAGTATTTCCAACAAAAATCATGTTAATATAACAATTATTATGTTAGTTAGGAATATAAAGTTAATACTCTTAAATTTTTGTATTCGTAGATGATCCAGTATTATTGGAAGAGTCTGCCCAGGCAATGAAAACAGAAAAAGTTGCGATTTCCAGATCCACAAGTCCAACCTTCAACAAACAAACGAAGAGAGTTAACTGGTCTAGCTTTAATTCTTTGGGACGGTATCTTACTGGTAAAATTCTGACTGTAACACCTAAGTTTGGGTCATCAGAGGACTGTGCCTCTAGTTCTTCTACTTTCAAAACAGAAAAGCAATATAAAACTGTTTTGCCACTCACTGATAAGTATGAGTCCTCATCTCTGACAGTAAACACATCATTTGGACCATGCCCTCAGTCGGAAACCACCCTTCCATCAATAAAGACTGATGCTACTCTTCCTAAAAAAAATTGTTCCAAACAGCTGCTCTGCTGTGAAGAAGCCCTGGATCCGGACATTGAATTGTCTCTAGTAAGTGAAGAAGCTGAAATTTCCACTTCAAATAGAGCTTTTGAAACAGAAGCAGAAGATGAATCTATCTATTTTACACCTGAACTTTATGATTCCGTAGACATAAATGAAGAAAAAATGAACTAGTTGGAACTGATAGAGAAAGTAGATTGACTAATAATTCACATTGCATTTTAGCTGAAGATCTCTTTAAAATTAGAACTATGAAAGGAGTCGATTCAGTCAGAGAAATGAAAGCTGAGGATTGTACAGGCACAAAGTTGAATAGACACATGCATATTAAAGAAATTGATGACATTGGTGGTAATGTAAAAACAACTCGTATAAATGAGTTGGAACTGGGAAAAACTCATGAAACAGATATAAAGAACTTTAAACAGTCGCCTTCTAAAAATAAAGGTGTATTCCCTGGTGTTAGGTAATACTTAACTGTCAAGCTATAAAAATATACCATCATGCTTATATTAAACTCTATTGTAAATGATAATTTATACATTGGGTAAATGGTATAGTTTTTTTCTTAAGTTGAGATATATTTTCACTTTAATTCATTATCATTAGAGTTCTTTAAAAGTCTATCTTTTGTTCAGAAGTGTAAGTTTTACTATTCTCGAGTTTTGATAAAGTGATTCATACAAAATAGTTTCCTCCAACAAGTCTTCCTTAGTTAAATGCAATTTAAAATTAATCAATCTGAAAGATATAGTTTCCTATGACACTTTAAATTTCACATAAATATTTGTATTTTGTAGTCCTCTTCATCTATTTCTTTTCATACTGATACATAAATATTAATAGCAATCTAATCTAGTCACACCTCGTCATGTTTCATTATAGATTTTATCTCAAATCAGTATGAGTTTTTTTTAGAAATCAAAGTTTTCTTGAAAAATTTATTCCTGTATCAAACTGCCTACTTATAAGTAATTAAGAATTAAGGAAGAAAACTGCATGCATTTTTAATTAAAATTGCTTACATTTTTTGTTTGATAAACCAAATCAAGCATGTTTTAAACAAATTTATGTAAAGTTATAAAAATGAAGGACTCCAAATTTTCAATTCTAATTATTTAGCTTCATCATCGCTGTGGAAAAAAGTATCATGTTGTAGCATAAAGGCTTTAATTGTGCAACCATTAAGATAGAAAACTTCATATATAAATTTGATAAATAAACCCAAACGTAACTGTAGCTGAAAAATGTTCCCTTAGAGCTCAGTAAGCTTTTCCGTAAATTTTGACTCTTTTTGTTTTTGTGAATGAAGCTATAGTTCTGATCAAAAATAGTTATAAAAGATGCTTTCCTCTGACATTTCAAAAATACATTCACTGATCTTTTTCTAAGAAACATCTGTTTTTCAGTAGACATTTAGGTTTTTTCTGAGTGATTTGAATTGAAATTTTATGAGCTGTTCAACTTGTGGATGTAGTTTATTATTTTCGAAGTCAAAATTCCCAGCAATCAAATGTCTTTTATATTCATTTGGATAAATGCATTTTTTTTTGTTTTTTGCTGAGGAAGATTCACCCTGAGCCAAGATCTGTTGCCAGTATTCCTCTGTTTTAAATGTGAGCTGCTGCCACAGCATGGCCACTGACAGATGAGTACTGTAGGTCTGTGCCCGGGAACCGAACCTAGGCCACCAAAGTGGAGCACGCCAAACTCAACCACCGGGCCACCGGGGCTGGCCCTGAATTATTATATATGCATATGTTTACTTTTATTTTGATGGTGTCTAGATTGAATACAGCTGGTTTCTATGGCATTGGCTGTTACAACTCTAAGCATAGTTCAAAGAAGTTTGAATTGATAATTTACCAAAGAATTCATTTATAGGTTGGGATATATTAGATCTCACCTAGTATTATATAATTGTATAGTTCTTAATCCACAGATAAGTGTAGTGGGGTAGTAGAAAGAATACCAGGTGGAAGACCAGAGACTTGGGCTCTCTTCCTGGCTCTGCCTCTAATTTGCTAAGTCATGTTTGGTAATCATAATGCCTTTTGGAGAATTAGTTTCATCTGTGAAATACAGAATTTAATACTATAAAATGATGCAAATCCCTTTCAGCTTTAGAAATCTGTAATTTAAACAAATATATGTTGATATTTTACTCTGCATCGATTTTTATTTCTTTTGTTCCAAATGCTTAAAATAGAGCAAACCATTTGTAGAAAAGGTGAAATGACACTCATCTACCTTTAGGGAATAAGTGTATGAATATGTGCATGGTAACTTAGGAAGCAACATATTTATTTTAACAGTGCTGCAATCAAAAGATTTTTGGACCCTTAAAATTGCTTTTAGAAGAATTGGTACAACTACATGAGAAAAATCAAGCACATTCTTTTTAGTCATACCTTAATGTTGTTATCCAAACTTGATCTCAAATACCATCTCCTTTCCCTAGATTTGATTTATTCTTTCCAAAATCTAATTCTCTCCGAGGTTAAAAATATCCATTACTGAGAAAGTATGTAGAGATGTGCCACAAGCTTTTAGTAATTCTAAGAGGTATTTCAAAAATTCTGTACAATGATATCACTGTTGAAACAGGTACATAGTCCCCTCAGATCACAACTTTGACCATGATAATATTGCAAGAAGTAAAGTGTTAGCCTTTATAATAGAGTAGGTGGTAGAACATTTTCGTTAGTGATAAGATACTTTTTAAAGAGATGTTTTAGAGCATTAAATAAGTTAAAACATGTAAAAAGCATTTAACAGTTATCTGGCACATGGCAAGCTCTCAATTAATTAATAGTAAATCAATCGTATGTCTGGAGTACATCCTTGCTTTATATGAGGTCTTCCCTAATGATGATGATAGTGATAGATAGATAGATAGATAAACCAACAATAAAGAATCTTTATACAATAGGAAAGAAAAGTTATTTGGCTAGCTTATTTTTTAAGGCTTTTAAGGTATATAAATAAGATAGAAATTATCAGGTAAAATTTGTATTACCTGTTCAATACATATGAAATAATTATGTAATACTGAATTTATTTAAGGGCTGAAAGTGTATAAAGCATCAGGCCACAAACCAGGAAAACTACCAGTTGGAGAAAGAGCTTTACTCATGGAAGAAAGGTGCAATGTAAAGAGTAGATGTTTCATAACTTGACTTGTGAAATTTAGATGAATCATTTAAAACTTATTATAATTATGTTGGAAATTCATGACAACTCTTACCATGCTACTACTATGCATTTAGTTATTACATGGTTTTTAATTTTCACTGTTTCTAAGTTCACAAGGCTTTGTTTTTATTTTTATGATCTTTCTATTCAAGACATTAATTCTTTAAAAAGTCTTTCTCGTATTTTTCTGCAATATGACTGTCATGTTATTTTCCCATAGTAAAACACATTCAAAATATTTAATTCTAGGGGCCGGCCCCATGGTACAAGCGGTTAAGCGCATGCGCTCTGCTGCGACAGCCCGGGGTTCGCCGGTTCAGATCCCGGGTGCACACCAATGCATCACTTGGCAAGCCATGCTGTGGCAGCGTCCCATATAAAGTGGAGGAAGATGGGCACGGATGTTAGTCCAGGGCCAGTCTTCCTCAGCAAAAAAAAAAGGGGAGGATTGGCAGATGTTAGCACAGGGCTGATCTTCCTCACACACACAAAAAATTTAATTCTTTAGGATTGCTTATAAATCTTCATCAAATCAAAGTGCCTAGTTGTAAAATCACTTGAAAGACTGGTTATTGTAGTCATTTAATCTCTAAATGATGGCATATTTTTGATATTTGATTACCACCCAATTATTCTTGTTCATGCCCTTTTTAACCTCAGATTTATCAATGAGCTAGACAAGATTTTACTTTAACCTTAATGAATTCCTGGTAGTTTCTTATCTATTTTCATAGACAAATGCAGTAAGTCTTTTGTAAATAGAAAGGCAATATTAATACTGAACTTTTTCATAATAAAAAATAAATTTAAGACTGCATCAGACAATGAATGTCTAAGGAAGCTAAAACCATAGCATAAAGTATCTGTGCAGCTATTAAACATAGAATAAAGAACATTACTTCAGGAAATGGAAATTTAGACAGATGACCTAGGATTATGATTCTCTAGCCTTAAAATGATTTTCACGTCTAATAAAAAAAAAAAAAAGAATTTTGTTTCTTAAGGTTTCATTTGATAGAGCCATTAGCTGCCTGGCTTCCTGTACTCTACAATGGAGCCTTGTTATAATATCCATGGGATCTGAGCCAGTGGATCACCTATTGGTGAAACCACCTTATAATGAAGTGCTTTCAGTAGCTACACTCTTGGACAAAGTCCAAAACAACCCATCTTATACCAAATTCCACTCTGTAATAAACAAGCTTCAATATATTGGAAAGAAAACAAAAGCTATATGAAGCTTACTATTCTCAGAGATTAACCTTTGAATATCTAATGTTAAATACTGATTGAAAGGAATATTTGCTAACAAGGCATAATAAGGTAGATATTTTTAGTACTCTTTTTTTTTTTTTTTAGAAGGATTGGCCCTGAGCTAACATCTGTGCCAATCTTCCTCTATCTTGTACGTGGGACACTGCCACAGCATGGCTTGATGAGCAGTGTGTAGGTCCATGCCTGGGATCCAAACCCATGAACCCCGGGCTGCCAAAGCAGAGTGCATGAACTTAACCACTACACCACTGGGCTGGCTCCTTTAGTACTGTTTATAATAAATTTGTATTTTTTTATCTTGATCTTCATTTTTAAAGCAGTTTATGGGCCGGCCCCTTGGCTTAGCGGTTAAGTGCTCGCGCTCCGCTACTGGCGGCCCGGGTTTGGATCCCGGGCGCGCACTGACGCGCCACTTCTCCCACCATGCTGAGGCCGCGTCCCACATACAGCAACTAGAAGGATGTGCAGCTGTGACATACAACTATCTACTGGGGCTTTGGGGGGGAAAAAAAAAAATCTAAAGCAGTTTATATGATTTTGATTCTCCTATGCTTTTCCAAAAAGTTTCATCATTTCACATGAAATTATTTTACATCAAAATTTACAAAACTCAATATTAAAATGTCTCATTTGGCTCCTTGCTGTTACAAAGTACTAAATTGTACAAATGGCATATCATTTATGTAAACTAAGTTAGATACCATCATCTTTTTTGTATGCGTCATATATAGTTGAAAAGATTTAAAGATATTAATACTGATTGTTATTATTTTGGATCAAGTATTGTCTTGGTATATTTGCCCTTTTTTTCAAACTGGTGTTATGGTATTCATATTTAAATATTAACCATCTTTTCAAACATTGATCTCTCTTATCTTATCTGTTGTAAAAGGGCCCAAGTAACCTGCCTCGCCAGTCAGGAGTTTATTGTATTGCTTGTGGAGCTGAATTATTACCTAAAGCAGAAGGAGGTAGGAAATATAAAAAATGACTTTGTGCCATCCTTAGTATAGGCTAATCTAAATTACAATAAAGTAGATTGATGTATTAATATTTCCGTATTTCAGTCTTTAAAGTTGATTGGCAATATACATGAACTTTGTTATGATTAGACTTGGAAACATGTTCCAATTCCACCTACTGACTTATTTTGAACAAATTACTTAACTTCTCTGAACTTCTGTTTTTTCGTCTAAAAATGGAGATAAATAATAATTTCTTAAGAAATGGATCAAGCATTATGAGTATCAAATGCAGTAGAGTGCATAAAAGCTTTTTTCACATTAGGCAGGAAGAAAGATAACAGAATTTTGGGTCAAAGGAATGAGTTTTGGCACTGCTACTTACTGCGTGTCCTTTGTCATATTATTTTACCTCATTGAACCTCAGCTTTATTTTCTGGGGGAAAAAAAGTTAGCAATATCTACCCAGGAAAATTATTGTGAGGATTAAATGAGATGATATGCAATATGTGAAAGTGCTTTGTAAATTCTGAAGCACTGTCCAAATATTAGTTATTAGGAAACTGAAACAATAATCTAGTAAAATTATCTCAGTATCCTGATATTGCACCTTGAAAAGGACAAATAAACCTGTTAGAATTTGGTCCATGTGCTGAAAAGCACTTTGAGCTTCTTTTTAAAAAATTCTATGTAGTTATTCTTTTGTTAGTGGGACTTAAATATTGTTAAAATTTATTTTCCATTTTTTACATTTTATTTTATATCTTAAAATGTGTGCACATGGCAAATAACAAAAAAAAAATGTTGTCAAAGGAACACTGAAATCTCTAAATTCTATTGAGAACATTCTATGTAAGATCCATAGGGCAGGGATATATATATATATTTTTTGGTCTGTTGTTACTTCTGTACTCCCAACGTTGTATTTACTGACTAAATGAATTGAATGGAGCATTCTATTGATAATGTATTTATTTCTATCAGGACTTTATCATATGATACTTGGCTCTCATAAATGCCTATTTCATTTGAGCAATTTCTAGACTCTAGTGACCTTTCTCTTTCTAAATTTTTATTTTTATTGCCCTAACAGGATTAAATACTTTTACTTCAGTTGTGGGCCAGAGATTGTCTTTTCTCTTTCTTTTCTTCTAAAGGGTGTATTTTTACCAATTGTACCTACAAGAATGTTGGACTTCTTGCACATTCTTTTGAGATGTCCATAGACAGTATTATTCTGACACAATTGGATTCTAAAATATGAATTAAATTTCATATTAACTGATTAGCCAAAATGTCAGCAATTTTGTAAGCCTTTCAAGCCCATTGCCATCCTGGGACAAAATTAATTTTTCCTGCTTGTATCCCAGTGTAATGTTTATTGTATGATATTGCAATTAATTGTATAGAAGTCTGTCTCTCTGGCACACTGTGACCCCCTAGGAATAAGGACAGCTTCCCATATTACCTGGCCTTTATTCATCCATCCACTCATTCATCTGACATATTTTGAGAGCCTGCTTTGCATTAAGAACTGTGCCATTTTCTAGTGATACCAAACATGAGTAAGACAAGGATCATATCCACCAAGAATTCATAGCCTAATTCACATACAAGTAAATACTTAATGGTGCAGTGTGATAAGAGCTGTAATAGAGGGAAAGCACACAGTGGTGTTTGTTGAGTATGTGCATAGTGGTATGCATAATTATGATTCTAGCTAGAGGATCTGTAAGTTAACAGCAGAATTTGTTTAACACAGGAAACACCTTGACAGATTTTCTTTAAATTTTTAATGAAAAAATGCTTATATTTTTGAAATATATTCTTGAAGAAATTCAGGCTATGCTATTTTTTGTCACGTTTCCATCTTCAGATCTCTTAGCCTCTCTGCTCTGGATTGTTGAGTGTTAACTTACCTAAAGGGAACAAAACAAGAACATAGCAAGCACTTCTGTTATACTTTGATGTGTAGCACTCAGTGTATCATAGAGCTTTCACAACCATTAACTCATATGGTTCTCAAAATAGCCTGCCAAAGTTAGCAGCACATGTGGTATTATCCTCATTTTATAAATGAGGAAAATGAAACATTATAATGAGATCACAGTCAAGGTCATGGTGCTCTTCCCACTGTTTTGCTGTAGTTTTGTACTTTCATATTGATTTTAGTCCACTTTTGTTTCCCAAAATCTTTATGAAAGGTATAGTCTTGGGATTCTGAAAGCAAGGCTCATTATCTTACTTTTTTCCAAAGGAGTACATTCCAGGATCATCTTAACATTTTTATAATATAAATGAAGATACAGTAACATCCTTTAAGGAGTATAAGCTCTTTGAGGGCAGAAACAGTCCTAGAGCATAGTATACTGCTTGACACATAGTAGGTGCTTAGTAAATATTTTTTGATGAGAAGAAGGAATCTTCTCTGATGAAATCCAGCCATTTGTGACAACATGGATGGACATTGAGGGTATAATGCAAAGTGAAATAAGTCAGGGGGAGAAGGTCAAATACCGTATGATTTCCTTCATTAAGTAGTAGATAATAACAACAATAAACAAACACATAGGGACAGAGATTGGATTGGTGGTTACCAGAGGGGAAGGGGGGAGGGAGGAGGGTGAAAGGGATAATTCGGTACATGTGTGTGGTGATGGGTTGTAATTAGTATTTTGGTGGTGAACATGATGTAATCTATGCAGAAATAGAAGTACAATGATGTACACCTGAAATTTTTACAATGTTATAAACCAATGTTACTGCAATAAACAAAAAATTAAAAAAAAAAAAAGAAGGAATCTTCTCAAAACAACCCAAAAAACTTAACATTGCCTTAGGTAGCATAGCTAACTAGTGACATTAGAGTCAGAACTAGTATCCTGGTGTCATAACTTCAAATTCCAGATTCTTAACACCTTACTAACTTACCTAATACCAAAGCCTCAGTTTCTTGACTTCACTCTTGTGATTTCACCTCCATTTCATCTATCCACTTCTGACTGTACCCTAAAACTTCCTCACTCATGTAACTTTGAACACTAATATCCCTCTCTCTGATCGTCTTTCTGATCCTCTGTCCTTCTAGCTTTTACTCCATTCCTCCTTCTACACATACTCCCTCAGTTTTCTCCCAGTTTATTAGCCTCCTTCAGTCTTCTCTTCCTTCTTTCCAAGTTTGGACTTCATAGTCAGTCACTGGAACTATTCTCTTGCTGGTGTCCCAAACTTCTATACACCTTTGTCATTCTACTATCCCAGTCTTGTAAAGTCCTCAAACTTAGTTTAATATCACAGTCTGCCTTTGCTGTTACTACATCTGGAAAGTTGAACACTACTGAAGAAGGTTGTCTAGTAGTGTGGGTTAGTGCCACTACAGTGTTATGGCTTCTAGTCTTAGTTGGATTCTCAACACGCTTCTCAGCTCATGTATTTTCCCTGACTAGTTCCCTCTCTCCCCCCTCACCCACCAGCAACTGGACTAAACTTGCGGGTTACTTCTTATCTCAGCCCTGTTCCCTTCCCAGTTGATATGCTTCCTCTGGATAATCTTACCCTCTCTTGAACTATATGCTGATGATTCCTGACCCATCATCCAGCTGTCTGCTCAATATCTTGGATGCCCCATAGCATCTCAAACTCAATTTATACAAAATAATTCTTTTCTGAAACCTGCTTTTGCTGTTTCAACTGGTGGCACCATCCTTCATGGTCATTCAAGTTTTTGAGTTGAGCAATATTGCTCAACTCTCCCTTATTTTCCGTCTTCGCTGTGATTGTTAATTCAGACCCTCATAATATCTATTCCAGACTAGTGTAATAGTTCTTAACTAGTCACTTTGCCACCAGTCTTACCCCTAAAATTAGGGGATCTAAAATGCAAATCTGGGGGCCAGCCCAGTGGCGCAAGCGGTTGAGTGCGCGTGCTCCGCTGCAGCGGCCCCGGGTTCCCCGGTTTGGATCGCAGCGTGCACCACGCACCGCGCACCACGCACCTCTTGTCAAGCCATGCTGTGGCGGCGTCCCAGATAAAGTGAAGGAAGGTGGGCATGGATGTTAGCCCAGGGCCAGTCTTCCTCAGCAAAAAAAGAGGAGGATTGGCAGATGTTAGCTCAGGGCCAATCTTCCTCACAAAAAAAATAAATAAATAAAATGCAAATCTGACCGTTTCACTCACCTCTTTAAAACCTTGCTATATACCAGATCAAGTCAAAACTCTACATGAGGACATACGAAGCTTTTTGTGATCTGGTCTTTGTCAACATCTCCAACTTCATCTCCTGCCACCTTTTGCTAAGTTTATACTTAAAAATAGTTTTAAAAACAGGCTCTTCTGTTTCAGATCCATTGCCTGTGCTAATGCTCTTCCACCCATGCAGCATTCCCTCCCTCTCCTTTACCTGGCAAACTCCTACTCACCCTGAGAAGTTCAACTAAGGCATTATTCTTCTGAAAACTTACGTGTCCTCCCAACTCATTGAGTACTTCATCCAACTTTCTTGGCCCCCCAGCGCATAACTTTAACATAGAATTTTCTACACTATGTTATTTATTTTTGCTTCTGTCTTCTGTACCAGACTTATACGTTTGTACAAAGTAAGACCTTATTTGTCTTTGTCACTCTTGCATCTGGTACATGCTTCGAAATAGTAAGTGCCCAATTTATGGCACTGTTCAGTTCCACAAACTGAACTGAACCACGCGATCTTGAGACTAACTACTTTTATTTTGGTGCTGTTTTGATTTGTTTATTATATTGTTTATTACTGTTTTAGTATTTTAGAGTAGGCCAGAACTTTACAAATTGTCTGCTTCCCTTATATTAAACATGAGGTAACTGAGGCCCAGAGAGATTTAGCACCTAGACCAAGGTCATTGATAGCAACACACCACGCTGCTTTTAATGTAGTTTAGTTTGTATTAACTTGACCTAGCCTCTTTCTTAAGGCATTCTTAGAGAAAGGTACAATTTTAGATAACCAAGAAGTTAACAAATTAATATAATAATTAAAAAACCACTCAGTCACATTCTTTGTGACTGCTTCTACCTGTAGAGTTTATGAGAAGCAGTACTGAAGATCATAGATTTTAATGATAATGTACTTACTTGTTTTATTGTTACCACTATATGCAATAATTCTCCATTGAGTTGTCTTCTGATAGACTTACATATACAAATATGTATATTAATAAATAATAATAAATTAATAAACCTTAATAAATTACTATAACCAGCAGTATTTTTTTGAGGAAATTAATATAATTGTTTGTGTGATATGCTTTTCCTAAATCTTTCTCACCTTATTTTATTCTTAGGAATTTTCAAACAAGCTTTTTCCAAGAATACTGTGCTGATAAAAATCCAAAGAATCTTCCTGAATGTTAAATTAAATTCCACAAAATCCCTTTGCCATTGCTTAACTGAGTCAGAGTACAGATCAGAAGAAGAAAATTTATTTTATGTCACCAGTGACAGTGGTGCCCTTAAGCATTTAAAAACCACATTAATGGCTTATCAGACTTCAGTGAAGAATGAAGGTAAACTTACTTATGACTGTACTGCTTCCTTGTCACTTTCTATTTATTGATTTATTTATTTATTTTTGTGAGGGAGATCAGCTCTGAGCTAACATCCATGCCAATCCTCCTCTTTTTGCTGAGGAAGACTGGCCCTGGGCTAACCTCCGTCCCCATCTTCTCCACTGTATATGGGACGCCGCCACAGCATGGCTTGCTAAGCGGTGCATCGGTGCGCGCCCGGGATCCGAACTGGCAAACACCGGGCCGCTGCAGCGGAGCGCGCACACTTAACCTCTTGCGCCACCGGGCTGGCCCCAGCCTTGTCACTTTCTAAAGCCTTCAAATGTAAATAAGGCACCTTTTTCATTTTTATGTGAATTCTGAAGTGAAAAGCAGTTTTTAAATTGCTTTTTAAAAATATTCCACTGTCTTAAAAATTGCAAAGGAAGAAAAAATAAAATCTCAAACTCTGTTCAAAACAAAGAAATGTATAAATAAGAAATGTCACCTTGAGACAGATGAGGCATTGATCTATCTGTGTCTGATAATGAATCCAAAAAAAAACATTCCCAAGGCACACATAATCCAGATCTTATGCTTTGGCAGGCTTGACCTGGGTAAAGGATGGCAGTAACTCATGGAAGCAATCTATAGGATAAAAGAGACTGGGTTCCACCAGCTATCCTAAAAAACAATGGGATGAGTGCTTAGGTACAAACAAATGACCCATAAACTCAAGTCTTTTTCCCTTTGCATAAATATGTCTCAGGTTGCCGACTGCCCTTTTTCAATTTCCCAGCCACTTTCCATGCTGCTCATCATGTTCATTTTTATTCTGCTAATACTTGTTTCTAATGTTGGGTAGAAGGGACTAGGCCACGCATTATGATTTACCCCAGGCCCTACACTCACGCAGAAATAATCCTAGAAATAATCCACTCTTCCTAGAAGCAGTATGGTTAAAGATAAGGAATACAAATATTATTTGTATTCCAAAATGCTGACTTCAGACAATCAAGTATCTATTATTTACCCATTTTCAAAATCAATGGATTCATCTAAATTCTCTTTTCTACTCATGTAAAATCTGAAGGTAAGTTCTATGACGATATCCATTCATTCAATACTTAAGTATAAGAGACAGTTAAAACTATAACTTGGGATTTTCTCTGCTGCTACCTCCTCAAAAGTGGACCATTCATGACAAGTCTGAATGTTTACTTTGGTTACAAATGTCTGCAGAAACATATGGTCAGATCATATGGTTCCAATAATGTTCCCTTTAGTACTTTGCAGCTTTGACCAATTTCAATATTTTTTCTGGAATTGGAAATTCTTTCTTGTGGGAATGTACTCATTTATCAAAAAAATGAATATGTGGTTGTTAAGAACTTTTTGGCTTAGTGCAA
The DNA here is from genome assembly GCF_057802395.1 of Ceratotherium simum simum. Classification (NCBI taxonomy): domain Eukaryota; kingdom Metazoa; phylum Chordata; class Mammalia; order Perissodactyla; family Rhinocerotidae; genus Ceratotherium; species Ceratotherium simum. The sequence goes on along the minus strand of NC_141915.1, from coordinate 27,456,556 downwards.
TATGGAAGATTGTAAGAAGTTTTTTTGAGAACTACAACTTTGCGTACATTCATAGTCTTATTATTACATAAATTCTTCTCATTTCAGCTGAATACCCTTGAGCTTGAAGTAAAAGGCTATGTTGTTAATTTTTTTATGAGCTACATCATCCAATGTCTCCTCATTCTGAGTTTTCACTCCTCTTTTTACAGTGACTTCCAGGCACAAATGTAATTCAATCCCAAAAGAGATTGGAGGAGTATAGTGTGTAAGAGAGGTTTTCGCTTGGTCTATTGTCTTCTCTCTGCCATAACTGAACACCTCTGTTGTATAGTACCATTAATTCCTACAGAAGGTAGCAAGTGCTCCTTCAACACCTGGAGCTCTCACTTGCTCCATGAAAACTTGGAGTTCTACTCACTTTAGAGAAAAGGCAGCCCAACACAAAGATTGTCCTTGCATCTTTGAGAATTGTTTGGTGGATTGTTTAACTAAAGAATATGGTCCTGAAAACAGATGTGTAACAGTGATATCTATTATTGTTGTTCTGTAAAAGGAATGCTCCTTCCACAGATGTATTCCAATATGGAAGCTTGAGCAAAATTGCTTTGCTATTTCTAATTGCTGAGGAAATGTTTGCATTTTTAAAAATTTCTTTTAAAATAGTCTTCTCTTAGAATATGAATCTTCCATGTAATTTCTATTATAGCCTGTATTATGGGAAAGATTACATTCTCATATATTTATATGATAATCAAATTTCTGTTTTAAAACTAACTGGAGTTAAAATTTTTAAAGTTACCATTTCACATTTAACTAATGTAGACAGATTTTCTTGTAGAATGTGGAGATTTGTTAATAGTATTCTCAATTATACATAGATTTATTTGAAAACAAGGAATTACATTTTTCTCTTGATTCTTAGGAATGCACTAAGCCAAAGGGACTGGAACATGAATTTTGGATTTGGATATTTTAAATCCCAGCCAACTGCTTTCTAACTTTAATTTATACTCCCTGAAACTCAGTTTCCTCATCCATAAAATGAGGACAATAATACTTAGCTCATGGACTTGCTATGAGAATAAAATTAAATAATGAATTTACATAATAGATATTAGCAAGTGTAAGCTATTCTTTTTTAAACTTATTTTCTGTACTCTTCTATGTTAGGCTAAAGATTGTTAAAGTTAAAAATTTTCTTTTTTTCCTTGAATATGTTAAGCTAATAGTTTTCAAAAACATTATGCAGTCTTCACATCCACTCCACTTTCTAAGAGACCTTTATAAGTGAAATTGAGATGTTGAATCTGGTAGTTTAGGGTTTATGAAAAGCCTTTTTTTATTTTTTGTAGGCATGGAAACAGGTTTATCTTTAAATGCCATCTGGAATATGAAAGAATGTTCTTTAACCAGATACTTACAGTGTAGAAATTGTATCAACCAGTCTCTATTTCCATGTCTTTTAATTGGTGCTGAAATAAGTGACCCTAGAAACATTGCTGAATCAAGGGTAAGTTTATATACATTTGTTCTTGAAATTTAATATGAAGCTACTTATGCATAAGTATACATGTTATGATGAAGATACATGAAGTATTGCTATACTGCAGATGAATATAATTAATAAGGCCCATCTCTCTTTTAATAAAAAGAAACAAATATGAAGTATGATATATTATTAAAGATGAACTATTCCTAGATATAGTACTTTAGTAAATTTGGCATTAAACCATAAGTATCAAAGCCAAAATTAAAAAGCCACTTAGTATGGCAGCATAGAAAAATTAGACACGGTGTGCTTCCACGTTGCAGTGAAATTACACTTTAAAAACTTGCATTGTTAAAGTAATTCTGTCTTATCTCTTTGTGTGTTATTTAATCTGCTCATTTAAGCCTAATCAGGATTAAATATACATTGGAGACAAAGACATGACCCAAAGATTAGCCTTGTAAAATAAGGATCAGATTTCCAACTCAATGTGAACTGCTAGGGCACATCCCTAAACCAAGCAGATTCAAAGTTATAATAGTAATGTAAGCAATCTGGTTATAAGTACAGTTCCATTAGAAAATGGAAATACTTTCAGCAAATATGTTCTATGAGTAAGAGTAGATATGTTCCTAAAGAACTATGAATAACAATACTTTAAAAAACATCAAATCCCAGGTAACTAAATGTAAGAGTTTTAAAAATGTTTTTTTAGTGTAGTATAGTGTGGCAGGTAAGAATGTGAACTCAGCAATGAGACCAGTTGAATATCAAATTCTTCTTCTGCCTCTTTATTAGCTCCATGACCTAGAGCAAGTTACTTAACTTCTCTGTGATTTAGTTTATTTCTGTGCAAACTGGGGAAATAATAATACCTAACCAATAAGGTTGTTATAAGGATTAAATGAGTTAATTCCTATGAAACACTTAGAATAGTGCCTGGCGTGATGTAAGAGTCCATGCAACTATAATCATAATGACAATATTAATTATTATTACTATTGACATTACTTTAAAAGTCTTTAGTTATTAAAAAGTATAGGATTGTTCATTATCCCAACATTAAATAATGTAATTAGAGGTTAGAACATTATTTTAGTGTTTAAATTATCTGTTGATGGCTAGGGATATGAACAATTTTAACTCTAATATTCCTGTTTTAGCATCATAAAATAGTGCTATAGTCCCTTAGCAACAAGAAATGCTCTACTGCTGTGGATTTTATAAGGTGAGTTTCAATACACATTCAGAGGAAATGCCATTTATAAGCATGCAGTTAATTGAATGCTCACAGGAAGAGCATAGTTAAGTACTATTCCTTTGTGGACTGGTGAATTATGCCTTACAATTAATACTTCTCTGTGGGAAAAAAATAGAGCTTGTCTTTCTTCCAAGGAAGGTAAAATTGGCAGTATGGGAACACTGAAAAGTTTTGGCAAGGTTATATATTTTATTTTTTAAAATTTACTCTTCCCAATTGGAAACGTAATAAAGATTTTGTAACAAGGTTTTGTTCCATTGTCTTGCTTGATAGGAAATTTAGACAGGAGGGTAAGCATAACCTTATTTTGGTTGGGACTACTGGGAATTAGCTTTCAAATATGACTTTCTCTTTTATAGTTATGCCCATATCATATCCATACATATCACTCTCTTATATTAGTGAGTTAGGAAATTACATAATTTACCATATATGTTAATTGAACATAACCATCACCTGTGTTACTGAGCGAGAACTTGCTTTTTATTTTCTTGTTCAGTCTTACATAAATCTGGAAAAAAGAAAGAAACCAAAAATATTATAGCAAGCACTTGCATCCTATTTGGCAACTATTAAAAGAGAACATTGTGTCAATCCAAAACATACAAATCCTCCTTAGTAAGACAGCACTTCTGCTTAAGAACTAGACATACTCTGGGATCATTTTGTCACTGCCATAGCAATATGTGTAAAGCAGGATGAAGGATGACCTAAAAATCTCAGGTTGCATCCAGTGATCAACAAGAGTAATGGTCCAATAGGAATTGGTAAAAAACCTTTCTTTCACATGTCCCAGTTTGGTTTGTATGTGTATATAAATGAAAGAAAATGAGTTAGTTCTAAATAAATGATTTTAAAATGCTCTTTTTTTTTTTCTTTTCTTTTTCGTGAGGAAGATCAGCCCTGAGCTAACATCTGCCAATCCTCCTCTTTTTGCTGAGGAAGACTGGCCCTGGGTTAACATCCGTGCCCATCTTCCTCCACTTTATATGGGATGCTGCCACAGCATGGCCTGACAAGCGGTGCGTCAGTGTGTGCCCGGGGTCCTAACCCCTGGCTGCCGCAGCAGAACGCATGCACTTAACCGCTGCGCCACCAGGCTGGCCCCTAAAATGCTCTTTTTAATAATTCATTCTCCCCTCATATTTCATTAAAGCTTCAGAAATTTTGTTGTTATCCTTAGAATTTATCTTCATAAGCTTCTAGGTTCTTTAGAAGATACCTTAATATAGTTGAGAAACCATTCACACACTTTTAATGATCATTAGTGAAGGGATTAAGCATCTATATTATAGTTGATCATCTAAATTTTTCAGTAATTATTTTAAATAATTGCATGATTCAAATTTATTGGGTATTTTCTCCAGTGAGTTAATTTTCTACCTACTTGTTATTGTGCAAATCTTTTAGTACATTTCTATTTTAATCTTAAACTCACACACTAACCCAATAATGTTTTTTTTTATAATTTTATTTATTTATCTATTTTTCCCCCAAAGCCCCAGTAGATAGTTGTATGTCATGGCTGCACATCCTTCTAGTTGCTGTATGTGGGACTCGGCCTCAGCATGGCCAGAGAAGCGGTGCGTCAGTGTGCGCCTGGGATCCGAACCCGGGCCGCTAGCAGCGGAGCGTGCGCTCTTAACCACTAAGCCACGGGCCGGCCCTAACCCAATAATTTTAAACTAATCATTTCAAATCTCTCTTAATGAGTATGTAACTCTGTTTAGGAATGCAACTTCTGATTTTTTGTAAAACAATATATATTTGTGATAAGAGCTATAATTAAAATAACTTCTATCTGAGGAGGAAACAACTGAAATAGCTAATATTCAGGGTAATTTTCACTTTTACCTGTATGTATTTAAGAGTGTTTTAGAGTATTTAGAGAATGCTGGGAATATCAATTTCTCATACAAGGTGAAAAAGTCCATTGAAATTTAGGAAATGTTTAGAACCTATATGATGAAAATTATAAAACCTTTCTGAAGGATATTAAGCAGTGATTTTCAAGTGGAGGCAAGAGTATGAACATTTACTCTCAAAAATTCCTACATAATGAGAGCTACTACTGATGGAAGTGTGTACACATGTGAATGACATGGAAGCTGAGAAGAAGTTTGAGAATGAAAGCCTTAAATAGATAGATACTCTTATAGGATAAGAAAAATAAATAGCGTAAAAATGTCAGTTCTTTACAAATGAAGGTATAGATTTAACTGATTCAAATGTAATGACTAATGAAGAGATCTCACCTTAGCAAATGTTGAAAACATACAGCAAAGTTAAAAATACAGTAGTCCCCCCTTACCTGCTGGGGATATGTTTCAAGACCCCCAGTGGATGCCTGAAACCACAGATAGTACCGAACCCCATATATACTATGTTTTTTCCTATGCATACATACCTATGATAAAGTTTAATTTATAAATTAGGCACAATAAAAGATTAACAACAATAACTAATAATAAAATAGAACAATCATAACAATATACTGTAATAAAGGTTACCATAAATCTTAGCAACCTCAGCATATGATTTTTTTCCGTTTCTTTTTAAGTTGGGAACTTGCACCTTTTCACTTAAAGGAAGCACTTTATGGCTTCTCTTTGGTGTATCCAAATTGCCAGCATCACTACACTTACACTTTGGGGCCATTATTAAATAAAATAAGAGTTACTTGAACACAATATCCAACACAAGCAAAGAGTTACTTGACACCATGACAGCCAATCTGATAACCCAGATGGCTACTAAGTGACCAATGGGCCGGTAGCATATACAGCGCGGATACACTGTACAAAGGGGTTATTCATGTCCCAGGTGGGATGGAGCAGGATGGTGAGAGATTTCATCATGCTACTCAGAATGGCACGCAATTTAAAACTCATGAATTGTTTATTTCTTGAATTTTCCGTTTAATATTTTTGGACAATGGTTGACCTCAGGTAACTGAACCTGTGGAGGGCAAAACCATGAATAAGGGGGGACTACTGTAATTAAAACATTGTAGGAGATCAACTTCTGGAATGGTGGAATGAGGATGTTGGTGAACTCTCCCACAAAAACGATGAAAATACTGGCAAAACAACTAACAGCTATTTCTGAACTCTGGAAATGAACCAAAGCCACAGAATGAACTGAAAAATCATCTATCCAAGAGAAATTGTTGTACCTCAGTAAGACAACAGTGTCAGTGACATTTTAACATGGGGATATTCCCATCCTCCTCCCACTGTAGCTCAATAGTACAGTAGCTATTAAAAGCTATCAGTCTCACAGCCAGTGGAGGGGACTGGCCACTCTGGAACTCAGTTAAAAAACAACATCACTCCTCAAAAAATTAAAAATAGAATTACTATATGATACAGCAATACCACTTCTGAGTATATCCAAAGAATTGAAAACAAGATCTTGAAGAGATAGTTGTACTTTCTTTAATCATAGGAGCATTACTCACAATAGCCAAGAGGTGGTATCAACGTAAATGTTCATCTTCAGATGAATGGATAAAGAAAATGTGGTATATACATAAAATGGAATATTATTCAGCCTTAAAAATGAAGGAAATTCTTATGACCTTGACATTGAGGACATTATGCTAAGTGAGCTAAGCCAGTCACAAAAAGAAAAATGCTTTATGATTCCACTTATATGACGTATCTAGAATAGTCAAACTCATAGAAACAGAAAGTAGAAGGGTGGTTGCCAGGGGCTGGGGGGATGGGGGAAATGGGGAATTCTTGTTTAATGGGTATAGAGTTTCAGTTTTGCAAGATGAAAAAGTTCTGGAGATTGGTTGCACAACATTGTGAATATATTTATCACTACTAAACTGTACACTTAAAAATGGTTAAGATGGTAAATTTTGTTATGTATATTTTACCACAATTTTTAAAAAATAAAGCAACATCCCCACAGCACAGTGACTATTTAGTCTGAACTTGTAGCTCCCTAAGAAATCTCTATTCCCACAGTGTTGTAGCTATTTGATTTAAATCAGAGTGAAAATTATATATACATATATATATATAAAGCCGTACCTCCAAGACATTACTGAAACAATAGCAACCTTCTGGCAACTTCAGAGTTACCTAAGGCTTTGTTTTCAGTTGGTGCAAACCAGAGATTGGCCAGGAATTTAACAGGAAATCCTAGAGAAGTAGAAAGTCATAGGGAACTTTGAAAATTTCCAATGTACTCCTAGAGATTGAAAAGGCTGCCTGTATGAACAAGGCTATATGCATGTTCATGAAAGACCTGGGAAAGGAGAAAGCCCCAGTCTGTCACCTCTAGCTTACTTTGAGACCCTACACAAGAAGGAAGTGAAGGTTAGGTCTATTTTATAAACTGCATGAAGTTTGAAGTCATGCCTTCCCACACAGATTCCCTTGGCAAAGGGTAGAAAACAAAGTCCAGATATTTCAGGAAATCTTCTGACTGGTTATTAGCTGACCACTAAATTCATAGTGGCCCAGAAGTGACCCCTAGGAACCCAAGCTTTAAAAAAACTTTTTAAAGAACATTAAAAAAAAAAAAAAGCTAGAAGAGAATTCAGTGACAGGGAATACGGAACCTACACAATTAGTCAAAGAAAGTTGCTAAACAAACAACAACAAACTCTAGGGAGGAATGGGCCAAATACCAGAGTTGTTGCAATGTATTATCTAAAATATTCAATTTTCAACAAAAATTTAAAAATTTACCAGAGGGGCTCAATAACACATTTGAACTGGCAGAAGAGAGAATCAGCAAATTTGAAGATGGGTCAATAGAGATTATCCAGTATAAAAAACAAATTTAAAAAATGAAGAAAATTAATAGAGCCTCAGAAACCTGTGGGACACCATCAAACATTACAACATATGCATAACAGAAATCCTAGAAGGGGAAGAGAAATAGAAAGGGGCAGAAAAATTATTTTAAAATAATAATGGCTGAAATTTCCAAGATTTGATAAAAATTTACAGATCCAAGAAGCTCAACCAACTCCAAATAGGATAAATTCGGAGAGATCCACACGTAGACACATTATAATCAAATTGACAAAAGTCAAAGACAGAGAAAATATTGAAAGCAGCAAGAAAAATATGACATTGTGTACAAGGTATGCTCAATAAATTAATAGTTGGTTTTTCATCAGAAAAACATGGAGGCTAGAAGGCAGTGGGATAATGTCTTCAAAATGTTGAAAGAAAAGATTATCAACCAAAAATTCTATATGCAGCTAAACTTTCCATCAAAAATGGAGATATTTGAAGACTAAATTATTTTGTACATGAGAAGTCTAAGCAATTTACACACACAACTTCTAAAATTAATATGAGTTCAGTAAGGTTATAATATACAAGATAAACATATAAATATCTGTTGTTTTTCTATATATTGGCAATAAACATGTGGACACCAAAGTTAAAAATACAATACCATTTATAATCACTAAAAAAAAAGAAATACTTAAGTGTAAATCGAACAAAACTTGTATCAGACTTGTATGCTGAAAGCTATGCAGCAGTGATGAAAGAAATCACAGATCTAAAATAAATAGGGGCCGGCCCCATGACGTAGCAGCTAAGTGCACGCGCTCTGCTGCTGGTGGCCCAGGTTTGGATCCTGAGCACGCACCAATACACTGCTTGTCAAGCCATGCTGTGACAGCGTCCCACATAACGTGGAGGAAGATGGGCACAGATGTTAGCTCAGGGCCAGTCTTCCTCAGCAAAAAGAGGAGGATTGGCATGGATGTTAGCTCAGGGTTGATCTTCCTCATAAATAAATAAATAAATAAATAAATAAATAAATAAATAAATAAATATATAGTTAAGGTGGTAAATCAAATAAATAAATAAATAATAAAATAAATAGGGAGACATAGTATGTTCGTTGATTGGAAGACTCAAGATGTCAATTCTCCCCAAATTGATATAAAAGTTTAATGGAATTCTTTTCAAAATCCCAGCAAGGATTTTGTAGATGTAGACAAAATTATTCTAAAACTTATATGGAAAGGCAAAGGCACTAGAATAGCTAAAACAGTTTTGAAAAAGAAGAATAAAGAGGGATCAGTTTACTTGATTTTGAGACGTTTTCTATACCTACAGTAATCAAGACTCTTGTATTGGTGGAGGGATAGCTGTGGTATTGGTGGAGGGATAGACACATAGATCAATGAAACAGAGAACTAATAAATAGACCCACAGAAATATACCCAGTTAATATTTGACAATGATGCAAAAGAAATTCAATGGAGGAAAGATTACCTTTTCTACAAGTGAGGCTAGACCAGTTGGACATGCATAGGCAAAATAAAATGAACATGGACATAAACCATACCTTATAAAACTTTAACTCAAAATTGATCAAGAATTTATGTGTAAAATGTAAAATTATTAAACTTTTAGAAAAAAATCAGGAGAAAATGGGATTCAGGGCTAGAAACAGTTTTTAGATTTGCCCCCAAAAGCTTGATTCATTAAAGGAAAAATTGATAAATTGGTCCTCATCAAATTAAAAACTTTTGCTCTGTAAAAGACTCTGTTAGGATGAAAATTCAAGGTACAGAGTGGGAGAAAATATCTGAAACCACATTTCTGACGAAGGACTACCATCTCAAATATATAAAGAACTCTTTAAACAGTGAAAAGCAAGCCGTCCAATTAGAATATGGGCAAAAGACATGAAGATACATTTCACCAACGAAGATATACAAATAACAAAGAAGTACATGAAAAGACATTTTATACTGTTAACCATTAGGGAAATGCAGACTAAACCACAATGAGATATCAGTATATACCTATCAGAATGACTAAAATTTAAAAATTGTGACAACACTGAATCATGGTGAGAATGCAGAGAAATTGTATCACTCATACATTGCTGTGGGAATGTAAAATAGTACAGTCACTCTCAAAAACAATTTGGAAGTTTCTTTAAAAACTAAAAATGCACATTTACCAAGATAGACCACCTTCTGAACCTTAAAGTACACCTTAACAAATTTAAAAGAAGAGAAATTATACAATATCTGCTCTCAGACCACAATGAAATTAAACTAGAAATAAATAATAGAAGGATAACTGGAAAATCCAAAAATACATGGATATTAAACAACACACTTCTAAATAACTCATAGATCAAAGAAGAAATCTCAAGAGAAATTTAAAAATACTTTGAACTAAGTGAAAATTAAAACATAACTTATCAAAATGTGTGGGATGCAGTGAAATTAGTGCTTAGAAGAAATTTATAGCGTTGAATGCATATATAAGAAAATAAGAAAGATCTAAATAAAAAAATCTAAGTTTCCACCTTAGGAAACTAGAAAAAGAAGAACAAATTAATCCAAAGTAAGCAGAAGAAAAATATAGTCATGCACCACATAATGACATTTTGGTCAATGAGGACTGCAGATACAATGGCGGTCCCATAATATTAGTGCCATAAAGCCTAGGTTTGTAGTAGGCTATACCATCTAGGTTTGTGTAAGTACACTCTATGATGTTCACACAAAGACAAAATCGCCTAATGATGCATATCTCAGAACATATCCAATCATTAAGCAACACATGACTGTAGTAATAATTAGAGCAGAAATCAATGAAATTGAAAATAGGAAATCAATAGAGAAAATCAATGAAACCAAAAGGTGCTTCTTGGAAAATATCAAAAATCGATAAGCCTCTAGCCTGACTAAGAAAAACAGAGGGCAATAATTACTAAAATCAGAAATGAAAGAGGGGACATTACTACAGATTCTATGAACTTTAAAGGATAATAAAGAAATACTATAAATAACTCCATGCCCACATATTTGATAACCTGGATGAAATAGACCAATTCCTTGAAAGACATAATCTGCCAAAATTCACACAAAGAAATAGACAAACTGAATAGGCCTATATCTATTAAAGACATTGAGTCAATAACAACCTTCTAAAATAGAAAGCACCTGGCCCAAATGGGTTCACTGGTGAATTCTACCAAACATTTAAGAAAAAAATTATACCAATTCTCTACAATCTGTTTCAGAGGGTAGAAGTGGAGGAAATATTGCCTAACTCATTCTATGAGCCAGCATTATTCTAATACCAAAACCAGACAAAGATTGCAAGAAAAGAAAAATACAGACTAATATCTCTCATGAAAATGGATGCAAAAATTCTCAACAAAATATTACCAAATCAAATCCAACAATGAATAAAAGAAATATACAGCAAGACCAAGTGGGATTTATTGTAGCTATACAAGGCTGGTTCAATATTCAAAAATCAATTGATGTAATCTATCACATCAATAGGTTAAAAAAGAAAAATCACATGATCATATCAATAGATGCATAAAAAGCATTTGACAAAATCCAACACTCGTTCATGATAAAAACTCTCAATAAACTAAGAATAGAGGGGAACTTCCTCAACTTCATTAAGAATATCTACAAAAAACCTACAGCTGACGTCATACTTCATGGTGAGAAACTTGAAGATTTCCCACTAAAATCAGGTACAAGGTAATGATGTTCCCTCTCACCCCTCCTTTTCAACATTATACTGTAAGTTCTTGCTAATGAAATAAGACAAGAAAGGGAAATATAAAGTCTACAAATTGGGAAGGAAGATGTAAAACTGTTTTGTTTGCTGATGGCATGATCATCTATGTAGAAAATTAGAAAGAATCAATTAAAAAAACTTATGGAACTAATAAGTGATTATAGAAAGATTGCAGGATACAAGGTTAATGTACAAAAGTCAATTGCTTTCCTTAGCAAACAATGAACAAGTGGAATTCGAGATAAAAAAGAATAATACCATTTACATTATCACTCTAAAAATGAAATACTTAGGTATAAATGTAACAAAATATGTAGAAGATCTATATGAGGAAAAATTTGAAACTGATGATTGAAATTAGAGAAGAACTAAATGAATGGAGAGATATTCCATGTTCATGGATAGGAAGACTCAATATTGTCAAGATGTCCATTCTTCCTAAATTGATCTATAAATTCCATGCAATCCCAATAAAAATTCCAGCAAGTTATTTTGTTGATATTGACAAACTGATTCTAAAGTTTATATGAAGAGGCAAAGACCCAGAATAAATGACACAATATTGAAGGAGAAAAACAATATTGAAGGACTGACACTGTCCAACTTCAAGACTTACTATAAAGCTACAGTAATCAAGACAGTGTGATGTTAGTGAAATAATAGACAAATTGATGGAACTGAATAAAGAGCCCAGAAACAGACCCCCCATAAATATAGTCAACTGATATTTGACAAAGGAGCAAAAACAGTACAATGGAGCAAAGGTAGAGTCCTCAAAAAATGGTGCTGGGACAACTGGACATCCACATGCAATAAAAATGGATCTAGACACAGACCTTACACCCTTCACAAAAATTAACTCAAAGTGGACCACAAACCTAAATGTAAAACACAGAAGTATAAAACTCCTAGAAAATACATAGGAGAAAACCTAGATGATCTTGGGTATGGCAGTGACTTTTTAGATACAACACCAAAGGAACAATTCATGAAAGAAATAATTGATAAGCTAGACTTCATTAAAATTAAAAACTTCTGCTCTGTTAAAGACTATGGGAAGACATGCCATAGCTTGGGAGAAAATATTTGCAAAAGACACATCTGGTAAAAGACTGTTATCCAAAATATACAAAGAACTCAAAACTCAACAAGAAGAAAACAATCAATCCAATTAGAAAATGAGCCAAAGATCTTAACAGACACCTCACCAAAGAAGATATACAGGTGGCAAATAAGTATATAAAAGATCTTCCACATACTATGTCATCAGGGAAATGCGTATTAAGTCAACAGTGAGATACCACCACACAACTATTAGAATGGCCAAAATCAGGAACACTGACAACACCAAATGCTTGATGAGGATATGGAACAACAGGAACTCATTCCTTGCTGGTGGAATGCAAAGTGATACAGCCACTTTGGAAGACAGTTGGGCAGTTTCTTACAAAACTAAACATACTCTTGGCATACAATCCAGCAATTGCACTGCTTGGTATTTACTCAAAGGAGTTGAAAACTTACATCCACACAAAAACTTGCACATGGATGTTTATAGCAGCTTTATTCATAAATGCCAAAACTTGGGGGGAGTGAAGATGTCCTTTAGTAGATGAATGCATAAATAAACTGTGGTACATCCAGTCAATGGAATCTAAAAAGCACTAAAAAGAAATGAGTTATCAAGCTGTGAAAAGACATTGAGGAAACTTAAATGCGTATTACTACGTGAAAGAAGCCAATCTGAAAAGGCTGCTTACTGTGATTCCAACTATATGACATTCTGGAAAAGGCAAAACTATGGAGACAGTAAAAATATCAGTGGTTTCCAGGGTTGGGAACAGAGGGAAAGGATGAATAGGCAGAGCACAGAGGATTTTTAGGACATTGAAAATACTCTGTATGATACTATAATGATGGATACATGTTATGCTTTGTCCAAACCCATAGAATGTGCAACATGAAGAGTGAACCATAATGTAAACTATGGACTTTGGATGATTATGATGTGTCAATATAGGTTCATCAGTTGTAACAAATGTACCACTCTAGTGGGAGATGTTGATAATGAGGGAGACTATGCGTGTGTGGGGTCAGGAGGTGTATGGGAAATCTCTGGACCTTCCCCTCAATTTTTCTGTGGCCATAAAACTGCTCTAAAAAATTAAAGTCTCAATTAAAAAAAAAGAAAACAACAACAACTAAGGAGGCAACCCCCATAGAACAGCAATTGCACTCCTGGATATTCATTCCAGAGAAATGAAGACTGTGTTCACACAGAAATCTGTATACAAATGTTTGTAGCAGTTTTATTCATAATAGCCAAAGAAATGAAAACTTCTTTTGTTCTTAAACAGGTGAGTAAACAAACTATAGTATATATATACTATGAAATACTATAAAGCAATAAAAGGAATGAGCTATGGATACATACAACAACCTGAACAAATCTCCAGAAAAATCATGATGAGTTTAAAAAGCCAATCTCAAAAGATTGCATACTATGTGATTCCATTTACACAAAATTTTTGAAATGACAAAATTATTCAGATGGTGAACAGATTAGTGGTTGCCAGGGATTAAGAAGGAAGTGCACGTGGGAGCAAAGTGGGTGTGACTAAACAAGGCAGCATGAGAGATCCTTGCCATGGTGGAAATATTGCATATTGACTGTTTCGATGTCAACATCATGATTGTGATATCATGCTCTAGTTTTGCAAGATATTACATTTAGGGAAACTGAGTAAAGAGTCATGGGATTTCTGTATTATATTTTACAACTGCATATCAGTCTACAGTTATTCAAAATAAAAAGTTTAATTTTAAAAATGAAGGAGAAATTCCGACATTTTCAGATAAACAAAGAGAGAATTTGTCAGTAGCAAACTTGCCCTAAAAGAAATGCTAACTGGAATCCTTCAGGCTAAATAAAAAGACATTAGATGGTAACGTGAATTCTCATGAAGAAATAAAGAGCACTAGTAAAAGTAACTACAGAAATAAATATATAAGACAGTATAAATGTATGTTTGTTCATAATCCCCTTCTTCTACCTCTTTTCAGTGACAACTACATAAAGCAATAATTATAAAACTGTTGATGAGCTTATGTTAAAGATGGAAATTGTGTGGCAATAATTGTACAAAGGAGGGGGGAGTGAAGATATCAGAGAAAAGTATGCTATTGAAATTAAGATAATATTAATCTGAACTAGATTGTTTTAAATTAAGATGCTAGTTGTAATCTCCAGAGCAACCACTAAGCAAATAACTAAAACAAAATATGGGAAGAGAAACAAGGGAGTTAAAATAGTACACTAAAATATTTGACATAAAAGAAGTCTTAATCTCCTATTCTTATAAGGACACCAGTCATAATAGAGTAGGGCCCACACTAACAACCGCATTTTAACTTATTTACTTATTTAATGGCCCTGTCTCCAAATATAGCCATATTCTGAGGTAGTGGGGGCTTGGGCTTCAACATATGAATTTTGGGGGGACAGAATTCAACCCATAACACTGATCTAGATAATTTTACTTTTTTTTCTGAAGAGTTTCTTCTAATATTTCCTGAAAAGCATGAAAGTTGTCTATTGGCAACAAATTTCCTCAATTTTTGTTTGTCTGAGAATGTATTTATATTGTCTTCACTTTTGAAGGATAATTTAGCTGGATACAGAATTCTAAGGTGGTTATTTTTTTCTTTCAACACTTTAAATATTTCACTACACTCTCTTCTTGCTTGCATCTTTCCTGAAGAGAAGTCCAACGTAATTATCCTTGCTCCTCTATAGGTAATGTGGTTTCTTCCTCTGGATTCTTTCAAGATTTTCTCTTTGTGTTTGATTTTCTGAACTTTGAATATAGTATGCCTTGGTGTAGATTTTGTGGTATTTATTCTCCTTTGTGATTTCTGAGCTTCCTGGATGTGTGGTTTGGTGTTTATCATTAATTTGGGTGAAATTGCCAGTCATTATTCTTTCAAATATTTCTTCTGTTCCTTTCTCTCTTTTTTCTCCTTCTGGTATTCTCATAACACATATGTTACACCCTTTGTATTTGTAATTGTAATTGCACATTTCTTTGATATGCTGTTTTGTCTCATTCTTTTTTCTCTTTGCATTTCACTTTTGGAAGTTTCTATTGACATTTCTTCAAGTTTGCTGATTCTTTCCTGAGCTGTGTCTCCAATATATTGATGAACCCGTCAGGGCATTCTTTATTTCTGTTACAGTGTTCTTCATTTCTAGCATTTTCTTTTGATTTCTTAGAATTTCCATTTCTCAGTTTACAGTATCCATCCATTCTTACATGCTGTCCACTTTTTCCATTAGAGCCTTTAGCATATTTATCATATATGTTCTAAGCTCCCAATGTGATAATTTCAACATCTCTGCCATATCTGAGTCTACTTCTGATGCTCTGTCTCTTCAATCTCCGTTTTTTTTTTTGTCTTTTAGTATGCCTAGTCATTTTTTTTTTTTTTTGAAATCTACATCATAGGTGGTATTGTCTTCTTCCATCAAGAAGTGTATGTCTGGTTATCTCTCTTTTGATGATGTTAAGAGCCATTGATGTTCAACACTCAGGGCCATTAATTCATTAGGGGTTGCAAAATAGTGATATTCCAATTCTATCCTCCCTTATTCAGTTATTGTATAGAGCACTTTTAGGAAGAGGAACTTCTCCCTATCTTCTATTCGGTTACTCAGAGGTACAGTTTAAATAGGAAAGTCAGGATAAATACTTGATATCTTCATTTACTATAATTATTATAATGACTTGATTCACTAGCATCCTACAATAGTGATTTTTTTTGGTTGCTTGCTTGTTAGTTTCACTGTAAGCTCAGAAACTTAAACATATTGATATATTTCAATTCCTTTCACATTTTATTTTTTTATTTTTTTATTTTTATTTTTTTTAGATTTTATTTATTTATTTTTGCCCCCCAAAGCCCCAGTAGATAGTTGTATGTCATAGCTGCACATCCTTCTAGCTGCTGTATGTGGGACGCAGCCTCAGCATGGCCGGAGAAGCTGTGCATTGGTGCGCGCCCGGGATCCGAACCCAGGCCGCCAGCAGTGGAGCGCGCGCACTTAACCGCTAAGCCACGGGGCTGGCCCTCACATTTTAAAAATAGAATAGGGCCGGCCCTGTGGCTTGGTGGTTAAGTGCGCGCGCTGCGATGCTGGTGGCCCGGGTTCGGATCCCGGGTGCGCATCGAGGCACCGCTTCTCCGTTCATCCTGAGGCCGAGTCCCGCATACAGCAGCTAGAAGGATGTGCAGCTACGACATGCAACTATCCACTGGGGCTTTGGGGGGAAAAAATAAAATAAATAAAATCTTTAAAAATAGAATAAAAACTCGAATTTTATTTACATGCTGGTTAATATAGCCACATTCAGGAGACATTACAGTTTGGCTTGAAAGACAAAAGTAAACCAAAGACTTCAAAAAAAGAGGGTGTTCAAATGGCCAATAAATATATGCTCAACCTCATTAGTTTTCTGAGAAATGCAAATTAAAACAGTAATGCAATACCACTATACACCTACCAGAATGGCTAAAATAGAAGACAGAAGATGCTAAGGATTAGCAAGAGTGTATAACAGACAGAATTCTCATTCTGCTGTTAATGGGAGTGTGAATTGGTATAACCATTTTGGAAAACTGTTTCACAGTATCTAATAAAACTGAGTATATGCAGGGCCAGTCCAGTGACATAATGGTTAAGTGCACACTCCACTGTGGCAGCCTGGGGTTTGGATCCTGGGCATGCACCAAAGCACCGCTTGTCAAGCCATGCTGTGGCAGCATCCCATATAAAGTGGAGGAAGATGGGCACAGATGTTAGCCCAGGGCCTGTCTTCCTCAGCAAAAAGAGGAGGATTGGCGACAGATGTTAGCTCAGGGCTGATCTTCCTCACACACACACAAAAAACAAAACCTGAGTATATCCATATCCTTAGTCCCAGAAATATTCCTGGATATATGCCCAACAGAAATGCATACACATCTTCACCAAAAGACATGTACAAGATTGTTTGTAGCAGGACAATTCATTATAGCTATAAAGTGTCAACTGTAGTAGAATGGATCAATAACCCAAAATCTGCCATCAGCAGCAGAGTGGATATATATATTGTGGTATATTTGCACAAAGATAATGAATGAACTATAACCATGCTCAAAAACATTGAAGAATCTCACAAACATAATGTTGAAAGAAAAAGCCAGGCACAAGTTCAAAAACAGGCCAAACTAATGTATAATGTTTAAAGTCAGCTTAGTGGATTGTCAGGGAGGAATCTAGTGACTGGAAGGAGCTTCTAGGATGCTGTTTCTTGATGTCTGGTTTTTTCAATCTGGTTATTTGTTAATGGGTGTGTTCATTTTGTGAAAATCCAGTGAGCTCTTAGCTTATTATTTGTGTGCTTTTCTATATGTATGCTATTCTTCAATAAAACATTTTAAAAATACATTTTGTGATAGCCTCATCTAACTTGTTCCATACTTTGTTAATTTAGATTATTTAGATAAGAAGCAATTCTCAGACCCCATTAGATCCAAGGCATTTTAGGAATATAAGTATGAGTAAAACAGAATCAGTTCAAGTTGCTCAAAAAAGGTCATTGGTAGAAAAACTTAAGCAATGGAACTGCTAAGTCTCCCATGGCATGATTTTGTCATGTTTTCAGTGTTTGAAGACCAAACCAAATTGATTTAAAACTTCTCCAAAAAATTAAATACATACCACTTATTAAGAAGTTTGGTCTATTGTTTTCCTAACTGATCAGACAAGTCAGCTGTTAATAAGGTGACCTTTGTGTAATAGGGATTTTGCATTTTTTTAGGGGGATCCATGTTAACACATTTGATAAACTTTTATCTTAATGTGCCTTTCTGGAATACCAGTCTGACCTCAATCTGAACAAAGCCTTAGTTGATGTTTGCAGAGGTAGCTTGGTCATTTTCTCAGCCTGTATGTTTATTATTAAATGTTAATCAGATTGATCATTAAAGATTTCATCTGCCACACAAACACATAATTGGCTATGTCTTAGTGGCCACCTTTCGTCTTGAGCAGATTGCTAAAACTGCATTAAGCATCATTAGACCAAAATGATGACCCTGTTAATTTGTCCTTTACTTGTTTTCTAACAGATTATGTCTTATTATTACGCAAACACACTATTAAGAACAGTCTTAGAAAAAGTTTATATGAATTGCTCTTAGTTCATAATGGCTTTTATATTGAAGGATGCATGAAATAATTGCTAATTATGTTCATTAAACTATTTCCTTTTGTGTATATTATAGAGCACCATTCAGAATTCATAAGCTAAAAGTAGTACAAAAGTGAGAAATTTGTAAGAGTTGTTCTTCTACCTTGATATATTTTATCATCCACTTTTATTGGTGAAACGATAGAGAGGAAAAAAATTTAAATATATTATTTAAACTTATATGTTAGTTTTCTCTTAAAATGAATCAGTGAGATAGAAATAAGCAGAAAATAATCATGAAAGTATAATTTTTAAACTATATATTTATAAATCCACATTTTCACTACAACATATTTTTCTTAAAATCATATTTGCTGACCCACAGAATTTTATTTGTAAAATATCCATCTAAGGTTTTGGTTTCCCAAAAAAATTGTATGTAATGACACCTTTCTTGTTCAATTTCTATTATTGTTGTGATTAAATAAATTCAGTGGCTATGAAATGCATGAAACTGGCTGTCATCTACAGTCTGACAATTTCATCATAATTGGTTTAAGCAGAATGTGCTTCACACTGATCTCAGAACATGTTTGGTAATCTGTCTGCTCCTGGAGCTGAGACTTGGCCGCAAATAAAATTATTGCAGCCTTAGAAATGAAATCCTCACCCATTAAGGGTTCGGGTGGACTTAACTTTATAATCTGGTTTAAACGTTTTGAGTAGATGGAATTAGATGATTGTCATTCATATTTCCTGACAAGTGAGTTTTAGGGAAGAATATTTATTATTTCATATTTTATCAAGTAACTGAATCTTCTCAAATTCATATGTTGCAAATGATATCAGGAATGAGTTATTGTCATTTTATAAATAAAGCAATTATTATAGGCAATAAAAATTATTTCTATAGTATCTATTTGAGTGAAAATATTCACTCAAAAAATTCTCAGGGTCCGGCCCTGTGGCATAGTGGTTAAGTTCAGAGTGCTCCGCTTCAGCAGCCCGGGTTCATAGGTTCAGATCCCAGGGGTGGACCTCTACCACTCGTAAGCTGTGCTGTGGTGGTGACCCATATACAAAATAGAAGAAGATGGGCACAGATGTTAGCTCAGGGCCAATCTTCCTCAAGCAAAAAAAGAAAAAAAGAGGAAGCTTGGCAACAGACATTAGGTCAGGCTGATCTTCCTCACCAAAAAAAGAAAAAATTCTCTAGTACTTTTATTGTTTTAGTATTTTCATTTATATTTACAATACATCTATGATTTTTTTCCAGCTTTATTGAGGTATAATTGACAAATAAAAATTGTATATATTTAAGATGTACAACATGATTTTTTGATGTTTGATACGTTGTGAAATAATTACCACAATCAATCTAATTAATATATCCATCACTTCACATAGTTACCTTTTTGTGTGTGTGGTGAGACAATTAAGATCTACTCTCTTAGCAAATTTCAAATTTAAATTTCAAGTCTACATTATTATTAACTCTAGTCACTATGTTGTACATTAGGTCTCTAGAACTTATTCATTTTATAACTGAAAGTTTGTATCCTTGACCAACATCTCTCCATTTCCCCCATCTCTCCCCTACCCTACCCCTAGTAACCACCATTCTACTCTCTGGTTCAATGAGTTAGACTTTTTCAGATTCCACATATAAGTGAGATCATGCAGTATTTGTGTTTTGTATCTGGCTTATTTCATTTAGCTTAATGTCCTCCAGGTTCATCCATGTTATTGCAAATGGCAAGATTTCTCTTTTTTAAGGCTGAATAATATTCCACCATATATATTTATACATATTTATAAGTGGCTATTATAAAAAAGCAAGAGATAACAAGTGTTGACAAGGGTAATTATATCTATCTATCTATCTATCTCACATCTTCTTTGGCCATTCATCCATTGACAACACTTATGTTGTTTTCATATCTTGGCTATTGTGAATAATGCTGCAATGAACTTGGGAGTGCACACATCTCTTCAAGATAATGATTTCATTCCCTTTATATGTATACCCAGAAGTGGGATTGCTGGATCATATTGCTGGTAGAACCATTTTTTGTTCTGTTTTGTTTGTTTCAGTAAGGAAGATTAGCCCTGAACTGACATCTGTTGCCAATCCTCTTCTTTTTGCTGAGGAAGATTGGCCCTGGGCTAACATCCATGCCCATCTTCCTCTACTTTATATGTGGGACACCTGCCACAGCATGGCTTGTTAAGTGGTGCATAGGTTCACGTCCCAGGATCCGAACCTGCAAACCCCAGGCTGCCAAAGCAGAGTGTGCAAACTTAACCACTACACCACCAGGCCAGCCCCAGTGGAACCAGTTTTAATTTTTTGAAGAACCTCCATACTGTTTTCCATAATGGCTATACCAATTTACATTCCCACTATAGTGTACAAGAGTTCCCTTTTCTCCACACCCTCAAGAACACTTATCTCTTGTTTTCTTGATAACAGCCATTCTAATAGATAGAAGGTGATATCTCACTGTTTTGCATTTCCCTCATGATTAGTGATGCTGAGCACTTTTCATATACCTATTGGTCATTTGTATGTCTTCTTTGGAAAAATGGCTATTCAAGTCTTCTGCTTATTTTTTAATCAGGTTATTTGGGGGTTTTTTGTTATTAGTTGTATGAGTTCTTTATATATTTTGGATGTTAACCACTTATCAGATATATGGTTTGCAAATATTTTCTCCCATTCCATTAGTTGTCTCTACACTCTGATGATTGTTTCTTTGCTATGCAGAAGCGTTTTAGTTTGATGTAGTCTCACTTGTTTGTTTTTGCTTTTGTTTCCTGTGCTTTTGGGGTCGTATCCAAAAAATCATTGCCAAGACTAATGTCAAGGAGATTTTCCCCTATGTTTTTTTCTGGAAGTTTTACAGTTTCAGGTCATACATTTAGTCTTTAATCCATTTTGAGTTGATGTTTGTGTATGCTGTAAAATAAGGATCCAATTTCATTCTTTTGCATATGGATATCCAGTTTTCCCACCACCATTTCCTGAAGAGACTATGCTTTCCCCATTGTGCATTCTTGGCTCCTTTGTTGAAGAATTAGTTGACCGCATATGCATGGGTTTATTTCTGGGATACCTATTCTTTTTCATTGGCCTGTGTGTCTGATTTTATGCCACTACCATGCTGTTTTGATTACTGTAGATTTGTAATATAGTTTATAATCAGGAAATGTGATGCCTCCAGCTATGTTTTTTTGTTTTTTGTTTTTTTTTTCAAGATTGCTTTGGCTATTCTGGGTCTTTCGTGGTTCTATACAGATTTTAGGATAGTTTTTTGTATTTCTGTAAAAAAAAAATACCACTGGAATTTTTATAGGGATTGCATGAATTTGTAGATCACTTTGGGTAGTATGAACATTTTAACAATAATAATTCTTCCAATCCATGTACACAAATATCTTTCCATTTATTTGTGTCTTCCTCAATTTCTTTCATCAATGTTTTATAGTTTTCAGTGTAAAGATCTTTCACCTCCTTGGTTAAATTTATTCTTAAATATTTTATATTTTTGATGCTATTATAAATGAGATTGTTTTCTTAATTTATTTTTTGGGTAGTTTGTTGTTAGTGTATAGAAATACAACTGATTTTTGTATGTTGATTTTGTGTCCTGTAATTTTACTGAATTTATTTATTAGTTCTAAAAGTTTTTTGGTGGAGTCTTTAGGAGTTTTTATATAGAAGATCATGTCATCTGCAAACAGAGACGGTTTTACTTCTTCGTTTCCAATTTGGATGCCTTTTATTTCTTTTTCTTGCCTAATTGTTCTGGCCAAGGCTTCCAGTACCCTTTTGAATAGTAGAGGTGAGAGTGGGCATCTTTGTCTTGTTCCTGATCTTAGCTTTTCACCATTGAGTGTGATATTAGCTGTGGGCTTGTCACATACGGTCTTTATTATGTTGAGGTATATTCCTTCCATATGTAACTTGTTGAGACTTTTTATCGTAAAAGGATATTGAATTTTGTCAAATGCTTTTTCTGCATCTATTGAGATGATCATATGATTTTCATCCTTCATTCTGTTAATGTGATGTATCACATTTATTGATTTGCATATGTTGAACCATTCTTGCATTCCAGAGATAAATCCCACTTGATTGTGGTGTGTGATGCTTGTAATGTGCTGTTGAATTCAATTTCCTAATATTTTTTGAGGATTTTTGCAGCTATGTTTATCAGGGATATTGGCCTGTAATTTTCTTTTCTTATAGTGTCCTTGGCTGGCTTTGTTATCAGGGTAATGCTGGCTTCATAAAATGAGTTTGGAAGTGTTCCTTCCTCTTCAACATTTAGGAAGAATTTGAGAAGAATTGTTATTAATTCTTCTTTAAATTTTTTGTAGATTTTACTCATGAAGCCATCTTGTCCTGGGCTTTTCTTGGTTGGGAAGTTTTTGATTACTGCTTCAACCTCCTTACTTGTTATTGGTCTGTTCAGTTTTTCTATATCTTCATGATTCGGTCTTGGTAAGTTGTATGTTTCAGGAATTTATCCATTTCTTCTAGGTTACCTAATTTGTTTGTGTATTATTGTTCATAGTAGTCTTTTATGATCGTTTGTATTTCTGTGGTATCAGTAGTAATGTCCCCACTTTCATTTCTGATTTTATTTATTTAGGTCTTTTTTTTCTTAGTCTAGCTAAAGATTTGTCAATTTCATTTATCTTTTCAAAAGATTGACTCAGTTTCATTGACCTTTTCTATTATTTTTCTAGTCTCTATTTCATTTATTTATGCTCTCATCTTTGTTATTTCCTTTCTTCTGCTAATTTTGAGTTTAGTTTGTTCTTCTTTTTCTAGTTCTTTGTGGTATAAAGTTAGGTTGTTTAGTTGAGATCATTTTTTTTACATGTAGGTGTTTATTGCTGTAAATTTCCCTCTAAGAACTGTTTTAGCTGTATCGTTTAAGTTTTGCTATGTTGCGTTTCCATTTTTGTTTGTCTCAAGATAGTTTTTAATTTCCCTTTTGATTTCTTCTTTTACCCATTGGTTGTTCAGGAATATATTGTTTAATTTTCACATATTTGTGAATTTTCCTGTTTTTCTCCTGTTATTAATTTCTGGTTTCATACCATTTTGGTCAGAAAAGATACTTGATATGAATTTATTCTTCTTAAATTTCTTAAGACTTGTTTTTGGCCTTACATATGATTTATCCTGGGGAATATTCTGTGTGAACTTGCAGTTAAGAAGATGTGTATTCTGTTGTTGGATGGATTGTTCTGTTAGGTCTATTTGGTCTGAAGTGTAGTTCAAGTCCAATGTTTCCTTATTGATTTTCTGTCTAGATGACCTATACCTTGTTGAAAGTGAGGTATGGAGGTCTCCTACTCTTATTGTATTGTCTGTTTCTCTCTGCAGATCTGTTAATATTTGCTTTATCTATTTAAGTGCTCTGATTTTGGGTGCATATATGTTTACAGCTGTTATAGCCTCCTGATGAATTTATCCCTTTATCGTTATATGATGACCTTCTTTATTTCTTGTGACCGTTTTGGACTTAAAGTCTATTCTGTCTAAGTATAGCTACCTCGATGTCTTTTTGTTTCCATTTTTATGAATATCTTTTTCCATTCCTTCACATTCAGCTTATGTGTGTCTTTAAAGCTGAGCTGAATCTTCTGTAGGTAGCGTATAGCCGGATCTTGTTTTTTTATCCATTCAGTCACTCTATGTCTTATGTTTGGAGAATTTGATCCATTTACATTTAAAGTAATTTTTGATAGATAAGGGCTGTTGCCATTTTGTTAATTGTTTTCTGGCTGTTTTTGTAGTTTGTTTCTTCCTTTCTTCCTCTACTCCTGTTTTCCATTGTGATTTGATGATTTTCCTTAGTGGAATGCTGTGATTACTTTCTCTTTATCTTTATGTATTCACTATAGATTTTTGCCTTGTAGTTACCATGAGTCTTACCTAAAACATCTTATAGTTATAACAGTCTATTTTAAGGTGATAACAACTTACTTCAATTGCAAAGAGAAACTCTACACTTTTCCTACCTCCCGATATTTTATGTTTTTAATGTTACAGTTTACATCTTTTTATATTGTGTATCCATTAACAAGTTATTTTAACTATAGTTATTTTTAATACTTTTGTCTTTTAACTTTTATACTAGAGCTAAAAGTGATTAACACAGCACAATTATGGTATTAGAGTATTCTAAATTTGACTATATATCTCCCTTTACAAGTGAGTTTTGTACTTTCGTTTGTTTTCATATCACTAACTTGCATCCTTTTGTTGCAACTTGGAGAACTCTCTTTACCATTTCTTGTGAGGCAGGTCTAACGGTGATGAACTTCCTCAGTTTCTGTTTGTCCAGGAAAGTTTTTATCTCTCCTTCATTTGTGAGGAACAGATTTGCCACACAAATTATTCTTGATTGGCAGTTTTTTTTTTCTTTTAGCACTTTGAATATAGTATCTCACTCTCTCCTGGCCTGCAAGTTTTCTGCTGAGAAATCTGCCTATAGTCTTATGGGGTTCCTTTGTATGTGATGAGTCACTTTTCTTTTGCTACTTTAAAAATTCTCTTTTTGTTTTTGATTTTTGACAGTTTGATTATAATGAGATTTGGTGAAGTCCTGTTTGGGTTAAACCTGTTTGGGAATCTTCAAGTTTCATGTACCTGGATGTTCATTTATCTCCCAAAATTTGGCAAATTTTCAGCTATTATTTCTTTAAATAAGCTTTCTACTCCCTTTCTCTCTCTTTTCCTTCTGGAACTCTCATAATGCATATATTAGTTTTTTTGATGGTGTCCCATAAATCCTGTAGGATTCATTCATTTTCATTCTTTTTTCTCTCTGAGTCGGTCGTTTGAAATGATTTATCTTTGACTTCACAGATTCTTTCTTCTGCCTTATCAAGTCTGCTGTTGATACTCTCTATTGCATTTTTCATTTTATTTATTTTATTCTTCAGCTCCAGAATTTCTGTCTGATTGGTTTTTATGATTTCTATCTCTTTGTTGAATTTCTCGTTTTGTTCATGTATTATTTTCCTGATTTTGTTGAGTTGTCTATGTTCTCTTGTTGCTCCTGATCTTCCTTAAGCCGATTATTTTGAGTTATTTATTATGTAATTCATAGATCTCCCTTTCTTTGGGATTGGCTATTGGAAAATTGTTGTGTTCCTTTGGTGATGTCATATTTCCTTGTTTTTTTTTTTTTTGTTCCATGAAGTCTTACACTGATGTATTCATATTTGAAGAAACAGTCACCTACTCAGTCTTTACTAACGCTTTCGGAGAGAAATATCTTCACCAGCCAGTCTGGCTAGAGATTCTGAGGCTCTCTCCAACCTTTTCTATGGATGCACCCATTCCCAACCTCTTGGGGAGAAGGAAAATTCTTAAGATTGTGTGCCTTGTCTTGATCCCTCAAAGTCAGCCAAATGCTGAGATCCTTCCATTTGTTTTTCCTAGGGTGGTGCCCCAAAATGCTTAAGTTTGTGTGCCTTCTCCCAATCCTACAAAGTTGAGCCAGCTGTCTGCATGTGCTGGCAAGTTGTCTGCAGGGGCTTGCACCTGTGCATGGGGAGCATGCATGGTGATACAGCTGTGACGAGAGAGGGAGATATGCATGGAGTATTGAGGGAGCCCATGGACCAGTTGCAGGGAGGAGAGGGTTCTGTAGGTGAGGCATCCCAAGTGGCTTATGCACAGGCTTCCTGATGGAGACCATGAAGTGGTTAGTAGGATCCACCGCCCTTTGTTGAATTCCAAGTCTTGGTTGCTGTGAGTCCTGCCTCTCTTCCCTGCTCCTAGCCTCTCCTAATCACTCAGCCATGCCTTTCACCTCAGTATGCTGAGTGACGTAAGAGAAAAGTGGGCCTCTTGGGCAGCATTCTGCATGACTGGGGAAGACAGGCATTTACTCACAATGCCCTCACTTTCCCCCATGGAAGAAATTATAGGCTGAGGGAATCTCTCTTGATACTGAGCTACATCATCTTGGGAGATGTGAGATGTGGGTAAAGTGAAGTTGTTCTTCTTACGCTCTTCAATGCATCTATTCTCAGATTTTTTGCTCCAGTGGTGTACTCAAACTTCTCCACTGGACTTTTGGCCTCCCACAAAGGTACTCTCATCCATGGGTGGTTGTCAAAATTGATGCTTCTGTGGGGAGATGATGGTAAAGAACTCCTATTCCATCTTGCGGATGTCGTTTCTTCAAACTTCGCTTTTTACTGAAGTATTTGGATAGTATCTGAACCACACTTTTCTACAGCTCCATGGAACAGAGCTGGCTTATAGAATACATGTTAGTCTAAATGGGTTTAGTTACTGAAGTGCCAAAAGAATTCATTATGAGATGACAAAGGGTACAATATTAAATTTGGTGAAATACCATCTATTTTTAAAAGATAGTAAATATTAGTCAATATAACCTAAATAAAACATTGCTCCAATAAAGCTGATCAATTGACCAATTTTCTTTCAGTGCCAGATTTTTTTGTATAAGTTGTTTCTTGACTCTAAAATACTCCTTTCCATCCATGTGACTATCTTGCCTTTCCAATTTAGGATTCATCCCCTTTGTGAAGCCTTCCCTTGTCTATGTGGCCACATTCATCCCTCACTTTTCTGACAATGCTTCCTGTCTATTTTACACATTTAACCACTTAACTGTGTATAACCTTTGATTCTCTATTTAATTTGTGTACGTTTTCTATTCCCCTTGAAATATATTTTTCAAAGATAGCGTATATGGATGGATGATTAGATAGATAAATACTCAATAAATTTTGTTTGTTGAAGTGAATTGTATATCCCCACAACATCTCTTTTTCTCTTTCATCTAAATTAGCCATACCTCTATTCACTCCAATCATTCCTGGTGCAATTATTTCTTTCTGCCTTTTAAAGTAATTTTTCCTAAGTATAAATATGCTACAAAGTATAGATGGAAATGTGTAGGTACTGTGTGTACAATGTATTCATATAATTTGAATTGGTCCTAATACTCAACATTGTAATTTTGTCAAAAGGCAAAGACTCCTAATATAACACTTAGCAGATAATCAGTTATTATTAACAGAGTCTGATTTTTTTAAATCTATTTTTCAGTGGGCCAGGCCCTTTTTTTCTCTTATTTCAAAATGGAATTTAAAAACTCTGCTTCTGCCTTGCTCTTAGAGATGTCATAATGAAATAATATCAGTGTGTTTTCAAGCCTGAGCATGTGTGACTGTATATTTTCAAGCAGCTACAGTATATGTGTTCAAGTTATAGGCAACCCAGAGGTAGCTTACTTGCCTATAGAGAGAATTTCTTTGCAAAGCACTGATTTCTCTGACTTGCTAAAGGCATTCTGATGGGAGCTAAATTTATATATGTTTTAGAGACTAAAATTCATGAGAAGCAAAGATCTAGTTAGAGTATAAGAAAAAGGAAAGAGCTTAGTTATAAGCAGCATCTAACAATCTAGGTGACCACCATGCATTTGAATATGAATTACACTAGGCATAACGGAAGTAATCAGAACTGTTATTGGAAGGTGGAAATAAAGCAGTTAAGCTAAAAGATATTTGGCCTTTTTTACCTACAAAAATAGCAATTTCATATAGTTCAGCCTAATAGTGTTAAGGTATTGATTTACATGGCAAGATTCATATCAAGAGCTGTCTTCTTGATATTCCGGTGAGGCAGAGGAGCAGATTTCATGACTTGCTCAGTAAGACAGTCAAGACTATACTCAAGTTTTATTTGTTTTTTTCTAGCTTGACTACTACATATCAACCCATTACATTATTTTCATCATTGGTATATTGTATTATTCTTTACATTATCTAAATCATCTCAGAATTCGGTAGGCCTTAACTCTTGGTCTGTATTTGTACTACTTAGTTAATACTCCTCTTGGGCATTAGAAAGAATACTGGATGAAAAATAAAAAATCTGAGTACTAGTCTTAGCTTTACCACTGTAACTCTCTTAAAATCTTGATAAGAACAGCATGTGGGAGGCTAATTTCTTTACCCAAGATTTATGTGAATCTGGGGATTGGTATGTTTTCTTTTTTACCATAAAGTCCAAGCTTCTGTTGAATTTATTCAGTTATGGATTATTTGCTTTTCCTCCACATGCTGTCTTTGTCTCACATTGTGCTAACTCAGATTTAGAACTGGACCCTGTTCCTAAATATTGTTAATAAAAGAAAAGAAAAAAGGAGGAGGAGGAAGAGGGAGGAAAGGGAGGAAAAAAGAGAAGGAAGGAGAGCAAAAAGAATGGAAAAAAAGGTAGAATCACCTTATTTAAGGAATTTATGTACATAGCAGGCTTTACTGCAGGTTTGAACTGGGAGGTTTAAACTGAAAGACTATATACATCAAATTGAGTATTAAACCTTCCTATTCTTTAAAAATACTTCAGTGACCCTAAAGGTTGCTAATAGTACTTCTCCTTCTCTCTTCTATTTATTCTTCTGCACTATCCTTATCCCCAAATTTCTACTCATTTCTAATGTAGAGCAGTTTAGCTATCTCTTGTTTCTTTGTCTTCAATGTTCCTCACAATAATATTGGATAGTCATTACTGCCACTTTTACCTATCTTCATATGACACACAGAAGTGCCAAGTAATTTGCCTAATGTCAGACAATTTTAAGGTAGGGGAACCAGGATTTAAATTCAAGTTTAATTGCCTATAAAGCCTCTGGATCTTTTTATTTATTTGTTTATTTTTCATTATATCTCACTGCCAGATCTGAGTTACTAGATACACTGTGTGTCAAGTCATTTAACTTATTAGAACTTCAGGGTTTTTCTATTTGTAAATCAGAAATAATATCTGTGCTGCCTACATCACAAGGATTTTTCAAGAATCAAATGAAGCGCTTTGAATTTGAAGAACCATCTAAATTTAATTAGTGTTACTTCATTGAGAAGAAGTGGATGCAAACAAAGTGAATGCAGATACACATACTTAAGTGAAAAATATTTAGAATTCAAATGAAGATAATTAAGATTACTTTGTTAAAAGCAGAAAAATTTATAAGTGCTTCAACTTTTGATTCAATAGAATGACTTTGCAGAGTAGCAGTCAGATTTCCCTGACCATAAGATTATGCAGCTGTACTTTCTATGTGCTTCTATGTGCTTATGAGAAGCAAACAAATTATAAGAAATAAAAATTACCATACAGGATTTAGTTAAGAATATCAATTCTAGCCTACATTCTAGAGTTAGCACAGATTCAACTCAATGTCCTAAATCATCTATATTAATGCTCCTGAGTCAATAAGAAATATTGAGATGTTAAATATCATCTGCTTACTAAATTAGGGAAGTGTGACATATTACAAATATTTATATCAAAAATGTTTCAAGCACAAATTTTAGAAGGTTTTAAATAGCGGTATTTATCTACTCAAGAATTCTATTTTTGAGGGCCTGTACCAATTAAGTAAGATTTTACTGCACTTAGTTTCTTTTTGAAATTGTGTAATTTTTCTGCCTTTTAAGAAACTTAGAACTTTTCCAAGTTTAGAGAAGTTTATCTCTCACTATATAGGTACTTACAACTGAAACTAAAGGATTAAAATCACTGATATAACAAGTTTTTCAATCCTTAATGTCTAAAAATACACACTGTAGGGGCCGGCCTGGGGGCATAGTGGTTAAGTGCACGCGCTCTGCTTTGGTGGCCACTGGCTTCGCAGGTTCTGAACCCCGGGTGCACAGTGACGCACTGCTTGTCAGGCCATTCTGTGGCAGCGTCCCATATAAAGTAGAGGAAGATGGGCACAGATGTTAGCCCAGGGCCGGTCTTCCTCAGCAAAAAGAGGAGGATTGGCATTGGATGTTAGCTCAGGGCTAATCTTCCTCACAAAAGAAAAAAAAAATACACACTGTACATTCCAAACAAAAATAGTATAATTTCAGCCAAAATTCAAAATTATAACAAAGCCCTTTAAACTTTAAATCAGTTATGATTATATATAGTCAATTTGTTTGGTGTGTCTAAACAGGTAGATGAGTATTAAACAACTTTTGTAAACACAACATATGTACAATTTTTCTTTGATCATTGTAACATGACTGAAAAACTTTGCAGAAGAATGTGCCTATATTTTTTATTGGCTCATGTATACAAAGTTGTATTTTGGGCTGCAATTTAGATTCGACCATTATAAATTCATTTATGCATAAATTTTCTGTGAATTTGATGAATTTTTCCATATAACAATATCCTTTTAAGTTATGGTATGATGCAATTATTAAGTTAGAAATCTCATTTAGTTTTAGAAATTTGTCATGGGATTTAAAAGGTCACATGCAACTTGTGAGAATGCTTTAAAAAAATTTTTTTTGCATACTGTCATTTTCCAAATTAATGTGTCTCTGCCTTCCTGAATTGAAACTTCAAGACTGTGTAGTCCTAAGCAAGAAATCAGGATATATTTAAAGCCTGCAAGAACATCTGCTAAAATTAGAAATTAAAGATTGGATTGTTGCCTATTCTAATCAAGATTCATCATTGAAGTGGGATTGTGTTTTATACTGATTGTTCTGCCACTGGCTCCTCTTTCAGGAATAACAAAGTATAGATCACTTCTTTGTTATTGGCATGTTATTTGACTTTGTAGGAGTGAATGCAAAACATCAACCAACAGAAACAAATCGAAGGATTGTTTCCAACATTATATATAAATGTATATAAACTTATATAAATTATATCATTGAGTTATTTGATTTCTCTGTAATGAGTTTTTCAATATCAAGGGCATTAAATAAGCTTTTAGAAATTTTAAAGTTGCAAATAGATTTGTCCAAAGAATGTTAGTTACCCAGTTTATCAGAAAAATGAATAGCTTTTAACAATAGTTTGAATGATTTACTAGGTAAAACTTAATTTTTAAACACTAATATATTAATAAACTTATAGCACAAGAAGGGAAACCATCATCGAAATGAATAAGCTACCTAGTAAATGGAAGAAAATATTTGCAAATCATATATCTCATAAGGGGTTAATATCCAAAATATATAAAATACTCATACAACTCAATAGCAAAAAAAACCAAACACTCCAGTTAAAAAATGGGCAGAGGATCTGAATAGACATTTTTCCAAAGTAGACATACAGATAGCCAAAGGTACATGAAAAGGTGTTCAGCGTCACTAATCATCAGAGAAATGCAAATCAAAACCACAATGAGATATCACCTCACACCTGTTAGAACTGCTACTATAAAAAAGACAAGAAATAACAAGTGTTGATGAGGATATAGAGAGAAGGGAACACTTGTGCACTGTTGGTGGGAATGTAAATTGGTGCAGTGGAAAACTGCACTATGGAAAACAGTATGGAAGTTACTCAAAAAATTAAAAATAGAACTACTATATGATCTAGCAACTCCACTTATGTATATTTATCCAAAGGAAACAAAAACACTAAGTAGAAAAGATATATGCACCCCCATGTTCATTGTAGCACTATTTACAATAGCCAAGACATGGATGGAACCTAAGTGTCCATTGATGGATGAATGGATAAAGAAAATGTGATACATATATATATATACACACACACACACACACAAACAATGGAATATTATTTGGTCATAAAAAAAGAAGGAAATCTTGCCATTTGCAACAACGTGGATGGCCCTTGAGGGCATTATGCTAAGTGAAATAAGTCAGACAAAGAAAGACAAACACTGTGTGATCTCATTTACATGTGGAATCTAACAAACAAAAAAAGCAAACTCATAGATACAGAGAACAGATTGGTGATTGCCAGACACGGGGTGGGGATGGGTGAAATGGGTGAAGGTGGTCAAAAGATACAAACTTCCATTTATAAAATAAATAAGTAATGAGGATGTTATGTAGAGCATAATGACTATAGTTAATAATACTGTATTTTATATATGAAAGTTGCTAAGAGGAGATTGTAAAAGTTCTCATTACAAGAAAAAAAATTGTAACTATGTGTGGTGATGGATGTTAACCACACTTATTGTGGTGATCATTTCACAATATATACAAATATCGAATCATTATGTTGTACACCTGAAACTAATATAATGTTATATGTCAATTATATCTCAATAAAAAAAAGTCTCAAATCAATAATTGAAGCTCCACCTCAAGAAACTAGAAAAAGAGGAGCAAAATAAACCCCAAGCAAGCAGAGGAAATAAATAGTAAACATACGAGCAGAATTCAATGAAATTGAAAACAGAAAATGATAGAAAAAATATCAGTAAAACCAAAAGTTATTTGAAAAGATCAACAAAATTGACAAACCTCTAGAAATACTGACAAAGAAAAAAAGAGAAGATGCAAATTACCAATGTCAATAAGGAAAGAGCTTTCAGAGGAAAATAAGAGAATACTACAAACAACTCTACACATAAATTTGATAAATTAAATGGGTGAGTTCTTTGAAAAACAAAATTTACTGCAACTCATTCAATAAGGAATAAGTAATATGAATATCACCATAATTATTAAGGAAATTGAATTTATAATTTAAAAACTCCAGAAAGAGAAATCTGCTGATACAGATGGTTTTGCTGAAGAATTTTACCAAACATTTAAAGAAGAATTAGCATCAAGTCTATACAGTCTCTTCCAGGAAACAGAAGAGGAAGGAACATTTCCCAATTCATTTTATGGAGTTAGTATTACCCTAATGCCAAAATCAAAGTCAGCACAAAAAAAGAATACTATACACGAATATCTCTCACACACATAGATGGAAAAATCCTTAACAAAAATATTAGCAAGTCAAATCCAATAATGTACAAAAGTACTATACACCATGCCCAGATATGCAAGTCTGGGTCAACATCTGAAAATCAATGTAATCCACCATATCAACAGTTTTAGGAAGAAAAATCATATGATCATATCAATTGATGCATACAAAGCATTTGACAAAACTGAATCCTCATTCATGATTAAAAGCTCTCAGCAAACTTCCTCAACTTGGCAAAGAACATCTACCAAAAACCTATAGCTAACATCATACATAGTGGTGAGAAACTGGATGCTTTCCCCACTAAGATCAGGAGAAAGATAAGGATATCTTCTCTTGTCACTCCTATTCAAGTTCGTACTGGACATCCTAGCTAGTACCATAAGACAAGAAAAGGAAATAAAAGGTTTGCAGATTGGAAAGGAAGAAATAAAACTGTCTTTAGTAACTAATTACATGGTTGTTAATGTAGGAAATCCCAAGAATTGAAAAAACTCCCCTGGAACTAATTGAGTATGGTAAAATTGAAGGATTCAAAGTTAATATACAATAGTCAATTGCTTTCCTATTCCAGCAATGTACAATTGGAATTTGAAATTTAAAATAATACTATTTTTAGAAGTATCCAAAAAATGAATTACTTAGGTATACATCTAACAAAATATATAAAGAATCTATATGCAGAAAACCACTAAACTCTGATGAAAAAATCAAAGAAGATCTAAATAAATGGAAAGATATTTCATGTTCGTGGATGGAAAGACTCGATATTGTTAAGATGTCAATCCTTCCCAAACCTAATCCACAGATTCAATGTAATCCCAATCAATTTCCCAGCAAGCTATTTTATAGATATCAATAAGCTGATTCTAAAGTTTGTATGAAAAATGCAATACCATTTAAAATTGCTTTAAAAATGAAATACCTAGATGCAAATCTAACAAAACATATATAGGACTTGTATGTTGAAAAGTAGAAAATAATAATGAAAGAAATCAAAGAAGATCTAAATAAACAGTGAGACACATCACGTTCATAGATTGGAAGACTCACCATAGTAAAGATGTCAGTTCTCCCCAAATTGATATACAGATTTAATGTTATTCCTATCAAAATCCCAGCAAGAGTTTTTGTAAATATAGACAAGATTACTCTAAAATTTATATGGAAAGGCAAAAGAACTAGAATAACTATAACAATCTTGACACAGGAAAATAAAGTGGGAGGAGTTGCTCTAGCCTTTGTTAAGGCTTACCATATAACTACAATAATCAAGACAGAGTGATATTGCTGGAGGAATAGGCACATAGATCAATGCAACAGAATAGAGAATTCAGAAATATACCCACATAAATATGCTCAACTGATTTTTCACAAAGATGCAAAAGCAACTCAATGGAGGAAAGATAACCTCTTCAACAAATGGTGCTGGAGCAATTGGACATCCATAGGCAAAAAAACAAACCTTGACCTAAGCCTCACACATTGTACCAAAATTAACTCAAAATGGATCATGGACTTAAATGTAAAACATAAAGCTATAAAAGTTTTAGGAAGAAACATAGGAGATAATTTTGGATCCCGTGCTAAACAAATAGTTCTTAACTCCAAAAGCACAATCTGTAGAGAAAAATTGGTAAATTGTTTCTTTACATTTGACTTAAATCAAAATTTAAAACTTTTGTCCTTTGAAAGCCCATATGAAGAGGATGAAAAGATAAGCTACAGAATGGGAGAAAATTTTGAAAACCAAATATTACAAAGGAGTGATATCAAGAATAAATAAAGTGGGCCGGCCCTGTGGCTTGGCGGTTAAGTGTGCGCGCTCCACTACTGGTGGCCCAGGTTCGGATCCCGGGTGTGCACTGACGCACCGCTTCTCCGGCCATGCTGAGGCCGTGTCCCACATACAGCAACTAGAAGGATGTGCAACTATGACATACAGCTATCTACTGGGGTTTTGAGGGAAAAAAAGGAGGAAGATTGGCAATAGATGTTAGCTCAGAGCCGGTCTTCCTCAGCAAAAAGAGGAGGATTAGCACGGATGTTAGCTCAGGGCTGATCTTCCTCACAAAAAAAAAAAAAAGAACAAATAAAGAACTCTCAAAACTCACCAGTAAAAAAAAAAAAAGTCAAACAATCCAATTAGAAAATAGGAAAAAGACATGAAGAGACACGTCACCAAAGAGAATATGCAAATAGAAAATAAGCACATGAAAAGATGTCCATCACTAGCCATTAGGGAAATGAAATTAAGACCACGATGAGCTATCACTACACACCTATCAAAATGACTAAAATAAAAAATAGTGACAATACCAAATACTGGCAAGAATACAGAGAAACTGATTCACGCATTGCTGGAGAGAATATAAAATGTTACTGCCACTCTAGCAAATATTTTGGCAATTTCCTAATAAACTAAACACATACTTACCATGCAACCCAACATGGGCACTCCTGGGCCTTTATCTCAGAGAAATGATAGTCTGTGTTCACACAAAAGCCTATATTTGATTGTTCATGCCAACTTTATGTGTAATAGCCAAAAACTGGAAATAATCAAAATGTTCTATAATAGGTGAATGGTTAAACAACGTGTAGTACTTTCATACCATGGAATACTACTCAGCAGTAAAAAGGAAGGAGCTGTTGATACATACACGACTCGGATGGCATATGCTAAGTGGAAAAAAATCTCCAAGGTCACAACCATGTGATTCCTTTTATGTATGTCTTGAAATGACAAAAATATAGAAAAGGAAAACAATTAGTGATCTTCAGAGGTTCGAGATGGTGGCAGAGAGGAAAGTAAATGTGGCTATAAAGAGGTATCATGAGGGAGATCTTTGTGGTGGTAGAATAGCGCTGTATCTTGATTGTGGTGTTGGTTATAAGAATATGCACATGTGATAAAATGACAGAACTATACACACATTATACCAATGTCAATTTCCTGGTTTTGGTATTGTACTATAATTACATAAAATGTAACTGGTAGGGGAAACTGGGCTACACAGGACCCCTGTGTACTATCTTTGCAACTTCCTGTGAATCTATAATTATTTCCAAAAAAAAAAAGTTTTAAAAGCTCAGTCTATGTAATCACCCTAATTATAGACTAAAAAAGAAAATTCCTGATATTTCAATGGATACAGAAAAAACATTTGGAAAAATCCACCATCCACTTACTCTCAAAAGCCAAGAAAGGGCATCCATGAAAAACCTACAAAATGAACAAATTCCTTGAAAGATGTAATCTGCCAAAACTCACACAACAGGAAATAGACAATCTGAATAGGCCTATAACTATTAAAGAAATTGAATCAATAATTGATAAGCTTCCAAAACAGAAAGCACCAAGCCCAGATGGGTGAATTCTACCAAACATTTGAGGAAGAAATTATACCAATTCTCTACAATCTCTTTCAGAGGACAGAAGCAGAAAGAATATTGCCTAACTCATTCTATGAGGCCAGATTACCCTAATATCAAAACCAGATAAAGACATTACAAGAAAAAGAAACTACAGACCAATATCTCTCATGAATATGAAGGCAAAAATCCTCAATAAAATATTACCATATTGAATCCAACAATATATAAGAAGAATTGTACACCATTTCCAAGCGGAATTTATCCAAGCCATGGAACCTGGTTCACCATTTGAAAATCAATTAACATAATCCATCATGTCTACAGGCTAAAAAAGAACAATCACATGATCATATCAATAGATGCAGAGAAACGTTTTACAGACTCTAACACCCATTCATGATAAAAACTCTCAACAGACTAGGAAGAGAGGGGAACTTCCTCAACTTGATTACGAATATTAAAAAAAAAAAAAAAAGCCTTCAGCGAATATTATACTTAACGGTGAGAAACTCAAAGCTTTCCCACTAAGATCAGGTACAAAGCAAGGATATCCTCTCTCATTGCTCCTTTTTAATATTGTACTGGAAGTTCTAGCTAATGCAATAAGACAACAAAAGGAAATAAAATGTAGACAAATTGGGAAGGAATAGATAAAACTCTCTCTATTCACAGATGACGTGATTGTCTATGTAGGAAAAAAAACCAACCAAAGAAATCCCTCCTGGAACTAATAAGTGATTATAGCAAGGTTGAAGGATATGATGTTAATATGCAAAAGTCAGTTGCTTTCCTATATACCAGCAATGAACAAGTGGAATTTGAAATTAAAAACACAATACCATTTACATTAGCACCCCCAAAAATGAAACACAGGTATAAATCTAAATAAATAAATAAATGGAAAGATATTCCATGTTTATGGTTAGGAAGACTCAATATTGTTAAGATGTCAGTTCTTCCATGGGGCTGGCTCAGTGGTCCAAGCAGTTAAGTGCGCACACTCCGCTGCAGTGGCCCGGGGTTCGCAGGTTGGGCTCTAGGGCACACACCGACACGCCGCTTGTCAAGCTATGCTGTGGCAGCGTCCCATATAAAGTGGAAGAAGATGGGCACGGATGTTAGCCCAGGGCCAGTCTTCCTCAGCAAAAAGAAGAGGATTGGCAGATGTCAGCTCAGGGCCAATCTTCCTCACACACACACACACAAAAAGATGTCAGTTCTTCCCAACTTGATCTACAGATTCAAGGCAATCTCAATCAAAATCTCAGCAAGTTATTTTGTGGATATTGGCAAACTGATTGTAAAGTTTATAAGAAGAGGCAAAAGACACAGAATAGCCAACACAACATTGAAGAAGAACAATGTTGGAGGACTGACACTATCCGACTTCAAGACTTACTATACAGCTACAGTAATCAAGACAGTATGGTATTGGTGAAATAATAGATAAATAGATTGATGGAACTGAATAAAGAGCCCAGAAATAGACCTCCCATAAATATAGTCAACTGATATTTGACAAAGGAGCAAAAACAGTACAATGGAGCAAAGATAGAGTCCTCCAAAAATGGTGCTGAAACAACAACATCCACATGCAAAAAAAATGAATCTACACAGAGACCTTACATCCTTCAAAAAATTAGCTCAAAATGGACCACAGACCTAAATGTAACACAAAAGTATAAAACTCATAGAATAACCTAGGAGGAAAGCTAGATGACCTTGGGTCTGGTGATGACTTTTTAGATACAACACCATGAAAAAATAATTGATAAGCTGGACTTCATTGAAATGAAAAAATTCTGCTCTGTGAAAGACAATGTCAAGAGAATGAGAAGACAAGACATAGCCTGGGAGAAAATATTTGCTAAAGACACATCTGATAAAGGACTGTTATCCAAAATATACAAAGAACTCAAAACTCAACAAGAAGAAATCAATCCAATTTAAAAATGAGCCAAAGACCTTAACAGACACCTCACCAAAGAAGATATACAGGTGGCCAAAAAGCATGTGAAAAGATGCTCCAAATCTTATGTCATCAGGGAAGTGCATATTAAATCAACAATGAGATACCACCGCACACTTATTAGCATGGCCAAAATCAGGAATTCTGACAACACCTAATGCTGGTGAGGATAAGAAGCAACAGGAACTCATTCATTGCTGGTGGAATGCAAAATGATACAGACACTTTGGAAGTCACTCTGGCAGTTTCTCACAAAACTAAACATACTCTTAGCATACAATCTAGCAATTGCATTGCTTGGTATTTACTCAAAGGAGTTGAAAACTTATGTCCACACAAAAACCTGCACATGGATGTTCATAGCAGCTTTATTCATAATTGCCAAAACTGGGAAGCAATCAAGAGATAATGAAGAAAGATACTGAAGGAAGTCCTTCAGTAGGTGAATGGATAAATAAATTGTGGTACATCCAGTCAATGGAATATTACTCAGTGCTAAGAAGAAAATGCATATTACTAAGTGAAAGAAGCCAGTCTGAAAAGACTACATACTGTATGATTCCAACTACATGGCAAAATATTTGTCATGGAACATCTGGAAAAGGCAAAACTATGGAGACAGTAAAAAGATCAGTGATTGCCAGGGTGGGTATGGGAGGTGGTGAATAGGAAAAGCACAGAGGATTTTTAGGGCAGTGAAAATACTCTGTTGATATTATAATGAAGGATGTATGTCATTATATAATTGTTCAAACTCATAGAATGTGCAACACCAAGAGTGAACCCTAAGGTAAACTATGGATTTTGAGTGATTATGATGTGTCATTGTAGGTTCATCAGGGGTAGCAAATGTACCACTCTGATGAGTGACGTTAATAATGGGGAAGGCTATACATATGTCAGGGCAGGGTGTATATGGGAAATCTCTACCTGCCTTTCAATTTTGCTGTGAACCTAAAACTGCTCTTAAAAAAATAATCTTTAAAAATAATAATAATAACTACAGCAAGCAATATACTTAATTATGTTGAAAGATTAAATACTTTTCCCCAAGATAGGAACAAAATAAGGATATCTGCTCTCACCACTTCTATTCAATATTGTACTGGAGGCCCTAGCCAGTGCAATGAGAAAAGAAAAGTAAAGCATATAGATTGTAAAGATATAAGTAAAACTGTTTTTATTCACAGACAACATGATCACCTAGGTAGAAAACCATAAAGAATCTACAGAAAAGCCACCAGAACTAATCAGTGTGTTTAACAAGGTCTCACAATACAAAATCAAGGTACAAAAATAATATTGTATATTTTTATATAGTAGTATTTCTTGTAGTGTTTGTCTGCTAGTGATGAATTCTTTCAATATTTGGTTGTCTGAAAATTCTCTTTTGTTTTAAACAGTTGCATATCAATTTTTTATCGAAGTATAATTGACATACAATATCATATTAGTTTCAGGTGCATACATAGTGATTCAATATTTATTTACATTACTAAATGATCACCACAGTAAGTCTAGTTACTATTTGTCACCATACAAAGTTATTACAATATTATTGACTACATTCCCTATGCTGTACATTACATCCCCATGACCTATTTATTTTATAAATAGAAGTTTGTGCCTCTTAATCCCCTTCACCTATTTCACCCGCCTCCCATCCTCTCCTCACTCTGGTAACCACCAATTTGTTTCCTATATCTATGAGTCTGTTTCTGTTTTGTTTTGTTTGTTCTTTTGCTTTGTTTTTCAGATTTCACATATAAGTGAAATCATACAGTATTTGTCTTTCTCTGTCTGACTTATTTCACTTAGCATAATTCCCTCTAAGTCCATCTATGTTGTCACAAATGGCAAGATTTCATTCTTTTTTATGGCTAATATTACATTGTGTGTGTGTGTGTATATATATATATATATATATATATATATATATATATATATACACACATATATACATACCACATCTTCTTTATCCATTCCTCTATTGATGGACACTTAGGTTGCTTCCATATCTTGGCTATTGTAAGCAATGCTGCATTGAACATAGAAATGCATATATCTTGTCTAATTAGTGTTTTTGTTTTCTTCAAATAAATACCCAGAAGTATAATTGCTGGATCATATGGTAGCTCTATTTTTCATTTTTTTGAAGAACCTCCATACTGTTTTCCACGGCAGCTGCACGAATTCACATTCCCACTAACAGTGCATAAGGGTTTCCTTTTGTCTACATCCTCACCAAGTCTTGTTATTTTTTGTCTTTTTGAGCCATTCTGACAGATATGAGGTGGTATCTTGTTGTGGTTTTGATTTGCATTTCCTTGATTAGTGATGCTGAGCATCTTCTCATGTGCCTTTTGGCCATCTGTATATCTTCTTTGGAAAAATGTTTATTCAAGTCCTCTGCCCATTTTTTAATTGGGTTGTTTTTTTTTAGTATTATGTTATGTAAGTTTTTTATGTATTTTGGATATTAACCCCATATTGGATGTATGATTTGCAAATATCTTCTCCCATTCAGTGGATTGTCTTTTCATTTTGTTGATGGTTTCTTTCATTGTGCAAGGCTTTTTAGTTTGATGTAATCCCATTTGTTTATTTTTGCTTTTATTGCCCTTGCCTGCGAGACTGGCCCAAAAAATGTTGCTGAGACTGATGTCAAAGGGCTGACTGCCTATGTTTTCTTCTAGGAGTTTTATGGAAAATGCTCTTATTTCACATTCATTTTTAAAGGATATTTTCACTGGATATAGAATTCTAGATTGGAGTTATTTCCTTTAACCACTTTGAAAATAACAATCTATTGTCTTCTGACTTCCATTATTTTCATTTAAATGTCATATGTCCTTTCCTCTGGCTACTTCTAAGATTTTCTCTTTGTCTTTGGTTTTCACTGCTTTTACTATGATGCTTCTAGTATACTTTTCTTTGTTTTTAT